>NC_054467.1:102015666-104874844 GCF_017639515.1 Carcharodon carcharias | reverse complement strand
CACAGTATCCAGGTGTTTCTCCCCCTGCCTTAAGTTGCGCAGTATTTGCATTTCCAGATCAATAACCCTGATCCGGAATTCCTCAAGTTGTTTACGCTTTCTGCAGACGTATTTGTCATGGATTGCCTTGGTGTCCAAAAACTTCCACACCTCACAGCTGCAACGTAACACATTCTAACTTATGTTATTTAGTTAATTTACTTTAATTAATTTCTTCCTATGTATGCCACCATTTACTGTTTTTATTGAATACTAGTACCACTGACAACTAAAGGTTATATGCTTCTTAACTACAAAGTATGTGTTTTAGATGTTTGCTTAAATAACTTTATTTTTATTGTTTTGTTAATCTTTATTTTTTGTGGTGAGGAAGGTTAGTTGCCTAAATTTTCCAATTGTTATTGTTTTAACACTGCTGTTAATCCATTTATACGGGTCAATGTTGATCTTAAAATAATACCAACTGGAAGATTTAGGTCAACGTAAAGTACCTTTACAGGGCTCAACTTGTTCATATTGCAATGTTTTCTTCACTGTTACATTGCAAGGTATTTGTTCTCAGGCCATTAGTATTATCTGGTCTTCTAATAGGTTTTGCTTGGAAGACACCAATGAAAAACAAGTGTGAATGTTCCGAGGTAAATTATTCCTGAGTGACTACAGATCCAACCACTATTTGGATAATAGCATCTGACTGTGTGACTTTCTTTGTAGGGCAAACTAAAGTAGCTCAGGTGTAAAATTGATCAAAATTTAACGGTTTGACTGTTAAATAGTTACATGTTAAAGAATACCTACCCAGAAATTTCATAAACAAGATTGATAAGAAGTCCATCTCCAAGGCTTATACCTAGGGCTTTACTTATTCCTTGAATTTCTGCTTCGTAGGGTTGTGGTAACATGTGGCCTAGTTGGGTTGCTAGCTGTTCAACAATGGGAATCACCCACTTGGGGGCAACAGAACTGTAACATAAAGATTCGATTGTTTCAAGGACATTTGTCATTAATTTTGTTAAAGCAGTTGAAAAATATACATGTATGAACAATTACATTTGCTAATCAAAACAGCTTGTTCACAAATAACAAAATATTAATCTACAAGTATTTCAAGATACCAAGCACAAATGTTTGGGAAATACTGAATGCATAAAATTTACACGCTGGACTAGGAAAGTCTGTCAAGGCTCAATTATCTTCTGGAGCAATTTTTTCAGATCGAACATAAAAGTCTTGTTCTGAAAGACGAACTTCTGATTAGAAGATGGCAAATTCAGTTGGATTTCATATTTTTGCAAGCCTTCTAATATCAATTTCCTGTGGCAGGCAAGAAATGGTGCCACTGTTAGTTAGACCCATGTTGCCTATTTAATATTGACAATACCAAATAGCTGGAAGTGCAAGATGGAAATAGCACATCATACTCTATAGGGCATCTGAGATCTGAGTGAACAGGGCAAACAACCATACATCTCCTTAACCAGTCAGATTGAAGGGTTGTGAAATTTACAGTGCAAATACTGAAAAGGAAATGTAAATGTTATGCCATTTGTGTATAAGTAACGGCCAACACAATTGGCCTTGCTGTTAGTTTGTCAGCATTATTTCGACATATTGCTGAAAAAAGACACATGCTGTCTTCTTGCACTCATCAGGACAATTCACAAGAACACCAAATTGTAAAGGAAACAACAATTTATACTGCATGAGAGGAGTGCTGACTGGTTGTGAGTGGGGGGGCGGAGGGGGAGGAAAGTGTGTATAAGGGAAGGGGTGACATCGTTGGGCAGGCGGCTGTGCAGTTTTGGGGCGACAGCCCTATTTAAAAAGTGCAAGTCAATAAACTCAAGACAGACCTTAAACAGCGTGTCTTCAGTTTATGATTAAAATGGTAAGTGGCTTCCATGGATTTACACTCGTCATTTGACCTAGTGACTGTTGCAGGAGCCGAGACCGGAAGGTGTAAATGATCCAGCGTAAAATGGGAAATGGGCAGATTAAATAAAGTCAGCGGCGGACACATCCTCTCCACCGCTGTCTGAAAGCTATGGGCCATTGGGGCGACACACTCACTCCGCCAGTAAATAATACTAAACAATATAACCACTCGGAACAAACCTAGAGACTGCAGGAAAGTAAAATCAAAAGCACAAGTGAGAGTTTAGGTACCAGGTGTAAAACATACACGAAAAATTACACTGGAAAGAAGAACCCAACAGAAACAAATGGGACAACATCAAAACAAAACTCCTATCAACAGAAATGAGAGAGATCAGAGTGGCTGAATATTCCAGGTATAAAGACATGACCATGAAGAGAATACACAAAGCATCATTGCCGGGGGACAGCAGCCCCTGTCCTCACCCGATAACCTGGTGCACGATCCGCCGTAACTGCGTCGCATCGTAATGTCTCAGCACCGGCTCCCAACGCTGGTAAGGCGGCATCTCTAAACTCACATTGAAACGCGGAGGAGAGAAATCCCCCCGGCCTCCGGGCAATAAACAGAGTGACAGCAACTGTAAATAGAGCAACATTTGAAACAGGGACAGGAACCAGTGTGGATTAACCTCTGCTCAGCAACAGGGAAGTCACTTTAATGCTCAGCTTCCAGTGGCAGGAAGTCCAACCCCTCTCGCTGCCAGACATGTCGAAGAAACCTCATTGTCTTCAAGATTTCTGTTTGCTCCATATGGAATATACACACTCTTGGTGTGAGCACACACCATCTGATGCTCCTTTACTACAGCCCCTTTGATCATGAAGGACCATATCCTACTTTAAACGCAGCTGTCAACCACTCAAAAAAAGTTATAGCTAAAAAAAACTCAAAGGCCCATGGTCAAGAGCTTGCTGCAAGGTACCAGATATTGGGGGGGGGGGGGGGAGGAATTTAGCCCCCAAAAAGCAGGTGGGTTGGATCAGGCGGCAGCTTAAAACATCTGAATCCAGGCCTCAACCCATCTACTTATGGTTTTAATGGAGGAGGGACAGGCAGGGGTGCAGGTGACCCACCCTGCCTCCTCAACAAGGCCTCCAACCTCCTCTGGACTGCCTCCACGTCAATCAGGTTGGCCTCCAGGCGGGGAATCTGGTGTAAAAGCAAAATGACACAGAAAGAAACACTCAGCAGGTCTAGCAGTGCCTGTGGATAGAGAAAAACAGTTGAATATGACTCTTCTTCAGGGCTGTTAATCCAGTCACTGTGAGTTAAACGCCCCCATAGTGTGCAGGGGAATTCTAACCTACACATTCACCGTGCTTCATACCCACCTTCAGGTGAGGTTCCCCAAAGTTGTTGTTCAGTCGGGACCCCTCAATTTGTCACTGTTTGGCTGGGACACCCCCAAATTGTTATGCCCCGGGTAAGGAAGGATGAACTGGCTCCCTGTCATTATTCACTCCCCCAGGCCTCCCCACCTCAGTCGCAAGAAGATGTAATCTAAAAAGGATCCCTTTCACGGATACCTTTTTCCCAGGCCCAATTGTTCTGCTTTTGAGGGAGACAATTTGATCACACTTTCTTGAATTAAATGTAAGAGTAAGTTTATTAACTACTAAAGGCAAGAAAGGATAAAAACATATGCATATACGGTCATACAGTTTAAAAGTAAGAATTTAACTTGAAGTAAATGAATATATATAAGGGTATATAGAACAGTTCTTGGGGAGTAGGTGATTGAGTGTTGCGATTTGAGATTCCAGTAGAATTGACTCTGGTAGATGAATAGTCAGTTTCGAGGTTCCAGTGGAGTTGACTCCAGTAGATGAATAGTCAGTTTCACGGTTCCAGTAATGTTGAACTCAGTAAAGAGGGAGAGAGATCAGGATACCTGCAAAATTACGATTTGCAGGGGTACTGTGTGTGGCTGTTACTTCTGAGTCAAACTTCCAGCACTTGCTCTCTCTCAGAACACCCACCAACAGACAGATACCAGGGCAGCTTTTCAGTTCACTTTTAACTCCTTCTTTGTATATTTCAAGTTGGAAGCAAATTCACAAATCTGTTTGGGCATTGCTCACAGGATTTCTTGATAAGGTAATACTTATCTCCCATTATGTCCCACTGTCTCTATCAGAGGGAGCAATTAGTTTCTGGATGTCTTTAGAACAATTTTGTCTCGCAACAAGGTGGGGTTCCATTACCTCTTAGGTAGTCACCCTACAGCATTCCAGCACTGGCTTGTGTACATTTTTAAAAACTCATGTCTTATTTTTAAAGTCCAATATTTCCGGACGCAATTTGGTGTTTTTCCTTCATTATCATGACACTTTCCCTCCTCCCCGGAATGAAATGAGATTCATTCTAATATCATTACAAAAAAGGGAAAAACTTATAAAAAAAATACTCTTATACACACATTCGTTCTTTTAGCAATGGTCAATTTACCCTTTCCGGTTCTAACTGGGTTCCTTTAATTTCTGGCTACTGTGCTAAAGCTTGCAATAGAACCCACACCAGGAACCTCATGATTTCCTGTTTTGTGGTGTGAATGGGGAACTGTGCTACAGCTTGTACTTTGGCAGCCCTGGGCAGTATCTGTCCTCAATCGCATTTGATTTCCCAGGAATGTGGATGATTTTTAAGTGGTACGGCTGGAAGAACAAACTCCAATGGAATAACCTGGCATTTTTGCTCTTAAATTTTTCCACAAAATTTAATGGATTGTGCTCAGTATAGAGTGCGGTTTCTCTATACACATTTTGGACAGATATCTCAGTGTTTGAAAGCCAGTAGTAAAGTGAGGGTCTCCTTCTCTACTGTGGAGTACCATTTCTGATGCTTGTTTGTTTTTTTAGAGAAGTGCCCGATTGGTCTCTCTATTCTGTAATCGTCTTCCTGTAGGAGAACAGTCCCCAACCCGAGGTCACTCTCATCAATGGCTACTTTAAATGCCTGATTAAAGTCCGGGTCTGCAAGCACAGGCTCGCTTATTTAAATGGCCTTCTGCCTTTCGAAAACTGTCTGGCATTTCTCAGTCCACACTACCTTTGCTTTTTTCTGTAGTAGGTTTGTCAGTAGGGAGGCTACTGTGCTAAAGCTTGCAATAGAACCCACACCAGGAACCTCATGATTTCCTGTTTTGTGGTGTGAATGGGGAACTGTGCTACAGCTTGTACTTTGGCAGCCCTGGGCAGTAACTGTCCTTGACCTACTATGTGTTCCAGATAGGTCAATTTAGCCTTAGCGAACCCACTCTTTGCAAGATTGACCACTAGGCCAGCTGACTGTACTTTCTGGAAGAGGGCTTCCAGTTGTTCTAAGTGAGTTTCCCAGATGTCTCTGTACACTACGAGGTCATCCAGGTACACGATGCAATTGGATAAGCCCACCACTACCTGGCTCATTAGCTTTGGGAAGGTGACTGGGGTATTTCGGAGTCCAAAGGGCATAACTCGCCACTGGTATAACCCATCCGGAGTTACGAAGGTGGAGATTTCCTTCGCGCGGGTCTTCAAGGGAACTGCCAGTATCCCATGGATAAATCTATCTTTGTGATACAGGCTGCTTTGTCTGCCCTATCTATGCAGTCTTCCAGTCAGGGTATTGGATAGGAGTCGGCTCTGGTTACTGCATTAACTTCTCGGTAGTCAGTGCAGAACCTTGTGGAGCCGTCTGGCTTGGGCACGAGCACAATTGGGGAGCTCCAGCTCTGTGCTAGGCTCTATTTGTTGGTGCTCCAGCATGTAGTTAATCTCCTCCCACACCTGGGCCAGCTTCTCTGGGCCTCAACAATAGGGATGTTGCCTAATGGAAGGGGCCTCCTCCCGCATCCACATCATGTTGGGTTAGGGTGGTGCAGCCTGCCTCGTCCCTGCACAAACATTTAAATACTTTGAGCAGCCTCGTCAAGTCTGCTTGCTGTTCTGCACCTAGGTGGGAGAACACAGAGTCTAAGTTCACTCGTATCTCTGTATTGGTTAGCTGCATAGTAGGGGGTTCAGTGTGGGCCTCACCCATGTCACCCTCTGATTCATCCCCTCTGCTACCCTCCTCCTCTAGGTCGGTGGCAATGGGACAGACCGTTACCTGCCTGTCCCCTTCTTGGCTGTGATGTCGCTTTATCATGTTGACATGACACAGCCTTTGCTTTTCCCCGATCTGGGGTCTCTATCAGATAGTTCAATTCCCCGAGTTTCTTTGCTATTCTGTACGGGCCACTGAAACTGGGCCTGTAAAGGTTCACCTGGTATTGGGAGGAGCACAAACCAAAGTCTCCTGGCTGAAAAGTTCAGGCCTTGGCATGTTTGTCTGCCAGTTTTTTTTCATAGCCGTCTGGGAGATATTCAAGTGCGCTTGGGTCACCTTGCAGGCACTCATAAGTTGCTCCCGGAACACTGTTATGTAGTCTAACATGGAGACTTCTTCCTTCTGTTCTAAAAGCCTCTCCTTGATTAGTTTCAGGGGTTCTCACACTTGGTGCCCGTAAACTAATTCAAACAGAGTAAACCCGGTGGACTCATCGAGTAAGTCCCTGGTAGCAAACAGAAGGAAACCTAGCCCTTTATCCCAGTCATGGGGGTACTTGTGGCAGTATGCCCTGATCATTGTTTTAGGGTCTAGGTGGTACCATTCTAGCCCCCTCGGGACTGCGGGTGATATGCTGAAGACTTCAGTTGGGTCACACCCAGATTACCCATGACTTCCTGGAATATCTTGGACAATAAAATTTGAGCCCTGATCTGACTGGATCTTGGTGGGCAGACCATACCTGGTAAAGGATTGGGTCATTTCTCTCACCACTGTTCTGGCAGATATGGTTCTCAGGGGAACAGCCTCTGGGAAACAGGTAACTATGTCCATGATGGTAAGGATATACCTGTGGCCCCCTTTTGTTTTGGGCCGGGGCCCACACAGTCCACTTGCTGAATGATTCCCCAAAAGCCGCACGGGAATCATAGGTGCAGGTTTTATTGCAGGTTGGGTTTTCCCACAGTCTGTCATGTAGGGCAGGCTCTGCAAAACCTTACTACGTCCCTGTGGAGGTGTGGCCAGTAGAAATGCTGGCTGATGCGGGTTTGAGTTCTGCGTATTGGAATTTCGTCAGCAAGCTGCAATATTTCCCTATGGTGCCTCAGTGGCACCACTACTGGGTGGATCACTGTCCACTCGTCATTTGCAGATCTGTGAGGGGGTCTTCATTTCCTCATTAGTGCCTCATTTTTAATGTAGTAGCATTCAGGCACTGCTTCTGCCTCAGCCTCATTGTGAGCAGTCTGAGCTAATGTTTTACTGTGGGTCAGCTTGTATAACTACAGCCACCAAGGAAGATTTATTTATTACCTCCTTAGGGTCTTCTAGACTCCCGATAAAGGCTTCACATAACCAGGCTGTAGGGTCTTCAGTCTGCGGTGCCACTTCAGTTTCCTCTGTTGGAGCTTGTCTGGCCATAGACCGCATTACTACAGTCAGGGAAAATGCCAGGCACTTTCTCCTGCAGCTGTTCTGTCTCCCTGACCTCAGCTTCTCTGAGACCACTGGCGATGTTATTACCTTTCATCCCGCCAGGTCATTGCCGAGGAGCAGGTTGATCCTGTCCACAGGTAAACTGGGGACAACACCCATGGTCAATGGGCCTGATCCAAGGTCGCACTCCAAATGAAGCCAGTATCGGGGGGATCGGCATGTAACCTCCTTCAATCCCCTTTACCAGCACCTTGATACTTATGGTGCTTTTTGGTGAGAAGTTCATGCCTTTTTCCAGCAGTAGAGTCTGGCTGGTCCCTGTATCCTTTTGTATAACTACAGGCTTATTCACCTCACCCTGGAGAAATGTGGTGACCCTTCCTTCAGATACAAAATCCCAGTTCTCTTCAGGGATTCGTTTAACCTTGTCCACGCTGTCGGGAGCGCCCCTACAGGGATTCACAGCCACAGTCAGATCCATAGCCCGGTCTGCTATGCTCTTTGACAGACTCCCATTCTCCATCCAGGGCGGGGGATGGTTGGGGGGGGGGGGGGGGGGGGGGGGGGGGGGGAGGGGATGTTGTGTTGGGTATGTGCCCTGATAAATCCCACTGTTTTTTCCTGTAGCCTCCAGCAGTTAGCCTGGACGTGCCCGACCTTCTGGCAGTTAAAACATACAGACTTCTTGGCTTCAATCTACATCTTGGCACCACCCTTTCTGTCCTGAGGGTGGTCCCCAGCATTTCCCTCTCTCCCATAGGTGCTCAGTTTCCTATCGCTTTCTCCACCTCTAACCTTCCCAGTTGGTTGGGGGTGACTAAGGGAAGGTCTCTTCTGGGACAAGGGTTTGTGGATCAGCTCATAATCACCATCAGTCAATGTGGCTGCCTGCCTGACCCGTTACCATCTGTTCCTCTAGGTGTGTTCTTATTGAAAAGGGTAGGGAATTTTTATACTCCTCCAGGAGAATTATCTCACGGAGCTTTTCGTGAGTGGCCTCTGTTTTAAGTGCCTGCACCCACTGGTCAAAAGCAAGTGGCTTAGGCCTTTCAAATCCTTGGTACATCTGGTCAGGCCGTTTCCTGAGGATACGGAATTTCTGACGGTACGCCTCTTCCACTAACTGGCATGCATGTAAAATAGCCCTTTTTACTGCCTCATAGTCAGTGACACTTTCCTCAGGTGGGAGGGAGTAAACCTCGTGAGTCTTCCCTGAAAGTTTACTCTGCAGTAATAGGGCCACTTTAACTGCTGTGCTAACCGCTCGAAAGATATAAAGAAAGCCTCCACCTCTGCTTCATCAAACTTAGGGATTAGATGAGCAAACTGGGTTGTCTCAATCATTAAATCTGAGGGTCTTCAAGGGACGCAGCAGGATTCCTACTTGCTATTTTACTTGAAATTCTTTTTCATCTTTTCTGAAATTCTCCCTCTTCCCTTAGTGCCCTTTCCTTTTCTCTCTCCTGAAATTCTAATTTCCACTTCTCCAATTTTAATTTCTCTACTGCTATGCTATCCATTTCATCGTCCTCAGTTTCCACCTGTAGACCATTGGCCACCCCTTTCAAAATTTCAGGTTTTCTAGCTTTCAGCCGAAATTCAAATCCTAAACACCTTACTATCTCTTTTAACTGTTCGAGGGACAGAACTTTTAGACCCTCAGAAGTAACTGCTTCTGGTTCTGCTGGAAAGGTTCTAGCATAAAAGTGGAAATTTTAACACTTCAGTAGTATAGACTCAAGAAAGTAGTTTTGCAGTTTTGAAAAAATTGATTTCAGAAGGACAATTTACTTTTCCCAGTCTAATTCGTTCGTTTTGTATGTGGGAAAAATATTCTAGACTTCGAGCCCCCAGTTTGTTCAAATCCCTGACGAGCGCTTCAGTTTGTTATGACCCCCCACCCCACCGGTGAGGTTCCCCAAAGTTGTTGATCCAGGTGAGACCCCTCAATTTGTCACCATCTGGCTGGGACACCCCCAAATTGTTATGCCCCAGGTGATGAGGGATAAACTGGCTCCCTGTCATTACTCAGCACCCCCGCCATTGTTCACAAGAAGATTTAATCTAAAAAGGATTCCTTTCATGGGACCTTTCTCCCAGACCCAATTGTTCTGGTTTTGAAGGAGCCAGTTTGATCAGACTTTCTTGAGTTAAAGATGAGTAAGTTTATTAACCACTAAAGACAAGAAAAGATAAAAACACATGCATATATGGTCATACAGGTTAAAAGTAAAAATTTAGCTTGAAGTAAGCGTATATATAACGGAACAGTTTTTAACCCCGGGGAGTCAGTGATTGATCGTTGTGATTCGAGATTCCAGTAGAATTGACTTCGGTAGACGAATAGGCGAGTTTGAGGTTCCAGTAAAGTTGACTGTGGTAGATGAATAGTCAGATTTGAGGTTCCATAGAGTTGACTCCAGTAGACAAATAGTCGTTTTTGAGATTCCAGTAGAGTTGAATTTGGTAGAGAGGGAGCGAGATCAGAATACCTGCAAAATGGCGATTTGCAGGGGCACTGTCTGTGGCTGTCACTTCTGAGCCAAACTTCCAGCACTTTCTCTCTCTCTCAGAACATCCACCGCAGACAGACATCGGAGCAGCTTTTCAGCCCACTTTTAACCCCTTCTGTGTATATTCCAAGTGGGAAGCAAATCCACAAATCTGTCTGGGCATTGCCCACAGGATTTTTTGATGAGGTAATACTCATCTCCCAATATGTCCCATTGTCTCTATGGGAGGGAGCAATTAGTTTCTGGATGTCTTTAGAAGCACGTTGTCTGACAACAAGGGGGGGTTCCATTACCCCTTAGGGAATCACCCTGCAGCATTCCAGCCGGTGGTTTATGTGTATTTAAAACTCAGGTCTTATTTTTAAAGTCCAATATTTCTGGATGCAAGTTGGTGTTTTTTCCTTCATTATCATGACACAACAGGTTAGCTTATTTAAAATCCAGCCCATTTTCCAAGGTCTTTATTTGTGTTTTGGGGATTACATTTCTCAATTCAGTTGACTTATTTGTAAAAGAAAACCTAAGACCTCACAGAAAATGAAAAGTAGTTGCTATAGTGTGTTGTAAGTGTTGATGTTCAAAGAGATTAGGTGTACTCGTAAAAGGAATGCAGAAAGTTAGCATGCAGGTACAGCAAACAATTTGGAGAGTAAATGGCATGTTGACCCTTATTGGAAGAGAATTGGAGTTCAAGAATAAAGAAGTCTTGCTACAATTGTACAGGGGTTTGATGATACCACATCTGGAATACTGCTTGCGGTTTTGGTCTCCATATTTAAGGAAGGATATATTTGCATTGGAGGCAGAATAGCAAAAGTTCACAAATTGGTCCCTGGAACGAGGGGGTTGCCCTAAGGATGAGAGGTTGAGTAAATTGGTCTTGTATTCTCTGGAGTTAGAAGAATGAGGGGCTATCTCAATGAAACATAAAAGATTCTGAAGGGGCTTGGTATGGGAGATGCCGTTGGATTGTTTCCGTTGATCAGGGAATCTAGAACAAGGAGGCACAGTCTCTGGATAAGGGGCCAATTGTTTAGGTTGGAGATGAGGGGAAATGTCTTCAAAGGGTTGTCAATCTTTGGAATTCTCTACTCCAAAGGGCTGTGGATGTTCCATCATCGAATATATTTAATGTTGTATAGGCAGAATTTTTGATCTCTCAGGATATCAAGAGATATGGGGAGCAGGTGGGAAAATGTGATTGAAGCCCAAGGTTAGCCATGATGGTATTGAATGGCAGAGCAGGCTCAATGGTCTACTTTTACTCCTATTTCTTGTGTTCCTGTATTCTTGTGTGTAGTGGGGCATGAATCTGTCATGGCTTAAGCTGCAACATTATCCAATATGGCATCAATTGTAAGCTAATGTTGGTGTGGACGGAAGGGAATAATAGCAATTTACCTATTTTCTTGATGATGAAGAGAAAAGTAGTAGACCATAAAACATAGGAGCAGAAGTAGGCCTTTCAGCCCATTGAGTGTGCTCTGCCATTCAATGAGATCATGACTGATCTGATAATCCTCAATTCCACTTTCCTGCCTTTTCTCCATAACCCTTGATTCCCTTACTGATTAAAAATCTGTCTATCTCAGCCTTGAATATACTTAACAGCCCTATGTGGTAAAGAATTCCACAGATTTACTACTCTCAGAGAAGAATTTCCTCTTCATCACTGTCTTAAATGGGCAGCCCCTTACTCTGAGATTATGATCTCTGGTCCTAGACTCTCCCACAAGGGGAAACAACCTCTCAGCATCTATCCTGTCAAGCCCCCTAAGAATCTTATATGTTTCAATAAGGTCGCCTCTCATTCTTATAAACTCCAATGAGTACAGGCCCAAACTACTTAACCTCTGCTCCATAAGAAAATTCCTCTATACCCGGGATCAACCTAGGAAACCTTCTCTGGACTGCTTCCAATGCCGGTATATCTTTCCTTAGATAAGGGGACCAAAACTGTTCACAGTATTCTAGGTGTGGTCTAACTAGTGCCTTGTATAGTTTTAGCAAGACTTCCCTATTTTTATACTCCAATCTCTTTGAAATAAAGGCCAACATTCCATTTGCCCTCCCTATTAGCTGCTGAACGTTTGTTAGCTTTTTGTGATTCATGCACAAGGACAACCAAATCCCTCTGTGCTGCAGCTTTCTCCATTTAAATAATATTCAACTCCTCTGTTCTTCCTGCCAAAGTGCATAACCTCACATTTTCCCTCATTATATTCCATCTACCAAGCTTTCGCCCATTCACTTAACCTGTCTATAGCCCTCTGTTGACTGTGTCATCCTCACCTCTTGCCTACCCACCTATTTTTGTGTCATCTGCAAACTTGCAACAATACATTCACTTCCCTCATCTTTTAAATAATTGTGGCCCCAGCACTGATCGCTGTGGCACTCCACTAGTTACAGGTTGCCATCCTGAAAATGCCACCCTTTTCCCAACTCTGTCTTCTATTAGTTAGCCAATCCTCTATCCATATATACTACCCCCAACACCATGGGCTCTTTTCTTTTTAAGTAGCCTTATGTGCTGTATCTTTATCGAATGCCTTTTGGAACACCAAATATATTACATCTACTGGTTCTCCTTTATCTATACTGCTTGTTAGCTCCTCAAAGAATTCATGTATCCGCTGGAGTTTAGAAGAGTAAGAGGTGACTTGATTGAAACATATAAGTTCCTGAGGGGTCTTGACAGGGTGAGCATGTTTCCTGTTGTGGGAGAATCTAGAGATAAGGGTCACTGTTTAAAAATAAGGGGTCACCTATTTAATACAGAGTTGAGGAAAAAAAAATTTCTTTGAGGGTTGAGAGACTTTGTAATTCTCTTCCTTAAAATATGGTAGAGGCAGAGTCTTTGACTATCTTTAAGGCAGAGGTAGATTCTTGATAAGTAAGGGAGAGAATGATTATCAGGGGTAGGCAGCAATGTGAAGTTGAGGTTAAAGTGAAATCAGCCATGGTCTTACTGAATGGCAGAGCAGGCTTGAGGGGCCGAATGGCTTACTCCTGCCCCTAATTTGTATGTTCGTAGTAGTCCTGGCAGTGCCAAGAGTATGTTAGTGGGCACTACTGGGACTGCAAGAGGAGAAGAAAGAAGACCCATGGATCCTTGGAGATAGGTAAGTCTGGAGTTTTGGATAGAGAAGGTTTGGGCAGGTCAGGGAGAGGGTGGTTTTAAGGCTGTGGGTGGCGAAGAAGAAAGGGAATGGGGGTTCCATCTTAGTTGGGGGGGGGGGGGCTGCCTCCTGATCCGCAAAGGGCTGTCCCAAAGATAGAACCCCATCCACTTCCTGCCCTTTGAAGAGAGAATGTTAAAAAAAATTGGGCAGCCTGACTGCTGAGACCAAACATTTTATGGTGTGGGCAGCATATTTTCAGGGTCACTTGTCTTGGTAACAAGCCTAATTGATTACCCTTGATTACCTATTAAAATATGGCAGGTGGGCTGCTGATTTCGGCACCTGCCCACTCCCCATATTATAGGGGTGAGCTTGGTGCCTCCCCCACTGCTGAAAACACAGTCAGGGCAAGTAAAATGTAGCTCACTTGTCTAGAATATGGCACCTTAGAGGAAGCGAGTGCTAAGAGGAAAGTCATTGAGACCTTCAACTGACATGTACTCAGTACTCTAAAAAAGGAAAGAGGCATGTCTGAGGTCAACCACTGGCAGAGGCTTGTGATGACAGGAGCAGGCTGCTATTAATGATAGCAGTTTTGTTAAGGAAATTACTTGCAGTTCCTGTAGGGGGTTTTCACAACTCAATGGGGCTTCAGCCTTCCCCATCTCCCTTTCATTTTCTTTAGAAGTGGTTCCTCCCAGTCACCTCAATACAAATCTCTCTGTACAGCCACTGTGAAGTCTGCTGGTGGCACTTTAAATCCTGCACTCTCAATCCCAGAATCATCATCCCACTTGCCATCCCTAATTGGATGATGATCTTGGAGGCAGGTTTTGAAAGCCTTTGGAACACCTCAGATAAGGAAGAAGTCCACACCCACATGCAGCAAAACATGGACAATATTCAGGCTTGCAATGATAAAGTTGCTAGTAACATTCATGCCAGGCAATGACCATCCCCAACAAGAGAATCTAACCATTTCCCATTGACATTCGATGACATTCCTATTGTTGAAACCCCACTATCAACATCCTGGGTGTTTCCATTGACCAGAAAATGAACTGGACCAGCCATATAAATACCGTGACTGAAAGAGTATGTCAGAGACTGGGAATCCGAGGAAGTAACTCGCCTCCTGACTCCCCAAAGCTTGTCCACTATCTACAAGATGCAACCGCCTCCCCAGCCTCTCAAACCCGGCCCCCAAACCCCACTGATACCCTGCATTTGCCTTCAGTCCTGCCTCTAGTAGCTCTTCTTCAGAGATAAAAACAAAAAACTGCGGATGCTGGAAATCCAAAACTAAAGCAGAATTACCTGGAAAAACTCAGCAGGTCTGGCAGCATCGGCGGAGAAGAAAAGAGTTGACGTTTCGAGTCTTCATGACCCTTCTTCAGAGACTGCCTATAGTCCCAGCAGTGGCCACCATTTGAAGTCTTGAGGGGAATTCTCCTGGATTTTCTTCTCCCTATCCCAGTGTGTCGAGACCAATTGCAGCTTTCCAGTAACCGCTCCTATAGTGGTCAGCTAATTTAGCACAGACTGGAAACTGGAAAATTCTGGTCAGTGTTATTCAGCACATCAGGTGGTGCATTTATTCACAAAGCCATCAGGAAAGCATGACCTCAGAAGCTTAATCATTCCCCACAAGTTACTTTTGGGTTTGCAAAACTCGCACTATCAAGTGGCTAGCTCCTAAAATCTGTATCCCTGTTCTGTGTGCCTTCTTTATTAAGCATAAATCCCAATCCATAATGAATTTTGTCTTTATCAAGTTGTAGTGTTTATCTTGGAAAATGTAACACTTTCTCATTTCAGGCATTTAGTAATTGCATTAAGTACAGGGTGAAGGGTAAGCCCCTAGTCTGGCCCAACGTGCCTTTGTCATAATCTCAGAAGGGCACCAAACTGCATCAGTGTGACCCATCATTATCCTCACCCTACAGTCTCTGAGTGAGACACTCACTTCGTGATAATGAGTGCCCACATTTAAATGCTCAACTAGAACCTTGATGAAGACTGCCCCAATTCATTTTACCTTGTTGGTCACAGGGGTCCAGAGACTTGCAGCCAAGCAATCTGGGTTGAAGTTGATTAAAAGGTCAATGGCCACTGTCCCCATCAGCATTTCTCTTTGCAACGAATCCAATTCAGTAGATATTATTTTTCTTTTTTAGACAAAGGTACAGGGAAAGATCAGTATGCATTGATTACGTTCATAGTTGTGATTTGGCATAGTTATTTTATTTTATAGATCAATTACTGTACAAAAATTAAAGAGAATTAAAATTCAAGTCTTTAGAAATATCTTCACAGTGTGATATTTTGTTTTTGTTGTAACATCCTGATTTTGATTGGAAGGAATAAAATTCTCGAAGTGTCCTAAAATTCCCGGATTCATTTCATTAAGTGTTTTTTTCTCTTCAAGAGAGCATCCCTCAGTGCAATCTGTCAAAAGAAATATATCTTGTAGGGTATGCAGACAGTCCATGTGCAGTGATCATCCTGATTGAACATTATGAACCATGCAATAATAGTTTATAATATAGGCAGAAAATACAACATTTGATTATGCACAGCTAGTTCATGTCTCATCCTCATTAAAGAGTCTAAACCACTGGTATATTCTACGAAAAGCAAGTGATCGAATGCTGAGCCCTATGGAAGTGCACTGGAAACGGTCTTCCGCTCACAAAAACACCAGTTAATCATTGCCCTTTGTTTCCTGCCTCTGAGCCAGTTTTGATTTCAACTTGTCACTTTCCCTTGGAGTCCTAGGGGCAGAATTTCTTGCTTGGCGCACAGGTGTGCGGCTGACCCGCTCAAGTGTGAAACAGCACGTGATGCTGTTGGGCGACGGTCCCGATGTCATCGCACACTCGCACGATGTTTCAGTCAGCAGCGCGCCTGCTGACAAATAAAGCGTCTATTAAGGTAATTAACATGGTAATCAATGGTGATTTTTCATTGCCTGTCCAATGTTACGGCAAATCGGCCAGGCAGCTGTTGCCTTCTTGAGGAAACCTCATCCAAGGGCTGGATGAGGTTTCTGATATTAACTAAAAAAAACAGAAACACGTTTGGATAGAACTTACATCAGCCATATGTTCAGGTGACTGATCCTGATATGTGGACAATTTTTTTTCGGCATTTGAAAATCTTTATTTATGGCTTTTGAATTCTTCAGCTCCCTGAGGCAGCTCTCTGTCTTCAGGGAGTTTTCTGTGAGCGCTCCCCTACACTGGCTTCAGTACTCGCCCTCCTCCCACCCCCAGCCCGGCAGCACTGAGCATTTCAGCGTGCCTCAATTGGCCAGCCAGTGTGAAATCATGGTCAAGGGCTAAATGCGGGCAGTGGCCTGTTTCCCAGCTGCTCCCGGGCCCGCCAACCGCGCCCACACGCCGAATTCAAAATCCTGCCCTAGGACTTGGGATTTTCTAGGTAGTCTGCCATGTGGGACCTTATCAAAATCCTTGCTAAAATCCATGTAGACTACATCAAACATACTACCCTCATCAACCGCTCTTGTTACCTACTCAAAAAATTTGATTAAGTCAGTCAGACATCATGAAAGAAACCACACTAACTGAGCAGGATTAATCTGTGCCTTTTTAAAATGACGATTTATACTGTCTCGCAAAACTTTTTGTCCACGGAGGTTAGACATTTTTTATTCTTACACAGGATATGGGCATCATTGGCTAGAACCGCATTTATTGCCCACCCCCAATTGTCCTTCAGGAGGTGGTGGTGAGCTGCCTTCTTGAACCACTGCAGTCCATGTGGTGTAGGTACATCCACAGTGCGGTTAGGAAGGGAGTTCCAGGATTTTGACCCAGCGACAGTGAAAGAACTGCGATATATTTCCAAGGATGATGTGTGACTTGGAGGGGAGCTTCCAGGTGATGTGTCTGCAGCCCTTTTACTTATAAGAGGTAGAAGTTGTGGGTTTGGAAGGTGATGTTGATGGGAGTTTTGGTGAGTTGCTGCAGTGCATCTTGTAAATGGTACACACTGCTGCCACTGTGCGTCAGCGGTGGAGGGAGTGAATGTTTAAGGTGTTGGATGGGGTGTCAATCAAGCAGGCTACTTTGTCCTGGATGGTGTCAAGCTTCTTAAGTGTGGTTGGAGCTACACTCATCCAGTCAAGTGGAGAGTATTCCATCACACTCCTAACTTGTGCCTTGTAGATGGTGGACAGGCCTTGGGGAATGAGGAGGTGAGTTACTTGCTGCAGAATTCCCAACCTCTGACCTGCTCTTGTAGCCACAGTATTTATGTGGGTGGTCCAGTTCAGTTTCTGGTCAATGGCAATGGCAAAGTGGGGGATTCAACAATGGTAATGTCATTGAATGTCAAGGGAAGATGGTTAGATTTTCTCTTGTTGGAGATGGTCATTGCCTGGCACTTGTGTGGCGTGACTGTTACTTGCCACTTATTAGCCCAAACCTGAATGTTGTCTAGGTCTTGCTGCATATGAACATGGACTGTTTCAGTATCTAAGGAGTTGTGAATGGTGCTAGACATTGTGCACTCATCAGCAAACATCCTCCATTTCTGACCTGATGATGGAGGGAAGGTCACTGATGAAATTTTTTCTCTGAGTGTTGTGAATCTTTGGAACTCTTTTCCACAGAGTGGTGCAGACAGGGTCAATGAACATTTTTAAAGCAGAGGTAGTAGATTCTTGGATAAAAAAAGGGATCAAAGGTTATTGAGCTTAGGCAGAAGGTGGAGTTGAGGCCACAATCAGATCAGCCATGATCTTATTGAATGGTGGGGCAGGCTCGAGGGGCCAAATGGCCGACTCCTGCTCCTAACTCATATGGTTGGGCCTAGGACACTAACTCCTGCAGCGATGTCCTGGGGCCACAGGATATTGATTGGCTTGTGATTACTCAGGCTATCCCTTCCTCCTTTTTTTAAATAATGGTGCATTGTTAGCTGTTCCCCAATCACATGCTTGTAGATAACTGGAGAATGGTTGTCAGAGCATCTGCTATTTCTCTACTTGCTTCTCTTAGTGACCTAGGATAAATTTCATCTGGGAACAGTAATTTATCCACTTTCAAGGATATTAAACATCTTAACATTCCCTCTCTCAGTATATTTGTGCCACCTAAGATTACACACTCCTCCTTAACTACAATGTCTGCTTCCTTCCCAAGTTTTGTGAAACAGATGCAAAGTATTCAAGAAGAAACATGCCCCTGACTTCTACCGCCACACGTAGGTTACCTTTTCGGTCTCTAATTGTCTCTACTCTTTCCTTAGTTATCCTCTTGCTCTTTATATATTGATAAAACATCTTTGGCTTTTCCTTCATTTTACTTCATGTCCTCTCTTCACTAATTTCCTTTCTAATTTCAACCATGCACTTTCTATAGTTTTGAACTTGTGGCATCTGACATCAGCTTTCTTCTTTGCTTCATCCTACTCTGTATGCTATTTGACATCCAGGGGAGTCTAGATTTCCATAAGTACCCAAAATATAATTGAATTATGATCACTACCACCTCTCCAATTGATACCCCTTCACCTGTTCAGCTTCATTCTCTAAAACTAAGTCCAGAATTGCCCCTTCTCTTGCTGGGCTAACTAGGTACTGGCTAAAAAGGTTCTCCAGAATGCACTTTAAGTATTCTGCACAGTCTAAACCTGTTGTACTGAATATATCCCAGTTAATATATTTATGGAATTAACAGTCAAACATCAATCTTGTATATATATAAAATTCTGACAGAGATGGACAGGCTGGATGCAGGATGATGTTTCCTCTGGCTGGGGGAGGCTGGGGGGTTCTAGAAATAGGGGTCACAATCTCAAGGTATGGAGTAGACCATTTAGGACTGAGATGAGGAGAAACTTCTTCACTCGGAGGTTGGTGAACCTATAGAATTCTCTACCACAGAAGGCTCTGGAGGCAATGTCACTGAATATATTAAAAAAAGAAATAGATAGATTTCTAGACTCTAAAGGCGTGAAGGAGTATGGAGGGAGCGCAGGCGTAGAGATAGAGGATCAGCCATGATCATACTGAATGGCGGAGCAGGCTCGAACGGTGAATGACCTACTCCTGCTCCTATTTTCTATGTTTCTATGATATCACTTCTGTAGTTAACCATCTCCTGTTTTCTGTATTAGCATTTTGAAGACAGCTCTATTTCCTTTTCTTTGTATGATTATCTTATTTTCTCCTTGCCCCTTGTTCTGATCCTTTTTAAATGCTATTCACCTCCATTAAATTCCAATTCTAATGATGGATCCACTTGCCTGTTCTTTCCGCAGGTGACTTCCTGAATGTTTCTAACATTTTCCAGTTATGACCCAAGAACAATTAATTACCTGCTTTTCCCTGAAGGAGCGTTTGCCTTTTGATCTCACGTTACGACTGTATCTCATCATCATAAAGTTCTTTTTCTTTTTCTTGTCCTGGTTGGTTGTGCTTGCATATGGATTCAGCTTGTTTTTCTTTTTCACAAATTCATTTCTCTCAGATCTCCCTGCCTGGCAGATTTAAGAAAAAGAGGTAAATCACATGAGGAACAATACAGTGCATCCTAATCACCAGAGAAAAGCCACTTACTACACACATCACAGAAATCATAGGGATAACATTACTGCCCATATTTTGCCAAAGTTATGGTAAGTTTTTCCACAGAAATTAATGGCATCAATTTTTCATAAAGTTAATTTTAACAAATTCTCATGTCTGGCATCCATTACTATAGTTTGCGGAGTAGTTACAGGAGTAGCAAGTATCCAATATGCTCCAGTAACACATTTTAATCAGTTGCAAAGAACTGCAATTTACCCATTACTTGACTAACATCTAGTCAGGAGCCAATGGACTCGGTTTCCGTTGACCGCTATAACTACAGATAATCCATGACCAAAAATGACACATTAAACCTGCAAAAACAGCCGAAAATATTTGTAAAAAAACAGCCCAAAATGTTCAGCCAATGAAGTACTTTTGAAGTGTAGTCACTGTTGTACTATAGGTAACACAGCAGCCAATTTGTGCACAGGTTGCTCCCACAAACAGCAAAGTGATGATAACCAGATTATATGTTTTTTTTGTGATGTTGACTGAAGGCTAAATATTGAACAGGACACCAGGGATAACTCCCCTGCTGTTCTTTGAATTAGTGCCATGGGATCTTTTACATCCATCTGAGAGCACAGATGGGGCCTTGGTTTAACGTCTCAACTGAAGGACGGCACCTCCAACAAAGCAGCACTCCCTCAGTACTGCACAAGGGCATCAGCCTAGATTTTTAGGTCCTGGAGTGGGACTTGAACCCAAAACTTTGATTCAGAAGCGAGAGTGCCACCAACTGGCAGAATTATAATTAAGATTCTAGGGCTTTTTACTAGAACTGGCACATAGAAGGAAGCCTTTCAGCCTGTTGTATGCTGTAAGCATTTAAGTTCAAGGAGGGTGATCTGATATAGATTATGAAAGATTACGTAAATAGTGAAATTGTTACAATTTTGCCGACCAGTGGAATCAAAGGGGCAAAATTTTATCACAATCAATCACAACAAGAATTAAGGGGAAGTTAGAAAGGCTTTCTTTTACATACGAGATGCTCAGTTAGAATATGGAATTCTTCGGCAAACTTACTGAAGCAAAGTCCATACATGTTTTTAAAGGGAATTAGATAGTTGCTTGAATTTAAAGGGTATGGGAAGCAACGAGGAGAGTGGGATTAGCATTAGTGGCACCTGTGATAAAAAAAAAATGGTGCAGATTTGATAAACCTAATGGTCTCTTTCTATGCTGTAACATTGCTTCATTTTATGGATGTGCACCTCAGAATGAATCCACTGGCTGTGAAGTGCTCTGGAACATCTCAATGATTTGAAAGGTGTTCATATAAATGTACGCTCTTTATCATATCAATTCAATAAATTATTTTTCTTAAACTCTGTACAAAGGAAAATATTCCCTCAGATGGGAACATAGTTCCAGGTGACTGTGATGCTCCGAACAGCCAAGTAACCTGTGAACACCAAAATAAACCTGTGGATACTTTTGGTTTAGGCTCTCATAAGAATGGTTAGTTTTGCAAAGTACCAGACAGTTGTCATCACCTGTGGAATTGTACCAGACACGAGCTATCATTGTCAGGAAAGAGGAGACAATGGAGAGACATTGTGCCATGGAACAATCAGATGTTATAGAATAGAATCACTAAGTTAACCAGCTAAGGCATTTCTCAGAAGTGGTCAATTTAGTTGGGGGGGGGGGTCAGGTTAGTGGGAAAGAAAGAATGATGGTCAGTTTCAGCTGAGCTCCATTACAAATACTGCCACTGAGGTTTATGATTGAATAACATTCTTGACACATTTATTATATTAAGTTTACATAACAACAGAAAAGGGATATGATGACAGAACTGCTTTTCTCCACATACACACCAGGATTCTGTCAAGGTTTGGCCACAGTACAAATTTTGACATAACTGAAAGGAAATTAAATCCTCAAGAATGCATGTTCTTCAAGGTCTTTGGTGGCCAAAAAAGGAAACAGAAATTAAGTAATGTGCTGCTTTAGTTAACTACTTCAATTAGCTGAATGTGGCTTCTTAAAATTGTCTAATTTATATTTTAATGCACTGTGGACACAGTGGTTGTTTGAACTGAAGCATCAATCATGCCTAAAATGCAAAACATATATACATAGATAACTTTAAAAATAAGAGCTATCTCCAAGGGATGCATAGCCCAGGGACAAAATAAGAACATAATTCCAGAAGAGAAATTTTTAAAAGAATATTCACCAACAATTTCTTACCATTGCTGTTGCTAGTCGAGTTTCTTTATCCGATTTAGGTTTTTTATGGAGTCGTTCTATATTTCGCAATGAAAGCTGCTCTCCTCTGAAAGTTTAAGAGTTTTACAATTAAATATGAAAACTGAAAAGACAGATTCCTTGGAAGAGGGAAAGCAGTGATCAATCCAAAGGCATATGGTGCTTTCAGCAGGCATCAAGAAGTAGTCTATAACAATTGGCTGGAAGAAGAGGTTGCACACTGAACCAGATACCATCAAATGCTACACAGCTGACTTGTAACAAAAGATTCTCCTTGTTCCAATGTCATTTTAGGGACAAGTTGGATGAATGGTCTCCTGGCTCATTTTGATTAAATGTTTGAACAAAGAAATAAGATATATAATATAAATTAAATACCACAGATTGCAGAATATAAGTCGACCCGGTACCTAAGACGAACCCATTTTTGTGGCACCAAAATTCATGTCTAGGCCTATACTTAGCAGACTGTGCGTGACGAATGATGAACAGAAATGGGTCCACCAGCTAAAAGAATGAAGTATAAAGCTGGTTTCAAGCTAAAAGTTGTAACATTTGCTAACTCGTCAAATAACTGCTGCAGCGAGGAATTTGGTGTTAGTGATGAACTGGTACAAGAATGGAAGAAGGAGGAATCCACCCTGAAGAAAATGCCCACGACCAAATAAGGCATGAGAACAGGGACCAGACACTGGCCTGATCTTGAGAAGCATGTGTCGGAAAGGGTCTTGAAAATTGTCAGAATGGTTTCATTAGCAGCAGAAATGCATTGTACATACATACTTCAATGGGCCAAATCAAATGCTGAATCCAGCAGAGCAACAGCTAGTTGGTGTAGCCACATTATGGAACAAAAATGTCTAGTGTTGTGGCAGAACACCAAGATTGCACAGAGACTATTAAAATACCCCCGTGATGATTCTGCAACCAAAAGTGCCAAATCTGATCCAGTGTGGGATCCTAACGATGATGCCAAAGCCAAAGTGACTCAATGAATTCAATGAACTCTTTGCATCGGATGCCAAAGTTGATGAATTTGACTGTTCTTCAAATATTTTGATTGTGGTTAAAGGTATCCTTATAGAATTAATTCGCTCAACCATGTCACATTGATTTAATTTTTATTACCAGCATTATGGGCAGAATTTTCCCCCCGTCGATGTGGGGGGGGGGGGGGGGGGGGGGGGGGGGTATGTTCAGGAGCAGGCACTGAGAGGCGCACCTCCGATCGGGGGCGTGCCACCATTTTAGGTGGGAGGGCCGATTAAGGCCAGTCCAGAGTGACGTCTGCAAGGGATGGAGTGCGGGTGGGGATGAATTCCCTGAGCTGAGAGTGTGCGAAAGAGCGCACTCATCTCCCTAAGGCTCAGTGCTGCCTCAGGGAGATGGGCCCCACAATTTGGGACATGTCCATCACTTTTAGTTACAGTTTTATTAAATTTTTAAAAACCTACATGAAACCTCATCCCGCCCATGGATGAGGTTTCACACTTTTTCCAATGCCCACCAGGGCTCCCGGCCTGCCCGCCAACCTTAAGGTTGGACGGGTAGGTCAACTAATTACATTAATGAGTTTGTCAATGGCCTCAATTGGCCATCGACAGGTCGGCAGGTGCACAGCTGATTCAGCTGAGCCCCTGCCTACCTGAAAATTGAAATGAGGTGGGGTGACGTCGGGAGTTCTGCCTGACGTCATCCTGCTACATTTTACACATTGGCGAGCAGGCCCTGCCCCCCTGCTCGCCGACTGGGAAATCCTGGCCCATGTGTCTTTTCCACATTTCAAAATGTCCTGCACTAACACTGATGGTTCACATCTTATACTTGGCATATAACTTGACCCACGTTTTTGGAAGGATTTTGAGAGGCTTCAAAGGTCGACTTATACGCCATGATCTACAGTATTTTACAAACAGCATGCATTTCCTATGCTTGCAGGAGGTCATGTGGTGCTATTTCCATCATATGGGAAGCTTTAAGCTATAAGGCTCACCATTATTCTTAGTCCTCGGGAAGCTTGGTAGTATTAGGTGCCACCTGTTTGATGAACCTAGCCCAATCTTCTTGCATTTACTGATGCTATCCATTTACACATTCTTCCCTTTTCATGCACCCCCTTGGGCTAGCACATGTCCTAGCTGATGTTTTATTTTCCACTCCCAGCCTATTGCACTGGGGCTGAGTCACTGCTTGCTGCCTCACTGCTTCCTCTGTCCTTAGCAGTTTGTATTTTTAAAGTGCTCCCTACACTAATATTGAGTGTGCCTGCTGTACTGGAAACTAGTGAAGGACAAGCCTAGAGGTGATGGGATGGCGGGGCAGTAAGAGCTGGGGTTAGCGTCAGCTCCTGCAACAATGCAGCATTCCCTCAATGTGTGAGGTATGAGGAGGATTTTAATTGTGAGTGAATTTATGGCGTAATATGATCATATGGCTGAACATTATGAAGTAAAGGTACTAGACGCTAGATTGAGCGGGATGTGGGATTTTCTTATTGGAGAGACTGATTACACAGAACCCAAAAGGATATCTAATGCAGGCCTGACATGTGAAACAATGATTTTATGCTATCAAGGAAACTGACATATTAAGGGAATGCGTAGTTTAAGTACATCTAGTATTGTATCACATTTAATCCTGAATCTCCTGGAGCTTGTTTGATTGTCATAGAGAGATTTTCCACAGTAATTATGCAAAATAAAATGTACATACTTGCTTTCATCACTGACATCCTCAACAATTTTCCTTTTTTGACCTTTGCCAGGGGCAGCATCAATTTCTTTGGCCATTTGAGCCAGACGGATTTTCTTGAAATCTTCTTGTGTTAGGACTCGGCTTGCACTGACAATTGCTGCTTTGGCTTTCCGTGCTTCCAGGGGCATACTGCTAATCTTCTCTACCTTTTGAAACACAAAACTTTGCTGAATACACTTTGAGAAACATTTCATCTGATCAGAGTTTTATTTCAAACTCTCGCATCTGACAATCAATGTGAAAATGATTCAGACTTACTAGAATGTGTTCTGACCAGATTCTCTATTTGAGATGTTAACCTGCCTTTCAGATGCCAATAATTTGCCAGTATATCTTCAGCATTTTCCTTTTGCTCCTCCTTTGATCTCTGAACTTACTGTGCTTTTTAGCCAGCATAAATATCTTTAGTCCTCTCGCTCAATGGCTGCCTGAGCTACAGCTCCTTCACCACATATACTCTGATCAAACAATTTTCCTGTAGTTCATATTCATTTAAATATTGTATAAACCATGTGTAAATAAGCATATAGATTTATATTGACTTCTGACAAATCTGCAAATTTTCCACTAGTTTCTTTGCACATCATAATTCTCTGAGCTTGATTCCAGACAGTCTTTTTTTATTTTGCTTTTGCATGTGGAAAACTCTTACCTGAGTGATAGCTTTTCTCCGTTTCATTTTGTCCATGTCTAATAACTAGTTAGTAACAAATGCACTGAAACAGCTTGGATTTTCTATTATCTACCAATATGTGTGGTCAACAATTAAATACATTTGTGTTATCTCAAGCATTCTTCAAAATCAAATTGACTTATGACAACAGCAAATGCTAGAAACACTGAAAGGCAAATGAGATAAATAGAACGTGTGACTAATTTAAAAGAGCTGGGGGTAAGGCAGATAGAGAGGGAAACATAAAAAACTAGCAAAGCAGAACAGACTCTAGGATCCTGGTAGAAGAAATAAAACAGGTCAAAACCAAGGGTGCAACCACCTTGCAGGTGCAGTGTTCCAATGCAGAGTCCCAATCTCAAACACAAACTCAGGAGGGGAAAGGAGCAGTTTGGGATGGGCACCACTCTCTTATAAGCACCACAATACCTGTTCATTGAAAGTAGGAATATCAAAAAACAATTAAAATATGTATCCTGTTCTACAACTTTAAGCTGAGTTGATTTAATATAAAATATGTTATGTCTATGAGGAAAGTTTCCAGCTTACCACCTCTTTCTGCTGCTCTTCATCTGAAGAATGGTGAACATCAATCCACCCTTCATCATCTTCATCCTCCTCATCTGTACTTGCACTCACCCATCCATCTGCAAGACCAAAACATTGATAAAAAAGGAGAAAATAAAATACAAGAGTAAACTAGCAAAAAATATAAAACAGGTTGCAAGAGCTTCTACAAGTTTTTATAATTGGGGATATTTTATTTTGGGAGAAGATGGTGGCATCGTGGTAATGTCATTAGACAAATAAGTCAGAGGCCCCAGGCTAATGCTCTGGGGACATGGATTCAAATCCCACCATGGCAGCTGGTGGAATTTAAATTCAATTGAATTGAAAGCTAGTCTCAGTAATGGTGACTGTGAAACTATCATCAATTGTTGTAAAAACCCATCTGGTTCATCAATGCCTTTTAGGGAAGAAAATCTGTCATCTTTACCCAGTCTGGCTCACATGTGACTCCAGATCCACAGCAGTGTGGTTAACTATGTGTGAAATTGCCTTGCAAACCACTCAGTTCAAGGGCAATTAGGGTTGGGCAACAAATGCTGGCCTTACCAGTAATGCCCACAACCCATGAAAGAATAAGGTAAAAATGTAAAAAGGAAGTAAATGTGACAGGAGAAAATATAATGGGTAATAAGGAAATGTCAAAGATGTTAAACAAGTATTTTGCATCTTTATTCCCAATAGACGACACAAAGACCATAATAGAAATAGTGAGGAGCCAAGGGTTTAAATGAGATTGAGGAATTTAAAATAATTAATACTAGTAAAGAAAATGCAGTGGAGAAATTAGTGATAAAAACCACATGACCTGATGTCCTGTACTCTAAGGTTCTCAAAAAGGTAGCTGCAAAGATCGTGGATGCGCAGGTTGAGATCTTTCAAATTTCCCTAGATTCTGGGGCAGTCTCAATGGATTGAAAAATGGCAAATTTAATACCACTATTCAAGGAAGGAGGGAGAGAGAAAACAGGAAACTTTTGGTCAGTTAGCCTGACATCAGTTGCCTGTAAAATTCTGGAATCCATTATGAAGGATGTGGTATCCACTAGGAATTTTTTGAGGATGTAACTAGCAAGTATATTTGGATGTAGTGTATTTGGATTTTCAAAAGGCTTCCGATAAAGTGCCACACAAAGGGTTTAGGCACAGGTTAAAGATTCATGGGGTTGAACCACGGAAAGAGGATTGGTTGAAGTACAGAAAATAGAGAATAGAAATAAACTAGTCATTTTCAGGCTGGCAGGCTATTACTAGTGGGATGCCTAACTTGATAAAGGAACTGAGTGTAATACATCCAAGTTTACTGACGATAAATTGCTAGACAGAAAAGTAAGGTGTTGGGAGGACACAAAGAGCTAGATTTGCCCATGGGCTTCGGGACCCCAACACTGGGAACAAATGTGGGTCCCAAGCCAACATGTCAACAGTGAGGCTGGCTGAGTGATCTTCCAGGAGACGGTCTCCTAATAGGCCTCCTCTAAGCTTGCCATCCAATTAAGGACTGTGGGCGGACTTCTGATGCTGCAGGCCCAATTAGAGGGTCGGCAGCTCTGAAGCTTCAGCAGCCCCACCTGGAGAGCTAGGTGCTCTTGAGACAAGTCAGGGAAAATGGAGCACCCTCTTAAGAATTGAACATTCAAGAAAATAAACTGTGGGCACAGCAGCCAGTCCATCATTGCGGAAGTGGAACCTCTCCACAGGATGGTCTGTGGCCACAGCTGTAACCCTTGCAGCCCAGCAGATCCTTGCTGGATTTGTTACAGGATGCCAGCAGGTTGCCAGCTTTCCAGTTATGGGCTGCAGCCACCTCACTGGGTAGGGGTGTGTGTATATGTGTGTGTGTGGGTGGTGGGGGGGGCAGTTGCGGGGTGTTGGATGGGGAAGGCCATCCGCAACCTAGAAAAAAATCTAGATGGTGTGTGAAGATTTCCCTCAACTGGCCTGGATGTCTGCCAATGGCAGGCAGGTAGTGCCAAACCCCCAGCTCCCTGTAAAAAGGCCAGAGACGGAAACATAGTGGAAGACCAGCATGCCAACCTGGAGCCTGAAATTGCCACCAAGCCATCTCCAAACACTCTTCCGTGGCAAAATCCAGCCCAAGGAACCTACAAAGAGATATAGGTTGGTTAAGTGAGTGGGTAAGAAAGTGGCAAAGAGAGTATAATGTAGAATATGGGAAGAATGGTAGGAATAAAATAACAAACAGAACATTTTTTGAAATGGTGAGAAAATAATAAATGTTGGCGACCAGGGGGATTTAAATACACAATAAATGCAGTAAGTTAACATGCATGTACAGCATGCAATTAGGAAGGCAAATGGTATGACCTCCTTCATTGCAAGGGGGTTGGAGGGCTAGAGTAAGGAAATCTTGCTACAATTGTACAGGACTTTGGTAAGACCACACCTGGGGCAGAATTTTTCCGTTGGCGAGCGGGGGGGTGGGAGCCACACGCCGATGCATAAAATGACGCGGGGTGACGTCGGGTGGAACTCCCGATGTCACCCCGTGTCATTTACATTTTCGGGTCGGCCTATTAAGAAACCAATTCATTAAACGGACCTGCCCGTCCAACCTTAAGGTTAGCGGGCAGACCGGGAGCCCAGGCGAGCTTGTGAAAAATCATGAAACCTCATCCACTGACAGGTTGAGGCTTCATGAGGTTTTTAAATTTTAATGAAAGGTTGCAATACAAGTTATAAACATGTCCCAAATCGTGTGACAGTGTCACATGAAGGGACGTGGCAGGGAAAATTTTTAAACTCCTTTCTTAAAAAGTTTCAAAACGGAGCCGATCTCCCTGAGGCAGCACTTAGACTCAGGGAGATAGGTGCGCTCTTTCACGTGCATGTGCGAAAGAGAGCACTCCCGGCTGAGGGAATCCCCCCGCCCGCACAATTCCTGGCTGATGTCACGCTGGGCGGGCCTTAATTGGCCTGCCCACGTAAAATGGCGACGCGCCCCCAACTAGGGGCGCTGATCAGGAACCTGCCCACTCCCGCTCTTAATTTGTCTTAAAAGGATGCAATGCAGGTTCACTATGAGGAAAGATCGTGTATAATGGGCCTAAATTCTCTGTAGTCTAGAAAAATGAGAGGTGATCTCATTCAAATGTAAAAGATTCCGAGAAGGGTCGGCAAAGCAGATGTCGAGACCGTATTCCTTGGCTGGAGAGTCTAGAGCTATGAGGTCTTCCCGGCACCATGGAGAAAGGACCAGGAGAAAACTTTAAAATGAGTGGTTGAGACTTCTACCCAACACTGTCCGACACCCAAGTGATCTTGCCATATTTGGGGTGATATCGGCTAGAGCTACCCAGCCAGCAGCAAGTAGCTAATTATAAGCAATTATGGACCCCACTTAAGGCAAATAGTGGCACTTCCAGGATTTTCTCCTCTACAATGATGGCCTGGGCTTGGCCTAAATAGCCAAGTGGTTATGGTACTGGGCTTGTAACCCCAAGATCAAGAGTTCAAATCTCACAATGGCAAACTATGAAACAATGTAACTTCATCTGAAACAGATGGACATGGGTTTGTACTCGAAAGAGTTACCCTGTAATCACAAAAATATCAAGAGTTCAAATCTCACAATGGCAAACTATGAAACAATGTAACTTCATCTGAATAGGAACAGATGGAAACATGTTTGTACTCGAAAGAGTTACAATGATGGCCTGACAGCTGTGGTCCTACTGATTTTTAAAAGTATGTAATTCTTCAGAGGGCATCTCCAGCTTGAGACGCCCTTGTGGAGTCTTGCCTTACAATGCCCAACTCTCCTGGTGGGGCTACTAGCAGGACATTGCTACAGATCCTCCCATTGATCCTGCTGGTTCCCTGGACCTAAGTATTGTGCTCCTAGAGACAGCTTCTTAACTGGCTGCCTTCAGGAAGATCTCAAAATTATTCAGGCAGCTGCCACCATTTTCCCCGATGGCAAAAAAAACTTCAAAGACGGGAAGAAGATTCCGTCCATATTCTCAGCATAATGGGTAGACCATTTAGGACTGAACTAAGGATAAATTTCTTCACTCAGAGGGTTGTGAAGCTTTGGAATTCTCTATGTCAGATGGCTGTGGATGCTCAGGCATTGAGGCTGGGAATAATTGATTTTTGAATTCTAAGCGAAATAAGTGAAATTGGGGTGGGAAAGTGGAACTGAGGTCGAAGATCATCCACAATGTTATTGAATGACAGAGGAGCCCGAGGGGCCACATTTCCTTCTCCTGCTCCTAACTCTTAGGTTCTTGTTCCAATGGAAAGTTGACTCTATTTCTAGTTGGTAGAGCTTCGACTGCTGGAATCTAAAACACTTAGGTAAAACTGGTCATCTTACTTCAGAATAACAGCCAAGATAAGGCATTTAACAACCCACTGCGCAGTTAATCAACGCATTTCACAGAATCACACGGTGCAGAAGAGGCCCTTTGGCCCATCGAGTCTGCACCGACACGTGAGAAACACCTGACCTACCTACCTAATCCCATTTCCCAGCACTTGGCCCATAGCCTTGAATGTTATGGCATGCCAAGTGCTCATCCAGGTACTTTTTAAAGGGTGTGAGGCAACCCGCCTCCACCACCCTCCCAGGCAGCGCATTCCAGACCGTCACCACCCTCTGGGTAAAAAGTTTTTTCTCACATCCCCCCTAAACCTCCTGCCCCTCACCTTGAACTTATGTCCCCTCATGACTGACCCTTCAACTATTTCCCTGGGAGCTGAGACACAATAGGAAAACATCCTCATTTTCAAAAGTCACAACATTAATCAGAAATTATACTGCAACAATGCCAGCTTTCTAAGTGAAATGTTTCTCATTAATAAGGAGCAAACATTTGAGGTTAACTTGATAAAGATAGCTTCCAGGCTGGCATCTCCCAAATGAGCTCCTCTCCTTTCCAATTTTATCCCTGATATCCTTCGATCTTTCCCCACCAATCTTCTCACCTCCGCTATTTAAAATTCCATGTGTTCAGTGGTAGGTGCATTTGTTTTAACTTGCATTGCCCATCTCCCAGCCCTGCTTGTTCTGGGTTTTTATTATGCACTTTCAGTGACTGGAATGCCTTGTATCACTCACAAGCCACATTCCCCTACTTCCACTCAATCTGTATCTATCCTCTTCCTCAAGAAAAAAAACCTCTTCCTCAAGTCACGTACAATTACACTTCCGAGCTACAGATGCGGCTGCTCATTCACCATGATATTTCTGCAGATGTCAATCCTTTTAACCATTCACTCACTTCCACCAGTCCTCAGTAAAACCTTTACGTCCATCCTGGTTGTTCAGCTTGGCACAGCCAACATATTTACCCATTCAAATCCAAGGGAGGTATCGGAGTGTGCTCAGAACTGTTTTCACCATCCATGATCGGATATAGCTGGACTGCTTCAAGCATTATTCTCCTCCCCACCACCCCCACCCTCCCAAGCAAAAACCACAGACAGCCTCAGGATTATTCTGGAGAACAAAGGTAACCATTAACTTTTTTCCAGAAATTCACTGATTACCCTGTAGCCTTAGACTTCTCATAGTCTAAAAATTAGAGCCAGACCTTGTGGGAGTGAAATTAGGATGCACTTCTACACACAAAGGGTGGTGTAAGTTTGAAACTCTCTTCCACAAATTGCAATTGATGCTAGATCCTTTGTAAAGATTAAATCTGAAGCTGGTAGATTTTTGTTTGCCTATTATACCTTAATATGGGGAAATGGATAAGGGAAGTATAGGTCATAGATCAGCCATGATCTCATTGAATGGTGGAACAGGCTCAAGGGGCCAAATGGTCTACTCCTGTTCTACTGTTATCTTCTCCACTATCAGTGAGTCCTGAACCCTTCTCCCTGTCTCTTCCACTATCATCTCCAACACTAAATGGGAGAAGCTCATATCACCAAGGTAGAAACAATTTGTTCAGCTGCCTCTCCTTCTCCTAGCTCACCAAGTCAAGTTTCTCCCCAGCTTCTCTCCTGCTCTAGCCCTGAACCTGAAGTTAGTTTCTCCCTTAGCTCCATTCTCAGAGCTCACTTTGTCCATGAGTTCCACCTACTGCTCATTTAGCCTCATTCCCATTCAACTACTAACCACTCAACTTTCCTTATCGCATGATATTTAACATTGTAATGGTTCTCTCTCTGCAGGTACTGTCCCTTTCCTTTTCAAAACCATTGTCATACCACCTTCTCAAAAAAATCCCATTCTCAACCCCTCTTTCCTTGCAAACTGCCACCCCACCTACAACCTACCTTTCCTCTCCAAGGCCCTCGAACATTTTGCCTCAGAAATCCAAGCCTGGTTTCTGAACTCCATGCTTAAATCTCACAAATCAGATTCCATCTCTGCCACAATACTGAAACAGCCTTAATCGAAATGACAATCGGTAATCAAACATCCCATCTGGCCTCTGTCTTCAATCTTTGTATAGCCTCTGACACAATAGATCAAACTGTCCTCCTCCTGTTGTCCAGCTGAATGAGAGGCCCCTCACGAGGTGCCACACTTACCTATCCAATCACAGCTAGCACATCTCCAGCAATGGCTTGTCTACCCCCCCTTCCCCCCCCGCCCCCAAACAATGATATGCTCTTGGTCCTTTCCTCTTCCTCAGCTACATTCTCTCCCTTCTATCTCCCTAAGTTCCTCTCATTTATGACCCTCCTTAAATCCCACCCCTTTGTCCAAACCCCTCCAAGTTTCCTTCTATGGTTCAACATCCAATGTTTATCTAATCATTCCTCTGTGAAATGCCTTTGGACTTTTCTCTACATTAAAAGGTGCTATATAATTAAAGTTGTTGTTAATGCCATTTAAGCATTTTGATCCTTATCATTGCATGATGTAATTTCCAAGGGAAAATGAAACAGACTAAGCAAGCTTATCTTCAATTGTACACTTTGTATACAAATTCACTGAAAGCTACTGAGACATTGATGACCAGACAGCTTCACATCCTGAACTAGTTAGAGATAGTGTCAATTAGCACTACCAGACAAATGCTAGGGGACATAGCAGAGACTTACCATCATCCTCTTCACCCTCCTCTTCCAGCACTTCTGCTCCTGGGATGTAATCTTTGGAATCCAGTTCACCATATTCATGACATCTGGCTTCCTTTGAGGCTTCTGTAGGTTTACCCTATCACAAATATACATGTCCAGCTTGATAACAATTTCAAACAATTTTTCCTTATGCCACAGTACTATCTAATAAATGTCAACATTAATTCTTTGTAAAATATGCCCTTTAGTGTCTTTGCTCTTTACCTATATCCCAGCTTTGTTGTCCAGTACAGCTTGCATTCTCTGCTCCACAGTTTCTTCCCTTTCCTCATCTGAGACATTGTTCCCTTGTAGATACATGGAACAGGCAAGTTTTTTTTTTAAATAAAGGACGCATCACATCTTGCAAGAGGTCAGAGCACCTTAAATCATGATCTGGGTGCCCTGTTATAATGGCAACAGTTGGTTTAAGTGCCTTAGAGGGAAAATGCCTCACTAGGCCACCTCAATTATAATGTACTCCCACTCGCTTGTTGAAATGGAGCAGACTCCTATTCCAGAACACTGGTGCTTAAATTGGTCCTGGATTGGCCAGGAAGCTAACACTGGTTACCTGGCTGCGAACTGAAGAAAATAGTGATCTAAGTTAGCAATATTAGTTGGCTTCAAAGTCAGCCTGCAGCAAAACGTTAAGTTCACAACTATAATGTAATTTATGACTCAGTCTGAGAGAACTTCTCCACACATTACACGCACTACAAGAATTGCTCAGCACAGGAGGCGGCTATTTGGCCTATAGAATCTGTGCCAGCTTTTTCGAAGAGCTATCTAGTTAATCCCACTCCATACCGCCACCTCTCTCTCGACCCCTGCAGTGTCTGTAAATTGTCAGATATCCTGTACTAGATGAGAAATTTCCTTCGTTAAATATTGGGAAGACTGAGGCCATTGTCTTCAGTCTCCACAACAAACTCCGCTCCTGCATCACCAACTCCATCCCTCTCCCTGGTGTCATAATGGTGCGGCGTATTCATGTGTGATATTAATCTTTCATTTCATTGGCTGGTCAAATATATATTGAACTTCTTTAAAGAGAGGGTAAGTCTTGACACATGTCCTCACCCACTGAGCTGGTAACTGTTTAAGGCCGAAACAGACTGTTCACAACCTTGTGTCATATTTGATCCTGAGATGAGATTTCAACCTCATATCCATGCTATTTCCACCTCTGAATTATTACCCATTTCCACTGCTGCCTCAGCTTGTCTGGTGCCAAAACCCTCATCCATGCCTTTGTTACCTTCGACTATTCCAATGGTCTACTAGCCAGCCTCTGACATTCTACCCTCTGTAAACTTGAGGTCATCTAAGACTCTGCTATCCATGTCATAACTCAGACTAAATGCTGTTCACCCATCACCCATGCTCAATGACCCACACTGGCTACTCATTAAACCATCCTTTGATTTAAAAATTCTCATCTATGTTTCCAAATCTCTCCATGGTTTGGCCCCTCCCTATCTCTATAATCTACTCCAGCTCCCCAATCCTCAGAGCTATCAGCACTTCTCTAATTCCGGCTTCTTAAGCATCCCTGATTTTAATCACTCTGCCATTGGCAACTATGTCTTCAGTGGCCCAGGGCCCTAATCTCTGGAACTCCCTTCCTAAAACTTCCCACCTCTCTACCTCACTTTCCACCATTAAGACACTTTTTAAAATGCATCTCTTTGAACCAAGTTTTTGGATATTTGCTCTAATATCTCCTTTTGTGGCTTAGTGTCTTATTTTGCTTTTAATGCCACTATGAAGCATCTTGGGGCATTTTATTACATTAAAGGTGCTATATAAATAGTTGTTGTTAATTCTGCATTTTTTTTTGCTCCTTCAAGTATTTCTCCAATTCCTTTTAGAAAACTTTTATTGAATCTGGCAGTACATACCAAATCCTATCCATTCAAAAAAATGCATAATAATGTTTTTCCTGATATCGCTCTACTTCTTTTGCCAGTCATCTTAAATCTGTGTCCTTCGGTTATTGACCCTTCAGCCACTGGAAACAGTTTCTCTTTATCCCCTATTCAAACCCTTCAAGACTTTGGACATCTCTATCAAATCTCCACTTAGTCTTCTGTTCTAGGAAGAACAACCCCAGCTTTTCCAGTCTATTCAGGTAACTGTAATTTCTCATTCCTGGAACGATTCCAGTAAATCTTTTCTGTATCCTCTTCAAAGTTTTCATGTCTGCTGTCAAAATTCTTACCCTGTCTTTCTTGTGCAACATCTGAGGGTTCATTGTTCTAAAAAGCTGAATCAAGGATCTGGCAGACATCATTACATCTAGGGGAAAGAAAAGAACTTAAGAATGCATGGCCTAAAAAAAAACTCATCCTATCATATCCACATGTAGAGTCTACTTGATTATGGACCCTACCACATTCACTTAGTCCCAGCAGCAAATTCTTCATAAGTACCCACATTCCCAAAAGTAATCAAGCAAAACTTCACAAAGAATGCACCTTCGCTATCTGATCCCAGATAGCTGATCTCCAATAAAGATTTGCCCCATCCTTTCCCCACTGTCTCAGCAGTAGAGGAAGCAAGGTGCTCTGTTGACAAGCAACTGAAAAACACTAAAGAAAAAGGATGGAGATATGGAATATGGAGGAAATTAGATTATCCTGTTGTAAGATCGGTATGGGTTGTGCAATACCAGATCTGGAAGCATCTGCTGATGACTTGCTATCTGAAATGAAGTGTTTCCTTCTCCAGCACTCGCAATCCTCACCTTGGTTAGCACAATTTCCATCAACAAGTATAAAAAAAGGAACGCTCCAGAAACAAGAAATAGCTGGGCCAGGGGCAGGATTTTGGAAGCCTGCCAGAGGCATGAATGAAGGCAGGTGGGCTAGGAACTTTTCAGCACCAGATTGCCAGCAGCTTCCCACCTCCGGGCCATTTTTAAGGAGGCAGGTCAGGTATGGTGACAGTTAGCTGCTGCCGTATCAAGGCACTCTCCCTCCACCATGGTGGTCTGACAGCTATAGCCATTTCTTTTTTAAAAGTTTGTACAAAGGGCTGAGAGGACACCTCCATCTTGAGGTGCCCTCTCTCTCTCCCTTAACTGCATCAGGAGACTGCAGCACCTTCAGCGCTAGACAGCCACCTACTGACCTTCTTGCTCCCAGAGCCCACCTGCCATCATTAATTGGATGGTGAGCACGACCTTTGGCCACTAATTGGCAGTTCCTTTGAATATCGTGTCGGGTGACTATTTCTGACATTAAGCAGGGTTGGGACCCTGATTTGATCCTGATGTTGGGGTCCCAACCCCAAAACAAAAATCGAGCCCAGGATGTCGGCAGTCGCTTGGATAACATTTCCAGGAACCCACCCAAGTGTTTACTTAACAGGGGACTCTTAGTTAACCGTTTTAGCAACCAATAAATTACCAATTTATATGAGCCAGGTCGCATAAGTTCTGACCTACTGTCAGCTATGCCATTGAAAATTTGCTAATAACACATTAAAAGCAATAGGTTAGCACACACTGAACTCACACATTGTTATGGGTGCAAACAATCTTAAAATGCTGCTGCTTCTCTTCCTCTGAAGCCAAACATGACCAGCAATTTAAGAATACCCTGGTTCAGCAATGATAAAACCGACCTGAACCTTTCAACATAATGACCACTATACTTTCTTGCCTGAAAAGGACAAAGTTCTAACTTAGCAGAATTGTACATTCCATAATTTAAAGCTCTTGCCCTTTAAAATTAGAGCAAGGCTGTTCAGGGAGGAAATCAGGAAGCACCTTCTGAAAGAAAGGGGAGTGGACAATTTAAATTTTCATGATTGAGGACAATACATTTTTGGTATTGAGGGTATCAAAAGATATAGAACAAGTCAGTTAAATGGATTTGTGGTATAGATCAGTCATGATCCAACTGAAGGATTTAAAAGGCTCAAAGGACTGAATGGCCAACTCCTCATCCCATTTAAAGAGTCAAGAAAGAAAGAGTTGGAAAGTTTTAACTACTCAGAACACCAGAGACATGGCCAATCGAGTATTATTCTGTGCAGTTTTGGTCCCCTATATCTAAGGAAGGATACACTTGCCATAGAAGGAGCGCAATGGAGGTTCACCAGAATAATCCCTGGGGTGGCGGGATTGTCATGAGGAGAGATTGTGGAGACTGGGTCTGCATTCCCTGGAGTCTCGAAGAATGAGAGGTGACCTCACTGAAACTTACAAAATCTTACAGGGCATGACGGGGTGGATGTAGATAAGGCTGGTGAGTCTAAAACCAGGGGACATATTCTCAGGATATGGGAGGAGATGAAGAAGAATTTCTTCACTCAGAGGGTGGTGAAGCACAATCATTGAGCATGTTCAAAACAGAAATCGACAGATTTCTGGAGACTAATGGCACTAGGGGATTATGGGATAGTACAGGAAAGTGGTGTTCTGAGCTAGATGAACAGCTATGATCCAAATGAATGGCACAGCAGGCTCAATGGGTTGAATGACCTACTCCTGTTCCTTTGTTGCTAAACTGATACTGTACTCACACATGTGGACTTCTAACAGGGATTGCTGGGTAGCCCATTCCTCATGTAGTTATTGCATTAACCATAGCATAGTGCAGGCCAACTCTAACACACAATTACAGGTGAGAGATGATCCAAGAACATCAAAACTAATAGCCATTAAAAAGGCATCCAATGTATGATGCCAACCTGTTGCCATCCTTGACCAAAGTCTGAATTCAATCAATGGAATGTTGTTCAGAAATCCTCTAAAAAGGTCTCCAAAATTGTGCCCATCCAACACCACTGTAGAAACTGTGTTCAATTTAGATCAGGGTGAAATTAAAAGGTCATGGTTTATGCTACCAGCTGTTTCAATTGAGTTCATAAATCAAGCAGCTTGAATTGATCAGCCTATTAAATGCCACATCGTAGACCTACGGCCCTTAAATAAAACATATTACTGAAAATCTGCCAATACATCAGCTGAATCTATTTGGAGCGAATGTAAGTCTTATTTTAAGTTACAGCAAAAAATATTTTGCCAATTTTTAAACAAGCCTATAGATACAAATACCTTATTCCAGCCTCAATCAGAATGGCCTGGATATTGCTATAATAATAACGATGAGGCTATCAGCACTATCCCTTATTACAGGATAAAACTAGACTTAATTTCTGGCTTTTGCACATGCACAGTTAAATGTGAAAGCCAGAAGTTGCTGTCAGAGATATCCTGCTCCTCCACAGGGTGTGCTGTTGCAGACCTCATCTACAGACTCGGGAGTGACATTATTAATGGCCTGAGTTTGGGGTAATTACTCACAGGTTCAACACTAAAAATGGCTGAAAAGGTTAGAGCTAGTGCATTCAAGAGTGAGTTTTTTCAAATGGTGTAATATGCAATAAGTACTGATGAACAAACTCTGTGGCTCCGAAAAACAATTTTTTAAATGTAAATGTGGGGTCTCATTCCCTCAGAAGAAAATTAGTGTTGGAGATTTGAAAAATAATTAAAATTTAAAAGTTATAAGGGGGTACATGGGAATGTAGAACACGACACACAAACAGGCCAGCCATGTTCTTATTGAATGGCAGAGCAGGCTCGAGAGGCGGAATAGCCTACTTCTGCTCCTATTTCATATATGTAAAAATACAGTTTTTCTGTCTCTTCATCGCTCTCCATTAATTTTTTAGTTCTGAATATTTATTTAGCTTCCTGTGGATGATTTAAATCTAATTAATATTTTCTATTTATTTACTGGTTTAGCCTCATTGTAGCTTAGGGAGGATTTTTCAATCTAATTGTGCCCTGTTTGCCCCGTTCATAGATGCCACAGATCCCCTGCAAAATGCACTGTATTGAAACAGACCCCAGATTAGTAGAAAGCTCCGCTAAAGTCTGTGAGCAACTGTTATTTTTTTTCCCTACCATGGGATGTGGACATCACTGGCTAGGCCAGCATTTATTGCTGTTAGGGAGAAATTAAAAAAGCTAAAAGAGAATACAGTAAGAAGTTACTGAAAAACCCTTAAAATCTCCAGGCAGACATGGCTGCTAAACCTATTAAGAACTGAAGATTACCAGATGAACATTGCATAGCCTTGAGAGCCAGACTGGAGACAAAAGTAGGACATAAATTAGATTAAGTGTACCCCCCTCTCACATAGGGAAGGGGCAGATGGTTTTAGCTTAGATATAGGAAGACGAACAATGAACAAAGAAGGGGCTTTATGAAACACAAACAGTCTTGAGTTGTGGGAACCAAGGTCTTTACGTACGTGTTTTAATTTTGATTGGATAATATAATTATGTATACATCCTTTAGAATAATTGGTTAGCAAAATCACATGTTTATGTACTCAATAGGATAGAGTTAGTATGGGACTGGTGTGTCAGTTACCGAATGGATGTATTCAAATATACTCAAATGTATCATGATAAAAAGTACAAAAGTAATGAAATGCAATCAATCTGGGAGCTGGGTCTTCATTTTTAGGAATGATTGCGGCTCCCTTGCATATGCTTGAAGAAAACTGGTTAAAGAAAGCCTGAGTCTCTGTGAGATCGGAGAGTGTAACTTCTCCTCTTCAACTAGCCTATGTGGTAGTTGCAGGTGTACCTTCTTCAATTGCCCATCCCTAATTGCTTTTGTTCAGAGCATTTAAGAATCAACCACATTGCTGTAGGTCTGGAGTCATGTAGACCAGGTAAGGACAGCAGATTTCCTTTCCTAAAGACATTAGTGAACCAATTACATTAATTACAGTTCCAATCGCAACAATTGGCAACGGTTTTGTGGTTATCATGAGACTTCTAACTCCAGATTTTTATTGAATTCAAATTTCACCATCTCCCCAGAACATTATCCTGGGTCTCTGGAATAGCAGTCCAGTGACAATATCACTATGCCACTGCCTCCCCAGTGTTATGCCCAGTGAACAACGAAAGCCAGTCTTTTGCCATCAGAGCAAAATCTGGGCCAATATAAATTAAACTCTGCCCACCACATAAAACTATTTTACAGAGTAATATGATGGGCTGGATATTGCAGTGCCAGTAATGACAGTGCATTCAGCATTTATTGCTTTTGAATGGCGGAGAGTGCAAATCCAAAAGTTGTGGTGGCTCAACTAACCCTACGTCTGAGACTTCACTATTTCAACACAACAAAAATGAAATTTGGGCTCACTGTCCAATAGTTACATTTTAAAATGTAATGCCTGTACATCCAGGCAAAAAGGGGCCACCACTCAATTCACAAACATTTAATAAGGAGGTCCACATCAGAAATGATCTTTTAAAAATTAAAATGGATTGATTTTTTTTAACATGAAACATTTTTAAAAGTCTGCTATATATCATACACACATATATTTGACTTTTAGCATGGTTTATCACGCTTTTTAGACATCACTCTAAAATGATTTGATTGAAATTAATGTACTTTCTAAAACTTGTACATTTTAAATTTTGAACAAATGTTTACATTTTTAATTTGATAAAATTAATCATGTCTAGTCCATCTGATTTTCAATGCCTTTTCCCTGGAGCAGCCTACTTTATACAGAACATAAGGAACACGAGCAGGTTTAGGCCATTCAGCCCTTCAAGCCTGCTCTGCCACTCAATATGATCATGGATTATCTGATTGTGGCCTCAACTCCACTTTCCTGCTTATCCCCCGTAACTCTTCACTGCCAAGTGGATCAATAATCTGTTTAACTCGGCCTTGAACATATTCAATGACCCAGCTTCCATTTGTTGGGGAAGAGAATTCCAAAGACTAGCGGTCCTCTGAGAGAAGAAATTCCTCACCTCTGTCTTAAATGAGACACCCCTTATTTTGAAACCTAGTTCTAGACTTCTCCTCATGAAGGGAAACATCCTCTCAGCATCCACCATGTCAAGCCCTGTCAGAATTTTAATAAGAACATCTCTCATTCTTCTAAACTCTAAAGAGTATGTACAGTTTTTGTGATGCAATGACTTTAAGCCATGTCCACATCTCTTTGCTGTTTTCATCCACACTACACAGCACTGCTAAGCCTCAATGCAGCTGACACCAGGTGTGAATTCTCCCTTAAGCCAAAAGAAATTCTTGTCATGGAGATTGCGGTTGGTTTTTGTGTAGATTTATTCAATGTCAGCAGCAAGTGACGCCAATGTGCTGCTGACCACAAAATCTGAGCCAAAATTTTATCGAAAAATTGAATTCTGCAGTATAAAGTACTTTGGGTTTTGATGCGAGGCTCGTTGTTAAACGAGAAGTAAAAAAGAAAGCTCATGCACAACATCTCCATAATCACACACCTCATACATTCAGGAGACATAAGAGACATACACTACCAATATACAGAGTGCATGCAGAAATTGACAAAAAGGTTGTATTACACAACACAAAACAGGAACATCCATAATTTTTGACCAAAATTGTATTATCGGAAATCACACATTTAAAAGATGTCACTCCTAGATTTTGTTAATAGGTCCCCAATTATGGAGGGAGAAAAAAAACAAATACCGTTTCCGCTCAAGAGCGATCTTTGATCACAACTGGATTTGACTTTTTGGAGTCCTGGGTTCAAATCTACCGCAGACCAATGGGATAAATGTGTCCCCATCTGTTGTTTTTAAGGACTCTACATGAAACAAGCTTGGGCAGTTTCAACCCTGTTCCAGTGGCCAATGATAAAAACACACTGCCCTAAATTTGTCACAAATTGGCAACATCGCTCAAACAAGTTAATATAGGAAATGGCAAAATCTCACACTGGTACAGTAAAGGTGCTCCTCTAGGGAACAACATTGGAAACAGCAGGGAGCTCTTTACTCTGTGTCCTGCCCAGGAATTAATCTGGTACCATTTGATGCTGACAATGGGCATTGGAAGTGGAAAATATTCCAATATTCAGCATGGCCCTCCCTCAACTTTGGGAAAAAAAAGGAAAATTCAATCCTACAGTAGCAAGAATGATTCAATGTTCCATTGAAACACATTTCTGTCCTTCATTGCAAATCAAAAATAAATCCTTTTTGAAATCAGTTGGCATGTTCATATAGCTAAACGCTGTCCATGTTAGAGTTTGTATCATCACACAACAGATAAATCTTGGATCTAGTTATGGAATATACATTTTCTGCAAAACCTCTCTGGAAATATTTCTGTGCCCAATTCAATTAAAAGTGGAGATTTGAACAGAACACTCAACATATTTTCTTCATAAATAAACATTCAAAAAGAGAAATAATGCTCAATAAACACACACTGTTTACTACTGTTACTGATAATTTAACATTATTTTAAAATGGTGTTGCCATTAAATCTGACTACTCACTTTTGTCTTTGTGCGTCTTGTATTGAGCAAGATCCTGGAGCAGCTCTTCTGTGATGGCAAGGGGACATCGCGCACTTACTTCTTTGATAGTATTAATCCTGTTTTGTGAATAGATTTGTTTTAAGATGCTAGTCCACTAATCTGTAGGTTTTCAAACTAGGATCCCTGCAGCATAGTGGCGCTGCAAAGTCATTAGATCTTTGTCAATCTTGAAGATTCTGAATGTTTCCGTATTTATTGACTTAGCTGTCCATTATTTCTGCTGCTGTACGCTAATAAATTCTTTATTTGCAAATATATCACTGTTTTCCTTTGTTGTATGATAGTTAAAATGAGAATCCCCATTATTGTTAGTGTTGCCCTGAAGTTCTTCATTCAAATAACTACTTTCTATGGGTGAGCTGAAACCACAATCATAGGCAGCCTATTTGATTTTGCAGGGTATCATAGTTAAGCCCATTCTGACCTCACTCAATATCCACATGACAGCAGCAATGAGAAGCAGAAGCCCTGACTGAATGCCCCTCTCCCAAACTCAGGTTAGCTAAGGCTAATCATGATGCTCTAATTGCTCTTTCAGATCAGGTCAGCTAACAAGGACTAAAGGTTGAGTTTGTGACTTTTTGATCTGTACAACTCAGACTCACAGCAGGATACACATTTACCCACTAAGCCATCAGGAGGTTATTTATAAACAGAGAATACAATTACTTTAGCATTTAGTGGCTCTTTAGAAAAATTAAGTTCAATGTATTAAATGCATATACATATGTGAAGAAAGGACTAACAAATTTATATTATACACACCCGACTGTCATAACTTCACCAGAATTCCGGTCTGTGACAAAGTTGTTTGCTATAGTCATCACCATTGTTTGGATAATCTGGAAAACAAAATAATACATTAATGGTAGCATTTTTAATTATAGTAATGCTCACAATACTTGTTGATTTGGTAACAAATATCTTTCAGTAAGAAGAATATGCATGCTCTAGAGACAACTGTCAAGGGTAAAATTCTCACTTAAGGAAGTATGGGTTAAGAAGGGACAGCTAGCACAGATTTATTAAAGATAAATCATATCTGTTTAACCTGTTTGAGAACTTTGATGAAGTAATAGAGAGGGTTGAGAGTGCAGAAGATATTGCATTTGGACTTTCAAAAGGCAATTGATGAAATATTACTCAACAGACTTGTCAGAAAAATAGAAGCACATGATTTTAAAGAGAAGGTGGTAACTTGGGTAGGTAATTGGCTATGGGATAGGAGGCAGTGAATAGTACTGAATGGATGCTTTTCTAACTGAAGAGAAGTATGCAGAAGGCCCCTCAGGGTCTGGGATTAGGACCATTGTTTGTGATGCTTATAATAAAGGACCAAAACGTCGGTTTAGGGAATACATTTCAAACTTTGTGAATGAAACAAAACTTGACAATGGAGTAAACAGTGAACAGGATAGTAGCAGACTTAAGGAGGACAAAGACTTATAAAAAAGACAGACACATGGCAGCTACAATTTAATGCAAATAAGTTTGAAGTGATGCACTTTGAGGTAATCAAATGAATTGGCAGTATAACCTAAATGGTTATTTTGAAGGGGGTGCAAGAGCAGAAGGACCAGTTGAAGGCAGGAGGTCAAACTGAAGGTGGAAGAGCAAGTTGATATGGTAGTTAAAGAAAGTGCATGTAATATTTGGATTTTTAAATGGGGACATTGAATACAAAAGCAGGAAGTCTTGCCAAACCTTTAAAATCATTCGTAGGCCTTAGCTCGGGTATAGTGTACAATGCCAGGTGCCATGGTTTAAGAAGGATGTCAAGGCCATAAATAGGGTACAGAGGAGGTTTACCAGGATCATACCAGGGATGAGGGACTTCAGTCATGGAGAGAGATTGGAGATGCTGGGATTGACCTACTTAGAACAGAGAAAATTAAAGGGAGACCAAATGGAGATATTCAAAAATATGAGGGGTTTTGATAGAGCAAATAGAGAGAAATGGTTTTCTCTGGCTAGTGGTTTGGTAACCAGAGGCCATAGATTTTTTTTTTTAAATTAGCAAAAGGACTAGAGGGAAATGAGGAAAGATTTCTTCACACAGATGGAAAAATTCATTTGATTTCACTGTCCTTTCAAGAAGCATATTCCAGCCCTGGGAGAAAAACGTGTTTCAGTCCTAACAATTCAAATGGCTTACGATCACTTAACTCAACTGCCTGGGGGCAGACAGCGCCATGGGCTGCAACGTGTGTAGTCTTCACCATTGATATATAATTGAAGAACACCACGTGGGCTCTCCCCAGGGAATTGTTGTAGTCTGTGTAACTCTGCCCCCAGAGAGTTGATATGACCTTGAAAGCACTACTTGAAAGGGTGGTGGATTCAGATTCCCTAGGAAGTTTCAAAAGGCAATTGGGCATCTATTTGAACAGGACCAATTTATAGGCAAGTGGAGAAAAAATTGGTGTTTGGGACTAAATTGGATAGTTTTTTTCAAAGTACAGGCACAATGGGCTGAACAGCCTCCTCCTGTACTGTAAGATAAGTCTGTGTTTGCGACAAAAGCCATGCATGCACAGCTCAACTGTTTTACCCAGTTATGTCATTGACAGTGATGGTGTATGCAATGGCCAGGACCAAACATGGCGCTGCTCAAATCATCACAGCTGGGCAGCAGCATCCTTTTAATGTGCACTAGGAGCAGATTTGCCCCAACAGTGATGGGTGGTGAAACAGTGCACTCCATGGAGAAAATGCTAAACTTAATGATATGAACATATTACGTATTCCACTGCGTCTCTGTCTATTTCAGTCTTGGACCACTGCCTGGGGGAAACAATGAAACTGCAGTCGTGCTCCTCAAGGATCTCATCTCTGTTTACAACTTATTTATCGGCTTTTTAGTCCTTGTCTGCAGAAGAACTTTTTATTCTTTCCCTTGACACTGTTTGTCTTGGAGGGAGGAGGAGGTGATGAGGAGAGGTGGGGATGGGGGTGAGGTGGACAGGCCAGGGTGGGGGTGAGGAGGAGAGGTGGGGGTGGGGGTGAGGAAGAGAAGGAGGCAATATGGGGGTGAGGAGGAGGAGGAGAGAGGCGAGGATGAGGAGGAGAAGAGGCAGGGACGGGGGCGAGGAGGAGAGGCGGGGGATTGTGATAATAGGCTTTGCGCAGCAGAGTGACATTACTAGATATCTATTCATGCACGCACTGCTGTTATCTTGCATTGGCAGGAGACACAGCGGTAGGATGCTATGGTTCTATCTTACTCCTTTATTTTCGAACTATCCACCTAACGTGCGCTCTTCAATAGCTGTGCACACTTAAGAGTAGTATAGATGACCTGGCTGAGAGAATACCCTCCTAATGTCTGGAGATAAACCAGCAGATGTCTGGTAATATACTGGCATACCAGATGACCACCATTCAGTTTGGCCGCAGCAACTGAAATTTCCATTATACAAATGGATAGAACTGGTAGCTTCAGCTTTTCAGCATAGCCTCAGTATTTCCAAATAGCCAATGGAATACCAACCTGCATTGGACATCAACTTTAAACTAAATATGCTGCTAAATAAGTGGAGCAGTGACTGCACAAGTTAGATCACTTCTAGACAACTATTACATGCTCAAGTGTATTCACTATCTGAGAAAATCTGTACGCACTTAAGGCAAAGTTCAAGCTCCTGGCAATATAACATACAGATTGGCACAAATCTTTGTAGATAAAAGATTGCACTACACTTGGCAATAGATATAAACATTTAAAATTGAACACAGCAACAAAACGCTTTCTAAAAATCTAAAAGGAAACATTTTAGATATTTAATCAATACCTCTGGTGGAACCAGTTGATGAGTGGCCTGTGCCGCATACAGAAGAATCTTGGTCACATCTAAAACGGGAATATGGAAGGATCACATGTAAATACTTTAAATGGCATTGTTACAAATAAATAGCACTGGAGAAAGACTCACCTCTCTGATGCGGTTGAAGGAAACGTTGCGTGAATGGGTAAAAGTTAAAAAGGAATAACTGGTAAGAAAAAAGAAAAACAAGTAAAACAACTGTACAGACCAAAAGCCTCTTTCACACGAAGCAAGGAGTTAATAAAAATTTCATCTTGTGGCTATAAATGTCAACAGTCCACGAATACAAATGCTCCAGACAATGACAATGCCTTAACCATCTGGTCTCTAAGTTATATAGATTATAAAGTGATCAATACAATACAGTGTGCAAAGTAACCAAGTCTCACTCTGTAATCAACAGACTGCTGTCCCAATGTTTCATCAAGTTCAAAAACAGAAAGAGTTAAACACAAGATTCAGAAAAGCATTACAGGTAGTGTGTCTCAAAACCAGCAACCTTGGGACCAAGTCCGTGCTACATTTCGGATCTTGCCAGTTTTCGGAGACAAGGAACATAGGACAGGAGTAGGCCATTCAGTCCCTCGAGCTTGCTCTACCATTCAATTAGATCATGGCTGACCTTCTACCTCTACGATCCCTGTATTTTTTTTATTCATTTAAGGAGTGTGGGCATCACTGGCTAGGTCAGCATTTATTACCCATCCCTAACAGTCCTTGAGAAGGTGGTGGTGAGCTGCCTTCTTGAACGGCTGCAGTACACTTGGTGTAGGTACACCCACAGTGCTATGAGGAAGGGAGTTCCAGGATTTTGACCCAGAGACAGTAAAGGAATGGTGATATATTTCCAAGTCAGGATGGTGAATGACTTGGAGGGGAACTTCCAGTTGGTGGTGTTCCCATCTGTCTGTTGCCCTTGTCCTTCTAGATCATAGTGGTCACATCCCTCAATGTCTTTAATGTCTCGGAATCTTCAATGTCTGTCTTCAACATAAGGACTGAGCTTCCACAGCCCTCTGGCATAGAGAATTCAAAAGATTTATCACCCTGAGTGAATAAATTCTTCCTCATCTCAGTGCTAAATGGCCTACCCCTTATTCTGAGACTGTTCCCTGGTTCTAGACTTCCCCCCCACCCCCCCGCCAGGGGAAACTTCCTTCCTGCATCTACCTTGTTGAGCCCTGTTAGAATTATGTACATTTCAATGAGATTGCCTCTCATTCTTCTAAATTCTGGAGAATACAAGCCCAGACTCCTCAATCGCTCCTCAGAATAATCCCACGATCACAGGAATCAGTCTGGTGAACCTATGTTGCATTCCCTCTGTGGCAAATATATCCTTTCTTAGATAAGGAGACAAAAACTATCTGCAATACTCCAGGTGCAGTCTTACCAAGACTCTCTACAGCAAGACATCTTTATTCCCGTACTCAAATCCGCTTGTAATAAAGGCCAACATACCATTCGCCTTCCTATTTGCATGCTCCACCTACATGCTAGCTTTCAGTGACTCATGAACAAGGGCACTCAGGTTCCCTTTGGACATCAACACTTTCCAATCTCTCACCATTTAAAAAATACTCTGCATTTCTGTTTTTCCTACTAAAGTAGATAACTTTACATGTTTTCACATTATATTCCATCTGCCATGTTCTTGCCCACTCACTTAGCCTGCCTCAATCCCCATGAAGCCTCTACGCAAACTCACAACACATATTCCCACCTAGTTTGTGTCATCAGCAAACTTGGAAATATTATATTTTGTTCCCACATCCAAATCATCGATAAAGATTGTGAATAGCTGGGGCCCAAGCACTGATCCTTGAGGTACCTCACTATTCTCAGCCTGCCAATCTGAGAATGATCCATTTATTCCTACTCTTTGTTTTCTGTCCGTTAACCCATTCTCAATCCATGCCAGTATATTACTCCCAAACCCATGCACTCTAATTTTGTTTTCTAACCTCTTGTGTGCATCCTTATCAAAGGCCTTCTGAAAATCCAAATAAATCACATCCACTGGCTCCCCCTTATCTATTCTGCTAGTTAGGTGATGGTTGGCTTCAGCCTCATGCATATTGCAACATGTCTGCTCCTATGCGCTTATCCCTCATGGGTCTTTTTTCGCCCTAGAGTCTGGCTATCTCCTGTTGCTATGCTGCTTCTTTTCATTCTAAAGGTCGTGTAAGATTAGTTTCCATGGGTGGTTACAGGGGCTGCTTACCTGTCAGTAACAGAGGAAACTGCCATATAATACTTTAAAATTCACCAGCGATACCTACGCTAGGGTAGGGTACTAATGATGAGACTAGCACCACATGGTGATTAAGGTTTGGGTCAGGTCGAGCTGGGTAGGAGCCAAGGATCGCTCCAACCACTCGGAGCATGGGAAACAACAAGCGAGTGATACTGCATGGAAGCATTCATTTTATCCTTCATTCTACTATAGGCCTTTGGAATTTTGCCTTCTACTTTGAAGATGTGGTTAATTAACTAAAACTAGAAGAATAGTTCAAATATTGGGGGGGGGGGGGGGGGGGGGGTTGGTGAATGCCTACATTGTCAAACTTTTAATTATGCACTTGTCTCCATGGGATATTCTTTAAAAAAAGGTCTCGTTTTCAGACAACTGGATTTGAGGTACTATAACTGTAGTGAGAATCTGGAGCAAAACAAGTTCAATTGAAAATAGTGTTCATAGACTAAAAGAGATGAGCACGTTATCAAAGAGACAGGTTAGTAATTCATACCAGCAGCTATTTTGTTTTATTTATTCAGTAGTCTAACTATTTACAGTGCGTTTATTTTGAGGATTCTGACACAATAATAGATTTAAGCAGTATTCTGAGCAACCTCTTCCAGCCCTACAGTCCTCCAAGATGTCCACACTCCTCCAATTTGGACCTCACGTGCATCCCCAAATTTAATTGCTTCACTATTGATGGCCATGTCATTAACTATCTAGGTCCTAAGCTCTGGAATTTCCATACTAAACCTTTGCAGCTCTCTTTCCTCCTTTAAGATGCTTTGAAAAACTACCTCTTTGATGATGCATTTAGTCAACTCTTTATGTAACTCAATATTAAATTTTACTTGACAACACTCCAATGAAGCTTAAGACATTTTATTACATTAAAAGTGCCAAATAAATGCAAGTAGTTGTTGTTGTATAGCACCTTTCATATCCCCAGACTGTTCTAAAATGTTATGCAATTTTGTTTTGCACTCATCAGGATACTTCACAAGAATAACAATGTAAGAAGAAAGCAACAATTTATATTATGTGAAGAGAGTGCTAATTGGTTGATAAGTGGACTCTGATTGGTAGAGGCTTTGCCATGGAGAATGCACCAGTGATGGTGACTGACAGCTAAGCATGTTTGAAATTTAAACCAGGTAGCTTGACCCTGATTGGTCAAGGAATTGTCCTGAGGAATGAGTCAGCAAATGGCTGTCACTTATTTTGTTTAGCTGAAACAGGTGCAGTGTGTGTACATGTTCTTTCTGTCTGCAAAGAACATGCCCCTGTGTATTAATATATGTAACTTCTAGTACCAGCAAATACGCCACACTGAATGACTGACAATTAGGGCCAAGCTGCCTGATTTAAATTTCAGAGTCCACTTGCCAACCAACAGCACTCTCTTCACAAACAGTATAAATTGTTGTTTTCCCCTTATATTGATATTCTTGCAAAGTATCCTGATGAGTGCAAGACGAAAAGCTTTGACATGTCTCTTTTTTTCAGCAATACTAAATAATAGGGTAGTAATTAGTGGGGGATTTCAACTTCCCCAACATTAACTGGGTTAGTCATAGTGTGATAGGTTTAGAGAGAACAGAATTCTTAAAATGCATCCAGGAGAGCTTTTTAAGCAAGTACGTAGAAGGTCCTACAAGAGAGGGGGCGGTCCTGGGCTTAATTTTAGGGAATGAAGCTGGGCAACTGGTAGAGGTATCAGTGGGGGAGCATTTTGCAGATAGTGATCATAACTCTGTTAGATTCAAGGTTGTTACGGAAAAGGACAAGGATGGGCCAAAAATCAAAGTTCTAAATTGGGGGAAGGTTGATTTTAATAAGATAAGATATGATTTGGCCAGAGTGGACTGGGAGCAGCTACTTTTAGGTAACTTTGCGTCAGAGCAGTGGGACTCGTTCAAGAAAGAAATAGGGAGAGTACAGGGCCAACATATTCCAGTAAAGACAAAAGGTGGGACCAACAAATCCAGGGAACCCTGGATGTCGAGGGATATAGAGGACTGGATAAAGGGAGGCTTATGGCAGATACTGAGGGCTCAAAACTGCGGAAGCCCTAGGAGAGTATAGAATATGTAAGGGGATCTTTGAAAGGAAATTAGGAGAGCAAAAGGGTGCATGAGAAAACATTGGCAGGTAAAATAAAGGAAAATTCAAAGTTATTTTGCAAGTACATTAAGAGTAGGAGGATAACTAGGGTAAGAGTAGGGCCCGTTAAGGACCACAGTGGTAATTTGTGTGTGGAGCCGGAAGATGCAGGAAGGGTACTAAATTAATACTTTGTGTCTGTGTTCACAAGTGAGAGGGATGATGTGGGTATGGAAATCAGGCAGAAGGACTGTGATATAATTAAAGAAATTAGCATTGAAAGGGAGTAGGTTCTAAGTGGTCTGGCAGGCTTAAAAGTAAATAAATCTCCAGGCCAGGATGAAATGTATCCTAGGCTGTTGAGTGAGGCAAGGGAGGAGATAGCAGGCACAATTTTCAATACCTCTCTGGCCACAGGACAGAGGACAGCCAATGTGGTACAAGAAGGGACGAAGGGATAAATTAGAGAACTACAGGCCAGTCAGTCTAACCTCAGTGGTGGGGAAACTATTGGAAGCAATTCTGAGGGACAGAATTAATTTACACTTGGAGAGGCAGGGATTAATCAAGGTGGTTTTGTTAAGGAGAGGTCATGTCTGACCAATTTGATTGAATTTTTCGAAGAGGTGACCTGGTGTGTAGATGAGGGCAATTCATTTGATGTAGTCTACTTGAACTTCAGCAAGGCTTTTGATAAGGTCCTGCATGGAAGACTGATAAGGAAAGTAAGAGCCCATGGGATCCAAGGCAATTTAGCAAATTGGATCCAGAATTGGCTGAGTGGCAGGAAGCAGAGGGTGATGGTCGAGGGGTGTTTTTGTGACTGGATGCATGTGTTCAGTGGATTCCACAGGGATCAGTGTTGGGTCCCTTGCTGTTTGTGGTATATATAAACGATTTAAATTTGAATGTAGGAGGATCAATAAGTTCATGGATGACACGAAAATTGGTGGGGTGGTAAATAGTGAGAAGGATAGCCTTAGATTACAGGGGGGTATAGATGGGCTGATCAATGGCAAATGGAATTTAATCCGGATAAGTGTGAGGTGATGCACTTGGGCAGGACAAACAAGGCACAGGAATACACGATGAACGGTAGGACCCTGGGAAATACAGAGGATCAAAAGGGACCTTGGTGTGCATATCCACCGGTCCCTTAAGGTAGCAGTGCAGGTAGATAAGGTGGTTAAGAAGGCATATGGGATACTTGCTGTTATTAGTCGTGGCATAGAATAATAGGTTATGCTGGACCTGTATAAAACACTGGTTAGGCCACAGCCAGAGTATTATGTGCAGTTCTGGAATCCGCATTATAGGAAGGATGTGATTGCACAAGAGTGTGCAGAGGAGATTTACCAGGATGTTGCCTGGGCTGGAGAGTTTTAGTTATGAGGAGAGATTGGATAGACTGGGGTTGTTTTCCCTGGAGCAGAGGAGATTGAGGGGGTACATGATTGAGGTGTATAAAATTATGTGGGGCATAGATAGGGTAGACAGGAAGGAACTTTTCCCCTTGGTGGAGGGATTAATAACCGGGGGGCATAGATTTAAGGTAAGGGGCAGGAGGTTTAGAGGGGATGTGAAGAAGAAGTTTTTCACCGATAGAGTGGTGGAAATCTGGAACTCACTGCCTGAAAGGGTGGTAGAGGCAGAAACCCTCATAACATTTGAGAAGTATTTGGATGTGCACTTGCGATGCCATGGCATACAAGGCTATGGGCCTAGTGCTGGAAAATGGGATTAGAATAGTTCAGTACTTCTTTGACCGGTGCACACTCAATGGGCCGAAAGGCCTTTTTCTGTGCTGTAGACCTCTACGACTCTTTGTACTACCAAAGAACTATTTGTTACACAATCAATCAATTACTTTTGAGTCTTTGTTTTAATGTAGGAAACATGCTACTAATTTGCACACAGCAAAGTCCTACAACCAATTAAGTAAATGACCAGTTAATTGGTGGCAAAGATAAAGACAAAAAACTGCAGATGCTGGAAATCCAAAACAAAAACAGAATTACCTGGAAAAACCTTCGAAGGGTCATGAGGACTCGAAACGTCAACTCTTTTCTTCTCCGCCGATGCTGCCAGACCTGCTGAGTTTTTCCGGGTAATTCTGTTTTTGTAGTTAATTGGTGGCATTGCTTGAGGGATAAATGTTGACCCAAGACACCAGGGGAACTACCCTGCCGTCCTTTGAACAGTATGACATTTTTTTTATATCCTCAGTTTAATGTCTCATCCAAAGGATGGCACTTCTGACAATAGAACACAACTTCATTGCTGCAAGCAGCGCCATCCTAGATCATATGCTCAAGTATTGGAATATGGCTTAAACCCGCAGCTTCTGATTCAGAGGCAAGGATAGCATCAATGAATCACTGAAGTCTGAAAATCCTCCATTATGGCCTAGTGGTACCATAATGATTGCTGGTGCTGCACATTTGGTTACTTAACACTATTGCATCTTGGTTTCCTTTGGAATCCATAAATAATTTGATCGGTACTGCTAAGGAATTACTTAAGTAAAACTTTGTTTAAAAGGGGTTAAAATAAATTTACCTCGTGAATTCCAATCAATCTTGATATTAGATCCATCATCATCATCTTAACTTCAAATCTTTCCTTAGAATCTTCCAAATGTTTGAAAAGCTTTTCTGCAAAACCTGTAGCAAAGTGAATCATAAAAATTTCATCAAGTGACACAGGTTAAAGTAAATTTCGAACAACCAGGGACAGATGTAGAATTGTATGGATCGTTCCCTCCAGGGCACCCTGGTCCACTCCTCCATCACCCCCTACACCTCAACCCCTCCCACAGCAGCTTCCCATGCAACCGCAAGACCAAACGCAGACTGGATGACCGCTTTGCAGAACACCTTCCGTCTGTCCGCAAGCATGACCCAAACCTCCCTGTCGCTTGTCATTTCAACACACCACCCTGCTCTCATGCCCACATGTCCATCCTTGGCCTGTTACAACGTTCCAGTAAAGCTCAACACAAACTGGAGGAACAGCACCTCATCTTCCGACTAGGCACTTTATAGCCTTCCGGATTTAATATTGAGTTCAGCAATTTCAAATCATGAATTCTCTCCTCCATCCCCACCCACTTTCTGATCCCTCTTTTTCCAATAATTTATAACTTTTTTACAAATATATTTTTTCTTTTCCCACCTATTTTAAAATTTATTTCGACCTATTGTTTCATTTTCACCTTTTAGCCCATTTCGATCCCTTCCCCCCAACCCACCCCCACTAGGGCCATCTGCCACTAGCTTGTCCTGCTTGCTACCCTTAATGTCCCCATTAGCACATTCCTTAGATAATATCAGCGCTGTCAACACCCCTTTGTCTTTTTGTCTATGACATCTTTGGCAATCTCTTCTAGGCCTCCACCTATAACTGGCCCCCTACCCAGTTCTACCTGTCCCACCCCACTCTACCAGCTTATATTTCACCTTATTTCTCTTTTTCCTTAGTTCTGATGAAGGGTCATACGGAATCGAAACGTCATCTGCATTCCTCTCCGCAGAAGCTGTCAGACCTGCTGAGTTTTTCCAGGTATTTTTGTTTTTGTTCTAGATTTCCAGCATCCACAGTATTTTGCTTTTATCTTAGAATTGTTTCTAGATTGTTTAGACCCAAGAAACTAGACCAAGTTTCCATTTCCATGAATTCTACTTAAGAATGCTACAGCGTCCAAATCTATAACGTAAATCAGCCAGAAAGAGAGGTACTTCTATTCCAGATATTGAAGTTTTTCTCTCTATAAAGAACAGCATTATCAACTGTTTGATGGACTAAAGCTATCTCATGGGCATTAGCTAATTTGTGACATTAACATCTAATGGATTCTCAACTTAGAACCACAAAAGGCATGAGGCAAATATTTAAGTGCCTTAGCAAATGACAATGACTGTATCTGAAAATTAGTAGAAAAGACATTTGGGGGAAAATTATTACACATAGAACCAACTGATTTTTGGCAGAAAGGGACAAACTGGTTGGCGCTAATAGCCTTTCCCTATTTCTGAAACTGTTATGTTCCTATGTACACAACTGCTTATTATTCAATTCTTAAAATCCCAGGAAGCAAATGAACTCACAGAAACCTGATGGGTCTGAGGTAATGTCTGTGCTACAAATTGAATAAACCTAAAAAAAAAATCACAGATCTCAGCTGGGACAATAGTAAGGTCACTACAGTTGTCCACAAGTGCTCCTAGATTTGAGGAGAGCACATCAACAATGGTGACTACTCATGGTTGCTATTTGGTGACCCATATCACAATACCACTCAAGGACAGGGGATCACGTTGTTCCACACAGTCAAATAGCCTTTCAGTGTTCACTAATAACATTTACAAGATGAATATAATGATAGTTACTTAGTGAATGCTACTAGACAACAGCGACTGGCCAATTGGATTGCAGCAAAATGAGAGTCAATTGTTTCACAAGCAACAAGGGAAGAAACATTGAGACGGAACCTTCATTTGGAAATAGTTAACCTTGTCGTAACTGTTTGCAATAAATTGAAGTTAAGTTAATTTCTTACCTTGTGGATCATGAATCAGGTGAATAGCTGAAAAATTAAATACTTCTGCCTTTTTCTTCTTTTTATGTTTCTGTATAAAAAAGGTAAATTACATCTAGAAACAGAAACTTTTTTTAGTTAATAGCAAGCCTAAAATCATGGGCCTTTAAAAAGGAGCCCATTCACAAAAATAAAAGGCATCTTGGGATGTTTATTGCTCTTTAGTAAGTATAATCAACATGTAGTTTAATTAGAAAGTTTACACAATTTTCCTATCCTTTTTTGATTTTGACACTTCTTGTGCTTATTGAGGTGAGGGATTCCAGTATTGGAAAATCTAACACCTTCCCATTGGAAAGCCTGTGTCAGAATGACGAACATACATACAAACATATAAAATAGGAGCAGAAATGAACCATTCGGCCCTTTGAGCCTACTCTGCCTTTCAATAAGATCATGGCTGACCTTTTCCATTTTGAATTCCACATTCACATCTACTCCTGATAACCTTTAATTCCCTTGCCTAACAAGAATCTATCTACCTCTGCCTTAAAAATATTGAATGACCCTGCCTCTACCGCCTTCGGAGGCAGAGTTCTAAAGTCGCACGACCCTCAGAGAAAACATTTCTCCTTATCTCTGTTCTAAAAGGGTGAACCCTAACTTTAAAACAGTGCCCTTAGCTTTGGACCCGCAAGAGGAAACATGCTTTCCACGCCCACCTTGTCAAGACTGTTCAGGATCTTGTATACTTCAATCAAATCACCCCTCTCTCTTCTAAACTCCAGTGGAAACAAGCCCAGTCTGTCCAACCTTTCCTCATAAGACAACTCGATCATTCCAGGTATCAATCTAGTAAACCTCCCCAAAACTGCCTCCAACACATTTACATTCTTCCTTAAATAAGGAGACCAAAACGGCACACAGTATTTGAAATGTGGTCTCACCAATGCCCTGTATAACTGAGGTACAACATCCTTACTTTTATGTTCAATTCCTCTCATAAAAAAGGACAGCAGTCCATTAGACTTCTTAATTACTTGCTGTATCTGCATGCTAACTTTTTGAGACTCATGCATTAGAACACCTAGATCCCTCTGCAGTTTAGAATTCTGCAGTCATTTGCTGTTTAAGTAATACTCTGCTTTTTTATACGTCCTGCCGAAATGAACAACTTCATGGGCAGAATCTTCTGGCTGGCGTGCGGGTGGCGAAGTCCACACAGCAAGGCTTAAAATATATATAGATAAAAACAAAAAACTGCGGATGTTGGAAATCCAAAACAAAAACAGAATTACCTGGAAAAACTCAGCAGGTCTGGCAGCATCGGCGGAGAAGAAAAGAGTTGACGTTTCGAGCCCTCATGACTCTTCCACAGAACTGACCTGTGGAAGGGTCATGAGGACTCGAAACGTGAACTCTTTTCTTCTCCGCCGATGCTGCCAGACCTGCTGAGTTATTCCAGGGCTTAAAATATCATGCACTAACGTCACGAGCATCCTGACGTCAGCGCGCGGCATTGCGATATTTCGGTTGCTGGGCACGCTAGGCAGCGGGATGCCGCCCGCCATTAATTAAAGGCCTTGTTAAGTCCATTAACTCTTCAATGGACCAGGATTTTGAGGGGCCCGTGCGAACTTCGGCTTGGCGCACAGGCCCAATGGGCAGGCAGGTAAGTGACTTCTTCTTACAAGCTCATCCAGTGATGAGATTAGGTTTGATAGCAGTTTTAAAAACGTTTAATAAAGTTTTTGTTTATTTCATTAACATGTCCCATCTCGTGTGACATTTTCACATGAGGGGGACATGTTAATGAATTTTTTATTGTTCTTTTTATTTATATTTGCCAGCCTTTCAGTGATCTCCCTGAGGCAGCACTTTGCCTCAGGGAGATGTGCGCTTTGCGTGAAAGAGCGCACTCTTGTAGTTGGGGAATCCCTCCCCTGCCCGCACAGGAAGTGCATAGCGCTTCTTGACAGGCGACACACTGGGCGGGCCTTAATTGGCCTGCCCACTTGAAATGGCGACGGGGCCCATTTCAGTGGCGGCGATCGGCTCCCCACCCACCGCTGAGTCGGTCGGGCCTGCCCGCCCATCAAGGGCAAAATTCTGCCCCACATTTTCCTACATTACACTCCGTCTGCCAGATGTTTGCCCATTCACTCAACCTATCTATATCTGCCTGCAACCTCCTTGTCCTTTTCACAACATACTTTCCTACCTATTTTTGTGTCATCTGCAAATTTAGCTACAATGCCTTCGTTCCCCTCATCCAAGTCATTGATATAAGTTGTAAAAAGTTGAGGCCCCAGCACAGACCCCTGCAGGACTCCACTTGTCACACCCAGCCAATCAGAAAAAGACCCATTTATGCATACTGTCCGTTTTCTACCAGCCAGCCAATATTTTATCCATGCTAATATGTTACTCCCTACACAATGAAGTTTTATTTTCCACAATAACCTTTGGTGTAGCACCTCATCAAATGCCTTCTGGAAATCTAAGGACAGTACTTCTAGGCTGTCCTTTAACCACAGTACATGTAACTTCTTCAAAGAGCTCCGATAAGTTGGTTAAACATGATTTCCCTTTCACAAAACCATGGCGACTCTTCCCGATTACCTTGCCTCTTCCAAGTACATAGCTATAACTTCCTTAATGATTGATTCTAACACCTTCCCCGCAACAGGCATCAATTTAACTGGTCCATTTTTTCCTGTTTACTGCCTTCCTCCCTTCTTGAATAGAGGGGTTATATTTGCTACTTTCCAGTCTGCTGGAACATTTCCAAAATCTCACGATTTTTGGAAAATTAACACCAATGCATCTACTACTTCATTAGCCACCTCTTTTAAGACCCTAAGATGAAGTCCATTGGGACCTGCAGACATGTCAACCTGCAGCCCTGTCAGTTTGTTCAGCACAACTTCCCTAGTGATTGTAATTTCACCAAGTTCCTCTCTCCCTTCCACCTCCTGATTTACAGCTATTACTGGAATGTTTTTGTATCCTCCATAGTGAAAACAAGCAAAATATTTGTTCATTTCACCTGCCATTTCTTTATTATCTACTATTAATTCCCCATTGTCACTCTCTAGAGGACTAACACTCACTTTACTTATTCTTCTTTTTCACATACTGTACCTGTAGAAACTCTTGTTGCCCTTTTTTATATTTCTAGCTAGCTTCCTCTCATACCCAATTTCTTTTAGTCATTCTCTGCCATTCTTTATATTCTGACCAATCATCTGACCTGACACTCATCTTTGCACAGTTATATACTTTTTTAAGTTTGATGCTTTCCTTAACTTTAATTAATCACGGATGGTGGGTCCTCCCCTTAGAATTCTTCTTCACAATAGGAATATACTTATTCTGCGTATTTTGAAATATCCCCTTAAATGTCTTCCACTGCTTTTCGATTGTTCTATCCTCTAGCCTAGTATTGCAGTGAACTTCAGCTAGCTCAGGTTTCATGTCCACATAACTGCCCTTATTTAAACTTAAAATACTAATCTTAGACCCATTCTTCTCCCTTTCAAACTGGATGTAAAATTCAATCATATTGTGGTCACTGCTACCTAGGGGTGCCTTTACCCTGAGGTCATGAATTAATCCTGTCACATTACACAATACCAAGTCTAATATAACTTGCTCTCTGGTTGGTTCCAGAACATGCTGCTCTAAGAAACTATCTCGAAAGCATTCTATGAACTCCTCATCCAGGCTTCTGCTGCCAATCTGATTTTTCCAGTTTATATGCAGATTAAAGTCACCTATGATTATTGCCGTCCCTAATCAAAAGCACCCAATATTTCTTCTTGTATACCATGCATTAAGATATAGAGCCTTTATATAGAAACACAGAAACATAGAAAATAGGAGCATGAGGAGGCCAAGTGGCCCCTTGAGCCTGGTCCGCCATTCAATATGATCATGGCTGATCCTCTATCTCAATGCCACACTCCTGCGCTCTCCCCATACCCCTTGATGCCTTTAGAGTCCAGAAATCTATCTCATTTCCTTCTTAAATATATTCAGTGACTTGGCCTCGACAGTCTTCTGTGGTAGAGAATTCCACAGGTTCACCACCCTCTGAGTGAAGCAGTTTCTTCTGATCTCAGTCCTAAATGGTTTACCCAATATCCTGTGACTGTGACCCTTTGCTCTAGACACCCCAGCCTGAGGAAACAGCATCCCTGCATCCAGTCTGTCCAGCCCTGTCAGAATTTTATACGTTTCAATGAGATCCCTTCTCATTCTTCTAAACTCCAGTGAATACAGGCCTAGTCAGCCCAACCTCTCCTCATACGACAATTCTGCCAGTCCAGGAATCAGTCTGGTGAACCTTCGCTGTACTCCCTCTATGGCAAGTGTATCCTTTCTTAGGTAAGGAGACCAAAACTGCACAATATTCCAGATGTGGTCTCACCAAGGCCCTGTATATCTGTAGTAAGGCATCCTTGTACTGTACTCAAGTCCTCTCGCAATGAAGGCCAACATTTACCTTCTTAACTGCTTGCTGCACCTGCACGCTTGCTTCCAGTAATTGGTGTACAAGGACACCCAGGTCCCTTTGTACATCAATATTTCCCAATTTATCACCATTTAAATAATACTCTGCCATTCTGTTTTTCCTACCGAAGCACGTTATACTGCATCTGCCATGTATTTGCCCTCTCTCTCAACCTGTCTAAATTGCCTTGAAACACCCTGCTCATCGCTCATATATATATATATATATATATATATATAGGCCGGTTTATTCCTACTCTCTGTTTCCTGTCTGCTAACCAATACTCAATCCATGCCAATATATTACTCCCAATCCCATGTGCTTTAATTTTGCACACTAACCTCTTATGTGGAACTTTATCAAAAGCTTTCTGAAAATCTAAACACACCACATCCACTGGTTCTCCCTTATCTATTCTGCTAGTTATGTCCTCAAAAAACTCCAGTAGGTTTGTCAAACATGATTTCCCTTTCATAAATCCACAGTGAATTGTCTAATCCCACTGATATTTTCTAAGTGTCCTGTTAGCACATCCTTTATAATAGACTGATGTTAGGCTAACTGGTCTGTAATTCACTGTTCTCCCTCCCTGCTTTTTCAAATAGTGGGGTTACAGTTTCCACCCTCCAATTTGCTGGGACTGTTCCAGAATCTACAGAATTTAGGAAGATGACATCCAACGCATCTACTATTTTCATGGCCACCTGAGATATATATGATCGGGCCCTGGGGATTTATTGGCTTTCAATTCTATTAATTTCTCCAGCACTATTGTTTTAGTAATATTTAATTTCCTTCAATTCTTCCTTCTCACTAGATCCTTGGGTTTCCTATTATTTCTGGAAAGTTATCTGTGTCTTCCTCCGTGAAGACAGAACTAAAGTAGTTGTTTAATTGCTTTGCTATTTCCTTGCTCTCTATTATAAATTCTCCCATTTCGGACTGTAAGAGACCTAAGTTTATCTTCACTAATCTTTTTCTTTTTACAAACTTATAGAAGCTTTTACAGTCTGCTTTTATGTTCCTTGCAAGTTTACTCTCATACGCTATTTTTCCCCTCTTAATCAATCAATCTCTTGGTCCTCCTTTGCTGAATTCTAAATTGTTCCCAATCCTCAGGCTTGCTACTTTTTCTAGCAACTTCACATGGCTCCTCTTTAGATCTAACACTATCCTTAGTTTATTTTGTTAGCCAAGGTTGGGCTGCTTTTCCTGATATGTTCTTGCCCCAGAAAGGAACGTATAACTGTTGCACTGAATACATTCGTTCCTTAACCAACTCACACCTCGTACCTTCGTAGTTTTCTTTGTTAAGATTTAGGACCCTAGTTTCAGATCGGACTACTTCACTTTCTATCCTAATGAAGAATTCTATCATGTTATGGTCACTGTTCCCTAAAGGACCCCGCACAACAAGATTATTAATTAATCCCTTCTCAATGCACAATACCAAATTTAGGATAGCTCATTTCCTAGTCAGTTCCTCGATACACTGGACTAGAAATCCATCTCGTACACACTCCAGGAATTCATCCATTGCAGTATTATTGCTAATTTTGTTTGCCCAGTCTATATGTAGATTAAAGTCACCCATGATTACTGTAGCACCTTTGTACACTCATCTCTAATTTCCTGTTTAGTGCCACCCCCTAACCCTATCACTACTTGGAGGCCTACAGACAGCTCCCACTAATGTTTTCCGCCCCCTGTTGCTTCTTAGCTTCACCTAGACTGATTCTACATCGAGATTTTGAGAGCCAATATCTTCTCTCACTATCGCACTGATTTCATCCTTAGCAACACTACGTCACCTCCTTTTCCTTTTTGCCTGTCCGTCCTAAATATCGACCACCCTTGGATATTCAGTTCCCAGTCTTGGTCACTCAGCAACCATGTCTCTGTGACTGCAATCATATCATACCCGTTTACACCTATTTGCGCTATTAATTTGTGTACCTTATTGCGAATGCTCTGTGCATTCAGATAGTGTTTTTAGACTTTTCTTTTTAACATTTTTACACAATTTTCTTGTACTATGGCCCTATTTGCTGCTAGCCTTGTTTCCTCTGCCTTCCACTTTTGCTTTCTACTTTTCTGTCTTTCATTCCCATCTCTTTGTTTCCCTCTCTTGTGTCTCCCCACTCAGGTTCCCACCCCTGCCAATCTCGTTTCAACCCTTCCCCACAGTACTAGCAAAAATCCCTGCGAGGATATTGATCCCTGTACTGTTGGGGTGCAATCCGTGCAAGCTTGTACGGGTTCCATCTTCCCCAGGATCGGTCCCAATGCCTCAGGAATCTAAATCCCTCCCTCCTACACTCTCTCTCCAGCCATGTTTTCATCTGGTCCATTCTCCTATTCTTGATCTTGCTGGCATGTGGCACTGGGATAATCCTGAGATTCCTATCTTAGAGGTCCTGCTTTTTAAATTTATTTCCTAGCACCCTATATTCTGCTTTGAAGACTTCATCCCTCTTTTTACCCATGTCATTGGAACTGAAATGGACCATGGACTCTGGCTGTTCACCCTTCCCCTTCAGCTGCTCAGTGAAATCCTTGACCCTGGCACCAGGGAGGCAACATACCATTCGGGGGTGGGGTGGCCTGAGTGGGCGCAGAATTGTCTATCTGTTCCCCTTACAATAGAATCCCCTATCACTATTGCTCTCCCACTCTTTTCCAACCACCTCTGTGCAATTGAGCCACTCCTGATGCCACGGATTTGGCTCTAGTTGCATTTCCTTGAGAAACCTTGACCCCCAGCTCCAGAACAGAAAATCCGTTGGAGAGGGAGATGGACCCAGGGGACTCCTGCACTACCTGACTAATGCTTTTACTCTGTCTGGTCACCCATTCCCTTTCTGCCTGTGCGCTCTTTACCTGTGGTGTGACCACCTCACTGTACATGCTATCCATGAAGATCTCACCATTGCGGATGTGCCACAGACTCCAGCTGCAGTTCCAAAACATGGAGTAGAATTTTCCCCCCGTTGGGAGGGTTTTGTGGGGTGGGCGGGAACAAGACAATCGGGTCTGCGCCTTTTAACGTGGGCAGGCCAATTAAGGCCTGCCCAGCGTGAAGCACACCCAGAAGCGCTGAGCGCTCCCTGTGTGGGCAGGGAGGGGTTCCCTGAGTCGGGGCCTGCACTCTTTCACGCATGTGCGCGAAAGAGTGCAGAAATCTTCCTGAGGCACCTCTGTGCTTCAGGGAGATTAGTTTAAGTTTTAAACATCTAAACAAAGAAATTGAAACATTTTAAAAACATGTCCCCTCATGTGACTGTCACAAGAGCTGAGACATGTCAATGAATTTTTAAAAAAAATTTTATTCAATTTTTAAACACTATATGAAACCTCATCCCACCTGTGAATGAGATTCCATGAGAAATGTGAAGGCTGCCTGGGCTCTTTGCTTGCCTGCCAACCTTAAGGTTGGACGGACAGCTCAGTTTATTAGTTCAATTAGTTTTTAAACAGGCCTTAATAAGCCTTTGATAGTTCGGCGGGCACGCAGCTGACTCGGCTGCGCAGCCGCCAAACTGAAAATCTAAAAGACACGCGGCAAAAATTCTGGCCATGGATTTCAAGTAGCTGCAGCTGGAGACACTTCCTGCACACATGGTCGCCCTGGACACTGGAACGTCCCTGGCTTCCCACCTTGCATAGGAGGAGCATTCCACTTAGCTGAGCTGCCCTGTCATGATTTACCCTTAAATTTCTCCTTTTGTTTCCTCTAGTTTACAAAACATCAAGGACAGAAGAAATATTTACCAGGTCCTACTTAGCAAGTCTGCTGCTCTTCTTACTGAGAATAGATAGAAAAGGAAAGCATCCCTTCTTCCCTTTCTCAGCAAACCCCAACTGAAACACTAATGCGTCCAAAGCAGCACTCCAGTGCAGACAGTCTTTAGTTTTGACTTTTTGTTATCTGCAACATCTCATCTTGACTGTTAGTGTATCCTCAGGTTTTTTCTCTCTGTCCCTTCCTTTCATTCTCTGACCCTTATTTCCCACATTTCTATTTTGGTCGCCTGCCTTGACTCTACCCTTTAATTTGCTAAATCTTCCCAAAATTGAAGCCTCACCCTCCTCCTTGTTTAGTTTAAAGCTCTCTCTACCGTAGTGAAGCAGCTCACTAGAACTTTGGTCCCAGCACGGTTCAGGTGTAGACTGTCCCAATGGTACAGCCCCCACTTTCCCCAGTACCCCATGAACCAGAACCCACTTTTCCCCCACCTGTCTTTAAGCCACGCATTCATCTCTCTAATCTTATTTGCTCTATGCCAATTTGCACGTAGCTCAGGTAATAATCCAGAGATTACTACCTTTGAGGCTCTGCTTCTTAATTTGGTACCTAGCTTCTCATTCTGGCTATGCAGAATCTCTTTCATTGTCTTGCCCTGTTGCTAGTACCAACATGAACCATGACAACTGGATCCTCTCCTCCCCTCCCCCTTCAACTGCAAGTTCCTTTCCAGCCTTGAGCAAATATCCTGAACCCTGGCACTGGCCAGGCAACACAGCCTTCTAGACTCTCGCTCTTTGCTGCACAAAACAGTGTCAATTCCTCTCACTACACTGTCCCCGACTATCATTACATTCCTGCTTGCTTCCCCCATTTGAATGGCTTCTTGTGCTGTGGTGCCATGGCGAGTCTGCTCATCCACCTTGCAGACCCCACTTTCGTCCACACAGGTTGTAAACACTTCAAACCTGTTTGACAACTGTAAAGTCTGAGACTCCTCCACTACTGTCTGTTTAGTCTCTTTACCTGCCTCACTCAGGGTCACACCCTCCTGTCCCTCACTGCTGACCAAAACAATGAACATATTCTAAGGGGTGTGACAGTCTTCTGGAACAAAGCGTCCAGTTATTTCTCCTCCTTTCTTATGTTGCACAGTGTCTGCAGTTTGGCTTCCAGATCAATAGTCCTGATCCAAAATTCCTCTAGCTGCCTACATTTTCTGCAAACGGCTTCATCATTGATCGCCATGGCCTCCAAAATTCCCACCTTCCATCATTGCAACATAACACCTGTCATTTCATTATTACATATGTTATTTAGTTAACTTAATTTAACTACTTTCTAAATTAGCTTAGAATAATTCCTATGTATACTACACCTCTTCCCCCCTCACCCGTGCACAGAATTCCCACATGAACCTAATTCGCTACTCACTCAGTCTCTGTCTCACTCAGCTGTAGTCTCCTATCTCCTCGTGCACCCCTTACTGATTCAGTCAGTTCTCTCTTAACAAGGTACATTATCCCTAACCTCAGAAGAGTAGTGCAGGACTGTGACATCCTCTGCTCCCCACACTGTACCTCTGGCATATCTAAATGTAGCTGCCAATTTAGTGTCAACTGGCACTGAATTAGGGGCAGTTTTATGCTAAAAAGCCATTAAGAAATGGGTTGAGACTGGCCAAATACATTTCATGAAAGTTCCCCTTAAAGCCAACAAACATAATTCTGGGATTTCACTTCTGAAAACTGTTCAGTTCCACCACAGACTTGTGAAAGCCAGTGTCGAGCTCACAGCACAACTCAGTCGGTTTTATTTTAAACTGCTTAATTTCTATTAAAAAAAACTTAGAAGTGGCACATAATTAGGGGGAAGTAGCACTCAATGAGTGGAATAAGTTGGTAGACAAACTGCTGATTTCACCTAGAATACTTTCAGTATTGCTAGCATGGGACGTCTCACACTTGTTTAGTAAATTACGCATCTCCTCCTCCTTTACACAATATGTCTAATTTTAACTGCTGGCATTACTAATCTCCATATTGGCTATTACTCAACAGCAAAGGGACTTCACTGCTGAAACAAATTACTTACTTTTAGGACTTTCAGAGCCTTTTCTAGTTTCTTTTTGTTTTTTGTAAATTTCTTTGCCGTTGCATATCTCAAGGTTACATCTCGTGTTGTTGGTCCTTCATCCTTCAAAGAAATTGTCCATAAAATCATTAAACAGATCACTCTTGCCTTTTACGTAGAATTACACATTAATTATAAAAAATATATAAATATATAGGCTGTTGTTTGGCCCAACCAGTCCATATTGGTGTTTATCATCCACACAAGCAGCAGTCCTAATCCCAAGTGCCTGCCCTGTTTCCCTATCCAGATTTTGCCTTTCAGTCAACCATCTATTTATCCTGGTTATAAATGTGGCATGGTCTTGGTTACAATCACTAACTCTGGTAATGCCTCACCCTCCTCGCTGTTTCACAAGTGGATATTCAATAATCGAATCAGGCAGCAACTGTTGATTCACAACTGTTTTACTGTTAAACTATAGTTCAGTACAAATGCTCTTCCCTTCTGAATTCTTTCCTTCTCCAGAAGAAGCCCCCTACTGGGGGAAAACCCAGCTCTTAAGTTTTTTTATTCATTCATTGGATGTGGGCATATCCATGTGGTGTAGGTACACCCATAGTGCTGTTAGGAAGAGAGTTCCAGGGTTTTGACCCAGAGACAGTGAAGGAACGGTAAAAATATTTCCAAGTCAGAACTTGGTGGGGAACTTGGTGGTGTTCCGATGTGTCTGCTGCCCTTGTCCTTCTAGTTGGTAGTGGTCGTGGGTTAGGAAGGTGCTGTCTAAGGAGCCTTGGTGAATCCCTGCAGTGCATCTTGTAGATGGTACACACTGTTACTACTGTGCATCGGTGGTGAAGGGAGTGAATGTTTGTGGATGTGGTGCCAATCAAGCGGACTGCTTTGTCCTGGATGGTGTCAAGCTTCTTGTGTTGTGGGAGCTGCACTCATGCTTCAATGAGCATCATCAGCTCCCAATTCACTATGAAGCCTGTCCTGGTTTACTCTTAAGGGGACCTGCATTTCTAACATTGCCACTCGCTGTTAAAATATGAGTCCCCTGCTCTCTGACCAAAGTCTCTTAAACTTATTATATTTATATGCTCTTGTTCTGGACCTCTCAATCACTGAAACTAGCTTGCCTGTTAGGCCAATCATTCTGTAAATACCTCTATCAAATCACCCCTTCATCTCTGGTGAAAGGTCGGCGACCTGAAATGCTGACTGTGTTTCTCACCTCACAGATCCAGCATTTTCTGTTTTTAATTTCAGATTTCCAGCATCTGCACTATTTTGCTCTTGTATCCCTTCTTTCAGTGCTTTTGTTCTAAGGAAAAGATGCCCCAGTTTTTCAAGTCTTTCCTCATATTTCATTTCCGCTCACCAGGTAGCATTTTAGTGTATCTGCACTATATCCTCTATCACCTCAATATTACTCTTATAGGATGGAATTTTACAGCCCTGGCGCAGCAGGGGTGGGACAGGAAAATACAGAGAGCCGTTCAAAAGTCCACTGACTTTGGCAGGAACGGAAAATCCAGCCGACGGGAAGGGCTGTAAAGTTCCACCCATAGTGTGGAGTCTAAAACCGCACACAGCACTCTTAACTGTGAGATACTAAAATCTTATATAGAGCCATCATTACTTCACAGCTTGCATATGCTATACCTTTTGGCATAAACCCCAGTAAATTAATATCACTTATTTTGGTGTTACTTTTAATGTCTTTAACCTGAACCTTCTGAATTCTGAATAACCTGAATTGTTCTGCTCTTCCACATCACCTGCCTTTGGTCCTCAGAACCATTCATTATGCTTCCTACTTTAGTACTGTCTACATATTAGAGCACCGCTCCCTCTCATCCTATATCCAAATCACACATGTGCATATTAAAGCAGTTCCAAAATCGAACCCTACCCACTTACAATCATTCTGAAAACCTGTCTTTAACTCTGTCTCTCTGCTTCAAGGGTAACATTTTCAGACTTACCTCAGATTCCAAATCGCTATCATTTTTCTCATCTTCATCTTTACCCAGAAAGAACTTCAGAGCACCAACCAAAATCTGCAAGTATAAAAACAAAAGCCTTTCTGTATTACAGGGCTAAGGTGGCAACATGAAATATAAAATGCTGAAGTTTATATCCATTGTACAGCAGTTTGTTTCCCAGTCATCACTCAGAAGGCCAGAACACTGGCGCTTGAGTTTGGAACATGGACAATTAAGATGATCAAGTTCTAGAATGTGAAGCATAAATGAATGAGGAAAGCAGAATTAATGGGATCCATCCGGAAAAGAATCAAACACGAGATGTGGAAAAAATTAATAGAAAGAAGATTCCATCAGATCAAGATCAAGAAAGATCAAACTAATTAAGAAACAGAAAAGAATGAGAAATGTATTTTTAAAAATATTTTTGGGGAATATTGTGTTATTCTGTGGAAAAGGTTGTGTGTATATGCGTGTGTTTATGATTTAATTAAGCTGGGCAGAGATTAATAGGAGACAGGGTGTTTGGGGGGTGGTTTAAAACATTAGAAGGACAGAGGTGTTAAGTTCGAGGTACAAGTAAATAGATTAGATCTAATATTTGCATTTTAAGATAAGTTGAGAGTTTGTTTGAATGTCAAAGGAAAATCAGGTGACAAGAAACATGTTTGTATCTTTCAGGAGTTCCATAGGTAAATAGAAGGGGGGAATATTATATTTTATTGACCCAAAAGCAAAGACCAGGTGGAAACATGAAAGATCTTACATTTGGAATGATTTGAGTTTCAAAGAGGTATGTAAACAATGGAACCTGCTACTAAAGGGAAAAAGGGTATTTTAGAATTACTGTGGAGAGCTTAGAGGGGCTGTAGCTGTTGAGCTGGAGCTGTGAGATGTAGCATTTGGAGCTGTGGCTGAGAGAGGAGGCAGTTTGAACCAACCATCCAGTCAAGCCAGAAAAGTCTTGGGCTGCAAAAAGCAGTTTTATTTTGAAGTTTGGATTTTCATAGCAGAGTGGAAGAGAGTTACAGGTCATCTGGTATGCCTTTATTGAAGCTACAGCAGTTTGCCTTGGGTAATATTACTCGATTATTGATATTTAAATATCTATAAGGGAGGGTTGCCTGGAAGGTGTTTACTTGTGGGCCTGATTAAGTAGAGAGTCTTGTTGGGGGGATGTTTTGTAAGACTAAGTTTAACTGTGTATCTGTAATCTCGTGTGCTTAAGTTTTCTTTTATCCTTGTTAATAAAACTTTTACTTTTAATTTTTAAATTCCCGGAAGTGTTACTGGACCTCTTACTGCTGAGATCAGTGCATCCCCTTCCTGTTATTAGAATACAAAAAAAAGGCTGTGGCCCATAAGCCATGTTTCCCTCTGGGGTTTGGTTTGCACAGCAATTAACACTGGCTGTGGTCATAACAAATTGCAATACCGTAGGACAGACCCACACAGACAAATAGGGAAGAAAAGGAAAGGTATTAGCCTACTTGCAAAAATTGAACATCACTGAAAAAAAGGATTCAAGTCAATTAACAGGCATCGGGATCCCAGATGACATTACAAAGAATATGATGTATTTGAGATCTACTGATAATAACGCTGAATGTAGTTAAGAAAGTATTCCTGAGCATTTTTTAAAGGTTTTGAGTGACGCTTCAGGGTTAATTTTAACTCCCCAAAATCAAGCAAGTTGGGATTTGATGAGATGCAAAAATATTAAAAATTTCAAAACCCTCTTGGAGGCTAAATGGAGGTGGGACACTGGGCAGGCAGCCAAACTGTTCCCAGGAGATGGCTTATCTATTTAAATATAAGATTGGGAAACTCCAACTTAACCTGCTTTACAGGTTTATAAAGACAGACAGACTTGCATTTATATAGCGCTTTTCACCTCAGGATACCAAAATATGCTTTACAGCCAATGAAGCACTTCTGACATGGAGTCACTGTTTTAATGTTGGAAGCACAGCAGCCAATTTGTGTAGAGCAGGCTCCCAGAAACAGCAACTTGGTATTGACCAGATAATCTTTTTTGATGTTGATTGAGGGATAAATATTGGCTGGGACAATGGAGATAACTCCCCTGCTCCTCTTTAAAATGGTGCATTGGGATCTTTTATATCCACCTAAGATGGCAGAGGGGGTCTCAATTTAACGTCGCATCCAAAATATAGCACCTTGGACAGTGCAGCACTTGCTCAGTATTGCACAAGAATGACAGTCTAGATTTTTGTGCTTGCGGCCTACAGTGAGATTTGAATCTACGGTTGTCTGATTGTGCTGCTAACTCAGTCACGAGTCATGGATGCAAAACCATGGCCAGGTGGATTTCCTGGGCCTCAGTAACCCAGCAGCTCAAAGGAGACAAGGATTGCTTCAGGGAAAAGCCAGTTACATTTGTTGTGCTGTTTGTGCACCAGGTGGTGGTGGAGTGTCCCCCCCACCTCCTCCACCAACCTCCAACAAACCTATCTGCCCCACCCCCCACCAGCAATGCAAACCCCCCTCCAACACACACCCCCCACCCTTGGCATGGCCTCCAGCCCCTCTGGGTTGATCGGACCCTGTAATTTAGCCCCCCACCACTGGGCCGGGGATTGGACCATACAGCCACCTCCCTACACAACCCCAATTTACAGCTACAGGCTTCTTACCTGTGGCCCCCACCTGACCGAGAGTCAAGCCTGTCAATCAGACCGGCTTCTGGTCAGGGCTCCTGTTTTTAAAAAGGCAAAACACCAAGAGTGTGGGGAAACCTGGACTTGCTGATTTCACTGTCTGAAACTGCTCCACATCCCCCCACTCCCCATTTCAGAAAAGTGGCGCCTGTCAATATCTGGGTCTTTGTGTCAACATCTATAATGCAAATTCCTAAGCCGATGGTATATAATGGAAAATCCTCATTCAGATCCTGTCACACTGTTACTACACCCTAGATGACACTGTTGCAGTCTACCTCAGGGCTCAAAATCTATTCTCAGCCAATTCACCAACATTGGAATTTACCAGAAGAAAAATTAGAAGCAACCATCCACATTTAAAAAAGATTTTCCTCTATGCTCTCTGCCCAGCTGTATGGTACAATTTTTTTGGGACCAGTTCTCCCAAGTGCAAATAAAATATTTTCATAGCTCTGGTATCCAGTATGCACCCACTGCAGCTAACCAAAAATATTCTGATGAAGAGTCATACGGACTCGAAACGTTAACTCTGTCTTCCTTCCCACAGATGATGTCAGACCTGCTGAGTTTTTTCAGCAATTTTTGTTTTTGTTTCAGATTTCCAGCATCTGCAGTATTTTGCTTTAACCAAAAATATTACTTACCTGGTCACCGTCACCAGAATAAATAAAGTTATTTATCTAGTTCAGCTACCAGCCCAGCCCCATTTCTGAGAACAATTTAAAAATGTTAATTGCAGCTCCCTGCTGTTAATAATAAATTTACTTCTGCTGTTCAGTCTTACTGCTGGCTGCAAAATCTTCCCGCTCAATCCCGTTCCTCAGATCATACTATCCACACAACCCTATCTCTGAATGAAAAAAAAATTAATTCAAAGATATTTTCCAGTCCCACTCTCAGCTAGGATGCAAAGTAATTAAAAAATATTTGCAGCCTCACTCCTGGTTGGATCTGCAAAGTGAACAGCCCAGATTTTGCCATTTTAATGACTGTGAAATTGTCAGCATTCATTACTCCTCTGGTATGGACAGCGACTTCTGAAGTCCTTAATTCTGCAGTTAAACACGGAATCCAAAAATTGCTGTAATTGATTTTACAATTCCCCATTCTCTGTGTTTTTTATGTCCCCGCAAATCTGGTTGGCTGCTTACCCTGATAACTATTGCTGGACATCTGAAGGTCCCCATGGCATCAGATTCAAACAGACAACAGGAAAGGGGAAATCTGCGTCACAGAGATTGATAGATCTTTGTGGGCAACTTTCTGTGAGGTTAGTGGCAAGTGTTGTCACTTCAACATTGACTGCGAAATCTGGCCAATGTTTGAAAAAACTATCCAGGCTCTTCTCCCTACTACTGCCTAATTTAATTTAACAATGTTCATTAATAAATTCTGGGGAACCATATTGTGCTTATTACCTAGTAATTATTAGTACTTAAAAGTTACTTCATTCAAAGGGTTGTGAATCTTTGGAATGCTGTACCCCAAAGGCTTGTGGATGCTCCATCACTGAATACACTTAAGGCTGGGATAAATAGATTTTTGGTCTTTCAGGGAATTAAGGGATACGTGGAGCAGGCAGAAATTGGAGTTAAAGCCAAAGATCAGCCATGATTGTACTGAATGGTGGAACAGGCTCAATGGCCATGTGGTCTACTTCTGCTCCTATTTTGTGTGTTATTTCTTTCAACCCATTGACAAAGTTTAGTGCAATCTTGTTGGATTAAATAGCCACTGCTATAGCCAAGTGGTTATGGTACTGGGTTTGTAACCCCAAGATCAAGAGTTCAAATCTCACAATGGCAAACTATGAAACAATGTAACTTCATCTGAAACAGATGGAAACGGGTTTGTACTCGAAAGAGTTACTTAATTTATAACAACTGCGATGAAATCCCTTTGCAGTAAATGGCTGTTGCTTTTGTTTAATTGATAAATCTCAATGATGTGGTTCAATTCTTTAGAATTCCCATCAAAATGCCCTGCCTCATGGTAGTTCACAGTTATCAATTTCTTCTTACCTTGGTCACTTTTGAGAAGCAAGCTGTTGTAATGACATTCACAGTTTTTGCATCATTCCTGTAAGTAAATCATACATTGGCATCAGTAAGGTTCAGCCTGATGATTCTCCTCATTCCAGACATTTTATTTGACATTCAACAGGCATCAATTCATGAGCAGTGGCAAACTTCCAGTATTCGTCAACGAGGCAATTCTTCATGTTTGAGTCTGGACAGTGAGCATCAACAAGTTATTCCACCATGGGAAAAGGATTACATTTACTCAACAACCAACTACATCCGCCCTCCAGGAAAGTGCTCAGGTACCTGGACCCTTCTAGTTCCTAGCTAAGGAAGCACGGAAGCCAACTGTAACATCCCCACCAATGGTCTGGATGAGATGAACTAATTCAACACAGAACAGAGATGAAACCAAGGAGTCTATACATTAAAACACACAACTGGTGCTCCCTTCGTCTTGTTTCTCATCAGCCTATGTTAAAGTTCCCCAGGCTTAGGTAAATTGAGTGTCTTACCCAGCTTAAAGCAAACAAGGTCTCTATTTATGTGAAATTAATTGGTTGGTTTATACTCTAGCTATAGTGACAGGAGTTGACAGCTGGCCGACAAAAAGAAACAAAAGAATGCATTTGCTCACAAAGTCACTAGGGTTTGAGCTCACATGCAAAACATCAGTAAGTTTAGACGTTGATAAAGACAGTGGAGTAATTTTGACATCTCATTATTGGTGGAAAGCTTCAGACATTTGGCCCGTACAGCCTATAATTCCTTGGCTTTCACAGGGAGACAACCAGTATATCTTAGAAAATTAACGCTGTTACTTTTGTTGAAAATTATGTCACCTGTAAACCAAAATTGTGAGTACCACCTAAGAGCATTGATGAAAACTCAGTGAATCAAATTTAATGAAAAATAAATACACAGAGATGCATCTGTATAATTCATACAGGTCTCCAATTTGTTTTCCTTTACATATGTTGGAGTCAAACTCTTTTCTACATCTTACTCAACTTCCTTATAACTCAGAACCATAGAAATCATAGAAATTTACCCAGGAAGAGGCCATTCGGCCCAGAGTGTGTGTGCCATCTGAAAAAAGGCTATACAATCTAGTCCCAATTTTCCGCTTTTAGACTGTAGCCCCATGGGTATGCAATTGAAGCACCGTAACCTAAGTACTTTTTAAATGCAACGAGGGCTTCACTAAGCACCCTTTCAGGCAGTGAGCTCCTGATCCTCATCATCCTCTGAATCACAGAATCACAGTGCAGAAGAGGCCCTTTGGCCCATCGAGTCTGCACCGACACGTGAGAAACACCTGACCTACCTACCTATTCCATTTACCAGCACTTGGCCCATAGCCTTGATGTTATGACATGCCAAGTGCTCATCCAGGTACTTTTTAAAGGATGTGAGGCAACCTGCCTCCACCACCCTCCCAGGCAGCGCATTCCAGACCGTCACCACCCTCTGGGTAAACAAGTTTTTCCTCACATCCCCCCTAAACCTCCTGCCCCGAACCTTCAACTAATGTCCCCTTGTGACTGACCCTTCAACTAAGGGGAACAGCTGCTCCCTATCCACTCTGTCCATGCCCCTCAATCTTGTACACCTCGATCAGGTCACCTCTCAGTCTTCTCTGTTGCAATGAAAACAACCCAAGTCTATCCAACCTCTCTTCATAACTTAAATGTTTCATCCCAGGCAACATCCTGGTGAATCTCCTCTGCACCCCCTCCAGTGCAATCACATCCTTCCTATAATACGGTGACCAGAACTGCACACAGTACTCCAGCTGTGGTTTCACCAAGGTTCTATACAATTCCAACATGACCTCCCTACTTTTGTAATCTATGCCTTGATTGATAAAGGCAAGTGTCCCATATGCCTTTTTCACCACCCCACTAACATGCCCCTCCGCTTTCAGGGATCTATGGACACACACGCCAAGGTCCCTTTGTTCCTCAGAATTTCCTTGTGCCATGCCGTTCGTTCAATACTTCCTTGTCAAATTACTCCTTCCAAAGTGCATCGCCTCACACTTTTCAGGGTTAAATTCCATCTGCCACTTATCTGCCCATTTGACCATCCTGTCTATATCTTCCTGTAGCCCAAGACACTCAACCTCACCCTGCCAATCTTTGTGTCATCCGCAAACTTACTAATCCTACCCCCACATAGTCATCCAAGTCTTTGATATAAATGACAAATAATAGGGGACCGAGCACAGATCCCTGCGGTACGCCACTGGACACTGGCTTCCAGTCACTAAAGCATCCTTCTGTCATCACCCTCTGCCTCCTACAGCTAAGCCAATTTTGAATCCAACTTATCAAATTACCCTGTAGCCCATGTGCATTTGCCTTCTTTATAAGTCTCCCATGTGGGACTTTGTCAAAAGCTTTGCTGAAATCCATATAACCTACATCAACTGCACTACCCTCATCTACACACCTGGTCACCTCCTCAAAAAATTCAATCCAATTTGTTAGGCATGAACGCCCTCTTACAAAGCCATGGTGACTATCCCTGATCAAACCTTGCCTCTCCAAGTGGAGAAATTTCTCCAATAGTTTCCCTACCACTGACGTGAAACTCACTGGCTTGTAGTTCCCTGGCTTATCTCTACAACCCTTCTTAAATGGCGGAACCACATTAGCTGTTCTCCAATCCTCTGGCACCTCCCCCATGGCCAGAGAGGAATTAGAAATTTGGGTCAGAGCCCCTGGGATCTCCTCCCTTGCCTCCCTCAGCAGTCTGGGACACAAATCATCCAGACCTGGAGATTTGTCCACTTTTAAGTCTGCCAACACCTCCAATACCTTGTTACTCTCTATATCAATTTGCTTAAGACCCTCACAGTCTCTCTTCCCGAGTTCGATACCTTCATCCTCATTCTCTTGGGTGAAGAGGGATGTGAAGTATTCATTCAACACTCTAGCGATGTCCTCTGGCTCCACCCATAAATTGTCCCCTTGGTCACTTATGGGTCCTACTCTTTCCCTGTTTATCCTCTTCCCATTCATATACTTATGGAATATCTTGGGATTTCCCCTGCTTTTACCAGCCAGAGCTTTCTCATATCCCCTCTTTGCTCTCTTAATTGATTTCTTAAGCTCCATCCTGCACTTTTTGTACTCCACTAATGCCTCCACTGATTTGCTTCTCTTGTACCTGCTAAAAGCCTGTCTTTTCCTTCTCATCGTAACCTGAATATCTCTGGTCATCCATGATTCTCTGGGCTTGTTACTCCTTCCTATCACCCTACAGGGAACATGTTGAGCCTGTACTCTCCCCATTTCCTTTTTGAACACCCCCAACTGTTCCTCTGTAGATTTCCCCACAAGTAACTGTTCCCAGTCTACCTTGGCCAGATCCTGCCTTATTTTACTAAAATCCACTCTTCCCCCAATCTAGAACATTTTTTTGCAACTTGTCGATTCCTTTGTCAATAACAAACTTAAACTGTACCATGTTGTGGTCACTATCACTAAAATGCTCGCCCACCACCACCTCAGCCACCTGTCCAGCTTCATTCCCCAGAATTAGGTCCAGCACTGCGCCGTCCCTTGTTGGACCCTCCACATATTGACCTAAAAAGTTCTCCTCTACATATTTCAAGAAATCCACTCATCTAAGCCCTTAATAATACGTCTATCCCAATTAATGTTGGGAAAGTTGAAATTGTTATTGTTTTTACACACCTCCACAAATTGTGCACATATTTGCTTCTCAATTTCTTGCTGACTACCTGGGGGTCTATAATAAACACCTAATAATGCGGTTGCCCCTTTTTAATTCCTAAGCTCTACCCACAAAGCTTCATTCGATGCCCCCTTCAAGATATCATCTCCCCTTACTGCAGTAACGGACTCCTTAATTAATAATGCGTCTCCTCCTTTTTTACTCCCTCCTCTGTCTCGCCTGAAGATTCTATATCCCGGAATGTGGAACTGCCAATCCTGCCCCTCCCTCAACCACGTCTCAGCAATGGCTACTATATCACAATTCCACATCTCAATCCTCACCCTTAACTCATCCGTTTTACGTGTAATACTCCTGGCATTAAAGTAGAGGCCATCCAGCCTTGCCTTACCCCCTTGAAGCTTATTGCAGCTGTACTCCCCCGACTTGATTGTTTTGCTGTATTATGATGTGTCCCTATTCTGCTAACATTTTGTGTCCCCTCCCCCTGCCGAATTAGTTTAAACTCCTCCCAACAGCACTAGCAAACACGCCCGCAAGGATGTTTGTCCCGCTCTGGTTCAGATGTAAGCCGTCCCGCTTGTACAAGTCCCACCTTCCCCAGAAATGGTCCCAGTGATCCAGGAATCTAAAACCCTCCCTCCTGCACCAATTCTTAAACCACGTATTCATCTGCACTATTCTCCTATTTCTGAGCTTGCTAGCACGTGGCACTGGGAGTAATCCAGAGATTACAACCCGAGAGGTCTAGCTTTTTAGTCTAATACCTAACTCTCTGAATTCTTGATGCAAGACCTCATCCCTCTTTCTACCTATGTCATTGGTACCAACATGTACCATGACCTCTGTTTTATCACCAGGGGAGGACTTCAGGATGCCCTGCAGCCATTCAGTGACATCCCAGACCCTGGCACCAGGGAGGCAACATACCATCCTGGAGTCATGTTGACGGCCACAGTAGTGCCTATCTGTTCCCCTGGCTACAGAATCCCCTATTACTATTGCTCTTCCTCCCTACCTCCCCTCCTGTACAGACAGGCTGCTTATGGTGCCAGAAGCTTGGCTCTGTCCGCACTCCCTGGAGGAACCAGCACCCTCATCAGCCTCCAAAATAGAATACCAATTTGCGAGGACACCAGGGGACTCCTGAACTCCTTGCCTGTTTCTCATGGACTGCCTGGTGGTCACCCATTCCTTTCCTTCCTCAAGTCCCTTTATCTGCGGTGTGACCACCTCTCTAAACGTGATATCCACGATGCTCTCAGACTCGCGGATGCTCCACAATGTCCCCAGCCGCCGTTCCAGCTCTGAAACTTCCAGGAGCTGCAGTTGGGCACACTTTCTGCACACATGCTGGTCCCAGGCACTGGAAATGTCCCTGGCTTCCCACATGGAGCACACCACTGCTTTGAGCGCTCCTGCCATGACTTATCCCTTTAATTTAAACCTTTTAAGTCAATTGCTCTAGGGCCCTTCTTTCCTGATCCTCGTTACTGCAAAGTATACAAACTGGGTGGAAAATTTTCTCAACTCCTCTCTAATCCTTCCCCCATCACTTTAAAACTATGCCCCATGGTTAAAGACCTCTCTTCTCAGGGAAATAGGCCTTTCCTATCCACTCTATCTTGGTCCCTCAATCTAGTACGCCTCAATTACATCTACACTCAGCCTTACCTGTTCTAAAGCAAACAAATCCCATCTACCCAATCTTTCCTAAAATTCTCTAGTTCTGGCAACATCTTTGTAAATTTCCCCTGCCGCCTCTGTAATGTGGTGAGCAGAACTGTACACGGTATTCCAACTATGGCCTAATTAGGGTTTTGTATAATTCTGCCATAACCTTCCTGCTCTAATACTCCATGCCTCGGTTAATAAAGTGTCCAGTATAAAAACAGAAAATGCCGGAGTTCCGAAGAGTCATAGTGGACTCGAAATGTTAACTCTGTTTCTCTCTCCACAGGTGTTGCCAGACCTCCTGAATTTTTCCAGCGTTTTCTATTTTTATTTCAGATTTCCAGCATCCACAGTATTTTGATTTTATTAAAAGTGTTCAGTATGTCCTTTTAACTACCTTATCTTCCTGTTCTGCTCCCTTCAGAGATCTGTGGACATGCACTCCACGGTCCCTCTGTTCCTCCACACTCTCAGAATCCTACCATTTATTGTATATTCTTTTGTCTTGTTTGCCCTCACCACATGCACCACCTCACGTTTTTCTGGATTGAATTCCATTTGCCATTTTCTGCCCACTTAACCAGTTCATTGACATCTTCCTGCAGTCTGTAGCTCACTATCAACCACAGCGCCAATTCTTTTATATCAACTGTAAATTTCTTAATCATGTCCCCTACCTTTAAGTCTAAATCACTGATATATTATACATATATCACAAAGAGCAAAGGGCTTGGTGCCGAGTCTAAGAACCCCACTAGAAAAAGCCTTCCAGTCACAAAAAACATCCGTCAATCAATTTTGGATCCAACTTGCCACTTTCCCTTAGATTCCTTGGGCTTTTAATTTTCTGGCCAGTCTACCATGTAATAGTTGATTGGTTTATTGAAAAATCACCCATGATGGCAAGTGCCAAATTGTGATAATGATAGAAATAAAACAATTCATAACATTGTTATAGACAATCATTAAAATGAGTATAAAATAATAAAAGATTTGAACAACAGTGAACATTTCAGTATTTAGATAATTACAATAAGTTGCAAAATGCCAATCTCCTTAACTTACAGGATAAAAAAGTCTAATACAAAACAAAGTGGGGCATTAAAGTCCATAGATCATATGCTGTCAGGTTGATCTCATTAAATTCTCAACATTTACATACTATTTATGAGTATTATAAAGTAGGGGATAGACTTTCTCATACTCTATTCATTTTATATCTTGTTTGTGGATTGGTGTATTTCTCCTCAATTTAATTGCACATTTACATTTGTGCGGTTCCTGCCCTGACTGGTCTTTCTTTCTATGGGACCTAGTCAAAAATCTTGCAATCGTCCAGTCCTCTGCCAATACCCCTATGTCTAAGGAGAACTGAAAGATTGTGGTCAGTCTTTCTATACTTCCTAGGATATAATACCTCATGCTCAAAAAGTAAGCAAATCTAAAAGCAAGCAGTTTCTAAATGGCAAATAACCCTGGGACCAAACTTGCAACTTTCTGATCAGATTCTAAACCTTTCCAAGTGCATTTATTGCCAAACTATCAATATTGATTTTGAAAGGGAGGACAGTGGTGGTACTGTCACCGGATTTGTAATCTCTAAGGCCCAGGCTAATGGAGACAAAGGTTCAAACCCCACCATAGCAGCTGGTGGAATTTAAATTCAATTAATAAATCTGGAAGTTAAACTATCATTGATTGTTGTAAAAACCCATCTGGTTCACGAATGTCCTTTAGGGAAGGAATTCTGCCATCCTTACCCAGTCTGGCCTACATATGACTCCAATATGGTTGACTCTTAACTGGCAACTGAAATGGCCTAGCAAGCCACTCAGTTCAAATGCAATTAGAATGGGCAACAAATGCTGGCCTTGTCATTAATGCCCATGATAAAGAACCTCAGCATGAACAAGATACATGACTGAGGATCTATTACTAATTATTTGAGAAGCACAGCTAATGATGAAACCTGAGTGCACTTCAAGCATCTGTTAAATATTAAGTTGGAAGATAAATAGCTTAACTGATAAGTAATTACTCATGAACTAAAACACCTAAACTTACCAGTTGTTTCTTTTGTACAGTTCTATCATTATATCCAGGGACATCTTGGCTGCTATAGAGTTGCTATCCCTCAACATGCTGTACATAAAATTTTGCAAAACCTGTGAATATACAAACACAAGGTTCATTTAATCCCACAGGAATATACTTAATAGCATTCAACGCCAATTTGTTTCTTTTTTAAATGTCAATAATTAAGTAAATTTAATTCAAAATACTTTTCATGCTGGGGGGAAGAAAATCAAAATCAGGAGATTTTAAAAATAAAACATTAAGATTCCTACCAGAGGAGGCATGCATGATCTGCACCATTTCTTGATGTCACCGATGAGAGTATTTTTGTGAGTCCCCCAGAACAGCTCCATAAAAACAGTAAGCGTTACAAATTCCTCCAGCACAAAGTCCAATCTGGAGTCATGAAGCCCCAGAAAACGATACTATTGTCAACAAGTGCAGTTAAAACTGCAGTAACTTGTCACTAATTAAATTCCTACATACTCTTTGGAATATAAAGGATGTGAAGAATGAACGGGAAAATTGCTGGGTTAGCTCCAGTCTTACAAAGCGTGAAACTACAGCGACACTTACAGGAGGGAGGTGAACAAAATGTTCACAGTATGATCCATTTTAATATGCACATGCCATAATGAAGTTTTACTCTACCTCTCTACTTAAAGGTCACAGAAGATTCATTCGTGCAGTTTCTCCTTTGCCATATTTGCAATTAACATTACCACACACACAGACCTTTTGCACATGTCGTGCCCCAAAGCTGCTTGAGAACCCTTGCCATGGCAGAAGATCTACATAGCTCAGTAATGTTGGAAGCTTAGCTCTCATCCAGAGCCAACCTATATGGCAGGCTGTGAACTGTTTGCATTTCACTGCCGGCAGTTTGGGTTGCATACAACAAATGAAAAGTACATTCCAGGAAGTTGCTCTCTCTCCTCCAGCAAGAGTATAACGTTCCTCATACTGGAGATTTGCCACAGAAGTCATTCTTGTTACTGAAGACACACCTTAACAGGAATGGGCTGATCCTATGTCACAATTAATAAGTGAGAAGGCTAATTCTGATCAAATCACTTTTGAATCACAACCATACTATATATATCCACACAAGTTTCATTTATTGGAATCCTTATACTATTTATATCTAGTTTATGTCTGACCTTTTTTCATTCCCCTCAGTTCAATTTTTCTGCTTTTTAACTGCAGCCTCTCAATCTCTCCTCCTTCACTTCTGGCTTTCCCTTCTCTTTCATCTTTTCACTACTTTTCCTTCGCCTTCTCTTTCATATCCTATCCCTTTCATATCCTTCTGTTTGTCTTACAATTGTTATTGAAAACAAAGCAGCAGCATCAATGGCCACTGCATCTGGGGCTACAATGGGAAACAACGCTGGAGAAGCTGCTGTATTCTGGGGGAAGAATACGCACTTTCCTAGTAATGGACTTCTGTAAGGGGCACTGATATGTTCACACTCAGGATTTGGGAGCCTGGGTCAGTCAATTGCTTCAATGGGATATGCTCTTTAAGAACATAAGAACTAGGAGCAGGAGGAGGCAATTCAGCCCCTCGAGCCTGTCTCGCCATTCATTACGATCATGGCTGATCTCATTTCGGCCTCAACTCCAATTTCTCCCCATAAACTTTCAACCCATTACTAATTAAAAATCTGTCTATCTCTTCCTTAAATTTATTCAGCGTCCTGGCATCCACTGCACTCTGTAGTGAATTCCACAGATTCACGACCCTTTGAGAAAAGTAATTCCTCATCTCTGATTTAAATCTAGCCTAAAACTATGGACTCCCGTTCTAGAATGCCCCACAAGGGGAAACATCCACTCCAAGTCTACTTTGTCTATCCCCTTTAGCATCTTATATACCTGAATTAGATCTCCTGTCATCCTTCTAAACTCTAGCGAGTATGGCATATGCTCAATCTCTCCTCATAAGACAAGCCCCGCATCTCTGGAATCAATCTACTGAAGCCCCTCTGAACCGCCTCCAGTGCAATTACATCATTCCTCAAGTAAGGGGACTAAACCTGTGCACAGTACTCCAGGTACAGTCTCACCAATGCCTTGTACAGTTGCAACAACGCTTCCCTATTTTTATACTCTATTCCTTTAACAATAAATGCCAAAATTCCATTTGCCTTCCTTATTACCTGCTGTACCTGCATACTAGCTGTCAGCGATTCATGCTCGAGGACACCCAGATCCCTCTGCACTGAAGCATTCGGAAGTTTCTCTCCATTTAAATAATAAGTCGCCTTTTTATTCTTCCGACCAAAATGCTTAACCTCACGCTTATCTATGTTAAACTCCATCTGCCAAATTTTGGCCCATTCACCTAACCTTTCCATATCCATTTGTAAATTTCTTATTTCTTCATTGCAATTTACTTTCCCACCTATTTTGGTGTCATCTGCAAATTTAGCTACAGTACCTTCTATCCTTGGATTCAGGATTAATATAGATTGTAAATAGTTGGGGCCCAAGGACCGAACCCTGTGGCACCTAACTAGTTACAGCTTGCCATCCAGAAAAAGACCCATTTGTCCCGACTCTCTGCTTTCTGTTGGTTAGCCAATCCTCTATCCAAGCTAATATATTACCTCTAGCTCCGTGTGATCTTATCTTGTGTATTAATCTTTTGTGCGGCACCTTATCAAAGGCCTTCTGGAAGTCCAGATATACTACATCTACAGGATCCTCATTATCCACTTTGTTTGTCACATCTTCAAAGAACTCTAGCAAATTCGTCAAACACAATTTACTCATCATAAAACCATGCAGACTGTGATGGATTGCATTTTGACTTTCCAAATGCCCCATTACTACTTCCTTAATGATGGATTCCAACAATTTCCTAACGACAGACGTTAAACTAGCTGGTCTATAGTTTCCTACTTTCTGCCTCCCCCCTTTTTGAATAAGGGCGTTATATTAGCATTTTCCAATCCACTGGAACCTTTCCAGAGTTCATGGAATTTTGGAATATTATTACCATTACATCCACTATCTTTGCTGCCACTTCCTTTAAGACCCCAGGATGTAGGCCATCAGGTCCTGGGGACTTGTCACCCTTCAATCCCAATAGTTTGCTCAGTACTTTTTCTCTAGTGATGGTGATTGTTCTAAGTTCCTCCTTCTCTATATCCTCTGCACTACCTGTTACTTTTGGGGTGGTATTAATGTCCTCCACTGTGAAAACTGAGGCAAAATATTGATTAAACGTCACTGCCATTTCTGCATTCCCCACTATTAACTCCCCAGTCTCGTCCTCCAAGGGACCAACATTCACTTTAGCTACTCTCTTTCCTTTTCTAAACTTGTAAAAGCTTTTGCTATCAGTTTTTACATTTTGTGTTAGTTTTCTTTAATAATTTACCTTTGCTCTTTTTATTATTTTTTTAAGTAACCCTTTCTTGATCTTTAAAAGTTTCCCAATCGTCCAGCCTGCCACTGACCTTTGCAATTTGGTATGCCTTAGTTTTTGCCTTTATGTTATCTTTAACTTCCTTGCTTAGCCATGGATGCTTTTTCCCCCTCTTACCATCTTCTTCATTGGTATATATTTTACTTGGGAGAAATTGATTATCTCCTTAAATATCTGCCACTGTTCATCAACTGTCCTACCTTGTAGTCTTCCTGCCCAGTCCACTAGGGCCAAATCTGCCCTCATACCGATGTAGCTACCTTTGTTTAACTCCAGTGTGGGACTCAAGTTTCTCGCTCTCAAACTGAACTTCCCACCACTAGTCCCAGCAGGATAATAAGCAAGTGACATAGGGTGAGTCTTATAAGAAAAAGTTCTCATCTGCGAGTGTAGCTGTGAGAATTATTTAAGAGTATAGCCAACACCTCCAGCTTTCAGCACAAGAGGGGTCTGGCTTGGAATGCATACAGCCTCACCATTCACTCTTCGCCAATTGTGAATTTGCTTATCCATGCAAAACATTATGTACACCATTTCACCGACCGTGAGTCCAATGTTCATTTATCTGCTGTGCTAAGAGAAAAATAACTAGAAGAAAAGTTGGAGAAAATGTCATAAGATAGAAAAAGCTCCTAAATGGATATGAATAAAAGTACGGTAAGGAAGGCGTACATGATGTATTTCTTGGACTGGAAGGTGCACACTGCATGTACGTCGTCTGTCATGTTGCTTACAGGAGTGTTTGCATGTGGTATAGCTGTTATGATTTCATTTGTGTCTACAGTACCATACAGTATCTGGGTAATCTTTAAGTCACCATTATTGAAAAATGAGTGAATCTTAACCGAGCGGTAAATGTCCTAGTAGAGTGACGACACTTGCTGAAAAAGTGACAATATTAGATAGGCTGAAAAACAACGCTAGTGCTACCATGTTGGCCAGGGAGTACCGTGTTAATGAATCTACAATTAGGTACATTAGGCAGCCTGAGGAGAAAATAAGGGCCAGTATTAATGTTTCTGGTAGTGGTGCTACCAGGTTAACCTTTGTAAATAGGAAAGATCCACATTTGAAAGAAATGGAGAAAGTTAGTTAATCTGCGAGTAGGGCACCAGCAACAACAAAAAAACTCCCAATTAATGGCCCAATTATTAGAAATAAGCGGTTTGAATTGTACCAGTACATAAAAAATAGTAAAGAAAGTAGTGCTGGTGCTACTGGTGATGAAGAAGAAAAGCTCTCTCTCCTTCATCTTCCAGAGGATTCTCAGCCAGCACAGGGTAGTTTGATCACTTTAAAAAGTGTTTTGATAATGTGAAGTGGAGGGGTGGGGGGGTTTGGGGGGGAACTGCATCCGCTGGCCATGCAGCTGCAGGAGTGTTTCTCAGGGTACTGCAGAAATACATTGAGGTGAGAGGATACCACATAGAGCAGGTCTTTAACAGGGATGAAACTGGCCTGTTCTAGAAGAAAATGCCAATTAGCACTTACATATCCAAAGAAAAAAGGACAACACCTGGTTTTAAAGCTGCAAAGGACAGGATAATGCTCTTACTTTTGTCAATGTGGCTGGTTTTAAATGTAAACAAATGTTGGTTTATTGGTAAAACAACCCTCGAGCTCTCAAAAGGAAAAATTAAATCTCATCTACCAGTTTTTTTGAAGGGTTACAGCTGTGCCCAGGTTACAGCAGCAGTGTTTTGAAGACTGTTTTGCAAGTTTCTTTCTGCATGAGGTCAGGACTTATTTGAGGATAAAGAACTCATGCTTCAAGAGCATGGACTGCAGTAGTTCAAGAAGGCAACTCACCATCACCTTCTCAAGGGCAATTAAATGCTGCTGGCCTAGCCCACATCCCATGAAACAATAAAAAAAAAGGTCCTGCTTATCCTTGATAACGCTCGAGGACATCCACCCTCTCTTGCAGGCAGGTATCTAGATGCTGAAATTTTGTTTGTACCCCCAAATACGACCTCATTCATCCAGCCAATGGACCAAGGGATCATTGCAATCTTCAAAGCTTACTATGCCCATAGAATTTTCAGCCACACTCTCAACATAATGAAAATAAACCCTTCAACCACTGTCCGTGATTGCTGGAAGGAATTCAACATCCTTATATTAATAGGGATAATTAAGGATGCATGGGATGAGTTTAGACGATCAACCATAAATGCCTGCTGGAAAAAAGTTTGGTCTGAGGCTGTGAATGATTTCACAGGGTTCCTCTATGTGGATGCTTAATTGACCAAGATTGGTGAGTTGGCAAAACAAAGTTGGAGGAGAAGGATTTGAAGACCTGGCCACAGATGAAGTAGAGGAGTTGTTTCAGTGTCATGAAGAGGAACTCTCTACAGAAGAAGGGGTGGAACTGATGAAATCAAGTAAATGTAAAGAGGAAAAAGAGCCTAAGGTAATGGCAAACCTCATAAGAAAAAGCTGAAGAATTGACAAAACAGGCGACAGGCTGTGACACAAACATGGAAAGAAGCATTGTCTTTTGTGGAGTGATTGACACTGCTATTGCTCCTTACCAAGAACTTTACAAGATTGAAAAGCAAAAGGTAAAGCAGTCAACAATAAAATTTCTTTAAAAATCTATATCAGCCACCTCACCCACTCCCTCCACCTTCAAATAAACCTCCACCCACTTCACCCCCAAGCTTATCACATTCTGTTGGAGAACGTTTTAATAAGGCTAAGTGTGACTAATACATATTTATTTTATTAAACAGCAGGGCATCTTTATATTTATTTTAAAAATTTGCATTTTATGGTTGGAACCTATCTGATTGACCCCCATTATAAAATATTTTCGCCCTTTGCGAATTTGCTGTTTGTGATCTTTTCCAAGAACATAACCCCTGTGAACGGCAGGACTTTGCTCCTCCAACCATCACGATGCTGCTCTCCTTCAGTCATTGTCTGCCTCAGGAATCTAGAATCCGTACAGAAGGGTAAGCAGATGGTAACCTGGTGCACTTGCTGAGATTGCCAGCAAAGTTGTCGTGTTTTTTTTCAAATTTCCTTGGCTGGTAAGCTGTTTGAGGGATCAAAAGGCAAAGCCTGCAGGTTAAAATTGAGAAGCAGGGCAGGATTTGGCCTACAGGCTAGGGGAATAGAACTCTTCTGCTGTAACATAAAAGGGGCATTATCATATTCAAAGATCCTTGGCCTTTTTCAGGTAATTGGCAAATTCCAGCTAATTGCTAGTGGTGCTTGCTGTAAAGTTTCTACAATTCTGACAGGAAAGTTCACAGAGTTATGCTACCAGCATTTTAATTTTCTAATACAATGAGGGCTTTGGATTTTTCTTTTTAACATTTGCGTTTGAAGATGAATACTGATAAATCAATTGTGATACATCTGATTCAGACAATGGTTTGCAGGGACATGCGAGTTAAATTACTGAGAGACACAAATATGTAAATCACACTGCACAATTCAATTCTTGGGAGGGGTGCAGGGAAGTGAAATACTCACAGAATCTTATTCATAAGGTTTTCTAGTATGATTGACTGTCACAACTTAAGCAATATTCCCATATTATCATACAATGTGCTCCAATCTTTTAAGATGATTTTCAAGTGCTTAATTCAAGACAACCAACATTTAACATGACATCTGCCTAAATGTAGCACTTATACACAGTCTATGAATGAGGGCATTCACTACAAAACTATTCCCTTGTCCTAAATAAATTGGAAATTGAGCCTTGATACCGATCCTGGTTTATAAAGTTCTTTTAAAGTTACTCACTGTGTTCACTTTGTTGTTTTTGTGTTTGGCGTTGATATTCTTAATATCAGTCACAATATGCATGTAGAGAGTCTTTCGCAGAAGTTTGTCATGACACCTCAGGAGTTCAAAGAACAGTTCCAGCAAACTCGTAGGATTCAGGAGGTTCTTATTTCTCAACAAAATCAAAGCTTTACAAAACGTCTAAACAAGATTTCAACAAAACAAAGTTAATACACTAAGATAAAGACTACAGCACAACATTAAACAAGTGAGTAAGGAATTTGGTGCTTTTGATCCTTTTTCATGGGTTCTTTCCACATCACCACCTCCAGCCAAGAAAGTAGAAAGGTCCCCTAATAGGAAATAGGCACACAAGGGTGGCTAACTATCCTCTGAGAAAGCAACAGGAAGCTGCTGTATTTCTCCAATCCAGCTGTATAAAACTCACTGGGGGGCGGTATTCAACTTCAGCAGTAACTGGGCAGTTAAAACAGGTTGCTGATTCACTAATGTCTAGTTCACACTGCTCCTGAAGTTGAATTTGTCTCCCGTTATGTGGAGAATTGTGGCCATAAATTCCAGACCCCACCCCTGGTCATTCTGCAGATACAGTACATCAGACCATTAATGCCTTATGTCAGCAAATAATAGTTATCAAGGCAGGTTATCTGATCCCAATACTAACAATGTGAACTCAACAGTACAGCTTTCACTAAATATTCAAACTTAGAATTTCAAGGATTTGCAATATTAAAAATGGATATATAATCATTTTTTTAATTAAAATTGTTCTTTAGTAAAATTCTTTATATTTTAATTCTAATTTGTTGTAAATATATTTTTTAATTAAATAATAATTAAGTACTGGACTATTTTCCTCAAACTGCACTATCTGGTCAACACCCGAAAGCAATGTATGTCCCCAAGATATCCATGGTTTTAAACATAAACTCATTGTCGAACAACTAAAATCCTGACTGCCTAAATATACATAAATAAATAACATGTATTGCTTGCTAGTCCTCCACATTACACATTTCCTGCACAATGAATGATTGCTGCCCTCCCAACAATAGTTAGAAAACATCTTACAAAGGAGAATTTACTTTAGTGTCACACCAGTCAAAAAGAAAAAAAACTCATGATGAATAATTTATATCAAAATAGTTTACCATTCGCAGGTCTGGGTCCAGAACTGTGTGATGAGAGAAAAGGAGGTCTTTCAATTCCTGGGCAAAGTTAGCTAGCTCTGTTGGGTAACAATGAGCAACCTGTGGAAAAAAAACAAAAGGAAGACATTCAATCACTTTCTATAGTGAGCAATATGAAGTATTTTACAATTTCACAGGATGGCAGCAGGGCTGCTATTATAGCTTTAATATACGTTGGTAAGAGGGTCTAAAATTCTCACTCCCGATTGCTCTCCAGGAATTCTAGTTGGAAGTACAGACAGGGGGATTTGGGGGTGAATATTAGACAGTTGGACAAGACATTGGCATTCATCAAACTGTCCCATGCAAGGAGTCAATGCTGCAGCGGGCAGATAAAATAGTCAAAATACAAATAACTCCCTCAAATCATCCTCAGTGATTTCCTTGAAACAGTAATAGAAATTGAATGCAAATTCTTGAGGAAAAGAAACATCTCCACTAATGACAAATGCATACAAAGTTTGATTCAAATCTTTAAAGTTGGAGGTACTTTAGTGTGGTTCAGTGAAGTTTTATCCCTGTACAAGGGTTCTATTCAACCTTCACAGGAAAGAATATGCTCACGCTGTTCTTAATCCTACATAAATTTCATGCAGACAGTTCCCTGTTAACAATGCAGATAAACTTACTTGTGCCAGAAACATCACCAGTTCAGAAAGCTCTTTACTTGGCTTGTCCGGCTGTAGCTTGAAAATCCGTACATTAGACTGGTAGTGATGAAACTGCTGTGTGAACTGTAGGGAAAAAGAAAAAGTCTTATAAGGACAATTTAAATCATTAACAAACAAGTTTGATATTGCATTCAGTACAAGTGAAAAAGCTTTATAAATAACTGCCATGCCAATTCCTCCCACAAGGCAGTGTTATGATGGCTATTTTCAATGTTAAGAGTATCACACTTTGTGACATAAAAACTCTGCTATTTTATTGTTGGTGTATATGATCTTGTGATTGCACAATCTAGTCATCAGGTTCCCATAAATCACTCAAATGTTTTGTTTTTTTTTTAAACTGCCATTTGCAAATGGAATTTCTAATGTCTAAAATAAATCCATAAAATTGCAAACTGAATCATTTAATTGTGAAATATATCAACTGAATTTTCCACAATCCACATTGCTGCTCATAACTGCATCTTTGTGAATCGGAGGATGGGATTGGGCTTTACTGTTTTTCTGTCTTTATTCTTTCGTGGGATGTGGGCATCACTGACAAGGCCAGCATTTGTTGCCCATCCCTAACTGCCCTTGAACTAAATGGCTTGCCACACCATTTCAGAGGGCAGTTATGAGTCAACCACTTTGCTGTGGATCGGGAGTCACATGTAGGCAAGACCATGTGAGTACAGCAGATTTCCTTCCCTAAGGACTTTAATGAACCAGATGGGTTTTTATGACAACCAACAACGTTTTCATGCTCACCAGTACTGAAACTAGCTTTCCAAATCCAGGTTATTACTTGAATTCAAATTCCACCAGCTGCCATGGTGAGCTTTGAACACTTGTCCCCAGAACATGGGCTTCTGGATTAGTAGTCCAGCGACATTACCACTATGACACCATCTCCCCCTGTAATGAACTCTCCCATAGCAAACAAATAAAATTAGTTACAAAAACAATAAATGCTGGAAAAACTCAGCAGGTCTGGCAGCAACTGCAGAGAGAAAGATTCAGATTTCCAGCATCCGCAGAGTGTTGCCTTTATGTTAACGAAAATCAGTTATTCATTGCTAGTGGAACTATATTCCAGCATAATTTGTTTAGGGAAAGAAAAATCAGAGAAAAATTCTCTCTTTTAATAGATTCATTAAAGTTTTTACTTAAAGCCCTTAAAGCTTGAACTTGGATTTGATATTTTTGTCCAAAGCTGTGACTTGGAGCTGCATTTGGATTTTGCAGTTTGAACATGTGCTGTATAGCTACAACAGCTTGCCTTTAATGTAATAAATCTTCCTAAGGCACTTCACAGCAGTGTCAAACTAAATTTCACACTGAACCCCATTAAAGAGATATTAGGGCAGGTGACCAAAAGCTTGGTCAAAGAGGTAGGTTTTAAGGAGCATCTTAAAGCAGGAGAGAAATGAAAAGTTTTAGAGAGGGAATTCCAGAGCTCAGGGTCATGGCACCTAAAGGCACAGTCACCAATGGTGAGAGATCGGGGATGCCTCAAGACGACAGACTTGGAACAGCGAAGATACCTTGGAGGATTGTGGGACTGAAGGAGATTACAGAGAAACGGAGGGGGGCGAGGCTGTGGAAGGATTTGAGAACAAGGATAAGAATATTAAATTCAAGGCATTTCCGGACCGGGAATCAATGTAGGTCAGCAAGCACAAGGGTGATAGGGAATGGGACTTGGTGCAAGTCAGGATTTAATTTTTCAGACTGCCTCAGTGCCAATCGGCTATACTGATAGAACGTTGTGAGCATCAAGCAGTTTCTACTCAGAAATTGTTCAAAATTATTTGAAAAGCAAGAGGACGAATTTCAAAATCTTTACTCAGGTAAAATTGGTATAAGGGAAAAATAAGATACCTATTGCAGATTTTTTGTGTTTTGTAAAATATTATGGTGTGGGGAAGACAGGAAAATGTAACTGTTTCTTCATTTAATGGTACTTCAATTTCCAAAAAAGTTGAATTTTTAAGCCAAAGTATTTGCTCCCACCATGTTCTGTTGATAGTGTAAAAATAATCACAGTGAATCACCGACATCTGTGAGATCGATTCTAATTTCATTAGGCTCCCCCAATAATTCGTCCATTTAAAAAAGGTGGCAGGATCAGATTCCTTCAGAACTTTCAAAAGGCAATTGGACATGTGTTTCAAGAGAACTCTTTTGCAGGATTATGGGGCCAAATTGGACAGCTCTTTCAAAAAGCACAACAGGCTGAATGGCCTCCTTCTGTGTCGTAAGACTCTATTCAACTGAAGGGAAGAGACAGAGACACAAACAGCAAAGAAAAATGCAAATGAACGGAAAGCAATGCAAGCAGATATTTTCTTTCCTCACTGTAATTATATTTGATTTCAAACAAGTTGCGTTTCAAAAGCAAACCAAACAGCTGTAGGGAAACAGATGGCTGGAAGGATAGGAGGAAAACTGATCGAGTGCAAGTGGAACTCTGAAATCTCGCTACCCGTACTTGATGGGTGCAGATTGGCACTGAGGGTTAATGATGAGATAAATGACAGCAAAGGAGATGACAATAAACAGAGGCTGAGCAGATAATTCAAATTGGGAGAATAATGGATAGTAATGAGTCAGTAAGGCGATGAAGGGGTATTGGGACATGATGGGAGTGGAGAGTTAGATATTTAATGGAGGAGGGGGTGTTAGGAAGAGTGCCATTGTGGACCACATTTTCTCTACAACCCTCACCTCAAATGCAACTTGCAATTGTTGGTGGCTCTTTTCCCTGCTACGCCGCCTACTCAAAAGGAAAGGAGAAAGGAAGAGATAACTAAAGGAAAGGCAGAAAAACAGAAACACAAAAAGCAGAGACAAATAAGGGAGTAACTGTATTCTCCAATTTACTATGTGCTGTATAGGAACAGGAGAAGGACATTTTGCTCCTGGAGTCTGTTCCACCATTCAATGGGATCATGGCTGACTTGTGACCCAACTCTATATATCTTCCTTTTCCCCCATGTCATTTAACACTTGCGGATAACAAAAATTCTATCAATCTGGCATTAATTACCATTTGGAGGAGTGTTCCAAACTTCTACCACCCGTTATGCGTGGAAATGTTTCCTAATTTCATTCCTGAAAGGTCTGGCACAAATTTTTAGACTACGACCTCCAATTCGAGACTCCCTAACCAGGAAAAATAGTTTTACTCTATGTACCCTATCTGGTCCCCTTCAAATCTTGAAAACTTCAATCAAATCCCTCAACCGTCTAAAGTTCAGGGAATACAACCCAAATTTGTGTCATCTCTCTTCTTAATTTAACCCATGGTGTCCAAATATCATTCTGGTATTTATATCTATCTACACTGTACACCACCCGTCCCTAGCTCCCCTGAGGTCAAAATATCCTTCCTAAGGTATAATACCCAGACTGCAGGTGTGCTCTAAACAGTGTTTTGTGCAGCTGAATTACAGCTGGGAAGCTATTTAGTCTATTAAAAACAATATGAAGAGTTTATCATCACTTCAGTACAGTTTAGAATTATGGATACCTTCAGTCCCTGGATGTGACTCTAAGATTCTGAGATACAGGAAGCATTGAGGGATTATGAGAGATATTGAGGGATTACGCTTCTCTTTAAAACAGGCAGAATTTTTAATAAGGTGTTTGAAAGGAGGCAGGTCAATTAAATCTTGCAGTACATAGATTATTCAAAGGCCACGAATTGAGAGTTAGAGATATGCACAGATTTGAGTACAGGATCCAACTGATACTTTCATGCTGTACTGAGGGCGTGCTGCACTGTTGGAGATGGTGTTTCAGATGAGATATTAACTCTCTCAGGTGGCTGCTAAAGATTTCATAGTACTGCTTATAAAAGGGCAAGGGAGTTCTCCCAATATCCTGGCCAATATTTAGCTCTCAACCAAAATTACCGTAGAACAAATTATTTGGTCATGTGTTGTTGGAGGCTGGAGGTGTACAAATTGCATCATTGCATTACAATAGTAACTATGCTTCAGAAAATACTTAAAGTACTTATAGCCAATTATGACACCTGAGATTGTGAAAGATACTAGATAAGTGCCAGTCCTTTTTCTTGAGGCTCTGTATCTAAATGTACGAAGCATTCATAACAAAGTGAATGAAGTAAATAGCCATTATGGTAACACAGCTGCAGGATGACAAGGATTGGATCCTGAATATTGATATTCAAGAAGAATAGGAAGCGAGGTAAAGTTGGAGGGGTAGCACTGTTAATCAAGGATGGCATTGGTGCAATATTTAGAGATGGCCTTGGTTCAGGAGATCAGGATGTAGAACGAGTTTGGGTGGAGATGAGGAATAGTAGAAAAAAAAAGTGACTAGTGGGAGTGGTCTACAGGTCCCTTAACAGTAACCACATTGTAGGACAAAGTATACAAGAAGAAATATTGGGTGCTTGTGAAAAAGGAACTGCAATAATCTTGGGTGGTTTTAATCTACACATAAACTGGAAAAATCACACTAGCAGTGATAGCCTGGATGAGGAGTTCATAGAATGCTTTTGAGGTAGTTTTTTTAAAAAAAAAAAAACAGCACGTTCTGGAACCAACCAGACAGGTTATATTAGACTTGGTATTGTGTAATGTGACAAGATTAATTAATGACCTCAGAGTGAAGGCACCCCTAAGTAGCAGTAACCACAAAATCATTGAATTTTACATCCAGTTTGAAAGCGAGAAGTGTGGGTATAGTATTTTAAATTCAAATAAGGGCAACTATGTGGGCATGAAAGCTGAGCTAGCTGAAGTGAACTGGGATACTAGGATAGGGAATAGATCAATAGAAAAGCAGTGGCAGGCATTTAAGGGAATTTTTCAGAATATGCAGAATAAGTAGATTCCTACTATAAAGAAAAAATCTAGGGGCAGGACCCACCATCTGTGGTTAACTAAAGAAGTTAAGGAAAACATCAAACTTAAGGAAAAAAAGCATATAATTGCGCAAAGATGAGTGGCAGGTCAGATGATTGGGCAGAATATAAAGAATAGCAGAGAATGACTAAAAGATTAATCAGGAGAAAGAAATTAGAGTATGAAAGGAAGCTAGCTAGAAATAAAAAACGGATAGCAAGAGTTTCCACAGGTATCTAAAAAGGAAAAGAGTAAGTAAAGTGAGTGTCAGTCTTCTACAGAGTGAGAATGGAGGGTTAATCGTGGATAAGGAAATGGCGGATGAAGTGAATAAATATTTTGCTTCTGTCTTCAGAGGATATAAAATATATTCCAGTAATAGCTGTAAATCAAGAGGTGGAAGGGAGAAAGGGTCTAGGTGAAATTACAATTCACTAGGGAAGTGATACTGAACAAACTGACAGGGCTACGGGCTGACGTGTCTCCAGGTCCTGATGGACTACATCCTAGGGTCTTAAAAGAGGTGCGTTGGTGTTAATTTTCCAAAATTTGCTAGATTCTGGAAAGGTTCCATCAGATTGGAAAGTAGCAAATATAACCCCTCACTTCAAGGGAGACAGAAAACAGGAAACTATAGGCCAATTAGCTTGACATCTTGTGGGGAAGTTATTAAAATTGATCATTAAGGAGGTTATAACTGGGTACTTAGAGAAATTCAAGGTAATTGGGACGAGGCAGCATGGTTTTGTGAAAGGGAAATCATGTTTAACCAATTTACTGGAGTTCTTTGAAGAAGTAACATGCGCAGTGGATAAAGGGGAGCCTGTAGACGTGTTGTACTTGGATTTCCAGAAAGCTTTTGATAAGGCGCAACATCAAAGGTTACTGCGGAAAATAAAAGCTCATGGTGTAGGTGGTAACATATTAGCATGGAAAGAAGATTGGCTTGCTAGCAGCAAACAAAGAGTATGCATAAATGGGTCTTTTTCTGATTGGGAGGACGTGACGAGTGGAGTGCCGCAGGGATCTGTTCTGGGGCCTCAACTTTTTACAATTTATATCAATGGCTTGGATGAGGGGAGCAAAGGCATAGTAGTTAAATTTGCAGATGACAGAAAGATAGGAAGAAGTATGTTGTGAAGAGGACGTAAGGAGATTGCAGAAGGAAATAGATAGGCTGAATGAATGGAAAAAATCTGGTAGGTGGAGTATAATGTGGGAAAATTTGAAGTTGTTCACTTTGGCAGGAGGAATAAAAAAAGCAGAAGAACGACTGCAGAATTCCAAGGTGCAGAGGGATCTACGTGCTCTTGTGCATGACTCTCAAAAAGTTAGCATACAGGTACAGCAAGTAATTAAGGCTAATGGAATGCTATTCTTCATTACGAGAAGAATTGAACATAAAAGTAAGGATATTATGCTTCAGTTATACAAAGCATTAATGAGACCACATCTCAAATATTATGTGCAATTTTTGGTCTCCTTATTTAAGGGAGGATGTAAATACATTGGAGGCGTTTCTGAGGTGGTTTACTGGATTGTTACCTGGAATGAGCAGTTTGTCTTATGAGGAGAGATTAGTCAGACTGGGCTTGTTTCCACTGGAGTTTAGAAGACCGAGGGGTGACCTGATTTAAGTATATAAGATCCTGAACGGTATTGACAAGGTGGACATGGAAAGAATGTTTCTTCTGGTGAGTGAGTCCAGAACTAAAGGGCACTGTTTTAAAATTAGGTGTTGCCCTTTTACGACAGAGATCAGGAGAAATTCTCTCTCTGAGTTGTGCAACTTTGGAACACTGCCTCCAAAGGTGCTGGAGTCGGGATCATTGAGTATTTTTAAGGCAGAGGTAGACAGATTCTTGTTACGCAAGGGAATCAAAGGTTATCGGAGGTAGATGGAAATGTGGAACTCAAAGCACAAACAGATCAGCCATGATCTTATTGAATGGCAGAGCAGGCTCAAGGAGCCAAATGGCCTACTTCTGCTCCTATTTCATATGTTCGTAAGTTGCTGATATGAATAGACCCTGGTGTTTTAATTTCAGTTTTATACAAAAATAGGGTAACAGCCTTTGCTAAATTTGAGGACCACAAATTTCAAACAGGGCAAGCCAGGAAATAAGAAATAGATGGCATGAATAGAATCAAATTGTCTAGGCTACAAAGGTTGCATTGTCAGTGCTTCAAGGTCACACGTGGCTAGTTTGTACATCCAAACTTCTGAAGGCATCCTTGTGCCACCCTAATTGAGGCAGGAAGGGACTTGCACCTGCTGTGAACTTGCAGCACTGACCTTATCATGAATGGTGAGATTAAAAAATAGTGCATTTATATTGCGCTTTTCAGGACCACCAGATGTGTCAAAGCACTTTATGGTCAATAAGGTTTTTTTGAGCATAGTGACTGTTGCAATGTGGAAAATGTGGCAGCCAATTTGCACACAGTAAACTTCCACAAACAGAAACGTGATAATGACCAGATAATCTGCTATGTGATTTTGATTAAGGGATAAACATTGACCAGGACTCCAGGAAGAGTTCCCCCGCTCTTCTGCAAAATAATGTCACGGGATCTTTTACATCCATCCGAGAGCATACACGCGGCCTTGATTTAATGTGTCATCTGAAAGGTGGCACCTCTAACAATGCAATGCTCCCTCAGTACTGCACCATAGTGACAGCCTTGCTTTTTGTGCTAATGCCCTGCAGTCGGTCTTGAACCCAGAACTTTGGGAATCGAGGCAAAAAATGCTACCAATTAAGCCACATCTGACATACATATCAGGTCATTTTAAGTACCAAGTAGTGTGAAGATTGTCCTAATGTAGCCCACAACCCCTCAGACACACCAGTGGTGGAGATGGATGAGGGAGCACACAAAAAGCAGGGAGTTAATACACCCTGACTTGTTGGCAGATGGGGATGGGGAAAACAACAGTTGTTTGAGTTCTTTACTGATATACTCATGCTCTCTGACAAAAGCAAATGACCCAGAACCCTCTGGTAACAGGTGGTGGTTTCCCCCGACATGAGATCTCTTCCTCTCACAAGGTTTGAAAATTCTGAGAAATCATTCAGTCAAATCTGTTAGAACTGGGGATGTTGGGAGGGTCTGTGGCAGTTATGTGTTTGTCTGGACTTTCAGCAGTTTTACTGTATAATGGTTTGGAACGCAAGCAAGCAACAAAATTGGGCACCTTTTAACAGGTGCAGAGGAATGATTGTCATAACCACTTAATGTTATAACAGTTCTTCATTTTTTCCATCTAGATAATATAAAACCATGTATCACGGAAGACATAGAACAAAGAGGGATGTGGGCTTCCAAATTACTCAAGCAACCATATCTTCAGTCACATCATTCACCCCTTTTTAAATCAACCACCCAAATAAATTCTCCCCACAAACACTGTAGATCATTCCAATGAGGATTTTCACTGGATGAGACCCAAGACATAAGGGTGCTGGAATAATCCAAGATGAAAGTGGGATCTGACCACAAGGAGAAAAGGCTCTGGTGAAGCCAGCTCCTGACTGCCGAGCTGTGGACTCTCATCTTAAGGGACACATGATGACATTGTGGTATTGTTGCTGGACTAGTAATCTGGAGACCCAGGGTTAGAATTTGAATTCAACAAAAATCTGGAATTAAAAGTCTAATGATGACAATGAAACCAATGTTGTAAAAATCTATCTGGTTCACTAATGTCCTTTAGAGAAGGGAATCTGCCATCCTTACCTGGTCTGGCCTACATGCGATTATTAAATGCCCTCTGAAATGGCCTAGCAAGCCACTCAGTTGCATCAAACTGCTACAAAGTCTCAAAAAAGAAATGAAACTGGACAGACCACCTGACATCAACCTAGGCACCTGAAAGGACAACGGCAATCGTAGCCCTGCCGACCCTGCAAAGTCCTCTTTACTAACATCTGGGGCAGAGCTATCTCACAGACTAGTCATCCTCACTGAATCTTATCTTACAGATAATGTTCTGGACACCACCATCACCATTCCTGCTGCAGAGATGGCGGTACAGTGGTATATAGCCGGGAGGGAGTTGCCCTGGGGGTCCTCAACATCGACTCCAGACCCCATGAAGTCTCATGGCATCAAACATGGGCAAGGAAACCTCCTGCTAATTACCAGATACCAATGATGAATCAGTGCTCCTGAACACCACTTGGAGGAAGCACTGAGGGTGGCAAGGATGCAGAATCTACTCTGGGTGGGGGACTTCAATGTCCATCATCAAGAGTGGCTCGGAAGCACCACTACTGACCAAGCTGGCTGAGTCCTAAAGGACATAGCTGCTACACTGTGTCTGCGGCAGGTGGTGAGGGAACCAAGAGGGAAAAACATACTTAAGCTCATGCTCACCAACCTGCCTGTCGGAGATGCATCTGTCCATGACAGTATCATGGAGTGACCACCGCACAGTCCTTGTGGAGATGAAGCCCCACCTTCACATTGAGGATATCCTCCATCGTGTTGTGTGGCACTACCATTGTGCTAAATGGGATATATCTCAAACAGATCTACCAATCCATGAGGCACTGTGGGCCATCAGCAGCAGCAGGACTGTACTCAAATACAATCTAACTTCATGGTCCAGCATAGCCCCCACTCTATCATTACCATCAAGCCAGGGGATCAACCTTGGTTCAATGAAGAGTGCAGGAGGGCATGTCAGGAGCTGCACCAGGCATACCTAAAAATGAGGTGTCAACCTGGTAAAGCTATAAAACAGGACTGCGTGTGTGCCAAACAGCATAAGCAGCAAATGACTGACAGAGCTAAGTGATCGCAAAACCAACGGATCAGATCTAAGCTCTGCAGTCCTGCCACATCCAGTTGTGAATAGTGGTGGACAATTAAACAATTCACTGGAGGAGGAGGCTCCATAGATATCCCCATCCTTAATGATGGGGGAGCCCAGCACTTCAGTGCAAAAGATAAGGCTGATGCACTTGCTATAGTCTCCAGCCAGAAGTGCCAAGTGGATGATCCATCTCGGCCTCCTCCAGAACTCCCCAGTATCACAGATGCCAGTCTTCAGCCAATTCGATTCACTCCATGAAAAGCACTGGATAGTGCAAAGGCTATGGGCCCGGACAATATTTCGGCAATAGTACTGAAGGCTTGTACTCCAGAACTTGCCGCACTGCTAGCCAAGCTGTTCCAGTACGGCTACAACCCTGGCATCTACCCATCTATGTGAAAAGTTGCCCAGGTATGTCCTGTACACAAAAAGCAGGACAACCCAATCCGGCCAATTACCGCCGCATCAGTCTACTCTCCATCGTCAATAAAGTAATGGAAGGTGTCACGACTCACTGGGGATGGTGCGCTGCTATATCAAGCCCCACTGCTCCCCGAGCTGCAACAAATGTGAAAAGTTTGATCAAACCACCTAATTGTTTAATTTACATCAATAGAATATGAACACCAGGTTTGTGAACTTAATAAGAAAATAACTGTTTATTGAACAAATTGATTTTAACTAGTGGCAAAAGAAAGAAATATGAACTGCTAACTCTATAACCTAAACCCCACCCCTTCTTAAATCCCTATACGCACACACATACAAGGCACATAAGGCACACACAAGAACATGGGTTTTAAAGGATGGGACAAAACAGTTCAATAGCACCAATTCTGAAGTACAGGATTCAATGGGTCCATTTTGATCAATGTCTTCCAAATTCCTTTCAGTTCTTTGTTGATGACACAAAGTGATCTTCCCAGCACTCTCAGTCTTTAGTTCATTGGTTGCACACTTGGTTTTCAATGTCTTTAATGGTGATTTTCCCATTTTCCTCTTGAAAGGGGTTTTTCAGAGAGAGAGCAGGTTATAGAGATATGACGAAAAAAAGCTAGCTATTATTGTAGAATTACTGGAACCTTATGCCCACTGGAGAAAGGGGTCTTTGGTCTTTTCTCTTCTCAGGCTAGGAGCTTTTTCTCTCTGCTACACTGTTCACACACAAACCCTGGTCACAAGCCAATTAAAAGGTTGTTGCCAAGCAGTTCCCCATTAGACCGGACTCCTCCTCGGCACCATCCTGTCTTTCATGGCACGTTCTGTTCCAGCACAGCAAAATTGTATATATCCTTAACACTGTTCCAGTAGAGATGTCTTTCAAATTGCAGCCATTGTAATTTTAATCCACAGTCCAACAGAAATAAAAAGATATGTTCTTTACAAAAGGGGTCATCAACAGTGCTATCAAGCAGCACTTGCTTAGCAATACCCTGCTCACTGATACCCAGTTTGGGTTCCGCCAGGGCAACTCAGCTCCTGGCCTCATTACAGCTTTGGTTTAAACATGGACAAAAGAGCTGAACTCCCGAGGTGAGGTGAGAGTGACTGCCCTTGATATCAAGGCCGCATTTGACCAAGTGTACATCTAGGAGCCCAAGCAAAACTGGAGTTCCTGGGAATCAGGGGGAAAATGCTCCACTGGTTGGTGTCATACTTAGCATAACGGAAGTTGGTTGTGAATGTTGGAGGTTAGTCATCTCAGCTCCAGGACATCACTGCAGGAGTTCCTCAGGGTAGTGTCCTCGGTCCAACCATTTTCAGTTGCTTCATGATGACTTTCCTTCCATCATAAGGTCAGAAGTGGGGATGTTTGCTGATGATTGCACAATGATAAGCGCCACTCGTGACTGCTCAGAGACTAAAGCAGTCCATGCCCAAATGCAGCAAGACCTGGACAATATTCAGGCTTGGACTGACAAGCGGCAAGAAACATTTGCATCACACAAGTGCCAGGCAATGACCATCTCCAACAAGAGAGAATCTAACCATCGCCTCTTGATGTTTAATGGCATTACCATCACTGAATCCCCCACTATCAACATCCTGGGGGTTACCATTGGTCAGAAGCTGAACTGGACTAGCCATATAAATATCTTGGCTACACGAGAAGGTCGAAGGCTGGGAATCCTGTGACAAGTAACTCACCTCCTGACGCCCCAAAGCCTGTCCATCATCTACAAGGCACAAGTCAGGAGTGTGACGGAATACTCCCCGCTTGCCTGAATGAGTGCAGCTCCCCCAACACTCAAGAGGCTTGACACCATCCAGGACAAAGCAGCCTACTTGATTGGCACCACATACACAAACATTCACTCCCTCCACCACCAACACACAGTAGCAGCAGTGTGTACCATCTACAAGATGCACTGCAGGAATTCACCAGGACTCCTTACACAGCACCTTCCAAACCCACAACCACTACCATCTAGAAGGACAAGGGCAGCAGATAGATGAGAACACCACCACTTGCAAGTTCCCCACCAAGTCACTCACCACCCTGAATTGGAAATATATTGCTGTTCCTTTACTGTCACTGGGTCAAAATCCTGGAACTCCCTTCCTAACAGCACTGTGGATGTACCTACACCACATGGACTGCAGCGGTTCAAGAAGGCAGCTCACCACCACCTTCTCAAGGGCAACTAGGGATGGGCAATAAATGCTGGCCCAACCAGCAAAGCCCACATCCCGTGAATTAATAAAATAAAACCTCTAAAAAGAACATTGGATAAGGAGCAGATATATGGAAGCACTGGGGACCTTCTTGAAGGGCCTGAGGCACTGACAGGGAATACTGCCTGGAGTAAGTGGAGACATCATAAACAACTGCATCAATCTCTTCCTGATAGAGATTTCCAGACTAGTTAGTGTATCCAACTCAAAAACATCCATTATTAGCCTTCAGGACTGTGGAAATGATTTGGAGAGAATAGTAGCAAACAGTTTGAGAGCTCTGTAATGCAATCTCTCAATGACCAATAACATCAGTAAAGCAGTCATGCACCCAGCACATGCAGGATGGCTAAAGTCTCCCATCACAATGCCATTTTCACATCCTGTGACAGAGCATGTCACCTCACTAGCCTGGTTCTTCAGGTGCCTGTTCCTGTAGGTATCAGGATACAAGAGGGACTGAGAGCATTGAAACAAAAGTTCATGCTACCCAAAACATCAAGGAATTCAGCTCACCCCACCAACACAACCCTAACCCTCCACCTTTGCAGTAGATTACATTCCAACGGAAAGGAGGGACTTGCAATTATATAGCACTTTTCATGAACACTGCCCATATCAAAATGCTTTACAGCCAATGAAGTACTTTTTGAAGTGTAGTCACTGTTGTAATGTAGGAAACAAAGCAGCTAATTTGCACACAGGGAACATGCACAAACATTTATCTGATAATATGTTTTTGTTGATTGAGGAATAAATATTAGCTGGGACACTGGGGAGAACTTCCCTGTTCTTTTTCAAAAAATGCGATGGGATGTTTTGCATCCTGCTTAACATCTCATCCAAAGAATGGAGCCTCTAACCGTGCAGCACTCCCTCAGTAATGCACTGGAGGATCAGCCGTGATTTCCGTGTCCAAGTGGGTCTTGAATCCAGAATCCTGTGATTGCGGGGCGAGAGTGCGACCAACTGAGTCACGGCTCACGCCGATTTAAATGGCTTTGCAATTGAGGAGTTCACTTTATGGTAGTACTGGTAACTTGCCCTCGCAACTGAGTTTTTAATAATGAGGGCTTTGGTCGACGTTGTTGGAGCTACAGCAATTGTAACTTGGAAACGGTGTGTTTACAATGAACTGCCGCACTCACTGGCGAGTAGAGTTTTGCAATAAACTTATCTGAAAAAAAACCCGCGGTTGGGAATGAGCTTAGGCTCCAGGATCACTCACCTCCTCCGTGTACGAGCGCGGGTCCCTTTTAATGAGGTTCTGCAGCTGCGGTAAGTTACTAGGCAAACGATTGTTGTTCCTCGCGGACATCGTTCCAACGATTGTTGGGATCCCAAACCTGAAACCACGTGGGCCTCTCACCGGAACTACTGCTGTTCACAGAGGCGCTTCTTGAAGGAAGTGTTCCAACCCCTCCTACCGTTACCGCCCAGGGTCAGAAAGTTCAGCGCGAAAGCAAGCGATTTCAAAACCCCAAGCTGAAGAGGCAGTTCAAGTGCTGCAAAGCACTCACTTGCTGTTATTGCATTTTTAAGAAAAAAACATAATATTTTTCAAAGTTGGTTATTATCATGAACAGGTCCCAATGGGAATTTTAGTTAGAACATTGTTCTGGTTTTTACTTTGATTGGAATTCAGTTGGGACCTTTTTTAATTTTTGGATTGTTGAATTACACAACATAGGATAATACCTGTGAGGATAAAAAATGTCAGCAGCATGGGTACAGAGTTGATGATGTTCAGCTAGTGGAAATTGTGGCTCATCCAAGATTCACTGTTGGACAAATAGCTTGATACCATTGTAAACAAAAACAGAATTACCTGGAAAAACTCAGCAGGTCTGGCAGCATCGGCAGAGAAGAAAAGAGTTGACGTTTCGAGTCCTCATGACCCTTCGAAGGTTTTTCCAGGTAATTCTGTTTTTGTTTTGGATTTCCAGCATCCGCAGTTTTTTTGTTTTTGTTGATACCATTGTGCTGGGGAAGGGATGGAGAGAGGTGGTAGAGGTAGGTGTCATCAGTGTTAATACAGAAGCTGATCCATGTCAGTTGGTAATGTGGCCAAGGGACAGCATGCCCATGAAGAAGGTGAGGGGACCTAAGATTGACCTGGGGACTCCGGAGGTAACAGTGTGGGGAGGGGAAGAAAATCCATTGCTGGAGAAGCTGTGCCTCCAATCAAACAGGTGAAAGTAGGATCAAGCAAGGGTCATCCCACTGAGAAGGATAAGAGACATTGGAGAATATAGTATGGACAAGGGAGGTTGAAAACAAGGAGATCAGTCCAGTATGGTCTCTGTCACAGAGGGTCATTTGTAACTTGGTCAGGGTGGTTTCAGTACTGTGGCAGCAAAAACCAACTTGGAGTAGTTCAAACATGTAGCCACGGAAAAGATGGACTTATATTTGAGAGGCAACAACACACAAGTAGGGGAGAGACCTCATCCTGAGTGAGACACAGTGGGAGTGAGTGTGGGCATTGACAATTTGGTGCACAGCAGGAATTTGGTGCAGAGGGGAAGAGGTGCTTTTTGCATTTTTCTTTGCTATCCAATTTCTTAAATCTTCAGAGTGTGGTCTTGCCCTGCTGCAGCAGTAGAGGCTACAAGGGAAAGGAAACACTGCTAAGTATTGGGTAAGGTCGAGTAAGTATTTACTACTTTTATTGCTTATGGTTTCAGGTGTTCTTGTGGTTTATAGTTTGTATATTCTGAAGTAATGAGGAGCAAGAAAGAAGGGCCCTAGAGTAATTGATTTAAAGGGTTTAATTTAAAGGGATAAGTCATGGCGGGAGAGCTCAAAGCCGTGGTGTGCTCCTTGTGCTCCATGTGGGAAGCCAGGAACATTTCCAGTGCCCGGGACCAGCATGTGTGCAGGAAGTGTGTCCAACTGCAGCTCCTTGAAGCTCGGGTTTCAGAGAGGTGGTCACACCGCAGCTGAAGGGACTTGAGGAAGGAAGGGAATGGCAGTCCAAGAGAAACAAGCAGGTAGTTCAGGAGTCCCATGGAGTCCCGCTCGCAAATCGGTATTCCATTTTGAGGCTGATGAGGGTGCTAGTTCCTCCAGGGAGTGCAGGCTGAGCCAAGCTTCTGACACCATAAGCAGCCTGCCTTTACAGGAGGGGAGGAAGAGAGGAAGAGCAATAGTAATAGGAGATTCTATAGTCAGGGGAACAGATAGGCACTACTGTGGCCGTCAACATGACTCCAGGATGGTGTGTTGCCTCCCTAGTGCCAGGGTCCGTCATGTCACTGAACAGCTGTAGGGCATCCTGAAGGGGGAGGGTGACAAGGCAGAGGCCATTGTTGGTACCAATGACATAGGTAGAAAAAGGGATGAGGTCTTGCATCAAGAATTCAGAGAGTTAGGCAGTAGACTAAAAAGCAAGACCTCTCGGGTTGTAATCTCTGGATTACTCCCAGTGCCATGTGCTAGCAAGCTCAGAAATAGGAGAATAGCGCAGATGAATACGTGGCTTAAGAGTTGGTGCAGGAGAGAGGGTTTTAGATTCCTGGATAACTGGGACCATTTCTGGGGAATGTGGGACCTATACAAGCGGGACAGTCTACATCTGAACCAGAGGGGGCCTAACATCCTTGTGGGCAGGTTTGCTAGTGCTGTAGGGAGGAGTTTAAACTAATTCGGCAGGGGGAGGTGACACAGAATGTTAGCAGAATAGGGGCACATCATAATACAGAAAAACAATCAAGTCAGAGGGAGGACAGCTGCATTAAGTTTCAAGGGAGTAAGGCGATGCTGGATGGCCTCTACTTTAATGCCAGGAGTATTACAGGCAAAACTGGTGAGTTAAGGGTGAAGATTGAGATGTGGAATTGTGATATAGTAGCCATCACTGAGACGTGGTTGAGGGAGGGGCAGGATTGGCAGCTCAACATTACAGGATATAGAGGCAAGAATGGGGAAGGGGTAAAAGAGGAGGAGGCATTGCATTATTAGTTAAGGAGTCAGTTACTGCAGTGAGGAGAGAAGATATCTTGGAAGGGGCATCAAATGAAGCTTTGTGGATAGTGCTTAGGAATAAAAAAGGGGCAGCCACATTTGTTAGGTATTTATTATAGACCCCCAGATAGTCAACGGGAAAATGAGGACTAAAAATATGCACAATTTGCGGAGGTGTGTAAAAACAATAACAATAGGGTAATTAAATTAGGTGATTTCAACTTTCCCAATGTTAATTGGGATAGACATAGTGTTAAGCGGTTGGATGGTGTGGATTTCTTGAAATGTGTACAGGAGAACTTTTTAGGTCAATATGTAAAGGGTCCAACAAGGGATGGCACAGTGCTGGACCTAATTCTGGGGAATGAAGCTGGACAGGTGGCTGAGATGGTGGTGGGTAGCGATAGCGACCACAACATGGTAAAAAGGGTCATGAGGACTCGAAACATCAACTTTTTTCTTCTCCGCTGATGCTGCCAGACCTGCTAAGTTTTGCCAGGTAATTCTGTTTTTGTTATGGTACAATTTAAGCTTGTTATGGACAAGAAATAGACAAGTTGCAAAAAAATGTTCTGGATTCAGGGAGAGTGGATTTTATAAAATAAGGCAGGATCTGGCCAAGGTAGACTGGGAACAGTTACTTGTGGGGAAATCTACAGAGGAGCAGTGGGGGGTGTTCAAAAAGGAAATGAGGAGGGTACAGGCTCAACATGTTCCCTCTAGGGTGATAGGAAGGAATAACAAGCCCAGAGAACCATGGATGACCAGGGATATTCAGGATAAGATGAAAAAGAAAAGACAGGCTTTTAGCAGGTACAAGGGGAGCAAATCAGCGGAGGCATTAGTGGAGTACAGAAAGTGCAGGATGGAGCTTAAGAAAACAATTAAGAGAGCAAAGAGGGGATATGAGAAAGCTCTGGCTGGTAAAAGTAGGGAAAATCCCAAGATATTCTATAAGTATACCAATGGGAAGAGGATAACCAGGGAAAGAGTAGGGGCCATTAGGGACTAAGGGGGCAATCTATGGGTGGAACCAGAGGATATCACTAGAGTGTTGAACGAATACTTCTCATCCATCTTCACCCAAGAGAATGAGGATGAAGGTATCGAACTCGGGGAGAGAGACTGTGAGGTTCTTGAGCAAATTGATATAGGAAATGACAAGGAATTGGAGGTGTTGGCAGACTTAAAAGTGGACAAATTTCCAGGTCTGGATGATTTGTGTCCCAGGCTGCTGAGGGAGGCAAGGGAGGAGATCTCAGGATCTCTGACCCAAATTTTTAATTCCTCTCTGGCCACAGGGAGGTGCCAGAGGACTGGAGAACAGCTAATGTGGTTCCGTTTTTTAAGAAGGGTTGTAGAGATAAGCCAGGGAACTACAGACCAGTGAGTTTCACGTCAGTGATAGGGAAACTATTGGAGAAAATTCTGCAGCAGATTATCTATCTCCACTTGGAGAGGCATGGTTTGATCAGGGATAGTCAGCATGGCTTTGTCAGAGGGAGGACATGCCTAACAAATTGGATTGAAATTTTTGAGGAGGTGTGTAGATGAGGGTAGTGTAGTTGATATAGTTTATATGGATATCAGCAAAGCCTTTGACAAGATCCCACATGGGAGACTTATAAAGAAGGCAAATGCACATGGGATACAGGGTAATTTGATAAGGTGGATTCAAAATTGGCTTAGCTTTAGGAGAGACACGGTGATGACAGAAGAATGCTTTAGTGACTGGAAGCCAGTGTCCAGTGGCATATCACAGGGACGCTGGGTACCCTATTATTTGTCATTTATATAAATGACATAGATGACTATATGGGGGGTAGAATTAGTAAGTTTGCGGATGACACAAAGATTGGCCGGGTGGTTAACAGTGAGGTTGAATATCTTGGGCTACAGGAAGATATAGACGGGATAGTCAAATGGGCAGATAAGTGGCAGATGGAATTTAACCCTGAAAAGTGTGAGGTGATATACTTTGGAAGGGGTAATTTAACAAGGAAGTATTCAATGAACGGCGTGACACTAGGAAGTTCTGAGGAACAAAGGGGCCTTGGCGTGCGTGTCCATAGATCTCTGAAGGTGGAGGGGCATGTTAGTGTGGTGGTGAAAAAGGCCTACGGGACACCTGCCTTTATCAATTGAGACATAGTTTACAAAAGTAGGGAAGTCATGTTGGAGTTGTATAGAACCTTGGTGAGGCCACAGCTGGAGTACTGTATGCAGTTCTGGTCGCCACATTATAGGAAGGATATGATTGCACTGGAGGGGGTACAGAGGACATTCACCAGGATGTTGTCTGGGTGAAACATTTAAATTATGATGCGAGGTTGGATAGACTTGGGTTGTTTTCGTTAGAGCAGAGAAGTCTGAGGGGTGGACTGATCGAGGTGTACAAGATTATGAGGGGCATGGACAGGGCGGATAGGGAGCAGCTGTTCCCTTAGTTGAAGGGTCAGTCACGAGAGGACATAAGTTCAAGCTGAGGGGTAGGAGGTTTAGGGGGGATGAGAGGAAAAGCTTTTTTACCCAGAGGGTGGTGATGGTCTGGAATGCGCTGCTTGGGAGGGTGGTGGAGGCAGGTTGCCTCACATCCTTTAAAAAGTACCTGGATGAGCACCTGGCACATCATAACATTCAAGGCTATGGGCTAAGTGCTGGTAAATGGGATTAGGTAGATAGGTCAGGTGTTTCTCGCATGTCGGTGCAGACTAGATGGGCCGAAGGGCCTCTTCTGCACTGTGATTCTGTGATTCTGTAAGATCTTTGCAGAAGAAAGGGAGATGGAGGGGTTTTTTGAGGAGGGGTTGATGATGACAGTTTATATGGTGTGGGTTTTTTGAGGAGGGGATGATGATGACAGTTTGTAAAGAGAGAACAGTAGCTAAGAAGGGGGAACCATATACAATGTCAGTTAGAATGGGGGCCAGGAAGGGAAATTGTTTTTTCAGTAGAACTTAAGTCAAGGGAACAGGCAGTAGATCTCATAGAAAAGATAAGCTCAGAGTGAGCATGAGGGGAGATGGATTTGGCAACGTAAAGAGAGTAATGTTGTAGTTCAGGGGAGCTGGATGAGAGCCTGTAATTGGCACTATTGCACAGGAGCTCTTTGGATTCAGAATGACTCATGGGATGTTGTGGGATTTGACAATACTGGGAGATGAATCCAGGATATGTAAAAGCTCAGAGCAGGGAATAGATTATAGGGTCTGGATACTGCAAGTAGTCCCAAGCATATCTGCATTAAAAAGGGATGTTCTGGGATCCACACAAGTAGGTGGGTTTCTAAGATCTTGTATCATGAGGGATGAGCAAATCAGGAGTCTGCCAGCACTGGAAGGGTGGTCCATCATTTAGCAGCAAGGGAAAGATGCGCAGAGAATCCATACACTCCCCCCAGATATTGACCTGCCATTCCATCCCCTCCTGCTTCCCCTCCCCACTCCCTTATTTTCATCACATTCCTTCCTCCCTCACCCTTTCCAAATTGCACCACAATCTCCTCTCTCTATTTCCCATTCCTGAGTTTTCTCCTTTCCTCCCTTAAACATATGCCTCCCTTTTATTTCATTTTAGTTTGATCTCTCTATTTAGGTTCAGAATCTATCCTTGAATTAACTCAGTTTTATGTCTCTTAGGAATATACCCTGTATCTAATTTGTAGAGTATTTGAAGATTCCTTACTCCTAATCAGTTGTCCCATTTGTTGACTTTCCTACCTTGTTAATTTGGGCCAGAACGCTTATTATTTAATTGAACTTTGTCATATTCCAGTCCTGCACACTTACGTTTAATTCTTCATAACTGTTTCCTATTTTTACATTCAACTAACTGATGATGTGGTAATTATTTGTAAATTGGTCTCTTACTGTCAAATCAGTTACTTGTCTTATTTTCTCCCCAAAAATAAATCACACAATACTTCTTTCTTTAAACCATGGAAAGAAAAAGATGGCAATACTCAGCAGATTATTAGTCATGGACCCTTCCTCAGGAATGGAAGATATGACAAATGAACTACATTTAAAAAGGAACAGAACAAGGGAGTGGAAGAAAAATACAACTTACTTGTAGGAAAAGAAATTGAGTGCTCAGGCAAGTGTTTAACTCTTTTGGAGTCAACCAGTTAAACTAAATTAACAAAATGAGGGACAAAATAAACCCTGCCCCTAAATTAGGGAACTGCAAAACCAAACTGTGAACTGTTTAGGTGGACAACAAGATGTAGATGTGATATTAGCAGGAGATAGAAGGAGGCACAATGAGAGAAATAAAAGATATATATTAGTTATAGAAAGAATGTGAATTGCTAAAATGAGTCTGATAGAAAATGAAACATTCAAACTAGCAAGACACAGTGGGGGAGGTGATGGTGTAGTGGTATTGTCACTGGACTAATGATTCAGAGGTTCAGGGTAAAGCTCTGGGGACCTGGGTTCTGGGTTCGAATCTCCCATTGACGGGATTTAAAGTCTAATGATGACCATGAAACTATTGTCAATTGTTGTAAAAACCATATGGTTCACTAATGCAGGAGTTCCTCAGGATAGTGTCCTCGGCTCAACCATCTTCAGCTGCTTCATCAATGATCTTCCTTCCATCATTAGGCCAGAAGTGGGGATGTTCGCTGATGATTGCACAATGTTCAACACCATTTGCGACTGCTCAGATACTGAAGCAGTCCACGTCCAAATGCAGTAAGACCTGGACAATATCCAAGCTTGGGATGACAAGTGGCAAGTAACTTTGCACCACACAAGTGTCAGGCAATGACCATCTCCAACCAAGAGAGAATCCAACCATCGCCCCTTGATGTTCAATGGCATTACCATCACTGAATCCCCCACTATCAACATCCTGGGGTTTACCATTGACCAGAAACTGAACTGGACTAGCCATATAAATACTATGGCTACAAGAGCAGGTAAGAGGCTAGGAATTGTGTGACGAGTAATCCACCTCTTGACTCCCCAAAGTCTGTCCACCATCCAGAAGGCACAAGTCAGGAGTGTGATGGAATACTCCCCACTTGCCTGGGTGAGTGCATCTCCCACAACACTCAAGAAGCTTGACACCATCCAGGAGAAAGCAGCCTGCTTGATTGGCACCACATACACAAACATTCACTCCCTCCACCACCAACATACAGTAGCAGCAGTGTGTACCATCTACAAGATGCACTGCAGGAATTCACCAGGACTCCTTACACAGCACCTTCCAAACCCACAACCACTACCATCTAGAAGGACAAGGGCAGCAGATAGATGGGAACACCACCACCTAGAAGTTCCCCTCCAAGTCACTCGCTATCCTGACTTGGAAATATATTGCTGTTCCTTTACTGTCACTGGGTCAAAATCCTGGAACTCCCTCCCTAACAGCACTGTGGATGTACCTACACCACAAGGACTGCAGCGGTTCAAGAAGGCAGCTCACCACCACCTTCTTGAGGGCAACTAAGGATGGGCAATAAATGCTGACCAGCCAGCAAAGCCCACATCCTGTGGATGAATAATAAAAAAAGTAGGCTCCATTAGACTGGGATCTGGTGGAAGAATAAAACAAGCACACATATACCGATAGTGCAGACACCCATCTTGTAGCTGATGTAGAGGTCCCACCCAGAGTTCCTTCCCCCATCCCTGGAAATGCCTACACATCTATCCTGCATTTCCAGCATCTATAGCCAGAGATAAATGGGAGCTGTAGTTCAGTGAAATTGTTAAAGTCAGTGTTGAGAGTAGAAGGCATTGTTGAACTAGAAACATACTAATCCAAGAAGCATTGTTAAGATGGCCCCAAGGAGATTGTGTAAAAATTATAGTGGATTCTGATCCATCTGGTAACAACTAAATCAAGTTTATTTTATTAGCAATGTGTTATATCAATGTTGTAAGTTGGAATGTTAGCTTTGTGATTTGCAGAGATATTTATCGCATCACATGGACAGCTATGACAGACATACTTTAACATTAAACACATTTCAAATGATTTACTTCTTACAGCAACACAACCGTATAATTTAAAATGTTATGTGACTATACCAAAGGACAAAACTTTTCAACATACATTTTGTGTTCAAATGTAGGTAGGCAAAGCAATTTAAAAGGGCATTAAATTTTCATTGTATAAATAGGACTTGGTAAAGAGGTTATGAAAAAGATGAGCAAAGGTCACAATTAGAGGATTGTGTGTGGTTTTGGATGCTCATCTTGGAAAGGGTATTGAGTGTTTACTGTACTTTTTTTTATACATTCATTGGATGTGGGTGTTGCTCAGCCAGCACTTATTGCCCTTGTTCAGAGGGCATGTAAGAGGCAACCACATTGCTGTGGGTCTGAAGTCACATATAGGCCAGACAAGGTTGGTAGATTTCCTTCTCTAATGGACATTAGTGAACCAGATGGGTGTTTTTTTTTAAATGACAACCAGCAATGGTTTCATGATCATCATTAGATTTCTTAATTCCAGGTTTTTATTTGATTCAAATTCCACCATCTGCTATAGTGGGATTCAAACCCAGGTCCCCAGAGCATTCCCCCTGGCTTTCTAGATTACCAGTCCAGTGATAATACCGCTATGCCATCACCTCCCCAGGATAATTCAAAGGATGTGAAAATTTCTTCATGAGGAGTAATTTGTATTACTGAGGTTACTCCCACTGGAGAAGAGAAAACTCAGTAGAGATTTAATCAATTTTTTAAAATGAATTATAAAGAATGAATGGAGAAAGACTATGCCCAGGAAATTCCTCAATGTTGCTTCCACTCCTCCACCATTTATATATAAATGGGATTTCTGCTGCACTTGGGGCAAAGTTAAGGTGACAGAGCGGGAGCAGCTTCAAAGCATTTCCTAGCCCACATCTTCTAGTTGGGAAATAAATAAGGAAGGATCATTCATTTAAAATTGTCACCAAGAATGAGGATATTGGTAAGAAGATTCTTTTGGGGCCTGTGGAGAATGGAATGATTTGTCACAGGAAATAGTTGAGGTAGAAAGCTTTGTATGGTTAAGGGGAAAATTAGATGAATAGAAGATAAAGGAGAAAGGAGAAAGAGCAGGATAGTGGGATTAATTTACTAGCCTAACATCTCGGTGCAGTATTAAGGCAGTGCTGTGCTTTCGAAGGTGAATCCGAGGTGCAGTCTGTCCTCTCAGGTGGATGTTAAAGATCTCCATGGCACTGTTCAAAATAGAGCGGGAAAGCACTCACCCCCTGTGATGTGGCTAACATTTGTCCCTCAATCAGCATTACTGAAAGAGATTACCTGGTCATTATTGCGTTGCTGTTTGTTGTCCCTTGCTATGTGCACACTGGCTGCTGTTCTGACAATACAACAGTGACACTGGATTTTCATGGAGCTGGAGAGGCTCTGCAGACCTTTAAAAATAGTGGGGCAAGACCCAGATTCAGAGGCGCCCCCTCATTTCCAACAAACCCCATTTTTGCTGGCAGGAGAAAGGGGGCAGGGTGTGAATCACACATGAGGGAAACCCAAACTCAGCTGGGCCATTTGAACTCAGTGCTGAGTTCAAACAGATCCCATGTTCACTGTAGCAAATATCTTAAACCATGGTGTGGGAGTCACAGTTTTTTAGAGTAGACGTAAATGCTTGTTAAGAGCAAATAAGGTTTGTAGAACTGTCAAGCTGTGAAGTCAGTTAAACTGCCAACCCTTTAAAAATAATTTTTAAAAAAGGCTGCCTGCGTCAGAATGAGTTGAAAAGAAATCTGTTCTGGCCATTACAGTAGCTGCTGACATTGCCGTAAGGGCTATCATTATGTTATTAATGTTTGAGTGCTTTCCACAATCTTTGATTATCTCAGCAGGGGACTCTAAATCCACAGGTTGATTGACAGCTCAAAGAGGTTATTAAAGAATTAGCTGTTTTTGATGTGGGGTTATGAATATATGGGATTGAGAAAGTGATTTTAGAAAGTTTGAATGGCCTTTCGTGAATGGGGTTTTTTTTTAATATAGTGAAGGTTGTAATAGATATTTAGATCTTTATTTTATTTCACATCAACATGGCTCCTGAAATCTGACCATAGTGGATACTGGGTGACCTGGCATGGAGGTTGTAAGGGCCAGGCGTGGTGAATAGGTTAGCATGAATTGGCATTAAGTTGGCATTGGGCAAAGAGGTGGCATGGTGAGGGGAGGTGATGGGGTGTGAGGGGTGAGGTCTAGAGAGCCTAAAACGGAATGAAATAATTGGGACAATGTCCCACAGAACCAAGGAGGGCCCTTTAAACAAAAACAAAAATACCTGGAAAAACTCAGCACGTCTGACAGCATCTGCGGAGAGGAACACAGTTAACGTTTCGAGTCCGTACGACTCTTCACCAGAACGGCTCTGGTGAAGAGTCATACAGACTCGAAACGTTAACTGTATTCCTCTCCGCAGATGCTGTTAGACCTGCTGAGTTTTTCCAGGTGTTTTTGTTTCGGATTTCCAGGATCCGCAGTTTTTTGCTTTTATCTTAGGGCCCTTTAAACAGCCTGCATCCACTCGGCAGCCCCTGCGGCCACCTCCAATCGGGGTCTCGGGTGGCAGGCCTTTGGGGGCTGTGGAAGGTGCCATATATCGATGCAAATTCTTTCTTTCTAAAAACTTTCAAGATTCGCGTCAGAGTATTGTGACTTTCAGAACATCCAGGGACAGTGAAGTGTGCTTTATTACATCGGTGTTGCATGTAACTTGAATATCCTGTGGTGTGGTAAACGTGTGCCTTTTTTGGCTGGTTACAATTTCCAGCCTGTAATTTCAATGTTGTTTTGCTGCCGGGGTTTGCGGAAATGCCAGAGTTATCCATGTGAGCTGGAAGGGCTGGGCTCTGTTCAACCACCCGGAAACAACACTATTTGTGGGCGCGGGGGGGGGAAAAACTGCGGTAAGATTTATTTTTCGTGAAGTGAGTATACTTCGTTAAATTGTGTTATCTGCTGTGTTAAACGTAGGGGAATTTTACTCCTCGTGAAATGGAAGGATTTGATTTTAGTTTGTACAGTTCGTAACCGATTTAGGAGTAAGTGACAGTTTGGTCGTGCATTCTCATCATTTCTTGCCAGTGTAGATAAAAATCCAGCTCACATTGTGTTTAACCAAAACAACTACAGATACTGAAATTCTGAAACCAGAGCAAAAAAAAACATGCAAAGTTAGGCAGCATCTGTGAAGAGCTGAGACTTCGGCATGTCCATGCCAGCTGTTCTGACCATTGACTGCTGACTTGCATTTATTCACATCACATAACAACAATTCCAAAGTAATTAATTAGTTTGAAGCGTTTTGAGGCAATCTGCATGTGAAAAACATTTTAAAATGCAAGTTCTTCTTGTAAATAGTCTTGATTTGCTGAGCAGAGGTCAAACCTGATGCTCAACGTGAAGCTCCAGAGTTGCCCAATGCCTTCTAGTGGAATTTGACAGTCTTTGATTTTTTTTATACATATTGTTCGATATATTGTTACATATTCAAATAGTTAATAAACAAACTAAAAGAATGTGAACTGTTTTAACATACTACTCAAAATGATCAAACTTTAAGTGATTTCACAGCCTGCGACTCTTTTAAATGTTACTGCTAAAATTTCTCCTTATGTTGCCAGGTCAGTATTCCTAATTGAAAGAGTCAGGAACAAATATAAAATAACAAAATAGACCTAGAGTGCAATAATATTATGAATTTAGCCTCAGTTCAAAACAGTTTCAACTTTGCACCAATGCAAAAATGTAAGTCAGTGTTAAAGAACAAACTAACTCCAAACCCTGGTATCAGGTTAGGTCCCGACTCCAGGTTCAGGGCAGATTAATGTTGTAAGTCATAGTAAATCAATTCTCAGTCATTTTTGTCTTATAGGTGAGATCTGGCTCATGCTTATTCCTGGAACAGGTTGGCTACTGTGACCACTCTAAATACTCCGTATCTAAGAATGTTTGCAACTAATCAGGAGTAAAACCGGTTCCTTTGTACTTTGTGTGGTTCACTATTGCATCTATATGGTACATTTTATCCACAGAATAGATCATACTTAATTTTGCAGGGTCTTTATGTGAAAAAACAAACTTCTATTATTACAGTTTTTTATACTGCTGTTGGAATTTCCCTGTCCTTATATTTTTGGTAAGCTATAACACTGAATGTATTTCTACCATGACACAAACACAATTAAATCCTATACTTCAATGTTGCTTTTGTTATGAGGTCTCTTTCTAGTTTGTGAAAACTGGAATGATGTCAAGTGCAAATGATTAATAATAAATGAATTCTGACCTAATTGTTCCTGTGAGTGATTTTCGGCAGTTTTAGGATTCTCGCACATTGGGAACCAAATATTTTGACGTCTAAAGAAAATCAAACTCCCATCATGATTCATGATCCAGAGAAGAAAATTAGTCAACATTTTGATTGAATGTACTGGAGTGTGCAGATTGTTAATCCAATAGAGAACAAGGCCCACAATTTGTACATTGTATACTGGCAACAATAAATGTGTCATGCAATCTCCAATGAAATTTTAGCTTTTTGCAGTTATTAATGAAACCTTTAGTCCTGGAAGAGATGTCATCAAAGAAGTGCATTAGAAAAATGCTTTAAAACAAATTGATTTTCCTGTGACAGAAAAATATCATGAAAGCTGGTGTTTAAAACATAACTTGGCATTATCTAATTTGAAAATGGGGAACAATGACACAATTGTAGTGTTTTATTAAAAGCAATGCCTGGACAAGAGTATGTGATATGTGATTGAATTTGATTTAAAAAGTTGCTTTAGGGATATATTACTAAAATAGTTTGTTATCAAGTCTGTCCCACAAAGTGTATTAAATCACACAGAACATTCTGAAATTCAAGCTTGGTCAAAGAGAGAAAATTTACTCACTTTATGTCACAAAATATTTATTTGTCTAACATTTGCGCTGGGCCACCATTCAATAGTTACTAAGGGACAGAATTCTTCCAATCCCACTTGTTGCCATATATTTGGTGGACTGGGATTTCCACTAATGGGAGGAAAGCCTCGCCCACTGGAGGTTCTAGGTGCAGGGTTTTTACATAAAAATGGTGGATACAGGAATCAGCATGGGTCATGTTGGCATCAGCTGAGGTTTGGCCATGGGTGGTGCTGTGGTTTGGTGCAAAATATGGTGCTTGAGTAGTCACTTGAGGAAGAAGCTAGCAAGCCAGACTGAAAATTGCAATATATATAAATAAAAACAAAAAACTGCGGATACTGGAAATCCAAAACAAAGCAGAATTACCTGGAAAAACTCAGCAGGTCTGGCAGCATCGGCGGAGAAGAAAAGAGTTGACGTTTCGAGTCCTCATGACCCTTCGACAGAACTAGGTGAATCCCATCCCGATCCCCCTACACCTCCATCCCCCACCAGGATGGTCTGAGGGCCCTTAGCTTCTTCCTCGAACAGTGGCCCGAACAATCCCCATCCACCACTACTCTCCTCCGTCTGGCTGAACTTGTTCTCACACTGAACAATTTCTCCTTCAACTCCTCTCACTTCCTCCAAATAAAAGGTGTGGCTATGGGTACCCGCATGGGCCCCAGCTATGCCTGTCTCTTTATGGGGTATGTGGAACATTCCTTGTTCCAGTCCTACTCCGGCCCCCTTCCACAACTCTTTCTCCGGTACATCGATGATTACTTTGGTGCTGCTTCGTGCTCTCATCGGGACTTGGAAAAATTTATTAATTTTGCTTCCAATCTCCACCCCTCCATCATTTTCACGTGGTCCATCTCTGACACTTCCCTTCCCTTCCTTGACCTCGCTGTCTCAATCTCTGGTGATAGACTGTCCACCAATATCCATTACAAGCCTACCGACTCCCACAGCTACCTTGACTACAGCTCCTCACACCCCGCTTCCTGTAAGGACTCCATCCTATTCTCTCAGTTCCATCTCCTCCGTTGCATCTGTTCCGATGATGCTACCTTCAAAAACAGTTCCTCTGACATGTCCTCCTTCTTCCTTAACCGAGGTTTTCCACCCACGGTCGTTGACAGGGCCCTCAACCGTGTCCGGCCCATCTCCCACGCATCCGCCCTCACGCCTTCTCCTCCCTCCCAGAAACATGATAGGGTCCCCCTTGTCCTTACTTATCACCCCACCAGCCTCCGCATTCAAAGGATCATCCTCCGCTATTTCCGCCAACTCCAGCATGATGCCACTACCAAACACATCTTCCCTTCACCCCCACTGTCGGCATTCCGTAGGGATCGTTCCCTCCCGGACACCCTGGTCCACTCCTCCATCACCCCCTACTCCCCAACCCCCACCTATGGCATCACCCCATGCCCACGCAAAAGATGTAACACCTGCCCCTTCACTTCCTCTCTCCTCACCGTCCAAGGGCCCAAACACTCCTTTCAAGTGAAGCAGCATTTCACTTGTATTTCCCCCAACTTAGTCTACTGCATTCATTGCTCCCAATGCGGTCTCCTCTAAATTGGAGAGACCAAACGTAAACTGGGTGACCACTTTGCAGAACACCTGCGGTCTGTCCGCAAGAATGAACCCAAACCTCCCTGTCGCTTGCCATTTCAACACTCCACCCTGCTCTCTTGCCCACATGTCTGTCCTTGGCTTGCTGCATTGTTCCAGTGAAGCCCAACGCAAACTGGAGGAACAACACCTCATCTTCCGACTGGGCACTTTACAGCCTTCCGGACTGAATATTGAATTCAACAACTTTAGGTCTTGAACTCCTTCCTCCATCCCCACCCCCTTTCTGTTTCCCCTTTCCTTTTGTTTTTTCCAATAAATTATATAGATTTTTCTTTTCCCACCTATTTCCATTATTTTTAAATATTTTTAAATCTTTTATGCTCCCCCCACCCCCACTAGAGCTATATCTTGAGTGCCCTACCATCCATTCTTAATTAGCACATTCGTTTAGATAATATCACCAACTTCAACACCTATGTGTTCTTTTGTTCTGCTGTCTGTGACATCTTTTGATGATCTGCTTCTATCACTGCTTTTGCCTACAACCACACCACCCCCCTCCACTTCTCTCCCCCACCAAAACCACCCCCCCACCCCCACCACCTTAAGCCAGCTTATATTTCACCACTTCCTGGGATTCACCTCATTCTGTCAAAGGGTCATGAGGACTCGAAACGTCAACTCTTTTCTTCTCCGCCGATGCTGCCAGACCTGCTGAGTTTTTCCAGGTAATTCTGTTTTTATTTTGAAAATTGCAATAACTGGGAATCAGCCTCCATTTTATAAGACATTGCATCAGTTTCCCCATATGCTGACAACATTCAACTCTGCCTCGCCACCATCTCTCTTCACCCTTCCACTAAATTGTCAGACTGTTTGCCCGACATCCAGTACTGGATCAGCAGAGTTTTCTTGAAATTAGTTACAATGAAGACCAAAGCTATGGTTTTCGGTTCCTACCACAAACTCTGCTCCCTAGCCACCGACTCCTTCTCTCTTCCTATCTCTCAGCCCTTTTTCTTCCCTTATCAGAAAACTCAATCAAATTTGTTAAATATGATTGGCCTTTAACAAAGCCATACTGGCATTCATTAACTAATCCCACTTGTCGAAGTGACTGCTAATTTTGTCCCAGATTATCATCTCCAAAAGCTTCCCTATCACTAAGGTTAAACTGACTGGCCTGTAGTTGCTGGGTTGATCCATACACCCTTTCTGAACCAGGATGCAGCTTTACAAAAGAGAAGGAAGGTGCAATAAAAGGTTAGGAGAGTCAGATAATTCTTCAGTCCTCTGGTGGCACCCCATATTGAAGGAGGATTGGAAGATTATGGCCAATGCCTCAGTAATTTCCTTCCTGACTTCCCCCAGTATCCCCAGATGCATCCCACCTGCCCTGGTGACTTATCAATTTATGAATGGTGGTAGACCTTTCTAATAACCCCTTTACCCATTTTTAGCTCATTCAGTGTCTCAACTATCACTATGATTTCAGCAGCATCTTCCTCCTCAGTAGAGGCAGATGCAAAGTGCTTATTTATTACCTCAGTAATGGCCTCTGCCCTTCGTAGTCCCTAATCTCCTCTTCTTACCGCCCCTTTAATATTTATGTTTTTTCAAGACTTTTGGGTTCCCTTTTACGTTTGCTACTAGTCTTTTCTCATGCTCTCTCTTTGCTTCTCTTTTCTTTTTCACTTCCCCTCTGAACTTTCTATATTCAGCCTGGTTCTCACAGATATAATTAACCTGATATCTGTCATATGCATTCTTTTTCTGCTCCATCTCTCACCATCCTGAAGGATCTCAATTTGGTTGCTCTCCTTTTCCCCCTCATGGGAATGCACCTTGGCTGTACCCAGAAGCATTACCAAACCACTCTGTGAGGACATTGGTCCCAGCTCTGTTCAGGGGCAGCCTGCTTGGACTGTATAGGTCCCACCTTCTCCAGAACTGGTCTCAACATCCCAGGAACCGAAAGCTCTCCTTCCTGCTCCATCTCTCCAGCCACTTATTCATCTATCCTATTCCTATACTCACTAGTGCATGGCAATGGGAGTAATCTGGAGATGACTACCTTTGAGGTCTTGTTTGTTTGTCTCCTGCCTAATTCCTAAAATCTGCTTGTAGGACCTCATCCCTCTTTCTATCTGTGCCTTTGGTACTGATATGGACCATGATGATCATTGGCTGTTCACCCTCCCCGCTTAGAGTGCTCAATGTTGGAAATTTGCAAGAAAATTATTATTCAATTTAAAATCTCATTTTTAATTATAGGTACAACCATCTGCTGATATAATTTTGTGACAGCTGCTTTTGGACTGAAGAATGAAGCTCTTGGTGCTTGGGGCCACTGGACAAACTGGCCAGTTTTTAGTGAGACAAGCACTAGAACAGGGCCATGTGGTGACAGCTGTTGTAAGAACTCCCAGCAAGCTTACCATTCAACACGAGAACCTGACGGTAATTACTGGCAACATAGAATTCTTTTCAGTACTACAATGAAGCCCATTTGTTTGAAAATCTTCCCGAAGAGAGAGAATTATACTAAATCAAGAATTTTAATTGAGTTTTAATTTCTAATATAGATGACAACTTACAACCCAAGATAATCTGTTCCTTATACGTTTTTTTTTTGCAGGTGGTGAAAGCAAATATCTTCTCAGCTGACAGCCTTGTGGAACACTTTAACGAGCAGGATGTCATCATGTCCTGTCTTGGGTTCCCAATAAGCATATTTTCTGAAGTTACAGGATATACAGAATCAATCAAAGCTATTATTCCAGCTATGCGTGAGGCAAAAGTGACTCGAATTATAGCAATGGCGTCCTGGTATACTAAATGTGAGTCCTGTTAGACCATGTTCATATTTGTAATGCAAACTGCCAATTGATAGTTGTTAGGATGTAACTGCAGTGCTATTGGTGGCAAGAGGTATTGAATGTAGGTAAAGGATAGAAAGGTAAAGGAATGAAACCAGACAGACCACCCAGCATCCACCCAGTCACTGGAAATGACAACAAACATACTCAGCCCTGTCAACCTTACAAAGTCCTCCTTACTAACATCTGGGGCCTAGTGCCAAAATTGGGAGAGCCATACCATACAGATCATGTTCCAGACAGCACCATCACCATCCCTGGGTAAGTCCTGCCCCATCAGCATAGACAGACCCAGCAGACGTGGCGACACAGTGTTATACAGTCAGGAGGGAGTTGCCCTGGGAGTCCTGAACATTGACTCCGGACCCTATGAAATCTCATGGCATCAAACATGGGCAAGGAAACCTCCGGCCCATCTCCCGCGCATCCGCCCTCACACCTTCCTCTCCCTCCCAGAACCATGATAGGGTCACCCTTGTCCTCACTTATCACCCCACCAGCCTCCGTGTTCAAAGGATCATCCCCCGCTATTTCCGCCAACTCCAGCATGATGCCACTACCAAACACATCTTCCCTTCACCCCCAGGGAGGCTTTCTGCAGGGATCATTCCCTCTGGGACACCCTGGTCCACTCATCCCGCTCCCATGGCACCTTCCCATGCAACCGCAGAAGGTGCAACACCTGCCCCTTTACTTGCCCAATCCTCACTGTCCAAGGGCCCAAACACTCCTTTCAAGTGAAGCAGCACTTCACTTACACTTCCCTTAATTTAATCTACATTCTCTGCTCCCAGTGCGGTCTCTTCTACTCAGACTGGGTGACTGCTTTGCGGAACACCTTCGGTCTGTCCGCAGGCATGACCCAGACCTCCCTGTCACTTGCCATTTCAACACACCACCCTGCTTTCATGCCCACATGTCTATCCTCGGCCTGCTGCAATGTTCCAGTGAAGCTCAATGTAAACTGGAGGAACAGCTCCTCATCTCCCGACTAGGCACATTACAGCCCTCCGGACTTAATATTGAGTTCAGCAATTTCAGATCATGAACTCTCTCCTCCATCCCCACCCCCTTTCCAGTCCCCCTTTTTCCAATAATTTACAATTTTTTTTACAACTATATTTTTTCTTTTCCCTCCTATTTTTAAATTTATTTCGATCTATTGTTTCATCTCCATCTTTTGGTCCATTTTGATCCCTTCCCCCCACCCCACCTGCACTAGGGCCATCTGCCACTAACTTGCTTCCCTTAATGTCCCCATTAGCACATCCTTTAGATAATATCACCATTGTCAACACCCCTTTGTCCTTTTGTCTATGACATCTTTGACCATCTCTTCTTGGCCTCCACCTATCACTGGCCCCCTATCGAGCTCTCCTGTACCACCCCCTTCTACCAGCTTATATTTCATCTCATTTCTATATGTTTTAGTTCTGATGAAGGATCATAAGGACTCGAAACGTCAACTGTATCCCTCTCTGCAGATGCTGTCAGACCAGATGATAAGTATGCCTGGCATGTTGGTGAATGGTCCCATGGATGAGATGAGGACAATGAAGGTGTATGTGAGAGAATGAATGGTGATGTCCCTTGAACTGACAGTGAGTGAGGGCCCTGTGGATGTGTGATGGGTTTGTGATTGTGTGAGTTGACAGTGATGAGAAGAGTGATTTACTCTGGTGGAATGGAGGAGATCATTCATCCTCCTGTGGCACTGGGTGGCTGTCCTCTTTTGAAGGGCATTGGCACTGACCAAGGCTGCCACCGCCTCCCAAGCTGGACTGGGGACGTTGTTGCCCATCCTGTGGCCAGAGTGGGGGTAGAGGACATCACGGCGAGATCCACTGCATCCAAAAGGTGCTCAAGAGATGTGTCATTGAACCTGAGGGCTGCAGTCTTTTTGCCTTTGGGGGCCATGTCTTCCATGTAACAGTTGTGGGCTGGAAGCACTGAGAGGTGTGCACATGGCTGCACTTTAAATATGGCGTCCAGCGTGGTGAAGCAGTGAGGTGATGGTGTGGTGGGCGAATGAGAGCCCGCCCGCCATGGAAATGGCATGTTTCCTGGAAATGCATAATTAATGAGGCATGAGAAGCTGCCGTTGTGGCCGGTGGGTAAAACGTCGTTTTCCTTGCCTGTTACCGCACTTAGTGCAAATCTGGGATGATTCCGCCCAACATTTTGTCTTTCTTAATGGAGGGTTTCCTTTACCTGGTGCCCCAGTAGTGTTGATCAGACAGTGACTTGTTTATGCTGGTCGGCTGCATCTTGCAAATCTCACTTTTTGGAAATTGCTTCATTTTCTTTGCACCTCTGAAGAAGGTTCACATCACAGATATTCGGAGTCCACCATACCACACATAGGCTGGGATCTTCTTTGCCCGCCGGCGCCAGGCAGGTTCAGGTGGCGAGAGCAGACAATATGGTGCAAATGGCAGTTTGCGATCGTCTGCTCAGCCTGCCAATGGCAGGCCACATTTCCCATGATTGGACATTGGGAACCTCATTGTGATATATCTGCATATCATTATTAGACCAGCCCTGGAATCGTCCCCCCGGCTATCATCCGCCCATGTTGGCAGGAAGATGCGTCGACATGTTTTACAACAATACATAAGCAACGTGGACTTGGTAGGCTGCGCTTTGCTCAGGACTTCAAGGTTTGTTTGCCTACCTTGCTTCGGTCAGCACTCGCAGTCATCAATGCCAGGCTTCACATACAGCACCGCATCACTTTTAGGGGGGCTTACGGTTAGGTCTCTACCTACCAGATCAGCCATATGTGGGTGGATTTTCCATGGCTGCAGGGCAGGGTCTTGCTTGGCGAAGGGGGAGAAGTAGCCTCAGGCAAGGGATGAGGCTGCAGAGCGAGGGTTGTACTGGGGAAGGAGGGTATCCCAGGGTGTGTGTAGGGGCACATGTTGATCTGTGCAAGTGGCCTCAAGATGGTGAGGGCTGAGGAGGTAGTCTCCAGAGGAGATGAGGCCAGATGGAGATGTGAGGGTATGTGTGTGAGAGTGAGTGGTGATGTCCGTTGAGCTGGCAGTAAGTGAGATGCTAGTGAATGTGTGATGGGCTTGAGGTATGAGTTTAGAGTGATGAGATGGTTGCCATTACCTTGGCTGCACGGATGGGATCATTCATCCTCTATCTTCATTGGATGGCCAACCTCTTCTGTGCAGCATTGGCACTGATTATCACATGCCACTGCCTCCTAAGCCAGGTTGGGCATGCCGCTGCCCATCCTGCAGCTAAAATGAGGTTAGAGGACATTGTGGTGGGCCTCCACAGCTTCCAAAAGGCGTTCCAGTGACACGTCACTAAACCTGGGGGCTGCATAACTAAATCTCATTAGGGAGATTATGTCAGGAAATATGGTAGTCCTTCTGGAATAACATCATTGTTCTGTATTTATTTTAAAGCTGAAACTTCTCATCAGGCTTCCAGGACTGTGCGATGGTTCTTGATTCCTCTGATCCGCAACATACTAATCAACATGCAAGAGATGGAGAATTATTTAAACAATGAATGCCAGGATCTAAACTGGACTGTAGTGAGACCACCAGGGCTTCAGAATGCACCAAAAACAGGTTAAAGTCTTGCCTTTCAATTCTACCTTTCAGGATTCTATGCATCTTTGTAAGGCAAGTTTCCCGTGATACATACCTGCTCCTCACAGAATCACAGAATCACACAATGCAGAAGAGGCCCTTTGGCCCAATGAGTCTGCACCGACATGTGAGAAACACCTGACCTACCTACTTAATCCCATTTACCAGCACTTGGCCCATAGCCTTGAATGTTATGATGTGCCAAGTGCTCATCCAGGTACTTTTTAAAGGATGTGAGGCAACCTCCGTCCACCACCCTCCCAGGCAGCGCATTCCAGGCTGTCACCACCCTCTGGGTTAAAAGGTTTTACCTCACATCTCCCCTAAACCTCCTGCCCCTCACCTTGAACTTATGTCCCCTCATGACTGACCCTTCAACTAAGGGGAACAGCTGCTCCCTATCCACCCTGTCCATGCTCCTCATAATCTTGTACACCACGATCAGGTCGCCCCTCAGTCTTCTCTGCTCCAACAAAAACAACCCAAGTCTATCCAACCTCTCTTCATAACTTAAATGTTTCACCCCAGGCAACATCCTGGTGAATCTCCTCTGCACCCCCTCCAGTGTAATCACATCCTTCATATAATGTGGCGACCAGAACTGCACACAGTACTCCAGCTGTGGCCTCATCAAGGTTCTATACAACTCCAATATGACCTCCCTACTTTTGTAATCTGTGCTTCGCTTGATAAAGGCAGGTGTCCCATATACCTTTTTCACCAACCCACTAACATGCCCCTCCGCCTTCAGAGATCTATGGACTCACATGCCAAGATCCCTTTCTTCCTCAGAACTTCCTAGTGTCATGCTGTTCATTGAATACGTCCTTGTCAAATTACTCCTTCCAAAATGTATCACCTCACACTTTTCAGGGTTAAATTCCACCTGCCACTTATCTGCCCATTGACCATCCCGTTTATATCTTCCTGTAGCCCAAGACACTCAACCTCACTGTTAACCACCCGGCCAATCTTTGTGTCACCCAGGGGCAGAGATCCTGTTGCGAGTTTAAACAATTTTTTATGCTTAAATATGCAAAAAAAAATTTGTGCTTTTGCGATGATGTAGTTTGCAGGTCAGTTCCTGGATTTGAAAATAGCATGGCCCGATACAGTTCCTATTGGAGTAGGAGACTACAGTGTAAGACTTCCACTTCGGCAGCATAGTTTCAAAAGAAAGTACAAGATCCAGTTTCATTTCTGCTGATGCCATCTCTTCTGATGCCCCCGCATCCTTTACTAATCTCTCCTTGAGCTGGTTTTCTTTTCATTTTTCAAGTTCTAGTTTGATTTGCATTATTCCGTTTTTAAGTTGCTTTTAGTTTTTCCATGCTTTCGTGCTTTATTCTGACTTTTTTTTTCACACTGATCCCGCCCCCATTTACTAGGGGTAAGTTTGATTTTTTGGTGACAGTGTAAAATGGATGATATTAATTCAGCCACCCAGTACTGTATGCACCCCTCGTGATTTTAATCTCAAAATGTCACCTCCCACCCCTACAGACTACTCCTCCTGTTTGATTTTTCCAGGCTCCTCTTGTTGATCAGGATTTCGCTGTTGGTACTTGGCTTTGGCTGCACTCATGTTTCTTCTCCAGGACCCCAGCCCTCTTACTCACCCTTTGCACATTCTGTCTACAATGACCAGCATAAAGATCTCTTTGAGGTAACATCTACAAATATAGAAGAGAAGACCAAAACAAAATAATTTAATCATGAGATTGGATTGTGCTTGAAAGAATGGAACATTAGATAAACAGTTATATTACTTGTATCCCAACAAAAATGTTTGTGTGTGCCCTATAGTGCATGGCAACGCAACTGAGTAATCCATTGGAGGTAAAGCATTTTTATTTAATTATTTATATCTTGATTTTCCCCATTAAGAGCAATAACAAGGTTAAAACGTGATCTATATATTTTACTGCAAAGGAATTACAGTATCGTGAAATGGAAAGTGATGGAAGTGCACAGATGGAGTGAAATCTGACGCTGCTGGCTAGGATAGGATAAGTGGGTGGACAGCAGTAGTTCAATGTGATCCGTGAAAATATGCCTGTGTGACACAATTAAATGTGAATGTGAGTAACTGCCAACCTTATCCAACCAATAGAAACCCCAGACACAGGGTAACCATGCAGGATGATGGCAGTAACTCAGGAAGGAGTTTTGTATTTTAGGTAGTTGAAAGTCCTTCATCTGATGTGATGTGGCATTTTTTGAACTTAGAGTTTGATCAAGAAAATCACTGATCTTTTGAACACCTTAGCCAACACTATCTAACATTACAAGCAAAATACTGCGGATGCTAGAAATCTGAAGCAAAAACAAAAATGCTGGAAAAACTCAGCCGGTCTAACAGCATCTGTGGAGAGAAAGACAGAGTTAACATTTCAAATGTTAACTCTTTTTTTTTCCTCCACATATGCTGTTAGGCCTGCTGAGTTTTTCCAACATTTTCTGTTTTTGTTTCACTATCTAAGCTTTCTTGAGTTTTAAACTAACTTCCCTAAAACAGCTAAAACTCTATTTTCACTTAGCAACCAGGTTTTGTTATTAAATGTAATTCAATCAATTTTATTGTTCGGGTGAACCAATTTGCAACTTGAGCTGATTGATCACTCGAACCTGACTGAAACAAAAGCTGCTTTTTTCCCACAAAGCCAATTCTGTCTTTGGGAATGTAGTTTTCCACAAAATGAAGTGCTCGTTATAAAACGTATTCTTTTATTTATTTTCATCATTTGACCGCCAATTGTGTTACCAATTCATTAAATTTCAGACTGACTTCTTTTAAAACAAGAAAGGTAATTTTAACCATACCCACTCGGTGGGAAACTGTCTGGATCAGATTAGCCAATTATTCTATCTATTGGTGTCTATGGAAACTAACTTGGAATGTGGTGTACAGCTAGTGGCAAATCCAATCTCATCGCTTTCACAGCAAATGGGCTGGGTTAAAATTACATCCACGGTTGACAGACTGAAGTATTGAGGTATTGTAACATTGAGAAGGACCAATAGTGAGGTGCTTGATTCTGCTTTGTGAAGATTGCTTTGTTCAGAGAGACTTCATCAACAACTTTGTATTCTTTGAGAAAAGTCGGTTAAATAGTTTTGTTACACTTATTGTGAAAGTTGAAAGCATGAGCAAGCCACAAGCAAATATGAGTTTAAAAAGATAGAACTAAGTTATTTTGCTCCAGAGATAAGGATTTTGTCCTTGCATAATTGTTTGTGCTTATTTCTTCCAACTAAAGCCCTTTCATAATTAGTTTATCTGTATCAGTTTATAAGTTGTAGCACTTGCCTCTGGTTGACAGAACCTGTTTTTTCACTGAGTTTTTGCTGTGAATTGCAAAACCTTTTAAAATATTCTTATTATTTGGCCTTGAAATTAATTTGAAGGCTGCTTCCAGAGCCAGTGGAATGGGGGGGAGGGGTGGTGAGGGGGGGATGGAGTGCTGGGGGTGGGGGTTAGCGGAAGGATGTAGGTGTGGAATTGCATTGGCGAGTACTGTGTACAGTTTTGGTCTCCTTAAGAAAAGACATAATTGCATTAGAAGTAGTTCACAGAAGGTTCACTTAACTGATTCCTGGGATGAAGGGCATGAAAATGTAGAAGCAGTTCAGAGAAGGTTTACTCGGCTAATACCAGGAATGGGCAGGTTGTCTTATGAGGAAAGGTTGGACAGTTAGGCTTGTATCCACTGGAATCTAGAACAGTAAGAGGTGATTTGATTGAAACCTTTAAGATCCTGAGAGGTCTTGACGGGGTGGATGTGGAGAGAATGTTTCTTCTTGCGGGAGTATCTAGAACTAGGGGGCACGGTTTAAAAATAAGGAGTGGCTCATTTAACACAGAGATGAGGAGAATTTTTTTCTCTGAGGGTTGTAAGTCTTTGGAACTCTTTTCCTCAAAAGGCGGTGGAAGCAGAGTCTTTGAGTATTTTTAAGGCAGAGCTAGATAGATTCTTGATTAACAAGGGGGTGAAAGGTTATCAGGGGTATACAGGAGGTTACAATCAGATCAGCATGATTTTATTGAATGGCAGAGTAGGTTTGAAGGGCCGAGTGGCCTACTCCTGCTCCGAGTTCTTATGTCAGCTTTATTTAAAGACTCGGTGTATGTCCTTAGGAAATTGGAGGTTTTCATTATAAATGGTATACATAGAGCAAGGTCAGTAGCCAGATTCAATGATGTATCACTGGTATGCTGCTGGTTGCATGTCAGTGCTGGAGAAATTCCACCAGCAATGTCTCCACTGCACCCTCCAGATTCAATAGGAGGACTGTTGAACAAATACTACTGTCCTTCTTGAAGCTAGCCCCACAAGCATTCAGGCAAAACTCCTGCAAAATCAACTTCACTTATTTGGACACTGTGTCCAGATGGCTGAAAACCGTCTCCCTCCAAGGTCTTGTTTTCTCAACTCTCAAATGGCCAGCGTTCCAAGGGAGGACAAAAAAAAAAGATGCTTCAAAGACACTCTGAAACTCTCCTTGAAGCGCACCAGCAATGACCTTAATGGCTGGGAGGACCTTGCTACCAATTGTTCAAAATGGCAACAACTTGTCCATTGAGTTGCACCATGCTTATCATTTTAATGATAAGGCAGAGGGACAGCAGAGAAGGAAAGAAAAGGAAGAAAATCCCGTAACCCAGGTCCCACTACCTCATAGGCCGTCCTGCCCCATGTGCCGAAAGATCTGCAGATCAAGAATCAGCCTGCTCAGTCACATGAAAACCCGTGGCAGAAACTCGCAACCCTGAGTAGACGTTATCCTCGAATCAAGAGGCGATGCGTGTCTGGAGCAGGAGGGACATAATTTTCCCCAGCAATGGAAAGAAGAGACCTTTGTCTCTCACCAAGAAAGCATGGTTGGTGGTGGCTGAGGAGATGAGCAACAGGAACTTTGTGCCCAGATAATGACCTAATCTGGGAAAGAAAAATGATTGCATTCTTTGATTCACCGGCATCCTGTCATTCTTGTCAAGCGTACTCCATGCATAAGCCAATATGTCAGTGAATGCCTGTTATCTTGGCTGCAGCAATAACGTCATCATTCTAAGGCAGTCTGCTATTCATATCGTCTTTGGGTCATCAGACATGTACAGAACACGGATATAGATGGCTGCTCCTCTCTATGTGTCTCATGATCCCCTCCCCATCTGTCACCTGTGCACGTGAGGACAGCAGGCCCACAATGAAACTCATGGAGATACCAGAAACCTGACAGAGCAGATATCGATGTTCCCAAGTAGTGGTTCTACTGCTGGACCATTCAGAGGGACCTTGACAGTACTTGGCAGAGCTTGGCCTCAAGTTCCTGGGGTCTGCTGTATCCTTGACAATCTCGGCATCATGAGGGCACAGGCACTGCCGTGGTCCCTTTCTTCTGGACGGGCTGTCCAAGAACTTGCTCAGACATCCTTTCACCATCATGGGTTCATCAGTTCCCACTTTAGCAACCACATGAGACAGCCGATCTCAGCATCCCCTTGACCAAGACCCTGCAATAAACAACAACCTTTCTATAGAATCTTTATCCAAAAACACATCATCTTATACAATCAGAAATTGACTATTCAACCTTGTGTATCCTCTTAGTGTCTGTTGTCCATTTCTCTCTGCCTGGTCTAATGTTCCAGCACAGTGCCACCCCAATGGCTGCAGCTGGTGGAAGGCTGCTGACTTTCAGTGAGGGAGACTGCAGATGGCCTTGCAAGGATGCCCTTGAGCAGCTCTGGGCCTAGAAGGACTGATTTGGACATCGCCCTCTCAGCAAGGGCAGAAGCAGTCTGTGCTGATTGACTGACAGGCAACATAAAATGCAGTGGTGAAGTGGCAGTGGTGGGAGTACGAATGCTGTCAACCTGAGAGAGGGTAACAGGTTCGTACACCATGGTGCCACTGTCATTCTCTGGGGTGATGCCTTGTCAGTCCTCATAATCTGCTGGAGCACAGGACCGCTGTGAGAGACCTCAAGCGCCTTTGAATACTGAGCTCTGTTTCCATATGGCAGCAGTCTGAGCCTGCATGGCAACAAGCATGGATCTCATTATCTCTATCTCAGCTTCCACTGCAGCATGCAGGTGTTGAATGGCTCCTGTCTGTTTCACAGCTGTGCCCACAAGTGTTCTTATGGGCTAGCCACTGCTTGCACCCTGGACAGAAGGGACTCTCAGCCCTGAACCCTGGACAAAAGGACTTCAGCCCTGCACCCTGGACAGAAGGGACTCTCAGCCCTGCACTCTGGACAGAGGGCACTCTAAGCACTGCACTCGGGACAGAAGGGACTCTCAGCCCTGCACCCTGGACAGAAAGGACTCTCAGCCCTGCACCCTGGACAGAAGGGACTCTCAGCCCTGCACTCTAGACAGAAGGGACTCTCAGCCCTGCACCCTGGACAGAAGGGACTCTCAGCCCTGCACTCTGGACAGAAGGGACTCTCAGCCCTGCACCCTGGACAGAAGGGACTCTCAGTGCTGCACCCTGGACAGAAGGGACTCTCAGCCCAGAACCCTGGACATAAGGGACTCTCAGCCCTACACCCTGGACAGAAGGGACTCTCAGCCCTGCACCCTGGACAGAAGGGACTCTCAGCCCTGCACCCTGGACAGAAGGGACCCTCAGCCTTGCACTTTGGACAGAAGGGACTCTCAGACCTGCACGTTGTCCTCTGCCACATTGGAGTCAGTCTCCACAAGAGGCTGTCTGGAATGCCTACCAATGCACTAATAATCTCAGTGTGTATCCTTATCAGCACTTTCCTGTGTGCCACCCCATCAAAGTCCTCATCTGAGTTCCTATGTGCCACCTTCCCTTTCAGTGAGCTGTCCCATCCTCTTGGCCTTGCTGCAGCCACTTCTGCCCAGTGGCTCAATGGTGCAAGTCCTGATTCTACAGTAGCCTCCCAAGTTGGTGTAGTGCCAATTTCTGATCTGGTGGCTTTGAGTGTCAGATAGAGTGACGTTGCTGCTTCATCATTTGTATGGTGGTGTTCTGTCTGTGCCTCCTGAGACTGTGGCTGGACAGGTGGCAGTTCATGGACTTTTGAAATCAAAAAATCAGAGTGGGAGGGTTGGGGGCGGGGGGGTGGGGGGGGGGGGGCGGTGTGGGGGGGGGGGGGTGTTGTGTGTGTGTGTGTGTGTGTGTGTGAAAAGCAAAAGGTCCACTATCTGCAGCTTGCACTTCATGCCAGGTAGCTGGATATGGGTGAGGTGGGAGTTGAAAAGGGGTATAGGGCAGGAACATATCATTATCCCCCTTGTTCTCAGTGACACTGGGGTGCACATGAGTTTTTTGCAGTCAGATCCACGATGCAGAGAACCATCTCCTCCATAGGGCCTAGGAGATGCTGGTAAGCCTGTTCCCCACCTCTTCTGCACTGCTCCCTCCTATTGCGAGTCACCATGTCCTGCAAGAGAGAAGAAAGAATGATTTGATGGTGTTTCACTGTGTATAGGTGATATATGCCTGACACATACAGCGAAATGACTGGAGGTATGTGGAGGCAAAGGCAGAGATGGATGTGAGGCTGAAATCAGTAGAATGTGTGGTGGAGTATGTGAATGTTAGGCCTGAATCCTTGACTGCTAGGGATTGCTGATGAGGGAGTGATGGGTGAATGTGGTGCACTGAGCAGTGTAAGAGATCAGTGCTGTGGTGGGTAGAGGTGTCATGTGAAGACACGTTCACCAACCTTGAACACTTGCATGAAGTCATTGAAATTTTTACTGGCACCACTGCCAGCTCCTCGATGTAGATTCCTTACATTGAACTCCCTGGCCAGTGCCCCAATTGCCTTTGGAGGGCATTCCTTGGATGACTTTCTGGCCCCCTCTGGAAACAGAGCTTTTCTCCTCAGGTCAACCTCTTTGACTAAGGCCTTCAGTGCCATATCAGTGAACCTGGGCACCCTTTCTCTCTGCCAATTTCCAATTGCAACAAGTTGTGGTCTTGCAGTCAGCAGCAGCTTCCTTCCAGTTAGTTCAGCTTCCCTTTAAGGGTGGGATGCTAGCTGGAGCAAGTACCAGCCTTGCAAGCTGTTAGGCCCCCTGATGAAAATGCAGCCAGCCAGCAGCGTGGTTCACACTTGGCTACACACTGCAGTGGAGTTTGTGTGCTACCTGTATCAACAGGACCGGGTACAGTCAATTCTTGGACTGACATCCCTTTACCTACAAAATAGGCACAGACAGATTTTTAGCCCCATTGATCTATTTCCTTCCAACTCTGGTTTATGTTACTTGCCAGTGACTTGCTTTAGGTACATTGTGGTCTTAGGATGTCTCTGGCTTTAACAATGATGCTCATTTTTTTGCTATTGTGATGTTAAGTGGAATTAACTCAATATATGTTATTAAAAACTTGGGCCAGAACTTGTAAAAGGCTATCATATGAAACTACCTGATAATATTACAGACTGTTTTGAGTAATATACTGTCTCGCTGGCATGAATACATGTCACAAGAAGTAGGAGTGTGAATGCACTCAAAGTGTAGCATAAAGTTTCAAGGAGAAAAGGATGATGTTCAGAGGGGGCACTGAAGTGAGAACTCCACTAAAAATGCTCCCAATTCTCACCTATTGCTCCCACCTGTCAGCCGGTACCTAGTCGGCTGCTTTGCTTTACAATGGCCACGTCTGCCACTGCATGCATTCAGGTGAAAGAGTTTTTGGTGGGCTTTCAGGAGCTCCAAAACCCAGACGATATCAGTCAAACGCATATCCTCAGTCAGGGCAGGGATCTGAGCAGCTGCTTCTGCCTCTGTCTTTGCTGAAATCCAGGTGCAATGCTGGAAGTGGGTGCATTGGAGATGAGATACAGTCACATTCAAAAACTTTTAAACACCCCCACCTACCCAAACCCACCCATTCTTAGTTAAAATTCCTTTCTTAGTTTAATTTTTTAAAAAAATTTTCATGAATTGTGGACATTGCTGGCTGGGCCAACATTTATTGCCCATCCCTAATTGCCCTTGAGAAGGTGGTGGTGAGCTGCCTCCTTGAACTGCTGGAGTCCACGTGGTGTAGGCACATCCACAGTGCTATTAGGAAGGGAGTTCCAGATTTTGACCCAGCGACAGTGAAAAAATGGTGATATATTTCCAAGTCAGAGTGGTGAGTGACTTGGGAACTTGCAGGTGGTGGTGTTCCCATGTGGCCGGTACCCTTGTCCTTCTGGATGGTGGAAGTCACGGCTTTGGAAGGTGCTGTCCAAGGTGATTCGGTGAGTTGCTGCAGCGCATTTAATATACAGTACACTCTGCTGCCACTGTGTCAGTGGTAGAAAGAGTGAATGTTTAGTTGGTGGATGGGGTGCCAATCAAGCGGGCTACTTTGCCCTGATTGGTGTGTCAAGCTTGTGTTGTGGGAGCTGCACTCATCCAGGCAAGTGGGGAGTATTCCATCACACTCCTGACTTGTGCATCATAGATAGTGGACAGGCTTTGGGGAGTCAGGGGGTGAGTTACTCACCTCAGAATTCCCAGCCTCTGATGTTGTTGTCTTTTTCTGGCTGGTCCAGTTCTGATTTTGGTCAATGGTAACCTCCAGGATGTTGATAGTGGGGGATTCAGTGATGGTAATTCCATTGAATGTCAAGGGGAGATGGTCGCTTGTTGGAGATTGCCTGGTACTTGTGTGGCGCGAATGTTACTTGACAGCCCAAGACTGAATATTGTCCAGGTCTTGCTGCATATTGGCACAGACTGCTTCAGTATCTGAAATGGTATCACAAATGGTACTAAACTTTGTGAAATCATCAGCAAACCTCCCCACTTCTGCCTATGTTTTAGAGGAAAGGTCTTGGGTTATCTCCTGCAAATACTGATAAGAATTAACATTAAAATAGTACATAATATGTAGGTGTTAATATTTACAGCTAATCAATGGATTTTTCTGCTACCTTTAATTATGTAGAAGAGACAGAACTACTTTAGGAACTTATGGTTTTATTGTCTCCTCCTGATTCCCCAAGGTCACTCAAATTAATTACTTAGTTTCCATTCCAGTGACACATTAGCTTTGACAACTTAAGACCATACATATCATCAACAATATTTCTTAATTATTTCTTCTTTAATTTTTTATAGATAAAGAATTATTAACTCATGAAGGGTACTTTGTACCTGATCCAGATGGAATTCCCATTGCAAATTCAGTGGCTCGAGGAGATGTTGCTCGCTTTATGCTTTCACTCCTTAAAGATGATCCATGGATTAAGAAGGCAGTGGCCATGACAACAAAATGAAACGTAAATTCCTGCATTGGAGGGAGACTCTTCATTTTCTTTATTCCCAATTTCCTAGCCAAATTCTGTAAGTGGGTTTATATAAACAGAGTAAGTGAAACTACAGGAACAGAAAAGCAAAGAGGTAGAGTAAGGAAGTAAAATGAAAGTCATAAATAACATAACCTGTAATAACATGTTACCAAGCTAGTAGCTGATAGGAATCAAAGGATTAACCCAAGAGATCATAACTCTATTTCTTTCAGCTCTTGTTTATGTATGTAAAGCTTTAGTTGCAAATAAGCTATAGGATGTCTTTCGGGTTAACAATCTATTGGGATAGAGAATGGGATTAATCAATGTATGTTATTCATAAACTATACTAGAATTTGAAAAGGCTCTGATATAAAACTACCTGATAATATTATAGGGCAGGATTTTCCTGTCGGCGAGTGGGGGGCGGGGCCCACTCACTGACGCGTAAAATGATGTGTGGTGACATTGGGTGGAACTCCCAAGTTCACCGCGCCCCATTTAAATTTTCAGGAAGGCGGGGGCTCAGCAAAATCAGCTGTGCGCCCGCCGACCTGTCAATGGCCAATTGAGGCCATTGACAGAGACATTTAAGTAATTAATGGACCTGCCCATCCAACCTTAAGGTTGGCGGGCAGGTCAGGAGCCCTGGCGGGCTTTAGAAAAAGCATGAAATCCCACCCATGGGCAGGATGAGGTTTCATGTAGGTTTTAAAAAATTTAATTAAAATTTTTAAAAAGGTTATGGACATGTCCCAACTCATGTGACGGTGTCACATGAGGGGACATGTCAGGGATTTTTTATTTTTTATTTTTAATAATTTGTACAGTAGAGCCGATCTCCCTGAGACAGCACTTTGCCTCAGGGAGATGAGTGTGCTCTTCTGTGCGTATGCGCAAAAGAGCGCACTCTCGGGTTTAGGGATTCCCCCTGCCCGCACAGAGAGCGCATAGCCTTAATTGGCCCGCAGACGTAAAATAGCGGCGCACCCCCAATTGGGTGCGCCAATCGGAGGTGCGCCTCTGCACGCCAGCACTTCAACTTCCCCCCCAACAGGGGAAAATCCTGCCCATAAACTTTTTTGAATAATACGCTATAGCCTTACAAGCACAGAAATCCATTGTTTGGAAACACCAGCTGTGCAGAATTTTTTTTCAGCAGATCCAAGCAGTTCCCTTTACGTCATCCACATCATTTTAGTACTGTACTTGGGGCACAGAAACATGGGAAATATACAATATTTGGATAAGTAAAACAATTTTTATTACTGCCTTATAATATTTTATCACTGTTTTATGTTTCAGGAAAATATTTATATCCATGGTGTTTTCTGGTTCACACACTTGTGGTTAGGCATTCTAACATCATTCTATAATCCAGAAAATTCCAAAATACGGAAGTAACTTGGTCCCAAGCATTCCGGACTGGAGAGGTTACAATGTATAGCGTATTAATGACATGAGTTAAATTAGTTTGTAAATTAGCTGCATGTGGGGAGTTTGAGGGTTTAAAAATAAAAGTTCAAGCTAATGATGATTTAGATAAAGGCAAGAATATTCCACCTCTGTCTGAATATATAATCAATATCTAAATTAGTGTTTTGTAAACTTGAAATGCTAACAATGAATGATAAGTGATGTATTGTAGTATGTATTCTGTATGTATGCTAATTAAAGTGTTTTATGCATCTAATTTGGAGGCTGTTTCAAATGTTCTTTATACCAATATATTTGATTGCTAAGGTACAAATATTTATGCAAAATTTTTATCTACAAAATGGCCATTAACATTGCTTTATGATCCATCATTAAGATATGAGCCTTCATTTATATTGGAAATTCTATCAAATGCTAGAAAAAAATAGTAACAGAATGATGCAGTACAGAAGGAGTCAGCAGGTCTGGCAGCATCGGCGGAGAAGAAAAGAGTTGACGTTTCGAGTCCTCATGACCCTTCGACAGAACTTGAGTTCAAGTCCAGGAAAGAGCTGAAATATAAGCTGGTTTAAGGTGTGTGTGTGGGGGGCGGAGAGATAGAGAGACAGAGAGGTTGGGGGGGGGTGGTGTGGTTGTAGGGACAAACAAGCAGTGATAGAAGCAGATCATCAAAAGATGTCAACGACAATAGTACAATAGAACACATAGGTGTTAAAGTTAAAGTTGGTGATATTATCTAAACGAATGTGCTAATTAAGAATGGATGGTAGGGCACTCAAGGTATAGCTCTAGTGGGGTTTTTTTATAATGGAAATAGGTGATTATCTCTGTGTTTAATTGACTGCCACTGCTCTTCAAGAAATGCCTACCTCCTTGAAGAAGTTCTGTTCCTCTCTGCGACAAGATTTCCGTATCTCTCTATTGCCTTGTTCACCTTCATTGCTTTCCATTTCCCTCCTAGTGTTTGTCAAGGTGTTTACTAAAACCCGCTTTCACAGCCATATCTCCTTTCTCAGTGACTGTCTCCGTCTCCGACTTACCCCACGTGGATTTCAACTGAAATTCCACCCCTCGTGTTTCGAACCCACCCAGGATTACAGGTATCTCCGGGACATAAAACGTTTCTCGGACTGCTGTTCCCGTCACATTCTGAAATCCACTTTCAGTGCCATGCGCCGCCATATGAACACACTCGACCTCTCCCGCCAGCAGCTGCGCGTGCCCCCAGTTTCATTTTATCCTTCGGCTCATCCGACGCCTCAACAAGAAACTTTTTCTCTTTCTCTCAAGTGCTAAGGAATGCAAGCTCCAACAACTCATCGACACCAACACCCATCTAGGACCCTCCACCCCTGCCTGTCCCTCCGTCCCCACCCTTTCTTCCAGTCCCAACCCCAGCCGTGTATTCACTATACCCCCTGACCTTCCCCTCTCCGATGCTGAACGTTCAGTGCTCAGCAAAGGACTTAGTTTCATACCCTTACGCCCTCACCTCAATGAATTTCGGGCTCGGCATGATACTGAACTCTTCTTCCGCCGTCTTCGTCTCCGGGCTCACTTCTTTGGGCAGGAGTCCTCTCCCAGTTCAACGGATCCTTTTACCCATCTCCAATATTCTCCCTCCACCTGGACCCCTCCCTCTGGATTCTTACCTTCTCTCGATCTTTTCATTGAGAACTGTCGGCGCGACATTAGTCGTCTCAATTTCTCTGCTCCTCTCACCCATTCTAACCTGTCTCTCTCTGAATTTACTGCACTCCATTCTCTCAGGTCCAACCCTGACATTGTCATCAAACCCGCTGACAAGGGTGGTGCTGTTGTTGTCTGGCGCACTGACCTCTACCTCGCGGAGGCTGAGCGTCAACTCGCAGACACTTCCTCCTACCTCTCCCTGGACCAAGACCCCACCACTGAACATCAAGCCACTGTTTCCAGGACTGTCACTGACCTCATCTCCTCTGGGGATCTCCCTCCCACAGCTTCCAACCTGATAGTCGCCCAACCTCAGACGGCCCGCTTCTATCTCCTACCCAAAATCCACAAACAGAACTGCCCCGGTAGACCGATCGTCTCAGCTTGCTCCTGCCCCACAGAACTCATTTCTCGTTATCTTGACTCCCTTCTCTCTCCCCTTGTCCAGTCCCTTCCCACCTACATCCGTGATTCCTCTGACATCTTACGTCACATCAACAATTTCCAGTTCCCTGGCCCCTACCGCTTCCTCTTCACCATGGACGTCCAATCCCTCTACACCTCCATTCCCCACCAGGATGGTCTGAGGGCCCTTAGCTTCTTCCTCGAACAGAGGCCCGAACAATCCCATTCCACCACAACTCTCCTCCGTCTGGCTGAACTTGTTCTCACGCTGAACAATTTCTCCTTCAACTCCTCTCACTTCCTCCAAATAAAAGGTGTGGCTATGGGTACCCGCATGAGCCCCAGCTATGCCTGTCTCTTTATGGGGTATGTGGAACATTCCTTGTTGCAGTCCTACTCCGGCCCCCTTCCACAACTCTTTCTCCGGTACATCGATGATTACTTCGGTGCCGCTTCATGCTCTCGTCAGGACTTGGAAAAATTTATTAATTTTGCTTCCAATCTCCACCCCTCCATCATTTTCATGTGGTCCATCACTGACACTTCCCTTCCCTTCCTTGACCTCTCTGTCTCAATCTCTGGTGATAGACTGTCCACCAATATCCATTACAAACCCACCGACTCCCACAGCTATCTCGACTACAGCTCCTCACACCCCGCTTCCTGTAAGGACTCCATCCCATTCTCTCAGTTCCTTCGCCTCCGTCGCATCTGTTCCGATGATGCTACATTCAAAAACAGTTCCTCTGACATGTCCTCCTTCTTCCTTAACCGAGGTTTTCCACCCACGGTCGTTGACAGGGCCCTCAACCGTGTCCGGCCCATCTCCCGCGCATCCGCCCTCACGCCTTCTCCTCCCTCCCAGAAACATGATAGGGTCCCCCTTGTCCTCACTTATCACCCCACCAGCCTCCGCATTCAAAGGATCATCCTCCGCCATTTCCGCAAACTCCAGCATGATGCCACCACCAAACGCATCTTCCCTTCACCCCCCTTATCGGCATTCCGTAGGGATCGCTCCCTCTGGGACATCCTGGTCCACTCCTCCATCACCCCCTACTCCTCAACCCCCTCCTATGGCACAAGCCCATGCCCACGCAAAAGATGCAACACCTGCCCCTTCACTTCCTCTCTCCTCACCGTCCAAGGACCCAAACACTCCTTTCAAGTGAAGCAGCATTTCACTTGCATTTCCCCCAACTTAGTCTACTGCATTCGTTGCTCCCAATGCGGTCTCCTCTACATTGGAGAGACCAAACGTAAACTGGGCGACCGCTTTGCAGAACACCTGCGGTCTGTCCGCAAGAATGACCCAAACCTCCCTGTCGCTTGCCATTTTAACACTCCACCCTGCTCTCTTGCCCACATGTCTGTCCTTGGCTTGCTGCATTGTTCCAGTGAAGCCCAACGCAAACTGGAGGAACAACACCTCATCTTCCGACTAGGGACTTTACAGCCTTCCGGACTGAATATTGAATTCAACAACTTTAGGTCGTGAGCTCCCTCCCCCATCCCCACCCCCTTTCTGTTTCCCCCTTCCTTTTTTTTTCTCCAATAAATTATAAAGATTTTCCTTTTCCCACCTATTTCCATTATAAAAAAACCCCACTAGAGCTATACCTTGAGTGCCCTACCATCCATTCTTAATTAGCACATTCGTTTAGATAATATCACCAACTTTAACTTTAACACCTATGTGTTCTATTGTACTATTGTCGTTGACATCTTTTGATGATCTGCTTCTATCACTGCTTGTTTGTCCCTACAACCACACCCCCTCCCCCTCCACCTCTCTGTCTCTCTATCTCTCCGCCCCCACACACACACACCTTAAACCAGCTTATATTTCAGCTCCTTCCTGGACTTGAACTCAAGTTCTGTCGAAGGGTCATGAGGACTCGAAACGTCAACTCTTTTCTTCTCCGCCGATGCTGCCAGACCTGCTGAGTTTTTCCAGGTAATTCTGTTTTTGTTTTGGATTTCCAGCATCTGCAGTTTTTTTGTTTTTGTTTTTATCAGTACAGAAGGAGGCCATTTGGTGGGGCTATCTAATTAATCCCATTCTTCTCCACTTTCCTCATTGCTCTGTACAGTTTTTCCCTTCAAACATTTAACCAATTCTCTTTGGTGTGTTACTGTTGACCCTGCTTCCACCATTCTTTCAAACAGTGTATTCCAGATCACAACAACTCGCTGTTTCAAAGAATGTTTCCTAATTTTTCTTCTGGTTCTTTTGCCAATCACCTTAAATCTGTGTCATCTGGTTGTTGAACTTTCTGCCATCGGAAACAAACAGAACATGCAGCTTAAAACCTAGTTGTGATTTATTGATGGTATGGTAGCACATGATTATATTACAGGACTAGCAATCCAGAGGCCTGGATTAACAATCTGAAATGAATTCAACTTCTTCGATAGCAGTTGGGGAAATAAAATTTCAGCTGATTAAATAAATCTAGAAAAAAAATCAAGAATGGTGATCATGAAACCACCAGATTGTAATAAAAATCCATTCACCAATGCTTGTGAGGGAAGATAATCTAACATCCTTATCCAGTATAGCCTATGTATGATTCCAGACTTACAGGGGAGTTGATCCTTAAATGACCTCTACCACCCATTCACTTGTATCACTATGAAAAAGTCTCATAAGAATAATTATTGTGATACATGAATTTCAGTGCTGGTGTGATTCCAGGTATGTAGGCCATACATCCCAACGACTAGCGGCAGATCACATCAAAAAGCATGTCCCTTCGGCTGATCACAACAGACAAAGTACTGACCATAGCTAACAAGTTCGTGCTTGCAAAACTCAAACCATAGTCTCCAATTTTAGCTGTTACACTGCAATTGGACAGCACTTACTGAATAATCCTGATTGTGCTAAGAATTACACTGAAAACCAATTTAAGATTATCAGTCAGGCTTGTGGTGGGGTATACTTATGCATGCTAGAAGCCACATATATTCACACACAGGACCCTGTCCTTTGTAGACAGAAGGAGCAAGTCCACACATTGCACCTTTTTTCAACAAAACATAAGCTTGAGGGACAGCCATTCCCTTGTTCATTCCACATGGCAATACCTTGACCAATCAGAGCCACCCTGCCTGGTTTGAATTTGAATAAAAGCTTGGCAGTTAACTTAAATAAAAACAGAAAATGTTGGTAAAAGCCAGCAGGTCTAGAAGCATCTGTGGAAAGAAAAACAGAGTTAATGTTCTGAGTCCATATGCCTCTTCTTCAGAGCTGAGGAAAAGTGCAAATGTGACATGATGGCTTTTATGTTGTTTAAGAGGTGGTGGAGCAAGATCAGTGGTCAGGAATAGGTGACAGCTAAGCGGAGATTGACAAAGATGTCATCGGCACAAGACAAAGGGAGTGTTAAAGAGTAAAGAAGGTGCTGATAATGACATAAAGGTAAGATGGTGTTAATAGCAGATTGTTACTGCCAGTTAACTGTTCCTTGTTGCATTCTCCATGACAATGCCTCTACCAAACAGAGTCTACTTGCAAACAAATCAGCACTCTCTTCTCATAAAGTACAAATGGTTGTTCCCTTTACAGTTGGCATTCTTGCGAACTATCCCAATGAGTGTAAGACCAAAAGCTTCAACAGTGTCATGAAAAGCTGATTACAGCCACAAATTACTTATGGGCATATTGAACTTTTTAAGAAAGATGTGTATTTTTAAGGAAACACGAGCAAGGATGCTGAGCAAAAGATGGCTGATAATGTAAAGTGACCACTTTTTGGAAAATTCCTGGCCAGGATTTTACGGCCCCGTTGTGCTGTGTCTTCCCCTGATGGATGCAGCGAGCCATTTAAATCTCCATTCAATCTGGCAGGATTGTAATATCCTGCCAGGCAGGAGGGGCTGTGAAATCCTGGTCTCTATGTCGATTATACTGACCGGCCTGTCCTGAGGGAACATGGAATGTCACACCTGAAAAGATGTCTTGGCCTTCTACAAGCAGAGACACTTTAAAGGGAGATAGGACAGATGTAAAAGACCGAACTTTATTCTCCTGTGGCTGTGGGGACAAAAGACTGATTTGCATGTCTCAGCAGTCACCCAAAAATCCATCTCCTGTTTGATTTATATCTCAGAACATATAAATACTTCTGAGATGGATGCAGGATGACTATTACCCCTCATGAGAATACACAGGGAAAAATCAGTTAAAAAGCAGTATGTGCTGGTGTGCTGTGTGTGTGACAGCAAGCAGAAGAACAAGTTAGTCAGTACTCCCCATCCCACCCTGCAGCTTGCAGGCAAAGGGATCTCTCTCTCTCTCTCTTGCTGGAGGCAAGATTCAGCAGAAGCCACACTCTAAAGGAAAATAGGACAGCCTTTCAGCCACTCTGCAGAACCAAGTGTCTCCAAACCAACTGCGAAACTGCCAAAATCAGCTCTACTGCAATCACCCTAATTAATGGCTGCAATGTACTGCCATCGATGCCTCACAGACAAGCCAAAGACTGATTTGTATTTTTTTTAACTTTTATTTGGACTCTTAACTTCTCATTTCTGATCTGTGTGTACTTGTGTTGCATTTTTATTATTTTTCTCATGTTTTAGCTACTAATAAACTTATTCTTTCTTTGACTCAAGAAAGCCTGGTTAAATTGGCGCCTTATAAAAAATAAATACATTTGGACTGGGATAAGGTATACACGGGGGAAGGGATACTTCTTAAATTAACCTTGCTGCAACCAACTGAGGGGTTTGAATAAAAAGGGGAGCTAGCTCATTCCCCCTCACCCAGGATAACAAAATTGGGGTCCTGTTTGGGGAGTTAACAAGTTAGAGGACGTCATTCGGGGACCAGTCATAACAAATGCATGTCTCTTTTTTCAGTAATACCCAAGTTATGCACTACCAAATTATTAGAACCATTCTGGTCTCTATCTGGTCTCCATTCTCCAGCAAGAGAGAAACACCCATTTACCCTTGACATTCAAGAGGATTTCCATTGTCAAATCCTCCACCACCAACATCCTGGAGGTTACCATTGACCAGAAACTTGAACTGGATCAACCACATAAATATGCAATATATCCCAGGCTGCTAAGGGAAGCAAGGGAAGAAATAAGAGAGGCACTGACAATCATTTTCCAATCCTTTTTGTCTACAAGCATGGTCCTGGAGGGATCCTAACAGTGTACTGATGTTCAAAAAAGGTGGAGAAGATAGCCCAAATAATTATAGGCCAGTCAGCTAACCATGGTGGTGTGATTGCATTAGAGAGGGTAACAAAGGGACTTACGAGGATGTTGCCAGGAATGGAGAATTTTAGCTGTGAGGGGAGATTTAGATAGGCTGCAATTGTTTTTATTTGGAACAGAGGAGGTTGAGGGGAGATTTAACTGAGGTGCACAGAATTATGCACAGCCTAGATGAAGTGGATAGGAAGGACCTATTCCTCTCAACTGAGATCAATAACTAGGAGGAATAGATTTAAAGTAATTTGCTGAAAGGATTAGAGAGGAGTTGAGAATTTTTTTCACTCAGAAGGTGGTGGAGAGCTGGAACTTATTGGCTGAAAGGGCGGTAGAAGCAGAAATCCTCATCACATTCAAAAAATGGTTCAATATGCATTTGAGTTACTGTAACCTACTGAGCTACAGATCAAGAGCTGGGAAGTGGGATTACATTAGCTGGCACAAACAGAATGGACTAAATGGCTTCCTTCTGTGCCATAAACATTCTATGTTTCTATGTATGTTGCATCAAATTGTAGCAATATATTAATCAGTGTTGCTTTGTGATGTATCATAAGCTTTCATTATGATTTGAGCACTCATTTATATTGGAAATTCCATCAGATACTAAAAAAAAATAAACAGGATTTGCATATTGAAATTTAGCTGTGATTTACTTCACAAGGTTAACATTGTTGAGAGTGCAAACTACTCAGCACTGATGCTAATATTGACATATGGACCAGCACCTCCTGGGTGTCTAACTCGGCTTCCTTCCAGAGTCACGTCAGGATAATAGATTGCAGCATCAGCACAAAGACAAACTCTTTTACGCCTACATACTAGAAGAGTGTGAATGTACTATAATGGAGCATAAGATTTTCAAATAGTATATTACGCAGAATCATACAATTTACCTGGGTCCAAGGATTAACTGTGAACTTATCTCATTAATTGCACTATTAAACTGATGCTAGAATTTGTACAGTCAACGTAACCTCAATAAAATATTCTTCCCAATTAAGGTGCAGTATGCAGTCTGGTAGTAAAAGTAATGATGTATTAGTATAATAAATTAGTATAGTGCCTCTGCAGATCCTTAAAAACAAGCAATGACATCTAATTTTAATATTATTACGGCAAAACATTTGACTCTTATTCCTTACCTCATTGTATGAATTCTTCTTTGGCCAGGTGGAATGATTTGCAAACATTGTTGCAAATTAATCATTTAAATTCATTAGTGGGAGCATACAATGTAATGAAATATTTTTGTGCTGATCAAATATGCAGACTGCAGGAGCTGCTGCCTGAAGGTATTCTTTCTCATGAGACATTAGACAGAGGCCATGTTTGTCTTTTGGATGGATGTAAAAGATCTCGTGGTACTATTTTGAAGAAGAGCTGGCGGGTTCTCCCTGGTGCCCTGGCCAATATTTAACCTTTAACCAATATTAGATCAGGAAGTGGGACAGATCTGGTTTGTGGTCAGGGACAGGACAGTGTGACTGGAAGTCAGACGGGTAAGGGCTTTGCAGGTGCAGTGCTGGAGGAGCATCAATCTTTGCCTTTATCCACAAGGTACCAGGTCTTTGCTGCCGGTTTTCTGGAGAAGTTCTGAAGGTTATGTTGCCTGCTCAGTACCAAGGTTAAAGACATCTCCTTGCAACTGGAAAAGAACTTGGAGTGGCAGGAGGAGGATCCAGTTGTCATGGTCCACTTATGAACCAACGACATAAGTAGAATAAGGTCCTGCTGAGGGTGTTTGCGGAGTCAAGGTCCAAATTAAAAAGCAGAGCTTCAAAAATGATAATCACATTGCTACCTGACTCACACACCAATTGATATCGGAATAAGAAGGAGAATGAAAGAGTGTTGTGGAAGCCAAGGGTTTTGTTTCAAGGGTCACTGGTGTCAGTACGAGGGAAAGAGGGAGATGTCCTGCTGGGACAAGTTCCACTTAAACTAGTATCCTGATGAATTCTATAACTAGGGCAATAGACAGGGCTTTAAATTAAGACATTGGTGGGGATGGGTTGGCTGGGAGGGGCTGAAGGGCATGGGCGCGACTGGTTTAATTGAGGAGAATTTATAAATCTGAAGAGAAGAGTCAAGGCCATACAGCAGAATCCTGGGTAAGATGAGCAGATGAGGAAGAGAAAAAATTCTAATAGTAATTGTACATCAATGATTAAGATCAAATCAGGGAACGATGGTAAAAAGGTCAAATTAAAGACATTTTATCTGAATGCGCAAAACATTTGTAACAAGGCAGACAAATTAATAGTTTAAAAAGAGATAAATAGGTTTGATCCAATAGCCATTACAAAGATGTGGTTACGTGATGACCAAGGGTGGAAACTAAATATCCAAAAAGACACACCAATGGAAAAGGGGAGGTGGGAGGCCTGATAATAAAGGCTGACATAAGGATTGTAGTGAAGATGGATTTTGACTCAGAACAGCAGGGGGTCAAATCAGTGTGGGTACAGATAAGAAATTACAAAGGCCAGGAATGTTAGTTTATAGACCCACTGAACAGTAGCTATACTGTTAGAATATTAATCAAGAAAGAAAAGGAGCTTGTAACTAAGTCAATACAATAATTGTGAGACAAATGAAGTTCAGAGGATGAGTTCCTGGAAAGCATTCAAGACAGCTTCCTAGATCAGTACTTTATGGAACCGACCAGGGAAGAGGTTACTTTAGATGTTGCTTTGTGGAAAGCTACAGGGTTAATCTCATTGTAAAGCATACTCTGTGAAAGAATGACCATACTATGAAAGGTGGAATTTCACAATGAATTTGACAGTGACCTAAGTCCGACACTAGAGTATTGAACTTAACTCCAGCTGATTTATAGATATGATGGATGAGTTAAGAACATAACAAATAGGAGTAGGAGTAGACCATTCTATCCATCGAGCCTTCTCTGCCATTCAATATGATCATGGCTGATCTTCAGCTTTCACTCCACTTTCCGCCTGCTCCTATATCCCCTGATTCCCCGAGGGACCAAAAATCTATTTATTCCAGCCTTAAATATATTCAATGATGGAGCTTCCACAGCCCCCTGGGGTAGAGAATTCCAAAGATCCACAGCCCTCTGAGTGAAGCAATTTCTTCACATCTCAGTGGTAAAGATTGACCCCTTACCCCAAAACTGTGCCCCTAGGTTCTAGATTCCCCAGCCAAGGGATTAGTATTGGTGACTTTTATTGCAGGACTTCAGCTAAAATTGACATTGCAGATGGATGCGAAGATAGGGAATTGCAAAGCAAAGATGGTGTGGGGATGACGTCCTAAGGGAACCAGAGTCTCAGTCAGTGCTCCCGAACTGCTAGACCAGAGCAAAAGGGTCCTGAAACCCTCCTCCCTGCACCTAACTCCTCCTCCTCTTTCTCCTCCTCCACAGAATCACAGAATTGTTATGGTGCAGAAGGAGGCCATTTGGCCCATCGTGTCTGCACCAGCTCTCCGAATCAGCATTATGACTCAGTGCCATACTCCTCCCTTTTCTCTGTAACCCTGCACATTGTTTCTATTTAAATAATCATCTAATGCCCTCTTGAATGCCTCAATTGAACCTGCCTCCTCCACAATTTCAGGCAGTGCATTCCAGACCCGAATCATTTGCTGTGTGAATAAGTTCTTTCTCACATCGCATTTGCTTCTTTTACAAATCACTTTAAATCTGTGCCCTCTCTCTCTTGATCCTTTTACAATTGGGAACAGTTTCTCCCTATCTGCTCTGTCCAGCCCCCTCATGATTTTGAACATCTCTATCTAATCCCTTCTTAGCCTTCTCCTCTCCAAGAAGAACAGCCCCAACCTCTCCAATCTATCTTCATAACTGAAGTTTCTCATCCCTGGAATCATTCTTGTAAACCTCTTCTGCACTCTCTCCAATGCATTCACATCCTTCCTAAAGTGTGGCGACCAGAACTGTACACAATAACTAGTGTCCTATACAAGTTCTGCATAACCTCCTTGCTCTTGTACCCTATGCCCCTATTAATAAAGCCTAGGTCACTGTATGCTTTATTAACTGCTCTCTCCACCTGTCCTGCCACAATTAATGACTTATGCACATATACACCCAGTCCCTCTGCTCCTGCACACCCTCTGGAGTTGTATCCCTTACTTTATATTGTCTCTCCATGTTCTCCTTGCCAAAATGAATCACCTCATCCTTCTCTGCATTGAACTTCATCAGCCACCCATGTGCCCACTCTACCAACTTGTCCTTTTGAAGTTCTACACTGTCCTCCTCACAGTTTACAATGCTTCCAAGTTTTGTATCATGCGCAAACTTTGAAATTGTCCCCTGCATACCAAGATCTAGATCATTAATATATATCAGGAAAAGCAGGGGTCCCAATACCAACCCCTGGGAAACTCTACTACAAACCTTCCTCCAGCCGGAAAAATATCCATTAACCATTACCCTCTATTTCTTATTACTTAGCCAGTTTTGTATCCATGTTGCTACTGTCCCTTTTATTCCATGAGCTATAACTTTTCTCACGAGTCTGTTGTGCGGCACTGTATCGAATGCTTTTTGGGAGTCCATGTACACCACACCAACAGCATTACCCTCATCAACCCTCTCTGTTACCTCTTCAAATAAACTGCAGCAAGTTAGTTGAACACAATCTTCCCGTAAGAAATCTTCCTAATTATCACACATTTTTCCATATGACTATTAATTCTAACCCTAATAATTATTTCTAGAAGCTTCCCCAACACTGAAGTTAAACTAAATGGTCTGTAATTGCTGGGCTTATCCTTACAACCCTTTTTGAACAAGGGTGTAACGTTTGCAATTCTCCAGTCCTCTGGTACCTCCCCTGACTCTAGGAAAGACTGTAAGATTATTGCCAGTGCCCCTGCAATTTCCACTGTCACTTCCTTCGATATCCTTGGATGCATCTCATCCAGTCCCAGTGCCATGTCATCTTTAAGTACCGACAGTTTATTCAATACCTCCTGCTTATCAGTTTTGAACCCTTCTAGTGACAGATTTTCCATGGCCTGGGTAGCATCTGCCTCCTTGGTAAAGACAGATGCAAACTAATCATTTATCTCCTCAGTCATGTCCCTCGCCACCATTTGTAAATCCCATTTTTAACCCCTAATTGGCCCTTCTCCTTCTTTTACAACCCTTTTACTATTTATGTGCCGATAGAAGACTTTGAGATGCTCCTTTACGTTGGGTGCCAGTCTTTTCTCATGATCCCTCTTCACTTCCCTTATTTGCTTCTTCACATCTGAACCTTCTGTATTCAGCTTGGTTCTCAATTGTATTTCCTACCTGACACTGTTATGAGCACACTTTTCCTTTATCTTAATCTGTATTGCCTTTGTCATCCAGGGAGCTCTTGATTTGTTTGCCCTACCTTAGCTTTTTGAGGGAACATACCTTGACTGTGCCTGAACCATTTCTTCTTTGAAGGTAGTCCAACTACAGTTTTTTCCACCAACATTTGGTTCCAGTCTATCCGGCCCAGCTCCGTTCTTGCCCTATTGAAGTTGGCTCTCCACCAGTTAATTATTCTTACTCTGGAGTGCACTTTGCCCTTTTCTACTGTTATCCTAAACCTCATGATACAATGATCACTGTCTCCTAAATGTTCCCCTACTGATACTTGATGTACTTGGCTCACCTCATTTCCAAGAAGCATGTCTAGCAGTGCTTCCTTTCTTGTTGGACTGGACATGCACTGCTGTAGAAAATTCTACTGAACACGCTCTAAAAACTCGTGTCCGTCTCTGCCCTTTACACTGCCACTATCCCAGGCTATATTCAGGTATCTAAAGTCCCCCATTATACCTACTCTATAACGTCTGCACCTCTCTGTAATTTCCCTACAGATTTGTTCCTCTACATCCTTCACATTAGTTGGTGGCCTATAGACTACACCGAGCATTGTAATTATACCCTTCCTTAGTTCTAGCCAAATTGATTCTTTCCTTAAACGCTCTGGAACATCCTCTTTCTCCATCAGTGCAATGCTTTCCTTAACCAATACAACCACCCATCCTCCTTTTCTTCCTGCCCTATCTTTTCTGAACACCTTGTACCCAGGAATATTTAACACCCAGTCCTGCCCTTCCTTGGGCCAGGTCTCTGTTATCATAACAACATCATAATTCCACATGGCAATTTGAACCTATAACTCACCAATCTTATTTAATATACTCCGAGCATTCACATACATGCAGTGTAACCCTCATTTAGACTTGATTACTTTCTCCCTTACTCCGACTACGCCTATTGACTTACAGTTCTCTAATCTAGTGCTATCTGTCTCTTCCAGAGCAGCAGGTCTCTCAATGGTGTAGGGAGCAATTGACTGCACACAAGTGGATCTGCGGTCCCAGCATCAACTTCATTAATGTACAATTGTTGTGCAAACTTGCACATTATATTATGTTGGTGAATGCCCGCTATCCTGGCAGCATCCACAATGTCTTCATACTGAGGCAGTCTGACATTCTTGTTGTCTTCCAGCCACCACAAAGAACCAGAGACTGGCTGCTCTGAGACATGGAATAACATTTTTTAAATTTATTCATTCATGGGATGTGGGCTTTGCTGGCTAGGCCACCTTTTGTTGCCCATCCCTGCTTGTCCCTGAGAAGGTGGTGGTGAGATGCCTTCTTGAACCGCTGCAGTCCATGTGGTGTAGGTACATCCACTGTGCTGTTAGGAAGGGAGTTCCAGGATTTTGACCCAGCAACTGGAAAGGAACGGTGATATATTTCCAAATCAGAAAGGAGAGTGGCTTGGAGGGGAACTTCCAGGTGGTAGTGTTCCCACCTATCTGCTGCCCTTGTTCTTCTAGGTGGTAGTGGTTGTGGGTTTGGAAGGTGCTGCCTAAGGAACGTTGGTGAATTCCTACAGTGCATCTTGTAGATGGTACACACTGCTGCTACTGCGCTTTGGTGGTGGAGGGAATGAATGTTTGTGGATGTGGTGCCAATCAAGCGGGTTGCTTTGTCTTGGATGGTGTCCAGCTTCTTCAGCGTTGTGGGAGCTGCACTCATCCAGGCAAGAGGGCAGTATTCCATCACTTGTGCCTTGTAAATGGCAGTCGGGCTTTGGGGAGTCAGGAGGTGAGTTACTCATCACAGGATTCCTAGCACCTGACCTGCTCTTGTAGCCACAGTGTTTGTATGGCTAGTCCAGTTCAGCTTCTGGTGAATTGGTAACGCCCAGGATGTTGATAGTGGGGAATTCAGTGATGGTAATGCCATTAAACAACAAGGGGCGATGGTTAGATTCTGTCTTGTTGGAGATGGTCACTGCCTGGCACTTGTGCCGTGCAATTGTTACTTGTCACTTGTCAGCCCAAGCCTGGATATTGTCCAGGTCTTGCTGCATGGATATGGACTGCTTCAGTATCTGAGGAGCCACGAGTGGTGCTGAACATTGTACAATCATCAGCAAACATTCCTACTGCTGACCTTACGATGGAAGGAAAGTCATTGATGAAGCAACTGAAGATGGTTGGGCTGATGACACTACCTGAAGAACTCTTGCAGTGATGTCCTGGAGCTGAGATGACTGACCTCCAGAAACCACAACCATCTTCCTTTGTGTTAGGTATGATTCCAACCAGTGGAGATTTTCCCCTTGATTCCAACTGACTCTAGTTTTGCTGGGGCTCCTTGATGCCACATTTGGTCAAATGTGGCCTTAATGTCAAGAGCAGTCACTCTCATCTCGGGAGTTCAGCTCTTCTGTCCATGTTTGAACCAAGGCTGTAATGAGGTCAGGAGCTGAGTGGCAAGTAATACAAGTAATCCTGTTTTATAGCTTCACCGGATTGGCTCATCACTCTTACTGATACTGTGATGGATTCCTACATATAGCTGATGACTCCCCTCTGCCATGTGATCACATGAGGACAATGGACGTTCCATGAGAGCCATGCTGCCAGCAGGAATGTCATGGAGCAAACCATCAGTGTTCTCAAACAACAGTTTCACTGCCTAAGCTGCTTGGGGTAGTACCCTTCAACATACACTGAAGCGTGGCTTCAAGTTCATGGTATTCTGCTGCATCCTTTACAACCTCACTTTTGTGGTGTTACAGTCATTGCCATCAGGCATACAGAGGCCACATTTGGAGGGTCTTTAAACTAACTTGGCAGGGGTGTGGGAACCAGGGGTGAATATTAGAGAGTAATACCAAGGCGGAGGAGGGCATGCCAGGAGCAGCACCAGGCATACCTAAAGATGAGCCAATCTGGTGAAGCTATAAAACAGGATTACTTGTGTGTTAAACAGTGTAAGCAGCAAGAGATAGACAGAGCTAAACAGTCCCACAACCAACAGATCAGATCTAAGCTCTACAGTCCTGCCACATCTAGTCGTGAATGGTGGTGCACAATTAAACAACTGACTGGAGGAGGAGGTGCCACAAATATCCCCATCCTCAATGATGGAGGAGCCAAGCACATTAGTGCAAAAAATAAGGCTGAAGCAGTTGCAACAATCTTCTGCTAAGAGTGCCCAGTAGATGATCCATCTTGGCCTCCTCTGGAGGTCCCCAGCATCACAGGTGCCAGTCCTCAGCCAATTCAATTCACTCCACGTGATATCAAGAAATGGCTGAAGGCACTGGATACTGCAAAGGCTATGGGCTCTGACAATATTCCGGCAATAGTACTGAAGACTTGTTCTCCAGAACTTGCCACACCCCTAGCCAAGCTATAACACTGCCATCTACATGGCAATGTGGAAATTTGCCCAGCTAAGTCCTGTACACAAAAAGCAGGACAAATCCAATTGGGCCAATTACAGCCCCGTCAGTCTATTCTCAATCATCAGTAAAGTAATGGAAGGGGCCATCAACAGTGCTATCAGGTGGCACTTGCTTAACAATAACCTGCTCACTGATGCCCAGTTCGGGTTCCGCCAGGGCCATTCAGCTCCTGACCTCATTACAGCCTTGGTTCAAACATGGACAGAAGAGCTGAACTCCCAAGAGGAGAGTGACTGCTTTTGACATTAAGGCCACATTTGACCAAGTGTGGCATCAAGGAGCCCCTGCAAAACTAGAGTCAGTTGGAATCAAGGGGAAAATCTCCACTGGTTGGAATCATACCTAACACAAAGGAAGATGGTTGTGGTTTCTGGAGGTCAGTCATCTCAGCTCCAGGACATCACTGCAAGAGTTCCTCAGGTAGTGTCATCAGCCCAACCATCTTCAGTTGCTTCATCATTGACTTTCCTTCCATCGTAAGGTCAGCAGTAGGAATGTTTGCTGATGATTGTACAATGTTCAGCACCACTCGTGGCTCCTCAGATACTGAAGCAGTCCATATCCATGCAGCAAGACCTGGACAATATCCAGGCTTGGGCTGACAAGTGACAAGTAACAATTGCACGGCACAAGTGCCAGGCAGTGACCATCTCCAACAAGACAGAATCTAACCATCGCCCCTTGTTGTTTAATGGCATTACCATCACTGAATCCCCCACTATCAACATCCTGGGCGTTACCAATTCACCAGAAGCTGAACTGGACTAGCCATACAAACACTGTGGCTACAAGAGCAGGTCAGGTGCTAGGAATCCTGTGATGAGTAACTCACCTCCTGACTCCCCAAAGCCCGACTGCCATTTACTAGGCACAAGTGATGGAATACTGCCCACTTGCCTGGATGAGTGCAGCTCCCACAACGCTGAAGAAGCTGGACACCATCCAAGACAAAGCAACCCGCTTGATTGGCACCACATCCACAAACATTCATTCCCTCCACCACCAAAGCGCAGTAGCAGCAGTGTGTACCATCTACAAGATGCACTGTAGGAATTCACCAACGTTCCTTAGGCAGCACCTTCCAAACCCACAACCACTACCACCTAGAAGAACAAGGGCAGCAGATAGGTGGGAACACTACCACCTGGAAGTTCCCCTCCAAGCCACTCTCCTTCCTGATTTGGAAATATATCACCGTATTACCATTCCTTTCCAGTTGCTGGGTCAAAATCCTGGAACTCCCTTCCTAACAGCACAGTGGGTGTACCTACACCACATGGAATGCAGCGGTTCAAGAAGGCATCTCACCACCACCTTCTCAGGGGCAACCAAAGATGGGAAATAAATGGTGGCCTAGCCAGCGAAGCCCATATCCCATGAATGAATAAATAAAAAAAATGTTATTCCATGTCTCAGAGCAGCCAGTCTCTGGTTCTTTGTGGCGGCTGGAAGACAACAAGAATGTCAGACTGCCTCAGTGTGAAGACATTCACCAACATAATGTAATGTGCAAGTTTGCACAACAATTGTACATTAATGGAGTTGATGATGGGACCGCAGATCCACTTGTGTGCAGTCAATTGCTCCCTACACCATTGAGAGTCCTGCTGCTTTGGCAAAACCATATGCTTGCTCATCCTGCTTCTCTCTGGTTAGAGAGAAAATTATCAATTCTTCTCTCCTCATGTACAGTGCCTCTGTAACCTTCCGGATGCAGTAATGAATGGTGAACTAGGATATGTTTGCAATGTTGCCTGCCCCTGCCTGGAAGCATGTTTGTGTAGAAGTTGAGAGTGGTGCTGACCTTCGTGTGCATTGCAAAGTGCTATCCTTGTCTTGCTGCGAGGCTGTAGATCCTGTTGAAGGAGATGGAACAGTTCTGGGACTACTTCCTTGATGAATCTCAGGTGCCTCAAGCATTGCCTTAGGTTAAGGTGGAGATCGGAGAAATGTTGCCTAAAACCTTTGCTGTGAAAGCCTTCTGTGGCAAGCCCTCTTCCTCCTCCATTTGTCTCAAGCTTCTCAACTCTGCAGTCCCAGCTGTATTTCCCGTTATGTTGCAGGCCCTGAGGCACTGCAACTGTAGCGCCCATAACCATTGCAGCCATTCTGTGGACAAGTCTCAAAACTAGCTAGCAAGAAACAGCAACACTCTTTTCCAAATCCAGTATCTCATCAGAACTCCTTGAAGCACACCACAAACATAGCAAAAGCAACAGTGAAGCACCTCACTTGTAAATTGGATGACTGGTCCTTTAAATGTCAGGAAACCCCTCGTAAGCCTGTTATGATCCATGGCCCCCAGGTTGTTGGCAAGATCTGGTTAGGAATCAATAGCATTTTGTTCAAAGTAGAAAAGGTTTGAAATTCAAGACACTTGCTCAGTGAATAAAGACACAAAATTCCATGGGTTTTGAGCAAACAAAAATAAACTTTACAAGATTAAAAAGATAAAACAATTTACAATATCTATCTTATACTCTAACATTCAGGGTTTTTATGAGGTACATGTGAATTAAGAAGCAAACTGTTGAACACACCACACTACACAATAAATGGCAGATGTGACCAGGGCAGAGGCTATGGATTTCTCAACAATGCACCCAGATGTCAGTAAACACTGTGAGTCAATCAATCTCACTGAAATTCTGATTCTCTCTCACAAGGAAATCCTGTCTTCACCTTCGAAGATCTAACCTGGGAATTCTCTCCAAAAGTTGCTGCAACTTGGATGGCATCAACAATTGCCCACTTCATAGGGTTTCAACCTCGTCCCCTGAGATTCCCAAGTATACACTCAAACTTAAACCCACAAGCACAACTTCAGCTCTTTGGTTGCGCCAAGCAGAAGACTACTGCCCCCAACGGTCCACAGGATGGAGTCACCAACTTTGGGCTGCCGCCTTGGATCTTCAGGGCTTCCCCTGAGCCCTCTTCAATTACCAGGCTTATCCGAGCCCTCCTCACTTAAAGTCTACTACCCGCCGTCTTTCTCTGTTTGGAGCCTGTTTCTCTGCTCCTCTTTTTTAAGACTGAACTGGGACCTTTTCCTGTCCCTGTCCCTTGCCCTGTTGGGACCTCTCCCTGTCCCCTCTCCCCATTCCTTTCCTGGGGCACTTCACTTCTATGCAGCTCTGCTCCTGGACACCTGACTTGGGTTTTCACACCCTTTTTCTTTCTGCACAGGTGTGTTGGGCTGGTCTTTGGCCTAAAATACTTAAAGATGCAGATTTGCTGAATGGCAAATGTGCAGCCCAATCCCAGTCCGCGCATGCATGGGAAGTCCAAGATTTGCTTAGACTTTGAGTTCCTGACCTTCAATCTGAATACCAATGTGAGTCTAGTTTTTATACCAAGCTGAACCCATGCTCAGCTCATAGAGGTCTACAGCACAGAAAAGGGCTCTTCGGCCCATCGATTCTGCGCCAGTCAAATAAGTACCTAACTATTCTAATCCCATTTTCCAGCACTAGGCCCATAGCCTTGTATGTCATGGCATCGCAAGTGCATTTCCAAATACTTCTTAAATGTTATGAGGCTTTCTGCCTCTACCACCCTTTCTACAATTAATCTATACTTGGAGAGGCAGGGATTGATCAAGGACAGTCAGCATGGTTTTGTAAGGGGAGGTCATGTCTGACCAATTTGACTGAATTTTTCGAAGAGGTGACCAGGTGTGTTGATGAGGGCAATGTAGTCTATTTGGGCTTCAGCAAGGCTTTTGATAAGGTCCCGCATGGGAGACTGATAACAAAGGTAAGGGCCCATGGGATCCAAGGCAATTTAGCAAATTGGATCCAGAATTGGCTGAGTGGCAGGAAGCAGAGGGTGATGGTCGAGGGGTGTTTTTGTGAGTTCTAGATTCCCACCACCCTCTGGATGAAAGAAATCCTTCCTCACATCTCCTCTAAACCTCCTGTCCCTTATCTTAAACCTGGTTATTGATCCCTCCACCAAGAGGAAATTTTCCTCCCCCTCCACCCTATCTATGCCCCTCATAATTTTATACACCTCAATCATGTCCTCCATCAATTTCCTCTGGTCCAGGGAAAATAACCCCAGTCTATCCAATCTCTCCTCATAACTAAAACTCTCCAGCCCAAGCAACATCCTGGTAAATCTCCTCTGCACTCTCTCTAGTGCTATCACATCCTTCCTGTAATGTGGATTCCAGAATTGCACACCATATTCTAATTGTGGGCTAACCAGCATTTTATACAGTTCCAGCATAACCTCCCTGCTCTTGTATTCTATGCCTCAGCAAATAAAGGCAAGTATCCCATATGCCTTCTTAATCACCTTATCTGCCTCTCCTGCTACCTTAAGAGACCAGTGGACAGGCACACCAAAGTCCCTCTGATCCTTGGTACTTCCTAGGGTCCTACCATTCTTCGTGTATTCCCAAGCCTTGTTTGTCCTGCCCAAGTGCATCACCTCAAACTTATTTGGATTAAATTCCATTTGCCAATGAAGACCATCTGACCAGCCCATCTATATCCTCCTGCAATCTAAGGCTATCCTCCTCACTATTTATCACCCAACCAATTTGCGTGTCATCTGAGAACTTACTGATCAACCCTCCTACATTCAAGTCTAACTCGTTTATATATACCACAAACAGCAAGAGGCACTGGTCCCTGTGGAACCCCACTGGACACAGGCATCCAGTTACAAAAACACCCCTTGACCATCACCCTCTGCTTCCTGCCACTCAGCCAATTCTGGATCCAATTTGCCAAATTACCTTGGCAAAGGTAATTCCATGGGCTCTTACCTTTGTTATCAGTCTCCCATGCGGGATCTTATCAAAAGCCTTGCTGAAGCCCAAGTAGACTATGTCAAATGCATTGCCCTCATCTACACAGCTGGTCATCTCTTCGAAAAACTCAATCAAATTGGTCAGGCATGACCTCCCCTTAACAAAACCATGCTGAATGTCCTTGATCAATCCCTGCCTCTCCAAGTGTAGATTAATTCTGTAATTGCACAATTACAGAACTGAAACAAGTTAAGACTTCACCAGAGACAGACCTGGCCAACAGTGAAACCAAAATAAAGGACCAGGACAAAGTTCCATCACAGACAGAAAAAGAAAAGACAGAAATGAGATTGGAAAATGTAAATTCAATACTGAGGCGCAAGGAGAAGAAGAAAAAGCTGAGCTAAATGAAAAGATTCATAAGCTCGCAAAATGATTTAAAAATAAAACAGCAAACAAGTGTTTGGATGAAATTGTGAAACAAGTGGAAATGAAGGTTCCATTTGTGAAACGTATACATCCAGCAAGAACATGGCAGACAACATGGAAAAAGAAAATCCGAGTCCACTCTAGGAATGAATGGAGTGCACACTCCCCTTGGAAGGAACGGGACAAACCCACAGTACCAGGAAGAAGCAGATGAGTTGTTAGTAAAGAGAAATACAACTAGAAGGAGCGCAAAAAGCAAAAGGTGATAACCAAGTACCAGAAACACAGAGTACTGCTACCATTCCTCCAAAAGTGACACACCAAGATGTGGAAGAACTGTCAAACCTCAAGACTGTCTGAATTTATAAAGTCAGAGACTTGTGATGGGCGAGCAGCGATAGCAAATAACAATTGTATCAGAAATTGTTATACTCTGTTGGAAAAGTAAGTTTTCTTTGGCACAGAAAGGGGGATGTTGTACGTGCCTGCATGCTACTATAATGTAAAGGTGCTCAGCAGAGTAAGGGTTAATGTGGGACTGGAGAATAGTACTGTTCATGGTATGATGTATAGAGTCACATTGTAATAGTCTGAGAGGAACTGTCTAGAAAGAACATTCTAGAACCAGCTTAAGTGGATGTAACAGCATCATGCATGACTGTAACCTTGAATCTGTAAATAGTTAAATGTTAACAATAAACGGTTCATATTTAAATATACAAATCTCAAGATCTCATCGTTGAGACATGATAGAGGACCTGATAGAGACTAAAGATTTTGATGTTGATGAAATGAATGACCTTGTCAAGTTTACTTATTACTTCAGGATTACACTTACTGTAGACGATGTTTAACCTCTTTATGCCACTTGCATTCTGCAGATAGAGCTTGTGGCTAAGGCTTGCTGTGAATACCTGGAAGCCCATTTACACCCATCAAACTGCATAATGGTCTGGTTGTTTGCTGAGAGTCACAACTGAGTTGAATTGATGGACATAGCTGATAAGTACGCCTGCGAACTTTTTGGATGAAAAGAGTGCTATGATGTGCTTTGGTGAATTATTTGCAAAGTCCTCACATTCTACTACTTCATTAAAATGTTCATGCAGTGATGTGAATGTGGAAAAAGAGAAGCAAGTATATAATGCTGCTATGAAGTGGCTGCACTCAAATCCACAACATCACACCAAGTGGTTGCCCAGGTAGGTTGACACTAATTTTTAGTTGGAGTTTGGAGAGAAGTCCTTTTGATACAGTTAAAGAGGCTTAGTTACTTATTTACAATGGGATGAAGAATCATTATTTGTAGATTAACATGCAAATAGGGTCAGCGCGACAAATAGTAAACATTATTGATGCATTGGCTTTTAGTGCTGTAGTGTGAGGGTGGGGTAGAGGTTTAGGGGCTGGGCTTGGTCAGTCAAAAATAGCATTATTTGTAGAATGCTTCAAAGAGCAGAGACAATGATTCACAACATACCGCACACAACTTTGACAAGCTTAAATCATTCACCAGCAAAAACTATGCTATGATTTGTTTTTCATTAAGTGATTATGTCGTGTTAAATTGTGTAATTGCGTTCCATGTTGAGAGTATTTTACTACTTGTAATATGTAAGGATTGTTGCATTTCTAGTTAGTATGTAACTGATTTAGGAGTAAAACCAAGTAACAACATTAGTCATGCATTCTTAATATTTTTTACCAGCATTGATAAAATGCACTGTCATATTTTGTTAAATCAAAAAACTGCAACACTGAAGTTTGGAAACCAAAGGAAAAATACCAGAAAGTAGGTTAGACAGCAGCTGTGGTGAGAGTATTCTCCACAGCTGAAACCTTGATTTGTCTATTCTGCAGTATTACCAGCAGTTTCAGTTTTTGTTCTATATTTTGATAGTTGACTGCTGACTTGCAATTACCCACGTAACCATGGTTCCAACATCACTAACAGTTCCAAAGTAATTAATTGGTTATGAAGTATTTTGAGGCATCCTGAGGATGTGTAAAACATAAGTTCTTCTTGCTGTGGGATAGTTCTGATTTACTGAGCAGAGATTAAACCTGACATTCAGCATGAAGTTCCACAGCTGCTAAATGCCACCTATTGGAACAAATAGGCTTTGATATTTTGCATCCTGCATTGTTATATGATCGCATAGTTAATAAGCAAGCAAAAAAATGTGAACTATTTTCGCACATTTTACTTAAAAATGATCAAGGTTTAAATTATTCATCAGCCTGCAAACACTTTTCTGATAAAGGTTTTTGCCAAAATTTCTCTTCATGTTGCGAGTTGAGTATTTCTAATTGTAAGAGTCAGGTAGAAACACAAAATAATAAAATAGGCTTGAGGCGGAATTGTCCCAGGTTTGCACTAAGTACGGTAGCAGCTGGGTAAAATGATGTTTTACCTGCCAGCCGCAATAACGGCTTCTCACTCCGTATCTTCCCAAACCTGCCGCATTAATTATGCATTCCCGGGAACCACACCGTTTCCATGGTGGCGGGCTCTCATACGCCCACCACACCATCACCTCACCGCTCCATCACGCTGGGCGCCATATTTAAAGTGCAGCCATGTGCACACCTCTCAGTGCTTCCAGCCCAGGACTGCTGCATGGAAGACATGGTCCCAAAAGGCAAAAAGACTGCAGCACCACCCCCTCTTCAGTGACGCATCCCTCGAGCATCTTTTGAACACCGTGCAGGCCCACAATGATGTCCTTTACCCTTGCTCTGACCACAGGAGGGGCAGATGCATCACCGATCCAGCACAGGAGGCCAGCACCAACATTCTGTAAAAGAGGTCAGCCACCCAGTGCCACTACAGGATGAATGGTCTCATCCGTTCTGCCAGAGTAAGTCACTCTTCTCATCACTCTCAACTCACACACTCACAAACCCATCACACACCCACAGGGATCTCACACCTCAAGGGACAACACCACTGACTCTCACACACACCCTCACATCTCCTTCAGGCTCATACCCTCTGGAGCTTGTGTCCTCATCCTGTCCATGTCTCCAGTCACTACACAAACATTCCACACAATGCCATGTGTCCTGCTCACATTCTCTCCATCTGTTTTCTTGCAGGGGAAGCCTGCTCACATCAGCAGGGACAGGTCCCAGACTGGATGTGGAGTGGCCCACATTAGGTCCCTCACTCACTTTGAGGAGTGTGTCATTGCGCTGACTGTTGAGGATGTGGACTGTGCCTTTGGTGATGGTGAGGTTGGCAGTGAACACCCACCTCAGGATCCTGCACCACATCATCCCTCTCTCAGTGCTTCTGTGAGTGCTCTTTCTCCTGCTTTTCACTCTGCTGCCATGCACTACTTCATCATCAGCGGTCCCTCGGAATCGAGGATGATGTCTGTCAGGTTTGGTGAGACTTCAGATGACCGAGCAGCCCAATTCTGGATCCACATGTTCTTCCGCAGTGGGGGCACAGGGGAGTGGAAATTGCAGCCCTGGGTTGGCTTCCTTCTCCTTCCTCTGCCTCGCTGTCGAGTTGCTGAGCCTCAAAGTGGCTTGCGCCTTAACAGACCATGCACTACTTATCTCTACTTTGGTTCACAGTGACCAACGCCCTCACCAGGCAGTCCCTCAGCTCCATCCACATCCTCACCTCCAGCCAAGAGGACACCTCCTCCATTGAAGAGCTGGAATAAGCAGCCTGGAAGACCCATTACAATACTTACCCACACCCTGCACCAGCGCAGAGACACACACTTCAATGGGACCTAGATCTAGAGCAGGCTCAGGATCACAATCTGGTGGTCACCGCATGGACACATGTCCACAGCAACAGGAGGCAGGTTCATGTGAGCACCCTGGCACTCAGAGGATTGCTGGGGTCAGGCATCTGATAGGTCCGAGTCAAATTGGCCTTCCAACTCATTGTGAAGAGTCAGCAGAAGGCATGGGAAAATCACACAGAACTGTTGGAAGCCATCAGCAGAGTGGCACGTGAATCGGAGGAGTCCTTCTGCCTGCTCTCTGGTGAAATGGTGCCCACATGTGCGTGTATGGAGGTCTCCATGGGGAGGATGGCAGATGCCATGGAGACCCTGGTCCAGCAGAACGTGGAAATGTGTGCAGACCTGCACTCCATTGCGGGAGCCAGGGGTGAGTCCTGCAGTGGCAACATGAGAGGGAAACAGGGCACCATGACATCCCTCCAGGTGTTCCTTTCCCTTAAGAATTCAGGCCGGGGTCCCTTGGAATCCAAAGGGAGGAGGAGCGGCAGCTGGACACCTCTGGGTCATCCACTCAGGAATCTCAGAGGCCGTCCTCTCCCACTGAGTCCCCTTTGCCTGTGAGCCCCTCAACATCATCCTCTGTCACCGCAGAGGGAGCAGCTGGCCAACGAGTGATTCTGGAGGGAGAAGTGTGCGTGTGGCAGGGCCTTTCGGAGTCTCGCGCAAGTGCTCTCCCATGAATGTGGATCTTTCACATATCACACTCACCTCAATGTCTTGAACTTTTTGAATGTTGCCTGCTGGGATTTGCTTTCAGTTGTCCATCTGAGCTGACCTGCATCTCCGCCCACCCAATGATCACACTCCCATGCAGCACCTGATCTCGCCCACCACGACTCTTATTTCACTTTCGATTTGAACAGCATGGTCCGGATTTGGGTTTTTTTGTGCATGCTCCCATATTTTCCCCTCCCCCAGTCACCCATTCCCTCTCCCCCATCACAGTTGAACCCCCTGGAATCACCTTCCACCCCCCCTCTGTGACCTACCAGCCACAACCTTTTCCTTCGGGGATGTCCAGGTGAACGTGCACATTCCCTTCCTTCCCGAAAATCCCACCCCCATCCACATTCACTTCCCCGGCCTCCTCCTTCCTGCCCCCAGGGTCTGTGTCTGCCTCCAAGTCCCCACCAAGCACCCTCGCTGTCCATTCTACCATGACCTTTGAACCGTCACCCTCCCACGCTACCCCCCTCACTCTGCCCTCGGTCATTCTCACCATTCCCTCATTCCAAGCCCACCCTCAGTTCGCTCCCCAGGAGGCAGTCATGGACCCATCAGACCCCTCCCTTGCACGTTCACCTGGTTATCCCCCGCTCAGGACCCCTTCCCCTCTTGAAACCCCCTCCCCACCTTGGAATACCTTCCCCCCTTAGAACCACTTCTCCCCTCCAGTCACCCACCCCTTTGGTCCTCCCCCGACCCTGGACTCCACCCTGCTTAGTGCTTCCACTTTCCTGAGTCCTTCGGACACTCTTACTCCTTCTGTGACCCTTAGCCCTTCCCTCTTCCCGACTCTTTCATCCACCCTTACTTCTTCCTCCAGCCTAATTCTATCTCCTCTCCACACACCTTCCTCCCCCTGGATTCCTTCCCCTCTCCACATTCCTAACCCCCTCTGAACTTATTCCCTTACACCCCCCTTACACCTACGCCTAAAGTTGCCATCTTCTCCCCTATTGCCCCCTTCTCCCCCCCCTGTTCACTCCCCCCTCCCAATGTCCCTCCTGACACTTACACTGCCCCCTCTCAAACTCACTCCATCCTGACACCTTCATTCCCTCCCTCCCAGTCTCACCCCATGCTGACACCTCTTCCTCTCCCAGTCAATCTTAGACCATCCTCTCCCACCCCCGGTACATTTTCCTCTTCCAAACACAGTTGGAACTTCCTCTCCACCCTCTTCACCATCCTTCATTGTGAGTAGACCCTCAACAGTGACTTTCCAACTTCTGTGAGCTGTATCGCAGCAGGGCCATGTCCATGAGAATCCACCCAGCATGCCCTGGACGTTCCCCCAGTGTGCTGTTGCTGTTGGGCTGCAGCATTTTCTGCTCCTTGGATATCTGCGGTGTGAGCTAGGCCCTGGTGGTAAGTCTTGACTTCTGCACGTCACACTTGTTAAGACGTGTTCTGCATCGGCGTTCTTTCCCGTCAATGTGGACGGACAATCCAGCAGGGCAGATGATCCTGGCGGGCTGACCTTATAATGATATGCAGGGTATTACAATAGGTCCCCAATGTCTGATAGTGGGGAATGCGGACCACCATCGATGGACTGAGTGGATGATCGCAAGCTGGTTTCACAATGTCGTGAAACCAATTTCAGCCTTCTCACCATATTGTCTGCTCAAGCCACCGAACACGCCTGACGCCAGCGGGCATGGAAAATTCCGCCCTTCGGGTGTAATTGCGCTTCAATTTAGTCAAAGTTCAAAACAGTTTTAACTTTACATTAATGCTAAAATGTAAATTGGTATTAAGGCACAAAGCTTTTCCAAAGTGAAGCTGTGACTCCAGGTTAAGGATGTGTTAATATTATAAGTCAGAATTTTCCATCCCCATAGGCGTCAGGCATCAGGCATCATGGTGGGCATGAGCAGACAATATGGCGAGAAGGCCAAAAATCGGTTTTACACCATCATGAAACCAGTTTGCGATCGGCTGCTCCACCTGTCACTGGCTTTCCCACTGTCCAACTTCAGGAACCTAATTCCAATGCATTCGCATCTTGTCATCTTGCCTGGATCATCCCCCCATGTCAAATTTACTGCCCATGTTGGTGGGAAAACACACCAGCCCAGAACATGTCTGGACAAGTCTGACATGCAGAAGTCAGGAGTGACTGTTAGGAAATCGCGGATTTCCAAGGAACAGAAGATGCTGGAGCCCTACAGCCACCGGACCCTGGAGGAACATGTGCATCGCATGCTGGGTGGATTCTCACGAACAAGTCTCCACCATGAATCAGCTCACTGAAGGTGGGAGGTCTCCATTGAAGTCTGGGGTCTGTTTCAGAAAATCACGGTCTTGGCCATGGGCTGCTATGGATGATCACTGAGGGAAGGGAGAGAAGATCTGGCTGTAAGGGGGAGAGGAAGGTGTACCAGGGGTTGGGTGGGAGAGGAAGGCCTAGCTTTGGCTAGGAGAGGAAGGTGTACTGGAGGGGGTGTTGGTTGAGGTTGGGAGGGCGGCATGAAGGTGTCGGGTGGGGGGTCGTGAGGTTGGGAAGAGGGGAACAAAAGTGTCAGGGTCATGAGTTTGAAAGGGGGTAAATAAATGTGTCGGGTTGTGAGGTTGGGACGGGGGGGACAAGGGTGGCAGGGGTGAGATTGGGAGGTGGGAATGAAGGTGTCAGGGGGATGCGGTTGGGAGAAGTGAACAAAGTTGTCTGGGGGGAAGTTGGGAGGGGGAGAACAAAGGTGTTGGGAGTGTGAGGTTGGGAGGGAGGTATGGAGTATGGGGCAGGAGGGTGTAATGGCAGAGAATGCAGCAACTGCGGAGCTAAGTATAAGTGGAGAGGAACATGTGAAGTAAGGGGTTCGGAGTGGAGAAGGTGTTCGGAGGGGGAAGAAGTCCAGGGGTAGGAAAGAGTTCAGAGGGGGCATGACTTCTGGGAGGGAGGAAGGAGTTCGGAGCAGGGAAGGAGTCCAGGGAGAGGAAGGAGTCCGGGCGGAGGAGGGAGTAAGTGTGGAGGGAGAAGTAAGGATGGAGGAGGGTGGAGGATGAAGTAAGGGAAGTATGTCCAGGTGAACGTGCAAGGGAGGTGTCTGTGAGTCAATGACGGCCTCCTGGGGAGTGAACTTAGTGTGGGCATGGCAGTGGGGAATGGTGAGTCTGAGAGGGGCCAGAGTGAGCCTGAAGTGTGGGAGGCTGAGGGTGTGACAGTAGCGGTAGAAGGGACAGCGAGAGTGATTGGTGAGGACTCGGAGGCAGACACAGACCCTAGGGGTGGGAAGGAGGAGGTTGGGGAGGTCAATGTGGATGGGAGTGGGATTCTCGGGAAGGTAGAGAACGTGCACATTCACCTGGACATCCTGGAAAAAAAAGGGTTCCGGTTGCTAGGTGATGGTGGGGAGGCGGAAGGTGATGCCGGGGGTTTGGGGGCGGGGGGGGTCGGGGGGGGGGGGGCGGTGGTCAACAGTGATGGGGGAAAGGACATGAGTAACTGGAGGATGGGAAAGGACAGGTGAGTGGAGAAGAAACCTTACTACGACCATGTTTTTCAAATCGAAAGCGAGCAGAGCCTTGTGTTGGGAACAGGTGCTGCATGGGAGTGTGATCAGTGGGTGGGTGGAGACACAGGTCAGCTCAGATGGACAACTGAAAGAGAACCCCAGCAGGCAGCATTGAAAATGCTCAGGACATTGAAATGAGTGTGATGGATGAAGGCTCTGTGTATGTGGGAGATGCTTCCATGAGGCTCCGAAAGGCCCTGTCTCACCACACACACACACACACACACACACACACACACTTCTCCCTCCAGAATCACTTGTGGTCCAGCTGTGTGTAGCTGAACTGCTTGTGGGGAGGGGGTGTGGGGGTGCTGCAGTGAGAGGACTCGTGAAGCCTGTAAATGAAGTTGAAAGACACCATTACACATTATTCAGTGAAAGTGAACATATTTTCAGATTATAAAGTGACAAAATGTGTTCACCAGTGTAACCACTTGTGATCAGAAATCCTTTACTTTTCTAGGCCTAACACTTCTAGGTGCTGCCCTGACATCCGCAGCAGGGGTGGAAACAGCCTGTGCAATGGTTGGTGCTGTTGGCTCTGATGACTTCAGCATGGGTCCTCTGGACAGCCAAGGCCTTAAAGGCCACAGCTCGCCTTGGCTGTCCTCCTGTGGGCCAGCTGCTCCCTCTGCGGTGACAGAGGACGATATTGAGGGGCTGGTAAGCAAAGGGGACTCGGAGGAAGAAGACAGCCCATAAGACTCCTGAGTGGATGACCCAGAGGTGTCCAGCTGCTGCTCCTCCTCCTTTTGGGTGCCCAAGGGCCCCAGTCTGACTCCTTGAGGGGAAAAAGCACCTGGAGGGACTTCGAGATGCCCCGTTTCCCTCTCATGTTGCCACTGCAGGAACTCACCCATGGCTACCACGATGGAGTGCAGGTCTGAAACATTTCCGTTTTCTGTTGGACCAGGGTCTCCATGGCATCCACAATCCTTGCCATGGAGACCTCCATACGTGCATATGTGGGCACCACTTCATCAGAGAGCAGGCAGATGGACTCATCCGACTCACGTGCCACACTGTTGAGGGCTTTCAACAGCCCTGTGCGATGTTGCCCCGCCTTCTGCTGACTCTCCATGATGAGTTGGAAAGCCTAATCCAGAGTTTTGTCATCTGACTCGGACCTCACAGATGCCTCTTCCCCAGCTGTCCTTCGAGTGTCAGGGAGCTCAGCTGAACTTGCCTCTTCCCGCTGTGGACTCATGTCTGTGGGGCAACCACCAGGTTGTGAACCCGAGCCTGTTCTTCATCTAGGTCCCACCGAGGTGTGTGTCTTTTTCCCAGAATGCAGTGGTGGCTGGATCATTGAATTTATTCAAGGCTGAGTTAGGCAGATTTTTGATAGACAAGGGAGTCAAGGATTATGGGGGGCAGACAGACAAGTGGAGTTGAGACCACAACCAGATCAGCCGCGATCTTATTGAATGGCAGAACAGGCTCAAAATGCTGAATGGCCTTCTGCTCCTAATCCCCGTGCTCCTATATTCTTGGAACAGACTGGCAACTGTAATCACTCTAAATACTTTTTAATAGAATAGAGCAATACAGGTCGAGATTAAAGCTGGGCTGTCCTTGCTTCATATGGTTTACTATCGCACCATGTGGCACATTGTAACCATAGAATATAGAATACACAATTAACGTGGGCTCCTTACATGGAAAGAAACATAGACTCTTATTGTTAAAGTTTTTTATTCTGTTAATGGAATCTTCCTGTCCTTATATTTTTGGTGAGGAAAAACACTAAATGCATTTTGATTATGACACAAACAGAATGAAATCTTAACTAAAAACTAAATATGCTGGTAAAACTTAGCAGCTCTGGCAGCATCTGTGGAGAGAGAAATAGAGTCTGTATGACTCTTCAGAGCTAAAGAGAAGCAGAAATGTGATGGATTTTATACTGTTTAAGAGAGAATGGAGAAGGAGAAGCTGGATAGAAGATCAGGGATAGGTGGGAGCTCAGGAGAGAATGACAAATATGTCATGGACACAAGACAAAGGGGGTGTTAATGGTAATGGTTAAAAACTAAAAAAGGTGCTGATAGTGGCATGAAGCTAAGAGCAGAATATGTTAATCTTAGTTTTTAATGTTTCTTTTATTATGAAGTTCCCTTCTAGTTTGTGAAAACAGGATCGATGTCAAGCATAAATAATTAACCATAAATTAATAAACAGACAGTTTCAGGATTATTACAGTCAGACAGCTAAAGAAAATCAAACTCTTAGTTTGATTCTTGATCCAGAGAAAATTATTCAGCATTTGGACTGAATGTACATGAGTGTGTAAAATGTTAATCCACTGAAGAACAAGGTTCATGATTTGTGTATATGATACCAGTGACAGCTATAGTGCGTGGCATGCTATTGCCAATCAAACTTTGGCTTCTTCCAGTTACTGATAAAATATTTTGTCCAGGAAAGAACATCAGCAAGGAAGTGTTGAAAGTTTAACTTTACTTTATCTAAATTGGAAAGGGGCACAATGATACCGTTGTAGTAATCTAAAAAGAAAACACTGCTGATACTGGAAATCTGAAGTAAGGACAGAAAGTGCTGAAAAAACTCAACAGATCAGGCCAGGTGACCAACTGTCCTGGATATTATGGGACTATTCTGTATTTGAGGCATGTTGTCCCATGTCCTCGGTTTTTTGCTGTTAGGACGCTGTTTGTCACTTATTTTTGATGTTTGGTTATCGCACATGCTCAGTACGTACTTGTGTATGCGCATTGCGTTCCTGCCCCAGTGGCCCACTTTCACAGATTCTCCAACACCCCTGCTCCACGATTCCCCATGTTAAAGTGTCTCTTAATTTTTTCTCCTAGAGCTGGTCACCTTAGGTTAGGCAATGTCTGTGGAGAGTGAAACAAAGCTAACACAAGTTAACGTTTCGAAGTGAATATGACTCTTCTTGGAACCCATTGTAGTGTCTTTTTACAAACAATGCATGGATGGGAGTATATGATGAATGGTTGCATTCAATTAAAAAAGTTGTTTTAGGGATATGTTACCAAAGTAAAGTGTCTATAAATTCTATTTCACAAAGTATGTTAATCATACAGAACATTTGAAAATCCAGATTTGATTAAAGGGAAAAATTAACTCACTATATATCACAAAATATTTATCTAACCAATATTTGTGCTTTTCCATCATTCAGCACCTACTGTGGGATCAAAGTTCCGCACAGGGTTTACAACTGCACTGCCAGATGGCCTCATGCACTCAGATTAGGTGAGTCGTGCCTGTATAAGGCTATTGTGGTCTTCACTGACAGCCAAGTGAATGACTGAAGGCAACATGATCACACCTGGTTCCTCAAAGGAGGAGGAGGTGGATGCGGCTCCAGTCCTCTGTGCAACACTATGTTGTGCAAGTTACAGGAGGTCACTATGATTTGGGACACCCGTACTGGTGCACAATGAAGGGCGCCCCCAGGTTTGTCCAGATACATGAATTGCACTTTGAGCAACCCAATGGCTCTCTCAATGATCACCCTTGTGATCAGGTAGCTCTTGTAAGTTTTCTCTGCATCAGTGGTCAGGCACCTCACAGGAGTCACCAATGAAGACCTCAGGGGGTAACACCAGCCATTCTTGGAGGTACGAAAGGCCCTGGGAGATCTGACTGTCACAGAATGAAGAAATTGTGGCAGCTTTCAAGATGTTTGTGCAGACCAGGGAGGCGATGGCGTAGTGGTATTGTTGCTGGACTAGTAATCCAGAGGCCCAGAGTGAGGCTCTGGGGACCCCAGGTTTGAATCCCACCACGACAGATGGTGGAACTTGCACTCATTAAAAATCTGGAATTAAAAGTCTAATGATGACCATAAAACCATTGTTAATTGTTGTAAAAGCTCACAAATGAACAAAGGTTCACAAATGTCCTTTAGGAAAGGAAATCTGCCGTCCTTACCTGGTCTGGCCTACATGTGACTTCAGACCCATAGCAATGCGGTTGGCTCTTAAATGCCCTCTGAAATGGCCTAGTGAGCCAATCAGTTGTGTCAAACCACTACAATGACACAAAAAAAGGAATGAAACCGGACGGACCACCCGGCATCGACCAAGGCACTGGAAACAACAATGGCAAATGTAGCCCTCTCAACCCTGCAAAGTCCTCCTTATTAACGTCTAGGGGCTAGTGCCAAAATTTGGAGAGCTGTCTCACAGACCAGTCAAGCAACAGCCTGACATAGTCATCCTCACGGAATCATACCTTACAGATAATGTCCCAGACTGCACCATCACCATCCCTAAGCATGTCCTTCCCCCACAGGCAGAATAGACCCAGCAGAGGTGGTGGCACAGGGAGGAGTTGCCTTGGGCGTCCTCAACATCGAATCTGGATCCCATGAAGTCTCAAGGCATCAGGTCAAACATGGGCAAGGAAACCTCCTGCTGATTACCACGCACCGCCCTCCTTCAGCTGATGAATCAGTGTTCCGCCATGTTGAACACCATTTGGAGGAAGCACTGAGGATGGTAAGGGCGCAGAATGTACTCTGGGTGGCAGACATGAATGCCCATCACCAAGTGTGGCTCAGTAGCACCACCACTGCCTGAGCTAGCCATGTCCTAAAGAACATAGCTGCTAGACTGGGTCTGCAGCAGTAGGTGAGGGAACCAACAAGAGGGAAAAACATACTTTACCTCATCCACATCAACCTACCTGCCGCAGATACATTTGTCCATGACAATATCGGTGGGAGTGACCACTGCACAGTCATTGTGGTGATGATGTCTGGCCTTCACATTGAGGATACCCTTCATCATGCTGTTTGGTATTACCACCGTGCTAAATGAGATAGATTTCGATCAGATCTAGCAAATGAAAACTGGGCATCCATGAGACGCTGTGGGCCATCAGCAGCAGCAGAATTGTACTCAAACACAACCTGTAACCTCGTGGCCCGGCATATCCCCCACTTTACCATTACCATAAAACCAGGGGATCGACCCTGGTTCAATGAAGAGCTCAGGAGGGCCTGCCAGGAGTAGCACCAGGCATATCTAAAAATGAGGCGACAACCTGATGAAACTATAACACACAAGCTATACTTGTGTGCCAAAAAGCCTAAGCAGCAAGAGATAGACAGAGCTAAACAATCCCATAACCAACGGATCAGATCTAAACTTTGAAGTCCTGCTACATCCAGTCGTGAATGGTGGTGGACAATTAAACAACTCATTGGAGGAGAAGTCTCCACAAATATCCTCATCCTCAATGATGGGGGAGCCCAGCACATCAGTGCAAAAGACAAGGCTGAAGCATTTGCTGCAATCTTCAACCAGAAGTGCCGAGTGGATGATCCATCTTGGCTTCCTCTGAAGGTCCCCAGCATCACAGATGCCAGTCTTCAGCCAAGTTGATTCACTCTATGTGATATTAAGAAATGGCTGAAGGCACTGGATACTGCAAAGGCTATGGGCCCTGACAATATTCTGGCAATAGCACTGAAGACTTGTGCTTCATAGCTTGCTGTGCCCCTAGCCAAACTACAACACTCTTGATCATCAGTAAAGTAATGGAAGGGGTCATCAACAGTGCTATCAAGTGGCACTTGCTTAGCAACAACCTGCTCACTGATGCTCAGTTTGGTTTCCACCAGGCCACTCAGCTTCTGACCTCATTACAGCCTTGGCTCAAACATGGGCAAAAGAGCTGAACTCCCGAGGTGAGGTGACAGTGACTGCCCTTGACATCAAGGCCACATTTGACCGAGTGTGGCATCAAGGAGCCCTAGCAAAACTGCAGTCAATGGGAATCAGGGGGAAAACTCTCCCTGGTTGGAGTCATATGTAAAGGAAGGTGGTTGTGGTTGTTGGAGGTCAGTCATCTCAGCTCCAGGACATCACTGCAGGAGTTGCTCAGGGTAGTGTCCTTGGCTCAACCATCTTCAGCTGCTTCATCAATGCCCTTCCTTCCATCATAAGGTCAGAAGTGGGTATCGTTGATGATTGCACAATGTTCAGCACCATTTGCGACTCCTCAGATATTGAAATACTCAATGACCAAATGCAGCAAGACCTGGATAATATCCAGGTTTGGACTGACAAGTGGCAAGTAACATATGCGCTACACAAATGCTAGGCAATGACTGTCTCCAACAAGAGAGAATCCAACCATCGCCGCTTGATGTCCAGTGGCATTACCATCACTGAATCCCCCACTAGCAACATCCTCGGGGGTTACCATTGAACAGAAACTGAACTGGACTAGCCATATAAATACTGTGGCTACAAGAGCAGGTCACAGGCCAGGAATCCTGTGACGAATAACTCACCTCCTGACTCCCCAAAGCCTGTCTACCATCTACAAGGCACAAGTAAGGAATGTGATGGAATACTCCCCACTTGCCTGGATGAGTGCGGCTCCAACAGCACTCAAGAAGCTTGACACCATCCAGGACAAAGCAGCCCACTTGGTTGGCAGCACATACACAAACATTCACTACCTCCAACACCGATGCACAGTAGCAGCAGTGTGTACCATCTACAAGATGTACTTCAGGAATTCACCAGGCTCTTTCGGCAGCACCTTCCAAACCCACAACCACTACTATCTAGAAGTACAAGGGCAGTAGATAGATGGAACATCACCACCTGAAAGTTCCCCTGCAAATCACTCACCACTCTGACTTGGAAATATCTCGCTGTCCCTTCACTGTTGCTGGGTCAAAATCCTGGAACTCCCTTCCTAACAGCACTGTGGGTGTACCTACACCACATGGACTGCAGCGGTTCAAGAAGGCAGCTCACCACCACCACCTTCTCAAGGGCAACTAAGGATGGACAATAAATGCTGGCCCTGCCAGTGAAGCCCACATCCCATGAATGAATAAAAATAGAAAACATTCCGGTGATCACACACAAGCTGAACATTGAGGGAGTGGAATCCCTTATAATTGGTGAGCACTCCAGGCTGATCTGAAGGTGCCTTTATTACCAGAGGAGTGCAATCTATGTTTCCCTGCCCCAGAGGGAATCCAGCCACTGCTGCACAAGCAAGAGTCCGCAATGGTTGAGTCGCCTCATCTTTGACAAAGTGGACATAAGTGGCAGACTTGGCAAACATTGCATCAGTGACATGAGAGTGACATATACTTGTGGGCAGCAGATTGTGAAATCCTGGTGATGTCACCAGGAGATCCTTGGAAGGAGCTGGAGGTGAAGAAGTTCAGGTGGCAATGACCACCTGGTCCAGTTGGAAGGAGATCTTCCAGGATGCTGCAGATGGCAATGATTACCTGCTAAAACAGCCTGAGCCTCCTGAGGCACTGGTGCTCTGTTATGCCCAGGAAGCTAATATTCTGCCTGTAGACCCTGTGCTGGGGATATTGCCTCTTTAGAGCTGAAGTTCTGTGCCCATCCCCTCTGTCCTTTGGAGCAGCATGTGGCTGAAGAGAAGGCAGCTATTGTTGTTGGAGAGCTTGCGCCTCTTGTTCCTCATCAGAGGACCATGCTATAGCTGCTTAAGTTACTCTCATGTCACAGTGAAGGCTGACAGCAGGGTTGGGTGGAAATCCAAAATGATCCCATTCGGGTTAAACCAAGATGTGAATGGGATCATTTTGGATTTCTACCCTAAAGCCACTTTTTGTGGCTTTAAACTCTTGCACACATCCAAACCCAGACCTGCTTGGTGGTTACAATTTCACCCATCATAACGGAATCCAATCCTGTACTCATTCAGTATCCTGAAATGCCCTTTCCAGCTCAGTCCTGAGGTAGGGATTAATGCCCTTTTCCTCTATTCTGATTGAAGCCAATTGTTAATGTTAATGTTAATTAAACACAGAGCAGGGATTGAATCTTGGGTCTCCTAATCTGTACGGTTCCATGTCACATCACTCTGTTTAGCTAGCAAAGGGAACCTGGAGGCTCTTTTTTTTTAAGTAAAGCCCATTCAAGTACATCTTTGACCAACCAGAGAAATATCTTTTCATTGAAATAGGAAAAAAACTGCAGTACTGTACATAACAGCAGTGTCTCAAATCTGATTGTCCAAAAACCTGATTTTTTTTTTATATTTTGTACTTTGCATCAATTTTAATTGGAAAACATTTCAAAAATATCTTACCTGGACAAGCTGGCTAGGCTTAGTGTGATGCCTGACTAGTTATCACCCTTCACCACTAATGCACCAGTCTATTCCCACGCTCTGAGCGACCCTGCATCCCATACGACCTTACTTGATGGGAACTGCCCATGCCCTGAACCACCTGACCAAAAATCCAGCAAGAACCAAAATCCGGCACAGTCTTGGTCCCGAGGTTGCCGGTTTTGAGACACAGAACCTATGTTATATTTTAGTCTTGCAAACCAAGTGATATTATAAGAAAGTTCTCTCATGCAGTGACATTTGGATAGGATAATTTGGCCTAATTTTAGAAGCACTCATTTAAATTGCAGCATTTTACAAGAAGCAATGTAGAGTGTGGGACCAATGCTGGGGTGATATAATAGTAAAGGTTATGTCTGTTAAAGAAAATCCATTCATCAGACCGATTTGTCGTTGGAGGGTGGAAAAAAGGCAAAAAGGAAGGAAATGAGAATCTGTTGAAATTAGCTTTGTGGTGCTATTAGAAAGGGGTTAAATAGGAACATTCTAGATTAATCATAATACAATGTATGCACCAAAAATTGCTCTTTTCTATGCCTATTTCTAATTCTACTTTAGTTTCTTCAGTATTAGATATTTTATATGATTTTGGGAAGTGAAGAGTGCAAAAGTCAACCATTATTGTGTGGTGCTTGGAACTATAAACCATGGCAGCAAGCAACAACAAAATAAATAATGAATCCTTAATTACATTTGTTAACGTGAATGTTCAAAATTTACATTTAAGAAATATGAGCTGGGGGAGGTTATTTGTCACTTCAAGTTTTCTTTTCCATTCCAGAAGATCATGGCTGATCTTTTATATCAGCTCCACCTTCCTGTATTATCCCAATATCCCTTAATTCTCTTAGTACCCAAAAATCTATCATCTACTTTCTTAAATATACTCAATGACAGACCAACCGTCAACTTTGATTATCAACTATGTAGAAAAGCAAATTTTTAAAAATTGCACTGTTGCTAATGGAGTTTCTGCTATGGAATTAAAGAACGTGACAACTAATATCTGGGGTTTGAGCTGAATTCTTAGGGAAATACTGTGAGAACCCCATTTCTCATACCGCTCACCTTTATGCCTCTGAGTTCTGGGTCAGAATGCCATTCACATTTTGGTGTTGTAGATCCACACTGGCAGGAATTGAGTTAAGACTGTGCAAACTCATTTCATTTAGAGAGCTTTCAATTATTAGAAAGAGGCGTTTGCATCTGTCAGTCTAGCTTGTTTTCAAAGCCAAAGTGCCAAAGTGAAGGGGCAGTCGGTGCATTAAAGTACTGCACCACCCAGCTCCCACATCACTTCTGACAATTTACATGTAGATTGTAGAGAAAGTGTGAGTTCTTAATGTAAGTTGTGACAATATGGTAGAAACTTAGAAGGAAATTATCATTCTATTTAAAATTATTCAACTTAAAATATTAATTATAGGTATGACTGCATGCTGATAATCTGCGTAACTTCATGACTGCTGCTTTTGGACTGAAGAATGAAGCTATTGGTGCTTGAGGCCACTGGGAAAACTGGTCAGTTTTTAGTGAGACAAGCACCAGAACAGGACCATGTGGTGAGAGCTGTTGTAAGAACTCCCAGTAAGCTTACCATTCAACATGAGAACCTGACGGTAATTATTGGCAACATAGAATTCTTTTCAGTACTCCAATGAAGCCCAGTTACCTAAAAATAGAGATTTTCCAACAGAGAGAATTATATCACATCAAGAATTTTATTGAGTTTCCTATTTCTAATAAAGTTGACAGCTTACAACCCAATATAAACAGTCCCTTTCTTATACCATTCTTGCAGGTAGTGAAAGCAAATATCTTCTTGGCCGACAACCTTTTGGGGCACTTTAATGAGTAGGATGCCATCATGTCCTGTCTTGGGTTCCCAATACGCTTATTTTCTGGAGTTACCAGCTCTGCAGAATCAATAAAAGCTATTGTTGCTGCTATGCGTCAGGCACAAGTGACTCGAATTATCACAATGTCATCCTGGTATACTAAACGTGAGTCCATCTTATTATTGTTATGATCCTTGTAGAGGCCGCCAACTTTTTAGAAGGGTTGAATTTCCCAAATGAATGAAAATAACTGAAGGGCTTCACTTTCACTCTTTAAGACTTTTGTTGTAACAAACTAAAATCCATGCAATTGAAACATTAACTAACAGGAAAATGGTGCATCCATTTAAAAAAAGGTGAATTTCTTTAACTTTACTCCACACTTCAGGTACACATGTACTGTCAAAAAGCATTCCAACAGCTTCTCCCAGTTCTCTGGCCCAGCTAAATCATTCTTCTCCATACCAAGTCAAACCTTCCAGTGTCCATCACCAACCATTCCATTCCCACTCTGTCTTCTGAATACGATTATCACCAGCAAGTGCAAGACACATCTTGACGATTTCACCCCCACCCCCACCCCTCCATCCCCACCTTTTCTTCAGGGCATGTATGGCGGTCCTGAGAACCCAGAATTCCAGGGATTCCTGTACCGGACCCCTTTAAACCGTTTAGTCAGGCCTGGTGAAACTGGCAAAACTGTTTTTCTCCCACAGACTTTTACTTCTGCTCCCGACGCTACCAAAGAACTGAGAAGAGCTGTTCCTGGGAGAGTTCCAATTCTCTTCTGCTTGCTTGTCAGCAGCAGCTCTTTGTCTGTTCTGTGAGCTTTTGTGAGAGGTGCAACAGGCTGCAACTCAATACTGCAATGGGTTTCTATTTGAGTTTCTCTCTCTTTTCTCAACTCCTATTCCCATGGCAACCTGAATTCACATGAGCACTTCTCCAAAAGGAATTCACCACCCTCCTTTTCAAAAAGACCTGTTTTACTTTGAGCTAAAGGGACGATCTAAAACATACAGTAATCATCTTGCAAAGTTCAGTGCTCATGACACAATGTTCATATTTATAAGGAAAACTTACCTGTCAGAATGTAACTACAGTGTTACTGATCATGGGATGTCATGAATATAATGCAACAGGTTTCCTTATAAATATGGGTGTAGGAATTTAAATGAAAATATAAAAATAACAACAATGTATGATTTGAAAGCAAAGACCTCCATGTCCTGGGAACTGGACTAGCCATATAAATACTGTAGCTACAAGAGCAGGTCAGAGGCTAGGATGGGTAACTCATCTCCTGACTCCCCCAAAGCCTGTCCACCATCTACAAGGCACAAGTCAGGAGTGTAATGGAATACACCCCACTTGCCTAGATGAGTGCAGCTCCCACAACACTCAAGAAGCTTGACACCATCCAGGACAAAGCAACCCACTTGATTGGCATCATGTCTACAAACATTCACTCCCTCCACCACCAACGCACAGTAGCAGCAGTGTGTACCATCTACAAGATGCACTGCAGAAACTCACCAAGGATCCTTAGACAGCACCTTCCAAACCCACAACCAATACTATCTCGAAGGACAAGGGCAGCAGACACATGGGAACATCACCACTTGGAAGCTCCCCTCCAAGCCACTCACCATTCTGACTTGGAAATATATCACCGCTCCCTCACTGCCGCTGGGTCAAAATCCTGAAATTCCCTCCTTAACAGCACTAGGGATGTACCTACACCACATGGACTGCAGTGGTTCAAAACAGCAGCTCACCACTACCTTCTCAAGGGCAATTAGGGGTGGGCAATGAATGCTGGCCTAGCCAGCAATGCCTAAATCCCATAAATGAATATTAAAAAGAATTCAAAATTTGTGCGGGGGTAGTATGGTTAATACAGAGGAAAACTATGACAAAATACATGAAGACATTAATTAACTTGCAGAATGTTGTGATCAATTAGCAAATGAATTTCAGCATAGATAAGTGTGAGGTGGTATATTTTGGTAGGAAGAATAAACAGGCCACAAGATCCTTGCATTAGAAGTGTCCAATCAGGTTAAAGGAACAAAGGGATCTAGGGGTACAGAAACAAAAATCTCAAAAAATAGCAACACAAGGTTACTATAACCATGAATAAAGCAAATCAAATATTGATATTCATTTCTAGAGGGAAAGGATTTAAAAGCAGAGATATTATTGTCAAACTTGCATAGAACATTGGTCAGAAGACATTTAGGGGGCAGTCCTAATCTCCATATTATAAAAACAACATAGAGAAACTTGAGAAGGTGCAAATAAGATTCTCAAGGTTGATACTAGAGCTAAGAAGATGTACTTATTAGGAAAGGCTGAATATGCTGAAGTTCCTTTCTCTAAAATAGAAGTCTTTATAATTATGAAGCCATTTGATAAGGTAGCTGTGGAGAAGGTATTTCCATTTGAGGGAGACCAAAAGTAGGTGACATGAATAAAACATAGTCACCAACAAATCCAATAGGGAATTCAGGAGAAAATTCATCCAAAGGGTGGCAAGGATGGAACTGGCTACCACAAAGAATAGATGAGGTGAATGGCACAGGCACATTTAGGAGAAGCTGAATAAGTACTTGAGTGGGAAAGAAATTGAAAGAAATGATGAGAAGGTTTGAGGAAGAATTGTTGGAGGAGGCCCATGTGGAACATAATGGAGAATGATTCTTTTGGTCCTGTAGACTAAGTACAAGTTTGTATAACATTTTGCCTTAAAGGAGGCGATGTTCATTTCAGGCAGAGATCAGATGGATGGAGCCCACTTGATGCCACCATCAGGAGATCCATGGATCTCATTGTCTTTACAACCAGAAGGGAGAAAAGGAAAGAAAATCAAAGGGAAAAAAGTCCAATATTGCTATTCAATAATGTTTTGATCAATTCTTACATTCCCATCAGCATTATTAGTTTTACCCATTTATAACATTCTTTAAAGAGTAGATTATTTTCTTAGCTCTTGGACCACACTCCTTGGGTGTCATTTGAAGTCATAATACCACCCATTATTCAAAGTATCTTTTGAAAAGTGTCCACCTTCAGGAGTGAAAGGCATTTTTTAAGCAGGAAAATTTCAACCACTGTGTGAATTCTATATATAAAAAGAAAATCTACAAATACTGCAAAACTGAAAGAAAAACAGTAAACTCTAGATCTAAAAAGCAGGTTGGCTGATGTTTGAAAGAGAAAGATCGGTTAACATTGCGTGAAAACTGTTCTGATGAAGATTCTGAGATCAGTATTGACTTTTTTTCTTTCTGATGTTATGACTCAGTATTTTTAGCGTTTTCTGTCATTGTAGACATTTTGTTACAGTAAGAGGCCTCTGTTAACTCCCTCACCTGTTGGCGGCATCACAGCAGCAAATACACTTCAAAATAAAAGCGTTTCATTGGTTGTAATATGCTTTGGGACACCCAGACGTCATGAAAAGTGCCATAATAAGTGATCATTTTTCTTTCCTTTTACCTACTCTGATTCCATTTCCCTGTTCTTTCTTCATAACCTTCAATATCTTTCTTCTTCGAGCATTTATGGAACTCCCTCCAGTGTTATGATTGACTTGACTTCAATTCTATTTGGTGATAATTCATGTCATACCTTAATTACAATTTGGGCAAAAACATTTTTCTAGCCTCCTGTCAGCTTCTTGTCATAAGCTTGAGTTTATGCCTCCTTGCTACCTGTTATGATCCCAGCTGATGTTATTATTGGACAAGCCAGATCCCAGGGTAGAACCCGGCTTGATAGATCCTAACTCTTAATTTTTGTTTAGATACATGGAGAGTGGCTACTGATCAAAGTCACAGAAGTCAGCTGATGAACTTTTAACAAAAGACTAAAACATTTATTAAACAGAAAAGATGAATTATATTACAGTACTCCTTCACCTGCAACTATACCTTTACAGATATATTCAGATTTGTAAGGATAATACAAGTTACAAAAGCTATCTTATATTCAAATCTCCACTCTAATTGCATAGTCCATGTGAATCTATGGCATCCCGTGGTCAGACACACCATACTCTGAAACCAAGTGACAGGTGTCACTCCAGACAGATGCTATGAATCTCTCCTTAACTCCCCCAGAGCTTGTCACACCATGAGCCAACCAGCCTCACTGAACTCTGTCTTTCACACGAGGGTTTCCAATCTCCATTCTCCAAGAACTCACTTTGAAATCTTCTCCCAAACAAATGCTTTCTCTCCCAAGGTCCACCCCCAGCATTTCGAACTCTCGTTCTGAAGCCCTTCTCCCCAGGTCACCACATACGTTCAAGCTTTCCTCCATGTACTCTCTCCCACTAATGCAGCTGTCAACAGTACATCACTGCTTCACATGCCCATAACAATGAGTTACAGACCTTCAGTTGTCTCTTTGGAGTTTCTGACTTTTTTCCCAAGCCTATATCTCTTTAAACTTGAAGCTTGGAGCCTTTCTCTGCTCCTCACTCTCTTAACTTCACCGAACAGGATCTTTTCCAGGTTGCTGTCCTTCCTTTGATCAGAAGTTCTTCTTGGGACTTTCTCCCTTCTAGGTTGCTTCTGCTTGGCAGCTGTCTTCAAACTGAACTCAAAACTGTTTTTTTGTGTGTGTGTGGGTGGGGCCTGCCTCTCTGGACCCCTGTTGCCAGGCAACAGCACAGTTTTTTCTACTCTTGTGTTTGCTTAACTTCTCCTTAGGAGTTGTAAAACTCATTGGAGATGCTAGTGCCTTTTAAAGTGAAACTAAAACTCAACTTGACCTTTTCTTAACACACAAATACAGAAATACAAATCAAATTTAAACTTTAAAGTTAAAACTCATTTCTAATACCCCACAAATACAAATATAACTTACTTAAACTATCTCTATTTCCTAACACTACCAATTTATAGACCAGTGGAAATATTTGGTTTTATTATTTATCCTCTAAAACTCTTTGAATTTTGAACATTTCTATTTGAATCACATTATCTTTCTCAGCTTCGATAAATTTGTAATGCATGATGTCATATATTATATAGAGCTATGACTTTTGGGTATTTTCTGCTCCTGAGAGGATACTTCTAGATAAAATTAGGCATTACAGATATGGTGCCACCTTCAAAATTGCACTGTCCAGTTCTATAGGTAATTTACTACAAAACCAACATTTTCCCATGATTTAATAAATTAGTGGAACACAAGTGCTCTGAAATAGGCTCTGAGCATATGATTATAAATGAAGCGCTTCATGTTATTAGACCCAGTTCCAAAGGGTCACATTGGACTTGAAACATGAACTCTGTTTCTCTCTGTACAGATGCTGCCAGGCCTGCTGAGCTTTTCCATCATTTCCTGTTTTTATTTCAGATTTCCAGCATCTGCGGTATTTTATTTTTTATTATATGTCATTAGACTAGCTGTTTTCAAATTTAAATTATCCCTTATAAATATACAAAAGAACATCTGTAATTAAGAGTGTGTGTAAGAATTGATTTGTTAACAGAGCTTTTCTAACTTCTCATACCTGGGTAACCAGCATCATTTTGATGTCTTGCAGTCACATTCCTGAGACACAGTGTTGTGAAAGAGACTGTTGGGTAAATTTTAGTGCTCAGAAAGGGTGGGTTTGGGTCAGGTGAGATGTGAAAACAAAAACTACCTCAACTTACCCATTTTTGGTTTTAACGGAGGCTGGACAGCAGGATAATGAAGTTGTGTGCCTTAAATGTTATCTGTTTTCCTAGTTTAACCCTGACCAGCTGGATTTCCTGGGGTTCAGGAAACCCAGCAGCTAAAGGTGAGGATTGCTGTGTGCAAGAGTGCCTTTCCAGCATTGCTGTGGGCCAGGAAGTGAAGGAATGATTCCTCCTGGCCCCCAGGCTAACCAGCTTCCCCACCCTCGCAGGATCAGTGACCCCCACCTTCAAAGATTCAGACCCATCCCTCATGGTATCACTGCCACAACAGCAGGCCTTTTCTACCTGCTCTGGTTTGTGACTTCCTCCAGAGCATTCCCAGCTCAAGAAGGATCCAAGACTGTCAATGAGGCTAGCTACTGGCCATGGAAAGCTGGAAAAGCTCCACAGCTTGTGGACCATAATTCTTTACTGAATCCACACCAGCATAGAGTAGAGGCTGTATCTTTCCTTAGTTATATGAGCCAAGGTGTTTGAGTGTTGATCAAGCAAAGTCTATTTTATACTGGTTTGGCTGCATCTTGCCAATCTCCCTTGTTTTGAAATTACTTTTCTGAAATTCTAGATTGATGTTTTCAAGATAATAAGGGGAACAGAAGCCAAGATTTTATGGTGGCAATCATCGTGGATGTGACGGAAAATTTGCAGGACCAGCCAAAGATCCGTTGAGTTTGGGCAGGAATTTCCGGTCCCGCGGTGGGTGGGATAAGAAAATCCTGGCCAGAGTGTACAGAGAAACTATTTCTGTTGGTTGGGGAGTCTAGGACAAGGATGTGTAGTTTAAAAATTACAGCTAAGCCTTTAGGAGTGAAATCATAGACATTTCTTTACAAAAGGGGTGATAGAAGTTTGGAACATACTTCTGCAAATGACAAATGATGTACAATCAATTGTGAATTTTAATTCTGAGATTGATAGATTATTGTGAACCAAAGGTATTAAGAGATTTGAGACAAATACAAGTATATGGTGTTGGGTCAGAGTTCAACCATGATCTTGTTGATTGGTAGAACAGGTTTGGGAGCTAAATGGCCTCCTCCTGTTCTTTTGTTCATAAAGGAATATGTTTAAAGGGGGAACTATTCCCTTCCGGGAGATTATGTCAAGGAAATATTGCAGTCCTTTTAGAATAAAAGCATTGTATTTTTTAAAGCTCAAACTTCTTACCAGGATTCTTGGGTGCTGCGGTGGTTCTTCCTTCCCGTGATCCATAAAGCATTGATCAACATGCACGAGATAGAAAATTATTTAAGTAAAGAATGCCAGGACCTCAACTGGACTGTTGTGAGACCACCAGGGCTTCTGAATGCACCCAAAACTGGTTAAAATTGTTTTTTTTTCAATTCTACCGATTTGCCCATTAGGAGCATTAATGAGATTTAAAATATGATCTTCTGTGCCTTTTACAGCACAGAAATTGCAGTATAGTGAAACAGAAGGTGATGGAATTACAGAGATGGAGAGGAATCTGAAGCTGCTATCTAGGATATAAGTGGGCGGGCAGGCAGTCATTCGGTGTAATGTGTGAGGATATGCCTGTGTGTCACTGTGAAATGCAGTTGCAACCAAACCACCTGATGGGATGCTGACTGGATCAGGTCAGCCACTCGATTTTCCCAATTATTCTATCGATTGAAGTCCCTGCAACCTAAAATGGAATGGGGTGTAACATGGGCGACAAATCCAATTTTATCATTTTCACACCAGGTGAGGTGGGTTAAAATTGCCCTCTAGTTCCAGAGACTGAAGTGTTGTGGTATTGTTCCATAGCTAAGGATCAACAGCGAGGTGCTTGATTCTGCTTTGTGAAAATTGCCTTGATCTGAGAAGCTTGGAATTGGCACTGTCCCAGAAGAGGGATAATGATGAGAGGAGCATGGAAATGTTAACTCCAATGAAAGTGCTGCCAATTCTCATCTGTTGCCCCCATCTCCCTCACTTCAGCCAATACCCGATACGTTGCCATGTATCATGATGGCCAAGTCTGCCTCTGCACAGGTACAGGCAGAGCTGTCTTTGGTGGGGCCCTCAGGCGCTCCTAAGAGTGTTGGCAAGAGCATCTCAGCTCTCAGAGCACAGATGTCAGCAGCTGTCTCTATCCCTGCTGAGGCCACACAGGGTGCAGCACCTGGAGCCAGGCGCATCAAGGCTGAGATGCAGTTGTGATCAAAAAATCCTTTACACAGCTACTCACCTGAATCTACTGTTATGGGGATGTGCTTTCTTTTTAAAAAAAAAACTTATAGGACAGGATTTTTACCTCGTCGGGCGGATGCAGTGGGTGGGCCCAGGAGTGGCCACAAAACTGACTGCCTCTCACGATTGGGCCCCAACTGTGATTTCACACTGGCTGGCCAATTAACAGCCAGTCAGCATGAATCGTGCGCTGAAATGCTCGGTGCTGCCAGGATGTTAGGGGGGGTGGGGGGGCGGGTGGGAGGGCGGGTGTGGAGGGCGAGCGCAGAAGTCAGCGCAAGCGCGGGTGTGCATTCACTGAAAACTCCCTGAAGGCACACAGCTGCCGTAGGGAGCTGAAGCTTTCCAACATTAAAAATAAAGATTTTAAAAGTAGGGTAACCATGTTCCCTCTTATGACTCTGTCACATGAGCAGGGACATGTTAAAAATGATATTTAAAAAATTTTAATTTAATTTTAATTAACATCGGAAACCTCATCCCGCCCATGGATGAGGTTTCCTCAAAAATCGAAAGGCTGCTTGGCCTTTTCGCCCGCTCACCATTCGTAAGGTTGGAAGGGCAGGGAAAAATTCACTTTAATTCATTTATTAGTGGACTTAGCAGCCCTCTTAATTGTGGGCGGGCGTGCTGCCGATTCCAACGTGAGCCTACCGACCGAAATATTGCGCGAGTGCACAATGATGTCGGGACGCTTGCCCAACTTCATTGTGCACTATTTCACGCTCATGTATGTTGGGCGTGCGCCCGCACACTAAGCTGAAAATTAAGCCCATAATTTCTAATTCTTCTTTTCTTGGCCTGGATTTAAGAAACAATAAACTGTAATCCTATTAAGACCATGGAGGACAGCCAGCCAGCTACAATATACAAACCTGCATTCCACCAAGTGGGATGAAAAAGAACAGACACTCAAGTCCCCTGGGGATTTTGAAAGGCCCCATCTCAGGTTGGCTTTTTCACTATTCTGAAACTTTTCAAAAGTTTCTGAAATAAGACATCAAAATGTAATTATCTTTTCTAAAAACAATGATGACAGCAGACATGGATTAATCAAATTCCTCTGGAATATACTGCCAGCAGGACTTTCAGAATTGTTCACCATGCCAGAGAGATAACAGATCAGAGATCAGAATGCTATAATGAAAGGCTGCAAAGAAATTGTCTCCCTCTCTCTCTAAAGTATTTTTTAAATTCATTCATGGGCTGTGGGTGTCACCGACAAGGCCAGCATTTATTGTCCGTCCCTAATTGCCCTTGAGAAGGTGGTGTTGAGATGCCTTCTTGAACCGCTGCAGTCTATGTGGTGTAGATACACCCACAATGCTGTTAGGGAGGGAGTTCCAGGATTTTGACCCAGTGACAGTGAAGGAGTGGCAGTATATTTCCAATTCAGGATGGTGAGTGGCTTGGAGGGGAACTTCCACGTAGTGGTGTTCCCATCAGTTGCTGCCCTTATCCTTCTGGATGGTAATGGTCATGGGTTTGGAAGGTGCTGTCTAAGGAAGCTTGGTGAATTCCTGCAGTGCATCTTGTAGATGGTACATACTGCTGCCACTGTGCATCAGTGGTGGAGGGAGTGAATGTTTGTGGATGTCGTGCCAACCAAGCAGGACTGCTTTGTCCTAGACAGTGTCCAGCTTCTTGAGGGTTGTGGGAACTGCACTCATCCAGGCAAGTGGGGTGTATTCCATCACACTCCTGCCTTGTGCATTGAAGATGGTGGACAAGCTTTGGGGAGTCAGGAGATGAGTTACTTGCCACAGGATTCCTAGCCTCTGACCTGCTCTTGTAGCCACTGTATTTATATGGCTAGCCCAGTTCAGCTTCTGGTCAATGATATCCCCCTGGATGTTGCTAGTGAGGGGTTCAGTGATGGTAATGCCATTGAATATCAAGGGGCGATGGTTAGATTCTCTCTAGTTGGAGTTGGTCATTATGTGGCACTTGTGTGACATGAATGTTACTAGCTTCCTGTCAGCCCAAGCCTGGATATTGTCCAGGGCTTACTGAAGTTGGACGTGGATTGCTTCAGTACCTGAGGAGCTGTGAACAGTGCTGACCATCATGCAATCATCAGTGAACATCCCCATTTCTGACTTTATGATGGAAGCAAGGTCATTGATGAAGCAGCTGAAGATGGTTGGGCCTAGGACACTACCCTAAGGAGCTCCTGCAGTGATGTCCTGGAGCTGAGATGACTGACCTCCAACAACTACAACTCTTTTGTGATAGGTATGGCTTCAACCAGCAGAGAGTTTCCCCCTGATTCACATTAACTTCAGTTTTGCTGGGGCTCCTTGATTCGGTCAAATGCTGCCTTGATGTCAAGGGCAGTCACTCTCACCTCACTTCAGGAGTTCAGCTCTTTTGTCCATGTTTGAACCAAGGCTGTAATGAGGTCAGGTGCTGAGTGGCCCTGGCAGAACCCAAACGGAGCATCAGTGAGCAGGTTATTGCCCAGCAAGTGCTGCTTGATAGCACTGTTGATGACCCCTTCCATCACTTTACTGATGATCGAGAGTAGACTGATGGGGCAGTATCGGCTGGGTTGGATTTGTCCTGCTTTTTATGTACAGGACGTACCTGGGCAATTTTCCACATTGCCGAGTATATGCCAGTGTTGTAGCTGTATTGGACCAGCTTGGCTAGGGGGGCGGTAAGTTCTGAAGCACAAGTCTTCAGTGCTATTGCCAGAATATTGCCAAGCCTCATAGCCTTTGCAGGATCCAGTGCCTTCAGCCGTTTCTTGATATCACGTGGAGTGAATCGAACTGGCTGAAGACTGGCATCTGTGATGCTGGGGACCTCTGGAGGAGGCCAAGATGGATCATCCACTTGGCCCTTCTAGTTGATGATTGTAGAAAATACTTCAGCCTTGTCTTTTGCACTGATGTGCTGGGCTCCCCCATCATTGAGGATGAGGATATTTGTGGAGACTCCTTCTCCAGTGAGTTGTTTAATTGTCCAACAACATTCATGACTGGATGTGGCAGGACTGCAGAGCATCGGGATTTGCAAAGTAACCGTCCTGAGAAGAGAAATCTATTGCAAATCAAGATCTTTTGGGAACATAATGTGGAAATCTGCTCCATACAACTACACCCAGAAAGGCAATTGAACAAAATAGCTGCAATGATATAAAAGCAAAATACTGCGGATGCTGGAAATATGAAATAAAAACAGAAAATACTGGAAAAACTCAGCAGGTCTGACAGCATCTGTGGTGAGAGAAACAGAGCTAACGTTTTGAGTCAGCACGACTCTTCTTCAAATGACTGCAACAGAAGCATTGCATCGATATGAGCCAAAGAACCAAATATGCCTTTGTCTTTTCTCCTTCTCAACTGTAAAAAATCTTTAAGCCTATCCTTTTATTCTACCAGCTGTAGTAGTGCATGTGTGGGCCCAGGCAATGTGTGTGACATATGAATGGTGGTTGCAATTTATTTAAGTTTTTTAAATTCAAGAAATGGCTTCAATAAACTTATCCTGTTCTTTGCTTAAACTCAGAAAACCTGTCTCCCTAACTCTTTATAATCTGAAAGCGCAAATTGTAGGATTCCTGCAGCATTGGCAAAAGCATATCCTCTCTAAATTCATGAAAACTCTGTTACAGTCAGACTTGGAGTGGTAGAATAGGAGAGTCATTTTTACCGCTCCCCACGTGGTCGTAACGCCATTCATTCTTGAGCAATTTAAGTTCTTCCTTTGTTTAAATTTCTTCTGGGAAAAACTGACAAGCATTACTCTTAATTAACTGTTAATATTTACAGCTAACTCATGGGAATTTTTGAGCTGCTTTTAATAATGTAGAAAAATTAAAAATGAATATTTTAGGCATTTGTTGTATTATTGCTTCCTTTTAATTCCTCATGGTAATACACGTTGATGACCTGATTTCCATTCCAGTGATAGAATGCTTACGAGTGGCTTAAGGTCATGCATGTTATCACCAATTCTTAATTATTTCTTCTTTAATTTTCTATAGATAAAGAATTATTAATTCATGAAGGGTACTATGTTCCGGATCCGGATGAAATTCCTGTTGCAAACTCAGTCGCACATGGAGATACTGCTCGCTTTATGCTTTCACTCCTTAAAGATCATCCATGGATTAAGAAGGCAGTGGCCATGGCAACAAAATGAAAGATAAATTCTTGCACTGGAGTGGGAGACTCGTCATTTTCATTATTCCCAATTTCCTAGCCAAATGCTGTAAGTGGGTCTATATAAACAGAATCAGTGAAACTACAAGAACAGACAAGCAATGATATAGAATAAGGAAGTAAAAACAAAGGCATAAATAATAATAGGAATGTTACCAAATGAGTTACAAGAAATTAAAGGACTAATCCAAGAGATCATTGCTCTATTTCCTTTTAGTTCCTTTTTAATATATGTAAAGCTTTAGGTGCATTGCAGTTAAAGGATGTATCTAGGGTTAACAATAATATATTTTAAAAATAGTTGACATTCATTTTTTCTTTGGGATGTTAAATGTAATTATTTCAATACTGTATATGTTATTAATGAACTGTAATAGAGCTTGAAAGGACTAGGATATAAAACTACTTGCTAATATGACAAACTGTTTTGAGTAATATCCTGCATTAATGACATGAATTAAATTAGATTGAAAACTATTTAAATGCAGGAAAATGGATTAATTCATGAAGATTTTAACATGATTTTAAACCTAATGGTGGCGTAACTAAAGGTAAGAATTCTCTGTGGCAGAATGTAAAATTGATATCAAAATCAAAGTGTTTTCTGTAAACTTGGGACTGATTTCATGTACTACACAGCCTATATTAACAAAAATATTTACTAATAATTCACAATAAATGCTAAGTATTAATCCATGTAATGTGGAATTTACTTGTCTGTTAATTTGCAAAAATAAAGTGTTCTATGCATCTAGTTTGGAGGCTGCTTCAGTTGTGCCTTATATCCATTACATTTGATTGCTAAGATATAAATATTTATGTAATAATTATGGGCAGAATTTTCTGTGCCCGCTGGCTTCGGGTATGTTTGACGGCTTGAGAGGACAATATGGTGAGAAGGCCAAAAATCGGTTTCACAATATCATGAAACCAGTTTGCAGTCGCCCACCCTGCCTGTCGGGAACCTCATTGTAATACATCTGCATATTATTATAAGCCCAGCCTGCCATAATCACATCCTCCCCATCCCACGCTGGATCATCCGAGCACGTTGGCATGAAAACATGCCGACATTTTTCACAATAGCATAGAGTCATAGAGGTCTACAGCACATAAAAAGGCCCTACGGCCCATCGAGTCTGCACCAGTCAAACAAGTACCTAACTATTCTAATCCCACTTTCTAGCACCAGGCCCATAGCCTTGTATGCCATGGCATCGCAAGTGAACATCCAAATACGTCTTAAATGTTATGAGGGTATCTGCCTCTACCACCCTTTCAGGCAGTGAGTTCCAGATCCCACCACCCTCTGGGTGAAAAAAATCTTCCTCACATCCCCTCTAAACCTCCTGCCCCTTACCTTAAATCTGTGCCCCCTGGTTATTGATCCCTCCTCCAAGGGGAAAAGTTCCTTCTTGTCTACCCTATCTGTGCCCCTCATAATTTTATACACCTCAGTCAAGTCCCCCTCAATCTCCACTGCTCTAGGGAAAATAACCCCAGTCTATCCAGTCTCTCCTCATAACTAAAACTCTCCAACCCAGGCAACATCCTGGTAAATCTCCTCTGCACTCTCTCCAGTGCAATCACATCCATCCTATAATGCGGATTCCAGAACTACACACAGTACTTGAGCTGTGGCCGAATCAGCGTTTCATACAGTGTTAACCTCCCTGCTCTTATATTCTATATATAAGGCGTGCACTTGATGGGTTGCACTTCAAAGAGAACTCAGAGGTGAGTGCACAGACACGTTGTGCAGTGCTTGCGAGGGTCGCCTGTTGGACTTCAAGGTTGAGGCGCGTTTGGTGGGGGGAGGCAAGAGCTGCCCTGCGATTGAGTTGGTGATGCACCAGCACATGTGGGGTTGGTGGGAGGGAAGCAGCCACGTATTAGGGAAACCTTGTATAAAGTGGCAATTCTTTCACAGCCGAGACAGTTCAGAGGCAGCTACATTTACATGCTTGGAGTCAGGCCTCCAGCTTATCTGCCCACTCAGGCAATGCAGAGATATGGAAGGGCCACCAAGTGTTCCAGAGCTTTTCACCCCTTGTGCACAGACTGCAAACTAATGAGCATTTTAGTGGACTGCAGAACAATTGGACAACTGCACATGTTGTACAATCTCCTTGCTAAAGCTGGCTGTGGAGCAGTCACTGGTGGAGGCGTACACAGCCCTTGCAAAGTCATCATTCCAGTTTGGACCAGTGTCCCCCATGGTACAAGCTAACAGCGCAGACTTGCAGTGTGAGTTAGGAGAATGCCTGCGCCTGAGCTGAGAGCACAGCAATTTTTTTTCCTTTTTTTTGTTCATTCACGGCTGGCTAGGCCAAGATTTATTGCCCATCCCCATATGTCCTTTTTTGGAGGGCATTTAAGAGTCAACCACATATTGTGGGTCTGGAGTCACATGTAGGCAAGTCCAGGTAAGGGCAACAGATTTCCTTCCCGAAAGCACCAATTATCCAAACCCATTCACAACTGTTGGGTTAAACAAACAAAAATGTTACTTAACGTTGCTTTGTGATGTATTGTAATCCATCAGTAAGATTTGAATATTCATTTACATTGAAAATAACAGGATTTGCACATTAAAACTTAGTTGTTACTTATTCCACAAGTTTAGCATTGCTGCGAGTGCAAGCTACTTAGCACTGTTGCTAACAGTGACATTTAGACCAACACCTCCTGGGAGTCTAACTCAGCTTCCTTCCAGAGTCAAGTCAGGATAATGGATTGCAGCATCAGCACAAAGACAAACTGCTTTGCACCACATACAGTCGGAGTGTAAATGTGCTTAGTGTAGCAAAAATAGTTTCCAAGTAACAGATTATGCAGAATCATATCACTTAACTGGACCAAATGATTAAATAACAGGTTTTATTTTACTAATTACAGTGTTAAACTAACACTGAATTTAACCCCAATAAAAATATTATTCACAATTAAGTGCTAAGTCCAGTCTGGCAACGAAATTAGTGACAATTCGAATATATGCTCATGGACATCTCATGACTACGTCACTTAAAACAGACAATGACACCCAGTGTCAAAATTAGCATGGCACAACAGTTCACTTCATATTCCTTATTTCATTGTGCAAATTCTCCAAGGATCAGATGTAATTATTTGGAAATAATGTTGCAAATCAAACATTAATCTGCATTGTTAGAAGGATTCAAAGTACTCTTTGTGCTGATTAAATACACAGGAATTTTTGCCAGAAGATATTCCTTTGGATAAGACATTAAACCGAAGCCCTGTCTGCCCTCTCAGGAGGACAGAGAAGATCCTGTGGCACTGTTTTGAAGAAGAGTAGAGAAACTCTCTGCGTCCTGGTGAATAGTTATCCTTCCCAACACTTTGGGCTGTAATTTCTGACTAGTGTCAGGAAGTGCTTGCCCACAGGAATTAGCCTATTTCGATCCCTTCCCTTCACCCCACCCCACCCCCACTAGGGCTATCTGTACCTTGCTTGTCCTGCTTTCTACCCTTAATTAGCATGTTCCTTAGATAATATCACCACCTTCAACAACTCTTTGTCCTTTTGTCTAAGACATCTTTTGGCTATCTCCACCTATCACTGGCCCTGTATCCAGCTCTACCTGTCCCACCCCCCCTTAAACCAGCTTATATTTCACCTCTTTTCTATTTTTACTTAGTTCTCTTGAAGAGTCATACGGACTTGAACCATTAACTGTGTTCCTCTCCGCAGATGCTGCCAGACCTGCTGAGTTTTTCCAGGTATTTTTATTTTTGTTTTGTCTTCAACACTCCAGCCAGCCTGTTGTCAGGGGCCATAGCCTTTACTGGATCTAGTCTGTTGAGGCAGGAAACATGGCAGCTGTGGAGGCTAAAATATGCAGAGTTACGGGAAAAAGACAGGAGAGTGCACTAAGTTAAAATGCTTAGAGAGCTGGAGCAGACACGATTGGCTGAAAGGTCTCCTTCTACACCATAACAATTCTGTGATTCTTCCCACTCCTTCCCAACATCCCTTTCAGTTCTGTACTTGTGGAAGTTTTACTGGGCCTTGTTTCTAAAATACAGAAGAATAGGTTCAATATGAGTAATTTTAGAGAAATCTATGTTTCTTTTTCAGAGAGGCTGTTTGTCTGCTACTTTTTCTATACAAGATCAATGCTGTGATGTTTGATCAACTTAATTGGTAGAATCATTAATTATTTACAATAAATATGGATTGGTATGTGAAAAACTGTTGAGGCTTTTTGCCCTGTGTTTTTCAGCAGTATGTTTACTTAACTGCATGTTATATAAGAGCATAGAAACAAGAAATAGCAGCAGGACTAGATCATATGGGCCCTTGAGCCAGTTTCACTTTTTAAAGCAATCATGGCTGATCTTCTGCCTCAACTCCACCTTCTTCCTCATTCCTCATATCTCTTGATTCTCTGAGACACCAACAGTCTGTGTATCTCAGCCTTACATATGTTCAACAATGGAGCATCCTCAACCCTCTGGGGTAGAGAATTCCAAAGATTCACAGCCTTTTGAGTGAAGAAGTTTCGCATCTCAGCCGTAAATGATAGTCTCCTTGTCCTGCATGAAATTAAGTTAAAAGTAATCTATGTAAAATGCATAAGATAGGATGTTTTCATTTTCAAGATTTTCTTCTGTAATATGCAGCACTGCTTCAATTAAAGCTTTAATTACAAAAAAAACCTGTTTATTTTACAAATGTCCTCAGTGTTAGGACAAGCGATTGGTGTCAATGCAACAACAGGCAATATAGTCTGTGAACATCTGCACTTACCACAGTGTGATTTTCTGTCCCATTAGCACAATTTTGTATTTAAAAGCTCATGAGACAGTTGTCTACATTGTTAATGGTATATTAATTATATTATTAAGATTAAGGATACACAAGTAAAGGGCATTAATTGATTAAGCATCTTGAGCACATGTAAAGAGAGACTTGGAGCTAGAGTGCATCATCTCCCCCTCCAAAAAATGTTATTTTAATTTGATAAGTTTCATTTTAACTATTTGTTTTCATTACAATAACCTGAAAATACCCCCTTAAAAGGGGTTATCATTTGATTAATTAGTTAATTTATTAATGAGTACTCCAAGAGTATAAAGAGAGACTTCTGGGATTCTGGGTGTTGGTTATAGAGGATGCAGAAATATATAAATTGCATTTGATAAATAAATCTAGCATTAATTAAAAGATTGGCATCTGGTTTCCTCCTTCAACCACTGGGCTTCAGAATGAATTAATATGCATCCTTCCATCTACATGAGATGATGGACATACAGCAAATCCACTGTTGATGGAATAGTTTCACAGGGTACACTTTTGTACATGGTTGAAGAGACCAATCTGTGATAGACACGTTCTGTATGTGAGGTGATTATCAGGGCAGTGGGGCAGTTTTCAATGTTGGCACCTGATGTCAAACTGTTTTGGCCACTGATTGTCATAGTAGGACATGCCAGTCCCTAGGTACTGCTGCATTTCTCTCCTTTGTTGGCTAGTGCTTCCCATGTGTGAAAACGATGTTTATTGCCTTCATGTCATGCTTATAAGCATCCTTGAAGTGGATTGGGATATGTCTATGTTCTATCCTGCAAACGTGTCTAAATCAACATAGTCACCTCTGCTTTTTTTATTCATTCATGGGATGTGGGCTTCGCTAACTGGGCCAGCATTTATGGCCCATCCCTAGTTGCTCTTGAGAAGGTGGTGGTGGGGAGCTGCTTTCTTGATCTGCTGCAGTCCTTGTAGGTGTACCCACAGTGCTGTTAGGGAGGGAGTTCCAGGATTTTGACCCAGCTACAGTGAAGGACAGCAATATATTTCCAAGTCAGGATGATGAGTGACTTGGAGGGGGAACTTCCAGGTGGTGGTGTTCCCATCTATCTGCTGCCCTTGTCCTTCTAGATGGTAGTGGTCATGGGTTGGGAAAGTGCTATGTAAGGAGCCTTGGTGAATTCCTGCAATGCATCTGCTTGATGAGTGTGGGCATATTTGGGAAATTTTCCTTTGAGAACACAGTTGCGTTTGTGTTTTTGTCCTTCCATGAGATGCCAGGAATGCATTGCAGACATTGAATATGAAAATTGTTGAGCTTCCTTTCCTGATTGCTGTTAAGTCTTCCATGTTTCCGGCTGCACAACACTTCTCAGAACACAGACCTCATAAATCATCAAACTTTACAGCAGGCAGAAAATAGCCCTGTTAATTATGAGCGACCAGATGGGCTGTTGTTCTACCAGTAAGACATAAAGAACAAAAGTTGGACTTTGCCATGAATTTCAATTATTTTCTTGTACATTTGCCACTTGTATGCCAGGTTTGCTCTGACCTGAAGAGGTTTGTTTTCCGGGCAAAGTGTAGGCGTGCATCGTGCATTTTCAATCCTTCATCAAATGTCCAACGGTTGGAGAATAAATTAGAGGAGATTATTTAGAAAAGTAACTCATTTGAGCGGTGGCAGGTTTATTAATTACGAAGAATGGTCTGCATCTTAGCAGGCAGAGGGCATTTGTGACCCTTCTCGATGACATTACATTCACTGTCCATAGAAGATGCCAGAATTTTACTTCAACTCATGTTTACATTTTGAGATTGTGTATTTTGTTGTATTACAACTGTAATCATTTGTTCTTACATTTGCACTAAGCTGCTTTTACTGCAAAATTGCTGGAGAAAGATCATTTATTTGTGTCGTATAATGTCTTCAAGTGAACGATTAATAGTTACCGTTTACTGGACTCTTATTTGAGTAATTTTCATACAGGAATCACACTTTTCAATACATGAACCATTCCGATTGAAAGTTGCAACCTGGCCAGAAACAATTAACTTGGGACACGAAGCCTACGCCAATATCTATCGCGGCTTACGCGCTGTTGCTATGGACAAATTTACAGCACATTCATTTCCTTTTTTGCACTCGGTGCTTTGCAGCAGCTTTTGTTGCGGAGGTCGGCTGAGGCTCGCGAACGCCTCAGAACCTTGCCCGGGAAAGGAAGGAGCAGCGGGACACCCGGAACATCGGCACTGGGGACAGAGGGGCAGGGGGGACAGCGACACCCGGGGACAGAGGAGCAGGTGGGGGTGGGGGGGGGGGGGGTGGTGGGACAGCGACAACCGGGGACAGAGGGGCAGCGGGGTACAGCGACACCCGGGATACCGGCTCCCGCCCCGTCCGGAAGTGGGGGGGGGGGGGGATGTGGAGAGCGGTTGGTGCTGGCTCGGCCCCGGCCCCCTCCGCCGCCGGTGTTATCTATGGCTGCGCAAACCTCCCGCCAGGACAAGGTATGTCCGACAATGTGAAGGACTGTTTGGCCCAGGTCAGTAGGTGAAATGAGTTGATTTGACAAACTCGCGCGTTATGTTTTTTTTTGCTGAAATGCAGCCTGACTTAATAATTGAGGGGGTTTAGGATTCAATGTGACACAAGAGTAAACTTCCAGGCTCTGCACCTTCACCCGGGGCGGGTCGGGTCGGATTTATATTTGACGCAACGTTTTGATATAGTTCGGGTGCTTGTCTTTCTTTCTGGTGTCCTTTTTTTTGCAAAACAGCTGTAAATTTCCTCTCCAATTGTTGGGGAACGTTTTTCCCCAGTGACTGACTCGCTCAGCCCAGTGAGGCGGTCGGTTTATGGGCTCAGGGAGGGTTTTTGTTTTCGCTCCTCCGCAGATTGGGATCAGACGCCAACATGAGGAAAAAGTGATACTTTAACTTTTAGGTTTTTTTTTCCCCCGTACGGTTATAAATCGTTCTTCTGTCCTGCCCGGATCACCTGGAATCGAGAGGGTGAGTAACTAGTTTCAGGCTTCCCCCGAAAACACTGTCTTATCAGAGAGCTGCTGGAAACTCCAGTGATCTGCTGAAGGGAATTGTTCAGAAACATATCCAGCTAGCTTCGCTGGAGCACTTTGTAAAGATCAAGGGATGTGGAGCAAATACAGTAAAACGGGGATTGAGGTACAGATCCAATTGAATAGCTAGACAGGCTCAGAGGGATGAATGGCCTGTTCTTTTGACTGGGGTAGGTTTCGGAACTCAGCAGCATAGGAGATTTAATCTCAATTTTAATGAATTATTTTAAATTAATTTAGTCACCATTAAGCCAGAAAGGCCAGAATGGCAAAGGTTGTGCTGGGAAAAAGATATTTCTCTGGAAAAAGCCATTTGTGATGAATGTCTAGTTCATGGTTCATGTTAATGTTTTGGATGTAATGTTTACGTTTATAATGTGTAGTGTAGTTTAAGTGTAGAAAATGGGATAAATGCAGTTAAAGTGTCTATTACGCTTAAAAGGTTGGGCTCGTGTTGATTGATATAAGGCAGGCTTGTCCTTTGGAGCCATTTTTCAAAATTCTGGTCAAATGGTCTAGTTTTTTTTCTATTCATTCATGGGATGTGGGCATCATTGGCTAGGGCAGCATTTATTGCCCATCCCTACTTGCCCTTGTTCAGAGGGCATTTTAAGAGTCAACCACATTGCTGTGGATCTAGAGTCACATGTTGGCCAGACCAGGTAAGGACAGCAGATTTCTTTCCCTAAAGGGCATTAGTGAACCAGTTCGACAATGGTTTCATTGGGCTTTTAATTCCAGATTTTTATTGGATTCACATTCCACCATCTGCCATGGCAGGATTCAAACCCGGGTCCCCAAAGCTTTACCATGGGTCTCTGGATTACTAGTCCAGCGACAATACCACTATGCCATTGCTTCCCTTTCAATTGAAGATTCTGCATGGAGCTGTTCCTCCAACCAAAGCCTGTGTTTGCTGCTGATAGGCTCTGTGAATTGAGCAGCAGCAAGTGTGATGAGGACTGTTGGGCCGAGGGAAGCGCAGGTGAGTCGGGGCTGGAGCCGGGAATGGGGGTGGGTGGTGGGGATATCAGACGAAGTCACATCAGGCTCAGTTCAGGATGCCTGAAGTCTCACAAAGTCGCGTTAGGACCCGGTGGAGGGGTGGGGGTGGTGGTCAGACAAAGTCGTGGGTTGAGGGTGGGGGGGTGGTGGTGGGGTGGGGGGGCATTGTGGGAGTGGGGTGGGGGGCGGTGGGGGTGGGGTGGGGGGGCGGTGGGGGGTGTGGGGGGTAGGGTGGGGGGCGGTGGGGGTTGTGGGGGGTGGGGTGGGGGGTGGTGGGGGTGGGGAAGTCACAGGGAGAAGGGGTGGGCGGCCAAGTTGCAGAGGGGCGGGGGGGGTGGGTGTGAAGTTTTGGCAGGTCTGGGGAGTTCACGGTGTCATAGTGAGTTTGTCGGAATGTGAGCGGGGGCGAGCGTGTGCGAGACACTGAGCAACTTTGTGTGTAGAGGGGTTCAGAGTGCGAGTCCACCTTACAGCTAGCCTCGGGTTTCTCTCCCTGACCACCACATACCAACACATAGACATAGGGAGTGAGTGAGCGCCCTGAGACTGGGAGTGAGCCAGACACACACACTCTCTCTCTCTCTCTCTCTCTCTCTCTCTCTCTCTCTCTAAAACTCCCACACTCTGGTCATTTTTATTAATTACTCTTTTTTAATTTAACTGTGATATTGCTGCACTTCTGCTCAGCAATTGTTTCTTTCCTTAAAACCGGGACTCTTTTTTGAAATTCAGTTTATTGTTGAACCAAACCTTTCTGAAATTTCCCAGTTGACTCTTAATTATTTTTTTAAACATGGCGGGCCTGCTGCCGATTTTGGTGCCCACCCACCTACCGGGGGTGGGTAGGAAGGTGGTGGGCTGTGCATCCACCCTATTTTACATGGCTTCCTGCCAAAAACATGGCTGGCAGGAACATGTAAAATCCAGCCATGATGTCTACACTGCTTGCAAAGAAATGCCTTTTAGAGAGAGTGAAATTAGCTTAAAAGCATTTAGTGAACCTTGAAAGGTGATGTTGTCATGGAAGTGAGTGGAGCTTCAGGTCCTCTGGTTTCAGTTTATCTGTGTGTTTGCTGGGGGAGTGAGTGTGCTACAGAAGGGGAAGAGGCTGGATACCAAAAAGGTGCTGCTGTTCGCAGGCTTCAGGTAGTTAGGGCTCAGAAGTCCTGGGAGCGGAGAAGTTGGCAGAAGGTTGCTGGTTCCGTGCTGGAGGCAGTTGGGGCTCAGGAGAAGCCCTGGAGCCATTTATAGCTTGGTGCAGCTAGGAGACTGGAATTGGGAGAAACCCTGGGGCAGTGCCTGCTTAGTGAAGCTAGAGGCCTGTGAAAGAGTTGGAAGTGTGCCGGTAATTAGAGGAGGGCAGCTTTGTGAATCCTTTGGAATGTAGTCTCAGGAGTAGAGATTGACCCATCAGGAGGTGAGCAGTCGTTGAGGCAGTTCAAATCAAAGCAGCTTGTGAAGGAATTCAGAGGCTAGACCTTCAAAAGTGAAGAGTGGAAGTCCTTCCTGAGGGAGACAGCTTTAACGAGATTTTGTGAATCTCAGCAGTCATTGGCATCTGGTGAGAAATCTGTGGGATATGTCTTGATCACATCTGCCATCTCATGTGCAGTGTGTTTTTGACCAGTTTGTCTGTTAATTCATAGTTACCTCATTAATTTTGAATGTTGAGAGTATAAGATAGATATTGTAGGGTGTTTTATTTTTCTGACATTGTATAGCAAAATTTATTTTGTTGTTAAAAAACATGGAATTCTGTGGCTTTTATTCTCCTAGTGGGTAACTGGGTTTTCAAACTGTGTCCACTTTAGCAAAAAGTTACTGGTCCCTAACTGGACCGTAATGTTTTGTCATCATGCCTTTAATCAGAGCATTAAAAGTATTTGGGCCTTTTTCAGTTGTACAGATAACCAAGGGTTGTGTATACACTAGGAAAAGGCACAGAGTTTCAAATATAGTACACAAGGAATGTGGAGAAATTTGTAGAGATGCAATCGGGGTGATGTTGGCATTCTGTAGACCAAGTTCAGACTTTGTAGATACCAGCGTTTGACAACAGTGTACATTTATATAATGCCTTAAAGGTAGAAAAGTGCCCCAAAACACTTTGAGGTGCAATTAGTAAATGGATGCCAAGCCAAAGGAGGAGATATTTGGAGGAGTGACCAAAATCTCAGTCAGAGAGATGTGCTTTAAGGAAGGCCTTGCAGAAGGAGAGGGACCAGAACTTGGGCTTAGATGCTGAGAGTATAGTTGCAATGGGAGTTCACGACAGGTAAGAGGAATACTGTGTTTAGGGAATGTGCTGTAGGGCCTGGAGGAGGTGACAGAGAAAGGGAGGGAGAAGGCATTGAGGGATTTTAACATGAGAAATTTAATTTTGAGATGATTCGGTGAAGATCATTGGGGTGGGGAGGTGATGACTGAGCAGGACATGGCGCTGTTTAGGATACAGATAGCAAAGTTTTGAATGAACTGAAGTTTATGGAGGGTGGAAACTGGGAGGCTGGCCAGGCGGAAATTGGTATAGTCGGGTGTGGATGCATGGATGGACTGAGGTCTTGCCAGTTGTGGACAATGTTAGAATTGTGGTTGTAGGCATCATAGTTCCAGCATTATTTAATGTTAAACAGTGCAATCTCTTACCTCCCTACAAATTTCCAAATTTTTGATTGAAAATTGAAGAATTGTATTTAAAGTGATCTTTTCCACTGGGATAAAAACAAAAAACTGCAGATGCTGGAAATCCAAAACAAAAACAGAATTACCTTGAAAAACTCAGCAGGTCTGGCAGCATCGGCGGAGAAGAAAAGAGTTGACGTTTCGAGTCCTCATGACCCTTCGACAGAACTAGGAGCTAGTTCTGTCGAAGGGTCATGAGGACTCGAAACGTCAACTCTTTTCTTTTCCACTGGGAGTTGGTTGAAGTTGTGTTTATAACATGACACACAACTGGAGCTGTTTACTGTGATATTTGGGAGCTCTTTTTAAACATTTTCTTTCTGACACTAGATTGGCTGCTTACTGCAAGCTTCCTGTTGCTTGCAAACCTTTCACCTGATGTTAAAATGGCAGAGTAGAGTTGGTGGGATATTTAAAAGGAGGGACTTACCACAAACAATAACAAATGTCTGGTATTCATTGTCTTTGGTGCATCCTCATAGTTTACAATGACTAAGATGTCTTTTTAAATAATAACCTCGCTTTCAGGACCTGATCCATCAGGAATGTGTATTGTTTTCTGCAAAACTCTAATGTGCTTTGTGTAATAGCTGTGGGGTCAGTAAAATTAGTTTAAAATACCCTTGACATGCCTTTACTTTCTCCCTTGACTGAAACCTTCTGCTCCATTTTGTACTGTAATCCCAACAGCTCCTGATCCATCTGCCTCCATGTAGATACAGAACAGTCTTCTTATTTTTCAAAATGTTGGCTGTGTGATGGCTTACCTAACTTGTAACATTTGATCCCAAAGAGTGGTGCATCATCAACTACTGGAGCTGATATTTTGAATTCTATATTAACTGCTGTTCCAGTGCTGTTGAAAAATGAGACTGTGATATAGCAACAACATATACAGCGCCTTTAATGAAATGTCACAAGATACGTCACAGGAACATTATAACGCAAAACTTGATACCAAGTCACATTAAGAGATATTAGTAGCAAATGACCAAAAAGTTTCAAGGAATGTCTTAAAGGAGGAAAAAGAGAGGGAGAGCTTTACGGAGGATATTCTGTGGTTTAGGACTTTGGCTGCTGAAGGCAAGGCCACCAGTAATGGGGCAATTAAAATCGGAGATGGGCCAGAATTAGAGGACTGCAGATGTTTTGGAGGATTGTGGGGCTGGTGGAGATTGGAGGGGTGAGGCCATGAAAGAATTTAAAGACAAGAATGAGAATGTTAATATTAAGGTATTGTTTAACCGGAAGTCAGCCCTGGATTTCCCTCTCTTTGCTCCATTAAGACTGTCCTTGAAACCTACCAGTTAACAGGGACTTAGTGCAAGTAGGGACAAGGGCAGCAGACATTTAGATGACCTTAAGTTTACAAAGGGTAGAATGTAAGAGGCTTGCCAGGAAAGCATTGGAATTGTCAAGTCTAGAGACAAGGAAGTTGTGGATGAGGGTTTCAGCAACAGATGAACTGATGCGGAAGAGGATTCTGACAGTTTTATGGAGGTGGGAATATGTGATCTGCGTGTGGATTTTGGGGTCAGGTCTGTTTCAGCATCAGAAATTTGCTAGGGAGAACAATTGAGTCAGTACCTAAGAAACAGATTTTGTAATGCGGACTAAAAACAATGGCTTCAGTTTGCCCAATATTTAATTTGTTACAGCTATGTGAGAAGGGGTGAAATTTGACTGTAACAGGTTTTCAGGAAGATTTAGAAGGATGAAGGAATTTACTCAATGTCTGTGTTTAACCATTTATGTACTGATTACAAAGAAACAAGTCTGGCAGGAGTTCTTGAGTTTCAAACAAAAAGGGGGTTATTGAGTTCAAAACACACCCAGGTAAAGGCATGCGGCTCAATCTTTTGCAACCCACATTCACACAAACAAGCATGCAAAATCTATAAGTAACACCATAGGTACTTACTTAGCCAAATTCAAGTTCAATGCTGAATGGTAAAAAAGTTGAGTTCAGTATTTGAGTCCCGGATGTGGCAGAAGTTTTTTCCACGTTCATCTTCAGATTTCCGGAGTTGAGTTGAAGCTCATGTAAAATTGCAATTGCTGAAGCCAATTTCTTTTTGGAAACATAATCCGTCTTTTCCAAAAAGTCATTGATTTTTACACCTGATGTTCCCTTCGATGGATTTCTCTGTGCTGGATTTTTAAACAGACAGATATGGGGCCTTGGCTTGAAGGAGAGTAGAGAAGGGACTTCCTTGCTGCTTCATTGGCAGCACTTCCAGGCTACTGACTACCGTGCTTAGCAGCTGTATTAAAAAAAAATTGAAAATGGTTACTTCGGTCACAACCTCTCCCCATAATGATTTCGGAAGGGGTTTGTTTATCTGATAGAAAAACAGAAAATGCTGGAAAAACTCAGCAGGTCTGACAGCATCTGTGGAGAGAGAGAAACAGTTAACGTTTCGAATCCACATGGTTCTACTTCAGAGCTGTTTATCTGTTGCCTGAACTGATGGTTGCTTTTATTTCATGGCTGGATGATTAGATTCTGTAATGTCCCACCCATTAATCCCCCTGAATGAGTATTTGAAAACATTTCTATATAATCATCGTTCTAACAGTGTTCTCTCTGCTAGAGAGGTAGCCTTATAGAGATGCAAATGTTATGTCCAGTACATTTCATTTTTGAAGCTGTTCTTGATACCCTCAGGTGTGAAATTCCATGAGGGTGTCTGGGTATGTCTGAATTGTAATTCACATTGGAACTTTCCAGAAGCTGGCCGACTTGAAATACCAGATGTCAAGTGACTTGTGGCAGCCACCTTTTAGACAGTGTCTATATTCTTGTCTTTAAAAGGTCCTTTTTAAACAGTTCAATATATATTTGGGGTCGACAGGGCCCTCGACTGTGTCCGACCTATTTCCCGCACTTCTGCCCTCACCCCTTCCTCTTCCTTCCAGAGCTATGATAGGGTTCCCCTTGTCCTCATTTTTCATCCCTCCATTCTCTGCCATTTCTGCCAACTCCAACATAATGTCACCACAAAACACATCTTCCCTTACCTCCCCTATCAGCATTCCATAGGGACCGTTCCCTCAGTGATATACTGGTCCACTCCTCTCTCACTCCCAACACCTCATCCCCTTCCCATGGCAATTTCCCATGCAATCACAGGAGGTGTAACACCTGCCCTTTACCTCATCCTTCCTCACTGTCTGAGGCCCCATACTCAGGTGAAGCAGTGATTCACTTGCACTTCTTTCAATTTAGTGTACTACATTTGCTGCTCTCAATGCGATCGCCTCCATATTGGGGAGACTAAACACAGACTGGGTGACCCCTTTTTAGAACACCTTCACTCAGCCTGCAAGCATGATCCTGACCTTCCTCTCGCTTGCCATTTCAGTTCACCGTCTCTCATGCCCACATTTCTGTATTCGGCCTGCTACAATGTTCCAGTGAAGCCCAACGCAAACTGGAGGAACAGCACCTCATCTTCTGATTAGGCGCTTTACAGCCCTATGGACTTAACATGGAGTTCAATAACTTCAGACCTTGAAATCAGTCATCTGTATTAATATTTTTTCCAACCCCTTTTCCCCCACAGGAACCAGTCAGTAACTTGCTCTGCTTTCAGAGAGCACTGACCCTTGTTCTGCTATTAACATTTCTGCTGACTGACCTATATGCCACTGAATACCTGCCTTAGTCCTTAACACTATCATTACCACTCCCTTTGTCTTGTGTCCATGGCGTCTTTGTCAAATCTCTCCTGAGCTCCTACCTACTCCTGACCTCCTATTTTGCTCCACCACTTCTCTTCAACAGTATAAATTCCATCACATTTCTACCTTTCTTCAGCTCTGAAAAAGAGTCATGCAGACTCAAAATGTTAATTCTTCACAGATGCTGCCGGGCCTGCTGAGTTTTTCCAGCATTTTCTGCTTTCATTTCATTATACATTTGATCAACCTGTGAAATTACGGATTGATATCACTCATGGCCAAGTCATATCATTGTGACAAAGTGGAGGAAAGTTCTCTGCATCCAGAACTGGATCTTGGACAAACAGCCTGACAAGCTATGGACAATGGAGGAGTCAAAGAAAAGATAGTGGTGAGTTCAAGCTGGGTGTCATCAGCGTAAATGTGGAAACTGACACTGTTTTCAGATTATGTTGCTGAGGGCAACTTGAGATGAGAAATAGGGGGCCAAGTATAGATTTTGGGGGACATCAGAGGTAACCAACGCTAGTTGTAGGGACTGTTTTCTTTAGGGGTGAATAAATGCTGCACTGAATTTCCTACTGCAGTTAAAGACCTTTGTTGTTCTTATTTTGTGATTGTCCTTCAGAGCACCACCTTCCAATATATTCTAAAATCATTTTATTTGAAGTTGAGATCAAGGGGAGCCAATAACTTTCAGCTGATAGTTTTTCTCATCCACAGTCCTCTTGTTTTCTACTTTGGTTCATAAAAGGATAAACATGTCTAGTCAGTTGTTACTACTTAAGTGCCACATTTTCTAGTTAATGTCAAAGTTAGTGAATCATTGGTTTGTCTACCTCTCTTATCATGTACCCAGTTTGTTTTTGCTGTCACTTGGCATATTGAGAAATGTCTAATCTAGGCACTTCAGTTAATTAACAAATTATTTGTGCAGCTATCTTTCTTTAAAAGCCGCACTGCTCTGACACAAGCTTGATATTTTTACGCTGATAAACTTAGCTGCACTCATTGTTCTTGTTTGCCTTTCTCCTTCTTCCCTTGGATCACTTCAAACAAAACAGCAGCAAAACAGAACTTCAGGAGCATCATGGCAACCCCTGCCTCTTTCAACTCGAATGTTTAGTTCTGACAGTTATACCCAAAATATTAACCTGTCCTTTCTCCTTACAGGTTCTGGCTGACATATCCATTTTCTGCTTTTGTTCCAGATTTCCAGCAATTTTGTTGTTTTTCTGAGAATGTAATGCATCGGTTATCAATTAACACAAACGTGCATTAAAACATTCTCTTAACAGACTTTCTAAAACCTTTATTAAACTGGCAGTCCTTTTATAAATTTCCACCTGGATCTGTGCCAGTAGAGAAATGAATAATGTCAGCTATTTATACTATAATCGGAATCAAATCCAATAGTAAATGGAAAAATTTGAAATGATAGTAGTTAAACAAAGGAACTTCCAGGTTAGTTTTTCTTTGTACAGATGAGGACAGGGAATTAACTTGAGATGCAGTAAAATTTTAATAAGGCGGATTGTGAAGGTACACGTTCCTTTTTTAAAGTCAGTGATAGACCTCATAAAGCTCCTACAGTGTGCACTGGGTGTCATTATTTTCCAACATGGAAATCTTTGCAATGATTGAGCTATAGCAGACCTTGCTTTTTGGAGTGACTGATTCAGGTTCATTTGCTCATTGAAGGCACTTGGCTGCTGACATGGCAAGAAATGACCAGAAATTTGCATTAAATTGCTTTCCAGGAGGAGTGAATCTGTTGAAGAGTCATACGGACTCAAAATGTTAACTGTGTTCCTATCCGCAGATGCTGTCACCACCTGGTTTTTTCCAGGTATTTTTATTTTCATTTAAAAATTTTTTTTTTTGTTGTGAATCCAATCACAGCAGGTACAATTATCTGAATGCATCAGCTGCTGGGAATCTAATTAGCTGTTTTATATGCAGATTTCCTCCTATTTGGTGTATAGTGTACACTTCTTTCCTTACAGCAGTAATGAGATGCCGATCTGAAGCATGGAAATTTGCTGATTTTTGCGCAAAAAACCGCGGTGTGACTGTATTTGCCAATACTATAATAAAAGCAGATACTGGAAATCTGAAATAAAAACAAAGTCCTGGAAATACTCAGGCCTGGCAGCATCTGTGGAGAGAGTTAACACTTCAAGTTGAATATGACTCCTCTTCAGAACTGAAAGAATGTAGGGTTTTATGCCATTTAAAGCAGGAAGGTGGAGGTGGTGGGGGGAGAACAAAAAGGAAGGCCTGGGATAGTGTAGAGAGTGGAAGAAATTAAATGACCAAAGATGCCATGGAACATAAGGAAAAGGGAGTGGTAATGATTGTAGAAAAGAGACAAAGATTTGCCCATTTTGAAAGAGAAAAAAAATTTACATTTATATAGTAGTCGCAGACCAGCAGCATCTCAAAAGTGCCTTACAGTTTTTTTTGTAAAAATATAATTTATTCATAAAATATTTGAAAGAACATTACAAAACATTTCTAAATGGCCATCATAAAAAGTGCATTCAGATTCAACTTTTACACATGGATCACAAGGTGCTTCAATACAATGAATGAATATTATTGTCATTTCAATATGGTCATTACAGACAGCTCCAATCCCTTTGCACTCTAAGGTGCTCCAATACAATTTAATACGTTTAGTGTTCGCTACATACATTTATTGTGAGTCGTACAGCCCGAGGGGCCTACACAATTCCCAGCCCCTGGGTGCACGATGACTGAGAGGTCTTAGTCAGTACCTTTCCCCATTGTGCCTTTGCGATGGCTGCCCCAAGCTTTAGTGCACCCCTCAGCAGGTAGTCCTGGACCTTGGAATGTGCCAGTCTACAACACTCGGTCGGGGACAACTGTTTGCACTGGAAAACCAACAAGTTTCGGGCAGGTCAAAGAGCAAAGTGCTTTACAGTTTTTATTTTTGAAAAATATACTTTATTCATAAAATATCTGGAAGAACATTACAAAACATTTCTAAATGGCCATCACAAAAAGTACAATCAGATTCAGCTTTTACACATGGATCAGGGGCTGCTTCAGTACAATCAATGAATATTACAATCATTTCAATATGGTCATTACAGTCAGTCAGACAGTGCAGTGGTATTGGGGTTATCGACATACATCATGTTGCACTCTGAGGTGCTTCAATACAATTATAACACAATTAGTATTCAATGCACACATTCATTGTGAGCCGTACAGCCCGAGGGATCTGTACAATTCCCAGCCCCTTGGTGCACAGTGACCTTTCCCCATTGCACCTTTGTGGTGGCTGCCCCAAGCTTTGGTGCGTCCCTCTGCACATAGTCCTGGACCTTGGAATGTGCCAGTCTGCAACACTCGGTCGAGGACAACTCTTTGCACTGGAAGACCAACAAGTTTCAGGCAGACTAAAGAGCGTCTTTCACCGAGTTGATGAACCTCCAGCTGCAGTTGATGTTTGTCTCGGTGTGTGTCCCTGGGAACAGCCCGTAGAGCACAGAGTCCTGTGTCATTGAACTGCTCGGGATGAACCTCGACAGAAACCACTGCATCTGTCTCCAGACCTTCTTTGCAAAGGCACAATACGCAAGAAGGTGAACAACAGTCTCGTCCCCACCACAGCCACCTCGAGGGCAACGTGCAGATGGAGTGAGACTCCTGGCGTGTAGGAAGGATCTGATGGGGAGGGCCTTTCTCATCACCAGCCAAGCTACATCTTGGTGCTTGTTGGAAAGTTCTGGCGATGAGGCATTCTGCCAAATGACTTTGACAGTCTGCTCGGGGAACCATCCGACAGGATCCATCATCTCCTTTTCCCGCTAGGCCTCCAAGACGTTACATGCTGACCACTGCCTGATGGACTTGTGGTCAAAGATGTTTCTCTGCACAAATATTTCCACGAGGGACAGGTGGTACGGCATGGTCCGACTACTTGGAGCGTTCTGCGGCAGTGTGGCCAGACCCATCCTTCACAACACCGGGGACAGATAGAACCTCAGCACGTAGTGACGCTTGGTGTTTGCGTACCAATTAATGAAGTACTTCTGAAGTGTAGTTGCAATAGGAAATGTGGCAGCAAATGTGGGCACAGCCAGCTTTCATGAACAGCAATATGATGACTAAATAAACTGTTTTTGTGGTGTTGATGAGAGACAAATATTGGCCAGCATTCGGGAATATTGGCCAGCATTCGGGAATAACTCCCTTATTCTTCTCCAAAATTGTGTCATGGGATCTTTACATTCAACCAAGCAGGCCGACAGGGTCTCAGCCTAACATCTCATCTGCATCTCCCAACAGTGCAGTACACTGTCAGTATTGCACTGGAGTGTCAGCTTTGATTTTTGTGCTCAAGCCTTAGAGTGGGACATGAACCAGGAACCTTGTGACTCAAGAGGTGCGAATGTCATCAACTGAGCCAAGGTTGGTACACAACAGAATTGGTTTTATGTGAGTCATTTTAGGAAAAACCCATGTTTCCCTCTTCATAAAGACAGTTTGCCTTCAATTTTTTCTATACAAGATCAATTTTGTGCTGATTTTATCAAATTAATTAGTGTGAATCAGTAATAGTTTATAATGTATTTGGTACATGAAAAGTTGTTGAGATTTTCATCTTGTACAGCAGCATGTTATCTTAATTGAATGTTATAATATCCTGCTTTTTAGTAGATATAATTTTCGTAAAATGCACAATCATACATTTTCAAAAAACATAGTGATGTGAAATGTTTTTGGGGCGTAAATTGGTTGATGTTGATTTTCTGTAATCAAAGTTTTTTTTATTCATTTACAGGATGTGGGTGTCACTGACTAGGTGAGCATTTATTACCCATCCCTAATTGCCCTTGAGAAGATGGTGGTGAGCTGCCGCCTTGAACCACTGCAGTCCATGTGGCGTAGGTGCACCCACAGTTCTGTTAGGGAGGGAGTTTTAGGATTTTGACCCAGCGACAGCAAAGGAGCATTGATTATATTTCCAAGTCAGGATGGTGAGTGACTTGGAGGGGAATTTCCAAGTGGTGATGTTCCCATGTGTCTGCTGTCCTTGGCCTTCTAGATGGTAGCAGGAGTGGGCTTGGAAGGCGCTGCCTAAGGAACCTTGGCGAGTTTCTGCAGTGCATCTTGTAGATAGTACACACTGCTGCCACTATTGTTGGTGGTGGAGGGAGTGAATGTTTGTAGAAGGTGTGCCAATCAAGTGGGCTGCTTTGTCCTGGATGACGTCGAGTTTCTTGAGTGTTGTTGAAACTTCACTCATCCAGGCAAGTGGAGACTATTCCATCACACTGCTGACTTGTGCTTTGTAGATGATGGACAGGCTTTGTGGAGTTAGGAGGTGAGTTACTTGCTGTAAGATTCATAGCCTCTAACCTGCTCTTGTAGCCACAGTATTTATATGGCTGGTTCAGTTTCTGGTCAATGGTAACCCCCAGGATATTGATAGTGGGGGATTTAGTGATGGTAATGCCATTTAATGTCAAGGGCCGATGGTTAGATTCTCTTGTTGAAGATGGTCATTACCTGACACTTGTATGGCGTGAATGGTACTTGCCACTTGTCAGCCCAAGTCTGGATCTTGTCCAGGTCTTATTGCATTTGGACATGGACTGCTTCAGTATCTGAGGAGTCGCGAATGCGCTGAACATTGTGCAACCATCAGCGAACATCCCCACTTCTGACCTTATGATGAAAGGAACGTCATTGATGAAGCAGCTGAAGATGGTTGGGCCTAGAATACTGCCCTGAGGGACTCCTGCAGTGATGTCCTGGAACTGAGATGATTGACTCCCAACAGCCACAACCATCTTCATTTGTGTTAGGTATGACTCCAACTAGTGGAGAGCTTCCCCTCGATTCCCAATAACTCCAGTTTTGCTAGGGCTCTTTGATGCCACGCTCGGTCAAATGCTGCCTTGATGTTAAGGGCAGTCACTCTCACCTCACCTTGGGAGTTCAGCTCTTTTGTCCATGTTTGAACCAAGGCTGTAATGAGGCCAGAAGCTGAGTGACCCTGACAGAACCCAAACTGAGCGTCAGTGAGCCGGTTATTGTTAAGCAAGTGCTGCTTGATACACTGTTGATGACCTCTTCTATCACTTTACTGATGATGGAGAGTGGGACTATTTGGGTGAACATGTAATTTTAATCTTGAAGGTTCTAATTCAGAAGGAACCTCATTATGTCATTTACGGCACTTGCTCTTCAGGTGGGACTATCTCCTGGAATTTACTTTCCCTGGCCTTCCTCAATAACTTTTTTATTTTATATTCTAGAAGTTGTAGTCATGAAAAAGGCTCAAAACTGCTAGAACAGCAAATTAAGGGGAAATCTAATAAAGTTAAAAAGTGGAAGATTATTTCTGCTGGTTGCATCTGATATTGAAGCCAATCCACAGACTAGCTGGATTGGGGAATTTTCTTTCAAAATGCAAAGCAATTTTTGATATAGACTCAGAAGGAATGTGTGTATGCTAGTTCTTTGTAACCTTGTTTCTCAAAATATGGTTCAACACACACTGAAAACTTAGAGATTTAGGTTTGGGTTTGACTTTTCTTCCATGCCTCTTTGGCTAGTGCACCAACAGCAACTGTGTGTAATTCACTTAAGCAGCTGGTACTGCTTAAAACTAGCTGAAGAAATTTGAAGCAGCAGACCAGAGCAGCTCTTCTTCTGTCACCATGCAGATGCAACTCAGCCACTTCCTTGACAGCGTTGCAGCTAAGACAAACAACAACTTGTTTACATTGCACCTTAAAGTATTTAAACATCTCAAGGCGCTTCACAGGAGTGTTATAAAACAGAATATGAAACTGAACCACATAAGGAGATATTGGGTCAGATGACCAAAGCTTGGCCAAGAATAGGTTTTAAGGAGTGGCTTAAGCAAGGAAGATTGGGAATATAAGATGAAGGAATTGAAATGGTACCCTATCGCTCTGTTTTAATGTGTTGGAGCTCCAAAATGCTGTTCCATCTGCACACGCTAATAAAAATAATCTGTTGTGCATGATGTTTTTTCAAACTGCAAATATTTGCACATTTCCAGGAACCTCGTCTTAATTTCCAAAAGAAAACGTAGGTATCAGAAGGAAAATTTTTTTATTGCAGAAAATATTTACTACAGTTTATATATAGCAATTGAAATAATAAAGGGCAAATCTTCCTCTGGGCTCAGGAAATCCCAACCTGTACACTTTCACGGCTTGCAAACTGTACACTTGACCTACATGTGACTTCTCACATTTTTTTGTCTTTTCATGTCAGGGCTGGGTTTGTGATGAAGTTGAGCAGCACTGGAGTTCAGGAGGTGTGTGGCAGCTGAGTTGGGCCATTTAGAAGACCATTTAGAACTTTGTTCTCCAACACAATATTTCAGTTCCCTCCAGTGTTTTAAAGGCTCCCTAAACCTCATCCCTCAATTCCCCCCCCCATTCACCTCTATGTAAGCACATGCCCCCTCAGATTGCCTGTGCCTGCCATGCTACCCCTATGTATCCTCCATGCCCCCTCAGATTACCCATGTATCTTCCATTGCCACTCGCCCAGTATACACCATGCAATATCAATGGAAAATAATTTACATTCCTTGGGGAAAGGAAATAAACCCCTTACCATCTAACAAAAGCCTCCATATCATTGGAAAAAAATGCATTTTAGCATGTGAAAAAATCTTGTAATACTTTTCTTTTAATCCTATTGGTTTGTGTCAACTAACTAGGAACCATATCAAAGGGGCAATCTCCTTTTAAAGCTTCTTGAAACTGTTATTCATTCTTGGATAACTGGAACACCTACAGAAACTCATTAATAATTGAAACTCAGCCAAGCATTCAGAATGGCCACAGCTGTCGAAACAATAGATTACTTTCTGGAAGGAAAGAACAGAAGGCGCGTATTTTCATTTCAAAGCAGAATGCCTGTCAATCAATGTAAGGGAGCAGGTGGTTAGTTTGTTTTCCAAGTGTCAAAACCAGGCTTTTTTTATTAGTCAGAGCCATTTATTTCACAATAGAAAAGATGACCACACAGGCTGACAGGACAATTTGTAACATTTTTCATTGCATTATGGTGCTTTCGCCATTGGAAAAGCACTATAATGCATGTAAACAAATACACAAGGCAGGTCAATGTAAGGGTCAATTTACCTTTAAGGGACAGACCCCTATGATGAATCACTGCATTAAAAACATACATTACCATATAGCACCTAAATAGTGATATTTGAAGGTGTGAAAATACTTTTATATTTACCTTTCAGAGTGCTCCAGACTCCACAGCAGGCTCTCTATTTTCTTCAGGAACTCAAACCCGGTGTGCTTTTAATGGGTTTCCAAAACCCTGCAGCACCAGTAGCAACATGGTTTGCAGGAGGAAATATGATTTTTGTCCCCCATTAAAAATGGGGAACCAGACCTGAGCAGGGGTGGGTGTGCATTTTGCACACTAGGCATTCCTGACTCTCAAAAATGACAGGGGAAAGTGTCGTGGGGTCAGAATGCAGAGGAAAATCTGATTTCCTTTTTTAAAAAAAAAATTAGATATGGCCATTGACACACTGAAATGTGCCATCGCACCCAGATGACAATTTGGTCCAATACCTTGAGTAAACCCCATGATCTCTCAGATCCTGAATGGATGCACTTTGATCTGGAAAAGCTGATTTTGATGGACTACAGCATAGGGAATTATAACTTTGGGGAATATTATGTACATCTTAGTGAAGCAAAAGTTTCTACAGCCATCAGATGCTTTTAAAAATAACCCACATTATTCAGTGTTAATATAAAAACTTGGGGCTTGTAGTATTCTGTTTTTCTCACCTAGAAACTGGCTAACAAATACTGCATGGTGTTGATTTGTATGAGAGTTTTCTGTAATTGCTAATTAATTCGTGTTTTTCTTTTTACCTAGGAAAGAATACATATGCAAATATTACCAAGATGCTTGATCTACAGAGGGTAGTATCTTGAATGTCTCAATTAGATACTTCCAGCTGATGGCATAAAATTTAAAGAATGGCTTCAACTGATATGATTCCAGAAAATTTGAAACATCATCAGCTAAAGAGCAGGAGGCTTCCCAGTAGGTCATTTAACCATCAGACTGAAGCAGAGGGCAGTTTTCTTTTTGAAGCAGATGAAGCTTGGAAGGAATATCACCGTGCTCTCTATCAGTTCTATGAAGCCAAAGAACTTTGTGATGTAACATTGAAGGTGAGAGGAATATTTGTCCCTCTGTCTTTGTGCATTTATCCTAAAACTTAATTTCTCTCATCAAAATATCCACTCCTTACAGCTTCGAGTGGAAAGTAATTTAAAATGTGAAAATCAATCTTCATATGAAGATTGTCCTTATTAGGACATTTTTAATTATAAACATTCTTTAGAGTGATAAATTATCTAATTTTATTGAGCTGACTATCACAGTGACAACATTAGTGCAATTTAGAAAACGCTTAATGGTAATGTTCCAATGTCTTAATAAACTTGTCCAAGTCCAAACATTTCAGAATTTATGCTTATTAGAAGCAAGATTTGTAGCAATTGCACTACAATGTTGTATTGTAATCCTTCGGGTGGCAGAATTTATGCACTGCTTTTGCTGCTAATAGAACTCTTTCTTGCTGTGTCATTGCCTATCCTTTGTGTAAAGTGTTGTTCAGTCAGGATTGGTGGAACATGTAATGGCATGGGGAAATTTCTGACTTGAAGATTGAATTTTTGAAAACCGTCAGGGCTAATCCTCTAATGCAACTTCCCTTAATACAGTCTGGATCAATTTTATTGTTTTGCTAATAAAGCCCAACAGATTGTATGCCATGTTGTGGGTCACTGGGTCTTGCTGCACTAAGCTTGTTTAGGGAAAAGCTTTGAACCCTGACCTACGCATGTTTAATGTTTTGAGTGTACGCAGCAGCAAGTGCATTCTCATTGCAACATTAGAAGGACTTTGCACTCAATTTCATTAATTCATCAGGCTGTCCAAATGAGACCTGAATTATTCCACACATGCAAAACTAGACAGATGTGAAAGCACCTACTGCAAGTGGTTTACTTATTGGTCAAAATGCCCTTCGGAGTCTGTAAACTAATTACGCTCCTGATTTTGTGCTAATATTTCTTTGTAGAACCCACGAGAAGTATAAAGGCAGTCTAAATATTCTTTTCACATCCTTTATTTTCAGACAATTACAGTGACAGAGAACATAGTTCTACATAGCCTGAAGTATTTTTACATGTTCTAATTGAGATAGTAGGCAGTTGATCTAGTTCCGATCAGCATTGTGTTGGATGTCTTTTAATGCAATGCAGTCTGTATTAGATTTGTTTGTCAGCAATATAAATAACAGTTAATGTGGTCAACTGTCAATAATCAGAATATAATGGTGCTTAAATATCTTTTTCAGATTGGAATTAAACAACCATTTTATTTGTCACCTTTAAATTCAAATTTTTGTTTTAAAGTAAAATACAATACTGTAGTTGATAAATGAAAACTATGCCCAAAGTCAACAAGCTTAGTTTTTTCCTCTTCACCAGCCCCTATACACCTCCATCCCCCACCAGGATGGCCTGAGGGCTCTTCGTTTTTCCCTTGAACAAAGGCCTGAACAATCCCCATCCACACCACTCTCCTCCACCTTGCCGAACTTGTTCTCTAACTGAACAATTTCTCCTTCCTCCAAATAAAAGATGTGGTTCTGGGTACTCGCATGGGCCCGAGTTATGTCTGTCTTTGTGTAGGGTATGTGGAGCATTCCTTGTTCCAGTCCTACTCTGGCCCCCTCCCACAACACACTCTTTCGGTACATCGATGACTGCATCGGTGCTGCTTCATGCTGTCGTCTGGATTTGGAAAAATTTATCGAATTATTTATTTAGTTTTGCTTCCAATTTCCAATCCCCTCTCTCTTTCGCATGGTCCATCTCCGACACTTCCGTTCCCTTCCTTGATTTCTCGTCTCCATTCCTGGTGATAGACTGACCACCAATATTCATTACAAGTTCACCAGCTCCTATAGCTCCTCACACCCTCCTTCCTGTAAGGACTCTGTGCAATTCTCTCAGTCCCTCCACCTCTGTCACAGCTGTTCAAATGATGCTATCTTCTAAAATGGCACCTCTGAACTTTTTTCCTTAACTGAGGGTTCTTCCCCAGACCACTGTGATTGACAGGGCCCTCAACTGTGTACGACCCATTTCCCGCACCTCTGCCTTCATTCCTTCCCCTCCCTCCCAGAATTGTGATTGGGTCCTCCATGTCCTCACGTTATACCCCACCAGCCTCCGCATTTAAAGGATCATCCTCTGGCATTTCTGCCAACTCCAGCATGATGCCAACACCAAACACATCTTCCCTCACCCCCTCCTGTCAGCCTTCCATAGGGACCATTCCCTCTGTGACACTCTGGTCCACCCCTCCATCACCCCTTATTCCTAATCCTCTTCCCACAACACCTTTCCATGCAGTTGCAGAAGGTGCAACACCTGCCCCTTTACTTCCCCCCTCCTCACCGTCCAAGACCTCAAACTCCTTTCAGGTGAAGCAGCGCTTCACTCGCACCTCCTTCAATTTTGTCTACTGTATTTGCTGCTCACAATGCAGTCTCCTCTACATTGGGGAGACTAAACGCAGACTGGGTGACTGTGTTGCGGAACACCTTCACTCGGCCCTCAAGCATGACCCAAACCTTCCTGTCGTTTGCCATTTCAACACACCACCCTGCTCTCATGCCTATATGTCCATCCTTGGTATGCTGCAATGTTCCAGTGAAGCCCAACATAAACTGGAGGAACCTCATCTTCTGATTAGGCACTTTGCAACCTTCTGGACTCAACATCGAGTTCAACAACTTCAGACCATGAACACACTTTTCTCCATCTTGAACCTTTTTTAAAAAATCCAATTGTTTTTTTTTATTCCTTTTTATTTTTTGTTCATTCTTTTATCCTTTTTCCCCAACTTTCCCCCACCCCACGCCAAACAGGGCCATCTGTCACTGGTTTCGATGTTGTGCTTTCACAGAGCGCTGATCCTTGTTCTTCTACTAACACACTCTGCTTGCTAGCTTTTATGCTACTATTAGCACCCTCTTTAGTCTTTACCACTACCATTAGCACTCCCTTGTCTTGTGTCCCTGACATCTTTGTCAATCTCTCCTTAGTTCCCACCTATCCCTGATGTCCTATCTTGCCCCACCTGATCCACCCCCTCTTAAACAGTATAAAATCTATAACATTTCTGCTTCTCTTTAGCTCCAAAAAGTCATATGAACTCAAAAGGTTAACACTGTTTCTCTCTCCATAGATGTTGCCAGACCTGCTGAGTTTTTCCAGCATTTTTGTTCTTATTTCAGATTTCCAGCATCTTCAATATTTTATTTTCATTTTTTTTTTAATAATAGTGAGGTTTGAAAATTATTTAAGTTGTACGTAATTACTACAGTATTATCTTTGTCATTAGCTGGTTTAGGAAAGTATTGATAAATTAACTGGCCTGCTGGAGTTTAGCTGTAAATTACCAGCTTTCTAAACTAGGGGTTATCTAATTCTGATAATGCAAGTAATAGATCAGTTTAATTCTAATAAGGTTTGTTTTTAAAGTTATTTGACTCCTTTCTTCAAATAGTAGCAGAAATTGCCTAATGTTGGTGCTATCACACATATCACACCCACTCAAACTCTTCTTGACTTTCACCTGTTTTGGGATTACTAGTGATCTCTGTTTAAAGTTTAATTTTTACTTTCTTTTTATAATGTATAATAATTAATGTTTAGCTTTTCAGGAGCTAGATTTCACACTTAATACGTTAACCTTAATTTTGTTCACATACAAATCAATTTATCTGATTTATGTATAGTCAAAACTGCAAAATAAATTGGATGATCAGAAGCATTCAAAATACTCATGCTAATCTCTTACAAATATTATTTGCTGTTTATTACTTATTGTAATTTTGTAAGGAAAGTAATCTGTCATAGCTATCATTCCCAGCTTAGCAGAGTTGGATACTTATCAAGTGTGCGAACTCACCCAAAGACCATAGGTTTAGCTCCATTTTAAATTGTTGCTAAAGTGATATTCTTTGTTCCCTCTTCCTAATAGGTTGGGTCCAAATTAATCCCATGCCACAAATTGGTGCTAGCCTGTGTGATTCCATACTTCAGAGCAATGTTTCTTTCTGACATGGCTGAAGCCAAACAGGACCTGATAGAAATTAAAGATTTTGATGGCGATGCAATGGATGACCTTGTCAAGTTTGCGTATTGCTCCAGGATTACACTTACTGTAGACAACGTGCAACCTCTACTATATGCCGCTTGCATTCTGCAGGTAGAACTTGTGGCTAAGGCTTGCTGTGAATACATGAAAGCCCATTTTCACCCATCAAATTGCTTAGCAGTCCGGTCGTTTGCTGAGAGTCACAACCGAGTTGACTTGATGGGCATGGCTGATAAGTACGCCTGTGAACATTTTAATGAAGTAGTAGAATGTGAAGACTTTGTAAATGTTTCGCCGAAGCACCTCATCGCACTCCTTTCATCCAGTGATTTGAATGTGGAAAAAGAGAAGCAAGTATATAATGCTGCTATGAAGTGGCTGCACTCAAATCCACAGCATCACACCAAGTGGTTGGACCAAGTGGTTGCCCAGGTAGGTGACACTAATTTATAGTTGGGGATTGGCAATGTAGTCTCTTTGACAAGGTTCAAAAAATCTAATTACTAATTTAGAATTATTAACTTATAGTGCCGTTGATCAATGCTCAGAGTCCAGTGTGGCATTCAGTAAACATTATTGATGTAATGGTATTAATGCTGTAGAAAAATAGCTTTTTAGGTTACTTCTGATCACTATTGACCCATACAATTCTATTTAAAATGAGAAACTTAATGAACAGGGGTATTTGAGCAGTATGTGAAGGATCTTCAGGGCCTTAGGAGGCATGGGTTATATTGAAATTAAACAAAAGACCAGACAAACTAATGAATAACACAATTTCAAGAGTAACTGCAATCTATCATTGACTGTTATTAGCCTGATGGCGTCTGGTTCACTAGTGGTCCCTTCTCTTCTGGATGCTCTTGTCTCCTCTACACTGTTTTGGTCACTATTTTACCCATCGTCCATGTCTGTTCATTGTCAGTGCAAGTGCTGGGTGACTAGTCATGGTGGCACAGGCTGTGATTTTTGTTCACAGATTTGACTTCAAATTTGTTTTGAAGTTAGCTAGTTTAGAGTAAATCTTTGCCGCTGCCTACGATATTAAGCCCCTGAAATGCTTGGGTTATAAGGGGCATTGCAGTTGAGTAAACCAAGCAGAGGAGTTGGAATTTTACCAGGATGTGTTTCTGATGGATCTGTGACCATTTTATATATCATAAAATTCCAGTGGAAGCTGGGGCACTGACTGAGTTCCTCCTCATGCTGATGTCAGAAAAGAGGGTGGGACTGGCAGGATGGTCTCAGCTGCCATATCTCACCAGTTGCCTCTCTTTGGTCAGCCATCAGTTTGACCAGGAGTACCCCCCCACCCCCAACCCCACCCCCACTGACCAGCGGACCCTTCCACCTGCCTCTAGTCTTTCTCCTCCACTGGACCCCTCCCTCTGGCCTCTTACCATTCTTGATCTTTTCATTGCGAACTCTCAATGTGACATCAGCCATTTTAATTTCTCTGCTTCCCTCACTCAAGCTAACCTGTTTCCCTCTGAACCTGCTGCACCCTGTTCTCTTAGGTCAAATCCTGACTTAAGCAAGCAGACAAGGATAGTGCTGTTGTTGTCTGGCCTACCAATCTTTACCTTGCAGAGGCTGCCTGCCAACACCCAGACACTTCTTCCTACCTCCCCCCTCGACTATAACCCCACCACTGAACATCAAGTCCTTGTTTCCAAGACTGTCACTGACCTCATCTCATCTGGAGATGCTCCCTCCATATAATCTCATGGCACCCCTCCCCTCCCTCATCAACCTCAAACAGCATCTACCTCCTTCCCAAAACCTATAAACAGGACTGTCCTGGTAGACCCATTGTTTCAGTCTGTTCCTGCCCCACTGAACTTATTTCTTCCTATTTTGACTCCCCTGCACCCCCCTGCCCCCCAATTTGTCCAGCTTCTTCCCATTTACACCCGTGATACCTCTGAAGCACTATGGCATTTCAACAGTCTTCAGTTTCTAGGCTCTAGCCAGCTCCTCCTCTTTATGGACGTCCAATCTCTCTACACTTCTGCCCCCCTGGCCCCACCAGGACAGTCTGAGGGCTCTCTGCTTCTTCCTTGAACAGAGGCCTGAACAATCCCCATCCATCACCACCTGCCTCTACCTAGCTGAACTTGTTCTCTCATTGAACCCTTTCTCTTTCCAAATGAAAGGTGTTGCTTTGGGCACCCACATGGATCCCAGTTATACCTGTCTTTTTGTTGGGTATATGGAACATTCCTTGTCCCAGTCCTCCTCTGGTTGGGGGAGGGGGTCCCCAACTCTCTTTCCGGTACATGAATAACTGTATCGGTGCCACTTCTTGCTCTCACCCAGAACTGGGAAAAGCTCATCAACTTTGCCTTCCAATTTTCATCCTTCTCTTACCTTCCCATGGTTTGCCCCCGACACTTCCTTCCCCTTCCTCGACTTCTCTGCCTCTGTTTCTGTGGATAGGCTGTCTACTAATATTCGTTATAAGCCTGCCGACTCCCACAGCTACCTCGACTACACTTCCTCACACCCTGCCTCCTCTAAGGACTCCATTCGCCCAGTTTCTCCATTGCATCTGTTCTGAAGATGTAACCTTCCACAACAGTGCTTCTGACATGTCTTCATTTTTCCTCAACTGAAGATCCACCACCCCCCCGCCCCATCATCAGTAAAGTACTCTCGTCCCTTCCCTCTCCCTCACAGAACTATGATAGTGCCCCCTAGTCCTTAGTTTCCACCCCATCGGCCTCCACATTCAAAGGATCATCCTCTGCCATATCCACCACTCTTCACCACGATGCTAGCACTAAGCACACCCCCCTCCCACCTAATTATTCTGAAGGAACTGTTCCCTGTGCGACATCCTGGTCCTTTCCTCAGTTGCCACCAATACCTCACCCCCTTTCTAGAGCACCTTCCCATGCAGTCGCAGGAGCTGTAACATCTGTTCTTTTACCCTGCTTTCTTCTCCTTCCAGGTGAAACAGTAATTTCCATGTAGCACTTCTCTTGGTTTAGTGTACTGTATTCACTGCTTACAAAGTGGTTTCCTCTATATTGGGGAGACCAAACGCAGATTGGGTGACTGCCTTGCAGAACACCTCTACCTCTGTCTACACGCATGACCCCAACCTTCTGGTTGTTTTCCATTTTAATTCTCCACCTCGCTCTCATGCTCACATTTCTGTCGTTGACCTGCTGTAGTGTTTCATTGAATTTGGGCACAAGCTTGAGGAAGAGCACCTCATCTTTCGATTAGTCACTTTACAGCCTTCTGGACTCAACATGGAGTTGAGCAATTTCAAACCATGAACTCTGTCCCCCATTTGGATTCTGTTTTTTTTTTGTTGTTCTGAACCTTGTTTTTCATGTTTTTGCTTTCATCAGAGCTGTTCATTATTCTGCCATTTGCACTCACTCTGGATAAGTGCTTTATTTCTTTACTACAACCTTCTGTTTCATGACATTTTGTCATTTAATCCACCCTATCCCAGACTTCCCCTATTGTTCTTCATCCTCCTCTTTCCCTCTCATCCTCTCCTCCCCCCTTTCAACAGCATAAAACGCTCACATTCCTACGCTCCTTCAGCTCTGAAGAAGAGTCATATTTGACTCGATGTTAACTCTGTTCACGTATGTTTTCTGCCTCCTTCCCCAACAGACTGGAATGGTGCCACTCTGAAGCCGCACTATAAATATGAACAAAATGCTGGAAAAACTGAGCAGATTTGGCAGCATCTGTGGAGAGAGAAACAGTTAACGTTTCAAGTCCAATGTGACTCTTCTTCAGAACAGAGCAAGTGCCCAAGAATTTTGAGCTGTAAACTTGCATCACAGATGTTCTTTTCAACCCAAGCTTGAGGCACAGCACCTCATTTTTCAATTTTAGGCACTTTGTAGCTTTCTGGAGTTCAGCAATCTTAGACTGCACACTCTGCCCCTCTATTTTGTTTCTTCTTTCTTGCATGTTCTGGCCTAAATCTTGTTTTCATGTTTTGGTTTTTGGGCACAGCTGTTCATTATTCTGCCATTCACACCCAGTCTGGACAAATCTTTCGTTTCTTTATTACAGCTGTTGCCACTACCATTGCCTTTGTTCCATGGAATCTTTTATCAGTTTTTTCCCACCCTCTACCCTGTCACAGAACTCCCCTTTTGCTTTCTCCCCTTTCCTCCTTTCACTTGCTCAAAATTTGTTACATTTCTACCTTCTTTCAGCTCCTGACGAAAGGTCTTGACCTGAAACATTAACTCTCTTTCTCTCTCCACAGATGTTGCCTGACCTCCTGAATATTTCCAGCATATACTGTTTTCATTTATGTTTTGTCATGTGGTTTTACTTCAAATCATAGGATTGTCTATGGTGATACCATGTAGAGTTTAGCTGGACAATGGGGGAAAAAAAATGGTAGCACTGCTTTTTCCCTCTATCCAGTTGGTTGTGTTTTCCATGTATGCAAAAGTATCTAACCTTTCAAAAAAAAAAGCCAAACTCTGCGGGCAAAATTGTTTTATCAGTTACTTCCATTTGTTTCATGCAGCCCTCTCACTTTTTGTTGTTAGAAGATTGCCTGTCAACTTTGGAGGCACTAAGCTTTGACTCTTGACATTCATATCGTGACTACTCTGCAAAAGGGTTTTTGTTGTTCATTAATTATTAATGTATAGTTCTTTATATTAGCTGAGTATGAAAGAATTCCTTAGTTTGAAATTTTTACTTACTAAGGGAAAATGAATGTTGTTCATGTTGCTATTCGTGCCCTGCCTCTAATGTGCATACCTACTTGAATTAAAAAGGCTGTTTCACTGTTATAGCATTTGATGCCATTAGAAAGCTAAACAATGCACCTAAGATAAAAGCAAAATACTGTGAATGCTGGAAATCTGAAGTAAAAACAAAAATTGCTGGAAAAACTCAGCAGGTCCAACAGCATCTGTGGAAAGCAAGACAGAGTTAATGTTTCGAGTCCGTATGACTCTTCATCAGGACTAAAGAGAAGTAAAAATGTGGTGAAATTTATACTGTTTAAGGGGGGTGGGGCAGGTGAAGCTGGATAGAAGGCCATTGATAGGTGGAGGCAAAGGAGAGATTGCAAAAGATGTCATAAACAAAAGGCCGAAGGGATGTTGGTGGTGGTGATACTGCCTAAAGGAGGCGCTAATGGTGACATTAAGAGTAGAAAGCAGAATGAGCAAGTGACAGATGGCCCTAGTGGGAGTGGGGTGGGTTGGGGGGCGGCTACCGTATGGGGGGGGAGAAAGATCGACATAGGCTAATGGAAATAAATTTTAAAAATAATAAAAAATAGGTGGGAAAAATACTGTTTCAGTGTCGCTTCACGCTCTCATCTGAACCTGGAAAACTCTATTAATTTTTGCCTCCAGTTTCCACCCTCCATCGCTTTCACATGGTCCATCACTGACACTCCCCTTCCTTGACATCTCTGTTTCAATTTCTGGTGATAGACTGTCCACCAATATTCATTACAAGCCTACCGACTCCCACAGCTACCTCGACTACAGCTCCTCACACCCTGCTTCCCGTAAGGACTCCTGTTCTCTTGGTTCCTTCGCCTTGGTCGCAGTGGTTCCGATGACGCCACTTTCCAAAACAGTGCTTCTGACATGTTTTCCTTCTTCCTTAACCAAGGTTTCCCACCCACAGTGGTTGACAGGGTCCTCGATTGTGTCCGATCCATCTCCCGTGCCTCTGCCCTCACACTTTCCTCTCTCTCCCAGAACCATGATAGGGTCCCCCTTGTCCTCACATTTCACCCTACCAGCCTCCGCATTCAAAGGATCATCCTCCACCATTTCCGCCAACTTTACATGATGCCACCACCAAACACATCCTCCACCCACCGGCATTCCGTAGGGACCGTTCCCTCCGGGACACCCTAGTCCACTTCTCCATCACCTCAACCCCCTCCCATGGCACCTTCCCACGCAACCACAGAAGGTGCAACACTTGCCCTTTTACTACCCCCCACCCCCCCACCCCAAACAACCATCCAAGGGCCCAAACATTCCTTTCAAGTGAAGCAGCTCTTGGCTTGCACATCCCTCAATTTGGTCTACTGCATTCACTGCTCCCAATGCGGTTTCCTCTACATCGGAAAGACCAAACGCAGACTGGGTGACTGCTTTGCGGAACACCTTCTGTCTGTCCACAAGCATGACTCAGACCTTCCTGTCACTGGCCATTTCAACACCCCATCCTGCTTTCATGCCCACATGTCCGTCCTTGACCTGTTGCAATGTTCCAGTGAAGCTCAAAGCAGACTGGAAGAGCAGCACCTCATCTTCCGATTAGGCACTTTACAGCCTCCAGACTTAACATTGTGTTCAACAACTTCAGATCATCAACCCTCCCCTCCATCCTCACCCCTTTTTGATCCCCTTTTTTCAAATAATAGTTTAAATTTTTTTTTTTTATCCCCACCTTTTTAGCCTATTTCGATCTTTATACCTCACTGTTCCCCCACCCCACCCCCACTAGGCCATCTGTCACTTGCTCATTCTGCTTTCTACTCTTAATGTCACCATTAGCACCTCCTTTAGCCAGTATCACCATCATCAACACCCCTTCAACCTTCCTTCTGTTTATGATATCTTTTGCAATCTCTCCTTTGCCTCCTCCTATCACTGGCCTTCTATCCAGCTTCACTTGTCCCAACCCCCTTAAACAGTATATATTTCACCACATTTTTACTCCTGTTTAGTTCTGAAGAAAAGTCATTCGGCCTTGACATGTTAACTTTGTCTTTCTCTCCACAAATGCTGTCAGACCTGCTGAGTTTTTCCAGCAATTTTTGTTTTTGTAAACAATGCAACTGTCTGTCAACTTATTTTATGTGGCAGAGAATTCTGATTTCTGAATTTATATCATGCTGGCCTCCAGTTAAATGTATATTCCGTTTCTTTGCCATGATCTTGAGGCATGCCTGCTTGAATCACTTAATAGGTCTAGAGTTGAATTGTTGTAGCCTGTTTCTGACATCTGTTTCGATCCTCTTTTCTGTCAGTGAGACTAAATTCTGTGATGCTATGTTCCAGAGCAGAGCCTTTCTGGAAGGGAGTGCAAGTTACAGATGGCACCGATTAGGCAATCTAGATACAGTGCTAGCAAAACTGCTCTTGCTGGGCTGTTGTGCACACCTGAAGTGGAATGAGCTGACTTTGTATCATGCTAAGAGATCAGATCACAAATTGCTGGTGCACAGTCCATGATTTTCTGGGGAGCACACCTGGGTTGAGGGAGTGGTTATCTGGTGCCAGCACCTTTTACAAACTGTTATTATTGAAGAAAGGTCAAATGGCGAAGTAAGCAGGCAAGTCAGAAATGCCTCATTTAGATAAGTAGCTTTGGAGGCCCTGCACAGACGAGTGATTTTTTTTTGAGGCAGAGGTTATCCATCAGTCAAGAGCAGCCTAGATGGAGGTGGCTGAAAGAGTGTCGCCTGTAACCTGAACCTGGCAGAAGGAGGAATTCATAGTGCTCTGGCAGGTGTTCTCAAAACTTTACAAAAGCGCAGGTCTATCCAGCTTTCATTAAGGCACTCTGTCGCAGATGCATCAGTGCACTAAAAGGGTCCTGGAGGATCAAAAGGTGCCCAGGCAGCTAACCAATACCCCATGTAACCTACATTGCAACAGCGACTACACTTTAAAAGTACTTAATTGGTTGTAAAGCATTTTGCGACATCCTGAGGGACATAGGACTTAGGAGCAGGAGTAGGCCATTCAGTCCTTTGGACCTGCTCTGCCATTTGAGAAGATTGTGGCTGTCTACTAGTTCTAGTCTTCTCCACAGGAGGAAGCATCTTCCCGTTATCCGCTCTATTAAGTCCACTCAGGTTGAGGTCATAAAAGGGTGCTATCTAAATACAAGTCTTTCTTTATTACTTCCTTCGTGATCAATCAGCATAACAGCGACAGCAGGAATTCAACCTTTTTGGGTCGTTCTTCCCAACAGGAATCATAAACTGGAGAACCACATTAATAGGAATTACAATAAACCTTTTTTTTTCAAAAGTCCAAATGTTCATACTGCCTCTGGAATTGAAGAAATATTAGCTGAGAAATGTCATACCATTAGAAATCTTCATAAATTAAAGCACTCAACGTAATATACTTCAAGGCAGTGTATGGTATGAAAGGGGAAAAACTACCAGTTTGATGGCAATGAGTCAAATGGTAAATAGAGGATAGCACATTTGTTCTGACTCCATAAAACTCTACTGTTGAACACTTTTTAGTGTTTTCATTAATGGGGAACATTCTGAAAGCTGTCATGTGAGAACTTTCATGGTTTATGAAGAGAATTGTAAGTTATGTTGAAGCGTACCAATCAATGTTAATGTTAATTTCTGTTTGTGTTTCCAGCATTTTCTGTTATTTAAAATTTTCAGTATTAAAAATTCTGCTTTTATCTTCATTTTACTTTCAATCCATGCTGAAGTTGGATTTTTTTAGCCTTATGAAGGCTGTGTCGAATTTCATTGTGATATTTTAGTATTTATTCGTTACGCCGAATTGGCTATGCAATGCCAAATACAGCAGGAACAAAGGGTCCCTTTTGACTATGTTCAAAAGGGCAAAATCCACTACTTTTTGCAACATCACAGCAATATTCCTTTTGGTTTCTGAAACTCATTATAAAATCTATTTCTAATTTAAATAGTCAAGTGTTCATGCACTAGGGGAAACAAAATAGTTAAAACCAGTTGAAGTTCTGTAACAGCTGTACAAACTCTTGCACCAATTTGCAAGTAATATAACCTATTAGTACCTTATCACATTGTCAACATCACATACCTTTTCACACATTCAGTTACTTTTGATGTGCAGTGGTTGTTAGGTACGCAAGTACAGATTGAAATACTTAATTACTGTATAAGCATAGAGTAACATGCAGATAGTTTTCTATAAATCTCTGCTTTACTGACAGGTTCGATTGCCTTTGTTGCCTGTTGAGTTTCTCATGGGAGTTGTGGCTAAAGAGAGCATAATCAGACAGAATCTGAAATGCAGGGACCTGTTGGATGAAGCTAGAAACTACCATCTTCAGCTGAGCAACAAGCCAGTACCAGACTTTGAATATTCCATACGGACAACATCAAGAAAACACACTGCTGGTAACAATTTTTATTTATCTGACTAGAATATCTGTATTTTAATGAGAATATGAAAAACTTTCCAACTGTTTCTTTATTATATTGACAGGAGCAGTAATGGCTAATCTCACCTTTTGCCTAATAGGGTTGCTGCTATGAATCCTTCAAATATTTCATTGAGTATCTGTAACACTCATCTCATGTATACAGCCTATGTTTCCCCCTCCACTCTTGCTAGGGGGCTGACAACGATAAGTTTAAAATTCAGGCCTTTGAACAAATGAGGCAACGTGCTTGATGAGTGGTAAATGGGCTGCCGGGACCTCTAGGCTAGGGTCTGTTTTGTGTCACTGATATACGTTCTATATCGATCTTCAAGTATGACATCAGCACACAGCAATTGAGGTTGTAAATGTGGAATCTTTGTGCACTGTATCAATTGATGAATGCATAGCAAGACCATTTTATGAACAATGGCAGAGCATAGGTTTGACAAAGGTGGGAAGCCTCCAACTGCAAATTTCCACAAAAGAAAAAATGAAGTGCTGTACATTAGAGTGGTATCAAGTAGCTAGAAGCTGTCCTGTGCCTGGGGTCAGTGAAAATTATTATGAGGCTTATGGGGGAGCAGTGTTGGAGCCAACTTTATGGTTAAGTTTAAAGGTTTATTGTGGTGCTTTTGTTTATGTAGGTTGGGAGCATTTAGTGTATGAGAAGAGCGTATACAATGAGCAAAACTTGTATCAATTTTTTCTGGAATTCAAGTCCAGATTTTTCTCTCTCCGTATTATCTTTTGTGACTCTCATTCTATTTTGGACTTTTTTTTTCCTCAAGCCGCTTGGCAATCTGATGGCTCAGTGGCTAAAACCGTAGTTTCGTTTGAGCCATACAGATCAGGAAGATCCTGTGTTCTAGCTCTGGTTTGTGCTGAGTTAGCTAATCTAATCTAATCAAGAGAATTTGTAAGCAGGAAGGGAAGGTTGGAGATGAGTGTAGATACCAGCATTATCAGGCTAGGGTGGGGAAGATAGAACTGTGGTCCCTCTTTGATTATTGTACAGCAGATCCCAGTAGACATTGGGTGGAGTTGAGCTCCATTGTGATGACACAATGGTGGAATAAACTGTAGGCAGTTTTTATCCAGGCTACAAAATGGCAGCTTGAAAAGAGCGGTGAAAGGGGTAAAAAAAAAAGTCAGACTGCCTGTGACTGTGTAGGCAGAAGAAGACAAACTAAATATAGTTCTAAAAGGGAAACTGTTATAATAGTTGTTGTGGCAAAAATGCATTTTTCCATATGAACAAGGTTGTATCTTACCAGATCATCATTATCCTTCATATAAACAAAGGAATCTACAGGCTTTTTTTTTTGGTTTTCTTGAAGTTCGTTTCCCACCATGTGAAATTTGAGAGCTTTTAATCAGCCATTTTAGTATTACAGTACTGTCAAAATTTCTGATAAATTGGGGAAAACTGCAGTTTTTCTGGAGGCATTGTTTTCTTAAAATAGGTTATGTTAAATTATTTATATTGGCTGTAGGTACAACAATGCAATTCTTAATGTAGTTTGCCTTGAAGATGTGTGAGTACTTTTAAAGAATTCAATTTCAGTGGACAAAGCCATAAACATATCGAAATCACATATTCTTAGTTAACAAGACCATGTAAATTTATGCTGTGCCTGAAAAGGATGGTGATTTGTTTCTACCAGTTAATGTATTCATTTTAATTTGAAGTTAAGCCATGTAGCCTGTACAAAACAGAGTTTAGGCCAGATTAAAGTCAGTCTCAAAAAACGCTGGAAAAACTCAGCACGTTTAATAGATCTGTGGAGAGAAAGATAGAGTTAACGTTTTGAGTCCGTATGACCTCTTCAGAGCGATAGGGAAGTGGAAATGTGAAATATAAAAACAAAAAAACTGCGGATGCTGGAAATCCAAAACAAAAACAAAAACAGAATTACCTGGAAAAACTCAGCAGGTCTGGCAGCATCGGCGGAGAAAAAAAGAGTTGAAGTTTCGAGTCCTCATGACCCTTCGACAGAACCTGAGTTCGAGTCCAAGAAGGGGTTAAAATATAAGCTGGTTTAAGGTGTGTGTGTGGGGGGCGGAGAGAGAGAGAGAGGTGGAGTGGGGGTGTGGTTGTAGGGACAAGCAAGCAGTGATAGAAGCAGATCATCAAAAGATGTCAACAACAATAGTACAAAAGAACACATAGGTGTTAAATTTAAAGTTGGTGATATTATCTAAACGAATGTGCTAATTAAGAATGGATGGTAGGGCACTCAAGGTATAGCTCTAGTGGGGGTGGGGAGAGCATAAAAGATGTTTTTTTTATATAATGGAAATAGGTGGGAAAAGGAAAATTTATATAATTTATTGGAAAAAAAAGAAAAGGAAGGGGGAAACAGAAAGGGGGTGGGGATGGGGGAGGGAGCTCACGACCTAAAGTTGTTGAATTCAATATTCAGTCCGGATGGCTGTAAAGTGCCTAGTCGGAAGATGAGGTGTTGTTCCTCCAGTTTGCGTTGGGCTTCACTGGAACAATGCAACAAGCCAAGGACAGACATGTGGGCAAGAGAGCAGGGTGGAGTGTTAAAATGGCAAGCGACAGGGAGGTTTGGGTCATTCTTACGGACAGACCGCAGGTGTTCTGCAAAGTAGTCGCCCAGTTTACGTTTGGTCTCTCCAATGTAGAGGAGACCACATTGGGAGCAACGAATGCAGTAGACTTAAGTTGGGGGAAATGCAAGTGAAATGCTGCTTCACTTGAAAGGAGTGTTTGGGTCCTTGGACGGTGAGGAGAGAGGAAGTGAAGGGGCAGGTGTTGCATCTTTTGCGTGGGCATGGGGTGGTGCCATAAGAGGGGGTTGAGGAGTAGGGGTTGATGGAGGAGTGGACCAGGGTGTCCCGGAGGGAGCGATCCCTACGGAATGCCAATAGGGGGGGTGAAGGGAAGATGTGTTTGGTGGTGGCATCATGCTGGAGTTGGCGGAAATGGTGGAGGATGATCCTTTGAATGCGGAGGCTGGTGGAGTGATAAGTGAGGACAAGGGGGACCCTATCATGTTTCTGGGAGGGAGGAGAAGGCGTGAGGGCGGATGCGCGGGAATTAGGCCGGACACGGTTGACGGCCCTGTCAACGACCGTGGGTGGAAAACCTCGGTTAAGGAAGAAGGAGGACATGTCAGAGGAACTGTTTTTGAAGGTAGCATCATCGGAACAGATGCGACGGAGGCGAAGGAACTGAGAGAATGGGATGGAGTCCTTACAGGAAGCGGGGTGTGAGGAGCTGTAGTCGAGATAGCTGTGGGAGTCAGTGGGTTTGTAATGGATATTGGTGGACAGTCTATCACCAGAGATTGAGACAGAGAGGTCAAGGAAGGGAAGGGAAGTGTCAGAGATGGACCACGTGAAAATGATGGAGGGGTGGAGATTGGAAGCAAAATTAATAAATTTTTCCATGTCCCGACGAGAGCATGAAGCGGCACCGAAGTAATCATCGATGTACCGGAGAAAGAGTTGTGGAAGGGGGCCGGAGTAGGACTGGAACAAGGAATGTTCCACATACCCCATAAAGAGACAGGCATAGCTGGGGCCCATGCGGGTACCCATAGCCACACCTTTTATTTGGAGGAAGTGAGAGGAGTTGAAGGAGAAATTGTTCAGCATGAGAACAAGTTCAGCCAGACGGAGGAGAGTTGTGGTGGATGGAGATTGTTCGGGCCTCTGTTCGAGGAAGAAGCTAAGGGCCCTCAGACCATCCTGGTGGGGGATGGAGGTGTAGAGGGATTGGACGTCCATGGTGAAGAGGAAGCGGTTGGGGCCAGGGAACTGGAAATTGTTGATGTGACGTAAGGTGTCAGAGGAATCACGGATGTAGGTGGGAAGGGACTGGACAAGGGGAGAGAGAAGGGAGTCAAGATAACGAGAAATGAGTTCTGTGGGGCAGGAGCAAGCTGAGACGATCGGTCTACCGGGGCAGTTCTGTTTGTGGATTTTGGGTAGGAGATAGAAGCGGGCCGTCCGAGGTTGGGCGACTATCAGGTTGGAAGCTGTGGGAGGGAGATCCCCAGAGGAGATGAGGTCAGTGACAGTCCTGGAAACAATGGCTTGATGTTCAGTGGTGGGGTCATGGTCCAGGGAGAGGTAGGAGGAAGTGTCTGCGAGTTGACGCTCAGCCTCCGCGAGGTAGAGGTCAGTGCGCCAGACAACAACAGCACCACCCTTGTCAGCGGGTTTGATGACAATGTCAGGGTTGGACCTGAGAGAATGGAGTGCAGTAAGTTCAGAGAGAGACAGGTTAGAATGGGTGAACATTCTCTCAGATCCAACCCTGACATTGTCATCAAACCCGCTGACAAGGGTGGTGCTGTTGTTGTCTGGCGCACTGACCTCTACCTCGCGGAGGCTGAGCGTCAACTCGCAGACACTTCCTCCTACCTCTCCCTGGACCATGACCCCACCACTGAACATCAAGCCATTGTTTCCAGGACTGTCACTGACCTCATCTCCTCTGGGGATCTCCCTCCCACAGCTTCCAACCTGATAGTCGCCCAACCTCGGACGGCCCGCTTCTATCTCCTACCCAAAATCCACAAACAGAACTGCCCCGGTAGACCGATCGTCTCAGCTTGCTCCTGCCCCACAGAACTCATTTCTCGTTATCTTGACTCCCTTCTCTCTCCCCTTGTCCAGTCCCTTCCCACCTACATCCGTGATTCCTCTGACACCTTACGTCACATCAACAATTTCCAGTTCCCTGGCCCCAACCGCTTCCTCTTCACCATGGACGTCCAATCCCTCTACACCTCCATCCCCCACCAGGATGGTCTGAGGGCCCTTAGCTTCTTCCTCGAACAGAGGCCCGAACAATCTCCATCCACCACAACTCTCCTCCGTCTGGCTGAACTTGTTCTCATGCTGAACAATTTCTCCTTCAACTCCTCTCACTTCCTCCAAATAAAAGGTGTGGCTATGGGTACCCGCATGGGCCCCAGCTATGCCTGTCTCTTTATGGGGTATGTGGAACATTCCTTGTTCCAGTCCTACTCCGGCCCCCTTCCACAACTCTTTCTCCGGTACATCGATGATTACTTCGGTGCCGCTTCATGCTCTCGTCGGGACATGGAAAAATTTATTAATTTTGCTTCCAATCTCCACCCCTCCATCATTTTCACGTGGTCCATCTCTGACACTTCCCTTCCCTTCCTTGACCTCTCTGTCTCAATCTCTGGTGATAGACTGTCCACCAATATCCATTACAAACCCACTGACTCCCACAGCTATCTCGACTACAGCTCCTCACACCCCGCTTCCTGTAAGGACTCCATCCCATTCTCTCAGTTCCTTCGCCTCCGTCGCATCTGTTCCGATGATGCTACCTTCAAAAACAGTTCCTCTGACATGTCCTCCTTCTTCCTTAACCGAGGTTTTCCACCCACGGTCGTTGACAGGGCCGTCAACCGTGTCCGGCCTAATTCCCGCGCATCCGCCCTCACGCCTTCTCCTCCCTCCCAGAAACATGATAGGGTCCCCCTTGTCCTCACTTATCACTCCACCAGCCTCCGCATTCAAAGGATCATCCTCCACCATTTCCGCCAACTCCAGCATGATGCCACCACCAAACACATCTTCCCTTCACCCCCCCTATTGGCATTCCGTAGGGATCGCTCCCTCCGGGACACCCTGGTCCACTCCTCCATCAACCCCTACTCCTCAACCCCCTCTTATGGCACCACCCCATGCCCACGCAAAAGATGCAACACCTGCCCCTTCACTTCCTCTCTCCTCACCGTCCAAGGACCCAAACACTCCTTTCAAGTGAAGCAGCATTTCACTTGCATTTCCCCCAACTTAAGTCTACTGCATTCGTTGCTCCCAATGTGGTCTCCTCTACATTGGAGAGACCAAACGTAAACTGGGCGACTACTTTGCAGAACACCTGCGGTCTGTCCGTAAGAATGACCCAAACCTCCCTGTCGCTTGCCATTTTAACACTCCACCCTGCTCTCTTGCCCACATGTCTGTCCTTGGCTTGTTGCATTGTTCCAGTGAAGCCCAACGCAAACTGGAGGAACAACACCTCATCTTCCGACTAGGCACTTTACAGCCATCCGGACTGAATATTGAATTCAACAACTTTAGGTCGTGAGCTCCCTCCCCCATCCCCACCCCCTTTCTGTTTTCCCCCTTCCTTTTCTTTTTTTTCCAATAAATTATATAGATTTTCCTTTTCCCACCTATTTCCATTATATAAAAAAAACATCTTTTATGCTCTCCCCACCCCCACTAGAGCTATACCTTGAGTGCCCTACCATCCATTCTTAATTAGCACATTTGTTTAGATAATATCACCAACTTGTAACTTTAACACCTATGTGTTCTTTTGTACTATTGTTGTTGACATCTTTTGATGATCTGCTTCTATCACTGCTTGTTTGTCCCTACAACCACACCCCCACTCCACCTCTCTCTCTCTCTCTCTCTCTCTCTCTCCGCCCCCCACACACACACACCTTAAACCAGCTTATATTTCAACTCTTTCTTGGACTCGAACTCAAGTTCTGTCGAAGGGTCATGAGGACTCGAAACGTCAACTCTTTTCTTCTCTGCCGATGCTGCCAGACCTGCTGAGTTTTTCCAGGTAATTCTGTTTTTGTTTTTGTTGTGGTGAAATATATACTGTTTAAGGGGGGGTGGAACAGATGAAGTTGGATAGAAGGCCAGCGATAGCAAAAGAGAGATCGCAAAAGATGTCATAAACAAAAGGTCAAAGGGTTGTTAATAATGGTGGTGCAGGGTGAAGGAGGTGCTAATGCTGACATTAAGAGTGGAATTCACAATGTGATAATGGCCGGACCAGGGTAAGCACTCTAGAACATGACAGATGGCCCTAGTCGGGGTGGGGTGGGGGGAGGGGATGGTGGTGGGGAAAAAAGATTGAAAAGGCTAAAAGTTGGGAATAAAACAATGAATAAAAATGGAAATAAATTTTGAAAATATATATAATGAAAATAGGTGGGGGGAGGAAATAAAATATATAAATAATTAAAAATGAATATAGAGAAAAGTTCATGGTCTGAAGTTGTTGAACTCGATGTTAGGTCCGGAAGGCTGTAAAGTGCCTAATCAGAAGATGAGGTGCTGTTCCTCCAATTTGCTTCACTGGAACATTGCAGCAGGCCAAGGACAGACATGTGGGCATGAGAGCAGAATGGTGTGTTGAAATGGCAAGCAACAGGAAGGTCTGGGTCATGCTTGCGGACAGACCGAAGGTGTTCCGCAAAGCGGTCACCTAGTCTGCGTTTGGGGCCTCCAATGTAGAGGAGCCGCATTGGGAGCAGCAAATGCAGTGACCAAATTGAGTGCAATGCAATTGTCGCGCTGCTTTACTTGAAAGGAGTGTTTGGGCCCTTGGATGGTGAGGAGGGGGGAAGTAAAGGGGCAGGTGTTGCACCTTCTGTGGTTGCATGGGAAGGTGCCGTGGGAGGCGGTTGAGGTGTTGGGGGTGATGGAGGGGTGGACCAGGGTCCCGGAGGGGGGTGGTAAAGGGAAGATGTGTTTTGTGGTGGCATCATGTGGGATGATCCTTTGAATGCAGAGGCTGGTGGGGTGTAAAGTGAGGACAAGGGGGACCCAATCATGGTTTTGGGAGAGAGAGGAAGTTGTGAGGGCAGAGGCGCAGGAGATGGGTCGGACACGGTTGAGGACCCTGTCAACCACGGTTGGTGGGAAACTTCAGAAGGAAGACATTTCAGAAGCACTGTTTTGGAAAGTGCCATCATTGAATCAGTTGCGACGGAGGCGAAGGAACTGAGAGAATAGGATGCGTCCTTGCAGGAAGCAGGTTATGAGGAGTTGTAGTTGAGTAGCTGTGGGAGGTGGTGGGCTTATAATGAATATTAGTGGACAGTCTATCACCAGAAATTGAGATAGAGAGGTGTCAAGGAAGGGTAAGGAAGTATGAAATTGATGGAGGGGTGGAAATTGGAAGCAAAATTGATAAATTTTTCCAAGTCCAGACGAGAGCATGAAGCGGCACTGAAACAGTCATCAATATACCACAAAAAGAGTTGTGGGAGGGGGCCTGAGTAGGACTGGAACAAGGAATGTTCCACATACCCAATAAAGATACAGGCATAACTGGGGGCCATGCGTGTACCTATAACCAGGAGGAAGTGAGACCAGTTTTAGGAGAAATTGTTCGGTGAGAGAACAAGTTCAGCTAGATGGAGGAGAGTAGTGGTGGATAGGGATTGTTCAGGCCCCTGTTCAAGGAATAAGCGGAGGCCCCTCAGACCATTCTGGTGGGGGATGGAGGTGTAGAGGGATTGGACGTCCGTGGTGAAGAGGAGGCAGTTAGGGCCAGGGAACTGGAAATTGTTGATATGATGTAGGGCATCAGAGGAATCGCAGATATAGGTGGAAAGAGACTGGACAAGGGAAGAGAAAATGGAGTCAAGATGGGAAGAAATGAGTTCCGTGGGGCAGGAACAGGCTGACATGATCGGTCTACCGGGACAGTCCTGTTTGTGGATTTTGGGGAGGAGGTAGAAGCGGGCTGTCCGAGGTTGGAAAACTGAGGTTGGAAGCTGTGGAGGGAAGATCTCCAGAGGAGATGAGATCACTAACAGTCCTGGAAATAATGGCTTGATGTTCGGTGGTGGGGTCATGGTCCAGGGGGTGGTAGGAGGAAGTGTCTGAGATTGGCGCTCAGCTTCTGTGAGGTGGAGGTCAGTACACCAGACAACAACAGCACCACCCTTGTTGGCAGGTTTGATTAACAAAGTCAGGGTTGGACCTGAGAGAAGGAGTGTGGCGAGTTCAGAAGGAGACAGGTTAGAGTGGGTGAGAGGAGCAGAGAAATTGAGGTTGCCGATGTCATGCCGACAGTTATCAATGAAAAGTTCAAGGGCGAATAAGAGGCCAGAGGGAGTGGTCCAGATGGAGGGAGAATACTGAAGGCGGTTGAAAGGATCTGTTGAACGGGCGGGGGAGGGCTCCTGCCCAAAGAAGTGAGCACGGAGATGAAGGTGGTGGAAGAAGAATTCAGCATCATGACGAGCCCGGAATTCATTGAGGTGAGGGCGTAAGAGTATGAAACTGAGTCCTTTGCTGAGTATTGAACATTCAGCATCAGAGAGGGGAAGGTCAGGGGGTTTGGTGAATACACGGGAAGGGGTCAGGGATGGGTGGGGGTAGAGGGTCCTGGATGGGCATTGGTATCAATGAGTTGTTGAAGCTTACGTTCCTCTGCCATTTTCGCCAGCTTCAGCATGATGTCACCACAAAACACATCTTCCTTTCAACCCCCTCTGGGCCACGGCACCTTCCTATGCAATCGCAGAAGGTGCAACACCTGCCCCTTTATCTATCTCTCTCTCTCTCTCTTCCCCCCCCCCCCCCCCCCCCCCCCCCCACCCCCCAAACCAACCCCTCACCATCCAAGGGCCCTAACACTCTTTTCAACACTGGTACTTCCCTCAATTTAGTCTACTGCATTCGCTGCTCCCAATGCGGTCTCCTCTATGTTGAAGAGACCAAATGCAGACTGGGTGACCACTTTGCGGAACACCTTCAGCCTGTCCGCAAGCATGACCCAGACCTCCTTGTCGCTTGCCATTTCAACACACCACCCTGCTCTCATGCCCACATGTCCGTCCTTGGCCTGCTGCAATGTTCCAATGAAGCTCAACGCAAACTGGAGGAACAGCAACTCATCTTCCGATTAGGCACTTTACAGCCTTAGGGACTTAACATCGAGTTCAACAACCTCAGGCCATGAACTCTCTCCTCCATCTCCACCCCTTTTTGATCCCCCCCTTCTCTATATTCATTTTTAATTTCAAATTGTTTATTTATTATATTTTATTTTTCCCTCACTTATTTTCATTATTTTTTAAATTTATTTCCATTTTTATTCATTGTTTTATCCCCAGCTTTTATCCTTTTCGATCTTTTTCCCCCCACCCCACCCCGACTAGGGCCATCTGTCACTTTCCAGAGTGCTTACCCTAGTCCTGCCATTATGACATTCTGCTTTCCACTCTTAATATCACCATTAGCACCCGCTTTAGCCAGTACCACCATCATCAACACCCCTTTGACCTTTTATTTATGACATCTTTTGCAATCTCCCCTTTTTCTCCACCTATCGCTGGCCTTCTATCCAGCTTCACCTGTTCCACCTCCCTTAAACAGTATATATTTCACCCCATTTCTACTTCCCTTTAACTCTGAAGTAGAGTCATACGGACTTGAAACGTTAACTCTGTCTTTCTCCGATGCTGTCAGGCCTGCTGAGTTTTTCCAGCATTTTTTGTTTTTGTTTCAGATTTCCAGCATCCACAGTATTTTGCCTTTATCTTATAAAAGTCAATCTCTATTGTTACAACCTTGATCAGGTTTCTGGTGGTATGACCTGGGAAATGAAACAATATCTTGCATAATACATCATCAAATTTTTACGTTTCTTAACTTATTTATGCTTTCTCTGGCACAAATACTGTAAAAACGCCAATGAAAGGGGATAAGAATCTATTTGCAGCACCTATAATTACTCCATTTTGGGATTTGTGTTAAACATTTATTTTGTTTGTTGATCAACTAAAAGTTTTTTATATTTAAATTCAGTACCTATCTTTAATCTACTTGCTGCAGGTGTCTTGTTCTGTGTTGGTGGCAGAGGAGGAGCAGGTGATCCATTCCGTAGTATCGAGTGCTACTCAATTAGTAAAAACAGCTGGTTCTTTGCACCGGAAATGAACAGCCGGAGGCGACACGTTGGAGTAATCTCAGCGGATGGTGAATAATAATTTAAAGAATATTCCATTTATGTTTGATAAACTGGTTTCATTTCTAATTATTTTTACTTTGTTGAACCACAGGGAAAATCTATGCAGTTGGAGGGCATGATGGAAATGAGCATTTAGGCAGCATGGAAGTATTTGATCCACTGACAAACAAATGGATGATGAAAGCTTCCATGAACACTAAAAGGTAGAGTTATCTTTAAATGGATGCATTTAATTTCTGGGTGCTTTGGCTTGATTTTGGTACAATAATCTGAATCTCCAACCTATGCTGTAAAATGCTGGTCCCTTCAAATCTTGACACTGTGTTTCTTGTTATGACAAATTGAAGCAATCACTTCAGTGATTTAGAAGAGGAAGCAAGGAGACACGAGTGGGTGAGTTCATGGAGTCTTGGGAACACCCAGCTGGTTCCAGTGCATCTGCTACCTGTATCCTATCCTGCACTAAGCCCAGCTCACCTTTCATTGCTGACCTACATTGGCTCCTGGTCCCCTGTACTTTAGAAATTTAATTTTAAATTTTTGCCTCTGTCTTTAAATCCTCGAAGGCCATTCCCTACCTCTAATCACCTGCAGTGCTACAAACCTTTCTCTTCAATCTCTGTTCCTGGCCACTTCCTTCCTTCACCTTACCTTTTGGTGACCGTCTTCAACTGCCTACATCCCACACATTGGAATTCCATTCCTCTTCACCTCCATCCCCACTTTTCAAGACCGTCCTTTAAAAGTCACTTCATTGTCAAGCTCTTGGTCATCCTTCCTAATTATTTCTTTGAGCTTGTGTCCATTTTCCTCACATCGGTGTGGAGCAGCTTCAGACGTTTTCTATGGCGAAGGCGCTATATAAATTCTTCTAGCACTACTACCACAACACTATAACCACTGTAAGATGACTTAAAACCATATTTTAACGTGGAAGTTTAATTCCCTTGGTGACAAACTAGCCAATTGGCCTGTCCAAATGCCAGCTTATGATGTTTCAGTTGATCAAAGTAATTTGCAAGGCAGCAAGTGAAAAGTCAATGGCATTATACAATAAACAGATAAAAGATTGAGTGAAATATTCAGAAATCCATGAGTTATAAGTTCTGGTGAAAGAAAAGTCCTTTTCCATCAGGTTTGAATACTGTTTTGCCCTTTCACTTCTGTTTTAAAATAGACTTTCTGCAAAATGATAAGTTGGGCTTTTGCTTTCAGAATTTTAATTTCTTCATTTGCACTCTTTGTTCACACTCCTCCTGGTGGACAGGCTAATCGTGCTGGAGAATGAAATAATTTACTATTTTAAAAGCAAAAAACTGTGGATGCTGGAAATCCAAAACAAAAATAAAAATACCTGGAAAAATTCATTAGGTCTGGCAGCATCTACGGAGAACACAGTTAACGTTTAGAGTCCGTATCGGACTCTAAACGTTAACTGTGTTCCTCTCCGTAGATGCTGCCGGACCTAATGAATTTTTCCAGATATTTTTATAATTTACTATTTGCCAGCCAGTGACCACATAATTAGCTGTCTGATGAAATGTAATCACAGGCAGTTGAGATTACTTGCATTAGCCAATTGTGTTTACATATCTACCTCCAAGTTGCTGTCGCCTTCACCACATATTATTTTTCCTGCTCTAGTGGAATTTGTAGGTGTACTCTTTTCTGAAGTTGAATAAAGAACACAAATTATAACTTGTTCAAAGTTTTTTAGTGTATGTCTTTATAATTTATGAATAACTTGATGCGATTCTGATAATGTGATTTTATTTTCTACAGGAGGGGTATTTCTCTGGCTTCACTTGGGGGTCCAATTTATGCCATAGGCGGTCTGGATGACCATACATGCTTTAGTGATGTTGAGAGATATGACATTGACTCGGACCTGTGGAGCACCGTGGCAGCAATGAACACACCAAGGGGTGGTGTAGGTTCCGTTGCACTCAGGGCAAGTACTGCATCATTTCTTAACTAGGAAGTTACCTTTATTTCTGAACATTTTAAGAAGATTATTAAAACAATTTAATAATTGACATCCATAGCACACCATGGCGCAATGAAGGCACTTTCTGGTATCCATTGACATGTCATAAATATGAATTCTAAAGGTATAAATTTAAAAAAAACTCTTGGGTTCCTTTTGAGAGGCATAGATTTGAAAAACAGATATTTTGTTAAATTTAGAACCTTGGTTAGACCACACTTAAGAGTACTGTGAAAAGTTTTGGTCTCCATATTATTCAAAGAATATAGGACTGGAGAATGTGTTTAAAAATAGATTATACCTATCAGGGAAGATTAAACAGGCTGGGGCTCTTTTTTCTTTAGAAAAGAGAAGACTGAATAGAGGACTTTTAGATTATGGGAAGGTATGGCAGAAGAAACCTAGAAAATATGAAGAGTGAAACCAATACTTAGGGCCATAAATATAAGAGAGTTGCTAATAAATCCAATAGAGAATTCAGAAGAAACCTCTGTACCCAGAGCTTGGTTAGAATGTGGCACTTGTTATCACAGGATTGAGGCGGACAACACAGATACATTAGAGGGGAAACTAGCTAAACACAAGGAATATATATTGATGGGATTAGATGAAGAAATGTTGGTGGATGCATACATGGAGGATAGTCACTGGCGTGAACTAGTTGAGCAAAATGCTTTGTAAAAGGAACCCAAGCATTTGAATTCATTGTATGATGTTATTTAAAGGGAACTCTTAATGAGGTTGCAGGTTACCACTGGAATGTCCATTGGTCTTCCCAAACTGAGGGGTGCTGTCCCTAGCACTGCTGTTAGTAACCAAGGAGAAAAGAGGAAATTTGAGCTTGTGCACCTCAGGCAAACTCCAGTGGAGAGCACCTAGGAAATATGGCAACAGTAATGGTAAAATCAACCAATAACTGGGAAAAGTAGGAAAGGCTGTGTACAGGGAGTATGAATTTAAAGCTGAACAATTAACCTCTGCCCCTGCAGCATTCCAGTTTTCTTCCCAATGCAAATAACTTGTGCAGATTCTGAATGGAGTATTGGGCCAGATCTGTCAGGTGAGGGCAATTGATTTAAGGGTGAGGATGACAGCAATGGGTGGCTGCTTTGAGATCTGATAAAACATACAGGTAACGTGACAGAAGAAATAGGGCATATTGCATGATCTATCCTCCAGGAGTATGTTGAATGCAATTCTTGATGCAAGTTATCCATTTCATGGCAAAATTTGTTCATTGGCAGCTGTCCTGGATTTGAGCTGTGGCAAGAGCCCCCAGTGCCCCAGCAAGGCATTAAATTTGCAGGATTGTAAATGCAGACTAGCAATGGATGTTGTTAAGGATTTCCTAGTCTATGTTATGGCTGACAGCATTATTTTTGTCTTTTCTTGAATAATATTTAAAGGTAACCGAGAGTGTATATTCAATTTTTTCAAAACTATGACCAAGATTGTTACTTGCTTTCCCATTTTAGGATTTTGTCCGGTGTTCACTTTTTAACTGTTAACATACAAGTAAGATGAGGATGGCATTGCTGGAGCATCTACCTTTTGCTGTAATGACATGATGGTCGGTGCTTGCCAATTCTAAGAAGCCTTTATCCATTGACCTGAGCCAGAAGGTTGAACAATTTATTTTTAAAATGTGATAATTGGCTATGGTGTCTTTCAAAAGTCTTAGTCTAAAACAGTCATAAACACAGGAGAAGTCAGTCATTTGCCTCCGTTTATTGGACCTTTTAGGATTTGTGTTTTTTTTAAGTCTGCTGTCTGAACGCAAACATTCAAAAATGGATTTTTAACCCTATCATGTCTTGTTTGCACCATTCTTGTTTTGCAAAATTGTGTGAGCACAATGCTGAGCTTCAGTCTGCAGCAAAAGTCTTGCCTCTGTGACTTCCTACTCTGGCTCATTTTCCTGTTTCATGATGGAACTGTATCTAACCTTTTGTTCATTTCCCCACATTTAGAACTATGTGTATGCTGTTGGTGGGAATGATGGGGTAGTATCTTTGTCTAGCGTTGAGAGATATGATCCCTATTTGGACAAATGGATGGAAATTAAGGACATGGGACAAAGAAGAGCTGGAAATGGAGTTGGTGAATTAAACGGCTGCTTGTACATAGTAGGCAAGTATTAACACTTTCAAAAAATAAATGGTTCACCGTAAATATGAATCAATGGAATTAAGAGAATATATCTTCATAAATGTAGACATTCCTTGATTGTCTTCATTTATCCACCTTATGGTTAATTCATAAAGACATTGGCTGAAGCTGGCAATAAGTAACTTGTTTAACTGTACACAACATGTGGAGACTAGGAAAAAAATGGAGAAAAAGATGGAAATGTTACTAAAAGCTGTGTAGAACCTAACTATGAACTCTTAATGAATTGAAATATCCTAATTGGGGCTTACCAATGCAATAATATTGTTGCAACGTGATTACTATCTACTTGAAATGCTAAATTACAGGAGTCTAATTTCCACTGTTTAGCCTTTAAGGAGCAACGAAATGCACCTAGTAAATCAATAGAAGCCACCGTCTGTGGAATCATTTCTCTCTCCCAGTTACACCACTTATGAGCTTGTTTATTCTTAATTTTGTTTTCTGAAAAACAGAATTTAGGAGGGACGTTTCTGATTTGGAGAAATATGTAGCACCTTCTGGTTCAGCCTCTCTGCCCCCAGAAGAAGAAAATGTGGCATGTACTCTGAGTTGGGCAGTTTTTGAATTGGTGTTAATTGTCATTACACTAAAGTAACTACCTACCTTTTTTTAACTTGTTTCATAATTTTGATAATAGAACTTTTATTTTCTTGTATGCAATGTTTTGATTTATGTTTGTTTTTTGAAGTTAATCTCTCCTTTCCTTCACCTTTCTGTGGTGGGGAAGGAGGATGCAATTCATTCCCACTACTTTCTTAATTGGCTGCCGTGCTGTGCACAATGCTGGCCCAGTGAAGAGCCTGTTGGCATTCATTTTCCTTTTTAAATAACAGTTGATTGGTTGAATCTGGTGCATCCTGGCTGTCAAGATCCAATGCTGGAAAATATTGTAACGTGTATACCAACACTTGGTGACGCTTCACACTGTTCTACCATTACAGCCATTTTATTTTTATCCATTTGTGCCCATGGTATGTTTGTATTTTTCATTTAGGTGGTTTTGATGACAACTCTCCACTCAGCTCTGTGGAACGATTTGACCCTCGTATGAACAGGTGGGAGTATGTGGCAGAGCTGACGACACCCCGCGGTGGCGTTGGGGTGGCGACGCTCATGGGTAAAATCTTTGCAGTTGGTGGTCACAATGGCAATGTTTATCTGAATACTGTGGAAGCTTATGATCCGGTGATGAACAGGTAAATGCCCATCTGGTTGCTCAGTAAGTTGTACGTGGAACAAAATGTGACATTATTGGCATGAGTTTTTTTTCCAGGAATGTTGTAATATTTTTATAACTTTGTCCATTAATGAACATTCTAGAAAAGAGAACATTGGCTGATCTGCATCCCAAACTACTGCATTTAAATAAGTTGTAGCTGGATGCAGTGTAAGACTTGTTATGTTTTACAGCCAACCTTCTCCACTCTCAAATTTCAGAATTCATCCCTCCAGTCCTCTCTAGTGTTGTCGCAAATTTAATATTAATTTTGTATCAGTTGATGTGGGCCCTGTTTTTCAGAAAAGGAACATACCCGCCCCTCCCATGTTTGAAGGGCCAGCTTGAGCATGATAGTCTCATGTATACATCACCAAAATGATAGCGGGAAGGAAATTAATTTTCACCTGATGATTTTGTCCTCCCCAAACATTAAAATGAGTGAAAATGCAGCCCCCCTACTACTGTATCACTGTAACACGAACATGCTATGATCCTTTTACATATTTGGGTACTCTAACCCCAATCGGTGTTTACATTCCCATAACTTGGTCGTTTGATGAAGCAGACAATTGTGTGCCATGATGTCCCCACCCATCCACCCCCTGAATAATGTAATCATCAGCAATCTTTTCAAATGCTTAATTTTTAAATAGTGAATCATATTATGCTGCCTTGCCTTCTAACATGCAAACTGCAAATGTTTTTAAAATCAGTGCAGCATAGACCACTTTATTTGCTAAAAGAATTTACACTAATGGAAAGTTTGTGACAAGACCACTGCTGTAAAATTAACTACGTTCTGTTAAATATTTTGAATTGGTTGTTCAGGCACTAAAAATAGCAAGTTCCATGTAACAGTTAATTGACCATATTTTCTTCGTTGATGATCAAATAGTGTTCGATGCTGCTTGTCCCTCCCACCTTGAAGAACATAAGAAATAGGAGCAGGCCATATGATCCCTCAGGGCTCCTCCACCATTCAATAAGGTCATGGTTGGTATTCTTCCTCAATTTCACTTTCCCATCTTATCCCCATATCCCTTTATTCCTTAGCAATCAAAAAGTTATCGATCACAGCCTTGAATGTAGCCAATGACCAAGCATCCACAGCCCTCTGGAGTAGAGAACACCAAAGATTCTTGACCCTTAGTGAAGAAATTTCTCCTTGCCCCAGTCCTAAATGGCCGATCCATTCTTCTAAGACTACAACCCCTAGTTCTAGTCTCGCCAAGGGAAACAGCCTCTTAGCATCTACCCTATCAAGTCTTCTAAGATTTTCTTACGTTTCAATAAGATCACCTCTCATTTTTGTAAACTTTAATATAGACCCATTCTACTCAATTTTTCCTCATGACAACCTTTTGCAATAAAAGCGAACATATTGTTTGCTTTTCTAAATTGCTTGCTGTGAATGGTGTACAAGGACATCCAAATCCCTCTGCATACCAACATTTACTAGTCTTTCACACTTTGAAAGAAAAAATAGAAAAACAATTTTTTTTAAAAAATGTGATAATTTCACATTTCTCCATATTATACTCCATCTGCCATCTTCTTGCCTACTAACTTAACTGATCGTTATCCTTTTGCAGCCATTTTGTATCCTCCTCGCAGCTTATTTTCTGATCCAATCTGTATTATCAGCAAATTTGGATACATTACACTGTCAGATTATGAATAGTTGAGACCCGAGCACTGATCCTTGTGGTACCCTGCAAGTTACAGCTTGCTAACCCAAAAATGACCTGTTTATTCCTGCTCGCTTTTTTTTGGCTGTTCGCCATTTTTTGATCGATGTTTATATAATATCACCAATCCCATGAGCTCCAATCTTATGTAACAATCTCTTTTCAAATATCTTTTGAAATTCCAACTTGCACTACATCAACTGGTTCCCCCCAATCTACCTGACTACTTACACCCTCAAAATTGCCAAATTGGAGGTGTGCAGGTAACTAAGTTGTGGGGTTGGAGGAAGTTACACAGATAGGAACAGGCAAGATCATGGAGGGATTTGACAACAAGGATGAAATCGAGATGTTGCTTAACCAGAAAGCAGTGTAGGTCAGCCAGCACAAGTGATGGGTGAACAGGATTTGTTGCAAGTTAGGGCACAGGTGGCAGAGTTTTGGGTGACCTTAAGATTATGAAGGGTAGAATGTGGGAAGCCAGCCAGGAGTGCTTAACAATGGTCAAGCCTAAAGATAACAAAAGGCATAAATTTGGGTTTCACCTACAGATGAGCTGAGGCGGGGGGTCGGTCAGGTGATAGCATGCAGATGGAAATAGGTGGTCTTAGTCCTGGCACGAATATGTGATCGGAACTCATTTTGAAGACCTATATCACACCAAGGTTGTGAACAGTCTGGTTCAGCCTTAGACCATTGCCACAGTGAGGTATAGAGCTAGTGGCTAAGGAATAGACTTTGTGGTGGGCCTGAACACTGCCTTCAGTCCTCCTAATATTTAGTTGGGAATTCTTGCTCATCTTGTACAGAATGTTGGATAAGCAGACTGATAATTTAGCAGCAGCAGATGGGTGATGGTGAGGCAGAGCTGGCCTCCATCACCGTACATGTGGAAATGAGAAAGCATAGCGGGTGGATAAAGTGGCGGTAGAGCAGCGCCAAGAGCAAGTGTACAGAGAGACCAGCGGGAGGGTAAAAGCATGGCAGCAGCAGTATCAAGAGCACAGACACCAGCAGGAGTGTTAAAGTGTGGCAGCAGCAGTATTGAAAACAAGAGCACAGAGAGAGCAGCAGGAGGGTAAAAGTTTGGCAGCAGCAACATCGAGAGCAAGAGCACAGCAGGAGGGTAAAGAGTGGTGGCAGCTGCACAGAGAGACCAATGGGAGGGTAAAAGAGTAGCACAGATCACAGCGAGAGGATTTTAAAAAAGCTAGGGGGGTTCAAAGCTAACCGACTCTGTTTGGAAGAAGAAATGAAAGTGTGCATCACAGGAAAGCAGTGCTTGGTAAATGAGTCTTTCTCTAAACTAGGGCATTTGTTTAGATTAGCAGCTGGGAAATTAATAACTTCAAGCTAAGTATAAGAGTAAGTGTATTAATAAGAGTATTAGCACAGAGCAGGTCTAGAGACATTAATTAAAACAAATAGTTTAAAAAAGGTACTACTAGATTAAAGAAGAGGGAAAGGGGGTTATTTTAGATCACGGATGGGCATCTGAAACCTGTTGCTTGCATTTCTTGCATGTGGGAACTTTTGGGCACTTCTTGTCTGTTGGGAGATAGCTGCTTCAGTTGCTGCCACTCGTGCTCAAGATTTCTGGAGTCACTGCGGAGCATTAAGGAAGATCAGTGTTTCCTGAATTGTGTGTTCCAGGAGGTGGCCTCTCCACAGTCACTAAGAATTCAGGGTAGTAGATAGATGGCCATCCGTAAGAGTAGGAAGAGACAAGAAGTAAAGGAGAGTGTTCAGGGACAGGGTGACCTGGGGTGCATATGCATAGATCTTTGAAGGTGACAGGAAATATTGACAGTGTGATTAGCAATGTGTATGGAATTTTGGGCTTAATAAGCAGAGGTATTGAGTGCAAAAACAGGGAAGTTATGCTTAACATTCGTAAAGCTCTGATTAGGCCACAATTCGAGTACTGCATGGAATTGTGGTCGCCATGCATTAGGAACGATGTGAGGGCCCTTGAGAGGGTGTAGATACAATTTACCGGAACGATTCCAGAGATGGGGTATTTTAGCCACGAGGTTAAGTCACATACAAACATACAAATTAGGAGCAGAAGTAAGCCCCTCAGCTCCTCAAGCCTGCTCTGCCATTCAATAAGATCATGGCTGATCTGAGTGTAACCTCAATTCCACATTCCTGCTACCCCTGATAACCTTTCACCCTCCTTGTTAACTAAGAATCTATCTAGCTGTGCCTTAAAAATATTCAAAGACACTGCTACTGCTGCCTTTTGAGGAAGAGAGTTCCAAAGACTCTGAACCACCTGAGAGAAAAAAAATTCTCCTCATCCGACTTAAATGAACGGCCCCTTATTTTTAAACAGTGACTCCTAGTTCTAGATTCTCCCACAAAAGGAAACATCCTCTCCACATGTCAAGTCCCCTCAGGGTCTTAAAGATTTCAAGTAAGTTGCCTCTTACTCTTCTAAACTCCAGCGGATACAAGCCTAACCTGTCCAGCCTTTCCTCATAAGACAGCCTTCCCATTCCTGGTATTGGTCTAGTAAACCTTCTCTGAGCTGCTAACGCATTTACATCTTTCTTTAAATAAGGAGGCCAGTACTGTGCACAATACTCCAAATGTGGTCTCACCAATGCTCTGTACAACTGAAGCATAACCTTGCTACTTTTGTAATCAATTCTCCTCTCAATAACTGATAATGTTCTTTTAGCTTTCCTAATTATCTGCTATACCTGCATACTAACCTTTTGTGACTCATGCACTAGGACACCCAGAGCTCCGCAATCTCTCACCATTTAGATAATCTTTTTTATCCTTCCTGCCAAAATGGACAATTTCACATTTGCGCACATTATGCTCCATTTGTCAGATCTTTGCCCACTCAATTAACTTATCTATGTCACTTTGTGGCCCCCTTATGTCCCTTTTCAATTTACTTCCTACCGATCCTTGTGTCATCAGCAAATTTAGCAACTATTCTTTCAGTCCCTTCATCCAAGTCATTTATATAAAGTGTAAAAAGCTGAGGCCCCAGCACTGATCCCTGTGGCACACCATTCATCACATCCTGCCAACCAGAAAAAGACCCATTTATGCCAGCTCTCTGCTTCCTGTTAACTACCCAATCTTCTATCCATGCCAATATATTACCCCCTGCACCATGAGCTTTTATTTTCTGCAATAACCTTTCATGTGGCACTTTGTCAAATGCCTTCTGGAAATCGAAGTATAGTGCATCCTTTACCCACAGCACATGTGCCTCCTTCAAAGGACTCCAATAAATTGGTTAAACAATTTCCCTTTTACAAAACCATGTTGACTCTGCCAGATTGCCTTGAATTTTTCTAAGTGCCTTGCTATAACATCTTTAATAATAATTTCTAACGTTTTCCCTATGACAGACGTTAAGCTAAGTGGCCTGTAGGTTTTTGCTTTTTGTCTCCCTCCCTTTTTGAATAATGGAGTTATATTTGCTATTTTTCAATCTAATGGAACCTTCCCTGAATCTAGGGAATTTTGGAAAATTAAAACCAGTGCCTCAACTATCTCACTAGCCACATCTTTCAAGACCTTAGGGTGAAGTCCATCTGGACCTGGGGATTTGTCAGCCCGCAGGCCCAACAATTTGCTCAATACCACTTCCCTGGTGATTGTAATTTTCCCGAGTTCCTCCCTCCCTTCCATTTCCTGATTTACAGTTATTTCAGGGATGTTACTTCAGTCCACTCACTTTGTTAACTCTTTTATTTGGATATCTATAGAAACACTTGCTACCTGTCTTTGTCTCTAGCTATCTTTCTCTCATGCTCTAATTTTTCCCTCATTATTAATCTTTTTGTTATTCTTTGCTGTTCTTTATATTCTTTCCAATCTTCTGACCTGCCACCCATCTTTACGTAATTATATGCTTTTTCTTTAAGTTTGATATAGTCTATAATCCTTTTAGTTAACCACGGATGGTGGACCCTCCCCTTGAAATTTTTCTATCTCATTGGAATGTATATATTATGTATATTCTAAAATATCCCTTTAAATGCCTGTCACTGAACTTCTATTATCATATCCCTTTACATCATTTGCCAGTTCACTTTAGCTAACTCTTTCAAGTCCTCATAATTGCCCTTATTTAAATTTAAAATACTAATCTTGGACGGACTCGTTTGTCCTTACAATTGAATTTTACATTCATTTTGATTATAATCGCTGTTACCAAGGGTGCCTTCACTAAGAGGCTATTGGTTAATCTTATCTTGTTGCTCAGTACCAGGTCTAGTATAGTCTGCTTTCTGGTTGGCTCCAGAATGTGCTGTTCGAAGAAACTATCCTGAAAACACACTATGAACTCCTCAACTATGCTACCTTTGCCCACCTGACTTTTCCAGTCCATATATAGATTAAAATCCCCCACGATTATTGCTTTCTGGCAAGCTCCCATTTTCTCTTCCTTTATACTCTGTCTTACTGTGTAGTTACAATTAGGTAACTGGAGAAGCTAAGGTTGTTTTCCTTGGAGTAAAGGAGGTTGATGGGGAGTTTTGACGGAGGTGTACAAGATTAACAGGTTTGGATAAGATAAATGAGAAAAACTGTTCCCTCCGGTTGATGGTGCAGTACGTCCCTGCTTAACGTTGAGTCACTTAAGGTTGCTTTATTTTAATATTTAATAGCCTCCATATATCCATTTAATGTTGCCAGTTTTGTTTTAATGTCATTTGCCACAGACCACCTCTTCTGTGGCCTGCCTGCACACATGACCTTTCCTGCAGTGCTTCTGCTCCCGCCCTCAGTCCCTCTTCCCCTTGCTCCTGCCCTTATCACCAGGTGTTGATTCTTAGCCTTGCCTCCCAGAGTTGCTTCCCTCTGGAATTTACATGCCCCTCACCTTGCCTTGCCTCGCCTCCTGCCCTTTGTTCTTAACTTAGTTCCAGAGTCTGTTCTTCAGTTGCTCTGCTCCTGGCCCCTGTTTTGAACTTGCACTGAAGGCCTGGGCTCCATCTAGGGGCAGAAGTTGGTTGATACTGATAATTCTGGGACTGACCAACTTCTGCCACTAGATGGAACCTGGTCAATCTAAAAGTACTGTAGGTGAGTGTAATTTTTAAAAAAATTGTATATTGTATTCTTATTGTGATGTATTTTATTTTGCAAGTTATTTTAGCTTGGAATGCACAGTGCTGTACATGTATGGTACAGTATTTCAACTTGTACATTGTTTTTTCCAGCCAGAAAATGCTTGAAGGAACCTAACTCTGGCTTTAACATTGATTTCTCTTGGAACCTATGATTCACATAAAGTCATTTCACTTAAAGTTGTGATTTTCAGGAATGCAACCAAAACTTTGTGAGGACCCCTGCGCAAAGACTAGGGGGACACAGATGTAAGGTTTTGGGCAAGAAATGCAGGAGGGATGTGAGAAAGAGCTTTCTTATGCAGCAAGTGGTAATGACCTGGAACATTCTACCCATGAAGTTGGTGGAAGCAGAGGCAATCAATGATTTTGAAAGGAAATTGGATGGGCACTTAAAAGAAATAAACTTGCAGGGCTGCAGGAGGTAATTGGGAATGGGACTGACTGGTTTGCTTGGCAGAGAGCCTGAATGGTTCCTTCTGTGCTATATATTTCTCTGAACTGACCCTTTGTTTTCAGATGATGTCACTGAAGGGTAGCATGTAGATGAGAACTAGCAGGGGTCAAGGATAGATCCCATGGGGCATCAGACCAATGGTGCAGGACCAGGTAGATAAGGCATTGCAGATGATTCTCTAGCTACAACTGGATAGGCAAGTGTAGCCATGTCCAGCTGAGCCACACTGGACAGGCATTGGAAGAGGAGGAGGAAGGATCGTTTATCTTTGTCACACATGTTAGATGTTAATTGTGACTTTGATAAGAGATCTTTTTGGTACTATGGAAACCTGATTGTAAAGATTCAAACCTGGAGTTCAGGGGCGATGTGCATGGATTTGGAAGGCAACAACATGTTCAGGAATCTTAAGAGAGGGAAGGGAGGTTGGAGATAAGGGTGGTAGTTTGCAAGGGGTCAAAAGTTATTGGTGAGGACAAGCGATGATGGCAAATTCTAACCTGAGGGGGAGATGGTACCTGAAGAGAGGGAACCATTGACAATATCAGCTAAATTGGACCCTGGGAAGGGAGGTTGGGTGATCAGTTTAGTGGGAATAGGGTCCACGGAGTAGAAAGTGGATCTCATGGACAAATTAAGCTCAGAGAAGGCATGAGGGGAGATAGCAGCAAAACTAACAGGAGATGTGAGTTCAGGGCTAGGGCATGATGAACCTAAGAGGAAGTTTGGCATGGTGGACAAGGTAAAGGGAGGGAAGTCACAGATATTATGACTGGTCCCCGGGTGAGGTCCCCCAATCTGTTATGATCCTGGACGAGATATCCCAAATTGTTAACTTCCCAAATGGGACCACCAATTTTGTTGTACTCCCAGGTGAGGAGGATTGAGCTGGCTCCTCTTCTTTATTCAACTCCCTTGGTTGGTCACCAGAAGGTTAATTTAAAAAGGAGCCCTCCCCTTATGGATACCTTCTCCAAATAAATACCAAATGTATTTATGTTTTAGAAGGAGCCAATTTAACCAGGATTTCTTGAGTCAAAGAAAGAATAAGTTGATTAGTTACTAAAAACCCAAGAAAAATAATAAAAACGCAACACATATACACACAGATCAGAAAAGAGAAGTTGAGTCCAAAAATAAAAGTTAAAAAAGACATAAAAATCAGTCCTTGGCTTGTCTGTGAGGAGTAGATGGTGAAATGTTGTGGCTGTTGAGTTGGGTGATTCCAGTCAAGCTAATTTGACATTTGAGCGGTTGGTTTGGAGACACTTGGTTCTGCAGGTTAGCTGAAGGAGCTGTCCTGTTTTCTTTTTGACTGAGGCTTTGCTGACTTGCCTCCAGTCAGAGAAAGCAGGGAGAGAGACTTTTACCTGCAAACTGCAGGGCTGCCTAGTTGCTGTTCTTTTGCTGTGACCTTCACTAGCACACCAGAACTAGAACACACCAATCAGGTTTGCAGCTGGCTTTTTAACCCCTTTCCTTGTGTATTCCTGGAAGGGGAAAAAAAATGTCTTTCGCCCTTTCAACTCTGATCATTTCTGCATTGAGATATAACTCAACAGGCGATGATTTCTGCTGAGATGTGGTAATTGGTTCCCATTGTCTGTGCAACCACAGGAGATTTAAGTTCAGTCTTTTACATTGCATCTCTCCCTTTCAAGTGTCTCTGTCTGAAGTAGACATTGATGCCTTTTTAGGTGCAACATTCCAGAGCCCCTTTGGACTAGTCGGCCAAACATAATCCACATAGGAATTTTCCAGAAAGTGGTTACTTTTACATTCTCAGCCAGCTTTTGCTTATAGGTCTTGTTTAAAAAACACATCTTTCTTAAGTTCAATATGTCCACAAGTAATTCGGGGCTGTGATCCGCTGTCATGACATCAGGGTAGCTGATCAGGTGGTCTCAATCTTAAAGAAATCCATGAACTCGGACTTGTTGGAGGGGAGAGAGGTTTAAGATGCTGGCTTACAGTAGAGAAAAGAAGCCATTTGCATTCCAGGATGATCCTGGGTCTGGCAGTGAATAGCTAAACCAATTGTCTGCCATGTTCAATCAAGCCTACCACTTTTGGTGTTAAGGGAGCATTGATAACGATCGTACCAGGAGATTGGTGGGGATGGGAGGGAGTGAATAAAAACATTGTTCACTTTGTCTAACCATGTTATGATTTTCTTAGTGCCTTGAGCACAACCCTACTGTTGGGCAGAGTATCCACTCCATGCTTAATGTGCACTTCATGTCCCTCTGCAACTTTCCTGGCTCTTTCCCACTATGCTTGTGAATCATTTTTCAGTCTTGTAATAGTGTTATAAATTGAGATAGAACTATCCCAAGATTCACAAGTGAAGGCAGTAGATCATTTCTGTTGGTGTTGAGAAGTCTAAGTTGACTCTTACGTTTCAATAAGATCACAACTCATTCTTCTAAACTCCAATGGGTATAGGCTCAATCTGCTTAATCTTTCCTCATAAGACAACCTTTTTGCCCCAGGAGTCAACCTAATTAACCTTCTCTGAACTGCCTCCAATGCAAGAGTATTCCTCCTTAATTAAGGAGACCAAAACTGCCTGCAGTACTCTTGGTGTGGTCTCACCAATGCCTTATACAGTTGTGGCAAGACTTCCCTACTTTTGTACTCCGCCCCCTATGATTGCATAGTGTGGTTAAAATCTAATATTCTGATGAATTTCTTTCCTCTGTCTCTGCATGTGATTTAGTGAGAATACAAATACAGAGCATTTGGACTGGATGTTCCTTTCCAATTAAAGTGTAGGAAACATGATGGTTGATACATGGGCTACTATGATACTAATATCTGCTTTGGCCACCTGCAGTTAACTCAATTTAGTTTCCTTGCTGGTGCACCAGCATGCTGACAAAAGATACTTAGATGAGAGAGACAATAATCAGGATGCATTCCTAAATTAGGGTCATGAGAATGGTAAGCATCAATATGGGTAATCTCTCCCTGGGAGGGAGGAAACTCAGTGGTTTTATCAGCTGGTGCTTTTCATAAAGTCTTTTTTGTTTCCTTTTCCTTTTTACTCCTATTATAGGTGGGAGCTGGTTGGATCGATTTCACACTGCAGGGCTGGAGCTGGAGTTGCTGTGTGTGCCTGTCTGGTCAGCCAAATCCGAGATGTGGGTCAAGGATCCAGCAATGTTGTTGACTGCATGTAACTTTTGCAATGCCTGTGGAATACAGTGAAGTTTTCTGAAGAAAATAATGTCACAGGAAGTTTCATTCCAACTAGCCAGTTACTGCAGAATGAGAGAAGGCATGGAAAATTGTTTTCATTCAATATATAAAGTATATAGCATTTTCTTGAAGGTAGATTTGATTTCGCAGAACTGTTCTAAATGGTGATCTTTGCCATTGTAATGAATGGAAGTGGTTTTGTAAACTGAGCCCTTGTTGGTGTTCTGCCACCTCCCTGGTTGGTCCCAATTGCATTGCTGCTCACTTTGAGAGTTGAATTTCTTAGCATCAACCATAGGTTGAGCTTTGCAGTAGTAGCCTCAGACATATAAGTCTAGTTGGAGTATTCCCTGTAGCGTGGTGGCAGGAACAGGTGCTGGAGAAAAACAAGCTTGGTGGTAGTTTAAAAATGTGACCAGCAAAAAGCACAAATTTTGTAGATTATATTTCTCATTGAAAAATGGGTTTGTTGTTATGAAGTATCTTAGGACATATCAAATATACTTCCTGCGCCCCATCTCCTGTCCCCCAGCTTTCTCTTTATAAGCCATTCGTGGTAAGTATGTGGCCTTGTTTTCTCTGTAAAACCTTTAAGCAGTACATAGGTACCTGGCTGTTCAGCAAGAAATTTACCAAGCAGTAATTCACCTGTTTTGTGAAGTTAAATGCAATGGTGCACTATCATTTTATTAGCTAGTACTATCTACAAGATTGTGCTAGAGTGCTATGATTTATAAATTTTGTTTTTGTCAATCCTTAACATTTTTGTACAAAAGCGTCTTGCAATTATCAAATTGTTTGCTAACCAATTAATAGGTTTTTTGACTTTTGCTTTATGTCCAAACTGAACAGCTTATTAGTGATCTGCTTTCCTGTGCAAATTGAAAGTGGTAGCATTTCCCAAATTATATTTTTTTTTGGGAGACCAAAATGGGCTAAAAGTTTCACGAGTATCTTTGAAACCTATTTTATATCATCTTGTTATATCTCTTAAAACTGTATATTCTATAAATTCTTTGAGAAAGAACACACCTTAAACGTTGCATTAGTCAACATAATTTCAGATCTCTGTGAATTGACTTTATTTTGACTGAATTTTTTCTTGCAATTTTATTTTCAGTATAAAGGAATGATTATGGATTTTTGAGAGTGATTGAAACAGAAGTGGATATACATAATGTGCTTCTTTTTAAATTGGGGAAAGCTTTGAGTGTTTCTGTATTTTTGCACATTGTGAGTTCCTGATCACAGCCAAGTTCCTCATGAGATGTGCTTTCCCCTATGGAGTGTAAAGCATAAGGACATCTCCAGCCCTCAGTTGTGGCCACTTATACAGGAATATTCGAAAGCTGCTTAGTTGAAGAATTGTGGGTCGTACAGGGAAGACTGGGACAGAAAAGAATCTTTCATATTAGGACTGGGAAGGAGTTAGGAGAAAGCAAATACGTGCTGAACGTCTGACTGCAAATTTATTTCTAATTAAAGCTAATCCAGACTGATAGCAATAAGAAATCTGTTGGCATTTAGAATGCTTCAAGTTATAATTTATAATTTACAGCATTGGTTGAAGTGGCATACAAAAACAGTAAATAATATATATTTTTGAATGCTTTAGGCTGTATAACAAATATATTTCTACTGTACTGAGTGGCTAAGAATTTTCCCCGTCATTTGTTTTCTGAACTGGCAAATAATATGCCAGCAAGGAAAATCTACTTGTTATAATTTAGCCCTTAAGCAATGCAATGTTTTAAAACAATGTTTAGAAAGATTGATAAACTGATGAAAAACTAGTTGTCTTTAATTTAGCATTCTCAGCAGTCATTTTCCATTGAAATTGGGTTCATTGTAATAATGGGAAACATGAATAATTGCTTAAAAGTTCAAGTAGAAATACCAAAATAATGTTGTGCTTATTTGAAATGAAAAGAATTTATTTTATATAGCTTTTTGCTTTATTATAATGTTATCATTTGTAAATTATTTGAAAGTTTATTTGTGGTTATGATATTTCAAAATGCAATAAAATTTAACTACATTTTTATTGGCAATATTGAGTTACATTAACTTTGTAGCTTGCGGGAATGTTTTGCAGCGTTATAATCTTTGTATACAAATGAGATTTGTAATTCGTACACTGATGCCTTTAATATAATGTATCTATAATATATTAAAAAAACTTACATCTACATGCACTTTTTGTCAACTATTTTTTCTTTCTAAATTTTTATGTCCCATGTTCTTTTAAAAACCCCTTAAGTAACCTCTTTATTTGCAGTTACACCCCTCCTCTTGCCCGGGTTAGGAAGGCCCAGGATGGTGAAAAGAGCTGAGAAAACCATGCGGTCAATGTCTTAAATAGCCTATCCTAATCAAATTCCTGCTGCCCAGCTTCATGTGTTGATCCCTATTTAGAACTGTTGGCAGAGATGTGAAGGTGAGTGTCTGGCACCTCAAAACTAGACAGCTCTGGGCAAATGGGGCTCATCAACCTTGAAGGGAAACTGATTTTTAAGAACCGCCCCCCCTCTCCACTGCCAGTTATGGGCCTAATGGTAAAGTATTGTCTAACAGTGCAGAAGTACACTGCCTACAGACTGGGTGGCGATGTTAGAAAGGGCAGGTGAGGCTCTTCAGCTTGTTTAGCAACTCATCTAGGAGAAGGACAACTCCGGAATGAAAAACTGCACTCTTTCAGCTGCCTCAGATGAGAGAATGGGAGCAGCGCTGCACAAAACCCCACCCACAAATACACTGTGCAGGTTGTTCATCAAATCAATCAACATGCGAGACATTGCCAAGTCCTGTGGTGATGGAAAAGTGGTGGCGAGGGCAGGTAGAGGATGCTACTGGCAGTCTTCAGTCATAACCCTGCACGCAGATGCCCTCCGTAATTCTTGCTGTCCGCAGATCAGGGCAGATATGGGGTTTCTTTCCTAAGGTGACAAAGATCTTTTTAGGTACAACACTGCCCTCCCCAATCCGGGGAAGGGGAAGGAAAAGGATGCTAAACACAGCCTGCCCTCTCTGCACCTGTCAGGTCACTGGTGCTAGGTGTTCAGGAATGAATGTGGTCAACATGTTTTTAAAATCCTGTAGGACAACTAGCTGCCAGATGATACTCAGCTCATGGAATGTCAGAAAACCTATAGACAATAATGCTAGACCAGAGTGTAGGACAGCCCTCAGCCAGAAAGCTGTGCAGGTAAAATATTGATGTAGCTGCTCTGTGAAACTAGGTTTGCAGAGGAATATCATCTTGAGGAAGCAGGTGCTTAGTCCCTTATACCATTTTAAAAGCTATTATAAGTTCTGCTTTTATAATTGATTCTCTAAGGGCATTTATGGTACCAAATGGTTCTGGGGGGTGGGGGGGTTGGTGGGGGGGGTGGGGTGGGGTAGGTATTAAAGGGTGGTGGGTGCTGAACTCTTCTAGCCCCTCCCTTTGTAATTTTGATAACTTGATTTCCTTTAGTCACCAAGTCACTGACCTGTGGAGAATTTTTTCCTGATTGTTTCATCAAAATTTCTAATATTTTGGCATTCCAATTAATTTAACCGAATAAAAAGAAATCCAGCCCCTCTCGTTCTCCTAACTATAGTCTCTGAAGCCCGAGATCAACTTGGCAAATCTTTTCTGCAGCCTGGCCTATGGCCTTGGCATCTTTCTTAAAGTAAGGCTCAGGGCCGAATTCCACATTTTGACAAATCAACCAATTTTATATAGGTTTAGACCTGGGAAGAAAATCAACTCTTAAGACCAGACTTTTGCAAGAAGTCCAGAGCTCTGGGTGATGGGGGCTGCAGTGTAAGGGTGGGTGAGTATTGAAGGTACTCAAAAGAAATGGGAACATTTTATAAATACGTTTATATCATATGAAATATGTAATTCTTATATATTTATGAAGATTATTGCTGGGATGCTTGGAGATTTTGTGGGAGCAAAAAATTTGAGCTAACAAAGTGATTCAGAAATTCATACATGAAAATAAAGGCAAAATACTGCAGATGCTGGGAATCTGAAACAAAAACAAAAAATGCTGGAAAAACTCAGCAGGTCTGACAGCATCTGTGGAGAGAGAGAGACAGAGTTCAAGTTTCGAGTCTATGACTTTGAAAGCTCTCTCTCCACGCATGCTGTCAGACCTGTTTTCGTTTCATACATACATGTGTTGCCTAACGTTGCAGACTGGAATGTGTTGTACTGTTTATAACGAATGAGTATATGCTGTTAGTAAAGTTAAAACCTTTTAATGCTTTAACATTGCACTTAGTGGCTGCACAGGACTTACAACATGAAAGTTGTGCTTGTTTTTCTAAAGCCAACTGCTGATTTTTTAAAAAACTTTTTCTAAACAAAGGTCTTAATATCTGCAGACACCTTAAATCTGGCAAGTCTGCAATGGTATTGCTGCCAGGTGTGCCAAAGCAGCAAGTTGGAACTTAATGGCACCAGAGCAGCCACAGGTTCTCTGCTGTCATGAATGGTGGTGAATGGTTCCCTACAAGTTCTGCAGCATTTCTGCTGTAACTGAAGGCCAAGGAAATTATTACTTATTTGGCCAATTTAAATGGATAGTTAATGAATTTTTTCTAAGCTTTGTTGCTCTGGCTAGATTTCCTTTCATGGCCTATAAGGAACACAGAATATTCCTTTGGCTTTATTGATGATATTACTTGTGTAAAATGCCAAAACAGTTGCTTCACTATCACCATGTCACTGTCATTTTGATAAATATTTTAAAAAAGTCGCCTCAGTTGCACTTTCAGCCAAATACCATGAACCAGTAGTTCTCCCACTGGCTGGCTAGGGATGGGGTTCCAGGATTTTGATCCAGTGACAGTGAAGGAATGGCAATATAGTTCCAAGTCAGGATGGTGTATGACTTGGAGGGGAACTTGTAAGTGGTGGTGTTCCCATGCATCTGCTGCCCATGTCCTTCTAAATGGTGGACGTCGAGTGTTTGGAAGCTTTGTTGAGTGGCTGTAATGCATCTTTGTAGGTGGTACATACTGCTGCCACTGTGCATTGGTGGTGGAGGGAGTGAATGCTTAAGGTGGTAGCTGGGATGCCAGTCAAGCTGGCTGCTTTGTCCTTAGTGTAGAGATTCTTGAGTGGTGTTGGAGCTGCACTCATCTGGACAAATGGAAAGTATTCCATCACATCTTGACTTGTGTCTTGAAGATGGGCAGGCATTGGGGAGTCAGGAGGTGAGCTACTCGCTGCAGAATTCCCAGCCTCTGACCTGCTCTAGTAACCACAGTATTTATATGGCTGGTCCAGTTCAGTTTCTGGTCAATGATAAGCACCAGGCTGTTGATGGTAATGCCATTGAATATCAAGGGGAGATGGTCATTGGTCATTGTTAGCACTTGTGTGGCATGAATGTTACTTGCCACTTAACAGCCTAAACCTCAATATTGTCCAGGTCTTGCTGCATATAGACACAAACTTCTTTGGTATCTGACGAGTTGTGAATGGTGCTGAACATTGTACAATTATCAGCGAACATCCCCGCTTCTGCCTTCATGATGGAAGGAAGGTCATTGATGAAGCAGCTGAAGCTGGTTTTGGGCCTAGGACACACTCCTGAGGAACTCCTGCAGTGAGATCCTGGGACCTTCCTTTGTGCTAGGTATGACTCCAACCAGTGGAGAATTTTCCCATTGACTCCAGTTTTGTGAGGGCTCCTTGAGGCCACAATCTGCCTTTCACATTAAGGCAGATTTTGACTATGTTATGACCACAGCTGATGTTATTTGCTGTACAAACTAAGTCCCAGAGGGAAACTTGGCTTACGGGTTAGATTTTTTTTTATATTTTGAAAACGAGAAGAAAACACACTGGTCTTTGCAGCAAGTCCAGTAATACTTTTGGGATTAATAAAAAAAAATAAGTTTTCTTTTAATAAAACTTTTACTTAAGTACACAAGATTACAGTTACACAGTTAAAATTAGTCTTACAAGACATTCCCCCAAAAAGACACCCTACTTCATTAGCCCCCACAAGTAGCACCTTCCAGACAGCACTCCCTTATAGATGCTTAACTATAAAAATCCAGTGATGTTACCCAAGGCAAACACCTGTAGCTTTAATAAAGGCATACCACATGACCTCTTAAACTCTCTCCCACTCTGCTGTGGAAATCCAAAACTTCAGATCAAGACTGCCCAAGACTTTTCTGGCTTGACTGGATGTCTGATTCAAACTGCATCTTCTCCCAGCCTAGAACTACAGCTCACAGCTCCAACTAACAGCTACCTTAAACTTTCCACAGTAACTCTAAAATGCCTTTTTCCCCCTTTCATCTCAGGTTCCATTGTTCTCACACCTCTTTGAAAGCAAATCCTTCCAAATCTTAAAACCTTTCATGTTTCAATTTTGTTGCTGCTTTTGAGTCAGTAAAATGTCATTTACCCTCTTCTGTTTACCTATGGAACTCCTGCAAGATGCAAACATGTTTATTTTCACCTCTAACTTCCCTTTGATGTTCAAGCAAGCTCTCAACTAATCTAAAAAGACAAATGTTAGATCCAACCTATTCACTTGTACCTCAAACCTAATGCCTCTATCCTTTCATGTTTTAAACTTCCCAGACAACCTGTCTTCTTGTAACCTTCTCCAGCTTAATTAAATGATTTACACATAGGCACACAAACTTCTTCACAGAATAACACAATATTCCCCAAAAATATTTTTAAAAATAACATCCGTTTTCACACCTCCATCCTTGTAAAAAAAAAAGAACCATCATAATTTCAAAAAGATGGTTTCATTTTTCTCACTCCATTTTGTATTCCTTACATTTATCTAAACAAACAACCTATTACACTATAGCGTACATGCACCAACCATGGAAATATATATGTCTTTTGTAAAAATAGAATTTGTTCCAGTCCACTCTCCATTTGGCAATATCCAAGTTCTTTTGAAGTTTAAACTCTTGGCAACGCATTGGCAATTAAATTTTCTCGTCCAGTCACACATATAACTTGTAAATTGAACGGTTGCAATAATAAACTCCAACAAAAGAACCTGAAGTTTTTGTTTCAAAACTTTTCCAGAATCTTCAAAGGATTGTGGTCAGTTGATAACTGTCTCCAAAGAATTGTTTTCAACATGCACTTCAAAATGCTAACGCCAAAGTAAATTCTCTTTCTCTACAGTTGAATATTTCTTCTGGTGTACATTCAACTTCCTTGAGAAATATCCTACCGGCTTCTTAATTCTTCTTGTAACTCTTTCGAATACAAACCCGTTTCCATCTGTTTCAGATGAAGTTACATCGTTTCATAGTTTGCCATTGTGAGATTTGAACTCTTGATAATCTTTTAAATTTGATCTCTTGGCAGAGCTAACAGTGCTTGTTTCCTTACCCTTCCAAGCTACCTGATAAATGCATCTCTGAGTTCCTTAGGCCTGACACTCCATCATGCCCTCTTGTAACTCTTTGGAGTACAAGCACATTTCCATCTGTTTCAGATGAAGTTTCGCCATTGTGAGATTTGAACTCTTGATAATCTTTTAAAACTAGTTTCAGTAACACTTTCAAGTACAAACCCATTTCCATCTGTTCCTATTCAGATGAAGTTACATTGTTTCATAGCTTGCCATTGTGAGATTTGAACTCTTGATCTTGGGGTTACAAACCCAGTACCATATCCACTTGGCTATTTAGGCCAAGCCTTAAACCCATTTCCATCTGTTTCAGATGAAGTTACATTGTTTCATAGTTTGCCATTGTGAGATTTGAACTCTTGATCTTGGGGTTACAAACCCAGTACCATAACCACTTGGCCATTTAGGCCAAGCCTTAATTCTTCTTGTAGCAACACAGCACTAACAACCACATCGTTGGCATCAATAACCAACTTAAACTGCTTTGTGTAATCAGGTGCTGATAGAACAGGTGTAGTTGTTAGTGCAGCTTTCAAGCTGTTGAATGCATCCTGACACTTCTATTTCCATTGGAATTTAATGCTTTTTTTTAATAGTCCAGTCAGCAGAACAACTACCCTGCTGAAATGTTTGCAGAAATTTCCGATAAAACCCATTCATGCCACGAAACCTCAAAACTTCCCATTTTGTTGTGGGCACTGGGAATTCCCCAGTAGCTTTTACTTTTGCATCTTGTGGGACCACTTGATCATATCCAACAGTGTGGCCTAAAAATGTAACTTGCGCTTTTGCAAATTTACTTTTAGCCAAATTTACAAGCAAATTGTCTTCCTGCAGTCGATCAAATGGTTCCTTTACATGTTGTAAATGTTCCTCTCATGTTTGACTGAATACTACTAAAGGCATCAATATAAACAGCACAATTGCTCAGCCCCTCAATCATTTTGTTTGTTAGTCTCTGAAATGTTGCTGGTGCATTTTTCACAACAAGGAGCATTACTTTACATTGATATAGACCATCCAGCATCACAAAAGTTGATATTTCTTGTGCCCTTTCCGATAAGGGTACTTGCCAATATCCTCGCAGCAAGTCAATTTTTGTGATGAACATTGACTGTCCCATTTTCTCGATACGATCCTCCAGTCATGGAATAGGATATGAATTGATGTGATCACTTTTTGGTAATCAATACACAGTCTTTGTGATCCATCTGGTTTTGGCACAATTACAACGGGTGAACTCCAATTACTGTGACTGGACTCTGTGATGTCATTTTGAAGCATAATTTCAACTTCTTTCTGCACTTGAGCTAATTTTACTGGATTAAATCCATATGGGTGTTGCCTTATTAAATCTGAATTCCTGACAATATCACATACAGCTAAATCTGTTTTCCCCAATTTATTTCCACAGATTGTTTTGTGTGACTGTAATAGCTCTTTTAAATCACTCCTACACTTTTCTGGAAGGTAACCTAACATCACATTTAGATTCTTAAGTACTTCCTCATTGTTCGATTTAATCGGAAGGTCAATTTCAGAACCCTGACCTTCTAACCTGTTTCCTTACTTGCAACTACCAGTACCTCCCCCCTGTTTATCCCCATTGTCAAAGTATTTTTTGAGCATATTTACTTGGCACACTTGCTGACTCTTTCTTCTATCTGGAGCATTCACTGTAGTGGTAATCTGGTGTGTAATATATCTTTAAGAAGAATGTTATTAAGGAAGATCACATGATCTCAGTATCCAATTGCAAAGTAGTGCAGACTACCTCAGTAGCTAGGAGCCAGTAGTCAGTGGTTGTAGAGAGTGTAGAGATAGAGTTTGAAGTGTAAGCGCATGTTTAGTTGCTGCTGAGTACTTTTGTAAATAAACAAGAATTTCTACCTATGAAGTGTCTGCTACTCAACTCTATCATTAGTAGCAAATTGGCCACCCCTTACAACAAGCGTGCGAACAGGATCCAACGAACTGGAGTCTAGGAGCCAAGAAACTGGTGACGAGGATTAAACAAATTAAACAGAAGAAATCAAGAGAAAAAATATCGGCACTGTACCTCGCTCAGCAATTGTAAGTAGAAGCTCCGTTCAAATTGTCTAAGTAATCCCCTCACAGCATGGCACAATTCAGAAGAATTGATCCTTTAGATTCTGCAGCAGATAATTGGTCTCTCTACATTGACCATCTCTCATTCTTTTTCTAAATTTGAGATTACAGGGAAGAGAAGAGGTGAGTGATCTCTTAAGTGCATGTCGGAACAAGACTTATGGCTTCGATTTGATTCGACGTTTGACGGCACCAAGTGTCCCAGACTTGAGAAATTTTGATGAATTAGTTGGGGGGGGGGTGATGTTGGGGGGCCGGGGTGGGGGAGGGTTGATGTGGAGGGGGGGTCTCATTGAAACCTATAAAATTCTAACAGGACTAGACAGGGTAGATGCAGGAAGGATGTTCCTGATGGTGGGGGAGTCCAGAACCAGGGGTCACAGTCTGAGGATATGAGGTAGACCATTTAGGACTGAGATGAGGAGAAATTTCTTCACCTAGAGAGTGGTGAGCCTGTGGAATTCGCTACCACAAAAAGTAGTTAAGACCAAAACATTGTGTGTTTTCAAGAAGGAGTTAGATATAGCTCTGGAGGCAAAAGGGATCAAAGGATATGGGGAGAAAGCGGGAGCAAGCTATTGAGTTGGATGATCAGCCATGATCATAATGCATGGTGGAGCAGGCTCAAGTGGCCGAATGGCCTACTCCTGCTCCTATTTTCTATGTTTCTATATTACCTGATGTGTGTGACATGTTTGACAGAGTTTGACTACATCTTTATGTAGTCCAGGCCAATAGAAATGTTTTTGTATCTTAGTTTGAGTTTTCCTAATTCCCAAATGTCCAGCCATTGGAATTTCATGAACCACTCTCAAAATTTTATTCCAGCACCCAAATGGTATCACTACTTGATGCACTATCATCCACTTTTGATCTGCCAGAACATGAGGCAGTATCCATTTCCTCATTAACATATTGTTCTTAATGTAATAACTGTTAGAGTGTACAAGGTGTTTTTCATTTGTTAGCAAAGGTAACATAGGTGTTCGGTAGTGTATCATGACACCATTAGTAGTTTTAGCCATGAAAGGGTATTAGGTAGGAGTCTGTAAAGCAACAGCCGCTGGGATACTTGACATATGTTAGCCTAGACAAAGGACTCAGCAAAAACTAGTCCAGAATAGCCCACAGCGGATGTGATCCCAGTGATTAGAGGTAGATAGGTGTCAGTCATTAGAATGCCAAGTGAGATGAGACAAGAGATCGACAACACTTAGTACTTATTGCGACAGCAATTGCACTAATGAAGTGTCAGTCACTGGAATGCCAAGGGACACAGCAGAATGGTACAGTTGATCTGAAACACTTTGCACCTATTGTGATAGATTGTGAGCCTATGTGACCAAGGACACATCCACAGGACAGGGACTAAATGTATAAAAGACAATGTAACAACTCAGAGGGCGTGGTACTGATTTGGATTGGATTGACTAAGACAGGTTCCCCTGAATAAACGATCGAAAACCGTACTTGAGTCTCTGGAGTGTTTGATTTCACCGCAACATAACACGCTGGAATGTATTCTTCGTCAATTTCAGAATAAGCTGTCTGCTTAAGTCTCGATCCACTAACTCCAATGAGCTAAATATCTCAAACTTATCCACTCTAATCTTCTCCTCCCGAGTAATTTTTGAAAAGATTGATCCAGCCGACTGAATTCCAGCATCCTGCCCCTGTCTTTTAGATTCTTCCTTTTCCTGTTTAAACTTGTATGTCTGTCACCTCGTCAAAACACAATCTGGAAACAATCCAGGATACTCTTTCTGTAAAACCTCTGTTGATTGTGTCTCAAAAGGCTGCTCTACTACGGTAGGCATAGTCAATATCTAGAATTCCCTAGAATAAATTGAACCCCTGCTGTGGGCAATTTCTTTACTACCTTAACAATGGCATCTCCTGTTTTCAAATCACTTTTTAAATTTAACTTAGACAATGAAATAGGTTTGCCTCCTCCATGAATTCCCCTAATTAACATTCTTTCCTGCAATAACCCTTCTGGACACAGGTGGCACTATCCCATAACATTAAGGACTGGCTAGCCTCCATGTCCCTTAAAATTTTGACATCCTTTCCTGTGAACATGGATATATTTTCCCCTCACATATGAAACCTTTAAACATCTCCATAACCTGCCCTTCAGAACTCCCTTGGGTAGGTTGTGAACACGTTCCCACTTCTCTAGCTACCACTGATTCTTCCTCCTCCACCTGTCCAAACATGACTGGTTTATCCAAATGTATTTATATTTTAAAAGGAGCCAGTTTAACCAGGCTTTCTGGAGTTAAAGAAAGAGTGAATTTTTTAGTTACTAAAAGGTGAGGAAAAATAGTAAAAACGCAACACACATACACACAGGTTATAAATGAGAAGTGAGTCCAAATATAAAAATTGAAAAAATATATGAATCAGTCTTTGGCTGGTCCGTGAGGAGTAGATGGTGAAACATTGTACCCATTAAGCTGGATGATTCCAGTAGAGCTGACTTTGACAGTTGAGCAGTTAGTTTGGAGATTCTTGGTTCTGCAGATTAGCTGACAGGAGTTGTCCTATTTCCTTTTCAACCGTGCCTTTGCTGACTTGTGATTTGTAACTAACAATCAGAGAGTGGACCTTTTTACCCACAAGCGCAGGGATGCCTAATTGATGTTTTTCAGCTGTGACCTTCACAGCACACCTTCACACACAAGGCCTGGAATACCAAAACTAGCACACACAAACCAGGGCTGCGGTTGGCTTTTATGTCCTTTTCTTGTGTATTCTTGGAAGGGAAGGACAAATACGTCTTTCACCTAGATCTGCTTTCTTTTCAACTCACATCATGTCCACAGTCTGGGATATAATTCACAGGCAATCGTTTCTGCTAAGATGATAATCAGCCTTCATTATCTCCGCAACCATGAGATTACAGTTCAGTTTTTGCATTACATCTTTTCCTTTGAAGTACCTCGGTCTGAAGTAGACCTTGACATCTCTTTAGGTGCAAAATTCTGTTCTCAGGACTAACTGGTCAAGTGTAATCCACATGGGAATTTTCCAGCAAGTGGTTACTTTACAATCTTAGCCAGCTTTTGTTTGTATGGTGTTTTTAAAAACACATATCCTACTTAAAAGTTCATTATGTCCAGAAGTGATTTGGGCCATGATCCACTGTCATGTCACTTCCCCACATGATGAATGAAATAAGATTCATTCTCATTTCATTACAAAAGAAGAAAATAAATTATGTACAAAACAACAAACACACATGCACACACATTCATTCTCCTAGCCTTGGTTGATGTTACCTCTTCTGTTCTAACCGGGTCCCTTTTAAGTTCTGGGCAGGGCGTCTACAACCACATTTGATTTCCTGGCAATGTGGGTGATTTTTAGGTGGTATTGTTGGAGAAACAAACTCCAATGGAATAACCTGGCATTCTTTGTCTTTAACTTTTCCACAAAGGTTAACGGGTTGTGGTCAGTATAGACTGTGGTCTCTCTGTATCCATTTGGACATATATCTCAAAGCGTTTGTGAGCCAGTAATAAACCGAGGGTTTCCTTCTCTACCGTTCAGTACCATTTCTGATGCTTGTTTAGCTTTTTGGAGTAGTACCCGATTGGTCTCTCTATCCCTGATTTGTCTTCCTGGAGAAGGACAGCCCCCAACCCGAGGTCACTTGCATCAATGGCTACTTTAAATGCCTGATTAAAGTCTGGGGCTGCAAGCTCAGGCTCGCTTATTAAAATGGGCTTCAGCCTTTTGAAAGCTGTCTGGTATTTCTCAGTCCACACTACCTTTGCTTTTTTCTGTAGTAGGTCTGTTATTGGGAAGGCTACTGTGCTAAAGCTTGGGAAGAACTTGCAATAGAACCCACACATCCCCAAGAACCTCATGATTTCCTGTTTCGTTGTGAGAAAGGGGAACTGGGCTACTGCTTGTACCTTGCAGTTCTGGGCAGTACTTGCCCTTGACCCACTACTTGTCCTCGATAGGTCACCTGAGCCTTAGTGAACTCACTTTTTGCAAGATTGACCACTAGGTCAGCTGACTGTACTTTCTGGAAGAGGGCTTCCAGTTGCTCTAAGTGGTTTTCCCAGGCGCTCCTGTACACTAGGAGGTCATCCAGGTACACGATGCAATTGGATAACCCCGCCACTACCTGGTTCATCAGCCTTTGGAAGGCGACGGGGCATTTCGGAGTCCAAATGGCATAACTCAACACTGGTATTATCCATTCGGAGTTACGAAGGAGGAGTCAAGGGAACTTGCCAGTATCCCATGGATAAATCTATCTTTGTGATACAGGCTGCTTTGTCTGCCCTATCTATGCAGTCTTCCAGCCGGGGTATCAGGTAGGAGTCGGCTCTGGTTACTGCATTAACTTCTCGGTAGTCAGTGCAGAACCTTGAGGAGCCGTCTGGCTTGGGCACGAGCACAATTGGGGAGCTCCAGCTCTGTGCTAGGCTCTATTAGTTAGTGCTCCAGCATGTAGTTAATCTCACAGACCTGGGCCAGCTTCTCTGGGCCTAGACGATAGGGATGTTGCCTTATAGGAGGGGCCTTCTCCTTCTGCTCTAAAAATCTCCTTCATTAGTTTTGGAGGCCCTCACACTTGGTGCCCATGAACTAATTCGAACAGAATAAGCCCGTGGACTCATTGACTGAGTCCCTGGTAGCGAACAGAAGGAAACCTAGTCCTTTATCCAGTCATGGGGGTACTTGCGGCAATATGCCCTGATCATTGTTTTTAGGGTCCAGGTGGTACCATTCTAGCCCCCCCTGGGACTGCGGGTGATATGCTGAAGACTTCAGTTGGGTCACACTCAGGTAACCCATGACTTCCTGGAATATCTTGGACATGAAATTTGAGCCTTGATCTGACTGGATCTTGGTGGGCAGACCATACCTGGTAAAGGATTGGGTCATTTCTCTCACCACTGTTCTGGCAGATATGGTTCTCAGGGGAACAGCCTCTGGGAAACAGGTAACTATGTCCATGATGGTAAGGATATACCTGTGGCCCCCTTTTGTTTTGGGCCAGGGCCCACACAGTCCACTTGCTGAGTGGTTTCCCAAAAGCCGCACAGGAATCATAGGTGCGGCTTTTATTGTAGGTTGGGGTTTTCCCACAATCTGGCATGTGTGGCAAGCTCTGCAAAACCTTACTACGTCCCTGTGGAGGTGTGGCCAGTAGAAATGCTGGCTGATGCGGGCTTGAGTTCTGCATAGAGTGACATGCTGAGCATGTGAGAGGGTCTTCATTTCCTCATTAGTGCCTCATTTTTAACGTAGTAGCATTCAGGCACTGCTTCTGCCTCGGCCTCATTGTGAGCAGTCTGAGCTAATGTTTTACTGTGGGTCAGCTTGCTGGGCCGCTACTAAGGATGATTTATTTATTACCTCCATAGGGAGGAGAATCAGCAGGCGCACACCCACTTCCCTGTGCTCGGTGCAGCCTTCAGACCAATGTGATGATCCGGCCTCTCACTCCCTGGACACATTACTGATATCTGCACCTTGATGGTGCTTGTCATTGTTGCCAAAATGTTGTGGGCAGGCATCGTAGAGTTCTCTCATTCTCTCTGTGTGCTCTCAGCACCTTTAAGGTGGGGCTGACCCCCATCTCTTCAGCATCTGTGACCAGTGATGCTCTGCTCCTGAAGGGCTCAGGTGCTGAAGGTGAAAAAAGGATCAGGTGCTTTTAAAGTTTCATGGCTGCGTCTCTATGATATGACCCTGATCACTGAGCGCAAGCGAGCTGCCCTCGGCCAGACAGGAGTCAGACGTTCTCAGAGGCTATGTGAAGATCTATGGAGTGTCCTCACTGCATGTCGTCATCATCCTCCTGCAATCAAGCGACTATTGGGGCCTCCACTGTGTCTCCATGACAGGAGTATTCTCACAGAGGGTATTCGCACTGCCATAAGTCAGACTGGAGTCAAACATTTACAGATGCAACGTGAGGATCTATGGGGGTCACCTCCCTGCATGTCGTCATCATCCTCCTCCACAAATCTAACAGTGATTAGGGGCTCCCATGTGCACCTACTTTGCCTAGCCAGTGCAGGGCCTCATCTCCATCATTGTCGCCTTCTCACCCTTATCCCTGTTGACATTCTCCTCATCGGAAGAGACCTCCAGCTCCTCCATCTCCTCTCCCTGTTGCAATTCCTGGTTGTAAAGGGTGCAGCAGATGACAATGATGCGTGTCACCCTCTGCGGACTGTAGTGTAGGGCTCCACAAGTCTGATACAAGCACCAGAACCTCATCTACACCATCCTGATGGTCTGCTCCACCAAGTTGTGAGTTGCAGCAGGAGTCACATTACAGCATCGTTCTGCTGCAATCTGAGGCTGCTGCATGGGTGTCATCATCCACAGCCTCTGCGGGTGGCTCTTGTCCCCGAGGAGCCACCCCTGCAGCTTCTGTGGCTCCAGGGATCTGTGACCAACTGAGGATGTAGGAATTGTTCACACTCCCTGGAAACTGCACATACCTGCAGGATGCGTTTGTGATGGTCGCACACCAGCTGCACATTCAGTGAATGGAATCCCTTGTGGTTGATGTAATTGACCCCTTGTTGCGATGGAGATCTGAATGTCACAAGAGTGCAGTCGACGCCACCCTGCACTTGTGGTGAACCCGAAATCTGGGCAAATCCAATCACTCTTACCTCCTGGCTGTCCTGGCCCCAGGGTGAAATACACAAAGTTGTGTGCCCTCACGAGACAGTATCCGTGACCTCATGGATGCATTTGTTGTGGTGGCTTGTGATATCCCACAGAGGTCACCTGTGGAGCCCTGAAAGGAGCCACTGGTGTAGAAATTGAACGCCGCTGTCACTTTCACGGCCAGTGGCAGTGGACGCCCTCCATGTCCCTGTGGTGCCAAATCCTGAATAGCTGGGAGATGTGATTGGCCAGTTCCCTAGACATGCGCTGTCTTCAGCGACATTGGTTCTCGGTCATCTGCAGGAACGAAAGACGGCAGCAATAGACCCTGGGCGCGGACCGGCGATGACGCACTCTTCAGCGGTGTGTGCGGAAGCCCCAGCCGCCCCTTCTTCCTGAAGGTGCTGCTCCTGCCTCTGCACAGCCAGGAGCCTCTGTCACCCCCTCCTCTGTCGTCATTGAGCTGTTTAGGCCATCAGGCTACAGTTAGTTCACCAGCCTCCATGATCCTGATGTACTCCCCCTGCAGGATGAAAGAGAGAGACACGTGGTTAGCATGGGTGTACTCAGCCTATCCTGGTTAAGTGTGAAGGCTCCTTAATGCTTCCCGGAGAGTGCTGGCCATCCCTTGGATGGCCAGAGTTTAGTGCGCTGCATGGCTGCCCGAAACTCCACCCACCTCCCCCCCCAGTCCACCTGACTGATTGGAGGCAGCTTTGCCCACTGGACTGCATGCTGTGCTTTCAGCCCAGGTGTAGGCATTCTCCTAACCCTCACTGCAAGGCTGCACTGTTAGCTTGAACCATGGGGGAGACTGGTCCAAACCAGGATGCTGACATTGCAAGGGGCTGTGAGCGCCTCCACCAGTGACTGCTCCGTGGCCAGATTTAGCAAGGAGATTATACAATGTGCCCAGTCGTCCAACTGCTCTGCAGTCCACTAAGACACTCATTACTTTGCAGTCTGTGCCAGGGGGCTGAAAAGCTCTGGAGCACTTGGTGGTACTTTGTTGCCTCTGCATTGCTTGAGTGGACAGATAAGCTAGAAGCCCGACTCCAATCATATCAATGGCTATACCTGAACTGTCTCAGCTGCAGAGGAATGGTCACTTTATACAGGTTTCCCTTGTGTGGCCGCTTCCCTTGCCCACCCTACCCCAAACGCCTGTGCGCTGTACTTAACAGCAGGGCTCCCTTTGACTCCCTCCCAACGCTCCTCAAGTTTGAAGTCTAACAGGCGACCACTGCACATCAATTGTGGCAGGCTGGCCTAATAATGATATGCAGATGTATTACAATGAGGCTCCCGACGTCCAATGGCGTGAAAGGCAGCCCACCATTGGCAGGTTGAGTGGACAATTGCAAGCTGGTTTCACGCCGTCGTGAAATCAATCGCACCATATTGTCCGCTCACGTCACTGAACACGCCCGACACTGGGAATATCCCGGCCATTATCTCTAAGATATGATTCAGTGAGTATGACTACATCAGGCTATTAGCTTGACTAGTCTGTGGGACAGCTCTCCCAATTTTGGCACAAGTCCACAGATGTTAGTAAGAAGGACTTTGCAGGGCTTCCAGCTGGTCTGTCCAGTTTCATTCCTTTTAGGATTCATAGCAATTTGGTACAACTGAGTGTCTTGCTTGGCCATTTAAGAGTCAACCACATTGCTGTGGATCTGGAGTCACATGTAGGCCAGACCAGGTAAGGATGGCAGAATTCCTCCCCTCTCTAATCTAGTGACTTTTACAATAATCGTTTCATGCTCACTATTACTGAGACTGGCTTTTAATTCCAAATTTTTATTAATTGAATTTAAATTCCACCAGCTACAGTGGTGGGATTTGAACCCATGGCCCCAAAACATTACCCTGGGTCTCCGGAGTACCAGTCCAGTGACATCACCACTATACCACCCTTTGTAGAGGGTTATTGACAAAAAGTATATGGCCAAGCATAACCTTCTCCTCAAATCATAATTGGAAAGGAAGTATATTGATATGGAATTGGCTCAAAATTGTCCATGTGAATGCATGCAACTTGCATAACGCTATTTTGTAGCAACTGTCCTAAATGTAAACATTTAGAATGGATAGTGCATATGTGAGCACTTCCAAGGTGCATCAGTTCCTCTGCTTATGGATACCCCCACCTGGGACAGCACAATGTGCCCAGAATTAGTTGCGTCCATACATGTGTCTAGGCTCTAGGGTGCCGACTGAAAAGGAAACTGGAAGTGGAACCTGCACGCTGAAGCACCTTGGTTCCTGACCCTGTTACATTGCTTGCCAAGCCGGCAACTGAATCACATGTGGATCTGAGGCCTTGCTTGGTAGACAGCAAGAACCAGGCACTACTGACAGGTGGCCTTATAAGCAGCAGGATCTCCCTGCCTCCAGACTCCAGGCATAGCAAAACAACATAACAAATTCGAGAACAATGTGCTTCTGCAGGCCCCACATAGGCAACAGGCTCCAAGAACAGGAGACTGGAAGTGAGGCCAGGCTGCTGAAGCCCATATTGGCCTGTTCCTGAGCTGTTGTGTTTGCCGAGCTTGGGGCCTGAAACCTGCTGCATGAAGTGAGAACTTTGAAAGCATGTTATCTCTGAGCCTGTTACATTGCCCGGCCGAGCCTGAAATGAGGCAGCTACTTCTGAAACTACATATCTCTAATTGGTGGTGTGGTATTGTTCAAGCTGCAGTCCAGAGAATAGCAGTAATGCACTTGTACACTTAATGTTGTCTTGTGCTGCTTATCACTTGTAAGTAGTTCCTGGTTTTTGTTGTCTGCCAAGCAAGACCTGAGATCCACAATTGTAAGTCCTGTAATAACAGTCAGTGAGAGGCAGAGGTGGGGTGGGAGGAGATGAGATGGGGAGATGAGCAATGTTTTTTTGAGATTGGTGGACGTTCATAACCACCACAACCCGTGGGTGGGGACTCAGCAATCCAATATCTGAATCCAAGATCTCAGCCATCTCTTGAAATCGAAATGAGGTGACCAACCAGGTGTCATGAGGAATATGAGAGAGCATGTGAGGACCATCACCAGTTTTACCTGCAAATGAGGTGCCAACCTGGTGAAGCTACAGCACATAAGTTGAATCATTAGACCTTATACCATAGCAGCAGGCCAAGTGAGCCATGTGCCAACTCTTGGAAAGGACTGTCCGTTTTAATCCCACACCCACAGTTTATACCCCACAAGACTGCAAGTTAATCCCCTTCAAGTACATGTCCCCACATACTCACAGTCCACAGACACCTGGGCCCCACATCCATGCACCCATTGGTTCATTGACTGGCAATTCCCAGCCAGCTTCCTGCTACGTTAGCATTCCTGAGATCTGGGGACCATTGGACATTTGCACTTCTTGTTCTTCATTTCCTATTTTAATGTCTTTTTGTTCTGCTTTTCAGCAGTAGCCTTGGCCCCTTCATTCTGAATTAAAGAATTTTTATAATTTCCAGAGCAAAATAAAACATGAAACTCCAAAGAAGTAACTAACCACTAATGAGAATATAAAGTCTTTTATTTTACCAGCCAAGAACTATAATTACAATTGCACCAGACTAGATAACAGGATCTTCACAAAATCCACTTTGTGCATTCTAACATAACACTCATATGCTTTGCACCTTCCTCAGCCACACTGTTCAATCACAGCAGCACTGTGTGAGAGCTCTGAAGCCTGCTTGCTTGTCTGACAATGACAGGATTAAATTACACATTACAGACAAACTGTTGGGTGTGTTTTGTCCTTCAAGGGGACCAATCAGAAGTCTGGTCTGGACCCACTTGTGTTGCAAATAAATGCAACCAATATTTGCTGATAATAATCTAGCTGCAGGTTCTAGCCCACAGCTGGAGCTGTGGAATTAGTGACTTTATGCTGCAGTTGATGTTTGTCTTGGTGTGTGTCCCTGGGAACAGCCCGTAGAGCACAGAGTCCTGTGTCACAGATCTGATCGGGATGAACCTCGACAGAAACCACTGCATCTCTCTCCAGACCTTCTTTGCAAAGGCACAATCTACAAGGAGGTGAACAACGATCTCGTCCCCACCACAGCCACCTCGAGGGCAACATGCAGAGGGGGTGAGACTCCTGGCATGTAGGAAGGATCTGACGGGGAGGGCCTTTCTCACCACCAGCCAAGCTACATCTTGGTGCTTGTTGGAAAGTTCTGGTGATGAGGCATTCTGCCAAATGACTTTGACAGTCTGCTCGGGGAACCATCCGACAGGATCCATCATCTCCTTTTCTCACAGGGCCTCTAAGATGTTACGTGCCGACCACTGCCTGATGGACTTGTGGTCAAAGGTATTCCTTTGCATAAACTTTTCCATGAAGGACAGGTGGTACGACACGGTCCAACTATTTGGAGCGTTCTGCAGCAGTGTGGCCAGACCCATCCCTTGCAACATCGGGGACTGGTAGAACCTCAGCACGCAGTGACATTTGGTGTTTGCGTACTGAGGATCTACACACAGCTTGATGCAGCTGCACTCAAAGGTGGCCATCAGGATGAGGGCGATGTTGGGCACATTTTTTTACCCCTTGTTTAGAGGCTTGTACATCACGTCCCTGTGGGGACAGTCCATTTTTGACCTCCAGATAAAGCAAAAGGTGGCTTGGGTGATCGCCACCACGCAGGAGTGTGGAATGGGCCAGACCTGTATATTAACAGCAAGAGTGCCTCACACCTGATGACCAGGTTCTTACCCGCAATAGAGAGGGAGCATCGCTCCCACATGCCCAGTTTTCTTTGCACGATAGACACTCGCTCCTTCCAGTTTCTAACGCGTGCCCCGGTCCTTCCGAACCATATCCCCAGCACCTTCAGGCCGTCAGCCCTGATGGTGAAGGGGACAAAGGATCAGTCAGCCCAGTTCCCAAAGAACATGGCCTTGCTCTTCCCATGATTTACCTTGGCTCCCGAGGCCAGTTCGAACTGGTCGCAGATTTGGATCAGTCTGTGCACCGACAGGGGATCCGAGCAGAAGACGGCGACATCATCCATGTACAGGGAGGCTTGACCTGAGTGCCTCCACTGCCTGGGATCGTCACTCCTCCTCTTATGCCCGGATCCTTCCTGATGAACTCCGTAAAAGGTTCTATGCAACACACAAAAAGAACAGGACAGGAGAGAGAGAGCAGCCCTCCCTGACTCCAGATTTAATCAGAAAGCTATCTGATTCCCACCCACTGATTGAGACTGCGCTCCTGATGTTAGTGTAGAGCAGTTGGATCCAGTTGCGAATTCCATCCCCAAACCCCATTTTGGAGAGCACATCCACCATGTAGATGTGCGATATTCTGTCAAAGGCCTTCTCCTGATCCAGGCTGATGAGGCAGGTATCCACATTCCTGTCCTGCACATAGGTAAATCATATCCCTGAGTAGCGCAAGGCTGTCAGAGACCTCACTCTTTCAGGCATAACAAAGTGGATTGTTTAACAAGGAGCAGCAGCATGGGAGCACCACATGTCCCCTTGTCATCACTCCTCAATGCAGGTTCATGAGGCTTCATCTTGCTAATGCCCCCGATCATCATTCACACATTATAAAACCAGAAGTATTGACACCTTGATCATGCAGTGGCCTTTCGAGGTTTGTTTAGTGTCCTCACTGAGAGTGACTCACTTGGTCTGTGGTTTGACAGAAGCCTTAAAAGTCTCTGTCCTGGATAGCCTTCCCACTAGGGTGATACCTTGAGCACTCATTTTGGATACACTAGTCAGGTTGGATTGTTTCCTGCATGGACCCTGCTGAGGCCTTATAGAGTTGGCTATGTATTATATTGATAGCATCACAGTCCCTGAGAAGGTACAGCACACAAGGCCATTCCTGTCTCTCTCTCTCCTAAGTCACTAAAAACCCTGTCATGCAATGATTTCCAACTCACTTTGAGTGTTTTCCCTTTGCCCAAGGACTACTGACACCCTTGATAAGGAGGTGAGCAGATCCAACAAATCTCCATGTGAGTTCTGGAAATGGCTTCAGCAAGATGAACACACACATCTTAAATCGTACACTCCAACCCCTCTTGCAGTCAAGGCTAAGGTGCCCATTGTATCCTTACTTGCCTCGTTCAGCTGTGTGGTTGCTGAAAATGACAAATCACCAAGGAAGGACATTCAGCATTAAACGCAGACACACCACCTTCCTCCAGACAGTTATGGTAGCCTATGAGTTTTGATTGCTATGATTACAGTGCTTGAAAACAGTTTCTCACCCTTGAAAATGCATTCATTGGGACACACGTACCTGATTTAAGTTGCCATGAACAATCGTGCCATCCACAAACAATGGACACCAGTACAACAGTGATGACCTTGATGAGCACATCTCCCAAGGCCACAGCATGGACATAACAGTGAAAATTGGCTGACAGGTGTACTGGCCCGGCAGCACACTGACAAATGATGGCCATTGCCTGATGATGCACATGTGTCATTATAGATGACTCACTCTGGTGACAACGTGGGAGAGCTGAAGCAATAGAAGTTCCTGATGGGGCTCAAGTGGGGGCTAACACCCTGGAGCCTTAATTGACTGCAAACCTTTGAAGGAACTAATAGAAACATGGAATCAATGAGACTTGCAAACGGTTAAATTCAATATATAAATACAATTCTGACGACAATATACAATGAGTGTGCACTTGTGCAACCTGTGTGCATTCAATACTTTTTAATTTTTCTTTCCCTATTGCTATGTCTAGGCGCAGCCCTGACGTCTGTAGCAGAGCTGGAGGCAGCCTGCTGAGGCAATGCCCTGTTGACTGGGATGACTTTGGCGGGCATCCTATGGTGTTGTGATTCCCTGAGGCCCTGAACTGATAAAAGTCTCCTGCTCAGGTGTAGGTAAGACCTCCTCAGCCTGACCTGCTGGAGTTGGTAGGGTCACTGGCAGAGGAGATGTTGAGCAGCAGGGCACCCTTGGAGTATCCTGGGTGGATGCCCCTGGAGTGCCTGGCTGGTGCTCCTCCTCCCCTAGGGTGCCCAATGGCACCTCCCTGACTCCTTGAGGGGAAGGGTGCACCTGGAGGGAAGTCAAGGTACCAGGTTGCCTCCTCACCTAGCCACTGCTGCAATGGAGCAACAGAATGTAGCTCTGAGCGCAAATTCAGCAGAAACTGTGGGCTCTGCTAGACCTGGGTCTCCAAGGCATTTTCGCCACCCTTCCCATAGAGACATTCATGTGCTTCTATGCAGGAGCCATGACAACAGAATGAATGTGGATGGACTCCTCCATCCTTCAGTCCAGTCTGCGGACAGCCTGTGCCTGATGTTTCCCTGCATGTCTTTTCACCTCTAAGAGGCCCCTTAGGGCTGAGTCCAGAGGCTTGTCATCTGATTCGGACTCAGCAGGAGCCCGGTCTCCAGCAGCCCTCCGAATATCAGAGACCTCAGCTGTCACTGCCTCCACCAGCTGTAGGCCTGGGTCTGTGAGATGATCACCAGTGGAATGGAGACTGTGGCAAGGTCACGTAGTTTGTGATGGAGAATGAAGGCAATGGCTTTGGTCTTCCTATTGTTTAGCTGCAGGAAATTACAACTCACTGAAGACCTGATATTGGACAGAGAAAGAGGAGGGATTGAGACAGGTAGGGTGTACCAACAGTTTTCACATGGAGGTTGCCCACATTGTCTGTGGACAGCATTTCCAATGTGTAGCAAGTAGATGAAGAGGAGGAGGCAAAACTGGATTCTCGAGTTAGTGCTATTGGGTTAGGAGGAGAAACATTACTAGAGATCCTTTCAGTATAATCAAATAGGTAAGAGTGGAACAAAGTGAGAGCAGTTTCACCAAGCCAAACAATGGAGAGGCATCAGAAGAGAATGGTATAATTAACCATTCCAGAGGCTGCAGCTAGATTGAGGAGGTCAAGAAGAGTTAATGCACCAAGTTTCTAGTTAACAACATATGATATTTGTTGTTTATGACATTGGTTAGGACTGTTTGGGAAATTATAGAGGGCAGTTATCTGATTGAAGAGATTCAAAGAGGGAGTTATGGAAAGGGCATAGATTTGAGACATTAGAATATCTATTCATAAGCTAAGAGAGAAAAGGAAGTTGAAGAAAGGGGTAGTTTGCAAGGGCAGAAGGACAAGGAAGTGTTTTTCGAATAGGGGTTGATGATAATGATTTTGAAAGAAGGGGGAGAGTGGCTCACGAGAGGGAACTATTTAAAATGGTGGTTAGGATGGAAGCCAGGAAGAGAATTTCTGTGGTCAGGAATGTAGTAGGAATGTGGTTGATGCAGGAGGTGGTGGGTCATATAAGTAAGATATATTTGGAGTCACCATTGGGGAGGAAATGAGGAAGAAACTTAAAAGACATAAGAGTCCAGGGCTAGGGTTGGGAAAGTTGGGTGAGGTTTTCCTTGGTGGGTAAGGGAATGGGGAAGAAGGGAAGCAGCGAAAACAGCTGAATGGGTAATTTTAATATTGGTGACAAAGAAATTCATGAGCCCCTTATACTTGTTCTTAGAGCTGAGAGTGAATGAGGCAGGGGGAAGAAGTTTAAGGAAGTGCTTGACGATAAAGAAAAGGAGCTTAGGGTTATCTCTGCCCTCCAGCATGTTCCTAGAGTAGTGGGAAGTTTTGGTATGAGATGCAATGTGGTGAAGTCAGATCTGGCAATAGGTATCTTCGGCACTTGTGCATCAGCTCAGTTCAAGTTTGTGCCTTTTGAAGTTGAGAAGGCAAAGATGGGGTTAGTACCTGAGGAATGACCAGGATGGAGATGATTTCACTGGAGAGGAGGATGTTGATAGTACAAGTGAAGAACTGATTCAGCAAATCAACAGCTGAAGAGGTGTTGTAGTGCACGGAAAACCAAAAGCTTGACAATTCGGAGTTAGAAAACCCAGGTATAAGTGCCATACGTTATTAATTCTTACTCTTTTATTTATTGAGTTAATAAAACAGTCCGAACTTTCTTGAACTACAGAGCGACCTTGTGACCCTTTTTCTCCCCATGTTGTTAGTATCCCTTTAACAAAGCCCATGTGTGGCAGAAAAGAAAGAAGGGATTAATGATCTGTAGGCTTTCAGGCTTCTGCCAATGCTCTCTGAAGATGGCCACTAGGAGATGCTCAGGAGCAGCCAATGAAAATCTGATTCCACCTTCCTGCCTTTGGGAGGAGCATTTGACTTCTGCTTGGCCCCTCTCCACAGTAGCACAAAGGAAATGTGGCCACTTGGGAGTGCTCCAATGTATGGTGCCACCGAGCCACCCTATTTTCAAAAGAACTTTTATTGAAACATTTTCTTGAAGTTTATTTTGTTTTCTGTTTTATTTGTTTCAGAGGGTTTGACATTCCATCAATGGCATTCATAATCGCAACATAATGGGTTCTTTATTGCACCAGTAGTCACTTGGCAAGCAAAGTTCAACTTAATACCACTGTCTGCTGGCAGCCATCTGTGGCTGGTATCAAAAACTTCATTATTTTCACAAGTCTGAATTTTTGCTGAAATATTCTGCCATACTCCATACTCCTGCTAATGGGGGGACTTGCCAGGTGAGGCAGAAGAGACACTCTCTCCGCTGGGATTGTCACAGAATTCCTAGTCTAAACACTTTAACCACTTTAATGTTATTAATAAACGAAAAGGGTGTAGTGGAGTATTCATTAATTGCTCCTAAAATATATGAATTAATTTTTCTACACAAGGAAACATGCAGTGAATTCAAACTAAAGCATTTGCACAAGCAAGAAAGACTTGTTGCTTGGTAAAAGAGGCCAGTTGTCATGGTAACACAATAGATTGGTTAGACAAACTTTTAGACTTTGAAGGAGGAGCTGAGTAACTGCCTTTGCAGAGATGATTTGTGGGATTTACATAGTAACAGGAGCAGGCCACTCAGCCTCTTGAACGTTTTTTATTCTTCAATCAGAAAATGGTTGACCTGTACCTCAACTCCATTGACCCACCTTTGATCCATATTCCTTGCCTAACAAAATATATCGATCTCAATCTGGAGAATTTCAATTGGCCCAATATACACAACCTTCTGTCAGGAAAAGAGTTCCTAATTTCATCTAATCGTGAGAAAGTGCTCTCCAGCAAAGCTCCTTCCAAATGATCCACAGAGTGGAAATGTCCCTTGAGCAGGTAGCAGAATTGTTCTCGTTCTAGCCACTTCTGCAACTGTACCTGGCTTCCTGACAGGAGTCAGGAGTCACATCTAGTGGGAATCTCCCTTGTAGGCCAGCAGCCAGCCTCTAACCTAGTGGTCTGGCTGGAATAAAGGTGTCACAGAATGAATGAATCACAACCGCTACCAGAAAACTAGCCATAGACCTGCACTGGCTGTGGTTACAAACCAACTGTATACACTGAAGGGGTGGAATCCCTTACAATGTGCAGTTGGGCTGTTGATGTACAGCACCCTAAACAATGTTGGTGCAGTCTGCGGTAGCATGCAGCCCAGGTAAGCCTGCAGTGCAGCCAAAGCCCAGTGCTTTCTCGTCCTGTGTTACTCTATTTACCGGGAATGAGATGTGGTTGTGATTTCTGGTGTAAAGTGCCTCAGTGGCCTACCTGATACAGTGGTGGACTACAAACAGGGAATTGTCACTGATATCACCTGCTGCAGACTGGAAGAAGCCCATTGCATAAAAGTTAAATGCCACAGTGACCTTGCCAGCCACAGGAAGTGTTGGCCATGCCCTGGTTTGAGACTCAAATTGTGACTTCAGCAGGTGACATAACGCAATGAAGCGAATGTGCTTGGCACATTGCTCCCTGGCGAAGTTCAGTTTAGAGAAGCGCCCGTCCGTGACCCGCTGTGGGTGTGACCTCCTGTGCAGTGCCCTCTTTGTCCAGCTGCTCCTGCTGACTCTCTTCTTGCCAGCTCCCCTGGTCCTCCAGCCCCAAAGACAGAGCTACCCGAGGCATCCATGACTGAACTAATATTGCCTTGAAGGTAGCGAGAAACAGTACAACACCAGCCAAAACATCTTTGCAGGAGTCAAGATTAAGCTTTCTTAATCAGGAAACATCAAAAAATGGCCAGGCGTTAATCAATAGCAGGAAACCAGCATGTCTGTAGTGGATGAGCCCTTTAAAAAGCACAGCTGACTGGTCTGTCCTGTCTGTTAATCTCATGAGTTCATGAAGAGTTTGTCACATGGCAAGTCAGGCACTGGGACAAATGTCACAAAGGGTCCTGCAACCAGCACAGTACTATTATTTCAATATGTTAATCAGAGTCTAACATACCTCTCCTGAATTCCTGGGGCAATGTCAGCACAAACCTAGTAGAAACCCCAAAGAAATGGTGTAAATGCTTTTCAATAAGATTTCCAATTTTCCACCAGAGTTAGGGTGAAGATCAGGAGAACATCAAGTCTGCTTGCCATGGAAACTCCAGCAGGCTGATGAATCCCCAAAAACGTTTTAAAGCTCCCGCAACTTGATTAAAGTACATGGAGAGAGCAGAGGTTCTTCTTAAGGGAAAGCTTGAAAAGCACTTGAGGTAGAAAGAATGCATAGAAATACTGACAGTGATAAAGGAAGAGGGGTGGAAGGAGGCTTGTGTGAAGCATAAAATCCAGCATAGACCAATTGGACTGAATGGCCCATTTCTGTACTGTAGATGCTAAGCCGTTGCCCTTCCCCTATTTTCTAAATATAGAAACATCTGATTTTTGGGAGACATCGTTACTCATGTGTGGATTCAGACATCAACAGGGCTAACTCATCAATCCAGTCAGGAAGACGCTAAGTAAATGTAACCTGGGCTCTGCTATTTGGGAGCTGACCTCTGTTATTAAACTCAGAGCTGCAGTTTAAATAAATGTAACATTTGCACTGTAAAAAGTATACAATACCCCATCACCTGTGATTGTACAGTTATCTTCTTTAGGTGTCATTTTTACAATGTCAACATCAGTTGTATTTCTATGTTTGCTTAATACAAACTTATCAATCTCACAAAGGGCTGGTAAGCTAAACATAGGTTCAGTTTACTAGAAGATCTAGTACAGGATTGCTCAGCAGACAGATTTACTATAAGGATCCAACAGCTATTGTTAATAGGAAAGTACAACTGCAACTCCTTCACAACACATGCTGCTAGTTTGCTGGTCACACGATTTATATCCTGGCTACTTACTTATTAGCATATTCTCTCTTAAAAGTGATATCACAACACCCACATTTTTTCCATGAAAGTATTGCATACATTAAAAGTGAAAAAACATAAACATTAGGGTAATTGTAAAAAATATTTACTTAAATTTTTTTTTAAGGGTTTAAAAATTTAAGAGATCAAGAGTCTGTATAACATATAGGTGGTTTAACAATCCTCCTGGATCTCATACTGATATGACCTTCCTGAGATCTTGACTTTTAGGTGTATTAGTATCTTGTGAATTGCTGGAGTGCTGATTCTTTTCATGGTGGTCTCCACAATTTCATTCTCCGAGTCCATCTTGCGGTGTGTTCTAGACACAGTTGGGATTGTTATGTGTTATACAGTTGTACAATTCCCTTAGCTGGCTTCTGTTCCTTCTTAATATTGCTTCATTCAGTGTTATGACTTCATAGGATCTAAGCTCATCGCACACTTTGGATATTTCTGCGGGTAACCAAGTTCTCTGGGTAGGATGTATGATTTGAACCTTTCGTCCTATGTGTAGACTAGGCAGTTCCACACCTGCATGTCAGTCGTACACTGTCTTTACTCTCCCTTGTTTTTCAAGAAGTTTCTCCTGTACCTCTGAGAAATGGGGCAGGTGATGGCTTGGCAAGGTTGTCCTAACCTGCCTTCCAAATATGATTTCTGTTGGTGACTGTAAGCTCATATCTAAAGATGTTGCTCTCATATTTCACATGGCAATACAGAGATCTTGTTTTGTTTCCCTGCACTTTATGATTAATGACTCAACAATGCGAACCACTTGCTCAATGAGGCCATTGGCTTTAGGGTAGTGTGGTGAGGCTGTCACATGGTTTATGCCACATTTAGCACACATGTTCCTAAAAGGTCTGCCAGTGTACTGTGGCCCTTTGTCCGATATGGTCTCTTTGGGTATACCAAGCACACTGAAAATTGAACTCATTGTGTCTGCCACAGATGCACTTAAGGTATCTTTCAATTGTCTGATGATTGGAAACTTGGAAAAATAGTCAATGACTAGGAGAAAGTTGTCACCATGAGTAGTGAATCAATCTGTTGCCATTTTAGACCAAAGGTTTAATGGAACTTGTGATGGTGCAAGGATTCTTTGCATCGATGTGGCTGGTGCCTCTGGCATGCTTCACACATCCTCACTGTCTTCTCGATATTTTGTTCCCTGGCCAATACACAGTCTACTTTATCGGGCGCCTTGCTTGCTCTATGCTCATATGCCCCTTGTGTAACTGTGATAGTATGTCCTGGTGAAAAGCCCAGGGACAAACACCTATTTTCCCTTGAAATTCACATCTCTTGAAATACCTAGCTCATCTCTGTGCCGTCAAAAGCATCTGAGGGTCTCTGACTCTTCTTGTATTATATCAGACCAACCTTCTACATTGACTCTCCGTAATAACTTTAATTGTAGATCATTTGCTGTTTCCTCCTGATGTTGGTTGCAGTTGTGTTGACCAAAAGTCAACAGTTCAACCTTGCGCATGTCTTCTACATCGGTGTCTATGCCATCTACTTGTGGGTCCAGGCATTGAAGCTGTAACCAGCTCCATTATTCATTTGGGCAGCTCACCATCTGAGAAATCAGTCATTGTGCTTAACACAGCACCTGCTGACAAACTGCGATTGATTCTTGTGACTGTTGTGTGTAAGGCATGAGCTCTAAACAATGTATCCTGAAGTTCACCATTACACGTGCTTCAGCATGTTTCACAGCTTGGCTGGATTCTTCTGATCCTTCTCAGACAGGAAGTGTTGACTCTGTGCAACCCCTCATTCCCAATGGCGAACTTCATTTTTACTGCTTGTTTGTCCAGTTCTGTGAAGGATAAATCTAAAAAGAATAGCTTCATCCTTTGTTTAAAAAGCCAAATTCAGATAGGACACCTGTGATATTCTAATTCATGCTGGGGAATTTGGTGGTCATCTTCCTGATGTTTCCTTTCTGTGACGAACGCTGTCAGAGTGATGGGGATTTATAGCTTCTCCAATCCATGGGGCGATTTACCAATGCAGCTGCCTCGTGATGTTTTTCCTCTTCGTTTCACTGGAGCTCAGGGTTTCTTCAGTTTCATGTGTTTTCTGCCTATTGCATGGGAATGGCACCCAAGAACATTGCAATGGCCCTGCAGCTTCTACTGTCTGACTCAAACTCAACTTGCCGATTCAAAATGGACCACTTGATTCACCACCAATCCAGCTGCCTCACAAATTAGGTACTCGCTGTTCTGTAAAACATTGTCCCGATGACTTCAGTGCATTTACAGCCTTTGTACAACATAAAATCTTGTCTGTGGCTTTTCCTGTGGTCTTCTAATCTTCATAATTTTGTTCAAGAGGAACCACTGTTGCATTTGCTTTAATACAAACTTACCAATCTCACAAAGGACTGGTAAATTAAACCTGGGCTCAACTTATTTGAAGATGTAGTATAGGATTGCTCAGCAGACAGATTTACTATAAAAATTCAATAACTATTGTTAACAGGAAAGTACAGCTGCAACTCCTTCCCACCACATGCTGCTAGCTAAACCAAAAGCTTCTCAGAACAATGTCTGCTTGTCACATGTTTTACATCATGGCTTGTTACTCACTACAATATTCTTCTTTAAAGTGATATCACAAAAATGGCTGCACAATTTTCAAGGTCCTTGTTAGCAGCCAACGTCTGGGTGTTGTTCTCAAATCTTACACCTGCTCTGCTTCTTTAGCTGTCGGTGCATTTCCTCCTGTTTCCCTCTTGCTCTGTTTCTCAAAATTTGACCAGTTACTACCAGATGTTCTAGTTTCTCTTTCCTAAGTGCCCAAAGAATTGTAATTGTCTCTTGTTGATCATCTGCAAAAGTTTTTCTTGTGTTGCCTGCCTTCCTCAAAACTTCTTCATTTGTTGTGTGTGTTATCTAATCAATCCTCATCATAAGTCTCAGAAACCACATCTCGTGTTGCCTTTAATTTATCTTCCATTGTTTTGCTTGCATTCCAACTTTCAAATCCATAAGTAATGTTGACCAGGTGTAGCATTTTAGTAATCTCATTGTGCTTTCCATAGAAATGTCCTGATTTCTAAAAAGGTTTGACATTATTGTGAAGGTTTGTTTTGCAAGTGTAATGTGCTTCATGACGTGTTAATCACTTTTTCCTTCAGATGTTATTAGGCCACCTAGATGTACTCAGCGAGGGGGAGGTGGTGGCATAGTGGTATTGTCGCTGGACTTGTACATATATGGATGGCAGATGGTGAAATTTTAATTCAATAAAAATCTAGAAACCATTGCCGATTGTCATAAAAAAACCCATCTGGCTCACTAATGTCCTTTAGAGAAGGAAATCTGCCGTCCACACCTGGTCTGGCCTACATGGGACTTCAGACCCACAGCAATGTGGTTGACTCTTAAAGTGCCCTCTGAATGAGGACAATTAGGGATGGGCAATAAATGCTGGCCTTCCCATGAACGAATAAAAATTAAGTTATCCAAGCCAGCCATGTCTACAGTTGACATGCTCGACTTTAATGTTCTGGTCAGCAGGAGAAAGAAAGCTCCAAGTAGCAGCACAGATGTTTAATCAAACAAAAAATCTAACAACGGCTCCAGAGAGTCACTGACAATCTATACTAGAGCTCCCTCTGGAGACAGAAATGAGGTACTACTGTCTACTCCCACAATTCAAAACAACGAACTGAATTAACTTTTTACTTAGTTCTGTTGAAGGGTCATTCAGACTCGAAACGTTAACTGTATTCCTCTCCTCAGATGCTGCCAGACTTGCTGAGTTTTTCCAGGTATTTTTGTTTTTGAACTGAATTAAGATATACAATGACAAGGGGCTAAATCTTCTGAGGATTGGCAATTACCGTCGGATTGCTACTCTGCTCCTATTTACATACTTTGCACCGGAGCTCCACATTTCTGGCCCAGACCTCTGAACCGGTCCTCCTCAGAAATGCGGAGAATGCCTGTTCTGGGAGCCCTTCTTCATAGTGCAAGTCAGAGGAAGCCAAGCCACACCCCTCTTTTACGGCACTAGCTGCCATATTCCGATAAGTTTAACTGTCCTAAAGTCACTTCGAGAAGTTATGGAGAGAAAGTAAGTGTGTCAGGGAAGTGGGTGAGAGGATAGGGTGGCAAGTGGATGAGAGGGTAGAATGGCAGGTGGGTGGGTGAGGGGGTAGAGTGGCTCGGGGGGGTATTCAGGGAGTAATCGAGTGCTTGGGAAGGTAGTCAGGAAGGGGGATCAGTGGGGAGTTGGAGGGGGGCAGGGTCAGTAGTATATTTATCCAGGAGTTTAAACTGGTTTTAATCCTTCTAACTTCTCCTGCGTAACCATTCAGATAAGTGAGTCAGAACCATCTCGGACTTTGAGTTAGAGCTTGAGAATTTTTCAGAGGGTTTCAGGCATAGGGGAATTACCCATCAGGAGTCCAGGCTTCCCAGGCAATTCCCACATAGTCAGTGTGTTGGGATTACCGAGAAGCCCCCAGTGCATCTTCGGGGGGGTACCTCTGTGGTACAACCACTTGGAGAACAGAAGTTCTAAGACCATAAAACCATAAGAAGTGGGAGCAGAAGTAGGGCATTTGGCCCATCAAGTCTGCTCCGCCATTCAATGAGATCATGGCTGATCTGATAATCCTCAACTCCACTTTCCTGCCTTTTCCCCATAACCCTTGATTCTCTTACTGATTAAAAATCTGTCTATCTCAGCCTTGAATATACTTAATGACCTAGTCTCTACAGTCCTCTGTGGTAAAGAATTCCACAGATTCACTATCCTCTAAGAGAAGAAATTCCTCCTCTTCTCTGTTTTAAGTGGGCACCCCTATTACTCTGATATTAAGATCTCTGGTCCTAGACTGTCCCACAAGGGGAAACAACCTCTCAGCATCTACCCTGTCAAGCTCCCTAAGAGTCTTATATGTTTCAATAAGATCGCCTCTCATTCTTCTAAACTCCAAAGAGTACAGGCCCAACCTACTCAACCTCTCCTCGTAAGAAAATCCCTCCATACCCAGATCAACCTAGTGAACCTTCTCCGGACTGCCTCCAATGCCAATATATCTTTCCTTAGATAAGGGGGCCATAACTGTTCACAGTATTCTAGGTGTATTCTAATTAGTGCCTTGTGTAATTTTAGCAAGACTTCCCTATTTTTATCCTCAATTCTCTTTAAAATAAAGGCCATCACTCTATTTGCCTTATCTATTACCTGCTGCCCTTGTGATTAATTGCTTTTTGTGATTCATGCACGAGGACCCTCAAATCCCTCGGTGCTGCAGCTTTCTGCAGTCTTTCTCCATTTAAATAATATTCAGCTCCTCTATTCTTCCTGCCAAAGTGCATAACCTCACATTTTTCCACATTATATTCCACCTGACAAGTGTTTGCCCACTCACTTAACCTGTCTATATCCCTCAGTAGACTCTTTGTGTCATTCTCTTGCCTTCTCACCTATTTTTGTGTCATCCACAAACTTTGGCGATAATACATTCACTTTTCTCATCCAAGTCATTAATATATATTGTAAATCATTGTGGCCCAACACTGATCCCTGTGACATTTAAGAATAAGAATTCGTAAATCTTGGTCCTGAATTTGGGTCCTCATCTGCACAATGAACAAACTCTAATGACTGTTAAACTTTGAACCCTGATAATGTAAAGACTCTAATCTGATGATCAGTATGTTATTCTACTCTGTTCTTCATATCAGTTTTCTAATTTTATATTTTACTTGGAATGATTGATTGTAAAACTTAACTCAATTTTGGCCCTTAGCTGCGACAAAAGTTCATTTTAAAATAAATAAATCATTTTTAAAATTCTCCAGAGTGTTTGTGGATGATGGTCTCCAAGATTTTGCCAAACATTTCCTCTGGTTTCTCTCCCAAAGATGTTGACATCATCACTTGTAAAATTCAATTTTTTTAAAGCTAAAATTTGGCAAAGCCCTCACCTTCTTCAATCACGATTTAATAACTGTCCCATAGTCAGCTAAAAGCATTGGCTGCTGATAATGGTACTGCTCCACAGGGGTCAACACTCTTTGGTATTTTGTCTAAATGACCATTGTGCACGTGTGAGCTTTGAGAGTAAGTGCCAACAAGCCCTTGCAGATCACATCCAAGCCAGATGTGGACCTCAACATACATGGATACTTCCACAAGGGGTATTGTGGATAGTGATCATCAACAAGGACCCTGTCTGACTTTCCCCATTAATGAGGCCAATTGCAATGCCCTCACTGTTATGCTGGTGACAGAGGCTGGACAACAGATTTGGGATCTTAATAATATAAAATCAAAATACTGTGGATACTGGAAATCCGAAACAAAAACAAAAATACCTGGAAAAACTCAGCAGGTCTGACAGCATATGCGGAGAGGAATACAGTTCACATTCCGAATGACTCTTCATCAGTACTAAGAAATATAGAAATGAGGTGGAATATAAGCTGGTTGAAAGGGGATGGGACAGGTAGAGCTGGGTAGAGGATCTTGCTCAGTTGGGCACTGTGCATCCACACAAGACAAACCTGCTGAGCTATTCTCTGGATATCACAGAGGTTACACCTTTGATCATTACCCAATAACCCTTTCAACTGATTAACTCTGAGGTTGGGGCTGGTTTTCATGTTCCAACATCCTGTTTGTGCTTAAATACATGTTGGTAATGGGACCAAAATTGCAAGTACCAACTTACTGTTGCTTTTCTGCTGGTGCTGATTTTCCAACAGAATTTAATCCAGGAATCTCAGAGCTGCTGTGAAATCAGGCAAAAGCTTCATTAATATTTGCCAATATAGGTCAAATGATGCTGTCATGAGCCTAACACTAATTTTGTCTCTGTCTACATTGCTAACATCGGGTCCTGCTCTCACCCACAAACCGTGGGAGGTACAAGGCAGCAGGGGACAATTGCCAAAGCTTTTTAAAGAGATCCTCGCGGATCACAGCCGAAACTGTAGAGACATCCTGACTGCATTAGATATATCTTTTTTCTATTTAAACAATGTTGTGAAACCATGATTTGTATCAAAACTGATTTTTGAATTTACTGCCTGGAAACTCCTAATTGAATTTTTAAAAAAGGCTATGTTATGGCCATCTGAGGAGGGGTAGAAATGACTCCACTGGTTTACCACTCCAAGTCTGGCTGTAACAGGGTTTCTTGTGAATTTAGAAGGATGTTGGTATTTGCTCACTGTCTGTGCTTATTCATTTACATGCTGGTTGTAAAGAAATTAGTTTGGTAGGCTTTCTTGAGTTCAATACAAAAAATGGGTGAGTTTTCATTGAGTTAAAAACCCGCCCTGGCAAAGATATAAAAAATATTTAAAAACGTTAACCCACGTCTTAACCTGCGTAACCCACATTCACACACACACACACACACACACACACACACACACACACACACACACACACACACACACACACACACAAAAGCATGCAAAATGTGTGAGTTATACTGTAGGTAGTCACTTTCTTAGCCAAACTAAAATTCAGTGCTGAAAGGTACAAAAACATTGAGCGTTCACTGTTTATGAGTACTTTGCTGGTATCTGTGGCTGCGGCAGAAATTTTTCATAGTGACCTTGAAGTTCCAGGAGTGGAACTGAAGCCCATGTAAAACTGCAATTGCTAGAGATAATTTCCTTTTAAAATGCAATCTGTCTTTTCCAAAAAGTCGATGATTTTTACACCTGAGGTTCCTTTCAGTGAAAAATTCTCTATCTCTGCACTGGATTTTTAACTTTAATGGAGACTTTAATGGCTTGACTTGAGAGAGAATGGAAGGGGGAGAATATTGCTGTTCCACTGGCAGGATTTCCTAGACTACTGTTTTAGCAGCTTGTGTGCTGCATTCAAAAGAGATTTCAAAAATGGTTACTTCAGTCACATGACCTCTCTCTCTCTGTAATGATTTCAGAAGGTATTTGTTTATTTGATGTCTGAACCAACTGTGGTTATTGTTCCAAGGCCTATAATGTCCCAGCCATTAGCTTCCGAATGATTCATTTTCCATCTTGAGGAGAAAGGAAAAACAACTGTCCATGTAGCTACTGTCTTTGTAGACTTTCTGTCTCTGCTTGAGAGGTAGCCTTATAGAAATGCAAATAAGGGGCCCAGTGCGGCTTTCAAATTCCTTTGAAGGATCTCTTGACATCAACAGGTGTGAAATTCCATAGAAGGAGGTTGTGGTATGTCTGAATTGTAATGCACTTTGGAACTTTCCAGAAAACTGGCCAACCTGCAACACCAGATGTCAGGTAATCATCTTAAGCCAGTGTCTTTTCTTGTTTTAATAAAGTCCTTTTCAAACATTTCAACATATGTTTGATCAGTCGGTGAAATTACAAATTGATCTCACTCATGTACAAGTCATGCTATGATGACATTAAAGCCACACTCCAGTGACTTGGTATCACAGTCAAAGATGGTTACATATTTGCATCAGCGTACCTTCTACATTTCAAAACTATTGAAATTGCAAAGCTGCACCAGGAACTATTGTCTTGAGAGAGATGATTGGGGGCCATCTCCTACCCCATTAGCAAAGAATCCAGACAATCAGATAAAAGCAAAATACTGCGGATGCTGGAAATCTGAAACAAAAATAGAAAATGCTGGAAAAGCGCAGCAGGTCTAGTAGCATTTGTGGAGAGAGGAACAAAGTTAAGGTTTCGAGTCCATATGAAGAAGGGTCCACTCTGAAAAATGGCCATACGGACTCGAAACGTTAATGCTGTTTCTCTCTCCACAGATGCTGTTAGACCTGCTAAGCTTTTCCAGCATTTTCTGTTTTTGATCTAGACGATCACATTGGTACAAATTAGGTGGAGGCAAAACATGAGGCATAATCACTTGGACAATGGGACCCTGGCTGAATTCCCAACCATGATCCAATCAAGGTAACTGCAATGCACTGGCCATGACCATATTTGGGTAACTGGACAGGTGGATTGAGACAGTCATGTGACAAGCTAACACTTTGTTAAGCATCTGTTTTCTCTGCAGAACAGGACAAACAATTGAGATGCTAAAAGAATAAGATTCTGAGCGGGTTCCTTCCCTCTCTCTCTCTCTCCATTGAAAATGTATCTTTCGAACCCTTCTGTAGCTTTTGACTATCTAGGTTCCGCAGACAGAAATTTTAAAAATACCTCAACCTAATGCTGCAGTCTCCAGAAGAACTGATAAATTGTCCATTCATGTCTTCAAACCGCCTTGACTCTGAAAGCAGCAGGGCCACCAAATTCAGCCTGAAGCCAGCCAAGTCACGAACACTCAAAAACACTTTTAATTTTAGTGGACTCTAAGGGCAGAATTTTCCCATCCTGCTCACAGTAGGTTTTGTGATGGATGGGAATAGAGAATCTAGTGGAAGCCAAAAAAAATCAGAAAGCCACTGGTGTAGAAATAGTTTGAAATTCTCCTAATGGCGAGTTAATGGCGGGTTGGGTGTTCCATTGACTAGTGGCATTCATTACCATCTCATGAATGCTCATTAAGTTAGCTTCTCACCAGAATCACGTGCCGCCTTTCAATCTTGTGTCACGCCAGCAGGAATTATGTCAGTCTGAACCTCATTTGAAACAATGGTGTGCACCAGTTGGACCTCACTTCACTCGTGGCTTCGAGATGAATACAACATTCAGAGACTGCCTGCCACAGCGCTGTGCTGGTCTCGTTGCGATGCCAGTGGAACACCACACTGCTGGGGCTGTAGGGTTGGTCTGGTCCCTGTGGCTGCCACCATAATCACAAGGATGCCACTGTGTGATGATACTCAGGCAGGGTTCAACATTCAGACAGAGCCCAGTGTTGCGACCAGGTGGGGGAGGGAGTGTAGGGTGGTCTGCTCCAGGTAGGTGCCACCATTTTCCTGAAGGACGCCACTGTGTAGGGGTAGTCAGACAAGGCTGAACATTCAGAGACCAGCATTTCAACTGGGGGTTGGGGCTGGTGGGGGTGGGGGGGGGGGGGGGAGTGGTTTGGACGATGGGAGGGGGGAGGATAACAAGCACATGGGAGGCAAAGGGGGAGTGCAGCTTTGCAAGGGATTGGGGGGGTGTGGAAGTGCATGATGGAAGGCAGAGGGGCAGGTGGGTAGAGGAGGAGGGGGAAATGATGGCAGGCAGAGGGGAGGCCGAGAGGTGGGAAGCTGGAGCCTGACAAGGGAAACTGAAACACTGACAAACAAGGAAGTGAACGGGGTACCACATGTAAGAATGGGAGGGGATGCATGCAGACTCGAGAATAAGAAAAGGGGTGATGTGTGTTAGTGTGGCACAAGAGGGATGGGTCACACAGATGCTTATAAGGGGTTGCTATTGGGAGAGGAGACGGTGTAGCATTCAGTAGTGAGAGCAATGGGGAACTCTGAAGGTCAAAGTCCTTGGTCTGGGGCTTGCTGTCACGATTTGGAGAATAGGATCACTCCTGGGGCTCTGTGGACCTCAGTCAAGAATCAAGGGAGTTGAGACTGTCATGGGTTGCAGTGGTCATGCTACAGGAGTATTCATGGTGAGCACAGTGAAGTGTAGCTCCAGGGAGGGGCAAAGTCTGAGTGCTCAATTGGAATAAGCACACAGTTTGGTGTGCAGGGCATTTTCACAGTTGATGTCCATGGGCTTCTTTGTCTCTGTACTGGGCTGCAGATAAAACGGTAATGGTAATGGGAGGCATCTGCAGCCTGTGTTTGGGGAAAACATAATAAAGGGAGGGGTGTGTGAAGCTTTCCTGGTTAGGGGGGGGGGTGTGTTCTCCTCTGTAGGAGACCATGCACATAGCCTCTAGATGGGGAGGGATAAGGTCCACAGGGGCCATTGGAATGTCAGTAGCGATGGGCTCAGGGGAGGGTAGGAATGTTAACCAAAACAATAATGGGATCCAGTATTACTGGGGGAGGCTGGAGAATAACAGAAGGGAGCTCTACCTTCACAGGTAGATTTCTGGGACACAGACAGTGAGAGAGGGAATGTTGAAGCTGGCCTCAAAGTAATAGCACAAAACCACCATCTTGCACTATTGAAGTAATGGCACAGTTATAAATTGAAAGTGGAAGTGAATCTGAATAGGAGGAGTCTGAGAAAGTGTGGGAGGAGCGCACTGTTGGACTAAGAGGCTCTCTAACTTGTTGGTGCCATGAGAGTAAGCTGGAGTTGAGAGAAAGGAGGAAGACCTTCTTAAGAAGATAGCCATTGGAACCCATGCCTTTTTCAGCACAGTAACAGGTATACATGGGAGTCTATGTCTTAACATCACAGTTGCTGCACTTCAACATTAACACATAGGAATGTGAAATTTGAGAATGCAGGCAACCATTAAGGAGGCAAAGGTGTGGCGTAAATGGCATTCCATCAATGGAGCACTGTCATGATCTTTCCAGAATTGGCATTCGTAGCAGCCCAAAGGGCATCCAGTCATTAATCATAGAGCCCTGAGCAAGGTCAGGTCACATATGTCATTCAAACCTTCTCCAACCACTGTGGGATTCAGATATCAAGCCTCAGGAAAAGCATCTTGGACACTTCGATGTGTCTGTTAGGGCCTCAGATACAAGGCTGCATCAGTGCCAAGGCTAGTAGTGCAGACGCCACTATAGTCCATTACAGTTGCGAATGGTTACAGATTGTGAGCTTCACTACGTTCACCCTTTAATCGTTACAGAGGGAAGGATAAAGCAATTATGGATCCAAGACTCAATGCTGCCTTTTTGAGAATTCTAATTCAACGGAGCAGGAGAGGTGACACAAAGTGCAGGTTCAGGATGAGGTCCTGCCTGAGGTCAAGGGTCAAGGGAGGTCCAGGGTCAAGGGGAGCCACAGCAAGAATGTGAGGGTCGCATCCACAGCAAGAATGAACGTGAATCTCGCAGTGGGACACTATCACTGAGTGGGAGGATGTCTAAACCTCGAAATAAGAGGATTCAAATTACATAATCACAAAGCTTTCAGTTGACCAAGCTATTCACATAAATATTAAATGTGTTTATAAAGTGCAATATTTTTACAGTGATAGCACACCTGTGACTCAAAAGTGATTTCAATATTTCTTGACTTTCCTAACCTACCGCTACACCTGGGTGCAGTCTCAACAATCGCAGCAGGTGTGGAGGCAGCCTGCTGACTGCTACACCCTGACGTCTGTGATGACCTTGGCGGACGCCCTCTGGTGGCCCGAGGCCTGGAGGGCCCCAGCCTGATGAGGATCTCCTGCTCAGAGGCAGGTGCACCCTCCTCGGCCTAACCAGCAGGAGCAGATGAGGTAACAGGCAGAGGGTACACTGAGAGGCTGGACACCCTTGGGGTGTCCTAAGTAGTCCACTGGTGTATTCAGCTGGCACTCATCCTCCCTGTGGGTGCTCGATGGCCCCGCCCTGGCTCCTTGAGATGGTGCACCCAGAGAGAGGTCAAGGTGCCTCATCCCTCTTTCGCTTACATATTGATGGTGCCCACCTGGGTGTGTGGCCATGGAGTGCAGGACTGAGCACAAATTCAGCAAAGCCTGCTGGATCAAGGTCTGCATGGTGGCCAACAAATTTGAGGCGATCACATGTGTTATAACCAGTCCCTGGGCGATGTTCCTCCAATTTGTTATGACCCCAGATGAGATACCCCAAATTGTTATGATCCCAGGTGAGGAGTGATGAACTGGCTCCCTTTCTTTATTCAACCCCCTCAGTTGGTCGCAACAAGGTTAATTTAAAAAGGATCCCTTCCCTCGTGGATGCATTTTCCTATTTCAAATATATTTATGGTTTAAAAGGAGCTAAGTTAACCAGGCTTTCTTGAGTCGAAGAAAGAGTGAGTTTATTAGCTACTAAAAGCGAGGAAAAATAATAAAAGTGCAACACACATACACATGGATTAGAAATGAGAAATTGAGTTCAAAAATAAAAGTTTTAAAAAATTATAAGAATCAGTCCTTTGGCTTGTCCATGATGAGTTGATGGTGAAATGTTGCAATGTTAAGTTGGGGTGATTCTGGTAAAGCTGATTTTGGCAGTTGAGCAGTTGGGTTGGAGATTCTTGGTTCTGCAGGTTAGCTGAAAGGAGTTGTCCTGTTTCCTTTTCGACAGTGGCTTTGCTGACTTGTGACTTGCTTCCAACAATAAGAAAGAGATTTTTTTACTTGCAAGCTGCAGGGATGCCCAGTTGGATTTCTTCATCTGTGACACTTACACACACCAGAACAGAACACCAAACTAGCACACAGAACCAGGGTTGAAGTTGGCTTTTTTAAACCCCTTCCCTTGTGTATTCATGGAGGGGAAAAAACAAACATGTCTTTTGCCCAGATCTGTTTTCTTTTCAACTCAGTTCATGTTCACAGTCTGGTAAATAACTCAACAGTGGTGGTTTTGGCCGAGATAGTAATAATTTTCCATTATCTCCACAACCACAGGAGATCACAGTTAATTCTGCATTGTATCTTTACTTTTAAAGTGCCTCTGTCTGAAGTAGGCCACGTCACACCTTTTATGTATGACATTCCGTTCTCTCTGAATTAGTTGGTCAAGTAATCCACATAGGAATTTTCCAGCAAGTCTCAGCCAGCTTTTGCTTTTATGTCCTTTTTTTGAAAAATACATGTCCTACTTAAAAACTCAATATGTCCTTAAGTAATTCGGGGATAAGATCCGTGGCCATGACACATGTCAGAGCCATGACATCAGACAGAATGTGAAGGAACTCTTCCACCCTCGGCTGAGTGACTGCCGAATCTGTGCCTGATGTTCCTCCTTCCTGTTGTTGCATCTCCAGCATGAGTTGGCGGCCACTCGCAGAGGCTTATTATCTGACTCGGACCAAGAGGGTGGCTGGTCTCCAGCAGCCCTCCGACTGCCAGAGACCTGGGCTAAACCTGCCTCTGACTGCTGCAGGGACGTGTCAATGAGGTGTTCCCCAGTAGGTAAGCTCAAGCCTAAACCAGAACTATGCCCCACTGAAGAATGTGCCTCTGTGCTGATAGAGGGTGCGGGTGAGTGCTGGGGTGGTTCTTCTTCAGCTTCCTCTTCGGACGTGGTGTGGGGGCTTGGAAGGATGTTGGCCAGCCTTGTGGGCTTCGATCTGCTGATGCCTATAAAAAAGAGAAGAAAGTTTTAGTTGGTGAGCATGCAGATTACAAACTTGCATGTCACTCACTGTGAATGTCAGAGCTCATGGAGGTATAATCCGTACTCGGTTGTTGAGACAATCTGATCTCCCCTTCTCCACAGGAGTGATCCCTGTCCTCCCCAGTGATCTTGGTGGCCTCCTCCTTGAATTCTGTGAGGATGACTATGTCAGCCGTCCCTCCCCAAGTCTGCGATCTTTCCCACCCGTTGTAGGCAAGCTCGCTTGGATAAAGATGGAGCATAAGTTGCATGTTCCCGTGTGTGGTGAGCCCCCTCCAGAAGGGGCTGAGGGTGGAGTGTGAGCAACATGATAGATGGGATGGTGGTGATGTGAAAGTCTCCGTGAGAGAATCAGCGGTGATATGTGACCCTGCTAATGATTGCGTGAGGTCCCTGAAGAGAGTAGCCCTTGGATTGCATGATGCATTAATGATGAGCGTTTGACATTAGAGGGTGTTGAAGGGTGACTTACACTGGCAAAGTGGATGAAGTCATTCATCCTCTTCTTACACCAGATGGCATTTTGGGTGCAGTGGCCAGCCACACTGACATCTTTGCAATTGCATCCCAGGCCAGAGAGTCCTGGGATAGAGCACAACCCCGCCCTCGGGATATGGCACACCCCCGACCCCGGGATAGAGCACACCCCCGTCCCCGGAAAAGGGCACACCCCCGTCCCCGGTAAAGGGCACAACCCCGTCCCTGGGATAGGGCACATCCCCGTCCCCGGAAAAGGGCACACCCCCGACCCCGGGATAGGGCACACCCCCGTCCCCGGGATAGGGCACACCCCCGACCCCGGGATAGGGCACACCCCCGACCCCGGGATAGGGCACACCCCCATCCCCAGGATAGAGCACATCCCCGTCCCCGGAAAAGGGCACACCCCCGACCCCGGGATAGAGCACACCCCCGGCCCCGGAAAAGGGCATGTCCCCGTCCCCAGAAAAGGGCACACCCCCGTCCCCGGAAAAGGGCACATCCCCGTCCCCGGGATAGGGCACATCCCTGTCCCCGGGATAGGGCACATCCCTGTCCCCGGAAAAGGGCACACCCCCGTCCCCGGAAAAGGGCACACCCCCGTCCCCGGAAAAGGGCACATCCCCGTCCCCGGAAAAGGGCACATCCCCGTCCCCGGAAAAGGGCACATCCCCGTCCCCGGAACAGGGCACACCCCCGACCCCGGGATAGGGCACACCCCCGACCCCGGGATAGGGCACACCCCCGACCCCGGGATAGGGCACACCCCCGACCCCGGGATAGGGCACACCCCCGTCCCCAGGATAGAGCACATCCCCGTCCCCGGAAAAGGGCACACCCCCGTCCCCAGGATAGAGCACATCCCCGTCCCCGGAAAAGGGCACACCCCCGACCCCGGGATAGGGCACATCCCCGTCCCCGGAAAAGGGCACACCCCCGACCCCGGGATAGGGCACACCCCCGTCCCCGGAAAAGGGCACAACCCCGACCCTGGGATAGGGCACACCCCCGAACCCGGGATAGGGCACACCCCCGACCCCGGGATAGGGCACACGCCTGACCCCGGGATAGAGCACATCCCCGTCCCCGGAAAAGGGCACACCCCCGACCCCGGGATAGAGCACATCCCCGTCCCCGGAAAAGGGCACACCCCCGACCCCGGGATAGGGCACATCCCCGTCCCTAGGAAAGGGCACACCCCCGACCCCGGGATAGGGCACATCCCCATCCCTAGGAAAGGACACACCCCCGACCCCGGGATAGAGCACATCCCCGTCCCTAGGAAAGGGTACACCCCCGTCCCTGGGATAGGGCACATTCCTATGCGCTCACACTCCCCTAATCAAGGCCTGGAAAGCGTTGTAGCTGATGCAGGGCAGAACCCTTCTTCTTTAGGCTTGCAGCTGCTTTCTTTTGGTTCTGGTTTTGGTTTGGTAACAGTCTCCTGGAGACAGATGGGCTGGAGAGAGAGGTGCGTGCTCGGCTGATGTTTAAATATGGTGCCCAGGCCTTTGACCGTGCCAGATAATGGCGGGGTGGATGAATCAGTTCCCGTCCTGCCAGGGTGGTTCGGAGAGATACTTGCTTGTGCATAAATAATGAGCTTTCAAGTGTGGATTTCCTGCCATTCCGAGCAGCGATATATGTGCCGCAGAACCTGCCCACCACCGCACTTAACTTCAAACACGGAAATTCTGCCCTAAATGATTTAATCTATCCTCCCCACACTGTAATCTATTTGTGTGTGTGTGTGTGTCTGTGTGCGTGTGTGTGAGTGTGTGTGAACTTCAAATATGTGTGTGAAAGTCATTGTGCATTTTTCCCTATTTTACTTACACCAGGTCACCAGGTTAAGTACAATAAAGCTATCTACTTTTCTTTTTAAAAAGCTCAAGAAAACACGTTTGATCTTGTCTTTTATGGTCACAAGAAGTAAACAGTTAACAGCTCACAGAATTGGCAAGTATATCCATTTTAACAAAAACCTGTTGCGGTCAAATGAGGCGGGGGAAAAGAGGGGTGTCATTCGACACACCCTCCTCACCTGGAAGAAGTAATCATTCAGACTATTTACCATCCTGTGCATGTTTTCACTTTCAAACACCTTTATATATTATAACGTTCTCACATTTCCTCTTTAACCTGTTAGTCTAATATTGAAATAATGTCCGACTGTTGCTTTGTGCCTGTAGCTTCACGTTTCTCAAGGCATTTCTTTGCCGGTCACATCACCTTTTCAACTTGATCTTAGTTTCATGTCTATAGGAGTTGCAGAGGTGATTTTTCCTCTTTAATTCACTCTTACTTTATTTGCTAATCCATTTTGGGTCATGGTTATTTTGGCTAAGCTTTCTGATCTTGGCTGTGTGCTTGTCCTATATTCAACATCATTGATTTAAAGCTGTTCCATTTGTCTAAGCCCTCCAATAACCTTCCCTTATTCTCTATTGCCAGAGAGCAAGGAAACAATGGAAATAACATTGCCGTTCAGCCAAGTTCATTTTCCACATCTAGGCAAATTGCGAAGGAGGCTCAGAGGGTGGTTGGAGCCTGGAACAAACTTCCTGACAGGGTGATGGGGGCAGGTTCGATCAAGGTATTCAAAAAGGAATTGGATTGCTCCCTGAAAACAGAGAATGTGCAAGGTTACGGGGACAAGGCAGGGGAGTGGGACTAGGTGGAATGCTCTTTCAGAGAGCCAGTGCAGACTCAATGGGCTGAATGGCCTCCTTCTGAACTGTAAAGATACTGCGATACAGATGGTTGAGGTCTTTAGGTAAAGGGAGCTGAAACCAATTAGTCTACTGCATAAGTCTTTTTGTCCAATTTATAACACAATCTGAATCAAACAACAGAAATGGTTGCGTAAGTTTATACACACTCACACACATTGACTTTGCTGCACTTGTTCATGCATGTTCAAAAGATATCTTAGCTGAATTTGACTATAACACAACAGAATATTCCCTTTTGGCTGAAATACTAGATAGAAGCTGGATAAGACTGATGAATCATCATGGACTCCATTCAGAACAAACAACATCAGAATTTGTTCAATATTCAGCTCCCTGCTATATATTCAACCTGGCTATCCAGCAACATGTTATTGCCTGTCCCAATAACAGTACTTGACAGGAGAAACATGCTTCTTTTTTGATTGAGCTGATTGAGGTACAGAATGAAAAACCTGCCCCATTTACATATCACAGAAATATAGTGTTGCTGAATCCTTATTACAAGCCAGCCCTTTCAAAGGCAGACGTGATATCCGGAAATTTCCTCTTCGTTAGCATCGGACATCTAGGCGGGTGTGGGGCAGGAAGGCCAAAAATGGGCTTCATGCCGACGTGAAACCAGTTTGTGATTGTCTGCACCACCTGTCAATGGCAGGCCACGTTTCCCACCACCGCACGTCGGGAATATCGTTTTAATACATTATAACACCTGCTCGCCAGAATCATTCCCCTCCCCCGTCAAATTTCCCACCCAAGCTGATGAAAAAACACAGTGGCCTAGAATACATTGCTGACATATGTGACTTGCAGAAGTCGGGAGTTACCGTTAGGGCCTTGTTCACATTGCGGACATCCACGGAGCGGATGATGTTGGAGCACTACAGTTATTGGGCTCTGGAGGAACAAGTGCATCACATGCTGGGTGGATTTACATGGATATGGCTCTGCCATGAAGCAGCTCATGGAAGGCGGGGGGTCACCATTGAGGGTCTGCTTCGGGATGTCAGTGTCTTGGCCATGGTCTGCCAAGGGGGCGGAGAGGAAGATCTAGGTATGACTGGAGAGGAAGGTCCATGGAGGGTGGGTTGGTCGGGGGGGGAGTGGGGTGAAAAATGGTGTTGGGGGTGAGTTTGGTGGGGGGATTGGTGGTGTCAGTGGGGTGTGAGGTTGGGAAAGAGGAATGATGATGTCGGGGAGGGTGAGGTTGGCGGGAGGGAGTACGTGGCAGGAGGGTGTAACAGGAGAGAATGTGGCAACTGAGTTAGGTGTAAGGGGAGAAGAAGATGCAAGGGAAGGAGATTGGAGGGCGGGGGGAACGAGTTTGGATGGGGGGGAAGGAATCCGGGGGAGGAAAGAGTTCGGGGAAGGAAAGGGTCTGGGGGCAGGAAGGAGTTCGGAAGGGGAAAGGAGACCGGGCGGAGGAGGAAGGCGTCTGGAGAAGAGGGAGGAGTCTGGGGAGAGGTGCGAATTCAGAAAAAGGAAGGCCTCCGGAGGAGTAAGAAGTAAGGGTGGAGGGAGGAGTAAGGTGAACATTCCAGGGAGGGGGTGTCTGTGGAGTTGATAACGGTCTCCTGGGGAGTGAAATGAGGGTGGGCATGGTAGGAGGGAATGGTGAGCATGAGAGAGGGCAGAGTGAGCTGGTTGGGTGGTATTGGTAGAAGGGGGTGGTTTGCCAGTCCTTTTGCCCAGCGAAGGTGGTTGGTGGAGGCTCGGAGACAGACACGGACCCTGGGGTGGGAAAAAGGAAGTCGGAGTGGTCAATGTGGATGGGGGTGGGATTCATGGTCACCTGGACACCCCGGAAAGAAAAGTGTTCAGATTGGTAGGTGATGGTGGGGAGGGGGTCAACTGTGATGGGGGAAAGGACAAGGATGACTCGGGGAGGGGAAAAGATGGGGAGCTGAAGACAAACATCACCAATACCACACTTCTAAAATCGAAAGTGAGCGGAGCCTCATGTTGGACGGGCACAGGTGCTACGTGGGAGTGAGATCAGTGGGTGGGCAGAGATGCAGCTCAGCTCAGATGGTCAACTGAAAGAGAACCCCAGCAGGCAGCATTGAAAACACTCAGGACGTTGAGATACATGTGAGAATGAAGGTCCACGTGCATGGGTGAGTGCTTGCATGAGGCTCCAAAAGGCCCTGCCACACATGCTTCTCCCTCCAGAATCACTCGTGGGCTAACTGATTGCAGTTGCACGGCTAGTTGGGAGGGGGGGTGTTTGCAGGGGGAGGACTCGTGAAGCTTGTAATTGAAACTGAAAGACAGCATTACATATTATTCAGTGAAAGTGAACATATTTTCAGATTATAAAGTGACAAAATACATTCACCCTGTCCAACCACTTGTGATCAGAAATTCTTTACTTTTCTAGGCTGACCACTTCTTCTAGGTGCTGCCCTGACATCTGCAGCAGGGATGGAGACAGCCTGTGCAATGGTTGGTGCTGTAGCCGCTGATGACATTGGCGTGGGCCCCGGTTTGCTTCGGTTGTCCTCCTGTGGACCAACTGCTCCCGCTGCGGTGACAGAGGATGAGGTTGAGGGGGTCACTGGCAAAGGGGACTCAGAGCGGGAGGAAAGCCTCTGAGGGGATGACACAGGGGTGTCCAACCGCTGCTCCTCCTCCCTTCAGGTGCCTGGGGGCCCCGGCCTGACTCCTTGAGGGGAAGGAGCACCTGGAGGGAAATTGAGGTGTCCCATTTTCCTGTCGCATTGCCACTGCAGGAACTCACCCATGGCTCCCATGATGGAGTGCAGGTCTTCTCATATCTCCATATTCTGCCGGACCAGGGTCTCCATGGCATCTGCCATCCTCCCCATGGAGACTTTCATATGCGCACATGTGGGCACCATCTCATCAGAGGGCAGGCGGTTGCACTCCTTTGACTCATGTGCCACCTTGTTGTGGGCTTCCAACAGCTCTGTGTGATGCTCCTCCAACTTCTGCTGACTCTCCAGGATGAGTTGGAAGGAAAAATCAGAAGCTCGTCATCTTACTCAGACATCACAGTTGGCTCTTCCCTATCAGTCCTCCGAGTGCTGGGGAGCTCGGCTGAGCCTGCATCCTGCTGTGGACACATGTCCGTGCGGTGACCACCAGATTGTGAACCTGAGCCTGCTCTAGATCCACACCAAGGTGTGTGTCTCTGTGCTGGTGCAGGGTGTGGTGCAGCACTGTGAAGGGTCTTCCAGGCTGCTTATTTCCAGCTCTTCAATGGAGGAGGTGTCCTCTTGGCTGGAGGTGAGGATGTGGATGGAGCTGAGGGACTGGCTGGTGAGGGTGTCGGTCGCTTGGCAGAGTTCCCTGTGAACCAAAGGAGAGATAATTAGTGCATGGCAGCAGAGTCAAAAACAGGAGAGAGAACACTCACAGTTGCATTGAGAGAGGGATGATGTGGTGCAGGATCCTCCCGAGGGCGTTTGCCGCTGACTTCACCGTCACCGCAGGCATAGTCCATGTCCTCACCAGTCAGTGCAATGACACACTCCTCAAAATGAGTGAGGGGCCAAATGTGGGCTAGTCCACCCCCAGTCTGGGCCCTCTCCCTGCTGTTGTAGGTTAGCTTCTCCTGCATTAAAACAGATGGAGAGAGTGTGAGCAGGACACATGGCACTGTGTGGAATGTTTGTGTGGTGAGCAGTGACATTGACAGGATGAGGATGCGAGATCAAGAGGGTATGAGCCTGATGGATATGTGAGGATGTGTGAGAGAGTTAGTGGTGTTATCTCTTGAGGTGTGAGATCCCTGGGGACGTGTGATGGGTTTGTGAGTGTGAGAGTTGAGAGTGATGAGAAAAGTGACTTACCCTGGCGGAACTTTTGAGACCATTCATTGTCTTCCTGCACTGGATGGCTAACCTCTTCTACAGGGCATTGGCACTGATCACCACTGCCATTGCCTCCCATGCTGGACTGGTGACATTGCTTGCTAGTCTTTGTCCAGTGTAGGGGGTAAAGGATATCGTGGCGGGCTTCCACTGCACTCAGTAGGCGCTCAAGGGAGGAGTCACTAAATCTGGAGGCAGCATGTTTCCTCCCTTTAGCAGCCCATCAGTTCCCAGGACTATTAATTCTCAGGAGCTTCCAATCCCTGGAAGAGTGCTAGCTCTTTTTAGGGGAGGCCTTTAAATATGGAGCCCTGTTTACTGAACATAAGAACATAAGAACTAGGAGCAGGAGTAGGCAATTCAGCCCCCTGAGCCTAACCCGACATTCAATACGATCATGGCTGATCTCAGTTTGGCCTCAACTGCAATTTCCCGCCCTCTCCCCATAACCTTTCAACCCGTTACTAATTAAAAACCTGTCTGTCTCCTCCTTAAATTTATTCAGCGTCCTGGCATCTACTGCACTCTGAGGTAGTGAATTCCACAGATTCACGACCCTTTAAGAAAAGTAATTCCTCCTCATCTCTGATTTAAATCTACCACCCCTTAGCCTAAAACTATGGCCTCTCATTCTAGAATGCCCCACAAGGGGAAACACCCGCTCCACGTCTACTTTGTCTATCCCCTTTAGTATCTTATATACTTGAATTAGATCTCCTCTCATCCTTCTAAGCTCGAGTGAGTATAGGCCTAAACTGCTCAATCTCTCCTCTTAAGACAAGCCCCGCATCTCTGGAATCAATCTAGTGAAGCTCCTCTGAACTGCCTCCAATGCAATTACATCCTTCCTCAAGAAATGGGATCAAAACTGTGCACAGTACTCCAGGTGTAGTCCCACCAAAGCCTTGTACAATTGCAATAACACTTCCCTATTTTTATACTATTCCTTTAGCAATAAATGCCAAAATTGTATTTGCCTTCCTTATTACCTGCTGTACCTGCATACTAGCTTTCAGCAGTTCATGCACGAGGACACCCAGATCCCTCTGCACTGAAGCATTCTGAAGTTTTTCTTTATTTAAATAAGTCACCTTTTTCTTCTTCTGACCAAAATGGATAACCTCACACTTATCCACATTAAACTCCATCTGCCAAATTTCGGCCCATTCACCTAACCTGTCCATATCCATTTGTAAATTTCTTATTTCTTCCTTGCAATTTACTTTCCCACCTATTTTGGTGTCATCTGCAAATTTAGCAATAGTGCCTTCCATCACTGAATCCAAGTCATTAATATAGATTGTAAATAGTTGGGGCTCAAGGACCAAACCCTGTGGCACCCCACTAGTTACAGCTTGCCATCCAGAAAAAGACCCATTTATCCCGACTCTCTGCTTTCTGTTGGTTAGCCAATCCTCTATCCAAGCTACTATATTAACCCTAACTCCGTGTGATCTTATCTTATGTATTAATCTTTTGTGCAGCACCTTATCAAAGGCCTTCTGGAAGTCCAGATATACAACATCTACAGGATCCCCATTATCCACTTTGTTTGTCACATCTTCAAAGAACTCTAGCAAATTAGTCAAACACGAAGGCCTGAGTTGATGGTGGGGCAGGTGAATGAGACACCTCCCTGCCAGCGGACCCATCGTGTTTCCCGGCAATACATACTTAATGAGGCGAGAAAACTCACCATTGTGATGAGCAGGTAAAACGTCCTTTATGCCTGCTACTGCACTTAGTGCAAATCTAGGACAATTCCGCCTGATGTGTTTGTCTGGTTTATAATGGAAAATTCACCTGAACTAAGGTCAGAAAAGTGATTTACAGAAACTGTAATGAAGGCATGGCAGATTTTCTGGAGATACTTTCTTCCAGCAAACTCATATTAGTTTCTTTTTAATTTACAGATTAGGTTCTTAAATAGCTTTGCTTACATTTCAAAATGTGATGATGCAGTCAGTAGAGAATACAGTATCAGTGTATAGCATGTCATACCACATCCCAACATAATACGCCTCAATAGTGTGTCACATCACAGCACAGTGCACATCAAAGTACAGTACACTACAGTGCAACCCATACAGTATATCACATCCCATACAATATATCACATCACAATACAATATGTCACATCACAAATACATCCTGGTGTAGAATATCACACTATAATCAAATTCATTCCATCACAATACATCAAGTCTAACTGGTGTTTGAAAGATTATAAACTGTAGATTCTTAATTATATTAAATTCCATCATTCAGATGATGGTTCAATTTCCTTGTATTCTTCCCCTGATGTTTCTGCTCATAAATGAGGCTTCTGCTGAAGTTCTGGTGATGGAGTTGGAGTCAATCGAGGAAATTCGCAAAGGATCCAACTTCCTAATGATCTGTGGGACGGGAAATAAATATCAGAATTCCTGGGCTTGGGAGGAGAGGGACCTAGTATCAAAGCAAATATCATGGGCCCGCTCCTTTTGATTGCTTGAGCTCTCAATCCAACACTGTCCAATCTGCCTTTTATGCAGGAACCATGCAAATATCTGTTCGGTACATTCTCGCAATTTCACCAATGGCGTAACTGCTAAACTCAGTCAAAACATAGACCTGAGTGTGAGAGCAGTGGAATAGTGCTGAATTCAAACAGTTCTGTTGGAAAAATTGTGTTTGTTCAGCTCCATGATACAACACTCAGGACCACACATATACTGTGACAGGTTTAAATGAGTCATTCTGATAGAGCCAATTGACCACAACACCTCCTGGAGGTTATCTCCCTAGAAGTAGCTGGACTCCCACAGTATTTACCAGGTTAATATTTATAGAAAAGAAAGTCTCATTTTAACAAAAGTATACAGCTATGATAGCGCCCAATAACTCCTACATAACTGCACTGTCTGGTGATTATAATGAAGATAAAAGTAATCTCAGGTTTGATTACTGGTTTGTGCCGAGCTAATTCAGCACAAAGCAACATGGCTGAAGGCACTGGACACAGCAATGGCTGCATGCCCAGAAAACATTCCAGCTGTAGTACTGAAGGCTTGTGCTCCAGAATTAGCTTTAGCCAAGCTGTTCCAGTTACAGCTGCAACCATGTGGAAAATTGCCCAGGTATGTCCTCTGCACAAAAACTAGAACGAATCCAGTCTGGCAAACTATTGGCCTGTCAGCCTATTCTCAATCATCAGTAAAGCGATGGAAGGTGTTGTTGACAGGGTTATCAAGTGACACTTATTCATCAATAATCTGCTCACAATGTTCAGTTTGGGTTCTGCCAGGGCCACTCAGCTACAGACCTCATTGTTACCTTGGTCCAAACATGGACAAAAGAGCTGAATTCCAGAGGTAACATGAGAGTGACTGCCCTTGACATCAAGGCAGCAGATGTCCAAATATTCCATCAAGGAGCCTAGTAAAATTGAAGTCAACGGGACTCAGTTGGGTGGGGGTGTAACTCTCCACTGGGTGGGGGGGTAACTCTCCACTGGGTGGAGTCATACCTCGCACAAAGGAAGAAGGCTGTAGTTGTTAAAGGCCATTCACCTCAGCCAGGGCAGTCCTTATTAAATTGTTGAACCATGGAGTGATTCATTAATATAAGCTCTATTCTACTTTCACCACACTAATTTACTTACATTCCAACAAAGTCCTAAGTAAGCAAGGTTGATTGAAAAGCCCACAGTTTTGTAATATGGTTTCCTGTTTAAGTGTCCAATTGCTCTCACTCGGCCTCGTCTGACCATGAGTCTCCTTTAAGCTAAGTACAGCTGTCATCAACTAAGAATAAATCATTCCACTGATTTGTTTCTGGAGAAGCAAAAACTTGAGATTTTTCAGTAAAATAAAACTTATAGCACTAACCTATTCCAAGCTGATTATATATCTCTCTTACACACACGCACAGACAAAGCATATTACTAATTTCTAACAGCATGCAGCAAGACCTGGACAACATTCAGGCTTCAGCTGATAAGTGGCAAGTAACATTTGCACCACACAAGTTCCAGGCAATGACCATCTCCAACAAGAGAGAAAAAACACTCCTTGATATTCAATGGCATTACCATGGCTGAATCCACCACCATCAACATTCTGAGGTTGCCATTGACTACAAACATAACCAGATCAGTCAGATAAGTCTTGCGGCTACAAGAGCAGGTAAGAGGGGGAAATTCTGTGGTAACTCACCTCCTGACTCCCCAAAGCCTGTTCACCATTTACAAGGCACAAGTCAGGAGTGTGATGGAATACTCCCCACTTGCCTGGATGAGGGCAGCTCCCACAACACTCAAGCAGCTCAACACCATCTGGAAAAAAGCAGCCCACTTGACTAATGTGCCACTCAACACCTTAAACATTCACCCCCTCCACCATTGTGGTTGCAGTGTGTGCGCCATCTACAAGATGCACAGCTTCAACTCACCAAGGCTTCTTCAACAGTAACCCCCAAGCCTGTGATTCTTATCACCTACGAGAACAAGGGCAGCTGGCACATGGGAACACCACCACCTGCGAGTTCCTCTCCAAGTCACACAGCATCCTGATTTGGAACTATAATGCCATTCGTTCATCAATGCTGGACCAAAATCCTGGAGCTCCCTCCCTAACAGCACTGCAAGAATACCATCATCACATGGACTGCAGCTCACCACTACCTTCTCAAGGGCAATGAGGGAAGGCCAGCAATGCTCACATTCCTTGAATGAAAAGAAAATATATTCTGCTGAAACGGTGAAGGTACTGTTACAACTTTATATCCAAAAAAAAACACTCAAGTTGGTGTAGTAATCACTAACTGCTTTTACTTCCAGATCTGCTAAAATATTCCATCAAGTGATAACAAAATAATATGAGAAGATATTGTTGTGTAAAAGCTACAATATACTTACTCCCATTACGGGTCCATCTAATATTTAGTTAACTATATACAAGTAACATACATCTCAACTACAAATGGTCTTAGTGCGTCTTGGCAAAGAAGAGGGAAAATCACCTGGAATACCCAGTCCCTCTAATTCTTTTTAATAGCTCGTGATTGTTCAGACTATGATTTCCCTTTCCCTTATGCCGTGGTCAAACAATCTACCTATATACAGCATTGATACCGATGTGAGGAATGGCCATGAAGACAAGGTACTGGTGCCTCACTCCAGAATGAATCAGCAAAGGAGGCTTAAAAAGGGAAAACTGGATGGAAAATGGGACATGTGCGATGGTGCCAACAATAACAGTTCATAACACAGCACATGCTGGTGCCTTAGGGAGACACTCAAAACAAAAAAGAAACTTTACAGCTGAATAACTTTCAACCTATTTCCTGAATTCTGGAGGTGCAACATCATTCTCACAAATTGAAGTCAATTTTAACTTTTGGGTAGTTAGCCAGCAGATTACAGTTTTGAAAGGGAATAGGTCAGTGCCTTGGAGTGTAACTATTAACAATATCAGCCTGCATGGAGACAGTCTGAGAAGTATAGAGTGGTCAGCAATTTATTGGAATGGGCCAGGGGAGCAGCAGGTAGTTTTCATGGAAGAGGGTGTGGGGTGGGGGAAGAACCTAATGGGCAAGGTTTTGGGTCTCATGTTGGAGAAGCACTAGTGGGAGATTTGGCATGATGGGCAAGGGGAAGCAACAGAGGTGGTTAAACAGATAGTCTCCATCTTGGAGCGCAAGTCTTTTTTATTCGTTCATGGGATGTGGGTGTCGCTGGCTAGGTCAACATTTATTGACCATCCCTAATTGCCTCTGAGAAGGTGGTGGTGTACTGCCTTCTTGAACCGCTGCAGTCCATGTGGTGTAGGTACACCCACAGTGCTGTTAGGAAGGGAGTTTCAGGATTTTGACCCAGCAACAGTGAAGGAACAGTGATATATTTCCAAGTCAGGATGGTATGTAGCTTGGAGGGGAACTTCCGGATGGAGGTGTTCTCATCTATCTGCTGCCCTTGTCCTTCCAGGTGGTAGAGGTTGTGGGTTTGGAAGATGCTGTCAAAGGAGCCTTGGTGTGTTGCTGCAGTGCATCTTGTAGATGGTACACACTGCTGCTACTGTGCATTGGTGGTAGAGAGAGTGAATGTTGATGGGATGCCAATCAAGTGGGCTGCTTTGTCTTGGATGATGTTGAGCTTCTTGAGTGTTGCTGGAGCTGCACTCAACCAGGCAAGTGAGGGCAAAGATAGCAAAGATGGTAGTTTAAAGAGGCAATCAGTAATAAAGAAAAGCAATCTGAAGTAACCTTTGCCCTCCAAGATGATGTTAGATTCTGACACACTTGCCAATGGATGGTTAAGCTAGCTGTATATCAGATACACTAAACTTTGCTGTTATGATCCTAGCTGAGGCTACCCCTGGACAAGCCAGATCCCACGGTGGAACCCAGCTTTATAGATCCTAACTTTAATTTGTTTGTTTAGGTATGTGGAGAGTAGCTGCAGAAGTCGCAGGAGTCAGCTGATGCACTTTTTACAAAAGAATAAAACATTTATCCAAGAAATGAACTATATTACAACACTCCTTCACCCACATCTATACATTTACAGATATATACAGATTTGTAAGGATAAAACAAGTCACAAAAGTTATTTTATACTCTAATGTTCACAATAAGTACACAGTCCATGTAAACATATAGCACCCTGTGGTCAGACACACCACACTGACCTCAAGTGACAGATGCCACCTCAAACAGATGCTATGGATTTCCCCTCAACTCCCCCAGATGCTTGTCACACCATGAGCCAACCAGTCTCACTGAACTCCATCTTTCACATGAGGGTTTCCAATCTCCACTCTCCAAAACCTCAACTTGGAATCTTCTCCCAAACTGATGGTTTCTCTCAGACGTCTTCCGCAATGGTTCACTAAAATAGACTATTTGATCATTATTTCACTGCTATTTGTGGCATTTTGCTGTGCTTTTTTTAATTCATTCATGGGATGTGGGCATTGCTGGCTAGGCTGGCATTTATTGCCCATCCCTAATTGTCCTTGTTCAGAGGACATTTTTAAGAGTCAACCACATTGCTTGTGTCTGGAGTCACATGTAGGCCAGACCAGGTAAGGAGAGCAGATTCCGTTCCGTAAAGGACATTAGTGAACCAGATGGATTTTTACAACAACCAGCAATGGTTTCATGGTCATTATTAGACTTTTAATTACAAATTTTTATTGAATTCAAATTCTGCCATCTGCCATGGTGGGATTCAAACCCTATTGGATTACTAGTGACAATACCACTATGCCATCGCTGGACTAGTAAAATGCTGGAAAAACTCCAACTCTGACAGCATCTGTGAAGAGAGAAACAGAGTTAATGTTTTGAGTCCGTAAATTGGTTGCCTCGTTTCCTATGACAGTAATGTCAAAAGGATTTCATTGGCTATAAATCTTTTTGGGGCATGCCAAGGTTTTGAAAGGCATTATGTAAATTCAATTTCTTCTTTCAAAAAAACCTCTTCCCAGAGTTTCTTTCCTAATTCACAGGGCAATCTTGATGTAGATCAATTTTAGAACAGCAAAGGCTCCTCACGTTACCTTTAACATGAACACACAACCTGTGGCCATCAAAACAATGAACCTTTGACTTCAACGAACAAAATCTTTTGTTTTTCTCAAGTTTACATGGAACCTGCAGTGAACTTTAATCACACTCCACAATGCTTATTTGAAGTTACTGTAATTTAGTTGGTAACTTAATCCTTGCAGTAGACACCCTGTTTCGATTCAGGAGTGTTTGAACTAGTTTATCAACATTCAACACTACTGTACTCATGAACATAAATCAAGGTGTTAATAGGTAGAGTTCCAAGTCAGCCCGATTGAATTCTAGCTGTCACTGCCAATAATTACACATTGCACAACTGACTCGCTACATCTGGCAGCTGTCAACTGCTGCTTATTCTGAAATATTAATTTTTTTATGAAAAGAATCATGACTTGTAAGCTCCAGGGAGGTTGAAAATAAGGTAATTGCTGCAAATTAATTGGACAATACCACATGCACTGGAATTCACTTCATCTCATGATAGTCATAGCCCCACTCAATGAGGGAGTTAACACATTAGCGAACTGCAGACGGAAATCTGTTGGAAAATAAACATCCAGAAGTAAACAAGGTCCTAGTGTACTTGTGGTTTATATTAGACATTTCAAAAAAAAGATCAATCCAGTTTATTCTATCATTCAAACCAGGAGACCATAGGTGGAATCTTGTGCCCTCCCCTACGGAGTGTTTGGTGGCCTGGGGGGGAATGGAGGGCATTTAATATAAGGTGGCAGGTGGGTAAACCCAGGGTGGGATTGTTAATGCCTACTTAAGGACTTCATCTCATTGCCACTGCTATTAATGCAGGGGTGGATGGGGTCTGGCCATACATGGAGCACAAGCAAAGCTTGGCATGTTTGCTTGCAGATTCCTTGGGGGTGGGGGTCCCTAGTTCAAAGGCACTCAATGCTTGATTGAAGGACCTCACTTCGGGAAGGGGTACCCGCTGAGAGCCAACGCCTGCCCTTGTGGCCAACCCATTCCTCCAGGAATCCCTGCCCTTGCTGCAGACCCCCCTCCCCAAGGACCCCTTTCTGCCATCACTCACCTGTCCCTGGGTCTCTCCTCAATCTGAGACCTCGGGTGAGTGTTGTACCAGCAGCAGCCTCCACCTTTCTGGTGGCACTGCTGAGTACAGAAGAGCTGCTGGCCTCTTGTTGCCCAGCAGATCTCAGTATCTAGGGCCTCTGCCCCATGGTCCTTGATCCTGAGGGAGGGCTGAAGCAGGGGTCTCGCCAGCTGGTGGTCAAGACCCCTGTCACCTCCATAAGATTCTCCCCCATGTTACTGCTCTGAATACAGTCCAAAACATAACTTATGTAGTACCAGATACCTCCATTATTACATTCATTATGCTCCCAATGTGGTCTCCTCTACATTGGAGAGACCAAACGTAAACTGGGCGACCGCTTTGCAGAACATCTGCGGTCTGTCTGCAAGAATGACCCAAACCTCCCTGTCGCTTGCCATTTTAACACTCCACCCTGCTCTCTTGCCCACATGTCTGTCCTTGGCTTGCTGCATTGTTCCAGTGAAGCCCAACGCAAACTGGAGGAACAGCACCTCATCTTCCGACTAGGCACTTTACAGCCTTCCGGACTGAATATTGAATTCAACAACTTTAGGTCGTGAGCTCCCTCCCCCATCCCCACCCCCTTTCTGTTTCCCCCTTCCTTTTTTTTAAATTTTTTAAAAAATCTTTTATGCTCTCCCCACCCCTAGAGCTATACCTTGAATGCCCTACCATCCATTCTTAATTAGCACATTCGTTTAGATAATATCACCAACTTTAACACCTATGTGTTCTTTTGTACTATTGTTGTTGACATCTTTTGATGATCTGCTTCTATCACTGCTTGTTTGTCCCTACAACCACACCCCCACTCCACTTCTCTCTCTCTCTCTCTCTCTCTCTCTCTCTGCCCCCCACACACACATCTTAAACCAGCTTATATTTCAACTCTTTCTTGGACTCAAACTTAAGTTCTGTCGAAGGGTCATGAGGACTCGAAACGTCAACTCTTTTCTTCTCTGCCGATGCTGCCAGACCTGCTGAGTTTTTCCAGGTAATTCTGTTTTTGTTTTTCTAAACAAAAGATTCTCTTTGTTTGATTTTGTTTCAAGGTGAGCCTGGCCCTGAAAAAACTAACCTGCAATATCATAATTGCCAGTTCAGGCCAAGACAATGTTGCTTTACAACTTTTGTTGGACCTGACACGAGTATTTCTTTTCTTCCTGGCCCCAGGAAGTGGAATTGCTTTGGCAACTTACCACTGGCTGTCCAAAGGAGCATTTTACCTAGGGCTACTCTCCAGCCTTCTTTATGTAGCACTGCACATTCTTCCTTTTCAGATAATAATCTAATTCCCTCCTGAATGCCTCGATTGAACCTGCCACATCCGCAGCTGCGTGTCCACTGTCTCGCACCCCACCCCCATCCTGGGTCGATGCGTCCCTTATTTAGTTTCCTCAGAGCTGGTCATGCTGAGGAAATTTGTAGCCTGGGCTCCAAGGACTCACTGGCGAAGGGCTAAAGGATTGATGAGATGAGTTTGCCTGCTTTGGTTATGCCTATAAGGTAATTGCATTGAAAAAATGGCTCAAGCAGGTGACCTGTCAGTATATACTGCTGCTGTCGAGCCTAAACGATAGATGGGGAGGGGTGAAGAGAATTGAAACTTTTCTAATCACTTCATGCCTTCAGAGAGTGAAAACACCAAAGAGAAAACAGATGTTCCACAAGTATTTTGTTTTAAAAATATTTTTTTATTTTTTTAAACAGAGAAACCTTTGACACTTTTTCCTGTCAAAGAGAAGAGTCTGTAGCTGAACAGTTTTGTCATGTAAGATGGATGATTTATGTAGATAACAAACAAAACAGCTTCTTTTGGGAAATAATCATCCAAGTTGAGGTTTTACACAAAGAAAAATCAAATTAACTTCACTATAAAGCTGTGGTGAATTGTTCCATCGTACTAGACAGCTTTTTATTAGAAGAAGCCCAAACAGTACATTTCTCATGGAAACCAGGCTAAAATACAAAGATCATTTGCATGATTTGGTTCTTTTGGAAGTTTACCCAATGTTACAGAGCAAGTTATTTTGCCTTTTTTTCCCCAAGAGTACTTTTAAACAAGAGTATCCTGTTAAGCTTGCATTTTCACAATAAGCAGGCACAGGCCAAGTGTTCCAATAATACAAATAGTTTTGAGCCAGTACATTTCATGGCTGAAGTCGATAGAGTTTAATACAGAATCCAAATCAATTGTTACTGATCGACAACATTTGGGATTCTATTATGAGTGCAGATCCAAACTAGGCATGTGTATTCTCATCAAATCGGTTAAGTTCAGAAATTATAGTTCACAAATAAATGTTTGCATCAATGATACTTAAATACTCCAGAATTAACCTGGTCATGAACAAATTCAATTTTGTTCTGTTTCTTGTTCATCATGGATGTTAAATAAAATGCTGATCAGCCAAACTTCATTTATTAAAGAATACATAGTTAGATATTACATAATAAGCAATTTTAGAACTCATACCATTTAATCATATTTCAGAAACTGTAGTAGTGGACAGAGAAAGAAAAAGAAAAATGTTTCCAATTTGTTCCAACTTGAAACTGAAATGCAAGTGCCCAGATTGTAAGAGCTTTTGACTAAACACAAGATTACTTTCCGCACAATGAGAATTCGGTGATGCAAAAATTCAACAAATTTCCAAAATGTATAAAGGGGGGCCCAAACCCATTCTGACATAAATTGCTAAATTGTGTAGTAACTAACACCTTGGTAGGAGAAACATTGTTGTACTATACACATTTCCTCTTTTCAGTTAAAGAAGCAGAGCATAAGCCCCATAAAGTTCTTTAGAACTGCAAATACTGTCATTCTAAAATAGAAAAAGTGCAAGATTATTGAAGGTGTCCTGCAGCATCGTGTGAAGACGGTGTATTTAACAACAGTACCAAACAGCATTTGGCTGGGTTCTCAGCTTTAATGGAAATTTGACATTTCTCTAAAGGGCAAGCTTAAAGAACACAGACTGGTGCAAGGGGCAAAGTTAACTTGAAATAAAGGTCCTAAATTGCTTGGCATTTGACATATTTAATAAATAGAAGTATTTGAGAAGTTTGGTCAATAAAGGCACAATAAATACATATAAAATACACATAAAAATCCCTCATTGTTTTGATTCATTTCATCTCATCAGTTTCCCCAAAAGCAATCGTGCATAAAAGTATAAATTCAAATCAAGGCCAGTTTGGACCCGCTATTCCTTCCGATAAAAGAAACTTCCCTATTTTTGTTGTTTTAATTTCCTTTTACTTCATAGATCTATATCTTGAAAGAATACAATGCAACATTAGAAAGTTGATCTTTCACAGCCTGTCCACGTGGAAGAAAGGGGCGGGGGGAAGAGGGGGATTTAAAAATGAAAAATAGGTGGTATCTACATCCTTCAACTTCAGTGCAATACCTTGGAATTTAAAAAGAAAATTACCTTACCAATTATGCAAACCAGCTCTTATGGTGCTGACTCACGGCTGGAGTAGTTTCACGAGTACCAGTTGCCCTCTGGACCCTTGTCCAAGGAGCCATTATTCACATGCGATTCTTGGTATTGGGAGGCAACTTCTTTTGAGTTTGGAGGTACCACAGTAGAATTGGCTCCTTTCAACATTTGATTTCCATTCATTCAGGCCTCTTGTGGGGAAGGCTGGAGAAAGAATGGGGACACTGCCTCTTTTCTCCTTCATAACTCAGCAGCCCCTGCTGCTACATTGGCTTAGATCAAATCTGGCATTTGGTTCATTACTCAGTGTAAGTAAAGACATTGCAGGAGCCTTTGCACTACTTTTTTTTAAAAAGGCAGAAAGAAGCTCAGTCAAAAATGAGAATCTTTTGCATATGTAAAGATGGGAAAAAAACTGTTTCTCGATAAACATTAAGCAAGACCAATCTAGTTGCTTATGCAATTCACCTATTTGGTTCAGAAGATTCAAGACTAGAAATGTTGACTTTAAAATGGCACCTACTCAAATACTAATTAAGTACTTAACTAAATAATCCTGATTCCTCTGCTAAAATTGATGGAGGAGGAAAATTACGAAGCATGTGTTGGAATTGAGACTGCATCAGACAGCAAATCTCACAGCCTTTAACTTTAGTGCCAGTATGCTGGTCAGAGGATTAACTGGCTCAATAAGTTGTGCCGAGGTGGGTAGGGGCTGGGGGGAAAAGAGGGAGGATTATGGGGCACATGGGGAAAAACAGAAAGATGGCAGGTCAGTTGCTACTGGGTCCCCACAGGAAGGTATGATGGAGAAATGGGGATTGAACCTCCTCACCCATCTCCTCAGCACGGAATGGTTGGTATATGCTATGGATGTTAAAGGGAAGATAAAATGAGCCTGTGCAGATCCCCAAGAGGTTTCATTTTTACCAACTGTAAAATAACAAATCTTGCAGTTCCGTGGCATCTAGATTTTCTGTTGTGGATACTTCTGAGTGTGAAGACTGATCAATTTTGTCAGAACCTGTAGATCAATATAAACCAATATCCTTTGAAAGGAGGAAGCAGCAATGCATCAAATATGACCACCCTGTTATAAAGTCATTACCATTCTTACCAATTTGCAAAATGCATTGTTTGTGGTGAAATACTTGCTTTAAAAAAAATTGAAGCTCATAATGCTGTTCTCAATTTGGGAACAAGCAGCAGAATAAAATATACCAAGAAAACCTTATGGCAGGGAAGGGAAAAACCTGGAAGGTAAATAAAAAAAACTCAGGCTCCCAAATGTTGTAGAATTGAGATCTGCAAACAATGGAGGTGCCAGGCTTGAACCCTGATTTGTGCCGAGTCAGCTAGGATGGAAATGGAAGAGGACAGCAGTACATCTTTTGTTTTCCATCCTTGTCTAGGATTCTGAAGCTAAAAACACAAACAGATACTTCTGTCCTGTCCAGGGTTTCTCCCAACCAGAATGTAGGTGACTTCTGCAAGAAGTACTTGTGTGGGCGCAGAGAGAGGACAAAATCTGACTTGGCTCTGATGACCCCTCTACATCCATCAAATTTACTGCCAATACTCAAATGTCCAAGTTCACACATGAAGATCAGCAGCTTGGGCAAGGTGCTAGAGGACTGCCTGCATCCATGGAAACACAGATTAGTAAGTCATCTCCTTCAAAAAAGGTAATGAGAAGTAGAAAACTGGATTCTAAGCTGTAAGGAAAATTTGTTTCGGAATATATGTGGGCCTTTTCCAGTGCCAGTTACGGTTTCAGCCCACCACACCAGCATATAACCAAACAATTCATGGGAAGAATTTTCCTGTCAGGACGGCACTCATCACCGTGCTTCGTTTAGGTTTTCAGTTTGGTGGGCATGCAGCTGAGTCGGCTGCACGCCCAAACTGTCAAAGGCCTATTAGGGCCATTTAAAACCTAATTAATTCAATTCAATGAGCTGCCCGTCCAACCTTAAGGTTGACGGGCAGGCGAAGAGCCCAGGCGGCCTTCGCATTTTTCATGAAACCTCATCCACGGGCTGGATGATGTTTCATGCAGTGTTTTAAAATCTAATAAAAATTTATACTTTTATTCTTTGACATGTCCCAGCTCATGTGATAGTGTCACATGAGGGGACATATTTCAAAAGTGTTAAAAACCTTTATTAAAACTTTAGCACTGAAACAAATCTCCCTGACGTACCTCTGTGCTCTGGGGAGGTCTCTGCAAGCAAAAGAGCGCAGGGAACCTCTCAGGAAATATCGCCCCCAGCACCGCCTGCACAGGGAGTGCTCAGCGCTTCTGAGCAAGCGTCACGCAGGGCGGGCCTTAATTGGTCCGCCCACATAAAATGGTGGCACGTCCCCGATTGGGTTCACGTCCACACCAACCCCCCACCACCCCCGCACAACTGCCCCAACGAGGAAAATTTCCGGCCCATGTGTGTAAAACAGTTATGTACTGCCCCTTTGCTCGTGCCAGTTGGTAATTACTCTCCTTTTGGTTGTTGTAGTGTTATTCCTCAAGCTAATTTATACTCCATGTACCAGAGGTTAGGCAAACCGAAGCTAAGTAGCACCTGCCAAGAAAAATTCTTAAATAGGCAGTAATTAAATATTTAAAAATGCAATAAAATCCTACAAAACAACACAGCTAGAGTGGCACAAGTAATTTTAGTATAGTAGCACTCATGTGAAGCTCTGTCTCTAATGAAAAATCTTCAAGTCTTTAATTTGCTTTGGAATTTAATTCTGATATTGGATAGATCTGGAAAGAACCAAGTTGGGATGTAAACAGAATAAAGAAGCATTGCATGGCGATCATTTTAGCTTCAGGGCACCCAAACTCATTCTAAAATGTAAGCTCCTAAGTGGCACAGCATATTAGCATATAAGTTCACTGCACCAAGGAATGGAAAGAACAATGATTACATAACTAGGATTTTCTACATGGTGGGCTCCCATGTATTAAATAAACAATCAAGTATTGAATCCCAGCAAAGGAAGGTGCTTTTAGAGGAGTGATCACCTTGGCTGTCTTTATACAACTTGCAGCAGCCAGTTACTCAGCAAAAATAAACTGCATGAACTTAGAGTGAGGCGAGGGAAAGAAACACAGCAAAGTCTATTTCTTTGCAACAATACTATTTCCCTCTCTATCCATTGGAAGGGGCTGGCAGGCTTTTTGGGCCTCACTCAAGCAGCCATTCTAAACCTGTGAACTTAGACACCAAGCGTCAACAGGCTGTTGAATCATGGAAAGCATCACAGTTTAGCCTGATTGTTCTCACCAGACTTTACAGCAGGAGAACCACTGGATAGTGATCAGGAGTGGAAGGCTAATGTAACCCTAGCTGAGGTCAGCTAGCTCAACACAGATTGACGTTCAAACATGCAATCTTCTCATCTGTATGACTTAATGTTGGGCTGGATGGTGACTTTACCCACCAGGACATTGTAAGGGGTCTCAAAATGTCACGTTCAATTTCTAATTATGAAATTATTACAGCTTCCATAAACTTACATGTGGATATATTTATCACAAGATGTTATTACCCTTTATTCTCAAAATTTTCTGCCCTTACCCAGCTCCAACAAATTGGTTGCCCTCTGGTACCTAAGAATACATAGGAGTCTTCACAATGAAAATTAGCGGAGTACTCAACTGCAACAGATGCATGATGAGGGCTCACTGGGTCAGATCTTCTCCTCAACCAACATCCATTTGTGTAGTTCAGGCCCAGTCGACGGATAGCAATCAGCAGCTGAAATGAGCAATTTGCTCTTTTCTAATCCAAGGACTCAAAGCCAATGAGCCAACTGAGTTAGCATCCCTACTACTAACTCAGCAGCGAATAGCTAACAGAGAACAAGGAAGGGTAATCAGAGATCTTAAAGTCCTGTATGCCTCAGCTACTCATTGGATAAACAAGACCTAGCTCCGTGAGGGTATTTGCCAACTTGATTCTTTCTCTACACTGATTCTAGACTGGAAATTGACCCCAATGTTTTCATTTGAGGTTTTAAAATGCTAATAGAAAATCATTGTGGAAGGTGAAAGGACTGGAAAAGAAAGCAGTAAGGATTTTCAAATTTCCCTCATAGGAGATATCCTCTCATGTGTCCTTGCAGCTGCTCATTGGAAGAGATAAAAAGGAGAAATCAAATAATTTAGAAGCCAAAGTGCATTATGCTACATTTCTTGATGGTGGTAATAACTGTAACAGTCTTGGAACATTGTCAGCACGCGGTCACAATAGCTAACATACCATCAAGTACGAGTATCTTTTTCCCATTCACTTCAAAGATCAGCCAGTGCTGGGTTTGCAATTTCATTTGGGTTTTACTGTGTATATAATACATAGACTCTTGAGCATTTCTGCAGCAATTTCATTCAGCAAAAATATATATGTGCAAGTACAATTTCAAATAAAATTATAATGAATTCCAGTAACATTAAGCAGCAGGAGCTGCTGTATGCTAGGATTTATGACTTTACTGGGCTTTGCCAGGCAGCTGGAACAACGTCATTCACAGCATTATCAAGACTAGAGGTGAGCAAAAATGGCTTGGGGTTTTCCCATGATCCTGTAAATCCATTTATATTTTGCTTCCAATTTTCAGTATTTTTCTGAAAATTCCTGCTTACCAAAGTAGGTTTCAACTAAAATCTCTGAAAGTTGCAACATTTTTGGAAGATCTTTCTTTCTCTTCCCCCACCCACTGCCACAGCAAGAAACCCAATTTCTCCTATTTATAAAAATAAAACGATAGGTAGAAAATCACCCCCAAAAGGTAATTACACATCCAAACAGTTTGCTCACCTTTACTCAGGACAAGTCTGTTGTACAGGGGACAGAAAGTGGTGAAATATTGATCCATGTCAAATCCTCATTGCTCATAAGGACAATTATACAAAACCAAATTGTACTCACGTTATATGAATTTGACCACATTTTAACACACCATTCATATTTTCCTTACTCCATACCCTTGAAGCAGCAACTTATCTATGGCTAGAAACAATTACTTACATACAAAGTAGAATGTCTAAGGCACGCTGAACATTAATAGAAGATTGTTCTGAGAAGACAGGCATGTGGCTTTGATCTGAACTATGCAAAGGGCAGGCAATGCCCGTCAACTTCCTCTTCTCCCCCTCCCCCCATCAAAAAAAGAAACATCACTTTGTTCTGTTAAACATGCTTGCCAGCAAAACTTGGATCCAGCAGGAAAAGAAAGGTGCAGTTTCTAATAAATAGGAAAGAAATGGCAGTAAATATGGGTGCAACTGGGGTGGGGGGGGGGGGGGGGAAGAAAAAACACACAGAAAATTAAGTCCTTTTTCACAGCTCCTAGTGTACGAGCAAAATTAACAGTTGGACACTTTAAACAATTTACATATCCACCTCCTGAATATACCTTGTCCTCTAGGTGTTGTGTAAAAAGGCTTTCCAGGAAATCACTGCAACAATGTTCCGGTGAATGAATACAATATTCTTTAGCTGCTAAATGTTTATCTAAATTTATGCAGTTAATGTACAATATGTACACTACTGCCAGAAAGTTAAGAGAAGGCAACAGCTACTGCTACTTCCTGACCATAATACAGGCCGAGAGGGGTTTTTTCCAGCCCTTTATCCTTCAAGGTTACTTCAACAAAGAAATGTCAAAGACTGTGCATTCATCATCATGAATTCCAGATGGGTCAAGAGAAAAAAAAATTGCACTTTTGTTCACGAAGTGAAGGTTCAGCCGGTTCATTTTTGCGGTATTTCAGTGCCGACCTACATTATTAAAGTTTCTGCTGCACAGAGACACCTTTACATTTGTCTTTCCTTATGTTTTTTTTAAAAAAAACAAAACACTGAACAGCCATGGGTTTGGTGCTGAAGGACAAACAGGCTGATGTCAAAATGATTTTCAGCATCTTGTTATAGTAATTTAGTGTCCAGTCGCAACCAGTGTAAACCTTGTCTGGTGTAGTGTACAAGTTCAGTCATGCTGCTGGTCAAGGATAAAAGGCCAACTGCTGCATCAAGCTCCATGAAGAATTCTAAGAGACAGACAAAAAGCAAGGTTATAGAAGTTTCCTATTAAGCATGTTATCTGGACTAGAATGAGACTCAATGAGATTCAATTGTCGCCGCTGCCACCACCACCACCACCACCCCCCCCACATTATCTGAAACAGCTTTATTCAAATGCAGTATTATTTTGTTCTCAGTATTTACGATTTGCAGATGAATTCAAAAATCACATTAATGGAACTTAATTCAAATAGACCTCACAAAAGGAAATGAAAACGTAATTGTCGGAAACCATAAAGAAAGAAAGAAAGAATGAATCTTAAAATAAGTGAAAACAGGTTTGAACATTTTAGGTTCCCCCTTTCAAATCATCTTTTTAATAACTTTCTCTCAAAAATTAACTTATTTGTAGAAGCTCTACTGTTATCCTACAGCAATTGGGCCAGATTTTAATGCGTTGAGCCACAAATAATTGAAACTTTACTTGCAATCAAGAATGGATTCTTGTACCTGGATACTTAACATTACTTTTAGGTAAGCAAGTTATATCCTCACATGAATATGGGGTGTTATCTACTTGTACTACAATGGCAATCAATAATCAGGCATTATTAGTTATTTTCAAAACCAATGTAAACACTCCTCCTCTCCCTTTAATTAAAAATCTTATGCAGTCAGTAATTTAAATTTTCACTTTACTAATGGCCTTTTTACGAGATAAATGGTTGATAGTGAAGACAGTGTTGTCAAGTTTAATTAATGAATTATAAGGAAAACCTTCCCTCTTCCTCATTATCTTAGGTTTTTCTTACCCCTGTTTTTTTTCGCTAGTGCATCTGCTTGTTCCCACAGGTCATGGCCATGAAGGAAAATGGAGGTGATGCTGACATAGGTGGAGGCCAGCTGATGAATCATGTGTGGAATGGCAACATTTCCACCATTACTGGCGGTAGATCCTGGCTGGGAACCTCCGGAGCTGGCAGGAGATGGTGTCTGAGACAGTGGAGAAGGTGTGCCTGTACCTCTGAATAGAAAGACAAGAAATTAAAGGCTGATTATAAATGCAAAATACGTAAACATGCATCATCCTTTGCCCATTAAGATGCTTGCTCTACTCCGCATTCCCTCTGCCCCTTTAAAAGAAACACTGCAATGGATTTCTTAAAATATGAAACGAGACGGCTCAGTCAACAAACTCACAATAGATCAATTCTATTACATAAAAAAATAATTGATTCAAAACAACCTATCCATGAAGTCCAGTTGCCATGGAAGTCTTAATAGTGAGTATTGGCAGGTATTAACTGCAGGGAGCAGTAGGAGTTGGCAGGGATGAGTTGATCATGTTTTGCACTGGTGGATAATAGGCAATGGCAGCCTGTACATTCCAATTGTTGGTAAGTAGTTAACGCCAAACTGAAGGATTCACATTGTTGACTCAATGGGTAAATTTAGCTACATTAATCCACAGTTGATTAACAGGGAAGTAACCAGGATATAAGGCAATAATAAGTATATTTTAGGTACTGCAATATGGAAGAATTGGTTCACTCAGTTGGCTAGATGGTAGGGCGTGACGCAGAATGATGCCAACGGTGTGGGTTCAATCCCCATACTGGCTGTGGTAGTTCATGGAGACTTGCCTCCTTGCCTTGCCCCACGCTTGCGGAGTGGTGCCCCTCAAGCTATATATAACCAACTGTCTCTCTCTAAGGGAGAGATTCCTACAGCTAATTACTAAGTATTGATTTAAGACATGAACATTACAGCTGCATGCATTAATTACCTGGCAACACAAGGAGATGGAGCTTGAGCTGTCCTGGAAGAATTCTAGAACACAAGACAAACACTCAATTTGCTGTAAAAGTTTTGGGAATAACAAAAATACATTTTTTTTCCTCTCACTTTTCTTTCTTCATCTTCTGAATATATTGACTGGTGTTAGAATACTATTTCTCAAGGGCCAACTACATTCTGACACTTTGCCCCAACAGCCATTCTTCATGCATCAGCTCAGATGCAGATGTCAGGGACAAAGGACCATGGAGGGGTAATTATAGCTAAGCTTGATCCTCCAACCCTTGGACAGCTAAATGTGCACTTTTGGGGAGTAGTCAGCAGATAATACTTGGAAGCACAAATTCTCAGTGATTTCTCTCTTTCCCCAACTGCTGCATTTGGTAAGATTGGCTAATGCAACACAGAGCAACATTTGAAAATGTTACCTTTCTCATCTCTGTGCATCCATACCAATTGTGCACATGGAAAGGTTAGTAGTGAAAAGTCTGAACTTTTGTCAACACTCTTAATGGCATTATGTGCTTAACTAATGTACCTGAAAACGAACATGGACATGACAAGAGAACAATGTAGGTGGCTAACAAATCCACTCAGTTATTCCCACTCTCTGCTTACCTTGAAATGTTCGGTTAAGGTTCTTGAGTATTTCAAAGCAGTATCCTTCTTAAATCTGAACATTGCCATGAAGAGCAGAGACTGGCAGCGAAAACTGTTAATTACAAATTTAAAAAGGAAACTAAATTACAGCAAAAGCAGTTCCCAACACACCAGCAGCTACAAACGAAACACAACTGGACTATATACAATAATTGCATTTCAATTTAAAATAAGTAAGCTTCAAAAAAAAATTTTAATTTTAAGGACATTTGAACAAACAACAATTAGATGAAAAAAATAACTACACACAACTGCATGATGGATCCAAGACAACCAACACTATTCTGGCTACGATTGCAGTGCAGTATCCTTCCTTAATTTTTGCTGCATTTAAGGTAGTTGGCCACTACATATAAATGTAATAAGAGCTGGAGTAGGTCATTTGGCTCTTCAAGTTTGTTCTGCCATTCAACACATTCATGGCTGATCTTCTACCTTAACTCCACTTTCCCGCACTATTCCCATTTTAAAAGAATTCATTCATGGGATGTGAGCACTGTTGACAAGGCCAGCATTTGTTGGCCATCCCTAAATTCCCTTGAGAAGGTGGTGGTGATCTGCAGTCCATCTGGCGTAAGTACACCCACTTTGCTACGAGGAAGAGAATTCCAGGTTTTTGACCCAGCAACAGTGAAAGAGCGGTGTTATAGTTCCAAGTCAAGATTATGCTTCACCCAGAGGTGAACTTGTAGGTGGTGTTGTTCCCATGTGTCTACTGCTCTTGTCCTTCTAGGTGGTAGAAGTCGTAGGTTTGGAAAAGGAGCCTTGGTGAGATGCTGCAGTGCAACTTGTAAATAACACACACTGCTGGCACTGTACATCAGTGGCAGAGGGATTGAATGTTTAAGGTGGTGGATGGTGTGCTGATTAAGCAGGCTGCTTGTTCTGGATGGTGTCGACCTTCTTGAACATTAATGAAACTGTATTCATCCAGGCAAATGGAGATTATTCCATCATGCTCCTGACTTTGTGCTTTGTGGACAAGCTTTGGGGAGTAAGGAGGAGAGTTACTCGCCACAGAATTCCCAGCCTCTGACCTGCTCTTATTGCCATAGCTCAGTTCAGTTCAGTTTCTGGTCAATGGTGACTCCCAGGATATTGATGGTAGGATTTCAGCAATGACAATGCCATTGAATGTCAAAGGGAGATAATTAAATTCTCTCTGTTGGAGATGGCCACTTCCTGGCCTGAGTTTACTTGTTACTTATCAGCCCAAGCCTGAATATGGTTCAGGTCTCGCTGCATGCGGTATGGACAATTTTAGTATCTGAGTTGTCATGAAATGTGAACATTGTGCAATCATCAGCGCATATCTCCGTTTCTGATCTTATGATGACAAGAAGGTCATTGATGAAGCAGCTGAAGATGGTTGGGCCTAGGACACTACCCTGAGGAACTCTTGCAGTGATATCATGGAACTGAGATGATTGACCTCCAACAACCACAAACTTCTTTCTTTGTGCTAGGAATGACTCCAGCCAGTGGAGAGTTATCCCCAAATCCCATTGACTCCAGTTGTTCTAGGGCTCATTGATGCCACACTTGGTCCAAATGCTGCCTTGATGTAAAGAATTTTATATATTGCAATTAATAATCTCTCATTTTTCTAAACTCCAGAGATGATAGGCCCAGTCCACTCAATCTCTCCTCATAGGACAATTCTCTCACACCAGAAACCAATCCAGTGAACTGTTGTTGCATTCCCTCTGGGCAAAGTAAGGAGACCAAAACTACGCACACACACCTCCAGGTGTAACCTCACCAATATCCTGTAAGGTACTAAGACTTCTTTACTCCTATAATTCATCCCATTTAACAAAAACTAACATATCATTTGCCTTCCTAATTGCTTGCTGTACCTGCATGTTAACTTTCTGTGATCCATGTACAGTTCCATTGAATACAAACATTTCTCAGTCCCTCAACATTTAAAAAATATTCTTTTTAATTTTGCCTCCCCAAGTGGATCACTTCACACTTTGAGGCATTGTATTCTATCTGCTGTATTCTTGCCAACATCCAACCAATCTTTATCCCTCTGCAGCCTCTGAGCCCTCCTCGCTGTTTACTTCCCCACCCAACTTTGTATCCTCAGCAAACGTCGGTACATTACACTGATTCCTCTCATCCTAGTTATAGTATAAATTGTAAATAACTGGGTCCCCAAGTGCTGATCCTTGCAGTACCCCCTAGTTACAGCCTGCCAACCCAAAAATGCCCTGTTTGCTCTTACTCTCTATTTTCTGTCCCTTAACTAATCCTCAGTTCATGTAAATATATTATCCACATTCCCATGAGCCCTAATTTTGTGCAATAGCCTCATGTATGGCACCTTATCAAATGCTTTTTGAAAATCCAAATACACCGTTTTCCCCTAGTCCACCTTACTAGTTACATTCTCAAAAAACTCTATATGCAAACACTATTTCCCTTTCATTAATCTATGTTAATTCTGCTTAATGCTATTATGATTTTCTTACCAGATCCCTAATAATAGATTTCTTGCATTATGCCTGCTATTGGTGTTAGGTTTATTGGCCTATGCCTCCCCATGTTGTCTCTTCCTTCTAATAAATAGCAGGTTTATGCCTGCTGCCTTCCAATCCTTGGGAAGTGTCCAAGAATCTAAGGAATTCTGGAAGGTCAAAACCAATCCATCCACTGCCTGTGCAGCTACCTCTTTTATAACCCTAGGACGCAGGTCACCAGGTCTGGGGATTTGCCACCACTTAGTCCCATCAATTTCTTCAGTACTACACTTTTACTTATACAGAAGCTCCTCATTCTCAATTGATTTCCCCATCTTTGTGGATTTTTTTTGTGTGTCTTCTACCAAGACGACAGACATCAAATATTTGTTCAAATGTCTCTGCCATTTCCTTATTCCTCATTATAATTTCACCTGTCTCTGCCACTAATAGGCCCATATTTACTTACACTAATCTTGTTCTATTTACATACCTATAGAAACATTTACAATCTGTCTCTTGCTCATCTACTTCATATTCTCATTTCTCTTTCCTTCTCAATTTTTTGTTCTGCTTTAGCTGAATTCTAAAATGCTCACAGTCCTCAGGCTTACTACTCTTTGTGGCAACATTATAAGCCACCTTTGACTCTTGTTAGCCACTGTTGGGTCACACTTTCTGCCTTAATGAAATGTATGTTTGTTGCAAATTATGTATTAATTCTTTAAATGCTTGTCTGCCATCGTATCTTTTTATATTGTTTCCCAATCTACCTCAGCCAACTCACCCTTCACACCAATGTAGTTTGCTTTGTTTAGATTTAAGACCCTTTTCTCAGGCTTAACTAAATCACGTTCAAATTCAATATAAAATTCTATCATATTATGGTCATTCTTCCTTAGATGCACCTTTACTTATTAGTGTATTTTCTAGTTGATTCCTCGACACAATGATCTAGATTTTGTATACGTTCCATGAATTTGCCCTATGATTCATACTATTGTTGCAAATTTGGTTTGCCCAGTCTGTGTTAAGGTTAAAGTTCCCCATCATTATTGCATTGCCCTTAACAACGTGAAGCTCTACTTTCCTGATTTATGCTCACTGTGTCTTAACTCCACCCAGCTGATCCTACTTGATCTTCTGAGCTTGGATCTCTTCTTTCTACTGTCTTTACCCCATTCTTTATCAGGCTACACCTGCTCCTTTTCCATCTTGCCAATCTCTACAAGTTAAGTATCCTGGAATACTTAGTTTCCAGCCTTGATCACTTTGCAAATTTGTCTCTGTAATAGGTATTAGATCAAACCTAATAATTTCTGACAATGTTATTAATTTAATTTGTTGGAAATGGTTCACTACATCCTTCCCCACAGTTTCTCTTCCAATGTCAATGGCCTAGCTTGATTCAACACCCACCTCTCCCAATGAAGCCAGTCTGAGATATGCCCTACAGGTCCATCTTCGCCAACCTTCCTTTGTTTGCATGCTAACTTCAGCAACATCAGTCATAGTCACAGATAATTTACATGTGTATGCTGAAGACCCCCAGCTCACTTCTGTCACGATCCCTGATTCTTTGTTTACCACTAATTGAACAGACAGCACAGAACATTATGTCCTGAATTAGCAAGGACTTCCTTCAATTCAACATTAGCAAGGCCAAAGAATGCTGTTTAATTTCTGTCAAAAACTGTGCATCTTAACCCAGACTCCAACCTTCTCCTTGGCAGCTCATTCATGCCAAGTCCAATAGTGTGCAGTCTCAATATTCTGTTTGATTCTGAGATGAGTTTCAAATCCCACATCAAGATCCCTTATTTCCACCTTTGCAATATTGCCCTCCTCCACCACTACTCCCACTGAGACAATTATTCACACTAACTTCCAGACTCAATGACTTACTTTCCTTGCTGATCTCTTAAGCTTCATTTTTCACAAGTTGCAACTTGCCTAAAACTCTGCTATTGCTCCCTATCATCTCTGTTCTCACCAGCCTTCAGTGCTTTCATATCCAGTGATCTTTTTCTTGTCCTGCAGCTCCCCTCCTGGCTTTGCCCTTCCCTGCCTCCGAAACCTCTTTCTGTCAAAAGCATTTGCCTTTCTGACTTATGCAGCATCTTTCCTGCTGCCCCCTCATTCCCACACTGGTATATACTCCATCTCACAACCTGTGAATTTAATCATACTTTTTGGCTACTGACCTCATCCTTTACCCCGACACAGCTTCATTTGAGTATTTTTGTTTTTGTGATTGGTTTTAGGACATTTTATTGCATTAAAAAGGCTCAACGTTAAGTGCAAGTTGTTACCTACCATAATACTACAAATATTTTTTCTGCAGTAGTTGCTGATGAGTCGGTGAAGTTTTTTAGTTTCATAATGTATCTGTAACGAAGTTAGAAAATGAAGAGTACACTTAAATATTTAAGTGTTTTACAGAATGCTGATTGAAAATGGAAATTGACAATAGAACACTGTTACTTTGCAATCACATTAGAATCATTAATGGCTGAGGAAAGTGATTAGTTGGTTGATGAGATCAAGACATGATGATACTTACTTAATTAAATCCACTGTTTCAGAAAACATGGTATAAGCAGACTTCGGTGGCTGTGCCTCACTTTCCATGGCTATTCCACTTTCAACAAATGACAGTGCAGCATCCAAGTAATTGAAAGCTTTCCCAATCTTGTCTAACTAAATTGTGGGAAAAAAATAGGCTTAATGTTAAAAAGATGGTCATTCTTTTGATTTACTTACCATGAGATTTATATTGAAATAAAAAACTTCAGCTGAATCTCTGGTGTGCAGTCAGATTCTCTCAGCTGGGGTAGCAGTTTGAGCACTACGATGTGCCACAGAACCCCTGGGTTAGAGTTTAGGCGTTTACAGGGTCACTGGATTTAGGACAGGGTTAAACAAGGCTCAGCTCTGCTGCCCTTGCCCATGACCAACAACCACCATCAAAACACGCACATAAATAACGGCCACTCAGGCAAGTTACTGAAGGATGCTCGACAGCCAAGCACTTTATTGCAGCACAAGTGGGCGGGGTGGGCTGTCTGGGGGAGGAAATGCCACTGAACTAGTAATCCAGAGACCCAAGATAATGCTCTAGGGACACAAATTCAAATGCTATCATGGCTGCTGGTGAAATTTACATTCAATTAATTAATAAACCTGGAATTAAAAGCTAGTCTCAGTAATGGCGTCCATGAAACTATTGGATGGTCGTAAAAACCAATCTGGTCACTAGCGTTCTTTAGGGAAGGAAATCTGCTGTCTGGCCTACGTGCGATTTTGGACCCACAGCAATGTGGTTGACTCTTAATTGCTTTCTGAAATGGCCTAGTATGCCACTCAGTGGTACAAAATTGCTTTGAAAAAGTGGAAAGGAAGCTGTGGGTGCACCTACACCACAGACTGCAGGAGGTTTAAGAAGGTAGCTCCCCACCACCTACTTGAGGGCAATTAGGGATGGGGCAACAAATGCTGACCTTGCAGCAATACCCACATCCCACAAAGTGTAGAAGGAAAATTTCATCAGTGAAGAACATTACAGTTTTTAAAAAAATCTAGCTTAAACAATTACTGCGAGCCTCTAGTCCTGTGTTCATCTTGTGCAAACCGTGAAAAACAGAACATCATAAACAACACAATCGATTGAAATGAAGGATGCATATAATCATTTACAGATTTTTTTCTTTTTGTCACACTCTCCCTTAAATCAAAACTTTCTACCAAAAAAAACTTCAATTTCTAGAGGTTTTATCTCTTCACTGGAGAATGTAAAAAAAAATCACAAATTAATTCTCCACTTGGCTCTAAACACGGCAGTGCCAAAGATGAAGAAACATGCCCACTGTAAATATAGCAGATGAAGTACTAATGATAAAAGGATAAAACTGACTCTCTTATAGGACAATCACACACAAGCAATCATCAGAAGTCTTTAATCCTGGTTTGGCCAAACCAAGTTCAAAAGTAAAGGTATCGTTTTTCTTAGAAAAAGATAACCATCAGCCTACAGGAAACAAACAAGATATTCAATGCTTTTGTTACAGGTTTATAACTTCAAAACAAGAAACAATTTCATCATTTCTAGATCAACTAGAGGGGCTACTTTTTATTCAAATGTCACTGCTCTCATTAAATGATATGAGGCAAAATTTTTCGCTTGGTGGACAGGCATGTGAACGACCTGCTTGAGCGTGGAACGACACTCGTTGACATCAGGCGAGTGTCTCGATGTAAACGCGTAGTTGCGCGATATTTCAGTTGGTGCCGGCATCAGCAGCGTGCCCCCTGACAATTAGAAGGCCTGTTAAGGCCATTAAATTATCAATTAAGTTAAATTTTTTGCTGCCCGTGCAACCTTATAGCTGGCAGGCAGGCAAAAATGCCAAGCGGCCTTTGCACTTTTTAGGAAACCTCATTCATGGGCAGGATGAGGTTTTCTAAAGCAAATAAAAATAAAATAAAAATTTTATAACTTAATTACTAACAGGTCCTTGCTCATTTGACTCTGTCACGAGGGGACATGTTTTATTACATTTTTAGTTTTTTTTTTTTTATAACTCTTCATCTCCCTGAGTCAGTTTCCCGACCACCCCTGCCAAGCTGTAAATTCCTCCAACTGAATACTTAAAAAAAACCCTAAATACACTGCAGTCTGGAGTTTCCACTAGAATTCACTCGTTCATCTAGTGCAAATGATGTGAAATTGACCTAACTGGCACAAAAGATTGAGGAATTAATGAAGAAGTGATATTCATCACAAATTGAGTTTCCATGAATTTTTCCCCAAGTTTAAAACAATGCGCCATAGGCCAGCCTCACACACAAAACTGGCCACGTTCCAGATTAGATTAATCATCATGGCGAGTTTTCACTAATTGTGCTCTTTTACAGCCCTCAAGGAGACTCAAAAATTAAGTTTTCCTTTTAAGCGAAAGGGCATCAATTGATACCTTTTAAATACTAAATATTCAATTTACAAAGAAAGTGATTGAAGTGCACCAATGAAACTAGTAAATGGTTCAGTATAGTTTTTAAACTTCATTTTCAGTTATTTAAAATCAGATTTCTCACAGGTGGTATACAAGACTCTGATTAAAATGCATATTTATTTTTTACACTACACCATTCTCAGCTGTACTAATAAAATTGCACCAGATTGCCACTTAAATATATCAAAGAATTTTTTTTGTAATGCCAGAGGAAACAGACAATTCTGCCCAAAGCAGAATTCTTTGACCACCACTACAAGCCCTGTACCCTCACCAACTCTAGTTCCCTCTCTGGCCAGGGTCATGAGCTGAACTAGCTGCTTGCGAACTTACTGTCCTGTCCGACTTCAAGCGGAGCTTCCCAATTCCATATTCTTTCCATCACAAAGACTGCCTAATTTCATCTCTAATATTGCACACCTCTTTTTTCACCTCAGCCCAACTACCTCTGAAATTATCATCTGTGTCTCAGCATCTCCGAAGTTCTCCTGGCCAACTGCAAATATTCCATAAATTTGAGGTCATCCAAAGCTTTGTTACCCATATTTTATCTTGTACTGGTTATACTTCCCCATCATCCTTGTCCTTGCTAACTTATGTTGACTCTTAGTTCCCCATCCCCTCGACAACTGTCTCTAAATTTAAAATTCTCTTCCTGCTGTTTAAATGCCTCCATGCCTTCTCCACTCTCTTTACTTTGAACCTTCTCCAGCTCATAAGGCCCACTTGTTGGTCAAGCTTTTGGTCAATTTACCTAAGCACCCCTTTGTGAGTTCACCATCCCTTTTTTCATTCATGCCTCTGTGAATCATCTTGGGATCTTGGTGGCTGAAGGTGTGATATAAATGCCAGTTAGAGTTGGTGTTGCCGTTTCCTTCATAAGTGAAGCAGAGCCTACAGAATCATAGAATATCACAGTACCAAAACAGGTAATCCTGTCCATCAGTTCTGTGCTGCTTTTTAATCCCATTATCATGAAGGTTCCTCATTCATTCTAAGAGTCTTTTTTAAGTGACTAATCTAATTGCCTTTTAAAAAGAATTATGGATTTATCTTCGAAAGCAGTTTGGAGTTGAATTCCCGGTTAATTTTTTTTTTCAAGTTTTCCTTTAATTCATTTTGTAATTACCTCAATGAGCAGTGGAAATACTCCCATTACTATATCATAGCCTCTCATAGGCTCGAAATTCTCTATAGGTTATGTAACTTTTATATCTCTATTTTAAAAAACAAACTTGAGTCTCTTTTTGTAACAGACTCCTCATCCCCAGTTAACAACCTGGTGAATTGACTGTGAACCTTTCCATTTCTTTGATATCTATGCCAGTAGGTTTACACGATCTACGGAAAGGGTGAACTTGATGTGCCAAATGGCATTTTCTTGGATGCTTTTTATGCTCTTAAGAGTCAGGCTTCCATTTAAATGATTGTCAACTTTGCCAGCTTATCAGGCAAGAAAGATTCAACCAAAGCCTAATACTGCAAAGCGAATGCTTTGTTTCTCCACAGTGCTAATAATGTCACCAAGAATGACTTACCATGACATCAGCCTTGTGCTTTATTTTTTTGGCTTCTCGCAAGTGATGCTCCACTGGATATTGCCTTAAGAGAAAGGGGCTAGAGGTCAGTATGAAGCTGTAGTCAGTCTAGGTTATATTTTACAGCATATTTTGGTGCTAAGGAAAAGAACAAGCAAAATCAAAAAAAATTACTTGTCATCAAACTTGAGTAGCGGCCTTGAGGGTTTGGAATTTCCATGAGGGAGGGATTGTTCTGGAGTGGTATTACTGGCAGTACCTTGGTAAGACACCTGTGGATAGGAAAGTTTTACAGATGTTCATTTTAATCCTTTAAAAGTCACAATTGTACAAAACAAAATCCACCAGGTTTCGACTTTCCTGAAAGGGCAAATATACCATTTGACATGGCACAGACCCACAAAGAACGAGATGATCCTATCATCCATCCCATGTTTGTGCTGAATTTGTAGATCTCAGGAGGGCTGCAATGGTGGCATTATGAATGCTTTCAATGCATCTCAGCGAGGGGGGAAAATCGCCTTTTCAAGCCAATTGCTATCTATTGACCATTGCTGAAAAGTGCACATTTGTGTTTGGGGTGAGGATGGCTGCAATACTTCTACCCAGGTTCCACATGAAAAGCAACCACTTGATCAAGACTGCAGAAGCCTGGCGTCATGAGAATATAATAATTTTCATAATATTGTGATTTATTGTAAGGTAGGTTAATAGTGGGGTTTGGATTAGTTTCTCTGTTTGAGGCTGTGAGATCGTGGGGGCTTTAATTTAATTGCAGACAGCTGGTCTGGGGCTTTGGAGTTATCAAAAGAGAAGCTAGGTTTGAAATGCTAAATATGTGAACGTGGTTGAAGTTTTAGGATGTGAGGTGTGAAGAACACTTGCATTTATCATCTGCTGTGCCATAGCAAAGTTGGGGGCTCGTTGGGAAAAGCTTGTTATGGCACAGCGGATGGTAAATGCAAATGTTCTTCACACCTCACATCCTAAAACTTCAACCATGTTTACATATTTAGCATTTCAAACCTAGCTTCTCTTTTAATAACTCAAAAGCCTTCAGGCGAGTTGTCTGCAATTCAATTAAAACCTCACACACACAACTTCACACAGAGAAACTAGTCCAAACCCCACTATTAACCTACCTTTACAATAAATCACAATAATATTATGAAAATTATATTTTCACGACACCTGGCCAAAACCCTCAAACCATGCTTTAACCAAGGGTCACTGTTTTTGGGAGAGAATGGGGAAACTGCAGTAAAGGAACAAAGATCCTCCCACTGAAACTTTGCTATAAGTTTCCACTTTATTCTATAACATTATTCAATTGCCAATGATTTTAATAATCAGCGCCCTCAGTCATTTATCAAAGTAATGTTCATTTTACACACAATAAAAATGAAACCATATGCAAATTGTCCAGACATTGATCCAAGAATCCTTAAATCACTTCAATATTTCAGTACAAATAAAAACTACAAATCTGAAATGAAAACAGGAAAATGCTGGAAAACACAGCAGACCCACCAGCATCTGTAGTGAGAAATGACCGGTGTAAAAGCTGCTGCAGTGCATCCTATAGATCATTCCTACCACAGTGACAGTGCACTAAATACTAAATTCAGTGCCAAGGCACTGATTAAGCGAACTTCTCGGTCCTGGATGGTGTCGAGTTTCTGAAGTACAGTCATCCAGGCAAAATGCGAGTATATCATCACACTCCTGCCTTGAGCCTTTACATGGCACTGAGGCTTTGAGAAGCCAGGAGGCGAATCACTCTTCATACAGTATCTAGCCACTATTCTGCTCTTGTAGTCAATGTTAGCGGCTGGTCCTGTTAAATTTCTGGTCAGTGACGACTCAGAAGCACATTAATGATTGTGGGGGGTGGGGGGGTGGTGAGGGGAATGCCCAGGTTTTGCCTTGCTCAGAGAGTGGTCATTGCTTAGCATTTATATGGCATAGGTTGCATTAGTTCAGCGCTGGAAGACGACCTAAGCTTGAAAAGTCAGAATGTAGAATCAGTCAGGTAGAGGTAAGAAATAGTAAAGGTAAGAGGTCACTTAAGGGACCTATAAACTACTCCCACAACAGTAGTTACATTGTAGGACAGGGCATACAGGAAATAATAAATGAGGTGTGTATAGCAGATTTTAATCTACATGTAGATTGGGAAAATCAGATTGGTAAAGGTAACCTGGAAAATGATTTGACAGTGTTTTTGGGATAATTTCTTAGAATAGTACATTCTCGAGCCAACCGGGGAGCAGGCTATCCCAGATCTGGTAAATGCAATGAGATAGGACTAATCAATAACCTCTTGGTAAAAGAGCCTCTAACTGACAGCGATCACAACATGATAGAATTTCATATTCAGTTTGAAAGTGAGAAGTGTGGGTCCATGATTAGTGTTTTAAATCTAAACAAAGGTAACTATGAGGGTATGAAGGCAGAACCGGTTAAGGAGAATGGGGGAAACTAGGTTAAAAGATAGGTCAGAGGGTTGTAGTGGCAGAATTTTAAGGAGATATTTAATAACTTTCAGCAAAAATTTATCCCAGTGAAAGAAAAACTCAGGAGGATGCATTATCCATGGCTAAATAAGGAAGTCAGGGATAGTATTAAATTGAAAGACACACTGTATAACTCTGCAAAGATTAGTAATAGGTCAGAGGATTGGGCAGACTTTCAGAACCAGAAAAGAATGACTAAAAAGATAATAAAGAAGCAAAAAGCAGAGTATGAGAGAAAGTTAGCTAGTAATGCAAAAACAGTAAGAGTTTCTACAAGTACTTGAATAGGAAAAGAGCAGCTAAAGCTTGTGTTGGTCCTCTAGAGTGTGTGTCTGGGGAATTGATCAAAGAAACGGGAGAGACGTTGAACAGGTATTCTGTGTCTGTCTTCATGGTAGAGGACTTAGAAAGCCTCCCAAAAATAATTGAAAATCAAAAGGTGATAGGGAGGGATGAACTTAAAATAATCACCACCACCAGGGAAAAAGTGCTAGGAAAGCTATTAGATCTAAAGGCTGACAAATCCCAAGGACCAGAGGCCTGCATCCTAGGGTCTTAAAAGTCGTGGCGGAGAGTAGATGCACTGATTATAATCTTCCAAAATTCCTTAGGTTCTGGAAGGGTCCAAGCGGATTGCAAAACAGCTGATATAACACCTTTATTCAAGAAAGGAGGAAAGTAGAAAGCAGGAAACTACAGGCCAGTTAGCCTAACATTTGTCATAGGGCAAGTGTTAGAATCCATTATTAAGGAGGTTATAGCAGGATACTTAGAAAATTATATGATTAGGCAGAGTCAACGTGGGTTTGTCAAAGGGAAATCATGTTTAACTAGTTTTATTAGAGTTTTTAATGAAGTAACATTCAAGATGGATAAAGGGGAGCCAGTAGATGTGGTGTACTTGGATTTCCAAGAGACATTTGATAAAGTGCAACATCAAAGATTACTGCACAAGAGCACATGGTGTAGGGGGTAGCATATTAGCATGGATAAGGATTGGTTAGCAAGCAGGAAGCAGAGAGTAGGGATAAATGGGTCTTCTTTGGATTGGCAAGCTGTAACCAGTAGACTGCAAAGGGATTGGTGCTGGGTCCTCAACTATTTACAATCCATATCAATGATTTGGATGAAGGGACAGAATGTATGGTCGCTAAGTTTGCCAATGACACCAAGATAGGTAGGAAAGTCAGTTGTCAAGAGGAGGTAGAGAGTCTGCAAAGGGATATAAACAGGTTAAGTGAGTGGGCAAAAAAATTGGTAGCTGGAATGTAAGTAAATGTGAACATGTTCTTTCTGGCAGGAAGGTTAGAAAAGCAGTACACTGTTTAAATGGAGAAAAATATTACGGCACAGAGAGGGGGATCTGGGTGCCCTCGTACATGAATCACAAAGTTAGTATGCAGGTACAGCAAGTATCAGGAAGGCAAATGGAATGTTGTCATTTATTGCAAGAGAAATGGAGTATAAAAGTAGGAATATTTTACTCTAGCTGTACTTCTTAGACAGTCTCTCGGGATCGAGGACGACTGCTTCCACACTAAAAATGAGTTCTCAGGTGAGTGAAGAGAGTCCAATGCACATCCTACAGTCTCTGTCACAGGTGGGGCAGATGATGCTAGAGGGTGAGTGCCTGGGTTACCACACACTCCTTTGTTGTCGACACTTGGCTTTAGCTAGCCCTCGGCGATGAGACTCGAGGTGTTCAATTCCTTCCCAGATGCTGTCCCTCCACTTTGGGTGGTCTTGGGCTACGGATTCCCAGATGTCGGTGGGGATGCTACATTTTTTCAAGGAGGCTTTGAGGGTGTCCTTGAAGCATTTCCTTTGCCCTCTTGGGGCTCGCTTGCCATGTCGAAGCTCCGAGTAGAGCACTTGTTTCAGGAGTGTCATGTCAGGTACATGGATGATGTGACCCGTCCAGCGGAGCTGATCGAGTGTGGTCAATGCTTAGATGCTGGGGATGTTGGCCTGAGTGAGAACACAATGTTGGTGTGTCTATCCTGCCAATGGATTTGCAGGATAACAGCTGTACAGGGCCTTGGTGAGACCAAATCTGGTGTACTATGTACAGCTTTGGTTTCCTTATTTGAAAAAATATATAATTGTTTTAAAAGCAGTTCAGAGAAAGCTTTCTCAACTCATTCCTGGCATGAAGGGATTATCCTATGAAAAAAAAGTCAAACAGGTTGGAGTCTAGAAGAATGAGAGGTGATTTTACTGCAATATACAAGATCCTGAGGGGACCTGATAGGGTGGACACTTGGGGAATGCTTCCATTTGGGGGGGAAACTTGAACTCGGGTCATGGTTTAACCCCTTTTAAGGCAGAGAGGAGGATGATTTTCTTTCTTTCAGAGTGTCATTACAGCATAGAGTGTTCTTCCCCAGAAGGTAATGGAGGCTGGTCCTTAAATTTACTCAAGGCTAAGTTAGATAGATCTTTGTTGGACAAGGAAATCAAGGATTATGTGGGGCAGACAGGAAGGTGGATCTGAGGCCAGAACCAGATCAGCCATGATCTTACTGAATGGTGTAGCAGGTACAAAGGACTGAATTACCTACTCATAAGTCCTATATTCCTAAGTGCTCATCAAAGCCTGAATATTATCCTGGTCCTCCTTTATAGTTTGATACATGCTGCTTTCTTATTGGAGGAATTGTGAATAGAATACTGTGGAACTATCAGAGAACACACCCACTCCTGAGCTCGTAAAGATGACTGGGCCCAAAATGCTTCCTAAGGAATTCTTGCAATGTCCAGGGGCTGTGATGATTGGCCTCTGAAGATCATAACTACCTTCTTATCAGATACAATTCTAGCCACTGAGAGTTTTCACATTGGCTGCAGTTTTGCAGAGGGTTTAGTTAAATACTGCCTTGATGTTGAGGGCAGCTATTGCTACCCTTCCTCTGGTATTCAGCTTGTATCTGTGTCTGAATCAATGCTGGGATAAGCTCCAGAAGAGAGTCAATCAGGCAAAAACTGAACTGAACATTGGTGAGCAGGCAACCCAGGCTGTTTACTAGAAAAGGAAGCTTTCCTTTGAAACAACTTAAATTGAGGAAACTAAACCAGCCAATTAAACAAATTCCACAAATAAATATATGTCCATCAACTAATGTTTAATAAAGCACATTAAATAGTTAAGATTGCATTTGAACAATATCCATATCCACGCATTGACAAATGAAGCAGAGATGGCTTTTTTACCTTGCTTTTCAAGTGCCCTGACTGTTTATCCTCCGTTCTTTTGTGCTTGGAAGATAATGATCTGGATGAAGAGTTATTCTTGCTGTTATGATCCTTGATATCACTCGCACTCATGTTGGAGACTTGACTGGAAGTACTACTGCCACTGTTGTGCCGTTTGTGGGCTACTTTTGCTGGTTTCTGTACAGGAGATGGAAGTGGCAGTAGAAATGGGTTTTCCTTCTCAGAGGAAGACTTGGAAACTCTAAGAGAAGGATTAACAGAGTTTTTTTGTTACTTTCCACTCAGCAAAGTAGAACTAGCCTTTTTCAGATGTTTTACTATCAAAAGTGAAAAGTGCACACTTAAGAGTTCAATAGCATTTTCTAATAGCAACAGAATAGCAAATAAAGAGCCATGAATAAATTACAGTATGTTCTGATAACAGACCCTGAGCAGAAAGCATCTGTCAGCATTACAGTTATCGAAGAATAGAACATGCACCTTCAAATTTGAAATGGAAGGAAAAAGAAAAGCAGAGAGAGAAGCTCCCATTAGAATCTCCACCTCATACGTAATGCAAAAGAGAACTTTGATGTCGATTTATCAGATTACAATTTAGAAAATATATTGACTGCAGGGCTGTGAAAGATATTTAAATTGACAATGATTTTGCTTATATTCAATTTAACAAGATTTTTGTTTCATAAATTAGTAACTGCCTTCTTGAGAGATGTGAAAATATACTTGTACAGCAAGGTCCTACTTGTATAAAGTGCCAGCAGAGATGTGCTTTAATATGTAGCCTGGGTGCCTGGATACCAACTCTTTTAGTGCAATGCTTGAAACTAGAAATACAATGTTTGTTCATGTCTCAGGTACTGGCATTTTTGTTCTATGATTTACACAGAAATGGCTTGCAGTTCATCAAGTTTACATGCTAAATATATTCAAAGTACATTTGTAGGAAGAAGCACTTTTAGCTTTGGCTTGTGAACCAGCAATACCAAGTTCAACAGGTGTCCAATGAGAACTCAAAAGTGTTGCATGGAATCTCTCTCTAGCTAATTTTAGAAATTGAGATACTGGATACACACTGCTTATGACTGGATTCTTTATGGCTTGAAGAGGACAACTTGTTTTCTTTATCCAGCCTTTGCTTTTTGCTCTCACTTGCTTCCACGTCAATCTGAAATAGATCATTTTGAAATAAATTAATTTCATATTGATCCTTTTAATGTCAATATTCAAAATTAAAAATGCATTTTAAAATAATATTTTCCCCCTCAATAGTTATACAAGTATAAAACCTGAAAAATCTCCAACTTAACACTTGAGAGCAGCCCAATAGTTTGAATGGTTCAGCACGTGACAACATCTCAGCAAATTGCGAGCTTGGAACCTGAGAACTTGGGTGAATTTGATCATCTCTCCATTATAGTGTGAGATTTTGGACCACATGATCAAGATGGAATGTCTCTCCGAGAATGGAAAATTACACCATCGTGCTTCTTCTCCTCTTTCTCTTCCCACACTCTCCATGCCAATCACAGCAACATAAATTATATCCCTAGACAAATCCAGAGTTATATTAGCAAAACTGGACAGAAACAACTGCAAGAGCAGAATGGCCTTTAATTGACCACTTAACAGCCTCAATTGGAGGGAGGGCAGAAGAGCCAATGAGGCCTCATCCGTTCCTGTTAAGTCATTGCCAGCTCAGGGGTGGGCAGATAGGTGGTGGGGGGCCCCCTTGCCTGCAAACCCACTTGCAGGGCACAACAAATTTCTGCCCAATATTTCTTTGAGAAAGAGAGAGGGGGAGGGTTTGAGGGAGTGTTTTGGTGAGGACCACTGCTTTCATTTCTGCACTTAACCTTATAGCACAATGTGATCAGGAATTCATCAGGCAAGAAAACAGATTTAAAAGCCCAAATTCCACAGGCATTGTTGACTGCCATCTCAATTAGTTTTCTTTAAAAGTTTAGATTTTTGTGTTGATTTAAAGCAATTACGAAATGATAGAATTATAATTTGTTGTATAATTTTCTCCAGTAATTAGAACCATGGTTAGTATTCATATTTTATTGCCCCCCACAACCTCAAAAATCACTAACTCATCCAAATGACATGGTTGACTACTTCATCTGTTTGGCTGACCAGAATTTTCTTCTAATTAAACGTTAGGCAGACCAGAGTCACTATTTTCACCCCTGCCACAAATTCTATTTCCTAGCCATCGATTCCATCTCCCCCTCTAGCAACTGTCTCAGGCTAAGTCAAACTGTTTACTTTGGCATCCTATTCAACGCTAAGCTAGGTTTCCAATCCCATATGCTCACCATCAAGATCCCTCATTCTCACCTCCATAACACTGTCCATCTTTGTCCTTCTGCTGCTAAAACTTCCAGTCTTACCATTGTTACCTCCAGACTAGACTACTGCAGTGCTCTTCTGGTCAGCATCTCATAAATCTGAACTCATCTAAAACTCTGCTGCCTAAATTCTAACTCTCACCATGTCTCACTCAGCCATTTCCTGTGTGTAAGCTGGCCTAGGCTGGCTCCTGGTTCATCAAGGATTTCAAAATTCTCATCTTGGTATTCCCATCCTGTTCAGTCCCTTTCTAACAGCACTGTGGGTATGCCTACGCCACATAGACTGCAGTGGTTCAAGAAGGCAGCTCACCACCCACCTTCTGAAGGGCAATTCAGGATGGGCAATAAATGCTGCTCTAACCAGTGATGCCCGCATATCATAAATAAATAAAAATGGATTCCTGCAGCTCTACAAACCTCCAATAATTCTTGTGTTCCTTCAACCGTAACCTGTTCCATTTCCCCACTCTCTTCACCCCACCACTGGTGGCAGTTCCTTCAGCACCTAGACCTTAAGCTCTGGAATTTCTTCCCTAAGCCTCTGTTTCCTCTTTTAAAACATACCCCTTAGGCCAAGCTTTTGTTTCACCTAACCAAAAGTCTACTTCTTTAGCCTGGTGGTGGGGTGGTGGTGGTGGTGGGAGTGGGTGTAGGGGAGAAATACTTTTAAAAAAATATCTCAGCAAGAAAAGACAATCTGGGATGCATTGTCTGACAGGGTGGTGGAAACCAATTTGAAAGTAACACTCAAGATGGACAAGATGCTTGAAAATGAAACATTTCCAGGGCTTTCCTAAAGGAGCACAGGAGCAGGAGTAATTGTACAGTTCTTTTCAAAGGGACAGCACAGGTGTGATTGTTCTGTCCCAGCAGATTCAATATTTCTATGAATTGCAACCTTGGACTTTTATTTTACAAAGGAGCTATCGTTTTTCCAACAGAAAGTATTATAAATAGCAACATTTTACATAGTATATGGTGTGATCTGAGAAATACATTGGATAAATTCTGGCATTTGAGTCTAAGAGTGACATTATTTCAAACTTCCAGATAGCACAAGACATAAAACCAATGGGACTGTTTTGAATGTTGAAGTTAATATATTGTGGGTTTTTATTTAGGTATTTCATCAATAAATTTGTGGCAGAATTTCCTTTTTCCCCTGACTTGGAAATATATCACTGTCGCTGGATCAAAATCCTGGAACTCCCTCCCTAACAACGCTGTAGGTGTCCCTACACCACATGGACTGCAGTGGTTCAAGGCGGCAGCTCACCACCACCTTCACAGGGGCAACTAGGGATGGGCAATAAATGCTGGCCTAGCCAGTGACACCCACATTCCGTGAAAGAATGAATAAAGAAATGTTTTACCCAGACTATGGTGCAGTAGTGAGTGATGTGGATACTTATGTATACAAACACAAGAACATATAGGGCAGAATTTTTCCCGCATCGGGGGGGCTTGGTGGGAGTGGTCACGGAGCTGCCTGCGATCAGCTCCGCACCGCCATTTTATGTAGGCCATTTTATAATATGCAAGCAGTGGTGCTAAGCACTACCTGTGCGGGGCAGGGGGAGTTGGGTCCTGTGCACAAAAGAGTGCTTCAATCTCCCTGAGGCACAGCGCTGCCTCAGGGAGATTAGTGATTTTTTAAAAAATAAACAAACGCGATGAAAATTTAACGAAACATGTCCCCTCAACATGAGATGGGACATGTTCTTATTTTTCATAGAAACAGTTTATTTAAGTTGCAAAAGCTTTAGGAAACCTCATCCTGCTGGTGATTGAGGTTTCCGAAAAAATGTAAAGACCACTTGGCCTTTTCACCTGCCCGCCAACCATGAAGACAGCGTAAAGTTGAACTTAATTTGTTAATAGACCTTTTAAATATCTGTGGGCATGCAGCCGACTCCGGCGCATGCCTGCCGAACGAAACATCGCAAGACAGCGCCATGATGTCAGGACATACGCCCAACGTCATTGCGCGTTATTTTACATGCCAGTGTACTGCGCCCGCTCCCACATGCCGACTGAAAAATCCTGGCCATAGTTCCTAAATCATATTGGAATAATATAACCATTGGTAAGTGCATTCCCTGGTATAATACATTAACGATGAAAAAATCAAGCAGGTGACCATGGTGCAGAAAGAGGGCCAGGATTATCACTCCTTTTACCCAATTAGAGTATTTCTACTAGAAAGTGTTTTTGGATGTCGTAAGAGTGTTTATTGGACTTTTGTGCGATTCCTCCCTTTTGTCTAAAAGTCTTCCATTCACTGGTCCAACTCGCAAAAGAAAAATGGCAACTTTGGTAAGCTGGAGGAGCCTGCTGTTGTCTGTGGAACAGTATTCCAGCAAGACCTGTCAAATTGAGAGAGTTGGGGAAAAGGGTGGGGAGAAGCGCACTGAAATGCACCCTTATCAACTAGCAGCACACATCACATCTAAGCAAGGAAAACAAGAGTAGGGAGACAAAAGTCCCTTGCCCACACTTCAAAACAGTACCTCCCTTAAAACTGGGCATATTCCTTAGCCCACTTAAAACATTTTATCCTATTACTCAAACAATTCGCAGCTACTCAGTAAAGAGCATGGATGAGGCTAAACATTTTGAAATTTATGTTCCTCAAGCAACTCTCTGCGATTGCATCATTCTCTAAGTATTCAAGTCATTATCTTTTCTGAGTACATTACAGCATCACTGCAACACGAAAATGCCTGACACCTTAGCCAATTGGTGGGTTAAATACCACCTGTACTCTGGCCAAACAGGCCATGATTAATGGGGAACAGGATGCTGACAAAACATTGGTAGAAACAGAGATTGTAGAGGGAATGAATGGGGTGAAAACTGATAGGCAAGTTGTGCTAGGAATGCTGGCCAAGGTTGAAGGGGATAAGTCACGATCAAGGTGCCTTGCATTCATAGTTGCTAAAGGAAGTCAGGGTGAGGATAGCGCAAAGGTTTGCCATAATCTTTCCTAGATACAGGGAAGGTGCCAGAGGATTGGAGAGCGGCAAATATGGCACCCTTATTAAAGAAAGGGCTTTGGATTATTAACCAGAGACCAGTCAGTTTAACACCAGTGGTGGGTAAGGAATTAGAAATAAGTCAATGCATGGCAGAATGACTCAAAGGGCTGATTGGCCTACTTCAGTCCTGTGTTTAATAATCAATGAAAATCACCAGGCAATTAGGGAGGCTTGAATCAAGGAGAATCAGCTTGGATTTGTAAACATCAGGTAGTGCTCGACTGATTTAACGGAATCTTTTTGATGAACTAACAGAGAAGGTTGATGAGTGGAAAGCAATGAATGCTGTTTATATTGATTTTAAGAAAACATTTGACAAAAGTACCACACGGATGGCTGGCTGACAAAATTGAGGTTCATGGAATTGAAGGGTCAGTGTCAGCTTGGATTAAAGAGTTGCCTTTCGGACAGAAAACAGCAAGTCGTGATAAATGAGCATTTTTCAGACTGGAAATTGGTAGATGTGGTGTTCTCCAAGGGCCAGTGCTAGGACCACTACTTTTTTTGCAATATGTAAGTGACTTGGATGTTGGAATAAAGAGTAAAACTTCAAAATTTGCCAATGATACAAAACTTGGAGGCATGGCAAACAGTGAAGCTGATGCCAATCAACTGTAACTGGACATGTTATGCCAGTAGAATGGGCAGACAAGTGGCAGATGCAATTTAAAACAAAAGAGATACATTTAGGCAGTAGGAATAGGGAGAGGTAATATAGACTTAATGGCACAGTTGTAAAGAGTGGCCAAGAACAGAGAGACAAGGGTAATCATGGGCATAGATCCTTGAAAGAGGCAGGACATATTGAAAGAGCAGAGCATGTGGGATCTTGGGCTTATAAATAGAGGTATAGGGTACAAAAGCAGGGAAGTTATGCCGAACCTTTATAAAGCTCTGGCTAGGCCTCAACTAGGCTAATGCATCCAGTTCTGATCACCATACTTTAGGAAGGATGCAAGAGTCTTTGAAAGGGTGCAGAGGAGATTTACCAGAATGATTCCAGGGATGAGGTATTTTAACTACAAGTTTAGGTTAGAGAAGCTGGGGTTCTTCTCCTTGGAACAAAGGTGGTTGTGGAGTGATTTGATAGAGGTGTACAAGATGATGACAGGTTTAGCTAAGGTAGACAAAAAAAAGCTGTTCCCATTAGCTGACTGTACAAGGACCAGGGAACACAGGTTTATGATTTTGAGCAAGAAATGCAGGGGGATGTGAGGTAGAAACTTACCGGAATAGAATGGAGGAATGGGGATCGGACTCGAAACGTTAACTCTGTTTCTCTCTCTACAGACGCTGTTAGGTCTGCTGAGTTTTTCTAGCATTTTCTGTTTTTGTTTCATGGGGATGACTGGGTTATTCTACAGAGCACAGATGGACTCAATGGGCCTAAGCTTATTAAGTTGATCAACAAGTCAGCGCCTGGATGAAGATTCATATCGGTAGTGCTCAACATTTTGCATGCATTGCAATTTTTTTTGAAAAATTAGAGAACCTAAAGCTCCACAGATTTATTGAGAATAAATGATGTGGTGGAGAAAAGGATGGAAAGAACCACCTGGCATTTCTCAGATATGCTGCCCATAAATTGTATAAAACTTTTCTGAAATGCACTGTATTTCTCTGGCCAAACTCCTTGGCAGAATAAAAACAATTTGGATAAAATGTTTCACTTTACGTTCATGCCATGAAAGAAAGTCTTGCACTAAGCAGTACAAAATACAGAGGCTCCTTCCTTTGCAACAAAAGACAGGAGAAATGTCAAAGCACTTTCACATTTAAATTCAAGGTGCCATGAGTGCAATGCTCAAAATGAAAGACTACAACCTCCATGGTGTTCCCCATTTACCTTGGTTTGGAATCAAGGCCTACTGCAGATCATAAAACTATAAATCTTGAGTTTAGGCAGCAAAATTCTAGCTCTGCAAATTTAAATGTGTGTGGAAATCGCAGCTCTCGAAAACACAGGCTTCCAATGACATCACATGCTAGAAGCCCCCTGCTTTATATTAGAAATGTCATGGACAGCAGGAGTACTGAGCATTTTCAGTGTAAGATTCTGCAGCCCTAATTGCCATCCTACTGGACAAAGTGCACATGACACATTTGGGTCTCCATTGAAATGGTTCTGCTGAGGGGCCCACAAAAATGGTGCCGTATCCTATGAAGAATTGCCATCGTGGCACTGGGTTGCTCCTGGTCCTGCAACCACACATGGCATAGCTGGCTCCAGCACTGAAGCTGACTTCACTCCAGCACCAGGCTGTTTGTTTTGGTGAGTTTCGTCAGAGAAGGTACATTAGCACCACAGTTAAAGTTCGCAGGCTTATGAAAAGCCACTCCAAATTTATGTCCCCAATTCAGCATGAAAACCAAAGCATAAATAAAGGTCATTAAAGTTGTGGTCACAATCTGAGGAAATCAAACAGTGACATGAAAAGCCTCTCAGCAATAATGGAAGAATGATTTGCCCTTAACTGCCATAAATGCTTCTTCCGTCAACAATTATGTCTGGTCAAAAGATGCATGGGAATTGGGAGGCTTTGTTGATGGAAGGAAAGGAACAGCAAGAAAAGAAAAACAACTCACCACGTGCTTTCTCTTGATCTTGCTGGATGAACTTTCCTTGCTCTCCCTCAATCCTTCCTGATTCTTCTGGCTAGTACATTCCAGAATACAGTTCTTGGATTGTTGACCCTCTTTGCCAGACAATGATGGGATTCGTGACAGCAAACTTAGATCGATTTTTACCACTAACGGCCAGTGAACTTTGGTCTCTCTAATTGGGGACAGCAAACCCTCAACACCCCTGGCAGGCAAAACCTGATCTGTGAGAAGGTTGTCATTTACCTGATTGACTGGTTTACTCAATTTAGTCCTATTTTCCTTTGGGATGGTTTTACTGGTGCTACTGCTGTTTTCTTCTTTGACCTTACCAGGTTTATTAACGTTGGGGCGAATTTCCTTCCTAACCTGACTGTCAGGTTTCTCGATGCTGGTCCGTGTTACCTCCATAACCTCATTAGTGGGATGAAGGAGGGAAGTCCTGTTTACCTCTTTGGCATCAGTGACAGGTTTGTTAATATTAGACTTGCTTACAGTCTTGACCTCAGTGGCAGATTTACGGAAGGTAGTCCTGCTTTCCTCCCTGGCCGGTTTACTGATATTAGCCCCATTTTCAACATGTGGCTGTTTATGAGGTACAAGGGATGCAGGAGGCAGACCTGAACACAAAGGTGGCTCATCTTTGTTGGAACCTTGATCTGTAGACAAAGAGTTTCGACCTACAAATTGCTTGGATTTGGGAGCATTGTGGATGGGACCCTTGTGCTTTTTCCTGTCAGATGAAATCTTGGCTGAAGAGCCGGATTGCCTTTTTTCACTAGGCCGCTGTCCATCTTTTATTTTCACTTTGGCCTGTCCTGTGGAAGGTTGGTCTTTATCACCATATGTGCAAGGTTCATTTTCAACTTTAACTTCTCGGTTTGCTTCAGGCACAAGAATTTTAACAGGTTTACTAGGCTGTTTGTTACCAACAGCTTGTTGCTGAGTGTTGCTGTCATGCAGAGCAGGGGAATTCTGGCGTTGGCTTTTGTTCCGAGATACTTCCTGTGTAGTTTTCTCTCTGCTAGAGCCAGTACACTCATGGCCCTCCTTTGCTTCAGATGCCTGGCTGTCCTGGGAATTGTGCCCATTCAATAACTCGCTGTGGCTGTCAGAAGGCATTGGCGGCTGGCTCGGATTTATCCAGTTATTAAGTTGCCATTTGTTTGCTGGTGAAGGGTCAGGCTGCAAGAGAATCCACAAGATAAATAAAAAACAAAATCAACTGCAATATGTATGTCAAACGCCTACAGGCATTTAAAAAAACCCCAAAACATTCAAATGATACCATTTACAAATTAATACAGCTGTCAGTTCAGCACTTCCATCTCTCACATTGTACCAGAACCTCAAACCAAATGCAGCCTACAGATGGTGGGCTGCCCTCAACTGTCCATTTCCAAAGCAAAAATGTATTTGAGTTTCTTCAATTTTGTTGGGCTTGCACTATGTGGTTTCTCAAAACCAAGGTAAGACTGGCAAAAGAGAGTTTGAAGCGAAACTCAAAAAAAAATTTTTAAATGGCAAAAGGAAAAAAAAAATCTCTATTGCCATGAAGGGAAATAGGAGCAGTGAACAAAAATCAGAGCAATGCCCTAGTTATAGAAGCATACCAAAGTCAAACAAATGTACAATTCTGCCCGTTTGCCACCATAAATCTAGTACAAGTTTCAGAACTTTAGGGGCAATAGATGTGGCTTCAGTCATCATTTTCCAATTGTACTAAGCAGGAAAACAGTGTTGGAATACCTGTACAATCTTTCAAAAGCAGTCCTATTCTACAATTTAGGCACTATCAGACATTCACACCAAAAAAAAAGGCTTGCCCTCTGCGCAGTGTTTTTTTAGAACCCGCTTTCTTACATTGCCATTTCCTTAGTCACAAAACTTAGTCTTAAATTAGATGCCTTAATGGAACGGATTTAATGGCAAGAACGTACATATTAAAAATTGTGTGCGTATGCATTTAGGAAAACAATTCCAAAAAAGAAATAAAAACACATTATGAAAAAGTGGAGCCAGACGGAAACAATTATCCTTAGATTTTAACACTTTCTGTCTTTATTGAAAGAACAGCAAACCTTACATTCTCAAAGGACAAAGTTTTGACCACCAACTAGATCTCTAGTAACGTGGTTTACGGAGCGACAGTCTAGGGTCCAGGGCACAATTGTGACATTTATTTGTTAACTTGATCCATCCCTTAAAGGCCACCATTCTTATTTTACAAATTCAGGCACTCTTTCATAAAATAAGGGTATTTTAAAAAATTATTCATTCACGGGATGTGGGCTTCACTGGCTGGGCCAGCATTTATTGCCCATCATTAGTTGTTCTCGAGGTGGTGGTGGTGAGCTGCCTTCTTGAACCACTGCAGTCCATGTGGTGTAGATATATCCACAGTGCTGTTAGGAAGTTCCAGCATCTTGACCCAGCGACAGTGAAGGAACAGGGGTATATTTCCAAGTCAGGATGGTGAGTGACTTGGAGGGGAACTTCCAGGTGGTGGTGTTCCCATCTGCCTACTCCTCTTGTCCTTCTAGATGGTAGTGGTCATGTGTTTGGAAGGTGCTGTCTAAGGAGCCTTGGTGAATTCTTGCAGTGCATATTGTAGATGGTACACACTGCTGCTACTGTGTGTTGGTGGTGGAGGGAGTAAATGTTTGTGGATGTCAGATGGGCTGCTTTGTCCTGGATGGTGTCAAGCATCTTCAGTGTTGCGGGAACTGCACTCATCCAGGCAAGTGGGGAGTATTCCATCACACTCCTGACTTGTGCCTTGTAGATGGTGGACAGGCTTTGGGGAGTCCTGGATTCCTAGCTTCTGACCTGCTCTTATAGCCACGGTATTTATATGGCTAGTCCAGTTCAGTTTCTGGTCAACGGTAACCCCCAGGACGTTGTTAGTGGGGGATTCAGTGATGGTAATGTCATTGCATGTCAAGGGGTGATGGTTGAATTCTATCTTGTTGGGGATGGTCATTACCTAACACTTGTGTGGTGTGAATGTTACTTGCCACTTGTCAGCTCAAGCCTGGATATTGTTTAGGTCTTGCTGCAAATGAACATGGACTGCTTCAGTATTTCATTCATCGCAAATGGTGAACATTACGCAATCATCAGCGAACATCCTCACTTCTGACCTTATGATGGAAGGAAGGTCATTGATGAAGCAGCTGAAGATGGATGGGCCGAGGATATTACCCCGAGGAACTCCTGTAGTGATAACATGGAGCTGAGATTACTGGCCTCCAATAACCACAACCATCTTCCTTTGTGCTAGGTAGGACTCCAACCAGTGGAGATTTTCCCTCTGATTCCCATTGACTCCAGTTTTACTAGGGCTCCTTGATGACACACTTGGTCAAATGTGGCCTTGATGTCAAGGGCTGTCACTCTCACCTCACCTCGGAAGTTCAGCTCTTTTGTCCATGTTTGAACCAAGTAATGAGTCAGGAGCTGAGTAGCCCTGGTGGAACCCAAACTGGTGAGAAGGTTATTGCTAAGCAAATGCCACTTGACAGCACTGGCCACTTCCATCACTTTCCTGATGATGGGGAGTAGACTGATGGGGCAGTAATTGGCCGGGTTGGGTTATTCCTACTTTTTGTGTACAGGACATATCTGGGCAATTTTCCACAAAGCTGGGTAGATGCCAGTGTTGCAGCTGTGCTGGAACAGCTTGGCTCGGGGTGCGGCAAGTCCTGGAGCACAAGTCTTCAGTACTATTGCCAGAATATTGTCAGGGCCCACGTGATCTTGATATCACATGGAGTGAATTGAATTGCCTGAAGACTGGCATCTGTGATGCTGGAGAGCTCTGGAGGAGGCCAAGATGGATCACCATTCGTCACTTCTGGCTAAAGATTGTTGCAAATGCTTCAGCCTTATCTTTTGCACTGATGTGCTGGGCTCCCCCATCATTGAGGCTGGGGGTATTTGTGAAGCCTCCTCCTTCATTGAGTTGTTTAATTGTCCACCACCATTCACGACTGGATGTGGCAGGACTCGAGCTTAAATCTGATCCATTGATTGTGGGATTGTTTAGCTCTGTCTATCACTTGCTGCTTATGCTGTCTGGCATGCAAGTAGTCCTGTGTTCTTGCTTCACCAGGTTGACACCTTTTTTAGGTGTGCCTGGTGCTGCTCCTGGCATGCCCTCGGGCACTCTTCATTGAACCCTGGCTTGATGGTAATGGTAGAGTGGGGGATATGCCGGGCCATGAGGTTACAGGTCGTGTTTGAGTACAATTCTGCTGCTGCCGATGGCCTACAGCGCCTCATGGATGCCCAGTCTCGAGTTGCTAGATTTGTTCGAAATCAATCCCATTTAGCACAGTGGTAGTGCCACACAACACAATGAACATCCTCAATGTGAAGGCGGGACTTCATTTCCACACTGACTGTACAGTGGTCACTCCTATCGATACTGTGGACAGATGCTGTGGCAGGCAGGTTGGTAAGGATGAGATAAAATAGGTTTCCCCCTCTTGTTGGCTCCTTCACCACCTGCCGCAGACCCAGTCTAGCACTTTTAAGACTTGGTAAGCTCAGTCAATAGTGCAGCCCATCTTGGTGATGGACATTGAAGTCCCCCACCCAGAGTACGTTCTGAGCCCTTGGCACCCTCAGTGCTTCCTCCAAGTGGTGGAATGGAGATGCATTGATTCATCAGCTGAAGGAAGGCGGTATGTGGTAATCCGCAGGAGGTTTCCTTGCCCATGTTTGACCTGACTTCATGGGGTCTGGAGTCGATGTTGAGGACTCCCAGGGTAACTCACTATATGGCTGCATGCCACTGTACCACCTCTGCTGGGTCTGTTGGGACAGGACATATCCAGGGATGGTGGTGTCTGGGGCATCATCTGTAAGATATGATTCCTATGTCTATGTCAGACTGTTGCTTGACTAGTCTGTGTAACAGCACTAGCCTCACCGATGCCATTAGGCATTTAAGAGTCAGCATAAATGACAGATTTCCTTCCCTTACATCATTAGACTTTTAATTCCAGAATTTTTTTTACTGAATACAAATTCCACCATCTGCCGTGGCGGGATTTGAACGCGGGTCCCCATTACCTTGGGTCTCTGGATTACCACTACACCACCACCAGGTGTATGGAACTAAGGCGAGTAAATGGAGTTGTTACAGATCAGCCATGCACTAGCAACGGTGGAACAGGCACAAAGGGCTGAATGGCAAACTCTTGTCCCCATGTTCTTTTTTTATTTGTTCAAGGGATGTAGCGTCGCTGGCTAGGCCAGCATTCTGAATTGCAGTTACTCACTTTTTGGAAATGTCAGTCTCTAGGACGAAGACTTACTTTCTCTGCTTTTAAATTAATACATTGTTTTGCATCTGGAACAAGGTGTTAATGTACCGCATGAAAGGGTATCCATTTTTACACTAAAAAAATCTTAAAAGGTGAGATGCAAAGTCGAATTCTGAAAATTAGATGTCAAAAATGAAATTTTACATTTTGCAAATTATGGAATCCCTTTCCCTTTTGGTGAAGGTACCTACCTGCCTTAGCTATTTCTAGCACAGTAATAGGGGCTCCAGCTGTCAAGTTTCTACTGCTGAACCAAGTTATGATGTTTCAAGACAGGTAATTAATTTTGTTCAACAAGGAGTTTTATTGTGCTTTAAAGACTGACCTCCTCACTCGTCATGGAATTTGTTATCAGGAAAGCATCATAGGCTCAAAGTCTAAATAGTCATTTTTCAACATGTTGTTGACTGCCTCTCATACCTCAGGTGTTGGAGCCCTTGATGTGCCTTCACTGTCACTGGAGCTGCTTTCACTCTCTGAATCAGAGCCAGAAGAATTCTCAGATTCGCTCAAGTTGTTTAATCCACCACTGGAATGTCTTGATACCACTTCATCACTCCGAGAAAGCGAGGAAGCACTGTGGAATGACAAAAAAATTAAAGTCAGAGAGGGTGAAGACTATTGCATGTAGTATTCAACGTGGTTACAGTTATACAGAATCATTAAAGGTTAAAAAAAATATTGTAGCTTTCTTAGCAATGATTTTCATGATTAATGTAAAGCACATTTAAATGCATCAAGTAATTTTAGTTTGTTAATTGTATATATTTACACTTTTATTTAGTTTTAGATAAGAAATCATTTGTTTTAGTTAATGAAAAGGATTCTTTTTTATCAATTGCTATATTAACCATCATTATTGTTTAACAAAAACCTTGGTGGTAGTACAACAGTTCGCAGGCACCAAGGCAAAATATAGTCCCCTTACCACTATGACAGATAAGATCAGCACAGGGCAGAAATTAAACTAGGCTCACATTTCTCAGTTCCACATTATAACAGACTTGAGCACAGAAAAATCCACAACAGCCATTAAATTTACTTGCTACTTGTCCAGTTCAAGACCACTTCACTATTACAACAATTGTGATAATTTGTACATCTCACCTTCAGATTTTAAGAAATGTCACATTGCGGGATAAATGTTTAAAACATTCTTGGAAAAGGAGTCCAAACTGGAATATTCAATCCTTAATAGCTTCACTGGTTTACTGGACCTATCTTCATGTGCCAACCCACAAGATTAGCAATTCAGTTAGCAAAGGTAACAACAAACCAAGTACTAGAAGATGCTGAGTTCAGATTTAGGACGAGCAGCCCTAAAAGTCAGAATCATTAACACAGCAAAGTAAAATGACTTCAGTTTAGGTCTGAAAACGTGTTAACTTCTTCATATGGTAAAAGCTTTTATTTTAAGCGACGCCAGGAGTCAGGGGCTATCCAAGATTGCATAGACCTATTATAGGATTTCTCAGGATAGATTTGAATGTCTCCCAGAGTACACCAGAAGTATTAAATGAGTTATTTTGCATCATTATTCATTCTTGTGGGCGATGTTCAATTACTAGCAACGAGTTGCACTGTCAACATGAAATTTGTAAAAATTAAAATGGTTGGGGGTATCATCTTTGAACGAATTAGGAACCTCAAAATAAACAGACCTACTGGTCTGCATAACTATGTACTAGAGGTGAGATGGAACATGTGCTTTGCCTGTATCTTTATCTAGGGTTATTCCCCTGGATTGGAAAAATGCTCACGCAGTTCTGATTTTCAAAAAGGAGCAACATGCCAGCAGAAAGGAACTATATGCCAATTAGTTCAATTTCAATCATTGATGAAATGCTGTGAATGATCATCTGTATAGAAAAGGAGTTATCAGAGATATTGAGTACTGCTTCTAGAAATAAAGATTGCATTTTACTAATTTTAAAAAATATTTTGAAGAAATTACTAGGTTGGTGGACCAGGGCAATCAGATATAGTCTCCTTGGATTTTCAGAAAGGCTTTGATAAGGTGCCTCACACTAAGTCACTCTACAAGAATTGTAAGAAATTAATGGAAATGGCGAGAAGTTGCATTCCCAAAAGGTAGAAAATAGTTATTAATGGCTGCAGATCTGCTTGGAGACATTTTGCCACTGGTGCACCACAGGAACCAGTTCGAGCCATTTTTTTAAAACTACCTTCATAAATGACATGTATGCAGTTGTTTGGTTGGGGGGGGGGGGTGGAGATGGCGGAATGAAGCTTTGTAGGAGTGTTCAGACTATGGGTAAGAAGAAATCACTGCCCTCAGATTTTGCTGTGATGAGGCATGGAACCACGGTTGCATAGCGGCATTTAACTTAAATAAATTTGGTGTAATAAACATGGCAGAACCAACACCCTCGAAGGTATAGAACCGAAGTCAGTTGAAGGTCTGGTTGTTACAGTACACAATTAACTGAAAGTTCGTGACCAGTGTCGCGAACTATATGTAACCAAGACAAAGAGTAATTTGGTTGCATTGCCAAAAGAATTCACTATAAAGCAAAACACACAATTTTGTTCTTGTAGAAAGTGGAATATTAAATATCATAAATCATAGTCAATGTGGACTAGATTTCATCACCAAAAGTGGGTGAGGTGGAAGTTCCCAATTTTCCATGCCATGCACCACCCCTGCTTGGTTTCCCCATCCCAAATGGGCTTTGCTATAAACCTCATCACATTGCTGATGGGTGAGGGTTGTGAATCCTGATGCTTATGGCTTGATGGACCTGCTTTTCTTTTTTTGTCTATCACACGTTCTATTTTTTTTTACCATTTTGGTCTTAAAGAAGAAAATGTTTAGAAAGTATTTTTCTTTTCAATCATTTGGCCTATTTCCACACCTGTCACCAACAACGCCCCCTTCCAGAGTAAGAGCTGTTTAAAATGCATTTCTAACTATTTTATTGGCATTTATATCTCATTTCTTTTTGCTAAACATTTTTAACCACTGACCATTATGGTAGTTGTGTTAGTAGGACCTGAGGAGTTTCTATTTGGATTGAACAATCCATTTGTCAATGGCCGAATATAGCAGGTAAAACTAGGAATGTAAAAAGTGATTCACTGAGTTTCTCCCAAAGCCTAGAGGGAAGAGTCATCACCTAGTTTTGGGCAACGCAACCATAGGCAGAAAACAGTTACTATTGGCTGCGGATCTGCTTAGAGACAGTTTGCCAGTTGTGCTTTGCAGGAATCTGTTGCAGTCAATTTTTTTTTTTTAAAAAACTATCTTCATTAATGTAGAAGGTCACTCGTTTAATTCTTGGTCTGTACAAGGCCAGCTGATCTTAGCTGGGATAGCAGTTGAAGCAATACAACTGCCTCTGGGATAGTAGGAAGTGGTGGGCGGGGGAGGGAATTTGCCCCAGTTCCTCCTCCAACTGCTATCCAATGAATTTCTGTTTGAAAAGTGTGGATATGTGGAAATCAGAGCAGGCTGTGATAATGATTTACTTTTTAAACTGTAAAAACATGCAGAAAAGGGAAGCTGCAATCGCAGTATGTTCTATGACCTTGCTTCAAACAGTCAAAAAGCAAAACACACAAATGTGAATAGAAAATAAAGTACCTTTTAGGGACAGAAATAGGCATTGGCTTTTCCGTGACCTGCATTGGAAGTGTGGGGGTAGGGTGGGATGGTGGGGCGGGGGGAGGTGATGGGGGTACGAAGGGGAGAAGAAGGTGGAGAGAGAAGCAGGCAAATCAGTCTCTTGGTTAGGTCTTTAGAAAATGAGATCACATCATGCATGCTTTCCAAACCTTTTACATCTTCTTAAAGCAACTCCATTTTCACATTTAATGAATGAAGTTTATTTCATAGAAAATCAAAGACTAACCTGATCCCCATCACTGTCATCACTGCTACTGATCTGTAGGTCATTTTCAAGCATCCTGAAAATAAATTTACATAGAAAGGTAATAAGTAGGCCATAAATCGTCATTTTTGGAGATTTTGCACTTTTTTTTCTTACTTACGCAAGAGTTTTTCCAATTCAAATTTTTTTTTTCTTTAAAGATGACAGGCTGAATAATTTCTTGTAGACCATGCAGCAATACATTTTTATAATTCCCAGCACACTCGCTGAAGGAAGGTCCTAGCTCGATCCCTGGTTTGACTTAGGACTTGATCTAGGTTGTGTGGCTCAGTATCACATTACACCGTAAACTTATCTACTGATCTTAGCTCTCCAGTTATAAATCCAACAAACCAAAAATAATTTTTTTAATTTAACCAACATCACCAAAACAGATTGACTGGTCATTTATCTCATTTGTAGTAACTTTAGACAAATTGGCCCCCGAGTTTGCCTACATTATAACAGTGACTACATTTCAACAATAATTTGTTGGTTGTGATGCCCTTTGGGATATCCTGAGGGCATGAAACATGTTGTGTGAATTGTTTCTTTTTCTTTCTTTATGCCATAATGTTTGTAGAAAAGAATGTCATTTATTTCTGCAAATACACATTTTTTAGAGAAGCTGAGTTAAAAACTTTCATTTCAGCATGTGAAGAGAACATATTACCAAAAGTGAATATGGTTGGAAACCACCCACTCCTCAGGTAAACCACATTGAATCGGCTCGGAAGTGCTTCAGGAAACGGGAGATGTGACAGATGATATATAAATACAAGATTCTTCCCCCTTCCTGCTGTAGCTGCCTGCGGAACCAGAGCATGGCCCACTAGGGAGCAAGTTCAAATTCAGATCAGCTCCAGAAATTTCAAGGCTTTTTGGTAGGATTTGATTGAAGCTGGCTGTAAATATAAAGCTCTTTCATTTCTGCGACCTAGGTTTAAATCCAGCCCAAATTCATACAATGGGTATTTCCTCTCTCTCTGCTGTCTACACAGCTCCAATTTGAGATGAGTTTGGGAAACTTCAATCTAGTCCTTTGTGGCTTAGGGTCACAGTTCACAGCTGCTTGCAGTTCACCATAAATCTTGACATCTTATTAAAGAAACCACATAAAAATGTGTGAGACGTAAAAGCATGAACACTGACAGGATTGTCCTTTGATATTAGTGCTGTTTGGGGAGAATTGAAGGAGTTTTACCGTCTTTGAAACATGCTAAATCCGATTTGAGAATACTTAATATTTACACTGGGTAACAAAATTGAATAAATAATTCTCCATCACTGATATGCCATAGTCAAGAATTATATGACCATACAATCACTTTGTTGCTCATAGGAGCTTGCTGTGTGCAAACTGGCTGCTGCGTTTCCTACATTACAACAGTGAATGCACTTCAGAAGTGCTTCAATGACTGCAATGCTTTTCTGGACCTCCTTTGGTTGTGAAAGACGTTGTATAAATATAGTCCTTTTTATCCCATGGTCGAATCCTATTTTCATGCTGAACCTTGGGGGGCAATTGATCTAAAGAGAACTTTTCTGCAGGTATCTGTGTATGCTGAGTAGAATTATCTCTTTGAGAATTACAATAATATGGCTAAAGTAAATATTTACCATACTAAGAAAGTTCAAAAAAAATCAAGCTAGCTAAAAATATTCTGCCAAACATAAAAATTCATACACTGCAATTATCAGTGAGACATGAGGATCTCTTACTTTTCTTCCTAATTCCTACTCCACGCCAACGGATCCCAACGCATAATTGTCTTATAGAAAGAAAGAAGGCTGATGCACTATATGAACAATTTGAATTAAGAGAGAAGTAGAACTAGATAAAACTACCACAGGGCCTTGCTGATTACCTGTACTGAATGTGGAATTATCACAGAATCTTTTAATCCTAATATTGATGGGAAGCGATTAAATAAAGATCTACATGGATGGATCACATAAAGGAAAATAAAATTAGTATCAGTAGTTCTGAAGGAGTGAACTATCCTAAACTCAAGTGCTTTTTTTAATCAAATAAGTTACTGTAAGAACAAGCTTCCTAATTTAGAGTTATACTTGACTAATCCTCTCAAAAATTGAATTCCAAAATTTGCTCGATGTTGATTCAGTTCATCTGTGGGGCAATTACTTTTGTGATGCATAGCACTTCACCCTTTCTCTGTACTTCAATAAGCTGGTCAGGTGGTTTGTACATTGCTGGCATGTATGGATCTCCCCATCAGTGGGGAAGCTTTGATGACCAATATGGTGATATTATTGCTATTCTTATAAAGTTAGAAAATGCCTTCATGCAACAAGTGGTTAAAATGTGAATAACAGCTGTTTCAAAAGGTAAATTCCTAGAGTTGTCATTCATTATTAGCTGTATCATCAGTGCCTCCTTCACCAAGGAACTTCAGTCAACCATTTGCATTTAACAGCCAACTAAAGATGCATTTTATATGACACAATAACATCAGTGCACATGCAAGTTTGTGCATGAACAGTTGACACAACCACTACAGAATGTTACAGCACTGAAAAAGGCCATTCAGCCCATCAAGTGTCTGTCAGTACGTTTCTCCAATGGTGCCACTGAGTGCAACCCCAACTCCCTGCTCATTCCACATACCATTGAATAGTCCTTTTATAGGAATTTATGGAATCTGCTTTACCAAATGTTTGTGGCTGAGAATTGCACAGTCTAAACATTCTGCGTGCAAGGAAATGATTGCTAATGGCCTGTCGTCACAATTCTATCTCAGTTTGGACCTCCAGAGCCTGCGACAGGCTAGGGAATGATCTATAAAAGCTGGCAATACAAAAAAACACGTTTGGCTTGCAGAGCCTAGATGAGCAGTTAAACCGTTATAATTTGCCTTGGTTCCACTAAACTGTGGTTTAAAAAAAAGAGTGCAACGTTTTCAATCTTGATTATTGTTGAGTGATTCATGTGTTGCAAGAGGCGCAACATGTCCACCAGCGGGAGTCACCCCCTCAAGAGAGGAGGGGGGAAAAAGGAGATAAAAAAGTAACTAACTGTGAGACTCTGAGCAGCAGCACTTCCACATCAGTTCTGATCCTTAATTGGCAACTGTTTCCACAGTTGAACAGTCGGTGCTGTAAACAATCCTATCAAGGATGATACGGCAAAAAAAAACTCGGAGGCTGTGACAATTTGTTAAACAGGTTCACTGGGCAATACGAGAATGGTTTCACTTTATACCAAGGCACTGACAAATTGAGACTGCAAAACTGTATGGTGTACAGTTCTAATCATCCTCTGGGGCAATCACCTAATTTGAGTAAAAAAATAGACGATGTTGCCTGTAGAATTCAGTTGCTATAAATATTTCTAGTCTAATTTACACAGTTTAGTGTTAAACCCCACCTGAGAGCTTAATCGCATAAGTCAAGTAGGAACTCATCACTGCAGCATAATGCAAGTTAACCATTAGCAACCATTAGGCAATTCCTTACAGTCAACATCTGACCAGTTTTCTGGAATAAATATGAACTTGGCTGATTACTAACCAGTACAAAAAAGTTTTAAAATTTTTCTTTTTTAAATTAATTTATCCAAAAGTTGCATGCTTCACATGCTGACTTGTATTATTCAATAACAGCTTCATTAGGGCTTTCGCTGTCTTTCATTTATAGGGATAAATGTCACTATAAGTGGTATTCAATGACGTTTTCTGTTTGTTCTGATATTCTCTTGTCCCACGTTGGGAGTTTGGATTTTAAGCAGTGCTATAGTACCTCATCCAAATCATTGAACCATACAGCAGAGAAGGCAACCATTCGGCCCTTCACCTATGTATCGGTTCTTCCAAAAGCTGTACAATTAATCCCACTCTCCTACTTTCTCTTCAGAGGCCGGAAAATTTTTTCCTGTCGCCTCATCCTAGGATTTACCAACCAGCTGAAATAGATTCTCTTTTTCTATTCTGTTACCCTTAATGTCTTAAAAAAACTTAGATCAAATCATTCCTTAGCTTTCTAAATTCCAGCAAATATCTCCCTAGTTTGTGTAATCTCTGTGCAAAATTTAACCTTTGGTATCATTTAACCTGGGGTATCATTCTAGTAAATCTATGCTGCACTTCTTCCAAGGCCTATATGCCTTACTAAGGTGTGGTGGCCAGCACTGCTCACAGTATATAGTCTAGGTGCGGTCTAACTAATACTTTGCATAGCTGAAAACTGACTTCTACTCCTTTGTATTATATTCCGCCATACATAAAAATCAGCTTTCCATTAGCCTTTTAGATTTTTCATTTTGTAATGTTCAATAACATTTTAATGACTTATGTGCAAGGACCCCCAAATTTCTTTGGGCCTCCACTGTTTCCACCATTTCACCATCATGGAAATACAGGCACCTACCCTTCCTAGGTCCAAAATGGATGATCTCGGATTGACCATTTGCCACAGATTTGTCCACTTAATCTATTAATCCCTCTCTGCTCCCACCTACACCACTTACAGTGCTGCTTATCTTTCTGTCATTAGCAAACTTGGGTACGTGGGTCATTTTGCCATCATCTATGTCGTTAATAAATATAGTGAATAGTTGGAGGCACCGACACAGATCCATGTATAATACCAGTAGTCACTCACATCTTGCCAATTATTCCTGCTCTGTGTCCTAACATTCAGCTAACCTGCCGAGGTCAATAATTTGCCCTCAACTCCATAAGCTTCAATTCTATCTCTCAGTCTCTTCTAAGAAACTTCATGAAATGCCTCTGGAAATCCATATAAATGTAGTTTTATGAATGTGACCTGAACCTTCCTTCCAAATGACATCAACCAATATGAGTTCAAATATCCAGCACTCCAAAACGGTGTACAGAGCAATTTTTTCTTGAAACCCATCCGTAGGTTTCAAAGTATCTAAAAAAGATGCTTTACTTTATTCTAGAAAAACAGTGCTGGGAAACAAAAGAATTCAAAATACGAAAAAGTGTTCAAGCTTTTTGTATCCTGTTTAAAGACATGAATATGCTATAATCTTCATGCCAACAGGCAATCATCAGGGCACTGCAATTTTAGGGGAAGGACATCTCACTGTGGGTTGGCAGGGGAGGGGAGAAGGAGAAAACAAAGACTCACACATCCTTACACTTGTGAAATGAAACTGGAGACCAGAAGCCAGCCTGCATTGTTTATGGTGGAGGAAGCAGATGGCCAAAAAATAAAAATCAACTCTCCACGTAATTTTTAAGGGTGTAATTGTCACAAAATTAAAGACTTTACTCTGCGAAAGTAGGCAATTGCCTTGACTTCTTTTTTGTGTGGGTCAGGGGTTATGGAAGTTTTCCAGTCTTCAGCAACTTGTGCAAGAGGGGTCGGGATGCGCATACAGCATCCAGCTGTTAAGTAATATGAGTTGCAACAGATACATTCATTTACTAAGCTGACCACTTTAGTGTCAAGGAGAGGAAGGGAATGTGCCAGCCAAATTTGGGGGAAGAGGGCACCAGTTTAATAATTTCAAGATAGATATAACTGATGGTTGTGTTAGAAAAGGAACTGATGGTAAAATAAATAGCCACAGTTGCTTTTTAAAGAAAATATATACTCACGAATTCTCTGCTCGAGAACCTTTTGGGAGGATCTCACATTTCTCTGTGAAATAAAACACAGATGAATACAATGGCAGAGCGAGTAGCATGCATTTTACTATTTAATTTAATCAAATCAAGATTCAAACCCAAACTAACGGTCTCATTTATCATAGGGGCATATTCTATTAATTCAATGAGCTATATTGGCTGCATGAAAATTTTTGGTTTAAAAATCTACATTTCACTTGGAGAATCCAAGGTGCAGCACTGCTGAATTTGACGTCACAGATCATTGCACAATGTAATCTTGACCTCAGAATCCCGAACCTGCAGCACTGCAGTGACAGGGTGCCCAAAGCTGAGAGAAAGCCAGCACTTTGTTCAGATTTGTGCACCAGCCTCAGCAGTTCAAACATTACAAAGGATTTGAGTATCTCTGAAAAAAGACACATGTTGAAGCTTTTCGTCTTGTACTTATCAAGATGGTTGCAAGCACTGTATCCTACCAGACCGTGCTTGCAAAACTTAAAGCACAGTATTCAACATTAGATGGGATTCTGTGATTGGGCAATATTTGCTGAACAACCCTGTGTGCTAAGAATGGTGCTGACATCCAGTTTAAGATTATCAGTAGGAATCACAGTGTGGCACACTTACATGCGCTAGAAGCTACTTATATTAATTCACAGGATTCCATTCTTTGCAGACAGAAAGAATAAGTACATACATTGCGCCCATTTCAACCGAACAAATTAGGTGATGCCATTCTCTGGTTTATTCTTCAGGCCAATGCCTTGACCAGAGTCAACCTGCCTGGTGTGAATTTAAGCAAGGCTTGGAAGTAACTGTCCGTCATCATTAACTGGTGCATTCTCCATGGCAATGCCTCTACCAAGGTCCACTTGCCAACTAATCAGCACTCTCTTCTCATGAATTACAAATTGTTGATCCCTTTACACTTGGTATTCTTGCGAATGTCCTGATGAGGGCAAGATGAAAAGCTTCAATGTGCCTTTTTTCAGCGATACTCATTACAAAGGAGTTACAAGCAAATACTGGTTATTATTCTACATTGCCTAAGGTACAGTATAACTAACATTACAACAGGAACTAGACTCCCAAGTACTTCATTAGCTGTAAAGCACTTAGGAACAAATTGAGGTTATGTAAGGCATTATATAAATGCAAGTCTTTCTATAAACCACAGCAGAGCTTATATGCATCTCATATGTTATTATTAATTGGAACAAATGAAAACTTTATTGATGATAATATATAGACACAAAGAAAATCATAGTTAGAAATAAGATATTAACATGGTATTGATGTAATAACTTCATTTTATGAATAAAGAAGGCTGATTTCAGATAGGCTTTTGCTTCACTTCGATAGAAAAATCTGGATTGTTGTGATAAATCCACATTAGATTAGGAGCCAGCTGATCGAGCATTGCTGACGTTTGTAGTTCAGTTAAAAAGACCACAGCCAACAGCCCAACTTGAAATTGTGGCTAGTCAACATTGAATCAAAGAGTGATTTAAAGAGGTTAATGCCTCCTTTATAGTGTAGGTCAGGAGCTGAACAAAAAGCATTTGGATGATGCGATTCCTGAGTGGCATTGTAATCCAAGAGGATTTAGAAAAGTCCAAGTTCCTGCAGCAATAAACACTGCTATGTTCATAACCAAACTTATGTGATCATCGCAACTTTATCTGGTTGCCATTGACCTTCTGGTGGTATTTATGACTTTGTCCCTCTTGATATGAGCTTAAAGACTTGTACACAAAGTGTCTCTACAAATACAGTATTATTTTTGCATGTACGTATTTGTTTTAAGACAGTTATTTTCTATCAACTGTTGCTTTTACGCCCGCAAGTTGCGGAGCTAAGTTTTACAGGATTTAACTGTGACTACTTTGCAGAGTGGCTAGAATGGAAGCTAAAACTAGGGATTAGGCTGGGGTTGGTGGGGAGGGTTCAGAGGGGGTGGGGTAGTGGTAGGGCAAGGTGGAAACTGAGGGAAGTTAAAAATGCTTACCCTTATTTGAGTCATGTAGGGATTATGTGCTTCAAATTCCTAATTGCTGCAAGGATCTCTACTTTCATGGATAATCAAATGATGCCAAAGAAATACCTTTCACCCTAACTGACCAGCCTTGCATAACCAGCGGAGAAATATTATGGAGCGACATCAGCATAGCATGGTAGGTTTGAGTTCAAGTCCCTGCTAATTTCTAGAAGCAGACATTGGACTGATCAGAGCTGCTCCTGGTGCAACATCACCATGCACCAGAAACAGCTGACAGGTGCAATCAAATTGGTTTCTGGTGCATAACAACTGACAATAGTTGGCCAGAAGCAGCTCTCATAACGGCAACCAGCACTTCACTAGGATTCAAACATCCGGTGCTGCATTGAAGGGCTCTCATTCCCGATAATCTGGGAACCAAGGGGTAGGGGGTAGGGGGAAGGGGGAACTTTTCAGTTTGGGAACCGTGCATCAAGATGATAGAAACCAGGCAAGCTTACAGCATCCACACTGTTCTTTTATTCTAATTGCTTAGTTTATGTATGGGCTAAGAGTCCAGATGCTTTTGAAAATGGCAGTAATCTCATTAAAGCAGAAGTGTTATTCCACTCACTCTCACACCAAATGAAGTCAAGTTTTAGAATTTTCACCCAATGTGAACAGTTTTACCATTATAACATTCCCACTATAACATAATCTTCATCATTTGCAACTAGCATTTTAATTAGGTTATACTGCCCCATGAGAAAATAACGAACCTTTCCAAAATAAAACAAAGAAATGGATTGGTCCTCATGTGCAAAGAACAAAAAAAAATCTCAGTATCTTTTTGAGATTCAAACATAACAAGTAAATCAGATTTGAGCTATTACTCACTGTGTCCTACAAAACCAGAAGGGACATGCTGGGTGTCCTAGATACAAAGAAAATACATCTTAGTATTTTAGGTTATGAGCTTCACATTTTAATTCAAGTCTGAAATAATTTTTTTTTTAAAGTTTGCACAGGTCAGAGTTTCTCTGCACTGAAAATATTTTTCCTCAAAAGCACCTTTAATAAAATTTAGGAAAATATTAAATTTAAATAACTCCAGCAAACACAATTTCACACAAAATGCTGTGGATTAGTTCTATTTACCCAATTGACATTCCTTACGCACCTTGTTTTGAAAAGGAAATTTGGATGACTCTGTTGTACTAGGTGTTTGGATGGCAGTCAGAGGAGGCGGCCATGATTGCGTCATTTCCTGTCAAGACACCCAAAACAAGTCAATCATGAACTTATCCCATCTCATAGTTGAGGGGAATCCCAAGTAACAAAAGAAATCAATTTAATGTTAGAGACTGCAATGCAAGGTAAATATACGGATAATATAGACATGGGGTGGCAACACAATGGGAACCTTTCCATAAGTGAATCAGGAACTAATTAAGCATTCCAGACAAAAAGCAACAGTGAAGGGGGACTTTATTAAACTGCAGAGGAACTGCATATTTATATGCTGTAGACAGAAAGCCAGGGTTAGGGTGCTCATGAGTCATGTAAGCCTTCGTGGCTGGCTAAGAGTGGTCTGGCAGGGGCCTGTTGATAGGCTGCGATTCCCCTGCCGCCTATTGGATGTGGCTTGGTTAGAAACTGGTGGCAATATTACAGTGCAACATACCGTTGGGGAATATTGTTGAGAAAAAGACATGTTGCTGAAGCTTTTCGTCTTGCACTTAATCAGAACAATTGCAAGAATACCAAATTTCAAATGATCACCACAATTTGTGCTTCAGGAAAAAAGGGTGCTGACTGGTTGGCAAGTTGATTCTAATTGATTGCATTAATTTTTGAATTACCCAGGAGCTTGGGGTGTCTATTGTTCCCTGGCGCTTCCTCCATGGCAACGCTTCGGCTAGAGTCAGCTTGCCAATCAATCAGTACCCTTTTCTCCTGTAGCATAAACTATCGTAATCATTTGAAATTTGGCGATCTTGCATTTGTCCTGACGAGGGCAAAACAAAAAGCTTTGCAACATGTCTCTTTTTTGTAACATTCAAGTTCTGTACTCCAAGCGACTGTTTGTATACTATTAGTGAAAAAATAGACAAATACAATGGGAAATGTTTAAATGTTATAAAGCAAGTTTGTCAGAAAAGAAAGCAAGCAAAGAAATACAATTTACTTTTCTTAATGCAAAGTTTTTAAGTCAAATTGTGAGCATTAACTACCCACTTTTCTGTTTTACTTATGATGCTCAATTCAAGGTTATGGGTAAATCACTGAAGTTTAAAAAATGATTTTAGATCAGCAGACTGCACTTAAGATCCTGAAGCACCTGCAGAATGTCAACATTGCACAAAATTAAATCAATAGTATAGAAACCTACAAAAATTTAGTCTCTCATAACATTAAAATTAGTTATTTACGCATCATTGAAGTCAATGGAAATGAAATTTAGGAAAAGAAGCAGCTGAACCAATATCGTCCATTTTCCATCATCATCACAAGTCAAAATCACCCCAATGTGCATGGCAGCCTAACGGCTATGGCACTGGACTAGCAACATAAAGGTCACAAGTTCAAATTCTACCAGAGTGAGAAGTGAAAATTAATTTTGAGCTAGCACCACAAAAATAACCACGAAAGCTTTCAGGTCATTAAAATTGCTGACGTTCTACAGAGTGTCTAGGAAGCCACTCAAGTTTTAAAAGGTCTGTTACCACAAAGCATTGAACCGTTGTCGCCTATACCCTGAGAAATAATTTAAAAATATAAGCAGCATATATCTGCATTTTCTAACAAAACCAATGACTAGATATATCCTTTTCATAAAGGATGAAAATAGTTTTATTGCTCATTCAATCTAGATTGGTTACCAGATCAGCAAACGGCTTCAGATGTCAGAATGGCTGCTATAGGCTTCTAGGACATCTGTGAATTGAACTTGTATGGGCACATTGTGCTTTAACCAGGTCACTTTTATAAAGCTTGGGTCAAAAAGGAGAAAAATCATAACCTTTAGTCATTATACTACACATACTGATGATATGACACACATTCATTCAGCAAGGCAGAAAGGATTTAAATGGTTAATATACTAAAACAAACTGGGTTTAAGCATCAAAGTAGACTTTAGTTTCTAGAGAAAGATAATTTGATCTACTGAGCTCTTAATTCTTTTGTTTACTGAACAAACACTAGCCACTTCCTGAAACATAATGTTCCTATGTGTTGCTCAGAAAGTGGTCCAAGTTTAAAAGGCAGGGTATCCTAGTTTACAATTTCCTACAAACCATGTCCTCCATCGTAAACCACTGGTTGCGTTTCAGTGCAACTCTGTACTCTGAATAGCTCTTCTCTAGCCATTTTGCCTAATATGAAAACATACTTAACCCTTGCTTTTTCTTGAGAAGTTACCACATTAATCTACAATGCCTTTGTCTTTTAGATGAGAGCCAAAAATGAAGGGCACTCTTCTGGTTCAGGTGTATATGAAAGATCTCAGGGTAGAGCTTGGACACAATGGGCAATCTGGCCACATATTGTGCTCAAAATTCTGTTAGTTTTCTAAATTGATCTTATGCTTAAGTTTCGGCTCAAACTCATTTGCAAAATCACAATTTTAAAATATCCCACCAACCAGTGCAATCTCACAGCGATTTAAAATGCAACTATTTAGTTTTCCCTTGGCGTTAAAAAAATTCCTTGATCTATGTAAGAGTGGTAAGCTAGTTTAAAAAAAAACTGGAAATAAATTGACAAAACTAGAGATCCATTTATTAATTTAATTGGTGAACAGCTTAGTAAATTCAATACTAAAGAAACCTCTTGAATGTTTTCTTTAAAAACTTGCCTCAAAACTTGCACCTGAGAAAAAGCTTCTTTTTTAACAGCCATCTCAAAGTTGCAAAACGGAAACTCAGTGTAGAGGCTGGCATCTCAAAGTTTTGGCACTCACCATTCCCACCCTTCTGAGGTCCTGTATCTCCCTAGTGCACTATCTCCAGGTTGAAGAGATCACATTTCTGCTGGTGATTTCCTTGCCCACTTTCATTCACACCTCCTTGGTGTGAGAGGTTGTCTTCTTCAACCCATCCTTAGAGTGAGGGACCCAGGGAGCAGCCTTCCCAGGTCTCCTTGCCATTCCGACCTCAAAAATCCATGTCCTGCTGAGTCATTCCTATCCCAAACCAGCATTCCTTTAATTAGAAATCCTTTCTTTGACAGATTCAGCACATCATCTTCCACAATTGATCAGGGAAACCAGAAATGGGAAGTTAATGCCATACTTCACTTAAAGAGCATCAGCAAAGCCTGCGCCAGTCGTTGGCACATTCCAAACACACTTATAGGGCAGAATTTTCCCCCTGTTGGGGGGAAGTTGATGGGTGGGCGCGTAGAGGCGCGCTTCCGATCGGAGGCACGGCATCATTTTACATGGGCGGGTCAATTAAGGCCCACCCAGCATGATGTCCGCAGGGAAGCACCCTGTGTGGGCGGGGGGAATACCTAAAGTCAAGAGTGCGCTTTATCGCGCATGCGCATGAAAGAGCGCATTCATCTCCCTGAGGCTAAGTGCTGCCTCAGGGAGATCGGCTCTACTTTCAACAATATTAAAAATAGACAAAAAAACATTCCCTTACATGTCCCCTCATGTGACAATGTCACATGAGTTGGGACATGTTCATAATTTCCATAACAACTTTATTAAAATTTTTAAAACCCTACATGAAACCTCATCCTGCCGGTGGATGAGGTTTCATGTTTTTTCTAGTTGCCGCTGGGGCTCCCGGCCTGCCCACCAACCTTATGGTTGGACGGGCAGGTCCTTTAATTGCTTAACAAAAACAAAAATACCTGGAAAAAAACTCAGCAAGTCTGGCAGCATCTACAGAGAGGAGCACAGTTAACGTTTCGAGTCCGAATGATCCTTCAACAGAACTAAGTAAAAATAGAAGAGAGGTGAAATATAAGTTGGTTTATGGGGGGCGGGGGGGGAACAAGAAGAGCTGGATAGAGTGCCAGTGATAGGTGGAGATAACCAAAAGATATCACAGACAAAAACAAAAGAGGTGTTGAAGGTGGTGAATGTGCTAATTAAGGGTAGAAAGCAGGACGAGCAAGGTACAGATAGCCCTAGTGGGGGTTAGGGTGGGGGGGGAAGGGATCGAAATAGGCTAAAAGACAGAGATAAAACAATGGATGGAAATAGATTTAAAAATAATGGAAATAGGTTGGAAAAGAAAAATCTATAAAATTATTAGAAAAAACAAAAAGGAGGAGAAAATCAGAAAGGGGGTGGGGATGGAGGAGAGAGTGCATGATCTAAAATTGTTGAACTCAACATTGAATCCGGAAGGCTGTAAAGTGCCTAGTCAGAAGATGAGGTGCTGCTGTTCCTCCAGTTTGCATTGAGCTTCACTGGAACAATGCAGCAGGCCAAGGACGGATATGTGGGCTTGACAGCAGGGTGGAGAGTTGAAATGGCAAGTGACAGGGAGGTCTGGGTAATGCTTGTGGACAGACCGAAGGTGTTCTGCAAAATGGTCACCCAGTCTGCGTTTGGTCTCTCCAATGTAGAGGAAACCACATTGGGAGCAACGAATGCAGTAGACTAAGTTGAGGGAAGTGCAAGTGAAATGCTGCTTCACTTGAAAGGAGTGTTTGGGCCCTTGGACGGTGAGGAGAGGGGAAGTAAAGGGGCAGGTGTAACACCTTCTGCAGTTGCATGAGAAGGTGCCGTGGGAGGGGGTTGAGGTGTAGGGGGTAATGGAGGAGTGGACCAGGGTGTCCCAGAGAGAACGATAATGATCCCTGCTGGGGGTTGGGGGGGGGGGGGGTGAAGGGAAGATGCGTTTGGTGGTGGCATCATGCTGGAGTTGGCAGAAATGGCGGAGGATGATCCTTTGAATGCGGAGGCTGGTGGGGTGATAAGTGAGGACAAGGGAGACCCTATCATGTTTCTGGGAGGGAAGAGAAGGCGTGAGGGCGGATGCGCGGGAGATGGGCCGGACGCGGTTGAGGGCCTTGTCAACCACCATGAGTGAAAAACCTCGGTTAAGGAAGGAGGAGGACATGTCAGAGGAACTGTTTTTGAAAGTGGCATCCTCAGAACAGATGCAACGGAAGCGAAGGAATTGAGATGGAAGCGGGGTGTGAGGAGCTGTAGTCGAGGTAGCTATGGGAGTCGGTAGGCTTGTAATGGATATCGGTGGACAGTCTATCACCAGAAATTGAGACAGAGAGGTCAAGGAAGGGAAGGGAAGTGTCAGAAATGGACCATGTGAAAATGATGGAGGGGTGGAAATTGGAAGCAAAATTAATAAGTTTTTCCAGGTCCAGACGAGAGCATGAAGCAGCACCGAAGTAATCATCGATGTACCGGAGAAAGAGCTGTGGGAGGGGGCCGGAGAAGGACTGGAACAAGGAATGTTCCACATACCCTAGAAAGAGACAGGCATAGCTGGGGCCCATGTGGGTACCCATAGCCACACCTTTTATTTGGAGGAAGTGAGAGGAGTTTAAGGAAAAATTGTTCAGTGTGAGATCAAGTTCAGCCAGACAGAGGCAAGTAATGTGGATGGGGATTGTTCGGGCCTCTGTTCGAGGAAGAAGCGGAGAGCCCTCAGACCATCCCGGTGGGGGATGGAGGTGTAGAGGGATTGGACATCCATGGTGAAGAGGAGGAGGTTGGGGCCAGGGAACTGGAAATTGTTGATATGATGTAGGGTGTCAGAGGAATCACAGATGTAGGTGGGTAGGGACTGGACAAGGGGAGAGAGAATGGAGTCAAGATAGCAAGAAATGAGTTCCGTGGGGCAGGAACAGGCTAACACGATCAGTCTGCCTGGACAGTCCTGTTTGTGGATTTTGGGTAGGAGGTAGAAGCGGACCGTTCGAGGTTGGGAGACTATCAGGTTGGAAGCTATGGAAGGAAGATCTCCAGAGGAGATGAGGTCGGTAACAGTCCTGGAAACAATGGCTTGATGTTCAGTGGTGGGGTCATGGTCCAGGGACAGGTAGGAGGAAGTGTCTGCGAGTTGATGCTCAGCCTCTACGAGGTAGAGGTCAGCGCGCCAGACAACAATAGCACCACCCTTGTCAGCGGGTTTGATGACGATGCAAATGCCTTTAATTGCTTAACTGATCCTGTCAATGGCCTCAATTGGCCACTGACAGGTCGGTGGGTGCGCAGCTGATTTCGCTGCGCCCCCGCCTTCCTGAAAATTTAAATGGGGCGGGGTGATGTCGGGAGTTCCGTCTGATGTCACCATGTGTCATTTTACGCGTCGGCGAGCGGTCCCTGCCCTTGCTCGCCGACAGTAAAATCCTGCCCATAGTCCTTGCCGAAATGGCAGGAGCAAGTTCAGAAAATTCCACGCAATGTCTCATTTCACAAATAAGCTATTACTTGTGAAGCACTTGGAATGTCCTAATTATTTGATAAAAAGCTACAAAAATGCACATTTTCGCATGCAAAAGTAATTTCCTTCAGAGCTTTTAGTATGCAAAGAACCAGGTTTCTGCTTGCTGTCCAAAGAGCGAATAAACTTGCATGGCAGCCCTCACATTCTCAGTGCTGCACAACCAATGCTTGAAGTTAAACATTGCTGTAATGTAGGGAAATGTGCCAGCCCATTTGCATACAACAAAGCCCCACACAAATAGCAACAGGATTAATGACTCAATAATCTCTTTCAGTGATGCTGGTAGAGATAAATATTGGCCAGGACGCCAGGGAACCTTTCCCTGCTCTTCTTCGAAATAGCTTCCGAGAGCTTTTACATTGATCTGAGAAAGCAGACGAATGGCACCTCCGATGGTGCAACATTCCCTTTGCACGGCACTGCATCGGAGTATCATTTTAAATTGTGCTCAAGCGTCCAGTAAGAGTCTTGAACACACAGTCTTCCGACTCAGAGATGAGGATTCTACCACTGAGCCAAATCTGACAGACAATGTGAATTCAGAAAAAAATTGGTACATTTAGGTACCAAGTAAATGTAGATATGGAGACACACAGAAAACTTTAATTCAGGAATTTCTTGCTGTAACTTTATTAAAATTGATTTCTTTGAAACTTCCTTTGGCACATTGATGACATGCTCAAGACATTGCCGGCAATGACTAAAATAAATGAGTCACACTGTGGTGTCAATAGTAAGCAAGGCTACCTCTACCAGCTAAATCTTGTACCAATTTTGCTTTGTCAACTGCAACGAAACTAGAGCCATCAAAAAGGGCTTTTATTAACCTAGTTTGGACAATCTGCTACACAATTCTGCTGGTTGTTTTCAGTGTTCCGTGGATAGGAAAGTGGCACAGCACACTCCATACTCTGTACATGCATGGAGTTCTGCCATAAAGGCTGCTCCCATCACTCCCCAGACAGAGGTGAGCAAACAGTACGATACAAATGGTGCCAGTACCATACTGGCAAAAGCAGCATAACTGTAATATAAATGGTTTGTTCACTCAATCTTATCACAGTTGGAAGCTCAGTAGCTTTTCCAAAGTAGTTTATTGCTTCTGAACAAAGGTCGTCAGCGATCACCTTTTGGAACAAAATACTAAAATAAAACATTGCAATTTCTTTAAAAAAAAACAATGCCGGCATCTAGTGCAAATTTATGGACTTGTAATGGCGGAAACAAAAACAACAAATTGTTTGAAATGGTACATGGTGACCTAGGGAACTTTGATATTTTTCTACCATTCTAGTCATTAAACAAACAGATCCTTGAATCAATAGGCTTCAAGTCCTAAAACCAATCCATGAAAGATGCCTTTTTAAAAAAAAAGTAATAAGCATTAAGCTCACATCAGTGCAGTTACTGCCAAATATTTTCTGAATGGGTTTTGTTGTAACTTTTACTTAGTTTATTTAGAATACATTGCTTAGTACTACATACAAAAATGCACACTAGAATTTGTGATGGGCAATTTAGCACGAACATGACTGCCACTGAGAACTTTTAACTGAACATCTAGGCCTGGGGTAGAGTATATACTACAGCATTCATTCTGTAATTGGTCTGAAAACTTATTAAAGTGCGTTGGTACAGTATCAAATTACCCTTATCTGTAACAGCCCAACATAAATCCAATACAGCACTCAAAAATGTAAGTGTAGTGCAAAGTCAGACCTCACCTTTAGGATTTCTTCTACACAGTTGGCTTCATTTGATAATGTTTCCTGCAAGATAGGAAAAAAATACAGTATTCAGTAAAATACTGAAAAAAGATCACATCAAGTAGTCAGTAAAATAAACCCTTTTGTAATGAAATAATGTCTGATAAAAATGAGTAAATTCAGCAAATTTTAAGCAACATCATTTTAATTGAACACAAGCCAATTGGTTAAATAGTGCAAAGCAACTGTTTTACAGCCACAGGAATATTTGGAAGCCTCAACAACTTTTGATCATTATTTTTACCAGGCCTGGCATTGTAAAATAAAAATTGAAAAGTGATGCGAATGACAGTTCCTATCATCTGGTATGCCCTTCAATTTCGCCCTCATTGGCAAAAGTATCAGAGACACAGCCCAAACGTCATTTGAGTCTCATTAAATACACAGGAGCAGATTGGGGGCTTGTTGGCTAGTTTGTCAACTGACCACATATACTGTTTAAATGACATCAGATGGACTCACATTGAGATTTGTGTGGATCATTTCAGAGATAATCATGATTCTTTAGCACAAGTCCCACTTCCTGAATTGCCAGTGGCAAGTTAAATAGCTAACGGGCACTCCTTTTGTAACAGCAAAACCCAGTCTAGGAGCATTAATTCTACGTCATTTAGCAGGGGTTAGCGTTAAGAGTAGGGGTTAGACATCAGCTGCATGAGGTGAGTGAAGAACATGCAGAAAATGGGACAATGTCTTTGAATGCAAATTTTTCACCAGCACTTCAAAAACTTTTTATTTCTGTTAAAACTTCCAGTTTATTTGCAGATAAGTTTGGCAAAACAAAAGTCATTTTGTCATATGTTCCTCATCTTGTTTCAAATCCTTACCAGTGTCCAATTCCCTAACACAATACATGGGAAGCAGTAATTATCAACCAGGGTTGAGGAATGATGAAAGATCTTAAAATTAATTGAGCATTAGAACCAGACTATCTCAATCATGCATTCTGAAGCGCTGTTTTATGAACTGTCTATCAAGCAATTGTAAATTACAAATATTGTACTATATGCAAAGAGCCTTCTGAACATCTGATGCTACATTTAATAAACATAATCTATGTACCAATTCTTACTTTAATTTACACAGTAAACAAGTCTCAAAGTGGAGTTTTTCCATCCACCTGATAGAAGCCATCAACTTTTTGAACAATCTTTTACTAAATAACCAGGTTTATCAGAGTTTATCTTTATCTCAAGGGCATTGAAGTTGAGGAGTTGTTTTTGCCCTGTGAAACAAACACATTGGTAAAGACACATCTGAAACCTTAATCCTGGATCACCTAAATTCAAATAGAGCATTAATGCATTGAAGAGAGTCCAGGGAGTGACAGCCAAGGTAATTCCAAAAGTTGGGAGCACAAGATTAAGAAGCCATTAGAACTGTATTGATAGCCATTTACTAAAGGAACATTAAGACCAGAGATGATTTATGTCTTGCCCGTAAAATGGTGAAAGCAATAGATGATACAAGTGAGGGGGAGGCAGCAGCGGTGGGGGGTGGGGGAGGGGTGGTGGGAAGAGTGGCGGAGATGGCCCAAGGAAGGCGCAGAGACAGTGGGTAGCTTGGAGCGATGGGTAAAGGAGAGGAGAGTGACAAAAGAGTCACAGAATTTGCTACATAAGGGGTGTGTGTGTGGGAGGGTGTGTGTGTGTGTGTGTGTGTGTGTGTGTGGGAGGGTGTGTGTGGGAGGGTGTGTGTGGGAGGGTGTGTGTGGGAGGGTGTGTGTGGTTTTGACAATTGTGGGGAATAAAAACTTAAAAAAAAACATTAAATGTTATTTCAGTAAAATTCTACTTCTAAAGAGGAACAATGGAGCAAAGGCAGTGTGCTTGGTGGAGTGTATTAAGAGTTCTGCACAATGAGTCATTAAATCATGAATGCAATCCACTATACTATTCTGTTCCTGATTGGAGAGCATTAACCCTACTGGAATACTCTTGTGCACCGCTGTAATGCTACTTTTATAGTAAGTTTCTGTTATACAGAAATAGTTCAAACTAAAGTAGGTCTATTCATTGAGTGTCCGGACTATGGTTCACCTGATTGATACTCCAAGACAAATTCCATCTTTGTAACCAGTGGTTACAATGAAAAACTGCTCATGTACAGCTACTTGACAGTAGTGATTGCACCTCCCATCCCTGGCTGCAAGACCAGCGCTGGGATTTGAGAAAGCTCCAGAGAGGGCAAGTGATAAGACAGCCAGGCAGTTGGCCTGAATAGATGTTTGAATGACCAATCTGCATGTGGGCAGAAGCAATTATGGCTGCGGTTTACACTGCTAATGTTCAAATTCCTATGACAGAGAAAAGAAAAACCTTTAAAACGTTTATATAACACTGCTGCTGGGGCTGCACCATTAGGTAAAAAGCACCAAATCACAACTTTGTGACTACCTAGTGGTTTCCATTTTTCTACTAAACGTGCACACATTATCTGGCGACGCTACTAACAAAATGAAAGCAGTTTTACTAACTGAGAAACTACTTTAGGTGACACCTGCATGTAAACAATACCTGGTCAAGTACAATATTCATTCAGGAGTACCTACCTAGACTCCTCTCAAAATAAGAATAGTAAGCAGACTAGACCGTGTTTTTCAAAATGCAAGCTGACCATTTAATGCCTTTCTGAAAACAAAAAGAATCAGAGACAGAAAACACAGAGAAAGACAACGAGAAACTATTTAATGCTTAGTTACCTTAAAATCTGGCAGCTGATTCTGAAAATACCCAACTGGCATTTTATACTGTGACATTTATTTAAGGTCTAGTTACCTTATTCTGATTTTGGCATAAAGCAGCATTTGGAAAGAATGGCAAGCAATTACGTTGCAGCTGGAAAATCCATGGGGGGGATAGCCTCGGAGAAGCTACAAAACTCTGCTGGGAGTAATGTAACAAAAACAGCAGCATGACATCATTGACAAGTATATGGCATAGCAAAGGCAGGAAGATCCTGGGAGTCTTGACTTGTTTACTCTCGGGTACAGTACTTCTAGCTTGAAATGAACACAAGAACTAGGGACAAGAGTAGGCCATTCAGCTCCTTGAGCATGCATTCAATAAGATCACGGCTGGTCTGATTGTGGCCTCAACTTCACTTGCCTGTCTGTCCCCAATAACCCTCGACTCCCTTGGTGATCAAAAATGTTATCTAACTCAGCCTTGAATATATTCGATTACCCAGCCTCCACTGCTCACTGGGGAAGTGAATTCCAGACTAATGACCCTCTGAGAAAAACAAATTCTCATCTCCGTCTTAAATGGGAGACCCCAAATTTTTAAACAATGGCCCCTAATTCTAGATACCCTCACAAGGGGAAATATCCTCTCATTCTCCACCGTCAGGTCCCTTCAGGATCTTACATGTTTCAATAAGATCACCTCTTTCTCCTAAACTCCAATGGACATAGATCCATGAGCTCAACTTTTCCCCGTAAGCTAACCCCTTCAACCCAGGAATCAATCATGCGAACCTTTTTGAACTGCTTCTAATGCAATTATATACTTTCTTAAGTAAGGAGACCAAATCTGCACAGCAGTACATCTGATACATAGCAAATACTGCAGCTCAGTGACCACTCAATGCCCAAGTCTCAGTGGTTTGTCAGTCATTATTGTGAGCAATAGTTCCACCTTAGAAAGAAAAAAGGAAAGAGAGCCTATAAGTCTATATTCACAATGCAAACCAAGCCTAATAACTTAAGCCAATACTGTAGCACTAACAATAGCCATAGAAGACCATACAAATATATAATAGGAGATAGATAACAACTGAATTGTTCATCATCTTAAGTTCTTTACTGCTGGCACTGGGTACTTTGTTTTTTCTAAGTTCCTCTCCAATATGTTCTAGTGAGTCTTGAAGAGTCCAATATTGGCTTTATCTGACATGCATGCACATTGACATTCACTTTACAGGAGGGGGAATTAGATAAAGATCAGGAGTTGCAAACTCCAGCTGATTTTCCATTTGCTGTAGTCACAAAAGACAACCTTGTTCTTCTAGCTGATTTTAGCCATAATGCAGCCCTGGCTAAAAGCAGCTAGAAGAACAGAGTTGTATTTATCTAGTGACTTCTTTACCTTGAAGATGTGCTGCATAATCAAAGTACTTTTTGAAGAATATATCACAGAAACCAAATTGCACAAAACAATGTATCACAAATTGCAATGAATGAAATGGACAGATAACTAGCTATAAGGTGTTATACAAATGCAAGTCACAGTTTTTCTTTTTCAAGTAGTAACATGGGATCTTTTACATCCACCTGAACAGGTAGTAGGGACTCGATTTAAGGGCTCTTCTGAAAGAGAGCATCTCTAAACATTATGTCACTCCCTCAGTTGAGTAAAATTAATGAGAAAATGTGGTGGGCTTTTATTAGTTTTATTAAAGTTTCAGTTATTGGTGACAATAATCTAACTGGATTTGGTTATGTTTTATGTGTCTTTTGAAGAGGAGTTGAAAACATTCCGGATGGAACAGCTGTGTGCTGATGATACAGATATTAAATTATATCAGTCTCCACTTAATTCCAAGCATTGATATTACAGCACTCTCTCTGTACCTGAGCAAAACTGTATATAACCAACAAACTACTTCAGTAAAGAGGGGGATTCAAATGGGCTGGTTTTGGTTTTGTACGCATTCCAATATTTAGAGGCTGCTTGGTCTGTACAGGGTAAGCAACTGGATTCAACATGTCCAGGCTTAATCAAGCTGGGATAGAGGACGGATGGGATGAAAAAAAAACACACAGCCCAATGCGCACTTCTGCCCGGCAAACACACCTCCAAGTGGAGATGTGAACACCAGCTCAGGGTACCTTTCAACGGTCATCAGCCTAAATTTTAATCCTGATCCCCAATGGTGGGTGTGAAAGATAGGGATCAAGCAACTTGGCCCCATTCTTGCTCAATTAGAATCCAAAGTTGAATCAGGCTTCTCCAAAAAACAGGCAGGGGCCTTATCAACATTTCAGTCATGATCGGTGCCATAATTTAAATTTAATAGTGAGCGAGGGGGAAACCTGAAATGTCTGCTACCAGACAGCTGATCTGAGACAGGAAGCGCTGACTGGCCTAGATCAGCGTTAACAATCAGCTGTATTCAGTACTGACTGTGGGCCAGAACTAGGAGTGATACCCCCGCCGACCTCACAAGGAAGACTTTAGGATCTCTCAGTCAGGATTGTTACCCCGATGTTCTCTCTACACGCACCCCCAGCCCCCATGCACATGTCTGCTCATTCCACTGGAGGCCTGGAACTTCCATACACCCTGGTTGTGACCTCCTGCCATAAGCTTAGCTTTCTGCCTATTGACCAGGAGCCCATCAATTTGGCTGACTGTCAGGCAAGAGTCTGTGTCTTTATTACTGAACTAAGGCCCCGCCATTAAAGATCAGCAGGGCCTCCACATCACCAGACTTGCTGGATTTTCCCCATGCTCCCCTGCACACTCCATTCTAATACCAGGACCATTAACTCTTTCTCTCTCCACAGATTCTATCTGACTTCCTGAATATTTTCCAGCATTTTGTTTTTATTTCAGATTTCCAGCATCCATAGAATTTTGCATTAATTTTTAAAAAGTCTTCACATTGGCCGGCTATAACATTTGTTCAGTTGTTAAAATATGTGAACATATGGACTCTTAAATGAATTCACTAGAGCTGAGGGAGTTGCAGAAGTGGGGTGGGGGCCAGGAGAATGGCAAGCATTAGTAACTGGCTTGTTCTTGGTTTCATTGGTAAAAAGGGCATCCCTACAGCGTTGTCAACATTGGGGAATGTTAGGAGTGTCACGTAGAATCAAAAATAATTGTTTACTTGCATTTAGTTACATGGAATTGTGTGTTTACTTCTAACGGAGAATGATAAATGGGTTGCGTTTCTTCCCAAACAGAATGAGAGTCTCCCTCCAAATGGTAAGAGCAATTAAAGCATTGGTTTTGAAATATATCAGAGTCTCCAGTGCTCCAGCTTTCCAAATCTATATTATTCGGCATCCAGTACCGGATGAGCAGAAATTTCTCCCAATTAAACACTGGGAAGATTAAAGCCATGGGCTTCGAGCCCTGCTACAAACTCCTTGCTCTAGCTACCAACTCTATCCCCCTCCCTTGCAACTGTCATATTCGGCCCCCAAGGTGAGCTCTTGACTACATATTCGTACCGTCACAATGATCACCAATTTTCAGTTCCATACCATTCAACTCTGCCCCTGCCTCAGCTCATCTGCAGTTGAAACCCTCAAGTCTCTACTTGACTATTCCAACACACTCCTGGCTGACATCCCACATGTTACCCTCTGTAAGTTTGTAATTAATCACGCCAAGTCCATTCACCCATCAATCCTGTGCTCATTGACCTACACTGGCTCCAAGTTAAGAGACACATCAAATTTAAAATTTTCATCCTTGGTTTTCAAGTCCCTCACCCCTCCATATCTCTGTAATCTTCTCCAGTCTCACAACTCTGATGTCTGCACTCATCTAATTCTGGCCTTTTAAGCATCCCTGATTTTAGTTTCTCCACCACTGATGGCAGGCATTCAGCTGCCTAGATCCCAAGCTCTAGAATTCCCTCCCTAAACCTCTCTGCACCTCTCTCTTTCCTCCTTTAAGACTCTCCTTAAAATCTACCTCTTTTGGCCATTCGCCCCAATGTATATATTTCATGTCAAATTCTGTTTTATAGTGCTCCTGTGAAGCAACTTGGGACACTTCATTAGGATAAAGGCACTATATAAATACAGACTGATGTTTCGTCATCTCATTGCTCCTGTGTAAGCAGTGTCCACGTAGTAGTTTGAAGTCTGAAATTTGGGGTTTAATTTCTGGTCACTGGACGTATCCCAATCACAGAATAGTACAACACAGAATGAGGCCATTCAGCCCATCGGGTCTTCACCAGCTGAACAGAGAAAGCCCATTGCGGCAGTAAGCAGGAGGTCCAAAGGCAGAAACGTTGCATCATTCACCTGACAAGAGATGCTGATAGCAAGAACAATGAAAGTGTACAACAAATAGCATGATTTGAAAAATGTAAATGAGCAGACATGATCTTGGCGTCCAAAAACAACCACCATTAAAAGGTGGCAGGGCTAGTTGATATAAAGTGGTTCAAACAGCACACAGGTCACTTCTGTTTGCACCTGAGCTGAAGTAGGTCGATAAGCTGGGTACGATAATATAAGAATATCATGGCTCAGAAAGGGAACAGAGGTTACCAAGATGGTACCAGGATTGAGGAATTTAGGAGACATTGGAAAAGTTATGGCTGTTCTCCTTGGAGAAAAGAAGGTTAAGAGGTGTCCTAAGAAAGTTTTCAAGCGGAGAAGTTTTGATATATGGAGAAATGTTATTTTCTCTGACAGGTGAGTCAATAGCCAAAGGCCATAGGTTGAAAATCATTGGCAAGAGATCTAAAGGGGAGCTGTTGGAATCTGGAGTACTTTATTTTAAAAAGGTACTGGGAAGCTGATTCCACAGATAATCATGATGGAGTTGGGCAGGTACTTAAGAATAATTCACAGGGTTACAGGCAAAAAAGTGAGGGTGTGGGACTAAGCATGATTGCTCTTTCAAAGCGCCAGCACAGGCATGATGGACCAAAAGGCTCCCTTCTGTACTGCACACTTCTACGATTCCGTGAACAGATAAATGTCATATGGTTGGCTCTATTTACTCTCAGCCACACTCAGTGCAATTCTGCAGCATAAATGAGGTTACACTGACCTACAGCCCTAACTTCATATCCTGTTCAGTAAGTGGCATAACAAGAGCTACAGAAAATGTTAACATCCCATTCATAAAAAACAACGCTTCAAATGATGAAGACTATATACAGGATAATCCCAGTGAAAATCAGTCAGCTGCTCCAAGGGAATTTTATGTGGAAACTGAAAATATTTTGCTGCGGTGAATTTTACCAGTAACCATGCTAAATTACAGCAATTCAATCATGTGTGCCAGTTTGTTTAAGCATGTCGCAGTGAAATATATAAATTTCTGTCAACAGGAAGTGGATTTAAAGTAAAATGAGTAACATTGTTACATGAGTGCCACACAAGTGCCATTCCAACAAGACAGAATGTCACCATCTCTCCATGACATCATCTGAATCACTGAATCTTCTATCATCAAACATCCTGGGGGTTATCATTGACCAGAAACTGAACTGGACCAGCCATATAAATACTGTGGCTACAAAAGCAGGTCACAGGCTGGGAGATCTTTGACAAGTAATTCACCTCCTGATTCCCCAAAGCTTGACCACCTCTACAAGACACAAGCCTGGAGTGTGATGGAACACTCTCCCTTTGCCTGGATGAGTGCATCCTCAACAACACAAGAGGCTCAATACCATCCAGGACAAAGCAGCCGCTTGATTGGTACCCCATCCACCACCTTAAACATTCACTCTCACTACCACAAATGCACAGTGGTGGCAGAGTGCACCATATACAAGACGCATTGCAACAACTCGTCAAGGCTCCTTCAACAGCACCTTCCAAACCTATTATCTTTACTACCTAGAAGAACAAGGACAGCTAATACATGAGAACACCACCACCTGCAAGTTTCCCTCAAAGCCACACACCATCCTAACTTGGAACCATATCACTGTTCCTTCACAGTCGCTGGGTCAGAATCACGGAACTTTCTTCCTAACAGTATTGTGGGTGTATTTATCTACAAGGAATGCAGTATTCCAAGAAGGCAGCTCCACTACATTCTCAGGGGGAATGAGGGACAGGCAATAAATTCTGGCCTTCCAAGTGATGCCCACATCTCGTGAACAAATAAAAAAATACACACTGAAAATGGTAGACACCCAAAATATATTTTTCAAAAAACACACCTAGAATATTAACCACCCTTTTCTCTTTACTGATCCTGATGGATATGTATTTTCAGCACTTTTGTTCTTAGCTCTGTTGGAAAGAACTAATGCATTTGGGCTGTGCGCGTGCATAAATAGGGCTGTAAATACTGAACTCTGCTTGAGTAATCCTCATACTTACACAACATACTAGTTTGGCATTGCATTGGGAAACCCTGCAGCTTTAGACAATGGATATGTATATCAAAGTTACATTTTGAATAATCTTTGTTTACCACAATATGAATGGCAAGTATAAGACACTAAACAAAAGACAGTACTAAGACAATTCACAAACATCCTAGAGAAAGATGCTGTAAAAGCACAGCCATTTGAAAGAAAGGCTGAACTCTTACTGCAGATAGGGGGCGCATTTCCATAGCAAAACATACCCATAGAAACATGGCTGATGGGCCATTGTCGTAGCCAAGTAATTTCCTGCTCTTTTTGTACAGCCCTGGTCAGTTTTTAAATCAATATCGGTAGCTTGAGTTCTTTGTATTTGTTGCCACAGTGGTAATCCAAACAAGAAAGGCTTTTAAATCCCTCCCGGTGTACTCCTACAAGAAGCCATATGTGCTTCCAGGCAGGCTGCTTGCTGATAATATCCTAAATAACAAAGGCTGCCTACCTCAAAAAAGGACTGAGCTAGTGAAACTGGCATCTGGTCAAAAAAAGTTGCTCAACAGTTTTCTTCAAGTTGTCAACTGGTTTCATTGGATTCATTTTACAAAGCCAGTTTTCAAATCTCAATATCTGAGAAATGGTCCTGTGTACACTTTTTGTCTCCACCCTCAGCCTCCCCCTTATGAGCTTTCGTTGCAAAGATCTTTAATAAGCTTTAATCTGTCAACCACACCTGTGTGCTTTTGGGTGGCAATTCCGTTCCAGTTATGACTAATTCCTAGTTTACACAAGTATGCTAACAGCATGTCAAAATAAAAATTTAAAGCCTCAAAATCGTTATTCCCCCAATTTTTAGGCCACATTACTCATAGTGCAAGTCACCAGGCAATCAGTATTTCCAGATCCGACTCCTGCAGCCATTTTCTTTGTTTCCAAATGCCAGTGGAGTAGTTTCAGTTGTAGTTTTCATCATCTGCTAAAGTCTCCCCATGGTGCCAACATTCCAGTGAAGAGTGAAATCTTCATTTGAGACACCTTCCTTCAATCAGGCTGTTACAGTCAATAACAGCAATGGTTCTCATTGACTCATGTGGAGCATAAACACTGGCATAGATCAGTTGGACCAAATAGCATGTTTGTGTTCTGGTGCATTCCATGCAATTCTATGCCTTCTGAAGTGGCCTAACCAAGGCATTCGGTTGCATTAAACTGCGATCAGCGATTCAAAAAAGCAGCTCACCCCAATCCTCTCAGGGCAACTGGGGTGGGCAATAAATGAATGTTGCCAGCAACACCCACATGCTGAGAATGAAAAAAAAGGATTTGATTTCTGTCTCTTTGATGTGCGCATTTAAACAGGAATGATTGCCTTTGCCCATAAAACCAACAAACTTTGGTGATTTTAGAAATATATAATTAGAGCTGCAAATTACTTGTTGCCAAATGGATTTCACAGGTGCAGTCACTTCATTGAACTGCCTATGTGAAGGTGTCAGATGACTGTCAGTATAAATCATTCTAGATAAAAACCAAGTTAATATATTAATTTCCATAGTCCCTAGTCAAGTGGCCTTGCACAGTGTGAACTTGTTTTGTGATTATACTTCATTTTGCAGCAAATGGGAGCTGAAGAACTGAGCACCCTCCCTCCATTTGTCATGAGAACTGATTTGAAAATCATGCAGTTTAACTTATCGAACATCACTGATTTTCTGAAAGTAAAATGTCTCAGATTTATCCTGACTGTGTGGGAGAATCAGTCAAACGGAGGTATTTTAAAATCAGGTTTCTGCCCCTGCCACAGTACTGAAATAGCAATCAAGGTCACAAATGACATCCCATGTGACTGTGACAAAGATAAACTTTCCCTCCGTTTCCTTCTCGATCCATCTGCAGCCTTTCTTGCAGTGGACCACATCATCCTCCTCCAACTCTGTACTGTCGACCAGCTGGGTAGGACTGCTCTTATATGGTTCCATTCTTATGTAGTCAAAGCCAGAGAGTCACTTGCAATGGTTTTTCTTGCTGCTCCTGCATCATTACCTCTGGTGTTCCCCAAGGATCTATCCTTGGCCCCCTCATATTTCTCAACCACATGCTGCCTCTTGGCAACATCATCCAAAGGCATGGCATTAATTTTCAAATGTACATCGATTACACAGATCAAACTCACCACCACCTCACTCTCGACTCTTGCAATGTAGTTAAATTATCAGACTGCGTATCTGACATCCGATATTGGAAGAACAGGAATTTCCTCCAATTAATATTGGTAAAGCTGAAGTCATTGTTTCCAGTCCCTGCTCCAAACTCTGTTCCCTAACTACCGACTCTATCCTTCTCCCTGGCAACAGTCCGAGATTAAGCCAGTGTGTTTGCAACCTTGGTGTTATATTTGATTATGAGATGAAGGCCTGACCTCATTCTTGTCATTTCTAAGGCGCCTCCATGACTCAACTTTGCCCTGTCTCATTTACTGCTGAAACCCTCATCCATGCTTTCCTTACCTCTAGCCTCAACTATTCCAACACACTCCTGGCTGATCTCCCACATGCTGCCCTCTGTAAACTTGAGGTCATCAAAAACTCTGCTGTTCGTGTCTCAACTCGCAGCAAGTCTTATTCCCCTATCACCCCTGTGCTTGCTGAACTACATTGGCTCCCAGTCAAGAAATGTCTTGATTTTAAAATTCTCATCCTAGTTTTCAAATCCCTCCAAGGCCTTGTCCCTCCCTATCTCCTCAAACCCCACAATAATCAATCAGAGATTTCTATGCTCCTCTAATTCTGGCCTCTCGAGCATCCCCAATCATAATTACTCCACCATTGGTGTCTTCAGTTGTCTTGGACCTAAGTTCTGGGATTCCCTCCCTAAACCTCTCCGCATCTCTACCTCACTTTCCTCCTATAAAACACCTCTTAAAACCTACATCTTTGACTAAGCTTGTGGTCAACTGACCTAATATCTACATGGCTTGGTGTCATCCTTTGTTTTATAATGCTCCTGTGAAGTGCCTTGGAATGTTTCATGATGTAGTTACTGTTGGTACAATGCAACCTCCCTTCCGCCATTAAGTAAAATCTTGCAGTAAGTGCAATGTGAAGCTAAATCTTAAAAAAAGCTACAAAATCTACATACAGCTTTTTAAAAAACAACTTTTCTCCTTTTTGCAACATTTTACAATGATAGAACATGTATTTTATCATGAGCAGTTGATAAAACTGATGCCCAAGCACTTAACTGAAAAAGGCAATAAAAGTGTGTCAAGGTGAAGAACTGGAGGATTTTCACATTCATTACTGATGACAACCATGCATGTTTCATCATGGTTACCGCTGAGAAATCTCCTCCGCAGTACAAATACAGTGGTTTTACTAGTACGAGGGCAAAGCCTAGAATACACAAAGCTAATTTCAAAGCCGCATCTTAAAGCGGCTGTCTTAGAAATCCTCATTTCACCACAGCCTTCAACTATGCTTCTTTGTACAACTTTAACAATGAAATTGCACCAAGTTTTGATTTATATAAAAATACATCCTGCAAATCTAGCAATATCTCTGCTTAGTTTCGTAATAAAAACAAAACTATGCTCATTAATCAGCAGGGTTAGAGCAGTCCAAAAGTCTGTCCTATTACTCTGTAATAGTGACTGTAATTTGCAGTTGCGTTCAGAACAGACTATTTAGGACATTTTAAGCAAATGCTACCTGGGTGTGGATCAGATAGCTGAATATACTGTAGTCTGTCTAAACTTGTTTGAGCAGTTTGAGCAGAATGATGCAAACATTGGCAAAACAGATGAACTATGTGTGGTGAAGAGCAATACAAAGGCAAAGGACAGCTAGAAGTAATGCTTAATGAGTATGCTCCCTCACACTGGAACACCACTTCAAAACAGAAACCAGTATGGTCTTGGAGAGTTGGTCTCTTTTGTGACCTTCAATGCAAATATGTCAGCAGATGCCTGGAGGAAATCATAAAAAAGCACTTAAAATATTTAATGAAAAGAAATGCATGTCCAGAAATACAAATATCATTGTGCATTTGTGCACAAATTGGTTGTTGTGTTTCCTACATTATAACAGTGACTGACTATGCTTCAAAAGTTATTCATTCAATAGTTGGAAAGTGCTTTGGGGTGACCTGAAGTTCTCTTTTCTAAAGTCTGTTCCCGCAGATTTCTTCACAACCTGTGCACTGAGCTTTTAGACCACAACAAAAATATGAAAAAATGCCTGCAACTTAAAAGTGCATCACTGCTCTATTGAATGATGGAGCTACAACTGAGAGTTCACTGCACCAACAATTATTTGAATGTTTGCCAGGTTAATAGTGCATAAAACTGTTTGCAGATAAAAATGAGTTTATTTCATTCAACATTCGTGGCAATAAATACCAGATTGGATGATGATGCATTTCTAACATCACTTGTTCACAGCAATTGCAGACACAGACAAAATCCAATCAATGCAAGAATGCTGTACTATACAATGCAATAATAACTGCTAGTCAGAAAATATTTTGTGTACATGGTGGGTTCACTAATCCCTAAAAAAGTGTCTGACTTTAAAGTGAAGGGTGTATTGTACGTTCACTCCTTCCAGAAGATACTAAAATAGCTCTTGCACATTCCTGCAGTACTCCAAAGTAGCTGACACAGCAAGCCCGTGGAGAGCTGCAGGCTATTCATCTGTCTCAAAGCTATAAGCAAAAACATCAAGGTAAAAGGGTGACTCGTTTTAATTTTTTTTAAAAAACGTATAGTTTTAAATGGTCAAATTGTAATTGGCAAAATTGGAATAATGACAAGCCTACAATGTTCACCAATTGCTCCTCCACATTTATAACAAAAGTTGTATTAACACTGAAGTATTGAAAACAGTTTGAAGAGATTCAGGATTAAATAGATAGTTATGTATCTAAACTTGCTGGAATGCTATTGTCAGAAAGGCAGCTTTCTAAATTTCTGTACCAAAAGATCATAAAAAGATTTCTTGCTCATCCCTTAATAATCTGCATCACCAAGTCCTAAAGTAATATCCTTTGATACCAATTGTTCACTGAGTCACTGTGAGGTCAGTCACACAGATCATTCTTGTCAGCAACTGCAGATTTATAAAATGGTAATGCACGACCTCTGTGCTGCACAAGTAGCATGAAACGGAGACAAAGCTAGCATTAATTAAATAGCTACGGCCTGAGGGATGAGGGATTAGACACTGGATCATTTCAAGCAAGAAACTCCCAACTGTTCTTTTCCAGAGGAAGGGAAGTAGTACAATCTGGTTAGACCTTAAAAAACAAGGTCAAAGTCACACACCTTCTAGACAGAAAAAGGAAAAGAAAGGATAGCCTAGATGACGAGATTTAAAACAGTAACCTATCTATAATAGATGCCTTCAAACAATCCAAAATTGCATCAACAGAATCTAAACTCAGCTTGTGTCATTAAATGTTTTATAAATCCATTAATGATTCGCTAGGGGAAATTCGCATTTTGGCTTAGTCCTTGTGAGCAATCAGGACATCATCTACAATTTAGAATTAATGGGCCTTATAGAGGCCATCATGTGATCAACTTTGAGGTTCTCTGGCAATTGGTGTCAGCAGGAACCAAAACCAAAAGTTAATGTAGCATAAGGGTGTTTGGCATAGCAAGGGTTAATGTGGGGCTGGAGAACAGTACTGCCAACAGCATGATGTAGAGAGACACATGCAGTAGACAAAACTGTGGAGAGACTCGAGTAAAGGTCAGCATGAAATTAGCTCTAATTTTGGGCTATACTTTGTACGTATGTATATAGTTGTGCGATACCAATAAACACCACTTTTCAACCTTACAAGCCTCTGAACCTCTTTGTAAGACCTACTGAAAAAACCCTTGCAACACTTACCATTTCAAGAAAGTAAAATTTAATGGAATTAGAAGCAAATTAAAAATGTTAAATGGAATGGACCACTGACAGGGAATCAGGTAGGGCAACATTTAAAACTTTTAAGAACTGTAATATATAAATGTATAGGAGCAAGGTAAGTACATACATAAAACTCAAATGTAAAGCAAGTAACCAGTCTCTAAAATGGCATACGGCAAACTAGAATGACAATATGTAGAAGTACATACTATACAAAGTCTACTGGGAAAATGAGAGGGACAAAAACTTGGGTAAGAATATAAGAAAGCTTTACAATTGTTTATAAGGTACTATAATTGAAATATGGCAAGAAATAGAACACAAGACATTAAGTAATATAATAAAGCTTGTTTTTATAACATGACTGCAAGTGAGGATAGGAAGTTGGATATTTAAAAATTATTGGTATTATTAAAGATAATTATTAACTAATTTAATTATACCTACTATGTTCCAGAAGTGTTTACCAGGGAGAATAATATCAATTCAACAAGTATCACAGATTCTTTGGAAATCAGCGAGGAGGTGGTACTTGATAAGTTAAATAGGACTGAAGACCAATATATCTTCTTTGGTCCAGATAACATACATCTTAGACTGCTGAAGGAGACTTGGAGGAAGTCTGCCAAACTCTGTAGTAAATGAGATTCATTGTGGTACTGGAGAGATTCGAAAGCTAGCAAATTTAGTACCTGTATTTTAAAAAGGAGAACAAATCTGACACAAATAACTATAGACCCATTAACCTTATGTCACTTCAGAGTAATAAAAACCATAGTTAAGTAAATGTACTAAGTGGCAGGTCGGAAGAGCACTGAGCAACAAAGGGTATGGATTTAGGAGCATAAGATTCTGCTCAATGTCTCCTCCATTTAAGGATATTATGAAAACAATCAGTGGAGTCTCTACAATGTTATTCATTTAGACTTTAACAAAGTCCCATATGTAAGGCTATCAAATAAACTAAAACCAATGGGTACCCAGGGAAGAATGCAGGACAAGACTTTGGATAAAAGATATAGGAGACAATTCAGAAATGGTTTTTCAGAGCAGGGGTCAGCGATGAGCAGAGTCAGATCATAGACTCCTGTTGTTTCTGATTTCCATAAAACTAACTAGATACAGAAAATAAAGCTTGATAAATTTGCTGACAGTAATGACATAGTAAGTGCTGTAGGGATAGAAGATATAATTAAACTTCTGCAAAAGAATCTAGATCTGTTGTTCAGCTGGGCAGATAAATAGGAAATGACATTTAATACTGACAAGTGCTAAGTTTTACCTATTGGACAAAGAATGACCAGACATACAGGCACAATGAAGGATGTAAAATTAATACAGGGCAGCTATGAAAGCAGCCTGGGAGTTATATAACTCTGATATCAAGGCAATATTCAATTGCAAAGGAGAACAGAACACTGGACTATCTAGCCAGTACAGTGGGGTGTAAGCCCAGAGGTTACACTGAGGTTTTACAATGCTTTGTTATATTTCAGTTAGAATACTGCACACAGTTCTGGTCAATCTTTAAAAAACAAAGGACATGCATGACTATGAAAGACATGCATGACTATGAAAGAGTGCACTAAAGAGCAACAAAAGCATTTCAAAAGTTAAAGGGGTTGAGTTATGAGATAATATCAGAGGTTAAGCTTACAGTCCAGAGATGAGGTGGGGTAAGGAAATTCTTAGAGGAATCTAAAGTATTTAGTGAACCCAGACTATCAACTCAAGGTCAGTCAAGGCAGTAGAATAAAAAGAAAAAAATGAACTTAAATTACCAGGAAGTGTGTGTTCAGGGCAGATCGTTCTCAATTGGCAACTAACATTTAGAATGTTCTGCCAGGTAGTGGAATCAGGACATTTTCTTGTCCTTGTCTTAAGTTAACACTTTGACAGCAGTGACATATGGAAATTTGACACTTTTAGAATATTTAAATAAAATCACTGATCCTGTGTTGCCATCAGAGAGTTGTGTTCAAAGGGGATGTGGATCAAACCTACAATGTTATAGCTCCCATCAGCATCCTGCACTTCTTTTGCTTAAAGGATTGGTGTATGTTAACCCTAGAGTAGCACAGCTACAGTTGGTAAAGATCTTGCCCAATCTGAACTTGAGTTACACTTACCAGGAAGATCCCAAGTTCAAACAGCAACTTGCATGGTGTTAGATTATAAGATGGTGAAGAAAGCATGTGGAATGAGTTCCTTTATTGGTTGAGATATTGAATACAAGAGCAGGGATGCAATGCTGGATCTGTATAAAATGCTGGTTAGGCCACAGCTGGAATTTTGTGTACAGTTCTGGTCACCACATTACAGGAAGGGCATAATTGCGCTGGAAAGAGTACAGAGGAGATTTACGATAATGTTGCCAGGGCTTGAAAATTGCAGCTGAGGAAAGATTGGATAGGCTAGGGTTGCTTTCCTTAGAACAGAGAAGGCTGAGGGGCGACCTAATGGAGGTGTACAAGATTGTCAGGGGCCAATTACCAGGGGACATAGATTGGTAGGAAGATTAGAGGAGACATGAGGAAATATTTCTTCACCCAGAGGGTGGTGGGTGTTTGAAATTCACTGCCTGGTTTGGTGATGGAGGCAGAAACACTCATTTAAAAGGCACCTGGATCTGCACCTGAAGTGCTGTAGCCTGCAAGGCTATGGACCAGGTGCTGGAAGGTGGGAATAATTTGTGTGGCTAGTTTTCAAAAAAACTTTTTCTTTTTTGGCTGGCACAGATACGATGGGCTGAATGGTCTCTTTCTGTGCCGTAACTTTTCTATGCTTTCTATTACCTTAAGCTGGAGGAGTGGTAAGGGCAGCACAATTGACATAGTACCTGTGTGGCAGTGAGGGTGCAATGAAAACACTGCCAGGCTTCCTGGTTCTGAAAACTAGCCAGGTGCTCCTGGTATATGGATACAGGGTTGGGCTGAACCATCATGCCTCCTGCTGATATTGACTCAACACAAACATCAAAAAAGGCACAGTCGCAGGAGGTACCAAAGGCCCCCCAGATATCAATGGAAAAGAATGGTTAACACTAATGGCAGAAGTAATACAGGGATCAACCCCACTCACAAACAGAAGTGTATTACAATGGGACATATCAAATGGCATTGTTTTGTGGTGGTCCAATGGATTTTAGAAGCTAATATTTCTGCATCTATTTCAGGTGAATAATTCTGTGGTTTGTTGGTTCACAAACACCTTCTGTCACTGAATCTTCATAGTTAAATGTACAGTTGAGGGAGAGGATGGTAAATACTCACTTTTGTTTCAAATTGGACCAGAATTCCACACGCTATGTTGCCTTGGTGAATACAGTCCCACCTTTGTAGAACCACTCATGCAGACTGAATGGCAGGAACCAGTTCTACACTTCAGTCAAATGTAACTGGCTTAACACCTCGACTTTCTACAATCTGTAGTGGCATGCGGATTACCTGTATGTTTCAAAAATCTCAATGTACACCTGAGCAGGGTCAGACACTTTTAATTGATTTTATTCCCTTCCCAAGTCTCCATTCATCATGTGTTGGAATCATGCAATGGTATTGCTGGAAAACCTCATCTGCCCATCACCCAATGTCTACACACTGCCACAACACCCCGCACCATCCACCATCCCCACACACCGTTAGCAGGAAGCAAATTAGGAGCAAAAACCTTGACTGATCTTTCCTTCCTAAATGGCTTCAACAGTTCTGACAACAATCCCAGCTGATCCAACTCTCTCTTTCAGAACAAGAATCAAAACTGGAATTATTTGGGCTTATGACTTAACATCAATTCAGCAGTGCAGTTTTCCAGTGATTTTGATTTGTTGTTTTTAATCATCTTCGCCCACATTACAACAGTGTTTACAATTCAGAAGTTCTTCATTAGCTGTGAAGTGCTTTGGGATGCCATGAAGTCATGAAAAGATATGTATAATTCAGCTTGTTCATTGCTTCTTTCCTTCCTATCAATTTAAAAAGCCAGTAGGAGTTAAAAAAAATGAGCATAAAGCTATCAGATTTATGATAGCTAATCAAATAGTTTACTAGCATCCTTTTAGGAAGCAACAATTTTTACCCAGTTTGTTCCATGTGTGACTCCAGCTCTATACCAATGTGATAGAATCTTAATTGCCTCGTGTGCTGGTCAACAGCAACTTATATTTATATTGCACCTTTAACATAATGAAGTGCTCCAAAGCACTTGGTCAAAGAGTGGGTTTTAAGGAGCATCTTAAAGTGGGGGAAGGTGAGGTAGAGAGGCAGCGGGGTTTAGGGAGAAAATTCTAGCACTAATGTCCTTGGCAACTGAAGGCACAGCTAGCAATGCTGGACTGATTAAAACCAGGGATGCTCAAGAGACCAGAATTAGATGAGCGCAGATATCGGAGGGTTGTGAGGCTTGAGGAGATGATAGAAGGGGTGAGGCCATGGCGGGGTGGGGATTTGAAAACAAGGATGAGAATTTGAAAATGAAGACATTACTTAACTGGGAGCCAATGTAGGGCAGAGCGCACACGGTAATAGGGGAATGGCATTTGGTGCGAATTACAACGTGGGTAGGAGTGTTTTGGGATGACCTCAGGTTTATGGAGGGTAGAATGTGGGAGCTAAGTCTAGAGGTAATAAAGTCATGAATGAGGGTTTCGGCAGATGCTGAGCTGAGGCAGGTGGAAGTTACAGTGATGGAAATAGGTAGTCTTACTGACAGTGTGAAAATGAGGTCAGAAGCTGATTCCAGGGTCAAACATGAAACCAAGGTTGCAAACAGTCTGGTTTAGTCTCAGACTGTTGCTGGGGAGAAGGATGAAGTCAGTAGTAGGGAACAGACTTTGGAATGGGGACCAAAAACTATGATTTCAGTCTTCCCAATACTTAATTGGAGGAAATTTCTGTTCATCCAGTATTGGATGTCAGATAAGCAACCTGATTAATTTAGCAACAGTGAAGGAGTCAAGAGAGGTGAGGGAGAGATGTGTGTCATCAGCATACATGTAAAGCTAACACTGCTTTCAGGTGACATCAGCATGTAAATGAGAAATAGGAGGAGGGCCCAGGACAGATCCTTAAGGGAGACCAGCGCGCTGGAGCAGGAAGAGAAGCCTTGCAAGTTATACTCTGGCTATGATTAGAAAAATAAGAATGGAACCTGGTGAGAGCAGGCCCACCCACATGGACAACTGTGGAAAGGCGCTGGAGGAGGATGGTGTGGTCAACCATGTCAACAGCTGCAAACAGGTCAAGGAGGGATAGTTTTCCAGGGCCACAGAGTAACTAGAAATGAGCAGTAATCACTAGCCTTGACAGGTGATGCCCAAGTATGAATTTTGTGGAAAAGGCTTGAGGGACTTAATGGCCTACACCTGCTTGTAAAAAAAATAGAAAATAGTTAGTGGAAAAGGTTTGTCTATGTCCCTTCAGCTCCAAAGAAGAGTCATACTGGATTCAAAACGTAACTCTGTTTCTCTCCCTCTCCACAGATGCTGCCAGACCCACTGAGTTTTTCCAGTGCTTTGTTTTTATTTCAAATACAGCTTTACCTTACCAAAGAACAAAAGTTTGGGTTGGGGTGAATAACAATACAGTGAAGTTACAAAAGTAGTTATAGACAAATGTTTACCAAGTGTTTTAGCATCCAACAAAATAAAAAGAAAGACTGGTGGCTCTACTAGATAATTAACAAGGTCAATCTTCAAGAGAGTAAGGAAGGGCTGCCTTGGATTTACAGAGATTAAAAAATTAAAATGCAGAGCTTTTAATGAACAGGACTAGATCAGAAACAACCACTCTAACCAACAAATAACAAGGCAGCTATTTGCTATCAGCTAGCAGGCATCAAAGGAGGAAGCTTCACACCAGTATAGGAAATGGGGGTGGGTTTGAAAGTGCCCAGAATTCAGCATTCTATCTCCCCTTCCCCCAATCCCTTACCCCACACCTGGATCCTGTCACGATTCCCAATTCAGACATGATTCATGGATCAAATTAAATGATCACTGATTTAAAAAATAATTAAGACAAAGTATTTTTGAAAAGAGAAGTCAAAGTTATTTTCTCTCTTCAAATTAAAAAATGCCCAGAAGAGAGACAAAAGTTGTAGAATGTTTGAATAACAGGATCCCTTTTGACAATATTTTTGCTTTAGGGTTTAGCCATGCATCACAGATTTTCCTCCAGCCACTACTTCCGAATCACCTGTAAACAAGCAAATTTCACCAGCGGCCCTAATGTACTGTGCACATTTATAATGGGCTGCACTTCACTGACGTTAACATTACTTTCATTGTGAATGAAGGAATAAATGACCATTAGAAGTGGTCCCAGAACCCATTTATTAAACTAAAATTTACAAGGTCACATCCATAAGGCTTTGCGATTTCTAATCAAATTTGTACATTTCACACACATTTCCAAGTGAACACATGAAAAACTCAGCTTCCTCGTGAACTGATTTTTCAGTCTTTTAATCTGCAGTAAATCTCATTTTACTAGGTCAATAGCAGTAATATTATAGAATTGAAGTGCTAGTCTGATTTCCCATGGCTTCTGTGAGGTATTTTTTAAAAATAAAGTTCAGAAGGAAATCCAGCAAGTAAAACACTACCTCACATCAGGCACATGCATGAGGAGGAGATATGGCAGACATTTTATGGTTTCAGGAAAGCACCCCAATAGTGTACAATCCTCCCATATACCAGACTTACACACACTTTATTTTGTTCAGATGCGCCAGCATTGACAGCTATTATTTTTGAGTTAATTTTTCTGGTCATTATTAAATCAACAGTTATTATCAACAGTTCAGCATCTGGGAAACAAAACTTTTCCAAACAAGTTATCCTGGGTGGAATTTTACAGCCCCTCCCGCTGGCAGGGTCTTCTGGTCCCGCCAAAGTCAACGGAGTTTTGAACGGCTCACCGCATTTTCTGGCCCCACCCCTGCCACAACGGGGCCGCAAAATTCCACCCCGTGTCCATGTCAAATGCTCCCTCTATCCTCTCCAGGCAATATGCTTTAGATAATCACCATTTTGACATTTGTCAGCTTGCTTCAGTTAATAGCACACTCGCCTCAAGAGTCAGAAGGCTTTGGGTTCAAGCTCCACTCGTGGATTCGAGCATAATAATCTTGGCTGATGTTTCAGGACGGCACTTTGATAGAAGCACCATCTTTTCATGAACTATTAAACCAAGACCCTTCCTATTCTCTTCTGGCAGATGTAAAGATCCTACGACACTACTTGGAAAAGCAGGAATTCTCTGGCAGCCTAGCCAATGTATTTCAAATGAGACATTAAACCAAGGCCCCATCTGCCCTGTCAGGTCAATGTAAAAGACCCTATGGCACTACTTTTTTGTGTTCAGCCATGGCTTAGTTGGTAGCAATCGTGTGGGTTCAAGTACCAATCCAGGATTGAGCACAAAAAGACAAACGCTCTAGTGCAGTGTTGAGGGAGTGCCGCACCATCAGATGCAAGGATGAGATGTTATACTGAGGCCCTGTCTACCTTTGCAGGTTGACGCAAAAGGTCTCCTGATACAACTTTGAAGAAAAGTAAGGAGTTCTCCCCTGTGTCCTGGCCAATATTTATCTCTCAATCAACATCATAAAACCAGATCCTCTAGTCATTACAACATTGCTGCTTGTGGGACCTCGCTGTCCGCAAATTGGCTTCCATGCTTCCTACTTTACAACAGTGAATTCACTCCAAAACTTCATTGTCCGTAAGCGTTTTCAGATATCCAGTGGTCATGAAAGGCAGTATATAAATGCAAGTCTCTTTTTTAACGATGTATCCCTCTATCAATATCACTGCACATAGATTAAATGGTCATGAATCTCATTTGTTGTTTGTGGAACTTTATTTCCTACACATTGACTGCTACATCCACCATAACAACAGTAAAAGTACACTTTCAAAACAATTTGTTTGGGGCTGTATTAAGGGCATGAAAAATGTGAGAGAATGCAAGTTCTTCCTTTTTGCATAAAAACAACAGTATCTTCTAAAGTGTAAACTCAATCCACGTTTGAAAGAGTATTACTGCCTTTGTTCTTGGAAACAAGTCATCAGACTAATTAAATTAGGCAAATGTGAATCCAGTCCTGGATTCTGTACATGCTAATAAGATACACATCTATAAATTGGTGTCAGCCATTCAAGTCAGAATCAGGAATTGTTTCTCTTAATTACCTGATTATTTGTCAGACATATAAATGTTGTTAACATAAATGTGTTTTCAGCATTTCAAGTCAATTGTTTCTGGCTTGTATGATACCAGTAGGTAATGTATTTTTAATTAGCTAAATATGCTTTAAAACTGCAGCCTGTGTTAACAGAGAGAATACACAATCGTCTATCTTTGATAATTCTAACTCAGACCCATCTTTTACAGTGACATGTTGGAGTCAATGCAATTTGCTTGCAGGGGTGAGATGAAAAAGGAACTAGGAAAGCAAAAAGAGCGCAGAACAAATAGTGATAAGCAAACCCAAAGGATGTCTTATAAATAAAGAGTAATAGGATTACAAAGGAAAGAGGGGAGCCTTTTAGAGATCAGAAAGGTAATGGGTGTGGGGACGGAAGATGTAGACATGGGTCTTAATGAATTCTTTGCATCTAAATTTACAAAGAGGAGGTGATACAGACATTGTAGTTAAGGAGGAGGACTGTGAAGTATTGGAGAGAAAAAGCGTTGTGAAAAAGAGGAAACGTTAAGGGGTTTAGCATCGTTGAAGGCAGATAAATCACCAGGCCCAGACGTAATGTATCCCAGAAGGACTACTAAGATTGCACCATTTTTTATAAAGGCAGGAGGGGATGGGTTGAATAATTACAAGCCAGTCAGCCTTCCTCAGCAGTGGACAGATTATTGGGAAAAATTATAAGGAACAGTATTAATTGTTGTTCAGAAAGACTTGCATTCATCAAGGACAGTCACCATGGATTTATTAAGGGAAGGTCATGTCCAACAAGCTTGATGGAGTACATACTGATTTTTAGCAAGGCTTTTGACAAGATCTCCCATGGCAGACTGATTAAAAAAAGTAAAAACCCATGGGATCCAAGGGCAAATGGTAAATTGGATCCAAAATTAGCTCAGTGGAAACAATGGGCAATGACTGACATGTGTTTTTGTGGCTACACAGTGTTTCCAATGGGGCTTTGCAGGGTTCAGTTTTAACGTCAACAATGCGGGCTTGATTCCCATTCTGATTGAGGTAGATTTGGGGCCTGCCTCCTCGCCCTGCTCCTAAGAGTGAAAGGCAAACCACCACTGAAAAACCCACCAGGAAAATGGCTCAGGATGAAGCATCAGCAGAAAATGAACCAAGGGCCTGTCTTTGGTCAGAGCACACATGTGAGTGATCAATAATTAACGAGCTTACAGATTATACAAAAATTGCCAGTGTGATTGATAGCGAAGAAGAAAGCTGTAGACTGCAGGAAGATATCAATGGACTGATCAAGTGGGCAGAAAAGTGGCAAATGGAATTCAATCCAGAGAAGAGAGAGGTAATCCACATTTGGGAAGGGCAAACAAGGCAAGGAAATACACAAGAAATACAATGGTGCTGAGAAGTGTAGATTTCTGCCCATCCAGAAATCCCTTAAAGGTAATCAGACAGGTGGATAAGGTGGTCAAGAAGGCACACAAGTCACTTTCCTTTATTAGCTCAAGCATTGAATACAAGAGCATGAAGGTTATGTTAGAAATGTATAAAACACTGCAGCTAGACTACTGTGCACAGTTCTGGTCACTGATTACAGGAAGGCTATGATCACAATAGAAAGGGGACAGGGATTTATGAGGATGCTGTGTGGAAAAGAGAATTTTGGCCAAGAAGGTATGAGTTGTTTTCTTTGGAACAGAGGAGGCTGAAGGGAGCTTTAATTGAGGCATATAAAATGAGGGGCCAAGGTAGAGTGGTTAGGGAGAATCCTTTTCCCTTAGCAGAGAAGACAATACCAGAGGCAATAGATTTAAAGTAATTGGTAGAAGGATTAGGGCAGAGGCGGCGAGGAGAATTTATTTTCACCCACGTGCTGGTGGGCATCTGGAACTTAATTCCTGCGAGGTTTGTGGAGGCAAAAAATCTCCTTGCTTTTTAAAAAAAAAAGTACATGAATATCCACTTGAGGTGCTGTAACCTTCAAGCCTACAGACCGAGAGCTGGAAAGTGGGATTAGGTCGGATAGACGTTGTTTGGATAGCATAGACGCAGAGGGTCAAATGGCTTCCGTCCGTGTCATAAATTTCAATGATTCTTTGACTCTATTATCGAGGAAAAGAACACTGAACTGTTCATATTCACTGTATTTGTTCTCTCAAGATGTTGTTTTAATTCTAAAGGCTAGCTTTATTTTTAAGCAATTTTTAAAATGCCTATGTTCTAAATCCTAAACTGCTTATCTTCTGAGCTAATTACACACGTGTACCAGAGGCTTGTACAGCTGGTAGCAACATGCAAGTCCATGCTTCCAGATTTGCTGAGCTAACAGGGCAATGAGTTTTTTTTTTAAATGGGTCTTTAAGTTGGATGCCCTCAGTGAATCCAGTAAAGTTTACTTTGGCAATTGGTTGCATAAAACATGCACTCAAAGCTGGTAATCACTTAATAGCAGCTTTAAACCCACCATTTAAATTCCAAGTCCTGCTTATGCCACTGGATCATGAATCTGAGAAAAAAACCTGAAACTCAATTGACCAATAGCTGTTGCCACCACTGAGTTCACTACAGGAGAACCACATACCAGAACTGAAATATCTGTGCACTCACCTCGACTGGCTGAGAAGGAATTTTAAGTTTGGACAGCTTCGCCCTGGCACTAGCCTTCATCACAGATATATTTCCATATGGCGGCTCGCTGTAATCCTCTGAAGGAGGCTTTAGTTCTGGGGATTTACTAGGGGCTTGGTCTTGCCCATCCATCGGTCTCACATACGCTGTAGGTTTTTGCTGCATCATATTTGGTTTCGATGGTAAAGATGGTGGGAAAGTCTGAGATGCGTGTTGGCTGGGGACAGGAACATTCAGATCAGAAGACAAGTTCTCAGGATCACCGGAGTGTACATCCTGTTCATGAGGAGATATTGTTGGAGGACAGTCTTTGCTGTGACTATTGCTACTTTGTTGTAATTTGGAATTGGTAAACCCGCTGGAATGTAAGGGGGATAATGGTGTTATAGGAGACAAGGGCTGTATAAGTGAGGATAACGGTAACAGTGGTTGCAAGTGTTGCAAATGGGATAACTGGACTTTCGTGCGATTGTCCGCATCCATTTGCTGATCATCCCTCCCACGATGGCTACTGCAAGTTTCCCGACCACTCAAGCATTTGTCCTTATTTTGGCTTCGGTTATGAAATAAGTTGTAGCTTTTAGTGTTATGGCTGAAGCTTTGGCTGTTCTGATCTATCACTGCAGTGTTTTTTTGAGAAGAGCAGTTGCCTGTTGATGAAGCTACGCTGCGAGGGCCCATTGACCGTGGATTGCTGCTGTGAAAGGAAGGCTGCAGTGAACTATTACTTCGTTTTGGACCAAGCAGGCACTCATTCTTTTCTTGTGACATCAAAGGGACTGCCCTCTTGGGTATACCAATGAGGCTCTGATGACTCTTGTTACTTATTAAATCCTTCATCTCATCGTAGTTGCCCAGCATATTCTGAATACGGCTGGAAAGTTCATCCCCTTTATTGGTCTGCACAAAAACAGATAAAGTAATTAATGACTCCAACCCCAAGAGGAACCCTGTGATGGTTCACAGACAGTTATGTAGAAGAAAATATTCACGGAAACTAAAATGGTTTCCCTGCATGCACTAATTATTGTTTTTAAACATGAGCAGATATTTAAAAAATTTAATTGTTAAATTTTTAGCGGCTTCAAAAGGCATGCTGCAATTTTTTTGGGCAGAAAAATCAGTACTGGCTGTATATTTGAATAAACTGAATTATTTTGCACTTCACTATGGCCAGTTAACAGTCACCCAATTTCAAAAATATCTTTCAGACTTGTATCTCAGTGCAGCAATCCTAAAGTAAAATTTATACATAGCCAAGTTCAAGAATTTTAATATTTATCTTTTCAGCTCTAATGCAACTAATTTCTTTGGTGTGCATCAGCCCCCTGGAAATTTTCCAGCCTTTGAGATCAGATAGAGTGACTCCAATTGCTCAGAATGCTGTTTTCCCTTTCTACACTTTTACTCAAAGTGAAAGGAATGGTTGTTGGAAATTTAGCTCCACGAAGAGTCCTTCTGAAACCACAGCAAAGCTTTTTACGAAATTTGTACAGAAAACCTTCTAGCACACTAACTGAAGATTAGGCTGGCATAGCTCTTCTGCAGAGCTCCTGTTCCAGAGACACAGGTGGTATTTTTAAATGGGAGGGGAGGTACAGCATGCATGAGTCTCAAAGCGGGTGGGCACCTGATGAGTCTGGGAACCACCAGGCCTCAGTTTCTTATATTCTCTGACTTGTACAAAACTGGCCAGATTCACTACTTGGCCAGCCAATGGTGGTGAGAATTCAGGGACAGGAAGCCAGGGTCCTGCAGGACAAGTCTTTGGAAGTTAAATAAATGGAGTGCTTGTGGTTGGGGGCAGGGGTGAAGCCTGTGGCAAGGGAGGCCCAGAGCTTCCTGTGGATCCCAGAAAGAAGAGTGGTGCTCTTCCTCACCCACCACTTAAGGACACCTTAAAACTTAAAAAAAAAAATTGTGCTTCCCGGGCCTCTTCTGTCCCACAATCCCCCTCCAAGCCTGGCCTGATGGGGTAACAGTCACTGCTCTCCTGCTCAGGCTTCTAACTAAAATTGCATATCAGGTTCCGATGACTGAATCAGAGACCCAACCCACAAATTTAAACAGAAGCCCCACCAGCTTCGGGCAGGCAACCTGCTCACAAGAGGCACCAAGAGCTGTGCAACACAGGATCTAAAAAAAAGCTAAAGCCAAATTAGTCTAAGCTGTTCTATACTTTACCTTGTATGGCTCACCAAAGAGAGGGGCATTTTCTAGGAAAGGTTCTTTGTCGAGATGAATTTCTTGGTTTCGCCTTTCCCTTTCTTTAATTCGAAGCAAATTTCTGTCCTCATTGTACAAGCTGTTGAAGAGCAGAATAAACTAAATTTCAAATCTCTTCAAATAGATTTATCTACTTGGCAAGCAAAATGCAAAATTAATTTAGAAAGACAGCAACAAAGATCAGGAAACAGCCAGTCGCATGTCAACCAGTTCACTGATGGGCAACTTTCCTGTTGCTCGGTCTCTTTGTTTGACAGCATTTCTTCAAATTGTCTATCGGTACATTAAGTGCAACCATGTACATTCACCATTTGAAAACACTAATACAAACATGTGTTCCAAATATCTGGTGTTTAGCCAGATCTATCAACTACAAAAGAAAACTACTAAGGGTCCTTGAAATTTTGATATTACAATACTGCATACATATTTTAAATACAGCATAACATACAGAGGATAAACAGCCAAAGTAAAACTGCAGTTCAGTGGAGTCGAGGATATTTTGAACACCAGCAGTGACAGGCCCAGGTAAGGGTCCCATGCTCAGGGTTACAAGCCATGGACAATGGCAGAATCGGCGAACTTTCATTAGTGATGGTTGAAGAGCTAGAACCTCAAGGGAAAATAGCTGCTTACAGGTGGAAGATCCTACTGGAAAAGCACTCGTTTCCTTGAAGCACACACAAGAAATGCAACCATCTCACCTAGTTACATTGCCCATTGCTCAATGAGGTTGAAAATGGGAGGCTCTTATGAGCAACTGAAGAGGAAAGCTCACGACTGAGATGTGGAGAGGGCCTGCCCTTGAGCAGATCACCACTGCACTATAATGACATTATAGCGGCCTGTGATTATCACTAGAATTTAAATTATAGTTCAAACTTCACTACCAGCTTGCTTACTGTATATTTATAAAATTCCACATATGCTGTACATTTTCAACTTTTGTTATATATTGAATATGCTTACTCTGTAAAGATCTCATGACATTCAGCAAAAGACTGTTATTGGCATGAGACCCAAAAGGTATGTATGTAGCATGATAATACTCACAGGATTGAGCCTAATAGGTTGCACATCACAATTGTATCGCCACTGACCATCAAATACACAGAAAACAGATAAAGTCGTTATCCACCTAAATACTGTGTGACGTGCAATGCACAAAATGGCTACGGCATTTACCTAGGAATTATGACTGTACTTCAAACTAACTAAAAAGTATGAGGAGTGTAATGGGAGTGGTGTGGTAAGGTACAACAAAAATGCAAGTCTTTTTCTACATTCTTCCCACTTCCTATACAATCTGTGACAAAATGCTGATTTAAAAACAAGAATTAGAATAAAAGGAAGTCAGAGTTGAGACAGCTCTTTGAGTGCTGTGTACAAACTAGACATTGGTCAGGCTCTTGTCTGGTCAGCTGATAACACTAATCATTTAACACTGTTCTACAAAGTGCCACAGATTAAGTGTGCAACATCTGCACTATAAACATACACACAGCTCAGCATGCTATACATACTCAGGTCAGATTTATTTTTAGAACTACTGGTTTTACTACCGGTTGCCATTTACTTGGGTCACCCAACACTTGCTGAGAACATGCACAGCCCTGTGCTAACAAAATGTGCAAGGGACTAAATTATTAATCATCTGTATTAGCTTTTTCCAAATATACAATCAATCTTAAAAAAGTACAAATATTCAATGTTGATAACAAAAACCAACATTCTTTTGATGCAGAAAGACAACTGCATACTCAAAACCTGCCATAACAATAATGACAAACAAACAATTGAAAAAAAAACACAGGATACCTTGTATTGCCCCTATAGAACGAGCCTAGCTTTTACAGTTTGGCAAGTTTTACCTGGCTATTAGTTTACAAGCATAAGCATCAAGTACAAATATAATCAAACCTGTGTCAGCACCTCTACCGGTGCACTTGTCAAAGCAGATGGCTTGTGGGATAGGGAAAGGGAGTCTACCAGCTAAAATATTTGTGTGTAGGGTGTAGGCAAGGAGGGAAGAGGAGACGTGAAAGAACATTCAGGAACCATAGAAGTTGCAAAGTAGGATTTAATCAAGTAGCTCTTCACACCCGCTGAATAAAATTTAAACGGGGAAGGTAACTAACTCACCCTCATGTGTTTGGCACAGCTATTTATTCATCATCCAGCTCCCTGAAAAAAACACCAGGGCTTGAAAGGCTTCTCCAATTAAGTCAGCAACAGAAATCAATCTGTTCTGATCAATTACATGCATCAATGCTGGTTACAGTGGACACAATCCTATAGGATTTCCCCACTACTGATGCTGAAGTACATCTTGAACACAACAATCAAACTTACTATTAGATTCTCCAGAAATTCAAAAAAGGTAGACCTAGTCAAGTTATTTTCTGTAAAGCTATCCAACTTACTTAAAGGTACAATTCAAATCTTACAAGGCAGTTGTGCCTTGTAAACTAAAAATTTGAATTCTAGCTTCACAATTGTTTAATATATGGCAAGAGATGTGCAATTTGTTTAAACAAATAAATGTTCTTGTTCTTCCCCTTCCAGAGCAAGAGAAAAGCCAAAAGCAAAGCAGATAGTATCAGTAATTCTGTTCCTACAAAAGCAAAAGCCCTTGCCATGGAGGCAACTGTGGAAACGTGGCACCACAGTGCATCTAAAATGTGACTGCATAAAATCTAACTTCAGTGGGGAAGTTCTCCCACTTAAGAGGTTAGCATGCCCAATGTTTCCCGCGTTCAAGTTCTCTCCAGTACTCCTTAAAGCAGGATTCATAAGGCCTGGGATTAGGGTGGAAGCATCACTCTGGTACCTTTCCCAAGAGATCATCCCACACACACAAGCTGAGTCCAGTGCCGGCAGGCTTTCTAAAGCCGAATACAATCACAGTCATTCCCAATATCAACTTAAAACTATTTTCAAGGCGCACTGCACTGGCTAGCAATCTGAATTGGGAAACACAGCTGATATTTCTACAACCGCCACCCCCACCTTCCATACCTTTTAGAAACATAGAAACCAGGAGCAGTAGTACATTCGGTCCTTTGAGCCTGCTCTGCTCTTCAATAGGATCATGCTGATCCTCCATCTCAACGCCATATTCCCACTTCCTCTCCATATCCCTTGATGCCCCTAATATCCAAAAAATTATCCATTTCTTTCCTGAATATACTCAGTGACCCTGAATCCACAGCCTTCTGAGCCATTCTGGTAGAGAATTCCATAGGTTGACCACCCTCAGTGAAGAAGTTTTTCCTCATCTCAGCCCTAAGTGGTCTGCCCCATATCCTGAGACTTTGGCCCTTGGTCCTAAACTCCCCATGCAGGGGAAACATCCTTCCTGCATCCAGTCTGTCTAACCCTGTTAGGGGGTGCAGAGGCCAACTGCAGTCCCTCAAATTGTTGCAAATCAACTAACGAGGAAAGATTTTTTGTTAAATTTGAGAAACCAAGTTGAAAGGTTATGGCTCATGGTGTAAAATACCAAACTATAAGAAAAGAATAGGTACATCAGAAGCTGTTTAAAAAAAAACAGGCTAGAGATTGTAAAAGAAATAAAGGAATGAAAGGAGGAAAGCATTCTGTGGCTTTGAGGTCCAGTTGGGGGAAAAGGAAAAAATTAATATAGTAAGAATGCATGGATGAGGACAACATGGATGAGGATGGCATAAATGGAAAGTAAATTTCAGCATTGGATAGAGATTGGTTTTATCCAGAAGACAGCATTTTCTCTGTAAATCGTGAAGCAGCTGGAGAACTTTCTCGGATATGTGCGCAACATTCCCTCTCGAATGGACTTTTAGTTCATAAAGTTGCTGATGCAAAGAAGGTATTTGGCATGACAAAGGTGAAACCAAACTTGTTGAAGCCAACTTTAGCAAGGAAGGGAATGTAGAAGTTGAGATATTTAAGGAAATAGGAGGGGCCAAAATATCGGGAGATGAAAAATAAGTAAAGATTGAGCCGACAGCAACAGTTGTAGCAGTTGGATAAATTTGGAGTCATATTAAGAAACTCTCCCAATCTGCACACCAGCATCTACCCACCACCACAGCAACTCTTCTACTGAAGACCAACTGCTGTACACACGTTGTGCCTGTTTCAGCTAAACAAAATAAGTGACAGTACAAATTGTTGTTTTCCCCTTGCATTGGTACTCTTGCAGGTATCCTGATGACTGCAAGACGAAAAGCTTAGACATGTCTTTTTTTTTCAGCAATACTCAAGTTCAATATTACCAAACCGACTATCAGTTTGAATTCCTTAAGCCAAGGGTCTGAGGCTATCGCAGGATCCTTATCTCAGCAAATGTGAAAGGTAGGATTGAAATGGTGGCGATCCTCCTGATCTGTATGGTAAAGCTGCTCAGTTAAATTCAAAATTATTGAGGTTCTATCCCGCCCCACCCCCAACAAAAAATGGTCTTTCAAGAACAAAGAAATGAGAATCTCATTCCAGCATTGAAAGGCATGAAGTAGATCTATTTCTAGTTATTCAGTAACTGCACGAGATTTGAGTACATGCAATTCAACAGGATTTACATGGGCAAGTTTATGCTGAACTGACTGACCTAAATTCTGCTGTATAAAATGGGATTATTCCAAGTTATGCAACTAAACCAGCACTACACTACCAAGATAAAACTATTAGTCTAATCAAAACTGTATAAGTTGGGTGGTTTTGCGATCTATATGATAGACACATTGAAAAGCTCAGTCGCACTCCACAGAGTTATTTGACATCGCTTTACCTTGAGAGTGCCAAGAGTTAACTTCTTTATCCCGATCATATTAAAAATTTCATGTCTGCACACACTTCCTGTCTACCAAATCTTACATGCTATTGTTCTAGTTTTCATTGCTTCAGTATTAACTTTTTCTTCCCCCATTATAAATCCTGTGTCCACGTTTATAATGGAAACCACCTCATTCTGTGATTGCATAACCTAACCACTGGATTTCCAGTTTTACGCAAAATGCTTTCTGAAATATTCTGATTGCTAATTTTTTTCACTCAATAACTGACATTTCTGATGTTCATGGGCTGTAATTGGATTGCAAAGGTTGGGCATGTTCAATGTATCCAATTCCCCTGGATGCAGTAGTACTACGCAGAGGCACTGATGGGATACTGGTTTGTAATTAATATGCATGAAAAAATAAGGGGCACGCAATAAAGAATGGAATAATTGGGAGAGGAGGAGTGAGAGGAAAAAAAGCAAAAAAATGAAGGAAACTTGTAATGGGAGGGAAAAGGAAGGGGCTGAGTGCAAAAGAAGGTGGCATAATGTGGGAGTAGGGTGTGCATGAATGATTGCAAGCGATGGGAAAGCTACAGCTGAAGGCTACATCTTCCCCAAATGCAGGTGATGGAGGCTCCTTCACCTGCTTTGCCATCTAAAATCAAAGTTACGGGAGGAAATAAATGAGTAAGAGTAAAAAGCCACACAAAAGCAGATTGGAGATACTGACTTACTGTGTGCATTGTAATGAGAGATGGGCCAGTAAAGTATTAAAAAGAAACCTCTTGCGCATGTCTAGCTTTGATGTCATGATTTTTGGTTATGCTTATGTCAGCATTTAACATTGAAATTGCTACATAAACAGTTGCTTTCAGTGGTGCCATGAAATGGATTTCTGAAGTTTGCTTCCCAACTCCATGTGCCTGCATTATATGACCATGGGCAACCTGACCACAATTTACTAATATATTTTTAAAAAGACAATTACAAAATACCATGCAACATGAAGTCAGCTTATAGCTTTAACGGAAGGCTATCAAAGGAAAGCGAAGTTCCCATTTTCACTTTTCAATAAAACACATGTATTTTACACTAGGAAATGGATTTTAAACCAAATGTGTGAGTTGTGTGCAAAAGAAATTGCAGAACTAGTGCAAAATGTCTGGCATTGGTTTGACTAATTTTCTCCCTTGTCCTCCCCAAACAGTTCAACAACTTGTCAATGTCAAGCCTCAAACTAAAAATGGCCACTTAATTGCAGTGTTGAATGGTGAAACCAGCCCAAACTATACCTGGAGGAAGTAAGGTTGTAGGAGGTATAACTTTATAGGATGGTCATTGCTATTCTAACTAATCTTACATTAAATATAAATGTAGCAGAGAATATTTTTAAATCCCAAGCATTAAGGGGCAATGTTGTTATTCAGAAATTGGGTCAGACATATCTTTGATGCAAAATAAAAAACAGAAAATGCTGGTTCAACAGCAGATCTGGCAGCATCTGTGGAATGAGAAAAGAGTTAATGGGCCGAATAATACGGGGGACGTACTGCTCACACCCCCACTCCCCCCAGAAGCAATCAGTGTGGAGCCGACCCACCCCGCAGCCATAATACGCTGCGGGCAGGCTTAACAAGTAACAAGGGCCCAGTGAGACTTCTGCCCCTCACTGGGGAGGAAGTCCCAGCCTCGGGAGCTATTGGCCAATCTGATTGGCCGGCATCTCTAACAGTCCTCGCAGTGCCAAGAGCATGTTAGTGGCTGCTGCCGGGACTGCAAGAAGAAAACGGAGAAAGCCCCTGGGTCCCCTAACCATTAAGTCCAGGGTCTTGGGCAGGGATGGTTTCAGCTGGTCAGGGAGAAGGCGCGGTTGAGTTTAAGGTTGATAGGAGTAGGAAGAAGGGGGGGGTTCCGTCATAGGGGGGCATCCCCCAGATCAGCAAAGAACAGCCCCCGAAGTTCGGAACCCCACCCCCACAGGTTGTATTTAAAAAAAATAAACCGGCTGCCTGCTCCTGCTTGGTTGCCCATGTCAAATGTTTTATGGTGTCCACAGTATATCATCAGGGTCAAGTGGCTTGGGAACAAGCCTAATTGACCATAGACTGCCTATTTAAATATGTCGGGCAGGCTGCTGATTTCGATGCCCACCCCCCCTCCCCCTGTATTATGGGGGTGATCTCGGGGGTGCATGGGAAGGTGGTGGGATGGGCATCTGCCCTATCTTACATACTCCCCCACACCCCCACCACCCTCCCAAAGGGAAAAATGTTTGGCAGGAGCATGTAAAATGCAGCCCAATGTTGAGTCCAATATGACTCTTCTTTGGAGCCGAAGAAGTTCTGATGAAGGGTCATATTGAACTTGAAACGTTAACTGTTTCTTTCTCCACAGATCCTGCCAGACCTGCTGAGATTTTCCAGCATTTTCAATGGTAAGAAGCACTTTAGTGTACTGCAACATTAAGTAATTATCATATCATCCCTTGTATCCTGTCCTGTTTATAGCTACTCCTGCCAGGAGATCTGCTGTCATGTTGGATCAGGCTGGTCTGTCTTGCACCATCCTCACACATCCACTGCAACTGCTCTGTGACATCCGTCAGCCAGCTACGTTTAGGTCAACCCCTCCTTCTGCTGCCCTCCACCTTGCTCTCCAGAGATCTGTGTAGCTTTTCAGCTCTGATCAAATGGCCAACATACTGACATTTTCTTTTCTGGATGTCACTTTTGGATGTTCCATGCATCTCGCTACTTAGAAAAACCAAACTGAACTTTCAGTATTTTTTTGTTGAGTAACATATCGATACAAGGTTAGTCATATTTTACCAACAAACCTCAGAATATAAAACATCGCCCTCTTGGACTATGGTGTCACACTGAATACAAAACAGAAATAAACTCAGGTCCAACACTATTTCCTACATTGGATAACAGATTTCTTAACAGAGATAAGTGGCCATTTTAACATTGGATAGCAGTATCTTTCAGTGCAAATGTTCGATCACAGAGACAAGTGCGTGTGTCATCTTCCAGCCTACTAGTTTGTGTATTATATACATTATAACATTTACATTTCCACTTAAAACACAGGAAAGTCTCAATACCCATTGATTATATATTCACAGTTCATTTTGAAATGAACTGTAGAACTGTCCAGTGTAATAACTCAAACATTATTAACCATTAGATGCTTCCCAAAATCCTGATATTATACATACAGAAATAAAATCTTGTTCAAATTAACATTCCGAATCTTGCAAATTTCTATTAAAAATGACCAATTTTAACTTAAACACAGAAGTGTTCAGAAGAAACTTAAAGCTCCATTTAAGCTTCCTAATGAGACCCTTTAAGCAAAGTGATAATTCATTTGGGGAAACAGCACCTTCAAAAATTTTCATCCAATTTCTAGTTGGTTCAAAATTTACAAGATTTTTTTTAATTAGCTCTGAGCTACATACCAATATTGCATGTAAAACGACATCACCAAACTGTTCTGCTTGAATGGAAACGAGACAGGGCTACAAACAGATCCAGGAAAATGCATCCACAAAAAGGTCCTTAATACTAAAAGCTATAGGCCACACTCTTCATAAACTTGCAGTTTTTGAGGAGGGTGAGGGGAAGAAAATAAAAGATAAAGTCTTGTAACATACTCTAGTGCTTCTCAATTCTTTGCTGTGCTGAGCGTTCTCACACAAACTAGCCTGTTAAATGAGGTTAGTCATGCATTACCACTAAATGCCACTTGACGCTACCATGGCAACAACCGTCCTAGATTACAGACGGTGGTACACAGCTGACTCCTCATTTATCACATACGTAGACAACATTTCTGTGACTGCTCTTTTCTGAAACAACTCTACTGTAACTACCTGGCCATTCTTCTTGTCTGTCACTGCTACAAAAAACAGATATCCCCGATTTTGTCAGAACTGACGTCAGCTCATGCACACACTAGCCTATTTTAGTATTATCCATGAGAAATGCCACTGATTTCATGTCATCTAAAACCACATCGGCTACGAAGACGAAGTGAGTAAAAATGAACTGAGCAGTGGTCTCATCGGCTTTTTAATTTCCTGGGGCCTCCCAGTACACATTTAAATAGTTTTAACTGTCCAGTTTGCAGTCACAGGTTTGATCTTCCATTCTTCTGTTTTTACTTTGTCTCTTTGCTGTTTGAGGGACTTTGATGTATGCAAATTGTTGGCTTCATTTTCCTACATTACAACAGTGACTACTCTTCAAAAGTAATTCATCGGCTGTGAGGCCCTTTAGGCCACCCTGAGATGATGAAAGACAATAAAAATTCAAGTTCTTTCATTCGATATTATCTCAAGTTTTGCATTTCCTCAATTAAATACAATGCATTTCAACTTCACTTTGATAAGGTTCAAGGTTAAGAACCCCAAAATTCCTGCATTTCTTTCCCTTCCCCTCCCCTCCCCACCAGATATGAAGATCAAGTTTTTGCACTGGAGGTCAAGTACAGGAGTAAGCAGTTTATGTACAAACCTTGTTGACATCTGCTCTTTGCTCCCGGCTTCCTGTCAGTCACAGATCCAGCACTCACTCAGCACGCACGACAAGTACACAACTCAGGTTGTATAAATCAATTTCAGCTGTGAAAGCTTGGAGTAGAGAGCAAAAAAAATACTGTTCAAAATTATACGCAGGGAGAAGTTTCCCAGTTGCAGGTTTGAAGGCAACTAGCCAGTCTTTTCCAGCTGCTTAAATTGAAATATTTTCTCTTCCCCCACCTGAAACCAAAGACAGCTACTCATACAGAGATTACACAGGTTCTTCACTCCAATGGTATTTCTTCAAAGGACAGCCTCGACAATGAGTGTTGAGAAAGAACCAGAGAATACAAGTTGAAACTATATAACAATAGGAAAAGACCAGGAGGTTTTGTGGATTTGTCCCCCATTTTTCCAGAAAGCAGTGAATCTTTGAATACGTTGCTGGCTGGTGTTGTGGGTGCTGACATTATGCAAGAGGTAACTGGCACTCCTTTTTTTAACTGGACCACAGGTTGCATCATACAGAAGGTTAAGTGCCTTTACTGGTGGGGGGAGAGAAGAGATGATGTAGGGGAGTTTGCGAGTTATGGTAGGAGCGAGAGGCAGATCAGCACTGGATTTCAGTCAGGAGCTCAAATGATATCTGATTTTTTTTCATTGTCCTGACTCAAGAACCTGAAGTCAATTCTAATGCACCAGTGATAGCCAAACTGAAGAGCTGAACTTGGCATTTTACTGTTTGGTATGGCTTCGTACTGATCACTATACCATGTTCATCTGTGGAAGACCGAGGGAGAGGAAAGTATCACAAATGTGTGGTTGTAACATTATAAATTTTCTAAAAAAGGTAATTTTTTTTTAAATGGACACAAAGAGCATTAAAATGGCTGCCAAAAGTCACCTGACCTTTTCCAACTGCAACATTTGTCAAGCTTCTGGAAGGTTCCAAGTGGATTGCAAGTAGACATATCCAGACATATGAAATTCAATGCGCATTCTCAATAGGATAAACAGAAATTAATTGACAATAACTTCCCTGGAGGTGTGACTAGCTCTTGTGTCTCTTGCCAAACCTGGAAGAATGGGAGCCATTCAAGTTGATGACCGAGACTTTTAAAAAAGGTTAATTACCTCAGCTAAAAGACAATGGACGGGGCTGTGCCTCCAGACCTGGGCTAACCCAATATCTAATATGGAAGCACGATTCAACAGTTTTGGATAGCAGCCATTTAGAGTTTTGAACTGTACAAAGTTTAGCTGAGAACAGACACCTTATGCAGAAAACCAAGACTAACTCCATAAGACAGTTCCAGCCCACAGCTGAACTAACTGTGAACAACATGAGAGAGTTGGGTTTCTCTTTGCCACCAGGAGTCACAGAGGGAGTTGCTCAGAAATCATTATTGTTCTGCTGAAAAAGGAATCCAGGCAATCTTCAAGTGCCATGCCAGCAGAACCAGTAAAGAAAAGGGACCTTCGCTTACTCCCCAAAGCTGTTCTACGTGCTGAGTCCACTTGAAAAGGCAAGTGCCAACTATTCGACTACATAAGCCATCAAAGTTACTGAACACAACTCTTCAACTTCAACCCTTCCAGACGACCAACACTTCAACTCCAAGCTATGGGCCTGCATTGATATCTAAAAGGACTAAACTGAATTTCATCCTTATATTTCACCCCTCTCCTATTTTTACTTAGTTCTGTTGAAGGGTCATGAGGACTCGAAATGTCAACTGTACTCTTCTCCGCCGATGCTGCCAGACCTGCTGAGTTTTTCCAGGTATTTCTGTTTTTGTTTTTTCATCTTTACAAGTATCTTTTATCCTTATCTGCATTTAATCTCTTATGTCTTTAGTAAGTAACCTTATTACTTCTATTTTAGTAAGTTACAACAGTAGTTTTGAAATAAACAAACCTTTATCTTGTTTAAGACTAAAGCTTTGCTGTTGGTTATTTTTAATTATTGCATGACAAATTTACATACACAGTTTCCATTAGAAGTCTGAACATGGGGAAATTAATCCTTCTACAGCTGAACACCGCATTATTTGATTGTTTATATGCAAAGCCACAGGAATTAGATGGAGTATATTAAACATCTTACACCTGGACTTATTACAATCCTGTCATCACCTTTTTCTCACACGTGTGTGTCAATGTTTTGCATAATAATATGTCCATGTCAATTAAAATGGAAACTGCTCGAGTAAACTTGTCACATTACAATTACTCCTCTGGCAGTACTGGAGACTAACACCTCACATGCATCTTCCAGCTCCTTAGCCTGCACTGAAGAAAAACTCTTCTGCTCGAAACAATTCTACTTGACCGCTTGGACTCAGATTGGTATACATTTTGCAATCTGATTATAAATAAAATATAAAAAGACGGATAAATAAAAAATTGGTGACCAATTTGTGCAATTTAACTAATTCAGGAATATCAAGGGTTTTACAGATATGGTGGTGAGCTTTTTAGAGTTGTGGGGTATCTTTTGTGAGTCAAAGTCAACAGTATAGTTTGTGATAAAGCAAAAAACTGCGGATGCTGGAAATCCAAAACAAAAATAAAAATACCTGGAAAAACTCAGCAGGTCTGACAGCATCTGCGGAGAGAAACACACTTAACATTTTGAGTCTGTATGACTCTTCAACAGAACTAAGGAAAAATAGAGAGGTGAAATATAAGCTGGTTTGGGGGGGGGGGTGAAGTAGAGCTGGATAGAGGGCCAGTGATAGGTGGAGATAGCCAAAAGATGTCATAGACAAAAGGACAAAGAGGTGTTGACGGTGGTGATATTAGCTAAGAAGTGTGTTAATAGGTGAAATTAAGAGTACAAAGCAGGACGAGCAAGGTACAGATAGACGGACTCGAAACGTTAACTGTGTTCCCCTCCGCAGATGCTGCCAGACCTACTGAGTTTTTCCAGGTATTTTTATTTTTGTTACAGATAGCCTTAGTATAGTTTGTGACATCACAGTGACCTTGATCTAGTTCTGTCTGGGATGTGCCAGAGTTGAGTTTCCGACTGCCTGATGTTTGCTATTTCCCAATTTCCCCTTTCACTCCCCCTGCCGCACTGCCCCCACCCGACCCCCACCACCACCCCCCAGCCCTATTCAATGTGCTATCTAAAACTGCCAACAAAGTCACAACTCTACTCCCCTAGTGACAGGAGGTAACACATGCACCCAAAACAATAAAACACCTAACATACTTAGACACATTTCTCAATCGGTATATTGCAACATTATCAGATTGAGATAGAAAAAGTCAGACTACTGACAAAAGACAATACATTTTAAACAAAGACTTCAGTTCTTAAAATACTTAGCATAACTTTGCAACCTGTCACATTATTAATTTTAGGAGCTTGATCAGCTAAATTATTTTTGCTAAATTAGAATATACCAGAGTTAACTGGTAAGTAACAAGTACAAATCATTCCAACAGCTGAACTTTGAAACAGTGTTTAATTTAGTTCTTGCAAAGAAATATGGTGCTGTGCAGTTGGGGGTAGCAGCAACAATCTATAAATAAACCTCATTAATATGATGGTGGTGGTGGTGGTGGGGGCATGGGAGGAATACTAGGAGAATTCTAATTAATCTAATCTATGGTTTTTACTGCAGTATTTTGCAGCGTAATACTGGGCAAGAAATTGCTTCTGAAAAAAAAATCACCTATATCAAAAAAATAGATAAATGCACTTAAGTTTAATGGTGCTGAGTCACATAGATAAGGACGTCCCAATTTCAAATTCTAAGGAAGAACTTGCATTGATATGTTGTCCTTCACATTTTTAGAATGTCCCAAATTGTTTGACACTTTAAGTATAGCTGCTGTTATTTTGCAGACAAATGCAGAAGTCATTTGCCTGAGCAAAGTGTCATAAACAGTAAATTGTAAATGACCAGTTAATCAATTTTGATGGTGGCAGTCGCAGGAGGAATGTTGGTCAGAGGACTGGAAGAATTTCTTTCTTTTGTCCAAGAAATACCACGGGATCGTATACACCCTGCTAAATAGGCAGGCTTAGTTTAAAGGCCTCATCCAAAAGATCACACATCCAACAGTACAGTACAGCACTCCCTCTGCACTGCACTAGACTGCCGCCTAGATAACATGCTTGAATCAACAATCTTCAGATCCAGAGCAATGAGTGCAAGCAGCTGAGCTAAAAACTGTACTGTACTGAGTTACCTAATCCCAGTGTTGAGGCATAAAAGGGCTCTGGACTTGGCTTGGGGCAATGGAGAAAGAAAAGGATTTATTTAAAGTCAATGTTTCCACTTTGAACTGCTCTACAGGGATACCAACTGGAAATTACTTGCACGTGAATGCCAGCAGCTGACATCAGGATCAAGCTCAGCTGCAATGGCCATTCAGCATACCATAAACTCACTGACTAGACTCGCATGAAAATCGTCTACTAGGGTGAGCTACTGGATGCTTGGTGGCACCTGTGCAATTGTAACCCTAGCTAAATTAACACATCCAGAAGCGACGGGGGCACGGATGTGGGGGGGGGGGTGCAGAAACAGGTAATAAAAATATTTAATCTGTAATGATTCACAGTAGGAGAACACAAGTAATTCCACAGAAATGAGCAGAATGCAGTAATGTGCTATTTTATTAACTCTGGAACTTCAATCTTTGTAAGATAGCAATGTAGAAAATGATGAATTCTTTGATTCAGTACACTTTCCACTTTAGAACATATGGAAATGTACAGTTTTTCAGATACTCGAGGCTTATCAGCAAAGGCCAAAAAACTATAGCTTCTTAATACTTGGAATATTAGCTAAACAGGTGCGAGGCTTCTGGGTATTAACAAAGTAGTATAAAATGTGGGATTAAAAAAAATCTTCAATCCCTTTCCAACCATCTGGTACTGCATTCATTACAGAACATCTTGCTGGTACTAAGCTTTTAAAACACTCACATTCTCACCAGTGACGAGCTTTAATGATGATTTCTACATTCCCCCAACTCCTGGCAATTTTTTCCTTCCCCAAGTCATAGACACCTTAACAAGCAGCACCACTCTAACTGTGATCACCTACCCCTCATTCAACTAGCTTTTGTCCTTGTTGAAGATCCCTTCCTGTGTGTGACATTCATAAATGCACATTAATGAAAGGGTTGCTGTATAGCAATATGTACAAACCCTCAATGGTGGGTGCTATCAGTCAAGAAGTATTGTTGGAATTAGAGGAGGAATCAGAAGGAAGAGAGGAACAAGAACCACTTACTTAGTAATTAATATAGGAAAGACATCTCAGGACACTCCATAAAAGGTACAGCAAAACAGGTGCTAAACCAAAGATGGAAAAGTTAGGACAGGAGACCAAAAGCTTATTCAAAAGTGGAGAGTCTCAATGGAGGCGAGCAAGGTTTACGTGCAATGGGTTCAGGGAGGGTTTTTCCAGAGCTTAGAGACAAGATGGTTGAAGACAAAAGGCCAAAATCAAATGGAACAAGAGTTTGGCAAGAGGACTAGAGGAGCCTACAGGGGTAGTGAGAACCAGGGTCATGGGTTGGGAGAATTTGAACTTAAAAGAATGAGAATTTTGAATGAGATGCTGATAGGTTTTGTTTTGGCTGAATTGAAGTCGATGGTGAGTGAAGGATGGGTTGCAGCTGGCCAGGAGGGCTTTTGACAAATCAATTCTGAAGATGAAAGAAGCACAAATGAACATTTCAGCAAGAGGGCCAAAGACGAAGGGGGTGGGGGATGATGCTGCTGAGATTTTTTTTTATTCGTTCGTGGGATGTGGGCTGTCAGCTAGGCTAGCTTTTATTGCCCATTCCTAATTGCCCTCAAGAAGGTGATGGTGAGCTGCCTTCTTTGAACCACTGTAGTGCATGTGGTGTTACACCCACAGTGCTGTTGGGAGGGGAGTTGGAGAATTTTGACCAGGCGACAGTGAAGGAACGGTGATATATTTCCAAGTCAGGATGGTGAGTGGCTTTGAGGGGATTTGCAGGTGGTGGTGTTTTTACTACATCTATCTATTGCCTTTGTCCTTCTAGATGTTGGTGGTCGTGGGTTTGGAAGGTGCTGTCTAAGGAGACTTGATAAGTTCCCCAGAAGTGCATCTTGTACACACTGCTGCTACTGTGTGTTGGTGGTGAAGGGAGTGAATGTTTGTGGATGTGGTGCCAATCATGCGGGCTGCTTTGTCTTAGATGGTGTCAAGCTTCTTGAGTATTGTTGGAGCTGCACTCATCCAAGCAAAAGTTCCATCACACTCCTGACTTGTGCTTTGTAGATGGTGAACAGACTCTGGGAGTCAGGAGGTGAATGACTCACCACAGAATTCCCAGCCTCTGTTCTGCTCTTGTGACCACAGTATTTATATGGCAGTTTTTGGTTAATGGTAACCCCCAGGATGTTGATAGTTCGGGATTCAGTAATGGCAATGCCATTGAATGTCAAGGGGCGATGGTTAGATTTTCTCTTGTTGGAGATGGTCAATGCCTGGCACTTGTGCAGTGCAAATGTTATTTACCACATGTCAGCCCAAGCCTGGATATTGTCCAGGTCTTGCTGCATATGAACATAAGACCATAAGACACAGGAGCAGAAATTAGGCCATTCGGCCCATCGAGCCTGCTCCGCCATTCAATCATGGCTGATAAGTTTCTCGACCCCATTCTCCTGCCTTCTCCCCGTAACCTTTGATCCCCTTACCAATCAAGAACCTATCTATCTCGGTCTTAAATAGACTCAATGACCTGGCCTCCACAGTCTTCTGTGGCAATGAATTCCATAGATTCACCACTCTCTGGCTAAAGAAGTTTCTCCTCATCTCTGTTCTAAAAGATCTTCCCTTTACTCTGAGGCTGTGCCCTCGGGTCCTAGTCTCTCCTACTAATGGAAACATCCTCCCCATGTCCACTCTATCCAGGCCTCTCAGTATTCTGTAAGTTTCAATCAGATCCCCCCTCATCCTTCCAAACTCCATCGAGTATAGACCCAGAGTCCTCAAACGTTCCTCATATGTTAAGCCTTTCATTCCTGGGATCATTCTCGTGAACCTTCTCTGGACACTCCAGGGCCAGCACATCCTTCCTGAGATATGGGGCCCAAAATTGCTCACAATATTCTAAATGTGATCTGACCAGAGCCTTATAAAGCCTCAGCAGCACATCCCTGCTTTTATATTCTAGTCCTCTCGAAATAAATGCCAACATTGCATTTGCCTTCCTAACTACTGACTCAACCTGCAAGTTAACCTTAAGAGAATCCTGGACTAGGACTCCCAAGTCCCTTTGCACTCCAGATTTCTGAATTCTCTTTCCATTTAGAAAATAGTTTATTCTCTATTCTTCTTACCAAAGTGCATGACCTCACACTTCCCCACGTTGTATTCCATCTGCCACTTCTTTGCCCATTCTCCTAACCTGTCCAAATCCTTCTGCGGCCACCCCACCTACCTTTGTATCATCTGCAAACTTAGCCAGGGTGCCCTCAGTTCCTTCATCTGGATCATTAATGTATAAAGTGAAATATTGTGGCCTCAACACTGACCCCTGCGGAACTCCACTAGTCACCGGCCGCCATCCTGAGAAGGACCCCCTTATCCCCACTCTCTGCCTCCTGCCAGTCTGCCAATCTTCTATCCATGCTGGTACCTTGCCTCTAACACCATGGGCTCTTATCTTACTGAGCAGCCTCCTGTGCGGCACCTTGTCAAAGGCCTTCTGGAAGTCCAAGTAGATAACATCCATTGGCTCTCCTTTGTCTAACCTACTCGTTACCTCCTCAAAGAATTCTAACAGATTTGTCAGGCATGACCTCCCCTTGATGAAACCATGCTGACTTTGCCCTATTTTACCATGCACTTCCAAGTATTCTGAAATCTCATCCTTAATAATGGACTCTAAAATCTTACCAACGACCGAGGTCAGGCTAATTAGCCTGTAATTTCCTGTCTTTTGCCTCACTCCCTTCTTAAACAGGGGGGTTACATTAGCGATTTTCCAGTCCTCTGGGACCCTCCCTGACTCCAGTGATTCCTGAAAGATCACCACTAACGCCTCCACTGTCTCTTTAGCTATCTCTTTCAGAACTCTGGGGTGTAATTCATCTGGTCCAGGTGATTTATCCACCTTTAGACCTTTCAGTTTTTCTACCATCTTCTCCTTGGTAATGGCCACCATACTCACCTCTGCCCCCTGACTCTCTTGAACTTTGAGGATGTTATTCATGTCTTCCACCGTGAAGACTGACACAAAGTACTTATTCAGTTCCTCCGCCATTTCTTTGTTCCCCACTACTACTTCTCCAGCGTCATCTTCCGGCAGTCCAATGTCCACTTTGGCCTCTCTCTTACCCTTTATATACCTAAAAAAAACTCTCGCAATCTTCTTTTATATTACTGGCTAGTTTACCCTCATATTTAATCTTCTCCCTCCTTATTCCCTTTTTAGTTGTCCTCTGTTGGTCTTTGTAGGCTTCCCAATCTCCTGGTTTCCCACTGCTCTTCATCGCATTGTATGCTTTCTCTTTAGCTTTTATGCTCTCCCTGACTTTCCTTGTCAGCCATGGTTGCCTCGTCCTCCCTTTAGTATGCTTCTTCTTAGGGATGATTTTTTGCTGTGTCTCCCAAATTACTCCCAGAAACTCCTGCAATTGCTGTTCCACTGTCTTTCCTGCTAGTCTCATCTCCCCAGTCAATTCTGGCCCGCTCCTCCCTCATGCCTCTGTAGTTGCCTTTATTCAACTGTAATACCGTTGATTCCAGCTTTTTCCTCTCAAATTGCAGGGTAAATTCTATCATATGATGGTCACTTCCTGCTAAAGGTTCCTTCACCTTAAGCTCCCTTATCAAATCTGCTTCATTACACATCACTAAATCTAGAATTGCCTGTTCCCTAGTGGGCTCCACCACAAGCTGCTCCAAAAAGCCATCTCATAGACATTCCACAAATTCCTTTTCTTGGGATCCACTACCAACCTGATTTTCCCAGTCTACCTCCATATTGAAATCCCCAATGATCACTGTAACATGGACTACTTCAGTATCTGAGTCATCATGAATGGTGCTGAACATTGTGCAACCATCAGCGAACATCCCCATTTCTGACCTTATGATGGAAGAAAGGTCATTGATGAAGCAGCTGAAGATGGTTGGGCCGAGGATACTACCCTGAGCAACTCCTGCAGTGATGTCCTGGAGCTGAGATGATTGATCTCCAGTAGGCTGTCTTTGTGATGCAAAGGATGTGTTCTTGGAAACTCACGTTTCATATTGAAAAGATGCCAAAGTGCAATGCTCTGACTGAGCTGCAAACAATGCTCAATAAGGAAATGGGAGATAGTGGTGAGGGTATGGAATTAATGGCAGGAAAAGACGACAATGGGTTTTAGACTTGCCAACATTTGTTGGAAGAAGTTACAGCAAATCCAACAATGGATATCAGGCAAAAAACCTTGTAGCAGAGATGAAGCGTAGGGATCAAGTGTGGTAAAAGGAAAAGAAAAACTTACATTTGACTTTCACAATTTTAGATGTCCCAAAAAGGCTTTATAGACAAATAAATACTTTTGAAATGTAGGCACGAAATGTAACAACCAATTCACACACAAGGTCCCACAAATAGCAATGTGATAATGACCAGTTAACATGTTTAATTGATGTTGGTGGGGGATAAAATATTGACCAGGACAGAGTGAATGCTGTTTCCTGCTCTTCTCCAGAATAGTGTCATGATATCTTTTATGACTACCCGAGAGAGCCATGGTTTAACATCTCATCCAAAAGGAGGCACCTCCGACAGTGCAGCATATCCTCTGTACTACAATCGAGTGGATTGTCAGCCTAGATTTTGGGGACTTGAACCTACAATCTTTTGACTGAAAGGAGGGAGTGCTACACTAATGCTACAGTTGGCCAGCTGGTGGTGATGTAGCACTGGATGCCCATTGGCACAAATGTGGAAGATAACTCTAATGATGTTACAGATAGTACATCAATAATCATTTGTCTGTACTGTATGTGGATAAAGACCAAGTATAGGTGCTGACTGAAATCAGTCAATTCTGAATTTATTATTTCCTACAATAACTCAAAAACAAGAATAAAGACTTTCTCACATTATTATCGAGACTAATTAACTAATTTGACTATTGAAGAAATGCTCCTTTGATCCTGAGTTACTAGGTCTTCCAAAGACAGACTTTTGAACTTGCTATTGAATCAAACTTGTAAAGAAAAAAAGTCCTGCATTTATATAGCACCTTTCACAAACACCGGGCATCCCAAAACACCTTGCGGTTAATGAGGTACTTTCGAAGTGTAATCAGCGCACAAAGTTGCACAAAAAGCAAGGTGATAATGACCAGATAATCTCTCTTTGTGCTGGCAAATTGAAAGCCACATTGAAGATTAGCAATTGATAATTTTTCATATGCTGCCAACAGAAAGCACCCATTGCAGTTTTCTTCCATAAATTACAGTAAACTTTAATCTGACCACACTGTACTTAGCTAGAGCCAATTGTACTGCAATGACAAATCAGTACAGAAATGTGGTACAAGTCTACACTGGAATCTCAAGGTTTTGACTGTAAAAATACCACAAACATTTTACTACTTGCTGTGACTGATCATGTACCAAGTTTGTCAACAGCCTATTTCAATACTATTTCAACATTCGCTGTATTGCTGGAGAATTTGCCTTCCAAGCCAGTTTTCGTTTGAGGGGACAGGAGAAAAGGAAACATATTTCGACAGGTTTTGCCCAATGTTGCATAACAGGTATTTTAACTGGGAAGCTCATACAATGCAACATGCACTTAATTATCACATTTAACTGCCACCCTAATATTTAACTGTAAACTGTTAAACTGTCCAAAACAATTTCAAATGATGGAAAGTCACTGGACAGTAAGAAAGAACAAATGTACTTTATCAAAGCAGTGGTTTTCAAACATCCACATTCCCCTTCCCAATCCCAGTTCCTTCTGAGTCTGCTGTCAAAGAAACTCCCATTAACCAACACAAACATGATGGACCAAATGGTCTCCTTCTGTACTGCATGATTCTGAAGACACTTACACCTGCACTTTTAAACTTGGAATTGCCAAGCATTCTCAACAACACTACTGCAGTTATTGATTGGGTCCCTTGGCTTGACCTTTGATGCCTTGTACTCGGCAGAACTTTCAGCATCACCTATCCTGGTCATTCTGCCTGATAATGGTAGGAGGGATAGGGGATATGAAGAAAGGAGATATGTTGGGGGCCCTGTCACCGACAAACAAGGGAAACAGTGCTGTGGGAATCCCATCGCCTCCAACTCACCCATATCCTGTTCCTTCATCAAAATCCTAGAACTCCCTAACACTATTATAGCAACATTACCACAAGAACTGTAGCAGTTCGAAAGGAGAAGGTCCACCAATACTGCCCCAGGGCAGATAGCAATGGGCAATACATGAGCTTGCCAGTAGCATTTACACCCTGAGAATAGGACGTAAGCACAGCTAACTTTGCCATTCATCACCTGATCTGACTTGACAATATCAAGTTCTACCTGGCCTTGTTTTGCAGGATGCTGGGAGAGTGGCCAGGTTTGGAAAAGATAATCCCAATCTCTCTACTACTAGCCATCCTTTTAAACCTTTCATCCCTGCCTTCTCTGCCCACACTGCTAGCTAGCAAATACAAGGAGCTCATGGATCTCATCAAAATAGAGACCACTTGAGTGCCTCTGTTACTTGCGCCTATCTGTTGCCCACCAAGCTAACCTTCCATGACAACCCATCCAATCCTGGCACTGAACTCTGTTTCTCTCTAACCTCACCCTCATCTCTCCTATGTCACCTCATCTTCTGTATTCCATTCCCACTAAACTCCTGACCATTTAACTTCCCCAATGTGCTTTTCAATCCCAAGCATTCCCTACACCATAATCCTTTTCAGCACAAAATCTATCTACTTTCCCTTCAGAACATAACTTGCTTTTGTCCTCATCTATGTTCATCTGCCACCAAAACCCACAACCATGCTTTTGCGACCTCTAAGCTGGATTATTCTAAGCTCTCTGGGCCAGCCAGACATCTCCACAATGTCATTCCTGCCTATGTTAACCTACTATGGCTTTTGGCCCTTCTAGTTCTCATGTGCTTGTCAGAATCTCTGCAGTTAAGAAGTATACAAGCCAAATTCTTTGCACAATAAAAATTTAAAAGAACCAATAATTTGAATTAAGCAACACAGTGTAAATTTAGTTTCAAAACAAAATTGAAATAGCAGATAATTCCAAGCTCCTTAATTCAAATTAGAAGCAGACAGCAGTGAAATTATATCGATATTGGAAAGCTCTATGAGATTGCAGAAAGTCTAAAAAAAATTGTATGAATTTAGTTAGCTGTAACAGGGTTAGGGATCACATTGGATTCAGTAAATGAAATGGCTGAATCTCCTCTATATACTTTGTAATATAAAAAATGGCCAACATAAGGGTCACTCAACCTACAGCTATTCTCCCTCTTGGGTTGTGCCATAACATTGCAAAATGCATCAGCACAATAGTTAGGAAAGTTTGAACATTGGGTCACAGTCTGCACCAGGCCTCAGGAACAGCATGGCTTAATTAATTCCTGTAATTCAAAACGTGCAATCATTTAATGTTGTAGTGGGTTAGCACACTTCCATCACTGGAACCTGGTTAAAGTTCACCCCAGACTAACAAAGGCAAAAATCTTACTGTCTCAGAATTTAGTCAATTGAGTTTCCAGTGCATCTAGACCCATTCTACGCTCTAATTTGAAAAGGCAGCTCTGTAATATATCTTAGTAATGTGAACTCTGCCTCATTTACATTGTTTTTCCACACCAAATATTTGAAAGCTGCCAAAAATGCAGTTTTAATTTCTTGCCACTGAACTTGCTCCAGTGGTCTGCAATAAGCATAGCAAGAGTTAAACTGCATTCCTAACCAGTATAAGAATAACTGCTGTGGGTTGTTGAGACATGGGGTGATGGAAACCCATAAACAAGACAAACTGTTGCATAAATTTATTTCATTATTATAGAATAGCTTTGAAAATCTCATGTTCCGTTACCCAAAGATTTTCTCTAAAAAAACTAAAAGATCGTACACAGAGTAGGGGACTGCATGAGTATTTTTTTAAATTACATTAAATGCAAGCTTCTCATTTATCTCGTGAACACAATAAAGTCTGCTTTAAAATGTACTGTGAATGAATGTGGTTTGGCCAGACAATTCCTTTATACAGGCCACATCGGCAGCTGTTAGCCAACTTCTTTTTGGAGTCACAGATCGCTCTGTACAAAAGACACGCCTTGCAAATCTACTCCTATAAAATTAGCACGTACTGAAGTACTGTACAACCTTTGTCTCAGTTGATCCTGCTAAAGCACACACCAAGCAGTTTAGCTGCAATTAAAAATAATTAGATTTGTATGAGGTGGTGGGGGGAAGGAAGCACAGAATTTAAAATGAACTCCCCACATTAGCACCTCCTCAAACAATTCTGCTACTTCAAATTTATTAAGCCTCTACTTTAAGTCATTGGTTTTATTGGAAGAATGTGAACAAATGAAAATCAGTGTTTTAATCTGAATCTGTTCTTCCCCACAGAGCTTTTAAACTTCAAAAATGCAACAGCTATTCTCTTTCATATACAGTAAATAATTACTGAAAGAATTGTAAATAAAGCTGAGGGGAAACGCTTAGACTTAACTATTGATGGAGGTAAAATTGAAATATATAAAAACAAGAAACTTGATAATATATCAGCAAGGATCTGAAAATGGATGATTTATTTAAAACCAAGTTTAAAACACACAGTGGATGTGCACTGACACACACTTCCTCCCCCATACCAAATTCTGGATTGCTAAAATCTTGGTTAGAGAAGATGTGGCCATGAATACTTTGAGTAGGAACTGAGACAAATGTGGAAGGGAAGGAAGCAGTCAATCTAGTGGCTGCAATTCTGTTTGTGGAATATGTTAGTTGTATGACATTATATTTAACTTTTTTCAGAAGGATTTTGAGGAATAGGAACACATTGTGTATCAATTATATTTTGGTTTTATTGTCTAATCCAGCATGTGTCGGTTTCATTTAAAAAAGATAAACACTTTACAATTTAACATTTGTTAAAGAAACTGAGCAATTGCTTCAGCTAATTTTCAAAGATCTGAAACAATAAGAGATATTTTAATAAAGCTGTCATGATAGCCAGCTGGGCAAAGGGGTCTGAACTTCAATTCCCAGTTTCTGCTGAATTAGCTGATCCCCTCCAGGACAACATGACTGTTGGTTTTGTGCCTTTCAGCTAGGGCTGAGGGAGAAACCAAAATTTTAAAAAAAGGAAAATCAGCTGGTATTCCTATTGCTGATTGTTAACCAATGACCCATGCTGGAATCTGCATGAGTGCTATCATTGGAGAGAAGAGCAGGATAGGCTCAGCTGTGATCATCCCACCTACAATCAAACTGCCAGCCTTCATTCACTGGGTGAGGTTGTGAAGGACTGCTGGCAACTGTCCAGGAGTCAGGACTTGAGGGGATAGAGCACAAAACAAAATAAGGTTTAATAAAAACAGTAATGTGGTATAGATGCAAATAACAACAAAACCATTTTGTTATTATGTTTTATAGGTAGTCTTTTCTTCCCTTCTGCCAAATCAGTGCTTTAGCACATCTATTGATTTTTTTGGGTCACTTTCAACCTTAGCGACAGTTTCAGAAATGTTCGCACGAACACATAATCCTTGTTACAAAGGCATCAGCTAACACTTCTTGTATTTCTACGAAGCACTTCTAAAAGTGTTTGGTTAACCCTGTTGTTATCACACCATTTTTTTGTCACATTCAGGAGGTTTTGCAGGTTTTGGAAAAGTGCTTCATAATTTTAACACATTTTATTTTCATATCAAAGCAATGTGCATACAAAAATAAAAAAGGAGCCACTTGTCTCCATTTTTCTCGCGTGAACAGCCACGATATAGGTATAAAGTCAGGTTCAGGCTGCGTTCCACACAGGACCTCAGCAATTCAGAAATATGAATGTCTGTCTTTTCTTTTTAGAGAGAGGAGAAAATATATACATCTTCATGTAATCACAGGTGACCTTTCGGCCCATCATGTCTGTTCTAGCTCTTTAAAAGTACAAGCCAATTACTCCCAGTTCTTTCCTCACAGCCTTACAATGTTTCCCGTTCAAGTATACATCCAATTCCTTTATGAAAGTTATTCCTAAACCTGCTTTCACTAACCTTTCAGGGTGTGTATTCCAGATCATAACTTGCTGCGTAAACAAAAAGCTCAGCTCTCCTCTAGCTTTTCTGCCAATTATCTTAAAGCTGTGTTCTCTAGTTACCAACCCTCCCTCCAGTTAAAGGAGTGTGCACTTATATATTCAATTGAAACTCAATTTTGAAACCTCTGTTAAATCTCTTCTTGACCTTCTCTGCTCTGAGAAGAGCCATCCCAGCTTCTCCCATCTCTCCGTATAACCCTCAGTTCAGGAGATCAAAATTTATCACTGTGACATTTAAACGGAAGCCAGCCAAAGTACGTGGCCAAGCACTTAAAGAATAGCACTGACCAGTCAGCACATACGCAAAGGCAAATTTCAAGCTGGCCATGTTTATCCAGCCATCTGCTCATGCGACTGGCTGCATGAGTGTGCAGCTTGACTTAGGTGTTGTGATTTAGGGGCAAACGCCGAGAGTTAAGGGAACATAGAGAAGACATGAGGTAAAAGCAAAGGATATTTTAGTACGTTGCATAAAGATTAATCAGGAGCAAATATAATTCTAAACTGAATCAATAGTAACGTCAGCAAAGCTATTATTAAGAGGAAGTAGATTTTGTCCCCAAACCAGAGTAAATCTAGGACCTATAATCTTAATTTGCATTATTTATCCTCCACATGAACAGTAATCCACCCCCATGTGTCCACTCTGCTCCCATATCCTTTTCTTCCCCTTTCCTTCAACCACCAATCTAACCTTTCTTAAATGTGACACGGTCTCTGCTTCAATCCCTGTGCATTTCAGTACCACACAACCTGAAAGGATATTGGATACCTATATAAAGTTCAGAGCTCAGTTTAATCACGCTAAGTTAATTGTTAGATCTGGATCACATTAACCTTTGCAAAGGCAGAACACAAAGTTTGTTTATTTGGAGTGACAAGAGCAATGATGGATGGGTCTGTAGTAATTATGGTTTTATTTAGGTATAATGTACCTTTAAGAATAATGCTTAAGATCACATGATCCATAGTAACCAAAAGGAGAGTATCGTGGGCTACCTCAGTTGTCAGTTGTATAGAGATGTGTAGTTGTTGCTGAGTACGTTGTAAATAAACTTAAAGCTTCCACCCACGAAGTGTCTGTGGATCAACTCTATCAATAGTACCAACTTGGCCACCAGTCACAACAAACTGGCGACGAGGGTAAAATCAAGATGAAACAGAAGAAATAAAGTTGAAAAGAAATCCGCACTATACCTCACCCAGTGACTGTAAGTAGCAAGCTCTGTTAAAATTTAAGAAGATACCCCTCTGAAAATGCTGCAATTCAGAAAAATTGATCCTTTTGATCCAGCCACAGATGATTGGTCTCATGACATTGAACGCCTCACGTTCTTTTTTCAAGCAAACAAAATTACGGGAGAAGAGAAGAGACGAATGATCCTCTTAAGTTTGATGGCACCCAGTGCCCCAGATTCAAAAAATTTCGATGAATTGGTGGACCTCGTGAAGGGTCATTATCAACCAAAGTGCTCAGTAACGATACAGAAGTTCAAGTTTAATTCGAGAAATAGAGCCCCGGGTGAGGCAATTGCATGCTATGTGGCAAACTTGAAACAGCTAGTGGAACATTGAGAGTTTGGTACATCTCTAAACGACGTGGTCAGAGATCGTTTAATGCGTGGTGTGTATGAGGACACTATTCAGAAAAGATTATTGTCCAAATTGAATCTGGATTTCAAGAAGGCGCTAGAGAAAGCACTGGCCATGGAAAGTGAAGTAACAGATTCAAAAGCAATACAGGGAGCACAAAATAGCCCCATCCTCCATATTGGGCAGGAAACCCCAGCCGAAAAGAGCGCAAAAATGCAAAACTCTGCCGAGAAGCGGGAAACAGCCCCCAATAGCCGAAGAATAAGGAAAAAAAACTTAGTTGTGAAATCAAATAATAATTTCAATAAAGGTGGAAACAAGCAGTCTTTTAATGATTGGCAGTTTTAAAAAAATCGAGTGCTACTATTGTCATAGAAATGGACATATAGTGAGACACTAAGGAAAGATTCTTGTAAACAAAAGAAGAAGCCCAATGAAATCTACAATGTAGAAGAGCCTGAAGCAACAAATTCAGACAATTATTCATTGTTTAATCTTAAACTTTGCAAGACAGGACCAATATTTTTCACAATGAAAGTAAATGACAGACCTGTTAGAATGGAAGTGGACACGGGAGCTTTCATTACAGTAATTGGGGAACATACCTTCAGATATCTGAATAATGGTGAACATTAATTAAGTTGAGGAGAAACCGCTGCCAAACTGAAAACATTCACGGGTGAAGCCATTCAATAAAAGACATAAGCAGAGTAACTTTCCATAATGGAAGCCAATCGACAAAACAACAAGTGTTGGTACTGAGATGAAGAGGACCAAGCCTTCTAGGGTGAAATTGGCTAAGGGAAGTCAGCCTTGAGTGGCCACTGAGGTTCCAAAAGGAAGCTGGAAGCGTTCCTGTTTTGAAAAAGGAGTAAGGACACAACAACCTGAAGAAATGCAGGATGTCTTAAGCCAAAACTGGAAGAACAGCAGAAGGAACTTGAAGAGACCCTGCTAGATGACAGAGTTTGAGATGAGGTGAGGAACATTTGAAGGGAAAAAGAAAATCTGCTGAAAGACTTTCACACACTACAAGATTCCCTTAGGTCAAAGTTCGCACCTCTGGAAAGGTATGAAGAGAAACAGAAAGAATTCAGTACTTCTCTGAATAAACTGAAGAATGAGTTGGCAGAGAAGACACAACAATGCTCAATTTTCCAGGAGGCAGCAAACAAATACAAAAAAGAGACGGAAGAGCTGAAGAATCAGCTAATTGAAGCCAAAGAGGCTTTGGAAGCAAAAGTCATGGAATTTTCTAAGAAACAGACAGATAATGAAATTTTGGGAGATTCAACCACTGAGCTCAGACAAGATGGGCTTGCATCTGAGAGAAGTCTGGCCAACAGTAAAGTCAAAAAGGTCGAGATTAAAGTCTGTGCTAGAAAGAAAATACAGAAATACTAACAGGGCTTTAATTCTGGCAGCATATGAATATACTTTAGTACATAGGCCTGGCAATCAAATCACAAATGCTGATGCCGAGTCATTTGCCTTTACAAGAAAATGATGAGCACGTTCCAGTTCCACAGAAACTTGTTTCACTGTTAAATTTCTTAGGTTCCTTGCCGGTATGTACTCGACAGATCAGAGACTGGACAAGTAGGGACCCAGTCCTATTCCAGGTACGAGAACAAGTGTTTCATGGTTGGTCACAGGAGCCTGTATCTGATGAAATAAAACTGTACTTCAATAGAAGACATGAAATAATCAGCCAGGATGGCACCTTATTATGGGGAGCACAAGTGATAGTTCCTCCAAAGGGGAGCCACTTTTAATTGAGCTACACAGCACACACCCAGGAATTTCCCGAATGAAGACCGTAACACGCAGCTATTTATGGTGGCCTGGGATGGATGGTGAAATAGAGTTTAGTGAAGAATTGTGTGCAATGTCAGCAGCTGCAAAAGTTGCCACCCTTGGGAGTGGTCAGGTAGACCCTGGGTGTGGTTACACGTTGACTATCTGGGACCTTTCTTGGGAACAATGTTTCTGCCATTTGTCGATGCCCGTTCAAAATGGTTGGACATACATGAGATGAAGTCACCAACGTTGATTGCTACAATTGAGAAGCTATGTCAAAGTTTTGCCAGTCACAGCCTACCAGAAGTAGTTGTTTCTAATTACGGCATGGCACTTAAGAGTGCTGAGTTTCAATGGTTCATCAGCCTCAACAGAATCACTCATGTAAAAACTACACCGTATGACCTTTCCTCAAATGGACTGGCCGAAAGGGTAGTTCAAACATTCAAGGCAGAGACGAAAAAGCTAACTGGTAATTCCTTGGCAACCAAGCTAGCAGGCTTTCTTTTTCATTACAGGACTACCGCTCACACAACAACAGGTGCCAGACCTGCGAAGTAATTGTTGAAACGCCATCTCAGTACAAGACTGAGCTTAATAATGCCGAATTTAGAGGGGAAGGTGGAAAGGATTCAGGGCCAGAAAACTAGACACGACAAGCATAGTCATGAGAGGAAATTTACCATGGGAGAGACTGTATAAGTGAAGAACTTCAGAGAAGGACCAAAGTAGTTGCTGGATGAAATAAGTGCAATGACTGGACCTCTACCTTACCACACAGAGGTGGAAGGACGGATCATATGGAAACATTTGAACCATTTAAGGAAGAAGAGAGACAAATCATCAAGATTTATTTCTACCAGTGATCACAACCGGGTCAGCGTTTCCTGGTGAGAGTACTCAAACCAGGACAGACATATCTGTTGTTCCAGTAAGAGTTGAGGATATAGAACTGCAAGTACCCACCAAAGCACCTGAAGTTCAGGCAACTCCGGAAAAGGAGGTTCCTGACAAAAAATCTGAAGTTGTGGAGCTAAGATGTTCTATATGTATCAAGAAACCATCTGAAAGACTTGGAAATTCCTTACCCAATGTGAATATTATGTTGTCTTGGAAAGTTTGTGCTTGTAAATATAATATGCATATCGGAGTTAAAGGGGGGAGGAATGTAGTAGTTATGGTTTTATTTAGGTGCAATGTGCCTTTAAGAATAATGCTTATTAAGGAAGATCACATGATCTATAGTAGTCAATAGGAGAGTACCATGGGCTACCTCAGTAGTCAGTAGTAGAGATAGAGTTGGAGTTGAAAGCACACATGTAGTTGTTGCTGAGTACCATGTAAATAAACTTAAAGTTTCCACCCAAGAAGTGTCTGCGGATCAACTCTATCAATAGTATCAACTGGGCCACCGCTCACAACAGGTGGATTCTATTCAAAATATCTGCAATAGCTCAGCTAAACAATGTGCAGGGTGCCAGTGGTTTAAGCCATATAAAATAGGAAGATCACAGTCTGTATTTAAGTCAACTGATCTCAACCAGGGGCTTAGGCACTACAACTGACTTTAGTACCCCTCGGTGCAAAAACAGAAAATAAGGATTCCTGCTCCCTGTCACTGTAAAGTGTGAATATTGGGTGAGGGCAGGCTCCAGTTCAGCTCTAATTATCCTCATCTCATTAATGAAAATTAGCCATGCCGCAGGAACTCTGGATAGCTGCTGGCACCTGTGAAACCTTGGCTGTTCAAGATGTTGCCACAAAGTTAAAAAAAAAGTCAATGAAATTATAACAGAAAATGCTGCAAATGCTCAGCAGGTGAGGCATCTGTGGAGAGAGAAACAGAATTAGCGTTTAGATCATAACCCCAGCTCCCATTTTCTCAGACAGCAGGAACTGCTAATGGTTCTGCTGCAACCAGCTTCACCTCTCCAGACCAGGCTCTTTAAAAAAACACTTGCCCCATTATCACCCCCTTTTGCACCGTTGTCCTGTTTATCATTTAATCTCTGCTTCCCTCTTTTGGTACTTTGCCTCCAACCCACTCCTCCCCCTTCCGAGTCCTTGACTCTGTATTTGTCTAGGATTCATTAAATCTGCAACTTCTTCTTGTTCCTAACTAAAGATCATCAACTGGAAACCGCATCCCACCCCCCACCTAAAGATGCTGCCTGATTTTCAGCATTTGCAGTATTCTGCTTTTGTATTCAAGATACAATATAGTGAGTAATTGGGTTTGGGAATTCCCCTGGGATTTTAGGGAAGTATTGTGGGCTTGGGGCAGAGGGAACGAGGAGAATGAAACAGCAGTTCTGCTAAAAATCAAGGTTTTAGGGAACTGTTCAGTGAGTCATCAGTTGCTGATAAAGTAAGAATAAAAAGACCTGGAAAAACTCAGCAGGTCGGGCAGCATCTGCGGAGAGGAATACAGTTAACATTTCGAATCCGTATGACTCTTCATCAGAACTAAGTAAAAATAGAAAAGAGGTGAAATATAAGCTGACTCCTCGAACAGTGGCCCGAACAATCCTCATCCACCACTACTCTCCTCCGTCTGGCTGAACTTGTTCTCACACTGAACAATTTCTCCTTAAACTCCTCTCACCTCCTCCAAATAAAAGGTGTGGCTATGGGTACCCACATGGGCCCCAGTTATGCCTGTCTCTTTATGAGGTATGTGGAACATTCCTTGTTCCAGTCCTACTCCGGCCCCCTCCCACAACTCTTTCTCTGGTACATCGATGATTACTTCGGTGCTGCTTCATGCTCTCATCTGGACCTGGAAAAATGTATTAATTTTGCTTCTAATTTCCACCCTGCCATCATTTTCACATGGTCCATCTCTGACATTTCCCTTCCCTTCCTTGACCTCTCTGTCTCAATTTCTGGTGATAGACTGTCCACCAATATCCATTACAAGCCTACCGACTCCCACAACTACCTTGACTACAGCTCCTCAACCACGCTTCCTGTAAGGACTCCATCCTATTCTCTCAGTTCCTTCACCTCCGTTGCATCTGTTCTGATGATGCTACCTTCAAAAACAGTTCCTCTGAATGTCTTCCTTCTTCCTTAACCGAGGTTTTCCATCCACAGTGGTTGACAGGGCCCTCAACTGTGTCCGCCCCATCTCCCGTGCATCCGCTCTCACACCTTCCTCTCCCTCCCAGAAACAAGATAGGGTTCCCCTAGTCCTCTTTTATCACCCCACCAGCCTCCGCAGCCAAAGGATCATTCTCCGCCATTTCCTCCAACTCCAGCATGATGCCACCACCAAACACATCTTCCCTTCACCCCCCACCCCCCCACCCCCCCCGGTGGCATTCCGCAGGGGTCGTTCCCTCTGGGACACCCTGGTCCACTCCTCCATTACCCCCTACACCTCAACCCCCTCCCACGGCACCTTCCCATGCAACCGCAGAAGGTGAAACACCTGCCCCTTTACTTCCCCTCTCCTCACTGTCCAAGGGCCCAAACACTCCTTTCAAGGGAAGCAGCATTTCAATTGCACTTCCCTCAACTTAGTCTATTGCATTTGTTGCTCTCAATGCGGTTTCCTCTACATTGGAGAGACCAAACGCAGACTGGGTGATCGCTTTGCAGAACACCTTCGGTGACCCAGACCTCCCTGTCGCTTGCCATTTCAACACTCCACCCTGCTCTCATGCCCACATTTCTGTCCTTGTCCAGTGAAGCTCAACGCAAACTGGAGGAACAGCATCTCATCTTCCGACTAGGCACTTTACAGCCTTCCGGGCTCAATATGGAGTTCAACAATTTTAGATCATGAACTCTCTCCTCCATCCCCACCCCCTTTCCGATCCCCCCCGCTTTTTTTCCAATAATTTATATAGATTTTTCTTTTCCCACCTATTTCCATTATTTTTAAATCTATTCCCATCCACTGTTTTATCTCTACCTTTTAGCCTATTTCGATTCCTTCACCCCACCCCCACTAGGGCTATCTGTTCCTTGCTCGTCCTGCTTTCTACCGTTAATAGCACATTCCTTTAGATAACATCACCACCTTCAACACCTCTTTGTCCTTTTGTCTGTGACATCTTTTGGTTATCTCCACCTATCACTGGCCCCCTATCCAGCTCTACCCTCCCCGCCCCTCCAAACCAGCTTATATTTCACCTCTTTTCTATTTTTACTTAGTTCTGTTGAAGAGTAATATGGACTCGAAACGTTAACTGTGTTCCTCTCCACAGATGTTGCCAGACCTGTTGAGTTTTTCCAGGTATTTTTATTTTTGTTTTGGATTTCCAGCATCCGCAGTTTTTTGTTTTTACCAGAGCAGTAAGAACCCTTTCTCCCTTGTTCTATTGTCAGCCTTATCCAGCTGCCATAACTCCAGACGATTCTGGAGTTGTTAACTTGGAAAGCTTTGGGTTAATGTTTGATCATTTTCTAGGTTGGCATATATAAGAGCAATGCAAAAGTTGACAGGAAGGTTTTTGATAACCAAAAGTGTTAAGAGATATGGGGTAGACATGGATACATGGAGTTAGGTTACAGACTAGCCATAAACACACTGAATTTCAAAACAATCTGTGGGGATAAATGGCCTACTCCCGTTTCTATGTTCCCAATGTTGATCATGTTGATGTGTGGTCAGCTCGCCTGAAATGGAATCTCAGAATTTTACAGCACAGAACAGGTTATTCAGCTCATCTTTCTTCTGCTGTTTCTCTGATGGACTAAGTAATGGAACTCTAATTCCACTGCCCCTTCTCAATATTGTGCTTAATCAGAGACGGAAGGCAGAAAAGCCATAGATGGCAGTGGTCTTCAACACCACTGGCAGTGCAGAATCAATGTTGCGAGTTAGATCCAGTTGCAGATGGTGAAGCTATGCATCAGCTCCCTGTTGATTTACAGCCTGTAGAGTCAATTGCCCTCAGTCATTGGCAGATAGGTGTATCAGGGTCTGCAGATACAGTTGGTGGTTTAATGGAGGGTATAATCCACGTGCCTCAAGTGCCTGCTGGTCTTCTTGAGAAAACTTTCATTACTTCCACTGAAAACACAGTTCAGTCTTCACACTGATGACAACTTCCCACGTTATGTGGCACTACTACCATGTGAAATGGGATAGACTCAGAAGAAATCTAGCAGCTCAAAACTGAGCATCCATGGAGGTGCAGTGAGCCATCAGCAGCAACACTATATTCAACCACAATCTGCAACCTGTTGGCCCAGCGAATCTTTCACTCTACCATCATTAGCCAGGAGGCCAACCCTGATTCAATGAGTGTAGAGAGCATGCCAAAAGCAATACCAAGCATATCTAAATGAGGTGCCAAACTGGACACAGGACTACACACTTGCTAAACAGCAGAATGTAACAGAGCTAATCAATCCCACAATCAACGGATCAAAGCTCTGCAGTCCTGCAACAACCAGTCGTGAATGGTGGTGGGCAATTAACATGTGCCTTCTAGCAATGCAAAATGGCTACCAATAACTGTCTGCACATGAACAGAAAACCAACGATGTCATTTGCAGGAGACACAGTGCCAGCAAAAACCTGACTATGATCTTTACCCCTGCAATCTTTAAAATGTCAACTTACCTCTTATTTCACACACACCAGATGCTTGTAAAGTTTAAGCAATTTTGTTAAAAAGGTTCATTTATTTCAAAATAATCACTGGCTCTGCGCTCTTCTGGGACTGAAGGTTAATGGCCGCAAGTTTAAGTATATTGTGTTTTTTCTCCCTGTGCTATCAGTGCCGGATAATTCTATGGGCTATTTGTATCCGGAAATGACAATAAAGTACTCAGCTTTCAGATGGGTAAAACACTAACATGTTCAGTTGTGCTAACACGGGGCTGTTTAAACTACGAGGCTTAACATGTGGATTCAATGCTCTCTGGTAATTCCAAGTCAATATGACATTGTACTCAGCTTGGACAACTGTGCTACACATTCGCCCTGGTGCTGAATGGATGGATGGATGGATGGAGGGAGTGAGGGAAAGGATGGAGGAGATGGTAAGGTTTTTTAAACCACTGTCTTTAATAACTGTTTGATAAGCTTTCCTGCTCTTGGCCACTGCCTACTCTGTTGCTTGCAATGACGACACTGAGTAAAAGAATAAAACAACACATCACGGCGTTGGCTGCAAACGCAGCTGACGATTAAACAACTAACTGGAGGCCAAAAATATTTCCACCCTCAATGATGGGAGAGCCCAGCACATCATTACAACAGACAAGGCTGAAGCATTTGCAACCATCTTCAGCTAAAAGTGCCGAGTGAATAATCCATCTTGACCACTTACTGAAGTTCCCACCACCATGGATGCCAGTCTTCAGCCAATTTGATTCACCCCACATGATATCAAGAAACAGATGAAGGCACCAGATACTGCAAAGACTATGGACCCTGACAACATCCCAACAGCAGTACTGAAGACTTGTGCTCTAGAACTAGCCATGCCCTTAGCAAAGCTGGTCCAGTACAGCTACAAGAGTGGCATTTACCCAACAAAGTGGAAATGTCCTCTCCCCAAAAAACAGGACCAATTCAATTCAGCCAATTACGACCCCGACAGTCTACTGTCGGTCATCATCGTGCTGGATAGTGTTGTCAGCAGTGCCATCAAGCGGCACTTACTTAGCAACTTGCTGATTGATGCCCAGTTTCGGTTGCTTTTATTCTTTCAAGGGGTGTGAGTTGCTGGCTAGGCCAACATTTACTGTTCATCCCCATTTGCTCTTAAGGTGGTAGTGAGCCACCCTCTTGAACCGCTGCAGTCCCTGTGATGTAGCGGCATCCACAGTGCTGTTAGGAAGGGAGTTCCAGAATATTGACCCAGCAACAGTGAAGGAATGGCTATGTATTTCCAAGTCAGGATGATATGTGGCTTGGAAGGGAACTTGCAGGTAGTGGTGTTCCCATGCATCTGTGGCCCTTGCCCCTCGGGGTGGTAGAGGTCGCAAGTTTGAAGGTGTTGATGAGTGCTGCAGTGCACTTTGTAGATGGCACACACTGTTGCTACTGTGCATCAGTGTTGGAGGGGCTGAACAATTTAAGGTGGTGGATGGAGTGCCAATCAAGCGGACTGCTTTATCCTGGATGCATTGTCAAGCTTTTTGAGTGTTGTTAGAGCTGCATTCATCTAGGCATGTGGAAGACTATTCCATTACACTCCTGACGAGCATGGTAGATGATGGACAGGCCTTGGGGAGTCAGGTGGTGAGTTATTCGCTGCAGAATTCCCAGCCTCTGACCTGTTCTTCTAGCCACAGTATTTATATGACTGGTCCAGTTCAGTTTCTGGTCAATTGTAACCCCAGGATGTTGATAGTGGGGGATTCAGTAATGGTAATAACATTGAATATCTAGGAGAGTTGGTTAGACTCTCTCTTGCTGGAGATGGTCATTGTCTGGCGCTTGTGTGGTGCGAAGGTCACTTGCCATTTGTCAGCCCAAGCCTGGATATTGTCCATGTCTTGCTGCATATGGACATGGACTGCTTCAATATCTTAGCAGTTGCTGAACATTGCACAGTGAACATCCTTACTTCTAACCTTATGATGGAGGGAAGGTCACTGATACTATAATGCCTGTTCATCTTTAAGAGGGCCATTGTTCATGGGGTTTTCACTGGGCTTTTCCAAACAGCCTTTGTGCACCCAAATGCACAATACTGATGCAAGCGGTGAAATATTTTTGCATCCATTCTGGGACTCAAATAAAGCAGTATGCATGCATGCAAAATCAGCTGGCAACAAAAGCACAGGGGGAGGGAACTGAGCACTAAGCCTGACCAAGGCCTCACTCAGTTTTTCAAACTCCCAACACCCATTTACATCAGATTCATCTTTGTGCTTCCAAAATCTATGTTCCAAATTCGATTGGATACAGCCATTAAAAAAAAAACCTCTTAAAAAGTCAATAGATATTTAACCACACAAACAAGCTGTTGCTTAATACATTTTAAACAATGCCTTTGTAACAAACACCAAACGGTAGCATCATTTGTCCCATATGGGTGACTATCCAGGATAGTATAATTGATGGGGACTATATATCGCATACACTAGGTGACAGTTACGGATAAGCTCTGTCCCATTCAGTGAAACAAGTAGGACACGGATTTGCTTTTGCTCATTTTGCTATTTCTAAATATATAATCCAGTACAAGACCTGCCGCAGACTCCAGATTGACACCCTTGCCGATGGGAAGTGGCAAGAGGCCGCAGCCAGGTCCTGTGGAACAGTAGGTGAGAAATCAGGGGAAGGGTAGCTCATCTCAATGGAAGCCCAAGGCTCACACGTGAAGCCTGGAGGAGCACTCTGCCTGTGCTGGCCCACATAAAAAGCTGAACAATTAATTTAAAACTTACCTTCTGGGTCTTTTCAAGCCCAAGATCTGGTCCCCAGCTGGTTTTGTCAAATGATGTAAATCGGGACGGGATTACAATACATTCATTACATCCAAAGGTTGAGAATGAACTTGGGTCATACCAGAGTTGTCCCTCGTATCACAGTCACCAAATGCAGAGGGAGCAAGTCACTTGCCTATCCTCTGGTCCACTTGGCCTTGGCTCCTCAAAGATAGAGGGAATAGATCAGTCTGACTACTGACTGGCAATGAACTTTTCACCACATTCTGCTGTGCTGCAAATATTAAGTTACATTCTGTCAACTTGCTGTAAATTAATTTCAACTGAAAAGAAAACTCAACATTAAGAAAGGAAAAAAAAACAGGAAAATAAAGACAGTCCAAGAGATTTATATATATATATTTTTAAAAAGACTGCTTGCATTTAGATACTTGCCACCGGAGGATGGTTGTTGCATCCTTAAAGCCATATACCGTAGTGCATTTCCTGTGGAAGATTTGATTTTATCTGTAGCCCATGAAAGTCATACAAGGATGAAAAGATCTCTCTGATTTAAGAGGAGGTGACTTTGTAAACATTTACAGAAAGAATGCAATGATGATAATGGAATTTGTGTCAGGGAACATACACACATGGAAATCTAGTCAGTCTGGTTCACACAATGCATGACATGTCCACAATCACCTAAATACTATTTAAATATAAACGCTTTAGTGAAAGAACTCCGACAACAGAGTGACTAATGTTGCTGTTATGCCTCATTTCCTTTTTTAAAGTGCACTGTTATTTTGAGGATTAATGCAACTGAATTGTATTCAGTCAGCATTAGGTGAACCACGTAATCATTTAGGGCTAAATAAGGCAAAAAATTAAATTTTGCAAGTAATCATGTCTTTTAAAGGACATAAGATGTTGTTGCAAGGAATTAAAATGGTGTCCCAGCAATTTTCCATCTGTTGTTCTCTGGGGACGTCTTCCCCTCCCCCCAGTAATTGTCTGCTCCCCATCTGAAAGCGTTCCTTCTTTGCTGCAGTGTAGAGAATGCTCAGAGGACTTCAGTACTTAACTCAAGTTCCCATTATGGTGCACGGCTCAGCTACTCACATTTGTGTACTTTCTCACAGATATTTTCACTGCTTTCCTTCCTCAGACTCTCCACCAAGCGGCTTTTCATCCCTGGTGATTTCAACTTCCAGTTCAATCCATCACATTCTTTCTTTCCTCAATTCACTGACCTCTCATCCTCCCTCGATGTAAATTCCCCAACCCATATTCATGGCCACACCCTTGACCTTGCCATTTCATGTAACCTCGCTACTGCAATCGCAGATCAGGCCATCCCTGATCTCTTACATTGCTCTCTAGCCATATCCAGCTTCCCCCTCTAAACCCTACTTCCTTCCATATGGGGGGGAAAAAATCCCCTATTCACTTACAATTATACTTTCAGAACCCCGTGTCCACCCTTTGACCCTCTGTTCACATTTCTGAAGCTACTGATCTCCTCAATCACTCTCTCATCTCCATTTCAATGCTTTCATCACCATTAATACCATTACCCTCTCCCTCCCTTAAGTCAAAGGGACACAAACATGAACAAAAATGGTGGACAGCTGGTTTAGCCATTCACCACTAGATCTGGCTGGACAACAAAGCACCATTGGGTCCTGCACTTATCTGCTAAAACTAATCATCTTGGAATGCAAAGATAATCCCCGGCTCCTTTCCTGTACAGTCAGCTGTCTTCTTAAACTCCTCTTCCCATCTTCTCCACCCTCAGCACCAAGTGCACATTGTCACTAAGATTGAGATCATGCAATCAGCTGCCTCCGTTCCACGAGCCCACCAGGCCAAACCACCTCTAAAGCTCTCCCCCCTACCTCAGCTCTAGGTCTGAACTTTTACCTTTGTCTAGTTTCTCTATCTCGCCCCATGCTTCCTCAAGAGCTCATCTTGTTCATGAGATCCACCTTCTGCTCTCTCAGCTAAACTAACACCAGCTTCCCTTCCTGGCTCCTAGGTTAGCGGATGTTGTTAATGTCTCTCTCCCAAGGTGCTGCCCACCTTTCCTTCAAATCTGCTGCCATCACCGCCTCCTCAAAAAGCCAAGCACTGGCCTCTCGTCTCATCTCCAACCTCCCTTTCCTCTCCAAATTTCCTGTATGTTGCTGTTTCCCAAATTTGGGACATTTTTCCTGGAACTCCATGTTTGAATCCCTCCAATCAGTTTCTCACCCCTGCCATAGTACCGATGTGGCTTTTATCAGTCACAGAGGGAATAATTTGTGACTAGGACAAAGCTAACCTATCCCTCCTCGTCCTCCTTAACCTGCCTACAGCCTTTGATACGGCTGACCACACCACGCTCCACTAACATCTCTCCACTGTCATCCAGCTGGGTGGGATTGCTCTCACCTGGTTCCATCCTTAAATACCTAATAGTAGCCAGCTAATCAACTGCAATGGCTCTTCTTCCTGTTCCTTTTGGTGTCTCCCAAGAACCAATCCTTGCTCCCTTCCTATTTGTCATCTACATGCTGCCTCTCACCCAAAACACAGCGTCAGTTTTCGCATATACTTCAGCTCTACAACACCCCCATCTCTCAAACTCCTCCATTGCCTTTTAGTTGCCAGACTATTTGGCCGATATCCAGTACTGGATGAGAAATTTCCTCCAAATAAATATAGGGAAGACCAAAACCATTCTTTCTGGCCCCCTAGCCAACTCTCCCTCCATCCTTCTCCCTGGCAACTTTCTTGAGGTTCAATTAGACTGTTCATAACCATGGTGACATATTTGACCCTAGGATGAGCTTCTGACCCCATATGTGTAACATCTCTATGTCCACCTCCATACGATCACCTCGGCTCCACCTGCCTCATCTTTTGTGTTGCTGAAACCCTCATCCACACCTATATCTCTCGACTTGACTATTTTAATGTACTCCAGGCCGGCCTCCCACATTCTAACCTCCATAAAATGGAGGTCAGCTAAATTTCTGCTGCTCATGTCCCATCTCGCACTCACTTCCATTCACTGGGCACCCAATGCTACACTGCAACATAGCTTAACCAGGAGTCAATTTTAGAATACTCATCTTTGTTCTCAAGTCCCTCTATGATCTCACTCCTCCCTATCTCTGTAATCTCCTCCAGCTCAATGACCATCTGACCTCCCTGCACTCTTCTAACCTGGCCTCCTGAGCCTCCTTGATGTTAACTGTTTCACTATTGGTGGCCATGCCTCAAGTTGCCTAGGCCCTAAGCTCTGGAATTTCCTTCCTAAACCTCTCCACCTCACTCTTCGGCTTTAAAATAATCCTCAAAACCTACCTCTTTGAATAAGCTATGGTCTTTTGTTTTATAATGCCAATCAGAAGCCCTTTAAGATATGTTATTTAAGCTAAAAGCATTATATAAATACACATTTTGTGTAAAGCAGGTTCCACTTCTAACTGGAACATTTTGCCCATTTTCATTACCCAGGATTTATGTAGCTACCAGTCTTAACAACTGCTCAGACAGCTGATTAATTTCTACCAGCTGTGTGTGTACACAGTACCGGCATTACCTCACCAATTATTTTCCCCATTCCTCTTCTGAAGGCACCAATTTTTTGGTATGTTGGTACATTACTAAAATGATTAGCCACGAAAGAACATCACATGAAAACCCATTCAACACACATATTTGGACATTATGAACATACGGATAAGGAGAAGTAGGCCACTCAGCTTCGAGCCTGCTCTGCCATTCAATCATGGCTGATCCGATTGAAACCTTAACTCCAAATTCCTGTCTACCCTCGATAACCTTTCACCCCCTTGCTTATCAAGAACTTATCGAGCTCTGCCTTAAAAACATTCAAAAACCCTGCTTCCACATTTTGAGTAAGAGAGTTCCAAAGACTCAACCCTCAGAAAAAATTTCTCCTAATCTGTGTCTTAAATGGGCAACCTCTTATTTTTAATCGGTGACTCTTAGTTCTAAATTCTCCCAGAAGAGGAAACATCCTTTCCACATCCACCCTGTCAAAATCTCTCAGGATCTTATGGCATTTCAATCAAGTCACCTCTTACTCTTCAAAACTCCAGCAGATACAAGCCCAGCCTGTCCAACCTTTTCTTATAAGACCACCCATCCATTCCAGCTATTGGTCTACTAAACCTTCTTTGAACTGCTTCCAACATATTTACATTCTTCCTTTAATAAGGAGACTAATACCTACACAGTACTCCAGATATGGTCCCACCAATGTCCTATATAACTGAAGCATAACCTCCCTACTTTTGTATTCAGTTATCCCCACAATAAACAATAACATTCTATTAGCTTTCCTAATTACTTGCCGTACCTGCATACAAAACTTTTGCAATTCATGTACTAGGGGACAGCCAGCCTGCATCTCAGAGCTCTGCAATCTCTCACCATTTAGATAATATGCTTCCTGCCAAAACAGACAATTTCACATTTAGCCACATTATTCTCCAATTGCCAGGTCTTTGCCCAATCACTTAAACTATGTCATTTTGTAGCCTCCTTACGTCCTCTTCACAAATTATTTTCCTATTTATCTTTGTGTCATCAGCAAATTTAGCAACCATACCTTCGGCCCTTGTAAATGGTAAAATGCTGGGAGGTCCCAGCACTGATATCTGTCACTCGTTACATCTGGTCAACCAGAAAATGCCTACTCTGTTTCCTGTTAGCTAGCCAATTTTCTATCTATGCCAATATGTTACCCCCTATAACATTTTCCGTAATAACCTTTGATGCAGCACCTTATCAAATGCCTTCTTGAAATTTAAGTACAGTACACTAGGTCCCTTTTATCCACAGCACATGTTACTTCTTCAAAGAACTCCAATAAATTGGCCAAATATGATTTCCCTTCCACAAAACCATATTGATTCTGCCTGATTGCCTTGAATTTATCCTGCTATAACATCTTTAAAAATAGCTTCTAACATTTTCCCTATGACAAACGTTAAGGTAACTGGTATCTAGTTTCCTGCTTTCTGTCTCCCTCCCTTTTTGAGTAAAGAAGTTACATTTGCTATTTTCTAATCTAATGGAACCTTCCCCGAATCTAAGGAATTTTGGAAAATTAAAACCAATGCATCAACGATCTAACTAGCCACTTCTTTCAAGACCCTAGGATGAAATCCATCAGGACTCAGAGAGTTGTCAGACCGTAGTTCAAACAATTTTCTCAGTACCACTTGACTGGCAATTGTAATTTTCCAGAGTTCCTCCCTCCCTTCCATTTCCTGATTTACAACTATTTCTAGGATGTTACTTGTATCCTCTATAATGAAGGCCAATGCACAAAATACCGGTTCAATCAATTCACCTGTCATCTCCTTATTTTCCATTAATTCCCCAGACTTATTTTAACTTTTAAAAACAAAATCTATAGAAACTCTTACTGTCTAAGCTAGCTTTCTCTTGTACACTAATTTTTCCCTCCTTATTAATCTTTTAATCATTTTTGCTTTTTTAAAATATTCTGGCCAATCTTTGGACCTGTCACCTGTCATTGCACAATTATATACTTTTTCTTTAGGTTTGATATTATCTTTAACTTTTTTAGTTAACCACTGATGGTGGACTCTCCAATTGGAATGTATCTATTCTATGTATGCTGAAATATCCCTTTGAATGTCTGCCACTGCATATCTATTGATCTATCCCTTAACCATATTTGCCAAGAGGAAAATGGATAGAGAATGGAAATAGGAATTTGGAGATAGGGATGGAAACTTTAACGAAAGGCCAATTTTGCAAAGCTGAGATGTGATTTGGCAATAATGAACTGGAAACATCTACTTGAAAATAAGTGTCACAGCAGTGGGAGGTATTCAAGGAGGAGAGAGAGCGACTGCAGAATAAATACGTTTTCACAAAGAAAATACTGTGTGGGAACTCCCAAATTTAGACTCCCCTGGATGTCAAAGAGCATAGAATAGGATAAGGCAAAAAACCGAAAGCTGTGTCAGATATGGAGAGCTCAATACTGCAGAAAGCCTTCGAGTATGGAAAATGCAGGGGTGAAATTAAGAAGGAAATGAGGAAAGCAAAGTGAGGGCAAGTGCTATAAAATCAAGGAAAAGCCAAAAGTGTCTTAGAAATAAATAAAGAGCAAGGGTTAACTGAAAAAACAGCAGTGCATATTAGAAAACAAAAAAGTTAATTTGTGTGTGAAGTTGGAATACGTGGACATCGTTCTCAATGAACACTTTTGTGAAGATAGATGCAAAGAGAATGCAGACATTAACGAGGAGTATGAAATACTGAGGGGGGAAACATTAAAAGGTGTTTAGTAGCCTCGAAAGTGGATAAATCGCCAGGCCCAGATGAAACGCATCCCAGCCTGATAAGAGAAGCAAGCAAGAAAAAAAGCAGAGGCTCTGACCATCATTTTCTAACCCTCTCAGGCTGCAGGCATGGTTCCAGAGAACCGGAGGACTGCAATCGTTGTTCCGTTGTTTAAAGGGTGGGGGAAAGAGATAATTATAGGCCAGTCAGCCTGGGGAAATTGTTGGAAAAAATTCAGACACCATAGGAATTGACATTAGTATTTTGCTGCAGAGCCTGAAACAATTTGCTTTAAAAAAATTCAATTTTACATCTAATTTTTCTGATATATTGCCACAAAAATGAAATTAGAAAATTATTCCAGAGATGGATCATTTGAACCATTTGTTAGCTTTGCCTTACAAGCTGTGTTTAAAAGACAGCTACTTCACACATCAGAGCAAACACAGCCACTCATTTCCACCGTGCAGTCACTGAAATGATATGCAGCAACATGAAAGCACAGGAACATGGTACTCAAATGTCCAAACATTACCACTGTTTCATTGAGACAACGTATGCCCACACCCATTAGTTAGAATTTTCCATGTGAAAAATCCACGAATGTCAAAAAGTAAACCAAAATAGAAGTACCATAAATATACAGCAGAAAGGCAGGTTAATGTTATGGAGGTTATCCTTCATCAAAAGATCAAAAACACAACACTTAAAGAGATAAAGTCTGAAAACACCAAATACTGAGAATGGGCACAGGCCTAGCACTGGGGGAAAGAAAGTGCAGATCAGAAAGGAAATTCTTAATACAATGTTTGAACATCTCTGGAGTATTTAAAGAATTTTCAGTTTTCTTGCAAGTTTACACATTTGTCGAATGGCCTCCTTCAGTGCTGTAAATCTTGCTATGTTTCAATTTGACCCCAAATAACATGACGCTTTACTGGTCCATGTCCCTCTGCCAACACAGTAAGTGCTTATCAGGAATGTAACATGTGCTAGCTCCAAGATGAAAATGTCAACAGTAAATACATAAGTAAAGAGGAAATTTTATGTACAACTGTATTATTCTGATTAGATTAGACGCTGAATCAGAGAATGCTTATAGCACAGGAGGAGGAGCTAGCCGGCTCTACAAAAACAACTTACCCAGTCTCAGTCCCCCACCTTTTCCTCAAAGTCCTACAAATTTTTTCCTCTTCAAGATAATTATCGAATTCTCTTTTGAAGTTGTCAATTGAGTATGCCTCCATTGCACTCTCAGGCACTGCATTCCACATCCTAAACATTCGCTGTGTAAAAAAGTTCTCTCTCATGTTAGTTACTTATTTTGCCATTCACCTTGAATCGGTGCCCTCTAGTTCTTTATTCCTCCGCCAATGGGAATAGACCATTCATGATTGTGAATATCAAATCTCCGCTCAACCTCCTCTTTGCCTAACTCCTCCAAACTATCCACGTAACTGAAGTTCCTCATTCCTGGAACCATTCTCGTGAATCTTTTCTGCACCCTCCCTAATGTCTTCACATTTTTCCTAAAGTGTGGCACCCAGAACTGGACACAATGCTAAGGCCGAACCAGTGGTTTATACAGCTTTACCATAACTTCTTTGCTTTTGTACTCTATGCCCCTATTTATATGCCCAGGAACCCACATGCTTTATGAACCACTTCTCAACCTGCTCTATCATCTTCAATTATACACATATACAACCAGGTCCCTCTGCCTCTGCACCTGCTTTAGATTTGTACCTTTTATTTTATATTGCCTCTCCTTGTTCTTCCTCCCAAAATGAATCATGTCAAATTTCTCGCCATTAGATTTCGCCATCCTGTCTACGTCCTTCTGAAGTTTTAGTACCCTCCTCATAATTCACAATACTGTCCCTTTTATTCTATGAACTTTAGCTTTGCTCACAAGCCTGTTATCAAATGTTTCTTAGAAGTCCTTGTACATCATATCAAAGCCCCGCAATATGAGCCGCCTCGGGGACATGCCCTCCGTGCCATTTGGCACGGCACGGAGGAGCTTTTTGTACGGACTGCTGCTGCACACCTTCCATTTTCTCGCCCTTGTCCGCCGCCCGGACACGCCCTGGCGTGCCTTGTTGCCGTCCGGCAGCGGAGGCCCCCGATGGGAGGCCCTCTACGGAGGTGTCCTCCCCCTTTCTATCGGGGACCTGGGTTGGAGGGTGTTGCATGCAGCAGTCCCCTATAATCGTAGGATGCATAGGTTCACGGCCTCCCAGGACACCTGCCCTTTTTGTGGTCTTGTGGAGTCCGTGGACCATGCTTACATAGGGTGTGGTAGGTTGCACTCCCTTTTTAGTTATTTAAAAAACCTTTTATTAATGTTTCATTTGCACTTCAGCCCCACGCTCCTGATCTACGGACATTTGGTGCGGAAGGGGGTCGGGAAGGAGGAGGACCTCCTCGTGAACCTGCTCCTGGGCCTGGCCAAGTTGGCTATTAACAGGTCCAGGCAGCGGGCGATCGACGGGGGAGTCCCGCCCGATTGTTTGTCCCTCTTCTGCGGCTACGTTCGCAGCCGGATGTCTTTGGAAAGGGAGCACACGGTGTCTGCTGGCACTCTCGAGGCCTTCCGTGCTCGGTGGGCACCGCGGGGACTGGGGTGTTTTATTGACCCCTTTAATCACATTTTGGTTTAAAGTTTGTAAGTTTCCTTTAAACTTTGTTCTTGGTTTTACAGTTAACCTGAATTAGGGGCTGTGCCTGATTTATCCCAATATTGTTAATTTAGTTTAATTGTTTTGACTCTACAAGAGATACATCATATCAAACACATTAGCCCTCTGTGTTAACTCAAAGAACTTAAGCTCGTTAAACATGATTTTCTCTTAAAGCTGTGTTGGCTTTCCTTAATTAATCCGCATTTGCCCAAGTGATTGCAAATTTTGTCCTGAATTATCGTTTCTAGAAGCTTCCCCACCAATGTTAAAACTATTCTCCATAGTTGCTGAGCTCATTCTTTCACCCTTTCTTGAATAAGGGTGTAACATTTACAATTCTCCAGTGCTCCGACAATACTCCTGTTTGGGGTGGTATACAACATTGTGGCCAGTGCCTCCATAATTTCCACCCATACTTCCCTCAGTATCCTTGATGCATCTCATCCAGTCCCAGTAACTTATTGACTTTAAGTACAGCCAGCCTGTCTAATTCCTCTATCAATGGTGAACCCACCTGTACTTATTTCTTCTTTCACTGTGACTTCAGTATGATCATGGCAGATCTTGGACTTCAGCCCCACTTTCCGGCCTGCTCCACATATCCCTCGATTCCAAGGGACCAAAAAAATGTCTATGCCGGCCTTAATTGTATTCAACAATGGAGCATCCACAAACCTCTAGGTGAGGGAATTCCAAATATTCACAACCCTTTGAATGAAGTAATTTCCTCACCTCCATCCTAAATGATTGGCCCCTTATCCTGAGAGTGCCCTTGTGTTTTAGATCTGCTGACCAGAAGAAATAATCTCTCAGCATCTACCCTAAAGCCCCATCAGAATTTTAGATTTTAATGTGATCACCTCTCATTCTTTTACTCTGCCTCAAATCATAGGGCAACCCTCTCATCCCGGAAAAAATTTAGTGAATCTTCGTTCTACTGCATCCAATACAAGAATAACCTTCCTTAAATATAGAGCCCAAAACTGCACACGGTATTCCAGATGTGATCTCACCAAAACCCTGTTCAATTGTAGCAAAACTTCTTTATTCCTCAACTTCAATACCCTTGCAAAAGGCCAGCGTGCCATTTGTCTTCCTAATTGCTTGCTGTACCTGCATACTAACTTCCTTCGTTCCTTGTACTGGCACACCAAGTCTCTTTCATCATCAACATTTACAAGTTTCACACAGTTTTTCTATTCTTATGATCAAAGTGAATAACTTCACATTTCCATATATTACGCTCCAACTGCCATCTTTTTGCCCACTCACTCAACCTGTCTATATCTCTTTGCAACCTGTGTCCTCCCCATAGCTTGCTTTTCCACTGAGCTTTGTATCATCAGCAAACTTAGATATATTACTCCCTGCCTCTTCATCCAAGTCCTGTCCTCATCTAGCACCTTGCGCCAAGAATATTTAGCATCCATTCATGCCCTTCTTTGAGCCAGGTCTCTTTTCACCACAACATCATTGATGGTCACTTAAGAGTGTGAAAATCAAAACTATTTTAGACAAACCCAGCTTTTAAATCAGGTCTTCAACCACAATAACAGAACGTCACGAAACAGAAAAATGCAATTTGGTCTATCAAAGTGTGTGCTGATGTTTCCCTTCACAGGGATCACTGATCTAATCCCATCCTACACACTCCCAAAAGGCTTTATGGTTCCACTTTTTCAAGCAAATATCAAATTCCCCTTTAAAATGATAGATTGTGTGTTATAAGTTGCTTCTGCAGCATGTAACAAGTGCTTCTGAAAACGCATGTAAACCACACCCAATGCATTTCCTTTGTAAATCTGGAGTTGTACTTCAAGAATTCTTCCTTCAGGCTTGATCTACCTTTTAAAAACCTATGCAGATTGATTAACTATATATGTTTCACCAAGCGTTTTGTAATTTTACTCGTATTGTAAACCCTTATAGACAGCAAACAAGGAAAACTTTCACTCAATCTGACAATGGAGAACTTGAATGCCAGGTGCCAAAAATGAAAGACCAATGCTGAAAACACTTTCTAGTTCAGGACCCATTCCCTATCCTATATAAAGCCATTACTTCATTAATCCAAAACACTGAAGACCATTTGTGTTCCCTCATGAAGAAAAATGAAAAGTTAGGGTACATTTCAAAACTTCCCTGTGGGCATGGATAATTTAGACATTATGCATGCAAATTTTTTCACTACATTCACATCTGTAAGATTGCAATTAGAACACAGAAAACTGCTTCTGGAGATCTCCAAACCAAATATGTGGAAGGTCTAACATTTTGCATGCTGGAGTATAATACACACAAGTCAGGTTATACAACAAGTGCTCCAGTTTCCTAGCAGCATATACCTGTTCAAGAGTTTTGAAAGAGATCTGGACAGCACAACTGCAGCACATTGAATAATGTTGTTATAGTGGGCACAACAATTTCCCACTCTGGTAAACACACATGGGTGTGCCAATTCAGCAGGGAAAGACTGTTCCACCATGCTACTAAACAAAGCTCCATTCAGCAAGTCATTAAATCCAGGAAATTTGCTTACAAATTTGACCTTTTGGTACACATTTGGCATGCACCATATTGGGATGAGACCTTTTAGTTAGAAGGGAGCTAAGAAATAGACCCATTTTCACTGGAGAAGAAAGATTAAGAAACCTGATGAAAGTGCTCAAAAATCATCAAGATTTTGGCAAGGTAAAAAAAGAGTAGAACTACAAAAAGGAAATGTGAGGGTGCATTGATCATAGCTAATTGATTGGTTTTGAAATGCGTTCATTATTGTACACAAACAAGCTAGGTAATTTGCATATAAAATCTCAGACAACAAGGTCTGTGGCCGAAGGGCCTCTTCTGCACTCTGATTCTGTGATTCTGAAGGTGAGATAAAGTCAGGAGAATCATTATGATACTGAAGGCTGCCATTTGTCCCATCGAGTCCATGCCGGCTCATTGTAGAGCAATCCAGTCCCAACCCCCACTCTATCCCCAAAGCCCTGAAAGTTTATTTCCTTCAAGTGTCCATCCTTCTGAAATAATTGATTATTTCCACTTTCACCATCCTCGTAGGCAATTAATTCATGTCGGTACCACTTGCTGCAGAAAACAGCTCTTCTTCTTGATGATTTTTGAGCACTTTCTTCACATTCCCCCCCCTGCATCTCTTACCCAAAACTTTACATTCGTCCCCTAGTCCTTGCACCATCAGCCATATGAAACATATTTTCTTTGCCTATCTTGTCATAATCTTGTACACCTCTATCAAGTCAGATAAATAATCGATATTGGTGGCAACAGTTAAGACATGAATGTTGGCCAGGACACCAGAAGAAGCCCCTGTTTCTCTTCAGATAACATCACTGGAATCTTGGATGTCCACCTGAACAAACAGATGGCTCTCAGTTCATCATCTCTGACAGGACAGCATTTTCTGTGAAGTGCCTAAATCAAAACACTATTTATGTTTAACACTAGGATAAAACAGATCCATTAAAACCTTTCCAATATAACTTACAAATACATGCAGCCACAGAAAGGTAGCTCATAAATAAACATGGGGAACCTCCTTCAAAGAACTATAAAGCTGCAGCAGGTGAGGAAACTCCCTCAAGGCTTATAGTCAAAAGCTTTAATGGATGCTACTTACAAAAAGATGATGGAACAACAGCCGTTACTCGCAGGCCATCAATTATGAAGAACTGAGAGAGACTATGAAACTATTGTAGTTGTGCTTTAAATCTACAACAATGAACAAACCTACAAGCATTCATTCAAACTTACCTCATAGAAACATCATACAAGAATTAAGGTATGAAATTCAAATCTGCACAGATGCACAGAGTGCATCTTGGTTAAACCAATGCTGCCTGTCTGGCTGAGTGCTTCCAACATTTTGTTTATTTTAGATTTCCAGCATCCGGAGTATTTCGTCTTTGCTCTTGGTTATACTGCTGGATTCCTCTCCTATTAACATGGAAAAATTCAAACCATTTATAATAAAGAGACACAACCTGGGGCAACAAGGTAGTCCAGTCCATTAGCCCACCAACGCAGGGTACCACAGCAGGAAGGCACCTTCAATGTCCATTCAATTAAGTTTTGGATCTTAGCTGTGGCTTTACATGGTGGAAGGACAAATAAGTCAACAAACCACTACATGCCACAAAAGTCAACAAACATTACATTTTCTATTTTTATTTCATATTATAAACTATTACATGCATTCAGCTCAGATGAAGACTTGGGAGCAAATCAAGTTCCCTTTTTGTCACAGGAGATGCACAGTCTAGTGAAACCAGGAACGGGGGAGGAAAGAAAACAACACAAAACACAGCATATAAGAAAAATAGAAATGATGGATGTACAGAAGATCAGAACAAAAAAAGCACATAAATTAATGTTCAGGATTTAAACCTAAACTTTAACCTATCTTTTCTCATCAGGCTAGCTGTGTACTTCCAGTATTTTCAAGTTTCCTGCATTTGCAGAGTTTTATTCCTTTTACACTTAAATACTGTAGTTGCAAAATAAAAACATGTCTTACGGTCCAGGGACCAAGCAAACACGAACACCGTACTAATGCCAACGGAAAGGATCTTTAAGGAGAAGCTTTGTAATATTGCTAGAGATACTTGTATTATGAAATATTGCGAGGCAAATCTCACAGCACAAACATGGAATATAACACAGGTTGTGAGATTCCGCCTTCAGATTTCACAGGAGGGCAAGAAAAATAACTGTACTTTCATGATAAATTCAGCAGATGGAGGGCGTGTTTATATTGTACTAACTTTTGTTTTGGTGGAAAGTGGTTTCCACTTAACTCGATACTAAAATTGCAATATCAATCTGGAGTCAAGGCCAAACCTGACTGCAAAGAAGCAGAAGCACATTCCCAGGGGAGGAGAATAGATTTTACACTGATATTTGACACCACATGACAAGCAACACCAGCTTGGTGCCAAACGGCTTTTTAAAAAAAGGTGTCCAGGGAGGCCCCTTGGAAACGTTAAAAAAAACACTTACAAGTAACTTAAACGTTTCCAAAATGTGAATTCTGCCACTTATGCTGTTTAGACATTTAAAACTTTATGTGCTGGGGGAGGAGCTGTGCACACAAACTACGCATAAGCAAAGTTCTCTGGTTCTCTGCTGAATAAAGAATCACAGTCCAATGAGGGAGTGAGTAAGGTATATCGGTGCTAGAACTGATGCTGACGCTCTGAGCCCGAGACCAGAAAATGCAGCAGGACTAAGGAAAATAAAGTAACATACTTGTAACCAAAATAAAAAACAAAAAATGCTGTCAATACTCAGCTGGTCTGGCAGCATCTGTGGAGAGAGAAACAGAGTTAACGTTTCAGGTCAAGGACGTTTCGTGTAACTGAGTTGGAACCAAAACAAGGTGGACAGTATCAGATTACATTCATGTTATCTGTGGTTTAGAGTGGAGAATAAAGTTTGACTTGCAGCCTGAATTCAAGTTTCTGTTTACCAATATTTCCTAGTTATATTACACTTTTGGGACCAATGCTGTGCCAATATCTGCAATAAAGCAACATGTGCCTATACAAACCATTCTTCTTCAAAGTAATTTGGGAATTTCACCATTATAAGAAATTATATAAAATGAGAATATTACTTTTTAGTAATATTAGTTTAAAAGTACATTGCAAACACCCAAACTGTGTAGATTAGCACATACAAGCCTATAATATGGCAAATTAATGCCAACACTAGCCTTCAAAAACAACATTCACTATGATATATTTTTGAACATTTTATTATGGATGCCCCATTCATGGCCCTACATGCCTAGTTGAAAAATTAAGAGGCCACAATTAGTCTGACCTTGGAAAAGGACTGGAATGAACTGAGCAACAGGGAACTGGACTGTACTGGTTCCATAATTTAAACGTGCTTCTATTACATCGAAGTCAGCACTAGCATATGCCAGACCAATCTCAGGAACAGCTTTAATGCTCATCTCTGCAAATTGCCAAACAACAATGCAACATTTTTAAAAGTACAGTTTTAGACCAGGATATGGTATCTAATTTTCACCTTTAAAAGGAAGCAATAAAAAGGCACTCTAACCCAGATCATCTTAAAACAGTTTAGCGTTCAAATGGATTTAGCTGCTGATTCCAAGAATTTTCATTTGTGATCCATGGTCTTTCAATCATTAACTGATCTCAGCCAGTCGTGTTGGGATTGCCTAGCTCAGTATCCCATGGCTCGAAATTTAAAAATAAATCATATTAGCACAGGTTCCTCTTCATCAATGAACTCACATTTTATCACATGATAAAATAGGAGTTTGGCTATTATACATTTTATGGTCAAAGACTACAAAACATTGGGCTTGCAAATGGAAATCGAATTTTTTCACTCAGAAGGTGGTGAATGTTTGGAATTCTCTACCCCAGAGGGCTGTGGAGGCTCAATGACTGAGATCAATAGGTTTTTAGATATTAAAGACATCAAGGGATGTGGGGACAGTGCAGGAAAATGGCATTCAGGTACAAGATCAGCCATGATCTAGTTGAACGGTGGAGCAGGCTACAGGGGCCCATTGGCCTACTCTTGCTCCTGTTTCCTACGTTCCCAAATCCAAACTACCAGCATCCCTTGGAAGCATCCCTAGACTAGGACGAAGGGCTGATAATTTGGAAAACATGGCATCTTCGCTAATCTGATTTAGTGTCCAGATTAATGGATTTAAGGGCAGGGACAATTGTTTTAATTTTAATAACCAACAGCACAGAATATTATTTTATATCTGTAATACCATGACTATCTGGTAATTGTGGAGCCTTAGGTGACATAGGTGCCATCCTTAATCCCAGCTCTTTGTAATTTGTCAAAATGAGTCCTTATGCTGGTGGAGTTCATTGTTGTAGCAGCTTTCTGTTTCATAAAAGGATTTGTACTGTGGTGAGCATTGCATGTTGTGGCTCAGAAGCCCCACTCTGGCATGGCAGTCTCTGCAACATTTGCTGCGGAGGAAGACACTGGGCTGAGAAGGTGCATGATTCACTGGCCTCACTTTTCTCTGGGTCCTCCTCTCAGCTTTTTGTTTCTACTCACCTCATCCAAAGCCCTCCCAGTCAGCTTCCAGAGGTCATGGTTATCAGCGACTGTTTCCCAGTTTTCAGTGTCAATATCCGCTATCTTTATATCTCACTTGCAGATGACCTAGTAGCAGAGGTTTGGATACCCAGGAGGTTGTGACCCTGTGGCCAGTTTACCAGACAGAAGGTCTTTGGGTATACCACCATCACCCATCCAATGAACACAGACATCATTGGCTTATTAATGAGTATATGTAGATGGAATTAGCACTCTCCAGGACCTCTGAGTTGGTGACACTGTCCTACCAAGAGATGCCGAGGATACGTCTGAGATGGCGAAGGTGGAAACTGTTCAGCCTTTTCTCTTGCCTAACATATGTTGTCCAGGTCTCACCATTGTAGATGAGTGCACCGAGGACATTAGCTTCAGTTTCGCAGCTTGGTGTTCTCAGTCAGGTTGCTGTTGTTCCACACTCTTAGTCAGCTTGGACATAACAGCTGCAGCTTTTGCAAGGTATGTGTTGATTTCATTATCAAATGACAGATTGCTGGCGATTGTGGAGCATAGATATGTGAAGCTATCAAGAACTGTTACATTGTCAATGCTGATAGATGGCAGTGTGGCAACATCCTGGACCATGTCATTGGTCTTCCTGAGTCATAGGCTAGAAGTTAATGCCTTTTCTCACTTCTCAAGCTGGTGTTACCAACTTACTGCCACTCCTAAAGCAATAATAACTTGTACTGATATAGCATCCAAAGGAGTTTCAAAGAGACACAAAGAGATAGACTTATAACAAAAGGAAGAGAGATTGAGAGTTGACCAAAACTTGGGCAAAGAAACGTTTTATGAATGGCATGTGAGGACTGGGTTGGATGGGGGTTGGAGGTGAAAAGCAGACATTTACAGAGGGAATGGGCACCCAAACACACAGCAGATAATAGTGAATGAGAAAGCTCACAGCAATGGAGAATTCAGGGTAATTTAAAGTAGCTACAGGGATAGGGAGGAGGCTGATAACTAGAAGGCTATTTAAAAAGACGATGAATACATTAGCTCCTCACAACATGCTACAAGTAAAGGTGGAAGAGCCAGAGGTGAAGGATTTAAGAAGGTGGTTGCTAAGAGGACCTTTCACCCAGAGGACAATTCTAGAGGGCTGGGCAGTTTGCACGAAGAGTGCAAAGTCCAGAGAGAAGAGACTGGTCGAGCTGGATGTAGTCAAGTCAGATGATGTACATTTTAGTATTCAGCTCAAAACATCTGCTTATTATTCAAAATGACACCTGACCTTATAAAACACTGCTGCACAATAGTTTTGATTTATAGCAGTGTAGCTGAATTAACTAAAATACCTGCTCAAGATCACCTCAACAAAAACTGAAGATAAATAATACTTAAGGGTAAGGTAACTCACTTTGGGAATTTTACTACATTTTCCAGCAGACTATATTAAAATGTTCTACAAAATTTGTCACTGTTTTACAAACAGAAGCAATTACTTCCAATATCCAAAATTAACTTGTCAAAATGTTTCCCTCTTCTCAACACGCAATGTTTTAGCATTGTAATAGGATACAGAATTGATGAGACTATGACATGATATAGCCTAACTATAGAGCTGTGACAAGTACAAAATACTTTTATTGTGAGTGGTAAACAAAATTAAACCTTTCTTTTAGGCTCCCTCCTTGGTTTAATCTGCTTTCAGGCCTCTGCCAGTCTCATTCTGCAACCAATCATTGTGATGTCCATGAAAGCCCCAAGGGCATCCCAACCTTACATTATCAAATGTGGGGAAACACCCCAGCCTAGGCTCTATTGCTACCTCAACAGCTCCAGGCATACTGCTCCAATGGAAGGCTCTGTTTTCAGAGCTACTGATATGCTGGACACAATGATCTGGCTCCATTCACAGCCGTGATTACACCTAAAATGGAAGCATGATATGTAGCTCCAACAGAACGCAAATCCTGGCCAAAGAGGAAGGCAATCCATAACAAATAGTTTGGATCAATCCGATCCAGATATTAGCAAATACTGCAGTTCAGCGACCACTCAATGGCCAAGTCTCAGTGGTTTGTCAGTCATTATTGTGGGCAGTAGTTTTATCTTGGAAAGAAAAAGGGAGAGGAGAGCCTATAAGTCTATGTTCACAATGCAAACCAAGCCTAATAACTTAAGCCAATACTGTAGCACTAACAGTAGCCATTGAAGACAATACAAATATATAACAGGAGATAGATAACGATTGAATTATTCATCATTTTAAGTTCTTTACTGCTGGCACTGGGTACTTAGAAACTGTTTTCTAAGTTCCTCACCAATATCTTCTAGTTCCAACATTGAAGTATGCAATGTTGACATCTGACATTATCTGACATGTATGCACACTGACATTCACTTTACAGGAGGGGACACTAGATAAGGATCAGGAGTTGCAAACCCCAGCTGATTTTTCTCTTGCTGCAGAGACACAAAAGACCAATTTTAACTACACTGCAGCCCTGGCTAAAAGCAGCTAATTCAGCACCGGCACTGACCGTGCTGCAGTTAGTCACTGAAGCATCAGGAATAACTTGTATTCATACAAGTTAATGCTTGCAATGCAATATCCATTGTTCTAATAATTCTGCTTTTTGAATATCATATCCAAAACTGAATGCTTTCAGGTGTATTTCAGCAGCGATCAATGATTAAAAAGCACTTCAAAGAAAAGGATTAAAAATACGAAAATCTCTTGAATGAGCAGCCAGAGTCAAGCCCAAATATGAAGGCAGCTCTGTAGGTTACCACACTGTTCTGGAACTCTGATTGGAATCCAGCACAGACTGATGGGGCAGCCTCCTTTCTATGCCAACAATAAGGGTCCTAAGGAAAATGAACTAGGATCATCTCAACCCAGTTCTTTTGAAAATGAAAAATTCACACTGAAGCTGGAACAGACTAAAACAATCCATTCTCAAATGCTGACATTCCTCACTTCATGAGCCTAAAAATTCAATTAAAAAAGTCAACAAATAACATCTGTGTGCTTTAAAGACTTCAAAAAGTAGGCTTGCACGATAAACGGACACTTTTCTCAGTCTTTGCTGATCAAAACTAGAGGTAGCAACATTGCAGTTAAATGAAAAAGATTGGTGTTATGATAAAGAAATAGTGACAAGATCCATCATGTAAGTGTTCTACACTTGAAAAGAGAAATTATACAAAAGTTTGTGAGGCAGTCATGGGGCTGATAGTTGCAGCAACTGTGAGCAGGATGGGGGTTATGCAATACACTGGAATTCAGCAGTAAAGTCACATTCTATTGGACTAGTCAGGCCTACAAAACCTAGTTTGACCGTCTAATCCACAATTGTGTTTTAAGTACTTCCTCTCACAGTTGATTCTGAAGTATTAGAAATATACAGATGCAAGTACTGCAAAGCTGTGACAGTTCTCAAAATCAAATCAACACTAACAAAAACGACACTTTCTGCAAAACAAAAATGCCTTGAAAGAGGCACCCAATAAACGCCACCCAATTTCTCACTTAGTTCAGGAAATGCACAAATAGAAAAAGAGAAGCGGCGCTGATCTTTGGAAGTATGAAAGCACAAATTAAATCAGAGATTCCAAGATTAAAACATATTCAAAAACTTTAAAACTGGTGCAACTAGGAGTGAAGGTGTCAATATAATTTTAAAATCCAACAGTAACTGGTTGAAATGCCGTGTGATTGAACAGTAAAGCCAGTCATTTTCAGTCTGCTCTCTTCTCTGCCAAATCAGCAGATTAACACAGCTCGATAGAATTGTTTTTTTTTGTCGGGGTGTTGGGGGGGAGGGGGGGGTTTCACTCGGGGTTTCCACTCCAAGTGACACTTTAAGAACTTTTTAAACATTTGGCTGTCAGCTAAACATTTCCTTTCAGACTTTGTGAGGTGGTTCAAACAGCAACTTTAACACGGCTTAAATCTGAGCATGGCTTTCTCCTTCCTCCGGTCCCTGACATGAACATGTCCAGGAGCAGCCCGATTTTAAACGGAGATAGTCCCCAGAACGAGCCAGCAGCTGCTCTTCGCCACTTACCTGGAGTGAGTGGCCATGGTGCCGTCTGGAAAGGCAGCTGGCAGCGGCTTGCCATCAGCTTTAAAGCAGGTTGCCCCCTAACTCTCCGCACATGCCCCCTGCTCTGTTCCTGGGAGTGAGGGGAGGAAGCTGCTGGATCGATCTCTCTGCTGCCAGCCGGCCTGAGACATTCTCCAGCTGGGGCTCTGGCTGCGGTTCCCTGGGTTCAGACCCCAGATCAGCCTTGGCTCAGTTTGCAGCTGATAACCATCCGGGCACTCGGCAGCAGGGAGAGCAGCAGCAGCAGCAGCAACCATTCATTCAGAAAGCAGAGGGAAAGAGCTGCTACCCCCACCCCAGGCAATAACCCCGTTTAGAAAATACACCGGGCACCATCCGGGCTGCACGCGCCGCAATTCGTGCAAAAGAAATAATTTGCTTCTCAAATTACCCCCTCAAGAGGTGAAATCCCTTCAGCAAAGGGAAACCTGGCTGACAGCGGAATGGTGCAGTCCGCTCGCCTCCTTATTTGGACATGTTATTTGTGGCCAGACAAGTACTTAGCGCCGGCTCTCAGTCCAAGGACTTATTGTCCTATCACAATACAAGGAGAAGGAAGCCGCTGAACTGGCTGCCCTGTTTTGGGGGCTGGGTGAAACACGGAAGCTGCTCATACTCTCCGAGCCAACTCGGCCGTGCGAGTAACAAACTCCGGACTGGAACTCGGAGACACACAGCTCGGCAGTGAAGGTTGGCAGCGACCAGACTGGAACGTGAAGGTTGGCAGCGACCAGACTGGAACGTGAAGGTTGGCAGCGACCAGACTGGAACGTGAAGGTTGGCATCGACCAGACTGGAACGTGAAGACTGGCGGCGTCCGGACTGGAACGTGAAGGCTGGCAGCGACCAGACTGGAACGTGAAGGTTGGCAGCGACCAGACTGGAACGTGAAGGTTGGCAGCATCCGGACTGGAACGTGAAGGTTGGCATCGACCGGACTGGAACGTGAAGGTTGGCAGCGACCGGACTGGAACGTGAAGGTTGGCAGAGACCGGACTGGAACGTGAAGGTTGGCGGCGTCCGGACTGGAACGTGAAGGCTGGCGGCGTCCGGACTGGAACGTGAAGGCTGGCGGCGTCCGGACTGGAACGTGAAGGCTGGCGGCGTCCGGACTGGAACGTGAAGGCTGGCGGCGTCCGGACTGGAACGTGAAGGCTGGCGACGTCCGGACTGGAACGTGAAGGCTGGCGACGTCCGGACTGGAACGTGAAGGCTGGCGACGTCCGGACTGGAACGTGAAGGCTGGCAGCGACCGGACTGGAACGTGAAGGCTGGCAGCGACCGGACTGGAACGTGAAGGCTGGCAGCGACCGGACTGGAACGTGAAGGCTGGCAGCGACCGGACTGGAACGTGAAGGCTGGCAGCGACCAGTCTGGAACATGAAGGCTGGCAGCGACCAGACTGGAACGTGAAGGTTGGCATCGACCAGACTGGAACGTGAAGGTTGGCGGCATCTGAACTGGAACGTGAAGGCTGGCGGCATCTGGACTGGAATATGAAGGTTGGCAACGACCTGACTGGAACGTGAAGGCCGGCGACGTCCGGACTGGAACGTGAATGTTGGCGGATTTGGGTCTGGAACGTGAAGGTTGCTGGAATGTGCAGATTGGCGGCGTCGGACTGGAGCGTGAATGTTACTGGAACGTGAATGTTACTGAAACGTGAAGGTTACTGGAAAGTGAAAGTTGGCGGCATCGGGACTGGAACGCGAAGGCTGACGGTGTCTGGACAGGAAGGTGAAGGTTACTGGAATGTGAAAGTTGGCGGCATCCGGACTAGAACATGAAAGTTGGCGGCATCGGGACTGGAACGCGAAGGCTGGTGGCATCCGGACTGGAAGGTGAAGGTTACTGGAATGTGAAAGTTGGCGGCATCCGGACTGGAACATGAAGGTTGGCGGCATCGGGACTGGAACGCGAAGGCTGGCGGCGTCCGGACTGGAAGGTGAAGGTTACTGGAATGTGAAAGTTGGCGGTGTCGGGACTGGAACGTGAATGTTGGCGGCTTTGGGTCTGGAACGTGAAGGTTACTGGAACGTGAAGGTTCGTGGCGTTGGGACTGGAACGTGAAGGTTGGCAGCCTCCGGACTGGAATGTGAAGGTTGGTGGCGTCGGGACTGAAATGTGAAGGTTACTGGAATGTGAAAGTTGGTGGCGTCGGGACTGGAAGTGAAGGTTACTGGAATGTGAAAGTTGGCGGCATCGCGACTGGAGCGTGAAGGTTGGTGGCGTCCGGACTGGAACATGAAGGTTGGCGACGTCAGGACCGGAATGTGAATGTTGGCAGCTTTGGGTCTGGAACGTGAAGGTTGGCAGTGACCAGACTGGAACGTGAAGATTGGCAGTGACCAGTCTGGAACGTGAAGGTTGGCGGCATCCGGACTGGAACATGAAGGTTGGCAACGTCGGGACTGGAATGTGAATGTTGGCAGCTTTGGGTCTGGAACGTGAAGGTTACTGGAACGTGAATGTTGGCAGCTTTGGGTCTGGAACCTGAAGGTTACTGGAACGTGAATGTTGGCAGCTTTGGGTCTGGAACGTGAAGGTTGGCAGTGACCAGACTGGAACGTGAAGGCTGGCGGCATCCGGACTGGAACGTGAAGGCTGGCGGCATCTGGACTGGAACGTGAAGGTTGGAGGCGACCGGACTGGAACGTGAAGGCTGGCGGCGTCCGGACTGGAACGTGAAGGTTGGAGGCGTCTGAACTGGAACGTGAAGGCTGGCGGCGTCCGGAATGGAACGTGAAGATTGGCAGCGTCCGGATTGGAACATGAAGGTTGGCGGCATCCGGACTGGAACATGAAGGCTGGCGGCATCCGGACTGGAACGTGAAGGTCGGAGGTGACCGGACAGGAACGTGAAGGCTGGCAGCATCCGGACTGGAACGTGAAGGCTGGCGGCGTCAGGACTGGAACGTAAAGATTGGCAGCGTCAGGATTGGAACGTGAAGGCTGGCGGCTTTGGGTCTGGAACGTGAAGGTTACTGGAACGTGAAGGTTGGCAGCCTCCGGACTGGAACGTGAAGCTTGGCGGCGTCGGGACTGGATCGTGATGGTTACTGGAACGTGAAGGCTGGTGGCGTTGGGGCTGGAAGGTGAAGGTTGGCGGCGTTGGGGCTGGAAGGTGAAGGTTACTGGAACGTGAAGGCTGGCGGCATTGGGACTGGAATGTGAAGGTTCCTGGAATGTGAAGGCTGGCGGCGTCCGGACTGGAACGTGAAGGTTGGCGGCGTCCGGACTGGAATGTGAAGGTTACTGGAACGTGAAGGCTGGCGGCGTTGGGACTGGAACGTGAAGGTTGGCAACGTTGGAACTGGAACGTGAAGGCTGGCGGCGTTGGGACTGGAACGTGAAGGTTGGCGACGTTGGAACTGGAACGTGAAGGCTGGCGGCGTTGGGACTGGAACGTGAAGGTTGGCGACGTTGGAACTGGAACGTGAAGGCTGGCGGTGTTGGGACTGGAATGTGAAGGTTGGCGGCATCCAGTCAGGAACATGGTGACTGCCAGCTGTTCATGAATTCCACTGGTACTTTAAGTGTGCATGGTGGGGAGTTAGTGAAGTGAAGATCTCACTAACACCAGACTCTTTTTGTATTTCCTCCTGTTCCCAGGGTCAAGGATGTCACCACAAGGATGTCACCACAAGGATGCTAGGGCTGCAGAGCACCCTGAGGAGGGAGGGTGAGCGGCCAGCAATCATGGTCTACGTTGGTCTGAATGACGTAGGCAGAAAGAGGGGTGTAGTTCTGCAGTCAGAACTTAGGGTGTTAGAGAGGAAATTAGCTAGCAGCACCCCAAAAGTAGTAATATCCGGATTACTGCCAGTGCCATGCACAAGTGAGTAGAAGGATAAAGCAGATGAATGCGTGGCCGGAAAGTTGCTGCAGGAGGGAGGGCTTTAGATTCTTGGGACATTGGCATCGGCTCTAGGGGAGATGGGACCAGTACAGGCTGGATGGGTCGCTAAATAGCTGGGACTGAGTTCCTTGTGGGGTGATTTGCTAATGCAGTTGAGGGAGGGTTTAAACTAACTTGGCAGGGGAGTGGGAACCAGGAGGCAATATCAGGGAGGAATACCAAGGTGGAGAAAATACTGTGAGAGATGGATACCGCTAGAGTAGGGAACAGTAAGTTAATGGGTGGGGTCAGAGTAACGGAGAATGTAATAAAATCTAAATTAGGGTTAATGTGCGTGTATGTAAATGCATGAAGTGTGGTTAATATGATTGAAAAATGCAGCCAGAAAATTTAAATTCAAGGAAACAGATGAAAGGCTGATAGATCAGCTTACCTGGGATTCTGCACACCCTGAAGTACAAAAAGATTGGGAAGGACAAGCTCACAATATTGCAGGCTATATAGACACTGCCAGAGCACATGAAGCCACGGGTAGACAGGGAAGTCACTGACTACTCAAAAGGCTAGCCTTCAATTCAGTCAAGAGAAAGGAAACAGAGTTGATGCAATGAAACAGCAACAAAAGAATACACTGAGAGAAAGATGTACAGAAGCTGTGGATGACAAATGAGTTCACAGACAGGAGGAAATGTCCTGCATATGGATCAAATTGTGGTGGTGCTCGTGGAAAGCCCAATCACTGGAAAAAAGATGTGGAGAACAAAGAAAGAAGATAGTAAATGAGTTATCAGAAAGAGAGCAACAGGGCGAATGGGAATGAAGAGAAACCAAAACATCCACCCTGGAAGAAGAAGCTGAGTTTGAGAACACATTTGACATCGGAACCACACAACTACATGAAATTTCTAGAGGCAACAGTTCCCAGAGAAAAGAAATTCACATAACCTTTCAGATCAAGAGAGGGTGAGAGATAAACCCACGACAATAAATCTGAAGCTGAAGCTTGATACCAGAACACAGAGTAACATTATCCTGCTCAGACTCTACCAGAAGATCTCTCCTGAAAGTTTGGAAGAAAATAGTTACCAAGGAAAGATGCTCTGAAACCAGGCAACAGTATGCTAATGGCATAGGGGGAAACTGTGATTCAACATCTGGGAGCATCCCAAGTCATAGTGACACAAAAAAGAAAAGATGTTAATTATACGTTCTACATGACTCAAACAGATAGTCCCACTATCCTGGGGTTGGGCATTTGCAAAGAGCGGCAGCTGATCTCAGTAAACCATGAGATGAAAGAGGCAGAACTGAGGGCTGAGGGAACAGGTATAGTGTCCTAAATCCAACAGCCTCGGGACCAAAACTGCGCCAGATTTCAGATTTTCCTGGATTTTGGATATCCAACCTTACACTCATAAAGACCCTGAATATAGTAAAAACCACAAAGCAAATACTAAAGTAATCAGGATCCAGATTAACCTTCCATCCAATGCTGTGTTGGACCCAGGACCGTACCTTGTCAGAAACGTTTAATTGCCAACAAAGGAGCAATTCCAAGAGCCCGATCATCCTCCCCAGGCAGTGCCGCAGATGCCAGTAGTGACCATGAGGCTGGTGAAGCCACATTGTGTTCTCCAACTGTTGTGTTTTCTCTTGCCCCCATCGCCATCTACCTACCTGCATTGGTTTGCTGCCTGGTGAGAAGAACCAAGGTCAAGGAAAGCCCGCGGAAAAGATTCCCCTGGGAGACTGGGAGAACAATTCTGCTGCACAACTGGAAGAAAAAGTGGAAGCTTCTCTTTCTGAGAGAGACAATCTGGACACAGCAGTGGGGAAGGAAGAAGACCATGAAAAAACTGAGTGGAAGGATGATCAATAATATAGACCTTGAACTTAAAACAAACTCTGGAACAATACCAGCGTACCATTGCAGAAATGTCCTGCTTTTGGACAACACTGGTTTTTGGATAGCAAAATTTGAGATACTGTACCTGTAGTACACCCATTGAAAAGCGCCCTCCAGTCAGAAGCAAGGAGGATCTGGTAAAAATACATCAAGAGTGTTTTGATGATAAGGGTGGATGCTTTGAAGATTTTGAGTATCACATCACTATTGATCCAACAATGAAATCTCCCTTGTAAAGTACCAATCGAACTAAAAGTAAAGCTTGAAAGAGAGTTTCAAGTGATGGAAGAAAAGAAAGTGATTGCCAGAGTCTACAGATTGGGCAAATTCCATCATTGTGGGGGAGAATCCAAATGGGCGGCTAAGAATTTGCCTGAATTCCAAAGATCTGAACCAAGCAATAAAGAGGAATTACTACCCTATTCCAACATTGACCACTCCATCTCCAGCAGGGCAAAGGCTTTCAGCAAGCTTGATGCCAGAAATGGCTACTGGAAAGTGAAGTTTGATTAGGAATTTTGCAGTTGACAACATTCAACACACTCTTTGGCTGGGACAAATTCCTGTGTCTACCTTTTGGCCTTAAAGTGAGCCAGGACATGTTCCAGCAGAAAGTAGATGAGACGTACCGAGGATATAAAGGAGGACTTGGTATAGCTGATGACATGTAGATCTGTGGTGTAGATGGAAAAGATCATGACCACTACCTACATGAAGCCATGGAGAGAAGCAGACAAGCTGGGATCAAGCTAAACACAGACAAATGTATTGTGAAGGTGACAGAATGACAGTTTTTCGGAATGGTGTATAAACCCGAGTCCTGAAAAAGTGACAGCTATTTCTGAGATGGAAGCTCCAAGAGACAAGAAAGAGCTGAGAAGTTCTCTTTGTTTGATCCAGTACGAGTTCCATCTTACCTCACATGTCAGAACAAACAGCAAACCTATGAGAGCTGATGAATGAAGATGTTGAGTAATAGTGGTCAGTCACATGAGAGGAGTTTCACCAAACTCAAGGAAGTAGTACGCAAGAAGCGAAGTCTTTCATTCTACAACAGAGAGAACCTGTCACTCTGAAAGTGGATGCTTTCACAAACGGACTGAGGGCAGCCCTGGTACAAGAGGGAAAACCAAAAGCATTTGCATCCAAAGCTTTAACATCAGCTGAGACCAGATATGCCAACAAAGGAAGGGAGCTTTTAGCAGATGTGTTTGGATATGAGAAGTTCCATATATCTCCCTATGGGAGAAAGTTCATAGTGAAGAGTGACCAACGTCCACTGGAGCGCATCCACAAGACAAATCTGTGTAGAGCACCAGCAAGACTACAGTTATGATTTCACTTTAATTATACAAGCCAGGGAGAGAAATGGTGCTGGCAGGTGCCCTATCTCGATTGTCAGCACAGGAGAAACATGAGATAAAAGATCCAGGTATAAATTTCTATCACTCAGTGAATGTAACACCACCAAAATGCAATCAAATTAGAGATGAGACCAGCGGTGGCAACAGGTTGCAGGTGCTCTTTCAGCAAGTGATCCAGGGATGGCTTGACAAACACAACCAGCAAGATGGTCATACTGGTCCATCAGAGATGACATCTCACTAGAAGATGGTGTTCTGCTGGCTGGATCCAGAATAACCATACCCAAAATGATGCAGGAAGAACTTCTCCAGAAAATATGTGAAAGCCACATGGGATTGGAAAAGTGCAAGCTCAGAGCCAGATCACTGTATACTGGATATGCATCTACAAAGACATTGAATGAATGGTGTCTACATACAATGTAAGCCAGAAACATAGAAATACATAGAAAGAGGAGATGATAGCTGCTGAAGTACCACCCAGACCATGGCATACTGTGGGAGACGACTTATTCACACACAATCAAGAATGGTGTTTCATTGTTGCAGACTACCGCTCAAGGCACAACTCAAAGTTCCCTTTTATTTGAAAGGTGAAAGATTTGGGAGCTACAACAATCATCCCGGCAGTATCTGTTCTGTTTGCTGAGCAAGAGCTTCCCAAAAGAATAATGAGCTCTCGTGAAATGTCGAGAGAAAAATAATCACCCAAACCTTGCCTTACCATCACTTTGATCCCCAGTTCTCAAGGCTGATATGAAATCACCTGCAGAGTTGTTGAATAGAAGAAAATATAAGGCAATACACCCTCCAGGCGACCAGGAGGAAGTGAGACAACAACTCACTGATGCACAGGTAGAAGGAAGTCAACATTTCAACAAGCATGCTAAGAATCCCTGCCTACGCTGTTGAAAGGACAAACTGTACATGCACAGGAACCAATCATGAAAACTTGAACTCAGAAAAAATTGCCAAGACTCCGTGGTCACTCATCATTGAGATGAAACTGGTAAGCAAATGAGAAGGAACAGAGTCCATAATTGACCTACACTTGAGCTGGAAAAGAAAAAATAATCAACAACATCAGCAACCTCATTAATCAGTGAGACAACATCAGCAACATCACCAGCAGATGACACAGCATTAGTAATGTCAAACACAACTCCTACAACATCAGGAGCAACACACTGAACACTGCCTGTGCAGCGTGCCAACTCACCACTGAAAGCGATGAATTCCAAATCTACAAGATGGAGGAACAACATTCTACCACCTAAGTGATCCTGTGAATAATATTTTGAGAAAAGAAAACAAGCTATAACACTGTCTGTTTAATAATAAAAGTTGATTGTTAATCTTCTTTAACTTATTAAAATATTAAATCAAACAAATGATTGAACAGCAATGTTGATAGATTGGCATTATACTTTTTTAAAGAAATAGGGATGCTATATTGTTATTTTATTCGTAAAGAGCTAGGAACTAATTGTTATGCGAATATACACCCAGGATTTACTGCTGCACTGCAATCATGTGCTGAGCAACAATATCAGTCCACCAGCCACATGGCAAGCTGTAAGATATACACTCGATGATGCTCCAGCATTTTAAGTCTAAAAGTGTGACTATTTTGAACTTATGGGAACCAGAAGATGTAACACTCAGAGCCAATTTTCCAAATTCCCAGGGGAGAATTTTCCCCATGTCAGGCGGGTAGGTCAGGAGCGGGCGTGGGCAAAAGTGGACCCAATCGCCATCTGTGATTGGGTCCACACTGCCATTTTACACGGGCGGGCCAATTAAGGCCAGCCCAGCATAGTTCACCACACCCCGGCGGGCGTGCTCAGACTGCCAGGACCAATTGCGACCCGGTGGCCTGAATAACTGAAGACCTGGCAGCCTTGGAAAGGCTGCTCACAATGGCTGCGAGGACTCTGCAGACGGGTAATGTTGGTGACACAAGTCCGGAGGGTAGGCCATTGGGGGAGGCCAGGTATGAGGGTAGGCCCTCGTTTCTCCGACGAGTGCCTAGCTGCCCTCCTGGCAGTGCAGCGGGAGGTCCTTCTTCTGAGGGATGGGAAGCGGAGACCCCCCCCGCCTGACCAAACGTGCCTGGGAGGAGGTGGCCAAGAGTGTTTGCTCCCATGATGTGGTGTGGCGCACATGGGTCCAGTGCCGCAAAAGGTTCAATAATCTCCTGCACTCGGAAAGGGTGAGTACCCTGTTGCCTCAAGTCACTTATCGCAACCATCACCCTTTGCCCCCAAACCCCACCCCCACCCACACCCCTGCCAACTCTGAGTACGATAACGGCATTGAATCCCTCACAGCCTATTTCACTCAGTGGGTGGGCCAGCAGATATTTCCCATGCCTAGTGAGAGGGTTGAGCTAGGATATGTTCTGCATCCGCAGCATGTGTGACACTGACACCCAGAGTATAGAATGGGGTTGTCAAGGATCTGTACCTGGGCAGAGTGCTGGAACTGGGAAAGTCAGGGTGCTAACATGCTGGGAGGGGAGCTTCCAGTTGGCAGGGCACCAATCCATCTGCTGGTCTTTGTGCTCCAGGTGCTTGTGCTTCCTTGCTTAGCAAAGTGACACCTTGTGGTGCCACATGTGAAGGAGGCAGCACTTGGCCAAATGGGTGGGGGATGGGGGTGGGGGTCAGCCCTGGCTTATTTGGTTGAGTGTGAGGCAGCTGCAGGGTGACGAAGAACTGGAGTCCTGCAATGTCCCACTCTGGCTGGGGTGGCAGGGATGCGATGGGAATTCAGGTGCAGACTGGACTAATGAACACTCCGCTCCCCTTTTCAGGAAAAGACTGTGCACAATGCCTCTGAACAAATGTGGACTGGCAGAGGGCAGGCCTACTTGGCCATCCTAATGGCTTTCGAGCAGCAGGCCATGGACTTTGAGAGGCGCCATGCCCCCAGGTCCACCGGTGGCGGTGAGGCTGGGATGCCACGGGGAGGTATGTTTGGCGAGCACTCAGGTCACCATGTATGTCACAGAAGCCATGGCACTGCTGAATGCTCCATGATTGAAGTTGACCATTGATTATGGAAGGATGAGCGCATAATGATCCGGGGGAGTGGCATGCAAATTGACATTGTCTGCACTGTAACTAATCAAATGTCCTTTTTCTTCCTTTCAGCATCACCAGAGCAGGGCTGGGAGGAGGAGGCAGAGGGCCCACCTCTCACCCCTGAAGTCTCAGAGCAAATCCACTCACCAGCGTCACACCATCTCAGCCAGGTAGGCACTAGTGCAGATACTAGCACCTTGGTGGGAATTAGATCTTCAGCTAGTGTCCTGGGGCACGGAGGTGAGGGCACTTCACACTTGCTTGAGGTGTGGGCAGAGACAGAGAGTGCCCAGGGCACCAGCAGTTGAAAAACTGCTGGGGACTAGGTAAATGCTCGGTCGGTGGCTGATGATGTGCCTCTGGAGTCGTCCATGAGGCAGCGAACGCTGGAAGTGCAGCAGGATATGTGGGACAATTTGGTGGAGATACATGAGGCTATGAGTGGCATGGTGCCTATACTTGAGGAGTCCACGTAGAGCATCACAGATGCAATGAGCCTCATGGCTCAGCACTATGCTTCCTCCACGGAGAAGCACCTCCAGAACAGTCAGGGTCTCCTGAATTGCGCTCGGACCTGCAAGCCCTCACAGCAGCATTGGCCATAGCTGGTCAATGCCAGTGTGGGAGATGGTTTGGGCATCAAATATCCCAGCTTGGTGCACATCCATCTATGATGAGCAGGGAGGTCCGAAGTGACCTCACATTGGCGCAGCAGCTGCCTGTCGTCTCTGCGGGCTCCTCTCAGGATGCTCCGGATGAGGGCAGCAGCTCCTCTGCCCCTCTGTCAGTGACTGTGGCATCCAATGAGGCTGTGGCAACTGGGGAGATGCCAGCTGTGGAGCTGGCCGTTCCCTCCCAGGCAGAGCCATCACAAGCTCCACGGGCCAGAGGACGTCTGCCACGGTCATCAAGGCCAACAGGACAGCACAGTGAGCAGGTTGTCTCAGATGCCAGTGCCAGCGAGGGGACAGCACCTAGACGTAGCACCCGTAAGTGTAAATTTAAGTCACCTTAGGCACACCACGGGTTTCTCACTGGTGCTTTTATGTTGGCTCACAGTACTTAGTCGAAGACTCGGTGTGATGTCCAAAAATGTTTTTGTTTTGCTTTATTAATTTACTTTTGTTTGCTGAATAATTTTGACGTTGCCAGGCCTCAGGGTGATTCCTTACTTCAGTTTGTGTACAGAAAGCCATGATGTAATGAGTTGTTTGACATTGAGCTTTATTGACAAGGAGCCTTAGTGTTCCTTTCTAGGCAGATTTAGCACTCAGGTATCGAGTATGGAGCCTGCAGCCATGGTGTGTGTTGAAAATCCATCTGTGGTGTGCTAGCTAAAGGTTCTTTGGATTAAAACCTCCCGGGTGTCCCTGCCTCCCTGCAGTATGCCCGGGTTAGCGTCTATCCCCTCAGCATTTCCCTGTGCGTACTCATCCTCGGACTCACTGCTGGACTCATCGTGTGCATCTGGAGCAACTGCGTCAATGTCTTCCTCGTTCACTACATCACACCTTTCCAGTGCCAGATTGTGGAGAGCGCGGCATGTAACCACTCTCAGCAACACATGATCTGAGGGCTATTGGAGTGCACTTCCTGAGCAGTCCAGGCATCGGAAGCACATCTGAAGAAGACCGATGGTTCTTTCCACCACAGCCATTGTGGATGCATGGCTCCTATTGTACCGCTGCTCAGCCTCTGTTCTTGGATGGTGGAGAGGCGTCATGAGCCATCCATCCAGCCGGGCTGAAGCACTGAAGAGCCTCAGCACCTGGAAGTGTCTGAGTATGTAAGTCATGGGAGCTGCCTGGGTACCTTGCACAGACTTGTAGAATCAGCATCCTGTGATCACACACTATCTGCACGTTCATGGAGTGAAAGCCCTTCCTGTTGATGAAGGCACCGGGCTCACCTGCTGGCACCTTGATGGCCATATGTGTAAAGTCTATTGCACCCAGGACGCGGGGGAAGACAGCAATGGCTGGGAAGCCTCTGGCTCGCTCTGTCTGGCTGGTATCGTCCCAGCAGTAGTGAATGAAGGTCAATGCACATCTAAACAGAGCGTCTGTAACCTGTTTGACACAAGTGTGGATGGCTGATTGGGAGACACCGCAAAGATCACCCACCGAACCCTGGAAAGAGCCGGAGGCATAGAACTTGAGGGCAGCTGTGACCTATAGAACCACTGGCATGGGGTGTCTGCCCACACAGCTTGGAGAGATCTCAGGGCCAAACATCTGACAGATATAGTTGACTGTCCCTTGAGAGACAGAGCCTTCTTTGGCACTGGACCTCAGACATATTGAGGTAGCTGCTTCACCGTCTGGAAACCCTGGTAGCAGGATAGTGGCGTCTTCTGCGGCCCCTTCCGCCTTGGGCTTCCTGTTGGCCCTGCGCCCCTTGTGCCTGCACCTCTCCTCCCAAAAGTGGCTTACCTGGAGGCTGAATAGGGACTCCTGGCCTCCTCCCTCTTCTGGCCCTCCCTTCCTCCTCAGAGGAGGTGCCTCCAGTGGTGAGCACGACTCCCATTCCCAGGCTAAGGGAAGGCTTCCTGAAAGCTGCAGGCCCCACAAATGATCTCTACTGTAGAGTCCTGACCAAGGCTTTTACTCCTGTCCTAGCAGCTGGTATGAGTTTTGAAGTCTTCCTGCTCACTCAGGCAAGTATAAGTTGCTTTCACATTTAAATACCTCAAACATCATATTTGCGAACCCACTCACACCTCTTATCCCGCCCATGAATGAGGTTTATACAAATGTTTCCTAGCCGCCTGCCCGTTGTGCCCGTGCGATGCCCTGAAGATCACATGGGCTACGAAAAATCGAGATCAATTGCTGCCTCAAGGACCTTAACTGGCCCGTTAATTAATGGCGGGCAGACATCCAAACTTATAGCATGCCCGCCTTTCCAAATGTCGCAATGGCGTGTGGTGACGTTGGGACGCTTGCCGAAGCCATCGCGCGTCATTTTACGTGTGGGTGTGTGGGGCAAGCCCCCGCACACCAACGGGAAAGTTCTAACCCTAATAACAATGAAACGCCTTTTAAATATTGTTTATGGTCAAAATATTACACAGGTACATGTTATTTTCCACACCTCCAGGCTCCACTGTCAGAGCGCACAAGAAGTTTAGTCATGGGCATATTGCTTCTGTGATCCTGTCCACTCATTTCATGTAGGACCCTTTAGTGCCAGCAGAATACACCCATACTGGGTTTGAACATTACTCTGCTTGCATTATCCAGCCCTATTTTATCCTCTGTTAAAAGTCAGTGGCATGGATTTTCTATCCTGCCTGCCACAGGAATCGTTGCAGGTGTGACAGAAAGTTTCACATTCCAGCCAAAGGTCCGTTGACTTCACAGGACCAGAAAATCCCGGCCAGTATTTTGTTGCGTGAAATGCTCATTATATGCTCTGGTCAGCAAAAGTTTCATGTTCTGACAACAAAAAATACACCTTTTATGACCTAGGACCTGATTCTTTAATTATGTTTTGGCATCCGTATTCATCATGATGTTAAAAGATAATTTCTACACATACATGTTGTTGGTCAGCTGGAAAAACAACTTTAACTATGACCAGGATATGTGGCTATTTCTTTTCCTCTGTTTGTCTGTGAAAATAGTGAAGTGATAGCATGCTCAGTATCCTGTAAATAATTTACTTACATATAGAGCTGGCTGTACTCAGTAGGACAATATGCCCCAAAATCGATTATTTTGCACAGTAATACTCAAAGTGAAGATAATTGCCACTCTGTCAATAGGACAGGAAGGGAAAAATCAGATTTTTTTTGTAGGATGTGGCATGCTACTGACTACAGTTCAATCGATATTTAAATAAAGAAAATAAAGATTTATATTTGATAGGTTGTACCCATCAAAACCTCAAGACATCCCAAAGCACTTTACAACCAACAAAATCTAGTCGCCGTTGTAATGTAGCAAATGTGGCTGACAATTTGCACGTAGCAAGATCCCACATGCAGCAATATAACAATGACCATATAATCTATTTCAGTGGTGTTGGTTGGTTGAGAGATAAATATCGATCAGGACACCTGGTGAGAACTCTTGGGCTCTTCATTGAATAGTACCATGGGATTTTTTGCATTCACGTAGAGGGCAGATAAAGCCTCGGATGAACATCTCATTCCATAGTACTGCACTGGAGTGTTTGCCTGCATTATGTGCTTAAGCCTATGGATGGACATTTGAACCCATAAAGTTCAGACTCAACCTCAGCTGGTAGTTTTGTATAAGCCATCATTTGTGTGATGGAAAAACAGTTTGTACACCTAAGATACTTTCATTCCACTGTTTTAAATCAGAAATTTGTGAGAAGATATAGTAATACAAGTTAATCATTGATGAAGTTGGTATTCTAACCCATTCAGAACACTTGGGGGTAAAATTTGACCTTGGAGAGAGCACACGTAGACCATCTTGTCCTTAGAACTAAGGAATTAACCAGTAACAACACGAAAGTGCAGGAAAAAGATTGCTGTTTGCTCTTTTATGGCCTCATCATAGATTACCTCAAAAAGAATGTGTTTATAAGCTCTGTGAAGCACCTCAAATGTTTTTCTAAATTATAAATGTTATATAAATGCAAGTTGTTATAAAACTATAAACTGAAAGACATTAGCAAACTAGTTGGGTTTATCATACTAAATATTGTGCCTTATATTCATTCTGTGAATAATCAGCTTATTTTAAATAAATCTTTTCTGTAATTCAGCCTAAGCAAAAGAATCTAACAGTGAAGTGCTTTGTGATGTCTGAATAAATAGCAGATGGAGTGGGCATCTTACATAGTCTTCACTTTATTATGACCAGGGTGAATTGTTAAATTTGGCCTCTCTGAACTTAATATGGTAGACTATAGGTCTGCACTGGAGTGCTGTGTTTGGCTGCAGTAGAGAGCTTCAGTTGGAGATTGGTGACTGAAGGAATTTAAGGGTTAAATTAAGGAATAAATTCTATATAAAATCTAGCCTTTCTTTAATTTAGCAATTAACTAAAAGTTGCTATTAGGGTTGGAAGAAGGTGAGTTTTAGTCCAGCCTTAAAACAGGGCTCATACAGGCTCTGCTTGCAACTGCAAATAGTTAATTAGATAACTGGCTTAATCAGATTTTCAGAGGCTAGGTTCAGACAGTATAAAAGTAGGCTATCTTATAGTGCTGACTTTGTCTTCACTGCAGTGCTGTTTTTGGCTGCAGTAGAGAGCTTCAGCTGGAGTTTAGTGACTAAGGGAGTTCAGTGAGAAGGGAGGAGGTGTTCCTTTCTTTTTCTACCTTTGCTGAGAAAGAAGAGCAGTGGTCTTGGTAAGTTGGAACTGGTGAGTACATTAGATAAGTGTAATATTTGTATAATTCCTATACTTGGATTTAACTGCCAACTGTCAGGAATAAGGAAAATTTAGGGCCAACATAATAAAACAATATAAATAATCCAAAGTAGAATAAAGTTAACGTAAGGGAATTAGAGTTAAGGCATGGCAGGGCAGCTCAATCAAGTGTAATGAGTGTCCTGTAATATGTGCGAAGTCATGGACGCTCCCGGTGTCCTAGCTGACCACGAGCAGGAAATGCTGTCAGCTACAGGAACTTGAGTTCCGGATTTCAGAGCTCGAGCGGTGGCTGAAGTCACTGTGGTGCATCCGCAAAGCTGAGAGTTATGTGGACAGTATGTTCAGCTTAAGGGCCTGAAGACAGAGAGGGAATGGGTGACCACTAGGCAGTCCAAGAAAAGTAGGCAGGTAGTGCAGGAGTCCCCTGGGGTCCCACTCACAAATCAGTTTTCCAATTTGGAAGCTGGTGAGTGTGCTAGTTTCTCAGAGAGTGCAGTCAGAGCCAGATTTCTGGCACCATAAGAGGCTCGACTGTACAGGAGGGGAGGAAAAAGAAAGGAAGAGCTATAGTGATAGGGGATTCATTGGTTAGGGGAACAGACAGGCATTTCTGTGGTCATAGACGTGACTCCAGGATGATATGTTGCCTCCCTGGTCCAGGGTCAAGGATGTCACAGAGCAGCTGCAGGACATTCTTCTGTGGGAGGGTGATCAGCCAGAGGTCATGGTCCATATTGGGACCAGTGACTTAGGTAGAAAGGGGGATGTGGTCCTGCAATCAGAATTTAGGGAGCTAGGTAGAAAATTAGCAAGCAGGATGTCTAATGTAGTAATCTCCAGATTGCTCCCAGTGCCACGTGCCAGCGAGTACAGAAATAAGAGGATAAGGTAGATGAATGCTTGGCTGGAAAGATGGTGCAGGAGGGAGGGCTTTAGATTCCTGGGACATTGGGACTGGCTCTGGGGAAGATGGCACGTGTACAAGCTGGACGGGTCGCATCTGAACAGAGCTGGGACTGAGTTCCTCGCAGGGCGTTTTGCTAGTGCTGTTGGGAGGGCTTTAAACTAAGTCAGCAGGGGTGTGGGAACCAAGAAAAAATATTAGAGCGGAATAAGCACAAAATACTGGGAGAGACGGATAGCGCTAGTATAGAGAATAGTAAGTTAATAGGTAAAGTCAGGGTAAGGGAAAAAGTAACAAAAATCTAAATCGGGGTACTATGTATGTATATGAATGCACGGAGTATAGTAAACAAGATTGGGGAGTTACAGGCGCAGATTGCCATGTTGGAAAATGATGTTGTGGCGACAACGGAGACCTGGCTCAAGGAAGGGCAGACCTGAGTGTTAAATATTCCTGGGTACAAGGCATTCAGAAGAGATAGGAAAAGAAGGAAAGGAGGAGGGGTGGTGGTATTGGTTAAGGACAGCATTGCAGTGCTGGAGAAAGAGGATGTCCCAGAGGGTTCAAGGACAGAATCAATTTGGCTAGAGCTAGGGAACATAAAGGGTGCAATTACATTGCTCGGCGTAGTCTATAGACCGCCAACTAGTGAGAAGGGCGTAGAGGAACAAATCTGCAGGGAAATTACAGAGAGATCCAAGCATTGTAGAGTAGTTACAATGGGTGACTTTAATTACCCAAATGTAGACTGGAACAGTGGTGGTGTAAAGGGTGGAGAGGGACAAAAGTTCCTAGATTGTGTTCAGGAGAATTTTCTTAGCAGTACGTGTCCAATCCAACAAGAAAAGATACACTGTTGGACCTGGTTCTTGGAAATTAGGTGGGCCAAGTAGATCAAATGTCAGTGGGGGAACATTTGGGAGACAGTGATCATTGTATTGTAAATTTTAGGATGATAATAGAAAAGGGCTATAGACCATCCAGAGTAAAAATAATTAACTGGACAAGAGCTGACTTCAATGGGGCAAGAACAGAGCTGGGCCAGATAGACTGGAACAAAAGATTGGCAGGAAAAACTGTAGCTGAACAATGGGCTACCTTCAAAAAAGAATTGGTTCAGGCAGAGTCAAGGTATATTCCATCAAAAGAGAAAGGTTAGACAAACAAGTCCAGAACTCCCTGGATGAAAAAAGGGATAGAAATTAAAATAAAAGAAGAAAAAGTGTGCTTATGACAGGTGTCAGGTAGAAAATACAATTGAGAACCAAGCTGAATACAGAAGGCTAGGAGGGGAGGTAAAAAAGCAAATTAGAGAAGCGAAGGGGGATTATGAGAAAAGACTGGCAGCTAACATAAAGGGGAATCTGAAAGTCTTCTACAGACATATAAATAGTGAAAGGGTGGTAAAAGGAGGAGTAGGGCTGATTAGGGACCTAAAAGGGAATTTACACATGGATGAAGGGACCATGGCTGAGGTATTAAATGAATACTTTGCATTGGTCTTTACCAAGGAGTTGGATGCTACCCAGGCTACAGTGACAGATGAGGAAACTCTGCCACTAGAAGGGTTAAAAATTGATAAGGAGGAGGTATTGAATAAACTGTCGGTACTTAAAGTTGACAAGGCACCGGGACCGGATGAGATGCATCCAAGGATATTGAAGGAAGTGATAGTAGAAATTGCAGGGGCACTGGCCATAATTTTTCCGTCTTTCCTAGAGGTGCCAGAGGACTGGAGAATTGCAAACATTATGCCCTTGTTCAAAAAAGGTTGTAAGGATAAGCCCAGCAATTTCAGACTAGTCAGTTTAACTTCAGTGGTGGGCAAGATTCTAGAAACAATTATTCGGGATATAATTAATAATCACATGGAAAGATATGGGTTGATAAGGAAGATCTCTAAAGGGGAAATCGTGTTTAACTAACTTGCTGGAGTTTTTGAAGAAGTAACAGAAAAGGTCAATAAGGGTAACGCTTTTGATGCAGCGTACATGGAATTTGAAAAGGCATTTGACACAGTGCCACACAACAGACTTGTGAGAAAAGTTATTGCTCATGGAATGAAAGGGACAATAGCAACATGGATACAAAATTAGCTGAAAAATAGGAAGCAGAGAGTAATGGTCAATGGATGTTTTTCGGGCTGGAGGAAGGTTTGTAGTGGAGTTCCCTGGGGGTTGGTATTGGGACCCTTGCTTTCCTAGCATATATTAATGATCTTGATCTTGGTGTGCAGGGGACAATTTCAAAGTTTGCACATCATACAAAGCTTGGGAGTGTTGTGAACTGCGTGGAAGGTGGTGTGGAACTTCACAAAGACATAGGCAAATTGATGGAGTGGGCAGATAGGTGGCAGATGAAGTTCAATGTGGAGAAGTGTGAGGTGATGCATTTTAGTAGGAACAACATGGACAGACAATATAAAATAAGGGGTGAACTTTTGAAGGGTGTGCAGGAGCAGAAAGACTTGGGTGTGTATGTACATAGATCATTGAAAGTGGCGGGACAGGTGGAGAGAGCTGTTAATAAAGCATATGGTATCCTGGGCTTTATTAATAGGGACACAGAGTGCAAGAGCAAGGAGGTTATGCTGAATTTATATAAGACACTTGTAGACCTCAGCTGAATCTTGTGTACAGTTCTGGGCACCATATTAAAGGAAGGAAATGAACACATTGGAGAGAGTGCAGAAGACGTTTACAAGAATGGTCCCAGGGAAAAGAAACTTCAGCTTTGAGGATAGATTGGAGAAGTTGGGACTGTTTTCCTTGGAGAGGAGAAGGCTGAGAGAAGACTTGATAGAAGTTTTCAAAATCATGAGGAGGCTTGACAGAGTAGATAGGGAGAAGCTGTTCCCACTTGTAAAAGGATCGAGAACAAGGGGGCACGGGTTTAAAGTGATTTGCAAAAGAAGCAAATGTGACGTGAGAAAAACCTTTTTCACACAATGAGTGTTTCGGGTCTGGAATGCACTGCCTGGAAGGGTGGTGGAGGCAGGTTCAATCAAAGAGGGCATTAGATGATTATTTGAATAGAAACAAAGTGCCAGGGGTATGGGGAAAAGGCAGGGCAATGGCACTAGGTCATAATGCTCATTGGAGAGCTGGTGCAGACATGATGGGCCGAATGGCCTCCTTCTATGCCATTAAGATTCTGTAATAAAGCCATGACCTATGTTGCCATGAGACAGTCTGCTGAGAGAGTGTTGTCAAGTCGCACATATAAGGAAAGCTGTTGGGGATTGGAGAAGAATCTGAATTGTAGCTGTCACTAGTTATCAGGAGCAGAAATCTTGGCTGATGATTGATTTTCCCTCTCAGTAGCCTGGGGTCATTGAGGCTTACTGTCATATCCTTAGTAACATTTCAACTGAAATCAGTAAACCGAACACAGACCAGAGTGAACCGGGATTCATGGACTCACTGATACATTTACCAACAGCAGCGGGGTTCATGCAACTAATTCTAACGGTCACCAAAGATTAATGCTGAGTAGAATTCCTAAAAGTGGTGCAGTGGAGAGCAGTTTAAACTCATACTGGCAAAAATAAGGAATGCCACAGAAATTAGCTTTGTGTTTTATGTACTATGTCTACTACCACCAACAACCCCCTCCTCACCTCTCCCACCGCCCTCACCTGACCCACTCGTGCTGAGATTTTGTGTTCAGACCTACAGCTTAAGGGTGGGTCTGAACAATCAGGAACACAAAGCCCTACTGGTGAAATAATCTAGCAACAACAATAATAACAACTAAAATTTACATAGCACCTTTAACATAACAAAACATCCCAAGGTGCTTCATAGGAGCATTTTAAAACAGAATATGACACTAAACCACAAATGGAGATTTTCAGTCAGATGACCAAAAGCTTGGTCAGAGAGCAGGTTTTAATAAGGAGTGTTTTAAAGGAAGAAGCGAGATGGAGAGGTGTAGGGAGGGAATTCCAGAGCTTAGGTTTGAGTCAACTGATGGCAAGGCTGCCAATGGTGGGGCAATTAAAATCAGGCCTGCTCAAAAGGCAAGAATAAGAGGAGTGCAGATATCTTGGAGAGTTGTGGGGCTGAAGGAGATTACAGAGATGGTGAGGGGCAAGGCCATGGAGGGATTTAAAAACAAGGGGCTAAATAATACGAGGTGCAGGGATACCACACACCTGCTAAAAGGTCAGGGGTGGGGGAGATCGCTGAGGGGAATACCAGCAGCCCTGCAGCCATTTATTGGCCAATTATCCATTAATAGGTTGGAGTCAGGATTTTTGCCCTTTTAGTTCAGGAAGTACACCTCAGAGAGCTGTTAACCATTCAGAGCCTGGTAGCTCTCCAGCAGTTCAGGACAGAAACATGCAGCATTGGATCAGGATTTGGTTAAGTGTTTGAGGATCTTGCCTGGTGCCAAGCTAGCAGGCCCCAGTGAGATGGGAGGTGTAGTGAGGGTGATAAGAGGAGTGGGGGCCTGGGGTGTGAGAGGCCATGGACGGATGGCAACCTTGAGGGGGGGGAGGAGGGGGGGGGGGGTGCGAAATCTTGGGGAGTACTCTGATGGGCCAAGCAGGCCCCTTAAGGTGGCACCCCATGCCAGGTTGGTCACTATGTGTGGGCCTCTCCTGCCACCAGTTAAATCCTGGCGGTGGTAGGATGAGGCCCTTATTTGCCTTCTTAAATGCCTCAATTGACCCACGGGCAGTCGGGTTGCTGGATGCCACCCCTGCTGGTGGTCAATGTGCTCTGGGGGTAGGAGGGATTGGATAGGCAGCAGGCAGGTTGATGATTCAATCATATGGGGCCTCTTATCACATCCCAATTCTGTCTTGACCTGATTTTGCAACACATTCTAATGTCATTGATGGGACACAGACTGGGGCATATCTGGCACGTAACTATTTTAGGCATCCATCACTAGAGTTGGCTGGTCCACATCAAGGACAGAATTTACAGGCTCCGCCAGTATCTTTGCAATTGGGGGGCCTATAAAATTCTCCAGGACCTTCCTGCTGCCTAACTGCCCTTGTCCCAATTGAGCTCTTATGTGGCAAATTATTGGCCACTTAAAGGCTGTTTCCCACCCGGCCACAATTTTGAGGTTGGTGGAAAGAGGTTAGGGACAAGGGGGATGCCTGGCAGTTAACCCTGCACAGTGATCGGGTGGGAAAATGGGATGTGGTCACCTCCATCACTGGCATCCTTTCTCTATTGGTTCCCACCATCCACCCCTACCCCATTTGTGTCCCTTCCCCCCTGGCCTTTCCAACATGATGCCCAGACCCCTCACCCCTCCCCAGGGCCTCTTCTCCTATCCGTACTATTGGACCCTGGGACTGCCCTTTGTCCTGGGCTCCCAGCACTTAGAATCTGGGGACTGCCTATAGCCCCAACAGCAGCCATGTCTCCAATTGGAACTACTAGGACTACAGAGCTGCCAGTCAATCAGATTGGCTAGCAGCTTTCTGAGGCAGGACTTCCTCCCGAGCGAGGAATGCAAGTCCTATCTCCAGCATTAAATGGCTGCCCGGCTGCCAATGCATCCCAACCAACCTTTTTCGTTGGCGAAGTGGGAAACCCCGTAATCCAAAAAATCCCCACCCCAAAGTCTTTTGGGCTTTGCTCTCCTCTGCCAAGATAGGAATTATCCTGGAAAGCAAAGGCAACCCCCAACTACTTTTCCTCCTGCCACTCCTCTCATTAGAACTTGCCCCCCCCCCACCACCCCCTCCAACCTAATCTCCAACAGATGTGAGGAGCTCATGGATTTCAATCTCACCAAGATTGAGACAATATGTTGATTTGGTTCTACCACAACCCCTTCCCATTGCCCCCACCAAACAAAACCTGTCCAGAGTACCCCTCACCCTAACCCTACACCCACATCGTCACGTAGTTTACTTCTGACCTCTCACCATGCCCTCTCCAGGCTCACCTTATCCATGAGGTCCACCTTTTGCTCTCAGGGCTCCATCTCACTAAATTGCTGACAGTTAAACTTTCCTTCCTGGCTCACGTGCTAGCTAACTCTAAATGGTTCTATCTCCTCCAGTACTGTTCCCCATCCCTTTCAAAACAGCTGTCAAAACCACCCACTCTCCTCAGAATGTTTACCCTTTCACCCCTGTCCTTGTAAACTGCTGCCCCATCTCCAGCATCTGTTTCCTAACAAAATCCTTGAACATGCTTTCACCACCCAAAGTTTTCCCACAATTCCATGATTGTAGAGATTCAATTAGGTTTTCATCCTTTTTCATAGCACTGAAATGGCCTTGATCAGTCACAAATTGTATCCTCTAGATCTATCCAATCATAGGCAGAGAATCTCCAGCAATGCTTTTCTTCCTTCTGCACACTATTCTAGATTACTCGAAGGATCCATCATGGGATCATGCTCTTCCTCATCCATTTGCCACCCCCACCCAAAGATATGGGCCAGGATTTTCCAGTCCTGCCCACCTCCGGAATCTTCTAGTCCCGCCAAAAGTCAATGAATGTTTGGCTGATCTGCATCCCCGTGGCAGGTCCTGCCATGGCAGGGCCGGAAAATTCCGGCCATGGAGTCAGGCTCCACTTGCATGCTGGTAACACTCAGCTCTACAGCATTACCAGCACCCTTAACCTCTCCACTGCCTGTGCTGTCATTCTGTTTGTCCAATGTACAGTCCTGGATGAGCTACAATTTGAGCTTTAGCCCCAGTACAAACTCTGTACTCTCATCGCTGATTCCCTCCCCTTTCCTTCAGGCTGTTTGTAACCCCAGCTTTCTACTGGACCCTGAGTCAAGGTTCCAATCCTATATACTATCCATCACTTCAACTCTCCAACACTTCAATAATATCACCATCTCCTGCCCTGCTATCAAATTCCTCAGCCATGCCTTTGTTGCCTCAACTAATCCAATATTCTCCTAGCCAGGCTCCTCCCCTTCACCTTCTATAAAATTCAACTCATCCAAAACTTTGTTGCCTGTATCTTACCCTTTGCCAAGGCCTATATCTATTACCCACTGGCTCATTGATCAGTATTGGTTCCACTTCCTCCTTGCTTCAAATTTAAAATTCACATACTATCATGTTCACTGGGGATAGTGCATTTCAATATCAAGCCCCACTGCTCCCCAAACCGCGACAAATGTGAAAAGTTTGACCAAACCATCAGATTGCCCCAATTCTACCTAACTGTTTAATTTAGGTTAACAGAATACGAGCACCAGGTTTGTAAACTTAATAAGTAAATAACTGTTTAGCGAATGAATTGTCTTTAACTAGTGGCAAAAAAAAAGAAATATGAACTGCTAACTTCTAACACTATAACTTAAACTCTACTTAAATCCTTAAAATCTTCTTAAATCCACACACACACACAACACATAAGACACACAAAACATGGATTTTAAGGGTGGGATAAAACAGTTCAATAGCACCAATTCTGGAGTACAGGATTCGAAGGGTTGATTTTGATCGATGTCTTCCAAATTCCTTTCAGTTCTTGGTGATGACACGGGGTGGTCGTCCAGAGCTTTCAGTATTTAGTTCACTGGTTGAGAACTTGCTTTTCAATGTCTCTAACAGTGATTTTCCCCTTTTCCTTTTCACAGGGGTTTCCTCAGAGAGAGAACAGGTTATAGAGATATGAAGAAAAGAGATTTTAAATGTTTTCTCTTTGCAGGCAAGAAGCTTTCTGCTCTGTGGAGTTATTGGAATCTTCCATGCACAGGAGAAAGAGGTTTTAGGCCTTGTCCCTTCAGGCTAGGTACTATTCTGCCTTGCTCTCACACAAAACCTGGTCAGGAGTCAATTAAAATGCTGTTGTCAAGCAGCTCCCTTATCCAGGACTCCTTTCTGGCACCATCCTGTCTTTCATGGCACACTCTGTTCCTGGACTGCAACATTGTATGTATCTCTCATCCAGTTCCAGTGAACATGTCTTTCAACTTGCAGCCATTGTAATTGTAATCCACAGTCCAAAAGATAGAAAAAAGACATATTCCTTATGATACCAATGTTTAAATCCCTTCACAGTCTTGTGCCTTCCTACTGTGATAATCTGCAGCCCTCCAACTTGTGGAGAATGCTGCATTCCTCCAACTATGATCTCCTCTGCAACCCTACATCCTTCACCCTACCTTTGACAATCATGCCTTCATATCTAAGCCCTGAACTCTGAGATTCACTCCCTTTCTACCTTTCCCACCTCCTTAAAACTCACCTGCCACCTAATATCTTCTCCTTTGGTTCAGTGTTATGTAAACCTCCTTGTACAATAAAGGTGCAATATAAAAGAATGTTGTTGATCACCAAGATCTTGGCTGATCTCCCCCGGCCCTCCCCAGCTGCCTGAAGAAGCCGATTGTAATTCCACCCTGCCTGAGATCAGGTAATTTAGGGTAGACCAGGGAGTAAAACTAGTACCTTTTGGTCCTTATGTCCCACTGACGCACCATAGGGCATGTCTACTTCTGAACCTTTGGGAAAATTACATTTTTTTGTTTTAAACTGTTGAACTCACGTTAGCCACACTAAACAACGTATCTGGCTGAGTAAATGCAAAGTGTCCTAATCTTTTAATTGCTACAGATTTGCATAAATTTTTCAGGGCCTAAATTACTGCTGCCTTCCCTCTTGCAGCTATTGACCTTTGGTCAAAGGTCATCATCATTGTTAATATCCATTGACTGCAAGCTTATTGGAAGTTTCTTTAAATTGTGCACCTTGTTTCTAACTATTGTCCACCTCTTCCTAGTTTGCGTTTGTACAGTTTCTGTATTCAAGCCATCCACAGTACAATTCTGCCCCTTTGATTTACTGCAATTTGAGTCTCGTTTATCTTAGTTGAATATGATATTAGAAAAACAAAAGCCATAGAGAGTGCGCTGGCAGGGATTTCTCAGTGAGATCATAGTGTAGATGGAATGATGTTGAGACACAGAAAGTACACGCATCTCAGAGGCCAAGAATGCTTGACCTACTGGAACCTCTTTCTTACTAAGGCCTCCTCTGTGCCATGGCCATCCATGCGCTCCCATGCAGATCCTTGCACCTCTCCATTGGGGTATGCCTGATCTCTTTCTCACCCTCTTCCTCCAGGGCATATGCTTTCCAAAGTGCAAGATTATGTAGAGCACAGCACACAATGACCATTACTGAAACGCTGAATGGCACATACTGTAATATTCCTCTGATCTATCCAGGCATCAGAACCTTATCTTTAATAGCCCAATTGTCTGCTCGATGATGGCCCTGGTGGTGCCTTGGCTGTCATTACTCATGCAAAGCCTCAGGCTCTTTGACGTTGACTTTGGCAGTCCATTGAAATGTACTGACCTGCTTTTTTAAAAAATTGCATCTGTAAAGACCTTAGTGCAGTGGTGTGCAGCAGGCTACATAATGCCACTGAGGTCTCCACAGACAATCTGAAAGGATCCAGTGGCAAATTAATTCAGTGCCACGGTGACCTTGACGGCTACTGGCATTGGGTGACCACCCATGCAGTTGGAAGTTATCCTCCTTGCCAACATCCCACAGAGAGAGGTGACTTGGCCCTGGAGAGCCTGAGTCTGCTCCTCTGTGCCTCTGATATTTGAAGGCAACACTGCCTAAATACTCGATCGGCAGCACAAGTCCTAGCTCTGCCCATCAGTGACTCCATCAGCTTCTTGCTCTGGCACACCAATGCATCCTTCCCCTGACCATCTGGCTGTGGTATAGTTGAGGGTCTAAAAGCACCTTTTGGCAGGCTAAATGAAGACTCAAAACAGCAGAGGTATCCCTGAAAACACGGCTTCCAATAGCAAATGCTTGCAGCACTCACAGCAGCCTGAACTACTGAGATCAAACTAAGGCCCCAGCTGGGGACTTTTAACCCATCCTTACAATCTTTCAGTAAATAAAACAAGAATCCCACCTTGCGTGATTCACACCCTCTAAATGTTTTTTTTCCTGTTCAAGTTGCTTTATTTGGAGATAAGCCAAAGAACATTTCTACAAATACACGTCAATAATCCATCGATGTATAGTTTAATCAAACCCATTCAAAATTTAAGGTGTATTATCAATTACAAAATTGGGTGGTGTGAAAACTGAACAGGCTACAAATATAAGTTAAACATGCACTGAGCTTTTCAGAGTCAGGCAGCAAGGGATAGACAGTTCAGGTGTTCAGCTGCTGTCTTTATCCAAGGTGTGCTTGTCCAATAAGTACTCAGCCATTCCGTTTTCAGGAATGGCCAATCTCCGCAGGCTGTTTACATGGCTTTCTAATAGCTTGATATATTTGACCTGTTCATCCAGGTAGTGGGTCTCCAGGAAGTCACAGACATGTGGGTCGTTCCAATCTGTAGTCTGTTTATGCAATTTTAAAAGCGATTGGTTTACACTTTCTCCAGCTCCTAAGAGCACGCCATTGCATCCAAGCCACTTCCCTATCGATCACGATTTGATTTCTGCTAGTGTGTGAGCCTGCACACTCTATACCTTCAGTGGAAGTGGGTGTGAATTTTATTACTCCCAGCCGGTATTATTCCAGTCAATTGCCACATTAACAAGCTTAACAAAGCAATTAAATTCAATTTGAATAAAATGGGCAGGCTCCCGATTTCTAGGCCCACCCACTTACCATATTATTACAATCTGGTGTGATGATGTCAGGAACACGATCCGCTGTCACCGTGCCTGATAATACGTCAGTGCAGGTATGGTATAGGCTTCTTTTCAAGGTGTATTATTCAGCCCAATGTGTGTCCCCATGGTTCAGAGATGCCTCCCTGGGGATTCTCCTCCAGGCCTTCCACAAAAGGTCTTGTTTTCCAGAGCTGGCAGTAGGAGGCCCTCCCATCTGACCAAAGCGGCCTGGAGGAGGTCGCAGTGGAGGTTAGTGCCTGTGGGGCCCACTCCAGAACTGGCTGGCAGTGCCAAAAAAGGATGAAAGGTCTGCTGCACTCCGGCAGGGTAAGTGGTGCTCTCTAATCACTTCAAAGTGATGCTCATCAGTGCATCAAGCAGTGTAAGTGTGTGAGTACACAGGGATGTCAGACGGGAGATAGTGTTGCAGGACTCAGCAGCAGATGGGACATGTGCACTGAATGTGTGCCAGCTACTTCATGCTCCCAATGTTCCATCAGTTGCAGGATATCGTGCTTGTTAATCACTTACTGGAGGTGGAGTGGGAGGGGTGGGGGGGGGTTGGTGGTGCTCAGGAGCTGCCATAGGTATGTATGCTCCTAAACTGCTCATGCACCCATTGGGATGACACTCAAACCTTCTTTCTGTCTGCAGAACAAAAATGCCCACAATAAGAGGGAATGGGCCAAGACTGGCAGCAGACTGCCAGATATTAGAGTCCTCACCACTTTTGAGGAGGAGGCCACACAACTAGTCAGACCAGGACTGTGCCTGCACCAAAGGCGAGCCAGGACTCCCCCAGGAAGCCAGTGAGGATGTCTTCAGTGTGCAATTGTCAGGCGCACCGACAAAGTAAGACCTTGTTTTAATAAGGGAGCCTTCCTATGCATCCACTACTTCTCCACTCCAGGTACTGACAAGAAAAGTGGGAGGAAATGAGACAGCCATCCACAGCTCCAGCTCCAGCTCCAGTCCCACCTCTGAAGATGATGACCCAAATGTTTCTTCTCTGTGCACCCATGTTCCTGGTTCTGCCTGAAAAAGCTCTCTGCAAGGACTAATTCCCATTGAGAGCAGGTGTGAGAGTGACATACAGTGCCTGTCAAGATAAGAAATCACATTGCTTTCAACATGACTTTATGAGGGCATGAGAAAAATTTCATTTCTACTTACAGGTACCCAAGGTTATGGGAGTGTGGACAGCTGTGCAGGTTCTGATACTCGCATTTGGCACAAGGGGTCTGTATATCTGCACAGTTTGTTAATTCCAATAACTGTATGTTGTAAGAATGAGACTGAAGTTAACCTGTAACTTAAAACAGGTTTATTTCCAAGACTGCAACGTCAAGTCACAGACTCTCCCAGTTCCTCCCAGACATCCAGAGTGAACAGGTTTAGATGCTCTTGCAATCATTCCCTAGTCCTTCTCCAACTGGGCATAGCTGTGTTTAATTAACAACTCAAAGCATGTATTCTGTTGCAGCACAATTTCAATATTAACATAGTTTGGTGCATGCAAGAGATCACACCACCAGCAGGGCTGATGTTAAGTAGTGCAGTTTAATTCAGCTGTCATAAATCTAGATGCATGAGAGTAAACTATAATGTGTGTTAAGATAAGAAGCCACTGCCTGCCAGCCAGCAGAGAATTGAAAAAGTATCCAGCCAGCTGAGGATAAGTATCGGTAACTTCAGGAATCTGTTAGCTATTAAATTGTCATGGGCCCATGAGGCATGTCATACCCTCACAATGGCTTCTCCATATGCCTCCACGACATCCTGGCCCTCATCATTGTCATCACTTTCCATGTCCCCATCATCAAAAGGGACGTCTTGGTCCTGATCCAACTCTGCCCTCTAACTGTCAGTACCCTCCTTTACTATTTTGTTTTCAATTCTCTGCTGGCTGGCAGGCAGTGGCTCCTTATCTGTAACACACATTATAGTTTACTCTCATGCATCTAGATTTATGACAGCTGAATTAAATTGCACTATTTAACATCAGCCCTGCTGGTGGTGTGATCCCTTGCATGCACCAAACTATGTTAATATTGAAATTGTGCTACAATTAAACCCTTAGGACTAAACTCTTGATATTATCGACCCCACCTCTCACTGCCCAGAAATCCCATCCACCGCCTTACACGGGAGCATGGCATGTGTCTTGTCCATAAGACATGAAAGAGATCATAAGCTGTTTAAATCAAACCTTACTTTGTACTTAGAAAATTGGAGTTTGCTGGACCAAAAACATGGCTGCTATAGATAGCATGATTTGCAAGTTCACCACAGTTCTGGAAACTTCCATCAGTAATTACAGGACAAAACTCAGCCCTCATCCTTGTGTGATCTCACACTTATCATTGTGTGGACCCATTATAATCAATGAAACAAGGGAACAGCAGATCGTCTGTCTCCGCAGTTTGGAGTTACAAGAAAGAGAGAGCAATCGAAATTCGTTAGACCTGTGGAGGCGCTAATAGCCACTATCTACCTCCTAAGGTGAACAATGAATTTTGACCAGAGACATAGGCTAGGATTTTTCACTTCCACCCATGGCAGGTGGGAGCGGAAAATATCGCAAGAGCAAAAAAATTCATTTCATGTCAGCGGGAAAACAGGGTCCTTTCGCCTACTCTGGACTTCAATGGAGGAGTACATTTCCCGACATGCAATGTTGGTAATGCTATTTGAATACTTTCAAATATTATGAATACTCATTGTAAAGCATGTTGGCTGGTATCATCCCCCTATGCTGGGTCACGAGATTATGTCGGCGTCTAACTAGGTCGATGTGTTTCACAACCAGTTATAAGTGGGCACCTGGTGACTAACACTTCACTTGTGACTTTGAAGATTGTTCACTTTTCATTGTGCAGTGCTTATGCCACCTTGACTCAGCGCCAGGCTTCACAGGCAGCACCACATTGCTCTCAGAGGGGTTTTACAGGCAAGATTTTACCTACCAGACAAGCAATAAGGTGGGGGTGCTCTGGAAGGAGCCGCAGGGCAATGTCTCCACTGGGAGGTGGGCAAGACAGTACAGAGTTTCGACTCAAAAACATGACATGGGGAGTTCAGGGGGGAGGCATCCTCTGGTCCAGAATATAGAAGAGTTTGTTACAGAGGTACATAAGTCAGTTGGGGCCAGAATGGGAGGATCGTGGACTAATAAAACGCTTTAGTTTACATGGCTGACCTCACAAAGACTGTCCCTGTCCAATTAAGGGCGGCCCAGTGTGAAATGCCTCTGCTCAATGGTTGGAAGGGCCAGGCGGAGGCGGAGGCAGGAGCCTGTTGGGTGCTGCATCCAATGGCGACCTGGTGAGGGATTTAAAAGCAGCAGAGGCAGCTCCCTGAAGGCTGCCAGGGGACACTTTGTAACTTTGGAGATGTTTGACGAAACATATTTTTTCAGCTGCAATGGCAGCTGTACCTGTTGGGTGCGCTAGGGTATAGGGCAAGTCCTGTGGGTCCTCGGCCTCCTGGTTCTCGGATGAGTGCCTGGGAACCCTCGTGGAGGAGGCTAGTGCCATGCGGGACATCTTCATCCCCAGCATGGCAAGAGGAGGCCACCACACCTGACCGAGAATGCGTGGGGCAGAGGTGGCAGCCCAGGTCAGCAGCCATGATGTTGTGTGGCACACATAGGTGCAGGCCCGCGAAAGGTTCAATAAGCTGCTGCGCTCGGCAAGCGTAAGTACCAAGTTGGCATGGATCAGTGTGGAGAAGCGTTAATGGCTGGCCATCCCCCCTTAGTGCTCAAGGGTGTAAGAGCCTGTGTGCCAACTGTCACTGACATTGGCACTGGTCAAGGCGATGAGGTCTAGCTGCTTGGATTGTGGGCTTAATGCCATGACTCGGATGTGCCCTGCAAGATGTCCCTAAGGTGGGGTTGACCAGGCTGCAATGGCACTATAGGTAGAGAGTGGACTAATCCATGCTCCTCTGTCCTTTCAGGAGAAGGGAAGCCATAACAACTTTGAAAGGTCAAGGACAGGCAGAAGCCCCCCAACCCTACTCATATTGACGAGGAATGAGATGGATACCTTAGAGATGGCATGCCCACGCCCAGCTCAGTCCACCGGTTGTGGAGAGGCAGGGGTCTCTGGCGAAGGTAAGAGTGCAGTGCACAGATGTGAGAGTGTCAGAGTGTCCAAACATTGTTGTGTTGTCTCATTTCTAATGGAAACCTCAAAGCTAGATTCCCCGTTGTTCATTGAAAGATGTTGGCACCATGATTCAGATCTCCATTGTCTCACCAGTCCGCCTAGCATGCACAGTGACAGTGTGATGACTAATACCACTAACATGTCGTTTCTCTCCCCTAGAATCGCCATCCTACCAACATGTGCAGGACCCCGATGAGCCACCCTTGACGCCGGAGGACCAGTGCCGGTCAGATGCACCTGTGTCACATTCCCTTTCTGCACCAGGCACCAGCGCAGATACCAGAACCTCAGTGGACATTAGATCGTTGGCTATAATGTCGGTGCACAGCGGTGAGGGCATGGCACACTCGCATGGGGAGCAGGTGGAGGCAGAGAGTGTCCAGGGTGCTGGCAGTTGGAGGACTGCTGGAGACCAGGAGCATGCTGAGTCTGAAGCAGATGACAAGCCTCTGGAGTATTCCCTTCAGCGGCCAATGCTGGATGCCCAGCAGGATGTGCGGCAGGATCTTGCAGAGATTCCTGAGGGTATGCGTGCCATGTCATGGAGGAGTCCATGTAGAGTGTGAGCACTGCATTTACCCTCATGGCCGAGCACGCTGCCTCCTCCATTGAGAGAGTGGCGACTCTCATGGAGAGGCAGCTCCAGGAACAGAGTGATGGGTTCCTGGGGTTGCACTCGGACCTGCAAACCCTCACACAGGCACTGAGCTCAGGAGGTCACTGCCAGTGTAGGAGATGGATGAGGCACCTAGTAACTCTGCTAGATACCCGCAGGGAGGTCCAAAATGACCTTGGCGCATGAGCTTCTTGTCGTTTCTGTGGGCTCATCTCATGGATGATGGCAGCTACTCCTCTGCCAGTGACCATGGCATCTGATGAGGCTGCAATGACTGAGGAGTGCCCAGCTGTGGCACTGGCCACTCCCTCCCAGGTGGGGCCAATGCTGGCTCCACAGGCCAGAGGATGACCGCCAAGGTCATCAAGGCCATGAGGACAGCACAGTCAGCAGGCTGTCTCCAGTGCTGCTGCTATCGAGGGGGAGTCACCAAGACACACTACTCGCGAGTGTAACTTTAAGGTACCATGAGCACATGAGTGACTGTTCACATGTGATCTTTTGTTCTGCCATGTTTTGTTAATTTGTTTACTGGTGTGACCATTAACACCTTATATTGCTATGTTCATTTCCTGTGAGTGTGAATATTATATAAATTTTGCTTTTGTGTTAATGGCCTGATTATGCTTCATCATTTTTGTAGGTGTGGGGAATGCCATAATGTCATGCTGGACGTGAGTAGCTCTAAATTTTATTGCTCAGGTACTGAGTGGACTTTCAAATGGGTCATTTCAAACCTCCAGTGAGGAGGTGACTCTCCTGGTTTGTGGTGAAAGCAGGGCCTTGGCAGCTGAGCTGAAAGAGCATCGAATCAAGGCCTCCCTGGTGTCCCTGCCTCCCTGAAGGTTCCAGATGTCTGCCTGCACTTCCTCACTGTTCTTCCCCAGGGTCCTCTTCTGATCCACCACTCGAATCATCATCTGTGAACTGTGCAGCTGCCTTAAGATTCTCTTCCTCCAGTGGGTCCCCCCTTGCCAGTGCCAGATTGTGGAGAGCGCAGCATGCAACCACTATCAGAGACACCCGCTCTGGGGGATATTGTAGTGCTCCCCTGAATGGTCCAGACATTGGAAACGCATCTTCAGCAGACCTATGGTCTTCTCTATCACCGCTCTTGTGGAGGCATGGCTCCCATTATAATGCTGCTCTGCTTCTGCTCTTGCGTGGTGAAGAAGTGTCATAAGCCACCTTTTCAATGGATAGCCCTTGTCACCCAGCAGCCATCCATCCAGTCGAGCTGGAGCCATGAACAGCCTTGACAACTGTGAGTGTTGGAGAATGTATGCATCACGGAAGCTGCTAGGGTACCTTGCAGAGACTTGTAGAATCTGCGTCTTGTGGTCACAAACTATCTGGATGTTCATGGAGTGGAATCCCCTCCTGTTGACAAAGGCACCGGGTTCACCTGCTGGCGCCTTGACGGCCACATGTGTGCAGTTGATGGCATCCTGGATGCGGGGGAAACAACAATTGCAGTAAAGCCTTTGGCTCACTCAGCCTGGCTGGCCTCGTCCATCTGGAAATGAATAAATGTCAGTACCCGCTTGAACAGGGCACCAGTCACCAGCTTCATGCAACTGTGGACAGTTGATTGGGACACTCAACACAGATCCCCCACTGATCCCTGGAAAGAGCTGGAAGCATAGAAGTTGAGGGCCACTGTGACCTTCAGAGCCACTGGCATGGGGTTTTCACCCGCACAGTTGGAGGTGATCTCAGGGCCAATCATCTGACATATGGAGGTCACGGTCTCCCTGGAGAGGTGGAGCCTTCTTAGGCACTGCACCTCTGACTTGTTGAGGTAACTGCATCCCTGCCTGTAGACTCTGGCAACAGCTCAGTGGCGTTTTCTGCGGCTCCTTCTGCCTTTGACTCCCTGCTGGCCCTGTGCCCCCTGTGCCTGTGTCTCTCCTCCCACTGGTTGCTCCCTTGGACACTGCCTACAAACACCCTTGTGCTAATTGTAAAATTGCACAGTCAACGTAAAATCGTGGACAATAGAGTTTTTGATGGTTTTAATTGGCCCTGTAATTGTCGGCAGGAGTGGTTCTGAGTTGGAGTCCTGCACGCGCCCGCTGACCTCAATATTGCTCGCCTGTGCCATGATGTTGGGACGCATGCCCAATGTCATTTCGCGCAATTTCACGTGTTCAGGTCAGGCGCTTGCCTGCCTGATCAATGTAAAACTCTGGCCTATGCATTTGCTTACATCAGACTGTAGGCTGGAGTCAAAGAATTCCCAGAGAAAACTTCAATGCTCACAGCAGCGTTTCCAGGTGAAAGCCGAGGATTACAGTTTATGAACTGCCTCAGTCACAAACAACAGTTAGTGTGCGTGTGTGTGTGTTAGGTAGGTTTTTAACACAATGAAAACTAATCCCTTACGCATTTGAACTCAAGAAAGCCTGCCTGACTGACTTCTTTGCAATCAGCACATAAACAGTTAAGTACCTACACTGAATTGGCACATATCATCATAAATTTTTTTTATGGGAATAAAAGGGGGAGTCCTTGCACCCTTACTCACTTGATCAGAACAAATCCTTAATTACTAGCATCCTTTTACACTTGGGCAGCAACACAACTCTATTTTACAAAGTAGCAGCAGAAGTAAACACAGATGTTGTTGCAACAGAGGCCACGATGATATTTCTGTCTGATAGTGACAGTGCTAGGGAGTTGGTGTTTGTGATATGGAAGGATCAGGTATGGCAGGTCGGTCCTCTTGACTATGTGCTAGGTTGGTTAATAAATGCAAGAACCGACTATTGAATCGAAAAATTCTTACAAAATTCTTAAGGACAAGTTTCTGAAATTCTAATTTAGGCTTAGACCTGATGTTAAAAACAGTTCAGTGGGACAAAAAAATGGTTACTAAAACAAAACTGTCCTCAGCAATGACAGGAATCTATTGTGTATTTTTCCTCTGATCTATAAATTAACTTGTGAAAACAAAATTCAGGTCCTTGTACTTAGTAAGCCTGTTACAATTCAGCTCATAATGTTTATATATATATATCTTCAGTTATCTGTGATATTGAACATTTTAGTGTTCCTGTAGGCTTCATGCCTCTGGGTGAAATATCATCCACATTCTGTTGGTGTAGTTAGAAATGTCTTTGTGAGCAAAAGCCAGTCTATCATAGTCACACATGCATATGGTTATGATTTATCAATAGTATATTTTTAATTACAAACCTATTGGTGTTGATCTCAGAAGAATATCATCAGCACAACTCTCAGTATATTTGAAAGCAAATTGCTGCAGATGCTGGAAATCTGAAATAAAAACAGATGATGCTGGAAATCTTCAACAGGTCAGGCAGCATCTTGTGGAGAGAAAAACAGAGTTAATGTTTCAAGTCGGTGACCTTTCATCAGAACCCAGTCTATTCAACCTGGCTCATTCTCAGCTTGTCACCTTGATGAATTGGAGACAGTTTCCAAGGGGGAAGGCCCTGATGCTTCCAAGAACAACAACTGTCAACACTTACATTTATAAAGGACCTTTAACATATAAAACATCCCAAGGTGCTTAACTAGAGCATTATAAAACATAATATGACACTGTGCCACATAAGGAGACATTAGGTTAGATGACTAAAAGCTTAGTCAGAGAGGTAGGCTTGAAGGAATGTCTTACAGGAGGAAAGCAAGGTAGAGAGGCATTGAGGGGTATAGGGAGGGTATCTCAGAACTTAGGGTCTAGGCAACTGAAGATGTGGTTACCAATGGTGGAGTGATTAAAATTGGTGGTGTTCATGAAGTTCACAGCTCAGCTACCAGAAGCTACTAATTCTGAAGCATGAATGGGACATCCTTTCCCCATTTCTTCAGCTCCTTTGAATTCATCAATGAGAAATGAATACTTTAGGACTGCTTAATGGTTAGGTAAAACCTCTTGCGTAAGCTTTATAGTACAGAAATTGTTTCAAGTTTTGTATTAAGAGAGTTAATAAAATGTTGTAATATTTATTACTTTGGTATTTGAGACAATATTAGGTAGGAATTCTGTAACCAAATGAATTTAATTCTATTGTGTATGCTTCTGTTTACTTCTTAATAAATCTGATTTATAGGGTGGAATTGCCCCAGATTTGTATCAAATGCAGTGGATGGGAAAAAAGTCATTCTACTTGCTGGCCGCAAAGGTGGGTCTTCACACCATATCGTCCCATTCTTGGTGTGTCCTGCCTCATTAATAATGCATTCCCGGGAAACACACTGGATTGCTGTCCACCTCAGGCCTTCTGTAATCTGGATGCCCCTGCACAGAGCTGGCACTCTCTATGGGTTCAGAAGCTCTTGGAAATCTCGCTGCCAAAGGGAGGAAACATACTGCCCCAGATTAAGTGACATCTCCCTCAAGCATCTACTGGACACAGTGGAGGCCCGCAATGAAGCCCTCTAACCCCGCAATGGTTGAAGACCAGCAAGCAAGGTCACCAATCCAGCATGGGAGGTGGTGGCAGCAGTGATCAGCACCAACTCCTTGCAAAAGAGGACAGCCACCCAGTGCCACCCAGTATTGTTGGAGCTGCACTTATCCAGGCAAGTGGGGAGTTTTCCATCACACTCCTGACTTGTGCCTTGTAGATGGTGGACAGGCTTTGGGGAATAGGGAAGTGAGTTACTTGCTGCAGAATTCCCACCTTTTGACTTTCTTTTGTAACCACAGTATTTATATGGCTAGTCCAGTTCAGTTCCTGGTCAATGGTAACACCAGGATGTTGATACTGGGAGATTCAGTGATGGTAATGTCATTGAATGTCAAGGGGAGATAGTTGCAATCTCTGTTGTTGTAGATGGCCATTGTCTGGCACTTGTGTGGTATAAATGTTATTTGCCACGTGTCAGCTCAAGACTGGATATTGTCCAGGTCTTGCTGCATTTGGACATGAACATGGAGTTGTGAATGGTGCTGAACATTATGCAACCATCAGCAAACATCCCCACTTCTGACCTTATGGTGGAAGGAAGGTCATTGATGAAGCAGCTGAAGATCGTTGGGCCGAGGACACTACCCTGAGGAACTCCTGCAGTGATGTTCTGGAGCTGAGATGACTGATCTCCAACAACCACAACCATCTTCCTTTGTGCTAGGTATGACTCCAACCAGTGGAGAGTTTTCCCCCTGATTCCATTGACTTCAGTTTCTCTAAGGATCTTTCATGTCACATTCGGTCAAATGCCGCCTTGATGACAAAAGAAGACACTCTCATCTCACCTCGGGAGTTCAGCTCTTTTGTCCATGTTTGAACCAAGGCTGGAATGAGGCCAGGAGCTGAGTGACTCTGGCAGAACCCAAACTGAGCTTCAGTGAGCAGGTTATGGCTAAGTGCCACTTGATAGCACTGTTGATGACCCCTTCCATCACTTGCTGATGATCGAGAGTAGACTGATGGGACGGTAATTGGCCGGGTTGGATTTGTCCTGCGTTTTGTGTACAAAACATAAATGGGCAACCTTCCACATAGCCAGGTGGATGCCAGTGTTGTAGCTGTACTGGAACAGCTTGGCTAGGGGCACGGCAAGTTCTGGAGCACAAATCTTCAGTACTATTGCTTGAATGTTGTCAGGGCCCATAGCCTTTGCAGTATCCAGTGCCTCCTTCAGCCATTTTTTATATCACGTGGAGTGAATCACCTTGGCTGAGGATTGGCGTCTGTGCCGCTGGGGAGCTCCGGAAGAGGCCGAGATGGATCACCCACTTGGCACTTCTGGCTGAAGATTGTTTCAGGTGTTTCAGCCTTATCTTTTGTACTGATGTGCTGGGCTCCTGTATCATTGAGGATGGGGATATTTATGGAGCCTCCTCCTCCCGTGAGTTGTTAATTGCCCGTCACCATTCATGTCTGGATGTGACAGGACTGCACAGCTTAGATCTGATCTGTTGGTTGTAGGATCGCTTAGCTCTGTCTCTCGCATGCTGATTTCGCTGTTTGGTATGCAAGTAGCCCTGTGTTGTAGATTCACCTCATTTTTAGGTATGCCTGGTGCTGCTTCTGGCATGCCCTCCTACACTCTTCATTGAACCAGGATTGCCTCCCTGGCTTGATGGTAATGGTAGTGTGGGGGATGCTGGGCCATGAAGTTACAGATTGTCCTCGGGTACAATTCTGCTGCTGCTGATGGCTCACAGTGCCTCATGGATGCCTAGTTTTGAGTTGCTAGGTCTGTTCGAAATCCAACCTATCTCGTTAGCATGGTGGTAGTTCCAAAGTGTATCCTCAATGCGAAGATGGGACTTAATCTCCACAAAGATTGTGTGGTGGTCACTCCTAATGATAATGCCATGGACAGACACATCTGCGACAGGTAAATTGGTGAGGACGAGGTCAAGTAGGTTTGTTCCTCTTGTTGGGTCCATCACCACCTGCCACAGACCGAGTCTAACAGTGGTGTCCTTTAGCGCTCAGCCAGCTCTGACAGTAGTGTTGCTACCATGCCACCCTTGGTGATGGATATTGAAGTCCCCCACCTGGAGTACATTCTGTGCCCTAACCACCCTCAGTGCTTCAAAGAACAAAGAACAAAGAAAAGTACAGCACAGGAACAGGCCCTTCAGTCCTCCAAGCCTGGGCCTATCGTATTGCCTGTCAACTAAAGCATTTTGCACTTCCGGGGTCCGTCTCCCTCTATTCCCATCCTATTCATGTATTTGTCAAGCTGCCTCTTAAATACAACTATCGTACCTGCTTCCACCACCTCCTCTGGCAGCGAATTCCTGACACTCACTACCCTCTGCGTAAAAAACTTGCCCTGCACATCACATTTATAGTTTCTCCTCTCACCTTAAATCTATGTCCCCTAGTAATTGAATCTTCCACCATGGGAAAAAGCTTCTGACTATCTACTCTGTCCATGCCATTCATATTTTTGTAAACTTCTATCAAGTCGCCCCTCAATCTCCGTCGCTCTAGTGAGAACAATCTGAGTTTCTCCAACCTCTCCTCATAGCTAATAACCTACAGACCAGGCAGCATCCTGGTAAATCTCCTCTGCATCCTCTCCAAAGCCTCCATATCCTTCTGGTAATGTGGTGACCAGAATTGCATGCAATATTCTAAGTGTGGCCTAACCAAGGGTTCTATACAGCTGCAGCATGACTTCCCAGCTTTTATACTCAATACCCCTGCCAATGAAGACAAGCATGCCATATGCCTTCCTGACTACCTTATCCACCTGCGTTGCCACTTTCAGTGACCTGTGGACCTGTACACCCAGATCCCTCTGTCCGTCAATGCACTTAAGGGTTCTGCCATTTACTGTGTGATTCCTGTCTGTATTAGACCTTCCAAAATGCATTACCTCGCATTTGTCCGGATTAAACTCCATCTGCCATTTCTCCACCCAAGTCTCCAACTGATCTATATCCCTTGACAATCCTCTTCACTATCTGCAACTCCTCCAACCTTCTTCCAAGTGGTGTTCAACATGAAGGAGTATGGATTCACCAGCTGAAGTGGCAGGTTGTGGTGGGGAGGGGCGTGGGGGCGGTAGGTGGTAACTTGCCCATGTTTGACCTGATGCCATGAGACCTCATGAGCTCCAGAGTCAATGATGAAAACTCCCAGGGCAACTCCCACCCAACTGTATACCACTGTGCGGCCACCTCTGATGGGTCTGTCCTGTCAGTGGGATAGGACATACCCAGGGATGGTAATGATGGTATCTGGGACATTGTCTGTTAGGTATGATTCAGTGAGTATGACTATATCAGGCTGTTACTTGACTAGTCTATGAGACAGCTCTCCCAATTTTTGCACAAGTCCCTTGATGTTAGTAAGGAGGTCTAGTAATTATGGTTTTGTAAAGTGTTTAATGTACCTTTAAGAATAATACTTAGGCAAGATCACATGACATGTAGTAACCAATAGGAGAGTAGCGCAGGCTCTCTTAGCAGTAAGCGCAGAGACAGAGTTGGAGTTGAAAGCACATGTGTAATTGCTGCTGAGTATGTTGTAAATAAACTTAATGTTTCCACCCAAGAAGCGTCGCAGATCAACTCTTATCATTAATAGCCCAACTTGGCCACCCTACAAAAGGAGGACTTTGCAGGGTGGACAGGGCTGCGTTTGCCATTGTTATTTCTGGTTCCTAGGACGATGCTGGGTGGTCTGCCCAATTACACTCCTTTTTTGAGACTTTGTAGCTTTTTGAAAGAACTGAGTGGCTTGCTGCCCCATTTCAGAGGGCATTTAAGAGTCGACCACATTGCTGTGGATCTGGAGTCACATGTAGACCAGACCAGGTAAGGACAGCCGATTTCCTCCTCTAAAGGACATAGTGAGCCAGGTGGGTTTTTACAACAATTGACAATGGTTTCATGGTCACTATTACCAGCACTAGCTTTTTAATTCCAGATATTTTTATGAATTAAATTTAAATTCCACCAGCTGCCATGGTGGGATTTGAACCTGTGTCCCTAGAGCATTAGAATAAGCTTCTGGATTACTAGTCCAGTGATTTTACCAGTACACCCCCGCCTTCCCCATGCACACAAGACCAACTCATTTTCTGAAAAAAGTGACATTGTGTTGCCACTGTAAAATAAATTCAGCTCATTGGTTGTGCAATCCTTCTCACTGTTCTTGCTGGTAAATGTGTACATGTTTGCACATGAGCAACACCCATGGTGGTAATATGTATTTACCTGTACATTGCACACAATTTGACTAATATAGTATGTGCATAATATTCCATTCCCTTATTGTTTCAATATCTAAACATGTGCTACCACCAGTAAGTTTGTAAAACAAAGTAAACAGTAGTAGAATGATAGCAACAAGCACTATCTAAAATAAATCACTGGGACAATCAGCCAGTTTGTAGAATGGAATGAAATCAATACAGCCTTTGTACAGCTGGTGCTCATGCTGTAGTCTTGAAAATCCAGGACTCTGACTAAATGTCTCAAATAGTTGTCTGAACAAATCTAAACTAAATAAGATCATGTATCAGCTACGCTTAATACAAACTGGATTAGATCCAAAAGATTATAAATGTAGTCTTTACCATTTTTTTCTCTGGACATTTATGCTTTTCTCTCTGTATGTTTTCTAATACAAAGATAACAAATACTTTCATCCTTATCTATCAGTTATTTTGTTTATTTCTATCCTTTGTTCATATGATTTATCTTTTATTTTCTTGTTCACTCTCAGCTCTAATTTTCATTACCCTTTGTCACCTATCTTGCACTTTGTTTTGCTGCTCATGTTGTCTTAAAGGTGTATCCTTTGCTGTGCACATGATCATTGACCTTTATAGTCTCTAAATTGTTCAGCTTGGCAACAATGTGACAACGCAAGGCTTTTGCAATGCACACTGGTGACTTGGTGTGTTTTACAAAGAGTTTATATTTTACTTCTAAATATTACATTTAAACTAATATTATAACCAGCAGAATAATATTAGCATTTTGTTTTACTTTATTGTATAGTATTGTAGACATTTACTGACTGTAGCAGCTTAAATGTGATGCTACTATGGGCCTTGGAACCTGAGGCTTTTCATTTTTTATTCTTTTTAAATCAAACTTAAATTTTCTTTTTTGAAAATTAACTACCCATAGACTATAGTTGACATCTCTCAATGGCAAATATATTAGGAACATAGGAAATAGGAGCAGGAGTAAGCCATTCAGCCCCTTAAGCCTGCTCCAACATTCAACCAGATCATGGCTGATCTTATTACTCAATGCCATTTTCCTGCACTATCCCCATATTCCTTGATGCCTTTAATATCTAAAGGTCTGTCAATCTCTGACTTGAACACACTCAATGACTGAGCCTCCACAGCCCTCTGGAATAGAGGATTCCAAAGATTCATCGCCCTTTGAGTGAAGAAATTTGTCCTCATCTCAATCCTTTGTGACCTTTGCTCCTAGATCCTCCTGGCCCAGGCAAACATCCTTCCTACACCTATCCTGTCGAGCCCTGTAAGAATTTTGTACCTCTCATTCTTCTAAACATTAGAGAATAAAGTCTAATCTCCTCAATCTCTCTTCAAAGGACAATCCCACCATCCCAGGAATTAGTCTGGTGAACCTCCTTTGCACTCCCTGTATGACAAGTATATCCTTCCTTAGTTAAGGAGACCATAACGGTACACAATATTCTAGGTGTGGTCTTATCAAGTCTCTATATGATTGCAGCAAGACCTCTTTACTCCTGTACTCGAATTATGTTGCAGTAAAGGCCTACATACCATTTACCTTCTTAATTGCTGATAATTGATATGGCATTATTCAGCTGAGTTAACATTGAAGAGCTAGCAAATAGGTATGTTACATGGCTTCTTTCTGTGCTGTAAATTCCAAATTTTCTGTGATCTTTCAATGAGTACTGTACTAATCCCACAGATTACACTGTCCAAACAGATCATGATTGACCAGGCAAACTGTTATATATATTATAACAACAATGCTCCAAAAACTGAAACTGAATTTCCTTCAACATCCTTTTTTTCATTCTGGAAAATACAGTTAGGTTTTATTCAGCCTCTACCCCAATGGTCTGAAAAAAATTTCCATTTGGCAATTCATGGTTTGTGGACTCTTTCTTGCTGCTCTGTAGCATACAGAATTAGACATTAGATGAAAACTATTTAAATAAAAAACTTTCATTTCTACGAGAGACAGAATTGTTAACAATATGGTTCAATAGAACATCAAATTGGATTTGGCTTATTACGGGACCTATTCTTCTCATGAAAAAACTTGTGAATTGTTTTATTCATGAATTGCGATCATAATGAATAGTTTCATTGTAGGATGAAGCAAGGAGCAAAATATTGTACATGCTGGAAATCTGAAATAGAAACAGAAATTGCTGAAATAGAAACAATCAGCAAGTCAGGCAAGTTGGTGCTGATTCACCAGGAACAGGTCACCAGTCTGAAACATTAAACCTGATTTCCTCTCTCCATAGATGCTGCCTGACCTGAGTGTTTCCATCATTTTCTGGAGATAAAGAGGACCAGAGGAGAAAAAGAGAGGACAAGGCAAATAAACAGGAAGAGTGAAAGACTAAGGCTTCAGGGATAGAGTGTATAGGGGAAAGAAAGGAGAGGATGAGTAGAAAAATGAATGAGGTGGATGGCCTCACTTTATCACGTTTTTCTCTATATGGGGATCTCAATTTTTGTTATAGCCTTGAATTTTTGTTAATGAGGACTTGCATTATGGCAGAAGTATTTGAAACCTACTCACTGGTTCTAGTCTCCAGATGCAAATGGTTGGACATCCTTGGTCGAGGCAACCGAATGGCTAAAATTTCAAACTCTTATTGATTTCTGCCAGGTTCTTTTATTAGTCTGTAACCTGGAAGTCTTACATGAAATTGTTTTTTAAAATAATTTTTGCAACTGTACTAAACTATTTTCATCTATAAATTAGCTCTAATAGAATGTAGTAGTTTATTCAATCACATCTGCTTTTCAAATATCTCGGTTCATTAATGCTACAGCCTTCAGAAGCAGTAAAACATTACATTGTTGTTTTAAGTTAAAATATTAAGGTTTAATAAACAAAAGATGAATCAATATGTAAGTAACAGTCATATAATTACATACTTATTGACACTTAGGGTTTTGGGCATGGCTAGCAAAGGCCAGCATTTATTGATCATTCCTAGTTGCTGGTGCTGAGCCTTTTCCTGAATCACTGTTGTCCATATGATGAAGGTATTCCCACATTCCTGTTAGGTCAAGTGTTCCAAGATTTTAACCAACATAAGATGAAGAATTGGTGATATGTGTCATTATGGTATCTGAGTTGGTGGTAATGGTGTTCCTCTGCACCTGTTGTTCTTTTGTCCTTCGGTGAAGATCGTGGGTTTCAGAGGTGCTGTCAAAAACCCTTGGCAGGTTGTTGCAATGCATCCTGTGGATAGTACACATTCAGCCTGGTTTACCAGTGCTGGAGGGAATGGTGGATGGCTTTGTCCTGGATGGATATTCACTTCTTGAGGGTTATTGCAAATGTAAGGAAAACCAAAAATATTGGGCAGAATCTTGTGAAACTCCCGGGAGCAGGAAACGAGGTGGGTGGGGCTCTTAATTGAGCAGGAAGAAAAATGTCAGCTTTCTGACGGCGGGATGAAAGTTGGTTATTAAGTTGGTGGCGGACTGAGAGTGGATGGCACTTCGTGATGGCAAGAGGCAGGAATTTTTTTCATATATTAGCATGACATGCATGTTCATTAAACCATAACTTTACCAGATTAAAGGGTACTTTTGGAATTAATGACGCAGCAAACAAAAACACATGCCTTCAGATTCACGACTGGTTAAAGATGGTGCGCAGCAGGCGAGGTAGGCAGGGCCAGGGAGAGAAACCATGGGGCAGAATTTTACATCCCGTGGACAGGCACATGCCCGAACCGATCAGACGTAAAATCGCACGAGATGATGTCGGGCAAGTGATCCAATTTCATCGCATGCTCGAGCAATATTTCGCTTGGCGCACGTGCGCAAAAGTCAGAAGTGCTGACAATTAAGCAGGTAATTAAGCCCATTAATGGCACAATTGTCTTTGATTTTTCGTGGCCCATTCCAACCTTACAGTTGGCGGACCAGCAAATCGGCCAGGCGGCCTTTGCATGTTTCATCAAACCTCATCCAAGGGGAGGATGAAATCTCCATTATGAAATAAAATTAAAATAAATATCTGTGGATAGCATTTTTATGAGGTATATTTTCAGGTGCTTGATTGTGATGCATGGACATTTTTTGGCAGCTTTTTAAAGCTTTATTTAATCATGTCTGCAGCGGTCTGTCTTCAGGGAGCTCTTTCTCAGCACTCACCGCGCCCGAGGTGATGTCATCGCCCACTGTCTTCCCTCCCTGACCCTGCTTTTCAGTGCATGATTAATATTTCTCTAGGGAGAGGATTCTTGAACATCCATTGTAGCTGTGGCAAAAAAAAATCCATTGAAATCCCAGAGAAACAAAATAAAGGGCTTTCACCATAAAGGGCTTTAATTGAAACCCAATCTAATGACTTCCTCTCCACTGAGGGTGGAAGACCACTCAGCCCTTGTTTAGCCCACATGCAGCATTTTATGGCTGCGGGGAAGGTCGCCTTGTGAAGCCTGTTGGCTCTATGCTGACTTTACTTCCCCCTGTCCACCCCACCTCCCCTGCCCCTCCCTAGTGTTATTCAGTCCCTCATGAGGGACCGAGGGAGGAAACTGGACTACACCGGGAAGGACAATGTCTACCAATGGTAGGCCAAGCATGATTGTGGGGAGATCAAGGGTTATGCTGGTAAGTTCAATGGTGAAATCCTGAGAGTTGTGGGTAACAGAAGGCAGGTCAAGGATGACAGAGGGAGTGTCAAGGGTGATAGATGGCGGGTCGAGAGTAACGGGGTTACAATGTGCCCGGGGGTGCTGACTGATGGTGACAGAAGGCCCCTGCAAGATCTTTTCATTTCCTCATGAAATGTTGCTGACTACAAACCCCTCACAAACAGCCAGACTGACACTGCCAGTTGACAAAGGAGTAGATGTCTGTCCGAGTGCCATTCAGATATGATGCCTGGACCTTCACTCCTTTGAGGTAATGCTGGGAATGGTGACTTCCAGCCATCCCGGTAGCATAATTAGCCAGAGGTCTCACCTCTACTCCTTTAAGAGGCTCGCTGCTGAGGATTATGCATGGCCAGCCACTCCACCTCCTAGCAGAAGTGCCATATGCATATGGTCCTGCCATTGAGACCTGCAACATGAGAACTTTACTATTTTAAAGATACTATTTAAGTGCTATAAATTGTTTTTGCATTTCCCATCTTTGTCTTGAAAGTGCTGGGGAGGCTACGGGGAATCAGGAAGTGAGCCACTTGCTGTAGAATGCCCAGCCTGTGACATGCTGTATTAGCCATAGCATTTAAATGGCTAATACAGTTGAACTTCTGACCAATGGTGACCCCCCCCCCACCCCTCCCACTTGTTAATGGAGGGAAATTTGGCAATAGTGGTGGGGGGGCGGTGGGGTAGTTAGTCTCTCTCTTGTTAGAGATGGTCATTGCTTGGCACTTGCGTGGCGTGAGTATTACTTGCCACTTAACCCAAGCCTGGAAGCTGTCTAGGTCTTGCTGCATCTAACTATGAACTGTTTCATTGGCCAGGATTTTCCGGCCCCGTCATGGTGAGACCCGCCGTGGGAGATTTGGCAGCCCAGCCAAAAGCCCACTGCTTTTGGCAGGAGTGGACAATCCAGGCAGCGGACGGGACTGGAAAACCCTGCCCATTGTCTGAAGAATTGGGAATGGGACTGAGCACTGGATAATCCTTAGTGAACATCCCCACTTCTGACCTTATAATGGCGGAATGGTGACTGATGAAGCAGTTTGTAAGGACTTGATGGAGCGGACAGATTTCAAATTTTCAGGTGCTATATGCTCAGTCACCTTTTGGATTGCCCGCACTTAGGGGTCATTGGTCTCAGGACATTACCTGACTCCTGGTAGACAGCAGCAGAGGCGATACTTTCAGTTACTACATAGCTGAAGATGATTGGGGTCAGAATGCTACCTCAAGGAACTCCTTCAGTAGTGTCCTGGGACTGAAATCATCGCCTTCTATCAACCACAACCACCTTCCTTAATTGTGATCGGTGTGACTCAGCCTGGACAATTAGCCCCTGATAAAAACAAAAAACTGCGGATGCTGGAAATCCAAAACAAAAACAGAATTACCTGGAAAAACATCATTAGGTCTGGCAGCATCAGCGGAGAAGAAAAGAGTTGACGTTTTGAGTCCTCATGACCCTTCGATAGAACTAAGCAGAAATAGGAAAAGGGTGAAATATAAGCTGGTTTAAGGTGTGTGTTTGTGAGTGTGTGTGTGTGTGTGTGTGTGTGTGTGTGTGTGTGTGTGTGTGGGGGGGGCGGCGGGGGGGGGGCGTTGTGGGTTGGGTGGGGGGAGAGAAGTGGACTCACTTCCTCCAAATAAAAGGTGTGGCTATGGGTACCCGCATGGGCCCCAGCTATGCCTGTCTTCTTATGGGGTATGTGGAACATTCCTTGTTCCAGTCCTACTCCGGCCCCCTTCCACAACTCTTTCTCCGGTACATCGATTATTACTTCGGTGCTGCTTCGTGCTCTCGTCGGGACTTGGAAAAATTTATTAATTTTGCTTCCAATCTCCACCCCTCCATCATTTTCACGTGGTCCATCTCTGACACTTCCCTTCCCTTCCTTTACCTCGCTGTCTCAATCTCTGGTGATAGACTGTCCAGCAATATCCATTACAAGCCTACCGACTCCCACAGCTACCTTGACTACAGCTCCTCACACCCCGCTTCCTGTAAGGACTCCATCCCCTTCTCTCAATTCCTTCACCTCCGTCGCATCTGTTCCGATGATGCTACCTTCAAAAACAGTTCCTCTGACGTGTCCTCCTTCTTCCTTAACCGAGGTTTTCCACCCACGGTCGTTGACAGGGCCCTCAACTGTGTCCGGCCCATCTCCCGCACATCCGCCCTCACATCTTCTCCTCCCTCCCAGAAACATGATAGGGTCCCCCTTGTCCTCACTTATCACCCCACCAGCCTCTGCATTCAAAGGATCATCCTTCGCCATTTCCGCCAACTCCAGCATGATGCCACTACCAAACACATCTTCCCTTCACCCCCCTGTCGGCATTCCGTAGGGATTGTTCCCTCCGGACACCCTGGTCCACTCCTCCATCACCCCCTACTCCCCAACCCCCACCTATGGCACCACCCCATGCCCACGCAAAAGATGTAACACCTGCCCCTTCACTTCCTCTCTCCTCACCGTCCAAGGGCCCAAACACTCCTTTCAAGTGAAGCAACATTTTACTTGCATTTCCCCCAGCTTAGTCTACTGCATTCGTTGCTCCCAATGCGGTCTCCTCTACATTGGAGAGACCAAACGGAAGCTGGGCGACCGCTTTGCAGAACACCTACGGTCTGTCCGCAAGAATGACCCAAACCTCCCTGTCGCTTGCCATTTCAACACTCCACCCTGCTCTCTTGCCCACATGTCTGTCCTTGGCTTGCTGCATTGTTCCAGTGAAGCCCAACGCAAACTGGAGGAACAACACCTCATCTTCCGACTAGGCACTTTACAGCCTTCCGGACTGAATATTGAATTCAACAACTTTAGGTCTTGAACTCCCTCCTCCATCCCCACCCCCTTTTTGTTTCTTCCCCCTTCCTTTTGTTTTTATCCAATAAATTATATAGATCTTTCTTTCTCCCACCTATTTCCATTATTTTTAAATAATTTTAAATCTTTTATGGTCCCCCACCCCCACTAGAGCTATACCTTGAGTGCCCTACCATCCATTCTTAATTAGCACATTCGTTTAGATATATATCACCAACTTCAACACCTATGTGTTCTTTTGTTCTGTTGTCTGTGACATCTTTTGATGATCTGCTTCTATCACTGCTTGCTTGTCCCTACAACCACACCCCCCCTACACTTCTCTCCCCCCACCCAAACCCCCCCCCCACACACACACACACACACACACACACACACCTTAAACCAGCTTATATTTCACCCCTTTCCTATTTCTACTTAGTTCTGTCGAAGGGTCATGAGGACTCTAAACGTCAACTCTGTTCTTCTCCACCGATGCTGCCAGACCTGCTGAGTTTTTCCAGGTTATTCTGTTTTTGTTTTGAATTATCCCCTGATATTTGCAGTTGACTACTCGTCCAGCTACCTCCAGTGGACAAAACAACTCCAGGAATTAAGCTCTTTGTAAGTAACTTCTAAATTATAGCGATTTTTAGAAATTTCTTATCACTAATGGGAGCCCAATTAATCTTTGCTTTTCCTTGAAAATTCAGAATAACTTTTCTCTCTTTAAGTGTTTCAAACTGATAACATCTATTTGAAGTGACGCCTCACCAGACTGTTTAATTTAAACAGAAGGACTCCTTTTTTATCTTAGAAAAGAGTTACCAGGACTTTCTGGGCTCAGACAATCCCATCATACATGTACAAACTAAAACAACCGAAAAACACTCCAAGTTAGAAAGATTTCTTTCTCCAGTCCATAAGCAATAATGCTGTAATCATTCAAAGAAAGTACTTACAGTGGCTAAATTTAAAGGCTAAGTGACAAACTCTTTCCCTCTCTCTTCCTAGCAGGAATTGTTGCATTAACTCAGTGCAGGAAATACTACTAATTTTTTCCTTTCTCCAGCCCAGGACCCTGAGCTAAGTCATTTTGTGACACTAGCTGCTTTCAAACAGACAGTGAGAGATGACAGACTCCAACAACAGGAATTGCAGGGTGCAAAGTGCCCGGAAATAATCATGGATTTTACTTCATTGCATGTTACTTATGGTCAAAGGTTATACGTGGTTATCTATAGTCGTGGAAAGTGCCTCTTTTCATGAATGAAGAAGATGACAGCTGTGATGACACATGAAGGAATGAGTATGCATATCCGTAGCTATGATGAAAGTTATCAGATCAAGTGACAAGAAGAGAACATGAGACAAAGTTGCTGCTATGATCCTGAGAATTGTCAGTCATTTGATTAAAGCAAGTCATGTGCAACATAAGCATTAATCATCCTGTTTTAATTTACTCACGAAAGCACTTATAGTTAAGCCGGCATCAGGTGGTTATGCATATGCTTTGCATGTGTAGAATGAATCAGATTGACTACTTTGCATTTTTCTATTCATTCACAGAGTGGGCATCATTGGCAAGACCAGTCTTCGTTGTTTATTCCTATTTGCTGTTTGAAAAGGTGGTAACGAACCACCAGCTTGAATACAATTGAATGGTTTGCAGGGCATTTCAGAGGACAGTTAAGGGTCAACAATGTTTCTGTGGGACAGCAGATTCCCTTACCTAAATGATATTAGAGAACCAGGTGATCTTTTTTATGACAATCAAGTAGATCTATGGCTGTCATTACCAATACTAGCTTTCAATTCCAAATTTATTTAGTTCAATTTAAATTCCACAACTGCCGTGGAAGGGTTTGAGCTCGTGTTTCAAGACCATCAGTCCAGTCCTCTAGATTATTAGTCGCATAACACAATCACTATGTCACTGTACCCTTGTGTGTATGTTTCATCCATCACAAAATCTATTATTGTGGGAAGAATTTTCCCGTTGGTGAGCAGGGGCGGGGCCCGTTCGCCGACATGTAAAATTGGGCAGGCGTCCCGATGTCACCGCGCGTCCTTTAGATTTTCAGCTCGGTGGGTGCGTAGCTGACTCGGCTGCATGCCCGCTGAACTGTCAAAGGCCTATTAAGGCTATTTAAAACCTAATTAATTCAATTTAATGGGTGCCTGTCCAACCTTAAGGTTGGCGGGCAGGCGAAGAGCCCAGGCGGCCTTTGCATTTTTCATGAAACCTCATTCACGGGCGGGATGAGGTTTCATGAAGTGTTTTTAAATCTAATAAAAATTTATACTTTCATTCTTTGACATGTCCCAACTCATGTGATAGTGGCACATGAGGGGACATGTTTTAAAAGTGTTAAAAACCTTTATTTAAAACTTTAGCACTGAAACAAATCTCCCTGAGACACCTCCGTGCCTTGGGGAGGTTTCTGCGCTTTTTTGCGAGCATGTGCAAAAGAGCACAGGGAACCTTTCAGGTAATCCGCCCCCCGCCCACACAGGGAGCACTCAGCGTTTCCGGGTGAGCGTCATGCTGGACGGGCCTTAATTGGCCCGCTCACGTAAAATGGCTGCGCATCCCCGATCTGGAGCACCGATCGGGTTCACGCCCGCCCCCCCACACAACCACACCCCCCTCCCCCCAACGGGGGGAAACTTAAGGCCTGTACTTCATAAATAAACTAGATCTTTTAAAAAGTATCCCTCACAAATCAAGATCAAATAATAAATCTAGAACCGCAGGAGTCAGCAGAGAAGGAGGCCACTTGGCTCAATGTGCTTACTGCGGTTCTTGATTAGGGCATTGCAATCCCATTGCCCTTCTCTCTCCCATTACATTAATTGTATCTGACTCCACTTCAAACATTTGTCCAAACTTCCCTTAAAGGGTGTGCTGATCTGTGCCTCAACCATTCAATATGACAAATATTTCCATACTCAAACAACTCTCATATGTAAAAATAAAGCTCCGAACAACTCTCCTTGTTCTCTCGGTGACAGTTTTATACTCATGACCCCTTATCACTAATTCCCCAAGCATTGAATTTGTCTTCTCCTATACAAACTGCCAAAACCCTTAGTCATTTTAAAAACCACCTATTAAATCTGCTCTCAGCCTTATGTGCCTGAGAGGAAAAAGCCCCAGTATCTCAAGTCTCACCTCATAACTGTAGTTTCCTATCCTTGGCATGCTGCAAACTCTCAATGCCTTTAATGTGCTTTCTATAATGGAGCATTCAAATCTGCACACAGTACTCTATAACAGTATGTCCTTGCCAATGTTCTGTACAAATTTATAATTACTTCTTTACTCTTGTGCTCTTTAGGTGCTATTTATAAATCACATGATATTGGCCTTATGGCTTTGTCTCTCTGCACTTGCAGTTTCAGGGAATTATGAATTTGAACACCAAGTCTCTTTATTTAGCCACAGCCCTTCAGTATCTTTCTATTGAAAGCATATCTCCATTTCTTTTTTTCTCCTAAATTGTATTACATCATACTAATCCACATTGAAATATATTGCCCATCTGTCTGCTCATTCAACTAAATTTTCTATGCCACTTGAAGTATTTTGCTTTGCCAACCCTCAGTCAAACTGACAGTAACTTTAAGATTGTGCTTTCTATGCCCATCCAAATGACTTATATATACTAAGAACAATGGAGGGCTCAACACCTACTGCCTCCTTCTGGGCACCGCACTTTGTTCCACCTTTCTCACCTCTACTTTAAAAACCTCATTGTCTCCAACAACAATCTGCATTTATATTGCGCCTTTAACATAACAAAATATCCCAAGGAACTTCAGAGAAGTGTAATCAGACAAAAAGTGACCCCCACCGAGCCAAAGGAGATGACATTAGGACAGGTGACCAACTGATTGGTCAAAGAAGTTAGTTTTAAAGCAGGATCTTTAAAAAAGGAGGGGTGAAGAATTTTAGTGAGGGTATTACAACACCCGAGACCTGGACAGCCGAAGACATAGGGCCAATGGTAGGGCGGAGGAGGAAGAGGCCAGAATTGGAAGAGTAAAGCTCAGGCCCCACACTCCGAAATTCTCTCCCTGAACCCCTGCGCCTCTCTTTTGATGTCCCTCATGCCCATATATTTTATCAAGTTTTTGATCGTCCATTCTAACATCATCTTCTTTGGGATGGCATCTATTTTTTTGATTATGCTTCTATGAAGCACTTTGGGATATTTTTTCTTTGTCAAAGGCACTATATAAATGCAAGTTGTTATTGCTGTTAATCTCAATGGCAAACTTTGGTTGCACATATGGCTTTATGTTATAAATGTACTCATGGCACCTTTGAATAATATTGAACGTCACAAGTGGATGGCACAGTAAATTAGAAATCTCTATTTTATCCTCCTAGGCCTTGATTGAAATTTAAGCTAAATTGATGGTTTGAAGGCAGTCAAAGTAGGTGAATCTGCAGCAGAGAACCATCCACGGTTCTGGATTAGTAGTCGATAGCAATTTTGTGTAGGGAAGGCTTAGGTTGGCTGATATGATTAGTTGAAAAGTTCACGTAAGCTCAGTCAGATGTGTTCTGTGATGGTTGGATTTAAAGGATTTGTAGAGCTGAGAACAGGGAGTTTTACTCTACCTCTGGCCCTGCTATATCTGATCTTGGAATACTGAATTCTCACAGACTATGCTGAGAGAATTGAACTGTGTCTAATTCCCAAGAATACACATCTTTTACCTTGACTTTAAAATAAATAAACACGTAAGCAGGAAGTTGATTTAGTTAAAGATCATGTCTTGAGGTAACATCGTAACAATCCAATAAATCCCAATGACCTGCCATCTTAGTAATTGTACCAGAAACACTGAAGTACACCGTGTGCACAACCAAATCTGTTCACAATGACCTTTAATGCTTTTTAATGAGGTTCCAGAATTGCCTTTCATTATGTAAAACCTTTACATTCAGAAGGCAAGTTTAACGTAACGAATACACCTGATAAAGTGTACATTTTTAAATTAGTTTTCACCTATGTATTACATCCATTATTACATTCTATGACACTAATTTCACCAAGTTTCAAAAACTAAGACTTAACTTTATATTGTTTTCATTTTTTTTTCCACACAATTTTCTCCTAAAGGCACTTATTCATGCTGGAGAACAGTGCTACAGGGTGTCACAGCTCTCTGCTATCTTGTTTAACTGGGCAATCTTAATGAGTGGTCCTTGATAGTGAGTGTCAGGCTACATGAGTCAGTCAGCCACTAAATGTGTAACTGAGCTGAAGAAGCCTCAATATATATCTTCCAATCTTCTTTCCATTCCTCTCATACAGTGTGTTTTAACTTTAAAAAAAAAATAGCCTTAGCATTTCTTGCAAACGTCTATATGGTCCAGAAACTCGTGAGTGCTCAGGAAGGTGTATCCTTTTCTGGAATGATGAGGTTTGAAGTTCCTGAGATATTGGGCCTCAGAACTTATTGTCATAGAGTTACTGCAGCAAAGACTGGATGAAGTATGAAGAAAAATTGTGCTGCTGCTAGCACTACAGTGGTCCTCAGGAAATTGGGCAGATCCATGGGTCAGACTGAAGTTGTGACTGACGTAGGGGATCCAGAACAGAGATTGGGGCACCTGGCATTGCGACTGCCAGGAAAGAAATTAGAGGCTGAGTGGAGGATTGGGAGTTGGGAGTGCCTTCATGAAATGCAGGTTTGACACCAGCCTTGCCATTATGGAGCTCAACACTCCAACTATTGCCATCTTTTAACCACGCATGGCTGAACACAATTTCAGCAGCAGGAAGGACTGCCCGCAATCTCTACTTAAAGCGATCATAAACTGTTTTCAGGTTAGTTGCTGATTGTTTTTTATTGATTATTGCTACAATTGTACAAATGTTTGGTCCTTTCTAGGGTAGACTGCAGGTAGTGGTGTGACAGGTGCCAAATGTCTTGTCCTGTCTTGAAGGCTTCTGCATAAACCAGTTACTCCCAGTTGTGGGTACAGTAGTTGGCATTCATCCTGGAATGCAGCATGACTGACAGAATGAGCAGAGGGCATGAGGAATAGGGCAAGCTGCTGAAAGAAGGAGGAAGAGGAGACGGAGGGGGATGGTTCTCAGCAAGAAGCCATATACATCCAGCTTGTTCAGGAAGCAATTTTCCTACCTGAATCCTAGTGGAAAGTTAAAAACAAAATACTGTGGATGCTGGAAATAAGATGTAGGAGCAAAAGTAGGTCATTCAGCCCATCGAGTCTGCTCCACCATTCGATGAAATCATGGCAGATCTAATAATCCTCAACTCCACTTACCTGCCCTTTTCTCATAACCCTTGATTCCCTTATCGCTTAAAAATGTCTATCTCAGCCTTGAATATAATTAACAACCCAGCCTCTACAGCCCTATGTGGTAAAAAAATTCCACAGATTTACTACCCTCTGAGAGAAGAAATTCCTCCTCATCTTTGTTTTAAATGGGCCTTACTTTGAGATTATGCCCTCTGGTCCTAGACTTTCCCACGAGGGGAAACAATCCCTCAGCATCTACCCTGTCAAGCCCCTAAGAATCTTACATGTTTCAAAAAGGCCACTCTCATTCTTCTAAATTCCAATGAGTACAGGCCCAACCTAATCAACCTTTCCTCATGAGAAAATCCCTCTATACCCAGAATCAACCTAGTGATCCTTCTCTGGACTGCCTCCAATGCCAGTATATCTTTCCTTAGATAAGGGACCAAAACTGTTCGCAGTATTTTTGGTGTTGTCTGACTAGTGCCTTATACAGTTTTAACAAGATTTCCCTATTTTTATATTCCATTCCCTTTGAAATAAAGGCCAACATTCCATTTGCCTTCCCTATTACCTGTTGAACTTGTATGTTAGCTTTTTAGGATTCATGCACAAGGACTCCCAAATCCCTCTGTTCTGCAGCCTTCTGCAGTCTTTCTCCATTTAAATAATATTCCGCTCCTCTATTCTTCCTGCCAAAGTGCATAACCTTACATTTTCCCACATTATATTCCATCTGCCACTTTTATGCCCATTTCCTTAACCTGTCTATATCCCTCTGTAGACTCCATGTGTCATCCTCACACTTGCCTTCCTACCTATTTTAATATCATTCACATAATTTGGCGATAGTACATTCACTTCCTTTATCTAAGTCATTGATATATGTTGTAAATAACTGAGGCCCCAGCACTGATCCTTGTGGCACTCCACTCCATCCTGAAAATGCTCCCCTTGTCACAATTCTCTGTCTTCTATTAGTTAGCCAATCCTCTATCCATGCTAATATACTATCCCTAACACCATTAGCTCTTATCTTATTAAGTAGCCTTATGTGCGGTATCTTATCAAGCACCTTTTGGAAATCCAAATATATTACATCTACTGGTTCTCCTTTATCTATCCCGCTTGTTACCTCCTCAAAGAATTCTAGTACATTTGTCAGCCATGGTTTTCACTTCATGAAGCCATGCTGACTCTGCTTGATTAGATTATGTAATTCTAAATGCTCTGCTATTACATCCTTTATAATAGACTCTAAGCTAACAATAGGCTAACTGGCCTATAGTTATCTGTTTTTTGTCTCCCTCCCTTTTTGAATAAAGGTGTTACATTGGCAATTTTCCAATCCTCTGGGACTTGGAAGATTATTATCAGTGCATCCACTATCTCTGTATCTATTTCCTTTAATATCTAAGATGCAACCCATCAGATCCAGGGGACTTATCAGCCTTTAGCCTCATTAGTTTCCCTAGTACTTTTTCTCTAGTGATAGTTATTTATATTTATTTCCTCCCCCTCTTTTGCCCCTTGATTATTTAGCATTGGAATGCTATTAGACTCTCCTACCATGAAGACTAAAGCAAAGTATTATTCAACTCCTCTGCCATTTCCTGGTTCCCAATTATTATTTCTCCAGTCTCATTCTCTAAGGGGCCTATGTTCACTTTGGTCTCTCTTTTCCTTTTTGTATACTTAAAGAGGGTATGTAAAAAAGGCTGTTTTTATTTTACTTGCTAGTTTACCCTCAAAGTTTATTTTGTTCCTTTTTTTTGTTAATCTTTTGTGGTTTTTAAAACTTTCCAAATCCTCTGGCTTGCCATTAATCTTTGCCACATTGTATGTATTTTCTTTTAATTTGACACTATCCCTAACTTCCTTGGTTAACCATGGTTTGTTTTTCCTCATCTTGGAATCCTTCTTCCTCATTGGGTTATATCTTTGTTGTGAGTCATGAACTATTTCCTTAAACATCTGCCATTGTTCATCAACTGTTTTTTCTGCTTAAACCCTATCCCAGTCCACTCCAGCCAACTCTGCCCTCATTCCTTTGTAATTACCCTTATTTAAGTTTAGTACAGTTGTTTCCAACCCAAGTTTCTCACTCCCAAACTGAATGCTAAATTCTACCATATTATGGTCACTGTTTCCTAGGGAATCCTTTACTCTGAGATCATTCATTAAACCTGCCGCATTACATATTACCAGATCCAAAATAGCCTGATCCCTGGTTGGATCCACAACCTTTTGTTCTGGAAACCATCCCGAATACACTCTATGAATTCTTGCTTGTGGCTACCTCTGCCAATTTGATTTTCTCAATCTACATGAAGATTAAAGTCACTCATAATTAATGCACTGCCCCCTTTTTTACATGCCCTCATTATTTCCTGATTTATTCTCTGTACTACGGTATAGCAACTGTTGGGCGGGCCTACAGACTATTCCAAACAGTGTCTTCTTCCCCTAGTTATTTCCTACCTCCACCCATGTAGATTCTACATATTCTTGCTACCGTACTAATTCCATCTCGGCCATTAACAGTGAGAGAGTTCGAGAGAAGCAGCGGGGCCATTAACAGTAAGAGAGCGGGAGGAGCAGCTGGGCCATTAACAGTGAGAGAGCGAGAGAAACATTGTGGCTCTTAACAGTGAGAAAGTGCGAGAAATACAAGGCCTTTAACAGTGAGAGAACGAGAAGAGCAATGAGTCCATTAATGGTGAGAGAGTGAGAGGAGCAGTGTGGCTATTAAAAGTGAGAGAGTGCAAGAAAAAGCAAGGCCTTTAACAGTGAGAGAGGGAGAAGAGAAGCAGGGCCATTAACAGTGAGAAAGCGAAAGAGCAACGGGGCCATTAATAGTGAGAGAGCGAGGCGAGCAGCGAGGCCAATAACAGCGAGAGGGCAAGAGGAGCACCAGACCATTAACAGTGAGAGAGCAAGAGCAGCAGTGTAGCTTTTAATAGTGAGACAGTGCGAGAAATAGCAGGGCCTTTAACAGTAAGAGAGCAGTATGGCCATTGACAGTGAGAGAGGGAGAGGAGCAGTGGGTCCTTTAACAGTGAGAGAAAGAGATAAGCAGTGTGGCCATTATCAGTGATATATGAGAGGAGCAGCATGGCCTTTAACAGTGAAAGAGCAAGAACAGCACTGTGGCTATTAATAAAGAGAGGGCGAGAGGAGCAACGTGGCCATTAACCATGAGTGAGTGAGAGGAACAGCGGGGCTATTAACAGTGAGAGACTGAGAGGAACAGCGGGGCTATTAACAGTGAGAGAGTGAGAGGAACAGCGGGGCTATTAACAGTGAGAGAGTGAGAGGAGCAGTGGGGCTATTAACAGTGAGGGAGCGAGAGGAAAGCGGGGCCATAAACAGTGAGAGAGCGAGAGGAGTAGCGGGGCCTTGAACAATGAGAGAGTGAGAGGAGCATTGGGGCTATTAGCAGTGAGAGAGCGAGAAGAGTAGCGGGGCCATTAACAGTGAGAGAGCGAGAGGAGCAACGGGGCTATTAATGGTGAGAGAGTGAGAGGAGCATCTGGGCTATTAACAGTGAGAGAGTGCGAGGAGCAGTGTGATCTTTAACAGTGAGCGAGTGAGACAAGCAGTGGGGCCACTTACAGTGAGAGGGTAAGGGAAGGGTGAGAGGCCAATGATGAGCTCGGAGAGCAACTGGTTGGTGAGTGTGATTTGTGAGTATTTCTAGGCTTAAATGCAAAATTAATCATTAGTTTGTGTTTAGGTGTCTAGTCTTTTTATTCTTTTCTCTCTATATCTTAAAAATAACTTGTTAAGCATTAGATCAATACTGGTGTGCAAAAACATTACAATAATGTGTAAAGAATGGGGGATTCTTCAAGTGTGATGAGCAGAGATACCAGAGTGATTAATTAAGTAATTATAAAAAATACAAAAGCGATGGGGGGACAGGTGACGTGTTGCTGCCGCAGTGTTTGGGTGCTGCTGGACTCCAAGGTGATCCAGAGCGAACACATCTGTCGTAAGTGTTTGCAGCTCAAGGAACTTTGGACCTGAGTTAAGGAGCTGGAGTCCGAGCTGCAGGCATTGTGCCACATCAGGGAGGGGGAAAGTTACCAGGACACTTTGCTCCAGGAGGCGGTCACACCCCTCAGATTGCGGAGAAAGCAGGAAAGAGGAGTTAAGGATTATCAATTCAGCCATGATCTTATTGAATGATGGAACAGACATGATGGGCCTAATTCTGCTCCAATGTCTTATGGTCTTATGGCCCTGCTACTCCTCTACCTCTTTCACTGTTAATAACTCCTCTTCTCCCCTCGCTCTCTCACTGTTAATGGCCCCGCTGCTCCTCCTGCTCTCTCACTGTTAAAGGCCCTACTGCTTCTCTCGCTCTCTCACTGGTAATAACCCCTCTTATTCGCTCTCTCTCTCACTGTTAATTGCCCTGCTGCTCCCCTTGCTCTCTCACTGTTAAAGGCCCTGCTGCTTCTCTCACTCTCTCACTGTTAATAGCCCCACTGTTCCTCTCACTATCTCACTGTTAAAAGCCCTGCTGCTTCTCTCGCTCTCTCACTGGTAATAGCCCCACTGCTCCTCTCGTTCTCTCACTGTTAAAAGCCCCGCTGCGCCTCTCACTCTTTCACTGTTAATAGCCCCACTGCTCCTCTCGCTCTCTCACTGTTAAAGGCCCCGCTGCTCCTCTCACTCTCTCACTGTTAATAGCCCCGCTGCTCCCCTCGCTCTCTCACTGTTAAAGGCCCTGCTGCTCCTCTCGCTCTCTCACTGTTAATAGCCCCTCTTCTCCCCTTGCTCTCTCACCGTTAAAAGCCCCGCTGCTTCTCTTGCTCTCTCACTGTTAAAAGCCCTACTACTCCCCTCACTCTCTCACTGTTAATAGCCCCACTGCTCCCCTCGCTCGCTCATTGTTAAAGGCCCTGCTGCTTCTCTCACTCTCTCACTGTTAATAGCCCCACTGTTCCTCTCACTATCTCACTGTTAAAAGCCCTGCTACTTCTCTCGCTCTCTCACTGGTAATAGCCCCACTGCTCCTCTCGTTCTCTCACTGTTAAAAGCCCCGCTGCACCTCTCACTCTTTCACTGTTAATAGCCCCACTGCTCCTCTCGCTCTCTCACTGTTAAAGGCCCCGCTGCTCCTCTCACTCTCTCACTGTTAATAGCCCCGCTGCTCCCCTCGCTCTCTCACTGTTAAAGGCCCTGCTGCTCCTCTCGCTCTCTCACTGTTAATAGCCCCTCTTCTCCCCTTGCTCTCTCACTGTTAAAAGCCCCGCCGCTTCTCTTGCTCTCTCACTGTTAAAAGCCCTACTACTCCCCTCACTCTCTCACTGTTAATAGCCCCACTGCTCCCCTCGCTCGCTCATTGTTAAAGGCCACACTGCTCCTCTCTCTCCCTCACTGTTAATAGCCCCGCTGCTCCTTTCACTCTGTCTCTGTTAAAAGCCCCGCTGCTCCTCTCACTCTCTCACTGTTAATAGCCCTGCTACTCCTCTCACTCTCTCACTGTTAAAAGTCCCACTGCTCCTCTCACTCTCTCACTGTTAAATGGCCCTGAAGAAAAGTCATAGGGACTGGAAATGTTAACTCTGTTCCTCCTTCCCCAGATGCTTTTGACCTGCTGTGTTTTCCCAGCATTTGCTGCTTTTATTCCAGTGGAAAGTGTTTGAGATGTCCGAATTTCAGTAGGGATGTCCTCACTGAAATCTGTCACATGCTACAGGCACAACTGCAACCTCAGAGCAGGGTGACGATGGCATTGGCAGTGGCTGACAGCGGCCATGAACCATTACGCATGGGTTGTTCCATGCTGGAGCTGGGAATATTTACATCAGCAGTTTGTCATCCACTGTTGTGTAAGGTGGGGTTATTGAGGCTCTGTATTAAAAAAGCTGAGTACATTTAATTTCATATTGCAAGAGAGCAACAGGTAGAGTGGGCATTCGACTTTGCAAGGATTGCGGACATCCCTATAGTGTAGGGTGCCATTAACTGCATGCATGTTGCTTTGCAAGTGCTGCATGTCAACTCTGAGATGTCCTGCAACAAAAAGGGATTCCAGTCCCTCAATGTCCAGCTGGTGTGTGACTATACATTGTAAACCATACAGGTAAATATTTGGTAGCTTGGCACAAGTCATGATGTCATGATGTCTTTGTTCTGTGGCAGCCTGTTGTGGGTTTGAACCATGACCAAACACCAAAGAGTGGCTACTAGGTGATAAGGGCTATCCACCGACAATGTGGCTGATGAAATCAACATGCAACCCACACACATGTGGGAAGCATGTATACAATCAAAATCATGCTGCCGCAAAAAATGTGTTGGAGCAGATTATTGCTGTGCAGAAACAATGCTTCTGTTGCCAGGACAGCTCCAGAGGAGCCCTACAGTTCAGCGGAGCAGGTGCACAACCTCTCCACCATGAGTGCACAGCCCCTGCCACCAACTATGTAACAAGCAGCTGAGAAGGAGGAAGAGGAAAGGAGGAGGCCACTTAGATGGCCCCTTTCTGGCTGGGCTGTCCTTGCCTCTGCTACATAGCATCACAGTGTCTGTTTGGCCACTATGCAAAAATAAAAGCCACTACAAAATAATTCATTCCAAATTAAAATTAAAAATCAAGGTATGCCATATTGCATACAAATGTCGAATTACCCTTGTGCATTGCAGTGCTTGTCTTCTATGTACCATTTCTTGTCCTGGTGTCTCTATGCAGTGCTATCCTATTGGCTGCAGCATGACTGGTGGAAGACTGCTGATTTTTACTGAGGGAGAATGCAAATGGCCTTGGAGGGTGACCTTGAAGGCCCAAATTTGGCCTGCACCATCTCAGCATGGGCAGCAGAAGTCTGGGCAACAACAGAAAATGCTGGAGATACTCAGCAGACCACGCAGACCTGCAGAGAGAGAAACAGAGTTAACGTCACAGGTCAATGGCCTTTCATCAGAACTGAGCTGATAGCAACAACAGCATTGGTGGAGTGCCAGTGGTGGGAGGACAAATGCTGTTATCCTGAGAGGGAAGCAGGTTTGTGCTTCATGGGGTGACTGTCAAACGTCCAGGGTGACCCTCAGCAATCCCAGTAATCAGTTGGACAGATTGCTGGGCAGCTGTGATACCCTGAAAGCCCCCTTTGAACTCTAGTATCTGCAGCCATGATGGCTACAGTCTGTACTTGCATGACACGCAGATGTACAGATTAGGAGCAGGAGTAGGCTACTCAGCCCCTCAAGCCTGCTCTGTCATTCCAAAAAATCATGGCTGATCTGATTGTAAATTTCCACCTAACTCCGATAACCTTTCACCCCCTTGTTAATCAAGTACCTATCTACCTTTGTCTGAAAAATATTCAATGACCCTGCTTCCACTGCCTTCTGAGGAAGGGAGATTGAAAGACTCACTACCTTCTGAGAAAAGCCATTCTCCTCATCTATGTCTTAAATGGCCAATCCTTATTTTTAAACAATGACCCCTAGTTCTAGATTTTCCCACAAAATGAAACATCCTCTCCAATTCCACCCTGTCAAGACCCCTCAGGATCTTAAAGGTTTCGATCAAGTTGCTATTTACTCTTCTAAACATGGATACAAGCCTAGCCTGACTAGCCTTTCCTCATAAGACAACCCACCCATTCCTGGTATTAGTGTAGTCAACCTTCTCTGAACTGCTTCTAAAGCATTTAGGCTCTTCCTTAAATCAGGAGACCCATACTGTACTTAGTACACCCGACGTGGCCTCACCAAGTTCCTGTATAACTGAGGCAGAACCTCCCTACTTTTATATTCAATTCCCCTTGCAATAACTGGTAACATTCTATTAGCTTTCCTAATTACTCATTGTGCCTGTGTACTAGCCTTTTGTGATTCATTCACTATGACATCCAGATCCCTCCGAATCTCAGAGCTCTGCAATCTCTTGTCATTTAGATAATATGCTTCTTTTTTATTCTTCCTGCCAAAATGAAAAATTTCACATTTGCCCACATTATATTCCAACTGCCAGATTTTTGCCCACTTACTTAACCTATGTATGTCCCTTTGTAGCCTCCTTATGTCCTCTTCACAACTTATTTCCCTACCTATCTTTGTGGTCATCAGCAAATTTAGCAACCATACCTTCAGTCCCTTCATTCAAGTCATTTATATCAATTGTTAAAAGTTGAGACCCAGGCACTGATCCCTCTGACACACCACTGCAAACCAGAAAAAGACCCATTTATGCCTACTCTCTGTTTCTTGTTAACTAGCCAATCTTCTATCCATGCCAATATGTTACCCCCTACACATTGAGATTTTATTTTCCATAATAACCTTTGTCGTGGCATCTTATCAAAAGCTTTCTGGAAATCTAAGTACAGTAGATCCCTTTATTCACAGCACTTGTGACTCCTTCAAAGACCTCCAAAAAATTGGTCAAGCATGATTTCCCTTTCACAAAACATGTTGACTCTGCCTGATTTGCCTTGAATTTTTCTAAGTGCTCTGCCACAACATCTTTAATAATAGCTTCTAACATTTTCCATATAACCCATGTTAAGGTAAATGGTCTGTAGTTTCCTGCCTTCTGTCTCCCCTTTTTGAGTAAAAAAGTTACATTTGCTATTTTCCAATCTAATGAATCCTTTACCGAATCTAGGGAATCTTGGAAAATTAAAATCATTGCATCAACTATGTTACTAGCCACTTCTTTCAAGACCCTAGGATGAAGTCCACCAGGACCCGGGGACTTGTCAGCCTGCAGTTCCAATAGTTTTCCAAGCACCACTTCCCAGGTGATTGTAATCTTCCTTCCTTCCTTCCATTTCTTGATTTACAGCTATTTCTGGGATATTACATGTATCCACTATAATGAAGACCAATGCAAAATTCCTGTTCAGTTCATCTGCTGTCTCCTTATTTTCAATTATTAATCCCCCCAGACTCACTTTCTATGGGACCAATGCTCACTTTGTTAACTCCTTTATTATCTGTAGAAACTTTTACTATCCCTCTTTATATTTCTAGCTTGCTTCCTCTTATACTCTAATTTTTCCCTCCTTATTAATCTTTTTGTCATTCTTTGTTGTTCTTTATATTCTATCCAATCTTCTGACCTGCCACCCATCTTCACCTAATTATATGCTTTTTCCTTAAGTTTGATACTATCTTTAACTTTTTTAGTTAAGCACAGAAGATGGGCCCTCCCCTTGGAATTTTTTTCTCCATGGAATATATCTATTCTGTGTATTCTGAAATATCTCTTTAAATGTCTGCCATTGCATCTTTATTGAACTATTCCTTAACCTCCTTTGCTGATTCACTTTAGCTAGCTCTGCTTTTATGCCCTCATAATTGCCCTTATTTAAGTTTAAGGTCTTTGACCCACTGTTCTCTCCCTCAAACTGAATGTAAAATTCAATCATAAAATAATTACTACTTTTCCAGTTTAAAAATAAAAGTGCTTTTTGTCAGATGGAAACAGTCATTGTGATGGGCATGTAGACCATTGCCAGTAATCATTTTTAAACTTGAAGTTTGTTTTTATATGCTCACGTTTTTTAAAGCTATGTAAAATACTGTAAAAATTTGATGAGGTTATCAATTAATCCTATCTCATTGTATGATACGTCCAGAAAAGCCTGCCCTCTGGTTGGCTCCAGAATGTGCCGTTCTAAGAAACTATCCTGAGAACATTCTATGAACTCTTCATCTACGTTACCTTTGCCAATCTGATTTTTCCAGTCTATGACTGGGATTTTCCATTCCTGCCAGTGTCAGGTGTGATTGGTGGCGTGAGTGGACAATATGGTGCAATCGGTTTCATGACGGCATAAAACCAGTCTGCGATCGTCTAGTCAGCCTGCAGGTGGCAGGCAGCATTTCCCACCATCAGACGTTGGGAACCTCACTGTAATACATCTGCATATCATTATTAGGCCTGCCCACTGGAATTGTCCCCACCCCATTGTATCACCCGTCCACTTTGGTGGAACAGCACATCAACAGGCGTACACTTGGCAGGCTGCACTTTGAGGGGAACTCGGAGGTGAGTACACAGTAACGAGTGCAGTGCTCACCAGGGTTGCCTGTTGGACTTCTAGCTTGAGAAGCGTTGGGGGTGGGGGTGAGGGATTCAAGGGCAGTCCTGCCATTGAATATAGCACACAAGCATTTGGAGCAGTGGGGGAGTAGGATGGGCGGGGGAAGTGGTGATGCATTAAGGAAACCTGTAAAAAGTGACCATTCTTCTACAGCTGAGACAGTTCAGGCGCAGCCACATTGATATCTTGGCTTATCTGCCCACTCAAGTAACACAGAGGCATCAAGGTGCCATCAAATGCTCCAGAGCTTTTCACTCCCTGTGCACAGACTGCAAACTAATGACCATTTTAGTGGCCTACAGAACAGTTGGATGACTGCATATGTTGCTAAAGCTGGCCATGGAGAAGTCACTGGTGGAGGTGCTCACAGCTCCTTGCAATGTCAGCATCCCGGTTTGGACCAGTCTCCTGGATGGTTCAAGCTAACAGTGCAGCCTTGCAGTGCGGGTTAGGAGAATGCCCGCGCCTGAGCTGAGGGCACAGCATGTAGTCCAGTGGACAAAGCTGCTGCCAATCAGTCAGGTGGAGTGGGCATGTGGGTGGGGTTTCAGGCAGCCATGCATTGCGCTAATCTCTGGGCACCCAAGTGGTGGCCAACACTCTACTGGAAGCATTAAGGGGCCTTCGCACTTAACCAGGACAGGTTCTTAGTACACCCATGCTAACCCATGTATATCTCTCTCTCTTTCATCCTGCAGGAGGAGTACATCAGGATCACGGAACCTGGTGAACTAGCTGTTTGCCTGATGGCTTAGAGAGAGCGAAGATGATGGAGGAGAGAGCAACTGAGGCTCCTGGCTGCACAGAGGCAGGAGCAGCTACCTCAAGAAGAAGGGGCGCAAGCTGCCAAAGAGCCACAGCAAGCTGTCACTGGTCAGGGCCTAATGACACCCAGGGTCCATAGACGCTGGCTTTCATTCCTGCAGTTGACTGAGAACCAGTGTTGGTGAGGACTGTGCATGTCTAGGGAACTGGTCAGTTACACCTGCCAATTACTGCAGGATTTGGCACCAAAGGGGCATGGAGGGCATCCACTGCCTGTGGGCCTGAAAGTGACCGTGGTGCTCAATTTCAATGCCAGTGGCTCCTTTCAGGGCTCCACAGGTGACCTCTGTGGGATTTCACAAGCCTCCACCCACAAATGAATTCAGGAGTTCATGGATGCCATCTCCGTGAGGGCACACAACTCTGTGCTTTCCACCTGGGACCAGGACAGCCAGGATGCAAGAGCAATTGGATTTGCCCAGATCTCGGGTTCCCCACAGGTGCAGGGTGGCATCGACTGCACTCATGTGACGCTCAGATCTCCATCGCAACAAGGGGTCAATTACATCAACCACAAGGGATTCCACTCACAAAACGTGCAGCTGGTGTGCGACCACCACAAACGTATCCTGCAGGTGTGCGCACGGTTTCCAAGGAGTGTGTATGATGCCCACATCCTCAGTCACAGATCCCTGAAGTCTTCCCAGGTCCACAGAAGCTGCAGGGATAGCTCCTCGGGGACAAGGGTTACCCGCAGAGGCCATGACTGATGACACCTGTGAGGCAGCCTCAGACTGCAGCAGAGCGAAGGTATAATGAGGCTCATGCAGCAGCTTGCAACTTGGTGGAGCAAACCATCAGGATGATGAAGATGTAGTGCCTGGACCAGTCTAGTGGAGACCTGCAATATAGTCCACAGAGGGTGTCATGTATCATCATCATCTGCTGCGCCCTTTACAACCTCATGCTGCAACAGGGAGATGAGCTGGCTGAGCAGGAGATGCAGGAGCTGGAGGTCTCCTTGGATGAGGAGGACACCGATGGGGATGAGGGTGAGGAGGTCCTCGAAGGCAGCAATGATGGGGATGAGGCCCTAGCACTGGCCAGACAAGGCAGGCACACTTGGGAGGTCCTCATAGCTGCTAGGTTTGTAGAGGATGGTGACGACATGCAGTGGAGTGACCCCCATAAATCCTCACATCGCATCTGTGAACGTTTGACTCCAGTCTGGCTTATGGCAGCACAAATACCCTCTGTGAGAATACTCCTATCATGGAGACGCAGTGGGGGCATTAATAATTGCTTAATTGCAGGGGGACGATGACGACATGCAGTGAGGACACTCCATAGATCTTCACATAGCCTCTGAGAATGTCTGACTCCTGTCTGGCCGAGGGCAGCTCGCTTGCGCTCTTGTGATCATGGTCATATCATAGAGATATAGCCATGAAACTTCAAAAGCACCTGATGCTTTTTCCGCCTTCAGCACCACAGCCCTTCAGGAGCAGAGCGTCACTAGTCACAGATGCTGAAGAGATGGGGGTCAGCCCCACTGTAAACGTGCTGAGAGCACACAGAGAAAATGATCGAACTCTGTGGCGCCTGTCCACTACATTCTGGCACAATGATGAGCACCGTCGAGGTACAGACATCAGTAATGTGTCCAGGGAGTGTGAGGCCAGACCATCACTTTGGCCTGAAGGCCGCACAAAGCACAGGGAAGAGGCCCTGGACTGAAACACCTGCCTTTTATCTTGTGCAGAAAGGTTTCACATCTGAATGACACAAATACTGCTTATCAGAACAAGGAGCCATAGGCAGGGAGACATTCTTGAGAGTTTATTGACAAAAGTGAACATTATGGACAAGTAATTAACACCCGTGCCCAGGCTGTGCAACTAATTCTCCTTAACTTTCCTAACCCTGCCGCTACGTCTTGCTGCTCCCCAGACATCCACAGTGGAGGTGGAGGCAGCCTGCTGACTGTGATGCCCTGCCTGTGATGACTCTGGAAGGTGTCCTCTGGAGGACCGAGACTTGGAGGGCCCCTTCCTGCTTTCAGGGTCCTGCTGTGTGGCAGTGACACCCTCCTCAGCCTGTGGAGCTGCTGAGGTCACAGGAAGTGGGGAATTGGATGTGCCAGACACTCCCGGAGTCACCTGAATGGTTGGCCCTGGGGACTGTACCTGCTGATCCTCCTCCCAATGTGTGCCCAAGGGCCCCTGACTAACTCCTTGAGATGAAAGGGTATCTGGAGTGAGATTGAGTTGCCCCGCAGCCCTCTCACATACACACTGTTGGAGGCCAACTATGGCAACAGCGATGGAGTTGAGCCCGCGCAGCAAGTGCAGGATCGACATCCTGGACCAAGATCTCCATGGCGGCTGCCATCCTATCAGTGTTGACCTTGTGTGTTGGCATGCTGGTGCTACCACCTCAGCCTGAAGGTGGATGGACTCCTCCATCATGCCTTGCAATCTGAGGAGTGAAGGGAACACCCTTCCTGGTGTTCCTGAGCTTGCCTTTGTAGCTCCAGCAACTGTGACATGACTGAGTCCAGAGGCTAGTCATCTGACACAGACTCAGCAAATTCCTGGCCTCCGGCAGTCCTCCGAGTGCCGGACATTGGGAAGTCCCTGCCTCCGCCGGCTGCGAATCAGAAAGTGCAATGTGCTCACCAGATTGTGATCCAGAGGCTATTCTGAAGCTAGGCCCCACCAAGGTGTGTGTCTCTGTGCTCATGGAGGGCGTGTGTGAGCGCTGTGATGGGACTTCAGGGAGAGGTTTCTTCGGGGCTTGATTGGAGGCCCTGGGTCATGGACTCTGTCGGCTGTTTCCCAGATGTGCCTGTGAAAGCAAGGGGAGATAATTAGTGCATGACAGTGACCTGTGAAAGAGGATACATCACTCACGGCATGGTTGTCTGATGGATGTTGCACTGCTGGATCCTCACTTGGTAGAGCAGCGCCGACCTCACCGTCAGCACAGGACCGGTCCAGATCATTACCGGCCAGATGGATGGCTCAGTTTTCAAAGTCCATGAGGACCTTGATGTCAGGCATTCCACCAGTGGTCAGCGGCCTCTCCCTCTTGTTGTGCACCAGCTTGTCCTTCATAAATAGAGATGGAGAGAGTGTGAGAAGGACGCCTGCAAGGCCAGATGATAAGTATGCCTGGTATGTGTGGGTGGTGAGCGGTCCCATGGATGGGACAATGAAGGTATGTGTGAGAGACTGAATGATGATCTCACTTGAACTGGCATTGAGTGAGGGATGTGTGATTGGTTTGTGAGTGTATGAATTGAGAGTGATGAAAAGAGTGAATTACTCTGGCAGAACGGTGATCATCATTCATCCTCTTGTGGATGTGGGTGGCTGTCCTCTTTTGAAGGGCATTGGTGCTGATAACCACTGCCACCACCTCTCAAGCCTGGTTGGTGACACTGCTGCCCATTCTGCGACCAAAGCAGGGATAGAGGACATCACAGCAGGCCTCCATGGTGTTCCAATGATATGTCACTAAACTTGAGGTCTGCAGTCTTCTTGCCATTTGTGGACATCTTCCCTGCAGCAGTCGTGGGCTGGAAGCACCGAGATGTGGTGCGTGTGGCTGAACTTTAAATATGGTGTGATGAAGCGGTGAGGTGATAGCAGGTAAGAGAATGAGAGACTGCCCGGCGTGTTTCCTAGGAATGCATAAATAATGTGGCGGTTCGGGACGATATGACATGAAAACCCACCATCGTGGCCAGTGAGTAAAACATCATTTTACCTGCCCGCTACTACACTTAATGCAAATCTGGGACAATCCACCCTATATCTAGATTAAAATCCCCCTTGATCATTGCTGTACCTTTCTGACAAGCTTCCATTATCTCTGTCTTTGTACTCTGTCCTACTGTGTAGTTACAATTAGTGGGCCTTTATCTTACTCCCACTAGTGACTTCTTACCTTTATCGTTTCTCATCTCAAGCCAAGCCGCTTCTACATCCTGGTTTCCTGAACTTAGGCCACCCCTCTCTAATATGCTAATACCATCATTAATTAACAAAGCCACCCCTCCACCTTTTCCTAATTTCCTGTCCTTCCTAAATGTCATGTAGTCTTCAATACTCAGGTCCAAATCTATTTCATCCTCTAGCTATATCTCTGTAATGGCTATCAGATCATACGTATTATTCTACTTGCGCTACCAGTTCATCTCTTTTGTTTCGAATGCTACGTGCATTCAGGCACAGAGCCTTTAGTTTTGTCCTTTTATTATTTTTGTAACATCAAGCCTTATCTGCTGATTTAGGTTTGTACTCTCTGTCCCTTCCTCTCATGTCTGTTTATCAGTTCTGTTTATCTTTCTCTCTTGCCTTGTCTCTAATCTATGGTTTACCACATTCTCCCAAATTTGATCCCTTGCCCCCACTATTTAGTTTAAAACCCTCTCCACTTCCCTAGTAATGCAGCTCACTAGAACATCAGTTTCAGCACGGTTAAGGTGTAGACTATCCCAATGGTACAGATCTCACTTTCCCCAAAACTGGTGCCAGTGCCCTGTGAACTGGAACCCACTTCTCCCACACCAGTCTTTGAGCCACACATTCATTTCTCTAATCTTATTTGCCCTATGCCAATTTGCATGTGGTTCAGGTAATAATGCAAAGATTATTACCTTTGAGGTACTGCTTCTTAATTTGGTGCCTAGTTCCTCATACTGATTATACAGACACTGTAGCACCCAGGCATTGGGTGGCTTCTATCTGTGTTACATTGAAAGTTGAGTCATTATCCATCAGATGCTGATCATGATTGGGTCCACAGTGTGCTAATAGAGTTGGCCAGCATTTCTAAGGTGGAAAGGATGTGCTCCGAGCTCTGCGCAAAGCCCTGTGCTAAGTTAGTGCCAGACTCCTCTATGCTGCTCAACATTGCACAGAGGCTTTCTGGCAGGTCCACTAAAACACCAAGCATTTCATTGTCCATGCCCATCTGATTGAAGTGCTCATCTGCTCCAGAACTCATGTGTGACCTTGCCCATTGGCAACCTAGCACCTGCACTATCCTGCATGTCCCTTGCTTCATGTCCAGTGTCCCACCATATGCAGGTTCCACTTTTAAATTATGCACAGCACCGGTTTTTAAACTGGATGCTGTGAGTCTGGGAATGAGTGACATTTCATCAGCATCATGGTCTTCGGGCTATTTCACCCATCCCTCTTCCTCCTCTCAAAACTATTCTGAAGTATGAAATGCAGCTGTCGATGTACAGCTATAAAAACCACACAACAAGGTGCCATTCTTTTGATGTATAATCACATCAGATTAAGCTAGCTAAGTCACAGTGTCATAGAGAGTCACAGAGTTATACAGCACAGATGTGTAAACAGGCCCTTCGGCCCATCGTGTCCATGCTGACCATCAGGTACCTATCTATTCTGGAATCTGCACCACCCGTCCACCCAGTGTGGCCTGACCCACATCAGATGTAAGCAGTGTGCTTGACAGATAAAATGAAAAATTGCGTACAGAAGATCATGCCAGGGATTTTGTGTACAGCTTTGCATGATTTGGATGGTAATTTTTAATTTTAGGTGCAGTAGTTTCAATTCTGGGTCAATTTTCCTTTAGGCTCAACTCTTCTTTTGCCAATGTTCTCCCTTCCCCACCTAAAGGCTGTTTGGATGCACTTCCACAAACTCCAGCAGTTTCCTGCATATTTTCTTTGTATGAGCCTAGGTGGTGAGGCTCAGCAATCTATTCAATTGTTGAAGAAGCACAGTTAAACTCAGCCCTATTCTTTCCTGATTTCCACCCTCCATCCCTACCCTACAAACCAGAGTGACAACCTCACCTGACTTTCCCTTAGCTTTGGTAACCTGTGACTAATATCCCATTCAATATCTCATTCAACACAGTACAGATGAGACATGGAAGAATAGATCTTATCTTACTGAGCTCTGTTGGAAATTTGATTGTAAACTACTAAACTGATGTTGAAATTGAACAGTTCGCATTCTTAGAATATTTACATTTTAAGCAAGGCCTGCACAAATGGAAAATGTGGAACCTCTACTACAAGCCACCCTCATTCAGAAGCCTGCTACTTGCATCTTATTACACATTAGTCCCATTTTCCCCATCATCCCATTCTCAGTAACATCCATTGCCTTACCCATTTCCCCAAAACATTGAATTCAAAATCCTTAACTTTGGCTACAAATCTGTTCACAGTCTCAACTTACTTTACCTCTGCAATCACCTCTGGGTCTGAATCTCAGCCTGTATCCTGTGATCTTTCAGTTCTGTCTTTGTGTACATCTTCTTCCCCCCTCCTCCCCGCTTGCCCTTTTAGTGATAGGGCCTTCAGCCATCTTGTCCCTACCCTGTGGTACTCCTTCAGTAGAATTGTCCACCTTGCACCTTCTCTTTCAGACTTTGAAAGTACCTTCAAAAACAAACAGTATTTTATTCTTCTACCACTTCCTGTGCAAAGCACTCTTGTGTTCCTAGTGTTCAGACGGTGATCTGACTAAGCACTAATAGCTCTTCATTTCTCTGGTGATGATTGTTAAAGGATAAGTAGCCCAAGGTCAAATCTGCCAAATGTTAGGAGAATGTATGTGACGTGTAATTCATCATCTTATGACTTTGAGATTTCTCTTTATTGTGGCACAGTGATACAGCATTCCAGATTTCACTGTATCTGGGTTCTCTAGAACACTGAAGTGGCTGACCAGGTTCAGTTAGGCTGAATTATCAATCTTCCACTAAGTCATCTTTGCTTTGATAAAAACAAAAAACTGCGGATGCTGGAAATCCAAAACAAAAACAGAATTACCTGGAAAAACTCAGCAGGTCTGGCAGCATCGGCGGAGAAGAAAAGAGTTGACGTTTCGAGTCCGCATGACCCTTCAACAGAACCGAGTGAATATTAGGAGAGGGGTGAAATCTAAGCTGGTTTAAGTTGGTGGGGGGTGTGGGGCGGGGTGAGAGGAGAGATGTTGTTGCTGAGCTCTTGTGAGGTTTTACGATTACCAAGTCAACTTAGCCTACTGTACCTTGAGTCTTTGCTTCCCTACAACAGACTTGAGATAGTCTGTATAGTTTAACTTCAAACAATGTATTTAGAACTATTTACAAAGAATTTAGGGTAAGCACATGGTATTCAGGACACAGATTATTCTGCACCTAGCTCTCTTGGAGCCTCTCAGTCATCCGACATCTGTTGTCAGTTACATCATTAATATCATCATGATCTCATTAACATAACCATTAAGCCATCAATCTAAACCTTCACAACCTCTTTGTCCCAGTACAACACTAAAGTGTGGGTACCCGGTGCGGAAGGGGGTCGGGAAGGAGGAAGACCTCCTCGTGAACCTGCTCCTGGGCCTGGCCAAGTTGGCTATTAACAAGTCCAGGCAGCGGGCGATCGACGGGGGAGTCCCGCCCGATTGTTTGTCCCTCTTCCGCGGCTATGTTCGCGGCCGGATGTCCCTGGAGATGGAGCACGCGGTGTCTGCCGGCGCTCTCGAGGCATTCCATGCCCAGTGGGCACCGTGGGGACTGGGGTGCTTTATCGACCCCTTTAATCACATTTTGGTTTAAAGTTTGTAAGTTTCCTTTAAACTTTGCTCTTGGTTTTACAGCTGACTTAAATTAGGGGCTGTGCCTGATTTATCCCAATTTTGTTAATTTGGTTTTATTGGTTTTAACTCGAAAGAGTTACAACACTAAAGTGATGGCCATGTCAAAGAGTACACATTAGTAACGAGGCAGCTTGGTATCCTTTTAAATAAAGATGAATGGACAATATTTGTCCAACCTTTCTTGACAAAGTAAAGCTTAAGCCTTGAACTTTGACTGGGTAATTACCATGGGAGACCAACAGAACCCATGGAAAAAACAGCTAAGCTGATTTTTTTTTGCCACCTGTTTTTTTCTCCAATTGTTCTGCTCGTCCGCAGGTGAAATTATAGTCGGGGAATTGGTAGAATGCCTGAAGAATTTCCACTCCTTAGTCTTTTCAGTATTAAAGGTAATACACACCATTCATCCACCCACTGTTAAATTCTGGTTATGTCTGTCTCCTTTGATTCAGTTGCTGTTTGCCTTTCTGTATAGAGTAGCGCCATCAGCAAAGATGATTTGGATTTTGATAATGTCTATCAGGTCATTCACGAAAACATGGATTAGGTTGGGTCCAAGCATGTTTACTTAAGTAGGTGTTGCTCTAAGAAAGCAAACCATCTATTTATCATGATCTAATCATGCGTACAGCTTAACAGTTCATTAAACAAAACATGACGGGAATACTTTGGTTAGGTAGCATCTGTAGAGAGAAACAGAGTTAATGTTTCAGATTGAATTTAGGCTATTTCAACGTGAAACATTAACCCTGTCTCACAGATGCTGCTGGAACTGCTGAGTATTTGCAACACTTTCTCTTTTTATTATTGTAAGTAGTGTAGATGGCAACATAAAGGGAGGCGATGGCTCAGTGGTATTGTCCAGTAGTAATCCAGAGACCCAGGGTCATGTGCTGGGGACCTGTGTTCGAAAGCAGATGGTGGAATTTGAATTCAATAAAAATCTGGAATTAAAAGTCTGATGATGACCATGAAACCATTGTTGATTGTCGTAAAATATGTCGTCCTTACCTCTGGTGTACTATGTGACTCCAGTCCCACAGCAAAATGGTTGACTCTTAATGCCCCCTGAAATGGTCTAGCAAGCCACTCAGTTTATACAAAGTCACAAAAAGGAATGAAACCGGACGGACCACCTGGCATCGACCTGGGCACCGAAACCGACAATGGCAACCTCAGCCTTGTCAACCCTGCAAAGTCCTCCTTACTAACATCTGGAGGCTAGTGCCAAAATTGGGAGAGCTGTCTCACAGACTAGTTAAGCAACAGCCTGACATAGTCATTCTCGCAGAATCATGTCCTGGATAATGTCCCAGACATCACCATCACCATCCCTAGCTATGTCCTGCAGGACAGGCCCAGCAGAGGTGACAGCACAGTGGTATACAGTCAGGAGGGAGTTGCCCTGGGAGTCTGCAACATCAGCTCTGGACCCTGTGAAGTCTCATGGCATCAGGTCAAACATGGGCAAGGAAATCTCCTCCTGATTACCACATACCGCCCTCCCTCAGCTGATGAATCAGTGCTCCTTGGAGGAAGCACTAAGGGTGGCAAGGGCGCAGAATGTGCTCTGAGTGGGGGAATTCAATGTCCATCACCAAGAGTGGCTCGGTAGCACCACTACTGACAGAGCTGGCTGAGTCCTAAATGACAAAGCTGCTAGACTGGGTCTGTGGCTGGTGGTGAGGGAACAAACAAGAGGGAAAAACATACTTGACCTTTTCCTCACCAACCTGCCTGCCACAGATGCATCTGTCCATGACAGTATCGGTAGGAGTGACCACCACACAGTCATTGAGGAGACAAAGTCCCGCCTTCACATTGAGGATACCCTCCATCGTGTTGTGTGGCACTACCACCGTGCTAAATAGGATAGATTTCTAACAGATATAGCAACTCAAGACTGAGCATGCATGAGTCACTGTGGGCCATCAGCAGCAGCAGAATTGTATTCAAACACAATCTGTAACCTCGTGGCTGAGCAAATCCCCCACCCTACCATTATCATTAAGCCAGGGGATCAACCCTGATTCAATGAAGAGTGCAGGAGGGCATGCCAGGAGCAGCACCAGGCAAACCTAAAAATAAAGTGTCAATCTGGTAAAGCTATAACACAGGGATACTTGCGTGCCAAACAGCATAGTGTTAGACAGGGCAAAGAGATCCCACAACCAACGGATCAGATCTAAGCTCTGCAGTCCTGCCACATCCAATTGTGAATGGTGGTGGACAATTAAACAACTCACTGGTGGATGGTCCACAAATATATCCATCCTTAGTGATGGAGGAGCCCAGTACATCAATGCAAAATATAAGGCTGAAACATTTGCTACAATTTTCAGCCAGAAGTGCCGAATGGATGAACTATTTTGGCCTCCTCCGGAGGTCCCCAGCTTCACAGATGCCAGAATTCAGCCAATTCGATTCACTCCACATAAAATCAAGAAATGGCTGAAGGCACTGGATATTGCAAAGGCTATGGGCCCTGACAATATTCTGGCAATAGTACTGAAGACTTCTGCTCCAGAACTTGCCGCACACCTAGCCAAGCTATTCCAATACAACTACAAGACTGGCATCTACCCGGCTATGTGGAAAATTGCCCAGGTATGTCCCGTACACAAAAAGCAGGACAAATCCAACCCGTCCAATTACCGCCCCATCAGTCTACTCTCGATCATCAGTAAAGTAATGGGAGGCATCAACAACAGTGCTATCAAGCGGCACTTGCTTAGCAATAACCTGCTCACTGACGCCCAGTTTGGGTTCCACCAGGGCCACTCAGCTCCTGACCTAATTACAGCCTTGTTTCAAACATAGACAAAAGAGCTGAACTCCCGAGGTGAGGTGAGAGTGACTGCTCTTGACATCAAGGCAACATTTGACCAAATGTGGCATCAAAAAAACTGGAGTCAATGGGAATTAGGTGGACAACTCTCTACTGGTTGGAGTCATGCCTAGCGCAAAGGAAGGTGGTTGTTGTTGTTGGAGGTCAGTCACCTCAGCTCCTGGACATCACTGCAGGGGTTCCTTAGGGTAGTGTCCTAGGCACAACCATCTTTAGCTACTTCATCAATGACCTTCCTTCCATCATAATGTCAGAAGTGGGGATGTTTACTGTTGATTGCACAATGTTCAGCACCATTCATGACTCCTCAGATACTGAAGCATTCTATGTCCAAATGCAGTGAGATCTGGACAATATCCAGGCTTGGGCTGACAAGTGGCAAGTAACATTCATGTCACACAAGTGTCAGGCAATGACCATCTCCAACAAGAGAGAATCCAACCATCGCCCTTGATGTTCAATGGCATTACCCTCACCAAATCGCCCACTATCAACATCCAGGGGGTTACCATTGATCAGAAACTGAACTGGACTAGCCATATAAATACTGTGGCTACAAGAGCAGGTCAGAGGCTAGGAATCATGTGACGAGTAACTCACCCCCTGACTCCCGAAAGTCTGTCCACCATCTACAAGGCACAAGTCAGGAATGTGATGGAATACTCCCCACTTGCCTGGATGAATGCAGCTCCCACAACACTCAAGAAGCTTGACACTGTCCAGGACAAAGCAGCTCGCTTGATTGGCACTACATCCACAAACATTCACTCCCTCGACCACCGATGCACAGTAGCTGCAGTGTGTACCATCTACAAGATGCACTGCAGGAATTCACCACGGCTCCTTCGACAGCATCTCCAAACCCACGACCATTACCATCTAGAAGGACAATGGCAGCTGATAGATGGGAACACCACCACCTGGAAGTTCCCCTCCAAGCCACTTACTGTTCTGGCTTGGAAATATATCAATGTTCCTTCACTGTCGCTGGGTCAAAATCCTGGAACTCCCTTCCTAACAGCACTGTGGATGTACCTACACCAAGTAGGCTGCAGCAGTTCAAGAAGGTAGCTCACCACCTCATTCTCAAGGGGCAACTAGGGATGGGCAATAAATGCTCGCCCAGTCAGTGAAGCCCACATCCCATGAATGAATAAAAAAATAAATAAAATTACGAAGAGATTTTGGCAGATTATTTGAATGGGAAAAATTGTGACAAATGGATTTCAATGTAAGCAAATGTGAGATCATCTATTTTTGACCAAAAAAAAGGATAGAACTTGGTACTTTCTAAATGGTGAAAAGCATAAACAGCAAGGAGCCAGGTACACATCATTAAAATTTTGAGCAGAAACAGAAATACCTGGAAAAACTCAGCAGGTCTGGCAGCATTGGCGGAGAAGAACAAAGTTGACGTTGCAAGTCCTCATGACCCTTCAACAGAACTGTTCTGTTGAAGGGTCATGAGGATCCGAAACTTCAACTTTGTTCTTCTGTGCCGATGCTGCCAGACCTGCTGAGTTTTTCCAGGTATTACTGATTTTGTTTTGGATTTCCAGCATCCGCAGTTTTTTGTTTTTATTATTATTAAAATTTTGTGAACAGGTATATATATATATATATATATATATATGTATATACAGGTAAATAATCAACAAGCTAATAGAATGCTAGCCTTTATATCTAGAGGGCTAGAATACAAGAGGGTCGAAGTCATGTTTCAACTTTACAAAGCCCTGATTAGACCCCACCCGGAATACTGTGAGCAGTTCTGGGCACCACATTATGAACGATGTAGACAGTGGGTGTGGATTTACAAGAATGATATCTGGGCTCCAAGGGTTAAATTGCAAGGAGAAATTACACAAGCTAGGGTTGTATCGCCTGGAATTTAGAAGCTGGAGAGGTGATTTGATCACAGTCTTCAAGGTATTAAGGGTAACTTATAGGTTTGATTGGGAGAAAGTATTTCTGCTGTTTGGGGAGTCTATGATTAGGAGGCAAAAATCAAAAAAATAGACCTAGATCTTTCAGTTATGAAATCAGGTAATACTTGTGCACACAAACGCTGGTAGAAGTTTGAAACTCACTGTCACAAATAGCAATTGATGCTAGATCAATTGTTAATTTTAATCCAGAGACAGATAGATTTTTGTTGGCCAAAGTTATTAAAGAATATTGGAAAAAGGCAGGTATACAGAGTTAGATCACAAATCAACCATGATCTTATTGAGTGGTGGAACAGGCTCGAGGGATAACTAGCCTACTTCTGTTCCTATGCTGCTAACTATCCTTGTAATTCTCCTCACCCTGTGGAGAATTGCTTGAACTCCATTCAACATATTCAACAGTATTCAGGCTAAGACTGGACATTCAGCAAAGTGAAGAGAATTAGAACTGTGTCCTAGCATTGGCTCTGGGAAACCTCTCCAGCTACACATCATTTTATCTAGGATATATATTACCAAATATCTTCATCAAAATCAGAAATGTGTTTTTCAAGATACTCTGGAAATGTGATTGGCAAACCAAATTTTTTGCACTTTTGGGGATGGAAAAGGGTTAAAAGAGCTATGCATCATTTCCTTGATGAAGTCAAACACAAATAGCACCGTGATCTATTTGAATTTGATTTCTATTGAATTTGCCAGTAAACAAGATTTGACAATCACTTTTTCATGAAAATGGCACTAATTAATCATTATTTTTTGAAGGCCTACAAGCTATAATTGATGATGTGTAGGTTGTATTTGCAGATTTAATATAAAGGCATGCACAGCAATCCATCAGTGCATTATAGTTCTTGGGTATACCCAGATCCGGGTACAACTGGCAGGCAGTCACAGGAATAGCTTTATTCTATCAGGCATGATGATATAGAAAACATTCCTTCTGTTGCTTACTGCCAAGAAAAGCACCTTATGAAGTTAAAGTACCAACCTAGAATTTCAAATGCTCTAGAATTAATAACCCTGTCTGTCAGCTTCAGAAATGGGAATGCAGGAACACAATAGACCAGAATTGGAGGCAGCAGGAATAACACAGCAGGGGTCAGGATGGCCATCAGAAAGAGGCTGGGAGATGGTTTGAATATGAGGGCAAGCAATTCAAACATATGAAGCAGCACATAGCTGCCGAATGATAGAAATACTTAAGACTGCACGCAAAAATTTTAAGACTGTAGGTCCCTTTGTATTTCAATGCACTTCTTTAAAATTAAATCTCCATCACGTAATTATTTCCATTGGAATACCTATCAATGACAACTTGTAATTGATCATTTTACAATTTATGACAGAGGTAGAGATTTGAAAGTATCAGTGTGATATTTGACAAGCAATTTAGATTAAATACTATAAGTAATAACTGGAATATTGAAATAACAATTGTGATCCAATTCAGATCACCAATGTCAAATGGACAGTTAAATGCAAACAAGCAAGAAGACTGTAACGGTAAATATAACTTTTAAGGGATGAGAAAGGAAATGGCTGAAATAAGGTGCAATAAATTATTATGTGGTAAATCTGTGTACCCGTAATGGAATCTATTCAAGAAAGTAGCTGGTGGGTTACAAATGCAGCGAGACCTGGACGATATCCAGGCTTGGGCTGACAAGTGGCAAGTAACATTTTCGCCACACAAGTGTCAGGCAGTGACCATCTCCAACAAGAGAGAATCCAACCATCACCCCATGACATTCAATGGCATTACCATCACTGAATCCCCACTATCAACATCCTGGGGGTTACTATTAACCAGAAACTTAACTGGACTAGCCATATAAATACAGTGGGAAGACGTTTCTTCCCATCAGGCGGGCCAGTCGGGAATGGGTGGGAACGAAAGCTGAAAATCCCGTGATTGAGGTTTCATGAAAAATGTGAAGACCGCTTGGGTTCTTCGTCTGCCCGCCAACCTTAAGGTTGGACGGGCAGCCCTGTACAACTGGTTAATTAGATTATTAATGGCCTTAACAGGCCTTTGACAGTTCGGCGGGTGCACAGCCAACTGTGGTGCACGCCCGCTGAACGAAAGATCAGAATGACGCACGGTGATGTTGGAACGCATGCGTCATTTTACGCATTGGCTTGCAGGCCCCGCACCCCACCCATGCTGAACAGAAAATTCTGCCCTATGGCTACAGGAGTAGGTCAGAGGCTAGGAATCCTGTGGTGAATAACTCACCTCCTGACTCCTCAGAGCTTCTCCACCATCTACAAGGCATAAGTCAGGAGTCTGATAGAATAATCCCCACTTTTCTGGATGAGTGCAGCTCCAATAACGCTCAAGAGGTTTGGCACCATCCAGAACAAAGCAGCCCGCTTGATCGGCACCTGTTCCACCAATATTCACTCCATCACCGATGCACACTGGCACCGTATGTACCATGTACAAGATGCACTGCAGGAACTTGCCAAGGCTCCTTAGACAGCACCTTCCAAACCCATGACCATTACTATCTGGAAGGACAAGGGCAGCAGACACCTGAGAACACCACCACCTGGAAGTTCCTCTCCAAGCCATTCATCATCCTGACTTGGAAATATATCGCTGTTCCTTCACTATCGCTGGGTCAAAATCCTGGAACTCCTTTCCTAACAGCACTGTGAGTGTACCTACACCACATGGACTGCAGCAGTTCAAGAAGGCAGTTCACCATCGCCTTCTCAAAGACAAATAGGATTGGGCAATAGATGCTGGCCTAGCCAGCGAAGCCCACAACCTGTGAATGAAAAATAATAAAAAACAAAAGAAGCACATGGCCTGAAAGGCAAAAAATAGTGATGGAACAATGATCTTTTTGAATGGTTAGATCAATATTAAACAAAAGAAGAAGGCTATTGTAACAGCAAAGGATAATGACAAGAGTAATTGGAAGGATGATAAAAAGCAGCTAATGGAGATAAAAAACAAATGAGATCAGATAGAGTTTGGAAAGAGAAGATTCTTGGATGGTTTTAAGATTAGTTGTAAAGGTTTTTATAAGTACATCAAGAAAACACGTATTATAGAAGGGGGCAGGCCATTAATAGAGATTTATATATTATTTATAGGGCAGTACTAGAAGTTGAGGATTCATGTGAAATAAGCGTTTTGCTTTGATCTTCACAGTGATACATGAAGACTAGAGGTTAGTGAAAAGGAGAAATTTACAACAATTTATATTTATATAGCACCTTTAATGCAATAAAACATCCTAAGGTTCTTCACAGGAGTGTTATAAAGCAAATTTTGACTGCAAGCCGCGTAAGATGAAAAGGGGGCAGATGGCCAAAAGCCTGGTAAAGGAACTAGATTTTGAGGAACACCATAAAGGAAAAAAGTGAGGCAGAGAGGTTTAGGAATTCCAGAACTTGGCCAACTGAAGTCATGGCGACCAACTGTGAAGCAGGTAAAATTAGGGATGCTCAAGAGGCCAGAATTAGAGGGATCTTGGAGGGTTGTGGGGCTGGAGGAGACTGCAGATATGGGAAAGGAGAGATCATGGAACTTGAAAACAAGGATGAGAATTTTTAAAGATGAGGCATTGCTTAACCAGGAGCCAATTAATGTCAGCGAGCAGAGGTGCACTGGGTGAACAGGATTTGGTTCCAGTTAAAACATGGGTAGCAGAGGTTTTGGCGTATGCAGAGGGTAGAACATGGGAACACGGCTAGGAGTGCGATGGAGTCAAGTAAGAAAGGCATGAATGAAGGTTTCAGCAACAGATGAACTGAAGCAGAGGCATTGTCAGGCCAAGTTATGGAGGTGGAAATATACATAGTTAGCAATGATTTGGATGTTTGGTCAAAAGCTCATTCTGAGGTCAAATATGACACCAAGGTTGCGAACACGCTGGGTCATTCTCAGAGAGTTGCCAAAAGAAAGCGATGGAATCAATATATGGTAGGGGGTGAAAACAGTGTCTTCAAACTTCCTAATATTTAATTGGAGAAAATTTCTGCTCATCCAGTAGTGGATGTTGGAAAAGCAATCTGACAATTCAGGACATTGTCAATATATATGCGAAAACTGACACTTTAGCCCAGCTTTTTGCCATGATGGAGAGGCTCTCCATCATGGCGAAAATGGCGGATGAGCCTGGAAATCCTAAGTCCTGGCCCCAAACAAAGCACTTCTTATATTCGTGGGTGCAGGACTCATGTCAGGCTGGAGTGCACACATGAGCAGTTTACAGAGGCAGCTGGCCATTTAAATCACCAGCTGCCTCCACTGAAGTGGTATTTTGGTAGGCCAGGAATATGAAACTGGGAGCATGCAGCCTCGTCCAGTTAAGAGCTGGTCTGAACTTGGTGGATTCGTATGGATAGCCAGGGTACCTTTGGAGAGGTAAGGGACCCCTTTGGATATGATCCCATGGCACCTTTGGGAGAGGTTAGGTGCCTTTTGGAGATAGGCAAGGCACCCTTCAGGAGAGGTAAGGAACACTTAGGGATTGTTAAACGTAAACATGATTGTGTATAAAAAGTGCATAAGCTTAATGGAGCTGTCAAAGAACTGTCAAAGAATACTAGATGAGTTGGCATGGAAGAAATAAGGCTAAAGGATAGTGGGTGGGAGCGTGGGTTGGCTAAAGGGCCACAAAAAAGGCCATAGGGATATGGGGGACATAGTGGATATGAGAGGCCATATGGGTTGGGTAGAGGTGCATGGGTATAGGCATGGCATGGCATGGGGGGTATGAAGGGCTATAGTGTGGGTGTGTGGAATGTGATGACATAGATTGGAATGAATGGGCATGGCGAGTGTGTGTGGCGGGGGATGAGGGCTGTTTTTTGTTACATCATTTTTTATTTAACTCACTAAAGTGTTGGAGCACAGAGGCAGGCCTTCTGCCCAGCCTGCCTCCGATGGTGAACTGCAAAAAAGACAGTAGAAAATGTTAATAGGATGCAGTTTAGACAGAATGATGTTGTGTGTATTTTAACATAAAGTGTAAGATAGGGTATTTCAAAAATAGCTCATGGGAGTACAAGGAGAGTAAATAAATAAAGTTAAGGATCCAAGTACATAAATCATTGAAAGTTAGCAAGCAGGTGCAAAAGATTATCAAAAGGGTTGATGGGATGCTGGGTTTTATTATAAATGTAGAATATTACCAGAGTTATACAGAGTGCTGCTTAGATCTCATTTCAAATAAACATTGTGTTGTGTTTTGAATGCCCTGCTCTGAGAAGGAAGCATGGTGCCAAATTATTCAAATGAAAAAACTGAATTTATGAGGAGAGATTGAGTAGCTAGGGTTTATTTCTGGTGTGGTGGAATGCAAGAGTGGGTTAGGAAAAGGCTGGTATAGCCATCTAAAATAATGAAAATAGTTGGCAAGGTTGATAGGGAAAGATTCTTCCCTCCAGTAGGTGAATCCAGAATACAACGGCTTAATCATGGAATTTAAATGAAACAGCTTCCAAGAGAATCTGTAAAACACTTCTTCAAACAAAACAATGCAGGAATTTGGAATGTTCTGCCTTGGAAGACCACAGGTGCAAAGTCAATCCATGTGCATAAAATAAATAAATTTTAGAATAAGGACACTGAAGGATATAGCAAGAAGACAGGGAACTGAAATTAAAAGGCTAGAGAGGCCACAGGTAACAAATAGATGGGACAGGTTCAATGAGTTAATTGACCTACTCCTGTTTTTTGAAGGATGCTAACTATGAAGTCTAACAGTGGAGCACTGCTACTCCCTGGAATGCATTCCTTCGGCCTATTACTAAGAGGTAGATTCTTTGTTAAAACTTTGGACACTCAGGTTTGGAGAATGAGGCTATTTCCTGGCTTATAATGTGCTGCCCCAGAAGGGAGGAGGTTTCTGATACTGATCTCCTTGTGTTTTGGCTCAAGATCTGGTACAATTCAATTCACAACAGACATTAAATATAATCAATTCACAAGGATTTTATCTTTCAAATGAATTTTCCTCTTCTTGGGAGGGAACCAAGAGCGGCATAGCATAGATGCAAAATAAAACTTGCCCTATCCTATCCCAATGTGTTTCAGTTCCAATCTCAGAAGAGCACTCCCCCTGCTGTACCATTTTGCACCTCAATTCCACCTGTGACACTGCCAAAAAGTGACAAACCATGCCTGGAGTGCTGGCCCACGAGTTTGTCAATGGGAGGCTGTCTCCACACAAATGGCCTGTTCTAGATGCGATGAGGGAGGGGGGAGGGGGGGGGAGGGTGGTGTTGGGGGGTGGGAGGATGGCGGGGGAGGGGGGTGGGAGGATGGCGGGGGAGGGGGGTGGGCAGGGGCACAGGCTGACTGGAATTTTCCAGTCATCTTCTGACAATTGCTCATAATAGGCCACAAACCCACCTCAATTGGTTACCTGTCACTTGCAGGCAGATTGCCCTTCCAACACTCAAATGCCCCTCCAGGAAAATAGCCTGGGGGCAGGATGGTGCCTGGGGTGAATTTTCATGCTTGCCCTCCTCCATACTTGCTCCCATAAGGATACAGTGCATAGGCCTCTCCACTTCACCAAGCAGCTGCCCAGTGAAATCTGCCACCTGTTGCAGCTTGAGTGCAGCCTCAGAGCAGAGTCCAGGAATGCATCGTCAGTGGCTGTGAAGGCAACCTTGGCCATGAACCTTTATGCGCCTGGATCCTTTCAGGCTGGAGTGGGTGATATTGGCAACATCTCCCAGTTCACCATCCCCTTTTCCTTGAGAGAAGTTACTGAAGTGCCAAATCCAAAGTGAGCTGAATATATTTTATTCTCTCCTGCCAGAGAGAAACAGGCAGGATGAATAGTGGCAATGGCATGATTGCTACTGCACATGCATAAAAATTCTGAGATGAAAGAGATTCCTTTCTCTCATTGTCCATCATGCCCTGGCAACAGTCCTGATGCATTTACTCTGTGGCAGTCCATTGCACTATCAGCATTTGAGTTACCATTGTTGTATGTGCCTGCATACCATTGTAATGCAAAGGTGCTCAGCAGAGCAATGGTTAACATGGAACTGAAGAATAGCACCACCCATGGATTGGTGCATAGAGTCACCTGGCAATAGACTGATAGAACAGTCTAGAGAGAACTCTCTGGAACCAGCCATGGAGGCAACAGCTCAATGCACAACCGTACCTTGGAGCTGTAAATAGTTCAAGGTTAACAATAAATGGTTCATGTTTAAACATACAAGTCTCAAGATCTCATACTTGAGATACCACTGCGCACCATAATACAGCAAGGTTGGCAGTGGTGGGAGCTCCTAAAATATATCACATCTGAGATGGTACCATAACCCAACATAGTGATCTGTGGTGGTATGAATTGTGGCAGCATGTTAAATGCATGAAGCCAGAGCAGCATCCCAAGGCACGAAACATTAAAAGTAACTGAATCCTAACTACACACGTAAGAAGAAAACTTGAAGAAAAAGTTGAAGAAATTTCACTACTGACTTAGAAGTTGAGGAATCCATCAGAGTGAGTGGAAGTTTATTGCAACACCCCCAAGTGACGCAGAGTTAAATGAAAAAAAAACCTGATTAGATCACAGAGATAGGTGAGCAAAAATACAAAAGTTGCAAGCTCCTAAGTGATGGAGAGTTAAAGAACCTGATCATGAGACAATGAGCAAAAATTATAAAAAAGAAGCCCTACTTGCATTATAGAATAGTTGGCAGTCCAAGGGCTCAGCAGATTAAATAGTTGTGGACATACTGGACGGAAGTGGAAAACAAAAGAAGCTAAATAAAAATGGTTGGCACAGTCAAGGGAGAAACCTGGTGGACACAATAGAAACAGAAGGGAAATAGCCTGCAGAGTTTAGGAGAAAGGGAACCCTTTTCGGCTGGGCCCCTTGCTTCCTGTATAGAAGAGGAATGTGCTACAGAGTTGACAGCTTGTAACTTAAAAAAAAAACCATGCACTCACTGAAACTAACAAAGTGTGGGATGTTCAAAATGGAAAAAAGGACCTGCAGAGTTAAACGAAAATGAAAGAATCACCCAGAAAAGACTTGCTGCAGTTCTAAAAGTTTTAAAAAGTTTAAAATATTTGTAAGAAAACAGGCCCACAATCACTGGAGAGCCCGCAAAAATTGGAAAAGTGCAGGGAAAACACAGAGACAGAACTAGCAAGCTGCAGAGATAGCCTGAATGGGAAAAACAGTTACTGCACTTGACAGTCTTAAAGCAGTAATGACATTTAAAGTGATAACTACAAGAAAGGAAAACAGCTATGGACAGAAAATTGGAAGAGACTCCAGAGAGGGGACAACTCTGCCAAGGGCAACAAGAGACCACAGAGAGAGGGCAACTCTGCCGAGGGCAACATGAGACCCCAGAGAGAGGGCAACTCTGCCGAGGGCAACAAGAGACCTCAGAGAGAAGGCAACTCCCAATAAAGTGCCAAGAGCAACAAAAGATCCCAGAGTGAAGGTGATAAAAGACCTCAGAAAGAAGATAACAGAAGACCCCAGAAGGAGGGTAAGCAGAGTCCCCAGAGGGTGGGCAGAAAATGACCCCAGAGAGAGGACAACAAAATTCCCCAGTGAGAGGGGAAGATCCCAGAGTGTGAGGTAGCATGAAAGAAAGAAAATGTGCAAAAAGTAAATGAAGTTGTTTAACAGGAAAATGTTGACATCAGGGCTGAACTGGAAGATTTAAAGCAGAAGATTCAAGCTGAGTATGCATTTAAAAATGCACAATAGACTGAAGACTTCAGTGAACCAAATTGTTTGAGATCTGAACAAACAAATTTCAGAGATGACACAAAGGTGCTGAGGGGTAATAATGGCCCTCAATTCCACAAATCAAAGTAAGAGTTGGGAAAATTCAACTAGATGTACAGTCAGGCAAAACCGCAGGCAGAAAAGGCACAAAAAGAAATTGCTACCCTGAAAGACTCTGAAGAATCAATATGTAGCCATGGAAAAACATGAGGAGCTAAAAAGTACATTGAGTATTACTTCAGAAAAAGCTGCGTTGGAAATATCACTAACAACAAAACAATGCACTGAAGCCCAGACTGAGTTGGCAAGAGGTCAACAAGAAAATAAATTGTTGAAAGAATAGCTGACTGTCCTTCAAGATCAAATGCAAAAGGAATGGGTAACCATTCAGCAGCATGAAGAGATGAAGGCTGTCTTAAACAGCAGAAAAGAAGCACAGCAGAAGAATGCTGAATTACAGGAAAACTCAAGATGAAGCAAGTGAGCTTCGCAAAGAAAAGGAAAACCTGTTGGAGAACATTCACATGCTATAAGAATTCCTTAGGACAAAGTTTATTCCTCTGGAAAATTGCAAAGAGAAGGGAAATTAATTTAACATCACTCTGAACAAACTGAGAACCGGTTGGCAGAGAGGACTCAGCAATGGCCAATATTCCAGGAGGAAGCAGAAAGCTACAAGAAAGAGACTGAAGAGCTGAAGAAGCAGTTGAATGGAAAAGAGGACGTATTGAAAGGAAAAGCCCTCAAACTCTCCAAACTGCAATTGGATAATGAAGCCATGAGTAGCACAATTACAGAACTGAAACAAGTTAAGACTTCACCAGAGACAGACCTGGCCAACAGTGAAACCAAAATGAAGGACCAGGACAAAGTTCTGTTTCAGACAGGAAAAGAAAAGACAGAAATGAGTTTGGGAAATATAAATCTGACACAGAAGCACAGGGCAGTAGAAGAAGACAAAGCTAAGCTGAATGGAAGGATTCATAGGCTCACAAAATGGTTTGAAAATAAAACAGCCAACAAATGATTGGCTGAGATTGTGAAGCAAGTGGAAATGAAGGTTCAATTTGTGAAATGTATACATCCAGTAAGAACATGGCGGACACCAAGGAAAAAGAAAATTCAAGTCCACTCTAGGAATGAACGAAGTGCCCATTCCCCTTGGAAGGAACGGGATAAACCCACAGTGTCAGGAAGAAGCAGGCGAGTTATTAATAAAGAGAAACAGAACTCGAAGGAGCACAAAAAGCAAATCAAATGGAGGTAGCCAAGTACTGGAAATGCAGATCACTACTATCATTCCTTCAAACACGACAGGCAGAGATATGCAAAAACTGTTAAGCTTCAAGATGGTCTAAATTTATAAAGTCAGAGACTTGAGATGGGGGAGCAGGGATGGCAAGCAAAGATTGTATTATAAATAGTTATACTCCATTGGAAAGGAAAGTTTTCTTTGGAGAAGAAAGGGGAATGTTGCATGATGTGCCTGCATGCCATTGTAATATATAAGTGCTCAGCAAAGCAATGTTTAATGCGGGACTGGAGAATTGCACCTTCCGTGTTATGATGCATAGAGTTACATGGTGACAAACTGAGAGAGCAGTCTAGTGAGACACTCTGGAACTAGCCTGCAAATAGATAATAGCTCCATGCATGACCATACTTGGATCTCTAAACAGTTAAAGGTTAGCAATAACGGTTCATATTTAAATATACAAGTCTCAAGATCTCATTATTGAGACATCTAAAGAACCCATATTCCAGCACGGTTGGCAGTTGTGAGACATCAGCACGATCAGCATAGTACAACAATCATGAGAAACCATAGGGCTATGGGTTGACTACGTGCATCATGTCTCTAGTTTGTAACCCTAGCACATGTGGGGAGCATGCATATAACAAGAGCTATCCTTTTACACAAAATATTATCAAGCAGTCCATTGTCAGGTTTGGATGAATGTTCTTGGACTAGACAAAAGTTGACAGACAACAAAGCTTTTCCAAACAGAAAGGAGATTTATTAAGCAAAGGTTATACTTAACAAATTGGCAGTAGTTGACGGACTGCACATGGTCTTTACTTCCCAATTCAGACTGGGTACAGTTTGACATGCACTGACTCCTTTCCTTCCCTTGTCTTCTGCTTCTTCTGGTTTCCCTCTTCTCTGTTTCTTTTCTTCTTTCTTCTGTAGGACTATGAAACTGTGCACAGAACTTCCCCAGAGGACCCTTCTTATCCTTCTGTAACTCTCATCTCCATGATCTCCCCAACTATATTTGTTAAACCCCCACCATTCATATGTTGGCTGTCCCTCGATTCGAGGATGACGACTATTCAGGGTCCCAAGTTTCTGCCATGAGTCTTCATGTGACTAAATAGTTTGATTCTCAGCCTGCAGATCTTTGGGTACCTGAGGCAGGATATCCCATGAGGTAATCATACATATGGTTAATATAACCAGTAGACTGCAGTTATATCAGAAGACCATCACACACAATCGTGGCCATCTCCTGGATTACAATAGATAAAGTTGGCATACAGACAGTTCTTCACAGTTGGGATTTTTAAAATAATACAATCAAAAATATGCAGCCAGCATAGCCATTTAAATGTCTTCTCCATTTCTTATTGTTGAACTATGCATTCCACAGACAGACTCAATAATTTTCAACTGTTCTCATTTCCATTGAAGTTTTGATCTGATTTAACATCTCACCTCTATTTCTATAAATGTCTGGATTCATGCAACCTGCTATCTCTAAGACAAAAAACAAAATACTGCAGATGCTGAAAATCTGTAATAAAAAGACAAGAAGTGCTGAAAAAGCTCAGCAGATCAGGCAGTATCTGTGGAGAGAAAGAGTTAATGTTTCAGGTCCAGTGACTTTCCATCAGTTCTGTCCACAGATGCTGCCTGATCTGCTAAGTTTTTCCAGCATTTTTTGTTTTTTGTGCCAACCCTAATCATCTAATCATTGTGTAGCATTCTTTACTTACATGTAACCTAATCAATGCAAAGAGCCCTTCACATACCAGCAGTTAACCCTTTGCTTACTAAAAGCCTTCACAAAAATTTCTAAAGTACAGAAGCTAAAATACAAGGCAGAAGGAAAAGTATATATTAAACTCATATTTCTTACACTATTGGGATGCTTAAGCAATGCTTTCATTGCCTGGATGACTCTGGAGTAGACCTGCAGAACTCTCCAGAGTTTCTTATGATTTTGCGTGACCTACTGCATGCAGTGCAACTTCACCATCATGAGGGCACAGCCCTTGCAAACCAGCACGTGGTGAACAGAATACTTGGAAAGCATTAATGGGACTAGACAAAGTCAGCATGGGTTTATGAAAGGGAAATCATGCTTAACTAATCTACTGGAGTTTTTTGAGGATGTAACTTGTAGAATAGATAAGGGAGAACCAGTGGATGTGAAGTATTTGGATTTCAAGAAGGCTTTTGATAAGGTCCGAAATAAGGAGGCTAGTGGGAAAAATCAAAGCACATGGGATTGGAGGTAATATACTGGCATGGGTTGAGAATTGGTTAACAGACCGGGAACAGAGAGTGGGAATAAATTAGTCTTTTTCCAGGTGGCAGGCGGTGACTAGTGGTGTACCGCAGGGATCAGTGCTTGGCCCCCAGCTATTCATGATATTTATAAATTACTTGGATGAGGGAACCAAAAGCAATATTTCCAAGTTTGCTGACCACGCAAAACTGGGTGGGGTTGTGAGTTGTGAGGAGGATGCAAGGAGGCTTCAGGGTAGCTTAGACAAGTTGTGTGTGTGGGCAAACATATGGCAGATGCAGTATAACGTGGGTAAATGTGAAGTTATATGCTTTGGTATGGAAATCAGAAAGGCAGAGTATTATTTAAATGATGATATTTTGGGTATTGTGGATGTGCAAAGGGATCTGGGTATACTTGTACACCAGTCGATGAAAGTAAATAGGCAACTGCAACAAGCAATTAGAAAGGCAAATGGTATGTTGGCCTTCATTGCAAGAGGATTTGAGTTCAGAAGTAGGGTGTCTTACTGCAGTTACACAGGGCCTTGGTGAGACCACACCTGGAGTGCCATAGGGGAGTGCAGCAAAGATTCACTAGGCTGATACCGGGGATGGCAGGACTGTCGTGTGAGGAGAGATTGATTAGACAGGGCCTCTATTCACTAGAGTTTAGAAGAATAAGAGGGGATCTGATTGAAATGTATAAAATTCTAACAGGGCTAGACAGACTAGATACAGGGAGGATGTTTCCCCTGGCTGGGGAGTCTAGAACAGGGGCCACAGTCTCAGGATACGGGGCAGGCCATTTAGGACTGAGATGAGGAAAAATTTCTTCACGCAGAGAGGGGTCAACCTGTGGTATTCTCTACCATAGAAGGCTGTGGAGGCCGGATCACTGAGTATATTCAAGAAAGAAATTGATAAATTTTTGGATATTAGGGGCATCAAGGACTATGGAGAGAAAGCAGGAATATGGCATTGAGATAGAGGATCAGCCATGATCATGTTGAATGGTGGAGCAGGCTCGAAGGGCTGAATGGTCTGCTCCTGCTCCTAGTTTCTAAGTTTCTATGTTTGAGCACTGGTATTCACAGCTGCAATGGCAGCAGTCTGAGTGTGTGTGGGAGCAAGCTGAATGATGGCAGCCTGAGTCTCCATGGCAACCAGATAACCTTGCATGGCTTCAGCTTGAGCTTCCACTGCAGCACATAGACATTGGGTAGCTTCTGTTTCTGCTGCAATGGAGGCTGAGACATTGGCCAGCAGCCCTATATCATGGCTGAGTCCAAAGTGTGCTAATGGAGTTGGCCACAACCTGCACGCTGGAAATGACGGTCTCCAAACATTGTGTAAAGCTCCGTGTTAAATTGGTTCAGGCTTCTCCATGCTCCTTTATGATGACCGCAGGCTTTCTGGCAGATGTGCCCCAACACACCAACCATTTTATTGTCACTACCTATTAGCTTTTTTCTGTATGCTGCCCCATTAAAGTTCTCATCTTGTGTGCAACTTCGCCCACTGTTTAATTGGCACTTGTGTTACCTGTGTCCAGCACCCTAGCTGCAGCAAACTTGTGCCCAATGTCTTACCACATGCAAGTCCCATCTCTCAGCTATTCTTTAAAGGAAGTGCACTTTTGTGCAGTGTCAGTCTCGGAGCTGGTGGCTGCGAGTATGTGGTCGGGTGATGCTGTTTTTTTCTCATGCTTGTCTTCCTGATCTTCCACCTCCTTCCCTTCCAGCATCATCTGGCCAGGTTGCAGTGCTTGAGTATTTTGAAAGGAGAAAAGTACAAGAGTTGAATTGTGGTGAGGAGAGGGGTGTGAGGGGATGCAATAACTGCATGTGGACTTCATCTGTAGCTTGTAAATCAGAACAGATTGTGCGATGAAGAGGAAGTGGGATGTGAGAAGGGGAACTTGGTATGAGGATATGGTCATCTTCGTTGGTTTCAGTGCTGCTGCTGGCCACGGCTTTTGTCCTGGCCACTGTAATGATGGTGAGCACCATTTCCTTCTGTGGGTTAAGGGCATACCCCCTCCAGTTATGTCCTCCGGTTATGCACCATCTTATCCTGCAAGAGAAAGGGAGGTATATCAGTGAGCGTGGTGCAATGTGTTTGAGTGATGCGACAATCAAGGTTGAATAGCTGGCAGGGTGTGCAAGCTGTGAGACGTAGGTGTGAGGCTTCCACAGTGCTAAGTGTATTGTTACATCCAGCTGAGGAGAGGTAAACCGTCTCCTCTTTATTCCCACTCCCCATTTGTTTTGAACAGAGGTTTGAATTGAAGAAGGATGGGATATTGCCAGTAAAGTAGGTACTTGGCTGTGTGTAGTTTGTAAGAATTAAGCCGGACAGGTATTCTTGAGTTAAACACGTAAGGGGCTTGTTTTATTGCACTAAAAGCCACCCAGGTAAAAATAGTAAAAATATTAAGAATGTACAAGTACTTCCTATTTCCCACTAATGGCACAAACACACACTCAAACCCCAAGCAAGCAGAAAAAAATACAACTTTACAGAGTGTCAGATGTTAACTTAGCCAAGTTAAAGGGCAGATTTAAAAAAGGAAAGTTAATAAAGATTCACTGATTAGATCTGGACTCTGGTTCTTCACTGAAATAATGGCTTTTCAATTGTGGCTGGTAGATCCCCTTTTCTTCAAAATCACTGTTGTAGAAAATCCAACGGCTGTTTAGTAGTCTCTGTTTGCTGCAGGGATGTAGACACATTCCACAACAAAACAAAGTGCAGAGCTGAAGACCCTGCTCATTGTGATAGCCTGTATGTTCTCTGCTTAGATCCCAATTCCAGCATCTACACAAAAGGTTGTATTACATGAGCTTGCTCTATGTTAGTTGTATATTCCAAAGAATATAGGGGATTAGACTCATACCTGCCACAAAGGGAGATGGTTTGGTTGTTGGAGGTCAATCATCTTAGTTCCAGAACATCACTGCAGGAGTTCCTCAGGGTAGTGTCCTAGGCCCAACCATCATCAGCTGTTTCATCGATGACCTTCCTTCCATCATAAGGCCAGATGTGGGGATGTTCGCTGATGATTGCACAATGTTCAGCACCATTTGCTTATCCTCAGATACTGAAGCAGCCCATGTCAAAATGCAGCAAGAACAGGACAATACCCAGGCTTGGGCTGACAAGTGACAAGTAACATTTGTTCCACATAAGGGTCATGCAATGACCATCTCCAACAAGACATGGCATTACCATCACTGAATCCCCCGCCATCAACATCCTGGGGGTTACTACTGAACAGAAACTGAACTGGACTAGCCATGTAAATATTGTAACTACAAGAGCAAGTTGGAGTCTAGGAATCCTGCAGCGAGTAACTCACCTCCTGATTCCCCAAAGCTGTCCACCATCTACATGGGACAAGTCAGGAGTGTGATGGAATACTCCCCAGTTGCCTGGATAAGTGCAGCTCCTACAACACTCAAGAAGCATGACACTGTCCAGGACAAAACAGCCCGCTTCATTGGCACCACATGCACAAACGTTCATAACCTCCACCACTGTTGCACAGTGGCAGCAGTGTGTACCATCTACAAGATGCACTGCAGGAACTCACCAAGCTTCCTTTGGCAGCACCTTCCAAACCCACGACCACCACCACCTAGAAGGACAAGGGCAGCAGACACATGGGAACACCACCACCTGGAAGTTCCTCTCCAAGCCACTTACCATCCTGACTTGGAAATATATTGCTGTTCCTTCACTGTCACTGGGTCAAAACCCTGGAACTCCCTCCCTAACAGCACTGTGGGTGTATCTACACCACATGGACTGCAGCGGTTCAAGAAGGCAGCTCACCACCACCTTCTCAATGTCAACTAGGGATGGGTAATAAATGGTGGCCCAGCCAGTGAAGCCCACATCCAATGAATCAATTAAAAAAAGCTCATGTCTCGCATAACTTCCCTTTAGCTATGTTTTATGGCCAAGGTGATTAATTTGTTTTAATGTCCCAGCCATTAACTTCTGAATGATCCATTCTCCATCTTGATGAGGTAGGAAGGAACTGCTCATGCCTCCACCGCTACCATTGTCTCTGTGGCGGTCTCCATAGACTTTGTGTCTCCATGGGATGGGATGTGACTTCACAGATGCAAATTAGCAGCTACTTCAAAACAGTGGTCCTTTGTTTAGCAAAGGTTTCTTTAAGCTGTGACCAGCTGATGAAATTCCAAGCTAATATTCTGTATAGCACATCTTCGTAACAGTATGATGAGTTGAAGCTATGAATGTTAGGCTTGAATCATGATTGATAGAGATTGCTCGTAGGTGAATGATGGGGATGTGGTGCTTTGAGCGGAGTATGTTTTTAGTGGTGCATTTGGTGGGATATGGTATTTGAAGGTGCATTTCCCACTCTTGTGAGAACATTGAACTTGCAGCATTGCTTGGGGCTTCACTCCTGACATGAGCCACCTGCTCCCGCTGCTTCCTGAGAGTGTCTGGCGAGCCTCCTGGCCCACTGCAGGGGCACATGACATTTCTCTTCCTCTGTACCTCCTCAACCAAGGCCTCTAATGCAGCGTCAGAAAATCTTGGATACCACTCTCTGTCATATTGTGTCATGACTCAGTATTCATGTTGCTCATACTCTGTCCTGCAACCATTTCCAGCACCTGCTCCAGCCAGAGTGCACCTCCCCTTTCAAAACAGTGTAGGCTTGCCTTTAGTGGTGCTAGCCTCTCACAATTTTGCATCCCTTGCTCACGTGTGCAGCTACTCAACAGTGTGCTTAGTGCTGGCTGCACACAGATATCATTTAAATGAGAAGGCAACACAATGTTTGTGTGCTGTCTGCATTGGAAACAATGGGAGCAGGTTAGTCAGGCATCATGAACCCGGTGGCCATTCTTGTTATTAATTTTTGTGGCCCTAATGTCTGACCACACTTCCTGTCAACTTGTTTTGTTGTCTTGTAATCACATCCTCCCATCAGTGGAAGACAGATTATGACTTGAAAATGAGGACCCAACTATGGCATGGGCACCTTGAATTGACTTAGGGAGTAGAGTGGTTTGAAGGTAAGGTGAAGAAGAGGAGAAAGCAGAGGTTGGGAAAAGGAGAAGAGGAGGAGCAGTGAAAGCAGTGGGAAACAGGTGATGCCTGGATGAGTGCAGCTCCAACAATACTCAAGAAGCTCAACTCTACCTAGGAAAAAGCAGCCTGTTTGATCAGCACCCCATCCATGACCTTAAACATTTGCTGTCTCCACCCCTTCCACACAGTGGCAGCAGCATGTACTATGTATAAGATGCACTGCAGCAACTCACCAAGGCTCCTTTGATAGCACCTTCCAAACTTGCGACCTCTACCACCTAGGACATGCTCGAGAACACCACCACCTGCAAGCTCCCCTCCAAGTCACTCACCATCCTGGCTTGGAAATATATTGCTGTTCCTTCACTGTTGCTGGGTCAGAATCTTGGAACTCCCTCCCTAATAGCACTGTGTGTGTATCTACACCACATGGGCTTGCAGAGGTTTAAGAAGATGGCTCACCACCACCTTCTCAAGGGCAGTTCAGGAAGGACAACAAATGCTGGCCTTGCCAGTGATGCTCACATCCTGTGAATTAAAAAAACAATGAAATTGGAAGGAAAACGAGGAGGAAAAAGGAAGAAAAGGGAAAAAGGTGGATGACTGTTCAGGAGCTGCCCCATCAGGGGTTGGAGGTGATATAGTAACTAGTAGTTGAACCAAAAGTCAGCACAGGAGCCAGATGCAGCTACCTCAGTGGGGAGCAGTGAATGGAGATCACATCAAATTGGGGTGCAGACGGGTGAATGGTAAGCAGAGAATTGCTACATTGCAGAGTGCCACAGAGCGAGTAGGATGGCCATCATTTTCTAATACTTATGTATCTAATATATTCATTTACTGGAATTGGAATTACAGAGCAAATGGGGGAAGCATATGATTAAACAAATATAGTTATTGTAATTATAAATAAACATATAAGGCTGTAGAGAGGCTACAGACAAGGGTGATGAGCAAACAAAAACTTGGCCTGTCAACCCTCCAGTGTTGTTCTGGAACCTCCAGGAATTGAAAAATAATCTCTCGGACACCGATGTGAACAGACCAGGAGAAAAGTCTTAGTGGAATTTAAAACAATTGTGTTTTTTTAAACCATTTTCTTTGAACAGTTTTACTTATTAGTTATATGAGTATACAAATTAGGAGCAAGAGTAGGCCATTCAGTCCCTCGAACCTGCTCTGCCATTTAATGAGATCATGGCTGGTCTGATTGTAACCTCAACTCCACTTTCCGCCCATCACCGATAACCTTTGACTCCCCTGCTAGTCAAGAATCTATCTACCTCTGCCTTAAAAATATTCATTGACCCTGCCTCCACCACTCTCTGTGGAAGAGAGTTCCAAAGATTCATGACCGTCTGTGAAAAAATTTCTTCTCATCTCCATTTCAAATGGGAAACCCCTTATTTTTAAACTGTGTACCCTAATTCTGGTCTCTTCCACAAGGGGAAACATCCTTTCAGTATCCACCCTGTCAAGTCCCCTCAGGATCTTTTATGTTTCAATAAAATCACCTCTCAGTCTCCTAAACTCCAATGGATACAGGCCCAGACTTTCCAACCTTTCCTCTTAAGATAACGCCCACCTCCATCCCAGGTATCAGTTGAGTAAAACTTCTCAAACTGCCTCTAATGCATTTATATCCTTTCTTAAATAAGGAGACCAAAACCGTATACAGTTCTCTAGATGTGGTCTCACCAATGCCCTGTACAACTGGAGCAAAAGATCCCTACTTTTATATTCCATTCTCCTTGCAATGAATGCCAACATTTCATTTGCCTTCCTAATCACTGGCTGTCCTGCATACTAACTTTTCCTGATTCATGTACCAGGACACCCAGATCCCTCTGTACCTCAGTAATTCTGCATTCTGTCTCCATTTAAATAATATGCTGCTTTTCTACTCTTTCTGCCAAAATGGACAAGTTTACATTTTCCCACATTATAATCCATCTGCCAAATTTTTGCCCACTCACTTAACCTACCTATATCTTTTTGTAGCCTCCTTATGTCCTCTTCACAACTTACTTTCCTACCTATCTTTAAGTCATCAGCAAATTTGGTAACCATCCCTTCAATCCCTTCATCCAAGTCATTTATATAAATTGTAAACAGCTGAGGTACCAACACTGATCCCTGTGGCACACCACTACATTTTGCCAACCCGAAAAAGACCTATTCATGCCTACTCTCTGCTTCCTGTTATCCATGCCAATATGTTACCCCCTATACCATAAGCTTTTATTTTCCACAGTAACTTTTGATGTGGCACTTTATCAAATGTGTCCTGGAAAGCTAAGTACAGTACATCCACCAGTTCCCCTTTATCCAAAGCACATGTTACTTCCTCAAAGAACTCCAATAAGTTGGTTAAACATGATTTCCCATTGGCAAAACCATGTTGACTCTGCCTGATGACCTTAGCTTATCCAAGTGCCCTGCTATAACTTCTTTAACAATAGCTTCCAACATTTCCCTACGACGGATGTTAAGCTAACTGGTCTGTAGTTTCCTGCCTTCTGTCTCCCTCCCTTTTTGAATAACGGAGTTACATTTGCTATCTTCCAATCTAATGGGACCTTCCCCGAATCTAGGGAGTTTTGGAAAATTGAAACCAATGCATCAACTATCTCACTGGCCACTTATTTTAAGATCCTAGGATGAAACCATCAGGATCAAGGCTCTTGTCAGCCTACAGCTCCAACAATTTACTCAGTACCACTTCACTGGTGACTGTAATTTTCCTGACTTCCTTCCCCACTTCCAATACCTGGTTTATAGCTGCCTCAATGATGTTACTTACATCCTCTAAAGTGAAAACTGATGCAAAGTACCTGTTCAATACATCTGCCATCTCCTTGTTTTCCATTATCAATTCTCCACACTCACTTTCTATAGGACCAATGCTCACTTTGCTAACTCTTTTCTTTTTAAAATATTTATAAAATCTCTATCAGTTTTTATATTTCAGGCTAGCTTTCTCTCATACTCCAATTTTTCCTTCTTATTAATTTTAGTTATTCTTTGCTGTTCCTTATATTTTGTCCAATCTTCTGATCTGCCACCTGTCTTTGCACAATTATACACTTTTTCTTAAAGTTTGACATTATCTTTAACCTTTCTAGTTAACCATGGATGGTGTGTCCATCCCTTGGACTTTTTCTTACTCTTTGGAATGTATCTATTCTGTGCATTCTGAAATATCTCCTTTTTTTTAAATATTCTTTCATGGGATGTGGGTGTCGCTGGCTAGGCCAGCATTTATTGCCCATCTCTAATTGCCCTTGAGAATCGAGAGGCTTGCTAAGCCATTTTAGAGGCCATTTAAGAGTCAATCACATTGCTGTGGATCTGGAATCACATATAGGCCAGACCAGGCAAGGAAGGCAGATTTCCTTCCCTAAAGGACATTAGTGAACAACAATCTGATTTGTGTCTTGTAGATGGTGGACAGGCTTTGGGTAGTCGAAAGGTGAGTTACTTGCCACAGAATCCCTAGCCTCTGAACTGCTCTTGTAGCCAAAGTGTTTATACGGCCGGCCCAGTTCAAGTTCTGATCAATGATAATTCCTAGGATGTAGATATTGGGGGATTCAGTGATGGCAATGTCATTGAACATCAAGGAGAGATGGTTAGATTCTCTCTTGTTGGAAACAGTCATTGTCTGGCACTTGTGTGGGGAAATGTTGCTTACCACTTGTCAACCCAAGCCTAAGCATTGTCCAGGTCTTACTGCATATGGACACGGACTTCTTCAGTATCTGAGGAGTGGTGAATAGCCTTAAACACTGTACAATCATCAGCAAACATCCTCACTTCTGACCTTTTGATGAAAGGAAGATCATTGATGAAGCAGCTGAAGATGGTTGGGCCGAGAACACTACCCTGAGGAACTCCTGCAGTGATGTCCTGGGCCTGAGATGATTGACCTCTAACAACCACAACCATCTTCCTTTGTGCTAGGTATGACTCCAACCAGTGGAGCGATATCCCCCGATTCTCATTAACTTCAGTTTTGCTAGGGCTCCTTGATACCACACTTGGTCAAATGCTGCCTTGATGTTAAGGGCAGTCACTCTCACCTCACCTTTCAGATACCCAAGAACTGCCACTTACCTAGCCAATGGTACTCAGGGATGAATGCCCAGAGGAATAGCAGGTAGGTGTCTGAGGAAGAAGCACCATCACATAATTTGATATCTGTAGCCACCAGCTCAGACACTGGCATTGCACGTATCTTAGAGGTCAGTAGAGAGGTGGGATCTGCATGTGGTCAGTCATCGGGCATGAGTGGGTTGCAGGTAGGGCAGGGGAAAGGCTAGTGCATGTGTGTGTCAGGTTACTGGAGGCCAAGGTCAGGGGAGAAGGGACTTTCACAATATAAAACCTGCATGCAAGCTGAGTGGAATTTGACAATGCTGACTTTATTTCCTTTTCTGTGTGTGACTGAGCATTTCAATCTTTAACAACTGCAGATGCTTGAGAAGTTTAATGTGATGACCCTCACACATCTGTGGGTTATGCGCCATCTAGTGGTTAGTTGTCAACAATGCTGCCAATCTGCTATTCTCTCCTTCCCCTCTCTCTCCTTCCCCTTTCTCTCTTTCCTCTCTCTCTCCTTCCCCTCTTTCCATCCTTCCACCTAACTGTCCCTCCTCTCTCTCAATCCTCCTGATGCTTCTCCTCTCTCACCCTCTCCTCTCCTTCTCCTTCTCATTCCCCTCCTTCTTGCTCCCCTCTCTCCTCTCCTCTCCCATCCCTCTCCCTCTCATCTCTTCTCCCTCTACCACTCCTCTCTTCGCTTCTGCCTCTCCTCTCCCTCTGCGTCTTCTCCAGCTACCATCTTCTTACTTTCTCCCCTCTCTCACTCTCGCCTCTCTCTCTTTCCTCTCTTTTTTTAGCGCCCCCTCTCTGTCTTTCTCCACTTTCTCTCCTCTCACTCTCTCCCCCAACTCTCACTCCTCTCTCCAATCTCTCTCTCTCCCCTCTCCTCCCACTCTCTCTCGCTCTCTCCCTTCCCCTCTCTCCCTCTCATCTCCCTCTCGCCACTCTCTCTCACCCCTCCCTCACTCTCACCAGTCTCACTCTCCCTCTCTCTCTCTCCCCCTCTCTATCTCCCATCTCTCTCTCGTGTCTCTCACTCTCTCCTCTCACTCTCTCCCTCCCCCTCCCTTCTTTCACCCCTCTCTCCAACCTCTCTCTTGCCCCTCTCTACCTGCTTTCTCTGTCTCCCCTTTCTCTCTGTCTCCCCGCTCTCTCCTCTCTCTCTCCCTTCTCTCTCTCTCCCTTCTCTCTCTCCCCTTCTCTCTCTCCACTCTCTCTCTCTCTTTCCTCTCTTTCTTTAGCTCCCCCCTCACTCTCCTCCCACTCTCTCTTTATCCCCCTCCTCTCTCTCCCCATTCTCTCATGCTCTCTCTCCTTTCTCTCTCCCCCTCTCCCTCTCTCCTGCCTCTCTCTCTCTCCCTCTATCTCTCTCTCTTTCTCTCTGTCTCTCCCCTCTCTCTCCCCTCTCCCTGCCTCACCTCTCCCTCCCCTCTTTCTCTCCACTGTCTCTCCCTCTCCTCCATTCTCTCCCCCTCCTCCATCTCTCTCTCCTCTCCCTTTCTCCACTTTCACCCTCTCTCTTCCTTCTCTTCACTCTATTTCCCCTCTCCACTCCCTCTCTCTCACCCCCTTTCTCTTTCCCTCCTCTCTCTCTCCCCCTCCTCTCTCACTGTCTCCTCCAGCTCTCTCTCTGCCCTCTCTCTCCCTCTCACCCTCCTGCCTTTCTCTCTCTCTCCGCCTTCTCTTGCTTTCCACTCTCTCTCTCCAACTGTCTCTCTCAACCCGTGCCCTCTCCCTCCCCCTTCCCTCTCTCACCCCTTTCTCTCCCCCCCCCCCTCTCTCCCCTCTCTCACCTCTCTCTCCCCCCCACTTTCTCCATTCTCTCTCTCTGCTCCTTTCTCTCTCTCTCTCCCCTCCCTTTCTCCTCCCGCTCACTCTCCTTTCTCTCCCTCTGACACTCCTCTCTCCTCCCTCTCCCTTTCCTCTATTCTTGCCCTCCTGCTCCTCTCTTCTCCCTCTCCCACTGCACTCTTCATCCTTTCCCTCTCCGTCTCTTCTCCCTCTTACTCTCTTCTCTTCTCTTCTCCCTCTCCCCTGTTCTCCCTCTCCACTCTTCTCTGACCCCTCTGTCTCCCTCTCTGTCTCCACTCTATTCCCTCTCCCTATTCTCTTGCCCCTCATCTCTCTTCTGCTTCTCTCTTGTCCGTCTCCACCCTTCTCCCACTCCTCCCATATTCCTCTCCCTCTCCTCTCTTCTCTTCTCTCTCCCTGTCCTCTCTGCTCTTCTCCCTTTCCCTTCTATCTCTCTCCCCCTTTCTCTCCCTCCCCTCTCTCTCATTCTCTCCCCTCTCTCTCCCTCCACACACTCTCTCTATCCCTTCTCACTCTCCTCTCACTCTCCCCTCTCTCTCTTTCTTTAGCTCCCCCTCTTTCTTTCCCCACTCTCTCTCCTCTCTTTCTCTCCCCCAATCTCTCTCCCCTCTCCCCCTCTCTCACCCCTCTCTCCAATCTCTCTCTCTCCCTCTCCTCCCACTCTCTCTCGCCCCTCTCTCTCACCCCTCACTCACTCTCACCACTCTCACTCTCACTTGTTCCCTCTGTCTCTGTCCCCCCTCTTTCTCCCCTCTCTCTCCATTCCATATCTCTCTCTTTCGCTCCTCAGTCTTCCCCCTCTCTCCCTCTCTCTGGCCTCTCTCTCTCTCTCTCTCACCTCTCCCTCCCCCCTCTTTCTCCCCTCTCTCTCATTCTCCCCACTCTCTCTCTCTCCTCTCACTCTCTTCACTCTCTCTCTCCTCTCCTCTCTCTCTCTTCTCTCTCTCCCCCCTCCCTCCACTCTCTCCCTTCCATTTCTCTCCCTCTCCCTCTATCTCCCCTTTCTCCCTCCCTCTCCTCTTTCTCTCGCCCCTCTCTCTCATCCCTCTCTCACTCTCGCCACTCTCATTCTCTCTCTTATTCTCTCTCCCCTCTCTCCCTCCCTATCTCTCTCTCCCCCTCTCTCTCTTTACCCCCTCTCTCCCTCTCCCCCCTTTCTCTCCCCCACCTCTCTCTCTCTCTCTCATTCCCTATCAGGTCTCTCTCTCTTCTCTCTCTCTCTCCATCTCCCTCTCTCCCTCTCCCCTCTCTTACATCACTTTCTCCCCTCCCTCCCCCTCTCGCTCCCCTGTCTCTCCTTCCCCTCTCTTTCCATGCTCTCTCCTCTCTCTCTCTCTCTACCTCCCCATTTCTCTCTTTTCCTGCTTTCTATCTCTCTGCCTCTCCTTCCCCCCTCTCTCTCCACTCTCTCTCACTCCCCCCTCTCTGTCTCTACCTCCCCCATCTCTCTCTTTCCCTGCTTTCTATCTCTCTGTCTCTCCCCCTCCTCTCTCTCTCCCCCCTCCTCTCTCTCTGTCTCCTCCAGCTCTGTCTTTGCCCTCTCTCCTCTCTGTCCCTTCCCTTCCCTCTCTCACCCCCCTCTCCTCTCTCCCCCCTCTCTCTACTCCTCTTTCCCTCTCTCCTCTCTCTCACCTCTCTCTCCTCACTTTCTCCACTCTCTCTCTCCCCCTTTCTCTCTCTCCCTCCCCTCCCTTTCTACACTCTCTATCTCTCCCCTCTCTTCACCCTCTCTCTCTCCCCCTCTTTCTCTCTCCCCACTTTCTCTTTCTCCCACCTCTCCCTCCACTCATTCTCTCATTCCCTTTCTCTTCCCGCACCTCTTTCTCACTCTCCCCCTCCCCTCCCTTTCTTCACTCTCTCTCTCTCTTCCCTCTCTCTCCATCTCCTCTCTCACTCTATTGCCTCTCTCACTCTCCCTCCCTCTCTCTCCCCCTTTCTCTCACCCCCTCTCTCTCCTCCTCTGTCTCACCCCCTCTCTCCTCCTCTCTCTCCCCCTTTCTTATACCATTGCACTCTTCTACCTCTCGTCTCTTCCACCTCTCGTCTCTCCGTTCCTGACCATCTCCCTTCCTTCTCCCTCTTGCCTCTTCTCCCTCTCTTCCCCCTCTTACCTCTCCCCTCCTCTCCTTTCCCTCTCCCTCTCCCCTCTTCTACATCCCTTGTCCCTCTTCCCTCATAATCTCTCCTTCTCCCTCGCCCTTTCCTCACTTCTCTCTCTCACTCTCCTTCAATCCCCCTCTCCCTCACCCCTCCTCTCTCTCCCCTCTCTCTCGCTATTTCCTCTCTCTCACCTCTCTCTCACCCATCTATCCCTCTTCCCTCTCCTCCCTTCTCCCTCCCTTCTCCCTCTCCTGCTCCTCTCTTCTACCTCTCCAGCCTTCTACCTCTTGTCTGTTCCACTTCTCGTCTCCTCTATTCTCCCCCTCCTCGCTTCTCCCCCTATCCTCCCATCACTTCTTCTCCTGCTTATCTCCCTCTCCCCTCGTCTGCTTCTATTCTCCCTCTTCCTCTCCTCTCACCTCACTCTTCCTCCACTCTCTTGTCCCTCTCCCTCTCCTTTCATCTCCCTTTCCTCACTTTTCCCCCTCCTCTCTTCTCCCTCTCCACTCCTGTTCCCTGCCCTCTATTCTCTGCCTCCCTCTCTCTCCTCTCTGCTCTTCTCCCTCTCCCCCCTCACTCTCTCCCTTCCCTCTCTCTCCTTTCTCTCCCTCACCTCTCTCACCCTCCACACATTATCTCTCCCCTCTCTCTCTCCCGTCTCTCTCTCCCCTTTCTCTCTCCCCTCTATTTCTCCCTCTCCTTCCTTTTCTCGCTTTGGCCCCCCTCACTCTCTCAAACGTTTCTCTCTCTCCCACATCTCTCACTCTCCCCTCTCTCTCTCTCTATCTCTCTCCAAATTGCTTCTCTCTCTCCCCTCTGACTCTCACCCTCTCTTTCTCCACTCTATCACTCTCTCACCCCCTCTCTCTCTCTCTCCCCTTGCTCTCTCCTCCTCTCTCACCCCCTCTCTCCCTCTCCTCTCCGTCCCCCTCTCTCTCCCCCCTCTATCTCACTCTATCCTCTCTCTCTCTACCCTCTCTCTCCCCTCCCTCTCTCTCTCTCCTCTTTCTCACTCCCCCCCCATCTCTCCCCTCTCTTTCTCCCCTCTATCTCACTCTCTCCTCTCTCTCCCCTCTCTTTCTCCACTCTATCTCTCTCTTGCCCCCTCTCTCTCCCCCTCACTCATTCCCCCTCTCTCTCCCCTCTCTTTCTCCACTCTATCTCTCTCTTGCCCCCTCTCTCTCCCCCTCACTCATTCCCCCTCTCTCTCCCCTCTCTTTCTCCACTCTATCTCTCTCTTGCCCCCTCTCTCTCCTCTCTCTCTCCTCTCTCCCCGCTCTCTCTCCCCTCTCTTTCTCCCCTCTATCTTTCTCTCCTCTCTCTTCCCCTCTCTTTCTCCACTATCTCTCTCCCTCTCTCTCTCCCTACTCTCTCTCTCTCCCCTCTATCTCACTCTGTCCTCTCTCTCTACCCTCTCTCCCCTTCCTCTCTCTCCTCTTTCTCAGTCTCCCCTCTCTCTCTGTCCTCTCTATCTTTAGCTCCATCCTCTCTCTCCCCACTCTCTCTTGCCTCTCACTCTCTCAACTCTCTTCTTTCACCCTGCTCTCCACTTCCTCTCTTTCCCCTTTCTTCCCGCTCTCTCTCCCCCTCTCTCTTTCTCTTGCTCTCCACCCTCTCTCTCTTGGTCTCCCCGTCTCTGTCACTTTCACCCCTCTATCTCTCGCACACCCTGTTTCACCCGCTTTCCCCTCTCTTTCTTTCTCTTTCTCTCTCCCCTTCTTTGTAACTCTCCCTGTCTCTCCCTCTCTGTCCACTTATCTCTCTCTCCCTCTCTCCACCTTCTCTCTCTATCTCCTCTTCTCTCTCTCTCTCTCTCTCTCCACTTTGCTCTCTCTCTCTCTCTCCACGTTCCCCCCTCTCTCTATCTCCACTTCTCTCTCTCTGTCTGTCCCTTCCCTTCTCTCACTCTCTCTCTTGCTCTTTACCCTCTTTCTCTCTCTCCCCCCCACTTCTGCCTCACTTTCTCGCTCTCTCCCCACCTTCTCTCTCTCTATCTCTCTCTCCCCTTCTCTCTCTCGCTCTCTCCCCCTTCTCCCTCTCCACCCTTCTATCTCTCTCTCTCCTTCTCTCTCTCTCTCCCCCTTCTCTCTCTCTCCCACTGTCCACCTTCCCTCTCTCTTTTCCCCCCTCCTCTCTCTCTATATCTCCCCCTTGCTCTCTCTATCTCCCAAATTCTCTCTCCCTCTCACACCTGCTCTCACCCACCATCTCTCTCTCTCTCCCTCTCCCCCTTCTCTCTCTCTTTCTCCCCTTTCTCTCTCTATCTCTCTTTATCCCCTCTCTCTTTCTCCCCTTCTCTCTCTCCTTCCCCTTTCATGCTCTCTCCCTCTTTGCCCTTCTCTCTCTCTCTCCCCCCCTTATCTCCCTCTCTCTCACTCTCCCTCTGCTTGCTTCCTCTCTCTCTGCCCTGTCTCTCTTTCTCTGCCCTGTCTCTCTCTCTCTCTCTCATTCTCTCTCTCTCCCACTTCTCTCTCGCTCTCCCGCCCTCTGTCTCCCCCACTTCTGTCTCTCTCTCTCCTCTTCTCATTCTCTCTCCCCTTCTAGCTTTCTCTCCCTCCCCCTTCTCTCTCTCTCTCCTTTCCCCTTCTCTCTTTCTCTCATTTCCTTCTCTCTCTCTCTTCCCCCTCTCTCTTACTCTCGCTATCCCCCTCCATCTCTTGCTCTCCCCGTTCCACCTGCTTTCCCCTCTCTTTGTCTCTCTCTTTCTCTCTCACTCTTTCACCCCCCGTTCTCTTTCCCTCTCTGTCTCTCCATTTGTCTCTCTTTCTCTCCCCCTTCTCTCTCTCCCTCTTCCCTTCTCTCTCTCTATCTCCTTTTATCTCTCTCCCTCTTCTCTCTCTTTCTCTCCCCTCCTCTCTATCTCTCCCTTCCTCTTCTCTCTCTGTCTCTCTCACTCTCTGCCCTCTCTCTCTCCCCTTCTGCCTCACTTTCTCTCTCCCTCCCAACCTTCTCTGTCTCTCTCTCCCCTTCTCTCTCTCGATCTCTCTCCCCCTTCTCCCTCTCTCCCTCTCCCCTCTCTCTCCCTCTCCCCTTTCTCTCTCAACCTCTCTCCCCTTCTCTCTCCTTCTCCCTCTATCCCATCTCTCTCACTCTGCCACTTTCTCTCTCTCTCCCACCCTCTCTCTCTCCCCTTCTCTCCCTCTTTCCCTTCTCTCTCTCTCCCTTCCCCTTCTCTCTGTCTCTCTTGCTCTCTGCCCTCTCTCTCTCCCCCTTCTGTCTCACTTTCTCTCTCCCTCTCTCTCTCCTTCTCCCTCTCACTCTTCTCTCTCTGCTGCCTTCTCTCTCTCACTCTCTCCCCTTCTCTCTCTCTTTCTCTTGCCCTCTCTCGCTCCCCCACTTCTGTCTCTCTCTCTGACTTCTCTCTCAACCCTTTTCTTTCTCTCTCCCTACCCCCGACCCCTCTCTCTCTCCCCTTCTCTCTCTCTTTCTCTCCTCACTTCTCTTTCTCTCTGCTCTTCTCTCTCTCTCTGACTCTCCCCCTCCCACCTTTCACTCTCTCTCTCCCTCTTCTATCTCTCTCTCTCTATCCCCCTACTCTCTATCTTTCTTTCCCCTTTCCCTCTCTCTCTCCCTCCCTCTGTCTCGCCTCACCTTCTGTCTCTTTCTCTGCCCCACGCTTTCTCTCTCCGCTCTTCTCTCTCTCCCACCTCTCTCTCAATTTCTCTTCCAACTTATCCCCCTCTCTCTCACTCTCTCCCCATTCTGTCTCTTCTCCCTCACTCCCCCATCCCTCTCTCTCTTTCCCCCTTCTTGGTCTCTCTCTTTCCCCCCTTCTCTCTCTCCCTCTGTCTCTCTCCCTCCCCCCATCTCTCTCTCTCCCCCCCTCTCTCTCTCTCTCCATCTCCCTCTCTCACCCTTCTCTCTCTCTCTCCACCCTCTATCTCTCTCTCACCCTCTTCTCTCTGTCTCTCCCGCCCATTCTCTTGCTCTCTGCTTTCCCTCTCTCCGCCACCTCTGAGTCTCTCTCTTGCCCTCTCTCTTTCCACAGTTTCTCCATCTCTCTCTCCCCTCCCCTTTCTCTCTCTCCCCTTTCTCTCTCTCTTTCCCTTCTCTCCCTATCACTCTCTCTCTCGCCCCCCTTCTCTCTGTCTCTCTCTCCCTCTGTACCCCCTTCTCTCTCTATTTTTCATTCCTTCATGTCTCTCACTCTCTCTGCGTTCTCTCTCCCTCGACCTCTCCCCCTTCTCTTTCTCTCTCTCTCCCCGACTTCTGTCTCACTCTCTCTCCCTCTTCCCCTTCTCTCTCTCCCCACCTTCTCTCTCTCTCTCACCTTCCTTCTCTCTCTCTCTGTCTCTCTCTCCCTCCCTTCTCTCTCTCTCCACCTTCTCTCTCTCTCTGTCTCTCTCTCTCCCTTCTATTTCTCTTTCTCCCCTTTTTCTCTCTCTGTATCATTCTCACATGTATTCTCCCTCTCTGTCTCTCCCCCCTTGCTCTCTCTCTCTCTCACTGCCCACCTTCTCTCTCTCTGTCTCCTTCTCTCCCCTTCTCTATCTGTCTCCCTTCTCTCTGTCTCCTTTCCTCTTTTTCCCCTCTCACTCTCCTCTCTCTCCTTCTCTTGCTCTCTCTCCCCTTCTCTCTCACTCACCTGCTTGTCTCTCTCTCTCTCTCCCCTTCTCTCCCTTTCCCTTTCACCCTCTCTTCTCACTCTGTCTTCCCCTTCTTACTCCCTCTCTCTCGATCTCTCTCTCTCCCCTTCTCTCCCTCTCTCCCTCCTTCTCTCTGCCCCTCTTCCACCTTCTCTCTCTCTCCCTCCCCCTGCTGTCTCTCCCTCTCTCACACACCTACTCTCTCTTTCTCCCTCTCTACTGCCTTATCTCTATCTCTCTTTCCCTCCCGTTTCCCTTCTTTCCCTCTCTGTCTCTCTCTCTCTCCCTTCTCCCTCTCTCTCTCTCCCTCTTTCTCTCTCTCTCTTGCACCTTCTCTCTCTCTCCCCCTGCTCTCTCTTTTTCCCACTTCTCCCTCTCTCATTCCACCTTCTCTCTCTCTCCCTCTCCCCTTCTCTCTCTGTTCCTCTCTTGCCCTCCCTCCCTCTCTCTCCCCATTCTCTCTCCCTCTCCCTCCCCCTTCTCTCCCTCCCTCGCTACCCCATCTCTCTCTCTTTCTTTCCTCCCCTACTCTCTCATCTCTCTCCCCTCCTTTCTCTCTCTCTCTCTTCTCTCTCTCTCTGTCCCCCATTCCCTCTCGCTCCCTTCTCTCTCTATGTCTCTCTCCCCTTCTCAGTCTCTCTCTCTATCCCCCTTCTCTCTCTCTCTGTCTCTCTCTCCATATCTCTCTCACTTTCTTTCCCCCTGCTCTTTCTCTCTCTTTAACCCCTCTCTCTTACCCTCTATCTCTCTCTCTCTACCGCCTTCTCTCTCTCTCTCACCCTGCATCTCTTTCTGTCTCTCTTTCTCCACCCACCCTTGCTTTCTGTCTCTCACTCCCCCCTTCTGTTTCACTCTCTCTCCCCTTTTTCTCTCTCACTGACTCTGTCTCTCTCTCTTCCCTCTCTCACTCTCTTTCTCTCTCTCCCTACTGTGTCTCCTTATCTCTTTCCCCTCATGCCCTCTCTCTCCCTTCTCTCTCTCTCACCCGCTTCCCACACTCCCTCTTTCTCCCTTTATATCCCTCTCTCTCTCACCCCCATTTCTCCCCTTCTCTCTCCCTCTGTCTCTGCATTTTCTCTTGCTCTCCCGCATTTCTCTCTCTCTCCCATTTCTCTCCCTCGCTCTCTCTCCTCCTTCTCTCATTCTCTTTCCCCGCTTCTCATCCTCTCTCTCCTCCCCTCCTCTCTCACTCCCCCTCTCCCCCTTCTCTCTGTCACTCTCTTCCGCTCCATCAATCTCTCTCTTTCCCTCCCATCTTCTCTGTCTCTCTCCCTACCCCCTTCTCTCTCTCTCTTTCTCTCCGCCCCTTCTCTATCCTTTCTCTCCCTCTCTCTCACCCCTTCTCTCTCTCTATCTCTCCACCTTTCTCTCTCTCTTCCCATCTCTCCCTCTCTTTATCTGCATTCTCTCTCTCTCTCACCCTTCTCTATCCCTCTCTGTCTGCCTTTTCTCTTCCTCACTCTCTCTCTTCTCCTTCTCCCACTCTCTCTCCCCCCTCTCCCCCTTCTCATCCTCTCTCTCTCCCTTTCTCTCTCTGTCACCTTCTCTCTTCTCTCTCTCACCCCATTCTCGCTCTCTCTCTCCTCCCATTCTCTCTCATTCTCTTTATCCCCCTTCCCTTGCTGTCTCTCTCCCCGTTTTCTCTCTCTCTCCCACCTTCTCTCTGTCTTTCTCTCTCTCCCTCCCCATCAGTCTCTTTCTTTCCATCCGACCTTCTCTCTCTCTCTTTTTCCCACCCCTTCTCTGTCTCTGCCAGTCTTTCTCTCCCCCCTTTTCTCTCTCCATCTCCATTCTCTCCTTCTCTGTCACCCCCGTCCGTCTGTCTCTCTCTCTTGCCCCCTCTTCCCTCTCTCTCCCCCTTCTCTCTCTCTTTCTCTCTCTCTTCCTATCCCTCTCTCTCTGTTACTCCATCCTTCTCTCTGTCTCTCTTCCCCCTTTCTCCCTCTCTTTCCCACCAATTTCTCCCTCTTTCTCTCCTCCCTTTCTCTTTCACTCTCTCCCCCCTTCTCTCTCTCTCCCCCCTTCTCTCTCTCTCTCTCCTCTTCCCTCTCGCTCCCTCTCCCCCTTGTCTCTGTCTTTCTCTCCCTTCTTCCACATCAATCTCTCTTTTCCTCCCACCTTCTCTCTCTCTCTCTGCCCCCTTCTCTCTCTCTTTCTCTCCACCCTTTCACACTCTTGTTCTGTCTCTCCTCTTCTCTTTCTCTATATCTCTCTCTCTCTCACCCGCACGCTCTCTCTCTCTTCTACTTTTCTCTCTCTCTCCCTCCTGCCCTCTCTTTCCCCATTCTCTCTCTCTCTCACTTTACCCCCTTCTCTTTCTCTTTCTTTCCTCCCCTTTTCTCTTTCTGTCTCTCTCACCATTCTCTCTCTGTCTCTTTCCATTCTCTCTCTCTCTCGCCCCCATCTCTCTCCCCCATCTCTCTCTCCCTCTCTCACTCTCCCACCCCTTCTCTCGCTCTCTGTACCCCCTCTCTCTATCTCTCTCTCTACCGCCTTCTCTCTCTCTCCCTGCTTCTCTTTCTCTCTCCATCCTCTCTCTCACTCCCTATTCTCTCTCACTCTCTCTCCCCTTTCTTTCTCTCTCTCCGCATTCCCTCTCTCCCCCTTCTCTCTCTCTCTCTCGCTTTCACTCTCCTCATTCTCTCTGTCTCTCCCTGCCCCTTCTGTCTCTCTCTCTCTCCCCATCTCAAACCCTCTCTGTCCCCGTTCTCTCTCTCTCCCCTTCTCCCTCTGTCTCTCTCCATTCTCTCTCTCTCTCCTCTCAATCTCTCTCACTCTCTCCTCTTTGCTCTCTCTCTCTCCCCGTTCTCTCTCTCCCACTTCCCTCTTTTCTCTGTCTTTCTCTCTCTCTCTGCTTCTCCGTCTCTGTCTTTCTCTCTCTCTTTCTCTCTCTCCCTCTCTCTCCGCCTTCTCTCTCACTGCCCCTTCTCTCTATCCCCCCTCTCCCCCTCTCTCTCAACCCTTCTCACTCTTCCCCCTTTTCCCTCTCTCTCTCCCCCACTTCTATCTCTCTCTCCCCTTCTCTCTTTTCCTCCTCTCCCTCTCTCTCTCCTCTCTGTCGCTCTTCCCTCTTTTTCCTCTCTCTCTTTCTCCCTTCTATCCCTCTCTCTCTTAGCCTCTCTCTCTCCCTCTCTACCCCCTTCTCTCTCTTTCTTTCCTCCCCTTCTCTCTCTGCCTCTCTCTTTCCCCCTTCTCTCTCTCCCTCTTTTCTCTCTCTCATTACCCTCGTCTCTGTTTTTCCTCTATCACTCTCTCTCTCTCACTATTGCCTTCTCTCTCTCTCCCCGCTTCTTTCTCTCTCTATCTCCACCTTCTTCTCTTTCTCTCTCTCTATCTCACTACCTCTTCACTCTCTTCCCGTTCTCTCTCTCTCCCCTTCTGTCTCTCTCTCCACACTTCTCACTCTCCCTCTTCCCCCTTCTCTCACTCTCTTATTGACCTAAAAGGTTCACCTGTACACATATCAAGAAATCCACTCCATCCAAGCCCTTAACACGATGTCCATCCCAATTAACCCCTTTTCTCTCTGCCCATTCTCATTCTCTCTGTCTCCCTACTTCTCCTCCTCTCTCTCCTTCTCTCACAAACACCCCCTTCTCTCTCTCTCTATTCTCCCTCTCTCACTCCCTGTGTCCCCTTCAATCTGTCTCTCTTTCCCCTTTCTCTCTCTCAAACTCTCTCTCCCTTTCTCTCTTTCCATCACCTCCTTTTCTCTCTCTATCTCTCTCTCTCCCCTTGACTCTACCTCTCATTCTATCCATCTCTCTCCCACTCTCTCGTGCTCCCCCTTTCTCTCTCTCTCCCCTTCTCTCTCTCTATCTCTATATCTCTCTCTCTCCACGCATTGTCTCCCACTCTCTCCAACACTCCCCCTTCTATCACTTTCTCTCTCTCCCCTTCTCACTCCTTCTCTCTCTCTCCCTTGCTCTCTCTCCCCTTCTCACTGTCTCTCTCACTCCCGTCTCTCTCTTTCTCTTTCCCTCTCTCTCCCTTCCTCTCTCTCACACTCTCTCCCCTTCTCTCTCTCTGCCCCTTCTCTCTCTCCCTCTCTCCCCCTTCTCTCTATCTCCCTCTCCCCCTTCTCACTCTCTCTCTCCCTTCCTCTCTCACTCTCTCTCTCTATCCCATCTTCTCCCTCTCTCACTCTCTCTATCTCTATATCTCTCTCTCTCTCCACCCATTTTCTCCCTCTCTCTCCATCACTCCCCTTCTATCACTTTCTCTCTCTCCCCTTCTCACTCCTTCTCTCTCTCTCCCTTGCTCTCTCTCTCCCCTTCTCACTGTCTCTCTCACTCGCCGTCTCCCTCTTTCTCTCTTCCTCTCTCTCCCTTCCTCTCTCTCACACTCTCTCCCCCTTCTCTCTCTCTCCCCCTTCTCTTTTCCTCTCCCTCTCTCCCCTTTCTCTCTATCTCCCTCTCCCCTTCTCACTCTCACCCCTTCTCTCTCTCTCCCTCTCTCCGCCCTTCTCGCTTTCTCTCCTCCTTCTCTCTCTCTCTCCTCATTCTCTCTCTCTCTGTCTCCCCACTTCTGTCTCGATCTCTCTCTCTCTCTCCCTTCTCTCTCTCCCTTTCTCTCCCCTTCTGTCTCTATCTCTCTCCTTCTCTCTATGCCTCTCCCCCTTTTCTCTTTCTCACCCCCTTCCCTCTCTCTCTCATACACACACCCCTTCTATCACCCTCTCTCTCTCCTCACTTCTCTTTCTCTCCACCCATTCTCTCTCTCTCCCTGTCCCCCTTCTCTCTCTCTCCACCCATTCTCATTCTCTCTCTCTCTTTCGCTTTCCCCACTTCACTCTCTCTCTCCCCTTCTCTCTATCAGTCTCTCCCTTTTCTCTCTCACTCTGTCTTCCCCTTCTCCCCCTCTCTCCTCCTCTCTCACTCTCTCTCCCCTGTCTCTTGTAGGTGATGGTGGTGTGTGTGTCAGCTTCACCTCTGACTTCTGAGCGGTTCGAATCGCTCCCACTCCCTGGGTTCTAGACCTTGGACTTATTTGGGGGTTGTGACAAAATGCAGCAGACAACTGGTTTTGGTGCAAGAAAAGAAACTGTGTTTATTGAAGTCACAAATAAACTTATAACATTAGGATTACACTGAGATTATACAGACCTACAAAGTACACTTAGTTAAGAATGGGGAACACACGGCATAACGAGGGAATATCACGCTACTAATCCCCTTACCCTTGTCCCACCCCCAAAATCTAACTAAATTGAGCCAGGAGAGGTCAGGGATCATGCTCACCAACCAGGGTTCCTTGACAGTTTGAAATCCAGCCGGGTAAGCTGGTTGTAGTTTTGGGGTACGCTCTTTGTGTCCTCTGGGGCCTGCCATCCCCACGTGGTCCTGGTCTGTGGAATCTGCGAATGTTCTTCAGTTGGGTGGAGGGCGCATTTGTGGGTGGTTGATTTTCATGGAGGGCTGCAGTTGCGGCCTTGTTGTCTTCGGTTGAGCCTGCCACCCCATGCCCCTCACCGTGATGTTGCCTGCGGGCCTGCAAACCTCCAGATCTCCTTCCTCCACTTGGCTCAGCTCCCTGTTTAAACTCTGCTGCAACTGCTCCCAACTGCTCACTGCCCAAAACTGCTCACTTCAGATCTGGTGGCCCAGTTATACTGTTTTTTTCGAATTTCTTATCTCAATTAAAATCAAGGTTAGTTCTTTGTTTGATTTTGGTGGGCTTCCCCAGGTGATTGTTGTCTCGTTGTTTTTAATGGGCTTGCATGATGTTTATCATTGTCTTCCTGCCCCTGTAACTAGTCTTGAACTGAAAGCCATTGTATGTGTGGAGTATTGATGGGTTTGCATAATTGCATTGATTGTTGTCTTCCTGCCTTAGTAGTTAGTAACGATTATTTATGCAAGATTTTGATGGGCTTTAGTTTCGTATCTTTCTCTGGGCTGGTTGTTTTAAAGGGAAGAATGCATATTCTGTCTCCTCTTGTCTGGTTTCAGGTAAAAGTCCAAAAGCCATATCCTAGTTGATGATATGAAAAATGTGGGAATTTTGAGAACCCTTCAGCGCCCCTGTGATGCTTAAATCTTGTTTCAAGTATCATACTGGAAGAAAAACAAAATTTCTGACCCTCCATAGTCAATCTTCCCCTGTAATTACCTATCTAAGATCTCATGACACATACATTCCCCATTCTTTAAATTGTGGTGTACATAAGCATGCATAGGCAAAATACAGTTATTTACATACATCCAAACATCTAGGGGGTCCAACATCCCACTTGGTGCACATACATCTTTATTAAAAGAAAACAACACGTAAAAGTCTTTCTTAAAAATAACCGAACACAAAAAAAACAACAATCTTTATTCAGGAACAGAAAAATATATATGAAAGGTTCAAACAGGTGTATCTCTCTCGACCTTAGCATAATGCTTCTTCCAGGTCCTTTTGTTTTGGAACTCTAAGATTTTGCCTTTTCCCTTGCACTGAGAGCACACCAGGTACAACACTATTCCCAGCTAGCAAACCACGAGGATGTGGGAAGCCATTCTGACCCATGAAGGGACCTCTATGTTTTTGAAAATGTCCCACCAGGGTGGGACTGTGTTTTCTGTTCCAAAGTATAGAAATACTTTTGTGATAACTGTACAGCTTTTAGTGGTTTAGTAAGATGTTCTGGTAGAGGGGGAATTTCATAACTAAAATGTGTGACAGAGCTCTGCAGGTTGGTAATGTTTTCCCTAACAGTGAGGTGAACAGTGGAGGGTTCAGGAATGGGGACAATCCGTTCCTGGGCCACTTGAACTTCTGCCCCAGGTTTAAAACAAAAACTGCTGTCACTTACCGGACACTGGATGTGCTGTCCAAGCTGGTAATGGGCTGCACTTGTGGTGATACAATATGTCCCACCCCCTATATATTCTACCTGTGGGGGAACATGGCCTTGTGCCATTACCTCCATGGTACAATTTATAGGCCATGCACCAGCAGTTTTAAACCCGCACTGTGGTCTGGAATAGGTGTTCAATTGCTGGGGACACAGTACTACGTGTGCACCCCAGCTCCGGCACCCAGAGAGGTCTCTACCTGTCATCATGTGCTCCCACTTTATGACATAAGGTGGGACCGCTGCGAAACGGACGTGTGCACTCCCTTGAATGACTCCAATGTTCTCCACCCTACATACTGGTACAGGTCGGGCTGTCCCACCCATGACCGGCATCCTCACTACTATACCCATGATGGTGTGGTTGGAGTGCCCACAATCTACTGGGACAGGGTAAGTTTCAGAGGCTAGGCAGAACTGACAGGGGCTTAGTGAATTCTCAAATGGGTGGAGGGCTGTGAGGTGCTTGTTGCTGATCCAGGAGGGGACTAAACCTTGCTTTAAATCCTCCAGGTTGCTGCGGCCCTCGCCCAGCAACCATGCCCTGTACAGCATGCACACCTCATTCTGTGCAGCCTGGTCTGATGCATTCCTGTCCTCTCATATGAGTGCATTCACTCTTTTGGCATACCTTTCCAACTCAGCAATAATCTCCTTTAAATGGACCGTTATGGTCTGGTCCTCGTGTAGCTCTGAGCCTATCACTGTGTTCTCCTCTGTTAAGATTTTTCATAATTGTGTTTTTAAATGGTTTATTTGTGTTTGCAATTCTATGTCATCCAGACTGTTTATCACAGTGGATCCTGTACTATATGCTGTGAAAACATCATTCCAGGTTCCCCTTCTTTGTCTCCCCGCATTGCTAAAGTACTCAGTGTGGGTAGTGTACAGTTCTCTTTTGTCTACATTGGCAAAATCGAAATTGTAGAATTTCCTGAATATTTCTCTTAATAGGGCCTGGTATAGCTGTTCTGTCTCATTGGGGCACCACTCAGGTAAGTGTACCTCTGTGAGGTTTAGAATCACGGAAGCTACCGCGTAGTGTACCCACTGATATAGCACCTTTTCGGTCGGCACTAGTACCAGCCCATTCCCTGGTCCCTTGGTGGTAGCAGGGCACTTCTCCATATGTGTTCTTACTGTCGGGGCCGTGGGCAGGGGCTTTTGGACGTGTGCCATGAGTTCAGTGGCCCAAAGTGAGGCTGGAGAGGATGGGGTTATGCAAGTGTGTAGGAGGGAATCCCATTCCACCCCCTTCTCCTTGTCCAGCCATACTGCGGAAAAGATAATGGATACGCCCATGAGGCAGGTCTTCTGTGATCCCCACATGCAGACATAGATTCCCTGTTCCGATTTCCACCACTTGTCCCAGCACACGCTCACCCCGCCATGGTTCCCAGTAATGGTCCGGTGGGTGACGTTCCCCAGTTGCTCCCAGTCAGCTGTAACGTTCCCCATGTATCTGTCAGCTTCCTGAGCCATCACCACCTTCCCAGGGGAATCTGTCCTTTGCATGTCACAAAGATTTCTGTCAAGGCCCCAGCAATCTGCTCCCTTGCCTCCCTCAGTACTCTGGGGTAGGTCCCATCTGGCCCTGGGGACTTATCCACCTTAATATTCTTCAAGACACCTAACACCTCCCCTTTTTTGATCTTCACATGATCCAGGCTATCTACACACTCTTCCCCAGACAAATCAACCGCTAAGTCCTTCTCTTTGGTGAATACTGATGAGAAGTACTCATTTAGTATCTCTCCCATTTCTTCTGGCTCCACACACAGATTCCCACCTCTGTCCCTGAGTGGGCCTACCCTTTCCCTGGCTACCCTCTTGCTTTTTACATATGTATAAAAGGCCTTGGGATTTTCCATGATCTTGGTTGCCAGTGACTTTTCATGAACCCTTTAAGCCCTCCTGACTCCTTGCTTAAGTTTCTTCCTACTTTCTTTATATTCTCCACGGGCTTCATCTGTTCCCAGCCTTCTAGCCCTTACGAATGCTTCCCTTTTCTTTTTGACTAATCTCACAATATCCTTCGTTATCCAAGGTTCCTGAAACTTGCCATGCTTATCCTTCATCCTAGCAGGAACATGCCAGTCCTGAATTCTTATCATCTGACATTTGAAAGCCCCCCACATGTCAGTTGTTGATTTGCCCTCAAATATCTGCCCCAGTCTAGATTCCTCAGTTCCTGCCTAATATTGTTATAATTAGCCTTCCCCCAATTAAGCTCCTTAACCCGCGGACTCCTGTTATCCTTATCCACCAGTACCTTGAGACTTACTGAATTATGGTCACTTTTCACGAAATGCTCCCCTACTGAAACTTCGACTACCTGGCTGTGCTCATTCCCTAATACCAGGTCCAGTATTGCCCCTTCCCTAGTTGGACTATCTACATATTGTCTCAGGAAGCCCTCCTGGATGCACCTTATAAATTCTGCACCATCCAAACCCCTAGCACTAAGTGATTCCCAGTCAATATAGGGAAAGTTAAAATCACCCACCACAACAACCCTATTGCTTTTACATCTTTCCAAAATCTGCCTACAACCTGTATGCTGGGGCAGGGGAGGGAGGCCTCTGCGTAGGTGAACCCGGTCTGACTGGAGTATTGGGCGGAGTTAGATCCCAGCCACCCTGGCCATCTTCCCACATAGGAATAGGTAGTGATCTCCTCCACGTTACCTTCGCTGCCCCTCGCAGTCACAACCGGTGCTCTCTCCCCTGAGCACCCAAAAATGTGGGAGTCCTCCACATCACCTCGTCTCCCAGCGGCCATTCCTATCAGGGCGAGTAGGAGTATGCCCCCTTCCTATCGAAATCCTTTCTGTAGAGAGACACAAGAGCATATAGCCAGATCCTGAATAGATTTGCTGGCTTGGTTAAAGCATAGTCAAGTCTTGCGACCTGACTCATTACAAGCACTCTTAAACAATAATACTTAAACTACTAACAACCAAATTTAAAATTTAACTAAAACACCCAAACTAACAATCTCAAAATTAAGTAACAAGCTATGTACATCCATCGCCTGTCCCCAGGTGGCCAGGTTAATCCCTGTTCAGGCTATAACACACTACTCCTTTTGGTGTGGCCGCCCTGTCCTGTACCTTTGGTCCCTCACAGCCTGCGACTGTTGGCTGGGGACCTCTGTCCTCACATCAATCCCTGACTTGAGGGGCTGCCCTTTTTAAACTGACCACAGTTTCTTTGGCCGCGGCATTCGTGGGGACCTTCTCAGGACTCTGGCTGGTAGGGGTTTTCTGGCTGGTGGGTCTTCAACCCGAGCCACTGTCCCCTGTTGTGTGGTTTGTGGAATCTCCACTGCTGCTGACTGGAGATTTCTATCCTCAGGCTGTACCTCTTCTAAACCTGTGTTGGGTGCAGGTAACTCTGCCCTCAGGTCCAACCTTGTCTGAATCCCAGATGGGAGGGGGAATGTCCCAAACGGTGGGTGCGATGGTCCTTCCCTTAAAACAAGCCACTGCACCTGCTTGTGCAGTTTGTGAGTTTGCTCCTTCTGCAGGCTGAGGATTTTTATCCTCACACCTTGCCCCAACTGGCTGTTCCCTTCTCTCAGATTTAAACAACTTACATTGGTTAATGTGGAACCATTTGGTGCGTCGAGGCAGCTTTATGGTGTATACCATGGGACTTGCCTTATCTCCAATGCTGTAAGGCCCCATGTATAATGGTTCTAGACTGCCTACCTGAGCAAAATTCCTAACCTGATCCCCTATCTCCCACTCGTGGTGCATACGGGATTCTAGCAGCAGTCGGTTACTCCGATGCTGTTTTCCCATGTTGCTAGCAGCCTGCCAGTGAACCTGTTTAAGGTGTTCAAACAAATTCCTGACGAAGCTGTCCTGGTTCACTTCTCTGAGCTGACCCTCCATGAGCACTGGGGCTAGCACATGGGTGGGGATCCGCATAACCCTACCAGTCATGAGCTCGTGTGGGGAATACCTTGTGCTTTTTGACTGGCTGGCTCGGATCCCCATTAAGACGTCTACCCACTTTCTAGGTGAGTCTACCTGCTCTTTCCTCAGCCTTTCTTTCAAAGTGCTGTTCATTCTTTCTACAATCCTTGAGGACTGTGAGTTGTGTGCAACGGGCATTTGTCCTCTATGCTGAGTACCATAAAGGTATTCTGCATGACCTGCCCGGTAAAGTGGCTCCCTTGGTTCGAGTCCATGTACTGTGGTAGCCCCCATCATAAGAACACCTCCCTGACCAGGATCCTGGCTGTACTCAGAGCTGCGGCTGTTCGGCAGGGGAAGGCTTCTACCCACTTTGTGAACACATCCACCAGGACTAGGCAGTACTTATAGCCTCCCTGGGCGGTGGGTAGGGGCCTGATGTAGTCGACCTGGATCGACTGCCATGGTCCTTCTACCCTCCTGATGTGTCCCATAGGTACCTTCCTTTTGTGCGGGTCAGGATTGTTAGCAGCACACACCAGACAGCTGGCACAGAACTCGTAGACATCTTCCCTGAGTCCTGGCCACCATCCTGCCTGTTCCACCCGCTGCCAGGTGGTCTCAGGCCCGGGGTGTCCCGCTCCTGGACCCTCCTGGGCCAGTTGAAGGAATTCCCTCCTGTGCTGCTGTGGTACTACCCATTGCTCTCCCTTAAACAGCATGCCCCCCTTTAAAGAGAGGGCTGCTGTGCTGTAAGGGCCCTCTATCCTTTTCCCTTCTGCCACTGCACTGAGGACTGTCTTGAGGACGGGGTCTTGGGTTTGGACCGTCTTAAGGTCCAGGGTTAAAGCTACCCCTGCACTCCCCCGTGTCCCATTCCTACCCATGACTGCTGCTATAGGACGGGACCCATATGGCTCCCAGAAAATGCCTGTGCGGGCACCCTCCTTAGCTAGCACGTTGGCCTGCCGGTTGCCCTCACTCCGGGGTTCACACCTTATGGATGAAAATCTCCCCTTCCTCCCCCACTGCTGCTAAGATTTTCTCCAGCAAGTGTTTCACTGTGAGGTATCTCCCGTCAGCGGAGGTGTATCCACGGCTGGACCAGATGTCCAGATACTCCGTACACGAATTGCATGTGATTAGGCTGTCCAAGCAAATCGTGTATGGGGTGGGGAAGATCTCGGGGTGTGTAACCACTTACACAACCGCGGACAGTTCAGCCTGCTGGGCGGTCATGGTGCTGGGGAGCTTAATTGCCAGGGCAAGTTTTGCCGCTGCATCATAAACTCCACACCCCATGAGTCGCTCACCAGCAGATACTGTGCTGGAGCCATCCACACAGATTTCATGGCCTGTGGAGTGTAGCCTGGCCCATAAACCTATGTCTACTTCCCAAACCCCTTCTATGGCACACCGGTGGGCTGTTCCAGGATATACCAGGTTAGCTGTGAGCTTTGCATCGCAGAGCCCTTATACTTTTAGGTCCATCTGTGAGAGAAGCAGGGTCCAGCAAGCAATGTGGGCACTGCTCATTGTCCCATCCTTGATTCTCCCATCCAGGAGCATCTGGGTGGGTGTGTGATGGGTGAGGAGGGTGATGGGAGAGGTGCCTGTGAAGATCAGTGATCTTTTCACAGCCCAATGTGTGGCCAAGAGGTGCCTTTCACAATTGGAGTAGCTCTTCTCCACATCGTGAGTATCTTGGAGAAGTAGACCACCGGTCTCAGCTTGCCATGCCGCTTTTGGAGCAGCACGGCACTCAGGCTGTCCCCGCTGGCTGCTGCCTCCAGGAAGAACTCTTTCCCTCCATCTATGGCCCCTAGAGCTGGTGCGGTCTGCAGATCTTCCTTGAGCCTGACAAATGCTGCCTGGCACCCCTCAACCCAAACCCACTTCACTCCCTCGTGCAGGAGTCGGAGCAGAGGGGCTGCTGTGGCAGTATAGTCCTCAATGAAATCTCTGCAGTACCCGGTTAGCCCTAGAAATGATCTCACTCCCATCACTGTGTTGTGGACTGGTAACTCCTGTACTGCTTCCCGTCTAGCTTTATCTATGGCCCTTTCCCCAGCGCGTATTGTCAGGCCCAGGAATTTCACCTCCTGCTGGCCGATCTGCGCTTTCTTTGGGTTCACTTTAAAACCTTCCTGCCTGAGCAGTTCCAGCAGTTCGGCCAGAAGTGGACCATAGTCCTCTCTCGAATCAGTGAATAGGAGCAGGTCATCGATGTATTGTACCAGCCGCCTGGGCTAGCTGAAGCCCTTTAAACTGTTTGTCATGCATTGGTGGAAAATGCTAGGGATATTGTGGAAGCCCTGAGGCAGACAGTTCCAGGTGTACTGTTGCCCTTTAAAAGCAAAGGCAAACTTGTACTGATACTCTCTCCTTAAAGGGATGGACCAAAACCCATTGGAGATATCCAGCACCGTGAAAGTGGTTGCGGATGCTGGGATACTTCCTATCAGGTCGGCAACTGCTGCTACCGTGGGTACACAGGCTGGGATGTTACTGCTGAGCACCCGATAGTCCACTGTGGCCCTCCAGGAGTTGTCCGGTTTTCTAACCGGCCACAGTGGAGAGTTCACGTGGGTGGCTATCGGTCTCAGGATCCCCTGTTGCACTAAGGAGGACATGGCTGCTTCCATGTCTGGCTCAGCATCCCTGGGGAAGTTATATTGCTTTTGTGGTTGGGTCACAGGGTCCCCATCTACATTGATCTTGAACCCGTTGACCTTCCCACACCCACAGTGTTTGTATGTGGCAAATGTGGCTAGGTGGGCTCGTACCAATGCCTGGAACTCCCTTGGGATATTACTGACCATGGGTTCGAGGTTATAACCCTCTTCAGGCTTCATGGTGCACAGGGTGTCCTTCCCCTGTTTCCCTGGGATGACTACTACTCTGCCTTCCTTTCCGGTTTTTGCCCCTCATAGACAGTGATTCCTCAAATCCACTAGGACCCCGTGGCCTACAATAAAGTCGGCTCTATTAGGATACAGGTCCATTTAGAGCAGACTGTTCCTAAACGAATGGTCAGCGGGATGGAAAATGAGCCATTCTGTTCTTTACCTGTGAATCCTGACAGATTGTATGGGACCCCATGAGATAGAGGTGAGGTGGTGGGGTTAGCTGAATGGATCACAGTACATGATGCTCCCGTGTCCAACAGATAGGTCCCCTTTACCTCTTCTACCTCCATCTCAACGAGGGGTCTCTTCCATAAGTCGTAGGTAAGGGAACACAGGTAAACAGGCTGTGCTGGCTCTAGTCAGGGTTGTGGGTTAGATGGGGCTGATGGGCTCAGCGCGCTGGTGGTGGCTGCTACCTTCCCTGGGCCAGTCAATAGGGTTTTCATAACATCCAAAAATGACTCGACCATGGTGGGAGCGATTCCTGTCTCTGACTCTTGGGCTGGGGTTGAGGAATTCTTTCCCTTGTTATGTTTCCAAGGATTCTTACACTCCTTCCTCCAGTGTCTATTTTTCCCACACCCATAACAGTTGAGCTTTGTGCTGGAAGGGTTATTCCCTTCCTGATGCCACTCCTTCCTATCCTGGCCAGGTTTCATTTCATGCACTTTCCCTTTAGGTGGGTGTGAATCGGTTCCTTTACCATTACGGTAAGCTATGGTCAATTGTCTGATCACTGTGAGTTTGGTAGTCAGGGGATTCTTTGGGTAAAACCACATTCCTGCTGCAGCCCTGACCTGTGGCAAGCTGTTTGCCACCAGGCAATGGAGCCAGTGGGGCCACTGATCCTGGTCCAGGTTAGCCCGGTTAGGCGTCCCACTGCGTGCACTCCTATACACCGGCCACAACCTGTCCGCAAAAGCCTGGGGGGGTTCTCCTACGAGCTGCATGGTTTTTTCCACCCAGGAGAAAGGACTTCCCTCATTCATCCCCATGGCCTCAAGAACTTCCTCCTTGAGCTCCCCATAATCACACTGTCCCATCTTACATTGGTCAGAGAGGGACTGGAAGAGCTTACTCTCCAGGGAGAATAGCAGCATTTTGGCCTGTTCAGCATCATTGCACTCGTTGATGCTTGCTGCTTGTTCCACTTCCCTGAAGTGGACCGAGGGATCCCCATTTGTCGCAAGTTTAGTTAAATGGCTTACCATGGCCCTAAGCTGTTGGGTGCCGTGGGGAACTATGAACTGGTTTCGGAGGGATCCCTCATCCCCGTTATCAGCGGGGGGCCTAAACTTTGCTGCCGGGCCGGGCACATTGGCCACGGTCCCAGCATCTCTTGCTGGGGGTTTTCCTCCTCAGTTTCTGCCCCTAATTCCATCCCCCCTCCTGCTCTTCAACCGGGTGGTCCCTTGGCACTACCTGTGGTGTCTGACTCGTCCTTCCCAGGTTCCCAGTGAAGTTGACCTGGGCTGCACTAGTGCTTATGAGGCACACCATGCCTTTTGCCATCCTTAGAGCAAGGTTCAGACTCTCTATCTGCTTCTGGCAGGGGCCATGGTCTGCATCCTCAAACCCCTGCACGCTCACTATCTTATAGGCTGCCTGTAAGCCTTTTACTTTCTCCTCCTGCTCTCTTACTTGTCTTGCTAGGCGGGCATTCTTTTCCCACAACCCCAGCTCACTGTTCTTGGCCTTGGTGACCTGACACTGTAAATATTCCTGCTGGGTCTTATGCTCGCTCACTAACTGCACCCTTTCCTGGTTCAGAGCCTGCAATGCTAACAGTAACCTCTCCCCTGCTGGGGCCTTTGTTTGGATTTCCAGGGCTGACTCCCGAATCTCAGCTGCCTGGGCTTCACCGAGCCTGTCCAAAAGCTGCATCTGTTTCTTGAAGCACATCAGCCGGACGGCCTTTTCTATGGATTTTTATGATCCTTCCCTTCTGTCCATTTAGCTGCAGCATCTACCGGGCGCCCAGCCTTTAACAGATTAGTGACCCATTTTTTTTCCATATTCATCTTACTGATTTCATAATTTGAAATCATCTCTTCCATTACAGTTCTCTCTTCCAAATCAGTGTCCACGGCATCGCATCCCTTTTGCCAATGTTCCATTGTGGTCACCATTATGTAGGGGGTGGTGTGTGTGTCAGCTTCACCTCTGACTTCTGAGCGGTCCGAATCTCTCCCAATCCCTGGGTTCTAGACCTTGGACTTATTTGGGGGTTGTGACAAAATGCAGCAGACAACTGGTTTTGGAGCAAGAAAAGAAACTGGGTTTATTGAAGTCACAAATGAACTTATAACATTAGGATTACACTGAGATTATACAGACCTACAAAGTACACTTAGTGAAGAATGGGGAACACACGGCATAATGAGGGAAAATCACGCTACTAATCCCCTTACCCTTGTCCCACCTCCAAAACCTAACTAAATTGAACTGGGAGAGGTCAGGGATCATGCTCACCAACCAGGGTTCCTTGACAGTTTGAAATCCAGCCGGGTAAGCCGGTTGCAGTTTTGGGGTACGCTCTTGTGTCCTCTGGGGCCTGCAGTCCTCATGTGGTCCTGGTCTGTGGAATCTGCGAATGTTCTTCAGTTGGGTGGAGGGCGTGGTTGTGGTTGGCCGATTTTCTTGGAGGGCTGCAGTTGCGGCCTTGTTGTCTTCGGTTGAGCCTGCCACCCCATGCCCCTCGCCGTGATGTTGCCTGTGGACCTGCAAAACCTCCAGATCGCCTCCCTGCTTAAACTCTGCTTCAACCGCTCCAAACATTGCTCCCCCTCCCATCCTTCCCCTTGTAATTGGTGGCCTAGTTATACTGTTTTTCAAATTTCTTAGCTGAATCCAAATCAAGGTTAGTTCTTTGTGATAGTAGTGGGCTTCTTCAGGTGATTGGTGTCTCGTTGTTTTTAATGGGCTCACATGACGTTTATCATTATCTTCCTGTCCCCGTAACTAGTCTTGAACTGAAAGCCATTCTTTGTGTGGAGTATTGATAGATTCGCATAATTGCATTGATTGCCACCTTCTTACCTTACTAGTTAGTAGCGATTATTTATGCAAGATTTTGATGGGCTTTAGTTTCTTGTAAGATGAAGTCTTTCTCTGGATTGATTGTTTTAAAGGGAAGAATGTGTATTCTGTCTCCTCTCGTTGTCTGGTGTCAGGCAACAATCCACACTGTACTCAACAAGCCCGGGCATGTCCAGTCCTAGGCCTTCATGGGCCTAGCCTCCTGTCTGCAGCGTTCTATACTTAACTCAGCAGTTGGGTCCTCTGCTATAAAAGTCCAAATGTCATATCCTTGTCGGTGATATGAAAAATGTGGGAATTTTGAGAACCCTTCACCTTCTCCCCCACCCCACTTTTCTATCTCTCTCTCCCCCCTTCTCCCTCTCTCACTCGCCCCTCCTCTCTTTCTCTCTCACTCCCTTGCTCCCTCCCTTCTCTCTCCCTCCCCCTTCTCTCGCTCCCCCTTCTCTCCTTCTCTCTCTCTCTCTCACTCCATCTCTCTATCCCCTTTCTCTCTCTCGCCTCCCCTAATCTCCCTCTCTTTCTCCATCTCTCTCCCTCTCTCCCCCTCTTCTCTCTCTCTCGTCATTTCTCTCTCCCCCTTCTCTCTCTCCTTCCATCCTTTCCCTCTCTCACTCCCCTCATCTCTCCCCCTCCCCCTCCCCCTCTATCTCTCTATCTATCCCCTCTCTCTCTGTGCCCCCTCTCTCTCTATCTCTCCCTTCTCTCTCTCTCCCTCCCCTTCTCTCTTTCTCCCTCCTCTTCTCTCTCTCTCTCTCTCTCTCTCCCCACTTCTCTCTCACTCTCTCCCCTGTATCTCTCTCTCTTTCTTCCCACTTCTCTCTCTGTCACTCTCCCCATTCTATCTCTCTCTACCCCTTCTTTTCTCTCTCTTTCTCTCTCTCATGCCATTCTCTCTCTCTCTCACTCACCTCTTCTCCCTTCTGTTTCTATCTTTCTTCCTCCCTCTATCTCTCACTCCCCCCTTCTCTCTCTCTCTCTCTCTTATCTCGCTCTCTCTCTCTCCCCCTTCTCGCTCTCTATCTCCCTTCTCTCTCTCTTTTGGTCTCTCCCCCTTCTCTCACTCTCTCTCTCTCTCCCCTCATCTCTTGCTCTCTCTCTCACCCCCTTCCCTATCTACTTGTCTCACCCACTTCTCTCTCTTACTCCTCTCATCTCTCGCTGTCTCTCTGTCCCCCACTTCCCATTCCCTCTCCCCCCCTTCTCTCTCTCTCTCTTCATTCTCTTGCTCTCTCTCCCCCTTGGCTCTCTCTCTATCTCTTTCTCCCCCATTTTTCTCTCCCTCTCACCCCGTTCTCTTTCTCTATCTACCCCCTTCTCTCTCTCTCTGCTCTACTTCTCTCTCTCCCCATTCTCTCTTTCTCTCCCCATTCTCTCTCTCTCTCCATCTCTCTCTCCCCTTCTCTCTTTCTCACCCCATTCTCTCCCTCTTTCACTCCCCCTTCTATCTCTATCTCTCTGTCCCCCTTCTCTCACTCTCCCACTTCTCTCTCTCTCTGTCCGTCTCCCCTTTCTTTCTCTCTTCCCTTCTCTCTCTACCCCCTTCTCTCTCTCTCCTGTCCCTCTCTCTTCTCCCCTTCTCTCACTCTCTCTCTCTCCCCTTCTCCCTCTCTCTCCCCCTTCCCTCTCTCTTTTCCCCTTTCTCTCTTCTTCCCTTTCCCCCTCTCTCACTGCCCCCCTCTCTCTCTCCCTCTCTGTGCCCCACCTCTGTCTCTCTCTCCTCCCCTTCGCTCTTTCTCTCTCCCTCCCATCTCTCTCTCTCTCCCCCTTGTCTCTCTCCCTCTTCTCCCTTCTGTCTCTGCCTTTAGTCCCCAGCTTTCCCTCTCTCACTCCCCCTTCACTCCCTCTCTCTCTCTCGCCCATTTTCTCTCTCTCTCTATCCTTCTCTAACTCTCTCTCTCTTTCTCACTCTGCCCTCCTCTCTCTTCTCTCTCTCCTTCCGTTCTCTCTCTCCTCTTCTCTCGCTCTCTGTCCCCCTTTCTCATTTTTTCTCTGTCTCCCCCCTACTCACTCTCACTCACCCCTTCTCTCCCTCCCCATTTTTTTATCTCTCTATCTCTCTCCACTTTTCCTTCTATCAATCTCCCCTCCTCTTTCTCTCTCTCTTTCCCCCTCTCCCCCTTCTCGCTCTCTCTCTCCCTCTCTTTCTCTCGCCCAGCTTTTCTTTCCCTCCCTTTCTTCCTCCCTTCTCTCTCTCTCCCCGTTCTCTTTCTCTCTCTTTCTCCCCCTTCTCTCCCTCTCTCTACCCCCATCTCTCTCTCGCTCCATCTCTCCCCCTTCTCCCTCTCTCTCTCTCCGCCTTCTCATTGTCTGTCTCGGTCTCCCTCCCCACATCTCTCTCTCTCTCCCTCCTTCTCTGTCTCTCACCATCTCTCTCTCTCTCCGCTTCCCTTCTTCCCTCTCTCACTCCCCCCTTCTCTCCCCCCTCCCCTATCTCTCTCTCTCCTCATCTCTCTCTCTCTCTCTCCCCCTTATCTCTCTCTGTTCTCCCTCTCTCTGTCTACCTTCCCCTTCCTTCTTTCTCTCTCTCTCATTCTCTCTCTCTCACTCTCCTCCTTCTCTCTCTCCCCTGTATTTCTCTCTCTCTCTTCCCCACCTTTCTCTCTGTCACTCTCCCCATTCTATTCCTCCCTCTACCCCCTTCTTCTCTCTCTCCCCCCCTTCTCTCTCTCTCTCACTCACTTTCTCTTTCTTCCCCACCTCTCTCTTTCTGTGTCACTCTCCCCATTCTATCTCTCTCTCTACCCCCTTCTTCTTTCTCGCTCTCCTCCCCTTCTCTCTCTCCTGCCCTTCTCTCTCTCCTGCCCTTCTCTCTCGCTCTCTTTCTCACTCACACCCCCTTCTATCTCTCACCTCCTTCTCTCTCTCTCCCACCCCCTTCTCTCTCTCTATCACGCCCATCTCTCTCTCTCTCCCCCTTCTCTCTCTCCTACCTTCTGTTTCTACCTTTCTTTCCCCCTTTCTCTCTCCCCTCGCTCTCTCTCTCCCCTCATCTCTCACTCTCTCTCTCTCCCTTCTCTCTCTTTCTGTCTCTCCCCCTTCTCTCTCTCTATCTCACCCATTTCTCTCTCTACCTCTCTCACCCACTTCTCTCTCTCTCTTACTCCCCATCTCTCGCTGTCACTCTGTCCCCCGCTTCCCACTCTCTCCCCTTCTCTCTCTCTCTCTCTCTTCACCCATTCTTTTTCTCTCTCTCCCCCTTGCCTCTCTCTCTATCTCTTTCTCCCCCACTTTTCTCTCTCTCTCGCCCCTTTCTCTTTCTCTGCCTAACCCCTTCTCTCTCTCTCACTCTCTCTCTCTCCCCTTCTCTCTCTTTCTGTCCCCATTCTCTCTCTCTCTCTCTCCATCTCTCTCTCCCTGTCTCACCCCATTCTCTCCCTCTCTCATTCCCCCCTTCTCTCTCTATCTCTATCTCCCCTTTCTCCCTGTATCTCCCCTTCTGTCTCTCTCCCTCCTTCCCTCTCACTTTCTCTCTCTCTCTGTCCCTCTCCCCCGTCTCTCTCTCTGTCCCTCTCCACCTTCTTTCTCTCTCCCCTTCTCTCTCTCTAGTCTCCCCTCTCTCTCTCCCTCCCCCTTCTCTCTTGCTCTCTCACACTCTCCTCCTTCCCTCTCTCTCTCCCCATCTCTCTCTCTCTCTCCCTTTCACTCTCTCTCCCCCTTCTCTCTCTCTCACCCCCTTCCCTTTCTCTCTCATGCTCCCCCTTCTCTCTCTCTTCCCCCCTTCTCTCTCTCTCCCCTTCTCTCTCTCTCCCCTTCTCTCTCTCTCCCCTTCTCTCTCTCTCTTATTCCCCACTTCTCTCCCTCTCTCCCTCTTCTCTCTCTCTCTCCCTCTTCTCTCTCTCTCCCCCCTGTTCTCTCTCTCTCCCCACCCCTTTCTCTCTGGTAGCCACAGCTGTTGAACCCTGCACACTTTCCAAGGAGCAATGCTTTCCAAGGAGGTATACAACATGGCCCATTCTACTTCTGGTGTTATAAGTGAACTCTGTGAGGGATACAGAAGTATTTAATGGCTCAGATTGGGTCCTTCAGATGGCTGGACTGGTCAGGACTTCTAACCTTTCAGTACCTTCTATTTGTGGCTCTCCAGGACAATAGTGGTACGTGTATCCAAGTACTGGTCTAATTCCCAAGTTTTCAATTAACAGCATGGGTCCGATACCTGGTTATAACAGCCTTCCATGATTCATCTGCATCTTATGATTAATTGTCCATGACTATGGCTGAGGAATGTTATGACCTGTGAGATAAAATAGCTCATCAGGCTGATGTATACTAATGCAATATGCCAGAAGTTTAAACCAGTTATTGCAAAACAACCAGAATAATGTAACCAGCAGTGCAGAACTGGAAATAAAATCAATCCATTCAATTAAGCCAGCATTAGTAGCTGTGTTGTTTACACTGATAACTTCTGATTAATCATGTAAGTTAGTTAGAAATGTTAAATAATGTCTAGTATGTAGAGAATGTATTATCTGAATTCCATATTAATATATATGACAAAGGCTTTTAGATCAATCCTTGTCCTTCTTCCTGATCTGAAATCTAGCATCTAATATTACTACTTTTCATTAACTTTTAAATTTCTTCTGTTACAACATCAACTTGCATTTATATAGCACTTTTAATACAGTAAAATGTCCCAAGGCACTTCACAGGAACATTATCAAACAAGATTTGACACCGAGCTACATAAGGAGACAATAGAGCAGATGACCAAATACTTGATCAAATAAGCAAGTTTTAAAGAGCATCTTAAAGGAAAAAGAGAAGTGGAGAAGCAAAGAAGATATTCCAGAGCTTAGGCTCTAAGTAATCAAAGCATGGTTGCAATGGTGGAGTGATTATAAGTGGGAATACACAAGATGCCAGAATTGAATGAGCATCAACATCTCAGAGGATTGTAGAGTTTGAGAAGGTTGCTTAACCAGGAGTCAATGTAGGTGAACAGTAGTTATACGAGTTAGGACACAGGAAGCAGATCAGCTTAAATTTATGGAAGGTGGAAGACAGGAGGCTGTCCAAGTGATTGGAATAGTCAAGTCTAGAGGTAATAAAGGCATCTATGAGTTTTTCAGCAGCAGGTGACTTTAGCTGGGGCAGAGTCAAATAAATTTTATAGAGATGGGACCAGGCTGTCTCAATGCTTGTGCAGACCTGTGAAGCTCACCTCAATGTCAAATCCAACACCATGGCAGTGAACAGTCTACATCGGCCTCAGACAGTTGCCAAGGAGTGGGATGGAGTCAGTGGTTAGGGAACAGAGTTTGTGGTGAGGACCAAAAACTACGGCTTCAGTCTTTCAGTGCAACAATGAGTGTAATAGCTTTTAGTCAGAGTCAAGACAGCGTCAAACACAGACAGAAATAAACTATTGGTATTTTATTAAAATACTTTGTGTCAACACACCTAATATCATCACCAAATTAAGAATAATCAAAAGCATTTAGATATACATATTATATATATAATTAATTGACAAAGTGTAAATCTTAACAGGCTCAAATCCAGGTTTCATGGTATTGAAGTATATTGGTTGTAACTGGGGTCTGTTGATATAACCGAGCTATTTTCAATTCATAAAATTACAGTATAGCTTTGCAAATTTACATGAGCACACAGGATTCAGCATTTTCTGCTGATGTAAAGTCCCTGACTATCTTAATAACCTTTAACATAACACATGAAGTCAGATTCATAGGATCTTACAATACAGAAGGAGGCCATTCAGACCATCATGTCGGTGTCAGCTCTTTGAAATAGTTGTTCAATTTAGTCATGAAAAGCCGATTACCACCATGAATTACTTACGGGCAAATTGAACTTTTTAAGGAAGACTTGTGTGTTTTTAAAGAAATACAAGAAAGGACACTGAGCAAAAGAAGCTTGATCATGTAAAGTGATGAGTTTCTGGAAAATTCCTAAATGAATTATACTGTCAGACTGCCCTGAAAGAACATGGAATGTCACACCTGAAAAAGTGTCATGACCTTCTTCAAGCAGAGACACTTGATAGGACGATAGGAAAGATACATAAGACAGAACTTTAATCTCCTGTGGTTGCAGAAGCAAAAGGCTGATTTGCATGTCTCAGCAGTCACCCAAAAATCCAATTCCTGTTGATTTATATCTCAATGTTAAATAGTTCTGATATGAATGTAAGACAACTATTTCCTCTCCTGGGATACACAGGAAAAAATTGGTTAAAAAGCTGGCTGCAGACCATGTTGGTGTGGTGTGCTGTGAGAGTAACAGCACAAGAAGGCCAACTAGTCACCCTTGCAGTTTCAGGTGAAATCTCTCTCTCTCTTTGTCTCTCCATTGCTGGAGACAAGGCTCAGCAGAAGCCACAATCAAAAAGGAAATAGGACAGCCTCTTCAGCTACCCTGCAGAACCAAGTGTCTCCAAACCAACTGCGAAACTGCCAAAGTCAGCTCGACTGGAACCACCCAACTTAACGGCTGCAACGTACCAGAATCTATGCCTCATGGACAAGCCAAAGACTGACTTGTACTATCATGATAATACAAAGACAAACACTGAATTGCATCCAGAAATATTACACTTTAAAAATAAGACCTGAGTTTTAATAAAATATACACACTGGAATGCTGAAGGGTGACTCCCTAAGATGCGATAGAGCCCTGTCCTGTTTCCAGACAAGGTACTTCTAAAAACATCCAGAAACTAATGGTGCCCTCTGGTAGAGACAATGGAACATAATGAAAGATGAGAATCATCTCAACAAGAAATCCTGTGAGCAATGCCCAGACAAATTTGTGAATTCGCTTCAAAGTGAGCTGAAAAGCTGCCCTGGTGTCTGTCTGCTGGTGGGGTGTTCTGAGACAGAGCAAGTGCTGGAAGTTTGACTCAGAAGTAACAGCTACACACAGTACTCCTGCAAATCACCATTTTTCAGGTATCCCGAACTTTCTCCCTCTCTACCGAATACATCACACTTGATGTGCTGTTGGGGGCAGTGATGAGCCAGGGACAGATGCTCTTCCTAAGAAATAGCAGGATGAAGCCAGCTGCTACTCCATAGGGGGTGTGACTTGAGGTTGCCCAGGAAGTCAGCTATGCTCCTGGATTCAGTGTAGGCATCATCTTGATGATCTGACCTGGTAAAGAAAGATGAGTACAGTTGCACATTCACTTATACTCTGCTGTGTGCATCATACCCTACCCCTCACTCTTCTTGTCAAGCATACTTCATCACATAGAAACATAGAAACTAGGAGCAGGAGTAGGCCATTCAGCCCTTCGAGCCTGCTCCGCCATTCATTATGATCATAGCTGATCATCCAACTCAATAGCCTGCTCCCACTTTCTCCCCACACCCTTTGATCCCTTTTGCCCCGAGAGCTATATCTAACTCCTTCTTGAAACAATACAATGTTTTGGTCTCAACTACTTTCTGTGGTAACGAATTCCCAGTCTCACCACTCTCTGGGTGAAGAAATTTCTCCTCATCTCAGTCCTAAATGGTCTATCCCATATCCTCAGACTGTGACCCCTGGCTCTGGACTCCCCCACCATCGGGAACATCCTTCGGGCACCCTGTCTAGTCCTGTTAGAATTTTATAGGTTTCTTTGAGATCCCCCTCATTCTTTTGAACTCCAGCAAATATAATCCTAATCGATTCAATCTCTCCTCATATGTCAGTCCCGCCATCCCAGGAATCAGTTGGGTAAACCTTCTCTGCACTCCCTCTATAGCAAGTACATCCTTCCTCAGATAAGGAGACCAAAACTGCACACAATATTCCAGGTGTGGTCTCACCAAGGCCCTGTACAATTGCAGCAAGACATCTCTGCTCCTGCACTCGATCCTCTGGCTATGAAGGCCAACATACCATTTGCCTTCTTTACTGCCTGCTGCACCTGCATGCTTACCCTTAGCGACTGGTGTACATGGACACCCAGGTCTCATTGCACATTCCCCTCCCTCAATTTATAGCCCTTCAGATAATAATCTGCCTTCCTGTTTTTGCTACCAAAATGGATAACGTCACATTTATTCACATTATGATGCATCTGCCATGCATTCTCCCACTCACTCAGCTTGTCCAAATCACACTGAAGCATCTCTGCATCCTCCTCACAGCTCACCTTCCCACCCAGCTTTGTGTCATCTGCAAATTTGGAGATATTACATTTAATTCCCTCATCTAAATCGTTAATATATATTGTGAATAACTGGGGTCCCAGCACCAATCCCTGCGGTTCCCCACTAGTCACTGCCTGCCATTCGGAAAAAGACCCGTTTATTCCTACTCTTTGTTTCCTGTCTGCCAACCAGTTTTCTATCCATCTCAATACACTACCCCCAATCCCATGCGCTTTAATTTTACACACCAGTCTCTTATGTGGGACTTTGTCGAGAGCTTTCTGAAAGTCCAAATAAGCCACATCCACTGGCTCCTCCTCGTCAACTCTACTAGTTACATCCTCAAAAAATTCCAGTAGATTTGTCAAGCTTGATTTCCCTTTCATAAATCCATGCTGACTCTGTCCGATTCTGCCACTGTTTTCCACGTGCTCAGCTGTTAAATCTTTTATAATGGACCCTAGAATTTTCCCCACTATCGACGTCAGGCTGACTGGTCTATAATTCCTTATTTTTTCTCTGCCTCCCTTTTTAAATAATGGGGTTAAATTAGCTACCCTTCAATCTGTAGGAACTGTTCCAGAGTCTATAGAATCTCAGAAGATGACCATCAATGCATCCACTATTTCTAGGGCCACTTCCTTATGTACTCTGGGATGTAGATTATCAGGCCTCAGGGATTTATTGGCTTTCAATCCCATCAATTGCCCCAACACCATTTCCCTACTAATACTGATTTCTTTCAGTTCCTCCCTCTCACTAAATCCTGTGTTCCCCAACATTTCTGATATGTTATTAGTGTCCTCCTTTGTGAAGACAGAACCAAAGTATGTATTTAGTTGGTCAGCCATTTCTTTGTTCCCCATTATAAATTACCCTGTTTCTGACTGTGAGGGACCTACATTTGTTTTCACCAATCTTTTTCTCTTCACATACCTATAGAAACTTTTACAGTCAGTTTTTATGTCCCCCGCAAGCTTACTCTCATATTCTATTTTCCCCTTCTTAATCAATCCCTTGGTCCTCCTTTGCTGAATTCTAAACTGCTCCCAATCTTCAGGTCTGTTGTTTTTTCTGGCTAACTTGTATGCCTCTTCCTTGCATCTAATACTATCTCTAATTTGCCTTGTAAGCTATGGTTTTCCTATTTTACTTTTGCACCAGACAGGAATAAACAATTGTTGCAGTTCACCCATGCGCTCTTTGAATGTTTGCCATTGCCTATCCACTGTCATCCCTTTAAGTAATGTTTCCCAATCCATCATAGCTAACTCGTGCCTCATACCATCGTAGTTTCCTTTATTAAGATTCAGGACCCTAATCTCAGGATCAACTACGTCATTCTCCATCTTGATGAAGAATTCTATCATATTATGGTTGCTCATCCCCAAGGGACATCGCACAACTAGATTGCCAATTATTCCTTTCTCATTACACAGTACCCAATCTAGAATGGCCTGATCTTTCATTGGTTCCTCAATGTATTGGTCCAGAAAAATATTCCGTATACACTCCAGGAATTCCTCCACTATGGTATTGTTACTAATTTGATTTGCCCAATCTATATGCATATTAAAGTCACCCATAATTACAGATGTTCCTTTATTACATGCATCGCTAATTTCCTGTTTAATGCCATTCCCAATATCACCACTACAGTTTGGGGGTCTATATACAAACCCTACTAACGTCTTTTGCCCCTTAGTGTTTCTCAGCTCTACCCATACAGATTTCACATCATCGGAGCTAAAATCTTTCCTCACTATTGCGTTAGTTTCCTACTTAACTAGCAATGCAACTCCACCGCCTTTTCCTTTTTGTCTATCTTTCCTAAATACTGAAAACCCTGGGATGTTCAGTTCCCATTCCTGGTCACCCTGCAGCCATGTCTCCGTAATCCCAACTATATCATACCTCTTTACATCAATTTGCGCTGTTAATTCATCCACTTTATTGCGAATGCTCCTCACGTTAAGGCACAAAGCCTTAAGGCTTGTCTTCTTAACATTACTTGTCCTGTTCCCACTATTTTTCACTGAGACCCTGTTTGATTCTTGCCCTTGATTTCTCACATCACACCTCACACCCACTTACCTTGTAAGCACACCCATCCTTCCCTTTTTATGAATGACCTCACATGCCCATCTATTCATACACTGCTACCACTCACTTTCATTCTTATTCATTTCATTACCTCTTCCTCATAGGCACACTCACCAAACACATTGCTTTCATCAGACGAATTGAAGTCATTGTCATGGGCCTGCTCTTCTCCCCATTGCAGGAGAGTGCAAGACAGAAGGTGAGGAAACGAACCGGAGATGGTCCTCTACAAATCCCACAACTGCAGAGAAGGAGGGGCTGAAGGTCAGTGGTGTGTTGGTGTCCTTGGTCATCAGGGCAGGCTGCAGCTGCTGGAGTTTGCCTGTATGCTCTCCAGAACTGTGGCTGACCATGTGTTCAAGCTCCAATCTAAGACAACCAAGTCACTATTCATCCTGATGATTTAAAAAACTGTCAAACTGTTTAGTAAACACACTTTCCTCTTCATTAAGGCTGATAATACCATTCACTGGGAAGGAACTGACCAGGGTGACTGCAGGATGCAACAAAGTAGAGATTATGAGGAGTTCAATTAAAGTGATTGAGGTAATGATCGTTAGTAAAACATTAACATTGGTATAAGCAGCTGTGAATCCCTTTGTGCATCTAAGACATCTTTCTTATTTACTTCCTCTTACTCCTACACAGTGAGAGCCCTGTGGCTTCAACTGAGCTGGAGACAGACTGCTCATTCCTCTGTACGAAATGCGTGTGGCAAATGTCCCCTGGGTATTGGACTTCATGAGGACCCAGCCAAAGACTGCCTCGCCTGCATCTGTGCAGGGATAGCCTCATCATTGGAGCAGGAGGCAGTATGTGGGTTGCTCCCTGATGGGGGAAAGGGCTGAGAAGTGGCAGCATCTTGAGCAGAGCCCCCACAGCCATGTGCCCTTTCACCATCTTCCCTGTTACTGCCCACCTTCACTTCCCGGCTAGCTAAGAGTGGGGGAGCTGCATGAAGAGGAGTTGAGCCACCAAGATGGGGCTTTTTTCCATCCTGTGAAAACTGGCAGTCAGTGTGTTTGTGCAGGCCATTGGTGAGGGTCAGCATCCACTCATTCGATGCTCCAGCAGGTGACCACTCTTTCCATGGAGGTGAACATCAGTACAAAGTTCTGAGATATCATGGTGCTCATGCGAGAGGCTGACCCCTCCATTCTCTCTCCAAGGGTTCGCACTACCTCTGGAAATGCTGACAGAAGCACACACATTTCCCCTTGCTGTTCCACAGGTTCCCTTTCCTTGTGAGACCCCCGAGGTACAGAGTTTCCATCGAGCTGAGCAGAGATCAGAGCTGACCCTATCACCAGCAACTGCTCCTGCTCATGTCTGATATGCTCCTCATCATGTGACTGTCTAGCTATCTCTACCCAATGATCCACCTGGGTGTGTGTGTGTCTGTGTTGGTGGAGGCTACGCATGAGTTATGTGGCAGTGCAACCTCAGACTGTGTGGCATCTTCTGAGGACTGCTTGGCCTGGTCTCTCATCATCTCTGTCATCATCCCTGATGGAGCAGGGGGAAATGAAAGACATGAGTTACTGCTGAAAGTGAAAAAGAATACAAACACTGTGTAGAGAAGATCATGGCAGTTCAATTATTGAGAATATCGATGCAACATGAGTGACTGTGAATTGCCAAGCAGCAGCTGATCACCGAAATAATGCCAATTGCCAATGTCCAGCATGTGCGACACTGCCACTCACCAGGGCATCCACCTCCAATGCGACCAGTGTGGTAAGGGCTGCAGGTCCACCCCCCAGTTCTCTACCTCTCTCTAGTGTTGGGTGCTGTCTTTCCCTGCAATGAAGAAGGCAAAGAGTTAAAAATGTGTGAAGATTAATGTGTGTTGAGGGGGGACAGCGAGCATTTGAGGAGGGTGACAGTAAAAAATGGGTGTGAGAGGACAATAAGACCAGGGTGACAGTGAGTGTTGGCTGGTGAGTTGGAGATTTGAAGAGGCGCCTGGAAAGAAAGGAATCTGTTGAGTTCCAAGGTATGTTGGTCTGAAGTGTGCTGTGCAGGGGAATGTTCAGGAAGCCAGAGGATGATTGCTGACAGGCACCTTGCCAGATTGAAGGAGATCATTAAACCTTTTCTATCACTGTATCCATGTACTCTCACCACAATCATGCTGCTGAGAGCCTCTGCTACCTCCAGCCACGCCTTCTCCACAAGGCTGGATGGTCTTCAACTCTTCTCTCCTGGCCACTCAATGCATCCATGATGACATCCAGCCATGAATCCAACAACTGGGTGGGGGGAGGGTGTCCTTTCCACATCTTAGATTTCCTCCACAATGAGATTCCCTACAGCCATTCAGACCCCTACTCCCTACTGATATTCCTTTACGGAGTATTCATTGACAAATCTGGTTCGTGATCCCACCCACCTTCTCTGATTGGCCAGGAAACCTGGAAGTGTGATCCTCTTCTTATGGTGTCCACGGACAGTCTATACATGGCCCAGACAGAACTGGACACATTTTTGCGCCTTGTTGTTGAATTCAGCAAGATCTGCAACAGTGCAGGGTTCCTCTAGCGATAGACATTGCAGGAGATGTTGCATAGTCTGTGGCTCAGTTCCACATTCACAAGTTGTCGGGCTGGTAGTATATCCCCATTTGCTTAGTGACACTTTTGAATGACCTACACCAGTCCTAAGTCTGTTAAGGCACTTCCAGGTTGCCCAGTTGCAATTAGTTCCTGGGGGAAGGCTTTCATCCGGTAGAATTTCCATCGCTGGGGATTGTTCGAGACTGGCGAGCCGGTCTTTCCACAAGGCGATGCGGGCTTCAGATGGGGTTGATTGTAATGGAACAACACTGTTCATGAAGCTCTTCCTTGACTTTAGGCGACTGGGTGTAGGTGTATGACCATGTAGAGGGTGCCTCTCATTTGATGTTTGACGGAGTCGCTCTTTCTTGCTGGCTACCGTTCTTCTTATATCAGGGGGAGCGATACCTGCCAGGATATATAGGCTGTTGGTGTTTGTCAGTTTTAAACAACCTGTGATAAGTTGGCAGCTTGCATTCAGAATGACATCCATTTTCTTAGCATGAGTAGATCTTTCCCATGCAGGGCAGGCATATTCAACAGTGGAATAGCAAAGAGCAAGTGCACTGGTTCGCAATGTTTTCGAGCTTGCTCCCCATTTTGTGTTAGTAAGTTTATTCAGGATTTTGTTTCGTGCGCTCACTTTTGCCTTTGTCTTTTCGATGTGGTTCTTGAAGGTGAGGCATCTGTCAAGGGTGACTCCTAAGTAGATAGGGTGATCCTAATGCTGTGGCTGTGTCAAACAGCCAAGGAAAAGCCTGCACCTCCAACAACTGTGTTCCTGGCCTGTGATAGGTCCCACCGTTGTGGTAGGGATGATAATTTGAAAATTTAAGAATTTTACAGCCTAGAAAGAGGCTATTGGACCCATCATGCCTGTGCCAGTTCTTTGACAGTGCTGTTCAATTTAGTCCCAAGCTCAGCTTTCTCCTCATAACCTAACAATTTAGTTCACTTCAAATACATATCCTTTTGGAAATTCCTCTGGAATCTGATCTCTCTACTCTTTCAGATACAGTAAAGCCCCACCGTTTGCAACTTCCTTGTTCCTGTTTTCAATTTACCGCACTTTGTATTTTGGGCACAGCATCGCCTACCAGCTGAGAAATGTACACTTAGCTCACTCTCTCTTCTTTCCCCGGGGACTCAGCGGCCATGACGGAACAGAGATTGGAATGATTTCAGCTGAAATGCAACTTGAACAAAAGAATTAATACCAAAATGTCTGAATTTCTGGATCCAGAGCTGCAATATCAGTTCTATTCAGTTTTAAATCCTCACCAACGTATTTCTCAGAGGCTTCCCCTTCTGTCCAATACAGGTACAGTTTTGCTGGAGAGTCCAGTGTTGTCCCCACATGGCCAGAACATATCTAATTGGATCAGGAAAGAAGGCCCCTAAAGTAACTGATTTAAAAGGTTTAATGTAAAGGGATAAGCCATGGCAGAAGAGCTCAAAGCCTTGATGTGCTCTTCGTGCTCCATGTGGGAAGCCGGGGACATTTCCAGTGCCTGGGACCAGCGTGTGCATCTAGCTGCAGCTCCTGGAAGCTCAGGTTTCAGACCTGGAACGGCGGCTGGGGACACTGTGGAGCATCCGTGAGTTTGAGAGCATCGTGGATAGCACATTTAGAGAGGTGGTCACACCGCAGCTGAAGGGACTTGAGGAAGGAAGGGAATGGGTGACCAACGGAAGTCCAAGAGAAACAGACAGGTAGTTCAGGAATCCCCTGGGGTCCCGCTTGCAAATCGGTATTCCCTTTTGGAGGCTGATGAGGGCACTGGCTCCTCCAGGGAGTGCAGGCAGAGCCAAGCTTCTGACACTACAATCAACCTGTCTGTACAGGAGGGGAGGAAGAGAGGAAGAGCAATAGTAATAGGGGATTCTATAGTCAGGGGAACAGATAGGTGCTACTGTGGCCGTCAACGTGACTCCAGGATGGTATGTTGCCTTCCTGGTGCCAGGGTCCGGATGTCACTGATTGGCTGCGGGGCATCCTGAAGGGGGAGGGGATAAGGTAGAGGTCATGGTACATGTTGGTACCAATGACATAGGTAGAAAGAGAGATGAGGTCTTGCATCAAGAATTTAGGGAGTTAGGCAATAGACTAAAAAGCAAGACCTCTTGGGTTGTAATCTTTGGTTTACTCCCAGTGCCACGTGCTAGCGAGCTCAGAAATAGGAGAATAGCGCAGATGAATACATGGCTTAAGAGTTGGTGCAGGAGGTAGGGTTTTAGATTCCTGGACCACTTGGGCCATTTCTGGGGAAGGTGGGACCTGTACAAGCGGGACGGTCTACATCTGAACCAGAGCAGGACTAACATCCTTGCGGGCCGGTTTGCTAGTGCTGTTGGGAGGAATTTAAACTAATTCAGCAGGAGGAGGGGACACAGAATGCTAGCAGAATAGGGACACATCATAATACAGTAAAACAATCAAGTCAGAGGGAGTACAGCTGCATTAGGTTTCAAAGGAGTAAGGCAAGGCTGGATGGCCTCTACTTTAATGCCAGGAGTATTACAGGTAAAACAGATGAGATAAGGGTGAGGATTGACATGTGGAATTGTGATATAGTAGCCATCATTGAGACGTGGTTGAGGGTGGGGCAGAATTGGCATTCTGGGAGAAAGAATCTTCCGGTGAGACAGGGGAGGGGGTAAAAGAGGAGGCATTGCATTATTAGTTAAGGAGTCAGGTATTACAGTAAGGAGAGATGATATCTTGGAGGGGGCATCGAATGAAGCTTTTTGGGTAGAGCTTAGGAATAAAAAAGGAGCAGCTATATTGTTAGGTGTTTATTATAGACCCCTAGATAATCAGTGGGAAATTGAGGAGTAAATAAGTGCACAATTTGTGGAGGTGTGTAAAAACAATAACAATATTAGGTGATTTCAACTTTCCCAACATTAATTGTGTTAAGACATAGTGCTAAGGGCTTGGATGGAGTGAATTTCTTGAAATGTATACAGGAGAACTTTTTAGGTCAATATGTAGAGGGTCCAACAAGGGACGGTGCAGTGCTGGACCTAATTCTGGGGAATGAAGCCAGACAGGTGGCTGAGATGGTGGTGGGGGAGCATTTTAGTGATAGCGACCACAACATGGTACAATTTAAGCTTGTTATGGACAAAGAAATAGATAAGTTGCAAAAAAATGTTTTGGATTGGGGGAGAGTGGATTTTAGTAAAATCAGGCAGGATCTGGCCAAGGTAGACTGGGAACAGCTACAGAGGAGCAATGGTGGGGGGGTGGGGGTGGGGGGGTGGGGGGGGGGGGTGTTCAAAAAGGAAATGGGGAGGGTACAGGCTCAACAGGTTCCCTGTAGGGTGATAGAAAAGAGTAACAAGCCCAGAGAACCATGGATGACCAGAGATATTCAGGTTACAATGAGAAGGAAAAGAGAAGCTTTTAGCAGGCACAAGGGAAGCAAATCAGCGGAGGCATTAATGGAGTACAGAAAGTGCATGGTGGAGCTTAAGAAAGCAATTAGGAGAGCAAAGAGGGGATATGAGAAAGCTCTGGCTAATAAAAGTAGCGAAAATCCCAAGATATTCTATATGTATATCAATGGGAGGAGGATAACCAGGGAAATAATAGGGCCCATAAGGTCCAAGGGAGCAACCTATGGGTGGAGCCAGAGGACATCGCTAGAGTGTTGAATGAATACTTCACATCCATCTTCACCCAAGAGAATGAGGATGAAGGTATCGATCTCAGGCAGAAAGACTGCGAGGTTCTTGAGCAAATTCATATAGGGAGTGACAAGGTATTGGAGGTGTTGGCAGGCTTAAAAGTAGACCAGGTCCAGATGATTTGTGTCCCAGGCTACTGATGGAGGCAAGGGAGGAGATCGCAAGGGCTCTGACCCAAATTTTTAATTCCTCTCTGGCCACGGGGGAGGTGCCTGTGGACTGGAGAACAGATAATGTAGTTCCAGTTCCGCTATTTAAGAAGGGTTGTAGAGATAAACCAGGGAACTACAGGCCACTGAGTCTCACATCAGTGGCAGGGAAACAATTGGAGAAAATTCTGAAGGAGAGAATCTATCTCCACTTGGAGAGGCAAGGTTTGATCAGGGATAGTCAGCATGGCTTTGTCAGAGGGAGGTCATGCCTAACAAATTTGATTGAATTTTTTGAGGAGGAGACCAGGTGTGTAGATGAGGGTAGTGCAGTTAATGAATTTCAGCAAAGCCTTTGACAAGGTCCCACATGGGAGACTTATAAAGAAGGCAAATGCACATGGGATACAGGGTAATTTGATAAGGTGGATTCAAAATTGGCTTAGCTGTAGGAGACAGAGGGTGATAACTGAAGGGTGCTTTAGTGACTGGAAACCAGTGTCCAGTGGTCTACCACAGGGGTCTGTGCTCGGTCCCCTATTATTTGTGATTTATATAAACGACATAGATGACTATATGGGGGTTAGAATTAATACATTTGCAGATGACACAAAGATTGGCCAGGTGGTTAACAGTGAGGTTGAGTGTCTTGGGCTACAGGAAGATATAGATGGGATGGTCAAAAGGGCAGTTAAATGACAGATGGAATTTAACCCTGAAAAGTGTGAGACTTTGGAAGGAGTAATTTGACAAGGAAGTATTCAATGAACAGCATGACACTAAGAAGTTCTGAGGAAAAAATGGACCTTGGCTTCTGTGTCCATAGATCTCTGAAGGTGGAGGGACATGTTAGTGGGGTGTTGAAAAAGGCATATAGGACACTTGCCTTTATCAATCAAGGCATTGATTACAAAAGTAGGCAGGTCATGTTGGAGTTGTATAGAACCTTGGTGAGGCCACAGCTGGAGTACTGTGTGCAGTTCTGGTCGCCACATTATAGGAAGGATGCGATTTCACTGAACGGGGTGCAGAGGAGATTCACCAGGATGTTGCCTGGGATGATACATTTAAGTTATGATGAGAGGTTGATAGACTTGGATTGTTTTCGTTGGAGCAGAGAAGACTGAGGGGCGACCTGATCGTGGTGTACAAGATTATGAGGGGCATGGACAGGGTGGATAGGGAGCAGCTGTTCCCCTTAGTTGAAGAGTCAGTCAGAAGGGGACATAAGTTCAAAGTGAGGGGCAGGAGGTTTTGGGGGGATGTAAGGAAACACCTTTTTACCCAGAGGGTGGTGACGGTCTGGAATGCACTGCCTAGGAGGCTGATGGAGGCAGGTTGCCTCACATCCTTTAAAAAGTACCTGGACGAGCACTTGGCACATCATAACATTCAAGGCTATGGGCCGAGTGCTGGTAAATGAGGTTAGGTAGGTAGGTCAGGTGTTTCTCACATGTCGGTGCAGACTCGAAGAGCCTCTTCTGCACTGTGTGATTCTGTGATTCTATGAATTGAGTCCCATTCAAAAGCATGTTCCCTGTTTGCGATTTCGCTGTTTGTGAGGTTTCACAAGAACGTAACCTCCACAGAGGGCGGGACCTGACTGTGGTGCATTCTTGGTTATAACAGCCCTCCATGATTCATCTGCATCTGGCAACATCATGAGTTATCATTAATTATACATGACTATGGCTTAGCAAAGTTATGACTTATACGTCAAAATGGCTCATCAGGCAGATGTATCCTAATGCAATATGCCAGAAGGTTAAATCAGTTCTGGTGAAAATTCATGCTGGAATTCTCCGAAAGGATTTCCGCTTGTCTCTTTTGCCCTGTTTACCTTCATTGCTTTCCATTTCTCTCTTGGTGTTTGACAAGGTGTTTACTAAAACTCACTTTCACAGCCATATTTCCTTCCTAATATCACTACCGTCAACACCCCTTTGACCTTTTGTTTATGATATCTTTGGCAATCTCTCCTTTGCATCCACCTAAAACTGGCCCTCTCTGTCTTCCTCTCCACAGATGCTGTCAGACCTGCTGAGTTTTTCCAGCAATTTTTGTTTTTGTTGGTGAAACATTAAACATGGTTAACCCCAACTCTTCACTGATTCTACAGTGTTTTGATACATTTGAGTTTAAAATCAAGAGGTACCAAAGCATAATACAATGAGCTTTGAAATAAAACAGTTTTCAACGATCAGGAGAGGAGGGGTTGAAAGACCCTCTTTTCCCTCTCCTCGACTGACTGTAACAGGGTGTTTGTGAAAACAATATACTTGCCAATTCAGTGAGTGTTTAACTGTTTACACACTGTGATCATAAAAGACACAATCAAACAGGTTTTCTTGAGTTGTAACAAAGAAAGAAGTTAGCTTTATTATACTTAGTCCGGTGAAAGTAAAAATAATAAAATACATTCCGACTTTCACACGTGCACACACACGCACACATGCACACACGCATGCATGCGCACATGCACACACACGGACGCACACAAACACACACACAAATAGATTACAGAGTGTGGAAAGTTGGATTAATCAAATTACAGTCCAGAGAAATAAAAGAAGCATACAGTCTGTGGAGGTTGGCAGTTTGGTTAGCTTCAGGCTGAATTCGATGGTCTCCTGCATTTTCCTTAGTAGTCCTGATACTATCAGCATTGTCGCGATTTAAAGATGAAGATGGCTGATTTTGGCTCTTCTCCTGCCGACAGTAGTGCAGGGTTGATTTCCTTCAAGAAGTCTCTGCCTGGAGCAGGGGCGCCCCTTGATAGTCATGGCCAGCAAGCAGCATTCAAAGCCTGCAGATGGGATGGAGGCAGAAGGGAGGGACCCAATTCGGGTCTTCTCTCACCACCATCTCAGCACTGTCTATAACCCTTTCCATCACTTTACTGATGATCGAGAGTAGGCCGATGCGGAGGGAATTGGCTGTGTTAGATTTGTTCTACTTTTTGTAACAGGACATACCTGGGCAACTATCTATATTGCCAGGACAGTGTTGTAGCTGTACTGGAGCAGCTTGGTTAGGAGTGCGGCAAGCTATGAAGCACGAGTCTTCAGTCCTATTGCTGGAATATTGTCAGGGCCCATAGCCTTTGCAGTATCCAATATCTTCAGCTATTTCTTGATATCACATGGAGTGAATCCAACTGACTGAAGACTGGTACCTGTGACTCTGGAGACCTATGGAGGAAACCGAGATGGATCATCCACTCAACGCTTCTGGCTGAAGATTCTTGCAAATGCTTCAACCTCATCTTTTGCACTGATGTGCTGGGCTCCTCCATCATTGAGGATGGGGATATTTGTGGAGCCTCCTCCTCCAGTGAGTTGTTTAATTGTCCCCTACAGCTGTATGTGGTAGGATTGCAGAGCTTGGGTTTGAACTATCGGTTGTGGGATCACTTAGCATTTTTTTATTCATTCAATGAGTGTGGGCTTTGTGGGCTAGGCCAGTATTTATTGCCCTAATTGCCCTTGAGAATGTGATGGTGAGCTGCCTTCTTGAACCGCTGCAGTCCCTGTGATGTGTTATGGTGTGGCAGGTGATGTGTGCCAGGCAGACCAAATCCACAAGGGAAACTTGACCACGCTATCACAACTGTTTTGCAATTTGTATTTATTGAGAGAAGATTTGTGCACCAACACCTTTAGAGGTTTTAAAACGTAAATTAAAACATTTATTAACAAAAGAAAATATTTCAAGCACATAAGATTACAGTTACATAATACTGTAACAAATACCAAAATTCCAAGTTAACCTGACTGTCAACCATACACCCCTTTAAGGCAACAGTCCAAAATAGATTTTAAATTTATATAGGCAAGCCAGCAAGTTTACCACAGCATCCACTCGACAATGGAATTCCAAAGGCCTTCCTTCACCTTTGGTTACTGGACACAGCAAACTTCTGCAAAAGTGGCTGGGGGCTTCCCTAAGGCTGTTTTACACAGTCCTTTTAAATCTTACATGGCCCCACATCACCTTCCATCCTTCTTTATATATGTTTCTCTCTCTTTAATCTGTAAATTCTATTGTTCCATGTCTTTGGAAATTACTTTTCCCATAATATTAAAAATCTTTCATGTTGCCAATATAGTCAGTACCTTTGGGAAAAATAAACATAGTGCTTGGCCTTGCTTATCTTGTTAGTAGTAAACATCATATCATCCCATTGAAACCCAAACAACCCCTTCACTTATCTACTAACGTATATTTCCTTCACACCCTACATACTAAGCTCTCATCCATGTTTACTCATTAGCATTTCAAATACCGTTTACCCCTAACTTCTTTTGATAATTTCAAAATTGTAGTCTATCTGACTCTAATTCAATTAAATCACACAGACAGAACTAGCTATACTCACACCCATAAACCTGTTTTTACAATAAACCACAATAACATAATGAAAAATACTTTACTTTCATGACAGGTATAGGTATACCCACAGTGCGGTTAGGGAGGGAGTTCCAGGATTTTGACTCAGTGACAGTGAAGGAATGGCGATATATTTCCAAGTCAGGATGGTGAGTGGCCTTGTCTATCATTTGCTGCTTATGCTGTATGGCATACCCTGTGTTATAGCTTCGCTAGGTTGACACCTCATTTTTAGATATGCCTGGTGCTGCTCCTGGCATGCTCTCCTGCACTCTTCATTGAACCAGAGTTGACCCCCGGCTTGATGGTAATGGTAGAGTGGGGGATATGCTGGGCCATAAGGTTACAGATTGTGTTCGAGTAAAATTCTGTTGCTGCTGATGGCCCACAGCGCCTCATGCTAGCCCAGATTTGAGTTGCCAGATCTGTTTGAAATGTATTCCATTTAGCACAGTGCTATTGCCACACAACCCAAAGGAGGATATCCTGAAATTGAAGGCAGAAATTTATCTCCACAATCACTGTGCAGTGGTCACTCCTACCAATACTGCCATGGACAGATGCATCTGTGGCAGGCAGGTTGGTGAGGATGAGATCAAGTATGTTTTTCCCTCTTGTTGGTTCCCTTACCACCTGCCGCAGACCCAATCTAACAGCTATGGCATTTAGTACTTGGCCAGCTTGGTCTGTAGTGGTGCTACCGAGCCACTCTTGGTGATGGACACCTCCCCATAATCATCTATTTTAAGTGCCCATATCCACTGGTCAAATGCAAGATGCTTAATCCTTTCAAACTCGATGTAAGCTTGCTTGGGTCATTTTCAGAAAGTTTGGAACTTCTGGAAGTCCACCTCTGGTTTGAGCTTGTATGCCCTCAGGAAAGCCATTTTGGGTTGTCTCATAGTTTGATGAACTCTCATGAGGCAATAGGGAATAAACTTCATGGACTTTTCCTGTTAATTTCCTTTGCAGCAGTAGGGTCCAAACCTCTGTTGGCCACTTGAATTGCTTTCCAAGCTTTTCAAATGAGCTGAAAAATGCTTCCACATGCCTCTCTTCAAGATTTAGTATCAAATGGGAGTACTTTAAGAGCTCAACATTCGCTCCTGAGCTAGGACTGTTTCCCTCACTAGAGATGCACTCACTAAATACAGTTGATCTCTCTGAGCTGCCTTAATTCCCATTTCTGCCTCTCCATCTGGAAAGCTTGATCCTTCTCTCTTTCCTGGAATTTTCTATCCTCTTTCAGTTCCCGGAATTCTAGCTCTAGTCTCCACTGCTTCAGCTATATCATTGCCAAACCAGCCATTCATCCCAATCCCAGAACTTTCGACCTTGGGAATTGAGGCGGTGGCTGCCAATGGTAAAGCAAGTAAAATCCGCAATAAAATTAAATGGTTATTCCAATAAAATTTTTCTAATGTCATAATATTGAATATAAACATCTGGAATATAAAATAATTCACAGATAAAAACAACTCTGATTTATAAGGTGGACTTACCTAAAATCTGAGAATTATTATTTGTACATTGAATATTATTGCATTCACATCAATAGAAAATAGAGTTTGTCAATGAAAAAGCATATTATTAAAGTACTATTAAACAAAGCACAATTACTAAAAGGTAATTAAAATCTCTTCTATATAACATGATAGATGTAAAACTTAGCTCATGAATCTTGGCTAAAGTGTGGACCAGTGAGTCCCAGCCAAATTAAATGTTCATGTGTTTGTCTCTACTTTTCAGCTTGAATTTGAAGCTAATTACCCAAAATGTAATCGTTTATTTTGGCAAAGTTCCCATAAACCACAATTACTCATAGAATTTATTATGACCAGCAATGGCTTTTTTAAAGCTAAAAAAATTGGCTGGGAGTTAATGCAGATGCAATGGCCCCAACCACTGGGAATACAATGGAATTCTAAGTTGTTCAAGCAATTAATTACTTGAAGTGTTGGCTTCCACCACACTAAGGCAGGTTATCCTGTCTCCAAGAGCAAGTAGCCAAACAGGGGGTTGGCAACTCTTCAATCCCAGCAATGCCACTAAGAGTGACAGCCACTGTTCGGACTACAGTAGACACAGACCAGGAACATTGCCAGAGGCCTGGTGTTAATGCAAGTGTGGCAGGCACACCGGGGCCAGTCAGGCAGAGGGGACACCACCTGAGCCTGCAGACAGGGTATACCCAGCAGCCCCACCATGAGGTGTGGGCCCCATCTGCCACTAATAAAATACCAGTGGCTGCATGATCCTGTGCTGGTACCCATGTCTTTATACTATGGGATAGGTGTTCATCTGGAGGAGATAATGGAAGTTGAGAAATTTCCTGGTTTGGCCTGCCCATCTTGGGAGAAAGTGCCTGCAAAGGCAGGATTTTCATTCTCGGGTGCTAACGGGAGTGGGCCCCACCGACCCCAGAAACAGTTTGGCGGCAACCACATGGGATGCCAGGTGCGGAGGTGGGCTGTTTGAAAGGTCCGCCTTGGTGCCTTGAGAGAGTGCATCCCAGTTACAATAAAAACAATAAAACAGAAAACAGCTCTCTAGCCCTCACCCCTCACACACCTTCACCCCCCACAGAGCCCCCATGCCCACCATGCCCCCCTGTACAGGACCAATGAAAACAATAGTACCAAGGTCATGCATGAAAATGTATGAAAAAGCCTCATTACACATTCTTGGCTGAGAGCCCAGGCATTTATTAGTCTGTTAAATCAACTGCACCCAAGGAAAAACATTGATTGATTGACATCTCTTTCTCTGTGATCTATTTCTCAATTGCTCAATGTTTTTTTACACAAGATAAAGAGGCGTCAAGTGGTTGCAGTTTCTGCTAACAATACTTTAAAGGGCAGGTTGATTTACACTTTTATAGGTGTAGTAAAAGGAATTTTTGTCAGAAAGTGGAAAGTTATGGATGAATGACATTTTGTAAAAGCTTTTTCACACATGACATTGTTATTATAGGATTCATTGGTTCTGTACAGTGTGTATTCTGGGTACATGGGCATTGAAGTGCCATGGGACGGCATAGAAGGTATGAAGAGCCACTGACATGGGCAGAGGGGCATAGGTTGACATGGAGTGTATAAGGGCCAATTGGGGGTGGGCAGAGGGGCATAGGTTGGCATGGGGATATAGGTAAGTCTTTTTAAACTTGCCTTTCAAACGGTTCCCTCATGTAGACTATGGTTCATGACACTGTGATTGGGCTGTGAACGAGAACTCACTGAAAAGCTGGCCTGACTCCACAATAACTGCGGAGGGCTAGGAGATGCCGATCCCCGTAATGGAGCCTGACAGGTCGGGAGTGCAGGGTGCAGGCTGACAACCAGAACCAGCCAGCACCTTATCCAGCAGTGATGAAAACTGGGGTGTCAGGAATGGGACCAGGAATCCTGGAATTGGGTCCCAGCGAAAAAATCTGGCCCTTTTAGTTCATGCTGATCTCAGGACTGGAATGCACTAGAAGCACCTAATGTTGCTATGTAAGCCTCTAACACTGTAGATGTCAATCATCACAGAACAGGAACTGCAGATGAATGTTGACACTTTTAAAATGAGTTTTCCCATTGATCAAGCTTGACAAAGGAGTTATTAAAGTATTTCTAGACAGAATTATGCAACCCACTTAGTGGGTGGAATTTAATATCCTCCCCTGTGGCCAATTTGGTGGTGGGAGGGCATTTAATCACATGGATAGATAGCGGGTGGGGGTTCCATTGCCTTCCAGCCTCCAACCCTATTAAGTACATGGCAAGAAGGCCCACGGATGGCCTTCCCGCCCTGCCACCAAGTGGGCAATTTATACCCACTTAAGGGCCTTGTCACGCCTCTGATATCTACCCAGTGGCAAGCTGGGGCGTGGTGGGGGAGGCTCACCATGCAGGGAGCACGTCTAGCAAACTCATGTGGGATTGCCGGTGAGCTCCCAGGGGAAGTCTCTCGCTTAAAGGCACTCAGTGCCTAATCAAGGGAACTGGCATCAGGAAGGGGGAGCCCACTGAGAACCACCCCACTGGCTTGCTGCTGACCCTCCTCCCCCCAACCTCCGCCACCCTCCAGTCATTTCTGACCTGTGGCCTGGGATCTAGCTGCAATACTAGGCTTTGGGTGAGTGTGGAATCGGCAGCAACCACTATCTCCTTTGTGGCGCTGCCATTCAATAGAACTGCCAACCTCTGATTGGCCGGCAGCTCTTGCCAGGCAAGATTTCCACCCCCACGGTCCATGATTGCAGAGGGAGGCCCGTCATTGGCCTGTTAATGCCTGAGTGGCATTTAACATGGCAGGCCTTTCCTAAAAGGCCGGCAGGCGACACCCCTGTCGCCTCCGCTAAATGCAGTCCAGCATTTCTGACATATAATAAATGGTAATATTTCTCCTATCTATGAGCTCTTGTTGCTCTGAGGATGATATTTTAGAAATTGTACTATTAACCTACGCACTCTTGGTACATAGGCCAGGATATTGAGGTCGATGAGCGGGGGGCGGAACTCCCAACGTCACCCCACGTCATTTCCATTTTCAGGTTGGCGGGGGTGCAGCAGAATCAGTTGTGTGCCCGCCACCTGACAATGGCCAATTGAGGCCATTTAAAAAGTAACTGAGCTAGTTAATGGACCTGCCTTTCTAACCTTAAGGTTGGCGAGCAGGCTAGGAGCCCTGGTAGGCTTCAGAAAAAGCATGAAACCTCATTCATGGGTCGGATGAAGTTTCATGTAGGTTTTTAAAAATTTAATTAAAGTTTGAATGAAAGTGATGGACATGTCCCAACTCATGTGACAGTGTCACATGAAGGGACATGTCAGGGAAATTTTAATTTTGTGCATTGACCATTTTTGAATTCGGCACCGATCTCCCTGAGGCAGCACTTCGCCTCAGGGAGATGAGTGCGCTCTTTTGCGCGCATGCACAGAAGAACACACTCCCGGCTGAGTGAGCCCTCACCACCTCCCCCCCAACCCCGCTCACACAGGGAGCGCATAACGCTTACTGGTGGATATCACAATGGACAGGCTGCCCACGTAAAATGGTGGTATGCCCCCAATTGGGGGCACCGATTGGAGGTGCGTCTGCACGCGCCAGCTCCTGCACTTACCCCTCATCGGTGGTTGGGGGGGGGGGGGGGGGGGGTGGAATTCTTCCCACAGAGTTTCTCTGCCACCAGTACATACTTGCAAAATTAGGCCAATTGTCACCCTTGTATGATAAGTCTCAAAATTACTAGGGGAGATGTTTTTGTACAAACTCTTAATGTGCTAATATCAAATTCTCTTCTCATAAATTTTATTGAAACCTTAATGTCTTTTTTAAAATTCAGCCACTTTTTTAGTAATACTGAGTTGCTGAACTTCTAGTTTAACTCGTTCCTAATGCTGCCACTGATGCACCTGAGTTGAAGTGGGCAAATGTTTGAACATTCATTTTTGATTGGCAATGCCCTTGTGCATCATACCAGCAAAGTCAGAATTAAAGGGAATACGGAGTAAATCAGACGTTATAAAGAACTGGGAAGGTAATCAGCAGTTATTACAGAAAGAAATCTACTCATTCTATATCATCTGTTGATCTCTGAAGAGTTCAAATCTGCTTGCTATATTGATTCAGACATTTTAGAAGTAATGCTTTGAGCTGGTGCCTTGTCCTCCCTGCTTTGGGTTTTGATATTCTTCTTCCCTTATATTACAGACTGAGATGAATCCATAGGTCCAGCAGAGGGCTTTTTAAGTCTTTTGTATATCTGGTAAGCTGGTTGTAACAAAACAACAAAATGTTATAAACAAACAACATGCTACAAAAGATTTTCAGCATCAACTATAACACACAGCTGTGAGCATTTACGAATCCCATTATGAAGTTTAAGTGCCTTGTGAGATCAAAGGGAAAGTTGACATGAGCAGAAACAGCTGTTTCACTCGATTGATGATTGGCTTAACTAAAATTTTATTGTTTTTAAAAGAATTTGGGAGAAAGATTTCTTAAGGCTCATTAACCAGGCACGGGGATTGCAACACAGGAATAACCCATGCCCTTTCATGCAAACTACATGCTGCCTGAGAATTTAAATGATAGTGTTGTGCAGCCCACCATTAAATGCACTGTTGAGTTGCTGCACACCTCAGTAGGCTGATCAAGCTTGTACGAGACTAGTGCCACTTGAAGTTAGCCTGCACCTCTTAAAGAAGAGACGCATTTGGCTGTAACAGCTGCTGGAATGGTTAAACTTGAGTGTGTGAGCAGGAAGAGGAGTGCAAATGGTGCAACAGACCAGATAGCTTGCCCCTAGGTTCCCCTGATGTAGCACTGGGTGCCTTGGTATTGCAGGCGAACAGGAGGAGAGGAGTGGGGTGAAAAAATGAGGCTGACTACTAATGAGAGTACAGCACATTGTGGCTGAAAAGGGAGGTACGACTTACATACTGAGTACGTGAAAAACATGATTTTTGGGGTCGAAAAGTGGGGTTGTCTTACATATCAGGTTGACTTTTATACCACAATCTATAGTAATTTACAAGTTGCAGATGGTGTAAGCATGTCTCTGTTGTTTCTCCCCTCGAAAGGATATTGTATTGGAGATGGTACAGCGAAGGTTCACTAAATTGCTCCCTAGGATGAGCGGGGTGTCCTATGATGAGAGGCTGAGTAAATTGGGCTTATATTACTGGAGTTTCGGAGAATGAGAGGCAATCTCATTGAAACATACAAGATTCTGAAGGGGCTTGATAGGCTAGCATAGATTTAAGGTGATTGGTAGAAGGATTAGAGCGGACATGAGGGAAAACTTTTTCACGCAGAAGGTGATGGGCATCTGGAATTCACTGCCTAAATCAGTGGTTGAGGCTGAAATGCTCAATTCATTTAAAAGGTACTCGGATCTGCATTTGAAGCGCTGTAACCTGCAAGGCTATGGACCAGGGGCTGAAAAGTGGGATTAAAATGAGCAGCTCGTTTCTTTTGCACCTTTTTCTGGCCAGCACAAACATGATGGGCTGAATGGCCGCTTTCTGTGCCATAAATTTTCTGTGGTTCTATGGTAGACACTGAGATTGTTTCTGCTGGTCGGGGAGTCTAAAACACTGGGGCACAGTCTCAGGATAAGGGGCCGATCATTTAGAATTGAGACGTGGAGAAATCACTTCACACAAATCTTTGGAATTCTCTACCCCAAAGGTTTGTGGATGCTGCATCACTGATTATATTTAAGGCTGGGATAGACAGATTTTTGGTCTCTCAGGGAATTAAAGTGTATGGAGAGCGGGCAGGAAAGTGGAGTTGAAACCCAAGATGTGCCATGATTGTACTGAATTGAGGAGCAGGCTCGATGGGCCATGTGGTCCACTCCCACTCCTATTTCTTGCATTATGTTTATTTCCTCTAATGAACTCTACTCTTTTGCCTTTATCCTATCAGATACTCAGAAGTTGCCACCTAGTCAAGAACTGGTGTGGAAACCTGAAGAGATTTATCTGTAGCTAACCAAAAAGGTTATGGATAGTATTAGATTAAAAGAAGAGATATGTGATATTACCAAGGAGAGTCACAAGCCTGAGGATTGGGAGAGTTTTAGACACCAGCAAAGGATGACAAAACATTGATAAAAAGGAAGAAAATAGAACAGGAGAAAAACTCGCCAAAATTATAAAAGCGGATTTTAAAAACTTCCACATGCAAGTAAAAAAAGTAGCAAAAGTTAAACATGGGTCCCTTTGAGGCTGAGACAGGAATACCAAAATAATAGCGATTTCAAATAAATATTTTGTGTCTGTCTTCACAGTAGAATATGCAAGAAACATATCAGAAATTGCGGGGAACAAAGGGTCCAATGCGAGTGAGAAGTTTAAAGAAATTAGTATTAGCAAATAAAAAGTCTGCAGAAATTAATGAGACTGTGTAGTAATTATAATTCAGATAAACATAGGACTTAGAATAATCCTGTGTTGTAAGATTACATGATCTATATAAACCAATGGGTTAGCAGCATAGAGAACCTCTATGGGAGAGTTCTTCTTTAGATATGAAGTTTGATGCACACATGTAGTTGCTGCTGCTGTCTTGTAAATAAAGTTCAATGTTTCCACCAAGAAAAGTTGCCTGGAAGATCAACTCTATAACAGACTGTAAGTCAACAAATCCCCTGGACCTGATGGCCTACATCCTGGGGTTCTAAAAGAGGTGGTTGAAAAGATAATGGATGCACTGATTGTGATCTTCCAAAATTCTCTAGATTCTGGAATGGTCCCAGCAGTTTGGAAGTAGCAAATATAACATTTGCAGAAGTACTGAGCGGAGAAGTTAATGATGGCAGATCCCCTTATCGCCCGTCGCTAGGTGCATCAGAACCATGGCGGTTTCCAGTAGGATCTTGACCGGCACGGATGCTGAGCTGGAGTCCCACACTGGACTGGAGATGCTGGGAGGGAACCATTGGTTCCACTGCCCTGGCCCCTGTCTCAGCAGCACCTACTGACAGGTTGCTGAGGAGCAGGGAGAAAACTGGATCGATGATACTGGGTGTCAGCAGCGCTGGCTCATGCCTTCCTGGGCAGCAGCCAAGAGTGAGCCCCACACTGCTTCCATGGCTGGGAGCCACTACCACACCTCTGCCAAGTTTCAGCTGGTAATCCTGGGGAGGAGAGTCTGTGTCTGGAACCCTTCGGACCCAGCTCAGAGGCACTGAATCACCAGGCGATTTAACTAAATAGGGGAAAATCTTGTGCAAAATTTAATGATAATCTGCTAAATTCTTTTCATCTTTTCAAAATCCTTGCTTTAAAATAACCCAGTTTCACTCAGAAATCCTTCAGTAATGTCACTTGCAGTGACATCTCCCGGAATATGACCAGCCAGAGTTGGCAACTCTAGGAACTAATGGATGCCTTATACTTGGATTTTCAAAAGGCATTTGATAAAAGAAGATAATTTGTCTTAGAGAGGATGCAGCGGAGGTTCACTAGTTCCGGTGATGAGAGGGTTGTTATGAGGAAAGATTGAGTAGAATGGGCCTATGCTCTCTGCAGATTAGAAGAATGAGAGATTATCGAATTGAAACAAATAAGACTTTGAGAGGGTTTGACTGAGTGGATGCTGGGAAGTTGTTCCCCTGGCAGGAGAGTCTAGAATTATAGGGTATTATCTCAGGCTCAAGAGGTAGCCATGTTGGGCTGAGATAAGGAAAATTTTCTTTGCTCAAGAGGGTTGTGGATCTCTGGAATTCTCTATCGCCGAGGGCTGTGGATGCTCCATCGTTGATATATTCAAGGTGGAGATCGGTAAGTGTTGGATTCGAATCAAGTGATATGGGAATTAGAAAGTGGATTTGAGTTTGAGGACCAGCCATAGTCTTGTTAAATGGTGGAGGAGGCTCAACAGGCTGGATTGTCCACTCCTGCTCCCATTTCTGATGTTCTTATGGCTTTTGGCATGGACCATAGAAGCATGCACAAGTGCCATGGCCGGCATTCTGGTACTAAAATGGCACCTGTAGGATCAAAACAATGGATGCTATGGAGTCCAATTTTGAGGTGTTTCTAGTTTACATTCATAGGGTTCTAAACAGTGAAACTTGAAGTACGTGTATATATAGGTATGTATATTTATGTATATGTGTATTTGCTTATCTTTGTGTATATGTGTATATGTATAATGTAAATATATACATACATGTGTCATCTGGCACCATTTTACCTTGGTGACCAGCAAAATTGGGTTCCTTAGTTGCTTGAAGGGCTTTTGTTTCAAAATCACGTAAACTAAAATTGCATTTGTTGACTGATAGAATGCGGTGCGGCATATTTGTTTTTTGCCATCAGCACAAATTTATTTTCTCATGTACTTTGTGGTATTGCAATTATTGGAGTTTTGAGATTATCTATATTCCTCAGCCAATCTTCTTCTCCTGTGGCCATCCCCCTGCACCCTGCCACCCCAACCCCACTCAAAAGGCCAACTCCTGTCAGGAGTAATATTAGTGCTGATCAGGAAATGAATGCCAAGATGTGTAGTGTGCACAAAACTTTACAGTCACGTCTTTCATTTCACAAGTGCACCTACCTGTTACAAACACTAATCCATGAAATATTTGAAAGCAAATATAAATGAAAGGGTATGCAAACATGGAGGAGAGCTGTTCCTTGAAGGATATCATTAGGATTGTTGCACATAGGTTTCCATTTTGTATTCCTGTTTCTAATGCTATAGTTCGACATCTATAAAAGAAAACAGAACAAAAATTAAATTAGAATAATCATTGAATATGTGATTAAGCCACCTTCAACATGAAAGAGCTATTCTTGTTTATATAGCTTGTTTATTAAATAACTGGTTAATTCATTTGATCTATGCACCTAACAGATGGGTACACTTGTGAAATGAAAGCAGTGACTGTAAAGTTTTGTGCACACTACTCACCTTAGCATGCATTTGATCTATCACATTTATTAACCACAGATCTTAAATAAACTATATACCAATAAACGATTTCCCTTGCAAAATATTCTTGGGAATTTATGATATTTTAAATCAGAAGGGTGGTCAAGCAACAGTTTTGCATAGTCATCCCAAAGAATGGAGTTTGTTGGACAACATCCCAGCCATTTCTATCACCATCCCTGGTGGTCTGGCAGGTCTGGCGGTATCTGTGGCGAGAGAAACAGAGTTTCTCTTCTATATATGACTCTTCTTTGGAGTTCTAAATAGCATACCCAAGAAATGGTGCCCAGTATTGGCACACAATATTCCAGTTGGGGCCTAACCAATGTAAACTTGTTTTTGTACAATATAGCTCTATTTATAAAGGCTAGGATCCCATATGCTAATATATTCTCAGCTTGTCCTGCCACCTTTAAAGAATAACAAAGGACAACACTTCCTTTTTCTGTGACCTCTATCATCAAGAAGGCCAAGAACAGCGATGTCATTTTCACACACCATCTTGATTTGGACATATATTGCTATTGTTACAATCCCAGTTGTTGCTAATACTGGAAAAGTCTGTTCCAAGTGAAACCTGGCTTGATAGATCCTAACTTTTTTTTTTAGAAACTGTGGAGGAAAGTTACTGAACAAATTCACAGAAGTTTGCTGCTGAACATCTAACACAAAGAATAAAATATTTATTAAGCATGAAAAATGAATCATATTACACGAAAAATGTTGGAAAGATCTCAATACAAACACAAGACGATAATTCAAATTCACACTATTCCTTTACCCCATCAATATCTTTACAGAAACACAAAGCAATGAAGAGTTACCACTAGCTTGACACAAAGGCTTCTCGCTTGGGAAGAGATATGAGTTGGGTGAAAAGCATCGAGTGAATGCTTAAGAATTCACCAGAAGAAACATATGCCAGTCTCAAGACACTATTTCCTTAACTGCAGAACAAACAAAAAAGTTCCCTAAATTCAGTCTTCCAGTGGCATCTCTGCTCAACTGATCAATTTACTAAGTTCTATAAATGACTATTCAGTCGACTACTGTCCCCAATAGCCTTTTAGTCTTTCTTATCAGAGAGCTTAAAATTCCTGTCATCTCTCTCTAACACTCACTGAACTTTCTCTATTTTTGTCTTTTCTTCTGTGTCTATGTCACTTAACCATTGTCACTTGGCAAATGTAAAGATTTTTTCTACTTTGTGTTGTTCTCCCCATAATCACTAAACCTTTAACCTCTTTTAATCCATCTCAGTAATTTCAAGGCTTGTAAAACCTCATTAAAAATGTAGACATAAAAAACAAACGCAAAAGACCTGATCTTTAGTCAGGAGTCTATCCAGGCTCCCAGGGACGAAGGCTCACAAACAACCTAAATGAAACCGAAACGATTTTACCTTTCTTAATACACAAATATATATATAATACATATTCAACTTAAAAATTATATGTTGTTCATAATACATTCATTGTTCCTGGAGCAAAATCCTGGAATTCTCTACCTAACATCATTGCAAGAGCACCATTACTATAAGCATTGGAGTTTCTCAGGGCAATTAGGGATGGGCAATAAATACAGTCTGACCAGTGTTATCCGCACCCTGAAAACAAGTATGAAGATAACAATAATTTATTTGCGTCAAATAGCACAATGCATTCAAGGGAATCTGAATAATGCCAGAACAGCACTGGGAAGAGCAGTCCAATGAAATCATGTGGCACTTCTACAGAATGAGGATAGTGTGGCTCAAAAGATACAGGTTTGGTTTGTTAACTTACCTGGTCCATGATTGCTGTACAAGCACAGCCAAAATAAAACCAGTCATGTAACCAATCAGTGGGTTGATGATTCCAATAATGAACAATGGTAAATCTGCATTCCACGGGCCTTTGTGCAGTAGTGAGGTTACCACTGCTAAAACAATTAATATGGATGCACCTATGCCAGTTCCAACCTGTGGAGAAACACAAACATTGGTTATTTAAGTCAGCACACCGTTTAAGAGTTCTGTAAAGGGAACACAGTGTGCACTGCATCACCAATCATATCACAAATGAGATGGAGCAGTAGGAAAAGGAGTTTGGATCTGTGATTTACTGGTGGAATGTTCTGTTCTGCAGACTAAGTGCAGTGGCAGGCAGGGATGTTGGCATGCTTCCTGCTGGGCAGCGGGGGTGGGGGAACACACGCGATCTTCCAATTTTCAGCTCCTTATTTATGCATGACTGGGGGGCTCAGCAAATTTTGTGGCAGAGTGGGCAGGAAGCTGCCCACCCCACTGTTACTTTATGGGGTCTAAGATCCTGGCGCCATATTTAAAGGGCAGCTGGACAGGCTGCATTGCAGACAAGGAGATGCGTATTACTCCTCCAGAGTCCTTGCCACCGCAGCTCATACTGGAGAAGCTGGCAGATGGGAACAACCATATCCCAGGACACACAAGCGCACCTCCAGCGTTGCCTTTTGCTCTTTCTTAGGCAAGAGCACAGCTAGCGATACGCCCATGGTTGGGCCAATGCTTATCGTTGCAGTGGGCTATGGCCTTATAGAGGCCCCACTGTCCCCATGCTCCTCTTAGCCTTGTGCCAACTGGTAATGGCCTTCTCCTCATCTGGATGACAGCCATTACCAATGCAGAGTTGTAAGCCTGTATCCTGCATTATCGATGCCTCAGTGAATGTGTGAACGAATTGAAGTGCTAATTTAGTGAGCATGTTGTTTGCAGGTTTCCCTCCATCTCAAAGTCAAGTGCTAAATCCTTAACCTGGCCTCCATCTAGACATGGCATCCCCACTCCACCCCTTTCAGGTAAAGGATATCCTGGAGAACCAGAGATGGATGGTCCTCCCATTCCTACATGAATGCATATGGAGACATTGCTCTTGGACCAGGGTGATGAGAGCCATGTGCAGGAAGCCTCACACAGACGCTTTTCTGCTTTCCTCAACCGTCCTCAGGACTCTATGGACAGACCACTGCATTGGCAGCATAGAAGGCAACTGCATGATCCTTTGTCAGCCATTACCATTCACTTGGAAGGATGGCAGTTTGGAGTCGCGAGTTGGCTGTCTCCAATCACCATGCCCCTTGGAGCCATCCACCTCCCTCCCTCCTTTCATCCCTGCCTCTGACTGCAGTGGATGGCAAAGGGTACAGAGTGAACAGCAGCTCCACACCTTTCTGGGGTCTCAAGGTTTTAAAACCTATGAGTCTGTAATAAACCTGTTGCTGGATGGGCTTCAGCTGTGAGAGGAGAACACATCTGAGCATTGTTGTCATCCAGTTTCCCCATGATTATTCGAGTGTCCCTTTAATCAGCCTATTGTGCTCACCTTGAACTCCACCCACCCTAAAAACCCTCGTTCCACTGTGAGACATCACTGTTTTACATCAAATGGAAAGATAGTGCGTGTAACTTTCCAGACATGTTCCACCACCATCTACCCTCCCCCTCACTCATCAACTTCTACCCATATATCCACCCAATACCACTGTCCCTCTCCCCTCTGTCACCTTTGAACCTCCCCCCCTACCTGGACCCTATCACAACCCAGCTCCACATGCCATTCCTTCCCTCAGAGTCAACACCTGTTATGATCCACAGGCCTACCCTGACCCTGCCCCCTCCTGTTATCTGAGCCGCCTGTTTTGTCCCCCTCATGACCTACCCGATGTTACCTTCATCTAACAGACTCCCACCCTGAACCTGTCACCCTATCACATCCCATTTCCCCCTCTGGCTGTGACTGTTCCCTCCTATCACCAGTACCTTGAGTTCACGCGACCAGGACCTCACTGTCAACTCTACCGATCCCGGCCTCTAAGAAACCCTCCCCCTTACCCAGAGAACTTCACCCCCAACCCCCACCTTGCCTGGACCACTTCCCTACCTTCCCCTGCCAGCCTGCCTCCCATGTCCAGCCTTGGGGTTGCCTGTGATGCATGCATCCGAATTGTGACCCTCTTAAAGGCAGGTGAAAGCAGCGTCTACAAACCTTGAAGTCACTGACGAAGTGAAGCTCACCAGGTGCACACCAGTCACGTACACAGTCATGAAACAGACCATACTAATTATCCACTGGCAGGGCAGGGGGAACATGATTCCGGCGAATTGGCCTTTTAATGAACATTCATGAGATGCTAACAAATGTGAATGTGGTTCCAGGCAGATCAGCAGAAACCTCGTGACACCGTTAACCCGCCATCAAAGTTGGAGAACAAAATTCCAAACTGATTTCCCTATGGCGGGAAACTGACTTTTGCAATCTCTCCAAATTTAGTGCCGCCCACCCACCATGATTCCACCACTGGTGGGAGTGGAAAATTCCACCCACTCTATGTGGGAGACTGAATGATCGCCTGTACAGGGATGCTAGACACACTGAATACCTTCTGCAAATGGCTGTAGGGCAATACCAATGGAGGCCTGTGAGCAAGACTCCAGCCACTTACTCTAGGGGGAAAGATAGGTCAGCTGAATCTACTTCAAGAAGAAAGGGATAAGATGGGAGAGATAAAAAGGGCAGAAAAATAAAGATAAGAACTAATTTGAAAAGAAATCACTAAAGGCAGCTTTCTCTTACATTCAGAAATTAGCAAACATATTGTCCCCAAAATTCAATTAGTGGCAAGGTGGATGGATTTCTGGAATGGATGCCAGGAAGTGCAGGAGAAACCAATTCTAATGGAATCTAACATGTGTTTCCCATTCTCCTATTTTCTGAGGGGGTTTAAGTCAATCTTCCCCCCAACATTTCAATAGCGTGTGTCAGGGGTGGGGGGGGGTCCTTCTTCAGCTACCCTGAAAATTTCACCCATTATACTCTAAGTAGGCCTCAGTGGAACTAAGAGCTAAAAGAGCAGGTCAGAAGCTAGGAATTCTGTGGCGAGTAACTCATCTCTTGACTCCCCAAAGTCTGTCCACCATCTCCAAGGCACAGGTCAGGAGTGTGATGGAATACTCTCCACTTGTCTGGATGAGTGCAACTCCAACAACACTCAAGAAGCTTGACAGCATCCAGGACAAAGCAGCCGCTTGATCAGCACCCTAACGACCATCCTAAAATTCGCTCTTGCTACTACAGGTGCACAGTGGAAGCAGTGTGTATACACGATGTACTGCAGTTAATTGCCAAACCAGTAGCCCCTTCCAAACCCACGACCACTACCACCTAGAAAATCAAGGGCAGTAAATACATGGGAACACCACCACATATAAGTTCCCCCCAAGCCATCCTGACTTGGAACTTTATACTACCAATCCTTCACTATCGCTGAGTCAAAAACCTGAAACTCCCTAACAGCACTATAGGTGTACCAACACCAGATGGACTGCCAAGGTTCACCAACACCTTCTTAAGGCAATTAGGGATGAGGAATAAATGCTGGCTCACATCCATGAAAGAATAAGAAGAAAGCTCACCCGAGTCCCAGTGTGAAAAGGAAATTGCTGGGACTAGATAGATTATCTTGCTGAGGCAAAATGTTTACTCCACTGAAAGCAAAACAGGAGACATTTCTTCAGAGTCTCCGCTCCTCCATAAGAGCAACATGGTGTTTTCCATCAGCAGCTCAGGGCAGGCGCCATTGATATACCTTTCTGGCACAATGCCTCCTCTCTGGCCTAACAAATGGCTGTCTCAGGCATTTGGAATGTGTTCAAGGATCTAGAGCTGGAGTGGGCAGAAGGCCTGTCCACAGTTGTACTATGATGTGGTCTCCCAAGTTAGATTAATACATACAAACTTATGAACTAGGAGTTAGAGTATTCTCGGCCCCTCAAATCTGCTCCACTATTTGATAAGTTCATGGTTGATCTAATTTTAACCTCTACTTTCCCAACCAACATCACCCTCCCACCCCCAAAGTCTCTGACTTCCTTGTCAGTTAAGAATCTATCTAACTTGGCTTAAAAATATTCAATGACCCAACATCCACTGCTCTCTGAGGAAGAGAATTCCACACACCAACGGCCCTATGAAAGAAAAATCTTCTCCTCATCTCTGTTTTAAATGGGAGACCCCTTATTTTTAAACTGTGTCCTTAGTTCTAGTCTCTTCCACATGGGAAAAGATCCTTTCAGCATCTACCCTGTCAAGTACCCTCAGGATCTTGTGCTTCAATAAGATCACCTCTCAATCTTCCAAACTCCAATGGATACAGGCCCAAACTTCTCAACCTTTCCTCATAAGGCTCCCTTCAGTCGAATGGACCTTCTCTTCACTGCTTCCAATGTTTATATCTTTTTCCAACTAAAGAGACCAAAACTGTACACTGGTCTCATCAATGCGCTGTACAACTGCAGCAAAAATTTTCCTGATTTTATATTCCATTCCCATTACAATAAATGACAACACTCCATTTGCCTTCCTAATCACTTGCTGTACCCTCATAATATTTTTTAGTGATTCATGTGTCAGGATACCCAGATCACTCTGTGCCTCAGAGTTCTGCAATCTGTCTCTACTTAAATAATATGCAGCTTTTCTATTCTTCCTGCCAAAGTCGACAAGTTCACATTTTTCCACATTATACTTCATCTGCCAAATCTTTGCTCACTTATTTAATCTATTGTTGTGAAACAGCAGTTGGTAAAGCTGAGTTATTTAAAATTCCCAGAGGGAAACTTTAAACAACTGCTATAATGTTTGAGATGCAACTCTGAATTCAGGCATAAAACCAACAGTTCTCGAGAGGTTTTTATATCAAAGTACAGGAGATATTTATTAATTGACAAAAGTTAAACATATACACATGATTACAAGTTACAACTATCATAATTTTTAACAAATTCCCAAATTAATCTCCACTAAGGCAACAGCAACCCATAGACTTTAAGCAGACACAGGCAAAGCATTTTCACATTACAAATTCAAAATGAGGTTCCTTTCACTTTGGCTTCTTTGCAGACAAACACAGTGGTAGACTCCTAGGCTTTGATGTTACATTGCCTCTGCTCTGCACACACAAAACTGCTGTCTGTTATACCCAGCACATCTCATTAAATGTAAATTCTCATTGGAGAGAATTATCCCCCATTGAGGGGGTTGTGCTGCAGCAGGCGCGGGCAGGCATGGACCCGATCGGCGCCCCTGATTGGGTGGGCCAATTAAGGCTTATCAATCTTACGGTTGGGCGGGTAGGTTTCTCAATAGGGTTAATTAGTTAATTAATGGCCTTAATAGGCCTTTGACAGTTTGGTGGGCATGCAGCCAAGTCGGCTGCATGCCCACTGAACTGAAAATCTAAATGACGCGTGATGATGTTTGGACATACACCCAACATCACCTTGCGTCATTTTACGCCTCAGCAAGCAGGCCCCACCCCCGCTCGCCAAGGCGAAGATTCAGCCCATTGCATCATCTGCCCCTTTGAACTCTACCTCTTCTGACAATAAAACCTTTTTCATAGTACCAATTTTTATTATTAATATAAACATTGTTTGGTCTCTGCTAGTTAGGTGCCAAATTTCACTCCTCTTCTTGAATGCTCTATTCAACAAAATGCAAATGCACTCTACTTCTTACACCTCAAAACTAGTATATATCAAAACACCCAGACTAGCTGGCTTTAATCCAATTAAGACACACCCACACACTAAACCTCTATTTAAAGAAAAATCCTAATAACATTATATACATTAATAGCTTCATGCCACTATCAATATCCCTTAAGTCCTCTTCACAACTTACCTCCTATCTATCTTTGTGTCACCAACAAATTTAGCAACCATACATTCAGTCCCTCCATCCAAGTCATTGATATAATTGTAAATAGTTGAGGCCCCAGCATTGATCCCCTGTGGCACTCCACTGGTTACAGCTTGCCAACCCAAAAATGACTGATTTGTCCCTGCTCTCTGTTTCCTGTTAGCTAACCAATGCCTTACCCATGGTAATATATTACTCCCTGCACCATGAGCTCTTATTTTGTGTAGTAACCTTTGATATCGCACCTTGACAAATGCCTTTTGGAAATCCAAGTACACCGCATCCACAGATTTCCCTTTCTCCACATTGCTTGTTCCTTCCTCAAAGAACTCTAATAAATTAATCAAACATGATTTCCCTCTCACAAAACCATGTTGACTCTGCATGATTGCATTGAGATTTTCTAAGTGACCTGCTAATAATGGATTCTAACATTTTCCCTATCACAGATGTTAGGCTAACTGTAGTTTCCTGGTTTCCTGGTGTCCCTCCTTTCTTGAACAGAGGAGTTAGATTTGTTATTTTCCAATCTGATGGGATCTTTCCAGAATCTAAGGAATTTTGAAAAATTAAAACCAATGCATCTATTATCTCAGCATCCATTTCTATTAAGACCCTAGAATGAAGGCCATCAGGACCTTGGGACTTGTCAACCTTTAGTTGTAATAATTTTTGCAGTACCTTTTCCCTAGGTGAGTGTAGTTCTTTTAAGTTCCTCCCTCCCTTTCACTTTCCAATTTACAATTATTACTGGGATGTTATTTGTGTCCTCTACAGTGAAGATAGGCACAAAATATCTGTTCAATGCATCCACCATTTTCTTATTTCCCATTATTAATTTTCCAGAGTCTCCCTCGAGAGGACGAACACTCACTTTAGTTGCTCTTTCCTTTTTAAATACCTGTAGGAACGCTTACCATCTGTTTTTAGATTCTGAAATATTTCCTTAAATGTCTTTCACTGCATCTCTACTGACCGACCCCTTAACCTAATTTCCCAGTACACTTTAGCCAGCACTGTCTTCATACCCTTGTAATTGCCTTTATTTAATTTTAAAACACTAGTCTCTCCCTCAAACTTAATGCAAAGTTAAATCATGTTATGATCACTGCTACATAGGGGCTCCTTTACTATGAGGACATTAATTAATCCTATCACATTGAACATTACCAGGAATAGAATAGCCTGCCTCTTGTTGGCTCTTTAATGTGCTGCTCCAAGAAACTGTCTTGAAAACACTATGAATTCATCTCCTGGTCACCTTTGCAAAATCAGATTCACCCAATCTATATGTAGATTAAAATCACCTAAGATTATCACCGTAACCTTCTCACAAGCCCCCATTATTTCTTCAACTACACTCCGTCTGAAAGTGTAGTTAATGTTAAAGAACCTATAAACCACTCCCACAACTTCAGATGAAGTGTATACATGAGAAGCATAATAGCCTGTCCTCTTTACAGATTTTCCAGCAATTTTAGTTTTTAATTTGAGACCAAGTTGACTTTGGGAGTTAAAAGCAAAAAACTGCGGATGCTGGAAATCCAAAACAAAAATAAAAATACCTGGAAAAACTCAGCAGGTCTGGCAGCATCTGCGGAGATGAACACAGTTAACGTTTCGAGTCTGTATGACTCTTCAACAGAACTAAGTAAAAATAGAAAAGAGGTGAAATATAAGCTGGTTTAAGGGGTGGGGGTGGGGGTAGAGCTGGATAGAGGGCCAGTGATAGGTGGTGATAGCCAAAAGATGTCATAGACAAAAGGACAAAGGGGTGTTGAAGGTGGTGATATTATCTAAGGAATGTGCTAATTAAGGGTAGAAAGCAGGACAAGCAAGGTACAGATAGCCCTAGTGGGGGTGGGGTGAGGTGAAGGGAAGGGATTGAAATAGACTAAAAGGTAGAGATAAAACAATGGATGGAAATACATTTAAAAATAATAGAAATAGGTGGGAAAAGAACAATCTATATAAATTATTGGAAAAAAAAGGGGGGATCGGAAAGGGGGTGGGGATGGAGGAGCGAGTTCATGATCTAAAATTGTTGAACTCAATATTCAGTGCAGAAGGCTGTAAAGTGCTGTTCCTCCAGTTTGTGTTGAACTTCACTGGAACAATGAAGCAGGCCAAGGACGGACATGTGGGCATGAGAGCAGGATGGTGTGTTGAAATGGCAAGTGACAGGGAGGTCTGGGTCATGCTTGTGGACAGACCAAAGGTGTTCTGCAAAGCGGTCACCCAGTCTGCGTTTGGTCTCTCCAGTGTAGAGGAAACCGCATTGGGAGCAACGAATGCAGTAGACTAAATTGAGGGAAGTGCATTTGAAATGCTGCTTCACTTGAAAGGAGTGTTTGGGCCCTTGGACGGTGAGGAGAGGGAAAGTAAAGGGGTAGGTGTTGCATCTTCTGCGGTTGCATGGTCTGTTCTGATGATGCCACTTTCAAAAACAGTTCCTCTGATATGTCTTCCTTAACCAAGGTTTTCCACCCACGGTGGTTGACAGGGCCCTCAACCATGTCCGGCCCATCTCCTGCGCATCCGCCCTCACACCTTCCTCTCTTTCCCAGAAACATGATAGGGTCCCCCTTGTCCTCACTTATCACCCCACTAGCCTCCGCATTCAAAGGATCATCCTCCGCCATTTCTGCCAACTCCAGCATGATGCCACCACCAAATACATCTTCCCTTCACCCCACCGGCGGCATTCCGCAGGGATCGTTCCCTCCGGGACATCCTGGTCCACTCCTCCATCACTCCCTACACCTCAACGCCCTCCCACGGCACCTTCCCATGCAACCGCAGAAGGTGCAACACCTGCCCCTTTACATCCCCTCTCCTCACCGTTTTTCTTTACTTTCAACTGTGTGCGAGGTATGGCCTGATTTCAGTTCTTCTCATTTCCCTTGTTCTTTCTTGCTTTTTACTCTCGTTGCCAGTTTGTTGGATCCTTTACCCTGGTTTGTTGGGGCTAAAGGATCCAGGTTGCACGCTTGTTTCAGGGTGACCGAGTTGGTACCAAAGCCAGAGAAGATCAGTAGATTGTTCTTAAAAGAAACACATTCTGTTTATTTACAAAAGGAACTCAGCAGCTACACTTGTGTGCTTACAACTCAAAACTCTGTCTTTACACTTCTGATTCTAACTCAGGACTACTGACTACAGAGGTAGGCTGCGTTACTCTGCTATTGGATATCAAAATCGTGTGATCTGCCGTTACCACATTCTTCTTAAAGGTATATTACATATCAGATTACTACAGAATCATTGTTTGTCTCCACTTCCATCAGCCTAGTGGGCAGCGAATTCCAAGTCATTACCACATGCTGTGTAAAGACATTCTTCCTTAAGTTCCCCCTGCATCTCATGACCTAAAACCTGAAATCTATGTTCACTAGACTTTGTACTATTAGCTAATACCATCAGTTATTGACCTGAATATTTACAGCATTTTCTCTTTTTATTCCAATCTGCGCAGCTGTGTTAACATTTAAACTAATCTTTACTGCTGTACATCAATCCTACATGTCATTTACTAAGTATTTCACTTGTGTGGGCGAAGAGAAATTAAATCATTGCTGCGCTGACTATGTATTTGTTACAGCACTTTGCTGTTTGTTGGTTTATTTTCAAGAAATCTTTAACCCATTTTCACGGACACTGAACTTTCTTACCACGTAGTTTTCCCTTAATTTTCAAGTCCAAATTTTCTTCATTATACATTTTTCCAATTTTAGACATGTCACTTTATCTGGAGCCTGGCTAACTTGGCAGTTAATTATTGCTGTAAACTTTAGGGTTGGTGAAAACAATGCTAGTTAGTTGGCATCACTATGACACAATTATTGTGAAGTAGCTTCAGCAATCGTGAATGCAAGACCTGATCTAAATTAAAGCGCCACACTACTCAGGGAGGAGTTTCTGAGAGGGTTGAAAGGTTTACTTAATATATAAATATTTTCTCTCGTCACAGCTTTTCAATACATTGGTTCCTTTGTCAAATAATCACTTCATACCTCCTTCAAATGAGCACTCTTGGCGTGGTGTCTCAGCCCTTCTCCCAGGACCACGTATCATTAAATCACAACGCCCACAATTTTCCAGCTACTCAGCCTTTGGATTCCATGCATGCACGTGCTACAGGAGTGCCACAGTTTGCATCTTTAGTCATTCCTGAAACTCTGGGCACAATGACAATCCAAGAAAGCTTTGTCCAATCCATGTAACAAATTTACATGCGCTCACATCTGTGAAGGGCTGCAAGTAGTGATTTGGGTGTCCTTTAACACGTTCCTGCTTTTGTAGATCAGAACACTGCTTCCCCATTTACAGCAGAAGGCTGCATAAAACAGGAGGGAGCAGACAGGCATGGAAAGAACTTCAAGCTATTGAGTTTTGTTTTAAGAGATTGAACTGGAATTCTTAACCTTAGAGATCACAGAGAACGTGGGGAAGGTTGAAGGTATTCCATGTTCTTTCTTCGTATCACTGTCTCCTCTAAGACTTTTTAATCACATTATCCAACTATCCTGTTACCTTCAGGGGTCTGGGAACATGCACTCCAAGGCCACTCTGTTCCTCGACACTTCTCAGTATCCTATCATATATGGTGTATTGTTTTGCCTTGCCCACTCTCCCAAAGTGCATGACCTCACACTTCTCTGTGTTGAATTTATCAGTTTTCTGCCCACCTGACCAGTTCATTGATATTTTCCTGCAGTCTACAGCTTTCTTCCTTACATCAATCACATGGCCAATTTAATCATGTCCGCTGCATTTAATCGTTGATGTGCACATGAGAAAGGAGGGCAGAATTTCCCATTCTGGGAATGGGAATGGGAGTTTTCCACCACAGAGGTGGCTGGGGGTTTGCACCGTATCATGCAACCCTGGCCTCATTAATTATGCATTCGGGTCTTACCGGCGTATCACCCAGCAGGGCAGGCTGGATAGCACTTGCCCTGCCATCATATCTGGGCACCATTTTTTAAAGGTGTGCAGATAGCAACCTACACAACATTGAGGGAGGAGATGGCCCGAAGGTGACAGGGAGCTCTGGTGGCCAAATTCAACGATGCTTCTCTGGGCATCCTGCTCGACAGAATGGAGGCCAGGAGGGGTGTCCTCCATCCACAGGATGGGAGAAGCAGGCTGAGCTGGGAGAAGAACCAGGCATGGGAGCAAGACTCCAGGGCAGTCAGTGCCCAGGGCCTCCAGCAGAGAACTGCCCAGCAGTGCTGAAAAATAATGAATGACCTCATCCGCTCAGCCAGGGTAGGTGAACCCTCAGCTGCTCACACTCACCTCACTGAATGGGATAAGGGGCATGGGCCTCAGCAGCAACGTGATAAGGTGATGCTTCATAGCCCCACTGCAGTTCACCCACTCTGCTGGTGGAGAGGCCTCTGTGGGTCCCTGACCCTTCCACACAGAGGCCTTACATGCTGTCTGAGGGAGGGGTTGCGGTGGGAGTTGGCAGAAGGAGCTCAGGTGTTGAGAGGATCAGCATCACCAATGACATGCCTCTGTGAGCCTTATCCTTATATCCGCACGGGCTCACTGCTCTGGAGGGTGTTGCTCTAGAACCCCTCTGGACAACCTGCAGTGCATCAATCAAATGGCACACGATCCAGTGGGTTATTTGTAAGACTGGAAGCATGGGAAAGATACATGAAAACCAACTTCCCCCGACCCCATTTTCTCTGTTTGCGCAGAAGAAGTTAAAGGAGAGAGATGGTCACACCTCAAAGGCCGAACAGACTTTGAGGAGTGGGTAGCCCAGCTGGCAGGGTTGGAGAGGGACAGAGCTTGCGGAGATGACGAGATGGGCTTGCAGTCTCGATCCAGTAAGGAGCCATGCATGTCATAGAAACCTAAGGTCATGCAGCTCATGCTGTCACTGGCTCTCTCCTCCCTCACCAGATGGCTCCAGGAAGAGAGCAAGGCCCGAAGGTGATGAAGTCCTGTCCAGCACTTGGACAAACACAGAGAGAATTGAGGAAATTACAGAGGAAGAATGTGCAAATGTAGAGGGATCACAGCAGTCACCTGCACCCCGCACCAGCCCAGTGACACACACCTCAGTCGGTATTAGATCTAGTTTAGGAAGGGTTTCACTGCACAGACAGGGGGAGTCAGTGTTAGTCAAGATCACTGGCACTTGGAAGACTGCTGGAGAAGGGGCATCTGCAAGGTTCGAGTCCGATGACGAGCCTCTGGAATCGACCTTCCAACTGATGGTGGAGAGTCAGCAAGAGGCGGGGGAGCATCAGGCAGAGATGTTGGAGAGCTCACATGCTGTCTGAGGGAAGGGGTGTGGTAGCAGTGGGGGGGAAGGGACTTCGGCTTTGAGGGCACCAGCACCATGCATAATTATATGCATTTTTATATCTTATATAAGGATATAAGATATCCCTATATCTGCATGGCTCACTGTTCTGGAGGGTGTTGTGCTCCACTTGCACTTGAATAAGGTCTGATGTTCCTTATTTGCAATGTAGTCCCTAAGCCTGTGTGTCTCCCCCTTCAACATCTTCCAAGGGAGAGGCCAGGCTCGGTCCATATCCCCTGGAATCATGCATGTCTAGGGAGACAAAGGTCTTTGCCAGAAGCCTTGTGAGCCATGTGCATCAAGTCTCTCGTGCACACTGAACTTTGCCCTTCATAGCTCATCTGTCCCAAGGCCCTAGCATTGTACATACTACATGCTGAGGTTCCCCTTCAGTTGTCTAGTTGAGCTGACCTGCATCTCCGACCACCCTCAATGACCCAACTCCCATGGAGCATCCTGCACAACCTCCCATGCCCCTTCATGACTGCACAACCTCCCATGCCCCATCAAGCCTGCACAACTTCCCATGCCCCTTCACGCCTGCACACATCCCCTCATGCCCCTTCATGCCCGCACACACCCCCCATGCCCCTTCACACCGGCACACCCGCTCCCATACCCCTTCATACCTGCACACACCCCCCCCATGCCCCTTCACACCTGCACACCCCCTCCCATGCCCTTTCACACTTGCACACAATCTCCCCCATGCCCCTTCATACCTGCACACACCCCCTCACACCCCTTCACACTTGCACACAATTCACCCCCTCCATGCCCCTTCACACCTGCACACCCCCTCCCATGCTCCTTCACACCTGCACACAACCCCCCATGCCCCTTCACACCTGCAGACAATCCCCTTCATGCCGCTTCACACCTGCACAACCCCCAAAAGCCCATTCACACCTGCACACCCCCTCCCATGCCCCTTCACACCTGCACACACCCTCCCATGCCCCTTCACACCTGCACACATCCCTCCATGCCCCCTCACATCTGCACACACCCCCACACCCCTTCACACCTGCACACATGCCCCATGCCCCTTCACACCTGCACACACCCCCCCATGCCCCTTCACACCTGCACACACCCCCATGCCCCTTCACACCTGCAGACAATCCCCTTCATGCCGCTTCACACCTGCACAACCCCCAAAAGCCCATTCACACCTGCACACCCCCTCCAATGCCCCTTCACACCTGCACACACCCCCCATGACCCTTCACAACCGCACACCCCCTCCCATGCCCCTTCACACCTGCACACACCCCCCATGCCCCTTCACACCTGCACACACCCTCCCATGCTCCTTCACACCTGCACACAACCCCCCCATGCCCCTTCACACCTGCAGACAATCCCCTTCATGCCGCTTCACACCTGCACAACCCCCAAAAGCCCATTCACACCTGCACACCCCCTCCCATGCCCCTTCACACCTGCACACACCCCCCATGACCCTTCACAACCGCACACCCCCTCCCATGCCCCTTCACACCTGCACACACCCCCCATGCCCCTTCACACCTGCACACACCCTCCCATGCCCCTTCACACCTGCACACATCCCTCCATGCCCCCTCACATCTGCACACACCCCCACACACCTTCACACCTGCACACATGCCCCATGCCCCTTCACACCTGCACACACCCCCCCATGCCCCTTCACACCTGCACACATGCCCCATGCCCCTTCACACCTGCACACATGCCCCTTCATACCTGCACACATGCCCCATGCCCCTTCATACTTGCACACATGCCCCATGCCCCTTCACACCTGCACACACCACCCATGCCCCTTCACACCTGCACACATGCCCCATCACACCTGCACACACACCCCATACCTTCACATCTTCACACATGCCCATTCATACCTGCACACATGCCCCTTCACACCTGCACACATGCCCCTTCACACCTGCACACATCCCCCATGCCCCTTCACACCTGCACACACCCCCATGCCCCTTCATACCTGCACACACCCCCATGCCCCTTCACACCTGCACACATGCCCCTTCACACCTGCACACATGCCCCATGCCCCTTCACACCTGCACACATGCCCCATGCCCCTTCACACCTGCATCCTCCCATGCCCCTTCACACCTGCGCACATCCCCCCATGCCCATTCACACCTGCACACCCTCTCCCATGCCCCTTCACACCTGCACACCCCCTCCCATGCCTCTTCACACCTGCACAGCCCCCCTCCCCAACCCCCACACTGTCCACACTCCAGCATGGCCCTTTCCGCCCTCCCGCTCCACACCAGCTCACCCATTTCATCACTCCTGCAGAATCTCTCTCTTTCCCCCACCACTGCCAAACTCCCCCATCCCCTGTAGTCCTCCACACCCACTCCACCTCTTCATTCCTCACCTCCCCATCTAATCCCTCTCCCCAGCACAGACCATTGCCATCCAGCAGTACCTCCTGCAGCCATCCTCCTGCTGCTTGAAGATCCACCTCCTGGAAGCTGCAGCTTGAAGGTCCGAACCCTGGAAGAAGCTGCAGTGCTGAGAACAATCACCTCCTGATGCTGCTGCATGGAGAAGATCCACGTGGTTGATGCTCCACCGAGCCACTGCTGCACGTGGCATTCCAGGGTCCAGTTGCTGGGGGCTTTTATCTTCTCATTGGATCTTCGTGAGCTGCCCCAGGCCTTCTTCAGATAAGTGCCGACACATACATGCCAAGACGTGCTCTGGGCAGGCATGATTTCCACTGGTGATGTGGACGATTGGGTGGGTTGGGGGGAGCAATTCTGGTTGGGCCTTCATCTGCATCCCACTAATGGCTTTCACTGTTTCACACCGGCCTTTGACGGGAATGGTGCCCACCATTATGGGCAGGAGTGCAAGTTCCCACCATCATTTTACACCAGCGGGAAAATGAATTTTCAGCTCCTGCCGCATTGTTTCCCCCCAGCTCGCCATTAAGCCCGCTGTAGGGGGATCTGGAAAATCCTGCCCTTAGCCATATTTAAGGACTAGAATGCCAGGGGTAGAGTTATACTCCAACTATACAGACCCCTGCTTAGACCATCCCTGGAATAATGTCTGCAGTTCTAGGCATCATGCCTTAGGAAAGATATATTGGTCTTGGAGGAAGTGCAGCACAAATTTACCAGAATGATACCTGGATTCCAAGGTTTAAATTATGAGGAGAGATTACACAAACTAACATTGTATTTCCGGGAATGTAGCAGGTTAAGGGGTGATTCAATTGAAGTTTTCAAGATAATAAGGGCAACTGTTAAATTAGATAGAGAGAAATGATTTCCACACGTTGGGGAAGTTGGCACTAGGGACATAACCTAAAAATCAGACTCACGCCTTTCAGCAATGAAAACGGTGGTACAGATCTGGAACTCTCTTTTGTAATTGACAATTGATTCTAGGTGAATTGTTAATTTTAAATCTGAAATTGATGGATTACTGTCAACCAGAGGTATTCAGGAATACGGGGAAAGGTGGCTATATGGAGTTGGCTGCAGATCAGTCATGATCTCATTGAATGGCAGAAGAGGCTTGAGGGGGCAATACAGCCAACTTCTATTCCTATGCTCTCTCTTCTGATTCAAAATAAAAGTAAAAACCAACCAGAGGTAAAAAGCCTGTATTCTTTTAAACTTACCTTTCACATGGAGCTTAATATTAACATCTGGTAAGAATGAGGGGAATGTCTGCTGAGCGGGTCCTCACCAGCGATTGGGAAATACATCAGGACACTAAAAACCTCTCATTTCAAGCTGTTCAAGAGGAACTTATGTGGACAAAAAGCCAAAATTGAAACCAGGGGTTTCTAACAGGAAACAACTAAGATTGCACAATGTCACTTTTTGGGCTTGAATAATATTTACATATTCACTGGTCAGAAAATCAGCCTTCAGAAGTGCACAAATAAATAAAATGCAGAGGAAAAATTTTAATTATTAAAACTCCCAGTACTTAAAAATAGAAAGGCTGAGATTTGCTACTTCTCCCTGAAACCTCTGTTTGACTTTGTGCTGATGCTACAGTTAGTGGCAAACAATGAGTGCCAGCCATTCATCACACTTTGCTGTGGGTTTTGGCACAGAAACTTACAGTGATTAGAAATCCATTTCAGTGCAGTGCCCTGCACACGAGACTGTGTGAATAAGGCAAACAATGCTGCATTTCCATAACCAGTTAGCTTGAAAAATTCTTAATGAGGAGCACAGAATCTGAGCCAGGGAATGTAAGTCATAATATAGTCGTATGGTAATACAGAACTTAAGTATTGCTGAAAAAAGAGACATGCTGTTGAAGTTTTTCATCTTGCACTGATCAGAACAGTTCGCAAGAATACTAATAGCAAAGGGAACAACAATTTATACGGCATGAGAAGAGAGTGCTGGTTGGCAAGTAGACTCTGATTGGTAGAGGTATTGCCAAGGAGAATGCACCAGGGAACAGTTAACTGCTGAGCTTTCATCCAAATTCAAAACAGGCAGGTCAACTGTGATTGGTCAAGGCATAGCCATGAGGAAGGAACCAGGGAATGGCTGTCCCCAAGCTTTTGTTCAGTTGAAAAAGGTGTAATGCATGGACATGCTCCTTCTCTCCGCAAAAATGAATACATATACTCACACGCAGGGCCCGGTCTTTTGCAGACAGAGAAGCATGTCCACACATTGCCGTCCCCTGGTTCACTCTCCATGGCAATTCCTTGACCAATCAAAATTGACCTGCCTGGTTTAAATTTAGACAAAAGCTTGCCAGTTAACTGCTCCCTAAAGCATTCTCCATGGTAATGCCTCTACCAATCAGAGTCCAATCAATCAGCACTCTCTTCTCATGCAGTTTAAATTGTTGTTCCCGCTACGATTGATATTCTTGCAAACTGTCCTGATGAGTGCAAGACAAAAAGCTTCAACAGTATGTCTCTTTTTTCCAACAATACTTAAGTTATAATAGCTAATTTAATGTCAAACTAGGAATGAAAGCAAAACAAAGGGAAGGAAAGAAAGATAGGATTACAAGAGTGAGAGAGATAAAGGAAATGAAACACATTAAAACATTTTAAAATATCGTCAACAATAGTTAAAACCTGGAGGAATGAGACCCCACACTTGTACAGGCCAATTGACATACCAGACAATAGGATCTGTAGTAGGGTACTTATACTGGAACGAACAAGTCCTAACTTTTTCTGACACATTTAGTGGGTACCTATCATAAGTTCTCCAGATTTCCACTCATCTTTTATGTGAAGAAATGCATCCTGGCATCAACCCTCAGCAGACTTGTTCTAATTTAAAGGCTATGACACCTTGTTCTGGACACCCCTACCAGAAGAAATAGTTTATTTTGATACATCCTATCAAATCCTTTAGTCATCTTAAACACCTCAATTAAATCACCCCATATTCTTCTATATTCAAGGAGTACAAGCCTAAGTTAAGCAACCTGTCCTCATATTTTAAACATTTTAGCCCCAGTGTCATTCTGGTGAATCTACAATGTCCCCCCTTCCAGGGCCAATTATCCTTCCTGAGATACAGTGCCCAGATCTGAATGCAATAATCTACAAGAGCTCTAACCCAAGCTCTGTGTAGTTTTATATATTCCACTCCTTTGAGATAAAGGCCGACATTTCATTAGCTATTTTTTTTGTACCTGTCTACTAGTTGTAATGATTTTTGCAATTGTACCCCTAAATCTTTGTGCTTATTTACAGTTCCTAGTTTCACGCATTTGGAAAATACTCTGATCCATCTTTCTTAGGTCAAAAGTCAATGAAATCACTTCCCCACACTGAACTCCATCTGCTACAGTTACACCACTCACTTAGTGAAGCAATGTCATTTTGCAACTTCCTACTCCTATCTACACTATTTACTCAGTGTTGCCAGAAAACAATGGCTCTCTATTTGTTTATCTAAGTCATTTATAAAAAATAGTGAATGTAGCACTGAAGAACGTTGTAATATCAATTAATACTAGTTCCATAGTTCAGTAGAGAGTATTTCACAGATTTACACAAACAGAAAAAAAATGCTAACTAACCTTCAGAATGATTTTTGATTGTTTTGGCCATTTCCTTGCCACAAAAATTCCAAATGATATTGGGATGATCAAACTGATCAATGACGTGCCTGTTCCAGAAACAAAAATAATATTTTAAAGTAACTAGTTAACTGGAAGCATCCTTTAAATTTGTTTTAACATTTAATCCTATATTCACATGTTCTGGAAGTTGATTGCATATTTTGTTCCGTTTTATTTCTAATCTGTCTCATGCTTTTCAGCTTGTATATAAATAAATATGTTGTATGTATGTTATATAATTCCGCAATACTGAAGGAATTTTGCAACTTTATTGATGTACCCAATTTAGGCCATTAATCTACTTCCATTGGGGTCTGACAGAACATCCCCACAGTTTCTGATGAATATACAGCAACATTCATCTGCTTCTTAAATTTCATTACCATCAGGCAGGAATTTGGGTGATCCTATTGTTGGGAGTGCATGGGGTAGTGCAGACGACCCCCACAGTTTCAGGAGGAGTCTCCCAAGATCGGTGCTTTGTCAACCAAGCTCTGCCAGGGGCGACTCAGAAGAAAAGCTCATTCAGACGATTTAAAAAGAAGAAAGACTTGCATTTATATAGCAGCTTTCACGCACCACTGTATGTCCCAAAGCCGATTACGCATTTTTGTACCTTCCCCTTGCAACCCTCTTCGGTAGCAGTTCCTATTTGGTGCATCACTTGTTAGGGTTTCAATGTGAATTTACATTTTCTGATTGTATTGTTATATGATTTCAGCACTCATGAAAAGCAGTATTTTTAATCACAAGTCACAGTGGTCCTCAGATTAATAAAAGTTGTGGTGGAGAAATTGGAGAGCGAGAGAGGGAAATCAGAGGCCAAAGGGCTGTAGGAATCATGGTGGGAGGCGGCATCGCCACAGAATCTTTACATGTGGGATGGGAAGAGCTCTTCATCATCCTGCAGGCCTGCCTTTGTTTTCTTATGGGTTAAATGCTGAATTTCTTTTGCAAGAATAAGTGTTGGGCTGTGCACCAATTATCTGGATCTAATGTGTGAATCAAAGATTTATTCATCAAAAGCAATATTTATGAATTTGCAGATTCGCATTTTCATTGAAGAAATTCATTTTTAAACGTTTCCAGCACATGAAAGCCATCTGGACTATTGAAACAGTTTAACTCAGCCAGGCAGATCCGAATCTATTGTCTAACAATCAGTGCTAGGAGCTGCAAAGCTACAAAATAAACCTTAAGCTTGTGGTGAAAGTTTGTGAAAATATATTTGCTAAATATTGTCGTTATTAATTTTCTTTCTTACTTTATGTCTCAAAAATCTTTCATCTGCAAAGAAAGGCAGATGAGGCGTGCCCCAGCTACACTGCAGCCCTGATTTTCATGTGAGTAAGGTGTGCAGGAGCAGCCCCCAGTGAGATACTGCCCAGTATTTCTGAATCATAGGACAGGATTTTCTGGGGGTCCTGCCAGTAGCAGGTATGTCGTGGGTGGGATGGGAACATTTAGAGAGCGGTCAAAAGACAATTGTCTTTTGGCCGCTCTCCAAATTTTCCTATCCTTCCCATGATGATACTCACCACCAGCGGGGCTAGAAAATCCTGGCCATAGGATCTTACAACACAGGAGGCCATTCAGCCCATCACATCAGTGCCAGCTCTTTGAAAGAGCAATCCCCCTTTTTTCCCAAAGCCCCCTTTTTTATGCATTTTAAATATATACCCAAGTCCCTTTGAAAATTAGGAATGAATCTGCTTCTACCACCCTTTCAGGCAGTGCAGTCCAGATCATAAGCACTCACTACGTGAAAAAAATTCTCATCTCCCCTCTGGCTCGTGTGAATTATTTTAAATCCGTATTCATCCATCTGACCCAACCCTCCTCTCATTGTTTCTCCTTATCTATTCTCTAACAACTTTTCATAATTTTGAAAATATCCATTAAATTTCCCTGTAACTTTCTCTATCCTCGAGAGAAGAACGCCATCATCTCCAGTGTCTCCGTGTAACTGCAATCCCCTGTCTATAGTACCATTCTAGTAAATATTCAGTACACCCACTGCAAGGCCTTGACATCGTTCTATCACAGATGAGGGATTGCAGTTACATGGAGATACTGGAGAAGGTGGCATTCTTCTCCTGAGGATAGAGAAGGTTACAGGGAAATTTAATGGATCTTTTCAAAATAATGACGGGTTGTGATGTTACGGTACAATAGAGGAGGGATGCCCTTATACCAGCCTGTTTGGGGGGGGGGGGGGGGGAGGAGTGAAAAGTGGGCAGAAGGAAACTACAGAGATAATTAATGCAACACACATGAGAGAAGATCGCCAAGGGGGTGACAGCCAGAAGGCCTGCCCCAGGACATGGCTCCAGTGCCTCAAATAATGTAACAATTTTACACGAATGGTCAAGGTAAGATCACGGGTTGGATTTAATGTGGGTGACGGGGGTCTTGTCCACTGTTGGGAGACAAGGCAGGAGACCCACATTGCTTCTAGTGGGGAGGCCCGACCAAATTAATTGGCCAGCATTGGGCCTTCCCTGGGGTTACGGACCTGGGGTGGAAATCCCAACCTCAAGAGCTGCCGGCCAATCAGAGGACGGTAGCTCTCCTTTGCTGGCAGCACCAATAGGAGTGGTAGCTGCTGCCAGCAATGCTCCAAGGACTTTGTCAGGGGTTGTCACTGAATCACTGGACACAGGTGTGTGAGGGTGGGATGGGGTCACGGGAGAAAGGGCAGGTTTGTTGGAGGCAAGGGCAGGGAGTGTCTTTCAGCAGCCTCTGCTTCCCAATGCCGGGTCTCTCGATCGGAAACAGAGTGCCTAACAACGCTGGACGCCCCTGTGAGGCTGCAGGCAAACAAAACAGTTTGCTGGACAGCCTTTGGGAGGCATGGGAGAGCTGTGTGACTCCCATTTGGTCCCTGAACCACCAGTAAAAAATTCTAGTGGGCTCAGGGATAATTGGTGTCAAATGGCTCATTAAATGAACCTAACTGACATTCAGCTACAAGCGGGCGAGTTTCTCACAACAGTCCCTTCTGCCCTCCGACATAATCACAGGAGGCTTTCCTGTCATTGAGAGACTGATGCATGGCCTCTCATGCGATTAAGTGGACCCAACCACCATGTTTCCCGCTGTGACAGGCTGTATTAAGTTCTGTTCCACATCTCACAACCACATTTCTCATGCACCATCCTAAACTCAACACACTTCATGCACCATCTAACCATACCCTAACCTACTTTGTAGTATGCTTCTCAGGCACTGCTCACACCCCTGACACATTGCATGGCTCTTCCACTATATGAACACATACACACACACACACACACACACACACACACACACACACCCCTGCCAATCGGCTCATTCACAATCACCACTTTTTCTCTTCTGAGACAAGATAGCACATAACAGGTGCCAGTAGGACCTGACCAATGGAGGGGAAGGATGATTCCATGACATTGCTCCTTATGAGGAGGTGATGTTGGTGGTAATTGGGAAGGGAATGGCAGACAACTATTACCTAGAGTTATGTGGCCACTTTGGCTTCCTTACAAACCCACAGCTACTACCGATTCCTAATTCTCCAAACATATCCTCACTCAAAAGTTCCATACAGTCTCATCACACACCTACTACTATAGTGTTCCCTAATCCTTCTAGTTTTATCATTGCAGGCTCTCAGGAGTAAGATCGATGTTGCTAGCTCCCCACACCCACACCCAACACCCGCACTCCCTCCCCCACCATGCCCCCTCGATCACCACAGAGGAATTGGAAGAGGAAGAAAAGCCTCTTCACCTCCCTGGAGGAAGAGGAAGAGAGAGAAGAATAAGGTAGCACATCAATGGATACCATTGTCATAGGTATTAGCTCAGGGACCGGCAACACGTGTCACATAGGGACCAATCCAGATCGCAGATCCTCACAGTGGGAGGCACCAGGCAGTAGTGAACAGCAGGTGGAAGGAAAACCACAGGTGCTATCTTGTCAGGAAGGGGGCAAGGTTGCATTCTAGCTCTGCTTCACCTGTGGCTTAATGCAAAGCCTGGAACCCATCCTCTCCAGCAATGGAGATCGTGGCCATGATCCATATGAAGGACAGTCAACCACCCTAAGAGCTGCTGGAAAATTAGAGGGCCGCAGCTCAGCAGCACAGTGGGAGTGATGGTCACTGTTAGGCCTGCACTTGGAGGAAGAGCACACATTGCATCCTCACAACTAGGTAAGTGCGGAGGATGGGGGCAGTCAATGAGGGTAGGCAAAGCTGTTATAGTCACAATGGCCAGTGCAACCAGGTGGTACCTTCTAAGGACTAAAAAGTGCCTGAAAAGGAGGGTACTTCCTGAAGCCTGCTGGGAGTCTCCCTGCGAGGCAAAGAATGCCCAGCTGCTGGCTAAACACTAACTCCTGACACTGATTGACCAGGCGCTAGGAACAGTTGTACTACACACTTGGCCCACACTGTCCACCGGCGCATGTGCAATTTCTTCCATTGCTGACGTGATTGGTGTGTGCCTGTCAGCCGGTGCCAGTGCGGGTTGCACCCGTGTGTGGTGATGGCACTCACTCAGCCTCTCTCTCTCCTCTGGTTCTGGATAACCGTGTGCTAGTCACTCCACCTACACCTCTTGTTGTCTGCAGCTCAGGGGCCTATCGTATCTACCACTGGCCCAATCTTTCACTGCCTCTTGCTCACCCCTCTCCCGAACCCTTGCTCTCCCCTCTCCCAAACCCTTGCTGCCTTTCTCCTGCACATTGTGCCATGCACTGCTCCAATCTCTGACTGTTGCCAACCATGATCTATCGGCTCCGTCACCAAGCTTTGAATTGAAAATCCCATTTTGTGCAGCTGACTTAAAGACTACAGCAGCCATGGTACATGGATATTATTTTGGAGCTACGCTATCAGATTTGGCCGACTTAAATTTCCAGTCACTGAAAACTGATTCAATATTGTTTGCAGTCTCCAGTTCAAGGTTTAATTGCTTTTTCCCCATTGTGACTCAGTCACCAAATTGCAGAGCATTTAATACAAAGATAACTATAATCAGATAAAAGCAAAAACCTATGGATGCTGGAAATCCAATACAAAAATAAAAATACCTGGAAAAACTCAGCAGGTCTGACAGCATCTGCAGAGAGGAACACAGTTAACGTTTTGAGTCCATATAACCCTTCAGAACTGTTCTCTTGAAGAGTCATATGGACTCAAAACGTTAACTGTGCTCCTCTCCGCAGATGCTGTCAGACCTGCTGAGTTTTTCCAGGTATTTTTATAACTATAATCAGTGTTTCTGCTTAAGTCCAAATAAGAGATGAATACAGTTACTGCACTCCTGGGATTCGGCACCTCACTCGCTAACCTGGCAGACCATCTCCTTCCCTCCTTCTGTCCTTGTTAGGTCTGCACCATCTGCACAGGGGCAACCTGTCCCCCAAACTACTTATGCCAAATTTATTTGTTTATTTGTTCGGTCTATATGAAGATTGCCCTTAGTCATTTGCCTTTACAAGAAAATGATGAGCACATCCCACTTCCACAGAAACTTGTTTTACTGTTAAATTTCTTAGATTCCTCGCCAGTATGTGCTCGACAGATCAGAGACTGGACAAGTCGGGAACCAGTCCTATCTCAGGTAGGAGGACAAGTGCAACCTGGTTGGTCACAGGAGCCCGTAGCTGATGAAATAAAACTTTACTTCAACAGAAGACATGAAATAACCAGCCAGGATGGTATCTTATTATGGGGAGCACAAGTGATAGTACCTCCAAAGGAAAGGGAGCCTCTTTTAGTTGAACTACACAGTGCCCATCCAGGAATTTCCTGAATGAAGACCATAGCACACAGCTATCTATGGTGGCCTGGGATGGATGGCAAAATAGAGATTTAGTAAAGCACTGTATGCAATATCAGCAACTACAAAAGTTGCCAGTGACAGCTCCATTGCACACACGGGAGTGGCCGGGTAGACCTTGCATGCGGTTACACATTGACTATGTTGGAACTTTCCTGGGAACAATATTTCTGCTCATTGTCGATGTCCATTCAAAATGGTTGGACGTATATGAGGTGAAGTCACCAACATCGGCCGCTACAATTGAGAAACTACGTCAGAGTTTTGCCTTTCATGGACTAACAGAAGTAGTAGTTTCTGATAAAGGCACGGCATTTCTAAGTGCTGAGTTCCAATGGTTTATCAGTCCCAACGGTATCACTCGTAAAAACTGCACCGTACCACCTTCCTCAAATGGACCGGCCAAAAGGGCAGTTCAAACCTTCTAGACAGGAATGAAAAAGCTAACTGGCGATTCCTTGGCAACCAAGCTAGCAGGTTTTCTTTTTCATTACAGGACTACCCCTCACACAACAACAGGTGCCACACCTGTGGAGTTATTATTGAAACACCATGTCAGGACGAGATTGAGCTTAATATAGCTGAATATAGAGGGGCAGATGGAAAGGAGTCAGTCAGGGAAGCCAGAAAACTAGACGTACTGGCATAGTCATGAGAGGAAATTTAAAAGGGAGAGACAGTATATGTGAAGAACTTCGGGGAAGGACCAAAGTGGTTACTGGGTGGAATAAGTGCGGTAGCTGTACCTCTATCTTACCACATGGATGTGGAAAGCTGGATTATCTGTAAACATGTGGACCATTTAAGGAAGAGAGAGTCAAATCATCAAGATATGGTTCCACCTCCACCTCCTATGCACTTCTCATTCTGATGTTCCTGTAAGAGTTGAGGATACAGAACTGCAAGTGCTCACCAATGTTCAGGCAATTCTTGAAAAGGAGGTTCTTGACAAAGAATCTGAAGTTGTGTAGCTGCGACATTCCGCAGGTACCAGGAAATCACCTGAAAGATTGAACTTGTAAATTCCTTATCCAGTGTAAATATTATGTTGTCTCAAAAAATACGTACTTGTGAATATAATATGTATAGCCAAGTTAAAGGGGGAGGAATGTAGAAATTATGGTTTTATTTAATAAGTAATGTAACTTTAGGAATAATACTTGTTAAGGAATATCACATGATCTGTAGTAACCAATAGGAGAGTAGCGCAGGCTACCTCAGCAGCCAGTGTAGAAATAGAGTTGGAATCGAAAGCACACATGTAGTTGCTGCTGTGTGTATTGTAAATAAACTTTGGCCTGAATTTTTCAGTTGGCATGCGGGGGCGGGCCCGACATGCTGGTGTGTAAAATGACTTGCGATGACATCGGGCGCACATCCTGACATCATCGTGCTGTCTCGTGATGTTTCGTTCAGCGGGCACACGCGGGAGTTGGTTGCGCGCCCGCTGATAACTGATAGGCCTATTAAGGTCATTAACAAATTAATTAATGTAATTGTTTACGCTGCCCATCCGACCTTAAGGTTGGCAGGCAGGCGAAAAGGCCAAGCAGTCTTCATGGTTTTTAGGAAACGTCATCCATGAGCGGGATGAGTTTTCCTAAAACTTTTATTAATTAAATTGAAAGATTTTCACATAAATAAAAACATATTCTGTCTCATGTGACACATGAGGGGAGATATTTAATTAAATTTTTTTCCATAGCAATTCAATCTCCATGCCTCAGGGAAGTTGAAGCGCTCATTCGTGCATATGCGCAAAAAAGCGCTGGCCCTGACTCTCCCTCCTCCTCCTGTCCGCACAGGTAGCGCTGCTACTGCTCGCGTCTTACACTAGGTGGGCCTTAATTGGCCTGCCCATGTAGAATGGCAGCGTGGAGCCGATCGCAGGCAGCAGTCGGCTCTGCGACCGCCCTCGCCCGCTTCCGCGAGCGCACCTGTCAACTGAGAAATTCAGGCCTTAATGTTTGCACCCAAGAACTGTCTGCAGTTCAACTCTATTACGAAAAGTACAACTCGGCCACCCTACAACTACTACTCCTCCTTTTCCATTTTGTCTGTCATTTTGAGACATCAAGTATCCTGGAATATTTAATTCCAACCTTGGTCAGCATGCAACCATGTCTCTGTTTTGGCCATTAGCTCAAACCCATTTGGCTCTATTTGTGCCATTAATTCGTCTATCCTATTACAAGTACTTCATGCATTCAAATAAAGCGCCTTTAATTTTAACTTTTAACCTTATTCACCAATGCAGTATTACCATTAAACTTTCTGTCCCTTCCTGTCATACTTTTCTTTACCCAAATCACTACAGTACTCTGTGGCCCTGAGTTTTCTCTTCAGATTTATACATCTCCCTCACTTGAACACTATCCTGTATTTTTAGCTTAAAACTCCTATTTATTGCTTTAGTGATACGATTTACTAGGGCACTGGTCCAATCCCAGTTTACTGTATTGCTGGATGTGTTGTGGGCTGTGAGGTGGGTCAAGTGAATCAATTGTCTGTGGGGTACACTTGAGTAAGGGTGATCGATGCATCATAAGGTTCAGATTTGTAACGGGGAAGAGTAAGATACTCTTAAATTAGAAGAAGACTATCTTCAATTAGAAGAAGACTATCTTCAATGGGATGAAAGGGAGCTCTAGCCAGGACAAAATGGAACCAAAAACTAGCAAAAATACTGCAACAGAACAATGGGTGATCTTTATGGAGGAGATGTCTCAATTACGGGCTGGTACATTCCAACAATGGTGAGTGTTAGGGGAACCAAAGCCAGGGTTCATTGGATGACGAGGGAGATAAAAATATAATGGAATACAAGAAGACGGTCTATTATGCATGTCAGGTGAATTCTTCAATTGAGAGCCAGGCCAAATATAATAAGTTGAGAGAAGAAGCGAAAAGGAAAATAAGACTGGCAAAGAGAAAATATGAGAATGGACTGGCAGTTAATATAAAAGATAAACTAAAAGTCTTCTACCAGCATATAAATAGTAAACAGATAGTAAGAGGTGGGTGGGTCTATTATGAATAAAGGGGGTGATATTTGCTCAGAGACACAGGGCAAGGCTAGAATACTTAATTAGTACTTTGTTATCGGTGTTTTTATTGGTGTTGGTAGAAACGGAGATGGCAGAGTTAATGGAATGGAGTCAAAATTGATAGAAAGGATCTACTGGAAAGGCTGGCTCTGCTTAGAGTGGATAAATTGCTTGGTCTGGATGGCTTGCAACCCAGGTTGCAAGATGGAGTGGGGGTGGAGATAGTGGAGGGCTTGCCATAATCTTCGAATCCTCCCTAGATACTGGGGAGGTGCCAAGAGTTTAGAGAGTGACAAAAGTGATACCCTTATTCAGAAAAAGGGTGTAAGAACAATCCTAATAATTATAGGCCAGTTAGTTTAATATCAGTGTTGCGTAAGGATTTAGAAACAATGATTAGATTGGATAGATTTGATTTAAGGAGAGCCAGCACAGATTTGTAAAAGGCAGATCGTTCTTGATTAACCTAATTGAATTTCTTGATGAAGTAACAGAAAAGGTTGATGTAGGGCAAGCAAACAATGTTATCGATATCAGGGTTTTCAGAAAGCATTTGACCAAGTACCACATAAAAAGCTGGTTAACAAAATTCAGGCTTATAGAATAGGAGGGTCATTGCAGCTTGGATAAAAAAATACTGGCTTAAGTACAGAAACAGCCAGTCATGATAAATGATTATTTTTCTGATTAGAGGATGGCAGACAGTGTGTTCCCCAAGGAATACAGAAGAATGACCTGAAAATTTGTCAATTACACCAAACTTGCAATTGTGACTGACAGTGAAGATGTTACCAATTGACTGTAACAGGACACAGATAGGCCAGAATGGGTAGGCAAGAGATAGATGGAATTTAGTACAGAAAAGTATGAAGTAATGTATTTTGGCAAAAGGGATAGGGAGAGACAACATAGATTTACGGGCACTGTTCTAAAGAGAGTCCTGAGAAAGACAGACTTGGAGGTTCATTGCATAAGTCTTTGAAAGTTGTAGGACATTTGAGAATAGTTAGCAAAGTTGGATCTTGGGGGCTTCAAAAATAGGCATATTGAGTACAAAAGCAGGAAAGTTATGTTGAACTTTTATAAAGCTCTGGTTAGGCCACAACCAGGGTATTGTACCAGTTGTGGTCACTATATGTCAGGAAGAATGTGAGGGTCCGTGAGAAGGTGCAGAAGAGATTTGCCAGATGTTTCTCAGGATGAGGGATTTTAACTACAAGGTTGGGTTGGAGAAACTGGTGTTGTCCTTGGAGAAAAGGGAGATTGAGGGGAGATTTGATAGAGGTGAATAAGATTAGGACAGGTTTAGATAGAGTGGACAAAGAAAAGCTGTTCCCATTAGCTGATGGTACAAGGATGAGGAGATACAGATTCAAGGTTTTGGGCAAGAGATACAGGAGGATGAACATTTTTACTCAGATATAGTAATGACCTGGAACTCACTGCCCAGGGGAGTGGTGAAAGGGGAAATGATAATTGAAATTGTGTCATGGCACAGGCATCAAGGGGCACACCCAAAAACCAGGGATGACTCAGCCTCAGCCATGTGGGATCCTAGTGGTATTTTACAGGGAGTCAGGCAATGAATTGGTTGCGATCGGGGCTGCTGTCCCTTTAAAGCATGGCTGTCCACGTCCTCAAGATGCCAGCCAATTGGAAAATCAGTGACCATTGCTGGGACTGCACCTGGAGGAAGAAGATGCCATGGAAGGATGCCGCCCTCAAAAACCAGATAGGTGGAGTCTGGGGCGCTGACACCTGATAGACAGGTTTGGCAAGATGGTTGGTGAGGGCAGGCGTCATTGTTGTTGTGCAGCCATTGCCCCTAGGAAGCTGTCATGGGCCAAAGATTGCCCGAATAGGAGGGTCACACTTGCCCCCCGCACCAAGCCCACTCCGGGACCACCAAAGTTTAATTCACGAGGGCCTGCCCACTGCTAGTAAAATGCCAGTGGTAGTGGGAAGAAATCCTTAATTGGCCACTTAAGTGACTCCATTGATCTCTGGGTGAGTGGGCCATCCTTCTCTGCCGCTGGCAAAATGGCAGGGCACCAGGAAGACGACAGGCATTCCACCCCACCTACCTTTGCCATTTTATGAGCCCCCACCTCCTCCCACCTCTCAGCCTGACCCCAGGCCTCTAGTAAAAGTAACCCAATGGATGATTTCAAAAGGAAAATTTATAGGCACTTGAAGAGAATAAATTTGCAGGGCTACTGGGGCATGGCACTGATTGGGCTAATCTGCAGAGAGCTGGCATAGACTCAATGAGCCCATTGACCTCCTTCTTTAGTGTAATGACTCTTTGGTAGAGCCCAGCCCAACAGAACAACTCCCTCTTTCCCCTGTGCTAGTGCCAGTGCCCATGAATCAAAATCCATGTCTCCTACACCACTCTTTGAGCCACAAATTCAACTCTGATGGGTTTGGCCTTCTGCCAATTCATGCATGGTTTTGGTAGTAACCCAGAGATCATAACATTTGAGGTTCTTTTTTTAAATTTGGACTCTAGCCCCCTAAACTCCGTCAGAAGTATCTCATTTTATGTTCTTCCAATTTGAGTGGTCCCTACATCTACCATAACAACTGAATCTTCCCCCCTCCCACTCCAAGTTCTTTAACCCTGAAACTGGGCAAGCAACACAACTTTCAGAACTCCCAGTCATGGTTGCCATCCCCCCGATTATATTATTGCCTTATCACGACCACATTCCTTTTCACAGCCCCCAACTTGAATGACATCCTGTATCATGGTGCTGTGGTCAATTTGCAGACCCAGTTTCCAGACTTTGCTGTCGTACACATGAGCAGCCAGAACTTTGTACCTGTTGGATAAGGTTAAAGACCACAGCTCCTCCAGCACTGCACCTGGGATCCACTTACCTACCTGACTCACAGCCACACCCTCCTGTCCCTGACCACTAATTAGACCTACACCACTTCCTTAACCAAGGGGTGTGCCAGCCTCCTGGAACAAAAAGTCAAGGTAACTCTTCCCCTCCTTGATGCCACAATTTCTGCACCTGGAGCTCCAGTTCAACAACTATGAGCTGAAGTGCCTCAAGATATAGACACTTACTGCAGATCTGGCTGTTCAGGATTGTAACGCTCACCAAAAGTGGGACATCACTGTAGGAATTCCTCAGGGCACTGTCCTCGACCCAACCATCTTTAGCTGCTTCATTAATGACCTTCCTTCCATCATAAGGTCAGAAGTGAGGATGTTCGCTGATGATTGCACAATGTTCAGCACCATTTGCGGCTCCTCAGATACTGAAGCAGTCCATGTCCAAATGTAGCAAGACCTGGACAACATCCAGGTTTGGGCTGATAAGTGGTAAGTAACATTACTGCCACAAAAGTGCCAGGCAATGACCATCTCCAACAAGAGAGAATCTAACTATCTCCCCTTGACATTCAATGACATTACCATCGCTGAATCCCCCACTATCAACATCCTGGGGGTTGACCCAAAACTGAACTGGACAAACCATAAAAATACTGTGGCTACAAGAGCAAGTCAGAGGCTAGGAATCCTGCGATGAGTAACTCACCTCCTGACTCCCCAAAGCCTGTCAAGCCCATCTACAAGGCACAAGTCAGGAGTGCGATGGAATATTCTCCACTTGCCTCGATGAGTGCAACTCCAACAACACTCAAGAAGCTTGATGCCATCCAGGACAAAGCAGTTGCTTGATTGACACCCCATCGACCACCTTCAACATCCATTCCCTCCACCACTGACACACAGTGGCAACAGTATGTATCACCGACAAGATGCACTGCAGGAATTCACCAAGGCTCCTTTGACAACACCTTCCAAACCCACAACCATTACCATCTAGAAGAACAAGGGCAGCAGATAGATGGGAACACCACCAGCTGGAAATTCCCCTCCAAGTCAGTCACAATCCTGACTTGGAAATATATCACTGTTCCTTCACTGTCAGTGGGTCAAAATTGTGGAACTCCCTTCCTAACAGTACTGTGGGTGTACCTACAACACATGGACGGCAGCAGTTCAAGAAGTGGCTTATCACCATCTTTCCAAGGGCAATTAGGGATGAGAATAAATGCAGGCCTAGAAAGTGATGCCCACATCCCGTGAGAGAGTGTAAATAAAAGAAAAAAATGCTGCAGTTGTGGTACACCACCTGCACTACCATCCCTATATAACTTTGTTTAGAGTCAGAGAGTTATACAGCACAGAAACAGGCCCTTTGGCCCATCGCGTCCATGCCTGCCATGAAGTACCTATCTAGCCTAATCCCATTTTCCAGCATTTGGCCCGTAGCCCTGTATGCTATGGCGTTTCAAGTGCTCATCTAAATACTTCTTAAATGTTGTAAGGTTTAATTTATTTAATTCATTCATCTATGTATTGAGCCAATTTTAACTTAGTTTTTAGTCTTTTGCCTGATTACTTGATCTAGTTTAAGTTACAGGTAGATCAAGTTAAATATTTAGACTTGAAGCACAAGTACTGGGGCAAAATGCAACATTTCCTTTCCCCTCTGTACCAATCGCTACTTGCATTGAATTCCCAGCTTTTCTTTCACGTTCTGTTTGCAATACAGTCTCTTCTGTAACCACTCTACCAACAGGAGAGTAGGAAGGTAAAAGAATGGATAGTGGTTTAGGGGGTCAAGGTACATAAGAGGGGAAAAATAAAAAGATGGCATCACTGGATGAAGGGAAGGGTAGGAGACACTCCCAGGCAAATCTTCACCAAGGCAACAATAACCCATAGCTTAAACAGACACCAGGCAAAGCACATATTCTCTTATGAATTCAAAAAGAGATTCCTTTCAATTTGGTTCCTTCGCACAATTGTAGACTTACAGGCAGCATCCCTCTGACTTACACACACAAAACTCTTTTCTGTATTTACCTAGCCTTCGATTTGAATGCACATTCTCATTGTATCACCAGGTCCTTTGAACTCTGCCTCTCCTTACAATAAAACCATTTTATAGTACCAATTTTATTAGTAATATAAACATATTGCTTGGTGTCTCCTCGCCAGGTGCAAGATATCATCCTCAGTCTTTGAATAGTTTATTCAACAAAATGCAAATGTACTCTTTACCTTACTGTTTAACATCTCAAAACTACTATACATCAAAGCACCCAGACCAGCTGGCTTTAATCCAGTTAAGACACACACACTCACAGACACAGACTGTACAACAAGTATAATTTAAAATAATTTCCAATAACATTATATACATTAATATCTTCATGACAATAATGAAATATGAGTAGCTCGACAACTGAAGTAAGACAAGTTGAGATTTCACCTGAGAGAAGTCTGGCCGACAGTGAAGCCAATAAGAAGGCCAAGACTAAACTCTGTGGTAGAAAGAGGGCAAAAAGGAAGCAGGTTCTGAAAAGACAATAAAAGGCAGGAATGAAAAGGTTAACAAGTGAATCATTGGAAGCTCAGGCTTCCTATTTCACTACAGAACAACCACCACATTACGACAGGTGCAACACCTGCAGAGTTACTGATCAGGCGCCATCTTCGAACAAGACTAAGCCTGATACTTCCCAATTTGGAAGGGAAGGTGGAGAAAAGTCAAGGAAGCCAAAAAGCGATTCATGATTTGCATAGTCATGAGTGCCAATTTACTGTTAGAGAAGCAGTATATGTAAGGAATTTCGGTGGAGGACCAAAGTGGTTACCTGGTAAAGTAAGCTCTGAGACCAGACCATTGTCACACCACATGGAAGTGGAGGGCCACCCGTAAGCATGTAGATCATTTAAGAAGAAGGGAGATACCACAACAAAATGATGTTCCACCTGTTCCATTGCTGAGCCTATGGTTCCTGTTGAAGTTGCTCAACCAAAGACAGACCTGCCCGATGTCTCTGTCGGAATGGAAGACACTAATCTGCCTGTGCCTAATGAGGTACCTGAAGTTAATACAGTTCCAGAGAATGCAGTTCCTGCCAAACAATCAGAAGTCGTGGAGCTACGACATTCCACCTGGATCATGAAGTCACCTGAAAGACTGAACTTGTAATTTTATTACCTGTGTAAATATTGTAATGTCATGAAATAAATATCCTTGTAAATACAAAATGTACAGAAAAGTTAAAGGGGGAGGAATGTTGTCATTATAGTTTTGATAAATGTAGGACTGTAGCTTTAAGAATAATCCTGTGTTGTAAGATCACATGACCTGTGTAAACCAATGGGTTAGCAGAGTGGGGTACTCTGGTAACGAGTTCTTCTTGAGTTATGGAGTCTAGTGCACACAAATAGTTGCTGCTGCTGTCTTGTAACTAAAATTCAATGTTTCAACCAAGAAAAGTTGGCTGGAAAATCATCTCTATAATACATTGATTTGGCATGACAAAATTAAATGCTTCATGCTGACTTACAACAAATCATTTCCAAACAGTTTTGGGTCAAAACCTGTCTAAATCCAATGGAACAAATGACTGAATGAATGGAAATAAATTACATTCATTTTGGAATTAAAAACAAAGTAAAATTCTGGGTAAACATAAACATAATAAACATTTTCCCCATCCCTTTTGATGCTTAACTTGCCCAGCACAGAGCAACACATGGCCCAGATGTTTACAAAACCAACTGAGAGTGGAATTTCCAAAAGCCCCAGCAGCCATTGAGGTCACTTTGCAAGTTGCCTGTCTCTAGCTCCTTGTTCCTTTGTCTTATCACAGATATTGGGCAATAAAGAAATTAAAGCAACAAGTTTCCAAGTCTCTTAAAATTTGATGAAGAATGAATAAATATAATTTTGATCACCTATCTCCTTATAGGGCACTGTGATGTTCCTTGCTTGTGATGCAATGCTGGAACTGTTGAATTCTTCTGTCCAGGTGGTTGAGTAAATATAAAGACTCAATGGCATGAAACCAATGGCCAGGAATGTGGAGCAAACAGTCATGGAAATACTGCGAAGCATAAAGTAGTTATTATTTTTAAAATATGAAAACACTGATATTCATTCTCTGTTTAAGAGTGTTGATTTAAAAAAGCATAAGGCTGGATTTTGCAGTCAGTAACCAACAAAGTGATCATACCCTACAACGGAGAAATGCCCTTGAGACATTACAAATTTAAAGAATAGATAGCATGACGCACAAGTGACTATCAGGCTACCCATTAAGCTAATGAGTAAACAAACCTGTGTTATATAGCTAGGTTTGTTAAACAATTTTGCAGTTAGAGACAAATGAATAGCACTAGCAGTTGATCATTAACAGCATTTTTTGACACCTCTCAGCTCAATATACATTTTCTATTGGATACTTTGAAACATTTTAAATTCTCATAAAAAAAATCAAAACAAGGATAGGACATTTAGTCTTCTAACCCACCCAAGCATAACAAGATAGATTTTTGTTAGGTAAAGGTATCAAGGAGATGTGGATCATAGGCAGGTAAGTGCAGCTGAGGTGCAGATTTGTCACGATCTAATTGAATGGTGGAGCAGGATTGAGAGGCTGAATGGCCTGCTTCTAATGTTCCTATGTTCATTAATGGCCATCCAGGAGCAAAATTTGTCAACTTTTGTGCAGGCCTTTTCCTGAAGCATCCATTGTGTTACAATTATGAGATTTATAAGATTGTTATGTTTTGGGACTGTATACTTAAGGTAAAATAAAGGCAGTCATGTGACCTGTTCTGATGTCTGCCTGACAGCAAGCCTGGGTGGTTAGATTGTTGGAGATTAAAGGGGGTCCAGATGGTTTTACTGAGAAGAAGGTGCAAGATGTTTACATTTAGATACAATGGCAGCAGCCAATGTGCTAACAATGGATACACTGAGTCTCTAAAGTCCCAGAAAAGTGTTAAGAATGTCAGGTTATAAAAGTTGTGCTTTTAACTGTTCATTTCGTTTTAAGATGCAAGAAAGCTGGGTTCTCAAGCATATATAATCAGCATTTCTACCTGGATACAAGGTCCATATGATTCACGTTGCCATAGAAATGGGCTTTGAGAGGGAAAGGGTTCCTAGGATACCCCTGAAAACTCACAGACATAGTTAGTCTGCCAGGGTTCTGGAAAGAGAGAGAGATCAGATAGAGGCCAAAAGTCTCTCTGGTTCACTGTGCCAGAAGGTGGGTGGAAACCCACACTTGGATTGAAAAGGACAAATTTATGAGGAGTTAAAACAAGTTTGGAAGATTCACCTAGCTTGCACTAGAGGGAGAATCTACAGGAACCCTCTCATCATGAAGGACAGTTATGGGGGTTAGAAGTTACCAGCTGAGGAAGGGAAAGAAAAGAAACAAACCCTCAGGAGCTAAGTCATTTTGGACTGATTTCAGAATTGTATATCAAACGCATTGTAATGTACAGTTATGGAGTTTGTTTTTTTCAGTTGTGCCAAAAATAAAAGTAGGGAATTATTTTTCTGTAGTTTAAAGTGTAAGTTGCCTACAAAGATTGCATATAGTCAATAACGTCTTTAGTCATTTGTTACAGTAAATGTCTTAAAACATGAAATCTTGTTTTATCCTTTTAGCTATTAATTGGGAGTTCAAATTTCTTTTTCAAAGTTATCAGTCTCTTCAGAGATCATAAAAATTGAACCAGGTTTGTAGCATCTAGATTGCTGTTCAAGTATTTCAGGCGCAATATGGTCCTCTGATTTGCTTTAAAGTCAGGGCCACTGAGATGCACCGGCTCTGAACATTTTAAAGATGTTTACAGTGCACCAGGTGAACAGGGCATTGAAAAGACGTCAGCTTTCAGGTCCAATCTAATGCATCAAGCTATCACCTGGCACATATCTGCACCATGATGGGCTGAAGGGCCCTTTTCTGTGCTGTAGACCTCTATGACTTATGAGCTTTCTGTAATTGGCTAAGTTTAAAGTTCTTGCTTGTCAAGATTTATTTAGCTTAAGGTTTCTTAAACTTATAATAATTTCCTTGGTACTCAGAAAATATTGGGAAAGAAACAGAGATTAGAAGGGATCTTTTATCTTCCTATTGTGATGTACATCCTAAATGGCACAGCCACTTGTAGAACTCTTTAAACTCATGTTCCTGGAATCTGTTTTCCTGTTTGCAGAACCAGTGGCTGTATAATATAACTTTCCAGCTGGGAAATGAGCAGCTTTTCGATTTTAGTATTTTCACTCAGAGAAATGACGACCTATCTTGCATACATGCTAAGACCTACTAACTTTCTCTGCTATCGCCAGTGATTTGAACCCTGCAATTAAGTCTGAATTTTGTACAGTCATTCTCTGTCTGACAAGGTTGGTGATATTAGACTGGCCCTTAGGACACTCAGATCATCTTCAACAGCAGAGTTAGAAACATTTCTGATAACCTATAAAGGAGCAGAAATTGCTGTCGTAAATTGAGTTATTTTTGTTTTAGTCATTTACATGATGCGGACATCATTAACAAGGTCAGCATTTATTGCCCCTAATTGTCATGGAGAAGGTGTTGGGGAGTGACCTTCTTGATAACTGAGTAGCTTGCTATATCATATCAGAGTTTACAATCAACCACATTGCTGTTGGTCTGAAGTCACATAGGCCAAACCTGTTAAGGGCAGGTGATTTCCTTCCCAAAAGGGCATAAGTGAAACAGTTGGGCTTTTAGAACAAAACTGTAGTTTCATGGTCACAACTACTGATTCAAGTTTTTTATTCCAGGGTTGATTAATTGAACTTAAATTCCCCAGCTCACAGTGAGACTTGAACTCATGTCACCAGATCACTAGTCCTGTAACATGATCACTGTGCTACCATTGCCATTGTTAAAGAGCATGGAAATCCAGAAGTTGCTGTCAGTGATTTTACATTTCTCTAGCGGGTGTGCGTTGAGCCCCCTTGCCCCAGACTGCAATCAATGATGACGATGACCATTGCCGAAAAAAGCCCATCTGGTTCACTAACCCCCTTTAGAGAAGGAAATCTGCTATCCTGGCCTGGTCTGACCTACATGTGACTCCAGACCCCCAGCAATGTGGTTGACCCCTAATTAGGGATGGGCAATAAATGCTGGCCAGGGCAGCCAAGCCCACATTCCATGAACAAATAAAGAAAAAGTTGCTGGAGCTGCAAAGGCAAAGGCAAGCTCGGGAACATCAGGAAGGAATGTCCGCTGCATTCCTCAGGCTGCAAAGCATGATGGAGGAGCCTGTCCGCTTCCAGGCCGAGGTGAAAGCGCCAGCATGCCAATGCACCAATGTCAACACTAGTAGGATGGTGGCCACCATGAAGACCTTGGTCCAGGGCGTCCACTGCTGTGTGGCCTCCAACAGTGTCAACGTGAGGGGGATGTGGGTCAGCCTGATCTCACTCCAGCTTCCCCTTCTCCCAAGGGCCCTCAGGCACCCATAGGATCAGCAGGCTCACATCCCGGGGCCATCCACCCAGGTGACCCCAGGAGTGTCCGGTTCATCCGAATCCCCTCTTCCTGTGACCTCAGCAGCTCGGACTCCACAGGCCGAGGAGGGTGCCACTGGCACACAGCAGGGCCCCAAAAGCAGGCTGGGGCCCTCCAGGTCTCAGCCCTCCAGAGGACACCTGTCAAAGTCATCACAGACAGGCAGTTGCAGTCAGCAGGCTGCCTCCACCTCCACTACGGACGTCAAGGGAGTGCCAAGCTGTACGGCAGGGTTAGGGAGGTTAAGAAGATGTAGTTGCACAGACTTGGCATGGGTGTGAATCACTTGTACATAATATCAATATCAAGGATATCATCTTGCCAATGGTTCTTTGTTCTGATGAGCAGTGTTCATGTCACACAGAAGCGAAACTTTGATTCCTGCATTCCCTCATTCTCTCTGTGCTCTCAGAACCTTTGAGGCACGGCTGTCTCCCCAACCCACCAGCATCTGCGACCAGTGACAGTGTGGTCCTGAAGGGGAGAGGCAGTCGGGAATCTGAAAACAGCACGAGTGGAGAGGCAGTCGGCAGTGGAGAGCCAGAGGCAGTAATCATCACCTAGAAGAGCGGACAGAAAGAGGGCCTGGAGACAGCCACACCCAGAACCAACATGCTACAGTCATCAATACATCCGCCCCAACACTGGATGCTACAGACGAGTCCAAGAGAAATTTTATTCCAGCCTCGAACAAGCCCTGGCCCGAGTCCCAAAGGGCGATAAGCTGATCCTCCTTGGCAACTTCAACACCAGAGTTAGGGAGAACATAGACCTCTGGGGGGATGTAATCGGCAGAGAGCGGGTAGGGAAATCCAACACCAACAGTACCTTGCTCCTTACAAAATGCCTAGAACACAGTCATAACCAACGCCTTGTTCTGTCAGAGACACAAGTACTAGGCCTCATGGCAAAAGCCTTGCTCCAAGCACTGGCACTCGCTCAACGTCATTGTCCGAACAAGGAGCCGCAAGGATGTGCGTATCACCCACACCATGACAGGTGCCGACAACTGCTGGACGGATCAGCACCTCATTCGCTCCGTCATCAACATCAATGTAGCCCCAAAGCAGCGACGGCAACAGAAATAATGCCGCAGGAAAATCAACACTGAGGCACTCAGGGACCCTGATAAGAGAGCTCTATTCACTGCCAACCTGGTGACTCCCGGTGACCCAGAGACGGAGAGTGTCCACGGCGCCTGGTCTGCCCTCAAGGCCTCCATCATCAGCACCTGCGATAAGACGCTTGGTCACTCGTCCAGAAAGCACCAAGACTGGTTTGATGAGAATGGCCAAAAGATCCAGGAGCTGATAAGCTGCAAGTGCAAGGCATTTCTGAACCTGAAACAGCAACCCAGCTTGTGAGCAAGTAAGCAACTCTATAGACAGCTGAAGGCTGAGGTCCAGCAAAAAGACCCATGACCTAAAGAACAGATGGTAGGTGGAGCAGGCGCAGGAGATCCAACAGTTAGCCGACAACCATGACATGTGAGGTTTCTTTAGCAGAATCAAGATCACCTACGACCTAAGCACCCAGGACCCCAGTCCAATGCTGGCCAAGAACGGAGAGGTGCTTATGAAGGGCAGAGAGGCAGTCGGCACCTGCTGGAAGGAGCACTTCGAAGATCTTAACAGAGACTCTGTCTTCAACACGAGTGTCCTCGACTCCATCCCGCAGCATGCTACCTGGCCACCACCTCAGCACAAGACAAACCTGGCACGAGGTAGAAAAGGCCATTCGACAGCTAAAGATCAACACGGCATCAGGAGCAGATGGAATCCCCACCAAAGCACTAAGCACAGTGGAGAAGAACTATTGGCGCAAATACATGGCATTATCTGCCTTATCTGAAGGATAGCATGCCAGGAGATCTCAGAGATACTGTAATTGTGACCATCTGCATGAAAGGTGACGAGACCGACTGCCGTAACTATCGAGGAATCTCCCTGCTGTCGACCACAGAGAAGTTCAATGCAATGAAGAGCTCCTCCCAGAGTTGCAATGCAAATTCTGCCCACTATGGGGCTCAACAGACATGATCTTCACCACGTGGCAACTGCTAGAAAAATACAGGGAACAGCATCGACCCTTCTACATGGCCTTCTTTGACCTCACAAAAGCCTTCGACACTGTCAACCGCGAAGGATTATGGGGCATCCTCCTCTGTTTCCGCTGCCCCCAAAAGTTTCTCACCATCCTCCGCCTGCTCCATGATGACATGCAAGCTGTGATCCTGACCAATGGATCCACCATAGACCCAATCCACACTCGGACCGGAGTCAAGCAAGGCCGTGTCATCGTATTGACTCTCTTCTCAATCTTCCTTGCCGCAAAGCTCCATCTCACCCTCAGCAAACTTCCCGCTGGAGTGGAGCTAAACTACGGAGCAAACGTCAACCCGTTCAACCTCTGCTACCTGCAGGCCAGACCCAAGGTAGTCCCATCCTCTGACATTGAACTACAGTATGCAGACAATACTTGTGTCTCCATACACTTGGGAGGCCAAGCTCCAATCCATCGTCAACACCTTCACCTAGGCATACGTGAGCAGGGGTCTTATGTTAAACATCCATAAGGCAAAAGTCCTCTATCAGTCTGCCCCTCCACACTGCTCCTACCACACAGCTCCCCCCCCCCCCCCAGCCCCCGCCAAACCCACCACCCTCCATTATCAAAATCTATGAGGAGACCTTGGACAACATGGACCACTTCCCACACCTTGAGAGCCTACTGTCAACAAGGGTAGGTGAGGTTCAACACCACCTTCAGTGAGCCAGCGCAGCCTTTGGCCGCCTGAGGAACAGAGTGTTTGAAGGCCAGGACCTCAAACCCAGCACCAAGCACACGGCCTACAAAGCATCATATAAGTTGATATATGGCTCAGAGATGTGGACTACGTACAACACTCGATCAGCTTCACTGGGCGGGCCAAATCGTCCACATGCTTGACACGAGACCCCCGAAACAAGCGCGCTACTCGGAACTTCAACACAGCAAGTCATCCTCGACCCTGAGGGATTGCCTAAGAGAGGAGAAGAGAAGGGTTCACCTCATGAAGGATGCCGTAGGAATAGGATAAGTAACTTTTCCCCACTGCATCTCCATGATATGACACTGTTCACAAAGCACAAACAAGGTGCCATCAGCCAAACAGGAGTCAGACACTCACATAAGCTGTGTGAGGATCTGTGGAGTGTCCCCTCTGCATGTCATCATCATCCTCCTGGAATGTAGGGACTATGGGCATCCACTACATCTCCATTACAGGAGCCTTATCACCGAAGGTATGTGTGCTGCCATCAGCCAGAGAGGAGTCAAATGTTCACAGATGCAACATGAGGATCTATGGAGTTCCTCACTGCATGTCATCATCATACTTCATAAATCTAGCGGCTATGAGGCCTCTTGAGCATACCAGCCTTGTCTGAATAACACGATGGCTTCATCGACATCATCCTCGCCTTTGAGGACCTCATTATCCTCACCCCCGTCAACATCCTCCTCATCAGAGAAGACGTGCAGCTCCTCCACCTCCTCTTCTCCCCGTTGCAGTGCCAGGTTGTAAAGGGCACAGCAGATGATGACAATGTGTGATACCCTCTGCAGACTATATTGCAAGGTTCCACCAGACTGGTCCAGGCACCGGAACCTCATTTTCAGCATCCCAATTGTTTGCTCCGCCAAGTTGTGAATTGCAGCAAGAGCCTTGTTATACCTTCTCTCTGCTGCAGTCTGAGGCCACCACATGGGTGTCATCAGCCATGTCCTCTACAGGTAGCCCTCATCCTTGACGAGCCAATCCTGCAGTTTCTGTGGACCCTGGAAGATGTCAGAGGTCTGAGACCTACTGAGAATATAGGATATGTCGACACTCCCTGAGAATCATACTGTAGGACCTGTAGGATGCACCTGTGGTGTTTGCACACCAGCTGAACACTCAATGGATGAAAAACCTTCCAGTTGACATAGTTGACTGCTTGTGGCCACAGAGATCTGAGTGCCATGTGAGTGCAGTCGATGGTACCCTGCACCTGTTGGAAACCTGAGATCTGGGCAAATCCTGGCACTCTTATCCCTGGCTTTCCTGATCGTGGGCAAATGCATAAAGTTGTGTGCCTTCACAAATATGGCATCTGTGACCTCCTGGATGTACTTGTGGATGGAGGCTTGTGAGATCTGGCTGAGGTCACCTGTGGAGCCCTGAAAGGAACCACTGGGGCAAAGATTAAGTGCTGCTGTCACTTTCACGGCCACTGGCAGTGGATGCCATCCATGTCCCCATGGCACCAAATCCTGCAGCAGGTGGCAGATGTGACCCACTAGTTCCCTGGACATGCGCAATCTTAGGCGACACTGGTTCTCAGTCATCTGCATGAATGACAAGCACCTTTTGCAGACCCTGGCTACCAACCCACCAAGGCTTGTTGTTGCTCTTCAGTGGTATGCACAAGAATCCATGCCACCCCTTCTTCCTGAGGGTGCTGCTCCTCCCTCTGCCCAGTCAAGTGCCTCTGTCGATCTCTCTTCCTTCATCTTCGCTCCCTGTAAGGCAGACAGCTCGACCACCAGGCTCAGTGCTCCTGATGTACTGCTCCTGCACAATGAAAGAGAGAGAGAGAGAGACGTGTGGGTTAGCATGGGTGTACTAAGAGCCATTTTTGGTTAAGTCTGAAGGCCTCTTAATGCATCCCGGAGAGCGCTGGCCACCACTTGGATGGCCAGAGTTTAGTGTGCTGCATGGCTGTCTGAAACCCCACCCACCTCCACCCCACTCCGCCTGACTGACTGGAGGCAGCTTTGCCCATTGGACAGCATGCTGTGCTCTCAGTTCAGGCACAGGCATTCTCCCAACCCGCATTGCAAGGCTGTACTATTAGCTTGAACCATCAGGGAGACTGGTCCAAATCGGGATGATGACATTGCAAGGAGCTGTGAGCGCCTCCACCATGGACTGCTCCATGGCCAGCTTTAGCAAGGAGATTGTACAACTTGCCCAGTTGTCCAACTGTTCTGCAGTCCACTAAAATGCTCATTAGTTTGCAGTCAGTGCTCAAGAGGTGAAAAGTTCAGGAGCACTTGGTGGCACTTTCATGCCTCTGCGTCGCCTGAGTGGGCAGATAAGCAAGAGGCCCAACTCCAGCTTGCCAATGCACCTGAATTGTCTCAGCTGCGGAAGAAGGCTCACTTTATGTAAGGTTTCCCTGGTGCGTGTCCACTTCCCTCACTGCCTTGTTCCCCCCACAACTTGTCCCAACTCACCCCAACTGCAGTGCAGCCCTTATCCTGGCACCACACTGTCAGAAAGCTTGGAAAAGCGACTTGCCTGTGCCCTTGCCTGAATGTGCAGCGCCTCTTCCTCGAAGCCAAATGGGCGATCCTCACGAGTGCTGCGCAATGTTAGTGTGCACTCCCTCTGAGTTCCCCTCAAAATTCAGCTCGTCAGGCACACACCGGTGTCCCATCATGCCGACCTGCCTGATGATACAGCGCGGGGAGCTCATTCTGAGGAGCAGGGCTTATAATGATATGCAATTCTATTAAAATAACATTCCCGTCGTGCAGTGGCAGGGGCAGGAAACGCAGCCCACCATTGTCGGGTGGAGTGGATAATTGCAAACTGGTTTCATGACAGCGTAAGACCAATTTTTGGCCTTCTTGCCATATTGTCTGCTCAGGCCCGCTCTGATGCAAGATGCCAACAAGGACATAAAATTCCGGCCAACGTCTCTTGTTTCAGCATTACTCAAGTTCTGGATCTACCAAACAATGTATTTACTCTTGTACACTGTATCTCAATTTATAAAACCAAAATTCTTTTGTCTTTTTATGGCTTTACCAACATGCACTTTCAGGGAATTATGTTTTTGAACCCCCATGTCTTACCCTTCAGTGTCTTTCGACTGAATCCACTCTCCCAACCTTCACAGGTTAACTACATTTCTCATTCTAACAATAAGCAATCAACAGCATGAAGAGAACAATAACAACCAAAATCATTCAATCTCTCAAACTAGGAATTCTCGTTATATTATACCAACATGATAAATGTCATGCTTTTGCTGTCCTAGCAGTATTGCCCACTGGAATACATATTGAGAAAACATGCACTTAGCCCCTCAGTATCGGGCCAAACATTTAATTTGCTTGAGGAGTGCCATTTTGTAAAATTAATCCCATGACACCTATCCCCTTGTATTCTCTTCAGAGAGCAGCAAACCTCCTTGACTTTTGAAACTGATGACCATAGTTCTTCATTCCTTCAGATTTGAACTTTATTTCAAGATGGGACTTGTCCTGTCAACATCTGACAGTCTTAAACTTTGATATTCTTAGCCTACCACATACCATTGCTTCTATGCAATTCAATTCTCTACTGCTGCTACTATGATATTGATACATAACATGTTGCGGCAAGTTCCTGGAAGCAAGGCATGATACCTTACTCGTCATGTTTTCTGGCCACCAGTTGAAAATAAAGCTACATTTCCAGTAGATTCCGTCTTTCAGATAAGCTGATAAACCCAGGCCCCATTTGCCTCAAATGAATGGATGGCACTATATCAAAGAAGAGCAGGGAAGTTATCCCCAAAGTCCTGGTTTAGATTCTGTGGTGCTGAAAATTGAATAAGGTCCATTAGCTGGCACAGGAATCACGGAGCAAAATTATCCCATGCCTGATGGAGGAAGTGAATATGCTGCTGCATGGCTGCACACTCAGCAGGGGGCACCACCAGCTGCCACAGAAGAGGAGGACAGGGACGGCAAGGTAGTCTTCTTACCACCGATGGGTACAGAACATCCCTCCTCCCTTGAGCCTCCTCCACCCAGGACTTGCAGGGCCGCATCCAAGAACTTGCATGCCCTCTTGCTTGGTCCTTGAGCCATCCTACAATGCTCTATACAAACCAGCACAATTCATACCTTTAATGGAAATGGGTGAATGGATCCCAAGTATACTGCTCCCTGAAAATTTCATGTAACCGACACTTGGGCACTAAACCCAAGTGGCTGCTTAAGCACCTCCAGAAAAGTTCAAATTATTGAAAGCGGCAATTAATCCAGATTTTCTAACAGGTTTACTGTATAGCAGCGATCCCCATGGTCCTATATGCTTTGGAGACTCGGATAACCTACAGCAGCCACCTCAAAACACTTGAGAAGTACCACCGGTAGTATCTTCACAAGATCCCCTAAATCCAGTGCAAGAAAGCCGGTTCCAACTGCAACATCCTATCCCAAGCCAACATGCCCAGCATGGAGGCGCTAATCACTCAAAACCAGTTGTTCATATGCCTGACACCATCCTCCTGAAGCAATTGCTCCACTCAGAATTTGGTCATGGCAGGAGACTCCCAGGCGAACAGCAGAACGCTTTGGAGATGTCCTCAAAGCATCCCTGAAGAGGTCAAACATCCCCTCCAGCTTATGGGAGATCCTGGGTTGTGAGTGACCAAAATGGAGAAGGTTCCTTTGGAAAGGCACCAAACACATCAAGACTTTGTCACGAATGCATAGAGGTGAAAGTGTCAGACAGGGCACACAAACCTCCAAACAACTCACCTACTTGACCCTTCAAGCGCCATCTACCCCACATATGACTGAATCTACAGATCACACATTGAACTTATCAACCATCTCAGAACCCATTGAATCATGGTGAAGGGAAGTCATGTTCGATCCTGAGGGACTGCCTAAGAAGAAAGAGGAGAAGATCACAATAAAATAGAAGACGGGAAGGGCAGCATGAAAATTCTGTTAAAGAGGAGAAGGCTCAGTACTGAAAGGCAGATAGACACCAGGGACAACATTTTCCTGGCCCACAGGTGACAGGCTTGGAAGTGGGGGTGTGGGCAGGAAAATTACGGGAAGCCATTTTGGAACAATTACCTGGATTCCCACCACTGGACCACTCTCCTACGGCAGGCCAAAAAGCCGCTCTGGGGTTGCACCACCGAGACGGGCAGCCAGTATACATCACTAAGGCCCCAAGTAAGGGCAATTTTATGAGCTTGCCAGCAGTTTGCTTGAGGCTATATGCCCCAAAGTGGACTTAAATGGCCATTCCTGGAGCCCAGTGAGACAACTGGAGAGGTTTCCCCTCTGATCTGAGGGGCATTCTGCCTTTGTCCCTCTGATTTTACCTCTCCAAGGGCACTTCCATTTTGGGGTTGTGGAGGTTTTGAAGCTGCCAGCCCTCTGATTGTCACTGGCAGGATCGGGGGCACACCAAGCATGGAAAGAGCCAAATAGGAGACCATCACTGGGAATATCACCAAGCCAGTCTTGGCACCATCAAGAGTGGGTTCAGGGCCCTCATTTGGTACTGAATACCATAGGAAAATGCTGTGCCTGGAGAGTCGACCACCTCACTGTCTTTGTGCTGATAGGGGACCCCACCTGAAGCGCTGTTTTAATCTTCTTATTTTTGTCTTGTTAATAGAAAGGTTGTTGGTTCTTATCTTCAACCGAATTTAAATCTTCCTCTATTTTGCCTGTGCACTTGCATTTTTCAAATAATTAAAGATTTGGGAAGCACACTTTCCTTTTCACTTCCTAAATGAGCTTTTGTGATATGAGAACACTTCAGAATAGCAGCCACGGCCAACAATTTCTTTTAAGTAATTGGAATTCTTGAACACCAACAACTTGTACTTACATAACATCTTTATTAGGGAGATATTAGGGTCGGAATCTCCTGCCCCCGCAGGAGGCACCTCCTGAGGATTTGGCAGGTTGTCATTGGGACCGATAGTTGTGCCTTCCGGCCTCCACTGGAAGTAAGTTCTGAGCAAGAAGGCCCGTGGTCGGCCTTCCCGCCTCACCTCCACTTGAAACCCGAGGTGGCCAATTAACAACCGCCTCTTCCCCACCTCTACTGCAATTTTCCCTGTTGCAGGCAGGTCTGCCGACATGTGGCCTGCATGACTGGTAAAACTGTGCAGGCTGCATGTCAGCTGGAGGGGGTGTCCATCTGCACTAATCTGTACATCATCTAGAACATGGACGTGGGGCAGGGGGGTGATGGCTGACAGCCGCCACCCTGCCCCATCTCCCCTTGACCCCCACCCTGGGAAACCCCCAAACCAGCCCCCCCTCCCCCAATATCACTTAGCTTTTTCCTGGGTGGCTCCGCAATTCTGGGACTCCTGGATGAACAGCAGCCACGGCCTCCTCGATGGCCTCTGATTGGTCAGCAGCTCTTGGTGGGTGGGAAGTCATATTCTGGGGTCCTCAGTTTAGAGGAAGGCCTGCCGCTGTCCACCTTAATTGCCTGATGGGCAGGTGATACAACGGGCCTTCCTCCTCAGGGTCAGCATGGGTGTCTCACCGCTTTTTCAGGTAGCGAGCGAGACACCTGCCGAGAACGGAAGATTCCTCCCACGAACGTGGTAACCAAACAGTTGGTCAAACAAGTGGGTTCTAAGAATGGTCTTAAAGGAGGAAAGGGAGAGGGAGAGGCAGAGAGGTTTAAGGAGAGAGTTTCAGTTAATAGGGCTTAGACAGCTAAAAGCAGAGTAGCCAATTGGGTAAAGTGTGGGTAGGATGTATTAAGCCATGGTCAGGCCGGAGGAAGTTACAGAAATAGTGAGGGGCCATGAAGGGATTTACAGACAATAATAAGGTTTTTAAACTGAAAGCATTGGCGGCCAGGAGCCAATGTTGGTCAATGCATGAAGGGGTGAATGGGATTTAATGCAGGTTAGGATACAAGAAGAAGAGCTTGGATGTGAATATGGGGTTGGAAATTCAGCCCAGAATCGAATAAAATACTAAGATTGCAAACAGTCTGGATCAACATGAGATGGTAGTTAGGGAGCAGGATAGAATTGGTGGTGAAATAACAGAGCCTGTGGGGAAGGCCCAAAATGGTAGCTTTGATCTTTCAGTGTCATTCGTGGCTTAGTGGTAGCACTCATCTCTGAATCAAAAGGTTGTAAATTCATTTCATTCCAGAGACCTGCACACATAATCTAGCTGGCGTGTAGGGTGGAATCTTCTTCTCTTAGAAGATACCCAGGCTTCGGGGCCATATGCAGGTCCAAAAGGTGTCCGAGTCCTACTCACCTGTGCAACCTTCCCAGAAGTAACCCATAAACAAGCCTCTTCCCGGAGCTCTATCCAATTAGGGACAGTGGGCAGGTTCCGCAGGTGGGTGGGCCAATTGGAGTGCCCAAGGCAGTGCGTGGCTGGCATCTCTGCTGAGAGAGGTGAGGACTGCCAATATCGGAGACCGTGAGTACATCTCAAAATGGAGGTATGCTCTGAAGATTTCTTAAATTGACCAAAGCAAGTGTGGCTACAGCTGCAAGGTCACTATTGTAGATGGGGATCCCATGAAAGGGTGGCCTTAGGCCATGACTATCACCCTCTGGCACCTGTGTCTCTGGAGAGTAAAGGGGAGTTAAAGGAGGCCTACCCTAGTTAGGCTAAAGGATGAGGCCTCTGGGTACCTGCAGGTTTTGGGTGGGGGAGCCGATCATGGCGTTGTCACCAGTTTGCCCCTAAGTGGGCACTTAATTGATAATAAACTCCCCACCACTACCAGGTGACTGGCCATCACTCAACAGATCCCTGTCATGTGATTTCCTCATTTTTGTCCCAGTTCTGCTTCCAAACCCATCTCCACGGCACTTGGAAGATTTTTCCCTTTGGGAGTGCAACACTGTCAGGCTGCCATCTATAGGCAGAAGCTTCAAAGATGAGCAGATGAGTTCTCCCCAGTGTCCGATGCAGTATTTAACCCTCAATCAACATCACGAAAACAGATTATCTCATCATTATTTCATTTCTGTTTATGGAAGCTTGCGGTGCGCTCATTAGCTGCCACATTTCCTACATTACACCAGTGACTATATTTTTAAAGTGCTTCATTAGCTAAAAGTGCTTTGGACCACCCTGAGGTTGTGATAGGCACTTCATAAATGAAAATCTCCCTTTTCCCCCAAAGTTTAACTGGAGAATACAGCAGCTCATCAAAACTGGAGATTGGACAAGCTGCCAGAATAGAGGCAGTGTTGGATCAAGATAGTGGTGGAATGGTGGAGCTGGCTGCCATCAACCTACATGAGAAAACTGGCTACATGCCTGTGGATTATATTAACAAAGAGCAGCATGTAGATGACAGCTGCTGTAGAGGTAACAGTGCAAGGATGGTTAGAAATTATTGTGGGCTTGTTCTGGTCAGGGTTGGGTTGGTAAGAATGGAACCAACCAGTCCCACTATGCTGGATAATGGTAGAGAGGCACAGGAGGAGAATGAAGTGGTCAACCGTGTCAAAGGCTGCATACAGGTCGAGAAGGATGAGAAGAGATAATGTACCAGGATGTCATTCGTGACTTTCATTAAGGATGTTTCAGTGCAGTGGTGGGGCAGGAATCGCGGAATCACACAGTGCAGAAGAGGCCCTTTGGCCCATCGAGTCTGCACCGACACGTGAGAAACATCTGACCTACCTACTTAATCCCATTTACCAGCACTTGGCCTATAGCCTTGAATGTTATGATGTGCCAAGTGCTCATCCAGGTACTTTTTAAAGGATGTGAGGCAACCCGCCTCCACCACCCTCCCAGGCAGTGCATTCCAGACCGTCACCACCTTCTGGGTCAAAAAGGTTTTTCCTCACATCCTCCCTAAACCTCCTGCCCCTCACCTTGAACTTATGTCCCCTCATGACTGACCCTTCAACTGAGGGGAACAGCTGCTCCCTATCCACTCTGTTCATGCCCCTCAATCTTGTACACCTCAATCAGGTCTTCCTTCAGTCATCTCTGCTCCAACGAAAACAACCCAATTCTTTCCAACCTCTCTTCATAACTTAAATGTTTCACCCCAGGCAGCATCCTGGTGAATCTGCTCTGCAACCCCTCCAGTGCAATCACATTCTTCCTATAATGTGGCGACCAAAACTGCACACAGTACTCCAGCTGTGGCCTCACCAAGGTTCTATACAACTCCAAAATGATCTCCCTACTTTTGTAATCTGTGCCTCGATTGAGAAAGGCAAGTGTCCCATGTGCCTTTTTCACCACCCCACTGACATGCCCCTCCGCCTTCAGAGATCCAAGGACACACACTCCAAGATCCCTTTGTTCCTCAGAACTTCCTAGTGTCATGCCGTTCATTGAATAATTCCTTGTCAAATTACTCCTTCCAAAGTGTATCACCTCACAATTTTCAGGGTTAAATTCCATCAGCCACTTATCTGCCCATTTGACCATCCCGTCTATATCGTCCTGTAGCCCAAGACACTCAAGCTCACTGTTAACCACCCGGCCAATCTTTGTGTCATCCACAAACTTACTAATCCTACCCCCACATAGTCATCTACGTCGTTTATATAAATGATGAATAATAGGGAACCCAGCACAGATCCCTGTGGTACGCCACTTGACACTGGCTCCCAGTCATTAAAGCATTCTTCTGTCATCATCCTCTGTCTCCTGCAACTAAGCCAATTTTGAATCCACCTTATCAAATTACCCCGTATCCCATGTGCATTTGCCTTCTTTATAAGTCTCCCATGTGGGATCGTGTCAAAGGCTTTGCTGAAATCTATATAAACTACTTCAACTGCACTACCCTCATCTACACACCTGGTCACCTCCTCAAAAAATTCAATCACATTTGTTAGGCATGACCTCCCTCTGACAAAGCCATGCTGACTATCCCTGATCAAACCTTGCCTCTCCAAGTGGAGAGAGATTCTCTCCTTTAGAGTTTTCTCCAATAGTTTCCCTACCACTGACGTGAGACTCACTTGCCTGCAGTTCGCTGGCTTATCTCTATAACCCTTCTTAAACACTGGAACCACATTAGCTGTTCTCCAGTCCTCTGGCACCTCCCCTGTGGCCAGAGAGAAATTAAAAATTTGGGTCAGAGCCTCTGCGATCTCCTCCCTTGCCTCCCTTAGCAGTCTGGGACACAAATCATCCGGACCTGGAGATTTGTCCACTTTTAAGCCTGCCAACACCTTGTCACTTCATATATCAATTTGCTCAAGAACCTCGCAGTCTCTCTCCCTGAGTTCCATACCTTCATCCTCATTCTCTTGGGTGAAGATGGATGTGAAATATTTATTCAACACTCTACCGATGTCCTCTGGCTCCATCCATCGATTGTTCCCTTGGTCCCTAATGTGCCCTACTCTTTCCCTGATTATCCTCTTCCCATTGATATAAAATAGCTTGGGATTTTCCCTACTTTTACCAGCTAGAGCTTTCTCATATCTCCTCTTTGCTCTCCTAATTGCTTTCTTAAGCTTCATCCTGCACTTTCTGTACTCCACTAATGCCTCCGCTGATTTACTTCCCTTGTACCTGCTAAAAGCCTCTCTTTTCCTTCTCACAGTAGCCTGAATATCTCTGGTCATCCATGGTTGTCTGGGCTTGTTACTCCTTCCTATCACCCTAGTGGGAACATGTTGAGTCTGAACCCTCCCCATTTCTTTTTTGAATGGCCCCCATTGCTCCTAAGTAGATTTCCCTACAAGTAACTGTTCCCAGTCTATCTTGGCCAGATCTTGCCTTATTTTACTAAAATCCACTCTCCCCCAGTCCAAAACATTTTTTTGCAACTTGTCTATTTCTTTGTCTAAAACAAGCTTAAATTGTACCATGATGTGGTCGCTATCATTAAAATGGTCCCCAACACCTCCTCAGCCACCTGTCCGACTTCATTCCCCAGAATTAGGTCCAGCACTGCGCCGTCCCTTGTTGGACCCTCTACATATTGACCTAAAAAGTTCTCCTGTACACATTTCAAGAAATCCACTCCATTCAAGCCCCTAACACTATGTCTATCCCAATTAATGTTGGGAAAGTTGAAATCACCTAATATAATTACCCTACTGTTACTTTTTTCACACACCTCTGCAAATTGTGCACATATTTGCTCCTCAATTTCCCGCTGATTATCTAGGGGTCTATAATAAACAATGTGGATGCCCCTTTTCAATTCCTAAACTCTACCCACAAGGCTTCATTGATGCCTCCTCCAAGATATCATCTCTCCTTACTGCAATACCTAACTAATAATGCAATGCGTCCTCCTCTTTCACACCCTCCCCTGTCTCGCCTGAAGACTTTATATCCCAGAATGTTGAGCTGCCAATCCTGCCCCACCCTCAACCACGTCTCAGTGATGGCTACTATATCACAATTCCACAGTGTCAACCCTAACTCTTAACTCATCCATTTTACCTGTAATACTCCTGGCATTAAAGTAGAGGCCATCCAGCCTTGCCTTACTCCCTTGAAACTTAATGCAGCTGTACTCCCTCTGACTTGATTGCTTTACTGTATTATGATGTGCCCCTATTCTGCTAACATTCTGTGTCCCCTCCCCCCAACGAATTAGTTAAAACTCCTCCCAACAGCACTAGCAAACCTGCCCGCAAGGATGTTAGTCCCGCTCTGGTTCAGATGTAGACCGTCCCGCTTGTACAGGTCCCACGTTCCCCAGAAATGGTCCCAGTTATCCAGGAATCTAAAACCCTCCCTCCTGCACCAACTCTTAAGCCACGTATTCATCTGCGCTATTCTCCTATTTCTGAGCTTGCTAGCACATGGCGCTGGGAGTAATCCAGAGATTACAGCCTGAGAGGTCTTGCTTTTTAGTCTACTGCCTAACTCCCTGAATTCTTGATGAAAGACCTCATCCCTCTTTCCACCTATGGGAACCTAAGTTGAGAGATGCACATGTGGAGTTGCTAGAGTGTTGGTTACAAATGTGGGAGGGAATAATGCACTCAATGCCTTTAACCTGCAAAGGGAAGTTGAAGATGAGGTGGTAGTTTGCAGAGACAGAGGATTAGTAATTTGTTGAGGTGATGCTGTAACAGGTGAGACTGGAGGTTCTTTTCCCCTGGAATGGCAGAGGATTAGAAAGGTATGGCTCCAATATGTTTGCAGGAGGTAACAGATTCAATGAATGCAACAGTGCCTGTGGGGAATTGTACTCATTGTTCTGTACTGAGTTAGCTCCTTCTGAAGGAACAAAAACAGAATTACCTGGAAAAACTCAGCAGGTCTGGCAGCATTGACGGAGAAGAAAAGAGTTGAGGTTTCCAGTCCTCATGACCCTTCAACAGAACTTGCTCTGAAAGAGTTTGAACAATCCAGTTGCTGGCTATCATTGAGTCACTAATGGCATTCCTGTTGACAATAGCTGCAGATACAGTTGAAAGCAAACACTGGAAAAGCAAAACCAAATCCTGTCAAATAACATCCAGCTTCACTCTGAATGAACAATAAAGACAGTGAACTGAAGGCAGCAAAGAAATACTAGGAAAACTTTGGAATAAGTTATTAAATATTTATGTCCATCCATTAACATTTAAATAACAAAATAAATTAATATGAATTCAAAAGCTTTGAAACCAAAAACTTTTCAGAAATGCATACGTTTGAAGCATAGTCATAGTCCTCCATATTTCTGATCAATTTATAATATTAAGCACTGATCTTTCATCTACATACAGTCATTTGTAAAATGATCTCTGGTTAGACATGAAGTTTGCAGGGATATAGTGAAAATGCAGGGGAATGGGGATAATTGGTAGATCTTTCAAAGAAACCAGCACAGAAACAATGGAATAAACTTTTTCCTTCATTGCTATATGATTCTTAAAGCACATACCCAGATGGAAGGATTTGGGTGGTCTATAATTGCAAAACAGATAGCTTCATTGCTGACTTAATTTTGTCACCACAAACATAGTGTTGGACAAGCTTGAAAAAGGGTCACGCAAAGCAGCTTACCAGTGATATCAAAGTAAATCCAGGGCACTTCTGAATTATTAAGAAGACAAAGTGAGGTACTGACAACATAAAGAGAATGCAGAGAGATAGATTTTCTCACTCCACAATTAAATAGTTAATGTTATACAGAAAGCATGTGCAGGGAAGAACATGCATAACTTGATCAGTGAAATATGAAGAGAATATAAACACTGACCTGAGATCCATGTCCCCATCAGTCCAGTAGCTCATTACATTTGAAATAGTTCCTCCAGGGCATGAGCCCATAATAAGGACAGCAATTGCTGAAGCAGGTTTCAATGCAAAAGAAATTGTAAGGGTAAAGGCAATGAGTGGCATAAACACAAACTGGCAAACCATGCTTACAGCTAGTGCCCAGGGTCTCTTCAAGTGAGCCCACAGCTTCTTCAGGTCAACAGTGCAGCCCATGGAAACCATGATCAACATGAGTGCTGCAAAAAGTAGTACGCTTACAATGCTCATCAGCGTCTTATTATAAGTGTTATCTTGATTCACCCCTTCATTGCTGCTTGTAGTATTCTGGAACAGTTTTTGACTGTTTGTGAAATTTTCCATTTTCAATTTTACAGCTATACAACTTGCTCTGACTGCCTGTAGCAGAATGTGGTCTTGCGATTCTAAGGGATTTAAGATTTATATGGAAACACCCCAGGGAGAGTTCTACGTAAGGCTGGAATGTGTGTTGGTATTGGACAGAGTAAATCTAACATGGCTGAGATAATATTAACCACTTGAGGAACAAAACAGTGTACTTCAGATGAACTCCAAACCAAGTCATTGCACCTGATTAAAGAGGATATAACCATGTGATAAAATGGGCAGGTATCAATTACTGGTTATAACATATATTGGACTCGAAACGTTACAGTAAAGTCCCGCCTTTGGGACCTTCCTTGTTCACGTATTTGCTTACCGGTGCTAAAGCCTTTGTACACCACATCGTCCATTGTGTGAGTAACGTTCTCTTCCCCGCGTTTTCTTTCCCCTCTCTTTCCCGGAGGAGACGGCAGCCATGAGAGTGCGGAGACCTCGACACGTTTTAATGGGGAGACGGTGTCGAAGTCCCTGGCAGCGGATTCCTTCCATTAGTCCTGGCCATGGACATTTAATTCTCATTTTTTAAAGCACGTTTCTGACAGGGGTGAGAAGCGGTGTTTGGAATGGTTGCAGCTGAAGTGCAGGCTGAACGGAGAGATTAACCTGGAAATGTCCAAATCTCTCGGACCAGGGTTGCAATAACCGCTCTGTTCAATTTTGAAGTGTTCACCGATTTTGTCTGCCAGTTTTGAAGTGATTCACTTTAAAAAAAAATGAAGATGGTCTCTTTTTAAAATTTTCAATCCGTCTCGTATTGCTCAGAAGCTCCGCCGCCACCTGTCGTGTACAGGTATCAGAATTTGCTGTACAGTAACTGCACAGACCAACACCGCTCTCTCATTGCTGGAACCTATCTAATTGACTCTCATTGGAAAGCATGTTCATCGTTCACGATTTCGCGGTTTGCGAGATTTCATGGGAATGTAACCCCCGCGAACGGCGGGACTTGACTGTAACTCTGTTTATCTCTCCACAGGTGCTGCCAGACCTGCTAAGTTTTCCAGCATTTTCTGTTTTCTATTCAACTGTCTGGTTGCATTTCATACTAACACGAATCCATTGCAGTTAACTTAATTACTATTGGCCCTGGATGACATTATTTAGATGTCCTTGCCAGTTTCTGGTGTCTATATCAATACAATTTATGCCGGATGATTCAAATCTTTAAAACAAAAAAAAATCGCATTATTCAATAATGTACAATTTAGTAGACTTCTTAACTCTTTTTTGATATATGCTAATGAGTTGCTTGGACTTGGATATCCAGGGCATAACTTCAAAGTTTGCAGATAACCAAAAATTTGGACATGTTGGAAACAGCGAGGAGGATACTAATTAGACATCAGGAGGACATAGGCAGACTGGTGAAGTGGGCAGGCACACAGCCAATGTAATTTAATGCAGAGAATTGTGATTTGATGCATTTAGGTAGGAAAAATTAGGAGAAGCTGTATAAACTAAATTGTTCAGTTCTAAAGAGAATGCAAGAAGAGTGAGGCTGGGGTATATAAATCTTTGAAGGTGGCAGGACAAGTTGAGATGACTGCTGAAATAGCACACAAGATCTCGGCTTTACATAGAGAGGCAAGAACTGGTTTGTAAAGCGCCAGATGTGCTGGGAAGGTTGGGGCTCGATGTCACGTTGGAAACCTGGAAGTTAAGTAGCATATCCATCAATGGCTTTTTAACTGAGCTAATCCATTACCATTTTACTACCAGGTTTTGCATCCAATCAGCATCAGTGGGTGTGACAACAATGCACATGACTTAACTTCTATTTGAACAGACACTCCATACATCCAAGTTGAAGGGATTTGGTGTTGGATAGACAGCAATAGAACCTGTTAGTAAGGAGTCAAGATGGGCAAAGGCTGTGCCTTGCTTCAATGCTGTTGATGTTGCTGCTGAAGACTGTAAGGGCCCGGAGGGAGTTACTCTCCCCTAGTGATGGGAGATATAAAGGAGTGGTTGGAAGCTGCCCAATAGGTCAGTTGCAGGAACATGGTGCCACACTCCTGGATTCAATGAAGGAAACAGTTTAATGATGTAAGCAGGGCAGGAAAAAAGAAGTACAGTGCCACCCCGACCTAAATCCTGGTGCGCACCCTAACCCCCTCACTCAGCCATCACAAGCCTACTCATAAGATCATAAGAAATGGGAGCAGGAATAGGCCATTCAGCCCCTCGGGCCTGCTCCATCATTCAATAAGATCATGGCTGATCTGACTGTGGCCTTAACTCCACCCTCCAGCTTGCTCTCCATAAACTTTGACTGCTTTGTCAATCAAAAATCAAACTCAGCCTTGAATATATTCAATGACTTAGCCTCTACTGCTCTCTGGAAGGGAATTCCAAAGACTAACATCCCCTTGGGAGAAGAAATTCCTCATCTCTGCCTAAAATGGGAAACTCCTTATTTTTAAACTGTTCCTCAGACTGATGGCAGGGGGATCGTGGGGAGGGAGGTCAGCAGCAAGGGCAAGGGCCTTGCTCTCAGAGGGCCCCTCCCTTTCCTGATGCCAGGTGCCTCGATCAGGCACTGAGTGCCTTTGAATGGGGGACACCCTCCTCGGAAGCCCACAGCAACCCTGACAGGGTTTGCTGCTTGGGCTTTCTGCGTGGTGAATCCTAGCTGTTTCATGCTACTACTACGCAGTGGTTACACGAGAAGTATTTTCCACTAACAGGATGCTGCTATCAGTCCAAAAAGATGTTCTGCCTATCACACAATTGAGCAATGTCATGTATGAATTTCAGTGCCGGTGCTATGCCAGTTGCATAGGCCTTATGTCCCAGCAATTGGCGGATTGAATCAACCAGTATGTTCATCTGGTTGTTCATAATAGCCAGAGTACAGCCCATGCTTGCAAAGTCCAAAACAAAATGTCTATTGTTAGATGTGATGCTGCAATCAAGCAGCACCTACTGAACAATCCTGTGTGCGCTAATAGCTACACTAACAGCCAATTTAAGATCATCAGTCAAGCTTGTAATATGGCTCATTTAAGTTTGTAAGATGCAACATATGCAAGGACCCGTTCTCTGCAAACAAAAGAAATATGTTCATGTCTTATGCCTTTTTTGATTACTCCAGAGCTTAGCAAGCCTATAGTTCACCACGGAAATGCCTCAGTCAATTAGAGTCAACTTACCAACCAACCAGCACTTTTTTCTCCTGTAGAATAAATTGTGATCGTTTGAAATTTGGCATTCTTGCATTTGGCCTGATGGTTGTAAAATGAAAAGCTTCAGCAACATGCATCTTTTCAGCAACATCCAATTATATACACAAATGAATTCTTTACCTTTTTGCATTTCATTAGTACCTGTTTTGAATAGGCCTTTACATGTCCTGGTGTTTCGAGCAGTGCTATGAACTGCACCACCTCGGCATGGGCAGCAGCAGCCTGTGGCAGCTGGCAGACAGACAAAACAAGGGCACTGGTGAGTGACAGTCATGGAGCATGAATGCGCTCATCTTGACAGAGGATAGCAAGTTTGTGCACCATGCAGCCACATCCACTCCCCCGGGGTGGTACCTCAGCAATCCTAGTAATCTACTGGTGCACAAATTACTGGACAGCCGTGAGAGCCTACAAGCCCCTTTGAGCACTGGTATTCACAGCCATGTTGGCAGCAGTCTGAGCCTGCATGGCACCAAGTCGGCATGCATGGCAACAAGCATGGATTGCATGACCTTAGCTTGAGCTTCCCTGCAGCACTGAAACACTGTGATGTCTGCCTGTAGAGCTGTCTACCACTTGCACAGTGGAAGGGATGTGCTCCAAACTCTGTGCAAAGCCCTGTGCCATTTTGGAGCCAGATCCTCCATGTTCCTTGACAGTGACAGGAGATTGTCTGGAATACCTTACCAATGCTTCAAACATCTGGGTCTGTACATTCATCAGCATTCTCCTGCATGCTGTGCCATCAAAGTCCTCATCTGACTCCCCTGCAGTAGAACTCACCCTCTGGGGGAGCTGGCACATTAGCAACCCTTTCCAGCTGACCTGGCTGCAGCCCACTTGTGCCCAGTGACCCATCTCATGCAGACTTTGACTCTATACTACCCTCTAAAGCACAAACATTGCCAGAATCTGAGCTGGTGGCTGCAGGTATCAGATCAGGTGACAGTTCTCCTTCATCACTGGTGTGGGGTCTCTCCCTTTCTTCTGACTGGCTGTGCTGCAGCTGGCCAGGTGGCAGTTCATGGGCCATCTGAGCATAAAAACAAAAGGGAAATATTGGGTTGAGTGAAGTGATGGCAAGGAAAACAGGTGGTGTCCATGGTCACACTCTCTGCAGCTTTCACTTCATGTCAGATCTCAGGTTGAGGGTGAGGAGGCAGTTGAGAAGGAGCAGAAGGCAGTGATTTACCATCATCCACAAAAGCCTCAGCAAAGGAGGATGCCACAGGCCCTGTCACAGCTGGTCCCATGATGCAGAGTACCATCCCATCCATTTTACTGATTGGATGGAGTTGTGGCCACACCCCCCTCTGTTTCTCCAGTCTCTCTCTTATTACAGTGACCAGGCCCCGCAAGACAGAGGCCTGGATTTCCAGCCCTGTCGTGGCAGGACTGGCCCCAGGAGATTCGGAGGCCCAGGCAAAAGTCAATTGACTTTCTGCTGGACCGGATAATCCTGGCGGCGAGCAGGAGTGGAATAGCCCACCCAGTGATTACGTGACATTTTGTTTGGGTGGTGTGCCTGCCATAGCTGAATAGCTGGGGGGTATGTGCAGGCAGCAAGAGTTGGTGTGAGACTGACAGTGTTGGAGATTGTTCACTCTTTCTCACAGCAGTGTGGGTATAGCTACAGCACATGGACTGCAGCAGTTCAAGAAGGTGGCTCACCACCACCTTCTCAAGGGCAATTAGGGATGGGAAATAAATGATGGTCTTACCAGATTTTTAAAAAAATGTGTGTGTGGGTGAGATGGAGTACATGAACCTTAGACATGAGTAAAGAGTGCTGCTACATGAATGATGGGGCTGTGGTGCATTGAACAGTGTCAGAGGCTGGTGATTTGGTGGCTATAAGAGATGTGCGAAGATGCCTCACTGACTTTAACCATGTTGCGAGGTCATTAAATGTCCTCAGACATTGCTGCCAGGACTTCAGGGCCAGACTCTAGGCATTAACGTCCTTTGACACCTGCACTCATTTCCTTCTGAAATCTGGAGTGAGTGCTTCCTGGCACCAACCCCCACGCCCACAGTCACCTGGGAAACACTCTCTCTGAGTCCATTTCCGATATTCATGTCTCTGTCTGTGCAGTATTTGACAATCTTGGAGCCCTATCCCTGGCCTGAAGTTTCATTTTCCTTTACTTTGACTACTTTATTTCAATATCATTTGTTTGCAGATTTCAGTTCAACAGTGCAGCTTCCCTTTAAAAGGGTCTGAACACCTGCTAGCCATGCACATGCTTAGGCTCATTATGGTGCGTGCAGCCAGCTTGCCGCACATGTCACAATGGGCAGCATCTGCATTTATTTAAATGAGGAAGGAGCATCTGCTATCTGCCTTCACTGGAACTGGCATGGGCAGGTGGTGAACATGTGAATTAGGAGCAGGAGTAGGACACTCAGCCCCTTGTGCTTGCTCTGCCATTCAATAAGATCATGGCTGATCTGATTGTAACCTCAATGCTACTCTCCCACCTACCCCTCTGCTTCCACCACCTTTCGAGGAAGCGAGTTCCAAAAACTCATGACTCAGGAAAATATTCTCCTCATCTCTGTCCTAAATGGGTGACTCCTTATTTTTAAACAGTGACCCCAGTTCTAAATTCTCCCACAAGAGGAAACATCCTCTTCACATCCACTCTGTCAACACCCCTCAGGATCTTATCTGTTTCAATCAAGTCGCCTCTTACTCTTCTAAACTCCAGTGGATACAAGTCCAGCCTGTCCAACCTCTCCTCATAAGACAACCCTCCCATTCCAGTTATTAGTTTAGTAAGCCTTCTGTGAACTGCTTCCAACACATTTACATCCTTCATCTTCACAGTTTACTATCCTACCTATCTTTGTGTCATCAGCAACCCTAAGACAATCCAATTTTGAGCGCTATTAGTTTCACCGCAGTAGGCTGTGTTTACCTTCAAGTTGGCACATAAACTGAATCACAGTATCAACAATGATTAGGTGAAAACATCGAGCTTTAATGCAACCACAAAACTGAGCCACAAAACAGTAGGCAATACAAAATGGCCACATGTACTGGGAACTGGCCTCCCAGCCACCACAGGGCAATAACCTATACTCTGGCACAAGATGTGGTTAAATTTATCCATTAAATTATGTTTTGTTTGCCTTCGAGGGGGTCCTAGCCAGACAAGAGAATCTCCATTGGCCTGAACCAGTGAAGTATTCAAATTTTTCCCAGGGCTAAAGACTCAGTAAAGAGGGACTTCAACAATTCCCCTCCCACAGGGGGAGCAATACCAAAGTACTTGGACTTTGTTCTTTCCTTTCCCATGTTCATGAAATGCCCTCCCACAGTCAGGACTTGAGAGAAGACAGCTGGTCACAATCCTTGTGTAAGTGCCAGGGCCATGACTGAGGTATTTTGAAGACATTTAATGAGAAAACTGGAAATTGAGTTCTTGAACCTTTGCTTCATGTGCTTCGTGTTTTAAATATAAACCACTACATTTTTTCATAATAAACAGCTTAATTTCTACTTCAGAAGAGAAGGCATGTCATGAGTTCATATTTACATAGTAAGCTGCCAATCTGGGAGGAACCCAATAATTCAAATTTAGCTTCTAGCTGTGTTTAAACCACTTGGTTTACCAATCTGAAATTCTCTTCCACAAAGAAAAAAAATTGATTCTCAATTAAACAATTTGCATAGAATTTTACCCCAGATTCTTCCAATCTTTGGTGGATGATTGGTGGAAACCCAGAAAAACAGTGTAAATGGCCTTTGACATTGTTTCTTTGGGGTTTCTAACAGTTCCTACTGAACACACCAATACTGTCAGAACATGGCCTCTCAGATCTTAGACCTCTCCCCCAGTGCTCTTCAATCCTGTGTCTCAGTGCTTCCCTACACTTGCTGCAATATCCCAGAATTTCAACCCTCTCGCTGTTTACAATCTTCTAGGCCACGCTCCATTCAGAGCCAAGGCACCCCCCCATGCACCCAGAATCCAAGGTAAGAAATTGCTCCGTGCCATTCTTTGGCCACAGAGGTAAGCATTTTCAACCGGCCAGTGCCTGTTGCCATGCAAGAAGGCAAGATGCAAACTTTGTGCTGCCTCCTTGCTCACATGGTTGCGGTGTGCCCCATGTGACCCACGCCACTGCTGGCTGCTCACACATTGGGACTTACAGCATACATACCTAGCATCTGAAATTCATATACCACATCACTCACTTATGTTAGGTAGAACATCTTTTTGGCTTGACAGTAGCATCCTGTTAATGGAGCATATCACTTGTGTTGCCATGCATAGTGGCAGCGTGAAAAAGCTAATTTCACCAGTTGCTCAAATTTTTTGAGACACCTTACCCTTGCAGGATAACATAAGGTAAACTGGGCACTTTTCAGGACCGTAAATGGTGGTCTCAGGCCCATTCATGAGTTTGCGCTATATAAAGTGAGTAATGATCTGATCAGCGTAGCCATTGTCTCACAGGATAGCTTTGATGTGCCCATTTTGGCATGAAGCCTGCAAGGTGAACAAATGGCTCAATCCCCATTTACCAGGTTGTCAATAAGGCCAATTCATATTGGAATCCCAATGAGCATGCTGACCAGTGAAAGAGGGCTTGCAGTTGATAGTAGTACAAAACTCACTGACAGGTTTTTCAGCTAGCACATCTGCTCCATTTCGAAGGGGAATTTAAGCACAGGATGGGGCCCATTAAGGTGTTTAAGGGAATTCTTACATGTAGGTGCAGATTCAAATATAGCAAACGTATCATCTATGTATCACAAATAAAAAGGGGTAAGAGGTTTGGGGGTCATTCCGTCGAGGATGTGTTTGTTGTGGAAACCAAGAAAGATGTCAGCGAGAGCTGGGCCTAGAGGGGATCCCATGGCAACACCACCCATTAACCAATCAGCACCCACTACTCACACAGTATAAATTGTTGGCCTCTTTGAGATTTGATATTCTTGCGAATCTGTCCTGATGAGTGCAAGATGAAAAGCCTCAACAGCATGTCTCTTTTTTTCAGCAATACTCAAGTTCCCTCCACTAAGCCCAACAGAGGAGATGGTGCTGTGAATCATGTCGTTGGCTGTGACAGGCATCAGGGCATCGGACGTCACTGAGACGATGGAGGATGATAGCAAGATACTGCTTTATGTCCCTTCTCACCTACCTCCTCATCCTTAACTTGAGATCTGGCATGAAGTGCCCAACTTCACTTGTTTCTGAGTTGTGATTTCTATGAACTTCAATTTCCCCTGTTCAATGCTCCCTTTAAGTTGTACGATCATATGACAGCCTGAAAATCCCCAGCCTGAAATAAAATTAAATGCGCCAAGCACTTGAACAAATCACCCATACACACGAAAACAAAACAAGAGGGAACCATGTCCCAATTCTTTCACAATTTTAAAGATTGTAGAGATGACAGCATGGGCAATATCACTGGACTAGTAACCCACAAGCCTAGACACACGCACAATGGCAGCTGCTGGAATTTGTATTTATTTCATAGAATCTGGAATTAAAAGCAAGTCTCAGTAATGGTCAACAGGGTCGATTGTCAAACTGCAAATCCTTTCAACACATGCCAATGGCAGGTGGTAAGAGCAGGAGAGATTCCTGGTCAGCCAAGTGATGGAAAGAAAGTTGCAGCCTATTCATCGCCCCAGACTACAACATGCATGTAAAAGTGCATGTTGCCATAGCAACTTGGACTCCCTAAATGATCAGTAACACACACACACACACAAACACACATGGTGACCATGAAAGTATCATTGATTGTTATAGTTCAATAATGTCCTATTGGGAAGCAAATCTGCTGTCCTAACCTGGTCTGGCTTACATGCAACTGCAAACCCAGAGCAATGTGGTCGAGCAAGCCAGCTGAAAGGCAGTAGAAGTGAGCAGCAAATGCTGGCCATCACATCCCATGAAAAATTAAAAAGAAACTTCCATCAAATCATCAACTAGGGCAGAATTTAACAGGTGGCGGGCAGAATGCATCCTGACTGCCCGTCAGATATTTAATACTCCATGGAATGTTAATTAGCTCACTCAAGTGAAAGTCCTGTTTCAGAGAGATACCGGCAGGCCCAGCAGTGCCACCAGGAACAGTGGCCACTGCTGGGACTACAAGTAGTCCTTAGAAGGTCCTCAGAATCTAAGTCCCAGAGGCAGGCTGCAGGTAAGTGTGGGGCTATTTCAGAGGGGATGGGGAGAGAGAAGAGGGGGGGGGGTGGGATCTTGATGGAGAGGCTGGCAGGGGGGTTGGGGGGGGGGGCTGCTGGGGCAGACCTTGGGAGGGGGAGCAGTTGATGGAAAGGGGGCCAGTGAGGGAGGCACCCTCCCCACTTTCCCCACACAAGGCCCAGGCTTAGCTGCTAGGCTTCCCTCCCAGACCCTGACTGCCTCTCATTGGCCTCAAAATTGAGGCCAAGTGGGAAATGGCCCTTAATTGGTCACTTAAGGGCCTCAATCGCAGTGAGGGTAGGCAGGCTGCCCTTAACCTTGCACACCCTCCATACAATTTAGGTCAAAAGCAGGCAGGAGGGCAGTGGGAATGCCACCCAGGTAATTTAAGAGCATCACCACCTTGTCCATAATCTGCATTGTTTAAACAAAACAAAAAAAACTGATCAAGTTTCTTTTCATACTTAGTTCATCATACCAAACAACATCTTGGTGAATATACATTATATTCTCTCTAAAAATGGCACCACACCCACAAACATTCACTCCCTCCACCACCAACGCACAATGGCAGCAACGTGTACCATCTACAAGACGCACTGCAGGAATTCACCAAGGCTCCGTAGACAGCACCTTCCAAACCCATGACCACTACCATCTAGAAGGACAAGGGCAGCACATAGATGGGAACACCACCACCTGGAAGTTCCCCTCCAAGACACTCAACGTCCTGACTTGGAAACATATTGCCGTTCCTTCGCTGTCGCTGGGTCAAAATCATGGAACTCCTTTCCTAACAGCGCTGTCACTGTACCTACACCACATGGACTGCAGTGGTTCAAGAAGGCAGCTCACCACCACCTTCTCAAGGGCAACTAGGGATGGGCAATAAGTGCTGGCCCAGTTAACGAAGCCCACATCCCATGAATAAAAGATTTTTGATTGAGAGCCACATAGCCACATAGGGGGGTGGGGGGGTTGCAGACAGGAAAGTGGATTTGAGGCCACAATCAGATCAACCAGGATCTTAGTGATTGATGGATCAGGCTTGAGAGGCTGAATGGCCTACTCCTGCTCCTAATTCTTGTTATCTTGTGTCCTTGTAGGAATTCACTGTCTGAAAGGGTGGTGGATGGCAGATTCAACTGAAGCTTTCAAGAGCGAAATAAATAGGCACAGGGGGGAAAAAATTGCAGGGTTATGGGGAAAGTGTTTGGCAGAGGAGGGGGAAGAATGGGACTGACTGGACTGCTCTTGCAGAGAGCAGACAAGGGTTTGACAGGCTGAATGGCCACCTTCTGTGCTGGAACCGTTTATAATTCTGCATCTTCAAATTTCAACACCACTCCCTCTCAGCTTATATCCAAATCATCACATGGACATAAATGGCGCAGAACTCAACCCTATACGATACCACCACCCACTACCAACCAGGCTGAAAAACTCTCCACAACTCCTAAAACCTGATTTTAACTCAGGGCAGGAATCACGTGTGTGGAAGCAGAGATGGTAAAGCATCAATGCCCTTAAAGCTCAGAGCCTGAGAAAACTCTTTTGGAGGGGAGGTGAGCCCATTACAGGGAACCCACGGACACAATCCTTGGCTAAGTAAATACAGATTTGACAGGGATGGGCCATTGTTTGCAATTGGGAAGCAGGCCCATAGTAATCATGTGGGACCGGGAGGATCTCTCTCTTGCTCCTTTCGCCTTCATAGAACCTGCACAAGGTTTGTCTAAGGTCACTTATCTGGACATGCTGTGGCCAGGATCTTTGCTACTGCCAGCTGTCACTGAAGACTATGCAGGATTTAATCAGACTTCGGGTTAAAATGGCACTGGGTGTCCCGATGGTATCACTGGGACATGGCATGGACAATTTAAGTCCTTGCTCTTCTGAGGCAGATGGCCTTCCGGTGACTGAACCCAGGCCAAAAAAGTGGTGGAGGGCATGGTAGTGTGTCGAATATGGCACAAAACCCATCATACACCAACCTGCTCCCTCCCCCCACAACGGGGGCATTTCCTGCCAGGTTGAGGAAGGTTGAAATTTGTCTTCTACTAATTAATTTTAAAGGATTTTGAATCCAATTTTTTGATTCTTACCCCTAACTCCATATCCCTTTAATCCTCCCTAATAATCTCCCAGGTTGTATTTTTGAAAGGCTTCCTTAAAGCCTATGTACACTACATTCACTGTATTTACCCCATCAAATCTAGTGCTCATTTCAAAATTCCCTGCTTATTTCTATCTAGTTTGTATTTATCCAAATATATGGTAATTTCATCATAAATTAGTCTCCACAATGTATCCCACCACAGATATTAAACAGCGTGATAGCTTGGATTCCAGGTGACTGAATTTTAATGTGGAACAGGAACAACTAAAGGAAGTCTAAAACATAAAACCGGAACAGATTTTCTAAATGTGGATAGTCTACCTGACCATATACGTCAAACAAGAAAATTAGTATAAGCTGACTCAGGCACAGAAAATATTCCTTATAAAACATGAAGACAAGAGGTTTCACTCAAAGTGCAGTGGCATTTGGATAGATCACAACTTAAGCTCAGAGGAGGCTGTTGACCAGGGGCTGCAGCCGAACTGTTGACACATAGGCAAAAGCAACTTTTGAACTGAAGTAACCTGAGTTCGGTTGCTGGTCTGAGCTGGCTGGAACCGGTTTGAATTAGCTGAGTTTTTGAAAAACAAGGGAAATATGATAAGACACAAGTCCTTATTTAGAAAAGGAGTTATGAGGTAATGCTACCTAAGTCCTTGGGCCTTCCGTGCTCAGTGGGCACCGCGGGGACTGGGGTGCTTTATTGACCCCTTTAATCACATTTTGGTTTAAAATTTGTAAGTTTCCTTTAAACTTTGTCCTTGGTTTTACAGCTGACCTGAATTAGGGGCTGTGCTTGTTTTGTCCTTCATTTTGTTAATTTAGTTTAATTGTTTAACTCCAAAAAGAGTTGCCTAAATCCTTGGGACAGAGCCAATAAGGAGAAATAAGGCAAGCAAGCCTAAACCAATGGGAGAGAGACAGCACAGCTTGAAGAGATAAGATTCGGAATAAGAATGGAGAATCTCGGGCGTGGAGCCAGCGAAGTCTCCGGAGACCAACCATTGTGGAAGTGGAAGAACCTACGTCAGCAACGTAAAGACGACGTTGAAAGAGAGAGAGAATGGAATGCCTGGAGAGCGTCAGCTCTTCTTTTCGGGTATTCGCCTTTCTATTCTATGACCACTCAGGGAGTGTCAGAGAAACCTACTGGTTGTGCGTTTAGATCCTAGTTTGGGTATAAAACTATATAACCTGGTGCAAACTGCATGCCTATATCTAACCAGCCGTATAAGCTATATGTATATGATCTAACAACGTGAATAAAGCAAATTGACAGTTAAGAGAGAATTGACTCTTCTCCTCTTTGTACTAAGCCAATAACTGTAACCGGTGACCCCCGGTCAACATAGCAGACCTGTCCCTGAATCAAAGGCCAAGTTCCCAATACAATACAATACAAGTGCAGAACTGCGATTTATTGAGGAAAATAGCCAAACATACGAAACAATGTTACAACGATAGCCGGTTCAGTTGATAATCTCAGTCTGGAGCTACAAGGCTGCTCTGCCTCAAGACTGTCTGCCTTTCTCCAGTTGCACATGTAAAGGCACCAAAAATCTACAGGGCCCACTCATTCAAACTCTGCAGGTAGTTCCTTTGTTTCAAGCTGTGCAGGTAATTCATTTGTTTCAAGCTGTGCAGGTAGTTCATTTGTTTCAAACTCTGCAGGTAGTTCATTTGTTTCAAGCTCTGCAGGTAGTTCCTTTGTTTCAAACTCTGCAGGTACTTCCTTTGTTTCAAGCTCTGCAGGTAGTCCATTAGTTTCAAACTCTGCAGGTAGTTCATTTGTTTCAAACTCTGCATGTGGTTCATTTGTTTCAAACTTGGCAGGTAGTTCATTTGTTTCAAACTCGGCAGGTAGTTCATTTGTTTCAAACTCTGCAGACAGTTCATGTGTTTCAAACTATGCAGGTAGTTCCTTTGTTTCAAGCTCTGCAGGTAGTCTATTAGTTTCAAACTCTGCAGGTAGTTTGTTTGTTTCAAACACTGCAGGTAGTTCATTTGTTTCAAACTCTGCAGGTTGTTCATTTGTTTCAAACTCGGCAAGTAGTTCGTTTGTTTCAAACTCTGCAGGTAGTTTGTTTGTTTCAAGCTCTGCAGGTGGTTCATTTGTTTCAAACTCTGCAGGAAGTTCCTTTGTTTCAAACCCTGCAGGTAGTTCATTTGTTTCAAACCCTGCTGGTAGTTTGTTTGTTTTAAACTCTGCAGGTCGTTCCTTTGTTTCAAGCTCTGCAGGTAGTTCATTTGTTTCAAACTGTGCAGGAAGTTCATTTGTTGCAAACTCTGCAGGTAGTTCCTTTGTTTCAAACTCTGCAGGTAGTTCGTTAGTTTCAAACTCTGCAGGTCGTTCCTTTGTTTCAAGCTCTGCAGGAAGTTCATTTGTTTCAAACTCTGCAGGTCGTTCCTTTGTTTCAAGCTCTGCAGGTAGTTCATTTGTTTCAAACTCTGCAGGCAGTTCGTCTGTTTCAAGCTCTGCAGGAAGTTCATTTGTTTCAAACTCTGCAGGTAGTTCCTTTGTTTCAAACTCTGCAGGTAGTTCCTTTGTTTCAAACTCTGCAGGTAGTTCATTAGTTTCAAACTCTGCAGGTAGTTCATTAGTTTCAAACTCTGCAGGTAATTCATTTGTTTTAAACTCTGCAGGTAGTTCATTTGTTTCAAACTCTGCAGGTAGCTCCTTTGTTTCAAGCTCTGCAGGTAGCTCATTTGTTTCAAGCTCTGCAGGTAGCTCATTTGTTTCAAATGCTGCAGGTAGTTCCTTTGTTTCAAGCTCTGCAGGTAGTTCCTTTGTTTCAAACTCTGCAGGTAGTTCATTTGCATCAAACTCTGCAGGTAGTTCATTAGTTTCAAACTCTGCAGGTACTTCCTTTGTTTCATGCTCTGCAGGTAGCTCATTTGTTTCAAACTCTGCAGGAAGTTCATTTGTTTCAAACTCTGCAGGAAGTTCATTTGTTTCAAACTCTGCAGGTCGTTCCTTTGTTTCAAGCTCTGCAGGTAGTTCATTTGTTTCAAACTCTGCAGGCAGTTCGTCTGTTTCAAGCTCTGCAGGAAGTTCATTTGTTTCAAACTCTGCAGGTAGTTCCTTTGTTTCAAACTCTGCAGCTAGTTCCTTTGTTTCAAACTCTGCAGGTAGTTCATTAGTTTCAAACTCTGCAGGTAGTTCATTAGTTTCAAACTCTGCAGGTAATTCATTTGTTTTAAACTCTGCAGGTAGTTCATTTGTTTCAAACTCTGCAGGTAGCTCCTTTGTTTCAAGCTCTGCAGGTAGCTCATTTGTTTCAAGCTCTGCAGGTAGCTCATTTGTTTTAAATGCTGCAGGTAGTTCCTTTGTTTCAAGCTCTGCAGGTAGTTCCTTTGTTTCAAACTCTGCAGGTAGTTCATTTGTATCAAACTCTGCAGGTAGTTCATTAGTTTCAAACTCTGCAGGTACTTCCTTTGTTTCATGCTCTGCAGGTAGCTCATTTGTTTCAAACTCTGCAGGAAGTTCATTTGTTTCAAACTCTGCAGGAAGTTCATTTGTTTCAAACTCTGCAGGTAGTTCATTTGTTTCAAGCTCTGCAGGTAGTTCCTTTGTTTCAAACTCTGCAGATAGTTCATTTGTTTCAAACTCTGCAGGTAGTTCGTTTGTTTCAAACTCTGCAGGTATTTCGTTTGTTTCAAATTCTGCAGGTAGTTCATTTGTTTCAAACTCTGCAGGTAGTTCGTTTGTATAAAATTCTGCAGGTAGTTCGTTTGTATCAAGCTCTGCAGGTAGTTCGTTTGTTTCAAGCTCTGCAGGTAGTTCGTTTATATCAAGCTCTGCAGGTAGTTCGTTTATATCAAGCTCTGCAGGTAGTTCATTTGATTCAAACTCTGCAGGTAGTTCATTTGTTTCAAACTCTGCAGGCAGTTCATTTGTTTCAAACTCTGCAGGTAGTTTATTTGTTTCAAACTCTGCAGGTAGTTCATTTGTTTCAAACTCTGCAGGTAGTTCGTTTGTTTCAAACTCTGCAGGTAGTTCGTTTGTTTCAAACTCTGCAGGTAGTTCATTTGTATCAAATTCTGCAGGTAGTTCATTTGTTTCAAACGCTGCAGGTAGTTCAGTTGTTTCCAGCAGTGCTACTTCTCCTTCAGGTCTTTTCTGTTTTGGTTGTCTTGTGATTGTCCCCTCTCCAGCTATGGGTGGGGTTTCAATCCACTGATTATTCCGCATTAAGAAAATCTTCCCCAATCTCAGGGCGTTAATGGTTCTTTCGATTTCAATTGCTGATAAATAAAACAAATGTTTTTGGTTATATTTTTGGTATGTTCTCAGTATTGCTCCTTGTGTCTGCACAATTATCAATCACTGGATACTACGCATCACAATTAATCTGGAAAGGAAAATCGGATGGACCTGAAGTTAAAACCGCATTCTCAAGGAAGCAATTGTCTCTTTAAGAAGTATTTTACAAACTATGACTTGTGACACAAGTTGTATCAAAATGATCCGCTACACTGACAAGAGGTAACTATGCTCCTTAGGTAACAAATTATTATAACATTTTGCTATTCTCCACTGCCAGGTGTAAGCACAGTGTCTCTTTTAAAAAGAAAACATGCTAACTAAGTCAGACCATCAGAGAATCCTCTCCTTCTCCTTCCCCATTACTCTGACCTTTTATGAACATACCAAAGGAAACAAGGAAGCAACAGCTAGTCTATCAAGCCTATATCATCCTGACACAGTGCAAACTACACACACCATCAATTCTGTCTGCCCCTGGCATCCCTAAAGTCAAAATCTCCTGGACAGCCAAGAAAATAAAAAAAAAGTAGATTAAATTTAGAAAAACTTCTGGTAAATTTCCTACTGGCCCTGGAAGGCAATCAAGTAAAGAGTCCACAGTGACTGATATCCCAGCAAACCCACCTACCTTCTATAACGTGGGTATCATCTAATCGCAGGAACTCACCTCACTCCCTTTTGAAAGCCTTAGCAAATCCACATTACCATGCATACTGGTAACTAATTCAACAATTGATAACTCTATGAAAACATAGTTTTCTTGGCATTTGATCCAACTTGATACTTCTATAACTTCTACTGATGCCTCTTAGTCCATCACAGTCTAAGCAACTCAAATAACCCACCTACGAACAGACATTAATCTTTTCAATATTTCAAGACTGCAAATATATTGTCATAAAATCAACATTTTTCAAAGTAAAAAGCCCAAGTTCTCCAAGTCTGTTCTCATAAATAAGGGCCCTTAAACTAGGTATCAATCCAGTGGTCTTCCTTTGAACATCTTGAGTCTTGATATCATTCCCCATGTATGGAGGCCAAGATTGGATACAGTAATCTACATGAGACAACCAGTTGTGAAACAACCAGCTCTTCCACATCATTTCAATGTCCTTCCACTGTATTAGCACCCTTTTGGAGGGCTAATCAGAAGACATGCCATAGGCCCCTTGCTCAGCCTGGTTCTGATAGGAGGGCGAGGGATAAGCTGCAAGAGATAGGGTCCAGAAGAAGTATCTTCTGCTTTCTTTGGATGGCAATCGGATGGATCCACAGCCCCCAACCAAGAGGAATTCCACATACAGACCTATTTATCTGTGCATGTGAAGGGCACATGGAGTGGAAGCCAAAACCCTCAGAAGAATTCTGGCTGCATGAACTAAAATTAAAGAGAGCAACTAGACAGCTATCTTAAAAGAACAAAAACAAAAATACCTGGAAAAACTCAGCAGGTCTGACAGCATCTGCGGAGGGGGATACAGTTGACGTTTCAAGTCCGTATGACCCTTCATCAGAACTAAAAAATATAGAATTTCTTCCTATAGTGCTGGAGCTGCCCGCCCTTCACCACCTGTAACCCACAAATACCAATTAACCTCTCCAATAACAATTTCTTCTACAGTTTCTTGCACAAACCCCGCTTCATTCTAATCAATGACATATAAGCACTCAACACGATGGAGAAATCAGGGTTGAAAAACCTTCACTGGGCTTTGTGGTGGAGCAGGTATCAGTGTCATTTGCTCCTCACTCCACTGGAGTATCTAGAGTTGGAATGGGATCACCTGATTTCCTACATCTGTATATGAGGGGTAGGACAGGGTTGGTGGTGAGAAAGGCACTTTTTTAGTTCTGTTGAAGGGTCATGAGGACTCGAAACGTCAACTCTTTTCTTCTCCGCCGATGCTGCCAGACCTGCTGAGTTTTTCCAGGTAATTCTGTTTTTGTTTTTGTTTTTGTTTTGGATTTCCAGCATCCGCAGTTTTTTGTTTTTATTTCCACTCTTTCCACATTGCCTTGCATACATGTATTTTTTCAACTATACATTCAAATCTCTTTCAAAAAATTACTCCTGATTCTGCTTCCACCACTCTACCCTGCTCAGGAACATTCAGCAAACCCCATGGTCACCAATAAAGTATAAGTTTCTTTTAATCTAAAAAAAACTTATTTGGAGAGCTCCTGGCACTGCACATTTTCACCCACCTCACCACGCTCCCTCCTACTTTTGCTCTAAGACACAGTCTTTAAGCAGAAGATTCATTTTCAGAAAGTGAAGGGAATCCAGGAATATTGGATGAGTTTCAGTGTTTAATTGTAAAACTTGGGAGAATTTTTATTACTGTGGGAGAAGTGAGAAAGCTAATTCTCAATTATGGGAGTATTGGATCTGGGATTGCAGGAGCACAGCTGCAAGAAGTGGGAGGTGCAACCTGGAGTCTTAGAGTGGTATATGGATGTGGTGGTGGTGAGAGAAATGATGCCATGAAAAAAGTAACAATTTATTTACTTCAAATGTCATTCCCTTTTCTCTCTACTGTTGCAGTGCTGAGTAATATATTGTAGACTATGACGTTTATCTTAGCTGCTGGAAGAAACACAGCTGGCCTGGACAGCCTGCCACACCTGCTCTTATATCATCAAGGTTAGGGAATTTCCATTGCCCATTGAAGCATAAATGAACAATTGTTACACAATTACATTTCAAACAAGTTAGAGATTTAATAGTTCAAATGCGAGTACAGAGACAGGGGAGGAGCTTGGCCTAAAATAGCCAAGTGGTTATGGTACTGGGCTTGTAACCCCAAGATCAAGAGTTCAAATCTCACAATGGCAAACTATGAAACAATGTAACTTCATCTGAAACAGATGGAAACGGGTTTGTACTCGAAAGAGTTACAGAGACAGGGGAAAGAGGAAACAACAAAAGTGAAGGTCCATGAGAGGGTAGAAGGCAGGAGTAATTATAAGGGCAAAAGGTATTTTAAAGCGATGACACTAAGGCCATTGCTGAGCAGCAAAAGGAGAAGGTCAGGGGGGATAAAGGGAACACAACAAAGTGTGAGATTGGAAAGTGGGTTTGGTCAGAAAGAAATAAAAGGATGAAGGATCCAGAGGGGCATTGGTATACAAGATCTGTTGAAACTTTAATCCCTTGACATCTAAAAATGAAGAATATTTTTATTAAAGCTTTGGATGAGATGAAGGATATAATGGAACAGCAGAACAGGAAACTCTGAAAGAAAGTGTGAGTTGATGCTTCTGAAAACAGAGCTCGAGTGTGCTCATGGGGCGGCATGCAGAGTTGAGCATGGATCTCAGAAATCCTTTGTCTATTTACCCATCAAATCTTCCTTTAAATCCCTTTGCTCCAAGGAGAACACCCTCAGTTTCTCCAACTTAACCTTGTAGTTAAAATCCCTCAATCCCAGAACCAATCTCGTAAATCACCTCAGCACACTCTCAAAAACCCTCACATCCTTTTCAAAGTTTGGTGACCACAACTGGACACAGTCTAGTTGTGGCCTAAACAGAGCTTTATAAAGGTTCAGCATAACTTCCCTGCTTTTGTACTTGATACTTCTATTTATCAAGTATCCATATACTTTACCAATTACTCTCTCAGTATGTCTTACTGCCTTCAAAGACCTATGCACATGAACCCCTAGGTCCCTCTATCCCTGCACTCTCTTTAGGACTGTGCAATTAAGTTTATATTGCCTCCCCTTCTACCAAAATGCAGCACCTTGCGCTGCCTCACAATGCCATTTGCCATGTCTGCCAAGTCTGCCATCCTTAATCCTGTTACAGTTAATTAGTATCACCCTCAGTGTTTGCTACACTTGCAAGTTTGGTATCATCGGCAAGTTTTGAAATTTTACTCTGTATTCCAATGTCCAAATCATTTATATACATTAGGAAAAGCAGTGGTCCAAGCACTAAGCCTTCAAGAATACCAGTTTCTATCATCCTCCAGTATGAAAAACAACCATTTAGTGTGACTTACACCATTTTTAAAATCTAAGCTGACACTGACCGCACTATTCCATAAGCTTCAATTTTATTAACCAGCTTTTTATGTAACACATTGTCAGACACTTTCTTAAAATCCATATAGACAACATAAACTGCGTTCCCTTCAACAACCTTCTCTGTTACTTTATCAAAAAATTCAGTTAGATTAATCAAGCATGATCTGCCTTTTATAAATCCATGCTGGCTCCCCTTAATTACCTCAAACCTCTCCAAGTGCCTGTTAATTTTTTTTCTGCCTGATTATTGTTTCTAAAGCCTTACCCACCACTTCAGTTAAAGTGACTGCCCTGTAGTTACTAGGATTGTCCTTGCACCTTTTCTTGAATATGACCACTCTCAAATCATCTGGCACTTCCCCGTATCAGGAAGTTTAGAAGATTGTGGCAAGCCCTTCCACTATTGCCACTCCACTGTCTGTAACAACCTCGGATGCAAGCAATCTGGACGAGGCAACTTATCTACTCTGAGCACAGCCAGCCTTTTCAGTACATCTCATCAATTTTCACCCCATTCATTACCTCTACCATCCCAACTTCCACCCATATTGTGTCAGCATCCTCTTCCTTCGTAAACACCAATACAACACACTGATTAGGTATTCTAACCTGTGCCTCTAAGCATATATCACCCTTTTTAACCCAATAGGCCACACCCTCCCTCTTATTACCCTGGTAGAACATTTTTTGTGTTCCCTTTATGTTAACTGCCATTCTATTTGAAATTCTTTCCTTGTCAGTATTATTTTGTTCTTCACTTCCCCGCCCAACTTATTGTATTTGGCCTGGTTCTTGCTTGAAGAGTTCACCCGATATGAAACAGTATTGTTTCATCATAACCTCTAACTCCCTCATCATCCAATGAGCCCTGGCTTTGATTCCCCTAACATCTTCCTTTGTTGAAATGTACCTAGCCTGGTACTGAAGTATCCCTACCAGAAAGGTCACACATTGTTCCATTACAGTTTTTCCTGTCAGTCATCCCATTGAGGTTAGCCTTCTTGCAATTTAGAAGTTCTATTTTAGATTGTTCCTTGCTCTTTTCCATTACTAATCTAAACTTTATGATATGATGATCACTCTTACACAAGTATTCTCCCATAGAAACTTTGTCTATTTCTCAGCATCATATCCAGCAATGCCTTTCTAGTTGGGCGGCAGAGAGCATACTAATCAAGGAAGTTCTCCTGAATACATTTCAGAAATTCTTCCCCCCTCTTTCCCCTTACTCCAGCATTATTCCAATCGATATTTTGTTGAATAAAGTCCCCCAGTATCACCACTCTATAGTTTTTGGAAATCTGTGATTTTCCTGCAATTTTGATCCTCCATCTCTTTCGCATTATTTGAAGGCTGCCAGTAACGTTGTCACACTCATCATGCTTCTCAACCCTAACCAAATGGATTTTGTTCTGACTCCCTCAAGGACATCCTCTTTCTAACACTACAACCTCACCTCCCTTCTTCAGTTCCCGATCTTTTCGGAACACTTTATATCTTTGGATATTAAGCGACCAGCCCTCATAATTTTTAAACTACATTTTCATTATTGCCACTACATCATATTCCCTTCGTGGCTACTTGTTCTTGTAGCTCACCAACCTTACTCACCACATTATTCACTGTGCCTTTGTATTCCTGATCTTGCTCCTAACTAATATGATACTGCTTTCTTCTCTAGTACTTTTCAACACTCTCACTTAGTCCTCCTTTCTACTGGTGCTGGCACCCATTCCATTGCCAGTTTAGTTTAAACCCCCCCCTAATCACACTAGTGAAGCTCTCCATGTCCCAGTTCTATTGCAGTGTAATCCTTAACCTTTTGCCTCAGAACTGGTCCCAATGCATCAAGAATCTGAAGCCCTCTCCTATACCATGCCTCAAGCCACATTATGATTCCATCTTATTTCTACTCTCGCTAACACATTGCACTAGCAGTAATCCAAAGATTACTACCTTCAAGGTCATATTTTTTAACTTCTACCTTAAACTCCAGGAAATCTGACCATAGAACCTCAATACCTGCCCTCTCTATGTCGATGTTGAGTACTGTGCCTTGTTCTTTACTTATTTTTTTCCTGAAATGGCCTAGCTTTATTATATCTGTTATTTTTCCTCTCTTGGGAGATTAGCTGATGGGATGAGGAATATTGGGACGGGACATGATAGATCAATTGGTCTTTTTTATGTCTGTCTTTTTCATGTGTGTCTTTTTCATATTTTTTGTATTTGATGGTCAGGAGGTGACAATACAACTTTTCTCTCTTTTATTGGCATCTGACTCCTGTGACCCACTAGCAATTGTTTTACATTAGCCAGTAAACTGGCAGTTGAATACGGAGGACAGCAGGAATCAAGCCTGGAAGGTAGATGTCAAAAACTACCTAGAGACACAAATGAGGGGGAAGTAGGACACCCAGGCCGACTTCAGGTCTGGTCGAGTTTGGGGATAAAGCTGTGAGTTGGAGACAGAATGCATGGTAGCTCCAGCCATTACGGGAAATCAGCCAGTATGTGGGCCAGCAAATCAACAGCAGCACAAACTTTGTTACACAGCAAGTGGTTAGGATTTGGAAAGCACTGCCTGAGAGCACAGTGCAGGCAAATTCAATCGGGGCTTTTAAAAGGAAATTTGATAACTATATGAAGAAAGAACATTTGCAGGGCTATAGGGAAAAGGCAGGGGAGTTGGGCCAGAGAGACAGCATGGACATGACATGCCAAACTGGCTCTGTGCCATTACCATTCTATGATTCAATGAATCCCTCGTTGCTTAAAAATATTTTTCCCCCGTAATCTCTGGTTCTTTTGTCAGTCATCTTAAATCCAACCCTTTACCTATTGCTAAAAGTTTCTCTTTATTTCTTTTATCTAAAGCCTTAATGATTTTAAACACTTCTATTACATCTCCTCAAGTTTTCTCTACTATAAGGAGAACAATCCTAGCTTCCCCAGTCTACCCATGTAACTGCAATCCCTCATCCCTGGAACCATTCTAATAAATTCTCAGAAGTAGTTGGAAAATCATGCAGAGCACAAGTCTGAATTTCTGATACGTATCCCTAACTGAACGAGTCTGTCCACCAAGAGTACGAAATCAGAAGATTGTCCCGTTATTGCAGCCTTCAAATATCATTTGCTCTCGCATTACAAAGAAACCTGATTCAGCAAAATGCACTTATTGCAAATTGTATTCTATCAGGAACAATCCAAAAGAGTTGCATAACTTACTCTGCAAAGGAATCCTGGGCTTTTCCACACTTTCCACATGTTTGAGTAAGCAAGTATTAAAAAATTTTATCTCATTTAGGAATTTTGATTCTTCCATCCTGGCCTTTCTCGCATCCTTCGAGGCCTGTGTCATCATTACCATATTCCAGGGATTCTGACTACAAGAAAATTGTACAGTCTAAATGATGTTTTCAGTTAATATTAGCCCAACTTCATGCAGCATCAGCAAATCCTCAAACCATACATCAAAACGTATTTTATTATTGGCAGAATTACTAGCAAAGGTGAAAAAAACAAATAGGTAAAAACCAGAAGAATAAAATGATAAAACTCAATATTAAGCTGTAGGTGCATTGAGGCTGAAATTTATTTAAGATGATACAAGATAGCGGCAAAGAGTGATGAAATATTCACTAGTGAAGCCTACAGCTGAATCACTATCTTACCTACACTTTCCTCTTCTCGCCTTGGCAGGCCTGCCACTGGCTGCTCCTTCCTCGCCTCTAATGCAAGTTGTGATGGTGGTGGTGGTGGTGGTGACGGAGGGGGCAGATGTGGAGGGAGAAACTGGACCTCTGTTGGGTTTCCCTCTCGCCCATGATACTGCCACTCCATGGGGCTGCCACGTGAAAGACAGAGGTTGAGGCTTGAAGTGCCTGGGTTGAGCAGTGTAGTGATCTGTTACTGCTCGAACAGCTCAGAGGACACAAATTGAAAATCCCACATTGTGGTTTGAAAATTTGAATTAAGATCTTTGTAATCCGGAAAGTAAAAGCTGGTATCAGTAAAAGGGAATGATGCTGTCAGTCAAATGTCCTCAAGGGAGTGAAAGCAGTCATCCTCACCCAGTCTGGTCTCTGTGTCACTCCAGTCCCCACCAATGTGGTGGTCTCTTAGCTTCCCTCTGAAGTGACCTAGCAACCCACTCTGTTATATCAAACTGCTTAGCACCATCAGCCCACGTTTTCTCTAATTTTTGTTTTTCCCAGCCTACTTGAAATTGAATTGGTATCTTTAAGGTGTTTTGCACAGCAGCATTAACAGACCCAAGGTCCCCCTTGTAGAGGCAGAACACTTTGTATTGACCTTAACTCTCTCTACCTGACTGCTCCTGATTACCTTTCCAATATGCTAATCTTCTGGTAGCTCTAACTGCCAGGCAATGGCAGACTCTCACTTGGTGATGAGAATCACTTGGCAAAAACTGGATGAACTTTCAGAAATCAGAGAGGGTGTGGCAAACCACGCTGGATTGTCAGCAAGTCGCCTGGAATTAAGAACTGATTCACGGAGGTTTCCATGAGAAAGCTGGGAGAAATAAGTTCAGGCTCAGCTGGTGACTGCTACAGTTCATTCTTTCCAGCCTGCTTTCTGACCTGGGCAGCTGCTCTCACAGCCAGCTCCTGTCCACACATGGCCAGTTCACTCACAGAATAGAGCAGTGATCATGTTAAAGAAGGCTGTAGGTTTCAGCATTGAAGTCTGAAAGCCTCGAATATCCAGAGATACTGGTGTTCAGACAAGTCAAGACAGCTTATCCTCTGTAAACTCTCTATTAGGAGGTCTCACCTTCTTGGAGTTGGATCTCTGTGCCTATCCCCTCTGCCCCGTGGAGTAGCATGGGCTGGGTTTTATGTTTCTTGACGGGGTAGGGGATGCTGAATGGATACTAAGTTAGCTTTCCTGCCATTGTCGAATCAAGCGATGGACAGCCAATTAGTGGTCCTCTGGCAGGATGGCAGCCAATTATCAGTGTGAAGAGGGGGGTGGGGGGGTGCTTTTGGCAGGCTCCAAAAAGCTAAAAATATGTTTAAAAAAACCTTCCCGATGCTGATTCCTTCAACAACAGAATCTCCTGGTGCATTCTGCCGTGGAATCTGCTGCTACATTCTGCCATGTCCCCAGTGATGGTCCTTTTCTTCCACCCTTTTGCCTCCTCATAATAGCTGCTGTGAAACACTCCCAAACCTTTTCATGTCCGAAACCCAAAAAATTGCAGACGATCGGGTCATTAACAAGCTCAATAGCTTGTTAATTAGTAATTTTAAAATGCCGGGTGGGCTTTCAATTTGCGTGCCTGCTTGCTGTCCATAATTTCAGAAACTGGAGTGATGTCGTCGTATTGCCGGCACATCATCAGCAGGGTGCGGGGAGACAGCCTGCCTGGTTTGTGGTCATAAAATTGTGACTGAGGAGAAGACAGCTGCTGCTGGTGCTGTTCCTGCTCCTACTAGTGTTGCTGCACCTCTTGCTCTTCATCAAGATGAGTGAAGTTCAAGACAGGTGAACTGATTTCTAAAGATGTTGGCAAATGCCCATCAAACACTGAACGCACTCTCTGAGGAGTGTTGTGAGAAGCAGTCTCCCACCTGGCCATGACTGAAGCTTTTCAGTCTCATTGATCAAAGGCTTCCCAGCCTGTTAACTTCACTGAAGAAGGGAGCTTTCTTACTATGCACTCACATGATTGACCTTGGTGAATTGCTGACAGCTCAGAAAATAGATGCACTAACTCAATGGCTGATTCAAACATGTTAATTACCTATTTGTATATGATACTTACCCAACAACTCCAAGATGATTCCCCATTCAACTCCAATCCCACCATGATGAAACACAGAAGAAGGCGGGGTGATGTCAGGATTCTGACCCAACATGGCTTTTAGGGGATTTAACTCGCTGCACACACCTGAACCCACCTCCTCTTGCTCATTACAATTTCTCCCTGCATCATTCCCAGTTTTCAATCAGAGAGAAGTTTTGAATGTGCTTTAACTACAGATAGTGTTTCACATCCAACGAGAGTTGGCAATCCTAATATTGGGCAAACTGACAAGAAGCAAAGGGCAGATATGGAGCTAGACTTAGGAATTCGTTAAATCAACATTAGTTGCACACTTCAGAACTCTTTGGTCTGAAAATAGGGCCCTTTGAGAACACAAACAAATGTTTTGAGTTTTGTGCATGGAATTGAAGGAAGATTTGAAACTCCCTGTTACCATGAATTCCTACACTGCCACCTCTTATGAAATGGCCACTTTCAATGCTATTTGTACTTCTGAGATTGCAGCGACAGCAAGCCAACAAACGATGGTCAGTGCTTTCTAACACCAAAAACAACAAGGCCTCAATGATGGTACAGGACACCCACAAAGTCTCATGTTGCTCAAACTGCTCTATCCTGAGAATGGAGTGGCCATGTACATGGAAGCTGGCTGGGGGGCCACCCATACCCCTCATCCTCCTCCCCCAAGAACCTAGCCCCATCACTTGATCTGACACACACAACCACCAGCTCAGATACTGGCATTGCACATAACTTGTAGGCTAGCACAATGTTCAGATCAGTATGTAATGAGTTACCCAGACATGAGTTTATGTATCAGCTCACATGACAGTGAAATTGCAGATGAGTAGGGTTGCTTCAAATGTCAATGGGATGGCATACAGGGGAGCACTGAATGGACACATGCACCAAGATGCTGGGTACAATGATTGGCCAGTCACAGCCTCCCATCACTGTTAAAGAGCATGGAAGAGTCCAGCTCCAACTTGGCAAAGACTTGCCCCCTCTGTGGCCTCTGCCCCATTATGCTGTCATCCTGCAGACCCAGAGGTAAAGTCTGGGCTTATCTGTTGCTGCCTTTGTGTGGACAGGTTAGATACTGCCCTGTGAGGATGCGGCAATACTCTCTGGCAATTTCAAAATCTCACACTCCATACTACTTCCAGACATTTTACAATGGAAACTTTTTAGAAAATATTTTATGTGCTTGGGTGCCTGACTTTTTAAATAAAACTAGTTTAGTGTTCACCTTACAGCTTCATGCACATGCGTTGGTCAAATTTAAGATCCTGTTTGGGCTGTGTGACAATAAGGTAGTGCTGAATCAATGTCTTTCAGTACATGAAGGGGACACACCTGCTTTCACCCTTATCCTCAAAGAATGTCATGCAAGGCTGTGCAGGAAGTGGCCAGCAGCATGGGCCACACACGAAAAGCAGTGCAAGACCTCCGTCCCGACACTGCACAAACCAAATTTGTGCCCTTTAACTCGTAGTACCGAGTGATACCATATATCATGCATTGACCTAAAGGCTTTACATTGACACAAACTGTAGTGTAATCTGAGCCTAAAGTTCCCCAAACCAAATTTAAGCAAGTGATGCAAGAGCACCGCAGAAAGTAAACTTGTACTGCTTCAACTTAACACTGACCACAGTAAAAGTGCAACTGGTGTGAAGTTTAGAACTTTCCCAAGTGCTCGAATGTTTGGCTTATTGCAGAGATAATGGCCTCCATGTTCTATTTTTCCTCAGTAACCAGTGTAAATAAGTGAAGTGGTCAGGTCAAGGACAATTTTCTTTTTAAACAATATCCACATGTATTTGCTTGACATTATTATTTTTAATGGCATTTATTACTTACAATTTGAACTGATCAGATATAGAAAGGACATTTTTCACCCTAGATGGCTGCAAATTGACTGCATGATTCATCATGTGGCTGCAGTGCTGAATCACAGCCAGGTAATAATGCTGCTTTGACTTTCTTCAACCACCTATTTTTAAAAGATTTTAAAGACAAAGATTAGGAAGTCTGCACCTCAACACTTTTATTGTTAAATGACAGAAGATTTAATGATTAAAGCACCAAATATATAACATCCAAGTGATAATTAACCTCATGCAATTCTTCACACATGGTTAGGAATTCAAGGAGACATTCATAGACAGAAAGGTTAGTTCACAAATTATTATTGCTGGAATGTTAAATAGACTCAAAGTAGATGGTTTGATATTGAGGAGGAGTTGCAGCTTCAATTACCCTAATTTCCTACTATATCTTCGAGTTTGGTCTGAATTTGATTTCCAAGTGAAAGGCACTTTGTCCACATGTGTTAAGGTGAAGTGGACAATCCTCACCCAGTCAGTTAGTTTCAATGGTTTTTCACTTTATCGCGTGGAGCTGTCCATGTACCCGGTCCAAAAGTATGACAACATATGGCATTATCCTAATGCACCTGTCTTTCCCATACTAAGGAAATGCTTCAAGTTTTCTAAAACTACATGTTTATATATTTATCATGTGACCTCTATCTGCAGCATTAGGCACAAAAGAAAGCTAATTGCATGCTCAGATTTGATGTAACAGCAAAATGTTTTAATCAACTTCTAACCTGCAATCAAGGACCTTCCCTCAATTGAAGTTGACAATGGGGAAGCATTTCCCTGCAAGTTCTCTCGATCACCACCATAACTTTGGCTGAAGAGTAACAGGAACTCTGGAAACCAGCATAACCCTAACCACACAACGATGTATTAAACCTCATTTTGTGTATTATTTAGCTCTTCCAATGTATGTGCTCACACCTTGTTATATCCAATTCAATGAAAGAAAATGTTTGGACATGAATATAATATATTCCAGACTTCTGGGAGAAGGAAGTTTTCACTGGATTAATTTTGTTTAAAACGTGTGCTTTTTGACTTAAGCAGTTTAACTTAACCTTAAACAAATATAAATATTCCTATTTTGATATCTGAAGGTTGACCTTCAAATTGGGAGCAAATTGTGTGCTGTTAGAGACAGTGAATGGAAGCTTATTTTCTTTGGCTACCTTTATGGGTTATGGTTTCCAAAGAGTCAGCAAAATTACAACTTTCAATTCTGAAAGTTATATGTTGATATAAATGTACCATGTGGTGTTACTGGGCGATACTGACCAGGAAAATCTCAGGTCAATCCCCAACTTGTGGTGACTTAGCTGATTTCAACCTCAGATGTAAAAAATTTAGGGCAGGATTTTTCATTTGACGGGGCTTCCCGCCCCACCACCCGAATGTTAGTAGGGAATGCTTCCTTGCAGCCATTTAATGCTCCAAGGAGTGTTAATTGGCTGGAGGTGAGAGAGCTGTCGGCTAATCTGATTAGTCAGCGGCTCTGTACTGGGGCCACAAGCAGTTTCCAGATTCTAAGCCCTGGAGTCCAGGATCAGGTAAGTGCGGAGATTCTCAAAACAGGGAAGGGAGATGAGGGGATGGGAGAAACAGAACAGAGGGGGTCTTGATCAAGAAACCAAAGAGGGAGCACCTGCAAAGGGGAGGGGTGCATCAATGTGGAAAGGAGGCCTTTGAGGGAGGTGCCTTCCTTCCTGCCCGAGGCCCAAGCAGGATGACCTGCTGGTCATCCACCCCAACCCATCCTTGAACTCTTCTCGCCTGCCTCAAAATTGGTAAGTGGCCCTTAAGTGGCCAATTATTGGTCACTTAAGGGTCTCAATTGGGGCAAGGGTGGGCCACCCTAGGCTTTGCCCGTCCCTCAGTAATATTGTGGACAGATCAGGGGCGAGTTGGTGGGAAGGTCACCTGGGGAATTTTACGAGCGGTCCCACCTGCAAACCCACTGGCCAGGATTGCCCACCCGCCGATGTGTAAAATGACGCGGGATGACGTCGGGCAGAACTCCCGACGTCACTGCGCCCCATTTCAACTTTCAAGTAGGCCATTGACAGAGTCATTAAAGTAATTAATGGAACTGCCTGTCCAACCTTAAGGTTGGTGGGCAGGCTAGGAGCCCTGGTAGGCATTAGAAAAAGCATGAAAACTCATCCAAGGGCAGGATGAGGTTTTATGTAGGTTTTAAAAAATGTAATTAAATTGTATTTTAAAGTGATGGACATGTCCCAACTTGTGTGACAGTGTCACATGAGGGGACATGTCAGGGAATTTTTTTTTTCTATTTTTTCCGATTTTTTATTGTAGAGCCGATCTCTGAGGCAGCACTTAGCCTCAGGGAGATGAGTGCACTCTTTCGTGCACATGTGCGAAAGAGCGCGCTTTCGGCTCAGGGAATCCCCCCCCCCCGTCCGTATGGATGTCACGCTGGGCGAGCCTTAATTGGCCTGCCCACATAAAAGGAGCACCCTTAACTTCTCCCCTGATGGGGGTAAGTTCTGTCCACAGGATGGAAACTGTAAAATGCTGACCTCAAAATTGCAAATTCCAGAAACTGGAAATAAAAACAGAAATTGCTGGAAAATTACAACAGGTCAATCAGCAATTTAAAAAAAAATATGGGTTTTGATGCATTGCATGAAAACTGAAGACTGAAATGTGACCAGCTGTTGGAGTTCTTGTAGGAGATGCCACATATTGTGTTAGGGAAAAATCGATGGAATGCATGGGAAGGTTGGGGGAGAAGAGGGGAGTTTCTGAAGTGCATTCAGCAGAATTTTATTCAACCGGCTCAACAAGGGAAGCGGCATTGTTGGATCTGATTCTGGGGAATAAGGTGGGTCAAGTGGATCGAGTGTCAGTAGGGGAAAATTTAGAGAACAGTTGTATTTGACTTATAAGGTTTTGGTTATTTATGGAAAAGGATAATGGGTAATCTAGAATAAAAATACTTAATTGGAGGAGATCCAATTTCATTGTGTTAAGAATGGGAGATTTATAGGATAGGTTTTCTTTGATCTTTCATGTGGTGTGTGTGTCACTGGCTAAGCCAGCATTCATTGCCCATCCCTAATTGTCTTTGAGAAGGTGGCTTCTCAGCAAAACCACACTCCATGAAAGAATAAAAAAAATTCAACGTAAAACGAAACATGAGACTTCTTACTAGTTCTGCACAGCGATAAGCTAACGTGGCCTAGTTGCCATAGGGACCAGGGTCCAGGTTGAGTCCTATTGAGACCGAAGTGCCGGATTTAACCTGAACACAAAAAAGAAGTGGCTTTGTGTAGGTTTACAGACTCTCAGCTTTACTGATTCAGAGACCCTGAACAGAGAAAGATGTTGCAAGGTAAAGATACAAGAAAGTGACTGCTGAGAGGGCAGGATGCTGTTGGGAGCATGTCCTCTGGTTGAAGGGATGGAAGCTGCAGAGATTTAAGGGCACTGCAAGTTTTGCCCTCACATGGCCTGGAGATGGAAAGACCACAATGGGTCTTGCTGCTGGAAACTGATTTGGGGATTCCAGAAAAACGAGAGAAATTATTTGCGACAAGACACTGGACATTGCGACTCAACAAATTGGGAAAATGTAAGCCCATTGGAAGCTGAGAGTAACCTTAGACTGGTTCCTGTAAAGGCTCAATTCCGTAGAGAGTGCAGTGTAACTAATATACTTCAGTACAATTTTTCTCTTTACCCTCTCTTCTATTGTCATGCCTGCTTTCACTTCTCCCCTCTCAAGTATTCTGCCCTTCCAATTCCCCACCACAACCCTTCAGTACTTTTCAACCTGCCTGCACTCAGACTTGATGTTACTCTTAGATAAGCCTACAGTTTTATTCTGACTTTCTCTTGGCATCCTGGGTGTCCTTGTACACCAATCACTGAAAGCAAGCGTGCAGTGCAGCAAACAGTTAGGAAGGCAAATGGTATGTTGGCCTTCATTGCGAGAGAACAGTGAGTACAGGAGCTGAAGCTGTACAGGACCTTGGAGAGACCACACCTGGGGCAGAATTTTGCACTTGTTGGGCAGGCTCGGTGGGGGTGGTTGGAAAGCCAACTGCCACCCGCGATCGGGGCCAGACCGCGATTTCATGCTGGTGGGCCAATTAAGGCTCGTTCAGCGTAAAACGAGAGCGGCAGTGCTCACCACAGCCTGTGCAGGCTAGGAAGGAGAGCAAGCGTGAACTTCGCGCATGCGCACAAGTGAGCGCTTGAAAATCTCCGAGGCACAGAGCTGCCTCAGGGAGATGAAGAGTTTCAAAAATGACAAATAAATATTTTAAAAATGTAACAAAACATGACCCCTTATGTACCTTCTCATCTGACAGAGCCACATGTTATAAATGAAATTATTAAAAATTTATTTTATTTTTTATTGGATGTTAAAAACCTCATCCCACCTTTGGATGAGTTTTGCAAAAAAATACAAAGGTCGCTTGGCCTTTCTGCCAACTGTAAGGTTGGACAGGCAGCAGAAAATTTAGGTTAATTATCTTCTTAATGGCCTTAATATGCCTTTTAATTGTCAGAGGGCATGCTGCCCACTCCCACACGTGCCCGCTGGCCGAAATATCGCACAACTGCATGTTGATATCGGGATGCTCGCCCGACGTCAACGCACGTCATTTTACACTCAGAAACTCATCTGAGGGTCAAATGAAAGTGTGATCATTGTCTTGTTATTTTGATCCAAATCACCTGTTGGAAAGGTGAACGTCCTGAGAGTTGGACGCACGAAGTCAAACCTTAAGTTTCCTGTCTATGCCCATTCTGCGTGAGGCCCCATGTAGCCAAAAGGGCATTGCAAAATGTAAATAGAAATACTTGGAAAAACTCAGCAGGTCTGGCAGCATCAGCAGAGAAGAAAAGAGTTGACGTTTCGAGTCCTCATGACCCAGTTCTGTTGAAGGGTCATAAGGACTCGAAACGTCAACTTTGTTCTTCTCCGCCGATGCTGCCAGACCTGCTGAGCTTTTCCAGGTATTCTTGCAAAATGTACCTACTCTATAGTCTCTTTCAGCCCTGTGCATTGCCAAATCCAATAATTTCAGAGCTGATTGTGCGACTACTATCCAAGGAAAAGCCAGAGAAACATCACACAACACCAACAGGAAATCAATTCGCAAAAGTCGACAGGAAAACATTCTCACAAATGGCCTCGGGGCAATAGCCCTGCAGAACACTGGTGGAAATGACTAACACAAAGCTCAAATAAGTCGACAGAAAATTCTCCAGCAAATCACGACTGCGTTTGCAACCTACCGAATAAACCGTACAAATCTGGGCTACGGAAGTAATCAAGGTGAATAATACATTTACCATGAAATGTGACACATCAGCTGAGCTACATTCTGGGTAGGGAGGGGCCGGGAATTATTACTTTGCATTCCATGAAAAATTTCCGAAGTCAAAAAAGGTCTAAATAAATGAAGCTTATTCACCAAAATTGTTCCCCCTGTCAATTTCCACGTTTGCTGCATTAAATATGGCTATGATTTATAAAGGTGGATAACAGGAGCTGGTTAAAAAGCCCCACTCCACACCCCGCAGTTTCCCACCCCTCTGCAATTGGAGTACTAATCAGCGGAATAACCAAAGAAAGCTGGTTTAGACATTATTAAATTACTTCCTATTTAAATGGAATAATCAGAAAAGTCAGTGGCGCCTTTCATGTAACTTTGGGTGGAAGTTCCACCTTGTCCCGGTGTCAGTCTGCTCTGCTCCCGGTTCTCCACACCACCAGACCCGGCTCTCTGCTGCTGATCTCGGCGCCGCTCACACTCGGATCTCCTCCCTTAGCATCAACATGACCCTCGGTCTTCTTGCTGACCTCTTCAACACGCTCCGGCGCCGCTCGAAAACGAAAAAGCTTTTGTTCCCGTATCTAAACAATTAAGAAGTCTCTAACATTTTCCAGGATTGCCCTACTCTGTGTGTACGTGGGGAGTAATTATGTGGGGCCAGCTCCTATTCCACACAATTTGCCCCGGTTAACCCAGCAAACGCAATAAGCACCACCCTTGTGACGTTTCAGGGGGCTGCTGTTGCTGAAATTTTGTTTTGAAATCTCGTGTATACCTAGAAATATACTTGGTGCACATCTTTTACTTCAGGCAGAAGTATAGTGGAGTGAGCTGGAAGGTTCTGTTGCTGTTTGGTTTTTAGGATTCATTGTGGTCAGGGCTCAAATGCATAAACAGAAAAAGTTGGAAATAACAAGCAGGTCAAGGCAGCATTTGTGGAGGGAGAATCTGTAGGAATTGAAGGTATAGCCTTTCACTCCTTTCAAGTGAAGCAGCATCTCACTTGCACTTCCCTCAATTTAGTCTACTGCATTTGTTGCTCCCAATGCAGTTTCCTCTACACTGGAGAGACCAAACGCAGACTGGGTGACCGCTTTGCAGAACTTTTGGTCTGTCCACAAGCATTACCCAGACCTCCCTGTCGCTTGCCATTTCAACACTCCACCTGCTCTCAAGTTCACATGTACATCCTTGGACTGCTGCATTGTTCCAGTGAAGCTCAACACAAACTGGAGGAACAGCACCTCATCTTCCGACTAGGCACTTTATAGCCTTCCAGACTGAATATTGAGTTCAACAATTTTAGATCATGAACTCTCTCCTCCATCCCCATCCCCTTTCCAATTTATCCCCCCCTTTTTTTTCCAATAATTTATATAGATTTTTCTTTTCCCACCTACTTCCATTATTTTTAAATGTATTTCCATCCATTGTTTTATCTCTACCTTTTAACCTTTTTCGATTCCTTCACCCCACCCCCACTAGGGCTATCTGTACCTTGCTTGTCCTGCTTTCTACCCTTAATTAGCACATTCCTTAGATAATATCACCATCTTCAACACCTCTTTGTTCTTTTGTCTGTGACATCTTTTGGTTATCTCCACCTATCACTGGCCCTCTATCCAGCTCTACTTGTCCCACCCCCCTTAAACCAGCTGATATTTCACCTCTCTTCTATTTTTACTTAGTTCTGTTGAAGGGTCATTCGGACTCGAAACGTTAACTGTGCTCCTCTCCGCAGATGCTGCCAGACCTGCTGAGTTTTTCCAGGTATTTTTGTTTTTGTTTTAGCCTTTCCTATTGCCCGTCAGGGGGTCACGTGATTGTTCTTGGAGACTCTGACCAATGAGCCCTAAACCAAGGGGGGCATAGCATTCTGGTCAAGAACCTGGTTCAAGCATGTAGCTCCTGAAGAGCTCTCCTTAATAAAGTTATCTATTCACGTAGAAACCTATCCAGTATGTCGTCATACATTTGGGACAAATGTAAAATAGTGTCGATGTTGCACCTCACCCTGTGAATTTGAGTACATTAGATCTTAAGGAAAAAAAGAAAAGTCATGCCACTCTTCAGCAGAATCGATCCATACGATGTGACTGTGGAGGATTGGAGCCAGTATGGTAGAGCGCTTTGGTTTTTATTTCGTGGCAAACAAAATTACCACGGAGGAGAGGCAGAAAGCAATCCTTTTGAATGTATATGATGGCAAGACATCCAATCTCATGCACAATCTGACCGACCCTAACACGCTCAATTCTAAGTCCTTTAACGAATTAGTAGACCTTGTGAAGACGCATTACCAGCTGAAGCCATCAGTAATAATGTAGAGGTTAAGTTTAACTCCAGAGTAAGGGCCCTGGGAGAGTCCATCGCAACTAATGTAACAAAGTTGAAGCAGTCGACTGAACACTGTGACTTTGCAGACACAATCAATGATATGCTGCGGGACCGATGAGTTTGTGGAGTTCACAACGACTCCATTCAGCACTGTTTACTCACAGAAATCGACATCGATTTGAAGCATGCTGGAAATAGTGTTAGCCATGGAAAGTGCTGCGAGAGACTCTCAGGCTTTACAGAACGTACAACGTGGCGCTGTTCTTCATGTGGGGCGGGAACTTATCACTGGGAGTGGCGCGAAAACCTGAGACACTCCAGCAAAGCGAGAGGCAATCCCTGCTGCCAGAAAAATGATAAGGTCGAGTGGAAGCATTTCAGCAGTTGACTCCAAGGCTAATCTGTTATAGATGTGGGGGTGACCACAGATCGGACGCCAACAGATTCAAGGAGGCCAAATCCATCATTGCCATCAGAAAGGTCACGTAATAAAGCAATGCAGGGTGAAATCTAAACAGCCCATAAGGCAGCACACCAACATGATTGAAGTGAATAATATAACAGAACCTGAAGCTGCTGGTATTGATCTCTATTCCCAGTACAATGTCACAGCAGTAAAAAATGAACCTATTACCATCACAATGCAAGTGAATGGGGAGCCACTAGTAATGGAGGTAGATATGGGAGCCTCAACCACAGTGGTGGGGCAGCACACATTTAAATACCTAAATGAAGGTACCCAGACACTGAATCTGGAGCGAACAATGGCTCGATTGAAGAAATACACTGGAGAATTCATACAGGTAAAGAGCATCGCCACAGTACCAGTGTCCTATAGGCAACAGACAGCTCCTCTTCCAGTGATCATAGTGACGGGTGAAGGACCTCATCTTCTGAGCCATGACTGGTTACAAAAAATTAAGTTCAACTGGTCTGAAATATTTCACTTGAGAACAGGAAGTGTTCCTGAGCTGCTAAGGAAACAGGACAGCATATTTCATGATGATTTAGGAAAGTTAAAAGGCTTGCAAGCAAAAATATATGTAGATTCTCGGGCAACACCCCATTTCTTTAAGGCCAGACCTGTGCCTTATGCACTCAAGCAAAAGGTGGATGCAGAACTGTGCTGCTTAGAGAAGCTAGGCATCATCCAACCAGTCCAATTTTCAGAATGGGCAGTGCCCATAGTCCCAGTGGTGAAACATGTAGGACTATAAGTTGACCATGAACAAGGCAGCCAATCTAGATAGATACCTTATATCAAAGATAGGCAACTTGTATGCAAAGCTAGCTGGAAGCAAATCCTATACCAAACCGGATGAGCTATGCATACCAACAGCTAGAACTGGATAACACATCTTGAGGATACGTGACCATCAACATGCACAAGGGTCTATATCAATATACTCACCTACACTTGAGTATCATCTGCATGTGCATCTTTGAAAGGACAATGGACAGTCTTATGACTTCCCGAGAAGTAGTAAGATGACGTTATGATCACAGGGTCAGCTGAAGCTGAACATTTGGTCAATCTGGAAGAGATGCTAAGAAGATTCTTAGAAACCAGTGTACAATTAAAGAAAGAGAAATGTACATTCCAAGTGCCAGAAGTTACTTACCTGGGTCACAGGGTGGATGCCATGGGATTGCATCTGGTAGAAGAGAAAGTTAGGGCAAGGGCAACTAGAGTTGGGCAATAAATGTTGGCCCAGCCAGCGACGCCCACATCCCGTGAATGAATTTTAAAAAATCAAAGTGGTGCCCTCCATTCAGTGTAACTGAATTCAAGTCTGGTTGGGCATGATCAATTATTATAGCTGCTCCTTGCCAAATTTGTCAACTGTCTTTGCACCATTACATTTATTAAAAAAGAATCATTGTTGGTCATGGAATTTGCAACAAGAAGAAGCCTTTGTGAAAGTTAAGCTACTACATTCATCATGCCTACTGGTACATTAGGACCCGTCGAAAGAATTGATGCATCTCCTTATGGTGTTGGAGCTGTGCTATCACATAGGATGGAAGATGGATCAGAAAGGCCAAATGACTGTCTCCAGAACTCTCTCTGCTGCTGAGAAGGGTTATTTCCAACTAGAAAATGACAGTTTATCGGTGATATTTGGAGTGAAGAAATTCCACCAGTACTTGCATGGACAACATTCCACCATTGTGTTGGACCATAAACCAGTGAGGATAAGGCCATTCCACCAATTGCATCAGCAAGGATTCAACACTGGGCTTTGATATTATGTGTATGAGTATATCTTTATGTCCTGGTTTGCATATTGCAAATGCAGACACACTCCGTTGTCTACCATTACCAGATATCATTGTACATGCTCCAGTACCACCAGAAGTTGTGCTTGTACTGAATTTCTTGGATTCTTCGCCTGTGTGTGTGAAACAAATTAAGAATTGGACAAACAGATCCAATTTTGTCAAAAGTCCGAGACCTTGTATTGCAAGGGTGGTCTAATTCACCTGCATCTGAAGAGATGAGACCATTCCATGCCCAAAAAAAGTTAAATTGTCAAGATGGAATCAAGAGTCGTCATCCCTTTGCAAGGAATAGAACCACTCTTGACGGAGCTTGATAGTGCACATCCAGGCATATCGAAGATGAAAATGCATGCACAAAGCTATGTCTGGTGGCCAGGCATAGACAGTGACATTGAAAGCATGATCAAACACTGTCTTCATAGTCAGCAACAACAGAAGTTGCCTGTTTCAGCTCCACTGCATCCATGAGAGTGGCCTGGTCAACTCTGGGTTAGACTACAAATTTATTCTGTAGGACCATTCTTAGGTACCATGTTTATATTGATTTCAAATGCGCATTCTAAACGGATGAATGTGTATGACATCAGATCATGGAAATCGAGCACAACTGTTAAAGAGCTGCATCAATGTTTTAGCAGACATGGCCTACCGGAAGTCATTGTTTCAGAAAATGTTACAGTCTTTACCAGCACAGAGTTTCAGAGATTCATGACTTTAAATGGAATCAGGCATTTTAAAACAACAACATAACGTCTCTCATCAAATGGTCTGGCTGAAGGAGCTGTGCAAACTTTCAAATCTGGAATGAAGAGGTTATCCTAGAAACTCTAACTTCCTGTTTTTTTCTCAATTATTCTACGATGCCTCATTCAACTACGGGTTCAATGCCATCTGAATTATTGAAGAAACGTCATCTACGCACAAGGTGACGCCTGGTGTTTCCAAACATAGAGGGGAAGGTAGAGAAGAATCAAGTAATCAAAAATTGAATCACAATATTCATAGCAAAGCTCTAAGATTTATTGTAGGAGATACAGTTTTCATGTGGAATTTTGGAAGTGGACTTGTTGGGTTCCTGGTACAATTGTCTCAGAAACTGGACCTGCATCTTTCCAGGTGGAAGTGGAAGACCAAATTGTTCAAAAACATGTGGATCATCTTAGGAATAGACAGACATTCCAACAACCAGCTATTCCACCTTTAATTAACACCAAACCATTAATCCCTGAGGTGACAGATTGACCTAGAATAGATATGGCTGAGGTCCCTGTAGAATTGCCTACCCCGAACTGCCACTTTATAATGATGTACCTGATGCTGCAGTTCCTAATCATGTCGATCCAGTGGAAGAACCTCAAGTGGTAGAACTACACTGCTCTAAACTAATAAGGAACCCATCTCAAAGACTTAGTCTTTAATCATTGGAGTTGTATATATGTTGTGGGTCATTCAAATGTTCTGTGTAAATAGGAAGTGTAAAAAAACTAAAGTGGGAGGAAATGGAGTAATGAAGGAGTAACCTTTCTTACTGCCTATCAGGGGGTCGCGTGATTGTTCTTGGAGACTTTGACCAATGACCCTTAAGCGCCGGTAATCCGGGGGGTGGGCATGGCTTTCTAGTCAAGCACCTGGTTCATGCACATAGCTTTTGAAGATCTTTCTGTAATAAAGTTATCTGTTTCTAGTGGAAACCTGTCTAATTCATCAAGTCATTACAGAATCAGAAAATGTTTCAGCTCAATAATCTTTTATTAGAACTCTCTGATGCTGCTTGACCTGCTGAGTATTTCAGCAATTTCTGTTTTTGTTTCAGACTTCCAGCATCCAAGGTACTTTGTTTTTGTGTTAGTGCTCAAACTTATATTCATATCGTGCTTTTATAATCTCAGGACATTCCAAAATACTTTGCTGCCAAGAAAGTACTTTTTAAGTGTAGTCATTGTTGTAATGTAGGAAACTGGGCAAGGTCCCATAAACAGCAATGTGATAATGACCAGATAATGTTTGGAGTGTGATGTTGGTTAAAGGATAATTATTGGCTAGAACATTGCTGATCTACAATGCCTGTATCCTTGGGCACATTACTGCATGACAGCAAAACCTGGGCAACTTACACCAATAAAAAACAAAAGCTCAACAGCAGCCAAATGCGGTGTCTACAAAGCATCCTTGCCATTTTGCGGAAAGACAAAGTCACCAATGAAGCAGTTAAGATCGTATTGAATAGTGGAGCATAGCTCACTGGGCTGTATGGTCTACTCCTGTTCCTATCTATTGTTTTCTATCCTTTTCTAGGACAAACATGCCAAGTATGCTACTGCTAATCAAGCATGAGCATGCGCTCAAGATGGAAAATGGCTGTATCCACAAGAACATGCCAATAGACAAGCATGGGTCAGACCAGCAAGAGTCCAAAGCTCCAATTCAAGACTCTGTCAAAAGAGACATGAAAAGCCCTCAACATCAAACATGACAAGTGGGAAACTCTAGCTGACGATCGATACAAATGGCAACATCAGCTGTGGGCAGGGGTTCACAACCATGACAACATGTGGGTTCAGAAGCTCCAAAGCAGCTGCCTGTCCTGGAAACAAGGCCTCAGCAGAAATCACCCTGCACCAGTGACAAGGACAACTTCATGTGTGGCACTTGCTACAGACTTTGCCTTTCTAGAATTGGCTTACTCAGCCATCAAAAGAAGAGCAACAGATGATCTCATCTGACCTCACTATAGTTCTGAGGCTGCATCATCTTTCACAGATGGAAGGATGCCAACTAACTAAGAACACTGGGAAAAACTCTCCCAGTCTTCAAATTAGCAGCATAGAAGCAATTATACCCACCTCAGAGTGGAGAGAGGGCCTTGGTTTAACATTTCATCCAAGGGACAGCACTTTTGGCAATGCAACACTCACTCGGAACTGCATTGGAATGTTAGCCTAGTTTTCATGCACAAGGCTCTGTGGAACTTTGAACTCACAACCTTCTGACTTAGGGGTGAATATGTAACTACTGAGCCAGATACTGAGTCTTCATACCCAAAATAACATTATCTGTACAGGCATGATACAGACACTTAATTTGTCATCAAATACCCTGCAGTTTGTTTAGCAGTTCAGATACCTAAAGTAAAGGCAAAATGAAAATAGCTGGTCAAATGATCAAATTTAGACATGTACTAAAAACAAAAAATGCTAGAAAAGCTCAGCAGGTCCGGCAGCATCTGTGGCTAGTGAACCAGAGTTAACATTTCGAGTCCAATATGACTCTTTGGAACTGAAGAGAGACAGAAATGGGCTGGGTTTTATCCTGTTGATAAAGGAAGGAAGGTCAGATGGAACAAAGAGGTGGTCAGGGATAGATGAAAGGGTGAGAGGGATTAAATTACAAAGATGTCATGGAACAAAGGGCAAAGAAAGTGGGAATGGTAGTTGTAAAGGAACACAGCATTGCCCCAGAGTAGGTGTTAATAGCAGAAGGTCAGCATTAACAGAAAGCAAAATAGCAGAATGTCTTAATAGCAGAATAAAGGTCTGTGCTGTCTGAAAGACAAACATGAGAACAAGATACAGCCTGACACTGGGGTGGGGGGCGGGGGGGGGGATACAAAATGGAAGGCAGAGTTTATGGTCTGAAGCTGTTGAACTCAATGTTGAGTCCAGAAGGCTGTAAGGTGCCTAATCAGAAGGTGAGATGCTGTTCCTCCAGCATATGATAGGTTTCACTGGAACATTGCAGAAAGCCAAGGACATAAATGTGAGCATGAGAGAAAGGTGATGAAGTAAAATGGCAAGCGACCAGAAGGTTGGGATAATGCTTGCGGACTGAATGGAGTTTTTCTGCATAGCAATCATCCGGTCTGTATTTGGTTTCCCTAGTGTAGAAGAGACCACACTGTGAGCAGCGAATACAATAGTCTAAGTTGAAGGAAGCGCAGGTAAATCGTTGCTTCACCTGGAATGAGTGAGGAAGGGGGAAGTAAATGGGCAGATGTTACACCTCTTGCGATTGCATGGGAAGGCGATGAAATGTTGGAGGTGATATAGGAGTGGACTGTCCCTTCAGAATGCTGATGGGAAGGGAGAGGAAAACGTTTGATGATGGCATCATGCTGGAGTTGGTGGAAATGGCGGAGGATACTCCTTTGAATGTGGAGGCTGGTGGGGTGAAAGTGAGGACAAGGGGAACCCCATCATTTTCTGGGAAGGGGTAAGGGCACAAGTGCAGGAAATGAGTCGGACATGGCTGAGGGCCCTGTCGAAAACAGTGGGGGGATAATTCTTGGCTGAGGAGTAATGGAGACATGTCGGAAGAACAGATACAATGGAGGCAGAAAAACTGGGAGAGTGGAATAGAGTCCTTTCAGAAGGCAGGGTGCAAGGAAGTATAGTCGAGGTAGCCGTGGGGGTCAATGGGCTTATAATGAATATTAGCGGACAGTCTATCCCCATAAACAGAGAAGTCAAGGAAGAGAAGTGTTAGAAATGGACCATGTGAAAGTAAGAGAAGGGTGGAAATTGGAAGCAAAATTGATGAACTTTTCCAGTTCCAAAGGAGAGCAGGAAGCAGCACCAATACAGTCCCCAATGTCCCTACAGAAGAATTGTGGGAAGGGGCCGGAGTAGGACTGGAACAAGGAATGTTCTGAAATCCCACAAAAATACAGACATAACATGGGCCCATGCAGGTACCCATAGCCATAGCTTTTCTTGGGAGGAAGTGAGACAGGTTAAAGGAGAAATTGTTCAATGAGAGAACAATTTCAGCCAGGCAGAGAAGGGTGATGGTGGGTGGAGAATATGTTCAGGCCTCCGTACAAGGAAGCAGTGGAGGGTCGTTAGACTGTCCTGGTAGGGGATGAAGGTGTAGAGGAATTGGACATCCATAGTGAAGAGGAGGCGGAGACGAGGAAACTTTTACTGTATTATTGTACTGGTATGGATTCCCAGGTCAGTCATGGGATTGGGATTATATAAATAGTGCAGGCTTGTCCAACTTTCCTGCCGGGGGGGGGGGGGGGGTGGTGCGGGGGAAGCACTCTTCAAAAATTTTCTTACTCAAGGGGCCAATGGGCAAATTTCGGAAAGATAAAAGTTCAGCACAACGTTACACATGAATTTAAAAAACCTGAGTTCTAAAAAGAAATGACTTGCTGAGCAAAAAAAAAAACAATGAGTAATGAATAAAGGTGAGTGTTAGAGTGCAATAGGGGGAAGAGAGTGTATGTTCAGCTAACTCCCAGTCTCGGGGTGCTCACTCACTCACCACCCACTGTGGGAGCAGATGAGAGTGCATGATGGCATGTGTGGGTGAGGGTGAATGAGAACCCTGATATTGGGAATGAGCCAGACTTGTAGACACACTCTGCCCCCACACACATTCTGTCTCTCTGCCTTACACACAAACTCTCACCCATCTCTCTCCCTGACACACACATTACACTCTACACCCCACCCCCCGCCCCCCCCCCCCCCACCCCCAGCACTCACCCACTCTCCCTTCACACTCACTGGGTGGAATCGTACCAGATTTGCACTAAGAACGGTAGCGGGTGGGTAAAAAGACGTTTTACCCGCTGGCCACAATGGTAGCTTTTCATACCATTTCATCCCAAACCCGCCACATTAATTATGCATTCCTGGAAAACACGTCGTTTCCATGGCAGGCAGGCTCTCATTCACCCGCAATGCCATCATCTGGCCACTTCATCACGCCGGGCGCCACATTTAAAGTCCAGCCAAGCTCACATCTCTCACATGCTTCCAGCCTATGACTGTTGCAAAAAAGACATGGCCCTGAAAGGCAAAAAGACTGCAGCCCCCAGATTCAATAAGGCATCCCTTGAGTGCCTTTTGGGCACAGTGGAGGCCCACCGTGATGTCCTCTACCCTGGTCTGGCCGCAAGATGGGCAACAACCTCACTAATCCGGCATGGGAGGTGGCGGCAGCGGTGGTCAGCACCAATACCCAGCAAAAAAGGACAGCCACCCAGTGCTGCTACAGGAATGGTCTCACCCAGTCTGCCAAAGTGATTCAATCTTCTCATCACTCTCAACTTACACTCACAAACCCATTACACATCCACAGAGATCTCACACCCAAGGGACAACATCACTAACTCTCACACACACTCTTCATTAGGCTCACACCCTCTCGAGCTCACATCCACATTCCTGTCCATGGCTCTGCTCACCACACAAACATTCCACGCAGTGTCATGTGTCCTGCTCACACTCCCTCCATCTGTTTTCATGCAGGAGAAGCTGACTCATCAGCAGGGAGAGGTCCCAGACCAGGTGTGAGGTGATCCATATTAGGTCCCTCACTCGCTTTGAGGAGTGTGCCATCGCACTGGTGAGGACATGCATTGTGCCTGCGGTGACGGTGAGGTTGGTGGCAAACACCCTCGTGAGGATCCTGCACCACATCATCCCTCTGTCAATGCAACTGTGAGTGCTCTCTCTCCTGCTTTTGACTCTGCTGCCATGCACTAATTATCTCTACTTTGGTTCACAGGGAGCTCTGCCAAGCGACTGACACTCCCAGCCAGCCAGCCAGTCCCTCAGCTCCAGCCAAGAGGACACCTCCTCTATTGAAGACCTGGAAATAAGCAGCTTGGAAGTCCCATCACAACACTTACCCAAACCCTCCACCAGCGCTGAGACATGCCTCTGTGCAACCCAGATCTAGAACAGGCTCGGTTTCACAACCTGATGGTCACCACATGGACACATGTCCGCAGCAGCAGGAGGCAGGTTAGTGTGAGGCTCCCTGGCACTTGGACAACTGCTGGAGTCAGGCATCTGTGATGTCCGAGTCAGATGACGAGCCTCTAGAAATGGCCTTCCAACTCATCCTGGAGAGTCAGCAGAAGGCATGGGAACATCACACAGGGCTGTTGGAAGCCCTCAACAGAGTGGCAAGTGAGTCAGAAGAGTGCATCTGCCTGCTTTCTGATGAAGTGGTGCCCACGTGTGTGTATGGAGTTTTCCAAGGGGAGGTTGGTGGACGCCATGGAGACCCTGGTCCAGCAGAACATGCAGATGTGTGCAGGCCTGCGTTCCATCACGGGAGCCATGGGTGAGTTCTTGCAGTGGCAACGCGAGAGGAAAATGGGCACTTTGACATCCCTCCAGGTGCTCCTTCCCCTCAAGGAGTCAGGTCGGGGCCTCCAGCCACCTGAAAGGGAGGAGGAGGAGGGGTGACACTGAACTCCCCTTGACTCATCCACTGAGGAATCTTAGAGGCTATCCTAAGTCTCTGAGTCCCTCAACCTCGTCCTCTGTCACTGCAGATGGAGCAGCTGGCCAACGAGTGATCCTGGAGGGAGAAGTGTGAGTGTGTGTGTGTGGTGTGTGTGTGGGGCAGGGCCTTTCACAGTCTTGTGCACTCTCCCACGCACACGGATCTTTCACATTTCACACTCACCTCAATGTCCTGAGCGTTTTCAATGCTGCCTGCTGGGGTTCACTTTCAATTGTCCATCTGAGCTGACCTGCATCTCCACCCACCCACTGATCACACTCCCAAGCAGCACCTGATCTCACTCACCATGTCATTTCACTTTTGATTTGGACAGCATGGTCTAGATTCCCTTTTTCATCAGCTCCCTTGTCTTTTCCCATTCTTCAGTCACCCATTTCCTTTCCCCCATCACAGTTGATGCCCCTGGCATCACCTTTCACCTCCCCTCCGTTATCTATCAGCCACAACCCTTTTCCGTCGGGGATGTCCTGGAAACGTGCACATTCCCTTCCTTCCTGAAAATCCCATCCTCATCCACATTCACCTTCCCAACCTCCTCCTTCCTGGCCCCAGGGTCCGTGTCTGCCTCCGGGTCCCAATAACCACCCTCGCTGTCCATTCTACCACTACCGTTGAACCCTCATCCTCCCACTGTAACGCCTCACTCAGCCTTCGGTCATGCTCACAATTCCCTCATACCATAACCAGCCTCAGTTCACTCCTCAGGAGGCAGTCATGGACCCATCAGAGATCAGAGCCCTCCCTGGAACCTTCACCTGGACACCCCCTCCCCCGCCCAGCCCCCATCCCCCCATGCCCCACCCCCTCCCCATGGAACCCCATCCACCCTCTGTACCCCTTCCCTCTCCCCTACCCTGGAACCCCTCTCTCCACCACCCCCTCCCCGGAGCTCCTTTCCCTCTCCACACTCCTTCCTCTCTCCCATCTCCCGGACTCGCTCCTCTCTCTGCACCCCTTCCTCCACCCTCACCAGCCCCAGACTCCACCCCTCTCCTGGACTCCTTCCCCTCTCCACACTCCTTCTCCCCTCTGAACTGTTTCCCATACACCTTCCATGTCCCTTACACCTATCTCCCCAGTTGCCATCTTCTCCTCCTTCTCAACCTCAGCCCTCTGACACCTTCATTCCCTCCATCTCACCCCGCACCCCACATCTTCAGTGCCCCCTCCCAATCTGCTCACCTCAACAACTTTATTCCCCTCCTCACCCCCCCAATACCTCTTTCTCTCTCAGTCGATCCAAGACTTTCCGCTCCCAACCCCTCAACCATCGAGTGTTGTGAGCATCAACAGTGACTTTCCAAATGCTGTGAGCTGCTTCGCAGCAGAGCCATGTCCATGAGAATCCACACAGCATGCCATGGACATTCCTCCAGGAACCTGTTGCTGTCGGGCTCCAGCAGCCTCTGCTTCTCAGGTGTCCATGATGTGAACAAGGCCCTGGTAATAAGTCCCGACTTCTGCACATCACACTTGTCAAGTAGTGTTCTGCACCGGCGTGCTTTCCCGCTGATGTGGGTAGACAATCCAGCAAGGCGGTTGAGTCTGGTGGCTGGCTTTATAATATTATGCTAATGTATTACAATGAGGTTCCTGCCATCCGATGGCGGGAAACATGGCCTGCCATCAATTGGCTGAGCTGATGATCTCAAACTGATTTCATGACATTGTGAAACCGATTTATGGCCTTCTCGCCATATTGTCTGCTCATGCCACCAAACACACTCGACGCCAATGGGCACGGAAAATTCCGCTAATACCCCCCCTCACACGCACTCTCTCTCCCCCCACACGCACTTTCTCTCTCTCCCCCCCGCTCACACGCACACTCTCTCTCTCTCCCGCTCACAGGCACACTCTCTCTCTCTCTCTGCACACACGCACTCTCTCTCTCCCCCCTCATTCGCACTCTCTCTCTCTCTCTCACACGCACTCACTCTCTCTCCCTCACACGCACTCTCTCTCTCTCCCCCTCACACGAACTCACTTTCTCTCCCTCACATGCTCTCTCCCTCTCGCCCCCTCACACACACTCTCTCTCTCCCCCTCACACACACTCTCTCTCTCTCTTCCTCACACGCACTCTCTCTCTCTTCCTCACACGCACTCTCTCTCTCTCTCCCCCTCACACGCACTCTCTCATTCTCCCTCTCACACGCATTCCCTCATTCTCCCTCTCACACGCACTCTCTCTCTCTCCCCCCCTCACTCTCTCTCTCTCCCCCTCACACCCACACTCTCTCTCTCCCCCTCACACCCACTCTCTCTCTCTCCCCCTCACATGCACTCTCTCTCTCTCCCCCTCACATGCTCTCTCTCTCCCCCTCACACGCTCTCTCTCTCTCTCCCTCACACGCACTCTCTCTCTCTCCCTCACACGCACTCTCTCTTTCCCCCCTCACACGCACGCTCTCTCTCTCTCCCCCTCACACGCATGCTCTCTCTCTCCCCCTCACACGCACTCTTTCTCTCTCTCTCCCTCACACGCACTCTCTCTCTCTCCCCCTCACACGCACTCTCTCTCTCTCCTCCTCACACGCACTCTCTCTCTCTCCCTCCCCCTCACATGCACTCTCTCTCTCTCTCCCCCTCACACGCACTCTCTCTCTCTCCCTCCCCCTCACATGCACTCTCTCTCTCTCCCCCTCACACGCACTCTCTCTCTCCCCCTCATACGCACTCTCTCTCTCCCCCTCATACGCACTCTCTCTCTCTCCCCCTCACACGCGCTCTCTCTCTCTCCCCCTCACACGCACTCTCTCTCTCTCTTCCTCACACGCACTCTCTCTCTCTCTCTTCCTCACACGCACTCTCTCTCCCTCACACGCACTCTCTCTCCCTCACACGCACTCTCTCATTCTCCCTCTCACACGCACTCTCTCATTCTCCCTCTCACACGCACTCTCTCTCCCCCTCACTCTCTCTCTCTCCCCCTCACACCCACTCTCTCTCTCTCCCCCTCACATGCACTCTCTCTCTCCCCCTCACACGCTCTCTCTCTCTCCCCCTCACACGCTCTCTCTCTCTCCCCCTCACACGCTCTCTCTCTCTCCCCCTCACACGCACTCTCTCACTCCCCCTCACATGCACTCTCTCTCTCTCTACCCCTCACACGCACTCACTCTCTCCCCCTCACACGCACTCTCTCTCTCTCCCCCTCACACGCTCTCTCTCTCTCCCCCTCACACGCTCTCTCTCTCTCCCCCTCACACGCTCTCTCTCTCTCCCCCTCACACGCTCTCTCTCTCTCCCCCTCACACACACTCTCTCTCTCTCTCTCCCCCTCACACGCACTCTCTCTCTCTCTCCCCCTCACACGCACTCTCTCTCTCTCTCCCCCTCACACGCACTCTCTCTCCCCCTCACACGCACTCTCTCACTCCCCCTCACATGCACTCTCTCTCTCTACCCCTCACACGCACTCACTCTCTCCCCCTCACACGCACTCTCTCTCTCTCTCCCCCTCACACGCTCTCTCTCTCTCCCCCTCACACGCTCTCTCTCTCTCCCCCTCACACGCTCTCTCTCTCTCCCCCTCACACGCTCTCTCTCTCTCCCCCTCACACGCTCTCTCTCTCTCCCCCTCACACGCTCTCTCTCTCTCCCCCTCACACGCTCTCTCTCTCTCCCCCTCACACGCTCTCTCTCTCTCCCCCTCACATGCACTCTCTCTCTCTCTCCCCCTCACACGCACTCTCTCTCTCTCTCCCCCTCACACGCACTCTCTCTCTCTCTCCCCCTCACACGCACTCTCTCTCCCCCTCACACGCACTCTCTCACTCCCCCTCACATGCACTCTCTCTCTCTCTCTACCCCTCACACGCACTCACTCTCTCCCCCTCACACGCACTCTCTCTCTCTCCCCCTCATTCGCACTCTCTCTCTCCCCCTCACACGCTCTCTCTCTCTCTCTCCCCCTCACACGCACTCACTCTCTCTCTCCCCCTCACACGCACTCTCTCTCTCTCTCCCCCTCACACGCACTCTCTCACTCCCCCTCACATGCACTCTCTCTCTCTCTCTACCCCTCACATGCACTCACTCTCTCCCCCTCACACGCACTCTCTCTCTCTCCCCTCACTCGCACTCTCTCTCTCCCCCTCACACGCACTTTCTCTTTCTCTCTCCCCCTCACACGCACACTCTCTCTCTCCCTCACACACACTCTATCTCTCCCTCACACACACTCTATCTCTCCCTCACACACACTCTATCTCTCCCTCACACACACTCTATCTCTCCCTCACACACACTCTATCTCTCCCTCACACACACTCTATCTCCCTACCCCCCAACATATTGTCTCTCTCTTTCAGTGTCCAGTCACTCATCTACCCAGACGCTGGCAGGCCCCACTCCCGTTGCCTTGTTCTGCGCTCCGGCTTGCCTGGGCCCACTCCTGCTCTCAAGTCTCGCTATGGACACCTGGGCCCTGCTCCCCAGCATCTCCACTCCCCTCTCCTCACCCATGGCTTCCCAGTGCAGCCCCGCCAGTCTGGAGTACCTCCCCCGGTAAATTAAAATAGAGGCCATCGGAGCAACCACCCCCCCACCCCACCCTTCCTTTCTACACTCGAGTAAGTGCCTTGCACTGGAATTGTGACATGCAGCTGACTTCCCTTAACCAATATCTTATATTTATAAAGCGCCTTTGATATAATAAAACAACCCAAGGCACTTCACTAGAGTATTATAAAACCAAAGTATGACACCGAGCCATGTAGGGAGATATTAGGTCAGATGACTAAAAGCTTGGTCAAAGACGTAGGTTTTAATGAGTCTCTTAAAGGGGGAAAGCAAGGTCAAGAGGTGTAGGGATAGATTCCAGTGCTTGGTGCTTCGTCAACTGAAGGCACCACCACCAATGGTGGAGCAATTATGATTGGGTATCACAAGAGGCCGGAATTAGAGGGTTGTGGCCCTGGGGGAGATTACAGAGATAGGGAGGGACAAGGTCATGGAGAGTTTTGAAAACAAGGATGAGAATTTTAAAATCAGGGTGTTGCTTGACTGGGAGCCAATGTAGGTCAGCAAACACAGGAGTGATAAGAGAATGGGACTTGCTTCAAAATAAGACATGGATGACCCTAACTACCATATCTAATAGCCTGTAGAAGATGACTCAATTTGAAAAAAAAAACATGCAGTCGGTGAGGCTGAAACATGAGCAAGTCCTTAGGATTTCTAGGCCACAATTAAGCAGGAAAAGATCTAAAATCCATGCAGACAAAAAAAATCAGATTAGACTAGCCATAAAGGGCTAAACAGCATGTACAATAATGGTTTGCTATACTCCTGCATGAGGAACAACAAATATTTGCGCAAATTGCCAGCCTCATCTGTTCTAACTTAATATCAGAATCTAAGTTGTTATATGTAATGCAGAGTAATACCAAGACACACTCAGCTAGATCAAACAGTGCAAACCAGGGAACTAAAACCCTGAGATATAAATCTACAGTTCCATTAATATCTCCTGGGTTTCCTAAAGCAAGTTTCAATGTCCAAGATCAAAGTCATGTACAAAGAAGTGGTACAACATGTCACTGAGCAACCTAAAATGAATCACTGGGGTCACAGACATGTCAAGGTCCAAAACAAAGCACATTGAAATTCTGATTGAGTAACATTTTCTAAATTGGTCATCCGAGATGGAGAGTTTATACTTCTCTTCCGTCTGAAAACTTGCATACCAAAAAATTCCAAAAATCAAAAACTAGCCAAACAAATTTGACTGTTTTCTGATATTTTGATAAGTTTCTGTCCTTTTGTTTTAGTGTAGAAAGACAATACAAAACCAAGTAAATCAAAATACAGTTACCTGAAACCAACCTTGAGATCAAGGTTAATTTGATTACCATATCTGGAAAGGATATATATCTTGAATAATGCATGGAAGAGGTATGTTTGCCTTGTATTCACCATCTTCATAAAAGACAGTTTTGTAACTTATGAGCAAGCGTGCAAGTATCTGGAGACCTAATTTGTGATATGTTTTGCTGAGTAATTTCCATATTCATGTGTTTGGCATAAACAGGATAATTAGTTTCCCATTAAGCAAAAGCCAATTGCCAATGCTGTAACCTTTCAAATCTGTTTTTTTTTAAACTACAATTCAAAGAATAGCCAGTCTAATTATAAAGCATATAAAATAGCATGGGTGGTTTTGTTAAGCAATTCTTCCTACCGCACAAGTCTATCTATATTTGCCATGGAAGGGATTTTCCAGCTTGTTTAACGAGAACAGTCAAAAACGTCCTGGGAATTTTAAAAATATATTATGAACATTGTGATATATTAGGACTGAAAAAGTGAGTGCTCTGTTGAAACAAGTATTGACTTGTAAAATCAAATGCTTACAACTGTCATATGTTTAGAGCAAAGATACTATTCACAAATAGGTCCAATGATTCACACTTTAATTTCAATGAAAAGGAGCTCCTGAAAATTAAGAGATTTTCAATATAACAGTTGTACAATTAACATTCAGTTGAAAGGAATTAAATAGTTGTAGCCAAACTTGATATTAAGTTTGAAAAAGAACAATCCTTTTTTAAAGAAAAATTGTTTAACATTCATTTATTCTACATCACAAACAGCTTTAAAGTTTTATTCTTTCATAATTCGTTGTGAAAATTAAAACATTAAAAACCTAAACTCCTAATGAAAAATATAACTTTTAAAATGTAGCAACTTGCATTCATCCAGCACGTTCAACAACAATAACTTGTATTTATATTGCGCCTTTAATATGATAAAATGTCCGAAGGTGCTTCACAGGATCATGGGGGTGGAAAGTGTAAGGGAGGGGATGCAGAGAGGAGAGGGCATCCGGGGGTGGGGGGGGTGCAGGGGAGAGTGACCAGGGGGGAGGAAGGGGTGCAGAGAAGGGACGGAGTCCAGAAATAGGAAGAAGTGCAGAGAGGGGAGGGAGTAAGGGTGGAGGAAGAAGTAAGAATGGAGGAAGGAGTCAGGAGGGGGGTAGGAGTAAGGCTGGAGGAAGAAGTGAGGCTGGAGGAAGAAGTGAGGCTGGAAGAAAGAGTTGGGAGGAACTAAGGGTGACAGAAGAGGTAAGGGTAGAGGAAGGGGGACGGACTAAGCAGGTGGGGGGGGGTTGTGAGGATTGGAGGGGGAGGAGGAAGGGTTCAGGGGAAAGGGGTGTGAATGGGGGAAGGATAGCTCCATGTCTGTCTTCTGGGGAGTGAACTGAGGGCGCGGTATGGAGGAAAGGTGAGAATGACCGAGGGTAGAGTGAGGCAGGAGGGTGGGAGTTCGCGGTAGCGATAGAAGGGACAGCGAGGGTGGTTTGTGGGAACCCGGAGGCAGACATGGATCCTGGGGGTGGGAAGGAGGAGTCTGGGGAGATGGATACTACAAGACTACTGCAGGAAAGATGTCCATGAAAGCCAAAAAGATTGCAGCCCCCAGGTTTAATGACACATCACTGGAATGCCATTTGGACACCATGGAGGCCCACCCTCACGTCCTCTACTCCCGGTCTTGCCACAGAACAAGCAGTGCCATCACTAATCCAGCATGGCAGGCGGTGGCAGTGGTGGTCAGCACAAATGCTCTGCAAAAAAGGATAACCAACCAGTGCCACTACAGGATGAATGGTCTCATCCATTCTGCCAAGGTAACTCACTCGTCTCATCACTCTCAACTTACACGTTCAAACCCATCACTCATCCATTGACATGCGCATGCTTGACTAGACTTTAAATATGGCACCCGGCGTGTCTAAGCAGCAAGGTGATGGCTTGGTGGGCGAATGAGAGCCCACCCACCACGTTGTTTTACCCACCCACTACCGCACTTACTGCAGATCTGGGACGATTTCGCCCATGGTCATCAAAAATGACTATGTTAAAAGTTTTTAAATCCAAGAAACAGTGAACTGTTAGGATGTTCAATTTGATATCTATGCACACAACATTGATAAAAAATAAAGTATCACTGTACCCAAAATAAAGAAACATTATTTGAAGTGTACAGTTAGCAGCAACACTGAACCAACTGTGCAAAATGGAAAGAGAACAGGCTAATATCCTTGGTGAATTTTTGAGAAAATTAACAACTCTTCACTACAGTTTTTACTTTAAAAACATTTATGGATTGTGTGGCAAACACACTGGGCAAAAGTTAAACCTAAAAATGGCAGATCTGGGTTGGATGGGATGGAGAGGTGTTAAATTCTGAGAAATCTGTCTACAGACCCAAACCCGCCCATTTCTGGCTTCATCTAAGGCCAGAAAGACCAACCCACTCCAAGGAGGTGGCTTTGAACTTTAATTAATTGGGGCCTTATAGTCATTCAAGTTTAATTGCTTTCAAGCATTGGGGATCCCAGCAGCTTCCTCGAGGCAACGAATTGGTAGACTCAGGCACAAGCGTCTCCACATCTACCTTCTGGATCCAAGTGCCCACCTGAGGCACACCCCCAGCAAACTTCCATCCAGAGGCCTCTGATTCCCCCTTGTTGAATGTTGTATGTCCCTGCATACCATTGTAATGTAAAATTGCTTGGCAGAGCAAAGATTAATGTGGGACTGGTGAATAGCACTGCCCACTGCATGATCTGCAGAGTCACATGGTAGCAGACTGAGCGAACAGTCTAGAAAGAACACAATGGAACCAGCCTGCATGGAAGTAACAGCACCATACATGACAGTAACCTGGGATCTATAAATAGTTAAAGGTTAACGATAAAGGGTTCATGTTTAATTATACAAGCCTCAAGATCTCATCATTGAAACATGTAACAAACCCATATACAACATCTCTCACCCCCAGGCCTGGGATTCCCCAACACAAGGCATCCGATCAACCTCCCGTACAGTCCTCCAAATTCCCTCTGAGGGCCTCCAATTCCCCCCAACCTGCTAGGTTCTGAGCTCCCATGCCTCAGGCCCCCAGCCTCTCCCTGGGATTGGCACTGTACTCGATCGAACACCCCTCCTCTCAACCAACCATCCCTCTGATCAAACTCCTTCTTCCAAACGAACCTCCTTTCTCCCCACCATCGCACCTTCTCTTCCCCTTCAAACGCCCCCCTCCAATTGATCCCTCTGCTTCCCACTCCACTGCCCCTTCAATCAAGCGCCCTCCTCCTTTTGCCCCCATCCCTGAACGACCACATCCTTCACACAGCAGGCTTAGCTGCCCCAGCCTTCAAAGACTAGCTCCCTGTTCAAGAAGGAGGCCAAGCTTTTGCTGAGTTTTAGCTCCACATAGTGTGAGGGAATCTGGAATTCCAGGTTCCTCATGACTTTCTGACTGACCCATTCTCTGCGGGTCAGGCAAGTAAAAATTCCCCTATTGTCCTAATATTTGTTCAATGTTTAGTCTTAGATTCATTTAATGCTTTTGCATCACAATCACTTTACAGCCAAATACCTTGACATCTAAGCAATAATATGTTAATATTCATTAGAAAAATAAATAATTGGGATATAAGATGTCGGATCTGATATAAATCAGGCTTGATTCTGTGGTCAGATGTAAACATTCAAATATCATTTACCCCTGTGGTTTAGTTTGTTTAGCATTTTTGACCTTTTCCTTTTGGTTTTCAATATTTATTCTTTGGTAAATCAAGAAAGCCTTATGCTTTCCTTATGCTGGAAAACCTTATGCAACTGTCCTTGAATTGATCAGCTATGTAAACAAAAGTCCAAGTTTTGTCAACTTATCTTTCATTGCTGTGATTAACTGCTAACTGTTGCTTTCTCAGCTGCTGGGAGGCCTTTGTGAAATTGACCCAAATTGCCCTCTAATGTGTGTTAGCCTACACAACAACAATAACAGCTTGGCCTGAATAGCCAAGTGGTTATGGTACTGGGTTTGTAACCCCAAGATCAAGAGTTCAAATCTCACAATGGCAAACTATGAAACAATGTAACTTCATCTGAAACAGATGGAAACAGGTTTACTCAAAAGAGTATCAAGAGTTCAAATTTCACAATGGCAAACTATGAAACAATATAACTTCATCTGAAACAGATGGAAATGGGTTTGTACTTGAAAGAGTTACACAACAATAACAACTCACATTTATATAGCACCTTTAACTTAGTAAAATGTTTCAAGGTGTTACAAAGGAGTTTTGACAAATAACATTTGACACTGAGCCACATAAGGTGATATTATGACAAATGACCAAAAGCTTGATCAAAGAGGTAGGTATTAAGGAAGATGTAAAGTGAGGTAGAGAAGCAGAGAGGTTTAAGGAGGAAATTCCAGAGTTCAGAGGGTTGCAGGGCTGGAACAGGTTACAGTGAGGGGACAAGGCCATGGAAGGATTTGAAAACAAGTTTGAGATTTTGTTTTATACTTAACTGAGAGCCAGTGTCAATCAGCGAGCAGAGGGGTGATGGGTGAATGGGACTTTGTACAAATTTTGGAGACATCAAGTTTATGGTGGGTAGATGTTGGGAGAATTGATCCACTCGGGAATCTGTCACTGCCTTTGGGAGTTTCCATGAAAAACTGTGGTACACAGGTATCAAATCACACTGCACATGGCAGCTATAAAGATTTCTGAAACCATAAGATGTAGGAGCAGAAGTAGGCCATTTGGCCTATCGAGTCTGCTCCACCATTCAATGAGATCTGACAATCTGACAGCTGATCTGACAATCCTCAACTCCACTTTCTTGCCTTTTCCCCATAGCCCTTGATTCCCTTACTGATTAAAAATTTGTCTATCTCAAGTTTATCTGAACGTTCCAATGGAACATCACACCACACAAAGCAATTACCCTCGCTATAGTAACAATTTTTTTTAAGTTTAACCACCCCAGAATGTGAAACTTCAAAGGTTACAAAGGTAAGATAATGATACGACAGAGTGACTGGACATCATTTGACATCCTGATATGCGAAGGAGCTCCTGATTTCTTACCTTGTTTAAAAATAACTTTTCTGGTACTTGGAAACTGAAATATCTCCACTTTGCAGAGGCATTTCTGGATTGTAGAAACTAATACTAGAGGCCTATTTTTTATGCTAATATATTGTTAGACTTTATCTCGTTGGCACATTTGTGCAACTAATAAGGATTAATGTGTCAAATTGTACTGTAGTGATGAAAAGTCTTAATTTGTACGTATTACTGGGATGATTTGTGAATTTTGGGGTATCATGTTAAGAAAGTCTTAAGTTTGGCATCCCTTTGGAGTGCCAAAACTATGAGATAGCTTTAAGGAAAAACACATGGCGTGAACTGGAGTTATAACTAGGGCATATTTGCACATTTGGGCTCTAGTAAGTTTGGCTTAGCAGTAAACAGAAGCCAAAGCTACAATGATGATTAGCCAGGAAGATGGCCTGAAGATTAGATGTCCTAGGACCTCGGATCAAAAGATACACATTATAGTTTAGCAGTTAGAAGGAAAGTCAAGGGTGCAAAGCTGATTGGCTAGAAGAATGTTCCAAGAACCTCCGGTTAAGAGATACAAATTAAGGTCAGGTTGTTGTGGAGAAGTTAGTAGTACTCTTCCAGTTGGTCAAGAGTTGCAAATATTGGGTTAGAGGTAGTTGATTGTGTTGATACAGGTACATATACGTGGGCTAAATGTTGCAAAACTATCTGCAAAAAAGGTATAAAAATAGGGGTACATCACTGAGGTCTTTGCACTTGCCGAGGATTGGCATTTGTCACATGATACTTGCTGGGGAGCATTTGTCAAGAGAGAGTTTTAGAAATAGGGTACTTGCCTGGACAGCACTTGCCAGGAAGCTAGCATTTGCTTAGGCCATTGACAATCAATGGTTAGTTGTCAAGGGCTAAGAGGTTGCTTTGAGAACATAATATTAAACTTAGCTAGTGACTAAGGTTGAGGATTGCTATAAGAATTCAGTATTATGATCAGTGAGTCCAGTATAGACAGGATTGCCAGGGCTAAAGTAATTGCCTTGTGGTGGAGAGAGAGAGGGATACAGAAAGATAGAGAGAGGGATAGGGAAAGAGAGAGAGACAGAGATAGAGAGAGAGAGAGATAGAGAGGGGGATAGAGAGAAAAGGATCGAGAGAGAGAAGGATAGAGGGATAGAGAGATAGATAGAGAGAGGCATAGAGATAGAGAGACGGATAGTGAGAGAGAGAGAAAGAGGAAGAGAGAGATAACATTCAGAAGGCAGCTATGAGGTATGTAACTTCAGCAGTTAAGGCAGACAGAAGCTAAAAGGATCCACTGGAGTTGAAGTCTTACAGCTGCGAAGGGATCTGTATGTATGTTAGAGTTAAGTTGGCTAAGCTAAAATCTTGAAGGATGTTGTGAGTCAAGAGGCCAGGTTCAAGAGACAAAGAAGAGAAGACCCAATAAGTCCTGGGATCTATGGGAAAGACAGACACGCATGGAGCTTGTGCATTGTGTCATGCCTTGACTTGCAAAATGTTAAGAATTAATTTTTATTATCCAATAAACCTTGTTAGTTTGCATTCTCATTTAGTGATTATCCCTTTTGCCAGTATGGTTATTAATCAACAAAAACTTTCTTACTCTGAGGTTTAGTACAGAGTCCAAATCCCTATAGTATATATAACTATATTACACCATCTCAGGAGATACTCTCTACTTTAAAGGCACATCCATACTTTTAGTCTAGATCTAGTATTTCCCATTACCATCTTCTTTGGCCTTCCACCATCACCCTTTTGTTATTTCATCTCTCCTGCCTCCCATCCTATCATGGATCTTGCCTTTTGTTTTTTCTTAAACACCAAGAAGCAATGCACTCATACAATAGTTCCAATTGTAGCCCTACCTATATATCATCAGAATTTACATTTGACCCTGAGTAGCCATTGCAGGCCATACACTTTTCTTCCTGTTGGTGAACAATAAGAATTAACCTCAGTGTGCTCTTTTCCTACACTGGGAATGCTCTATATTTCAAAGAATACTTATATTTCCAAGGTTTTTGCTTAGCTTTCTGAAACCCAACAGTGAGGAGTTCCTCTGTTCCTGGCCAAAGTGTCACATTTACAGGCATTACAGATGAAGAGTACATGTTTACAGTCAGGAAGTCAAATTCAATGTCATACTGCATATGTGGACAAACATTACCCACAGCCAGAACAATGCCTGAAATATACTGTCTTTTGATGAGATACAAACAAGACTCATGAATTGAGCTGAAGTTAGTTTCAGTCCAAGAGATTGATGAGGTCAAAACATTCTTCCAATACGAAGTTGATGCTTCATGACCATTTTCTAAATCACAGATGCATAACCTTAAATCAACGTCACTATCAGCACAAACCTCATAAGGACGGTATGGGGTCAAGCGGTCAAATCCTACTAAAGTCATTGCAGCATCCACCTGAGAATGGAAGTCTATGACCACTAAGTACTTTTCTTCATAGTGACCTGTACTTTCTGAAGCCTTTACATAGAGATCAAGTTTCACAATGGTCTCATTTCTGTGTTCTTCACGAATTTTCACATTGTCAAATCGAACACCAATTAATCTTTGACAGGCCTTATGGCCTTTGTGAGAATTTTTTGCAGTTCTCTGTTGTTGAAGGATTTCATGGTTCATCTGACCAAGTGCAAATTCAGCATATAAAGCAAAACTAGAATCACTTAGTGCTGGTTTTTCAAAGTTTTGACAAATGCAAAAGCTTGGAGGTATCCTGGGAATACTGTTGCAGGTCCTACCTAGGGAAACTGGGCTCAGTAACCCATCTGCATTCATTCCATATTTCAAATCTTTCTCTTCTTTAGCTCCAACAGATGGCAATAGGCCTTGTAACGTATGATGAATGTCAAGAAGGCTGATCAACCTGTGCTGGTTTGCATGCAAAGATTGGATTTTCCTTTCACCCAGTATAAAAGCTGCTGTGTCTGGGACAATCATGAATAGTGCAGTGTGGAATACCTCGACTTGGGATTCTGTTGTCATTGAAACAAACTGCCCGTAATTATTGCCATGATCTGAAAGAATGAAGGTCACAGTGTTTTGTTGATCAGATAAGAAAGATACATGTTTGGCTAGATCTTCATCCATTTGCTTTAACCTGAGGCCTGTATCTTCATGATTGGTATCCAACATAAGAAAACTGAATAGAGGCTTTTGCAGATAAGAGAAACGAGTGATAAAGTATTCAATATACTGTAGGAGGTAGGTATGTTGATGGATACCATTGTAACATATAGCAGCAGGTCCATGGAACATATCCTTGACCCCATTTTCTTGAAGAATATCACAGCTAGAGTATGAAACATCCACCCTATCAATTCCGCTTCTTTTGACTGCCTCCAAGAACAACTTTACTCTTTCTGAGAATGGTGCCTTTTTGTTAAGAGCTTTCAGCTCTTTCACCAAACCCCAGTCCCATTTCCAACACATGTCCTCCAAATATAAAATCTCATATCCAAATTCTTTAAAATGTCCAAGTGTCTTGTTGAAATCCACAGCCTTTGGCGGTAGCACAAATGAACTAAATGGTTTAAGTGGACTGAATGACTCTCCACCGAACAGAGCTTGGAGAGACTCAAATGTTCTGCTTTTTAAACCTTGAACCAACTCAAAGTCAAATACATGTCCAGTTTTAAACACGTTGGTGTTCAGATTTATGAATGTATTAATAGTTTTTGGCAAAACTCTATAAAAATGATGCCTGGACACAGAATCTAAGAGTAAAATATTCACATTTAGTGCTTGTTCATTTGCTAGCTTGTTTGGAGAATTGCCATCTGCACGCAACACTGGAGGCAGAATAAGAAGCTGCGATATTTTTCTTCCATCATGGCTGAGGCAACGTATAAAGCAGTAACCATGGTGATAGGTCCTCCAATCTGTTAGCAGTTCTAGATTAATAAATGCCATAACTTCCACTGTGGATTTAAACTTCTGCCAATGTTTAACACCCACATCTTCATTGTATAATCCTACCACTACAGAGGATAACTCACTGCATAGGTCATGGCGACAGGTCATTTGAGGTTTTTCTGGATTGTAGTTCTTAAAGAAAGCAACAACAAAAAATAAAATCAAAGGACGAGATTTAGAATCAATACTACAATGCTTCCTCTGTGAAGGATTGATCAGAGAGCAATTGAGCTATTCAAACCAGAAACATCCAGTATTTAATTCCCATTCTGCGCTTAATTGGCTGAACTCAATGGGAGAGCTGTTAGGATGCAAAAATTAACGTGAAAGCCTCAAATTAAGGAATTTAAAATTAGCCACTGTTCCCATTCCTTATCAATACCCATTGACCCATGATGGAAGTACAGGAAAATCTCTTATCCAGCATGTTCCAGGAATGGGAGATGCCAGGTAATCAAATATACTAGTTAACTAAGATACAAGGTGAATTCCGCTTTTCTGCAGTCAGAAAGCTCCAGGATGATCCCATGAGTGTTGAGGTCTTGAGAGGTGCAGGAGCACACGAATTGAGTGAGTGACGCTGAGGGGAGATGGTGCTGCAGAGTATTGGAAAGCTGAGACCGGAGCGAGGTCACCTCCAGGCAAAAAAATAGACCCAAAAATCCAAATCCCAGAATTCCAGTTAATAGAGAATTCCGGTTGGTAGAGTACCAGATAACAGAAATTTTATTGTGCGTGTATGTGGATTTCAAACTGAGGACAAGTTCAGAGTCACACTGTGGTGCTCTGCAGCCAAATATTACATGCTCACTTTAAAGGTTTATGCATGATAAGTAGCCACTTGCAGAAGAACCATACTCCAGCAGGATGCCAATCATTTCAGAAGATGCAGAACAAAAAAGAGGGAGCAAATTAGTAGAAAATAAGTGGAATGTAGGCTAGGGGAACATACATCTTAAATTCATATACTGATTTTGAAACATACTAAATAATGTGAAAAGATATTTTAAGAGAAAACATTTTTTTTCTGCTTGATTTCCTCTCTTTAAGCCAGTAATTCAAATTGGAGTAAGTGTATATGAAATCAGCAACCCAAATGGACAATTTTCATGTATAAGCCTGCAAGTCAACATGCAGACGCAACCCTGTACTTACTCTGACATCCACACACACAATTCCAAACGGTGGTCACCGGACAGCAAACAGGTTGGGGGAAGGGAAAAGAGAGAGGAATTTCTGGTTTGTGGTCTCCCTCTCTAACCTGAAAATGTTGTGTAAAATCGTCACTCCTCCTCACTGAAGACCTGGATAAGATCAGCATAGATCAAGGACCCAAGGGCTCTGATGATTCTTACAACTTTGTGGACACAGGCAGTGCCCTCTGTGTTGGGAAATATAGATTTGCACATCTTTCTGCATTCTAGCTAAATACAGTGAGTACTTTAGGGGTGATCTGCAGCCAAAAGGAGGCCAGTTTCAAACATCCATGCAGTCTGCTCAGACCAGAAGCAAATACTGATGGGAATTTTATATCAAAATCAAGATTTATTGTATAATCTCTCAACTCATTTTCTCCCAGAATGTCAGAACATAAGGGAGGTGGTGGCGTTCTGATATTGTCACTGGACGGGTAAGCCGGTAATGCTCTGGGGTCCCGGGTTCGAATCCCACCATGGCAGCTGGTGGAATTTGAATCCAATAAAAGTCTGGAATTAAAATGATAACAATGAAACCACTGCCAATTGTCATAAAAACCCATCTGGTTCGCTAATGTCCTTTAGGGAAGAAAATCTGCTGTCCTTACCAGGTTTGGCCTATATTTGACTCCAGACCCACAGCAATGTGCCCTCTGAACAAGGGCAATAAATGCCGGCTGAGCCAGTGACCCCCATCCCATGAAGAATAAAAAAAAACTCTTTATTTCCCTCAGTCTCTCCTCCTGTGATCATCAGGGTTTTAAAACTCATGCATGAGAGAATCATAGAATTTTACAAAACAGGAGGCCGTTCAGCCCTTCTTGCTTACACGAGCAATCAAAGAGCTATTCACTGAGTCTTATTTGCCATTCCCTATTATTGCCTAACTATTAATTTAACTACTCTTCTCTTTTAGTATTTTCAATCTTTATTGTCCTGCACTTTTCAAATTGGTTTTTCAACTAAAAAATTCAATGCAAACCTGACTATTCATTCCACCAGTCTTATTGCACAAATATTCTTTTCAAACATTTTGTGTGGATGCATGAAATGCTTGATCAAAAATACATACCTTAATCTCACAGATCATATTCGACGACTGGTATGAACAGTTAGCAGGTCTTTTGTCAGCAAACAACTCTTTCATGATGCGGCAAGAACCTGGTACAAAATCTACTCGGCGACATGCTACCTCCTCCTGGGGTCTCTCTTCGTCTGATTGCAACCTGAAAACTGGGCAGGTATCATCATACCTCTGGGAAGAGTTCAGCCTGGTGCTGACAATGCTGAGGTTTGGTTTGTACTGTAAAGAATGCAGAGTACCACAGGTTAAATGCAATTATTGAATGTTAATATTTCAGTATAATTTTCTTCCACAACAACCCCCAACCCCACCTTTTTTGGCACTCAAGAGCTGTCTGGTAAACAATCAATGTCACTGATCAGTTTTGAAAAAACTTGCCTGGGATAAATGAGAGAACATGCTCATTCCAGTTTTCCCTCCTAATCAGAAAACTCAATTAATACACACCCACAGGCTTACAGCATATTGAGTAAATAGCAATAAAGATTCAGGTTTTGAGACTTCAGTGTTCTACTGCAAGTTATGTCCAAACACCCATCTGTAGATCACCATCTTGATGTGACAGTGAGGCTCGTTTACTCCAACAATCCCTTGAGCAATGCTGTCGGTAGGGCCACACATGATGGAAAGCAGCATCTGGGACTGTGCAGTCCTCTTCAGGATACCCTCTGCTCACCCAAAATGGGGATGGGGCTAGAGAGGTGCCCTAAAATTAGGCTGTCCCATTTTCACCTGGTGGGGAACCTCTCATTACATGATCACCATCTTTGTGGTCATAGGAAGAAAACTACATTTTGCAACTTGAAATGTTAGAACACTCATGGATAATCTCAAGAATGACTGTCTGGAAAGAACTGTAACCATATCACGTGAGCTATCAAGATTTTATTCCAAATTGACTTTGATGCTCTCAGCTCTGCCTTTCTGGGGAGTGCCAGCTGAAGAAACAAACTGGGTGATACACCTCCTGCTGGAAAGGAAAGATTGACAATGACCCTTGTGTCCATGTAGTTGGTTTTGCCAACCAAAATGGAATCACAGAATCAGAATCACAGAATCTCACAGTGCAGAAGAGGCCATTCAGCCCATTGAGTCTGCACCGACATGTGAGAAACACCTGACCTACCTACCTATCCCATTTACCAGCACTTGGCCCATAGCCTTGAATGTCTGACGTGCCAAGTGCTCATCCAGGTACTATTTAAAGGATGTAAGGCAAACCGCCTCCACCACCCTACCAGGCAGTGCATTCCAGACCGTCACCACCCTATGGGTAAAAAAGTTTTTCCTCACATCCCCCATAAACCTCCTGCCTCTCACCTTGAACTAATGTCCCCTTGTGACTGACCCTTCAACTAAGGGGAACAGCTGCTCCCTATCCACCCTGTCCATGCCCCTCATAATGTTGTACACCACGATCAGGTCACCCCTCAGTCTTCTCTGCTCCAATGAAAACAACCCAAGTCTATCCAACCTCTCTTCACAACTTAAATGTTTCATTCCAGGCAACATCCCGGTGAATCTCCTCTGCACCCCCTCCAGTGCAATCACATCCTTCCTATAATGTGGCGACCAGAATTGCACACAGTACTCCAACTGTGGCCTCACCAAGGTTCTATACAATTACAACATGACCTTCCTACTTTTGTAATCTATGCCTCGACTGATAAAGGCAAGTGTCCCATATGCCTTTTTCACCACCCCACTAACATGCCCCTCCGCCTTCAGAGATCTACGGACACAAACACCTAGGTCCCTTTGTTCTTGGATCTTGGATGCAATGCCAAAACTCCCCAATTGAAAGACTCATGACACTTCACCTGCAGCTCAGCCATAACCAATATGCTACCATCATCTGTGCACATGCCCTGACCCTGAACTCTGAGGAAGACGTTAAGGAAAAGTTCAATTCTGACCTTGGTGAAGTCCTGGGTGCCATTCCAAATGAAGAAAAGATCATTCTTTTGGAGGACCTTAATGCCAGTGTTGGCCATGGCTCCTATGTCTGGAGTGGTACCATTGGGGAAAACGGGATTGGAAAAGCCAATGAAAATGGCATCTTCCTACTGACAAAGTGCGCTCAGTATGACCTCATTATAACAAACACCCTCTTTCGCCAGAAGGACAAATACAAAGCCATATGCAGGCATCCTAGATCAAAGCATTAGCACCTCTTGGATTGTCATTGTTCGGGTCAAAGATCTAAGTGATGTGTGTACCATTTGATCCATGAAGGGCACTGATGCTTGTTGCATAGATCTTAGACTTGTTCTATTGGTGGTGAACATCCACCTGGAACCAAGACATCACAAGGCCCAAAAGTCCAAGAGGAAGAAGGTTAATGTCTCAGACCTAAAGCAGCCCAACCAAAGAGAGGAATTCCCAGTCCAGCTTGCGACCAATCTAGAAAATCTTCACATATTCAATTCAATTCCAGACCAGCGCAATCAAATAAAATCAGCTGTACTAGACTCTTGTGCCCAGACCACTGGGTTCGAGCAGAGTCATCACCAGGGTTGGTTTGATGAAAATAATGTGTGAAATATATGACCTCATAAAACAAAAACAAACCGCATTCATTGCCTGGCAGAACAACCCAAGATTGCAAGTCAAGAAGGCAGCATTTCAACAACTCAAGGCAAATACCCAAAGACAAATCCAGAAGACAGAGAACATGTGGTAAATAGAAATCCCAACAGATCCAACAATTACGCTGACCAACATGACACCAGGGCTATCTATAGACTGAGCTCAAATGGACGTATTCCCTTGACTCACAGGATGGTGTTTCTCTTCTTAAGGATGACAATGTCTGGAAAGAACATTTTCAACAACTCAACTGTGACTCCACAATGGCAGCTTATAACTTTCTAGGCTATCCCCCAATTCCCTATGGTAGAATCCGTGTGTCATGCGTAGTGAAGGCATGTCCTACTCATAACTTTAAATATGGACTCTGTTCCAGAAACCTCTTTTATTTAAAATGGGCACTGATAAACTGCTAAGATGGTTGCCAAGAATTAGGTGATCTTTGTAGCTTCAACATAGAATATCTCAAGCTTCCTGAAAGTTCCACACTGAATGACATGGCTGGGCTCCCACTTTAGTGAACATATCCAGACAATATCTATGTGGCATTCACACCAGTCATTGTTCAAAACTTACTCAAAACACAGAATTAATGTACTCCGAAGGAAGAATTTTATGCCTTGGGGCCGGGCAGGCTCCTGACCCGATCGGTGTAAAATTGTATGAGATTACATCGGGCAAGCATCCTGACATCATCCCACATGCGTGCAATCTTCAGGTCTACTACACACATGTGGCCATCAAAGCGCCAGTGGGTCAGCCGGGTGCCTTTATCGACAGGAAGGGATTCCGCTCGATGAATGTCCAGATAGTTTGTGACCTCAAGGTGTATATTCTGCAAGTTTGTGCAAGGTACCCTGGCAGCTCCCACCATGTGCATATCCTCAGATACTCCCAGGTGCCAAGACTATTCAGTGCTCCAGCCTAACTGGATGGATGGGTGACAAGGGCTATCCATTGAAACGGTGGCTTATGATGCCTCTCCACCACCCAAGAACAGAGGCAGAGCAGCATTATAATAGGAGTCGCGCATCCAAAAGGACAGCTATAGAGAGGACCATAGGTCTTCCGAAGATATGCTTCCTATGCCTGAATGGTTCAGGGGGAACATTACAATACCCCCCAGAGCAGGTGTCACTGATAGTGGTTGCACACTGTACTCTCCACAATCTGGTACTGGCAAGGGGGGACCCACTGGAGTAGGAGGATTTTGAGGCAGCTCCACAGGCCACAGAGGATGGATCCAGTGGAGAGTTGGAAGAGGAGCACATTGAGGAGAATGCTGAGAGTGTAGAGGCAGACCTCTATATCCTTTAGAGAGGCAGGGACACCAGGGATACCTTGATCCAAAGCTCCTTCAGCTAGGCTGCTAAAGATCCGCTTCCACCTCGTGCCAGGGCTGCTGCCTCCACTCCGGATGTATGAAATGACCCTTTCATTTGAACCCAATGTCCACTCAGTGCCTGTATCATAAAGTTTAGAGCCACTCACATCCAGCATTACATACTGGTGTACCCACCACCAAAAAAAAGGTGAAACATACTCAGGCCATTACGACAAAAACAAAATTTACGTAATTTTCACACTTACAACAAATTAACATTACCATCTCTGGTGTTCATTTCCACACCAGTAAGCATAAATAAAACATTACAGAACAGAAGGTCACCTGTGAACAGTCCCTCTTGTGCTCATGGTGCCTTAAATTTATATTTACAACTGCTGGGCCCCCCCTCACTGGCACTGGCATTGGAGACAGCCTGCTGACTCTGTTGTCTTGTTGGCCTTGATGACCTTGGTGGTCATGTTCTGGCCAGTGGAGCTTGTGCTGGCCCTGCCTGGGAGGGAGCGGCCAGTGCCATGTCTGGCATCTCCCCAGTCATTGCAGCCTCATCAGATGCCACAGTCACTGACAGAGGAGCCGCTGCCATAATCCAGAGAGCCCTGAGAGGAGCCCACAGAGACAAGCAGCTCGTGTGTCAACATGAGGTCGCTCTGGATCTCCCTGCTCGCCATTGATGGGCAGGCACCTAGGTAGGATGCTGGGTGCCTCCTCCATCTCCCACACTGGCACTGACCACCTGAGGTCATTGCCTGTATGAGGGCTTCCAGGTCCGAGTGCAATCCCAGGTGGGATAAAAATTTTGCCCTATGTCTTCGGGTTTCCACTTCAACAAAGAAAAGTTAGCGAGACCAGTTATCTACCAGATGCCATTTAAGGCCTGCCTAGCGTGAAACGCCAGCATTCAGCGCTGCCTCTGCGGAAACGAGTGCACACTTAATGATCTCCTAAGGCAGCTCTGTGAAAAGTGTTAAAAAAATTAAGAAATGAAAAATGTAATAAAACATGTCCCCTCATATGACTCTGTCACATGAGCAGGGACATGTTATTAATTAAATTTTAAATCTTTTACTTTATTTTTATTTGCTTTAGGAAACCTCGTCCGGCCTGTGGATGAGGTTTCCTAAAAAGTACAAAGGCTGCTTGGCCTTTTCGCCTGCCTGCCAACCGTAAGGTTGGACAGGCAGTGAAAAATTTTGTTCAATTATCTTTTTAATGGCCTTAACAGATTTTAAATTGTCGGCAGGCGCACTGCCAACTCCGGTGCATGCCTGCCAAATGAAATAGTGCGCGACTGCGCATTGACATCGGGATGCCCGCCTGACATCAACGCGTGTCACTTTACGCTTGAGCAGATCGGACACAGGCCTGCCCGCTGAGCTAAAAATTTTGCCCTATGTCTTCAGCTTTCCACTTCAACAAAGAAAAGTTGGCAAGACCAGTTATCCACCAATTAAGTGTGGAAAGGCCACTCTCTATCTCCTGTGTACTGATGGCTTTGGACCTCCAAACCATTTGGTTGGATGATGCCAGTATTGATCATGTGATCAAAACCAGCTTGCTATAACAAGTTTTGTCTAAAGACCCAGAGAAACCAGGGCAGTGTACAGAAAAACACCAAAGAGACAGCAGTTGGAGAAAAGCCAGTGTCATCTTTGCCTTTTAAGGAAAATGGAAGGCTGTAAAGTCTTAAAAAGCCTCCCAGACTGACTCCTAAATCCAATTCTATCTGTAAAAAAATTTGACCTCCTGAGACAGAAGCCAAAAATGCCTAATTTTGTAACTTGCTGAACATGCATCTCTTCGAAGCAATTTTGAAACAATCCAGATATCTGACTTCAGCCGTTTTGGATGCATTAGAACTACAATTGAAAAGTGGTAAAAAAAAACTCTACTGGACTTGCACCTACAACAAGCCAAATACAAGAACCATTAACTATTCTTTTGGTTTAACATTTGCAGAAGTGCACTATCTTTAATTGTTTCTTTCTTGAGTGTGTGGTGTGCGAATGAAATAGTGCTTAGACCTTTTCAGGGTGAGTGTGTGAATAAGTAATTTTCTTTATTCTTGTACCCATGGAAGTCTGCTGTTTCTTTAAACTGACCACACATGAAAGGGGGTTTAGAAACATGCATTGTTAGGAGCCACAAAGTATAACTTTAAGTTTAATCTATATTTTGTATTTGTGTGTTAAGAATGGTGAGAAACCTGGGTCTAGTTTAATTTAGAGTTTTTTTGTGAGTTGGGTGCCGGCAAGTCTGGGGCCCTGTTAGTAAACATGAATTTTTAATTAGGTTTTACAATTCTTGAAGTGAAGAGATAGGTCACTAAGGGGTTAGTGGTTTGGTGAAGTTAAAAAAAAGCACAGGAATGCGACAATTGTGACTATCTTCAAGAAGGGGAGAAAAATCAGGCTGTGGAAACTATTGGAGTATTTCTCTCTAGTCCATAGCAAGGAAAATCCTGACACACCTTCTCCTGATTCACCTACCTCCTGTGGCTCAGGAAATCCTCCCAAAGACACAGTATAGCTTTAGACATTCCAGGGGAACATGAGATATGGTCTTTGTTGCTAGACAAATCCACGAAAAATATCGAGAACACCACCAGGAACTGTTCATTGCATTCACTGACCTGACCAAAACACTTAACTCAGTAAATCATGAGGCTCTATGGATTGTGCTCCAAAGATTTGGATGTCCAAGAAACGTCATCACAATCCTATAATTGCTTCATGGTGATAGGACTGCAACTGTCTTGAGTGGGAGATCTGAAACAGATACATTCAAAATCCAGACTGGTGTCAAGCAAGGTTGCGTAATAGCCCCCATACTATTTACAATCTACCTGACAGCGTCTATTCACCTCATCAAAAATCAACTGCCCTCACGTCAGTATTAAATACTGGAAAACTCAACTTCAGTCATCTCCCTGCCAACAATAAACTGACCACCATAGATATACATGATCTACAGTTTGTGAATGACTTCAGTATCTTTGCCCACTCTGCACCAGATTTGCAAGTCATTCTTGATCTCTTCAATTCAAGTCACAAAAAAGGAATGAAACCGGACGGACCACCCGGCATTGACCCAGGCACTGGAAACGACAATGGCAATCTCAGCCCTATCGACCTACAAAGTCCTCCTTATTAACATCTGGGCGCTAGTGCCAAAACTGGGAGAGCTGCTTCACAGCCTAGTCAAGCAACAGCCTGACATAGTCATCCTCACAGAATCATACCTTACAGAAAATGTCCCAGACACCACCATCACTGGGTATGTCCTGTCCCACCGGCAGCACAGGCCCAGCAGAGGTGGTGGCACAGTGGTATACAGTCAGGAGGGAGTTGCTCTGAGAGTCCTAAACATATACTCCAGGCCTCATGAAGTCTCATAGAATCAGATCAAATATGGACAAGGAAACCTCCTGCTGATTACCACGTACCGTCCTCCCTTAGATGATGAAGCGGTGCTACTCCCATGTTGAACACCACTTGGAAGAAGCACTGAGAGTGGCAAGGGTGCAGAATGTACTCTGGGTGGGCAACTTCAATGTCCATCACCAAGGGCGGCTCAGTAGCACCACTATTGACCGAGCTGGCCGAGTCCTAAATGTCATAGCTGCTAGACTGGGTCAGCAACAGGTGGTGAGGGAATCAACAAGAAGGAAAAACATACTTTACCTCATATAAGATAAAAGCAAAATACTGCGGAGGCTGGAAATCTAGAACAAAAACAAAAATACCTGGAAAAACTCAGCAGGTCTGACAGCATCTGCGGAGAGGGATACAGTTGACGTTTCGAGTCTGTATGACCCTTCATCAGAACTAAGACATATAGAAATGAGATGAAATATATGCTGGTAGAAGGGGGTGGGACAGGAGAGCTCGATAGGGGGCCAGTGATAGGTGGAGGCCAAGAAGAGACTGCCAAAGATGTAATAGACAAAAGGACAAAGGGGTGTTGATGGTGGTGATGTTATCTAAAAGATGTGCTAATGGGGACATTAAGGGAAGCAAGTTAGTGGCAGATGGCCCTAGGGCGGGTGGGGTGGGGGAAGGGATCGAAATGGGCTAAAAGGTGGAGATGAAATAGATCAAAATAAATTTAAAAATAGGAGAGAAAAGAAAAAAATGTAGTTGGAAAAAAAAATTATAAGTTATTGGAAAAAGGGAGATCGGAAAGGGAGTGGGGATGGAGTAGAGAGTTCATGATCTGAAATTGTTGAACTCAATATTAATTCTGGAAGACTGTAAAGTGCCTAGTCAGAAGATGAGGTGCTGTTCCTCCAGTTTGTGTTGGGCTTCACTGGAACATTGCAACAGGCCAAGGAAGGACATGTGGGCATGAGAGCAGGGTGGTGTGTTGAAATGGCAAGCGACAGGGAGGTCTGGGTCATGCTTGCGGACAGACCGAAGGTGTTCCGTAAAGCGGTCACCCAGTCTGCGTTTGGTCTTTCCAATGTAGAGGAGACCGCATTGGGAGCAGCGAATGCAGTAGACTAAATTGAGGGAAGTGCAAGTGAAGGGCTGCTTCACTTGAAAGGAATGTTTGGATAGTGAGGAGGAGGGAAATTAAGGGGCAGGTGTTGCTCCTTCTGCGGTTGCATGGGAAGGTTCCATGGGAGGGTGTTGAGGTGTAGGGGGTGATGGAGGAGTGGACCAGGGTGTCCCAGAGGGAACGATCCCTGCGGAAAGCCGCCAGGGGGTGTGAAGGGAAGATCTGCTTGGTAGTGGTATCATGCTGGAGTTGGTGGAAATGGCGGAGGATGATCCTTTGAACGCAGAGGCTGGTGGGGTGATAAGTGAGGCCAAGGGGGACCCTATCATGGTTCTGGAAGGGAGAGGAAGGTGTGAGGGCGGATGTGCGGGAGATGGGCTAAACACGGTTGAGGGCCCTGTCATCCACCGTGGGTGGAAAACCTTGGTTAAGGAAGAAGGAAGACATGTCAGAGGAACTGTTTTGGAAAGTGGCATCATCAGAACAGATGCAACAGAGGCGGAGGAACTGAGGGAATAGGATGGAGTCCTTACAGGAAGCGGGGTGTGAGGAGCTGTAGTTGAGGTAGCTGTGGGAGTTGGTAGGCTTGTAATGAATATTGGTGGACAGTCTATCACCAATCTCTCCTTGTAGCTATACTTTTCTAACCCTGGCAACATTCTTGTAAACCTCCTCTGCACGCTCTCCAGAACAATTATGTCCTTCCTGTAATGTGGTGACCAGAACTGCACACAATACTCCAGTTGTGGCCTCACCAATGTTTTATACAATTCCAACATTATATCCTTACTTTTATATTCTATACCTCTGCCAATGAAGGAGAGCATTCCATATCCCTTCTTTACAACCTTGTCTACTTGAACTGCTGCCTTCAGGGACCTGTGTGCTTGTACGCCAAGATCTCTCACTTCATCTACCCCTCTTAGTATATTCCCATTTATTTTGTAATCCCTGTTACTGTTTGACCTCCCTAAATGTATGACCTGACACTTCTCTATGTTAAAATCCATCTGCCACTTTACCGCCCACTCCAAAAACCCATCTAAAACAAAAACAAAAACAAAAATACCTGGAAAAACTCAGCAGGTCTGGCAACATCTGCAGATAGGAGCACAGTTAATATTTCGAGTCCAAATGACCTTTCAACAGAACTAAGTAAAAATAGAAGAGAGGTGAAATATAAGCTGGTTTAAGGGAGGGGGGTGGGACAAGAAGAGCTGGATAGAGGGCCAGTGATAGGTGGAGATGACCAAAAGATGTCACAGACAAAAGGACAAAGAGGTGTTGAAGGTGGTGATATTATCTAAAGGAATGTGCTAATTAATGGTAGAAAGCAGGACGAGCAAGGTACAGATAGCCCTAGTGGGGGTGGGGTGGGGGGAAGGGATCGAAATAGGCTAAAAGGTAGAGATAAAACAATGGATGGAAATACATTTAAAAATAATGGAAGTAGGTGGGAAAAGAAAAATCTATATAAATTATTGGAAAAAAACAAAAAGGAGGGAGAAAATCGGAAAGGGGATGGGGATGGAGGAGACAGTTCATGATCTAAAATTGTTGAACTCAATATTCAGTCCGGAAGGCTGTAAAGTGCTTAGTCGGAAGATAAGGTGCTGTTTCTCCAGTTTGCGTTGAGCTTCACTAAAACAATGCAGCAAGCCAAGGACCACCAACCCATCTATATTGTTTTGGAGATTATGGCTATCCTCTACACTATCCACTACTCAGCCAATCTTTGTGTTATCTGCAAATTTCCCAATCGTGCCCCCCACGTTCACGTCCAAATCATTAATATATAACACAAACAGCAAGGGTGCCAACACCAAGCCCTGTGGAACACCACTTGAGACAACTTTCCATTCGCAAGGGCATCCATCGACCATTATCCTTTGTTTCCTGTTACAAAGCCAACCTTTTATCCAGTTTGCCACATTACCCTGAATCCCACGGGCTTTTACTTTCCTGACCAATCTGCCATGTGGGACCCTGTCAAATGCCTTGCTAAAATCCATGTACACATCCATTACACTACCTTCATCAACCATTCTTGTCACTTCCTCAAAGAATTCAATCAAATTTGTGAGGCAAGACTTTCCTTTAACAAATCCATGCTGACCATCCCAGTCTAGTCCATGCCTTTCCACATGATAGTTAATCCTATCTCTCAGGATTGATTCTACTAATTTGCTCACCACCAGACTAACTGGCCTATAATTGTTTGGCATTTCCTTTGATCCCTTTTTAAACAATGGAGCTACGTTTGCATTTCTCCAGTCCTCCGGTACCTCCCCTGTATCTAGTGAAGATTGGAAAATCATCCTCAGAGTATCTGTTATCTCCTCCCTGACTTCCTTCAGCAGCCTCGGAAACAATCCATCTGGCCCTAATGACTTATCAACTTTCAAGGATTTCAACCCTTTGAGTACTTCCTCTCTTTATTACTATCCCGTCCAATATCTCGCAGTGTTCCTCCTGGACTACTATATCTACATCCTCCCTTTCCTTTGTAAACACGGAGACAAAATATTCATCCAAAACCCTTCCCACAGCCTCTGCATCTACACATAAGTTTCTATCTTCATCTCTGATAGGTCCCACTTTTTCCTTAACTAACCTTTTAGCATTAATGTATTGGTAAAACATCTTTGGGTTATCTTTAACTTTACTTGCTAATCTTTTCTCATGCCCTCTCTTTGATTTCCTCATTTCCTTTTTACTTCATCCCTGCACTTCCTATATTAGTCTAGGTTATCTGCAGGGCTTAGTTCTTAGTGCCTATCGTACGCTTTCTTTTTCTGTTTGATCTTCCCCTTTATTCCTCTAGACAGCCAGTGGGGTCTAGATTTGGCAGTACCACTCTTATTTTTGTAGGGGACATGTCTACTTTGTACAAATAGGATCTTGCTTTTTAGTGCTTCCCACAGGTTTTCCACTGTTTTATCCTCCAGCAGTGCTGTCCAGTCCACCTCAGCCAAGTCCCTTCTCATTTCTGCAAAATTTGCCTTCCCCCAGTTACTCTTGCCTTATCTCTGTTCTTTTCCATGGTAATGCTAAAACTAACTGAATTGTGATCACTGATCCCGATATGGTCGTCAACTGTCACTTCACTCAATTGCCCTTCTTCGTTCCTCAAGACTAGGTCTAGAATTGCATCTCCTCTCTTTGGGTTTGTCACTAATAGGTTGAAAATAATTTCCTGGACACACTGCATGAATCTTTCTCCCTCAGTGCCCCTTATATTGTTTGAATCCCAGTGGATATTAGGATAGTTGAAGTCTCCTACTATTATTGCCCTCTTATTTTTACAAGCAGAAATTTGCCTACATATTTGTTCTTCTTTCTCCCTTTCACTATTTGCAGGGTCTGTAGTATACTCCCAGTAGTGTGACTGCCCCTTTTTTATTTCTAAGCTCAATCCATAAAACCTCGTTTGTTGACCCATTTAGTATATCATCCCTTCTCACAACTGGAATTGATTCTTTAACCATTAATGCTAACCCCTCCTTTTTTATCTCTTACTCTATCATGTCTGAAGACTCTATAACCAGGGATATTAAGCTGCCAGTTTTGTCCGTCCTTTAGCCAGGTCTCCATTATAGCAATGACATCCTACTGCCTTGTGTCTACCTGTGCCCTTAGCTCATCTACCTTGTTTGTAATACTCCTTGCATTGAAGTATAAAAAGTTTAACCCCGTCAATTTCCCTTGCTGGACACTTTTTAAACTTTGCTTCTCCTGTAACTCCATGTCTATCACAACGTCCCTAGCTAATGTTCTGCCTCCCTTTTGCTGATCTGAATCTGACCTAAACAAAAACAGAACTAAGTAAAAATAGAAGAGAGATGAAATATAAGCTGGTTTAAGGGAGGGGGGTGGGACAAGAAGAGTTGGATAGAAGGCCAGTGATAGGTGGAGATAACCAAAAGATGTCACAGACAAAAGGACAAAGAGGTGTTGAAGGTGGTGATATTATCTAAAGAAATGTGCTAATTAAGGGTAGAAAGCAGGACAAGCAAAGTACAAATAGCCCTAGTGGGGGTGGGGTGGGGTGAAGGAATCAAAAAAGGCTAAAAGGTAGAGATAAAACAATGGGTGGAAATATATTTCCTTCACTGTCGCTAGGTCAAAATCCTGGAGCTCCCTCCCTGACAGTGCTGTGGGTGTACCTACACCACATGACTGCAACGGTTCACGAAGGCAGCCCAGCACCACCCTCTCAAGGGCAACTGGAGATGGGCAATAAATGCTGGCCCAGCCAGTGAAGCCCACATCCCATGGATGAATTTTTAAAAAATTCTGCATACAAGAGACTTGGACAGTCCTTGAATGGTGCCTGTTAAGTCAAAAATTCCACCTGCCATATATGAAGGAGATGTTCTTGAATATGTTGAGCACTTTCCATACTTCGGTAGCCACCTCTTTTAAAAGGCCACAATTGACAAGGTGATCCAACACCGGATCAGCTGCCAGCACAGCCTTCTACAAACAATTGCAGCAAGTGTTTGACAATAAAGACATCCACAAGTCAACAAAAGTCCTAGTGTACAGAGCAGTTGTCCTCACCTCACTCCTGTACTGCACTGAGGCCAGATGTGTATGAGTGACACAAGAGCACACTCCAGATTCAAGGGGAGGACCATCAAACAAATGCTAGTGTCCTTTTTGAAGTCAGCTTCACAAGCATTCAGGTAAAACTCCTACAAAATCAATTTTGATGGACTGGATACAATGTCCACGTGGCGAAAAAGTGTCTCCCTTGCCAAGTCCTGTTTTCTCAACTCTCAATTGGCCTATGTTCCAGGAGAGGGCAAAGGAAATGCTTCCAAGACACTCTGAAGCTCTCTTGAGAGTATGCAGCATTGACCTTAATGACTGGAAGGAGCTTCTCCCAATCATTTAAAATGATGACAACTTGTCCATCAAGCTGTATAATGCTTTGAGTCACAAGGTCTTAATGATGAGGCAGAGCAGCAGCAGATAAGAAAGGGAAGCAAATCCTGCACTCCCAGTACCTCATGGGACATCCTGCCCCATGTGCCCAATGATCTGTAGGTCGAGAATCAGCCTACTCAGTCAAATGAAGACACTGAGTAGATATCAACCTCGAATTGAGGGACGTCCGACAATATCCAAATATGTGCTCCGGAAATCTGACCCTTGAAACTATCGTAATTAAGCTCTATTTACACTTTTATTTCCTATTTGCTAGTTTATCCTGTTTGAATTTATGTGGGCTTCAAGGTTTGGAGATGAATACTCCATGCACGGCTGTCTCATTGGTGGATAAATCCTAAATCACAAAACCAAGGTCTGTCAGCACCATATGCAAATTAAAGGGAACAAGGATTTAGACATGAAATATCCCCATGCGTTCTCCTGATCTTCTGAAACTTTAGTGGATTTGTGTAAATCTTGAAGAAACTATGTAAAATGATTGCAGTTTCTCCAGGATTTGTTCTGGTATCCTGCCAAAGTTTACGGCAGGAGATCAGAAGAATCCCTCTCTAAATTCAATTCCCTATTTGTCTCCCTGTAGGGTTGATGGTAAAGAAAAAAAGTGAAATACCCTTGCTCTAACATCCCTTAACATTTGTTAGCATTTACTCTTCTGTTTCCTAACATCTATGTACAATTATTTACAATCAGTTTTAATAATTGGAATATTTATGGGGTCTCTGCCTAACATGTAACACAAGTATACTTCAACCAAAAATCCAAAAAACAAACAGATCCAAAAACTACACTTTTTTTTGAACCTTATTGACCTTTAGCATGGGAAGTCTAGTTATTTGTCTACACTGTTTACCTTGCAATTTTGGTGGTGAACATGTCAAAAAGAAACTTCTTACAAGTAGCCTGTATTTACTATTCAATGATACATCTTACTTTTCTAACCATTTTATTTACTTTAGACTATTGCTAGCCTAGGCTTAAGCCATTGTAATGTAGGTTTATATGCGGTAACAAAAACTGAAATTATCTGAAATCCAAAATGCAATCATCTCTGAGGGTTTCAGATAAAGGATACTTGGCCTGTGCTAAATAATTTTGCACTTAGATTCATTTAGTGGTGGAAGTCCCAAGTCCAGCTGCAGTTCTGATCATCTCTAGGATCAAATGTGTGGAACTTAAAAATGATCCTGTGTCAGAATACCATTCCTTGTCCTCTGGTGGAAATTGTACATGCATTAAAATCAGGTGAAGGCAAAAATAGCAATAACTTGTATTTACATAGCGCCTTTAACATAGTAAATGTCCCAATGCGCTTCACTGGAGTGTTAACAGACAAAATTTGACATCAAGCCACTTAATGAGTTATTAGGGCAGATGACCAAACGCTTGGTCAAAGAGGTAGGTTTTAAGGAGGAACTTAAAAGAAAGAGAGGAAGGGAGGGAATTCCTAAAACCTAAAGCCTCAGCAGCTGATAGCATGGTCACCAATGATGGAGCGAAAGAAAATGGGGGTGGGGTAAGGAAAAGGTCAGAATTGGAGGAGTGCAGAGATCTCAAACAGGATCATTCACTGAAAACTGCCAGTTGGTTAAGTGGCCACAACATTGCTTGTATCCATGGAACTGCAAGTAGCATTGATCTACAACTTTGAGAATTGGGGAAAAAAAACCCCACAAAATATAACAAATGAAAAGTTTGCGCTAATTTACTCTTAATGCTATCATTGCTATTTCAGAGTTAAAGCATTTGGAAATCTTCTCCTCGGAATTTTTTTAAAAATTAAATGTACAAATTTTATAACCGGAGAGGTTAATTTTTCTTATTAGCGTGTATATTAGTCTGAAAAAATATACAGTTTTGTCTCAAGTGTCTAAGAATTTCAGTTATTTTAATAAAATGCTGATTTTTTTCAATTTTCCTAAATGGTTTATTTATATACCCTAGTTTTATGTTACTGTTTTAAAGCATATTTTCAAAATATTTGTGCAATTATGTTTGTCATTTTCATGAGATGTTGTTGGACGATAATCTGTTCATCCAATGAGATTTCTCAGTGCAAGCATATGCTTTTTTATATCCACTATTAGGTGCAATGCATGTTACATTCGGACTAGAAATGACCTTTCACTGCCCCAATAACATACCGCAGTAGACTATACCAATCTAAATGATCTGCAAAATAATTCATAAAACCAGCAGTGGGGGGAAAAAATCATCCTATCCAGTGTGAACTGGGGCTAAACCCAAGTATCAGAAGAACAAAACACAGTTTTGTTCTCAGCTCATCATATCCTCCAAATAAATGTACAAATATAATCAAATCCAAGTGGTGAACTTGGATTTCAGTGCCTTAACGATATTGCACTCCCTCTGCTGCTTGATAGGTGAATTACCATCGGCAATCTTAGCGAATCAACACTTCGGTAGCACTCATTACCTTTAGACAGTTTCAATATCTTCAAAAGGTGGTGGCTAGAGAGTAAACACCAAGCAGGGATGGAGGAAAAAGGGGAAGAGGGTCTAGAAGGCAGCAAAAGCACAAATGAGGAGCATCTTAAGGATATTTTTAAAAGCACGGAGGGATGCAGCAGGGCAAGGATGGTCATAAATGGGATGCTATTTACTGCACTAAGGAACTACATGAGAGGTCAGCACCCTGTTATGGTCATGGGAGAGATGGTAGGATGGTTCCCCACTTTCTTCCATCTCTCAACTGACTGAAGGCAGATATGTTTTAAAAGACAAAGTGTTTTAACCCCGAATGCTGAGACTGCTGACAACAAACAACAACAGGTTTTCTTGTAAGCTTATTTTAAAAAAAGGATGAATGTTAAGAACTGAAAACCTGAAATGTATTCGCATCAGCACTCACTTACATAATGCCACACACACGGCCGCACACACATGAAAAGTTGACTACAAAAGACGTAGCATGCACTTAGGTCATAAAAGTCCATAAAATTCACCATCACACTTGTTTCTCTCGAGATAGAGACTTGAAATGATGCAGGCCTGTGATTCCTTTTTGGTCCACTGAAGAAATAGAGGTTGGAGGTTACTGGTTTCTGAAGACGGATTCGCAGTGGTTTACTGCTTGCAGTGGAAAGTTTCTCTGGCTTCACTCCAGTTGGGGTGTAGTGGAACTTCTGCAGCAAAGAAAAAATTTCAAATAGGTAGGTAAAAGGATAACCTGAATTCTCTGTCTCCCGATGGATTTCAGGCAGGGTCCTGTTCCTTTGCTGGTGTCAATCTCTTTTCTCTTTGTGTTTGCTTGAAAAATGTCTTATTAAATGTCCCTTATCGGAAATATGCACTGGGAGTTTCCTGCCCTGTTGTGGTGGGACTCCCCGCAGGAGTGGCGAGTGGTGCCAATGACAGGATGAAGGCATGATCCGCGGTGCAGATGAAGGTGTGTGTGAGAGAGTGAATGGGATGTCCCTTGAACTGGCAGTGAGTGAGATCCCTGTGGATGTGTGATAGGCTTGTGAGTGTGTGAGTTAAGAGTGATGAGAAGAGTGACTTACCCTGGAGCATCAGAAGAGACCATTCATCCCCTTTTGGCACTGGGTGGCTGTCCTCTTTTGCAGGGCTTTGGTGCTGACTACCGCTGCCATGGCCTCCCATGCTGGATTGGTGACCTTGTTTGCTGGTCTTTGCCCAGAGTGGGGGTTTGAGGACATTACGGCAGGCCTCCACTGTGTCCAGTAGGCAGTGGGTCGCTAAATTTGGCGGCAGCATGTTTCCTCCCTTTGGCAGCCCCATGTTTCCTCCCAGCAGCCTCCTATCCCTTGAAGAGAGCTAGCTTTGTGCAGGGGCACCCTTTAAATATGGAACCCGGCTTACTGAAGGCCTGAGGTAATGGCAGGGTAGGCGGTCCAGTGACCCAGCGTGTTTCCCGGAAATGCGTTATTAATGAGGCAGGATGAGCCAGGAAGGGGATGATACAGTGCAAAAGTCGCCATCACAGCCAGTGGGTAAAATGTCCTTTTTCCCGCCCGCTACTATACTTAGTGCAAATCTGGGTCAATTCTGCCCAATACCTCCACTGGCTCAGTGGAGATACTGTCAAGGTACAACATGTAACTGGTAACTTCATGCTTCCAGTCTACAACACTGGGGAATTAGGTAATGTAAAAAGAGTGGAGCCAAGCCTGGAAACCTGGACATACCTTGCAGACACAAGAAGAAAACCTTTTCAGACTTATGTGAAATCTACAGTGCAATAGGTAGGAGAGAAAGAGGGAGACAGCAGTGCAATAGAGGTGGACCACAAAGGACAAACATTTGAAAAAAACTGAGTGAGCCACGTATGACTTTCATTAATGCACAGAGGATTTAGAAAATTAGTTTAAGTCAAGCTGTGAAATGGGTAGTGAAGGATATTCATTGTTTTTGTGTTATTATATACATTATAGGCAAGTTGAACTCAGTAAATTAATCATAGGTTCACCCCTGTAAAATTAAACAGCTTACCTTTGGTATCAAAGCTTATCAAATGAAATATGATTGAAAAAAATACTTAGGCTGGAATTTTACACCTCCGTTGGCATTGGACGTCATGACAGACGTGAGTGGACAATATGGCGAGAAGGCCAAAAATCAGTTTTACGCCATCGTGAAACCAGTTTGCGATCGTCTGCTCTGCCCGTCAATGGTAGTCCACCATTCCCACCGCCGGACATCGGGAACATCATTTTCATACATTTGTGTCTAATTTAAGCTCTGCTCAGTGGAATCATCCCCTCCACGCTGGATCATCTGGGCATGCTGACGTGATTGCACGCCGATGTGCTTCACAATTGTACATAAGCAACATGCACCTGGCAAGCTGCACTTTGGTTGGGACTTCAAGGTTTGCTTGCCTACCTTTCTTTGGGCAGCATTCATGTTCACGAGCGCCAGGCTTCACAGGCAGCACCACATCACTTTTAGGGGGGCTCACAGGCAGGTCTTTACCTACCAGACCAGTCAAAAGGTGGGGGTGGCTTTTCCACAGCAGCAGGTCTAGGGCTTACTTGGGGAAGGGGGAGAAGTGGCCTCAGGCAAGGTAAGAGGCTGCAGGGCAAGGGCTGTACTTGGGAAGGAGGGTATTCCAGGGTGTGTGGGACACATGTTGATCTATGCAAGTGGCCTCAAAATGGCGAGGGCTGAGGAAACAGTCTCCAGAGAAGATGAGGCCAAATGATGATGTGAGGATCAGTGTGAGAGAATGGGTGGTGTTGTCCCTTGAGCTGGTAGTGAGTGAAATGCCAGTGAATGTGTGATGGCCTTGTGAGTGTGTGAGTTTAAGTGTTGAGATGGTTGTCTTACGGCATGGATGAGATAATTGATTCTTCTTCTGCACTGGAAGGCCGACTTCTTGTGCGACTGACCGCCTCATGGCACTGACCACGTCTGCCACCGCCTCCCAAGCTGGAGTGGTGAGACTGATGGGCTTCCTGTGGCAAGGGTAGAGGACATCACAGTGGCCTCCACGGTGTCCAGAAGGCTTCCCGGGGATGCATCACTGAATTAGGGGTCTGCACTCTCCTTGGTTTTGGGGGCCTCCTGGGCTGCAAGTATCAAGAAGTGTGCGCGCAGCTGCTGTTTAAATATGATGCCCTGTGTGAGGAAACGGCAAGGTAACGGTGTGGCGGGCAAATGGGAGGCAGCCCGCCAGCGAGATGGCGTATTTCCTGTAGCTGCATAATTAATGAGGCAGGAATAGTTTGATACGCTATGAAAAGCTGCCATTGTGGCCGGCGGGTAAAAAGTCCTTTTACCCGCCCACTACCATACTTAGTGCAAATCTAGGATAATTCCACCCTTACACTTTTAGTGCCTAATCACATCTCTCAGATATTCTCAAAGTGTTTGATAAAAAATGGATTACTTTGAAGTTATAAACATTGATAAAAATATTGATATGCTTCTTTAACATACGGACATATGAAATAGGACCAGAATTAGGCCATTCGGCCCCTCAAGCCTGCTCCGCCATTCAATAAGATCATGGCTAATCTGTTTGTGCTTCAAGTTCTATATTCCCATCTACCCCCAATAATCTTTGATTCCCTTACCTAACAAGGATCTATCTACCTCTGCCTTAAAAATATGCAGTGACCTTCTGAGGGAGAGAGTCCCAAGGTCATACAACCCTCAGGGAGAAAAAAATTCTCCTCATCTCTGTCCTATAAGGGTGACACCTAATTTTAAAATAGTGCTCCCTAGTTTTGGACTCACCCACAAGAGGAAACATTCTTTTCATGTTCACTTTGTCAAGACCATTCAGGATCTTATCTACTTCAATCAAGTCACCTCTCTCAATCAAGTCACTCTTCTAAACTCCAGTGGAGACAAGCCCAGTTTGTCCAACCTATCCTCATAAGACAGCCCACTCATACCAGCTATCAATCTAGTAAACCTCCTCTGAGCCGCCTACAACATTTACACCCTTCCTTAAATGAGACCAAAACTGCACACAGTATTCGAGATGCAGCCTCATCAATGCCCTGTATAACTGAAGCATAACATCCTTACTTTTATGTTCAATTCCTCTTGTAATAAAGGATAGCATTCCATTTGCCTTCTTGATTACTTGCTATACCTGCATGCTAATTTTTTCTGACTCATGCACGAGAACACCTAAATCTCTCTGCACCTCAGAATTCTGCAGTCGTTCTCTGATTAAGTAATACTCTGCTTTTTTACTTATCTCACCGAAGTGAACAACTGCACATTTTCCCCACATTATATACCATCTGCTAGATTTTTGCCCACTCATTCAACTTATCTATATCTGTCTGAGAACTCCTTATGTTTGCTTCACAACATACTTTCCTACCTATCTTTGTGCTGCCATGCCTTTGCTCCCCTCATCTATGTCATTGATGTAAATTGTAAAAAGTTGAGGCTCCAGCACAGACTCCTGCTGGACTCCACTAGTCGCATGCTGCCAATCAGACAAAAACCCATATCTGCATACTCTCTGTTTTCTGGCGTCCTTCCAATCCTCTATCCAGGCTAATATGTTGCTGCCTACATCATGAGCTTTTATTTTCCACAATAACCTTTGACATGGCACCTTATCAAATGCCTTTTGGAAATCCAAGTACAATACATCTAGAAACTCCCATTTATCCGCAGCACATGTTAGTCCTTGAAGAAACTCTGATAAATTGGTTAAACATGATTTCCCTTTCACAAAACCATGCTGACTCTTCATGATTACCTTGTGTTTTTCTAAATGACCAGCTATAGCTTTTTTCACGATCAACTCTAACAACTTCCCCATGACAGACATCAAGTTAACTGGCCTATAGTTTCCCGGTTTCTGCCTCCCTCCCTTCTTGAATAGAGGGGTTATATGTGCTACTTTTCAACCTGATGGAAACTTTCCAAAATCTAGGGAATTTTAGAAAATTAACACCAACGCACCTACTACCTCATTAGCCACCTCTTTTAAGACCCTCAGTTAAAGTCCATCAGGACTCGGTCAGCATGCAGATCCATCTGTTTGCTCAGTACCACTTCCCTAGTGATTGTAATTTCACCAAGTTTCTCTCTCCTCTACACCTACTGATTTACACCTATTTCTGAAATGGTTTTTATATCCTCTATAATGAAGATAGAAAGAAAATATTTGTTCATTTTCTCTGCCATTTCCTTATTATCTACTATCAACTCCCTTGATACGTTGATGTACAAAGGGACCTGGATGTCCTTATACACCAATCACTGAAAACAAGCAGGTACAGCAAGCAGCAAGGCAAATGGTATGTTGGCGTTTATTGTGAGAGGACTTGCGTAGAGGAGCATCGATGTCATACTGCAGCTGTACATGGTCTTGGTGAGGCCACAACTGGGGCAGAATTTTCTGTCTTGCGGACGGGCGCATGCCCGACCTGAATGGGAGTAAAATAGTGCACGATGACGCCAGGACACTCATCCGACATCATCGCACACCTGTGCAATATTTCGCTTGGCGGGTGCCAGAGTGGCGCCCACCATTAATTAATGGGCCACTTAAGGCCCTTAACGGTCCAACTGACTGTGATTTTACCTTGCCCGTGAGATTTTCTGTGCGTTGCATGGGCAAAACAGGCAGGCGGCCAGCCGACATTTTTACAAACCTCATCCAGCATTGCCAGTGTGAGTAGTGAGGAGTTTTGGTAGATAGTTTGCTACTGGTTGCTTATTGGTATTTGGCAGCTTCATCTCTGTTTGGGGCTTCATTCTTAACATTTCCAGGCCTCATTTCAGGACTCATTGCTGTTTGCCAGGCTCCCGAAGAATTCAGACTGTGTGGACCCTTCCAGGTATCAGACAGCCTTCGTTTACCCTGGTAATGGGGATTGTGGTCTCCACTGGAGGCATCTCCTCTGAGGAGGAAAAGAGGGGCAGAAGGGAGAGGAGGCCAGGTGTCCCAATGCAGCTTCCAGGGAAGGGACCTGTAGGAAGAGAGGTGCAGGCACAAGGGGCGCAGGGCCAGCAGGCAGTCCAAGGCAGAAGGGGTCGCAGAAGACACCACTATCCTGCTGCTAGGGTTTACAGGCGGTGATGCAGCCACCTCAATATGTCTGAAGTGCAATGCCGAAGGAGGCTCCGCCTCTCAAGAGAGACTGTGACCTCCATCTGCCAGATGCTTGGGCCTGAGATCAGCTCCGACTGTACGGCTGGACACCTCATGCCAGTGGCTCTGAATGTCACAGTGGTCTTCAAATTCTATGCCACCAGCTCTTTCCAGGGCTTAGTGGGGGATCTGTGTGGAGTATCACAATCGGCTGTCCACAGTTGTGTCAAGCTGGTGACAAAAGCTCTGTTCAGGCAGGTCCTGATCTTTATTCTTTACCATACAAATGAGGCCTGCCAGGCTGAGCGAGCCAGAGGCTTGGAAGCGTTTGCTGGCATCCCCTGTGTCCAGGATGCAATTGACTGCACAAATGTGGCCATCGAGGCGCCAGCAGGTCAGCCGGGTGCCTTCATCAACAGGAAGTAATTCCACTCTATGAACATGCAGATAGTGTGTGACCACAAGATGCAGATTCTGCAAGTCTGTGCAAAGTACCCTAGCAGCTCCCACGATGCTTGTATCCTGAGACACTCTCAGGTACAGAGGCTCTTCAGTACTCCAGCCCAACTGGATGGATGGCTGCTGGGTGACAAGGGCTATCTGTTGAAGAGGTGGCCCATGACGCCTCTCCACCACCCAAGAACAGAGGCAGAGAAGTATCACAATAGGAGTCATGCCTCCACAAGGGCATTGTTAGAGAGGACCATAGGTCTTCTCAAGATGTGCTTCCTATGCCTGGAGCATTCAGGGGGAGCACTACAATAGCCCCCCAGAGCAAGTGTCACTGGTAGTGGTTGCATGCTGTGCTCTCCACAATCTGGCACTGGCAAGGGGGGACCCACTGGAGGAATAGGATCTTGACGCAGCTGCACAGGCCACAGAGGATGAATCCAGTAGTGAATCCCAAGATGAGCACAGTGAGGAGAACACTGAGGGCGTGGGGGCAGAACATGGTAACCTCCAGGGAGGCAGGGACACCAGGGATGTCTCAATCCAACGTTCCTTCAGCTAGGCTATTAAAGATCAACTTCAAAAGCATGCCAGGGCTGCCTCCCCCAACCCGGATGTCTGAAAGGACCCATTCATTTGAACACAAAGAACATTCAATGCCTGTGCAATAAACTTCAGAGCCACGTACCTCCAGCTTTACATACTGGTGTAGCCTGTACCAATAAAATAAAAAGGTGAAGCATACTCAGGCCATGATGACAAAAACAAAATTATTTTGCTAATCCAAACTAGCTACATAAATTTTTCTGGTCTTAATTCCCAGACCAGTATACATATATTAAACATAAAGGAACATAAAATCACCTGTGACTTGTCCCCCTTGTGCTCATGGTGCCTTTAACTCACGTTTGCGAGTGCTACGCCTAGGTGCTCCCCCCTTGCTGGCAGCAGCATTGGAGATAGCCGGCTGACATTGCTGTCTTGTTGGACTAGATGACCTTGGCAGTCGTCCTCTGGCCAGTGGAGCCTGTGCTGGCCCCACCTGGGAGGGAGTGGCCAGTGTCACGCCTGGTATCTCCCCAGTCACTGCAGTCTCATCAGATGCCACGGTCACTGGCAGAGGGGTAGAGGAGCCGCCGGCATCATCCAGAGCGCTGAGAGGAGCCCGCAGAGATGACAAGCAGCTCATGTGCCAACATGAGGTCGCTGTGGACCTCCCTGCTCGCCACTGATGGATGGACACCTGGCTGGGATACTGGGTGCCTCAGCCAAATCCCAGACTGACACTGACCACCTGAGGTCAGTGCCTGTGTGAGGGCTCACAGGTCCGAGCGCAAGCCCAGGAACCCCTCATTCTGTTCTTGGAGCTGCCTCTCCAAGGGAGTCACCACTCTCTCAATGGAGGAGGCAGTGTGCTCAGCCATGAGGGTCAATGCAGTGCTCGCGCTCTGCATGGACTCCTCCATCACGCAGACCCTCATGGATCTCCGCCAGATCCTCCTGCACATCTCGCTGGATCCAGCATCTGCTGCCTAATGAACGACTCCAGAGGCTCATCACCCACACTTTAACACTTCTACACACTGATCCATGCCAACAAGGTACTCATCCTTCCTGAGTGCAGCAGGTCATTGAAGAGCTTGTGGCACTGCACCCATGTGTGCCGCACCATGTCATGGCTGCTCACCAGGACTGCCACCTCCTCCCGTGCCCTCTTGGAGAGGTGCAGTGACCTCCTCCTCCCATCTCTGGGGAAAATGGTGTCCCTCCTGGCAGCCACCTCCTCCAGAAAAGTAAGGTGCCAAGTGCCCACCCAACCTGCCCTCCTGCCTGGCGTTTGCTGCCGCACTCGAGTCTATTTTTACAATTGCAGACAGAAGTCCTTCTGTGGCAGCCTTCCAGGGGCTGCCTGGGCCATTTTTAAAACGGCCGCAGGGTCGCCATTGGACCAGGGTGGCCTGTCAGCCCCCGTCCCCGCTCGGCGCTTCCCGGCCAGTGACGAGCCGTGTTTCACACTGGGTGGGCCTTACTTGGCCGTTTAGCGTGAAATCATGGTCAGGGCCTGATCGCGGGCGGCGTTCAGTTTCGCCCGGGTTCACCCGACAAGGGAAAAATCATGCCCCTGGAGCAGTGCGTGCAGTTTTGGTCTCCTTACCTAAGAAAGGATATACATGCCATAAAGGGAATGCAGTGAAGGTTCACCAGACTGGTTCCTGGGATGGCACGATTGTGGTAAGGGGAGAGATTGGGCTGACTGAGCCTGTATTGACTGGAGTTTGGAAGAATGAGAAGGGATCTCATTGAAATGTATAAAATTCTGACAGGGATGAACAGACTCAATGTAGGGATGATGTTTCCCCTGGCTGGACCCCCCCAGGTCTAGAACAAGGGGTCACAATCTCAGGATACTGGGTAGGCCATTTAGGACTGAGATGAGGAGAAACTTCCTTACTCAGAGGGTGGTGAATCTGTGGAATTTTCTACCACAGAAGGCTGTGGAGGCCAAGTCACCAAATATATTTAAGAAGGAAACAGATAGATTTCTACACACTAAAGGCGTCAAGGGGTAAGGGTAGAGAGCGGGAGTATGGCGTTGAGATAGAGGATCAGCCATGATCATACTGAATGGCAGAGCAGGCTCGAAAGGCTGAATGACCTACTCCTGCTCCTATTTGCTATGTTTCTATGTTTCATTCTTACTCTCTAAAAGGCCAACACTTACATTACCTATTCTTTTCCTGTTTAAATACCCGTAGAAACTCTCACTATCTGTTTTTACATTTCTAACTAGCATCCTCTAATACTCTAATTTCTTTCTCTTGATTAACTTTTTAGTCATTTTCTGCCGTTCTTTATATTCTGACCAATCATCTGACCTGCCACTCATCTTTGCACAGTTATATGCTTTTTCCTTAAGTTTGATGCTTTTCCCAACTTCTTTAGTTAACAGCAAATGGTGGGTTTTCCATTTAGAATTTTTTCTTATGGTAGGAATATACTATTCTGAGTATTCTGAAAAATCCCGTTAAATGTCTGTCACTGCTTCTCTACTGATCTATTCCTTAGCCTAATATCCCAGTTAACTTCAGCTAGCTCAGCTTTCATGCCCGCATAGTTGCCCTTGTTCAAGTTTAAAATACTAGTCTAAGACTCATTCTTCTCCCTTTCATACTGGATGTAAAATTCAGTCATACTGTGGTCACGGCTACCTAGGGATGCCTTTACCCTGAGGTCATTAATTAATCCTGTCACATTACACAATACCAAGTCTAATATATCCTGCTCTGTGGTTGGCTCCAGAATGTGCTGCTCTAAGAAACTCTCTCTCGAGCATTCTACAAACTCCCTACTACTACCAATCTGATTTTTCCAGTTTATATGTAGATTAAAGTCACCCATAATTATTGCTGTCCCTTTATCACAAGCACTCAATATTTCTTCTTGTATACTCTGTCCTACATTGTGATTGTTAGGGAGCTTGTGGACCACTCTCACCAGTGACTTCTTTCCCCTACTATTGCTCATCTCTACCCAAACAGATTCTATATCCTGATCTCCTGAACCAAGGTCATCTCTAAATATTGCACCAATGCCGTTCTTGGTTAGCAGTGTTACCCCTCCACCTTTACCTAGCTTCCATTCTTCTTGAAAGTCATATACCCCTCAATAATGGCTATCAGGTCATGTTTATTTATTTCAATGTGCACTATCAATTTGTTTACTTTGTTATGAATGCTACATGTGATACAGAGCCTTTAGTTTTGTCTGTTTGTTATCTTTGTGACATCCAGTTTTGATTCTTGGTGCCTTATGTTTTTTTTCTCTCTGTCCCTTCCTGCCATTCTCTGACCCTCATTTCCCATATTACTATTTTCCTCTCTTACCTTGATTCTGCTCTTTGATGTGTCACGTCTTTCCACATTTGATCCCTTGCCACCCTATTTGGTTTAAAACCCTCTCTGCTTCCCAAGTTATGCAGTTCGCAGGTACACTGGTCCCAACAAGGTTCAGGTATAGACCGTCCCAACAGTATAGCCCCCACTTTCCCCAGTACTGGTGCCAGTGCCCCACAAACCAGAACCCACTTCACCCACACCAATCTTTGAGCTACATGTTCATCTCTCTAATTTTATGTACCCTATGTCAATTAGCACATGGCTCAGGTAATAATCCACAGATTATAACCTTTGAGGTTCTGCTTTTCAATTTAGTACCTAGCTCCTCTTAGTCTCTACACAGAACCTCTTTCCTAATTCTGCCTATGTCATTGGTACATACATGGACCATGACAATTGGATTCCCTTCCTCCAAATGCAAGCTCCTCTCCAGCCTTGAGCAAATGTCCCGAATCCTGGCACTGGACAGACAACACAGCCATCTGGACTCTTGCTCTTTGCTGCAGAGAACAATGTCAATCCTTCTATGTTGTTCCCTACTACCACTACATTCCTTTTTGCTCCCCCCACTTGAATGGCTTCCTGTACCACGGTGCCATGGTCAGTTTGCTCATCTAAACAAACTGAGGGAACCTCAGACCTACTGGACAATTGCAGAGGCTCACACTCCTGCCCTCTGGGTCCCCTTACCTGCCTCACTCACAGTCACATTCCCCTGTCCCTGACCAAATCAGAAGACCCTATCCTAAGCGGTGTGACTGCTTCTTGGTATAAAGCATCCAGGTAACTTTGCCCCTCCTTGATCTGTCGTAGAGTCTACAGCAAAGCCTCCAGCTCAATGACCCTTAGCCAAAGTTCCTCAAGCCGCAAACACAATGTTATCCAGGAGCTCCCACATGCTGCAGCCTTGACACATCACTTGTCCTGCCATCCTTGTGTTTTAAATAATTACTTAATTATATTATTCACTTATGTATGTTACTTTTTTAAAGAAATTTTATTAATTTTACCATAAGTTCCTGCACTATTTTAAACCTTAGGAATAGAATTGACCTTAACCACTCACCAGATACTCACTAAACAGCTAGCTCCTTTTCCTTTAGTAGAGCAGGAACCAATTCCTACAGGGTGAGAAAGATAGAAAAAGGAAATGAACATCTCCTTCTCCCTTCCCCAAACTCCCCAAAAACTCACCAAACTCCAAGTCTGCACTCAGTTTCCTCAGCTGCACTGCATTAACAGACACTCATGACTAGATAACTCATAAATAATGCAATTCATATGTCAGGCATCTCTGATACTTACAATGGCCGTGTTGTCCTTGTACGTATGACCAGGTAAAGTTGGAGTGGACATTTCATTTAAAAAAAATTGTAAGAAAACCTGCACAAGAGAGATCAAGGTTACATATAAATCAAGAGAAACAATACTGATGGACCAATGCTTTATTACATTCATTCTGCTAAGCATATTAAGATGGAAGGGCACACACTCAGGGGTTGCTACAAGACAGTAATCTCATTTAAGTTTATGAAACTACTTAATGTGAGGGGAGCTGACACAACTGTAACCTCAAAATGAGACTACTGTACTAATAATTCCTGCATATATCTGCCCATTTATATTAAAAACCTGACATCTATTTGCACTTCCTTTTCATGTCACTTAGCATACTGATATCATATTTTTTCACACACTGTCATTTTTTTCTAATATATATTCCTATGGGCATATTTATACTCCTGAGTTCTGACAATGTAAACCTGTCACACTTGTAATTGTCATCCTTTAACTCCTGCCATTTCTAACCTGTCCAACTTATATGTTAAATAAATGAACAATGATAAATATTTGGAATAGTCAATCAGGCAAGGTAACTCAAGCAAAAACATAATAGAAAGAATTACATTTGTAGGCCACCTTTTACAACCTCAGGAAATCTCAAAGCATTTTACAGCCAACAGTGTAAACAAAGTGGTAATATAGAAAGCCCGGCAGCCAATTTGCATACAGCAAAATCACACAAACAACGAGATGGCAATTGGTCAGTACATGGGCAGAATTCCCTTGACCATCTTTGAATTTGTACCATGGGATTTTTTTATATACATCTGAGAGGGAAGACACAGTCTTGGCTTATAGTCTCACCGAAAGATAACATCTCTAACAACTCATTACACCCACAATGCTGCGCTTGCATGTCAGCCTAGATTAGTGCTCAAGACTCTGGGGTGGAACTTGGACCCACTCAGAGGTGAGGGTGCTACCAGGGAGGCATAGCAAAGACCTTGTATAAACAGTAAAATCTAAACAAGGAAGGATAAATAAGGCTCAATACCTACAAGCAAAGCCTAGAGAAACTGGGGCTCTTTTCTTCAGAGCAAAAGAGGAGTTCCAAGAGAAACATTTAAAATTATAGGGGTTTTGCTAATTAGGAAGATACTACAACTTGTGTGCATGAGCACATTTTAATGTAGAAAAATAACCTAACATCTTTCACTGTGGCACAAGAAAGTAAATTGGATCCTGAAACATTGGGAGGATTATTATAAGGTTGTTTTTTTAAAAAGATCATAAAGGAGATGGGAGATGGAGGGGTTTAGGGAGTCTGGCTGATTGGAGTGGCTAAGTGATTAATGACCTGGCTCCCACCTTTTGTGATGTGCAAAAGGGGACATACAAACAGAGAGGTTGGAGATTGTTGTAGGAGAAAGATTATTAGCATACGGTGAGGTCACATGAGGAATTGAGTACAAGGATGAGAATCTGAGATTGGAAGATTAAAACATTGGGAACTGAGAGATAATGCAGGTTGGCAAGGACTGTGATATAGGTAAGCAGGACTTGGGATGCATAGGGTAGAAGCTACAGAGTTTTGGATATACTGAAATTATGGAGGGTATAGGAGGCTGAGCAGGAGAGCATTGTTACTTACAGATTTGGTTACTGCAAAGACATGAGTTCAATAGCAAATGGGCTAAGGCAAGGGCGGTAACAGGTTAAATGTCACAGTGTACATTTAGAAGTTTATCCAATGGACTCCAAGGAGATAAACACAAAAAACTGCAGATGCTGGAAATCCAAAACAAAAACAGAATTACCTGGAAAAACTCAGCAGGTCTGGCAGCATTGGCGGAGAAGAAAAGAGTTGACGTTTCGAGTCCTCATGACCCTTCAACAGAACTAGGTGAATCCAAGGAAGGGGTGAAATATAAGCTGGTTTAAGGGGTGTGTGTGTGTGTGTGTGTGTGTGTGTGTGTGTGGGGGGGTGGGGTGTGGTTGTAGGGACAAGCAAGCAGTAATAGAAGCAGATCATCAAAAGATGTCACAGACAACAGAACAAAAGAACACACAGGTGTTGAAGTTGGTGATATATTCCTAAACGAATGTGCTAATTAAGAATGGATGGTTGGGGAATTAAGGTATAGCTCTAGTGGGGGTGGAGGGAGCATAAAAGATTTAAAAATATTTAAAAATAATGGAAATAGGTGGGAAAAGAAAAATCGATAAAATTTATTGGAAAAAACAAAAGGAAGGGGGAAGAAACAGAAAGGGGGTGGGGATGGAGGAGGGAGTTCAGGACCTAAAGTTGTTGAATTCAATATTCAGTCCGGAAGGCTGTAAAGTGCCTAGTCGGAAGATGAGGTGTTGTCCCTCCAGTTTGCATTGGGCCTCACTGGAACAATGCAGCAAGCCAAGGACAGACATGTGGGCAAGAGAGCAGGGTGGAGTGTTAAAATGGCAAGCGACAGGGAGGTTTGGGTCATTCTTGCGGACAGACCGCAGGTGTTCTGCAAAGTGGTCACCCAGTTTACATTTGGTCTCTCCAATGTAGAGGAGACTACATTGGGAGCAACGAACGCAGTAGACTAAGTTGGGGGAAATGCAAGTGAAATGCTGCTTCACTTGAAAGGAGTGTTTGGGCCCTTGGACGGTGAGGAGAGAGGAAGTGAAGGGGCAGGTGTTATATCTTTTGCGTGGGCATGGGGTGGTGCCATAGGTGGGGGTTGAGGAGTAGGGGGTGATGAAGGAGTGGACCAGAGTATCCCGGAGGGAACGATCCCTACGGAATGCCGACGGGGGGGTGAAAGGAAGATGTGTTTGGTGGTGGCATCATGCTGAAGTTGGCGGAAATGGCGGAGGATGATCCTTTGAATGCGGAGGCTGGTGGGGTGATAAGTGAGGACAAGGGGGACCCTATCATGTTTCTGGGAGGGAGGAGAAGGCGTGTAATAGAAGCAGTAATTCATCTCCAATGAGATGGTGAATGGGAAGATAAACCGTAGGTGAATATGCTCTGGCTTTGATTGGATAGGTGAAAGTGAAACTAATCAAGGGGTCTATCACTGAGACAGACAACAGAAGGAAAACACTGGGGCAGGATGATATGATCAACTATGGCAGACAATGCAGAGAGGTTGAGGAGGATAAGTATAGATAATGCACCTTTGTCAAACTCACAGACTATCCATGGCTTTGATTAAGGCTTTTTCAATGTATCTGGAGCAGTGTAAAACTGATCAGAGTATTCAAACAGAGAGTTGCAGAAACTACTTCAACTAATTTGTAAATAGAAAGCATAAATTTAAGATCAGCATGAACAAATATGAAAAGAAAGATTAGAAGAATTGTTTTATGCAGAGTTGGTACGGCATGATGGAAACAGAATCCATTATAGCTTTCAAAAGTGAAGTGGATAATTTCTTGAAAAAATTTTAAAAGAGAAAAAAGCAATGGAACCAGACATCATGAATAGCTGTTTCAGAGAGAAACAGGTGTAAAGAGCCGCATGACTCTCTTTACTGCATACTTATGGTTCTATGCAGAGTTGACAAACAATTCAATCACAAAAGACTACCCATATTGCTTTGATACATTAACCCCAGAATAATGACACTACATCTGACCACATAGCCAAAGGAGGAGCCCAAGCCATTCATTTCAAATACAGGTATCTTGTGGTTTTGAATTATATAAATGGAAGGTCTACAAAGAGGAGATAGTTTGGGTACAGACTAAATACATTCCAACAAGGGGTTAAGGAAAGGTATCTGAAGCTAGAATTCCCTCAATGACTAAAGATTTAGAGATTGAAATGAAATAGAAAAAATAAACTTATTAGAAATGTTAGGTTCATAAATCAGTAGAGAACTAAAATGAACAGAAAAACACAAGGAAGAACTGAACAAGGAAATAAGAGAGCCAAAGAGAGTATATCAAATAGATTGGCATGTAACATAAAAGGGATCCCAACAGTCATTTATCAATAATAAAAGGGTAGTCAAAATAAGGTTGGGAAAAATTAGGGACAAAAAAATCTTTATCAAAGAGTATGCTACCTTTGCCACAGTAAAATAGGAGATAGCAGAGAAATTGGATGGGATAAATGTAGATAAACATGTACTTAAAAGGTTGGCAATGCTCAAAGTAGAAAGGTCACCAGGTCACATAAGATGTATCCTAAGTTGCTGTGGAAAATAAAGGTGGAAATTGAGAAGGCTCTGGCCAAAATCTTCCAATACTCCTTGGATATGGGAAGGGTAAACCAGAGAATTGGAAAATTCCAAATATTACACCCCTGTTCAAAAAAGGAGGACAATAAACTTGACGACAACAGGCTAACAATCCAGCCCTCATGCAAGTTTCTTGCACATCCTGGCACACACAGTCTGCCAATCCTAGCTCTCAGCCCCCACCACCACCCTGCCCCCATTACCCAGCCTCCACCACCCAGGCTACACCACCTGGCTCTACATCAGCCCCCAACACTTAGCCTCCACCACCAAGCCCTACCACAGGGCCCTTGCCACCCAGCTTTCATTGCCTGGCCTCCAATCATTCGCTCCCCATCACCTAGCTTCTGCCACATGGCTCCCCAACCCTGGTTCCCAACCCCAGGGGTGGTCCTAGCAATGCCAGCTCTTCATAAGCACTTTCCAGAAGCTTGGAGCAGGGATGTCAGCATTGAATATATGCTTCCCTTGTAGGAGTGTTAAAGTATTTCCCAGCACATCCCACCTCTTTCATAATGCATTCATGGGAAACACGCCAGATCATTGGCAACCAGGCTCGGATTTGCCCACCACGCTGTGACCTCAGTGTTTCCTCACTCTGGGGCACCATATTTAAAGCGTGCCAGAGCGCAGCCTACTTAATGTCTACAGACCAGGACAGCTCCAGGCGACAGATGGCCCCAAAAGCCAGAAAGACAGCAACACACAAATTTAGTGATGCCTGCCTGGGGTGCCTGCCAGATACAGTGGAAGGCGGCCGCGATGTCCTCTACCCCAGCTCTGGCCGCAGGAGGTCCATCAGAGTGATCAATCCGGACGAGGCAGTGGCAGCGGCAATCAGTGCCACCGGAGCACAGAAGAGGTCAGCCATCCAGTGCAAGGAGAGGATGAATGGTCTCAACCGTTCTACCAGGGTAAGTCAACCACCTCATCACTCTCAACTCACATACTCACAAACCCATCAAACGTCCACAGGGATCTCACACATCAAGAGACAACACCACAAACTCTCACACACATTCTCATATCTCCATCAGGCTCATATTCTCTGGAGCTCACAACCTCATCCCATCCATGGCTCCGCTCACCACACAAACATTCCACGCAGTGCCATGTGTCCCGCTCGCACTCTCTCCATCTGTTTTCATGCAGGAGAAGCTTTCTCACAACAGCAGGGAGGGTTCCCAGACTGGGGGTGGAGTGGCTCACACTAGGCCCCTCACTCACTTTGAGGAGTGTGCCATTGCGCTCACTGGTAATGGCAAGGACTGTGCCTGTGGTGACAGTGAGGTCAGTGGCAAACGCTCTTGTGAGGATCCTGCACCATATGATCCCTCCCAACGAAACTGTGAGTGCCCACTCTCCTGTTTTTGACTCTGCTGCCATGCACTAATTATCTCTACTTTGGTTCACAGGGAGCTCTGCCAAGCGACCGACGCCCTCAAGAAACCAGTCCCTCAGCTCTATCCACATCCTCACCTCCAGCCAAGAGGGCATCTCGCCCATTGAGGAACTGGAAATAAGCAGCCTGGAAGACCCATCACAGTGCTTATCCACACCCTCCACCTGTGCAGAGACACACACCTCAGTGGGACCTAGGTCTAGAGCAGGCTCAGGTTCAAAATTTGGTGGTCACCGCACAGACACATGTCCGTAGAGGAGGAGGCAGGTTCAGCCGAGTTCCCTGGTACTCGGAGGACTGTTGGGGAAAAGGCATCTGTGAGGTCAGAGTCAGATGACAAGCCTCTGGATTCGGCCTTCCATCTCATCATGGAGAGTCAGCAGAAAGCGGGGGAACATCACACAGAGCTCTTGGAAACCCTCAACAGAGTGGTTGGAGGAATGTCTCCACCTGCTCTCTGATGAAGTGGTGATCACATGTGCATGTATGGAGGTCTCCATGGGAAGGATGGCGGACACCATGCAGACCCTGGTCCAGCAGAATGTGGAGGTGTGCACAGACCTGCACTCCATCGCGATAGCCCTAGGTGAATTCCTACAGTCGCAACCCGAGGGAGAAACGGGGCATCTCAATGTCCCTCTAGGTGCTCCTTCTCTTCAAGGAGTCAGGCCATGGCCCTTGGGCACCCAAAGGGAGGAGGAACAGCAGCTGGACACCCCTGGCTCATCCATTTATGAATCTCAGGTACTGTCTGCTCCATCTTAGTCCCTTTTGCCTATGACCCCCTCAACCTTATCCTCTGTCACCACAAAGGGAACTGGCTTACAGGAGGACAGCCAAAACAAGCCAGGGGCCCTCAAGGCCTTGCCTCTCCAGAGACCACATACTGAAGTCATCAGAGGCAACAGGGTCAACCATTGCACAGGTTGTCTCCACCCTTAGTGCAGATATCAGGTCAGCATCTAGAAGTAGGGGTAGGCCTGGAAAAGTTAAGAAATTCTGATCACAAGTGGTTGCATGGAGGAATGTGCTTTGTCAATTTATAATCTGAAAATATATTCACTTTCACTGAATAATGTGTAATGTTGTCTTTCAGCTTCATTGACAGGCTGCACGAGTTCTCCCCCTTCATCTCCCCTTTATCACTAGCAGTTCAGCTGCATGCAGCTGGACCACCAGTGATTCTGGAGGGAGAAGTGTGTGTGTGTGGCAGAGCCTTGTGCAAGTACTCTCCCACGCACACAGAGCCTTCATCCGTCACAGTCATCTCACTGCCCCCAGCATTTTCAATGCTGCCTGTTGGGCTTTCTTCCAGTTGTCCATCTGAGCTGACCTGCATCTCTGCTCCCCACTGATTACACCCTTATGCAGCACTTGTTACTGTCCAACACAAGGCTTTCTATGGTTTCGATTTGAAAATCATGGTCATAGTCAAGTTTTTGATTAGCTCCCCCATCCTTTCCCTTCCCTCAATTACCCATGCCCTTTCCCTCAACACTGTTGACCCCCTTTGACAACACCTTCCACCTCCCCACTGTCACCTACCAAGCCGAACCCTCGTCATTCCAGGGTGCCCAGGTTCTACCTTCCTGAAAATCCCACCCCCATCCACAGTGACGTCCCCAACCTCCTCCCTCCCACTCCCAGGGTCCGTGTCTACCTCAAAGTCTCCACCAATCACCCTCACCGTACCTTCTCCCATTACGATCACACCCTCACCCTCCCACCCTACTGGCTCACTCTGCCCTCTCTCATTCTCACCATTCCCTCCTACCACACCCACCCTCAGTTCGCTACCCAGGAGGTATCTGACTCCACAGATCCCTCCTTACACATACGCCAGGAAATCACCCCACCTTTCTCCCTCCTCCACCTTTACTCCCCTCCCAACGTCAGCCTCGACATCTTCGTCCCTCCCCAACCTCACTCCCCCTCCACCTCCCAACAACTTCACCGCCCCGGCACCTTTGTCCCCCCTCCCAATTTCACCCCCTAACACCTTCGTCCCCCCCCAACCTCACCTCCCTGAAACCTTTTGTTCCCCCCGCAACCTCACCCCTGACACCTTCGTTTCCCACCTTCCCAACCTCAACTCCCGAAACCTTTGTCACCACTCCTCCCAATCTGACACCCCCCCAACCTCCATGGCAGAGCCATGTGCATGAGGATCCACCTTGCATGCGATGCACGTGTTCCTCCAGGGTCCAGTAGCTATAAGGCTCCAGTATCATCTACTCCTCGAACATCCGTGATCTGAGCAAGGCCCTAAAGGTAAGTCTCGATTTCTGCACATCACACTTGTCTAGATGTGTGTTCTGGGCAAGCACTTTTTCCCACCGGCATAATGGTAGACCAGGCATGGTAGGACGATTCCAGTCGGGCCTTACTTTGCATCCAGTTAGCGGCATGCAAATTGTGTGCACACCAGCCTCCAATGGGATTCATATTCCGCCATGACAGACACCATCGGATGATCCTGCTGTGATTTCATACAACTTGAATTCTACCTCCTGCCCGCCATGACGCCCACTGCCAATGCGACTGGGCAATTCCACTCAAAGCATCCAATGGACTGCTGACTTCCTCACCAGCCACACTCAACATGTCAGATACCATGGCTGCATATCTGAAAGTGTTCAATTGACAGTGTACCTGAGGGCACTTAGCTGAGACCAATTCTGTTCCTAATCCCCATTAATGATGCTCTCTCTTCTTCTGGGCTAAAATACTGGAAATACATAGGTGACAGAACAGTCACAGTGTCTACGCCACAGGGTGTGGTCAGTGAAGTTCAGGAAGATTCTCAATGCTATCAAGGAATGGTGTGAGGAAAATAGTATGGCGCTAAATGCTACTAAATGTAATGCCATGTGAGTAGAGTTTGGTAGACATCAGCACATTACCCTTGAAATAAAGTTAGGTAATTACACCCTAGCAGAGATAAAAGCCTTGAAATTCTTGGGTATATCAATTCAAGCTGGCTTGAAGTTGGATGGCCAAGTGGCAGTATGAAAAAGAAAACAAATAAACATTAATTCTCAGATTGCTCATCCCTTTCAGACTCCCTGACCATGACCCGTTGATGATCTACATTGATACATCCATCCCTTGATTGAATATGCTGTGCCTGAGTGGCACTGTGGCCTCACACACATGAAAACTGCTCAGATCAAAAGAATACAGAAGCATACGCTGAGATTGATCTCAGGCCCTCAGTACCAGTCGTACGACAACGCCTTTCAAAGCACAAAGCTCAAAACTCCACAAACAAAGAGAGTTAATATTTGTACTACATTCAGAAAATCCCTTATGCAATCTGCCCAATTTCAGAACTAGTTACCAACATCCCATCCAGAGCAATCAGGATAACTCAGAGTTTCGGCTAAACTCATCCCCATATGATGTAGGGTGGAAAGGTATCGATGTAGTTCCTGACGAAGGTGTTGGGAGGGTGAGGTTGGAGGGGGGACAAAGGTATTGGTGGTAATGAGGTTGGGAGGGGGAAATAGCTCTAATCCTTACATGGTTCAGGTCCTCAATGAAATACTTAAATGATGAAATCTTTATGTACTTCAGTGCTTGTAATGTAAGAATGATATTGGTTCATAATTTTAATAAAATTTTAATTCCTTCTTTTTAATATACTGTCCACTACTCCCTCTTACCTGCTGAATTTGTTTGTCTATTTTGTTATTACATGATTGTCACATGTTTCCATGTTTTTAACTTCATTACTTAGTCTATAAGTGAATTTCTATTTGTAAGTTACACCACAATTCAGCCTTTGGGCTGCAAATGTGTTTCTTGAATAATATGCCATAAAAAAAACCTCTAGACACAGTAATCCATGATAAAATTAATTGCCACTTGGAAAAAAATGAGGTTAATCAATGAAAACCAACATAGGTTTATTAAAGGCAAATTATGTTTGACCAACTTGATTGAGTTCTCCGATGAAGTAAGAGACCGAATTGATCAGGGTTGTTAGAATTCACCTCAATGGCATATCTGTGTAATTAATATGCCTTAAATTTTCAAATTGTACTGTACATAAGCCTAATGATGATAAGTCTTAATTTGTATGTGTTATTAGAATGATTTATAAATTTTAGGGTATGTTGTTAAGTCTTAAAGTTGGCAACTTCAAGTGCCGAATACTGTGATATAGCTGTAAGAAAGAACATGTGGGACATTTGGAATTGAACTGAAGTTATTGCTAGGACATTTTGCATATTTGGGCTCCAGTGACTCTAGCTTAGTAATAAAAAGAAGGCAACACTACATTGCTGATTAGCCAGGAAGGTGGTCTGATGACCAGATATTCCAGGGCCTCTGGACAAAGATATAAGTTATAGTTCAGCAGTTAGAAAGGATGCCAAGGCTGCAAAGCTGATTGGCTAGAAAAATGGTCTTGGGCCTAGAATGTTCCAAGGACCTCTGGTGCAAATTAGACTGCTATGGGACCAAACTGCTATGGGAGCGCTCTTCCCATTGGTGTAAATATTGGGCTAGAAGTCATTAATTGTGTTGATCCAGGTGCACATACTTATCTAAATGTTGCCAAGCTACTGGCAAAAAGGGTACAAAAATAGGGGTGCATCACTGATATCTTTGCACTTGCCAAGGGTTAGCATTTGTCACAAGATGTTTGTCAAAAGAAGAAGTTAGGAGTAGGGCACTTGCCAGGAAACCACTTGCTAAGAAGCTAGCATTTGTGGAGGACATTGCCAGTTGACAGGTATTTGTCATGGCTGAAGGATTGCTGTAAGAACCCAGTATTGGGCTTAGCTTGTGACCAAAGTAACTGTCACAGGGTTCAGGATTGCCATAAGAATCCAGTATTAGAGAGTGGATCCAGTATAGGCAGGATTGCCAGGGCTAAAATAATTACCTTAAGAGAGAGTGAACAGAAAACACTTAACCACATAGCTGCCGAGCAATGGTTCAGAAAGTTAAAGTCTAGCTTCGGATAGTCAGTACAGCCTTAGTCATTTTGGGAAAACCAGTCGTTCTTAGAAAGCTGTTTCCTCCAGAGAAAAAGAGAGAGGCAGACCGCTGTGGAGTGTGCAGCTTCAGCATTAAGGTGGATTGGAAGTCTCAGTGGTTAAGGTAGACTGGGAAGTTGTGGGTTTGAAAAGGGTCCAAGAGAGTTGGAGTCTTAAAGCTGTAAGAGATTTGTATGTTAGTTAAGTCGGCTAAGCTAAAATATCAAAAGACATCATGAGTCCAAGAGTCCTGGATTCAACGGGCCAAGAGGAGAAGATCCCAGAAGTCCAGGGATCCACAGGAAAGACAGACCAACACATGTTGAACTTGTGTATCATGCAATGCCTCAACTAATGAAATGTTAAGTATCAATCTTTATTGTCCAATAAACCTTATTAGCTTGGACTCTAAATTAGTGATTATCCCTTTTGCCAATATGGTTATTCCTTGACATGAATTTTCTTACTCTAGGGTTTTGTATAGAATCCCTACAGGGTAGTGCAGTTGATGTGTATATGGATTTTCATAAGGAGTTTGATAAAGTACCACGTAAGAGACTTGTTAGCAAAACTGAAGCTCATAGGCTTAAAGGTGAAGTGGCTGCATGGATACAAAATTGGCTAAGGTAATGAAAGTGGTGAATAGTTGTTTTGAATCTGGAGGGAAGTGTGGAGTCGTGCTTCTCGGGGACCACTATACTTTTTATATATCTAGGGCATAATTTGAAAGTTTGCAGATAACACGAAACTCAGAAATGTAGTAAACAGTGAAGCTGATAGTAGCAGACTTGAGAAGAACAGAATTGGAAAGTAGAATACAGCGGATGCTGGAAATCTGAAATAAAACCACAAAATGTTGTAAATACTCAGATGTACAGGCAGCATCTATTTTTATTTATCTGTTCATGGGATGTGAACATCACTGTATAAGCCAGCATTTATTGCCTATCCCTAGTTGCTCTTGAGAAGGCGGCGGTGAACTGCCTTCTTGAACCACTGCAATCCATGTGGTGTAGGTGCATCCACAGTGCTGTTGGGAAGGGAATACCAGGATTCTGAACCAGTGACAGTGCACGAACAATTATTTAGTTCCAAGTCAGGATGTTGAGTGGCGTGGAGGGGATTTCCAGGTGGAGGTGTTCCCATCTGTCTGCCCCGTCCTTCTAAATGGTAGTGGTCATTGGTTTGGAAGGTGCTATCTAAGGAGGCTCAGTGAGTTCTTGCACTGCATCTGTACATAGGACACACTGCTGCCACTGTGCTTCAATGGTGGAGGGAGTGAATGTTTGTGGATGGGGTGCCAACCAAGCAGACTGCTTTGTCCTGGATGGTGTCAAGCTTCTTGAGTGTTGTTGGAGCTGCACTCACCCAGGCAAGTGGAGAGTATTCCATTAAACTCCTGACTTGTGCCTCGCAGATGAACAGGCTTTGGAGAGTCAGGAGGTGAGTTAATCACCGCAGGATTCCTAGCCTCTGATCTGCTCTTGTAGCCACAATATTTATATGGCTAGTCCAGTTCAGTTTCTGGTCAACGATAATGCCCCCGGCCCCACACCAACCCCCCACCTAACTGAAATGGAAAGCAACAATGCTCAGATCAAACAGAACTGACAACCATTCTGATCTGGAGAAAATTGAACCATATTCCGTTGGAAAGAATATTAATATGGAAAGTAATTGCAAGCCGCTTGAAATGAGTTTCAATTGTGCATCTAATCGATGCCTGGGAAGGATGCTACATCTTCAAATATACAAATCTTATGTCTACAACAAATGCTAGGAGCTGTTTCTTGCTAATACACCATATAAACTGTATGCACTTATGATCAGAAAAGTTTGCAATAAGGAAAGTGATGTGACATGTTCAGATACTATCAATATGCTGCAATATTTACCTCCATATGAGGATGTATATATTAACATTAAGCAAGTATTGATGTTGAAAATCTGGAATTATTGAGAACGGCAAACGATGGTCTGACATAAGAGAATGCTACTCCAGATTTTACTGCATGTTAACTCTAGAAATGAACTCTAGAATATCCAGAGATAAAAACAAAAAAACTGCGGATGCTGGAAATCCAAAACAAAAACAGAATTACCTGGAAAAACTCAGCAGGTCTGGCAGCATCGGCGGAGAAGAAAAGAGTTGACGTTTCGAGTCCTCATGACCCTTCGACAGAACTTGGGTCAAGTTCTGTCGAAGGGTCATGAGGACTCGAAACGTCAACCCTTTTCTTCTCCGCCGATGCTGCCAGACCTGCTGAGTTTTTCCAGGTAATTCTGTTTTTGTTCTAGAATATCCAGGATGGTCAGGTAGTCAAGGGTTATAAGTCAGAGTTACGACCACTTGAGGAAGGGGGAAATGAGTCCACTATTCTCCCAAGAGTCTTGGCTGTAACAATGTTTTTTTAAAAAATTTAGAGGCAATGTGTTTCACCAATTCTGTAAGAGTTCCAATATTTACACTTTGAGGTTGTAAAGAATTATTCTGACAGGTTTTCTTAGGTTAAGCACAGAACAAGAAAAGTTTATTGAAACTATTTCCCAAACTGGAATGACTAGGTAAATCGCAACCGGCATTCATAGGGTCACAGGCATTTGTCTGGGCGGACACACACACACACACACACACACACACACACACACACACACACACACACACACACACACACACACACACACACACACACACACACACACACACACACACACACACACAATTACAGATGGCAAAGTGAGAGGATAGACTTATCAGGTTTTTTTTGTACAGTCATGAAAATTAAAAAAGGAGTATATGGTGGCACAATGATGTGGCTTGTGTATGAATGGTATTAATCTTTAATTTCATTGGCTTTTCTCTTATTCATTCATGGGATGTGGGGCATCACTGGCTAGGCCAGCATTTATTGCCTGTCACTGATTAACCTTGAGACTGCTGTAGTCTATGTGGTGTAGGTACACCCACAGTGCTGTTATGGAGGGAGTTCCAGGATTTTGACCCAATGCCAGTGAAGGAATTGCGATATATTTTCAAGTCAGGATGGTGTGTGGCTTGGAGGGGAACTTGCAGCTGGTGGTGTTCCCACGCATCTACCACCCTTGTCCTTTTAGATGGGCTTGGAAGGTGCTGTCTAAGGAGCCTTGGTGAGCTCCTGACATGCATCCTGTAGATGGTAAACACTGCTGCCACTAAGCATCAGTGGTGGAGGGGGTGAATGTTTGTGGGTGGGGTGCCAATCAAGTGGGCTGAATGGTATTGAACTTTATGTGTTGTTGGAGCTGCTGATCAAACATATATTGAACTGTCTGAAAATGACTTTTAAAAAAACAAGCAAAGACACTGACTTACATAGCTGCCAATAGTCACCAGATGTCTGGAATTAACAGTTGACCAGCTTTCTGGAAGGTTCCAATATGGAATACAATTAAGGCATGCCCAGGGACCCTCATGGAATTTCACGCAGATGTCAAGCACTACTTCACAAGATTTACTGAAACTGCACTGGGCCTCACACTTGCACTTCTATAAGGCTACCTCTCAAGTGGAGAGAGAAAGTCTACCCGAACAATAGCCAAAAGGAAAGGTGTTTTTCCTATCTCATCAAGATGAATAATGAATTATTCAGAAGCAAATGGCTGGAACATTATAGGCTGTGGGACAAGAGCCACAGTTAGTTCGGGCATCAACTAAACAAATACCTTCTGAAATCATCATGGGAAGAGAGGTCATGTGACTGGAGTAACCATTTTTTGAAATCTCTTTTAATACAGCACGTAAGCTGCTAAAACAGAAGCCTGGAAAAGCTGCCAATGAAGCAATAATGAGCTCCCTTCTCATCTCTCCCAAATTCAGGACTCTGTCTCCATCTAGCTCAAAGTCCAGCACAGAGATGGGGAATTTCCATCAAAAGAAATTGCAGTTGCAAAAAAATTGACTTCTGGAAAAGACAGGTTATGTTTTGAAAAGAAATTGCCTCCAGGAATTGCAGTTTTACATGGGCTTCAACTCCTGGAATTTCAAGATCCCTATGGAGAAAAATCAGCCGCAGCCACAGATACTGGCAAGGACTCGTAACAGTGAGCTTTTTTTTTAAACCTTTTAGCATTGAATCTTAATTTGGCTAAGAAAGCAATTTTCTACTGCATATCTTGTAATTTTGCATGCTTTCGTATGTGTATGTGTGTTGCAAAGGTCGGGCATAGATTTGCCCTTTTAAGATATTTTTCTATCTTTATCTGGATGGGTTTTTAACTCAATAAAAACTAACCCCTTTTGTTTTAAACTCAAAAAAGCCTGCCAGACTAGCTTCTTTGAATCAGCATGTGAATGGTTAAGCACCAACATTGAATAAATACCTTTTGTCCTCACTAAATTCACAAAAATCCCTGTTACGGTCAGGCTTGGAGGGGTAAACTAGGGGGGCCATTTTTACCCCTCCTCAGGCAGCTATAACAATTTTTAGCAGTCCCTTGACCGGTTTCGATATGGTGGTTCCATGTTGCGGCTATTTTATTCAGCTGTCTTCCTGGGTGTAGTTGTATGGAGAAGATTTCCAAGTTTTTTTTAAATGAAAAGATCACGGTTTGCAGTTGGTTTCTCTTCCCAGGATGGGTACTTTGCAAACCGGACACAGCACTTCAAAGAAACACAGAAACATAGAACATAGAAACTAGGAGCAGGAGTAGGCCATTCTGCCCTTCAAGCCTGCTCTGCCATTCATTATCATAGCCTGCTCCCACTTTCTCCCCACACCCTTTGATCCCTTTCGACCCAAGAGCTATATCTAACTCCTTCTTGAAAACATACAATGTTTTGGTCTCAACTACTTTCTGTGGTAACGAATTCCACAGGCTCACCACTCTCTGGGTGAAGAAATTTCTCCTCACCTCAGTCCTAAATGGTCTACCCCATATCCTCAGACTGTAACCCCTGGTTCTGGACTCCCCCACCATCGGGAACATCCTTCCTGCATCTATCCTGTTTAGTCCTGTTAGAATTTTAAAGGTTTCTATGAGATCCCCTCTCATTCTTCTGAACTCCATCTCACCTCATATGTCAGTCCCGCCATCCCAGGAAACAGTCGGGTAAACCTTCGCTGCACTCCCTCTATAGCAAGTACATCCTTCCTCAGATAAGGAGACCAAATCTGCACACAATATTCCAGGTGTGGTGTCACCAAGGCCCTGTACAATTGCAGCAAGACATCCCTGTTCCTGTACTCGAATTCTCTGGTTATGAAGGCCAACATACCATTTGCCTTCTTTACCACCTGCTGCACCTGCATGCTTACCTTCAGCGACTGGTGTACAAGGACACCCAGCTCTCGTTGCACATTCCCCTCTTTCAATTTATGGCCATTCAGATAATAGTCTGCATTCGTGTTTTTGCAGATAAGTGCACAAGAAGCAATAACACACTGCAAATTTTCAAAGTTTATCTTATCTACCCTCCCTAGAGGAACAAAAATTACCATACAGATCTGGTAAACTGTAAACATAAACCAAACATGGTGCAATTCTTAAATATTGTGACAATTTGCTGCTGAGCATCTGTTAGGCAATTTGTGTGTGTGTGGGCCTGGTTTTTAATCCCATGTGTATAGTGATCAAAAGACAAAGATGCATTATAGACACATACTTCATTTTTGTCACATTGATATGGTGGTGAATCATAGGTTGATGTAGCACAGAAGGCCAGTTGACCCATCTTGCCAGTACCAGCTCTATAGTAGAGCTATCCAGTCCATCCCACTCCTATGCTCTTTTCCCATAGCCCTGTAACTTTTTACCATGCAAGTATTTATTCAACTCTCTTCTGAATGGGACGTGCTAAATGGCATAGATTCTAACAGATCTAGCAACTCAAAACTGGGCATCCATGAGGCGCTGTGGGCCATTAGCAGCAGCAGAACTGCATTCAACCACAGTCTGTAACTTCATGGACCGGCACATTCCCCCACTCTATCATTATCATCAAGCCGGGGATCAATGCTGGTTTATTGAAGAGTGCAGGATGGCTTGCCAGAAGCAACAGCAGGCATACATAAAAAGTTGCCAACCTGATGGCTATAACACAGGACTGCATGTATGCCACACAGCATAAGCAGGTGATAGAGATAGCCAAGCAATCCCACAACCAGTGGATCACATCTAAGCTCTACTGTCCTGCTACATCCAGTTGTGAAAGGCAGTGGGCAATTAAACAACTCGCTGGAGGGAGAGGTTCCACAAATATCCCCATCCTCAATGATGGCGGAGTCCAGCACATCAGTGTAAAACACAAGGCTGAAGCACTTGCAACAAACTTCAGCCAGAAGTGCTGAGTCGATGATCCATTTCAGCTTCCTCCTGAGGTCCCCAGCATCACAGATGCAAGTCTTCAGTCAATTCAGTTCACATAACATCAAGAAATGGCTGAAGGTACTGGATACTGCAAAGGCTATGGACCTTGACAACATTCCAGCAACAGTTTTTGGAGGTGTGTTCTAAAATTAGCCACACCCTCTAGCCAAGCTGTTCTAGTACAGCTACAACACTGGCATCTATCAATTTTCCACATTCCACAAAGAGCAGGACAATTCCAATGCAGCCAATTATCACCCCATCAGTCTACTCTTGATCATCGGTGAAGTGATGAAAGGTGTCGTCAACAGTGTTATCGAGCAGACTTACTTGACAATAACCTGCTCACTGACACTTAGTTTGGGTTCAAAGAAAGAGAAGGAGAAGGCACACAGCTTCAAACACTCTGTGTTCAGTACAACACTGTCTTTTGTATTCTGCCTCTGGCTTGGTAAGGGAGTCCCTGAAGTACTTTGCTGAGAGTATATTCCAAAAAAATTCTATTAGTTCATGTCTACTATAGTTATTGTTTCAGAATAACTGCATTTTGATGTCTCATCTCAGAAACATTTGCAAACTCTCAGAATAGAATGAATCAACAGAGGATAGGGTCTTTCGTGCTCCCCAGAGTGTTGAGTGTCTGTTTTCCTCCCACTTGGTGGAATATGGAAGTGTATTACAGCAATCTGGGCAGTTTTCCCATTGTCTGTATTTTACATTATCTCTGCATTGCCTCAGTTATTTTAAAATCTAGCCAGAAAAAGAAAAATTAGAAATTGTATCTTCAAAAAGTACATCCTTGTAACAATAAAACTCAATCTTATAGAAAGGATGAAGTACAGAGTTCCCTTAAGATACATCAGAATACAAAGCTGTCCCGAGAAAGCTGGAACACCGGTTTACCAAGCTCTACTGAACATGGACGTAGAGACACATAGATTGACATGTGATGTATATTAACAATTTCAACAACACAAAGAGAGGAAGTGCCTATTAGCAGTCAAATACCAGAAAGCATACCCACAGCTGAAAGTAAACAGGGTATGATCTGTCTGAAGAACAAAAGAATCTATTTTTTATGTTCTGAATATTGCGCTGGTTAATTTTAAATAAACAGACTACGTGATTTTCAAGAAAATAGGAAAATGTTATAGCTAAAATCAAAATTCGCTTTGTACTTCATGGTGTTTCGAATGAGATTAGTTGGGACAATAGACCATCACTTAACATGAGGGCGTTCCAATACTTCATACAATATTATCTCAATCATGGCACCAGCTCAACAAGCTACCCACAGTAAAATGCAAAGACAGGGATTGATTACTCATTTTGAATTTATAGGAAATAGGAGTAGGAGGCAATTCAGCCCCCGGAGCTTGTTCCATCATTCAGTGAGGTCATGGCTGATGATCTTACTCAAAACCATTTTCTTGCACTATCCCCACATACCTTGATGCCTTTATTATATTAAAAAAATCTGTCGATCTCTGTCTTGTACATACTGAATGACTGATCCTCCACAGCTCTCTGGGATCGAGAATTGCAAGGATTTGCCACCTTCTGAGTGAAGAAATTCCTCCTCATCTCAGTCCTAAATAGCCCCCTCCTTATTCTTAGACTATGTCCCTGGTTCTAGACACCCCAGATAAGGATAACATCCTTCTTGCATCTACCCTATCAAGCCCTGTAAGAACTTTCTATGTTTGAATGAGATCATCTCTAGAGAATATAGGCCCAGTCTCAATCTCTCCTCACAGGGCAATCCCATCATCCCAGGAATCAGTCTGGTGAACCTGCGTTGCACTCTCTCTATGGCAAGTATCTCCTTCCGTAGGCAAGGAGATCAGAACGATACACAATACTCCAGGAGTGGTCTCACCAAGGCACTATACAAACTGAAGTAAGACTTCTTTACTCCTGTGCTCAAATCCTCCTTGTACAAAGGCCAATATGCAATTTGCCTTCCTAATTGCTTGCTGCATCTGCTTGTTAACTTTCAGTGGCTCATGTGTGACACCAAGGTCCCTTTGGACATCAATACTTCCCAATCTCTAACCATTTAAGAAATACTCTGCATTTCTGTTTTTCCTACCAAAATAGATAAATTCACATTTTTCCATATTACAATCCATCTGCCATATTCTTGCCCACTCACTATGCCTTTCTAAATCCCCCTTGAAGCCTCTTTGCATCATCCTGACAACTCACATTCCCACCTAGTTGTGTATCATCAGCAAACTTGGAAATATTACAACTGATCCCATCAGAATCATTGATACAGATTGTGAATAGCTGTGGCCCAAGCACTGATAAATGTGAAACCCCACTAGTCACAGCCTATCAATCTGAGAATGACCCGCTTATTCCACCTCTCTGTTTTCTGTCCATTAACCAAGTCTCAATCCGTGCTAGTATATTACCCCTATCCCTTGTGCTCTAATTTTGATTACTAACCTCTTGTGAGAGACCTGACTGAAAGCCTTCTGAAAATCCAAATGCACCACATCTACTGATTCTTCCTCATCTACTCTGCTAGTAACATTCTCAAACCTACCATTATTTTTTTGAGTATCCAGTTATCACATCACTTCTAGCATTTTCTCTGCTACTACCTTATAGATCTGTAGTTCCTCATTTTCTCTCTCCTTCCATTCTTAAATAGTGGGATTACATTTGCCACCTTCTAATCTGCAAGAATCATTCCAGATTCTATAGAATTTTGGAAGTTTATATGGTTCTGATTTTGTATCATACAGTTTACTTCATTAACAATGGGAAACCCACAGCGGTCAAAGTGGGTGAAATTTGCAGTGTGGTTACTATTCTTCCAACTAAGGTTTTTGTCCAAACACACATTGGCATCGGAGATCTCTCTCTCCAGTCAGATACATAGAAAAGCTCCCAAATCCAGAACCAGCTACGTTATAAGTGAATTTTGCCATGGAATCGTGACAGAGCCCCATAATTTTGCTTTTTTTATGGTATCATACAAGACTGCTTTTCATTCCATCCACTGTAATGGCAGGAGAGCATGCATGGCAGCACAATAAAGTCACAGTGACAAGTAAACATTATGCTGAGTCTATGTTATAATTCCTTGCAGGATGCTATCACTTAACTAAACATAAGGCAGTAAAGGAACACCCCTGACCACAGCAGGCATTATACGCTTACAAGAGTGATCGATAATGCTGAGCATGAGGCAATATCTGATATAGGCAGTACTTTTCAAAAAATATATACACAGTCAAACCCTTAACCCGTTCTTCTCAACTAAGATAACGGGTAGATCAGACTATTTGACAGATAAACCAAAAGCTCTTTACACAAAACCAATTTCTGAAATGGAGGATAGTAAATGATGTACAAGAAAATCCATACCTCAGAAAAGCCAAACAAAAAAAAATCCCTAAGAACTTGATAAGCTTATAAAAGCAGACATTATTAGAATTCAGCCAACAGGAACAAGGAAATGGATGCAAGAAGAAGGGCACCAGTAAGTGGATATCAGATCATGCATTGTAAGGTTGTGTAATGGAAAGATAGTTAGGAGAAACCAAAGACACTGGAAGAAAGCAGGAACTACTATTTGTGGAGAGACCAGAACATCTAACTACATGCTCTGCAACATAAGGGGCACTGCCCAGACAGTCTAAAGTAAACAAATCACTACCAAAACTGCAGAAAAGCCCATCAGGAATCTAATAAATGGTAACTAATACAATAACTGGATTCACTGAAGGGAAGGGCTTCAATTCAAAGAAGACAAGCCTATGGGCCAACAAGGAATGGAGAAGTGACCAGGCAATGTGTTTGTGACTTTTTCTAAGCTGATAATAGTTGTATAGAATTTAAGTCAGAATATAGTTCATTAGTGCTGTTCATATAACATAATTGAAAAGTATATTTCTTTTTAAGGGTGGAGATAGATTTTGATTTAACTTTGTGTCTATAATCAGGTACTGGAAGGTTCCTAACTTTTCCATCTGACCTAGAGTATTCTTATGATTGATATTTACACACTATCAGCTGAAAATGGTTCAGAAGTAAAGAGTACAGAAAAGTCAGAAAAATAATGCAAATTTATAGAGCAACTTTCACCTCAAGATGCCCCAAGCCCTTTGCAGCCAGTGAAGTAATTTTGAATTGTTGTCGTTGTTGTAATAAAGGAAACACTAAAACTCTTATATAAAAGCAAAAAACTGCGGATGCTGGAAATCTTAATCTGGTTTGCCATTGTTCAAATAGTAAAAAACGCAACAGCTGTAGCCATGATGGGAGGATTATGAAATCTAACACATGGAGAGATGGTGGTACAGAGGTAGTATCACTAAGACAATAATCTAGAGGCTGAAACTAACGCCCTGAGAACACGGGCTTGAAATCTCACCACAGACAACTAGTGAAATTTAAATTCAGTTAAGAAATCTGAAATATAAACTAGTCTGGGTAATGGTGATAGTCACCATGACAACTATCATTGTTGTTTAAAAACCCAATGTGGTTGACAAGCCATCCTTCAGGGGCATTCAGAGGCAATTAGGGATGGACAACAAACGCTGACTCTTCATGAAAGAATTTTAAAAAAATGACGTTTGGTGTGAATGATTCAGTTACCCTTACTTTTCCGTGTTTTCAATTTAGGAGCAGATCTAGACTAATTTAGGATAAATAACACTGATTATTGATAAATCAGGTTTACTTGTCACCCTGGGTCTTGTTTAGGCTTTTATGAAATATAACCCAGAAGAAAGAGGAAGTTGTTCCTGAGACAGCGGCTCAAACCCACCTACCAGTGAAAGACAAGTGCAGCAGAGTAAAAGGCACCAGGTGCGCCTCCTGCCACCTCTCCTGGACATTGTGGGGACACTTCATTCCCGAACAGACTCGCTCACGGGAACATGCTTCTTCTCACTGAACTCAACATTCCCTAACTCTGACTGGGTCATGGCAGCGCCACCACCATTTCCACTTCCCTCGGTTCACATTCCAGCTCCAACCCGATCCGGCCCGAGCTGGAAACTTGCGCACATGCGCCTCGCGGTGAAACGGTTCAGGTTTCAAATTACAGCTGGAAAAGAAGAGACAGAAAGGAAGGGGGGAAGGGGTGGGGGGAAGGGGTGGGGGGAAGGGGGGGAAAAGGGGGGGCGGGGAAGGGGGGGAAAAGGGGGGGAGGGGGAGGGGAAGGGGGGAAAGGGGGAAGGGGGGAGGGGAAGGGGGGAAAGGGGGGAGGGGAAGGGGGAAAAGGGGGGGAGGAAAAGGGGGGAGGGGAAGGGGGAAAAGGGGGGGAGGAAAAGGGGGGAGGGGAAGGGGGAAAAGGGGGGAGGGGAAGGGGGAAAAGGGGGGAGGGGAAGGGGAAAAGGGGGGAGGAAAGGGGGGAGGGGAAGGGGAAAAGGGGGGGAGGAAAAGGGGGGAGGGGAAGGGGGAAAAGGGGGGAGGGGAAGGGGGAAAGAGTGAGGGAAAAGGGGGGAGAGGAAGGGGGAAAAGGGGGGGAGGGGAAGGGGGGAAAGGGGAAGGGGGAAAAGGGGGGGAGGGGAAGGGGGAAAAAGGGGGGAGGGGAAGGGGGAAAAAGGGGGGAGGGGAAGGGGGGAAAAGGGAGGGGAAGGGGGAAAAAGGGGGGGAGGAAAAGGGGGGAGGGGAAGGGGGAAAAGGGGGGAGGGGAAGGGGGAAAAGGGGGGAGGGGAAGGGGGAAAGAGTGAGGGAAAAGGGGGGAGAGGAAGGGGGAAAAGGGGGGAGGGGAAGGGGGGAAAGGGGAAGGGGGAAAAGGGGGGGAGGGGAAGGGGGGAAAGGGGAAGGGGGAAAAGGGGGGGAGGGGAAGGGGGAAAAAGGGGGGAGGGGAAGGGGGGAAAAGGGGGGAGGGGAAGGGGGGAAAAGGGAGGGGAAGGGGGAAAAAGGGGGGAGGGGAAGGGGGAAAGGGGGGAGGGGAAGGGGAGAGAGAGCAAGGGAAAAAGGGGGGAGAGGAAGGGGGGAAAAGGGGGGAGGGGAAGGGGGGAAAAGGGGGGGAGGGGAAGGGGGGAAAAGGGGGGAGGGGAAGGGGGAAAAGGGGGGGAGGGGAAGGGGGAAAAGGGGGGGAGGGGAAGGGGGAAAAAGGGGGGAGGGGAAGGGGGAAAAGGGGGGAGGGGGAGGGGAAGGGGGAAAAAGGGGGGAGGGGAAGGGGGAAAAAGGGGGAAGGGGGGAAAGTGGGGGAGGGGAAGGGGGGAAAGGGGGGAGGGGAAGGGGGGAAAAGGGGGGGAAGGGGGGAAAAAGGGGAAGGGGGAAAAGGGGGAGGGGAAGGGGGAAAAAGGGGGGAGGGGAAGGGGGGAAAAAGGGGGGGAGGGGAAGGGGGGAAAAAGGGGGGGAGGGGAAGGGGGGAAAAGGGGGGAGGGGAAGGGGGAAAAAGGGGGGAGGGGAAGGGGGGAAAAAGGGGGGAGGGGAAGGGGGGAAAAAGGGGGGAGGGGAAGGGGGGAAAAGGGGGGAGGGGAAGGGGGGAAAAAGGGGGAAGGGGAAGGGGAGAGAGAGCAAGGGAAAAAGGGGGGAGAGGAAGGGGGAAAAGGGGGGGAGGGGAAGGGGGAAAAGGGGGGGAGGGGAAGGGGGAAAAGGGGGGGAGGGGAAGGGGGAAAAGGGGGGGAGGGGAAGGGGGGAAAAGGGGGGAGGGGAAGGGGGAAAAAGGGGGGGAGGGGAAGGGGAAAAGGGGGGAGGGGGAGGGGAAGGGGGGAAAAGGGGGGAGGAAAAGGGGGAAGGGGGAAAGGGGGGGAGGGGAAGGGGGAAAGGGGGGGAGGGGAAGGGGGGAAAAGGGGGGAGGGGGAGGGGAAGGGGAGAGAGAGCGAGGGAAAAGGGGGAGAAGGGGTGAGATGGGAAGGACATAGAGAGAAGAGAGGGTGAGAGAGAAGTGGGGAGATAGAGGGAGAATAGTGGAGAGGCAGAGAGAAAGAGAGAGAAGGCAGAGAGAGAGAGATATGGGGTGGAGAGAGGGAAGGGGTGGAGGGAGAGAGAAAAGGGTGGGAGAGAGACTGAAAGAGAGATAATGGGGAGAAAGTGAGTGAGAGAGAGAAAGAAGAGGGAGAGAGAAGGGAAGAGAAATGGAAGATGCAAGGGAGATAGAGAGAGAAGGGGTAGAGAGAGATAGAGAGAGAAGGGGAGAGAGAGAAAGAAGGGGAGAGAGAGAGAGAGAAGGAGGAGAGAGATGGAAAGGGGATGAGAAGGAGATTGAGAGAAGGGGAGGGAGAGAGATAGAGAGAGGGGGGAGAGGGACAGAGAGAGAAGTCGGGGGAGAGACAGAGAGACGGGGAGAGGGAGAAGTGGGGAGAGAGAGTGAGAGAGAGATGGCAGTAGAGAGACAGAGTGGGGGGGGGAGAGCGATGGGGAGGGAGAGAGAAGGGGAAGAGAGAGATAATGGTGGAGAGGGGGAGGGAGAGAGAATGGTGAAGTGGGAGAGAGAAGGGGCAAGTGATAGAGAGAGAGAGAGAGGAGGGGTAGAGAGAGAGAGAAGGGGAGAGAGTGAAGAGGAGAGAGGGAGAGAAGGGGAGAGACAGAGCGGAGGGGTAGCGAGAGAGAGAGAGAGAGAGAAAGGGGAGAGAGAGAGAAAAGGGGTTGGAGAGAGAGAGTTGGGAAGGGGGAGAGAGATAGAAAGAAAGAAAGAGGAGGGAGGGAGAGAGAATGGGGAGGAGAGAGAAGGGGGAGAGACAGAATGGGGTGCAAGAGAAAGTAGTAGGTGAGAGAGAGAGAAGGGGAGAGAGAGACAGTGAGAGAATGATGGAGAGGGAGGGAGAGAAAGGGAAGGGGAAAGAGAGAGAGACGAGAGAGAGAGAGAATAGGGGGAGAGAGAGAGTAGAAGGGAGGGAGAGAGAAGGAGAAGAGAGGGAGAGAGAATGATTGAGAGAGAGAGTGCGAAGTGGTGATAGAGAGAGAGCGAATGGTGGAGAGGGAGGGAGAGAGAGAAGGGGCCTAGAGTGAGTGGGGGGAGAGAGAGAGAAGGGGAAGAGTGAGAGAAGGGTAGAGTGAGTGAGAGAAGTGGAGAAACAGCGACAAGGGTGGAGAGACTGGGAAAGAGAGAATATGGGGAGAGAGTGAAAAGGGGGAGAGTGAGAAAAGGGAGGGAGAGAGAGAAGGGGGAGAGAGAGTGAGTCAAGGGGGGAGATAGAGAGAAGGGGAGGAGAGAGAAAGAACGGGGGAGAGAGAGAGTGAATATTGGATAGGAGAGAGAGAAGAGGGGTAGAGAGAGAGAGAATGGGAAGAGAGAAAGAATGGGGGAGAGAGAATGGGGTAGAGAGAGAAAGGGGAGAGAAAGGGAGCGAGAGAGCAGGACAAGGGGAGGAGAGAGATAGAAGGGGAGGAGGGAGAGAGAGAGCGAAAGAAAGGGGGCAGAGTGGGAGGGGGGGGTAAGAGATAGAAAGGGTGAGAGAAATGGAAGGGGGTAGAGAGAGAGGGGACGGGGAGAAAGAGGAGGTGAGAGGGAGAGAGATGGGGGGAGCGAGAGAGCGAAGGAAGGGAGAGAGAAGGGGGGTAGAGAGAGATAGAGAGAGAGAAGGGGAGAGGGTGTGCGAAAGAAGGGGAAAGAGAGAAAGAGAAGTGGCGATAGAGAAAGAGACAGAGAAGGGGCAGACAGAGAAAGACTGGGGAGAGAGAGATAAAGAAAGAGGGTGAGGGAGAGAGAATTGGGGAGAGAGAGATTGGGGGGAGAGAGAGGGGAGAGAGAGAGTGAGCAAATAGTGGGGAGAGAGAGAGAGTAGGGACGAGAGAGAGACACACAAGGAGAGAGAGAGACACACACAAGGGGAGAGAGAGAGACAGAAAGGGGGGGAGAGCGAAAGAGAGACAGAAGGGGGAGAGTGAGCGAGAGAGATCGGGAGAATGAGTGAGAAGGAGAGAGAGAGAAGGGGGAGAGAGAGAGAAGGGGGAGAGAGAATATTGGAGAGGGAGAGAGAGAAAGGGGGAAGAGAGAGAGAGGGAATGGTGGAGAAGGAGAGAGAGAAGGGGCAAGAGAGGGAAGAGAGGGAGAGAGAGAAGGGGTTGGGGAGAGAGAGAGAGTGGGAAGAAAGGGGGAGAGAGAAAGAGAGAGAAGGGGAGAGAGACAGAATGATGGAGAGGGAGAGAGAGAAGGGGAGAGAGAAAGTATAGGGGCTAGAGAGAGAAGTGGGGCTAGAGAGAGAAGGGGGAGAGAAAGAGCAAATGGTGGAGAGAGAGAGAAGAGGGAGAGTGCGATAGAGAAAGAGAGTGGGCAGGAGAGAGAGAGAGATAAAGAAGGGAGAGGGAGAAGGGGAGAGTGAGAGACAAGGATGGAGAGAGGTAGAGAGAGTATGGGGGAGAGAGAGTATGGGGAGAGAGTGAGAAGGGGGAGAGTGAGAAAAGGGAGGGAGAGAGAGAATTGGGGAGAGAAAGAGAGAAGGGGAGAAAAAGGGAGAGAGAAGGGAGGAGAGAGAAAGGGAGTGAGAGAAGGAGGAGAGAGAGCAAGTCAAGGGGAGGAGAGAGAAGGGGGTAGAGAGGGAGCGAATGAAGGGGAGGAGAGAGAGAGAGAAAGGTAAGAGAGGGGGGGAGAGAGAGAAAGGGTGGAGAGAGAGGGAAGGAGGAGAGAGAGAAGGAGGTAGAGTGAGATAGAGAGGGAGAGAGAAGCGGGAGAGAGAGAGTGAGAGAAGCGGGAGAGAGAGAGTGGAGAAGTGGGAGAGAGAGAGTGGAGAAGCAGGAGAGAGAGAGAGATGAGGGTGAGAGAGAATGGGGCAGAGAAAGAAGGCAGGAAAGAATGGGAGAGAAAGAAAGGGGAGAGAGAGAGCGAGACAAGGGGAGGAGAGAGAGAGAGAGAAGGGGGAGAGAGAGAGAAGGGGACGGGAGAGAGAGAGAAGATGATGGAAGGGAGAGAGAAAGAGAGAGAGAGAGAAAGAAGCAGGGGAGAAAGAGCGATAAAAGTGGGGGAAAGGGAGAGAGCAGGGGGAAGGGGGGAGAGAGAGAAGTGAGGAGGAGAGTGTGAGAGAGAGAAAACAGGGAGAAAGAGAAGGGGGGAGAGAGAGATATAGAGAGAGAAGGAGGATAAAGAGAGAGGGGAAAGTGGGGGACAGAGAGAGAAGGGGGGAGTGGGAGAGAGAGAAGTGGGGGAGAGCGAGGGTGAGAAAAGGGAGGAGGGAAAGACCAAGAAGGCGGGGAGAGAAAGAGAGAAGGGGAGAGAGAGAGGGGGAGTGAGAAGGGGGAGAGAGGGAAGTGGGGGAGAGAGAGAAGGTTGGGGAAGGGGAGAAGAGAGAGAGAGAGAGAAGGGAGAGAGTGAGAGAGAGGGAAGGTCCTTGGAAAGTGTGCAGGTTCATCAGCTATGGTTACAGGACACATCATTCTTGTTGTCAACCAGCTATATGTAAGCGCTCAGGAATATGGCTTGTGCCAAATAGAAGGATCATGACAGCTACATGAATAAGGATTGATGGTTGTCACAGACAGGTTGAACATTACTGAAATGGAATTCCTTCTTATTCATGTATGAAGAAGCTGTTATAATAATGCATTCTGTTAACAGTACCTTGCATTCTTGTAAAGACAGCTATCCTATTAAAGTCAACAGTCATCTCATGCTATGATTTGAAGTTTATTGGCATTTTAATGCAGTTTGATGCTCTTTCAAGTATTGCAGCTGTAACATTTGAAATGCATCTTTTTGTCAGCTGTGCCTCAGTTGGTAGCCCTCGCACTTTGAGTTAATAGATTGTGGGTTCAAGTTCCAGTCCAGGGACTTGAGCACAAAAATCTAAGCTGACTTTCCAGTATGGTATTAAAAGATGCTGAACCATCAGAGGTTTCAACCTTTTGAATGAGACATTGAACGGAGACCCAGTCTGCCCTCTCAGGTGGATATAAATGATCCATGGCACTATTTTGAAGAAGAGCAGGGTGTTATTTCTGGCTCAAAAACAGAATTACCTGGAAAAACTCAGCAGGTCTGGCAGCGTCGGCGGAGAAGAACAAAGTTGATGTTTCGAGTCCTCATGACCTTTCAACAGAACTAAGCAGAAATAGGAAAGGGGTGAAATATAAGCTGGTTTAAGGTGGGGGGAAGAAGTGGGGGGGGTTGTTGGGACAAGCAAGCAGTGATAGGAGGAGATAACCAAAAGATGTCACAGACAAAAGAACAAAGAGGTGTTGAAGGTGGTGATATTATCTAAAAGAATGTGCTAATTAAGAGTGGAGAGCAGGACGAGCAAGGTAGCTCTAGTGAGGTGGAGTGAAATAAACCATGGGTGGAATACATTTAAAAATAATGGAAATAGGTGGGAAAAGAAAAATCTATATAAATTATTGGAAAAAAAAGGGAGGGGGAAGAAACAGAAAGGGGGTGGGGATAGAGGAGGGAGTTCAAGATCTAAAGTTGTTGAACTCAATATTCAGTCTGGAAGGCTGTAACGTGCCTAATCGGAACACCTTTGGTCTATCCGCAAGAATAACCCAGACCTCCCTGTCACTTGCCATTTTAACACTCCACCCTGCTCTCTTGCCCACATGTCCGTCCTTGGCTTGCTGCATTGTTCCAGTGAAGCCCAAAGCAAACTGGAGGAACAGCACCTCATCTTCTGACTAGGCACTTTACAGCCTTCCGGACTGAATATTGAGTTCAACAACTTTAGATCTTGAACTCTCTCCTCCAACCCCACCCCTTTTCCGTTTCTTCCCCCTCCCTTTTGTTTTTTCCAATAATTTATATAGATTTTTCTTTTCCCACCTATTTCCATTATTTTTAAATGTATTCCACCCATGGTTTATTTCACCCCACCCCCTCTAGAGCTACATTGCTCGTCCTGCACTCCAATCTTAATTAGCACATTCTTTTAGATAATATCACCACCTTCAACACCTCTTTGTTCTTTTGTCTGTGACATCATTTGGTTATTTCCTATCACTGCTTGCTTGTCCCAACAAACCCCCCCTTCTTCCCCCCCATCACCCCCCACACCCCCACCCTTAAACCAGCTTATATTTCACCCCTTTTCTATTTCCACTTAGTTCTGTTGAAGGGTCATGAGGACTCGAAACATTAACTTTGTTATTCTCCGCCGATGCTGCCAGACCTGCTGCATTTTTCCAGGTATTTCTGTTTTTGTTTTGGATTTCCAGCATCTGCAGTTTTTTGTTTTTATCTCTGTTATTTCTGGCATCCTGGCCAAGTTTATACCTCAATTACATCATGAGAAACAAATTACCCAGTTATTATTACATTGCTTTTTGTGGAAGTTTGTTAAGAGCAGCTTTAGACTCATCATCAGTGCTTACAGTTGCTGCTTGGAAGGAATCAGATACAGAGAAGTTCAGAGCCGGTGTAACCTTCACCACTGAAAGGACAGTTGGGCTTAAAATAAAGATCCACACAGAGTTTGACATGTCTCCTGAATGATTTTCTTTTGGAATCTGAACATCTCGAGGCATTGCTCATCTATGAAACTTTGAAAACTTGTCTCTGTACCTTTGGAGTCGGGGGAGAGGAAGGTGTGGGTGTATGCAGATGCCTCCCATGCAGTTGGTACCCTTGCCCTCTTTTCCTTCAATTCTCTTCTTCCATGTCCTTTGCAACAGTCAGAAATAATGGCATTTTTGGGGAAGTTTTAGTTGATTGGCTTTCTGGAAGTTTAATAGCAAGATAGGAAATAGAGGGCTGAGGAGTCCAGAGTAATGATTGATCCTTAACAGTTGATATACTAACACTGAATTTCCCCTATTAATGGAGTCACTAATAATTAAATTAAATGTAAATATAGTCATAAGAGACACCCACAAAAAATTACACACTTTCTATACTCAATATAATCATTCACCATTCATTGTATCCAGGCAACAAGAGTACATGTTTTAGACAGGTAGTCACTCTGGCACCCAAAACAGTGGAGGACGATGTTGGGTGTTACATTGAAAGGTATTATAAAAATGCAGATACCTCATATTCATCCCTGCGTCATTGGGTGCAAGTGTTTCTCTGGCATAGCAGAGCACAGAGCAGGAAACTGCAATGGTATTCTAGGATGCTTCTCCTGCATTAATTTGCAGACCCTTCCACACCATTTCCACTTCTTTGTGGTGGTCCAAGAGCAGAAAGCCCAGGTCTCAGTGTTACCATTCTTATGTGAGGTATAGAATGGCTGTTTGTGCTGCTCCCTACCAATCTCGGAAGAGCACCCCTTCCTGTTTCAGAATGGCGTATTCTACCTATATGACCGGCTATCCTGTGGAATTAGTTAATGCTGAATTAGGTGTTTTCTGGATTCTATTTTTAGGATAGGCACCAGAGACGATCTAAACATAGGTGAGTAATTTTATGACATCACCCTCCTAGCCAGTAGTCTTGCTTGCTGGGAGTTGTGATTTTGTAAAATTTCCCCCCAGTGAAAGAGAGACTTATTGTCCAGTCTACAAATACTTTCACTTTATCATTCTGGGCCCCACAGATTAAAAAAATCACTTAATTCACCACTTCACTCCCCGCAGTCACCTATCAGCATTCTCAAATATGGACAGAGCATTGACTGAAGGAATAATATTACGCCTTTAGATTCCAGGCACTCAATTTTCCAGGTTACACAGGTATTAGCCACTAGGATGAGGTAGGTGGAGGATGAGCCATTGAACCCTCTTCTGCTTTAAGAAATGGCTGATTCACAATGGGGAGCACTGATACCCTTGTCCAGTTTGTTCCATGATACTTCCCTCCCCACCCAATCCTGCTCCTCCTCTGTTGCGATTATTCCATGGGAAACCTTTTGAGGAAAGCTGTATTTGATGTCACCATTAATTTGAAGCTGTGGTTTTACTCTGACTGATACAGCGAAGGTTATTGTGATGTCACAAGGAAGCTTTGAGATCAGAGCTGCTGTTGTGACATCATAAAAAAATGTTACCCAACTGTGGTGAGTTAGCAAAAAGGGTTTCAATGGTTAGTACTGCCACAGCTGCATTATGAAGGGCAACAAGAGAACCAGAATACAGGAATAAATACAGGAGCTAACTGGAGTTCTTATTGCTTTAAAAAGCATTGCCAGTGTTGTGAGTATATAATAATACTGATAGAAAACACTTGTGCATTTTCATTAAAATGCAAATTGCAGCATAATTGAGTGACCAATTAATGCCATTCCTCAAGTCAGCCTTTTCATACTAAATTCTTTAGCCACTGCACATTGGCATTGAATTTTCCGATTTCCAGTACGTGGATGACACAGTGGCACAGTGCATTGACACTCCAATGAATGATACTCCTGAGCAGCAGGGTATAGGGTTGGGCTGGTGATTTCTCATGTCGTGAGTTCCTGTTCTCTGCTGTGATGCTGGTGGACGAGCCAAGCAAATGGGAGCTTGTCCTAAATGAAATGAAAGAAACATTGGTTGTGGGGGGTGGTGAAAGTGAAAGTAATTTCAGTTCAGGAGTGGCATTGGTTAAAAAGGCATTGCAGTAACCGGACAGGAGCTGAATATAAAACAAACTGAACCTTTTCCATCTACATATTTACACCTGGGCCTTTAACATACTTTGAACAGCAGAGATTGCTGGAGCAGGGAAGGTGATGCTAATGTCATAATTCTAAAGTTTTGGCACAGCCCCATTTTTATTGATGGTACTTTCATTACTCCAGCAACTGCTATGTCCAGCAGAAATGTGCTTCAAACACATATCAGTGGCAATAACTGTGGTTGACTAAATCAAAATAAGAATTTCTTTTAAAATTTCCTCATACAATCAGAATACATGTTAGATTCTTGTCCACTGTACCAGCTATCAGATTATTTTAATCAGCAATGAATTTTGATTATTTTTCATCTGTTGTGCATTTGATAGTTATAAGAACGGATTTTTAAAGATTGGTGGAATACCTAAGTAACTATCCCATTTGACTATTGCTGAGCACATACCCTTCTACATATATGTAGTTCTAGGTATCATAAATGACTTGGACATGTTAGTTCTAATAGAGGAAATCATGGACTACCTTCCCAAAAAGAAGGCAGGAATTATCAATGTAAAATGCAGCTATAGCTTTAAGTTGGGGTGTGGTGGGGTGGTGGGGCGAATCATCTTTTTAAAGAATAGAGTGAATATGAACAAATTTTCAACAAGGCAAGATAGATATGGAGTAAGAGAGATTGAGGCAGCATATATCTGGAGGACAAAGGGAGTCATATGGTGAAACAGACCCAAGGCCTAATTATAGTCACAAAGTGGTGAGATTCAGCAATACTGGCATGGATAAAACTTACAGTCTGTTTTAATCATAGAACAGAATGGAGTCTTAGGTTCAAAAATGAGCAAATTAGCAGTGAAGTTAGACAGAATCACTTCACCCAAAGGAATGTGGAATGAATTACAGGAACCTATTGTAGGCAGAAGAATAAACAGGTTCCTGAGGATGCATGGATGAGGAGATATGAGAAGGCGTATAGGTGACATTCAGAAAAAAGGATGTACTTGTTAAACCCAGTGGCTTACACTCGTACAGCAAGCACATAAGATAATTTTTAGAATATTTCTCAACCAGACTACAAAGAGCCAACTTCTGGGTAGTTTTCTGATTTCATGCTGCCAGTGGGTGACCTGGAAGTTGCATATTGGAAATTCGGAGAATGCAAAAAATATTTGTCAGAAAATCATTCATCTCATCTTTCTGAATAACCAGATTTGTTGTTGGTAGGGAAGACTTGTCCCCACTGCTACCAAAGTCAAAAAACTGCCCCTTCAAACTGCTCCTGCTAGTATTGCTGAATCTCACCAATTTGTGACTATAATTAGGTCTTTGGTCTGTCTCACCGTATGATTCCCTTTGTCCCCCTTTGCTTCAGTCTCTCTTACTCCATATCTATCTTGCCTTGTTGAAAACTTGTTCATATTCACTCTATTCTTTAAAAAGATGATTCCCCCCACCACCCCCCCACCCCCCAACTTAAAGCTGTAGCTGTATTTTACATTGATAATTCCTTCCTTTTTTGGAAGGTAATCCATCACAATACACTGTGTGGAACAGCTCTGATATAACAGTGTCCTGCACAAAGTCACTAGGACAGTTTGATTTGACATGTATGCAACTGTAAAGTAGGCACCCAGGTTGTAAAATGTTATAATTTTAACATTTTAAGGATGACAGTGTGGTGCAGCCCAGTGCAGCAACAGCAGATTTTGTCACACCAGCACTAGGGCATTGGGTCTTCCTGCCAATGAGTACTCATTCATGCAGAAACTAAATGCTTTCCACAGAATGTAACAATATCGCTTTGTTGACTTATGTAGTTGTTGTAAGGTGTTGTGTAGAGTTCGGTAGATCTCACAAAGAGGTTCTGAATCGTTTGTATGCATTTATTAACTACTAGTAGCTATATACATATATAGAGTACAAGGTCTAAGCGAGGAGCTGTCTCCATGCTTGCTTCTACATACATCTCTGTCCAGCCCAAGACTGCCCTCAAGACTTAGGTCCTGTGTTCCTTTACATCACACCGTGGGGTGGTACTGTACCCAGTTTCATGTTAACCCTTTCTATGCTAGACCCTTATACTATACTCCCCACCCCCCCCAAGTCTTTATCCAATGTATTTACAACATATTTCTGTTTACCCAACATATTTGTATTACTTCTACTACCCCTTCTTCCCCCTCAAGTCCCTGTGTATACAGGTTCAGTCAGTCTGGAGGCTTTATAATTCACTCCAGATCTTGTCTTTACAATCGTTGTAGGAGTGGTAGGCTCTGTTGTGCTGGATAAACTTTAATAAGTAGGAAGTTGTTTTTGATGTGGCCATTCAGGTGTTTGGTTGTCTTCTTCAATTTCCAATGTATAATGAGAGAATCACCTCAAGGGATCAGGAGGAGGCTTCTCCTGTTCCTCCTAAACGTACCTCCTAGAGTACTGACGAGAAAGAATCATGGCTGGTCATTGTCTCTCTGGACAATAATGCCCTTTCTATCAATGTCTTTAAGCCAGACCCTGGCATCCTTGTGTAAATGTGACAGGTCTCTGGTGCAGTACGTTTTGCTGTAGGTGGAAGCCTGCTTCTGTCTGTAGGATTGCTCTCTGTCCTGGATGTTTTGGTAATCTTTGGCTGTCCACCCTGGTATTAGTTTCTTTGGCAGAATTGGGAGTTGTGTGTGGAGTCCAGATGGGGCTAAGCCACATTGTAGTAGGGTAAACCTGTTGGATAACTGCACTGTTGGGAAGCTGTTTTTCCTCAGGAGGGCTTTTATGTTCTGGACCCCTCTTTCTGCCTCACCGTTCGACTGTGGGTATCTTGGAAGGCTGGTACGGTGCTGGAAGAAGTAAGTGAAGGCAAGTTAGGTAAAGTATTTTTTTTGCAAATTGTGAACCGTTATCAGACACTATCTGGTCCAGGATGCCATGGCTCATGAACACCTCCTTCAACACTCTCACCATTGCCTCTGTGGTTGTCGTGTACAGTTGCTTCACCTCAATCCATTGGGAGAAGTGGTCCACAATGTGGAAGGATCTGCATTGAAGACGAATAAACTGATGCCCAACAACTCCCATGGCCTGGATGGGAACTGTGTGGGGATAAGGGGCTCCCCCTTGCCCTGCTCATGGCCTGTTTCAATGATGGCCTTCAGATCAATAATGTAGCCTGAAAACTTCTCGCATGCCCACGTGACTGCGAGAGCTTCTTTCTTGATCGCAATGTATCATTTTTCTGTGCCCCACAGTCCTCTGGATACATAATACACGGTTGGCAATATCCGTCCAGTTGTTCCGTCTCCAAGACCTATGAATGAACCATCCGCTGCCATAGTAGTGGGCAGGGATGGTCATAATGGGCCAGGATATTGGTTGAGAGCAGCAAGGCTTTGATGCAAGACCTCGCTTGCTCTTGGTGCGTGTCCCAGCACCATGCCTGGTCTTTCTCAAGAAGGTGCCACAGGGGACCTGTGACCTGTGCCAGATTGGGTAAAAATTTTGCCAACTGGTTCACCAAACCCAGGAATCTCTGGAAGTCTGGAATCAAAAATGGGGTTGGGAACTTGCTGATAGCTTTTGTTTTCTGTGGGTCTGCTGTGATGCCTTGGTTGCTGACAATTTGTCCTAAGAACAGAATAGAGGTCTTGGAAAATTCACTTTTCTGATTCAGTGTCAGCCCTGCTTCCTGCAAGCGTTCTAGGATGGCTGTGAGCTTTTTGTCATGTTCTTTCACTGTCGTGCCATGGACCAAAACATCACCCCTATGGCAGGGGGAGATGGTGGCATAGCGGTATTGTCACTAGACCAGTATTCCAGAGACACAGGGTAATCCTCCAAGTTTGAATCCCACCACAGCAGATGGTGAAATTTGAATTCAATAAAAATCTGGAATTAAAAGTCTAATGATGACCATGAAACCATTGCTGATTGTTATAGAAACCTACTGGTTCACTAACGCCCTTAAGGAAAGGAAGTCTGCTGTCCTTACCTGGTCTGCATGTGACTCCAGACCTTCAGCAATCTGGCTCTTAAAGAAAATGCCCTCTGGACAAGGATAATTGAGGATGGGCAATATATGTTGACCTAGCCAGCAATGCCCACACCCATGAACAAATGAAAAAAAGACAATGCTGTCTAGGCCCTGCAAGATGGCCAACACTGTGCATTGAAAGATTTCCGGTGTGGATGTGATTCCGAATGGTAAGCGGCTGAAGCAGAATCTGCCAAAGGGAGTGATATGGTCAGCAATCTGGACTTTTTGTCTGGTGGAAGTTGCCAAAAGCTGCTGTTGTTAGCGTCGAGCTTTGAAAACACTGTGCTTTTAGAGAGTTTAGTCAGGCTGTCATCCATCCAGGAAATCGGGTGGACTTCTTCATTGAGCTGTGTCAAGTCGACACAGATACGGATGGATCTGTTTGGTTCTTGGACCATCCCAGAACACGTTCGGCTGAGTGGTGGGGGAGATGACACCCATTTTTGTCATCTCGTCCAGCTATTGCTGCACTTGTTTCAAAAGTGGATGGGGTATTTTTCATGGCGTGAATAGGCACACAGGTTTAGCATCCTCCCCCAGTGTAATCCTGCATGTGGTCCTCAGTTACCTCAATCTGGTAAAGAATTTCGGGAACTCCTTTTAAATTTGGAACCAGGCCCTTGCTGGTTGACCATGTCAATTTTCTGTAGGAGCTTGAGGTCGACACAGGCTCTTCAGCTTAAAAGGAAACATTCTTAGTTGTGGAAAATAAATAGAGTCTCTCCCATTCTTTTTTCTTTGCACCTGAGTATCACCTGTAGGGTATCTTTCACCGGGAGTTTGATGCCGCCAGCTCCATACAGCCGTGTTGTGGGTGGTCAGGCATTGGGTCACCAGCCGGGAGGGCCGTAACACTGGTATCTGTTATAACACAGCAGTTGGTAAAGGCTGTTATTTAAAATCCCAAAGGGAAACTTTAATCAACCACCATTACCCATATTTTCAATCGGTGTGTTTGAGATGCAACTCTGAATTCAGAAATGAACCCACCAAGCCTTCAGAGGTTTTTACATCAAACTAAATGTAATATTTATTAATTTACAACAAATACACATGAATACAAATTACTGCTATCATAACTTTTTAACAAATTCCCAAATTAATTTCCACTAAGGCAACAATAACCAATAGACTTAAACAGACACCAGGCAAAGCATTTTTCACCTTACAAATTCAAAATGAAGTTCCTTTCAATTTGTTCCATTGCAGATACAGTGGTAGGCTTAGATCTTACATGCCACTGACCTGCACACACAAAACTCCTTTCTATTATACCCAGCCTTCCCCTTTGAATGTAAATTTTCATTGTATCTCCAAGCCCTTTGAACCCCTTTCATAGTACCGATTCCATTTGTAATATAAACATTGCTTGGTGTCTCCTAGCTAGGTGCAAGATTTCACCCCCAGTCTTTGAATGGTTCATTCAATGAAATACAAATACACCCTTTACCTTACTGTTTACATCTCAACTACTGTACATCAAAACACCCAGATTAGTTGGCTTTAATCCAATTAACACACTCACAGGCTAAACCTCTATTTAAAGAAAATCATTTCCAATAACATTATATACATTAATATCTCTTCATGGACATTCCCCTTTCCTATCAAAAAATGAACCGTCATGATCCTAAAAGATGGCTTCATTTTTTAATACCCATCTCACATTATCTCCTATATGTATTCTAGTGTCATCTTCTTGTAATAGTACAACCCCAATGCCTATATTGCTTGCATCGACTGCCAACTTAGATTGCTTAGCATAATTGGGTACTGCCAAAAATGGTGTCATAGTTAATACAGTTTTCTAACAATAGAATGACTTTTGATACTCCAGTGTCCATTGAAACTTCTTGCTCTTTTTTAATAGTTCAGTCAGTAGAGCCACCACATGGCTAAAATTTGGTACAAATTTCTGGTAAAATCCATTCGTGCCCAGAAATCTCAAAACTTCTCATTTTGTTGTAGGCACTGGGAAATTCATGATGGCCTTGACTTTCGCATCTAATGGAGCCATTTTACCATGTCCAATGGTACGGCCTAGATATTTAATTTGTCCTTTTGCAAATACACTTTTAGCCAAGTTCATCACCAAATTAGCTTCTTGTAGTCGAGTAAATCATTCTTCCAGATGCTGTAAATGCTCCTCCCGCGTCTGACTGAAAACGATTAGATCATCAATATAAACAGCAAAATTGATTAGACCTGTAATTACTTTGTCATTCTTTGAAATGTTGCAGGTGCATTCTTCATACCAAATAGCATGACTTTAAACTGATATAGTCTACTTGGCATTACAAAAGCTGATGGCTCCTTTGCTCTTTCCGACCAATGGCACCTGCCAATATCCTTTTAGCAAGTCAATCTTTGTGATAAATTTTGATTGTCCCACTTTCTCAATGCAATCTTCCAACCATGGGATAGGATATAAATCTGCTTTTGTCATCGCATTCATCTTTCAATAGTCTACACACAGCCTGTGTGTTCCATCTGGTTTCGGTACCAATACAATAGGCGAACTCTTGTTACTGCAGCTAGACTCAATGATATTATTTTGAAGCATGAAACCAATTTATTTTTGTACTTGTGATAACTTTGCCGGATATAATCTATGAGGATGCTGCCTTATTGACGCTGAAACCTGTACCGAGGCATCATGTGTAGCTAAATCTGTCTTCCCCAACTTATTTCCACAAATAGGTTTGTGGGACTGTAACAGCTTTTCCAAATCACTTTGACACTCATTTGGAAGGTAACTCAATATTTCATTAAAATTTTCAAGCACCCCCTCATTATCCAATTTGATTAGAGGGAAATCAATTTCAGAGTCCTGCATTTCTACCTTTTTCTCATCATCCACCATCATTAACACATCTTTTTGTTCCTCTTCCCTGTCAAAGTCTTTTTTAGCATATTTACATGACACACCTTCTGCTTCTTTCTTCTATCTGGAGTATTTATTAAATTATTTACTTCACTAAATTTATTTTCAATTCTGTAAGACCCACTAAATTTTGCATTTAATGAATCACCTAGTACTGGTAACAAAACTAATACTTTCTCTCCAGAAACAAAGCTGTGAGTTTTAGCCTTCTTATCTGCCTTCACTTTCATCACTTGCTGTGATGCCTTTAAATGTTCCCTAGCCAACTCACATGCTCTGTTCAATCTTTCCCTGAAATTTGATATGTAATCCAGGAGAATAGTTTCTGAATTTTGACCCACCAATTTCTCAAGAATCAATTTCAGTTGTCCCCTTACCTCATGACCATAAACTAGTTTAAAAGTGCTAAAAACAGTTAATGCATTCAGAGCATCTCTAATAGAAAATAACAAAAATAGAGTTCCCTTATCCTAATCCTGTGGATAATCCTATCAGTACACTCTCATCATTGATTTTAAAGTTTGATGCTATCTTTCCAAAGCTCCTTGTGACTCCAGATGATAAGCTGTTGATTTAAACTATTTTATCCCCAAACTGTTCATTACTTCCTTAAACAGCTGTGACATGAAATTTGACCCCGATTTGATTGTATTTCCTTAGATAAACCATATATTGTAAAAAAATGTAATTAACTCCTTCACAACCTTCTTAGTTGTAATATTTCTTAAAGGTATTGCTTCAGGAAACCTGGTAGACACATCCATTATTGTCAGTAAATAGTGATTTTCACTTTTAGTCTTAGGGAGGGGTCCTACACAATCAATCATGATCCTAGTAAAAGTTTCTTCAAATGCTGGTATTGGGATTAAAGGTGCCATCTGAATCACTGCTTGTGGTTTTCCTGTTACTTGACATGTGTGACAGGTTCTACAGAATTGGCCTACATCCCTATGCAATCCTGGTCAAAATAAAACCTCTGTATCTTTTCCTGTGTATTCCTAATCCCTAATTATCCCTCCATTGGAATTTCATGAGCAACACAATCATAAAACAATCCAAGGTGCTCCTTCTGTAACACCTCTGTTGAAAACACTTCTATAGACTGCTCAACTACCCATAGGCATCACCCACATTTTCAATTCAGCTATATCATTACCCAATATAAATTGAACTCTTGCAATGGGCAATTTTTATACCACTCCTACTATAACCTTACTTGTTCTTCCATCTGCTCTTTAAATTTACCTTCCACAATGGAATAGATTTAGCATCCCCATGAACCCCACTTATTATTACCTGCTCCTGCAGTACTCCCTTTGAACAACAAATATCACTGTCCCACAACGTAAAGGATTTGCTACCTTCTGTGTCTCTTAACATTTTAAAATCTTTACCTACTCCACCCTGTATACATGGAAAGACTTTCCCTTTGCACACAAAATCTTTAAACATTTCTGCAACCTGCTCCTTAGAATTCTCTTGGATAAATTGTGAACACATTCCCACTTCTTCACCTATCACTGATTCTCCCTATTTCACCTGTACACAAACCATTGGGTTCTCCTGTGCCTGAACCTCAGAACACACAGTAGTTTTACTTCCAGAGTTTTTCTGCACCCCAATAATTCCAACACACTGACTTCACGTGCCCCATTTTGTTACAATGAAAATATCTCAATTTTTGAATGTCACTTCTCCCTTCAGCACCTTCCTATTTATTCTGAGAAAAAACTCCCTGGGAACTTCCAGCTACTCCTTCTCTTCCCTGACTACCTGCCTTCCTTTCACCTTCCCACTTTCTATCCTTTTACAATTTGAAAGGATGACGAATGAAAGGTTAGCTCTATGAACTAACTCATAATCATCAGCTATCTCTGCTGCTTGTCTTACAGTTTGAACCCTCTGTTCCTCCACATGAGTTCTCACCACTGAAGGAATTGGATCTTTAAATTCTGCCAAAAGAATGACTTCCCTAAGAGCTGCAAAGGTTGTCTCTATTTTTAACGTCCGCATCCACTGGTCAAAATTACTTTGTTTTACTCTTTCAAACTCAATATAAGTTTGCCCAGGCTGTTTTTTCATATTCCTAAATTTCTGCTTGTATGCTTCAGGAACCAAGTCATATGCATTCAAAATAGCCTTTTTCACAACATCATAATTCACTGAAATTTCTTCTGATAGGAAGCGTATACCTCATGCGCTGTACACACCAACTTAGACTGTAATAATAACATTCAGTTTTTCTGTGGCCATTTCATCTGTTTAGCTAGCTTCTCAAATGAACTAAAAAATGCTTCAATACCTATTCCCTCAAAGTTTGGAAGAGCTTTTATAAATTTAAACTTCTCCTTTTTGGGTTCTACTCTGGAGATAAATCCTTCTTCACCTCCTGGTTTTTAACTGCCAACATTTTCAGTCGGAATTCTCCCTCTCTTTTTCCCCTTCCTTCTTCTCTATCTTCACGATTTCTAATTCCTTTTCTTGTTTCCTTTTTCACTCCTGCCTTTCTACCTGTTCCCTTTGGAATGCCCATTTGCTTTCCTTTGCTTCTAATTCAAGTTTTTTCAGTTCCTTTGCTTGTTCAAGTTTAAGCACCTTCATTTGTAACTGAAGTCTCACTACTTCCAGCTGTGATTCACTAGTGACAGATATCACTTCCAACTGTAGATGCTATGATATACTTTTAATTATATCTGACTTCCTAGCCCCCGCAGGTAACCCCAATTTTAACTTATCTGTCAACTCTGTTAAATTACTCTTGGTTATTTGTTGCAACCCAATCAGAGTTATATCTTCTACTCCTAGACAAGTCTTAGCAATTGCCAAAGCCATCTTGCAGTCTCACCACTTCTAAAATACCTCGCTAACTCCTAAATTCAAAGTGCTTCTCATACTCATAACCTTGAGATTCACCAATTCCAAACCAATCAAGCAGTTATAAGTATTATCCCAGATGGGACCCATTTGTTATGACACAGCAGTTGGTAAAGCCTGTTATTCAAAATCCCGGGGGAAACTTTAAACAACCACCATTACCCATATTTTCAATTGGTATCCTTGAGAGGCAATTCTGAATTCAGAAATGAACCCACCAAGGTTTTTACATCAAACTGAATGAAAAATGTATTAATTTACACAAGTTAAACACATACACATGGATACAACTTACTACTATCAAAAGTTTTTAACAAATTCTCAAAATAATCTCCACTAAGGCGACAATAACCAATAGACTTAAACAGACACCAGGCAAAGCATTTTTCACCTTATGAATTCAAAATGAGATTCCTTTCAATTTGTTCCTTCACAGACACAGTGGTAGGCTTACCAGCTTAGATCTTACATGCCTCTGATCTGCACACACAAAACTCCTTTCTGTTATACCCAGCCTTCCCCTTTGAATGTAAATTTTCATTGTATCACCAGGCCCTTCGAACCCCTTTCATAGTACCAATTTTATTAGTAATCATTGCTTGGTTTCTCCTAGCTAGGTGCAAGATTTCACCCCCAGTCTTTGAATGGTTTATTCAACGAAATACAAATTCACCCTTTATCTTACTGTTTACATCTCAACTACTATATATTATAGCACCCAGACTATCTGGTTTTAACCCAGTTAACACACTCACAGGTGGGGTGGTCAATGGTGAGGAGGATAGCCTTTGATTATAGGAGGATATAGACGGGCTGGTCAGATGGGCTGATCAGTGGCAAATAGAATTTAATCCAGATAAGTATGAGGTGATGCACTTGGGCAGGACAAGCAAAGCACGGGAATACACGATGAATGGTAGGACCCTGGGAGGTACCGAGGATCAGAGGGACCTTGGTGTGCATGTCCACTGGTCCCTTAAGGTAGCAGGACAGGTAGATCAGGTGGCTAAGAAGGCATATACTTTCTTTTATTAGCTGAGGCATAGAATATAAGAGCAGGGAGGTTATTCTGGAACTGTATAAAATGCTGGTTAGGCCGCAGCTAGAGTATTGCATACAGTTCTGGAATCTGCATTATAGGAAGAATGTGATTGCATTAGAGAGAGTGCAGAGAAGATTTACCAGGATGTTGCCTGGGCTGAAGAATTTTAGTTATGAGGAGAGATTGGATTGACTGGGGTTATTTTCCCTGAAGCGGAGGAGATTGAGGGGGAACATGATTGAGGTGTATAAAATTATGAGGGGCATAGATAGGGTAGACAGGAAGGAACTTTTCCCCTTGGTGGAGGGATCAATAACTGGGGGCATAGATTTAAGGTAAGGGGCAGGAGGTTTAGAGGGGATGTGAGGAAGAATTTTTTCACCCAGAGGGTGGTGGGAATCTAGAACTCATTGCCTGAAAGAGTGGTAGAGGCAGAAACCCTCATAATATTTAAAAAGTATTTGGATGTGCACTTGCGATGCCATGGCATACAAGGTTATGGGCTTAGTGCTGGAAAATGGGATTAGAATAGTTAGGTACTTGTTTGACTGGCGCAGACTCGATGGGCCGAAAGGCCTTTTTCTCTGCTGCAGACCTCTATGACTCTATAACTCAATTAAATGAGCTGCCCGTCCAGCCTTAAGGCTGACGGGCAGGTGAAGAGCCCAGGCAGCCTTCACATTTTTCATGAAACCTCGTCCATGGGCAGGATGAGGTTTCATGAAGTGTTTTACAATGTAATAAAATTTTTTACATTAATTCTTTTACATGTCCCAGCTCATGTGACACTGTCACATGAGGGGACATGTTTCAAAACTTTATTCCTTCCTTTATTTAAACTTACACATGTCAAACGGATCTCCTTGAGGCACCTCCAGAGCGTGCAAGCCATTGTTGAAGGCCTACATGCACTCGCCTGTTTGATACTTTTGATGCTTCTTCCAGATAGTCATTCTATCCATTGACAAAGCCATCATCTCAGTGGCCTGTGAATAGGAAACCAATGGTTAAGTTTGATTTGTGATTAAGTGAAAGCATGGAAATGTATAAAATTGTGTGGAACTCAAATATATTGTAACTTCTTCAATATGGAGGGAGGCATGTAATAGAGCTCTCTTATGGCCATATATTTATGTATATAAGCAAAACTGGATTAATCTAAAATAAAAACAAATGCTGGAAAAAAATCAGCAGGCCTGGCAGCATCTGTGGGGAGAAAAACAGAGTTAATGTTTTGAGTCCAGTATGACTCTTATAATGACCCTTGGCCAGGCCCCCAAGTTGCATATAGGATCTGATTAGGGACCAATAGTGTTTTGTTTAAAGTAGACAAAATTTGAGATTCAAGACACTTGCTCAGTGCATAATGCCACAGAGATCCCACTGAAGGCCGCTTCTGTGTGCTGGAGTGCTGGAAAGCTGTGAAGGATTTGTATTGAAGAAAGCTAACCAGTTTCAAACCAGAAAGGTCGTTGTTTCAGAAAACAGTTTGTTTCTGAACCTTCTTTTTGGATTTCCATATCTGAATGGAAGTGTTTGAGGAGTCATGTGGTATTCCTTTATTAAAATGACGACAATTCTTTGCTTTGGGTAATATTATTGGATTTTGAGGTTAAAAATCTATAAGTGAGTCATTGCAAAGAAGGTAGTTTACTTGTGTGTGTTTGACCAAATAGGTTTTGTGGGGGTTATTCTGAAACACTGTTTAAACAGTGTAATTTAAATTTTACAAGCTTAAGTTTTTTCTTTTTAATAAATCTTTCAATTTTTAAAATCCTAAAGGTGTTACTGGAGTTCTATATTTTTGGGGCCAGTTGCTCTTCCTCTTTGTTTTTAAAACACAGATAAAAAGTTAATGATCAGTAAGAGAGGTTTTCCTCTGGTATCTGACTTGCTCAGCAATAACAGCTGCTGTGATCGTAACTAAGTTGGAGGCTCAACCCAGAATTAAAATTCCTTAATTGGGATGGAATTTGTGAATCTAAAGGATATGAGTACGAGGGGAATACTGAACTCAGCAGGTTTGTGTGGGAAGAATTTTAAAGTGGTGGGACTGCAAAATGGCAGCAGTTGCTAAGACTTTTCTGGGAGTTAGAAAGGTAATTGTAGAGTATTTCAAATCTTTGACTAAGGCTCAGCTGAGAGGATTAGAAAATAAAGTGCAAGTAGAAATAAAAGTGGAATTTCGTAAGACTGATAAGGTTAAAATATTCAACATTTAAAATCAAAGGAGGAGGCACTGAACTTTGTGTGTCACAGCTAGAGGTAGTAAGACTTCAGTTGCAAATGAAGCAGCTTGATATAGAAACAGATAGAGAAAGGCAGAAGTTTGAACTTAAAAATGAAATAGAACTGAAGAGACATGAATTGGAAGAATAGGAGAAAGACAGAAATGAAAAAAAAACTTGAATTGGTAAGAAAGGAGAAAGAAAATAAAAGGACAGATTAAAAGAAATAGAAATAAAAAACATGGCATGGGAAAAAGTGGAACAAGAAAAAGAGAAAAAAGATTGCTAGAAATAGAAATGTGAAAGCTTGAACTTGAATTTCAGAGAGAGAAGTTAGCAATTGAGGAAATAGAGAAGGAAAGAGATAGAGACCTTCAGAGAGAGAAAGAAGCCAGACAGTATGAACTGTCTAAAGTGAAACTTAGCAAAAGGACAAAATGAGAGATAGTGATTTGGATGGTGAGTTTGATTCCTTTGAGGAATTTGATTTGACTAAAAATCTTCAGTTAGTGACTAAATTTACAGAGGATAGAGTTGAAATGTATTTCACCTCATTTGAAAAGGTGGCTATGAAATTGAATTGGCCAGGAAATGCTTGGACTATAATATTACAGAGTGTTCAGGTACAACCATGAGTGCGTATGCTAGCTTATCAGAGGAACAGTTTGCAGACTACGAGGTAGTTAAAAGAGCAAAAGAGCTTATGAGCTTGTCTCTAAAGCTTACCAGTTGAAGTTTAGGACCATAAGAAAGAAAATTAATCAGACATTTGTAGTGTTTGCAAGCAAAAAAGGAACTCCCTGGGATCAATGATTTAAGTCATTGAAGGTAGCTAAGACTTTTGAAAATGTAAGAGGGATTATGATTATGGAAGAATTTAGAAATAGTATTCCAGTAACTATCAAAACATATCTAGATGAAATATGGGGTAAAATTATCAGGTAATTTGCTATTTTAGCCAATACTTATGATATTTCACACAGAGAGCTGAGTGTGGGAAAAGAGTCACATGGGAGTCAACAAGGAAATTGGAGGTATAGAAAACCTAGTAATGATAGAAGTGTTTGTAACAAGGAGCAAGCTGAAGGATGCCAGACTACTAAAGATGAAAAGGTAGAAGGCAGAAGTGAAGGGAGAAGGGTGGTATGTTATCATTGTAACAAGGCTGGACATACGAGGTCAAATTCTTGGAAGTTAAAAGGGGGACTAGTTGCAGTGATAGGAACTCAGAAGGATCTGTAAGTTAAAGTGTTATGGGCTCTGAGACCCAAGTGAAAGGCAAACAAATAGCATTTGTACAGGTGAAAAAGAAGGAGTCAGAATTAGCCAGAGAGGTGGGAATGTGTTCACAACCTACCCAAGGGTTCTAAAGGGCAAGTTACAGAGATGTTCAAAGATTTTATATCTAGAGGGAAAGAATATCCTTGTTTTCTGGGATATGCAGGAAAGACTGTCAAAATCATAAAGGAGACAGGTGCCAGTCAATCGTTAATGTTATGGGATGATGCCATCCGTTGTCCAAAAGGGTAATTGCAAGAGAAAGTGTTAGTTAGTGGATTAGATGGATTGTTTGTACCTGTGGCATTAAATGAAATAAATTTGAAAGTGACTTGAAAACAGGGGAGGTAATTGTTGGAGTGGCAGAGAAATTGCCCATTTCAGAGGTTCAATTTATTCTGGGAAATGATATAGTTAGATCTAGAGTGGTAGAAGAACTAAAAGTTTTACAGAAAGAACATCCTGGCTTGTTTCCAGATTGTGTGGTGACAAGATCACAGGCACACAAACAAACAGGAAGTGGAAGAATCTAAAAGACAGGGGAGGATGCTGAACATCAGTTGGCTAGATCAATTTTTGAAAAGATTACTCAGGAGGAGCTTAGAGAGAATGAGGCTGAGCTGTTTAGTTCATTGACATTAGTGGAGTTACAGCAGAAGAACCCAGAATTAAAACAGCTATATATGACAGCTTATTCTGAAACAGAGGCCGAACACATCCCAGAGTGTTATCACCTTAAAGACAATGTTTTAATGAGGAAATGGAGACCACCTCATTTCTCTGCAGATGAAAATTGGGCAATAGTTCATCAAGTAGTGATACCACCTGGATACCAGAATGAAATTATAAGAGTGGCTCCTGAAATCCTAATGGCTGGACATTTGAGAATTAGTAAAACTCAAGCTACATAAAGATGTAGTTAAATTTTGTCAGGCATGCCACACAGGCCAAGTAATAGGAAAATCTCAAGCAGTGATTACATCTATACTTTTAATTCCACTTCCGGTGTTTGAGGAACCTTTTAACAGGTCCTTATTGATTGTGTAGAGCCCCTCCCTAAGACTAAAAGTGGAAATTAGTAATTACTGACAACCATGGATGTGTCCAGAAGAATTCCAAAAACAATACCGTTAAGGAAAATCACAGCAAAGGTGATTGTAGAGCACTTAGCCAAATTCTTTACAAGATATGGATTGCGAAAAGAAAAACAACCTGATCAGGGTTCAAATTTCATGTCACAGCTGTTTGAAGAAGTAATGAGCAGCCTAGTAATAAAACAATTTAGGTCATCAGCCAATCACATTGAATTACAAGGAGCTTTAGAAAGTTGGCATCAAACTTTGAAGACTATGATTAGAGCATATAGTCAAGACTACCCACATGACTGCGACTGAGGGATTCCATTCTTGTTGTTTGCTGTTAGGAACACCCCTAATGAGTCAAAGGGTTCAGTTCTTTTGAGTTAATTCATGGTCATGAAGTAAGGAGACCATTCAAACCGATTCAGGAGAAATTAGCAAGTTGAAGTTCTGAAACTGCTCTCTTGGATTATGTGATGCAATTCAGAGAAAGTTTAAGTAGGGCATGTGAGTTAGCCAGAGAACATTTAAAGGTATCTTAGCAGATAATGAAGGCAAATGTGGATAAAAGGGCAAAGGCTCATAGTTTTGTGGCTGGGGAAAAAGCGTTGGTATTGTTGCCAGTATCAGGCGAACTATTAAAGGAGAGGTTTAGTGGACTTTACCAGGTTGAAAAGAAATTGAGTGAAATAAACTTTATAGTAAATACCCCAAATAGGAGAAAGAGGCAATGAGCGTGCAATGTAAAAATGTTCAAAAGGTACTTTGACAGAGGGAGTAAATGGAAGGAGATATTAATAGTTGTAGGTAAGGAGGAAACAGAAATTAAAGATTGTGAAATTGACCTTCCTCTGATTAAATTGGAAAATAAGGAAGTACTTAAAAATCTAAATGTGATACTAAGTTACCTTCCAGAAAGCCGTTGAAGTGACTGGCAAGAGCTGGTGCAGTCACACAAAGTACTTTGTGGTAATAGACAGGTAAGACAAATTTGGCTTTGCATGATGTTGATGTGGAGGATTCAGTTTCAATAAGGCAATAGCCACCTAGATTAATTCTAGTAAAATTGGCTCAAGTGAAGAAAGAAATTGAACTTATGCTTCAAAATGACATTATAGAGCTCAGTCGCAATAATTGGAGTTTGCTCATTGTAATGGTGCCCAAAGTGGAAGGATCAGAGACTACGTATTGATTACTGAAAATTAAACACAGTAACAAAGCTGGATTCATATCCTATTCCATGATTGAGAGAGTTGGACAGTCCACAAAAATAGACACTGCGAGGATATTGGCAAGTACCCTTATTGGAAAGGGCAAAAGAGATATCAGCTTTTGTGACTCGGGATGGTCAATATCAATGCAATCTTTGGTATGTAAAATGCGGCAGCAACATTTTAGATTCTAACAAACAAAGTGATTGAAGGACTGAGCAATTGTGCAGTCTACGTTCAGTCAAACCTGGGAGGAATAGCTAAAACGTTTAAAGGAAATTTTTAACTGACTACAGGAAACCCATTTGATCGTAAATTTGGCTAAAAGTGAATTTGTGAAAGCAAAAGTTACATATTTAGGGCACACTTTTGGATACGGTCAAGTAGCCCCATGAGGTGATAAAGCAAAAGCTATTGTGGAGTTCCTAGTGCCTATGACAAAATGGGAACTTTTGTGATTTCTTGGCATGAGTGGATTTTATCGGAAATGTGTGCCAAATTTGAGCAGGGTAGTTGTTCCACTGATTGGATTGTTAAAAAAGAACAGATGGTTTGAATGGATACAAGAGTATCAGACTGTGTTTGACAGCTTAAAAACTGCACTGACTACTACACTTGTTCTGGCAGCACCAGATTATACAAAACAGTTTAAAATGGCTGTTGACACCAGTGATGTGGGTGTTGGTGCTATGTTACTACAGGAATATAAACTAGGACTTGAGAAAGCCGTGGCCTATTTCTCGAGGAAATTGAATGTACATCAGAAGAAATAGTCAACCATAGAAAAAGAGATTAAGTTTGGTTTTGGCTTTACAGCATTTTGAAGCGTAGGTTGCAAATAACCCTTCAGAGACAGTTGTATATAGTGACCACAATCCTTTGAAGTTTCTGTAGAAATTTTGGGATAAAGACGGCAGACTGTTCTGGTGGAATTTATAACTTTCATCTTAAAAATTATAGATGTGGCTGGACGAAAGAATCGAACTACAGATGTATTGTCAAGAGCTTAAATTCAAAAAGACTCGGATGTCAGGAAATTGAGAATGGACTGGAATGAACTTTATTCTTACAAAAGACTTGTATATATTTTCATGTTTGATGCATGTACACCAGATTGTAATAGTATTTTGCATAAATAAATATAGTAAGTAATAAGAAGTGAGCTAAGAAAACGAAAATGTCTTTAAAATATGACATTTCATTTTTTTGTGTTGAGGGAGGTGTGAAGATGGATTTTTAAAATATTTTTGAGATTATGGTGGTATTCTATAAAGGAATGTACGTGCGTGTGCGTGCATGCATGTGTCCATGATTCATTAAACTTGGGGAGGTTAATCGAGACAATGGGCAGAATTTTTTGCCTACCGGGTGGGCGGGCCCAACCCAATCTCTGTCGGGCAGGGAGCCGATCCCTACCAGAGAAGTGAGCCTCACTGCCATTTTAAGTGGGTGGGCCAATTAAGGCCTGCCCAGGGTGATGCCCGGCAGGAAGCACTATGCTGTTCCTGCGCGGAGGGAGGGGGGAATTCCCAAATGCGAGAGTGCACTCTTTCATGCATGCACACATCTCCCTGAGGCTAAGTGCTGCCTCAGGGAGATCGCTGACAGTTGTATAAACAATAAAAATAGAAAAAAAATCCTTAACATGTCCCCCTCATGTGACAATGTCACACGAGATAGGATATGTTAATAAATTTTACTAAAACTTTATTCAACTTTTAAAACCCCTACATGAAACTTCATCCCGCCAGTGGATGAGGTTTCATGTTTTTTCTGGGGCTCCTAGCCTGCCCGCCAACCTTAAGGTTGGACAGGCAAGTCCTTTAATTGTTTTAATCATCCTGTCAATGGCCTCAATTGGCCATTGACAGGTCGGCGGGCCCACAGCTGATTTTGCTGTGTCCCCGCCTTCCTGAAGATTTAAATGTGGTGAGATGACGTCGGGTGTTCCTCCCGACATCATCCTGCATCATTTTGCACGTTGGCGAGCGGGCCCCACCCCCAGCTCACCGACGGCAAAATTCAGCTCAATATGTCTGTGAGATCTCAAAGAAAAAAGGGTAAATGTGTTAGGTTCATTCATTTATAATGAGGGGTTATGTGTGTTTGATTTACAAGTAAATAAGTTGGATTTAAAATTTGCATTATAAGATAAGCTTTTCAGCTGCTGAATTTAAAAGGGAAGTGATAAGCAACTTTTACAACTTACATAGGTAAACAGGGGAAGATATACTAAATTTTATTGACCTGAAAGTAGGGTCAATAGGAAAACATAACTGATTTTTATATTTGGAGGAGTGATCAAGTAGGTGTGAGGACAATGGAATTTGGGATGAATGGGAAAAAAGATATTTAAGGAAAGATGTTTAGTTGAGTTGGTGTGGCTGTGGGGGTGGGGGAGAGTGGTGGGGAGATCCCACTGAAGACAGCTTCTGTGTGCTGGAGTGCTGAAAAGCTGTGAAGGATTTGAATTGAAGAAATCCATCCAGTTTCATAGCAGGAAGGTCATTGTTTTCAGAAAGCAGTTTGTTTCTGAACCTCCTTTTTGGATTTCCATATATGAGTGGAAGTGTTTGAGGAGTTGTGTGATATACCTTTATTACAGTGACAACAATTCTTTGTTTTGGGTAATATTACTGGATTTTTAGTGGTTAAAATCTATAAGCGAGTCATTGCCAAGAAGGCAGTTTACTTGTGTGTGTTTGACCAAAAAGGTTTTTTGGGGATTATTCCTTAAGTTTTTTTTAGCTATGTAATTTTAATCTTATGTGCTTAAGTTTTTTTTCTAACAAATTTTTCAATTTTTAAAATCCTAAAGGTGTTACTGGAGTTCTATGGTTTTGGGGTCAGTAGCTCTTCCTCCTCATTTTCAAAATACAAAAAAAAAGGTTTATGATCAGTAGGGCAGGTTTCGTCCTGGGATCTGGTTTGCTCAGCAATAACATCTGCTGAGATTATACCAGGTGGCAGACAGGTAAACAAAGCAGTTGTTATGATCTCAAGGGAGACCATTAACTTTTAGAAAGAAAATCCCAGTTATTAACTGGAAGAATTATGTTTCATGGTTTCACGTTTTAAGCAAAAACATTTACTGTTCAATTTTACAGGTGTCAGTTAGTATTATCAATTCTGCCCGTCTATTGCTGGTCCTAGAGTCATTAGTCATTATTGCACAGAAAGAGGCCTTTCAGCACTTTGAGTCTAAATTAGGTGTTAAAGCATATTTTAACCCACTTTCAACAAATGAACATGCTTAACAATTCTCGCAAACCTAATACTCTTGTCAATTCTATATTTTTGAGGGACTTGACTAATGCTGTCAGAATTTGTAAATGAGGTAAGAATATGGAATGGGCATGAATATGCAAAACGTTCTTATTTCCTGATAACAAATGACTAAAATAAGACAATTCTCTCCAGATTAACGTTATTTTTCATCTTTAGCTGGAGGTTTCATTGCATGTGATAGAATGCCCAAACTGTGTCAGAATTATTGACAAATAGTCCATTTAGCAGCTGTACATTCCTGGTGCAAAGGCTAAACAACAGAGGAGATTGCACACATGGCAGCAATCAGTGTATTGCATAAAACATATGTAATAAATGTGAGACAATGGGCAGACTCGTCCCAGCTTTGCACTAAGTGCAGTAAAGGGCAGGAAAATGTCATTTAACCCATCGACCACGATGGCGGGTTCTCGCACTGTTTCATCCCATTCCGAGCATGTCCCACCTCATTAATAATGCATTCACAGGAAACACACTGGATCACTGATCTCTGATTCACCCACCCCATCATCATCTCAGGCCTTAAGTAATCCAGGTGTCACATTTAAAGGACGTGCCTGCACAGACCTCAAACTCTCTAAGAGATTGGAAGCTGCTGGAAAGTCACGGCTAACAAAAGGAAGAAACATGCTGCCCCCAAATTCAGCGATGCCTCCCTCAGGCGTCTACTAGACACAGTTGAGTCCCGGCGTGAAGCCGTCTACCCCCGCTCTGGGCAAAGACCAGCAAGCAAGGTCAGCAATTCAGCCTGGGAGGCGGTGGCAGTGATGGTCAGCGCCAACGCCCTGCAAAAGAGGGCAGCCACCCAGTGCTGAAAGAGGATAAAATACCTCCTCTGTTCCGCCAGTTAGTCACTCTTCTCATCACTCTCTACTCACACACTCACAAACCCATCACACATCCACAGGGATCTCATTCACAGCCAGTTCAAGGGACATCACAATTCATTCTCTCACGCACACCTTCATCTGCCCTGCAGACAGTATCCTCATCCCATCCATGGCAACACTCACCACCCACACATGCCAGGCATCCTTCTCACCTGGCCTGGCAGGCACCCTGCTTACACTCTGTCCATGTGTATACATGCAGGACAAGCTGGCACACAACAAGAAGGAGAGGTCGCAGACCTGTGGAGGGATAGCTGACATCAATGTCCTCACAGACTTTGAAAACAGAGCCATCCAGCTGGCCGGCGATGACCAGGACCGGTCCTGTGCTGACGGTGAGGTTAGGAGTGCTCTATCAAGTGAGGATCCAACAGTGCAACATCCATCAGACAACCATGCCGTGAGTCAGTTCCTCTGTTGTGTAGTCCCCTGCCGTGCACTAATTATCATTCCTTGTTTTCACAGGCACATCTGGGAAACAGCCAAGGGGGTCCACAAGCCAGGTCCTCAACTCAAGCACTGAAGACACCTCAGAAGAAGAATCTGATGACACACTCATTGAAGACCCATCAGATGGCTCACCCACACCCTTCACCAGCACAGAGACACACACTTAAGTGGGACCTAGCTTTAGAGTAGCCTCAGGGTCACAATCTGGTGAACATATCGCACTGTCTGATCCACAGTAGGTAATGGCAGAGACTTCCCAAGTTTCCAGCACTCGGAGACTGCTGGAGGCCAGAAATCTGCTGAGTCCAAGTCAGATGAGGAGCCCCTGGACTCGGTCATACCTCAGCTGCAAAGACAAGCTCAGGAACATCAGGAAGGGATGTCCACTGCACTCCTCAGATTGCAAGGCACGATGGAGGAGTCCATCCACCTTCAGTCTGAGGTGATAGCACCGGCATGCCAACACACCGAGGCCAACATCTATAGGAAGGCGGTCGCCATGGAGACCTTGGTCCCGGACGTCGCTCCAGCACTGCCGCACGGACTGAACTCTGTCACTAACGCCATTGTTGGCCTCCAGCAGTGTGTACGCGAGAGGGCTGCAGAGCAGCTCAATCTCACTCCAGCTACACCTGCCCCTCAAGGCGTCAGCTTGGGGCCCTCGGTCACCCATAGGGAGGAGGATCAGCAGGTACACACTCCAGGGCCATCCACCCAGGTGACTCCAGGAGTGTCCGTCCCATCCAAATCCCCTCTTCCTGTGACCTCAGCAGCTCCAGATCCACAGGCTGAGGAGAGTGCCACTGACACATAGCAGGACCCCGAAAGCAGGCCGGTCCCACCAAGGTCATCACAGACAGGGCGTAGCAGTCAGCAGGCTGTCTCCACCTCTGCTGTGGTTGTTGGGGGAATACCATGATGTTGCAGCAGGGGTAGGAGAGTTAAGCCCGGACACAGCTGTTAATCACTTGTACATAATGTTCACTAATGTAAATAAACTTCCAAGAATGTCTCCCTGCCTGTGGCTCCTTGTTCTGATGAGCAGTGTTCATGTCACTCAGATGTGAAACCTTGGTTCCTACACAAGATAAAGGCCGGTGTCTCAGTCGAGGGCCTCTTCCCTGTGCAGTGTGTAACCTGCAGAACAAAGTGATGGTCCTGCCTCTCACCCCCTGGAAATATTACTGATGCCTGCACCTCGATGGTGCTTGTCATTGCTGCCAGAATGTAGTGGGCAGGCATCACAGAGTTCTGTCATTCTCTCTATGTGCTCTCAGCACCTTTGAGGTGGGGCTGGCCCCCATCTCATCAGCATCTGTGACCGGTGACTTTGTGCTCCTGAAGGGCTCAGGTGCTGAAGATGGACAAAGGATCAGGTGCATTTAAATTTTCATGGTTACGTCTTCCTGATATGACCCTGATCACTGAGCGCAAGCGGGCTGCCCTCAGCCAGACAGGAGTCAGACATTCAGTGAGGCAATGTGAAGATCTGTGGAGTATCCTCACTGCATGTCGTCACCATCATCCTCCTGGAATCTAGCGACCAGTATGGCCTCCGCTGCATCTCCATGACATGAGCCTGAGCACTGAGGGTATGTGCACTGCCATCAGCCATACAGGAGTCAAACATTCACAGGTGCAAAGTGAGGATGTCAGGACTGTCCTCACTGCGTCTCATCATCATCTTCCACGAGCCTGCAGCTATGAGGTCCCTCCGTGTGTGCCTGCCTCTTCCAGCCTGTCGATGGCCTTATCACTGGCATCCTCGCCTTCGAGGACCTCATCATCGTCATCCCCTTCGACATCCACCTCATCAGAAGACACATGCACCTCCTCCATCTCCTCCTCAGCCAGGTCCTCCCACCGTTGCAGTGCCAGGCTGTGGAGGGCACAGCAAGCGACGATGGTATGTGACATGCTTGGAGGACTGCATTGCAGTGGTCGACCAGACCTGTCGAGGTACTGGAAGCTCATTTTCAAAATGCCTAGCGTTTGCTCCACCAAAGTCCTGGTCATGGCATTAGCCTTGTTGTATCGTTGCTCTGCTGCAGTCTGAGGCCACCACACGGGCGCCATCAGCCATGTCCTCTGAGGGTAGCCCTTGTCCCTGAGGAGCCAACCCTGCAGCCTCTGTGGACCCTGGAAGATGCCAGGGATCTGAGACCTGCTAAGGGTGTAGGAATCGTGGACGGTCCCTGAGAATCATGCACAGACCTGTAGGATGCGTTTGTGGTTGGTGCACATCAACTGAACATTCAGCGACTCGAAGTCCTTGTGATTGACATAGTAGACTGCTTGTTGCCACAAAGATCTGAGTGCCACATGAATGAAGTCAATTGTATCCTGCACCTGTGGGGAACCTGAGTCCTGCACAAATCCCAGCACTCTTGCTTCCTTGCTTTCCTAATTGCGGGCAAAATGCACAAAGTTCTGTACCTTCACGAAGATGGTATCCATGACCTCTTGGATACGCTTGTGGGTGGAGGTTTGCAAGATCCCGCACAGGTCACCTGTGTAGCCCTGGAAGGAGCCACTTGTGTAAAAATCGAGCGCTGCCGTCACTTTCACGGCCACTGGCAGTGGATGCCCTCCAACTGCCTGTGGCGCCAAATCCTGCAGCAGGTGGCGTATGTGACCAACCAGTTCCGTCGACATGTGCAGTCTTCGGCAACACTGGTTCTCAGTCATCTGCAGAAAAGACAAGCGCCGTCTATAGACCCTGGGTCTAGAGAGGTACCTACGAGTGATGGGTCACTGTGGATCTTCAGCTGTGTACACAGCAGGCTCTGAGGGAGGTGCTCCTCCCTTTGCCGAGACAGGCGTCTCCACCACTCTCTTCTTCTCTGCTCCCTGTAAGCCATGAGGCATACTGCTAAATCACCAGGCTCCAGGATTCTGATGTTCTCCTCCTGCAGGATCAAAGAGAGAGACTCGTGAATTAGCAAAGGTGTCTTTTGTTTAAGTCTGAAGGCCCCTTCATGCATGCAGGAGAGTGCTGGCCACCACTTGGATGGCCAATGTGTAGTGCGCTCATTGGCTGTCTGAAACCCCACCCACCTCTGCCCCACTCTTTGACCGATTGGCAGCATCTTTGCCGATTGGACTGCATGCAGTGCTCTCAGCTCAGGCGCAGCCATTCTCCTAACCCACATTGCAAGGCTGCACTCTTAGTTTGAACCATGATGGATACAGGTCCAAACCTTAATAAAGACATTGCAAGGGGCTCTGAGCGCCTTCACTAGTGACTGCACAATGGCCACCTTTTGCAATTTCGCCCAGTTGGCCAATTGCTCTGCTGCCCCCTAAAACACACATTAATTTACAGTCTGTGCCTGAGAGGTGAAAGGTTCTGGAGCGTTTGGTATCACTTTCATACTTTTGCGTTGCGTGAGTGGGCAGAAAAGCTTCAGAGGCCCGGCTCCAAGCATGTCAATGGAGCTGCAGCTGAATGGTCTCAGCTGCAGAAAAATGCTCATTCTTGACAAGCTTTTCCAGGTGGGTGGCTGCTTCCCCCACCTCACCGGCACATGCCTGCATACTTCTTTAAGTCTGTGCTACCTTGCCTCCCCCAGCCCCCAGGCCTGACCTGCACTGGAGCCCTTGCCCCATCACTACACTGAAAGCCAAACGGGAAAAAGCGACTTCTCTGTGCCATCCCTGCTCCCCCGCCTCCCCGACGAATGCCCGGTGCCTCTTCCTTGATGTCCAATGGATGATGCTCGCAATGTTTGTGTACTCACCTCCGAATCAGGTGTGTGCGAGGAGACAGGCAACTACACTGGATTGAGACAGAGACTGAGTGAGCAGCGAAGTAGCTTCATGTGGTAAGTTCTTGTAAGTTCTTTTCAGGTTTTAACTATCAATTAAGAATCAAGAGCTGACATAGTATTAACCTTCTGCTAAGTTAGGTTAGCTTGTTAAACAATGAACTGCCTGGAGTGGCAGTCATCTGTCATTCACTTGAAAGCAGTTGATGTAGGTGGTGTTCATTACTGTGGCAGGAAGCTAAATTAGCTAGTGACCGATAGGGTCTATAAAGAAGACAGGCTTTTCAGACCTCATGATCTGTAAGGGGCGCGTGAGGACAGGTGAATATGCCAGAATGCAACGTAGACTGAATGACTAGCGAATTAGGTCAATGCATGGGGTAAGAAGTGTGGTTTACATAGGAATTATTCTAAGTTAATTAAGTGAGTAATTTAATTAACCACATAATGTAAGTAACAATGGTAGGACAGTTATGTTACAGCTGTGGAATGTTGGGGCTTTTGGACATCAAGATGATCCATGCAAATATGTCTGCAGAAAGTGTAAGCATCTAGAGGAATTCTGGATCAGGACTATTGATCTGGAAGCTGAACTGCAGACACTGCGCAACATAAGGGAGGGGAAGAAATACCTGGACACTTTGTTCCAGAAAGTGGTCACATCTCTTAGAATAGGTGATTTGTTTTGGTCAGCAGTGAGGATGTGACCGTGAGTGAGGCAGGTAATGGGACTAATCACAGTAGCAGAGGAGCCTCACACTTTGCAATCCTCAAACAGGTTTGAGGTTACTCACAACCTTAGTGGATAAAAGCAAGGTCTGCAAGGCGGGTGAGCAGGCTGGCCATAGCACTGTGGTACAGGAAGCCATTCAAGCGGGATGAGCACCAGGAATTTAGTGGTAGTAGGGGGACAGTATAGTGAGGGGGTTTGACATTGTTCTCTGCAGCAAACAGTGTGAGTCCAGACAGCTGTGTTGCCTGCCCGGTGCCAGGATTCAGGACATCTGCTCAGGGCTGGAGAGCAACATGCAGTGAGAGGGGAAGGATCCAGTCATCGTGGTCCATGTTGGTACCAATGACATAGCCAGGACAAGGAAGGAGGATCTTCTTAGTCAGTATGAGAAGCTAGGGACCGAATTAAGAAGCAGAACCATAGTCTCTGGCTATTACCTAAGCCACATGCAAATTGGCATAGGGCAAATAAGATTAGAGAGATGAATGCATGGCTCAAAGACTGGTGTGGGAGAAGTGGGTTCCAGTTTGTGGGGCACTGGCACTAATAGGGAAAGTGGGGGCAGTACCATTGGGATGGTTTATACCTAACCATGCTGGGAAGTGTGTTCTTGCACATTGCATAGCTAGGGAAGTAGAGAGGTCTTTAAACTAAACAAGGAGGTGAGGGATGAAGCTGGGGTAGATGTGGCAAATTGGGTAGATTCAAGGCAGGAGACCATAATAGTAATATGGGAAATGAAGGTTATAGATCACCAGGAAGCAACAGAGAGATAAAACCTAAGAATACATTAATGGTCAAGACTAGATGTTACAAAGATAACTAAAAGGCAAAACTAAAGGCTCTATATCTGAATGCATGTAGCATTCATGACAAAGTAAATTAATTGATAGCGCATATTGAAATAATTAAATATGATCTGATAGCCATTGCGGAAACATGGCTGCAGGATAACAAGTATTGGGTCCTGAAAATTGAGGGGTATATGATATCTAAGAAGAACAGGATGCTAGCTAAAGTGGAGGGGTAGCACTGTTAATCAAGGATGGCATTGGTGCAATAGTTAGAGATGAACTTGGTTCAGGAGATCAGGATGTAGAATTGGTTTGGGTGGAGTTGAGGAATAGTAGGGAAAAGAAGTCACTAGTGGAAGTGGTCAACAGGCCCCCTGACAGTAACCACAAGGTAGGACAAAGTGCGGGATTTTCCGAACCCGCCTGCCGCTGGGATTGTCCAATCCCGCCACAAATCAATGGACTTCTGGGTGGGGCGTCACCTCACCCGCGGCAGGTCCCACCCGCAATGGGGCTGGAAAATCCCAGCCAAAGTACACAAGAAGAAATATTGAGTGCTTGTGATAAAGATACAGCAATAATCATGGGTGATTTTAATCTACATATAAACTGGAAAATCAGATTGGCAGGAATAGCCTGGATGAGGAGTTCTTAGAATACTTTTGAGATAGTCTTTTTAGAGCAGCACATTCTGGAACCAACCAGGGAGCAAGTTATATGAGACTTGGGATTATGTAATGTGACAGGATTAATTAATGACCTCAGGATAAAGACACTCCTAGGTAACAAGCGAATACAATAGGATTGAACTTTACATCCAGTTCGAAAGGGAGAAAAGTCTGAGACTAGTATTTAAATAGGGGCAACTATGTGGGTTTGAAAGTTGAGCTAGCTGAAGTGAACTGGGATACTAGGCTTGAGGATGGATTGATAGAGAAGCAGTGGCAAACATTTAGGAGGATATTTCAGAATATTCAGAATAAATATATTCTGACTATAAAGAAAAATTCTTAGGAGAGGACCCACCATCCATGGTTAACTAAATATGTTGAGGAAAGCATCAAACTTAAGGAAAAAGCATCTAACTGCGCAAAGATGAGTGGCAGGTCAGATGATTGGTCAGAATATAAAGAACGACGGAGAATGACTAAAAGGTTAATTAGGAGAAAGAAATTAGAGTATGAGAGGAAGCTAGCTGAAAATGTAAAAATGGTTAGCAAGATATTTAAAAAGGAAAAGAGTAAGTAAAGTGAGTGTTGGTCTTCTAGAGAGTGACAGTAGAGAATTAATCGTAGATAACAGGAGTCCTCAGGTTAAGGTGCTTAATTGGGGGAAGGCTAATTATAACAATATTAGGCAGGCACTGAGGAATCTAGACGGGAGGCGGATGTTTGAGGGCAAATCAACAACTGACATGTGGGGGGCTTTCATTCATCAGTTAATAAGAATTCAGGACTGGCATGTTCCTGCTAGGATGAAGGCTAAGCATGGCAAGCTTCAGGAACCTTGGATAAGGAAGGATATTGTGAGATTAGTCAAAAAGAAAAGGGAATCATTCGTAAGGGCTAGAAGGCTGGGAACAGATGAAGCCCGTGGAGAATATAAAGAAAGTAGGAAGAAGCTTAAGCAAGGAGTCAGGAGGGCTAAAAGGGGTCATGAAAAGTCACTGGCAACCAGGATTAAGGAAAATCCCAAGGCCTTTTATACATATGTAAAAAGCATGAGGGTAGCCAGGGAAAAGGTAGGCCCACTCAGGGACAGAGGTGGGAATCTGTGTGTGGAGCCAGAAGAAATGGGTGAGATACTAAATGAATACTTCTCATCAGTATTCACCAAAGAGAAGGACTTAGCAGTCGATTTGTCCAGGGAAGAGTGTGTAGATAGCCTGGATCATGTTGAGATCAAAAAAGAGAAGGTGTTAGGCGTCTTGAAGAATATTAAGTCCCCAGGGCCAGATGGGATCTACCCCAGAGTACTGAGGGAGGCAAGGGTGGAGATTGCTGGGGCCTTGGCAGAAATCTTTGTATCCTCACTGGCTACGGGTGAGGTCCCAGAGGACTAGAGCATGGCCAATGTTGTTCCATTGTTTAAGTAGGGTAGCAGGGATAATCCAGGAAATTACAGGCCAGTGAGCCTTACGTCAGTGGTAGGGAAATTATTGGAGAAGATTCTTCGTGACAGGATTTACTACCATTTGGAAGCAAATGGGCATATTATTGAGAGGCAGCATGGTTTTGTGAAGGGGAGGTCGTATCTCACTAACTTGATCGAGTTTTCCGAGGAAGTGACAAAGATGATCAACGATGGAAGGGCAGTGGATGTTATATACATGGATTTCAGTAAGGCCTTTGACAAGGTCCCTCATGGCAGACTGGTACAGAAGGTAAAGTCGCACAGAATCAGTGGTGAGCTGGCAAGATGGAAATGGAATTGGCTTGGTCATAGAAGACAGAGGGTAGCAGAGGAAGGGTGCTTTTCTGAATGGAGAGCTGTGACTAGTGGAGTTCCACAGGGATCAGTGCTGGGACCTTTGCTATTTGTAGAATACATAAATGATTTGGAGGAAAATGTAACTGGGCTAATTAGTAAGTTTGCAGATGACACTAAGGTTGGAGGAGTTGCAGATAGTGAAGAGGATCGTCAATGGATACAATGGGATATAGATCGGTTGAAGACTTGGGTGGAGAAATGGCAGATGGAGTTTAATCCGGACAAATGCGAGGTAATGCATTTTGGAAGGTCTAATACTGGCAGGAATTATACAGTAAATGGCAGAACCCTTAAGTCATTGTCGGGCAGAGGGATCTGGGTGTACAGGTCCACAGGTCACTGAAAGTAGCAACGCAGGTGGATAAGGTAGTCAGAAAGGCATATGGCATGCTTGCCTTCATTGGCAGGGGTATTGAGTATAAAATCTGGGAAGTCATGCTGCAGCTGTATAGAACCTTGGTTAGGCCACACTTGGAATATTGCGTGCAATTCTGGTCCTCACATTACCGGAGGCATATGGAGGTGTTGGAGAGGGTGCAGAGGAGGTTTACCAGGATGCTGACTGGTCTGGAGGTTATTAGCTATGAGGAGAGGTTGGAGAAACTCGGATTGTTCTCACTAGAGCGACAGAGATTGAGGGGTGACTTGATAGAAGTTTACAAAATTATGGGTGGCATGGATAGAGTAGATAGTCAGAAGCTTTTTCCCAGGGTGGAAGAGTCGATTACTAGGGAACATAGATTTAAGGTGAAAGGAGAAAACTATAGAGGAGATGTGCAGGGCAAGTTTTTTGCGCAGAGGGTAGTGAGTGTCTGGAATTCGCTGCCAGAGGAGGTGGTGTGATAGTGGTGTTTAAGAGGCAGCTTGACAAATACATGTATAGGATGGGAATAGAGGGATACGGACCCCAGAAGTGCAAAATGTTTTAGTTGAAGGGCAATATGATCGGCGCAGGCTTGGAGGGCCGAAGGACCTGTTCCTGTGCTGTACTTTTCTTTGTTCTTTGTTCTTTGTTCTAATGAGGAAATGGCAGATGAAATGAACAAATATTTTGCTCCTGTCTTCACTATAGAGGATACAAAAACATTCCAGAAAGAGCTGTAAATCGGGAGGTGAAAGGGAAATGGGAACTTAGTGAAATTACAATCACTAGGGAAGCGATACTGAGCAAATTGATGGATCTGCAGGCTGACACGTCTCCAGGTCCAGATGGACTTCTTCTGAGGGTCTTAAAAGAGATGGCTAATGAGGTAGTAGATGCATTGGTGTTAGTTTTCCAAAATTCGCTAGATTCTGGAAAGGTTCCATCAGCCTGGAAAGTAGCAAATATAACCCCCCTATTCAAGAAGTGAGGGAGGCATAAAATAGGAAACTATAGGCCAGTTAGTTTGACGTCTGCTGTGGGGAAAATGTTAGAATTGATCATTAAGGAGGTCATGACTGGGCACTTAGAGAAACTGAAGGTAATCTGGAAGAGTCGGCATGGTTTTAAGAAGGGGAAGTCATGTTTAACCAATTTATTGAAGTTCTTTGAAGGAGTAACATGCGCTGTGGAGAAAGGGAAGTCTGTAGATGTGCTGTACATGGATTTCCGGAAAGCATTTGTTAAGGTGCCATCAAAGGCTATTGAGGAAAATAAAAGTGCATGATGTAGCTTTTAACATATTAGCATGGATAGATTGGCTGGCAGGAAACAGATAGTATGCATAAATGGGTTTTTTCTGATTGGCAGGATGTTACTAGTGGAGTCCCACAGGGGCCTGTGCTGGGACCTCAAGTTTTTACAATTCATATCAACAATTTAGATGAAGGGAGAAAAGACATGGTAGCTAAATTTGCAGATGACACAAAGATAGGCGGGAAAATATGTTGTGAAGAAGACATAAGGAGGCTGCAGACAGATATAGATAGCTGGAGTGAGTGGCAGATGGAATATGAGGGTGAAAAATATGAAGTTGTTCACAAAAGCAGAGTATTACTTAAATAGAGAACGGTTGCAGATTTCCGAGGTGCAGAGCGATCTAGATGTTCTCGTGCATGAGTCACAAAAAGTTAGCATGCAGGTACAGCAAGTAATTAAGAAGGCTAATGGAATGCTATCCTTTGTTATGAGAGGGATTGAACATAAAATTAAGGAAGTTATACTTTAGTTATATAGGGCATTGGTGAGACCGCACCTCGAATACTGTGTGCAGTTTTGGTTTCCTTATTTAAGGAAGGATATCACTGCTTTGGAGGTGTTTCAGAGGAGGTTTACTAGATTGATACCTGGAATGAGTGTGTTGTCTTATGAGGAAAGGCTAGACAGACTGTGTTTGTTTCCACTGGAGTTTAGAAGAGTGAGGGACGACTAGATTAAAGTACACAAGACCCTAAACGGTATTGACAAGGTGATGTGGAAAAGATGTTTCCTCTTGTGGGTGAGTCCAGAACTAAGGGGCACTATTTTAAAATTAGGAGTCGCCCTTTTAGGACAGAGATGAGGAGAATATTTTTCTCTCAGAGGATTGTGCGACTTTGGAACTCTCTGCCTCTGAAGGCAGTGGAGGCGTGGTCATTGAATATTTTTAAGGCAGAGGTAGATAAATTCTTGTTAGGCAACGGATCAAAAGTTATCAGGGTTCGATGGGAATGTGGAATTCGAAACACAAAAAGATCAGCCATGATCTTATTGAATGGCGGAGCAGGCTCGAGGGTCGAATGGCTTACTTCTACTCCTATTACATATGTTCATATGAGATCCCCTCAAAGTTCACATTTCCAGGTACACGCCGTTCTGAAGTCACACCAATGTTGTTGGTAAATTTGATGTGAGGGATGATTTTGGTGAGTAGGTCTTATAATAAAATGTGAAAGTATTGGAATTAGATTCCTGATGTGCGGTGGCTGCAAACATGGCCCGCCATGGACGGGTGGAGTGGATGATCGCAAGCTGGTTTCACAACAATATGAAACCGATTTTTGGCCGTTTCGCCATATTGTCCCCCCCAAGCTGCCATGACGCCCGATGCCAACAGGTCCGGATGATTCCTCCCATTGGTTATGAGGGAAATAAAGGAAAATAGCAGGGAAAGGAAATGTAAACAAGATTTATTGGTTCGATCTGCTCATCATACAATTAAATGATACTTGCAGAGAAATAAGGTCATGTTGGCCATCTTAATTTACTGATCCACAATAACCCTACACTCTCCCCATTGCTGGGTTTTTATCTCCACCACCCTGTATGGAAATCATTCCAAGTATTTATAGTTGTACAATGTTGTGGGTAGATCTGTAGGTCTCATGAAGAGGCTCTGAGTCTTGTATAGTTTAACAGTAAGTATTTATTAACTGTAAGACCACAAGACGTAGGAGCAGAAGTAGGCCATTCAGCCCATCGCGTCTGCTCTGCCAATCAATGAGATCATGGCTGATCTGATAATCTTCAACTCCACTTTTCTGCCTTTTTTCCATAACCCTTGATTCCCTTACTGATTAAAAATCTGTCTATATCAGCCTTAAATTGACTTAATGATCCAGCCTTTACAGCCCTCTGTGATAAAGAGCTCCACAGGTTCACTACCCTCTGAGAGAACAAATTCCTCCTCATCTCTGTCCTAAATGGATGACCCCTTACTCTGAACTTATGCCCTCTGGTCCTAGACTCTCCCACTAGGGGAGACAACCTCTCAGCATCTACCCTGTCAAGCCCCCTAAGAATCTTATATGTTTCAATAAGATCGCCTCTCATTCTTCTAAACTCCAATCAGTACAAGCCCAAACTACTCAACCTCTTCTCATAAGAAAATCTTTCCATACCCGGGATCAACCTAGTGAACCTTCTCTGGACTGCTTCCAATGCCAGTATTTCTTTCCTTAGATAAGGGGACCAAAATTGTCCACAGTATTCTAGGTGTAGTCTCACTAGTGCCTTGTATAGTTTTAGCAAGGCTTCCCTATTTTTATACTCCATTCCCTCTGAAATAAAGGCCAACATTCCATTCGCCTTCCCTGTTACCTGCTGAACATGTATGCTAGATTTTTGTGATTCATGCTCAAGGACTCCTAAATCCCTCTGTGCTGCAGCTTTCTGCCATCTTTCTCCATTTAAATAATATTCAGCTCCTCTATTCTTCCTGCCAAAGGGCATTATCTCACATTTTCCAACATTATATTCCATCTGCCAAGTTTTTGCCCACTCACTTAACTTGTCTATATCCCTCTGTAGACTCTTTGTGTCATCCTTACCATTTGGCTTACCACCTATTTTTGTGTCGCCTGCAAACATGGCAAGAGTACATTCACTTCCCTCATCCAAGTCATTAATATATGCTGTAAATAATTGTGGCCTCAGCATTGATCCCTGTGGCACTCCACTAGTTAGAAAAAGCCCCCCTTATCCTAACTCTGTCTTCAATAGTTAGCCAATTCTTTATCCATGCTAACATACTATCCCCAACACCATAAGCTCTTAGCTTATTAATAGCCTTATCTGCGGTACCTTATCAATGTCTTTTGGAAAGCCAAATATATTCCATCTACTGGTTCCCCTTTATCTATCCTGCTTGTCACCTCCCCAGTATTTTTTCTCTAGTGATATCTATTGTATTTATTTCCTCCCCCACTTTTTCCCCTTGATTTATCTAGTCTTTTTGGAATGCTATTAGTGTCTTCTACTGTGAAGACTGATGCAAAGTGTATATTCAACTCCTCTGCCATTCCCTGGTTCTCCATTATTATTTCCCAGCCTCATTTCTAAGGGGCATATGTTCACTTTGGCCTCTCTCTTCCTTTTTATATATTTAAAGAAGCTCTTACTGTCTATTTTTATATTACCTGCTAGATTACCCTCAAAGTTTATTTTTTCCCTCTTTATTATTTTTGATCATTTTTTGTTGGTTTTTAAAACTTTCCCAATCCCCTGGTTTACCACTAATCTTTAACTTCCTTGGTTGGTTTATCCCCTTCTTAGAATCCTTCTTCCTCACTGGGATATATCTCTGTTGTGAGTCATGAACTATTTTCTTAAACATTTGCCATTGTTCATCAACCATCTTTTCTAAACTACTTTCCCAGTCCACCCCAGCCAACTCTGCCCTCATTCCTTTTTAATTACCCTTATTTAAGTTTATCACAGTTGGTTCTGACACAAGTTTCTCACTCTCAAACTGAATCGTTTACTCTGAGATAATTTATTAAACCTACCTCATTACATATTACCAGATCCAACATAGCCAGATCCCTGGTTGGATCCACAACACATTGTCCTAGGAAACTGTCCCGAATACACTCTATGAATTCTTGCTCATGGCTACATCTGCCAACTTGATTTTCCCAATCTATATGAACATCAAAGTCACCCATGATTAATGTACTGCCTTTCTTACATGCCCTCATTATCTCCTGATTTTTTCTCTACCCTACAGTACAATTACTAATAGGGGGCCTATAGACTACTCTCACCAGTGTTGTCCTCCCCTTGTTATTTCTTACCTCCACCCATATGGATTCTATATCTTCTGATCCAAGATCATTTCTTGCAATTGTACTTATTCCATCTGGTACTAACAAAGCTACCCCACCATCCTTTACTTCCTGGCTGTCCTTTCAAAAAGTCAGGTACCTCTGAATATTTAGTTCCCAGCTTTGATTTCCTTATAACCATGTCTCTGTAATGGCTATATGTTAATATCCAGTAATCTCTATATGTGCCATTAATTTATTTATTTTATTCCGAATACTATGGGCAGGATTTCCCCCCCTGTTGGGGGCAAAGTTGAAGGGTGGGTGTGCACAGGCGAGCTTCTGATTGGCACCCCCAATCGGGGTCGCGGTGCCATTTTACGAGGGCGGGCCAACTAAGAGCCGCCAGTGTGATGTCTGCACAGAAGCGCTGTGCTCTCCCTGTGCGGGTAGAGGGGGAATCCCAAAATTGAGAGCGCGCTCTTTCATGCACGCGCACGAAAGAGCACACTCATCTCCATGAGGCTAAGTGCTGCCTCAGGGAGATCGACTCTAAATTTAAAAAAACTAAAAATAGAATAATAAAATTTCCCTAACATGTCCCCTCATGAGACATTGTCACATGAATTGGGACATGTCCATAATTTTTATAAAAAATTAATTCAAATTTTTAAAAACCTACATGAAACCTCATCCCGCCCGTGGATGAGGTTTCATGCTTTTTCTAATGCCCACCAGGGCTCCTGGCCTGCCCACCAACCTTAAGGTTGGATAGGCAGGTCCTTTAATTACTTTAATTGATCTGTCAATGGCCTCAATTGGCCATTGACAGGTCGGCGGGCGAGCAGCTGATTTTGCTGCACCCCCGCCTTCCTGAAAATTTAAATGGGGCGTGGGGACGCTGGGAGTTCCGCCCGACATCACTGCGTGCCATTTTACGCGTAGGCAAGCGGGACCCGCCCGCACTTGCTGACAGTAAAATCCTGCCCTATGTGCATTTAAGCAAAGAGCTGTTAAATTTGCGTTTTTACCATTTTTCTCCCTTTGACCCAATTTACTGCTGTTTTTTTAATGTTTGTACACTCTGTCCCTTCCTGTCACACTCCGGGTATCATTACCTAAATACTGCCCTGCCATGCTGACATATCCTTTTGCTTTGCAAGCCTACATATCCCCTCTCCAGAACCCTACCCCACCCTCTATTTAATTTAAAGCCTTCTCTACAGCCCTAGGTTTTCGATTCACCAGGGCATGTCCCAGCATGGTTCATGTGAAGGCCATCCCACTGGAACAGCTCCCTTTTGCCCCAGTACTGGTGCCAATGAGCCATGAACTTAAACTCATTCCTCATACACCAATCTTTGAGCCACGTATTTATCTCCTTGATTTTATTTACCCTATGCCAGTTTGTCCATGGCTCAGGTAGTAATCCTGAGATTATTACCTTGGAGGTTCACCTTTTTAATTAAGCTCCTAAGTGTTCAACGTCTTTCAGCAGAACCTCCTCTCTAGTCCTAACAATGTCATTGGTACCAACATGGACAATGGCAACTGGATCCCTCCCCTCCTACTCCTTTCCAGCCCTGAGGAGGTGTCCTTAACCCTGGCACTGGGCAGGCAACACAGCCTTCGGGGCTCATTGTTCTCTGCAGCCTTGAGAATATCTATCCCCCTAACTATTCTGTCCCCTACCACTAAAATGTTTCTATTTCCCCTCCCCCGCCATTTGAATGGCTCCCTGTACTGTAGTATCATGGCCAGTTTACTTATCCTCCCTGCAACCCCTGCTCTCGTCCACACATCTTGCAAGAACCTCATAACTACTAGTAACTATGTATATATATACAACATAAAATCTAATCTGGGAGCTGTCTCCATGCTTACATCTACACACATCTCTGTCTAGTCCAAGACTGCCCTCTAGACTCGGGTCATGTGATCCTTTACATCACACTGTGGGCATAATGTACCCAGTCCCATTTTAACCCTTTCTATGCCAGACCCTTATGCCACACCATCCCGTAAGTCTTTATCCAACGTATTTACAATGTAACACCTGCCCCTTTACTTGCCCCCTCCCCACCGTCTAAGGGCCCAAACATTCCTTTCAAGTGAAGCAACGCTTCACTTGCACTTCCCTCAATTTGGTCTACTGCATTCGCTGCTCCCAATATGGCTCCTCTACATCGGAGAGACTAAACGCAGACTGGGTGACCGCTTTGCGGAACACCTTCAGACTGTGTGCAGACATAACGCTGTCACTTGTTATTTCAACACACCACCCTGCTCTCATGCCCACATGTCCATCCTTGGCCTGCTGCAATGTTCCAGTGAAGGTAAATGCAAACTGGAGGAACAGCACCTCATCTTCCAGTTAGGCACTTTACAGCTTTCCAGACTTAACATTGAGTTCAACAACTTCAGCCATGAACTCTCTTCTCAATCATCACCCCATTTTGATTCTTTTTTTTCAATATTCATTTTTATTTTTTTGGCTTTTATGTATATATATTTTTTCCAATTATTTTTATTATTTTTAAAATTTATTTCCATTTTTATTCATTGCTTTATCCCCGCCTTTTAGCCTATTTCAATCTTTATTTCCCACACCCCCACTAGGCCATCTGTCACTTCTTCTCTCTGCTTTCTACTCTTAATGTCACCATTAGCACCTCCGTTAGCCAGTATCACCACCATCAACACCCCTTTGACCTTTTGTTTTTGTCATCTTTTGCAATCTCCCCTTTGCCTCCACCTATCGCTAGCCCTCTATCCAGCTTCACCTGTTTCACCCCCCCTTAAACAGTATATATTTCACCACATTTTTACTTCTCTTTAGCTCTGAAGAAGAGTCATACAGACTCGAAATGTTAACTTTGTCTTTCCATCCACAAATACTGTCAGACCCGCTGAGTTTTTCCAGCATTTTTTGCTTTTGTTTCAGATTTCCAGCATCTGCAGTATTTTGCCTTTATTAATAATGTATCCCTGTTTACCCAACATAGTTACATTATTTCTACTACCTCTTCTTTCCCCACTTCCCCCCGCCCCCCCCCGACCCCCCTCCACCACCAATCAAGTCTTGTGTTTACAGGTTCGGGCAATTTGGAGGCTTTGTCATTCTTCCAGATCTTGACGTTACAACACCTGGAGGATTGATAGGCTCTGTTGCATTGGGTAAACCTTAATGAATAGTTTGGCTGTGATCGTTCTGGCATTTGGTCAGTTGTTCTTTATTCTCTTTTTCTATTCTTTGGAGTTGAACTGCTCCTTATCAACTTCTCATCTGGTGTAATTGATTTATCCCATTCCTTTTTGGGGGAACAAACTCTCTGCTTGCCTGTAGTGCTCACTCTGTTTTTCTTCCTATGTGCGGTTTGATGTGATGCACGTGGGAGTTTACATTTCAAGAATGGAACCTCCATCCCTGCTTGTTTCACAACTTTAGCCAAAAATTTGATTACTCTCTTATTTTCCAGTCGTTTTTCGAGCCTATGAAAATTTTCATTCAGCTCAGCAATTACTCTGATAAGTTCAGTTGTCTTTGTTACAGAGTTATCTGTGGAACTCTTATATAAATTTAACAGTTTCACCTGGGCATTCAGTTCTGTTTGGAATGTTTCTCCCATGGTCATGGACAGCTCCTTGGATTCTTTCAATTTATTTGTTAGATCTTCAATCTGTTTTGTAGAATTTTCCTTATTTGCTTTCAAAGTCTGAATTTACTCTCCTTTACTCCACATTTCATCCTTGATGTTGTTCAGATTGGATTGAAGTTCAAGAATTTCATCAGTTTTGGTTGTGAATTCTGCTTTCAATCAACTGTTCTGATGCATCAGCAATTCTTTCTCCTGTTCCAGGGATTTTCCATGATGCTTACTAGATGTCACAAAACTATCATATTTTTCATAATAGTATTGTGGGATATTGTAAGGTAGGTTCTGTGGGTGGCTGATTTAATTGAATTAGAGTCAGATAAACTGCAAGGTTGAAATTATCAAAAGAGTTATGGGTAAAAATAGTATTTGAAATGCTAATGAGCTAGGGTAAAAGTCTCAGCAGATAAGGGTGTGAATGGAGTTTGCGTTTTAAGGTAAGTGGGGAGCAATTTAATTTTCATAGGGTTAGTTGCTGTTGCTGTAGTTCTATAAGTTTTGGGTGCTTGCTTAAAGTTTCTATTGTCTATAGGAAATCATTTGGCTGATACTGAAGTACATTTTTTACTGACTTAGATGATTGCATACAAACAAGTTGCTTCCATACGTGGGTGGCCTGGAAGGCTTTAATCTTGGCATTTGGACAGCACTTTCAAACCACGACCATGACCATCTAGAAGGACAAGAGCAGTAGACAATGGGAACACCAACAGCTGGAAGTTCCCCTCCAAGTCACTCACCATCCTGACTTGGAAATATTTCACCATCCCTTCACTGTCACTGGGTCAAAATCCTGGAGCTCCCTCTCTAACAGCACTGTGGGTGTACCTACACCATATGAACTGCAGCTGTTCAAGAAGGCAGCTCACCACTACCTTCTCAATGGCAATTAGAGGATGGGGATTAAATACTGGCTTAGCCAGTGATGCCCACATCCCATGAATGAATAAAAAAAATGGAAGGATGGTATGAGGCCACACACAGCAGGACAAGCTGTGAAGAGAGGAGGAGGATGGGAAGAAGGGTTCTCAGCAGCAGGCCATATCAGGAGACGATGTTCAGGGAGCAATTCTCTCATCTGAACTTCAGCAACAAGCAACACTTGAAGCACCTACACTTGACTAAATAGGTTACCATGAAAATCTGCCACTTGTTACAGCCTCAGGGCAGGGCAGGGGTCGTATTGCCAGAGGTAATGAAGGTAACTGTGGCTCTAAACCTTTAAACACCGGGCTCCTTTGGATTGCTGCTGGAGATATAAACAACATCTCCCAGTTTGTAGTGCATTGCTGCACAAGGGAGGTCACTGTGACTCTCTATGCAAGAAGAGATTACATCATCCCATTTAATGTGGCCAGAGGCAAGCTGGCAAAGTGAGCACAAGGTTTTGCATGGGGTTTCAGGCTATGGTGCAGCAGCACCTGCTGACAGCAAGCATATTACTTTTTGTGGGCCTCATGTGAACTTGGCCATTTTCATAAGCCAAAAGGTCTTCTGCTCCCTTACCATGCAGCTAGTTTATAACCATCATCATGCAGATCAATGCCAGATATCCTGGCAGTAGCCATGATACATGCATTTTGTGACAGTCTTTTGGGCCAACTGTATTTCAGTCACCAGGACAAGTCAAAGGTTAAGGCTTATCCTTTCAAGGTAAGGTCCATGACTCCAGTCTGGAACCCATGTACACATTGTTATGAAGGCACACTAATGCCAGGTGTTGGAATTTTGAAAAGACAGATTTTTTTTGAGACTGGCTAAAACGATTTCAAATCTACAGCAGGATGGCTGAATCTAATTACATCACTATGTCAAAGAAAATAAGTCTTGAATTCATTCCATTAGAGACAATGGCATCTCAGGGATTTGTAAAAAACCCTCTTCCTGCCTTACCATAGATATCTGGCATCCACAGTATTCCACAATAGGAAATGAACTGGTCGAAGGTTAATTGTTTGGACAAAAGACCTTGATTTTTTTTATGTTCGCTGTCCAGACGTGTTAATCGAGTTTTCATTGAAAATTACAATTATTTTTTGAAAAACTTTGGAGAGAATTCACATGTCCAGCCAAGCTTTTTGTGTGTGGTTGAAGCATATACTTAGGGCTGAACATCAGTAGCATGAGTGAAGGAAAGCCTCCTGCTCCCTCACTCTCTCTCCATCTAAAGACTGAGCCCCGTCTACCACTGTGTCTGTATCTCCATTCTGCAGCAGACCGAGATTTTAAAAAGGAAGAATGCAATGTTACTGCAGCGTCTCCAGGAAAGAAGAAAATGCCAGCTACAGCTTTAAAATGTCTCAGATTGTGATCCTGGTCCCTGCGCTGTTGGAGGGCATGGGCGAGCGCTGTGATGGGACTTCAGGGAGGGTGCCTCCAGACTTCTCTCTATAGGTTTCTTCAGGGCTTGATTGTAAGCCCTGGGTCATGGACTCTGTAGGCTGTTTGGCAGATGTGCCTGTGAAAGCAATAGGAGATAATTAGTGCATGGCAGTGGCCTGTGAAAGAGGACACATCACTCATGGCATGGTTGTCTGATGGATGTTGCACTGCTGGATCCTCACTTGATAGAGCAGCGCACTGGTCCATATTGTGGCCGGTCAGCTGGATGGTTCTGTTTTCAAAGTCCGTGAGGACATTGATTTCAGTTGTTCCACCACAGGTCTGTGATCTCTCTCTCTTGTTGTGCACCAGCTTGTCCTGCATGGATAGAGATGGAAAAAGAGTAAGGAAGACACCTTCTGGGCCAGATGATAAGTATGCCTGGCCTGTGTGTGTGGTGTGGTCCCATGGACGGGATGAGGACAATGACAGTGAGTGCGAGAGAGTGAATGGTGATGTCCCTTGAACTGGCAGTGAATGAGGGTCCTCTGGATGTGTGCTGAGTTTGTGAGAGTGTCAGCTGAGAGTAATGAAAAGTGCGATTTACCCTGGTGGAACAGAGGAGATCAATCATCCTCTTGCAGCACTTGTTGGCTGTCCTCTTCTGAATGGTGTTGGTGCTGACCACCATTGACACCGCCTCCCAAGCTGTATTGGTCACGTTGCTAAGCCAGCGCGGCCAACTTGTCTCTCCGTTGCAACACCAGGTTATAAAAGATGCAGCAAACGACGACGATGCGTGATACCCTCTGTGGACTGTATTGCAGGGCTCCTCCAGAGCGGTCCAGGCACCAGAACATCATCTTCAGCATCCTGATGGTTTGCTCCATCAAGTTGCGAGTTGCAGCATGAGCCTCATTGTACCTTTGCTCTGCTGCAGTCTGAGGCTACCGCACGGGTGTTATCAGCCACAGTCTCTGTGGATAGCTCTTGTCCCCGAAGAGCCATCCCTGCAGTCTCTGTGGACCCTGGAAGACTCTAGGGATCTGTGGCCGACTGAAGATGTAGGCGTCAAGTATGCTTCCTGGAAATCGTGCGCATACCTGCAGGATGCATTTCTAGTGGTTGCACACCAGCTGCACGTTCAGTGAGTGGAACGCCTTGCGCTTGATGTTGTCCACTGGGTTTAGCGATGGAGACATGAGCGCCACATGGGTGTAGTCACAGAATCACAGAATTGTTACGGTGTAGAAGGAGGCCATTCGGCCCATCGTGTCTGCACCAGCTCTCCAAGCATTTTAACTTAGTACCAATCCCCTGTCTTTTTCCCGTAACCCTGCATGTTATTTCTATTTAGATAATCATCCAATGCCCTCATGAATGCCTCAATTGAACCTGCCTCCACCACACTTCCAGGCAGTGCATTCCAAACCCTAACTTCTCGCTGTGTGAAAAAGTTTTTTCTCACTTCACATTTGCTTCTTTTGCAAAATGCTTTAAAACTGTGCCCTCTGTTTCTTGATCCGTTTATAAGTGGGAATAGTTTCTCCCTATCTACTCTGTTCAAGCCCCTCATGATTTTGAAAACTTCTATCAAGTCTCCTCTTAGCCTTCTTTTCTCCAAGGATAACAGTCCCAACTTCTCCAATCTTTCCTCATAACTGAAGTATCTCATGCTGAGAACCATTCTCATAAACCTCTTCTGCACTGTCTCCAATGCATTCACATCTTTCCTATAGTGTGGCGCCCAGGACTTCACACAATACTCCAGCTGAGGTCTAGCCAGTGTCTTATATAAATTCATCATAACCTCCCTGTTCTTGTACTCTATGCCACTATTAGTGGAGCCTAGAATACTGTATGCTTTAGAAACAGCTCTCTCTACCTGTCCTGCCACCTTCAATGACTTATATACATATACACCCAGGAATCTCTGCTCCTGCACACCCCTTAGAATAGTATCCTTTATTTTATTCTGTCTCTCCATGTTCTTTGTATCAAAATGCTTCACCTCACACTTCTCCACATTGAACTTCATCTGCCACCTATCTGCCAACTCCACCAATGTGTCAATGTCCTTTTGAAGTTTTACACTGTCACAGAATCACAGAATCACACAGTGCAGAAGAGGCCCTTCGGCCCATTGAGTCTGCACCGACACATGAGAAACACCTGACCTACCTACCTAATCCCATTTCCCAGCACTTGGCCCATAGCCTTGAATGTTATGATGTGCCAAGTGCTCATCCAGGAACTTTTTAAAGGATGTGAGGCAACCCGCCTCCACCACCCTCCCAGGCAGCGCATTCCAGACCGTCACCACCCTCTGGATAAAAGTTTTTCCTCACATCCCCCCTAAACCTCCTGCCCCTCACCTTGAATTTATGTCCCCTCGTGACTGACTCTCCAACTAAGGGGTACAGCTGCTCCCTATCCACCCTGTCCATGCCCCTCATAATCTTGTATACCACGATCAGATCGCCCCTCAGTCTTCTCTGCTCCGACGAAAACAACCCAAGTCTATCCAACCTATCTTCATAACTTAAATGTTTCATCCCAGGCAACATCCTGGTGAATCTCCTCTGCACCCCCTCCAGTACAATCACATCCTTCCTATAATGTGGTGACCAGAACTGCACACAGTACTCCAACTGTGGTCTCACCAAGGTTCTATACAACTCCAACATGACCTCCCTACTTTTGTAATCTATGCCTTGACTGATAAAGGCAAATGTCCCATATGCCTTTTTCACCACCCCACTAACATGCCCCTCTGCCTTCAGAGATCCATAGACACACACGCCAAAGTCCCTTTGTTCCTCAGAACTTCCTAGTGTCATGGTGTTCATTGAATATTTCCTTGTCAAATTATTCCTTCCAAAGTGTATCACCTCACATTTTTCAGGGTTAAATTCCATCTGCCACTTATCTGCCCATTTGACCATCCCGTCAATATCTTCCTGTAGCCCAAGGCACTCAACCTCACTGTTAACCACCTGGCCAATCTTTGTGTCATCTGCAAACTTACTGATTCTACCCCCCTTATAGTCATCTATGTCGTTTATAAAAATGACAAATAATAGGGGACCCAGCACAGGTCCCTGTGGTACGCCACTGGACACTGGCTTCCAGTCACTAAAGCAGCCTTCTGTCATCACCCTCTGTCTTCTACAACTAAGCCAATTTTGAATCCACCTTATCAAATTACCCTGTATCCCATGTGCATTTGCCTTCTTTGTAAGTCTCCCATGTAGAACCTTGTCAAAAGCTTTGCTGAAATCCAGATAAACTACATCAACTGCACTACCCTCATCTACACAACTGGTCTCCTCCTCAAAAGATTCAATCAAATTTGTTAGGCATGACCTCCCTTTGACAAAGGTATGCTGACTATCCCTGATCAAACCTTGCCTCTCCAAGTGGAGATAGATTCTCTCCTTCAGAATTTTCTCCAATAGTTTCTCTACCACTGACGTGAGACTCACTGGCCTGTAGTTCCCTGGCTTATCTCTACAACCCTTCTTAAATAGTGGAACAACATTAGCTGTTCGCCAGTCCTCTGGCACCTCCCCCGTGGCCAGAGAGGAATAAAAAATTTGGGTCAGAGCCCCTGCGATCTCCTCCCTTGCCTCCTTCAGCAGTCTGGGACACAAATCCGGACCTGCAGGTTCATCCACTTTAAGCCTGCCAACACCTCCAATACCTTGCCCTCCCTATATCAATTTGCTTAAGAACCTCACAGTCTCTCTCCCCAAGTTTGATACCTCATTCTCTTGGGTGAAGACGGATGTGAAGTATTCATTCAACACTCTAATGATGTCCTCTGGCTCCACCCATAGATTGCCCCCTTGGTTCCTCATGGGCCCTACTCTTTCCCTAGTTATCCTCTTCCCATTGATATACTTATAGAATATCTTGGGATTTTCCCTACTTTTACCAGCCAGAGCTTTCTCATATCCCCTCTTTGCTCTCCTAATTGCTTTCTTAAGCTCCACCCTGCATTTTCTGTACTTCACTAATGCCTCCGCTGACTTGCTTCCCTTGTACCTGCTAAAAGCTTCTCTTTTCCTTCTCATTGTAACCTGAATATCTCTGGTCATCCATGGTTCTCTGGACTTCCTACTCCTTCCTGTCACCCTGGAGGGAACATGTTGAGCCTGTACCCTTCCCATTTCCTTTTTGAATGCCCCCCCACCCGCACTGCTCCTCTGTAGATTTCCCCACGAGTAGCTGTTCCCAGTCTACCTTGGCCAGATCCTGCCTTATTTTACTAAAATCCATTCTCACCCAATCCAAAACATTTTTTTGCAACTTGTTGATTTCTTTGCCCATAACAAAGTTAAACTGTACCATGTTGTGGTCGCTATCACTAAAATGTTCCCCCATCACCATCTCAGCCACCTGTCCAGCTTCATTCCCCAGAATTAGGTCCAGCACTGCACCGTCCCTTGTTGGACCCTCTACATATTGACCTAAAAAGTTCTCCTCCACAAATTTCAAGAAATCCACTCCACCTAAGCCCTTAATACTACGTCTATCCCAATTAATGTTGGGAAAGTTGAAATCACCTAATATAATTCCCCTATTGTTATTGTTTTTACACATCTCTGCAAATTGTGCACATATTTGTTCCTCAATTTCCCACTAACTATCTGGGGGTCTATAATAAACACCTAACAATGTGGCTGCCACTTTTTTATTCCTAAGCTTTAACCACAAAGCTTGATTTGATGCCCCATCCAAGATATTATCTCTCCTTACTGCAATAACTGACTCCTTAATTAATAATGCAATGCCTTCTCCTCTTTTACCCCCTCCCCGTCTTGCCTGAAGATTCTATATCCCGGAATTGAGCTGCCAATCCTGCCCCTCCCTCAACCACGTCTCAGTGATGGCTACTATATCACAATTCCACGTGTCAATCTTCACCCTTAACTCATCCATTTTACCTGTAATATTCCTGGCATTAAAGTAGAGGCCATCCAGCCTTGCCTTACTCCCTTGAGACTTAATGCAGCTGTACTCCCTCTGACTTGATTGTTTTACTGTATTATGACGTGTCCCTATTCTGCTAACATTCTGTGTCTCCTCCCCCTGCTGAATTCTTTTAAACTCCTCCCAACAGCACTCTTCACAGTTTACAATTCTCCAAGTTTTGTGTCATCCGCAAACTTTCACATTGTCCCCTGCACACCAAGATCTAAATCATTCATATATATCAGGAAGATAAAGGGTCCCAATATCGACCCCTGAGGAACTCCACTACAAACCTTCTCCCAGCCCGAAAAATATCCATTAACCATTACTCTCTGTTTCCTATCCCTTAGCCAATTTTGTATCCACGTTATTACTGTCCCTTTCATTCCATGACCTATAACTTTCTTCACAAGTGTGTTGTGTGGCACTGTATTGAACGCCTTTTGGAAGTCCATATACACCACATCAATGGCCTTGCCATCATCAACCACCTCTGATACCTCTTCAAAAAACTCCAACAAATTAATTAGACACTATTTTCCTTTAACAAATCCATGCTGACTCTTCTGAATCAATCCAAATTTTTCCATGTGACTATTAATTCTATCCCAAATAATTGTTTCTAGAAGTTTCCCCATCACTGAAGTTAAACTGACTGGTCTGTAATTGCAGGGCAGATCCTTACAACCTTTTTTGAACAAGAGTGTAACGTTTGCAATTCTCCAGCCCTCCGGCACCTCCCCTGAATCCAGGGAACATTGAAAGATTATTGCCAGTGCCTCTGCAATTTCCACCCTCACTTCCTTCAATATTCTTGGATGCATCTCATCTGGTCCCAGTGCCTTATCAACTTTAAGTAACAACAGCTTATCCAATATCCCATCCTGATCAATTTTAAACCCTTCTAGTGACTGAGCTTCCTTTTCTATCACCATGGTCTAGGCAGCATCTACCTCATAGGTAAAGACAGATGCAAAGAATTCATCTAACACCTCAGCCATGCCTCTTGCCTCTATGTGTTAATCCCCTTTCTGGTCCCTAATCGGCCCTACTCCTCCTTTTACTATTGACGTGCTTATAGAATACTTTGGGATGTCATTTTTTGATAGCTGCTAGTCTTTTTTCATAATCCCCCTTTGCTTCTCATATTTGCTTTTTCACATCCCTCCTGAACCTTCTGTATTCAGCTTGGTTCTCAATTGTGTTTGCTACCGGACACCTGTCGTAAGCACATTTTTTCTTCTTTAATTTAATTTCTATCTCCTTTGTCATCCAGGGAGCTCTGGGTTTGTTTGTCCTACCCTTCTCTTTTGAGGGAACATACCTTGGCTGTGCTCAAACCATCTCCTCTTTGAAGGTAGTCCATTGTTCAGCTCCTATTTTTCCCACCAAACATTGGTTCCAGTCTATCCAGTCCAGCTCTGTTCTTGCCCCATTGAAGTCCGCTCTGTGACAGTTGTTTATTCTTACTCTGGATTGACCAATATCCTTTTCCACTGTACTCCTAAACCTTTAATACAATGATCACTGTCTGCTAAATGTTCCCCTTCTGTCACTTGACCCACTTGGCCCACCTCATTCCCAAGAACCAGGTCTAGCAGTGCCTCCTTTCTTGTTGGACTGGACACATAATGCTGTAGGAAATTCTCCTGAACACAACCTAGGAAAGCTTGTCCCTCACTGCTCCTTACACTACCACGATCACAGTTTATATACGGGTAATTAAAGTCCCCCATTATAACTACTCTATGATATTTACACCTCTGTAATTTCCTTGCAGATTTGTTCCTCTATATCCTTCCCACTAGCTGGTGGTCTATACATTACACCGAGCAATGTAAATGCACCCTTCTTATTCCTTAGCCCTAGCCAAATCGATTCTGTCCTTGAATCCTCTGACACATTCTCTTTCTCCAGTACTGCAATAGACTCCTTAACCAAAAATGCCACCCCTCCTCCATTTTTCCCTTTCCTATCTTTTCTAAACACCTTGTAACCAGGAATATTTAACACCCAGATCTGCCCTTCCTTAGGTCAGGTCTCTGTTATCGCCACATCATAATCTCACAAGACAATCTGTTCCTGTAACTCCCCAATTTTATTAACTATATTCCGTTCATTCACATACATGCAGTGTAATCCTGATTTAGACTTCATTTCTTGCTACCTTACTCCGACTCCATCTATTAACTTACTATTCTCTATTTTAGTGCTATCTGCCTCTCCCAACATTCTGTTCACCCTCGTATTACCTTCTATTGTTCTCTCCTGGTTCCCACACCCCTGCTGCGTTAGTTTCAACCTTCCCCAACAGCACTAGCAAAATGACTCTCAAGGAACTCAGTCCCAGCTCTGTTCAGGTGCAACCAGTCAATCGCGCTCTGCACCTGTGGGAATCCCAAGATCCGGGCGAATCCAGTGGCCTTTGCATTCTGGCTGTCCCAGTACCAGGTGAAATGTACAAAGTTGTGTGCCTTCGAGAAGATGGCAGCCATGACCTCATGGATGCATTTGTGGGTGGTGGCTTGTGATATTGCACAGAAGACACCTGTGGAGCCCTGAAAGGAGCCACTGGCATAGAAATTGAGCACCATGGTCACTTTCACAGCCACTGGCAGTGGATGCCCTCCATGTCCCCTTGGTGCCAAGTCCTGCAGTAAGTGGCAGATGTGAGCGACCAGGTCCCTAGACATGCACAGTCATCAGCGACACTGGTTCTTGGTCATCTGCAGGAATGACAAGTAGAGTCTATAGACACTGGGTGTCGCTAGGTGCCAACCAGCTGCTCCTCGGCAGTGTTTGCAGAAGCCCCTGTTGCCCCTTCTTCCTGAGGTTGCTGTTCCTGCCTTTGCACGGCCAAGCGTCTCAGCTGCTCTCTCCTCCATCTTCTTCACTCTCTGTAGGCCATCAGGCATACAACTAGGTCACCATACTCCATGCTCCTGATGTGGTCCTCCTGCAGCATGAAAGAGAGAGAGACACAGTTAGCATGGGCATACTTAGCACCTTTCCTGGCCCTTTGTGGCCGTCCCTTAATACTTCCCGGAGAGTGATGGCCACCCCTCGGATGGCCAGAGGTGAGTGCGCTACATGGCTGTCCTGTCAACCTGCTACATGGGGACACTGGTTCAAACCAGGATGCTGAGATTGCAAGGGGCTGTGAGCGCCTCCAGCAGTGACTGCTACATGGCCAGTGTTGTCAAGACAATTGTACAACGTGTGCAGTCCAACACTTTCTCTGCGGCCTAGTAAAGTGGTCGCGGACTCGCAGTCTGTGCCGGGGTGGGGGTGGGGGCGGGGTGTGGTGTGTGGGGGAGGGTAAGGTCTGGAGCGCTTGGTGGCACTTTGGTGCCTTTGCGTTGCTTGCGTGGGCGGGCAGGCTAGGAGACCCACCCCAATCATCTTACTGTGGCTGTCTAAGTTGCAGAGGAATAGTCAGTTTATACACGTGTCCCTACTGTGTAGCCACTTCCCTCACCCACCCTGCCCCCCCCACCTCGATTTCTTGTGCACGGGATCGAACGCCAGGGCAGCAGTTGCCCCTCACACCACCGACAACAGCAACAGTTGCCTCCGAGGCTGGGCAGCAGTTGCACCCCCTCACCCCCAGACAACAGTCACCTCTGTGGCAGGCCGGCACTTCACCCCAGTCCCCGAGACCCTGAAGCCTGCCAAGAAACAGACGGCCCTGGCAAGCTCTGCAGAACAATGCTGTTCATTCACCTCCAGTTCCCCCAAAGTGAAGGTTGCCAAGTGCACTTCACCTGTATGCTGTTGAGAAACACGTCGACATGCTTTCCCGCTGCCTTGGACGGATGATCCAGCGGGGGTCCAAGAGCCTGGCGGGATGGCCTTTTAATGATATGCTGATGTATTACACTGAGCTCCCTGACGAGCGTTAGTGGGAAACGTGGCCCGCCATTGGCAGGCTGAGTGGACGATCGCAACCTGCCTTCCCACTGTCGTGAAACTAATTGTGCCATATTGTCCGTGCACACCACCCAACACGGCCACTGCCAGCGGGCACGGAAAATTCCACCCTATGGTTGGAGATTAGGAATAACAAGGGTCCAAATTCAAAGGTGGGAGTATTTTATTGGCTCCATATCAGTGGATATACCATTGAACAAAACATTAAGCAAGAAATAATTTGAGCATTAACAAAGCCAATGTAGTCTTCGTATACACTGAAACAATCAAACTGGCAAAGACGCTCTGGAAAATGAGTTTGTAGAATGCTTTCCTGACCATTTCCTGGAACATTATGTTATGGTTCGAACAAGGGATAAAGCGATTTTAGATCTAGTATTGTGCAATGAGGTAGGTTCAATTAGTCATCTCATGCTATAAGATCCTCTGGGAAGAAAATAATCATAGTACATTTGAATTCCATATTAAGTTTGAAAGTGACATACTCTAGTCCCAAACTATGCTAAAATAAAGGTTAGTTGTTTGGTAGTACAGAACTTGAGTATTGCTGAAAGAAGAGACATGTTACCACAGCTTTTCGTATTGCAGTCATCAGGACAGCTCACAGGAATTTCCCAACAGTAATGGGAGAACAACAGTTCATACTGCATGAGAAGGGAGTGCTGATTGGTTGGCAAGTGTACTCTAATTGGTGGAGGCATTGCCATGGATAATGCAGCATGTCACAGTTAAATGCCCAGCTTTGTTCAAATTCAAAAAGAGCAGTTAAACTCTGATTGGTCAAGGCATTGCCCTGGGGAATGAACCAGGGAATGATTGTTCTCTAAGCTTTTGTTTCATTGAAAAAGGTGCAATATGTGGACATGTTGCTTTTGTCTGCAAAGGACACAGCCTTAGTGTGAATATATGTGACTTCTAGCATGCATAAATGAACCATGCTGCAAGTCTGACTGACAATCTTAAATTGGTCTTCAATGTCATTCTTAGCTAAATCATGATTGTCTAGCAGGTATTGTCCAATCACAGAATCACATCTAATGTTGGACACTATGAGCAGAATTTTCCTTGCCCACTGGCATCGGACATAATGGCGGGTGTGAGTGTACAATATGGTGAGAAGGCCAAAAGCCAGTTTCACGTCACTGTGAAATACATTTGCAACTGTCTGCTCCACCCATCAATAGCAGGCTGCATTGCCTGCTGTTGGACATTGGGAACTTTATTGTAATACATCTGCATATCATTATAAGACTAGCTCACTGGAATCATCCCCACATGTCAAATTTACTGCACGTGTTATTGGGAAAACACGGCAGTGCAGAACACGTCTGGACAAGTGTGACGTGCAAAAGTTGGGACTTACCGTCAGCACCTTGCTCACATTGTGGACATCCGAGGAGCAGAAGATGCTGAAGCCCAACAGCAACAGGATCCTCCATCGCATGTTGTATGGATTCTCATGGACATGGCTCCATTACAAAGCAGCTCATGGAAGGTAGAAAACACCATTGAGGGTCTGCTTCGGCACTTCAGTGCCTTGGCCATGGTCTGCTACAGATGATTGCCAAGGGGGTGGAGTAGAAGGTCCAGCTATGATTGGGGGAGGAAGATGTACTGAGGGTGGGGCAGGTGTGGTGAGAGAGGAAGGTCTAGGTCTGACTGGGAGAGGAAAGTGTAATGGGGTGCGGGGGCATGAAGTTGGGAGGGGAGGAAATGAAAGTGTCAGTGGGGGTTGAGATTGGGAGGGGGAAACAAAGGTATCGGTGGGGTGAGGTTGGGAGGCGAGGTAACAAAGGTGTTAGGGGTTGGGTGAGGTTGGGGGAGGGAGTACAGGGAGGAGGGGTTAACAGGGGAGAATACATAACTGGGCAGGTAGGTGTAAGGGGGAGGAAGGTGTAAGCAATGGAGGGGCCAAGGAGTCCTGTGGGGAGGGGGAAAGAGTTTGGGGGGAGGAAGGAGTAAGGCTGGAGGAAGAGGGTGGAGGATGGATTCAGGAATGGGGAAGGTGTAGTGGGGGAGGAATCCGGTGATGCAGGGGAGGAGTTCCACAAGGGGAAAGAGTTCCAAGGGGTGGGGATGTCCAGGTGAATGTGCAAGGGAGAGGTCTGTAGAGCCAATGACTGCCTCCTGGGGAGCAAAATGAGGGTGTGTATGGTAGGCGGGAATGGTGACAATGACAGAGGACTAAGTGAGGCAGTAGGGTGGGAAGGTGAGAGTGCAACAGGAATGGTAGAAGGGAAGGCAAAGGTAGTTGGTGGGGACTTGGAGGCAGACATGGATCCTGGGGGTGGGAAGGAGGAGGTCAGAGATGTTAATGTGGATGGGAGTGGGATTTTCGGGAAGGTAGGGAACATGCACGTTTACCTGGACATCCTTGAAAGAAAAGGATTGTAGTTGGTAGGTGATGGTGGGGAGGTGGAAGGTGATGCCAGCGGCATCGACAGCGATGGGGGAAAGGAAATTGGTGACTGGGGGAGGGGAAATAACAGCGGACCTGAGGAAGAATGTTAAATGCATGGTGCTTGCAAATCTGAAAGTGAAGAGAGACTCGTGGTAGGCAGGAACAGGTGCTGCATGGGAGTGTTGGGCGGAGATGCAGGTCAGCTCAGATGGACAGATGAAAGAGAGCCCCAGCAGGTAGCATGGAAAATGCTCAGGACATTGCAATTTGTTGCGCCCTGGCAGGGTGAGTACCATGTTGGCATTGGGCATTTAACCCAGCAGGTAGCCTTAGCCTTTGAGGCCCTCCCCCGCCGCCAAATCTTACTGTCGTGACTGCATTGAATCATGTTGGGCATTTTTCCTCCGCTGGGTGGACAAGCAGATAGTGCCCATGCTTAGATCAGCCTGAGTGGTTCATGAGGAGATGAGTTCTCCCCCGCACCATATATTTTTCTTAGTCGCACATGACTAGTCTGGGGGCAACCTGCAGGAGACGCAGCTTGGCGCATACTTAGAATTCCAGCACATGTCCGATTCATGGTGATGAGATGGTAGAAGAGGAGCCTCAAGATGTCATGGCCAAGAACCATCTGTTGCCCTCAACGCTACATGTAGTTGCACATCCTTGCTACGGGAGCAAAGACAGTGTGCTTCCTAAAGTGATGTACGCAGCATGTGTCCAAGGTGGCCGTTGGGGGGGTTGGGAGCAGGCGCACTATTTTTGTGTGAATGATCAGCAGTAGCAGGGAGAGGAGGCACTGGAGGCCTGATATGGCCCACTGTGGTTGTGATGTGGTGTGCGCATGCAGAGCCCATGTGCAATTTGCTATAATAAATGGTGTTCTCTCTTTCTCAGGAGAAAAATGCTCATAATGTGTTGGAGCGTTCGAGGACTGGAGGCGGCCAGGCACAGCTCCTCGTCTTAAGCAGATTCAAGCAGGAGGCCCTTGAGCTGGAGAGGCGCCATGCACCCAGGTCAACTGGTGTCGGTGAGGCTGGGGTGGAATGGCCAGGTACTTGCGGCCAACAGTGAGATCCGCAATGTCCTCCCAACATCCATAGCACTGATGTTTGTTACATTTGTTATTGTTGCAACATTGCTCGGTCAGAGAGTGATTGAGTCAGAGGTGTGGAGCACAGAAAAAGGCCCTTCGGCCCATCGAGGATGCTGGGGTCAAACACGTACCTAAGTATTCTAATCCCATTTTCCAGCACTAGGCCCATAGCCTTGCATGCAATGGCATTGCAAATGCACATCCAAATATCTTTTACATGTTAGGAGGATTTCTACATCTACCACACTTCCAGGCAGTGCCTTCCAGATTCCCACCACCCTCTCTGTGCAAAAGTTGCTCATCACATCCCCTGTAAACCTCCTGCCTCCTCCCTTAAATCCATGTTCCCTGGTTATTGATCCCTCTGCCAAGGGGAGAAGCTCTTTTATGTCTACCCTATCTATGCCCCTCATAAGTTTATACACCTCAATCATGCCACCCTCAATCTCCTCTGCTCCAGGGGAAATAACCCCAGTCTATGCTATCTCTCCTCATAAGTGAAGCTCTCCAGGCCAGTCAACATCCTGGTAAACGTCCTCTGCACTCTCTCTACTCCAATCACATCCCTCCCATAAAGCACATTTCAGAACTGCACACAGCACTGTAGCTGTGGCCTAAGCAGCGTTTCTGCAGTTCGAACATTACCTCCCTGCTCCTATATTCTGTGCCTCGGCTAATAAAGGTAAGTATGCCATATACCTTTTTAAACACCTTATCTACCTGTCTCGCTACCTTAAGGAATCAGTCGACGTGCACACCAAGGTCCCTCTGAACCTTGTTAATTCCAAGGGTCCTACCAATCATCGTGTATTCCCGTGCCTTATTTGTCCTGCCCAAGTGCATCACCTCACACTTATCCACATTAAATTCCATTTGGCATTCATCAACCCATCTGACCAGCCTGTCTATATCCACCTGTGATGTAAGGCTATCCTCCTCACTATTTGCCACCCAACCAATCTTCGTGCTCATTGGTTCTGGAAGGTTGAGCACATAATAAGCCAGGGGGAAAGGGATGAGGTTTGTCACTGTGTGCACGCTAACTGATCCACTGTCCTTATTGTTCACTTCAGCATCAGAGCATGGTGGGCAGGAGGAGCTGCAGATGCCCCTCTCACAGCTGAGGGCCCTTGAGTCTCACCTGCGTCACACCATTTCTGCCAGGCAGGCACCAGCGCAGATACTAGCACCTCAGTGGGCATTGGAACATCGGCTAGTGTCCCAGGGCACGGTGGAGAGGGCACTTCACATTCACTGGAGGAGCTGGCAGAGACAGAGAGTGCCCATGGCACCAGCAGTCAGAGTACTGAAGGGACCAGGCACATGCTCAGTTGGTGCCTGATGATGTGCCTCTGGAGTCGTCCGCAATGCAGCAGCTGCAAGAAATGTGGCCGGGTGTGTAGGAGCATCTGGGAATGATACATGAGGCTGTGCGTCACTTGGTGTCTGTGGAAGAGTCCACGCGGATCATCACTGATGCAATGAGCCTCATGGCCGAGCATCATGCTTCCTCCATGGAGAGAGTGGCGACTCTCATGGAGAGGTTCCTCCAGGAGAACAATCAGGTCATCCTGGGATAAACTCGGACCTGCAAGCCCTCACAGTGCCAGTGGCCACAGCTGGTCAGTGCCAATGTGGGAGATGGTGTGGGCTTCAAGCTTCCCAGCTCGTTGCCCATCCATCCACGGTGAGCAGGGAGGTCCGAGGTGACCTCACATCAGTGCAGCAGCTGCCTATCGTATCTGTGGACTCCTCTCACGGCGCTCCAGGTGAGGGCACCAGCTGCTCTGCCCCTCTCCCAGTGACCGCTTCATCAGGTGAGGTTGCGATGATTGGAGAGATACCAGCTGTGGAACTGGCAGCTCCCTCCCAGGCGGGCCCAGCACAGGCTCCACGGGCCAGAGGACAGCCGCCAAGGTCATCGAAGCCAACAGGTCAGCAGAGTTAGCAGGCTGTCTTAGGTGCCACTCCGAGAGATGGGGCAGCAGCAAGACGTAGCACCCACAAACGTAAATATAAGGCACACTAGGTATACCATGGGTTTCTCACTGGTGCTTTTCAGTTGGCCTGAGATTAGGTCCTTATAATTTCTTTTTGCTTGATTACAGTATTGTTTTACAATTGGGAGAACATCTGATGTTAAAATTAAAAAGAGAGTGGCTCGTTTGTTCTACATGTGTATGTTTAAGAAAACTGACATGAGTGTTTGTTTGGACATTCAAATTTATGTACAAGGCCCTTACTTCCTGCTGATGACCTGGCAGATTTAGCACTTAGGTGTCGAGTATGGATACGCCAGGCAAGGCTTGTCCTGCAGATCCAGTTGTGTTGTGCTAGCTGAAGGTTTGTTAGATTAAAGTCTCCCAGGTTTCCCTGCCTCCTTGGTGAAATCTTGGGTCAGTGCCAACCGCCTCAGCATTCCCCTGTGCATGCTCATGCTCGGAATCACTACTGGACTCATCGTGTGCAGCCACAGACACTGAGTCAGAGTCTTCATCGTCCACTGTGTCCCCTCTTTGCAGAGCTAGATTGCGGAGAGCACAGCATGCAACCACTATCACCGAGACAGGATCTGGATTGTATTGGAGTGCGCCCCCTGAGTGCTCCAGGCATCAGAAGTGCATCTTGAGAAGACCGATGGTTCTCTCAACCACAACCCTTGTGGAGGCCTGGCTCCTATTGTAACGCTGCTCAGCTTCTGTTCTTGGATGGCGGAGAGGTGTCATGAGTCACCTTCTGAGGGGATAGCCCTTGTAACCCAGCAGCCACCCATCAAGCTGGGCTGGAGCACTGAAGAGCCCCGGCACCTGGGAGTGTCTGAGGATGTAAGCATCGTGGGAGCCTTGCACAGACTTGTAGAATCTACATCCTGTGATCACACATTATCTGCACGTTCACAGAGTGGAAGCCCTTCCTGTTGACGAAGGCACCGGGCTCACCTGCTGGCGCCTTGATGGCCACATGTGTGCATTCGATTGCACACTGGATGTGGGGGAAGCCAGCAATGGCAGCGAAGGCTCTGGCTCACTCGGTCTGGCTTGTCTGGTCCCAATGGTAGTGGATGAAGGTCAATGCACGCCTGAACAGTGCGTCTGTAATCTGCTTGACACAAATGTGGAAAGCTGATAGGGAGACATCGCAAAGGTCACCCACCAAGCCCTGGAAGGAGCCAGAGGCATAGAAGTTGAGGGCAGTTGTATCCTTCAGAACCACTGGCATAGGGTGTCCACCCACACAGGAGAGATCTCAGGGCCAATCATTTTACAGATATAATTGACTGTCTCCCTTGAGAGTTGGAGCCTCCTTCGGCACTGCACCTCAGTCATATTGAGATAGCTGCTTCGCCGCCTGTATACCCTGGCAGCAGGATAGTGGCATCTTCTGTGACCCCTTCCACCTTGGACTACCGCTTGGCCCTGCGCCCCTTGTGCATGCACCTGTCCTCCCAAAGGTGGCTCCCCTGGAGGCTGAATGTGCACTCCTGGCCTCCTCCTCATTCTAGCCCTTCCTTCCTCCTCAGAGGAGCTGCCTCCAGTGGACGTGTCAGATCCTATACCCAGGCTAAGGGGAGGCCTCTGAAAAGCTGCAGGCCCAATAAAGATTACTGCCTGCAGAGTGCTGACTTGAAGGTTCAAACAACACAGAAAGCCGCTGGAATTCATTCTGAACTATTGCAGATCACACCAGCAAGTTTAAAATACTTTCTCCAATAAATACTCCACAAAGCGGATTGATGACCCCACTGAGCCCTCTGATCCTGCCCGTGGATGAGGTTCATAAAAAAGTCTCTTACCCACCTGCCCAGCGTGCCCATGCACTGACCTGAAGATCACACAGGGGCCTGAAAATCACAGGCAATTGATGCCTAAAGGACCTTAACCAGCCCATTAATTAATGGCAGGCGCGCGTCGAACTTCATCATGCGCCCGTCCAGTGAAATATCTCAATGGCGCATGGTGACGTCGGGACGCTCGCCCAACATCATCACAGCATATCAAACTGAAAATTCTGCCCAAGATGTTCCCCTGGCCATTGAGTCAGCCAATACTGAATGCTGATGGCTTCAGTCCTTCAACATTAACTCTGTCCTCGCAGACTGAGATCATTTGGAACTCTCTCTCTCAAAGGACAGCCCAGGTTGCAATAGCAGTTGTGTGTCCCTTAAATTGGAGCCCATCTTCTCACAGCTAGTGGACAACCATAAAATGGCACAGCTTTGCGAAAAAGGAATATGCTTCTTGTGCATTTCCGGTTTCGATCAATGCTTCTTTTCCTAGATAAGGTAGCTTATATTTAGGGTTGAGTAAGCCTTTCTTTCAAAAGATGAACCACATATGATCTACATTTGAACATACTACCTGCTCCCCTTGTAACAATTACACTTCTGTTGTATTTTGTACTTTTCTTTTGCCGCGAATGTCCCTGAGTGTCTGGAAGTAAAAGGAGTCATTAACAGCTATCGCATTGAGTGTTTTTGAGACGTAACAGTAAAGCCTAGCTTCCTGCTGCAATTTTTTAATTGAAAAGAAGGTTCAGTTTTAGCATGGTTTCATTGAACTATACGCAAATTAAACTCAGCCCTCATGTCTAGATTTCTTTTGATTCATACTTATGAGCACCATCTCCTGTTATGTAGTATTCATCGTGAATACGTTTACGGCTTTAAAGTCCAATGGGCGTTTCTTTGGCAGGTAATTTGCCAATAACCGATGACACCATAGGCTGAATAAAGACCCATATCGACACCTGTGAAAGGAGCACGACATTATTCCTCATGCCTGGTCACACTGTGAATCGCAACCTTTGCGAGACTGATCGCTCCAGAACAGTGGATCTCTGTCAACCAGCATGTTATTTAGCCTGAGATGGTCTCTAGTATCAATCTGCATTGGAGCAGTGTGTGTTATTGGATGCGATTCAGCAATCCAGAGAAACAGTTTCAGCAACAGTAAGTTAAATGTTGCACACTTCTGGGCAAAAATTAACAGCGGTAGGACAAAATATTAAAATTGTTCATTGTAATTTTCTTTTCCAAGACAGGATACTGAAAAATGGCACTCTGGAGGGTGGATTTACTTACACAAAGAAAGCGATACCAGAGAATGTCACAGGCACCTTGCCACTGGTCAAAGGTTTTGTCGCTACAGCAGTTGCTGTGATATGTTTTGGTAGTAATTTTGTTCCAGTGAAGAAAATTGATACAGGAGATGGTAAGTAATCTCCCAGCCTGATCCTAATACAGGTGCCGTATTGTCTGTTAAGAAAATCTAGGTTACAATATATTTGTTGTCATATGAGCCTTTACAATGTGCTCATTTTCATAAGCATTTTAACATTTTTTTGTGCAGACGTAACTGGCTTCACATCATTGGCCACCTCATTGCACATCTTTATTCACAAAGACTTGCTAAAATGCCGTCTCTATTATTTCTCACGGATAACATGCGGTATGTTTTTTAAATTGTTCTGCCTGCCCCACTGATTGCTGAAAGGTATTCTTGCTGAGGATTGTCACCCTGGTACTTCATCCAAGCTGGCCAGTATATATGTGACAAGCAAGGCAATACATGTCAATTAGCTTCTAAATTGATTGCTGTCCATGTGCATTGTACTACACCTTTGTGTATCCGACATATTTCAGGAATCCAGGAACAACTAAAACAGGTAGGACCACAGCTGTATTCTGGCCAAAACTCATCTCCTGAATGGACCCTCAATTTTACGGGAACATGCGCCATATGCCCTATTGGGAGTGCACATTGCTCATTTCTTTCTAAGCAGCAGTGGACCCCAGATGTAGCACATGTGGATCTCTGCATAGGTATGAATAAAGCTTTAGGCAAGAAGTGTGTAAAATATCTCAGGAGTAGAAATAAAGGAAATGCATTTTACAAGCTTTGTTCTCGCTTTCAATGTGTTTCATTCAATGGGTGTTATTTAATTCCCTCCCCCGAGGTGGATTTGGTGGCTGGGGCGGGGGGATGCATTTAACCAGGTGGGAGGGTGCTGGGTGGGACCATGCCTCCTTCCCAACTGCCCTGGTTAAGTCCAGGGTGGGAAGGCTCACGGACGGCCTTCCTGCCCTCCTGCCAATTCAACTAGTGGAGGGGGGCAGTCACCGCATGGAGGCCTGAAAAGCAAACTGTCAGGTGTACATACGAATGTATGAAATAGGAGCAGAATTAGGCCATTCAGCCCCTCAAGCCTGCTCTGCCAATCAATAAGATCATGGCTAATCTGTTTGTGTTTCAAGTTCCACATTCCCATCTACCCCCAAGGGAACCTTTGATTCCCTTACCTAATAAGAATTTATCTTCCTCGACTTTAAAAATATTTAATGACCCCACCTCCATCACCTTCTGAGGAAGAGAGTTCCAAAAGCGTAAAACCCTGGTTTGCTCATCGGCTTCTGGGATGGGGGTTAGGTCCCTTGTTCAAAGGCACTCATTGCTTGATTGAGGTACCTGGCATCAGGATGTTTAGGGAGGGTAGTGGTGGGGGTGCTGAGAATCACTCCCTGTTCTTGCTGCCAACTTCCTCCTGTGATTCCACCCCCACACCCGCCCCCACCCCCCCCCCCCCACCCCCCCCACAACCCCGACCCCCATCCCATTCTCACACACCTGTGGTCTCAGTCCCTTGCTAACCCTGGGCCTCTGGTGGGTGCATTGGTTGCAGCTACCACTGCTCCCATTGGCACTGCCTGCAATGGGCAGCTGCCAGCCTCTGATTGGGATTGGGGTTTGGGATTTGCACCCTTGGGGTCCTTGAGCCCCAGGAAGGCCCACAGCTGGCCAGGGAGAGCCTCAATTTCCTGGATTAGATGCTACTTAATGGCCAGAATTTTCTGTCTGTCAGGTGGGCGGGCCCGACCCAATCTCTGGCGGGCGGGGAGCCGATCCCCACCCGAGAAGTGGGTCCCACCACCATTTTAATTGGCCCGCCCAGCGTGACATCTGGTCGGAAGCAGGTTGGAGAATTCCCCAAAAGCATGTGCACGAAAGAGTACACATCTCCCTGAGGCTAAGTGCTGCCTCAGGGAGATCACTGACACTTTTAAAAATGTTAAAAATAGAAAAAAAAATCCTTAACATGTCCATTAGACCTGGAAATTGCACTGTGTGGATTACCCATCTCAGAATTCCAAGCCTCTGACCAGCTCTTGTAACCACAGTATTTATTTGGCTAGCCCAGTTCAGTTTCTGGCCAATGGTAAGCCCCCAGGATATTGATGGTGGGGATTCAGCTCTTCTTGAAGATATCATTGCTTGGCACTTGTGTGGAACATATGCCACTAGCCATACTTTGGCCGAAGCCTGAATGTTGCCCAGGTCTTGCTGCATTTGGACATGGACTGCTTCAATGTGACAATGTCACATGAGATGGGACATGCTTATAAATTACACTAAAACTTTATTAAACTGTTTAAAACCCTGAATGAAACCTCCCGCCTGTGGGATAGTGGGATAGCTCTATTTGCCGCTGGGGCTCCTGGCCTGCCCACCAACCTTAAGGTTGGATGGGCAGGTCCTTTAATTGTTTAAATGATCCTGTCAATGGCCTCAATTGGCCATTGACAGGTCGGCGGGCGGACAGCTGATTTTGCTGCGGGCCCGCCTTCCTGAAGATTTAAATGGGGCGGGATGACGTCGGGGGTTCCCCCTGACATCATCCCGCATCATTTTAGGCATCGGCGAGCGGGCCCTGCCCCCTGCTCACCGACAGCAAAATTCTGCCCAATGGGTTTGGTGGGCACATAAAGGTATTGTGTTCATACCACTATACCCTCTTCTGGTAACTGAACAAGAAAAAGATACTAGAACAAGAAAGAAAGGACTTGCATTTATATAACACCTTTTGTGACCTCAGGACATCAAAAAGGCACTTTACAGCCAACAAAATACTTTGGAAGTATAGCACTGATGTAATGTAGGAAACATTAGGAGAGCCACCTTCTTGAATCACTGCAGTTTATATGGTAGGTGCTGTAAGGAAAGGAGTTCAAGGATTTTGTTCCAGTTATGACAAAGGAACAGAGATATAGTTCCAAGTCAAGATGATGTGAGACTTGGAGAGGAAGTTGCAGGTAATGGTGTTCCCATGCATCTGCTGCCCTTATTCTTCTAGGTAGTAGAAGTAATGGGTTTGGAAGATGCTGTCAAATAATTACTTGGTGACTTGCTGCTGTTCATCATGTAGATGTACAGTACAGCCATGGTACACCAGTGGTGGACTGAGTGAACATTTAAAGTGGTGAATGGGGTACTAATAAATAGGGTTGCTTTGTCCTGGATGGTGTCAATCTTCAAGTGTTGTTGGATCTGCGTACATCCAGTGCTCATGTGGAGTATTCCATCACATTCCTGACTCTTGTCTTGTAGATGGTGGACAGGCTTTGGGAGTCAGGAGATGAATTACCCATCTCAGAATTCCCAGCCTCTGACTAGCTCTTGTAACCACAATATTTATTTGGCTAGCCCAGTTCAGTTTCTGGCCAATGGTAAGCCCCCAGGATATTGATGGTGGGGATTCAGCTCTTCTTGGAGATATCATTACTTGGCACTTGTGTGGAACAAATGCCACGAGCCACACTTTGGCCGAAGCCTGAATGTTGCCCAGGTCTTGCTGTATTTGGACATGGACTGCTTCAGTGTTTGAGAAGTTGCAAATGTTGCTGAACATTGTGCAACCGTCAGCGATCACCCCCACTTCTGACCTTATGATGGAAGGAAGATCATTGATGAAGCAGCTGAAGATGAATGAGATTAGGACAAAATCCACACAGCGTAATTTCCAGGTCTAAAACATAAACCAAGGAATTGTGAAGTCGAAAGTAAAGTTGTGACACAGAAAATAAAGAACCTGAGTTATGTTTGAAGGTGATTTACAGAAATTGTATTGCAACACACAGTAAAAATAAGTCAGATATAAATCATTCAACCACACTTGGCTGAAGTTCACTTTTTTGGGGACAACATAAACTCAACTGTTTTTGTTAAAGTCTGGTATTATCACTCAGTATTAATAAAAACAAATGTTATAATTTTCTGGTCAGCAGTTACTTCTGTACAAAAAAGTCTTATCACAGATCATGAACTAACAGTTTAGTCAATGCTTGTAAAAGGTATTCAAAAACCACTCTTGATCCATGCACATTGTTTTTTAGTACATTGCATTAACAAATCTTGCTGAGGTCTTGAACTCTGTATTTTACAGGTCTGTTTTTCCAGTGGATCTTTTGTACGGCAGTCTGGGTTGTCTCACTAGTGGTCCATCTAATCCAACAGTGTCCACAGTTTTGGCCTCTCACGATGCTGGGTGGATTTTTGTGGGCTACAGGTATGATTAATTGCTAGTTGATTTACTTATATACTTGGAACAAAAAAAATCCTTTCTTTATGTGACAGGGGTTTGGATGTGTTACTTACTTGTGGCCTGGAGTAAAACCCACAGCTGAGTTTCTTCCCCTTACTAGGGCACTGAGGCCAACAGTAACACTCCTACCTCAACATGGACTAGGGAGTCAAATAAAGAATAACAGCAGCATATCAGAAATCTATAATGGAACATGTAAAAAAACAAGATGTTTTTGATTTTGTTATTTCCATTTTTATTTTAGGAAACATCACAGTTATTCCCATATTGAAAACTGTTGGTCTTGGCATGGGAGTTTTAATCTGGGCTACTTTTAGCCTTTTAATGGGCTGGGCTAGTTCAAGGTAGGTAAATACCTTTATTTGGAATTAATATTCACTTAGTACATCATGTAATAAATAAGTTGTGAAAATGTACCTTATTGGCAAAGAATTCTGCAGTCAGTGCAGTATTCAATCGCATAGCAAACCAAAATCATCCAGAGTTTCAGAGTGACTTTGACTGTGGAGCAAAGAATTAGGAATTGGTTAGGCTTCACATAAGGCTCGAGGTTAAGAGAAGCTTCTTTTACCTAAAAGGGCACAATAGGCATGAGAAATGTATGTTCGGTTCAAGCTGAGGCAATAAGCTACTGTGAGGAAGAACTATTTGTTCTGGAGAAGCACTGAGATAGATACAGACTAGGAGCCACAAATTCAGGGATCCTGCTCCACTGGCGCAAGTGCAGTGAAACAGAATGCCCATCATTGCAGATGTAGACCTAGTCCTAAATCGTGGGTACAGGATCATTCACATACTTGGAGTCGGCACCCAGAGTTTGTAAGAGCACTCCAGTGACTCACGACATCATCCACCTAGAAGTTGGCAATGGCATAGTGGTATTGTCACTTGACTAGTAATCCAGAGACCCAGAATAATGCTCTGAGGGACCTGGGTTTGAATCCTGCCATGGCAGATGCTGGAATTTGAATTCAATAAAAAAAAATCTGGAATTAAAAGTCTAATGATGGCCATGAAACCATTGTCAATTGTTGTAAAAACCCATCTGGTTCACTAATGTCCTTTAGGGAAGGAAATCTGCCACCCTTACCTGGTCTGGTGTACATGTGACTCCAGACCCACAACAATGCGGTTGACTTTCAAATCCTCTCTGAACAATGGTAGTTAGGGATGGGCAATAAATGCTGGTCTAGCCAGTGATGTGCACATTCCATGAATTAATTTTTTAAAAAGCCCAAAGCTGGAAGATCCAGCAAAGCCTCTCTATACCCTTTGTCGGCTGAAGAAAAAAATCATTGGGAAGGTCTCCTGATCCAATGGGAGAATGGGTTGTTTAAAAAGAAGCTAATGGAGTCAATTACTTTTGCCTGCTAAAAGCTGCTGTGCTGCTTGGACAAGGATGGAATATTATCTGGAGAGGATCAAACCAGCTTTGAGCAGTAGAAACATGGTACAAGAGAAATACTTTGGAGATCCACTCAGCTTTCTCAGGGAATGATGGAGTTTTTATGTACAGTTTTCTCTCTAAAGATTAAAAGGATTGGTTGGAGTTCACAATAGTTTAACTTGAGTAAGTGGAAAGGACTGTGAAAATGATCTTTTTAATCCTATCACATCCCTCCTCATTACCAGGTTGAGTCAGCGGAGCATGCAGATGTGCCAATGTAGATCAATTTGTTTCATGATAAATAATGAGGACAAAATTCCTTTGGCTTGCTTTACTGCCACTATCCTATTCTGCCACTGGTCTTTGACCCTGCCTGGGTATCAGGGGTCAGGTATATAACATATTTCATGGTATCTATGACAGTGTAGACACACCTTGTGCACTGGCTAGAGGGAAGGGAGATGGGATGAGAAGATGGCACCATACAGCTATTGTGGTATTCTGCTGATGGACCCATACCAAATGTTCCAGCCCTTCATGGCAAAACATTACTCAGGAGCAATTTAGGACATTCCAACTTATGACAATAGCCTGGAGACCTTGGTGGGATCTATTTGCACTCCTCCCTAGATTTCAGGAGTTTTGGTGTATTGTGTTGCCAATTGCTGTTTGACATTCAGATTGTTGGTGCAAAGGTAGTGATGGCAGCATTGGGGGTGGGGGTGTGAGGTGGGAGGGGTACAGGAGGGAGGCTGTCGGATATTTGGGGTGGGGGAAGTTGGGTGGTGAGCCTCCTCAATGGCCCTGCTGAAGTTACAGCAGCTGACTGGGAGAACTTCTTTGGAAATTCTGTGCCTAAAGATAAAACTAAATGATAAATACAAGTTGAGAAATTACCTTGTTATAGAATAAGAAACTTTTCTGATAGGAAACTGGTGGAAAAGGATCACAGTCCACTTCAAATTGTTGGAAAGTGCAACAAAAATATATGGCGCTTGCAAATCATAAACTGAATGCTAGGCAGCCTGCTGGTGGAAGTAAGCACAAAGGAGCAATTACGTTTGTGATATTCTTATGGGTATTTTTTTGACAGGAGAATTTGGAAATTCAAGTAATGTTAAACTACCACACCAATCTGAGTGGACTAACTACAGCAATAAAGCTTAGCTCTATGCTACCATTTCATATTTGAAAAGAAGGCTTGCGACTTACTTTCAACATAGTTTCAGTGAAGTATGCTGAAATAAATTTAGACCTCGGGTCTGCTAATGAAATATTGGGAAAAGCTGGAGTTAGAGTGAGTTTCTGCCACGAGGTATTCAACTAATTCACTAGGCTCAGTGCTCCTGATGTACTCCTCCTGCAGGATGAAAGAGAGAGACATGTGGGTTTGCTTGGGTGTTCTAAGAACCACTCTTGGTTAAGTCTGAAGGCCCCTTAATGCATCCTGGAGAGTGCTGGCCACCACCTGGATGGCCAGAGTTTAGTGTGCTGCATGGCTGCCCGAAACTCCATCCACCTCCGCCCCACTCCACCTGACTGCTTGGCAGCAGCTTTGCCTACTGGACGGCATGCTGTGCTCTCAGCTCAGGCACAGACATTCTCCTAACCCGCACTGCAAGGCTGCACTGTTAGCTTGAACCATGGGGGAGACTATTCCAAACCGGGATGATGACTTTGCAAGGGGCTATGAGCGCCTCCATCAGTGACTGCTCCATGGCTAGCTTTAGCAAGGAGATTGTACAACTTGCCCAGTCATCCAACTGTTCTGCAATGCACTAAAAGGCTCATTACTTTGTAGTCTGTACCTGAGGAGTGAAAAGCTCTGGAGCACTTAGTGGCATTGCTTGAGTGGGCAGATAAGCTACAGCCCTGTCAATGTGGCTGCATCTGAACTGTCTCAGCTGCGGAGGAATGGTCACTTTATATAATGTTTCCCAAATGTGTGGCTGCTTCCATCCCCCCACCTCTGTGCATGCTTGTGCATTACTTTCAGTATGAAGACTTAAACCAATGACATGCTGTTGTTCTCCCTTAGATTTGCCAGCAGGCATCTGCTCTGTAGACCCTGAAGAGCTACCCCTGATGCCAGAGGACTGCCAGGCTTCACATGTACCTGCGTCATGCCTGCTCTCTGAACCAGGCACCAGTGAAGATACCAGCACCTCGGTGGGTGTTGGATCTTTGGTTAGAATGTTGGTGCACTGCGGTGAGGGCACTTCACACTCACTTGAGTAGCAGGCGGAGGCAGAGAGTGCCCAGGTCGCTGGCAGTCGGAGGGCTGCTGGAGACCAGGACGATGCTGAGTCGAAGGCAGATGATGAGCCTCTGGAATCGTCCATTAGGCAGCAGATGCTGGAAGTCCGGTGAGCTGTGCGGGAGGACCTGGCGGAGATCTATGAGGGTCTCCGTTGTGGAAGAGTCCATGCAGAACATGAGCATTGTGTTGACCCTCATGCCTGAGCGCACTGCCTCCTCCACGGAGAGAAAGACGACTCTCCAGGAGAGGAAGCTCCAGGAACAGAATCAGGGGTTCCTGGGGTTGCGCTCAGTCCTGCAGGTCCTCACACAGGCACTGACCTCAGGTGGTCAATGTCAGTCTGGGAGATGGATGAGGCACCCAGTATCCCAGACAGGTGCCCGTCCATCAATGGCGAGCAGGGAAGTCCAGAGTGACCTCACGTTAGCACATGAGCTGCCTGTCATCTCTGCAGGCTACACCCAGGGCGCTCTGGATGATGGCAGCAGCTCCTCCTCCCATATGCTAGTGACTGTGGCATCTGATGAGACTGGGATGGCTGGGGAGATGCCAGCCATGGCACTGGCCATTCCCTCCTAGGCAGGGCCAGCACAGGCTCCACTGGCCAGAGGACGACCACCAAGGTCATCAAGGCCAACAGTCTGCCTCCAATGCCGGTGGCAGCGAAGGGGCAGGGGGGAGGGGGGGTGGGTGGTGGTGGTGCGGGGGCACCAAGACATAGCACTCATAAACGTAAGTTTAGGGTACCGTGTGCACAAGATGGACAGGTCACAGATGATCATCTGTTGTGTAATGTTTTGTTTATGTTTACTGGCCTGGGAATGAAGACCAGAGAAGGTGATGTTGATTTTTTTAGGATTGTCAAAATGAGATAAATTTTGTTTTTGCCGTAACAGCCTGAGTATGCTTCGCACTTGCATTTTTTGGTGCAGGGTACGTCAATATGTAATGCTGGACGTGAATGGCTCTAAACTTCATTGCACTGAGTGAACTTAGGGTTCAAGCTTAGGGTTCAGACATCGGGGATGGAGGTGGTAGCGGATCTTTGGAAGCCTAGTTGAAGAAGAGTTAGATTAAGGTTTCCCTGGTTTCCCTGCCTCCCTAAAGGAGACAGAGGTCTGCCTCCACGCCCTCAGCATTCTCCTCACCGTGTGCCTCTTCTGACTGGATTCATCATCTGTGTCCTGTGTAGCTATGTCAAGATCCTCTTCCTCCAGTGGGCCCCCCCTTGCCAGTGCCAGTTGTGGAGACCGCAGCATGTAACCACTATCAGCGACACCCATTCTGGGGGGTGTTGTAATGCACCCCCTGAACTCTCCACGCATCAGAAGCAGATCTTCAGAAGACCTATGGTTGACTCTATCACCGCCCTTGTGGAGGCATGACTCCTGTTAAGACCCGCTGCTCTGCCTCTGTTCTTGAGTGTTGGAGAGGTGTCATAAGCCATCTTTTCAATGGATAGCCCTTGTCACCCAGCAGCCATCCATCCAGTCGGGCTGGGGCACTGAAGAGCCTCGGCACGTGGGAGTGTCTGAGGATGTACGCATCATGGGAGCTGCCTGGCACCTTGTACAGACTTGCAGAATCTGCGTCCTGTGATCACACACTATCTGCACATTCATGGAGTAGAAGCCCTTCCTGTTGATGAAGGCACCCAGCTGACCCCCACTGGCACCTTGATGCGCAGTTGATTGCACCCTGGGTGCAGGGGAACCCAGCAATCACTGCAAAGCCTCTGGCTTGCTCAGCCTGGCTGGCTTTGTCCATACGGTAAAGAATAAAGGCCAGTCCCCACATTGATGCAACTATGGACAGCTGATTGGGAGACTCCACAAAGATCCCACCTTGAGCCCTGGAAAGAGCCGGAGGCATAGACGTTGAGGGCCACTGTGACCTTCAGAGCCACTGGCATGGGGTGTCCACCCACACAATCGGAGGTGATCTCAGGCCCAATCATCTGACAAATGGAGGTCACAGCCTCCCTGGAGAGGTAGAGCCTCCTTTGGCATTGCACCCCAGACATATTGAGGTAGCTGCATCGCTGCCTGTAAACCCTGGCAGCAGGATGGTGGAGTCTTCTGTGGCCTCTTCTGCCTTGGACTGCTTGCTGGCCCTGTGCCCCTTGTGTCTGTGCTTCTCCTCCTACAAGTCCCTCCCCTGGAAGCTGCATAGGGACACCTGGCCTCCTCTCTCTTCTGCCCCTCTCTTCCTCCTCAGAGGAGGTGCCACCAGCAGAGAGCACAGTCCCCATTATCAGGGTAACAGAAGGCTGTCTGATACCTGGAAGGGTCCACATGGTCAAAATCCTCCGGGAGCCTTGGAAACAACAATGAATCTTGAAATGAAGCCTGGAAATGCTAAGAATGAAGCTCAGAACAGAGATGAAGCTGTCAAGTTCCAATAAACAACCAGCAGCAAATTATCTCCTAAACTCTACAATACTCACAATGGCAATGCTGCTGACCCTTTTTATTCTGCTCTTGGATGAGGTTTTGCAAATTGCCAGCTGCCCACCTGCCCATTTTGCCCGTGTGACAAGCGCGAAATCACACAGGCAACATCAAATCAGATTCAGTTGGGTTTTAATGGCTTTAAGTGGCCTCTTAATTGATGGCGGGCGTGGCTCCAAGCACACCCGCCAACCTGAAAATTGCACGCGTGTGAGATGGCGTCGGGACGCTCGCCTGACATCTTTCCGCACTGTTTCACACCCGATCGGGCCAGGCGTGTGTCCGCCCGCGAGGTGTAAAATTCTACCCTTGTATTTTGACTTATATGCTTTTTTGTGTCTGAAATTTTTGATCTTGTATCTCTGATCTACTTAGGCAGTCATGATTGTGAAAACTATTTCCTTGCATCACCTTGCTTTCTGGGGTGGGTGCTTGGATTACTCTGCTGTGCATACCATTTGCCCAGATTTCGACATTGCTGTCAAAGTCACAGCAGTTCCTGGAGTCCGCACACATGTAATTAAACACAGAAACTGCTGCCAGTGATTCTTTTCCATCGGGTGCGCTGTTGAAGCCCTCAAAGACTACAATCAATTAGGAATCACTGAACTGATGAAAAGTCACCCTTTTATGCTGTAATATCTGCACCGGTAGAATATGGCTGAATAATTTCGAATGTGGCTTCTATTGCTGTACGAGTCCAAAAGAAAATAGTGTCTATCAAAGCCACATCAACGTTGCATTTTAATTTCACATAGCTTGCCATTTGATCCAGGTGATAAGTTTTTTCAAATTTGTTTATGGGATGTGCGTGCCACTGGCTAGGCCAATGTTTATTGCCCATCCCTAATTGCCCTTAAGTAGGCGGTGGTGAGCTGCCTTCTTGAACCACTGCAGTCTTTGTGGTGTAGGTACACCCACAGTGTGGTTAGGAAGGGAGTTCCAGGATTCTGACCCAGCGACAGTGAAAGAACAACAGTATAGTTCCAAGTCAGGATGGCGAGTGACTTGGAAGTGATCTTGCAGGTGGTGGTGTTCCCAAGCATCTGCTGCTCTTGTCCTTCTAGGTCCTTATGTGACAATTATGTACCAGCTGTACTGGTACACAAGAGTTATTGCTGTTGGTTTTGATAAACAACCTGCCAGTTGCTTTTTATGTTTTGCAGAATATAAACTATTCACATGAGATACCAACTAGAACAGCACTATAACAATTATTATTATGTCCTCAGTTTTGCCATATTTAGCCAGCAGCTTCTTTCTGAGATTGATGCTATGTCTGAATTTAAACTAAAGGGTAATCTACATATTGGAATTTTTCCATTCACCTTAGTTCACTGGCATGTTTCATTACCGCACCTCTCATAGAAATTCTCTCCTAAAATGAGAATTTTTATCATTGCGCTAATAACATGAATATAACATCTGTAATTAATTTTTTAATCTACTTCTTTCTCATTGGTTAACTAATGTGCTGTCTATTTTTCTGCTTTCTAATTGTTTAATCTCTATTTTTAAAATGTTATCAATCATTAAACACAAATGAACAGAGGCAAAATTCTAATTGAAGGCAATGAATTTCCAGCAAGTATTCAGGTAGTTTCTTAGGACACTGAGCCAAATATTCTGGACGTAATCCCTGCTGCAACAATAGGACCATTTTTGGGACAGGACCCTGATTAATTCATTTGTGCAACTTGCCATATCTTTTTCCCAGAGCAATGGTATTATCAGCCCACCTCTGTGTTCCCCAGCCAATCAAGAAAGGCAGTGCTGACGCACTTAAACAAGTAATGAAAGATCTTTATATCAAGGGCCCCTGGCAAAACTCACAGTAGCAGCAATGATTGTAGCAGGATTCCAGGGGGAAAGATTAAAGAACTGCAGAATATGGAATATAGGGAAAGGTTGCGTATCTCCTCAGCTCCCCACCCTTCCCCACCCCCACCCCCCACCCCACTGCCCCAGCTGCCTGGACACAGTGCGAGTATGGAGAGAAATCCTTTCCCCTGAGGATGTTAGGTAGAGGCCAGACAGCCTCACCATGCAAACGTGGCTGCAAGTTTCAGAGTATGCCAACAGCAGAAGTATGGTGCCAAAGACCTGGATTCAGTTCCGGAAAAGGTTTAAGGACCTCATTTTGTCTGGCAAGATAAGTATCCTCCAACTCTCAGCGGGCAGTCATCACCCTCTCACTACCCAAACAGTCTCCTGCACAGTGCTCTCTGACCAACACAGCTTTATGTCACACATATTCCAGAGACTCCAGCCTCCACCTCAAATTTCCATCTTAACAGGCATCCCTCACACTCACCCTCAACCTATTGCCCACTTGCTCCCATTCCTCACAAGCTCTGTTTTGTCTTCTGATTCCCAGGCGTCTAAAATAATCACACTTTTCGACACAAATATTGGGGCTGACATTAAGGCCTGAATTTTTCAGGCGGCGGGTGGGCTCAGTGGGAGCGGGCAGGGGCAGTCGCAGAGCCGACTGCCGCCCGTGATCGGCTACGCGCTGTCATTTTATGCGGGCAGGTCGATTAAGACCCACCCAGTGTAATATGCAAGCAGTAGGGCTTAGTGCTACCTCAGCACTACCTCAGCGCTAGGGCACAGAGCTACCTCAAGGAGATTGAATTGATTTTCAAATAATTAAATAATTGGTATAGAAATGTATTTAAACATATCCCCTCATGTGACTGTGTCACATGAGATGGGACATGTTTTTACATTTAGGAAAAAGATTTTATTTATTTAATAAAAGCTTTAGGAAACCTCAGCCCGCTCGTGGAAGAGGTTTCCTAAAGAATGCGAAGGCCGCCTGGCCTTTTCTCCTGCCTGGCAACCATAAGGTTGGACGGGCAGAGTTACCAATTAGATCAATTACTTTCTTCATGGTCTTAATAGGCCGCTTATGTATCAGTGGGCATGCAGCCGACTCCGGCGTGCACCCACCGAATTAAATATCGCGGGACTACACGATGATGTTGGGATGCAAGCCCGACATCGTCGCATGTCATTTTACGCATCGGCATGTCGGGTCCACCGCTGCACGCTAACTGAAAAATCCTGCCCTAAGTGTATTTTTCCAGATCTCTCCATGTACTGTGAAAAGATTGTAGTGCAATAGTGAGTGATGTGACATTCTGCATATACATGGATAGGTAAGTAATTTAGCCATAGTCCATGAGGGACCATAGGCATCTCCTCTCTATTAGAGAGAGACGATTGGTTATGTATCTTGATGGGTGCCGCTCCTCATCAAGCTCAGGCCCCTAGTCTACCTCAGCCAGAACAGGAATTGAATTCAAATTGAATGATGTTATTCTGAACAACACACAAGCCATCTAGCCAACTGAGCTAACCAACCCCAATATACATGCATACATGCACATAACAATATAGTTCCTAACTCTTTTTAAATAATAAATCTCCTTAAATGTTCACCCTTCATCCTCAGCGATCACACTCCTAACTCTCTGCATTTTCTCATTGCAGGAGAAGGCAGCCCACAACTCCAGGGAGAGGCAGAGAACCAGAGGTGGAGCTGCATCCATGGCCACCATCACCCTGCTGGAGGAGGAAGCACTGGAGATTGACAATGTGGCAGTGGAGTAGCCATTGCTGTTGGAGAAATGGGGTTGCCCCAGAGACCAGGCGAAGCATTAAGTATCACACTGCAACTTGGCACTGAACTGTCACTCATATTGAATCAATATCACCAGAAAATAAAACCTCATGATCTGCTCTGTGCTAAGGGAATCCAATTTCATCTAGGTTCAACATAAACTCATGTCCTTCATCTCCCACAGGTACATTGATGAGTTGGAGGGGATGTGGGAGGAGCCAGAGGAGGAGCAACATTTTGAGGATGGATCGTCACACGACTTCCCACACCCTCCGCCATCGCAGGCACACTCATCTGAGTGGGTCCAGCAACACACATAAGTAGGGAGGCACATGGTGAGGAACACTTTACATGTGGGCAGGAGCAGGTGCTGGATACAGGGATAACAATGGAGAGCCCCCATCAGAGAGAATGCAGGACACTTGAAGCTCTGGTCAGCTGGACACCAATGCTGAGACTCAAGGATCTTATACTAAGAGGAACCTGTGGATCAGTAATGGGAAATGTGTATGCTTCTGTCAGAATTTCCTGTGGCTGTGTGCAGAAAATGGAGACCACCTCTAAGAGGAGTGCCACATCGTCTCAGACATTTATGCTGATGACCACCTCCATTGAAAGAGTGGAGCATCAGATGTGCTGGGTCACCGAGTGCATGATGGTCCACATCAACGGCCTGCATGCTATGGCTGCCAGTTTACACAACATCCATCACTGTGTTGCCTTGGTAATGGAATGGCACCTTGACGTGCAGCCAAGTGCTCTCACTCTCTTGGTTAGCAGGGAAGTGCAGATGGGCCCTGAGAGGGAAGATGAATAAAGGGCACATGGCAGTGGGGACTTGTTGCAAGGCATTCCAGGTCACAATCCTTCCCCACCCTCCCTCAGACAAAGCCCCAAGTGCTATCTCCTGCCCTGAAAAACTGAACCTGCTCCTGCACAGCTGCAGGTGGGCAGACTTTGGCTGGGCCCTCACAGGCTCAAAAATCCAGAGGACATCTTCCACAGGCATCTGAGCAGTCAGGGCCAGGGAAAGAGCAACCTTCCTCTTGCTCTGCTGCAGCTGCAGGGGTAGCACCATGTAGGAGTAATAGAAAACGTATGAAGAAAAAGTCTTAGTTGAATGCTTCTTACATTGTTACTGTTCCATTGATGCTCTTTATTGGAATAAAAGAATTAGTTAATGTGAAATACTCAGAGATCTTGATGGAAAGCTTGCAATGCTGTAAATACACTGCTCAGCATTGTGGGCTTCTCTGGAAAAGTAAATCTGCGGCTGCAGACACCAACAGCATATCAGGATGCTCCTTCTTCTCTGCAGGGGAAGATAGTAGGCACTGTCCACCTTCCTCTTATGCCAGCTCCAGTCCTCTCTGCAGTAACATGTTGTGAAGATACAGCGGACCATATCAATACTGGAGATTCTTGATGGGACATATTGAAGAGTGCCTCCTGGTCTGGCCAGACACCTGAATTGCATCTAAAGGGCCCAATGGCTTGCTCTGTTATTGTCCAGGTGGTGACATGGCTGCTGTTGTACCTTAGCTATTCCTCTATGTTAGAGTTCCTCACTGAGATGATGAGCCAAGTCTTTAGTGGGTATCCCTTGTGCACCAGGAGCTAGCTGCTGAGGCTGGCTGATAGAAAGAACACCTACGGAGCTTGAGATTATCAAAGGATGAAGGAGTCCTGGCAGCTCCCTGGGTACCTGGCACAGATTTACATGAAGTTCCTGCAGTGGTCTTATGGCATTGGTGCATGAGCTTCCTCAATGCAACTTTATATGTGTAATACTTTACACATGGCTTAGTAAACATAATCAGGCATTGTTCAGCTCACTGATGTACTTTGTTCAGCTCATTGATGTACTTTGTTCAGCTCACTGATGTACTTTGTTCAGCTCATTGATGTACTTTGTTCAGCTCACTGATGTACTTTGTTTCACTACTTCTGTAGTTTTTGGGGAGTCTCCTTCAGTGAAATCATCTGACAAAATGGTGTGATGTGCCTAAGCAGACTTGTACAATGCCTCAATATTGCACAGCTTCTTTCAGAGGCAGGGCTGTAAAATTAATGGGATAATAAATGGCCTGTTTTGGTCTAAAGACATTGCACTCATAACAGCCTGACAACAGCCCTGCAATGATAGGAAGATGATAAAATTCCATCATTTTTTGGTTAATACCATCCTGAAGGCTATTGCAGAGAAATTTAAATATTTAAATATTTGATGCTAATGATGCTTACGTAAAAATAGATTGTATTGCTTTTAAAGGTTTGCTTTTCTTCAGCCAGACATGTTATTATCTCTATTATCCTGTGATTCAGTGATATACAAAAGAGGATACCAACTATTTAATGCGATCAGATGTCTAAAATGGTCTTTCTTCAGGTTTGGCTGGTTTGGATTGGATGTACAAAAAGTTCCAAGTCCCATCCTAAACTACATTGGAACAGCATTGGCAGCTTTAAGGTAATGACTCACAGGTTCAAAGATATACAGAACTGTATTGGCATTAAAGGGATATCTGCTACAAATAGCTGTGTGCACAGAGGTTGGAATCTATGTTCAACGGAGTGGCTTGTAACCAAAATGGCAATGGCAATGGCAATTTAACAACTGTGTTAAATAGAATGAAGAATGTGTTTTTATCAAGCTGAAATTTATCATGCTTTTCTTACTTTAAAGCTTCACTTTGAAGGTACTTCAGTTATGTTCCCTTGGTTCTTACGCCAATCACCTTAAACCAGATTTGTCCAACCTTTTCGCTTGGCCAGCCACATTTCCATTTTTTTCTCTCTCAAGGGGCCAGTGAGCAAATTTCAGAAAGATAAGATTTGGCACAACATTAAACTGAGTTTCAAAAATATTTGAGATATTAAGAAAAGAAACAATTGATGAGCAATTATAGAGCAATGTCATAGCAATAAATTATTAAGTTAAAAAGAGTAATTAATAAAAATGACCAGAGTGTGAGGGTCAGAATGTGTGCCAGGCTCACTCCCAGTCTTAGGGTTCTCACCCACTGTGGCTGGGAGTATGTGTTGGTGTGTGATGGTAAGAGCGAGTGAGAAACCTGAGACTGGGAGTAAGGCAGGCACACACACACACACACACACACTCTCTCACTCCTACACACACACACTCAATCCCTTGCCCCCTCACTCCTCTCCACACACATACATTCACTCACGCACTTACTCCTCCCCACACACACACAAACACTCACTCACTCTCTCACTCCTCCCCCCTCCACACACACACTCACTCTCTCACTCCCACACAAACACTCGCTCACACTCTCACTCCCAGTCTCACATTCATTTACTCTCTCACCGCCCCCCGCCCCCCGCCCCCCAACACACACAGACTATCACTCCCACACACACTCACGCAATCTCTCACACATGCCAGCCAGCCTCTTCCCCAACCTCCTTCTCCGACACCGGGTTCCACGGCATTTCAATCCCTTGCAGCCAGCCTCTCCTCCCAGGAGGTTTATTTGGACTCTTAACTTCTGACCTGTGTTAATTTGTGTTGTATTTTTATTATTTCTCTTGGATTTTAGTCACTAATAAACTCACTCTTTCTTTGACTTAAGAAAGCCTGGTTAAATTGGCTCCTTCTGAAACATAGATACATTTGAACTAGGAAAAGGTATCCACAAGGAAAGGGATCCTTTTTAAATTAACCTTGATGTGACCAGCCGAGGGGGCTGAATAAAGAAGGGGAGGCAGTTCATCACTCCTCACCCAGGAGTGTAACAAAATTGGGATCCTGTTCGGGAAGTTAACAAATTGGGGGACCTCACCCGGGGGTAGTAATAAATTGGGGGCTTGGGCCAGGATAGTTCCCACAGACAAAACAAAAGAATCAGAGTGGGGAAAGTAAATTTTTCCTTTGAAACCAATTTTTTTTAAAGTGCAAAAAGGTTTCCTTGAGTCTGCCCCACTAAAGTGTAAAAATGCCCACATTTGATGCCAGTGTTTTTACAGACGGAAAGGACGTTACATATGAAAATTTAACAGTTCTGTCCCTTGAAGAGTTAAAACAGTGTTTAGGATTAGAATTTTGCCTGAAAGCCAGAAAACCCGTAATTTTAAAAGGGGTTGCCAATGGTCTACAGGTGGAAATTGAGGGTGATGAAATGGATAGAGTAGTGGTAAAGAGATTAAAATTGAAGCAGTGGAAATTAGAATTTCAGGAGAGAGAATGGGAGAAAGAGGAAAGTCAGGAAAGGGCATGGAGAGAAGAGGGAATTTCAGGACAGAGAGAGCAAAAGGGATTTTAAACTAAAACAGCTCGAGCTGAGGGGCAAGGATCCTATTGTGTCCCTTGAAGACACCACCAGCTCAGACTTAAGGGCTGAGGCAACCCAGTTTGCTCATCTAATCCCTAAGTTTGATGAAGAAGAGTTGAAGGCTTTCTTTATATCTTTCAAGCGGTTAGCACAGCAGTTAAAGTGGCCAGTCCAACAGTGATCCCTATTACTGCAAAGGAAGCTTTCAGGGAAGACTCACGAGGTTTACTCCCTCCTACCTGAGGAAAGTGTCACTGACAATGAAGCAGTAAAAAGGGCTGTTTTAAGTGTGTGCCAGTTAGTGCTGGAGGCATGCTGTCAAAAATTCTGTACCCTCAGGAGATGGCCTGACTAGACGTACCTGGAATTTGAAAGGCTTAAGCAACTTGCTTTTGACCCATGGATGCGGGCACTTAAAACAGAAGCCACAGAAGAAACAGAAGAGGTAGGCCACATCCGGGCCAACTGCTGGGGGCTACGGGAAAAACCAGTGGGATTTATCAGGGTGCATGCTCCCCGTGTGGAGAATGGTAGTCAGTCAGAGAGCATAGCAGACAAGGCTATGTCTCTGACTGTGGCTGCAAATCCCTGTAGAGGCACTCCTAAGAATGCAGATGAGGTTAAACAAATCCCTGAGAGCTACAAGGATTTTGTATCCAAAGGAAGGGTGGCCACATTTCCCCAAGATGAGGTGAGCAAGCTTGTAGTGATACTGAGGGATACAGGGGCCAGCCAGACTCTACTGCTGGGAAAAGGCATGGCCTTTCCACCAGACAGTGCAGTAAGTGCCAAGGTGTTGGTAAAGGGGATTGAAGGAGGGTACATGCCCATCTCCTTATACTGGGTGCATTGGGAGTGCGACCTTGTGTCAGGACCAGTGACCATGGGTGTTGTCCCCAGTTTGCCTGTGGACAGGGCCGACCTGCTCCTCAACAATGACCTGGTGGGATGAAAGGTAATAGCATCGCCAACGGTCTCAGGGAAGCCAACTGAAGTCAGGGAGATGGAAAAGCAGCAGGAGAAAGTGCCTGGCATTTTCCCTGACTGTGTGGTAATGCCGTCTATGGCCAGATAAGCTCTATCTGTGGGGGCTGAAGTGGAACTGCAAACAGAAGATCTTACAGCCTGGTTATGTGAAGCCTTTATCGGGAGTCTAGAAGACCCTAAGGAGGTAATAAATAAATCTTCCTTGGTGGCTGCCTAGCAAGCTGACCCACAGTAAAACATTAACTCAGACTGCTCACGAGGCCGAGGCAGAAGCAGTGCCTGAATGCTACTACGTTAAAAATGAGGCACTAATGAGGAAATGAAGACCCCCTCACAGATCTGCAAATGACGAGTGGGCAGTGATCCACCCGGTAGTGGTGCCACCGAGGCACCATAGGGAAATATTGCGGCTAGCTGACGAAATTCCGATGGCTTGGCATGTCACTCTACGCAGAACTCAAACCCGCATCAGCCAGCATTTCTACTGGCCACACCACCACAGGGACGTAGTAAGGTTTTGCAGAGCTTGCCACACATGCCAGACTGTGGGAAAACCCAACCTGCAAAAAACCCCGCAACTATGATTCCTGTGCGGCTTTTGGGGAACCACTCAGCAAGTGGACTGTGTGGGCCCCGGCCCAAAACAAAAGGGGGCCACAGGTCTATCCTTACCATCATGGACATAGTTACCTGTTTCCCAGAGGCTGTTCCCCTGAGAACCATATCTGCCAGAACAGTGGTGAGAGAAATGACCCAATCCTTTACCAGGTATGGTCTGCCCACCAAGATCCAGTCAGATCAGGGCTCAAATTTCATGTCTGAAATATTCCAGGAAGTCATGGGTTACCTGGGTGTGACACAGCTGAAGGCTTCAGCACATCAACCGCAGTCCCAGGAGGGGCTAGAATGGTACCACCTAGACCTTAAAAACAATGATCAGGGCATATTGCCGCAAGTACCCCCCATGACTGGGATAAAGGGCTAGGTTTCCTTCTGTTTGTTACCAGGGACTCACTTGATGAGTCCACTGGGTTTATTCTGTTTGAATTAGTTTATGGGAAGTTGGTGTCACTGGACTAGTGACCCAGAATAATGCTCTGGGGATCCAGGTTTAAATCCTGCCACAGCAGATGGTGGAATTTGAATCCCATAAAAATCTGGAATTAAAAGTTTAGTGATGACCATGAAAACATTGTTGATTGCCTTTTTTAAAAAAAACCATCTGGTTCACTAATGTCCTTTACGGAAGGAAATCTGCTGTCCTTACCTGGTCAGGCCTACATATGACTCCAGACCCACAGCAATGTGGGTGACTCTGAAATGGCTTAGCAAACCAGTCAGTTGTATTGTTAAAAAGGAATGATGGGTGGACCACCCGCCATTGACCTAGGCACTGGAAACAACAACAGCAATCCCGTTGACCCTGCAGAGTCCTCCTTGCTAACATCTTGGGGCTAGTGCCAAAATTGGGAGAGCTGTCTCATAAACTAGTCAAGCAACAGCCTGACATAGTCATCCTCACGGAATCATATCTTACAGATAATGTCCCAGACACCACCGTCACCTTCTCTGGGTATGCCCTGCCCCACCGGCAGGACAGACCCAGCAGAGGTGGTGGCACAGATGTATGCAGTCAGGAGGGAGTTGCCCTAGGAGTCCTCAACATCGATTCTTGACCCCATGAAGTCTCATGGCATCAGGTCAAACATAGGGCAAGGAAACCTCCTGCTGATTACCATGTACCACCCTTCCTCAGCCGATGAATCATCCTCCATGTTGCTCCTCCATGTTGATCACCCCTTGGATGCAGCAGTGAGGGTGCAGAATGTACTCTGGGTTGGGAACGTCAATGTCTATCACCAAGAGTGGCTCAGTAGCACCACCACAGTCTGAGTTGGCCAAGTACTAAATGCCATTGCTGCTAGACTGGGTCTGCGGCAGGTGGTGAGGAAACCAACAAGAGGGAGAAACATACTTTACCTCATCCTCACCAATCTGCCTGCCACAGATGCATCTGTCCATGACAGTATTGGTAGCAGTGACCACTGCACAGTCCTTGTGGAGATGGAGTCCTGTTTTCACATTGAAGATGCCCTCCATCGTGTTGTGTGGCACTAACACCATGCTAAATGGGATAGATTTTCAACAGATCTAGCAACTCAGGACTGGGCATCCATGAGGCACTGTGGACCATCAGCAGCAGTAGAATTGGATTCAACTACAATCTGTAACCTTATGGCTCGGCACGTCCTCCACCCTACCATTACCATCAAGCCAGGGTATCAACCCTGGTTCAATGAAGAGTGCAGGAGGACATGCCAGGAGCAGCACCAGGCATAACTAAAAATGAGGTGTCAACCTGGTGAAGCTATAAAACAGGGCTACTTATGTGCCAAAAAGCATAAGCTAAGCGATCCCTCAACCAAGAGATCAGATCTAAGTTCTGCAGTCCTTCCACATCCAGTCGTAAATGGTGGTGGATAATTAAACAACACACTGTTAGATGAGGCTCCACAAATATCCCATCCTCAGTGATGGAGGAGCCCATCACATCAGTACAAAAGATAAGGCTGAAGCATTCACAACAATCTTTACCCAGGAGTGCCGAATGGATGATTCACCTCGGCCTCCTCCGAAGGTTCCCAGCATCACAGATGCCAGTCTTCAGCCAATTCGATTCACTCCACATGATTTCAAGAAACGTCTGAAGTCACTGGATATCAAAGGCTATGTGCTATGACAATATTCTGACAACCCAGAGCTACCTCAACTACAGCTCCTCATACCCCGCTTCCTGTAAGGACTCCATCTCATTCTCTCAGTTCCTTCACCTCCGTCGCATCTGTTCTGATGATGCCACTTTCAAAAACAGTTCCTCTGACATGTCTTCCTTCTTCCTCAACCGAGGTTTTCCACCCACCTTGGGTGACAGGGCCCTCAACCGTGTCCGGCCCATCTCCCGCGCATCTGACCTCACACCTTCCTCTCCCTCCCAGAACCATGATAGGGTCCCCCTTGTCCTCACTTATCACCCCACCAGCCTCCACGTTCAAAGGATCATCCTCCGCCATTTCCGCCAACTCCAGCATGATGCCACCACCAAACAGATCTTCCCTTCACCACACCCACCCCCCCCCCCACCCCAACCGCCCGCACCCCCCCCCCCCTGCCCTGGGCAGCTTTCCACAGGGATTATTTGCTCCAGGACACCCTGGTGCACTCCTCCATCACCCCTTACACCTCAACTCCCTCCCACGGCACTTTCCTATGCAACCGCGGAATGTGCAACACCTGCCCCTTTACTTACCCCCTCCTCACCGTCCAAGGGCCCAAACACTTCTTTCAAATGAAGCAGCACTTCACTTGCACTTCCCTCAATTTAGTCTACTGCATTTGCTGCTCCCAATGCGGTCTCCTCTACATTGGAGAGACCAAACGCAGACTTCGGTCTGTCCGCAAGCTTGACCCAGACCTCTCTGTCGCTTGCCATTTCAACACACCACCCTGCTTTCATGCCCACATGTCCGTCCTTGATCTGCTGCAATGTTCCAGTGAAGCTCACCACAAACTGGAGGAACAGCACCTCAACTTCCGACTAGGCACTTTACAGAATCCAGACTTAATATTGAGTTCAACAATTTCAGATCATGAACTCTCTCCTCCATCCCCACCCCATTTCCGATCCCCCTTTTTCCAATAATTTATAATTTAAAAAAAAATTAAATTTTCTTTTCCTCCTATTTTTACATTTATTTCGATCTATTATTTTATCTCCATCTTTTAGCCCATTTCGATCCCACTAAGGCCATCTGCTACTAGCTTGTCCTGCTTGCTCCCTTAATGTCCCCTTTAGCACATTCCTTATATAATATCACCACCGTCAACACCCCTTTGTCCTTTTGCCTGTGACATCTTTGACAATCTCTTCTTTGCCTCTACCTATCACTGGCCCCCTACCCAGCTCTCTCTGTCCCACTCCCCTGAACCAGCTTATATTTCACCTGATTTCTCTATTTCCTTAGTTCTGATGAAGAGTCACACGGACTCGAAACGTCAACCGTATTCATCTATGCAGATGCTGTCAGACCTGCTGAGTTTTTCCAGATATTTTTATTTCAGATTTCCAGCATCCACAGTATTTTGCTTTTATAATTGTACTGAAGACTTGTTCTCCAGAACTTGCCATGCCCCTAGCCAAGCTATTTAAGTCTAGCTACGTCACTGGCATCTACTCGGCTATGTGGAAAATTGCCCAAGTATGTCCTGTCAACAAAAAGCAGGACAAATCCAACCTGGCCAATTACTGCTCCATCAGTCTACTCAGTAAAGTAATGGAAGGGGTCATCAACAGTGCAATCAAGCAGCACTTGCTTAGCAATAACACCAGTGTCCGAGAACTCTTGAAAATCTCCCAGACAGCTATGAAAAATTAGGCAGACAAACACGCCAGGGCATGAACCTTCCAGTTAGGGGTCTATGGCCAGAATTTTTCTCACAGCGTGTGGGCGTGTACCTGACACGCTCGAGTGTAAACTGACACACAACGACATTGGGCGAGCATCCCAATTTCACCGCGTACTCGCGTGATATTTCGGTCGGCGTGTGCGCGCAGGAGTCAGCAGCACGTCCATCAACAATTAAGTGGCCTATTAAGGCCCTTAACCAAATTATTGATTGGAATTTTTTGCTGCCGGTCCAACCGTTCGGTTGGCGGGCAGGTGAATGGGCCAAGTGACCTTTGCATTTTTGACAAAACCTCATCCACGGGTTGGATGAGGTTTCGACCAGCGATTAAAAAAAATAAAAACTTTTACACTCATATTTAACATGTCTGTGTTCATGTGACAGAGGGGACGTGTTTTCATTAACTTTATTTTTATTGATAAAAATCTTCAGCTCCCTGAGGCAGCTCTGTGACTCGGGGAGCTTTTACTTTGCACACTCACGCGCTTGCGTGAACTTCAGCGCTCACACTCCTCCCCGACCCTGACATCACTGAGCCAGCATGAAATCGCGCTTAGGGCCCTATCGCGGGCGGCAGTCAGTTTCTTGGCCGCTCCCAGGCCTGGTCAATGAGTGCAAAATTCTGCCCTATATGTTAGTGCTCCTACCAATACCAGGTGAACACTTAAAAGCCCAATTCAGTGGCCCGTACAGAGTAACAAAGAAGCTCGGGGAAGTAAACTATCTAACTGAGACCCCAGATCGGGCAAAAGCAAAGGCTGTGTCATATCACAGCCGAGAAGGGGACAAGCAGTCTGTCCCATAGCCACCAACCAAGAAGATGAGGGTAGCAGGGGGATGAATTGGAGGGAGACGCGGATGAAGCCCACATTGAACCCCTGACTGCTTGAATAATCAACACTGAGATACTAGCAAACTTAGACTCCTTGTTCACCCACCTAAGTGCAGAACAGTTAGCAGACCTAACGAGGCTACTCACTGTATTTAAAGGCATGTGCAGGGACGAGGCAGGCTACACCACACTTGCTCAACATGATGTGGATGTGGGAGGAGGCCCCTCCCATAAGACAACATCCCTATTGTTGGGGCTCAGAGAAGCTGGCCCAGGTGTGGGAGGAGAATACCTGCATGCTGGAGCACCAACTAATAGAGCCTAGCACAGAGCTGGAGCTCCCCAGTTGTGCTGGTGCCCAAGCTGGACAGCTCCACAAGGTTCTGCACTGACTACCGAGAAGTTAATGCAGTGACCAGAGCCAACTCCTACCTGATACCCCGGCTCGGAGACTGCATAGATAGGATAGGTAAAGCGGCCTGTGTCACAAAGATAGATTTATCCATGGGATACTGGCAAGTTCCCTTGACTGCCCGAGCGAAGGAAATCTCCGCCTTCGTAACTCCGAATGGATAATACCAGTGTTGAGTTATGCCATTTGGATTCCGAAATGCCCCAGTCGCCTTCCAAAGGCTGATGAACCAGGCAGTGGCGGGGTTATCCGTGTCGCGTGTCGTGTACCTGGACGACCTCCTGGTGTACAGCAAAGTCTGTGAAAAACACTTAGAACAACTGGAAGCCCTCTTCCAGAAAGTACAGTCAGCTGACCTAGTGGTCAATCTCACAAAGACTGAGTTCACTAAGGTTCAGGTCTAGAACACGTTATAGCTCACGCACAAGTACTGCCCTGGGCTGCAAAGCTATAAGCAGTAGCCCAGTTCTCCATTCCCACAACAAAACAGGAAACCCTCAGGTTCCTGGTGTGGGACCTACTGCAAGCTCATCCCAAGCTTTAGCACAGTAGCCTCCCCACTGACAGACTTACTACAGAAAAAAGCAAAGGTAGCATGGACTGAGAAATGCCAGGCAGCTTTTGAAAAGCTGAAAGCTATTTTAATAGGCGAGCCCATGCTTGTAGGTCTGAGTTTTAACCATTGATCCGAGTGGCATCAGGGTAGGGGTGTCCTCCCCCAGGAAAACTAATCAGGGATAGAGAGACCAGTCGAGTATACCTCCAAAAAACTAAACCAGCATCAGAAATGGTACCCCACAGTGGAGAAGGAAACCCTCAGTTTACTACTGGCTCTCAAATGCTTTGAGATATATGTCCAAAATGAATAGAGTGAGACCACAGTCTATACTGACCACAACTCTTGAACTTTTGTTGAAAAGTTTAAGACATAGAATGCCAGGTTATTCCACTGGAGTTTGTTTCTCCAACCATACCACTTAAAAATCACCCACATTGCCAGGAAATCAAATGTGGTTGCAGACGCCCTGTCCAGAACTTAAAGAAACCCGGTTAGAACGGAAGAGATAACATTGACCAAGGCTAGGAGAATGAATGTGTGTGTGAGTGTGTTTGTTGTTTTCTATTCCCCTTCCCCTTGTAATGAAACGAGAATGAATCACACTTCATTTGGGGTGCAGGAAAGTGGACTGATGGCATCAATTACCTATGAGCAATTTGAACTTTTTAAGGAAGATCTGTGTTTTTTTCAAAAAGAAATACAAGTAAAAACGTTAAGCAAAAGATGGCTGCTTATGTAAAGTGACCACTTTCTGGAAAATTCCTATGTGGATCATATTTGACCGAGTGGTCCTGAAAGGACATAGAATATTGCACCTGAAATGTGTCATGACCTCCTTCAAACAGAGGTACTTGAAAGACAGATAGGAAAGATGCAAAGGACTAAACTTTAATCTCCTATGGTTGTGGAGACAAAAGACTGATTTGCACATCTCAGCAGATATTCAAAATCCATCAATAAAAGCAAAACACTGCAGGTGTTGGAGATCTGAAATAAAAGCAGAAAATGCTGAAAAACTCAGCAGGTCTGGCAGCATCTGTGGAGAGAGAAACAGAATTACTACTTTGAGTCCATATGACTCTTCAGAGCTAAAGAGAAGCATAAATATGATGGATTTTACACTGTTTAAGAGAGGGTGGAGCAGGTGGAACGAGATAGAAAGTGAGGGATAGGTGACAGCTGAGGAGAGATTGACAAAAGTGTCATGGATGCAAGACAAAGGGAGTGTTACTAGTAGTGGTAAAGAATAAAGACATTGCTAATCATGGCACAGAGATAAGATAGCAGAAGGCGTTAATAACATAGCAATGGTCAGCGCTCTGTGAAAGTAAAACTTAAATACAAGTGACAGGTGGCCCTGTGGGGGGAGGGGGGTTTTGAGGAAAAAGGATAAAAAATTAACAAATAAATAAAAGAATAAAAAAAAGTTAACAAATTAAAATAAATAAATAAATGGATTAAGAAAGGGGTCAAGAGGGAGTAGAGAGATCATTGTCTGAAGTTGTTGAACTCGATGTTAAGTCTGGAAGGCTGTAAGGTGCCTAATCAGAAGATGAGGTGCTGTTCCTCCAGTTTGCATTGGGCTTCACTGGAACATTGCAGCAGGCCAAGGACGGACATGTGGGCATGAGAGCAGGGTGGTGTATTGAAATAGCAAGCGACAGGAAGGTCTGGGTCTGAACTCTCTTTCCTTGGCCTTCGTCAATGTGCTCACTTCTCTGGGCAGGAGTCCTCCCTCCTTTCAACAGATCCTTTCACCCGCCTCCAGTAATCTCCCTCCACCTGGACCCCTCCCTCTGGCCTCTTACCTGCTCTTGATCTTTTCATTGAGAACTGTCAGCATGACATTGGACATCTCAATTTCTCTGCTCCTCTCACCCACTCCAACCTGTCTCCTTCTGCACTTGCTGCACTCCTTTCCCTCAGGTCCAACCTGCCGACAAGGGTGGTGCTGTTGTTGTCTGGCATACTGACCTCTACCTCTCAGAGGTTGAGCGCCAACTCTCAGACATTTCCTTCTACCTCCCCCTGGACCGTGACCCCACCACTGAACATCAAGCCATTGTTTCCAGGACTGTCACTGACCTCATCTCCTCTGGAGATCTTCGTTCCACAGCTTCCAACCTGATAGTCTCCCAACCTCAGTCAGCCCGCTTCGACCTCCTGCCCAAAATTCACAAACAGGACTGTCCTGGTAGACTGATCGTGTCAGCCTGTTCCTGTCCAACGGAACTCATTTCTTCCTCTCTTGACTCCGTTCTCTCTCCCCTTGTCCAGTGTCTTCCCACCTACATCGCGCTTACTCTGATGTCCTACATCATATCAACAATTTCCAGTTCCCTGGCACCAACTGCCTCCTCTTCACCATGGACGTCCAATCCCTCTACACCTCGATCCCCCACCGGGATGGTCTGAGGGCTCTCCGCTTCTTCCTCGAACAGAGGCCCAAACAATTCCCACCACCACCCTCCTCTGTCTGGCTGAACTTGTTCTCTCACTGAACAATTTCTCCTTAAACTTGTTTTACTTCCTCCAAATAAAAGGTGTGGCTCTGGGTACCTGCATGGGCCCTAGTTATGCCTGTATCTTTATGGGGTATGTGGAATATTCCTTGTTCCAGTCTGACTCAGGCCCCATCTCACAGCTCTTTCAGTACATTGATGACTGTTGCGGTGCTGCTTCATGCTCTCATCTGGACCTGGAAAAATGTATTGATTTTGCTTCCAATTTCCACCTCACTCTCACCTTCATATTGACCATCTCCGACACTTCCCTTCCCTTCCTTGACCTCCCTGTCTCCATTTCTGGTGATAGGCTGTCTACCAATATTCATTATAAGCCCACCGACTCCCACAACTACCCCGCATACAGCTCCTCACACCCCGCTTCCTGTAATGACTCCATCCCATTCTCTCAGTTCCTTTGTCTCCGTTGCATCTGTTCCAATGATGCCACTTTCCAGTACGGCGCTTCTGACATGTCTTCCTTTTTCTTTAACCGAGTTTTCCCCCACAATGTGGTTGACAGAGCCCTCAACCGTGTCCGACCCATCTCCTGCACCTCTGCCCTCACACCTTCCTCTCCCTCCCAGAAACATGATAGGTCCCGCTTATCCTCACTTATCATCCCACCGCCTCCGCATTCAAAGGATCATCCTCCGCCATTTCCGCCAACTCCAGCATGATGCCATCACCAAACACATCTACCCCTCACCCCAATCAGCATTCCATAGGGACCATTCCTCCGTGACACCCTGCTCCACTCCTCCATCACCCCCAATGCCTCATCCCCCTCCCACGGCACCTTCCCATACAATCGCAGAAGGTGCAACGCCTGCAACACCTGCCCCTCCTCCCTCCTCACCATCCAAGGCCCCAAACCTTCCTTTCCGGTAAAGCACTTCCTTCAATTTGGTCTATTGCATTCGTTTCTTCCAGTGCGGCCTCCTCTACCTTAAAGAGATTAAACGCAGACTGGGTGACTGCTTTGCGGAACAACTTTGGTCTGTTCGTAAGCATGACCCAGATCTTCCTGTCACTTGCTCTTTCAGCACACCACCCTGCTCTCATGCCCACATATCCGTCCTTGGCCTGCTGTAATGTTCCAGTGAAGCCCAACACAAACTGGAGGAACAGCACCTCATCTTCCGATTAGGCACTTTACAGCCTTCCGGACTTAACATTGAGTTCAACAACTTCAGATCATGAACTTTCTCCTCCATCCTCACCCCTTTTTAAATCCAATTTTTATTTATTTATTTTTAAACATTTTATTCTATTCTTTTATTTATTTGTTCGTTTTTTTACCCTTTTTGCCCAGCCCTCCCCCCTCAGGACCACCTGTTACTTGTTTTCACGTTTTCCTTTTACTGACCCTTGTTCTGCTATTAGTACTTTCCGAGAGCTTATCTTTACGCCACAATGAACACCTTCTTTACTGTTTACCACTAGCATTAACACTCCCTTTGTTTTGTGTCCATGACAACTTTGTCAATCTCTCCTTAGCTGTCACCTACCTTTGACCTTCTATCTTATGTCACCTGCTCTACCCCCTCTTAAGCAGTATAAAATCCATCATGTTTCTACTTCTTTTTAGCTCTGACGAAGAGCCATACAGACTTGACATAGTGGGCAGAATTTTGCCCTTGATGCATTTTGAGTGGGCGGGCCAATTAAGGCTCGCCCAGCGGCCTGCCTGACAGGAAGCACTATGCGATTCCTGTGCGGGGGCTGGGGGGGCGGAGGGATTCCCCATCTGTCAAAGTGTGCTCTTTTGCGCATGCGTGCGAAAGAGTGCACTGCTCCCTGAGACAAAGTCCTGTCTCAGGGAGATCACTGACAGTCCAAAAAACTTTAAAAATAGAAAAATTAAAAAATTATTAATATGTCCCCCTCATGTGACAACGTCACATGAGATGGGACATGTTAATAAGAAACACATTAACTTTATGATACATTTTTAAAACGGGCATCAAACCTCATCCCGCCAGTGGATGAAATTTCATGTATTATCAGGAGCCCGCTGGGGCTCCTGGCCTGCCCACCAGCCTTCAGGTTGGACGGGCAGGGTCTTTAACAATCTTAGTTATCTTGTCAATGGCCAATTAAGGCCATTGACAGGTCAGAGGGCTGTCTGCCCGCCTTCCTAAAAATTTAAAGGCACCGGGATGACATCGGGAGTTCCTCCTGACATCATCCCGCGTCATTTTCCCGTCGGCGAGTGGGCCCCACCCCCAAATCACCGATGAGAAGATCCTGGCCATTAACTCTGTTTCTCTCTCTACAGATGCTGCCACACCTGCTGAGGTTTGCCTGTATTTCCTGCTTTTATTTCAAAATCAATCTCCTGTTGATTTATATCCCAGAATATATAAATGGTCTGAGATGAAAAGGACATGGACTTTGGGTGCAAGTCATAGCTTTTTCCCTTCCAGAATACACGGGCAAAAATCATTTAAAAAGCTGCTGTGCTGGTGTGTGACTGTGCGTGACAGTAAGCAACCACCTCCACCTCTCAAACCTCCCATGCAGCTTGCAGGTGAAGGATCTCTCTCTCTCTGTTGCTGGAGGTAAAACTCAGCAGAAGCCACAATCTAAAGGAAATATGACAGCCTTTCAGCTACCCTGCAGAACTAAGTATCTTCAAAATAACTGCAAAACTGTCAAAGTCAGCTCTACCGCAATCACCCAACTTAACGGCTGCAACATACCACCATCTATGTCTCACTGACAAGCCAAAGACTGATTCGTATATTTTTAAAAACTTTTATTTGGACTCTTAACTTCTCATTCCTCATCTGTGTACATGTATGTTGCATTTTTTAAAATTATTTTTCTTGTATTTTAGTAATTAATAAATTTATTCTTTCTTTGACTCAAGAAAGCTGGTTAAATTGGCTCCTTCTAAAAAGTAAATACTTTTGAACTGGGAAAAAATATCCACAGAGGAAGGGAACACTTTTAAAGTAACCTTGTTATGACCAACTGATGGGTTGAATAATGAAGTGGAGACAGTTCATTCCTCCTCACCCGGAAGCATAACAAAATTGGGGTCCCATTCGAGAAGTTAACAAATTGGGGGACCTCACCCAGGGACTGGTCGTAACACAGCCAACAAACTACTTAAAAGTGCACTCGCTATCGTAATGTAAAAAAAAATGAAGAAAGTGAAATTAAAATATTTTCGTTCAAGGGATTTCCTATCCAAATACCACTAAAGTTAAAAAAAAAAAGAGCTGTCAATGTTAGGAAATGTTACTCATAATAAAAAAAAGACTGGCATTTAATTAATTCCTTTATAATATCACTTAGAAAGGTTTCAAAGTAATTCACAGCCAATGCATTTACAATCAGCTGCAGTGAGTGTTGCGTAGGCAAATAAGAGTGAAACAGATTGCAAATCCATTTAAGTGTATGGAGACCGTTACTATTAAGAGTGACATATATCAAAGTAAGTAATTCACTGGAATCAACAATGTATGTTTGCTACACCTAATGAAGGACAAAGGCCTGGATTTTGCAGTCAGCAGTAAGCAGCCTGTGCTGCTCATTCATTACACATCCACTTGCCCAGCGACCCATTATTGCACTGAAACCCACTGTGATTAGAAATCCACTTTGGTGTAGCATCGCTCTATGATGGACCTGGACTGTGTAAACAGGGTAATCAACCATCTCATTAACCAATCAGATTGAAGAATCCTATGGCACTCAGAGTCTGAACCAGAAGTGTAAGTTTGAATTGTTAATGCAAAGTCAAATTATGTATGGAAAGTGAAATAGAGGGAAAGAAAGAAAGATGGGAAGGCAAGAGAGTGTGATAAAAGAAACAGAAAGAAATAATAATTGAAATTTGAAGGAATGAGATTCCACAATTGTAAATGTTAATTTTCAGGGCCAGAGGAGTTGTTTAGCCTCGACTTTTCACACCATAAAAAAATCACTTACACTGGAATGGACCAGCCTTAACTTTTTCTGCATGTCTGGGTAAGTACCACAATTTCAGGCCCTTCCATTTATTTCAATGCAGAATCCCTCAGCGAGATACTGGTGTAGTAAAGCTTATGGAGGAGCAAGGCAACTTAGGCAGCAACTTCCTGATTTCTGCATTTAACTGCATGTGCAGTTATCAGAAATTATTTTTCAGTTTTACTCTCCAATAACAGTAAGCAGTGTTAGTCTCACCATAATTCTTACTGCAAAATCCAAGCCAAAGTCTTTGCAGGACCATAATTACAGGTTTCAATCCAGTTATTCTAACTCATTTCAGTGCTGGAATTCTTATTTTTGTGAAAACTGAGAGTAAAGAACCGACGACAGAAGAAAAATTCCCCTTAATACAAGACAAGGAATTGGAAGCCTTACAGGTTTGGCAAATGGACAAAAGTATATCTTAGCAGCTTGTTAGGTAAATTTTGAGTGTAAAACATAGAACTTTTAAAATATATAGCTCCTGAATTTCTTCAGGAGGCAATGAAGGCAGTTATACCAGGATGATGCCTCGCTGGTGCCTTCCAGTGCTAATCCCAAGTCACGAAGTGGGTACCTTGTTTATATGAGGAGGAGGGGCAAGCATCATTAACAGCCATGTTGATGCTCATCTGCTCCATGTGGCTAGAAAATCCAATGTCCACCCTCCATTATGGCAGGGTGAGATTTGCCTGGCACTGCCAGCCCCAATCGCAGTCATTTTCCTCCATGTATATGGGTGCCAATCTGAAATTTAAAAACAGGAGCCCCCTTTTCCTTAGGGTCTGCTTCGCTGGGCTCAACCTCATCTATTTACCCACAAGGAAGGTAGACTAGCAGCACAGACCTCCCAGCCAATGTAGAACCCACCCAATGGATTAGGAATTGGCTGGATTCTGTAATGACTGGCCAATCCAATCTGTTGCCCAGATATTGAAGATAAAATTTCTCTCTTTCTCAATGGTCACCAGGCTCCCCCTTTAGATAGGAGTGAATCAGCCAACAACTGCTCTATTTAATGGTGTTACCATACACTGAAAATCACAGTATTCTTAGTACATCTTGTTTGGAACCAAAATGTACAACATTTCACTCAGAATCTGACTGGTACAGGCTAAAACTACCGAACTACTTCTACTGAACAATTTACAAGAGCAGAAATATTAGATTAAAAAAGTAAGAAACTCAATAAATAATTGTACATAAAAAATCCTGAAACAAACTACTGGGAATTGACTTAAAAGGTTAATTGAAGTTTTCTTTCAGTAAAGACAGTTTAGCAAACAGTCATTTCATTTTCTGCCTCCTGCAGAATATTGTGATATTTATCCCCTTTCATCAGGGGGTTTGGCTAGCTGTATTCTGACTAGATTCCCAGAGGCATTCTTGTTATTACAAAAGCTTACAATTATTTTCACCTTACGAGATGTAGCAGTGAAACTTTCCTTTAAAAAATTGTTCCTTGACTTTAGTGCCACTGTTTTTGAACCAAAAATCTGGCGAAATTACCTCTTCCTAACAGAAGCATACATCAGCTCTCCGACGTTTCCCCCTGCCTCCCCCTGGACCATAGCCCCACCACCGAGCATGAAGCCATTGTTTTCAGAACAGTCAATGACATTCTCTCCTACTGTGATCTTCTCTCCACAGCTTCCCACCTCAAAGTTTCCCAACCCCATACAGCTCAATTCTGCCTCCTTTCCCAGATTGATAAAGAGGGCTACCCTGGTAGAACTATTGTTTCAACCTGTTCCTGCCCAGCTGAACTGATTTCTTTCTCCCATGACTCTATTTTTTCTCCTCTTCTCCAGTCTCTCCCCACCTACATTTGTGACTCTTCTGAGGCCCTCCATCACTTTAAAAGTTTCCAATTTCATGGACATAACTGTCTCCTCTTTACCATAGATGTTCAAACTCTCTACACCTTTATCCCTCACAGGATAGTCTGAGGGCTCTCCACTTCTTCCTTGAATGGAGGCCCAACCAGTTTCCATCGACCACTCCCCTCCTCTGCCTGCCTGAACTTGTTTTCTCATTGAACTATTTCTCCTTTAAATCATCTCATTTTCTCCGAATAAAAGGTGTTGCCATGGATTTATGAAAGGGAAATTATGTTTAACATGTCAGTTAGAGTATTTTGAGGGTGAAACTAGCAGAATAGATAAGGGGGAGCTGGTGGATGTGGTATATTTAGATTTTCAGAAAGCTTTTGATAAGGTCCCACACAACAGGTTAGCAAACAAAATTAGAGCACATGGGATTGGAGGTAATATACTGACATGGATTGAGAATTGGTGGACAGACAGAAGACAAAGGGTTGGAATGAATGGGTCATTTTCAGGTTGGCAGGCTGAGACAAGTGAGGTATGGCAAGGATCAATGTTTGGGCCCCAGCTCTTTGCAATCTACATCAATGATTTTGATGTGGAGATTAAATACAATATATCTAAGTTTTCAGTTGACACAAAACTAAATGGAAGCATGAGTTGTGAGGAGGATGCAAAGATGCTTCAAAGGGATTTGAAGAGGCTAAGCAAGTGGGCAAAAAATTGGCAGATGGAATAAAATGAGGAGAAGTGTGAGGTTATCCATTTTGGTAGGAAAAACATAATAGATAGCATGGGCATGGTGGGCTGAAGGGCCTGTTTCTGTGTTGTATAACTCTATGACTCTAAATACAGAGTCTTTCTTAAATGGTAAGAGGCTGGGAAGTGTTGAACTTCAATGCAATTTAGGTGTCCTTGTTCATTAGTCACTGAAAGCTAACATGAAGATACAGCAAGCAATTAAGAACACAAATGGTATGTTGGCCTTTATTACAAGAGGATTTGAGTATAGCAGTAAAGAAGTCTTACCACAAAGATGTAGAGCCTTGGTGAGACCGCACCTGGAGTATTGTGTACAGTTTTGTTCTCCTTAATCAAGGAAAGGTATACTTGCCATAGAAGGAGTGCAACAAAGGTTCACTAAATTAATCCCTGGGATGGAGGGATCATACTATGAGGAAAGATTAATTATACTGGGCCTTTATTCTCTGAAGAAGAGTCACATGGACTCAAAATATTAACTCTGTTTTTTTTCTCTCCACAGATGCTGTTAGACCTGCTGAGTTTTTCCAGCATTTTCTGTTTTTGCTTTATGCTCTGGAATTCAGAGCATTGTGTGGTGACCCCATTCAAACATTCAAAATCCTTACAGGCCTCGATAGGGAAGGTGCAGGAAGGATGTTTCCCTTGGCTGAGGGGTCTAGAACTAGAGGTCACAGGCTCAGAATATGTGGCAGGCCATTTAGGACTAAGGTGGAGGAATTTCTTCACTTTGTGAGTGGTGAATGTAACCCAGAGGGCTATGGAGGCTTAGTCATTGAGTATGTTCAAGACTGAGATCAATAGATTTCCAAATATTAAAAACATCAAGGGACATGGGGTTAGTGCAGGAAAATGGTGTATAAGTAAAAAATTAACCACGATCTCATTGAATGACGGAGAAAGCTCAAAGGGCTGAATGGCCTACTCCTCCTCCTATTTCTCATGTTCTTATGTACCTGCATGGGTCCTAGCTGAGCCTGCCTTTTTGTAGGATATGATGAACATTTCTTGTTCAACTCCTTTTCGAGCCCCCACCCTCAAGCGTTTTTCCAGTAATCAATGACTGTATTGGTGCCATGTCCTGCTCTCACCCTGAATTGGAAAACTTCAACTTTGCTTCCAATTCCACCCTTCTCTCAGTTTCTCATGGTCCACCTCCGACTCTTCGCTTCCCTTCCTTGATTTCTCCATTTCTAGTGATAGGCTATCAACTATAAACATTACAAGCCCACAGACTCCCACAGCTACCTTGATTACACTTCCTTGCACCCTACAAGTTGTAAGGACTCCATCCCATTCTCCCAGTTCCTCCACCTCCATCATCTCTGTTCTGATGATGCAATTTTCCACACCAATGTCTCAACCAAGGATTCTCCCCACCATGGTTGACAGGGCCCTCAACTGTGCCCACCATACTTCCTACACTTCTGCTCTCACCCATTCCCCTCCTTCCCAGAAGGGGAAGGAGGAATAGGCCATTCACCCCTTCCCCTCCTTGCCTTTCTCCTCACTTTCCACTCCACCAGTCCCAATATTCAATTGATCATTTTCCGCCATTTCCTTCAACCCCTGTGTAATATCACCACCAAACACATTGTCCCCTCCCCTTTCAGCGTTCCAATGTGTCTGTTCTATCCGCGACAATGTGGTTCATTCCTTAGTCACCCTTAACACCCATCCCTTTCCCAAAATATTTTGCCATGCAAATGCAGGAGATGTAACACTTGTCTTTTTACTTCCTTTCTTCTCACCCTCCAAGGCCCTACACACTCCTTCCAGGTGAAGCAACAATTTATATGTACTTCTTACAATTTAGTCTACTGTACTTGCTGCACACAATGTGGTCTCCTCTACATTGGGGAGACCAAGTAAATATTGGATGAACATTTTGCAGTATACCTCCCTTTTGTCTGCAAGCATGACCCTGAGCTTCCTGTAGTGTGTCATTTTAATTCTCCCCCTTATTCTCACATTGACATCTCTGTCCTTTGCTGGCTTTGACTAGGCACTTCATAGCCTTTCGGACTTAATATTGAGTTCAACAATTTCAGATCATAAACACTGCCCCCCATTTAGTTTCCTTTTCTTTCCATGTTTCACTTTTTCTTATATTTTCACTTTCAGAGTGTAGCACATCTGTTCTCGGCACATTTTCTTCGTTTCCTTTCTAACCCCTTCTCCATCCCTTTGGCCCTGTCAGACTAACTCTTCTGCCATTTAATCTCTCTTGTCTTTCACCCTATCACAGAACATCCTTTTGTCCTTGTCCCATCTAATTTGTTCATCAAGGCCCTTGAGAGTGGCATCAAGGAGCCCTAGCAAAACTGGAGTCAATGGGAATCGGGGGGATCTCTCCTCTGGTTGGAGTCATACCGAGCACAAAGGAAGATGGTTATGGTTGTTGGAGGTCAATCATCTCAGCCCTAGGACATCACTGCAGGAGTTCCTCAGCATAGTGTCCTCAGCCCAACCATCTTCAGCTGCTTCATCAATGACCTTCCTTCCATCATAAGGTCAGAAGTGGGGATGTTCATTGATGATTGCAAGATGTTCAGCACCATTCGCGACTCCTCAGATACTGAAACAGTCCATGTCTAAATGTAGCAAAAGCTGGACAATGCCCAGGCTTGGGCTGACTAGTGGCAAGTAATATTTGCACCACATTTGCACCAGGCAATGACCATGTCCAACAAGCTGGAATCTAACCATCGCCCTTGATGTTCAGTGTCATTACCGTCACTGAATCCCCCATTACCAACGTCTTGGGGGTCACCGTTGACCAGAAACTGAACTGGACTAGCCACATAAATACTGTGGCTATAAAAGCAGGCCAGAGGGTAGGAATCCTGCAGCAAGTAACTCACCTCCTGACTCCCCAAACCCTGTCCATTATCTGCCAGGCACAATTCAGGAGTGTGATGGAATATTGTCCACTTGCCTGGATGAGTGCAGCTCCCACAACACTCACGAAGCTGGAGACTTTCTAGGACCAAGCAGTCCCACTTGATTGGCACCCCAGCCACAAACATCCACCCCCTTCAGCACCGATGCATAGTAGCAGCAGTGTGTACCATTACAAGATGCACTGCAGAAGCTCACCATGGCTCCTTAGACAGCATCTTCCAAACCCACAACCACTACCATCTAGAAGGACAAGGGCAGCAGACATATGAGAACACCACCACCATGAAGTTTCCCTCCAAGCCACTCCCCATCCTGACTTGGAAATATATCACTGTTCTTGGGTCAAAATCCTGGAACTCCCTTCCTAACAGCATTGTGGGTGTACCTACACCACATGCTCTGCAGCATTTCAAGAAGGCAGCTCACCACCACCTTCTCAAGGGCAATAAGGGATGGGCAATAGATGCTGGCCTAACTAGCGTTGCCCACATCCCATAAATGAATTTAAAAAATCTAATATTTCCCAGTTCTGATAAAAGGTCATGATCTGAAATGTTAACTCTGTTCCTCCCTCCACACATGCTGCCTGATCTACTCAGTATTTCCAGCACCTTCTGGGCAGGATTTTACGGCCCCATTTCGGCAGGGACGGGGCCGTAAAATGCGGTGAGACATTCTAAACCCCATTGGCTTCGGCGGGAACGTAAAATCCTGCTGCCAAAAAATTTTGCCCTCTGTTTTTATTTCAGATTTCCAGCATCTGCAGTATTCTGCTTTTCGACGTGACATTATAGTTCACCGGGGCCAATCATCTCCATTACCAGCAACCAATATTAGGCTGATATCCTGTTAACCAAATCATTCAAAGTGTCTCATAACAGGAGAAGGTCATATCTTGAGGAACATCTGGTGATCACTCAATTTGTACAGATCAATTTACATGTCTAACCAGACTTATTAATCCCCAGCCCGGGGGTTTCCTGTGATTGAGGATTGATTCCCTGGCTACTGCTCTGATAACCTGGCAGAAGAATTTACAAGCCCCTGTGCCTGCTGATCACCGCCAACCTGCTGATTGCCACCTGCCTGCTGTTCGCCACCTGCCTGCTGATCACCGCCAACCTGCTGATCACCACCTGCCTGCTGATCGCCACCTGCCTGCTGATCACCACCTGCCTGCTGATCGCCACCTGCCTGCTGATCACCACCTGCCTGCACTTCACCACCTGCCTGCTGATCACCGCCAACCTGCTGATCACCACCTGCCTGCTGATCGCCACCTGCCTGCTGATCACCACCTGCCTGCTGATCACCGCCAACCTGCTGATCACCATCTGCCTGCTGATCGCCACCTGCCTGCTGATCGCTGCTTGCCTGCTGGTCACGACCAGCCTACAGATCACTGCCACCTCTCTGCTGATCACCGCCACACTGTGTCTTCTTTCCTGAGTACTTCGGGACATGTTGCAGCTGTTCCCACAGCCAGGCCACACATGCACACGCAGCCATTCTGCTGACACCAAAGAGCGGTTTCAGTGCTGCAGGGAATTGTGGGTGTCCAGCACCACCATTGTAGCATCCTTGTTTTGGTATTAGAAAGTACTTCAGAGACCAGGACAGAGTTCAGTTGGCTAGGGGAAGAAACACTAGCTGCAGTTAAAAGATGATTAACATTTCTACCTGGCTGAAAATCAAGGACTCACTTTATCTCCAACATTCCTCCTCACCAACCACATACACTCTAAATAGTCCAAAAGTCACAACACTCTCTCACAATTCTTGCATTATCTATATTGCCATCCCTCGCCACCATAACCTGACATGTCCGTGATTCTATGAATTTGCTCCCTACGGTCCTCCACCAATGCCAACAGCTCTGATACACTTCCAGATTGGATCTAACAAAAAGCTCTCTATCTCATCATTGGCCTCCCTTCTCCATTATGTCCCTCTGAATTCCATGTGGTTGAATTCCAAATACATCTAGTCACTCTTCCTCCTGCTTGCATCCTCCAAAGTCTTGTCTCCAGGTCTCCCACTAACTAATCTTTTTCCAGGTCCTCATTATTTTAGCAGTTCACAGTTGCGGTTTCCACGCTGTGCACTTTCTTTGCCTATTCTCAGGTGACCATCTTATTTTCAGAACTCTAAACCATTAAATATAGGGAACCCACTACTTGCAATATAATTTGCAAATGGCGGGCAAGTATCATGTGATCTAAACTCCAGGGTGTCTAGACTTCAGTTTTTTTCTCAATATACTATTAAGGGCAAGGTGACAGGAAATGTGGAATATGTTAATGGTTACCCTTGTCTTCTTGACAGCCTTCACCATTAGATGAGACTTCTACAAAACAAGGAGACGCTTGCTGGACTGATAAACTCAATCCCCTACAAAAGAAATTGGTGTAAGTAAAAGAAATCTACAGCATAGTGTCATGGACAGAATGTATGTGCTTTCTCACTGCCCATAAACAGTATGTTTTGTATGAGAAGAGGTGTGCCTTTTCTTACTCATGGTATGTGTGTTCCAATTAAATAATTCAGCAGCAAGTTTTAGCGAGTTTAAAAATCAAAAAGATAATTCATTCTTACACAATGTGAATCATCACACATTTACTCACCCATATACACACATGCACACACACACACACACAAACACACACACAAAGATTGGAAACAGGTAAAGATAGTGCACTTTTACATATTATGGTTAATTCAGTCGCTGATGTATGATCTAAAGTCTTCCATGTGGAAGCCCTGTGCTTTCTTGAATACGTTCAATTATTTAAAGTTGAAGTAAGGGTCTTGTAAAACAAAGGTTCAGAGCAGGTTGACAGGTTTCTTGTAGTCAAATATCTAGAAGTTTGGTTTTAGGTGAACTTTGAAACTGGAACAGGTTAAGTACTTTGTCTGCTTGATGACGTGTAGCTAGTTTCAGAATCTGATTCTTAAACTGGATGACGACTGGCTAATGGTTTGATGATCTGCTGTGTCCTGGAGTATTAAGGGTGCAGTCCCCAAAACTAGTTTTAACCACGTGACTGTTGGGTTAACACTTCTGAGGCCCACCCAGTCTGGTTTGGATGGGGAGGCCATTGTGATACAATGCTCACTCACCTATCTCTATATTTAATTAGGTATTCATCGGAGACTTGATACTGTCTGTAGTCCAAATGCCAAAAGTCACCTGATTTGCAACACCCATCTTAATAGATTGTTTGAGCCCAATTTTTAAAAGTATTGACTGAAAGTTCATAATATAACATTCCTGTACCAAACATGACAATGGGTTGAATGCTGTAATACAAAGTATTTGCAGTTAACCATTGACAGGGCCTAAGTAGAAATAAACCATTAATTCAAAGGGCTTATTTACTTTGTATAAAAACTGTTTTTTTTATTCATTCATGGGCCGTGGGTGCCACTGTTATTGACCATCCCTAATTGTCCTTGAGAAGATGGAGATGAGTCACCTTCTTGAATGACTGCAGGCAATGTTGCATATATATCCCCACAGCGCTGTTAGCTAGGGAGTTCCAAGGTTTTGACACAGTGACGATGAAGAAGCTGCAAGATATTTTCCAGCCAGGATGCTGTGTGACTTGAAAGGTAACTTGCATGCATTGGTCTTCCCATGCACATGCTGCCTAGGCTGTAGAGTTCATGGGTTTGGAAAATGGTGTCTAAGAAGCCTTGATGAGTTGCTACAATCCATCTTGAAGATGGTACCTGTTATTTTATCACTGCTGCTCAGACTGGTGTGCGGTGATGTCTCAATTATGAGATCTTGAGATATATATGTTTAAACATGAACCATTTACTGTTAAAAGTGCCGAGTGGATGATCCATCTCAGCATCCTCTGGAAGTCCCCAGCATCACAAATGCCAGTCTTCAGCCAATTCGTTTGACTCCATGTGATATCAAGAAATGGCTGAAGGCACTGGGTGCTGTAAAGGCTATGGACCTTGACAATATACTGCCAATAGTACTGAGGACATCTGCTCCAGAACTTGCCATGCCCCTAGCCAAGCTGTTCCAGTACAGCTACAACACTGTCATCTACCCGGCAACGTGGAGATTTGCCCAGGTACGTCCTGTACATAAAAAGCAGGACAAATCCAACCCAGCCAATTACCACCCCATCAGTCTACCATTGGTCATCAGTAAAATGATGGAAGGGGTCATCAATGGTGCTATCAAGCAGCACTTGCATAGCAATAATCTGCTCACTGATGCCTAGTTTGGGTTCTGCTAGAGCTACTCAGCTCCTGACCTCATTACAGCCTTGGTTCAAACGTGGAAAAAGGAGCTAAACTCTAGAGGTGAGGTGAAGATGAGTGCCCTTGATATCAAGGCAACATTTGACCAAGTGTGGCATCAAGGAGCCCCTGCAAAATGGGAGTCAATGGGAATCAGGAGGAAAGCTCTTCACTGGTTGGAGTCATAGCTAACATAAATGAGGATGGTTGTGGTTGTTGCAGGTCAATCACCTCAGTTCCAGGACATCACTGCAGAAGTTCCTCAGGGTGGTGTCCTAGGTCTAACCATCTTCAATTGTTTCATCAATGACTTTCCTTCCATCATAAGGTCAGAAGTGGGGATGTTCACTGATGATTGTATAATGTTCAGCACCATTCGTGACTCCTCAGATACTGAAACAATCCATGTCCAAATGCAGCAAGACCTGAACAATATCCAGGCTTGGGCTGACAAGTGGCAAGTACCAGTCATGCCACAAAACTGCCAGGCAATGATTGTCCCCAACAAGAGAGAATCTAACCATTGCCCCTTGACTTTCAATGGTATAAGCATCACTGAATCCCCCACTATCAACATCCTGGGGGTTACCATTGACCAGAAACTGAACTAGCCACATAAATACTGTGGCTACAAGAGCAGCCTTCAGAGGCTAGGGATCCTGACTCTCCAAATCTGTCCACCATTTACAAAGCACAAGTCAGGAATGTGATGGAATACTCTCCACTTGACTGGATGAGTGTAGCTCCCACAACACTCAAGAAGCTCAACACCATCCAGGACAAAGCAGCCCACTTGATTGGCACCACATCCACAAACATTCATTCCCTGCACCACCAACACACTGTGGCAACACTATGTACCATCTACAAGATGCACTGCAGGAACTCACTAAGTCTCCTTAGACAGCACCTTCCAAACCCACGATCACTATCAATTAGAAGGACATGGGCAACAGATACATGGGAACAGCACCACCTGGAAGTTCTTTAAAAAGAGCGCAGAGAACGGGGAGACTTCATTGAAAAAAGAGCGGAGAGAGTTCATGTGATACCAGCAGCAGAGTGACATCATGAACCACAATGTGACGGGAGTGCAGCGAAAGCAGCTGATTGGTGAGTGGGATTGGTGACTGTTTCTAGTTTCAAGTCTTTAAAGTAAAAGTAAGGTCTTGAGTTTCTGTTTAGGTCTCTAATTTTTTTTTCTCTCTTTTTCTTAAAAATAGCTTGTTAAGTATAAGTTTGATACTGGTGTAAGAAAAAATAATTACAATAAAGTGTAAAGAGCTGGGGATTCTTCAAGTGTAAAGAGCAGGGATACCAGAGTAATTAATTAATAAATTAAGTAATGTACAATAGTGATGGCAGGTGATGAGCTGCTGCTGCCAGACACCAAAGTGATCCAGAGTAAACACATTTGTAGTAAGTGTTTGCAGTTGAGTGACTTCGGATCTGAGTTAAGGAGCTGGATTCTCAGCTGCAGATATTGTGCCACATCGGGGGGTGGGGTGGGGGGGTGGGGGGGTGGGGGGGGGGGCGGTGTGGGGGTGGTGGTGTTGGGCAGGAGAAGTTACCTGGACACTTTGCTCCAGGAGGCGGTCACACCCCTCAGATTAGGTCATTCATATTTGGCCTATGATTAGGGACAGGAGGGTGTGACTGCTGGTGAGGCAGGTATGGGGACCCAGAGGATAGCATTTGAGGAGCCTCAGCCCCTGCAGCTGTCCAACAGTTACAAGGTTCTTGCAAGCTGTGTGGACGAGAATAGAGACCACAGGGAGGATGAGTAAACTGACCATGGCACCATGGTACAGGGAAGGTATTCAAGTGGGGGGAGGAAATAGGAACATAGTAGTGGTAGGGGACAGTATAATTAGAGGGCCGGATCATGTTCTCTGTAGCCATGAGCATGAATCCTGAAGGCTGTGTTGCCTGCCCAGCGCCAGGGTTAAGGACATCTCCTCAGGGCTGGAGAGGAACTTGGAGTGGGAGGGGAGCGATCCAGCTCTTGTTGGTACCAACGACATTGCAAGGACTCGAAAGGAGATTCTGTGAAAAGAATTTGAACAGTTAGGAACTAAATTAAAAAGCAGAACCTCCAAGGTAATAATCTCAGGATTACTACCTGAGCCAAGGGCAAACTGGCACAGGGTAAATAAAGTCAAGGAATTAAATGCGAGGCTCAAAGATTGGTATGTGAGGAATGGGTTTCAGTTCATGGGGCAGTGAGGTAGAAGGGAGCTGTTCCAGTGAGATAGGCTTCACTTGAACTGTGCTGGGACCAGTGTCCTGGTGAATTGAATAACTAGAACTGTAGAGAGGGCCTTAAACTAAATAGAGGAGCAGAGGGTTCTGGAGAGGGGATACGTAGACTTACAAAGCAAAAGGACATGGTGGCCTCACAGGGTAGCTATTTAGGTAATGATACCCAGAGTGTGACAGGAAGGGACAGGGTGTACAAACATAAAAAAACAGCAGCAAATAGGGTCAGAGGAGGAAAAATGGTAAAAAGGCAAAATTAAAGGCTCTTAAATGCATGTAGTATTTGGAACAAGATAAAAGAATTAATGGCACAAATAGAGGTTAATGGCTATGATCTTATAGCCATTATGGAGACATGGTTACAAGATCAAAACTGGGAGCTAAATATTCAGGAGTATATGACTCCTCGAAAGGAGAGGCAGGGGGAAAGGGTGGTGGGGTAGCTTTGTTAGTATGAGATGGAATAAGTACGATAGCAAGAAACGATCTTGGATTGGAAGATATAAAATCCATATGGGTGGAGGTAAGACATAACAAGAGGAAGATGACACCAGTGGGAGTCGTCTACAGGTCCCCTAACAGTAGCTATACTGTAGGACAGAGAATAAATCAGGAGATAATGAGGACATGTAAAAAAGGCAATGAATTAATCATGGGTGACTTTAATTTTCATGTAGATTGGGAAAGTCAAATTGGCAGAGGTAGCCACAATGAAGAATTTATAGAGTCCATTTGGGAGAGTTTCTTAGAACAATGTGTTGTGGATCCAACCAGGGATCAGGCTATTTTGGATCTGGTAATGTGTAATGAGGCAGGGTTCATAAATGATCTCTGAGTAAATGATCCCTTAGGAAACAGTGACCATAACATGGTAGAATTTAGCATTCAGTTTGAGAGTGAGAAATTTGTGTTGGAAACAACTGTGCTAAACTTAAATAAGGATAATTACAAAGGAATGAGGGCAGAGTTGGCTGGAGTGGACTGGGAAAGGAGTTTAGCAGAAAAGATGGTTGATGAACAATTGCAGACTTTTAAGAAAATAGTTCATGACCCACAACAAAGATATATCCCAGTGGGGAAGAAGGCTTCTAAGGAGGGGATAAACCAACCATGGTTAACCAAGGAAGTTAAAGATAGTATCAAATTGAAAGAAAAAACATGTAGTGTAGCAAAGATTAGTGGTACGCCAGAGGATTGGGAAAGTTTTAAATGCTAACAAAAAAAATAATAATGATGGAGAAAATAAACTGAGGGTAAACTAGCAAGTAATATAAACTGGATAGTAGGAGCTTCTTTTAATACATAAAAAGGAAGAGGGAGGCCAAAGTGAACATAGGCCCCTTAGAGAATGAGGCTGGGGAGATAATAATGGGGAACAAGGAATAGACAGAGGAGTTGAATAAATACGTTGCATCAGTCTTCACAGTAAAAGGCACTAATAGCATACCAAAAATACTAAATAATCAAGGGGCAAAAGTGGGGGAGGAAATAAATACAATAACTATCACTAGGGAAATGGTACTAGGCCAACTAATGGGGCTAAAGGCCAAAAATCCCTTGGACCTGATGGGTTGCATCCTAGGATCTTAAAAGAAATAGCTGCAGGGATAGTGGATGCACTGGTGGTAATCTCCCAATAGTTCTTATATTCTGGAAAAGTCCCAGAGGATTGGAAAACTGCCAATGTAACACCCTTATTTAAAAAGGGAGGGGGACAAAAAAAAGGTAACTGCAGGCCAGTTAGCTTAACATCCATCATTGGAAAAATGTTAGAATCTATTATAAAGAATGTAATAACAGAGCATTTAGAAATGCTTAATATAATCAAGCAGAGTCAGCATGGCTTCATAAAGGGGAAATCATGCCTGACAAATTTATTCGAATTCTTTGAGGAGGTAACAAGCAGGATAAATAAAGGGAAATCAGTAGATGTAATATATTTGGATTTCCAACAGGCGTTCGATAAGGTACCACATATAAGGCTAATTAATAAGATTAGAACCCATGGTGCTGGGAGTGGTACATTAGCCTGGATAGAGGATTGGCTAACTAATAGAAGACAGAGAGTTGGGATAAAGGGGGCATTTTCAGGATGGAACCTGTATCGAATGGAGTGCCACAGGGATCAGTGGTCAGGCCACAATTATTTACAATATATCTTAATGACTTGGCTAAGGGAAATGAATGTACTATTGCCAAGCTTGCAGATGATACAAAAATGGATGGGAAGGCAAGTGGTGAGGATAACACAAGGAGCCTATACAGGGGTATAGACAGGTTAAGTGAGTGGGCAAAAACTTGTCAGGTGGAATATAATGTCGGAAAATGTGAGGTTATGCACTTTGGCAGGAAGAATAGAGGAGCTGAATATTATTTAAATGGAGAAAGACTGCAGAAAGCTTCAGCACAGAGGGATTTGAATGTCCTCATGCATGAATCACAAAAAGCTAACATACAAGTTAAACAGGTAATAGGGAAGGCAAATGGAATATTGGCCTTTATTTCAAAGAGAATGGAGTATAAAAATAGGGAAGTCTTGCTAAAACTATACAAGGCACTAGTTAGACAACACCTAGAATACTGTGAACAGTTTTGGTCTGCTTACCTAAGGAAAGATATATTGGCATTGGAGGCAGTCCAGAGAAGATTCACTAGGTTGACCATGGATATGGAGGGATTTTCTTATGAGGAGAAGTTGAGTAGTTTGGGCCTGCACTCATTGGAGTTTAGAAGGATGAGAGGCGAACTTATTGAAACATTTAAGGTTCTTAGGGGGCTTGACAGGGAAGGTGCTGAGAGGTTGTTTACCCTTGTGGGAGAGTCTCGGACCAGAGGTCATAAACTCAAAATAAGGGGTCACCTATTTAAAACAGAGATGAGGAGGACCTTCTTCTCTTAGAGGGGAGTCAATCTGTGGAATTCTTTACCGCAGAGGGCTTTAGAAGCTGGGTCTTTAAATATATTCAAGGCTGTGATAGACAGATTTTTAATCGGTAAAGGGATTAAGGGTTATAGGGAAAAGGCCAGAAAGTGGAGTTGAGGATTATCAGAACAGCCACGATTTCATTGAATGGTGGAGCAGACTCGATGAACCTAATGGCCTACTTCTGCTCCTACATCCTATGGTCTTATGGTTCCCCTCCAAGTCATTCGCCACCCTGACTTGGAAATATATTGCTCTCCCTTCACTGTCGCTGGGTCAAAGTCCTGGAACTCCCTCCCTAACAGCACTGTGGGTGTACCTACACCACATCGACTGCAGCGGTTCAAGAAGACAGCTCACCACCACCTACTCAAGAACAATTAGGATGGGCAATAAATACTGGCCTAGCCAGTGAGGCCTGCACCCCATGAATGAATAAACTGTAACTATTTACAGATCCCAGGTTATTGTCCTGCATGGTGCTGCTCCATGCAGGCAGGCTGCTTCCAGACCGTTCTTTCTAGACTGTTCTCTCAGTCTCTTACCATGCGACTCTATACATGATACTGTGGGCAGTGCTATTCTTCAGTCCCATGTTAACCGTTGCCTGCCTGAGCACCTTTACTTTTCAATGGCATGCAGGCACATACAACACCATACAGCACACACTGCAACTACTGTGTGTTGGCGGAGGAGGGAATCAATGCTTGAAGTGATCAATGAGGTGCCAATCAAATGGCCTGCTTTGTCCTGGATGAGATTCTTGAGTGTTGTTGCAGCTGCACTCATCCAGGCAGGTGGAAAATGTTCCATCATGCTCCTGACTTGTTCTTTGTATATGGTGAAAAGTCTTTGGGGATTTTCCAGCCTCTAACCTGCTCTTGTGGACACAGTATCTTACTTGCCACTTACTCAGCCCACTTTTGAATGTTATCCAGGTCTTGCTGTTTGTGGCCAATAAGAAATAATTCTCTTTGGACAGTTTCAACCCAGTTCCTAATGGATATTGACCTATAGCACAAACTTGTCCAGATTGACTCCGAATTAATTGTTTTACTTGGGGAGCAAGTAGGATGGTCACTGCAAGATGTGAATAAATTCACACTCAGTGCAAGTAAAATACTATTTTGATATAGCAGATGAGGCATCCAAATTGGGCAGAAAAGAGGGAGTTTCCCTCAGTGAGTACCTGCCTCCGGAATTCTTGATCTTGACATTGGATTCCAAAAGTAAAACAAATTACATCCCTCACCTTGAATATGGGGAGATTAGATTAAGAATAAATGTAGTGAGATAGAAACTGGTATAAATACTGTAATACTGGGGAGAAGATGCAGAGGCATACTTGACACAATGAAATAGGATACTGAAAGAATGAAGGAGAAAGTCAGTGATGGAATGAATGAATTAGGTTTACTGCATTTGTGTGTGAGCATGCAAAGCTTTAGATATGAAGTTAGGGAATTAGAGGCAATAAATAAAATGGAGAAAATAACATTGTAGCCTTGGTGGAAAGTTAATTTTAGCCAGGGCAAGGCATTTTCAAAATCAATGGAGTAGGAATTGAGGAAGGGCGGGTTTATTAAATAAGGGCATGTAGGAGTCTAGGTTTGAATCCAGGTTTGGCTGGAATAATGTATTGTTTTGTTTGTTATCTCAAACGGTAACAACCAATTATTGAAAGTCTGAGAAATTCATTCAACCTTTGTTCAAATATGTAACTGAACGCACAGTGCTTCTAATTGTAATTCTGAGTTTTGTATAAACAAAGTAGGGAGGTAATATTTTATGCAAGAGATTGCTTTGGCACCAATACTGTGTATAATTTTCACGCTCCATTATAGAAATGATCTTATAGCCATAGAAAAGATGCAATATAAATTCAAGGGATTTGAAAAACTAGGTCTATATTCACAATATATCAGAGAAAGTTGAGGGGAAATATAATAGAGACATTCAAGACTTTGAGGTGGTACGTACAGTAAAAGAGGGATAGAGAAAAGAAAGATTTACAGGACAAAGACCACAGAGATAAGAATTATTGTTTCACATGGGTCCAGAGTCCAGAAGCAAAGTCTAATGTCGTACTCCTTCATAGAGATCAGCAGGTTGAAAACTGATGCTGTACAATTCACTTTTCCAGTAGAGTTGATTTCCACAGTGAGATAGGCACGCGGAGATGAATCAGTCTTGTAGGCGAGGGTACAGTCGAAGCAGTGCAGATGGGACCAGGTATTCAAGCTGAGCAGAGCCCCTTTTCTGTGCTGCTGCTTGTAGATGTTAAAATGGCAGACTGAGTTTTCAGGACAGCAAGGCAATATAACTGGTTCCACCAGCTCCAGGTTCACGTCACATGACTCCCACCTCTTCACAATGTCTTTGACAAAGGGTTTGTATTCCCATGACTGAGTCCCCAAGATGGTTAAATATTCCAACCATTAAGTCTTGAAAGGAAGGTTGTGGGGCCCTTTGTCCTAGCAGACGAATAGGCTCCAGTTGGCAGTCCTGGCTTATGAAATGTTAATGGCCTTTGTATAGCTCCCTTTGAATTTGATCTCTGCAGCACAGGGGGTCGTTAGTGTCCCTTCAGGGATAATGAGATGTAAGTTTCTGCGAAACTGACAGATAGCTCTACAGACAGACACAGTTTCAGCCATTTTAAAAGGTACTTGTCCAGTTTTTAAAATTTTAGAGATTAGCCATGAGGATATCTATATATATTTCATAAAAATATGTGAAGACTTAGTTCCCTGACAGTACTTCAAAAACAATACTAGGAACAAAGGAATTTCAACTCTCAATTGTTGCTATTATAGTGCAGCTGTTTTAGTTTGAATTGAGTGAGATAGCTCCTAGCATCATTAACAATAACAATTTGCATTGATACAGCACCTTTAATGTTGTATAATGTCCCAAGACACTTAGCAGGAGCACCATCAAACAAAATTTGACACTGAGCCATATGAGGAGATATTAGGACAGATGACCAAAAGCATGGTCAAAGAGGTGCAGTAAGTTTTAAGGAGTGCCTTAAAGGAAGAGAGAGAAGTGGAGCAGCAGAGACTTTTAGGGGTGGAATTTCAAAACTGAGGGCCTGGACAGCTGAAGGCAGGATCAGTACTGCTGCAGCATGGCAAACCATGTCCAAGATGTCCAAGAGTCCAGAAAGAAAGGAGTGCAGGTATCTCAGAGGGTTATACGTCATTCTGAAAAGATTGTGGATGCTTGATAGTTTTTTGTAGGCAAGGTTAACCAGGGATATGGAATAAAAACAGGTGAAGTACATCATCCATGATCTAATCGAATAGTAGAGCAGTGCCAAGGAGATAAACAGCTCCCATCTGCCTCATTTATCCTGGCATCAAATTCAGAGACCCAAAATCAAAACTAAAATGGGAGTTGATATAAAAGTGCCCTCTGTGATGTAAATAAGACAGTTTACTTTGTTTACAGATATTTGCCTAATTTGTTTTCTTATACTATTTCCCAGTGGCTGCAGTCTTGCAATGTGTGCAGGTTTACTGTATGGTTCCAGCTTTGTACCAGTCCTCTACATTAAGAACCACGCTGAGAGAAATGAAACTGAGTTTTTTGGTGCAAGTCAGTTTGGTAAGAAATTACTTCAAGCAGGCTAAAGAGAAAAAGAAACTGTATAACTTTTTTTCCATCTTGCTATTCCAAACCAATGGAAGTACAACCGTTGCATATTGACTAATGTAACAAAAGCAATACTTTTCAAAGTCTTTGCAAATCTGAGCAGGTGAACATGTCAAGGCTGGTTATGACTGTAATGTTCAAATAAGTTAATGTGATGATCAGCCTGAGGTTTGTTGCTTTGATAATACTTTTTATAAAGGTGGTGGTACTGTATATCTGTCTCCCTCTGCTGCTTGGCTTGTGCTATAGCATAGATTTTTCCGCTGCATTGAGTCTGTTATGAGCCTAAATATCTGTCTATCTGCTGTGTGTGGATTAACAAAACCAGGTCTAACAATGGACCTTAAATAGAAGAATATGTAGCATCCCTTTCATTTTCTCTGGCCACCTCAAAAGGTGGAGAGTAGACCACAGGCCACAATTACACATATATTTGCAGGTGAAGTGTAAAAAAGCTCTAAGATTATCAAGGTACTATTCAGAACAATAGTAAAACTTACATATTCCATTGGCCTAATGCTGGAACATCAAGCTGTGACAAATAGACAATTTCTGTCTTTATTTTTTGATTATACTTTAAAAAGAGCTAGGATCGAAATGGAGGCCTTCATCCTTCACAAAGTTTCAAAATGAAAAACAGGAGTCAGGGACAGATTTTCCTTGGGATGTAGAACATCGAGGGAAATTGTACAGAATGGATCACATTTTTGTGACAGACACTTAATAAGTTTTCATTTAAATTCATGGATGGAAAATGGGGCAGGCTATGCTACGGCTGTGTGATTCCCCCCATCTCAGGTATCTTCAATATGCTCTGTGCAGGTGATACTTTATACCCAAATACAAAGGAAGAAAATAATTTCTTGCTACCGTTAGGTATCAAAATGAGATGCCTGTATTGTATCAAGAAGTCAGAACTGTCCAGTCATTATCCCTTGGTTTGACAAGGTGTTAAAATTGGCACAATTTTGATCACCTGACAGTGGCAATGAAATTATTTGAGTTTCAAAGGAAAGTATAATAATCACCTTTGTTTGTGGTGTCCAATGTTCTATTTGCTGGACCTCTTTACCTGAAGGGGGTGATTAGAGCTTTAATAAGATGCTAAAATATTTCTGAAGTGTGTCATCAGCAAAGACCTGAAGGTAAAGCGATACTGAAAATGAGATATGCTTAAATTAAGAATAAAGTTAATCACTCTCCCAAATACACAAAACTCCATTTGGTGTTGGATTGAGGGTTGACTATGGGGGGTAGATTATCCTTTTCCCGCATCTGCATCTATCAATTGCCTGGGTGCAGCAGAGTGAGGAATGTGGGAGGAATGGTGCCCCTTTGATAGTCTGTCCACTTGTTGAGGGAAAACCAGGCAATTTCCCTTCAAAGTGTCCTGCTCTGATTAGCGGTCTCCATCTATTCACTGCACTCAGGCAATTAATGTACCCAGGCACATCAAGAGGAAACTCAACTCCAATGCATTTATTAAGTCTGATGCCTAGAAGCTTCAATCAACTATTCAAAATTGCATCATGACACCAATGCAAGGTGTTATTGTAAATGTAAACAAAGAAAATGTTGGTGCATGTTATTTTAACTATTGAGTGCCCTCCAGATTGCTGGCTATTTTAAACTGTTTAATACCTCTACTAAAATAATAAATGGAGGAATACCACAAGAATTGGTTACATGCTTGTCCATTCATTTTGCCAACTGCAATTTATACCTTTGTATCTCCAAAAAGTTGTAATAGTCAAGATTGTTTCCATGTGTTACCATCCTGACTGTCCAATACCTCTTTCGCATTATGGCACCACAGCAACATATGACATTATGCCCATGGTCACTAGACACAATTTAAATATGTTGCATGAAACAACAAATGGAAAGCACGGTCAGAACAAGCACCTATGGTGTTAGACTCTAGAAAATGGGCAGGAGCTCTGACAGTTAGTGAAGGTGGGGGGCTGCTGACAGCTCAGATTGACCTTCCTGCTCTGAGATGTGAATGCATTTGGGTCCTTAGCTTTTTCTCAAGGCACATCTTTCCTACAGAAAAACAAAAAAAGAGTAAAGAGGAAACATGTGCTTATTTGATAGCGCCTGGTAACAGCCCCCTTAGCATAACTGATGTGGGAAAGTATCTGGGAATGAGAATGGAAAATCAGTCAATAACAAACATAATGTTAGATAGAAAATTGTATATATAGAAAGTGGAAGACAAATATAAACAAAGGCTGGAATTTTCCCGCTACTACCCCCACTGCCCTGTGACGGGGCCAGCGAGCTGCTGAAATCTCCATTTACAATGGCGGGTTCAGAAGATCCCACCAGCATGAGGGGCTGGAAGATTCTGGCCAAAGTGACAAAAAAGTTAGGGAGTGGCTGGGTGGGGGTGGGGTGGGGGTACAGGTGGGGGGAGGAAGAGAAAGTTTTATTTTATATTGTTGAAAAGAGAGACATGTTGCTGAATCTTTTTGTTTTGCACTCATCAAGATAATTGCAAGAATGCCAAATTTCAAACAGTCACAACAATTTATACCACAGATGAAAAAGAATGCTGACTGATTGGCAAGTCAACTCGGATTGACTGGGGTGTTGCCATGGAGAAAGTAATGGGGAATTATAGGCTCCCCGGGGTCCTGGGTATTTCAAAAAAGGCGCAAGGATTGAACATATTCCTTTTGTTTGCAGAAAACAGGTCCCTGCATTTGAATGTATGTCGCTTCTAGCTCAACTGATTATCTTAAATTAGTTGTTAGTGTAGCTCTCAGTGCACTCACGATTATTCAGCAAGTGCTGCCCAATCACAGAATGACATCTACTCTACTTACTGAGAACCCATGGAGGAACATGCTGTTTGATTCGATCAGCCAATCTTTGGGTTGTATAGCCTATATTACCAAAACTGAAATCTATACACGACATTGCTCAACTGGGTAGGCAGAACATCTTTTTGGACTGACAGCAGCATCCTATTACTGGAAAAAACCACCCACGTAACCACTGCATAGTAGCAGCATGAAATGGCTTGCCTAACCTGTTGCTCAAATTTTCAAGATACTTTGCCTTTCCAGGGTTTTCTTTCTTACTTATGTCTGTGAGCAGGACCATAGGAGATCAAACTAAAACCTCAATAATAAAAATAATCTGGAGATTGCTTTTTCTTTCAAAGTTGCTTTGGGGTATACTTTAGAACTTGTTCAATAAATTCTTGGTATTGCTGCACTGTAGGCTATGAAGTTATTACATTTTATGACCAAAGACAGAACAAGTTACGAATTTTGCACTGTTATAAATATTCTGTCAGGTTCAGCATCATGGGCCTCTCTTGTAAGCGGCCCTGTCATCCCTCTGTGATCAGGAGTTCACCATTACTGACCAAAATCCAGCTGTATAATAATGACCTGGAGGCCCTATAAAAGAAACTGTGTTTTGTGTTCTGAATACTGGAAATTTATACATGTCCCAAAAGATACCTTCCAGAACAGACTTCTAAGTACCTAAGTAGAACAGAGCCAATTCTAAAGTAATAGCCTATTTCATTTTACATGTAATGTATAAACAAAGAGAATACTGTTGACATTGATACTTAATCTAATTCAACCTCTATTGCTGTTTGTAATATCAGAAAATAATAAATCATATAAATATAACCCTTGCTATGGCCTAACTTCACTTTTACAAATTGGTAACTGACTGGTTTTAAAGCTTAACAAGAGAAGATGGGTCACTCTTTTTCCACTCTAGTGTTACAATTGGTCCCTGGGTGAGGTTCCCCAAATTTATTAACTTCCCCAACGGGACTCCAATTTTGTTATGCTCCTGGGTGAGGAAGAATGAACTGGCTCCCGTTCTTTATTCAACTTCCACGGTTAGTCGCAACAAGGTTAATTTAAAAGGGATTCCTTCCCTCGTGGATACCTTTTCCCAGTCCAAATGTATTTATTTTTTAGGAGGAACCAATTTAACCAGGCTTTCTTGAGGCAAAGGAAGAGTAAGTTTATTAGTTACTAAAATAGAAGAAAAATAATAAAACGCAACACACATACACACAGATCATAAATGAGAAGTTGAGAGTCCAATAAAAGTTTTAAAAATATACAAATCAGTCTTTGGCTTGTCTGTGAGGTGTTGGTGGCAGTACGTTGTGGTCATTAAGTTGGGTGATTCCAGTAGAGCTGACTTTGGCAGTTTCGCAGTTGGTTTGGAGACACTTGGTTCTTCAGGGTGACTGAAATGCTGTCCTATTTCCTTTAGTCGTGGCTTCTGCTGAGCCTTCAGAATCAGACAGAGGGGTTGGGGGGGGTGGGGGGGTTTATTTCGCCTGTAAGCTGCCGGGTTGAGGTGGGGGGGGGGGGCTATCTTGTTCTTCTGCTTGCTGTCACACACAGAGAACACCAGCACATACTGCTTTTTAACTGATTTTTCCCTGTATATTCTCATGAGGGGAATTAGTCATCTTGCATCCATCTCAGAACCATTTACACATTTTGAGATATAAACCAACAGAAGATGGAGTTTTGGGTGATTGCTGAGATATGCAAATCAGTTTTTTGGTCTCTGCAACCACAGGAGATTAAAGTTTAGCCTTTTGCATCTTTGCTATCTGCCTTTCAAGTGTCTCTGCTTGAAGAAAGTCATGACACATTTTTAGGTGTGACACTTCATGTTCTTTCAGGACAGTCTATCAGTATAACCCACATGGGAATTTTCCAGAAAGTGGTCACTTTACATGATCAACTATCTTTTGCTCAGTGTCCTTGCTCATATTTCTTTAAAAACACACAAGTCTTCCTTAAAAAGTTCAATATGCCCATAAGTAATTTGTGGCTGTAATCAGCTTTTCATGACACTAGACTTCTGAAGACTGTACCCTTTTGTAGCTGGGCAGAAAGCCATTAGTTTGTGCAATGATCTTTAGCCAGGTCTTTCTGCCTAGAATTTGGCTGACTGAGCTGCCACTTAAACTAGCTCCAGCCTTCCTAGTTGTGGACTTCTACAGAATATAGCACAACACTTGGCTTATACGAATGAGGCCATTCCAACGTTATATCCAATTTCATCTTTGTATGTTGTTGTGGATGAGGGACTTTATAAAACAGCTATCTTTTAAACTATTTCCTTGTAATTTAAAGTAAAAAATAATGTCCTGAAATGAAGGATGGTGTGATCATACTAATTCTGACCAGAGACAAGCCCTTGTGACCTGTAACCAGAACCTACTGAAAATCAGGTGACAAGCTTCACACCTTGACACAAAAGAGGGCCGGCTGTTTTTTTTTTCTGGAAAAAAACACACAGGCTGAGAAACCCAGAGAGGGAGACAGGAACAGCTGCTGATGTGAAAGGCAGAGGAAAAGGTTGTTTATTTTGTTAGCCACCAAGCGATTTGCAGTTGAGAACTGGTACTCAATTTGAAGAGATGGCGCTTGTAGGGATTTAGGGAACAAAGAGTTGCCTGTGAGGCCTTGCTGTTGGAAGTCAGTTCAGAATACTCAGAAGACTGAGTGGAATAATGCTCAAAGGGCACTGGAAGATTCACCCTCATGTGGCAGGGAGAAGGGAGTCTACTGAAAAGCTGTGAGGAGCTTGGAACTGGATCTTCATGACTACATATTTGCTGGGAGCATGGCATAAAGTATTTTGGTTATGTTGCACAGTTAATGGGGATGTCCCCTTTTTGTTGTCTATTAGTTGTCTATTAGTAATATTTAGTCTATGTTGATTTCAGTTGGTTTATTTCAATAAAGATGTTAAAATGTGATTTTTGTCCTGCAATTTTTCCATCAGTCACTGGGAAGTTAATCTTTTTTTAAAGTTATTGGTCTGTTTGGGGATTGTAACAAATTGGGGCTGTTGCAGGACTCCAATTCCAGAGGCTGTAAACAAACAAGGTTTCACATTTACTTTTGCTATACCAGTGAAAAGTCAACATGGCTACGTTCAATGCTCAGAGACAACCTGCCTGTTAGCATCTTAGAAGAGTTAACTAAAGTTAATTTGAAGACTGTGGCAGAGAAATTAGAAGTCAACTTGAAAGCAGGAGCTTGAAAGGCAGAGATCTTTGAAGTATTGGCTCAGCATTTGGATCTTGAGGAGGAAAAGATCAATCTCATTAGCACTCAGGTTGAGTTAGCTAGAATTCAATTAAAAATGAAACAACGTGAGTTGGAGTTGGAAAGATCAAAGCTTGAATTGGAAAGAGAGAAAGGCAAAAATCTGAATTCAAAAAAGAAAGAGATACAAAATAAAAGTTGAAGTCCAAGAAGAAAAATTAGGAAGAGACGAAGAAAAGGAAAACCTCGAATTTCTAAAAGAAAGAGAAGCAAGAAACTTTGAAATGGACAACAGGGGTGGCATGGAAACTAGAGGATGACTCAGATTTAATTCTTGTTTTTGATTAGGCAACAAATATTCACTTAGGGCAGGGTTTCTACCTCATCGGGCAGGCATGGCAGGTGGGCCCGGGAGCGAATCCGGCCGCCACCTGCGATTGGGCTGCAACCACAATCTCATGCTGGCTGGCCAATTAACGGCCAACCAGCATGAACTGTGTGCTGTAATGCTCAGCACTGCCTGGGTGGTGGGTGGGGGGGGGGGGGGGGGGGGGGGGGGGGGGGGGTGGGGAGGAGGGTGAGCATTGAAGTCAGCACATATGCGAGGGTGCGCTCAGTGAAAGCTCCCTGAAGGCACAGAGCTGCCTCAGGGAGCTGAAGGTTTTTAATATGAAAAATAAACAATTGAAAAAATAAGGAAAACATGTCCCCTTTTGTGACTCTGTCACATGAGCAGGGACATGTTAAAACTGAGTTTTAAAAGTTTTTATTTTTTTAAATCACTGGCCGAAACCTCATACCCCATGTGGATGAGGTTTTGCAAAAAATGCAAAGGCCACTTGGCCTATTTGCCTACTTGCCAACCGAATGATTGGATGGGCAGCAAAAAATTCCATTTAATTAATTGATTCAGGGCCTTAATAGGCCTCTTAATTGTCAGAAGGCATGCTGCCAGCTCTCATGCGTACCTGCCGACCAAACTAACGCGATTGTGCGCAATGACTTTGGGATGATCACCCAACGTCATCACGCACTATTTTTCTCCCTTTCAGGTCGGGCGCGCACCCACCCGACGAGGGAAAAATTCTGCCCTTAGAGGCTAAATTCAGTTGAACTGTATTTTCTGTCATTTGAGAAAATTGCTACAAGCTGCAAAGGCAAAAAGAAAGGTGGACATTTTCATGCAAAGCGTTTTCATGGGGGAGGCTTTGGTAGTGTAACTCACCTCTTTCAGACATACAGTCTGGTGCCTTTGATACAGTGAAAGTTGCTGTTCTCAATGCTTATGAGTTAATGCCAGAGGCTTTAGACAGAAATTTAGAAACTTAAGGAAGAAATGGAGTCAGACTTTTGTGGAATTTGCTAGAGAAAAGGAGATGATATTTTATAGGTGGCATAAGTCTGTCAAGATTGAACAAGCCTTGAAAACTTTAGAGAAGTGATGAAGAAATGAACTGTGAGAACGATAGTGTAGAACTTCAAAGGAACATAGACAGCTTGAGCAGACAAGTGGCAGATGAAATTTAACACAGTGAAATGTGAAGTGATTCATTTTGTTAGGAAGAACGCAGAGGGACAATATAAAATAAAGGCTACAATCCTAAAGGGGATGCAGGAGCAGAGGGACCTGGGTATTTATGTGCATAAATTATGGAATGTAGCAGGACAAGTTGTGAGCACAGTTAGTAAAGCATACGGCTTTCTCAGCTTTATTAATAGGAGCATAGAGTACAAAAGCAAGGAAGTTATGTTAAAATTGTAAAGAACACTGGTTCAGATTCAACTGGAATATTGTGTCCAATTCTGGGTGCCACACTTTAGAAAAGATGTGAAGGCATTAGACACGGAGCAGAAAAGATTCAACGGAATAGTTCCAGGGCTGAGGAACTTAAGTTACATAGTAGACTGGAGGAGTTGGGACTCTTTTCCTTCAAGAAGAGAACGTTTAGAGGAGATTTGATAGACATATTCAAATTCATGAGGGGTCTGGAGAGGGTAGGTAGAGAGAAATTGATCCCATTAGTGGTAGAAGCAAGAATGAAGGGGTACAGATTTAAAATAATTGACAAAAGAAGCAATGAGGAAAAACTCTTTCGCACAGCAAGTGTTTTGGATCTGGGGTGCACTGCCTGAGGTGTGGTGAAGGCAGGTTCAGTAGAGACATTCAGGAGGGAATTGGATTATTAACTGAAAATAAAGAATACGCAGCGCTACAGGGAGAAGACAGGGGAGTAGCACAAGGAATTGCTCCTTTGGAGTGCAATATGGAGAGAGTATGATAGGTCGAATGGCTCCTTCTGTGCCGTTTCAATTCAATTCAATTCTGTGATGCTAATGGAAGAATTTGAAAATAGTGTTTCTTTGGAAATAAGGTTCCATCTGGAAGACTATAAAACTTCTAAGATAAGAGAAGCTGTAGTGATGGCAGATGACTACAAATTATCTCGCAAGAATGTTAATAATAGGCGATTGTTTATGAACTCACACAGAAACTGGAGAGTAATCCAATTCCCTCTGGATCAAAGTGAGGAAAATGGCCCTGGGAAGAAACAGATTCTCCTCAAAGTAGTAAGAGAGACAGTCCAAAGGCTAAGGTTGATTCAAAGGTACCCGCATGGTATCTTTGCCATTAAAAAGGACATGTAAAGCAGAATGCTGGAAATTAAAAAGCACAATTGTAGCATTTGTAAGATTGCACATTGCTCCTCCAGGACTTACTGTCCCAGTGGATAAAAATGATGACAAATCTGTAGGTTCGCCAGTATTCATTACTACAGCATTCTTGCACAGGGTGCAAGAAATTATGGAAGTTTTCTGTTTCTACTTCTGCTGCTTTAGTTGTGTCAGCATCACAGGCTAATATCCATATTCCGCTAACATTTATTTGGCAATGCTATCTAAACCAGGCACTGCTGTGATGGTAGTCACAATAATGAAATCTTTTACATGCAAATAATCTGAAGATGGATTTTGAAGATTTCAGGTGATGGGGCTGTGACTATTACCTTTGACAACTTGCTCCATTGTCCTTGGGAAGGAAGTTTGTTGATACACTGTCTTGGAAACAAATGGTTTTTGTAGTTTGTGTGGATGGCTACCTCGTGTTTTGTCATTGCTGGAGGGCACCAGGTATTTGTCTGTCAATTCCCACCTGTACATTCCATATTTTATAGAACACAAGTGTCCTCATTCTTTTCTGGTGAGGTACGAAAGCTAATTGCCATTCTTAGAGATACAGAATCAGTGCAGTCACTGATGTTGGCAGATGATGGGATTTTCCCTCCAGAAAATTTGTTAAATATAAATGTACTGATAACAGGGTATTGATAGGAATTTTATATAGAGTTAATGTGAATTGTGATTTAATTAATGGTCCCGTAATTGTGGAGATTGTGCCTAATTTGACAATCGACGGGTGTACTATTTTTTTTTATTAGGAAATGACTTAGCTGGGGATAAAGTATTGGTGTCTCCAGTGGTTCTGGAACAACCTGTTGAGACTGCAGAAACTGAAGTTGTGTAAGAAAAATCGAATGATATAAAAGAATCAATGGGCAGAATTTTCTGTGCCCGCTGGCAGCGGGCGTGACAGTTGGCATAAGGAGATAATATTGCGCAATCGGTTTCATGACCATGGGAAGACAGCTCGGCGATGTTCTGCACAGCCGATATTAGGCTGAGGATCAGGATATTGTTAAAAGGCCATCCCGCCGGGCTTTTGGACCCCTGCTGGATCATCCGTCCATGTCAGTGGGAAAGCATGTCGACGTGTCTCACATCGATGTGCACATGGGCAGCATGCATTTGGCAGCCTTCACTTTGGGGGAACTGAGGTGAGTGAACAGCATCATTCTCCACAACTTGCCAGGGTCGTCTGTTGATTTGCAAGCTTCAGGGTTGCCTGGGTAAAGTGCCACCCTGCCAGGGAGGCAACTGTTGTTGGGGGTGTGTGTCTGGGGGCAACTGTTGCTGTTGGCAGGGGTGTGGAGGGGGTCAGCTGCTGCCCTGGTGTGGATCCTTTGCACAAGGAATCAAGGTGGGGGCAGGGTAGGTGAGGGGAGTGGCCATGCATTAGGGGGACCTGTATAAACTGACCATGCCTCTGCAACTGAGGCAGTTCAGGCGCATCAACAGTGATATGATTAGGATCGGGCTCCTAAACTGCCTGCTGGAGGCACTCACCCCTTGCAATCTCAGCATCATGGTTAGGGGCAGTCTCCCCCATTTCACAGGCTGACAGGGCAGCCATGCAACGTACTCAATTGTGGCCATCCAAGGGGTGACCAGCACTCTCCGGGATGCTTTAAGGGGCAATCACATAGGGCCAGGAAAGGTATATGTTCACCCATGCTAACCACATTTCTCTCTCTTTCATGCCACAGGAGGAATACATCAGGGGCTTGGATCCTGGTGAGCTAGCTGTATGCCTGATGGCTTACAGAGAGCGAACAAGATGGAGGAGAGAGCGACTGAGGCACTGGCCGTGCAAAGGCAGGAGCAGCAACCTCATGAAAAAGGGGCAGCAGGGGCTCCCACACATGCTGTCCAGGAGCAACAACAAGCTGCGGTTGGTCGGTGCCTAGCGACACCCAGGATCTATAGACACTGCCTGCCATTCCTGCAGATGACTAAGAACCAGTGTCACCAAAGACTGCGCATGTCTAGGGACCTGGTTGCTCACATCTGCCACTTACTGCAAGACTTGGCACCAAGAGGACATGGAGGGCATCCACTGCCAGTGGCTGTGAAAGTGACAGCGGTGCTCAATTTCTATTCCAGTGACTCCTTTCAGGGCTCCACAGATGACCTCTGTGGGATTTCACAATCCGCCACCCACAAATGCATTCATGAGGTCACAGATGCCAAGTTCTCCATGGCACACAACTTTGTGCATCTCGCCTGGGACTGGGACAGCCAGGATGTAAGGGCCATTGGGTTCACCTGGATCTTGGGATTCCCACAGGTACAGAGTGCAATTGACTACACCTATGTTGTGCTCAGGTCTCCATCACTGCACACAGTGGATAACATCAGCTGCAAGGAATTTTACTCACTGAATGGGCAGCTGATAAGCAACCACCAGAAATGCATCCTGCTGGTGGGCACACAGTTTCCAGGGAGTGTGTACGACGACCACATCCTCAGTCAGTCACAGATCTCTGAAGTCTTCCAGGGTCCACAGAAGCTGCAGGGATGGCTCCTCAGAGACAAGGGCTATCTGCAGAGGCCGTGACTGATGACACCTGTGAGGCAGCCTCAGGCTGCAGCAAAGCGACGGTATTATGAGGCGCCTGCTGCAACTCGCAACTTGGTGGAGCAGACCATTGGGATGCTGAAGATGAGGCTCCAGTGCCTGGACCGGCCTGGTGGAGCCCAGCAATACAGTCCACAGAGGGTGTCACTCATCATCGTTGCCTGCTGCATTCTTTACAACCTGGTGTTGCAATGGGTAGAGGAGCTGGCTGAGGAGGGGCTGGAAGAGCTGAAGCTATCCTCCAATGAGAAGGACACCGATGGGGATGAGAGTGAGGGGGTCCTCAGAGGCGACAGTGAAGGGGATGAGGCCCTAGCACTAGCCAGGCGAGGCAGGTGTGCTCGGGAAGCCCTCATAGCTGCTAGATTTCTGGAGGATGATGACAACATGCAGTGGGGTGACCCCCATAGATCCTCACATTGCATCTGTGAACGTTTGACTCCAGTCTGGCTTATGGCAGCACAAATACCCTCTGTGAGAAAACTCCTGTCATGGGGAGGCAGTGAAGGCTGTAATAGTCGCTCGGGTGCAGGAGGTTGATGATGACATGTGTGAGGACATTCCATAAATTTTCACATAGCCTCTGAGAATGTCTGACTTCTGTCTGGCCGACAGCAGCTCTCTTGTGCTCCATGATCAAGGTCATATCATAGAGACACAGTCATGAGACGTTAGAAGCATCTGATGCTGTGTCCGCCTTCAGCAGCTGGAGCACAGCATCACTGGTCACAGATGCTGGTGTGTTGGGGGCCAGCCCCACCTTAAAGGTGCTGAGAGCACACAGAGAGAATGAGAGAACTGTGGTGCCTGCTTACTACATTCTGGCAGCAATGATTAGCACTGTCGAGGTGCAGGCATCACTAATGTTTCCGGGGAGCATGAAGCCGGAACATCACTTTGGTGAGTTGGTAGCAACGAGCGGTGTGCTGGTGGCTGCCTTTTAATCATGGCGGCTAGCGTGATGCAACAGCCAGGTGATGGCAGGAGGGTGAATGAGAGCCCACCCACCATGGAAATGGTGTGTTTCCCAGGAATGTATAGATAATGTGGCGGGTTTGGGACAATATGGCATGAAAACCCGCCATCGCTATCAGCGGGTAGATTGCCATTTTGCCTGCTCGCCACCACACTTAGTGCAAATTTGGGAAAATTCCGCCCAGTATTCTTGTAACTCTGCTGTGAAAATAACTGTTTCAACTAAAGATACGCCCAAAGAGTCAGGAACTCAAACTGTTTATATTAAAAGGACATTGGAGCAACAAATTGAAAACAGAATTAATGACAGATAAAAGCAAGATAAAGACACGTAGGTAAAAAATGAACAAGGTGTGACAGAACAGATAGCAACAGTACTCAAAGCTAATGATGAAACAAAGGAAAAAATACTTTGAAACAAAGTAACACATCTGCAATGAATACTGATACAGAGAGCTACGAGGAAGGATACATGATTTCAACATAAACTAAAACTTCAAATGGGGATGCGATTGCTCTTGCTAGAAAAGAACTAGACAAGGCTTGAACTGAATGGAAAGATAAGAAGCAAAAAGAAATTAAAAAGATTTGTGAACTGGCAGAAGGGAGCATTAAACTTTTTTGGATGATCATCAACATATCCTTAACAAAGTTTTTAAAGCAGCTAAGTAGAATTTTATTTGACAGAAAAATGAGCTGCTTGCACAAAAGGATGTAGCATGTCTCCAGAAAAGAACACTGAAGGATTACATCATGGAAACAAACAAGATAACATTGACCCTGAATTTAAACAGGATAGGGTGAATTAAATTGTTATGTAGGAGAATTTGGATGTATTGCTGGTTGGGACTTTCTTTACAGGTTTGGACATTTAAAAACATTCAGATATGGAAAATAATGGAAATTAGGCATTAAACCTGCATAGTGTGGTTCAGAGTGTTTTTTAAAATGTGAAAACTCTGATAGAGATTTAATGCCTGACTTTAAAGAAGAATAAAGGAAATTGGTGAATCCAAAGGTTAACAAGTTCTCTGACAGGAAATTTCTTAATTTACATTCAGAAACTGGGAGGTTTGCCAGCAAACAGCAATATTGTTCTTAACAAGGTCAACCATACCAAACAAATTGTGAAACATTTGGGCACATCACAGATATTATGTCAAGGTCCAGATTGTGCGAAATCTAACACCAATTTTAAAATCCAACATATAGGGTGTAAAATCACAGTACAATCTTTTAACTGAGGATATGGAAATGCTGTACTTCCGATACAAACTGAAAAAGGAGATCTTATGAGCAGATTGAAAGAATGTGAAATGACGAGAAGTAAAAGAAACTCTCATTTGCAATAGAGTTGTGACTCTAAGAACTCACACAAGGGAGACTTTGGCCAGGATTTTCCCCTCGGCGATTTGGGAGCGGGGCCCACTCGCCGAGGGGAAAATGACGTGGGATGACATCGGGAGGAATCCCTGATGTCATCCTGGTCCCTTTAAATATTCACGAAGGCAGGTGGACAGTGAAATCAGCTGTACATCCGCCGACATGTCAATGGCCAATTGAGGCCATTGACAGGCTATTTAACGTTATTAAACACCCTGCCCGGCCAACCATAAGGCTGGCGGGCAGGTCAGGAGTCCCAGCAGGCTGCAAATTATTAATGAAAATTCTACCATTGGCGGGATGAAGTTTCATGTCTGTTTTTTAAAAATGTAATAAATTTTGTGTTTATTATTAGCATGTCCCAACTCATGTGACATTGTCACATGAGGGGGACATGTTAATAATTTTAATATTTATCTATTTTTAGAGTTTACTTACCCTTCCCTAAACTACCCCCCACCCCCCCACCCCCCCCCCCCCCCCCCCCCCCCCCCCCCCCCCCCCCCCCCCCCCCCCCCCCCCCCCCCGGAACAGGAAACGCATAGCGCTTCCTATCGGGCAGGCCTTAGTTGGCCCGCCCACTCAAAATGGTGGGGTTCAGCTGTCCTCCCACTGCCGAGCCAGTGGGGCCTGCCCACCAACCAAGGGCTAAATTCTGCCCTTTAAATCGTAATTGTCAGATGTTCATAGTTGTTGCAGGGTTAGTCTTTAAAAATCACAGAATAACAGAATTTTAACTGCACAAAAGGAGGCCACTCAGCCCATCATTTCTGCACCAGCTCTCCAAATGAGCATTATGACCTAGTGCCATTGCCCTGCCTTTTCCCCGTATCCCTGCACATTATTTCTATTCTAAAAATTGGGCAAGACGAAATGTTTAATGGTGAAATGTGACAAAAGGGGAAAGGATATTACCTGTACTGTAGGTAGTAACTTTTGTTAAAATTATAATAGTGTGATATTTTGCTAGTGGTGTAGAAAAATCATGACTACAGTAATGCTTTTTCTAATCACCTCTAAGGTCAATGGCAGCAGATGCATGGGAACACCACCACCTGCAAGTTCCCTTCCAAGCCACATGCCATCCTGCCTTGGAACCATATCACTGTTCCTTCACTGTCACTGGGCCAAAATCCTGGAACTCCCTTTCTGTGGGCACATGGCCCACAGCAGTTCAAGAAGGAGGCTCGCCATCAATTTCTTAGGATCAATTGTGGGTGGACAATAAATGCTGTCCTAGCCAGTGATGCCCACATCCAATGAAACAATATATTTTTAAAAATTGTTATTAATATACGTCTTAATGAGATGGTTATATTTTAAATGGTTTCCTTTTAGTTTAATGTAAAACAGAATGTTCTGAATGAGGTATGGTGTGATCGTACGAATTCTGGCCAGAGACAAGCCCATGTGATCTGTAATCACAACTAATAGAAAATCAGATGACAAGCTTTCACACCTTGACACAAAATCAGGGCCACGTTTCTTCTGGATAAAGACACACAGACTGAGGGACCCGAAGAGGGAAACAGAAACAGTTACTGCTGTGAAAGGCAGAGAAAAAGGAGGATGCTGCTGGGAACTGATTCTCTATTCAAAGAGACAGATGACTGAGTGGAATGATGTTCAAAGGACATTGGAACACTTGTCCTGGTGTGGTCGGGAGAAGGGAGCCAGCTGAAAAGCCAGGAGGAGCTTGGAACTGAATCTTTATAACTACATTAAGGAGAGATTGTGGTGTCAATGTGGTAACATCACTGTATTAGTAATGCAGAAACCCAGGCTAGTGCTCTGTGGACATTGATTCAAATCCCATCAGAGCAGCTGGTGAAATTTGAATTCAATTAATAAATCTGGAATTTAAAGCTAGTGTGAGTAATGGTGACCGTGAAACTATTGTCGATTGTCACAAAAACCTACGTGTTTCACTAATGTCCATTAGAGAATGAAATCTGCTCTCCTTACCTGGCCTGGCTCACTGGCAACTCCAAACCACAGCACTGTGGTTGACTCTTAATTGCCCTCTGAAATGGCCTAGCAAACTATTCAGTTCAAGGGAAATTATGGATGGGCAACAAATACTGGCCTTGTCAACGACTCCCACATTCCATCAAATAAAAAGAAAAAACATAAATAAAAACAAAATGCTGGAAAAAACTCAGCAGGTCAGGCAGCATCTGTGGAGCGAGAAACAGAGTTAATGTTTCAAGTCCATATCTGCTGGGACGGTGGTGTAAAATATTTTCATCATGTTAATTAATTAATTAATGGGAAAGTACCTTTTTGCTGTTTTGGTGCATTATTTGCCTATTAAGTGATATTTATTCTATGTTGATTATCATCTGTTACGTAAAAGTCTTAAAACATACAATCCTGTTGTGCAATTCTTTCCTTCGGTTGCTGAAAAATTTGTCTTTTTTTTTTTAGTTATTGGTCTCTGTGGGGATTATAACAATGGACTAACTAAGATGTCCTAGCCTAAAACTGTTGTGGTATCTGAGAACCACTACCTGGGTAGATGGTTTAGCTGGTTCTAATTTACGTTCACAGAACGTTTATTCTGAGGATGTAAATCAAAGTGAGCTGAGGGTAACTTAATAACAACACTTCAATATAAATGATCTAAAATTACCTGCGGGCCAAAGAGTGAAAAATCTCAAAACTTTGACAGTTTTTAAAAGATACAAGAATTGATTGTTGTGTGGAGATTATGTTACAAAGCTTTGCTTTTCTTAATCCAATGTGACAACATAATTAATGTCATTATTTAGATACTCACATCTAACACTGTCTTCTCTTCTATTTTAGACATGGATTATGTTTTTGCATACTGCAGTGGGATTATTCTAACCAGTACAATCTATTTTCTCATATACTGTGCAGTGAAGAAAAACAAACCAAGTGTTTATTCAACAGCAATATTACCTGGTAAGGTGAATTGATGAACAGTCACAATGTCTGTATAATGTTGCTAGCATGGTAATTCTTAGCTATTCAGGAGATTTCAACAAAATAGTTTTAATGGTCTTTATCAGTGATTGTACAATGCACCAATACTGTGGCCCCTGGGCCAACCAACAGTAACTCCCAACTACCTGCACTAAATATAAAAATACGGATTCTCTTTTTAGTTTGCTGTTCAAGGGGTATTGGTTTGACACCCTACTACTGAGCAATTAGCAGACAAGCAACTTTCTCGGTGAAGTCCACGATTGATGAAGAGTTTTTGGGTGGAGCGTGAATTTTCAGTTAGTTTGTGATCCGTTGGTTTTAATTAGTTCATGTGTTGGAATGATGGAAGACCTAGAGGACAAGATTCAAGGGCCTCGGCAAGACTAAAAACTGGAGAACTCTTTCTCCAATCTGTGATTGTGACTCTCATCAAAAATACACCAATTTTCTCCTGAGAAAAGAAAACATAAGTACTCAATCAGGAAAAGTATAAGGATAAGGATAGACTCAGATGATTGCACAGTACATGACTGTTCTTATTCAAATGTGGAAAACAAATGGATAAAGTTGAATAATGAAGGTATAAGGTAACTATCATTTTAGAACAACTTAATTACTTTCGGAAATTGTGGAGGAAGATGTAAGTTATTCCCCCGGGATAAAATGAGTGAGATGAAACCTCTGATGGGATTAATTGTAATTGTCTGTAAAGGAACCATCATACTACATTTCATTCTATGTTTTTGTAATTTTTGTGGATTATTTGACCATTTTTTTCAATGAAAAGGTTTTGGGATTGTGTCTTGTTTGCATTGCATTTTAAAACAGCAAATTTGCACAGGCTGCAAGAATTGAAAATGGGCCAATTTGTGGAATGTTACAGTTCACATGCTAATTCAAGTTGAACAATTAGGGTCAACTTTCTCATTGCAGGCCCATTAAGCTAGGATGTTCTTGATTCACTTTGAGCAAGATAGGAAATAGTACAGAACTTGAGTATTGCTGAAAAAAGAGGAATGCTGTGAAAAGCTTCGACAGTGTGTCTCTTTTTTCACCAGTAACAGGAAATATTTTATTAAACTTGCACTCCAAGGCAGGAAAGGAGAGGTAGCTGATTTTAGCAACTGATGAAGCTCTGAATGGGAAAAGAGTCAAGAGGGCCTCCCTCTGACATGGTGCACAGAGTAAAGGAACAAAAGAAACATATAATCAATCTGTCTGTGGAGGTAAAGTGGCTTACTGAGGAGAAACTTCCTCTTCTCAATTCCAGAGCCAAACAGGTCAAAAGAAGTTACTTGAGCCCACTAGGGACAGTGTGACAACTTTTTATTATTTACCTTGCTCTGAAGGGAGTTTCTTTAACTGTTGAATCAAGGTGAGATTTGATTACATTTATTAGGCTTTAGGTTTACTTTATGTAAAATAAAGAAGCTTAATGATCTGCCTCTGGCCTATAATTATCGCACCCTGTTCCAGTCTCTCTTCAGAAAGATTGAAGAAACACACTTCAGGGCACATTAAAGCCCATGATACCCAGTTCAGATCACAATGATTCTTATTACTATACCCCTGGGTTACCCTACTGTATAAATAGATATTTGGCAGCTTAGGCACACCCTTGAATGCAAGAAGCTTGGACTCCTAATGGGATGCCCAGCTCCATTGTACTTATGGGAATACTTAAAGCAGATCTAAATTTTGTGACAGCTTATTGAATACTTATGTAGCCTCATTAAATGCTAACACTAATTCAACTTACATGGAGGAGAAATATCTTACTAACCTTAAGACATTGGTTAGTTAATCAACTTTCAGATTTACATTTATGATTTAGATTCAGAGATTGAATATAATTTGACAAAGTTTGCAAATAATACAAATCAGCAGGGGCAGTTGTTTCTGAACAAAGGGCTCAGGAAATATAGAATGAATTGGGCAAAATATGTGATTGGGCAGAACAATTGCAAATAAAATTTAATATGAATAAGAATAAATCACTGCACATAGGAAAGAAATAGGGTAAAGGATGTACTCCATGAATGGTGTTGAAGAAGCAAAAGATTAAATGCAAAACTCAACATGTCCAACCAACATTGAGCAGCAATCAACAAAGCCAATAGAATCTTGAACTGTATAAACCAGCACACAAATAGTAAAGTTCTGAGCAAATTCTATTGTACTTTATTCACATCATGGGGGTAACTTTAAACTTCAACAGGGGCGAAAAACAGGCAATATCAGATTGTTTGTCCATTATACACCCTATTCTGTGTCCTTTGAAGTTGGAAAGAAATATCAGGCAGGGTGTACAGTTGCTGCGATACTGCCAGTTATTCACATGCATTAAAATTTATGGTCTTGAGCTCTGCTTCCAGTTTGGGTCACTAAGACATGAGGAGATATTCAACTACTGGAGGCAGGATAGAGAATAGCCATGAGGTGATGGCAAACTGCCCAGCAATGGCAGGAAGTCAATTAATGTCATTAAAGTGGTTATTAATGGCATTTTCCCCGGCCTTTCCAATTTTCCTAAAAGTGCATGGGACCTCTGCAGTCTACATGTTTTGCCAGCTGACAAGTGGTGAGTGTGCAAATGAAGGTCCAAATGCTTGACATCTACATGCGATCTAACCTTCATTTGCCATAAATGGAAAGCCTCAGGTCATTCATAGAGGCACAGGCCTGCTATTTCAGCAATCTCTCATGGAGACTGCTGCCATGGAGAGTGCTTGGGTTGAAGAAAAGCCTTCTAGCACTTTCATCCTCATCTCACTCACCTTGCATTGCTCCCACATATGTCCCAATCATTGTAGCTGCACATCCACTGCAGCCAGAGCGAAGGCTGCTGGCCGCCCTTCCACTGGGCGTGCTGATTGGCTTTCCCACCTCCTTTTATCACTCCCTGCCCCTTATTGAACGGATTCTCGATGATGGTTTCTTAATTGTCGGGCTCCCATAAGGTTGGAAATTATTTAGGGATTGACCATAATCTTTCAATCCTCCTTAGATAGGGTGGGGGTGGTGCCAAACGTCTGGAGAATTGCCAATGTTACACCTTTGTTCAAAAAAAGGGTTTAAGGGTAAACCCAGCAACTGTAGGCCAGTGAGTTTAACTTTGGTGATGGGAAAATTCAGGTCAAAATTAACAGTCACTTGGACAAATGTGGGTAAATTAAGGAAAGCCATAGATTTGTTAAGGGTAAATTGTGTTTAATTAACTTGCTTCAGTTTTTGATGACGTGACAGGGAGGGTTGTCGGGGCTAATACGGCTATTATGGTGTACACGGGCTTCCAAAAGAAATTTGATAAAGTGCCACATAACAGATTTGTCAACAAAGTTGAAACCCATGGAATAGTTTCAAAATTTGCGGGTGGCACAAAACATGGAAGTGTTATGAACAGTAAGGATGATAGCAATAGACCTCGAGAAGACATAGACAGACTGGTGGAATGGGCAGACAAGTGGCAGATGAAATTTAACGTAGAGGAGTGTGAAGTGATTCATTTTGATGGGAAGAATGAGGAGAGGTAGTATAAAATAAAGAGCATAATTCTAAAGGGGGTGCAGGAGTAGAGGGGTCTGAGTGTATATGTGCACAAGTCACTGAAAATGTCAGGGCAAGTTGAAAAAGGGGTTAATAAAGCATATGTGATTTTGGGCTTTATAAATTGAGGACAAAAGCAATGAAGTTATGATGAACTTTTATAAAACTGGAATATCGTGTCCAGTTCTAGGCAGCACACTTTAGGAAAGATGTGAAGACCTTAGAGAGGGTACAGAAAATATTCATGGGAGAATGGTTCCAAGGATGAGGAACTTCTGTTATATGGATAGATTGGAGAAGCTAGGATTGTTCTCCTTGGAGAAGAGAAGGTATAGAGGAAATTTGATAGAGGTGTTCAAAATCATGAGGGCAGAGTAGATAAGGAAAAACTGCTCCCATTGGGAGAAGGGTAGGACTCCAACTTAAGGTGATTGGCAAAAGAAGCAACAACAACATGCAGAAAAGATTTTTATGTGGTGCATGATTAGGATCTGGAATGCACTATGGAGGCAGATTCAATCAAGGCCTTTAAAAGAGAATTGGATAATCATTTGAAAAGAAAAACATTGCAGGGCTATTACAGGAACATGCTGGTCATTAATGCCCAATTCTCTGAATTCCCAATTTGTTGAGCAGAGTCTCCTAACATTCACAGGCAATTCTTCTGGCATTTCCTTTACAGAAACAAGCTGTCAAAATACAGATAATTAACGCTTCCCAATTTCTTTCATTCTTAGCTTTCTTTTCAGGACTCCTGTGGGGAATAGCAAACAGTGCGTGGTTCCTGGCAAACTATTTCCTTGGTGCAGTTATCACTTTTCCTCTTGTTACTGCTGTGAGTATTTCTTATATTTGTAACCGTATCAAAAATAACAGAAAACAAAATGGAAAAATCTGAATTATTGTTGAACTTGAATCGGAAAGACTTTGGGAATATGAATCAACTATTAGCTGTGCAGTGCTACCGACACTAAAATCACAAGCAGACCACAGTGCTTAGGCTTTTTTTTAAGCAATGTTGACTATAAATATAACTGCTCGCAATGCCATTGTATCCCAAGGAGACACAGAGAAATGTTTTTAGCTCCTTCTCAGGACATGGGTATTGCTGACAAGCTGCTCTGAGGAAGTGGTGGTGGATCTTCTTCCAGAGCTGCTGTTGTCCTTTGTAGCAATTTGATACAACCGAATGGCTTGCGAGGAAAGTTCAGAGAGAAACTAAGATTCAACCATGTCGGTGTGGACCGGAGTCACAAGTAGGCCTAACTGGGTAAGGACAGCAGGTTTCCTTCCCTAAAGGACATTAGTGCACCTGTTGGATTTTTACAACAATCCAAAACTTCAATGAAAGATAAAATACTTGCATTTATAAATCATCTTCCATGACCTTAGGATGCCCCAAAGTGCTTTGCAGCTAATTGGTACATTTGAAGTATAGTCATTGTGGTATGTCGGAAGCACAGTGCAGCCAACTTCTGCCCAGCAAGCTCCCACAAACAGCAATTAAATTTTCAAACTGCCCCAATGCGATTTGAACTCATATTTTAGGATTATGTGTCCAAGCCTCTGGATGACAATTCCAGGAACATAATTACTACCACACCCACACAAATCCACAACTTAACCCATGGTGTTGGGAAGAAGTATTTTAATTTACATACACATTTATTCCAAAGCATCATAACTTCCTAGCCTCATTCACTGAGGCTAGGCATAATTCGCCAGAGGTTGTGACCTACTAAACTAAGGGAGGCGATGGTGTAGTGGTATTGTCACTGGGCTAGTGACCCAGAGTGATGCTCCGGGGACCGGGGTTTGAATCCAGATGGTGGAATTTGAATTTAATAAAAATCTGGAATTAAAAGTTTAATGATGACCATGAAACCATTGTCAATTGTTGCAAAGTCCCGTTAGGTTCACTAATGTCCTTTAAGGAAGGAAATCTGCCACCTTTACCTTGATGTGACTCCAGACTCCGGACCCACTGCAATGTGGTTGACTCTTAAATGGCCTAGCAAGCCACTCAGTTGTAACAAACTACTACAAAGTCTCAACAAAGGAATTAAGCTGGACACACCACCCGGCATACACCCAAGCACTAGAAATGACAATGGCAAACTCAGCCCTGTCGACCCCGCAAAGTCCTCCTTACTAACATCTGGAGGCTAGTTACGGTTGGGAGAACTGTCTCACAGACTAGTCAAGCAGCAGCCTGACATAGTCATCCTCACAGAATCATACCTTACAGAGAATGTCCCAGACACAGCCATCACCATCCCTGGGTATGTCCTGTCCCACCGGCAGGACAGGCCCAGCAGAGGTGGTGGCACAGTGGTATACAGTCAGGAGGGAGTTGCTCTGGGAGTCCTAAACATCTACTCCAGGCCCCATGAAGTCTCATGGCATCAGGTCAAACATGAGCAAGGAAACCTCCTGCTGATAAATCAGTGCTTCTCCATGTTGAACACCACTGGGAGGAAGCACTGAGCGTGGCAAGGGCACAGAATGTACTCTGGGTGGGGGACTTCAATGTCCATCACTAAGAGTGGCTCGGTAGCACCACTACTGACTGAGCTGGCCAAGTCCGAAAGAACATAGCTGCTATACTGGGTCTGCGGCAGGTGGTGAGGGAACCAACAAGAGGGAAAAATATCCTCATCCTCACCATACTGCCTGCCACAATTGCATCTGTCCATGACAGTATTGGGAGGAGTGACTACCGCACAGTCATTGTGAAGATGAAGTCCCGCCTTCACATTGAGGATACCCTCCATCATGTTGCGTGGCACTACCACCGTGCTAAACGGGGTAGATTTTGAACAGATATAGCAACTCAAGACTGGGCATCCTGGAGGCGCTGTGGTCTATCAGCAGCAGCAGAATTGTACTCAAACACAATCTGTAACCCCATGGCTCGGCATATCCCCCACTCTACCATTACCATCAAGCCAGGGATCCAACCCTGGTTCATTGAAGAGTGCGGGAAAGCATGCCAGGAGCAGCACCAGGCATTCCTAAAAATGAGGTGTCAACCTGGTGAAGCTATAACACAGGACTACTTGCATGCCAAACAGCAGAAGCAGCAAGTGATAGACAGAGCTAAGCGATCCCATAACCAACAGATAGATCTAAGCTCTGCAGTCCTGCCACATCCAGTCGTGAATGGTGGCGGACAGTTAAACAACTCACTGGAGGAGGAGGCTCCACACATATCCCCATCCTCAATGGTGGAGGAGCCCAGCACATCAGTGCAAAAGATAAGGCTGAAGCATTTGCCACAATCTTCAGCCAGAAGTGCCAAGTGGATAATCCATCTTGGCCTCCTCTGGAGGTTCCCAATATCACAGATGCCAGTCTTCAGCCAATTCGATTCACTCCAAGTGATATCAAGAAACAGCTGAAGGCACTGGATACTGCAAAGGCTATGGGCCTTGACAATATTCTGGCAATAATACTGAAGGTTTGTGCTCCAGAACTTGCTGCGCCCCTAGCCAAGCTGTTCCAGTACAGCTACAATACTAGCATCTATCCGGCTATGTGGAAAAATTCCCCAAGTATGTCCTGTATGCACAAAGCAGGACAAATCCAACCCGGCCAATTGCTGCCCCATCGGTCTACTCTCCATCATCAATAAAATAATGGGAGGGGGCCATCAACAGTGCTGTCAAGCGGCACTTGCTTAGCAATGAGCTGCTCCCTGATGCTCAGTTTGGGTTCTGCCAGGGCCACTCAGCTTTTGGCCACATTACAGCCCTGGTTCAACATGGACAAAAGAGCTGAACTCCTGAGGTGAAGTGAGAGTGACTGCCCTTGACATCAAGGCTGCATTTGACAGTGTGTGGCATCAAGGAGCCCTAGCAAAACTGGAGTCAATGGGAATCAGCGGGAAAACTCTCCGCTGGTTGGAGTCATGCCTGGCACAAAGGAAGATAGTTGTGGTTGTTGGAGGTCAGTCATCTCAGCTCCAGGACATCACTGCAGGAGTTCCTCAGAATAGTGTCCTAGGCCCAACCATCTTCAGCTGCTTCAATGACCTTCCTTTCATCATAAGGTCAGAGTTGGGGAAGTTCGCTGATGATTGCACAATGTTCAGCATCATTCGCGACTCCTCAGATACTGAAGCAGTCCATGTCCATATGCAGCAAGAACTGGACAATATCCAGACTTGGGCTGACAAGTGGCAAGTAACATTCGTGCCACACAAGTGTCAAGCAATGACCATCTCCAACAGGAGGTAATCTAACCATCGCCCCTTGACATTCAATGGCATTACCCCCACTATCAACATCCTGGGGGTTACCATTGACCAGAAACTGAACTGGACTAGCCATATAAATACTGTGGCCAGAAAAGTAGGTCAGAGGCTAGTGACCGTGTTGTGAATAACTCACCTCCTGACTCCCTAAAGCCTTTCCACCATCTACAAGGCACAAATCAGGAGTGTGATGGAATACTCCCCACTTGCCTGGATGAGTGCAGCTCCAATAACATTCAAGAAGCTTGACACCATCTAGGACAAAGAAGCCCACTTGATTAGCACCACATCCACTCCCTCCACCTGCAATGCACAGTGGCAGCACTACAGGAATTCATCAAGGCTTCGTAGACAGCACCTTCCAAACCCATGACCACTACCATCTAGAAGGACAAGGGCAGCAGATGAATGGGAACACCACCACCTGGAAGTTCCCCTCCAAGCTACTCACCATCCTGGCTTGGAAATATATCACTGTTCCTTCATTGTCGCTGGGTCAAAATCCTTGAACTCCCTTCCTAACAGCACTGTGGGTGTACCTACACCACATGGACTGCAGCAGTTCAAGAAGGCAGCTCATCACCACCTTCTCAAGGGCAACTGGGGATGAGCAAAAAATGCTGGCCCAGTCAGTGAAGCCCACATCGTGTGAATGAATAAAAAAATCTCAGCACCTCTTAGAGTAATGGGTCCTCAACAGCCTTATTGGTGAAGTTGGATTTGTGACCTTGCTGTTGTTAAACTGATACTAAATTCAAATTCCATTTCCACAATACATTCTGCCTTCTTAATCACTGCTTTAAGGAACTCCTTAAAGGAGGAGAGAGAGAGGTGGCGAGGCTGAGTACTTTAGGGAGGGAATTCCTTAAGATTTAGACAAATGAAAGCATGAATTCCATGGTGGCAAGATGGAAATTAGGATTACCCACAATGGGCTACAGGATGACCTGTTGGCTTTCACTGAGTGTGCTCCTGACTTTCCAACCTCTGACATCCACTCATGCACTTGCAGGACAAGGTAGTCCATGACAGAAGAGAGTAGCCACATACTAAAGGGGGCTGATCAACACTCTTGAACATCAAGGTTTTCCCTCATCAATCATTGGGCTCAGGGTGAACACCAGACAATATCCCCTCTAACTTCTAATTGCTGTGAATGGGACTGCGTGTGCACACATCATTAAAGGAATGTTGTTGTATGATGCCTGTTTGTTCAACATACAGCACATTCCTGTTCGCAGGACAGATGGGTACCTATGCTCTTGAGTGATTGTTAGTGCTAGGATAATGCTCCTTCCACCTGATTCTCTTATTCACTGACCTACAGGCATAAGTTCAAATGCAATGTCATGCAATATTCTATTGTCACACAATCAAGACTCGAAGATGTATCATGCAGCCAGCATTGTAATGTTCCTCTTCACTTTCTGTGGAGATGCCAAGGGAAGCAGTGCAGGAAAATAGCTGTTCACAACACTCTGGGTAACTCAGTGCTTCTGCTCCTTCCAGAGTCCTAAAATGACTATATATTTGGTGGGAGATGGGCTGGGCCAAGCAGTTGCCACTGAAGTAGATGGGAGATGTCCAGATGCAGGGGCATCTTATGACCCCACATGCTTTGCTGGAGGAGTTCCTCAATCCTGAGCGGTTTCCATTTAGGGTCAGAAGCTAGTCCAACCACTGAGAGAGATGAAATGAACACTACCACATTCCCAGACATTGTCACTTTAATGCTGATCTTCATTTTTTATTTGAAAAATTAAATTCCTCCTTTCATTTCCTATTGCTAATAGGTTTCTTCAACAGCTTTGCTGAAGGTTTCACTATCCTGTCGCAGGATTAAACTTCCTTTATTCTGCTGTGATGAAAATCTAATTTAATCCTTGCAGTTGTGTTTTTATAGGGGTGGAACTTTTCTCTTTTCCTTCACCCTTTGGGCTCACTATCACCTCGGAGCTTTCTCCCTATGTTCAAATGTTTCTTGCTATACAAATAGCCTGGATAAAAATTGGTAAAATACTGCGTGGGTTGGACAATGAACCATTCTGGTTAAGAATGAGGTTCAAATTAACAACTCCTTTGGGTCTGAAATCAAAAACTCTTCCACTGGGGAGACCAGGACGCTCTGTTTTCTTAACAGCTACCACTCCATTTTGGATCATAGATATTGTGGCTATTCTGGATCATAGATATGATAAACTCTTACAGCAGGCAAACACAGTTTTGAAATGTTCACATTTAAAAATAACATGTTGCAAAGAAATGGAGCTGGCAGTAATTCAGAGCAGAAACCAGAACTTTGCTTTTGCGTCAAGGGCTACGACATGCATTTTTGTCCCCCCGCCCACTCCCGCCCATGCTAAGTAGTATTTTTGTTTGTTAATGAAGCAGCTTCATTGATACAGACAAGCTGTCATTTTATTTTGTCTATTGGGAAAGATGATTTGGTTTCAGGAACACTTTTGTTGTAACACTGACCTTTGATATATGCTAAAAAAACACTCAAAATAGCACTGGTGGTATTGAAGTATAGAGGTTTTAAAAAAAAACTGAAATGAATAAAAAATGATTTGTGTGTGTAAGATTTTTATTCTTTCATGGGATAAGGGCTTCACTGACTAGGCCAGCAGTTATTGCCCATCCCTAGTTGCCCTTGAGAAGGTGGGGGTGAGCTGCCTTCTTGAACCGCTGCAGTCCATGTGGCTTAGGTACACCCATAGTACTGTTAGGAAAGGAGTTCCAGGATTTTTGCCCAGCAACAGTAAAGGAACGGCGATATATTTCCAAGTTAGAATGGTGAGTGACTTGGAGGGGAACTTCCTGGTGGCGGTGTTCCCATGTGCCTGCTACCCTTTTTCTTCTAGGTGGCAGCGGTTGTGGGTTTGGAAGGTGCTGTCGAAGGAGCCTTGGCAAGTTGCTGCAGTGCAACCTGTGTATAGGAAATTATGTGAGCATACACTGTAACTTAAGGTACCAAACACAGTAGGTTTAATTGAAACATCAGGCACATCTATGTGACAAGAAGAAACTTAATGTTCAATGGCGAAAGAACATATTAACTAGCATCAGGCTCATAGAGTGAGAAAACTTTTGTAACTAATTTTTGTTTAAACAGGAACCAGACAGTCTGGAACTTGGTACAAATTATATCATCTAACTCACATGTGTCATTTTTTCAAGAGGGTTCTTTATCCACAGATACATAGTGCACAATATTGGTGTAAATGATATATTAATAAGCCCTTAAATTGAGAGATGTAGTTCAACACAACAACAACTTGCCTTTATTGCCTTTAAGACAGTAGTCTACCCGAATCTGCATCACGGGAGTGTTATCAGACATAATTTTAACACCGAGTCACATAAGGAGTCACATTAGGGCAGATGACCAAAAGGTTGATCAAAGAGACAGGTTTTAAGGAGTGCATTAAAAGGAGTAGGGAGGCAGAGAGGTGTTATATTGTTATATTATTTGAAAAACTATACGACTACATTGTTATGCACATGTATACATGTATTTCCAGAATGTCACATCACTCAATACTGCACTACAGTCAGTGTACCAAAGCAACAATATATCATTCCTCAGCCCATAGTGAGATCTAGAGAAATACACTCCATGGCCAGGATTTAATGTGGGTGATGGGTATCTTGTCTCACCGTTTGGAGAACTGGTGGGAAACCCATACCCTTCCATGGAAGACATGAAATTAAGTGGCCGTTGGGCACTTAAATGGCCAGCGACGGGCCTTCCCCTGGATTTATGGCCCTGGGGGCAGAAATCCCACCTGCAGAGAGCTGCTGGGCAATTAGAGGCCAGCAACTCATCATTGCCAGCAACACCACCAGGAGGGGTCACTTCTGCCAGTAATGCTCTAAAGATTTCACTGGAGATTGTCACTGGATCCCTGGGCACAGGTGGGTTTTGTGTAGGATGGGGGTCACAGGGAGGTGTTTGCCAGAGTGGGGGGGGCGACAGGGGGCATCGGAAACAAGGGCAGGCTTTCAGCGGCCAACCCCCTTCCAGGTGTCGGGTTCCTTGATTGAGCATTGAGTGCCTGTGCCCCACCCCATGAGGCCCCAGGCAAACTTGACAGGGTTTGTTGGCGGCCTTCAGGAGGCAGAGTTGAGCTGCGCGACTTGTGTTTAGTCCCTGAGCCACTGGCAAATTCCGGCAGACTCGGGTAATTGGTGCCAAGTAATGAGCCAAATTGACATCCCACTGCGGGTGGGCAGGTTGCATTCAACGGCCCCATCCTGTCTGTGATTTAATCGTGGGAGGTTTTCCCATCACCGACAGACTGAAGCACAGCCTCCTGTGTAATTAAATGTGCTCGACCACCCCCATGTTTACCACCACAACAGATTGGGTTAAATTCCGCCCAATGTTAGCTCCAATATTTGTGCATAAAAGTGTGATTATTCCAGGCTTCTGGGAACCACAAGACATAACAAAAGGTTTATGGAGGGAACTCTAGATCTTAGGGCCTATTCAGCTGAAGGCATGTCTGGCAATTGTGGACTGATGAAGGCAAAGATTGTTAGAATGCATAAATCCCCGAGGGTTGTAGGGCTGGAGGCAAGGGGCAGGAGGTGACAGGTGATTGGGATTTGATGCAAGTTAGGATAGCAGCAGCAGAGTTCCTGATGAGCTCAATTTTACAGAGGGTGCCAGGAAACTGCTGCAATAGTGGAGTCTGGAGGTTATGGATGAGGCATGGATGAGGATTTAACCTGGTTAACTTGTTGTTGAGTTGGGAGTAAGGGAGTGCACGGAGAGCAGACTACGCTAGAGAGAGACACAGGCCGATTCTGTAGTTGAGAATTTGGTTCACATGGGAATAGAGCAGAGGGGGAAAGAGGTATTCCTTGTTCTGCCTTTTTTCAACCTCCAGTAGCTGTAAAAGACAAGAGTTGCTTCCCAGAAATAGAGGTTAACCTAGAAGGAGAGGGCGGTGAGACTTTATGGAGCTAGGCAGGTGAGTCTGTGGGTTCAAAGCATTCTAAAGAAAATTGAAGTATGACATAACAGGAAAGAAGGTAAGTGATTGATTGTTCGGTGAGCATTTTCTCTAAACTAGGGAATTTTAATTGGTGCAAGTATAGCAATAAATAAAATAATGAGGATATAAGCACAAGCAGGGCTAGAGGCATCAATTAAAATTTGCTTAAGAAAATAATTATTTAGTTAATTAAAATGCAATAAGGATGGCAGAGCAGATGATGTGTTGCAGCTGCAGGATGTAGGAGCTGATGGGCACCAGTGTGATTCACAGTAACCATGTCTGCACTAAACGCCTATGGCTTGAGTAACTCCGGCTCAGAGATCATGAGCTGGAGGCTAAGCTTTCGACATGGCAATACATCAGAGAGGGGGCAAGTTAACTGGACACTTTGGTTTAGAAGGCAATCACACCCCTTAGACTAGGGTCATCTGATGTATTCCATGGTCAGGGACAGGAGAGTGTGACTGCAAGCAAGGCAGGTATGGAGATTGAGAAGGAGCCTAGGCCCTTGCAATTGTCTAACAGATTCCAGGTTCTTGCAGCTTGTATAGGCGAGAGCTGGGGCTGCAAGCTAGATGAGTGAACTGACCTTGGAACCATGGTACAGGGAGCCATTCAAGTGGGGCGAGTCAATAGAAATGTAATGGTATTAGGGGACAGTATAGTCAGGGGGATAGACTCAGTTCTCTAAAGCTGAGAGTGAGAGTCCAGAAGGTTGTGTTGCCTGCCCAGTGCCAGGGTTCAGGACATCTGCTAGGGGTTGGAGAGGAGGAGGAAGATCCATTTGTCATGATCCACATGGGTACCAATGACAGGTAGGACTAGGAAAGAGGTTCTGCATAGGGATTATGAACAGCTAGGGGCTAAATTAAAAAGCAGACCCACAAAGGTATTAATCTCTGGATTACTACCTGAACCATAAGTGAATTGGTGTAGGGTAAATAAGATCAGAGAGTTGAATGTGTGGCTCAAAGACTGGTGTGGGAGAAATGGGATTTGATTCATGAGGCACTGGCATCAGTGCTGGGGAAAGTGGGAACTGTACCATGCGATGGTCTTCACCTGAACCATGCTGGGACCGGTGTTCTGGTGAATCGTATATCTAAGGCAGTAGAGAGAGCTTTAAACTAAATAGTGGGTGTGATGGATCACATAAGGGGAGATGCGTTAAAATTAAGAGAAAGAGCAAGGCACCAGAGCAGGGTAGCAACATGGGTAATGACAATGAGAGTGTGGCAGGAAGGGACAAAGTGTATGAACTTAAGAGTGCACTAGCAGATAAGGCCAGGCTCTGTACGAATGGTTAAAAAGTCAGAATTATAGGCTGTGTATCTGAATGTGTGTAGCGTTTATAACAAAGTAGATGAATTGAAATAGAACTAATTATGTATGACCTGATGACTGTTTCAGAGATGTGGTTGCAAGGTGAACAATGTTGGGATAAATATTCAAGGCTTTTTGACATTTCTGAAGGACAGGAGGCTAGGAAAAGATGATAGGGTAGCTTTGTTAATTAAGGATGACATCAGTGTAGTAGTGAGAGGTGATTTTAGTTCAGAGGATCAAGATGCAGAATCAGTTTAGGTAGAGATAAGAAATAGCAAACTTTAGAAGTCACTTGTAGGTAAAAGCAAAATTCTGCACATGCTGGAGATCTGAAATAAAAACAAAAAATGCTGGAAAAACTCAGCCGGCCTGGCAGCAACTGTGGAGAGAGAAACAGAGTTAATGTGTTGAGTCTGTATGACTCTTCTTTAGGGCTCTGAAGAGTCATAAAGACTCAAAAGACAGGAAGAAATAATGGGCACTTGTAAGAAGGCTACTGTAATAATCATGGGTTATTTTAATCTCCTTATAGATTGGATGAATCAGATTGGTAAAGATAGCCTGTGAGGAGAGGTCATAGAGTGTACTTGGGATAATTTCTTTATGAAGTACATTCTAGTGTCAACCAGGGAGCAGGCTATTTTAGATCTGGTAATGTGCAATGAGACAGGATTAATTAATGACCTCATAGTAAAGGGCCTCTAGGCAACAGTGATCATAACATGTTGGAATTTCACATTCAGTTTGAGGGTGAGAAGTGTAGGTCTAAGACTAGTGTTTAAACTTAAATAAAGGCAATTACAAGGGTATGAGGACAGGGTTGGCTAAAATGAACTGGGAAACTAGCTTAAAAGGTGGGATAGTAGAGAAACAGTGGCAGACATTTAAGGAGATATTCGCTAACTCTCAGCAAAGATATATTCCATTAAGGAAGAAAGACTATGAAAAGGATGCACCATCCATGGTTAACTAAGGAAGTTAAGGCTAGTATGAAATCGAAAGGAAAAGCTTGCAATACTGCAAATATTAATAACAGGTCAGAAGATTGGATATATTTTAGGAATCAGCAAAGAGTGATTAAAAAATATGTAGGGAAAAATTAAAGTTTGAGGGAACACTAGCTAGAAATATAAAAACAGATGGTAAGAGTTTCTACAAGTATTTAAAAAGGAAAGGAGTAACTAAAGTAAGCAATTGTCCCTTAGAGGATGACAATGAGGAATTAATAATGGTAAATAAGGAAATGGCCGAGATATTTAATAGATATTTTGTGTCTGTCTTCACTGTCGAGGACACAAAAAAACCTAGCAAGAATACTTGAAAGTCAAGAGGTAAAAGGGAGAGAGGAACTTAAAACAATCGCAATCACTAGGGAATTGGTATGAGGAAAACTCTTAGAACTAAAGGTTGATAAGTCCCTCGGACCTGATGGTTTTCATCCTAGGGTCTTAAAAGAAGTGGCTGCGGGGATAGTGGATGCCTTATTTGTAAAATTCCCTACATTCTGGAAGGTTCACAGCAGATTGGAAAATCCCTAGTGTAACACTTCTGTTCAAGAAAGAAGGGGGACAGAAAGCAGGAAACTATAGGCCAGTTATTCTGATTTGTGTCATAGGGAAAATGCTGGAACCCATTAATGAGGAGGTAATAGCAGAACATTTGGAAAATCATAATAAAATCAGGCAGAATCAACACAGGCTTGAATCTTCTGGTCGGCGTGTGGGGGTGGGCCCTGCCTGGCGACGCGCAGTGGCGTTGGGTGTGCATCCTGATGTACCGCGCATCCTTCTGGTCTTCAGTTCGGTGGGCACGCACCAGAGTTGTTTGTGTGCCCGTCAAACTGTCAAAGGCCTATTAAGGCCATTTAAAAACTAATTAAAGGAATTAATGGAGCTGCGCGTCCAGCCTTAAAGTTGTAGGGCAGGCAAAGAGCCCAGGCGGCCTTCGCATTTATCATGAAACTTTGTCCACGGGCGGGATGAGGTTTCATGAAGGACTTATAAATCAAATAAATTTTTTAATTAAAATTCATTGATATGTCCCAGCTCGTGACGCTGTCACATGTGGGGACATGTCTGAAACTTTTTATTTATTTAAATTTTTCATAATGAAATTAAACTCCCTGAGGCAGCTTCATGTGAAGGCCCCCGCTCAGCCTCCTCCCCCCGCCCGCACAGGGAGCGCTCAGTGCTTCTGAGTACATGTCACACTGGGTGGGCCTTAATTGGCCCGCCCACGTAAAATGGCAACACACAGTTGATCGCGGTGGCAATTGGCTGTGCGCGCCTGCCCACACCCGTTCCCGCTCATTCTCCCCATGATTTTGAGAAAGGGAAATCATATTCAACTAATTTATTAGAGTTCTTTGAGGAAGTAACAAGGAAGGTAGATAAAGGGAAACCTGTCCTTGTGATGTACTTGGATTTCCAAAAGGCATTTGACAAGGTACATCATCAAAGTTTACTACACAAAATAAGAGACCGTGGTGTAAGAGGTAATATATCAACATTGGTAAGGACTGGTTGGCTAACAGGAAGCAGAGAATAGGGATAAATGGGTCATTTTTGGGTTGGCAAGTTGTAATCAGTGGAGTGCCACAGGATCAGTGCTGGGGCCTCAACTATTTACAATCCATATCAGTAACTTGGATGATGAGACAGAAAGTACGGTAGCTAAATTTGTTGATGACACATAGATAGGAAAGTAAGTGCTTATGAGCACATAAAGAGCCTACAGAGGGATTTAGATAGGTTAAGTGAGCGGGCAAAAATTTGGCAGATGGGGTATAATGTGGGAAAATGTAAACTTGTCCATTTTGGCAGGAAGAATAGAAAAGCAGCATATTATTTGAATAGAGATACTGTAGAACTTTATGGTACAGAGGGATCTGGGTGTCCTCATACTTTTGTCACAAAATGTTGGTATGCAGGTGCAGCAAGTGGTTAGGAAAGTAGATGAAATGTTGGCATTTATTGCAAGAGGGATGGAGGATATAAGTAGGGAAATGTTGCTGGAGCTGTACAGGCCTTGGTGAGACCACATCTGGGGTACTATGTACAGTTTTGGCCTTCTTACTTAAGAAAGGATATAAATATATTAGAAGCAGTTCAGAGAAAGTTAACTTAGCTAATTCCTGGGATGAAGGGGTTATCTCATGAAGAAAGGTTGAGCAGGTTGGACCTATACCCATTGGAGCGTAGAAGAATGAGGGGTGATCTTATTGACACATGTAAGATCCTGAGGGGACTAGACAGGGTGGATGCTGAGAGGATGTATCTCTTTGTGGCAGAGTCTATAACTGGAGGACACAGTTTAAAAATGATGCATGTCCCATGTAAAACAGAAATGAGGAGAATTTATTTCTCTCAGAGGGTCGATAGTCTGTGGAATTCTCTTCCCTAGAGGGCAGTGGAGGCTGGGTCATTGAATATATTCAAGGCTGATTTAGAAAGATTTTTGATCAACAAGGGAGTAAGGGTTACAGGGGCAGACAGGAAAGTGGAGTTCAGGTTACATTCAGATCAGCCATAATCTTATTGAATGGCAGAGCTGGCTCGAGGGGCTGAATGACCTACTCCTGCTCCTAGTTCTTGTATGTTCTTGTGAGATAGGGGTGAACTCAAGCGATGTTAAAGGGGTGATCATGATGATGAAGTAGATATAAGATCAGAAGCTCAACTCATGGTCAAGTAGGTCACTAAGGTTGTGAACAGGCTTGTTCAACTTCAGAAAGGGGCCTGCTTTAGCCAAAAGCTTTTGCCTCAGCAGCTTTGTCCTATTACAAAATAATGGGAAGGACTGCCTAAACAAAAACAGAATTACCTGGAAAAACTCAGCAGGTCTGGCAGCATCGGCGGAGAAGAAAAGAGTTGACGTTTCGAGTCCTCATGACCCTTCGACAGAACTTTGGGACTGCCTGTTGTACGATCTACAACATAGAGTTAAGTGAGTGCTCAAGAGTAAAGTGAATGGGTAACAAGATGGCAGAAGGAGTATAACATTGGGAAGAATAAGGTTATTCATTTTAGTAGTTAGAAAAGCAGAATATTTTTTAAAAGGTTTGAAACGTGTAAATATTGATGTTTGCAGGGACACAGGTATGCTCGCACAAGGAAAATAAAGTTAGCATGCAGGTACAGCAAGCAGTTAGGAAGGCAAATGATTTGTTAGCCTTTTTTGTGAGGGAATTGGAGTACAGGAATAAAGAAGTCTTGCTACAATTGTACTGGGCTTTGGTGAGACCACATCTGGAATACCGTGTGCAGTTTTGGTCTCCATATTAAGAAAAGATATACTTGCATTGGAGGAAGTACATTGGAGGTTCACTAGATTGATTCCTGGGATGAGAGGCCTGTCCTATGATGAGGGGCTGTGCAAATTATGCCTATATACTATGGAGTTTAGAAGAATGAGGAGTGATCACAATGTAACATAAAAGATTCTGAAGGGGCTTGACAGGGTACACACAGAGGTTGTTTCCTCTGGCTGGGGAGCTTAGAACACAAGGGCATGGTCTCAGGATAAGGGGCCAGTCATTTAGGACTGCGAGAAGGAGACATTTCTTCACTCAAAGGCTTGTGAATCTTTGGAATTCTTTACCCTAGAGGGTTGTGGATTCTCCATTGATGAATATATTTAAGGTTCAGAAAGACAGGCTTTTGGTCTCTCAGGGAATTAAAGGAGATGGGGAGCAGGCTTGATGGAGTTGAGGCTGAAGTTTAACCATGACTCTACTGAATTTCAGAGCAGGCTCGAGGGGCCATATGCTTCTGCTCCTATTTCTTATGTTTTTAATCATTGATGAAGTAGAATATACTTAACCCCTCGGTGTCATAAACAGTCAAAATATCCTTATAATAGCAATACAATTTCAAAAAAACACACCTGTGAAAGTTTTGTGGTCTTGCTCAGCTGTTTGGTAGAAACGTACGTCTTTTAGCTGAGCTTATTGAGAGAAGTTACAGATTGAGTTCACAGAATTACTGATATATTTTGCAGTTACAGTGCCATCTTGTGCAGCTGGAAGGAATAACATGTATAATAATGGAAAGTAAGGAGGTGACAGATAAATGAATAGGTACTTTGCATCAGTCTTCACTATAGAGGATACAAGTAACATCCCAAAAATATTTGTAAATTAGGAAATGGAAGGGAGGGAGAAACTTGGGAAAATTACAATCACCAGAGAAGTGCTATTGAGCAAATTGTTGGAGCTGTGGCTGACAAATCCCCGGGTCCTAATGGACTTCATTCTAGGGTCTTGAAAGAAGTGTCTAGTGAGATAGCTGATGCGTTGGTTTTAATTTTCCAAAATTCCCGAGATTCAGGGAAGGTCCCATTAGATTGGAAAATAGCAAATGTAACTCCATTATTCAAAAAAGGAGGGAGTCAGAAAGCTGGAAACTACAGGCCAGTTATAGAGAAAATGTTAGAAGCTATTATTAAAGATGTTATAGCAGGGCACTTAGAAAAGTTTAAGGCAGAGTCAATGTGGTTTTGTGAAAGGGAAATCATATTGAACCAATTTATTGGAGTCCTTTGAAGAAGTCACATGTGCTGTGGCTAAAGGGATATACTGTACTTAGCTTTTCAGAAGGCATTTGATAAAGTGCCACATCAAAGGTTATTGCGGAAAATAAAAGCTCATAGTGTAGGGGGTAACATATTGGCATGGATAGAAAATTGGCTAGCTAACAGGAAACAGAGGTTAGCCATAAATGGGTCATTTTCTGGTTGGCGGGTGTGCCAAAGGGATCGGTGCTGGGGCCTCAAACTTTTACAATTTATATAAATGACTCGGATGAAAGGTTGCTAAATTTGCTGATAAACAAAAATAAGCCAGAAAGTAAGTTGTGATGAGGAATTAAAGAGGTTACGCAAAGTCACATAGATAGGTGAAGTGAGTGGGCAAAGGCCTGGCAAATGGAGTATAATGTGGGTACATTTGAAATTGTCCATTTTGGCAGGAAGAATGAAAAAAGCAGCTTATTATCTGAATGGTGAGAGATTGCAAAGCTCTGAGGTGCAGAGGGATCTGGTGTCCCAGTCTAGTATGTAGATACAGCAAGTAATTAGGAAAGCTAATAGAATGTTATCATTTACTGCAAGGGGAATTGATTACAAAAGTGGGAGGTTATGCTTCAGTTGTACAGGGCACTGGTGAGACCACATCTGCAGCACTGTGTACAGCATTGGTCTCCTTATTCAAGAGAAGATGTAAAGGCATCAGAAGCAGTTCAGAGATGGTTTATTAGACTAATACCAGGAATTGGCAGATTGTCTTATGAGGAAAGGCTGGACAGGTAGGCTTATATCCACTGGAGTTTAGAAGAGTAAGAGGTGGCTTGATCGAAACCTTTAAGATCCTGAGGACCTTGACGCAGTCGAGGTGGAGAGGATGTTTCCTCTTGTGGGAGAATCTAAAACTAGGAGTCATTGTTTAAAAATAAGGGGTCGCTCATTTAAGATGAGGAGAAATTTTTTCTCTCAGGGGGTCATGAGTCTTTGGAATACTCTTCCTCAAAAGGAGTTGGAAGCAGAGTCTTTGAATAATTTTAAGGCAAAGGCAGATAGATTCTTGATTAACAAGGGGGTGAAAGGTTATTGGGGGTAGGCAGGAGGTTACAAACAGATCAGCCATGATGTTGTTGAATGGCAGAGCAGGCTTGAGGGGCTGATTGGCCTACTCCTTCTCCTTGTTTGTATGTTCGTATTACTGTACCATGACAGCAAACAAAAACTGAAAATGCTAGAAACACTTAGGTCAGGCAGTATTATTGATTTGAAACTTTAATGGGTCCAGTTTTAATTCTGTGTAAGTGAACGGGTTTTAAGTGAAAATCTCACCATTAACTTTGTTTCTCTCTCCACAGGTGGCCCAAATGCTGCGTGCTTCCAGCATTTTCTGATTTACTTGAGATTTCCAGCATTTTACTTCAGTGTTACCATTACATTGTTACCCAGTAATTTCAATGTACTGTGGGAAGGATGATGGCATTACAAACTCAAGGATTTTAATGTGTTACAAATATGAATTTAATGCAATTTTAAATTGTAATGTCAATGTAATACTTCAATGATTTTTTACATGTGGATGGCATACAGAGTGTTAATCTGTTACACACATAAGTGGATTTGAAGAATTAACTTTTACAGCTGTGCTTAAAGTATCACATTTACCATTAAAAATCAAATGATCCCAATTTTCTTTTTCACTTTTCAGGGTCCTGCTGTAATCTCTCTAACATGGGGAGTTTTTTACTTTAAAGAGATAAAGGTCAGTTTATTTGAATTTTGAAGAAATAGGTTTAGAAGTCTGAATTGCTCAGTCAACAATAAACAGGAACAGTAACATTTTCCTGTAGTGGTGATTAAAGGATTGCCTCTTGGCATTACAAAAAAGTGGGTTGCAGTTTTAGTTGCCCACTACATTATGCAGAAGCTCAGACTGCTCTAAGTGAGCATCAGTTCAAGGCTGCACTGTCATTCTTTTAAGCAACAGGATCAAGAGTACCATTATGTATGGCTTGAAACCAAATCATTGTCTCAGAACAGATAAGAGAGAAAAAAAGGAACATGATGAATACTGTGTTACTCTTTAAAAACAAAACTGCTACAGGCCAGATCTGCACTTCATAACATTATAGAATTCAAAAGCAAAGAAATTATGCAAAACTTGTATAGAACTTTAGTTAGACCACTCTGTGAACACAGTTCTGGCCTCCATTTTATAAAAAGGATGTACAAACACTGGAGGAGAAGGTGTAAAAAAACAATTACAGGGATGATACCAGAGCCATTGGGAAAAATCAAAGAGACCCGGGCTCATTCCTCTGGAAAAGAGAAGGCTGACTTGATAAGTTTTTAAATTTTGATAAATCTTTAAAATTTTGAAAGGGTTTTCACTTGTAGGGGAGTCCAAAACTAAGAGTTTTAAATAATAGGCATTAATAAATCCAGTAGAGAACTTAGGAGAAATTTCTTAACTCAGCCTATGGTACAAATGTGGAATTCACTGCTACATGAAGTAGTTGAAACAAATAGCACAGATGCATTTAAGGGGAAACTAGATAAGTACATGAGGGAAAAGGAGCAGGAAGATATGTTGAGCATAAGATGAGATGAAGTAAGATAGGAGGAAGCTTGTGTGGCTCATAAACACCACTTAGAATGTGGACTGAATGGTCTATTTCAATGTTACAAAACTCTATGTAATTCTATTCTATGTAATAACTGTATAAAATGCTATCTGACACCTTTCCCAGCCCAAGAATATACCAAATGATGTTGATCAATGCCATCTAATTCATATGAAAATTATGCAGTCATGGTGCACAAGTGTTTGTTTTCAAAAATTACACATAAGAAAATTACTGAGATTGGACCTGAAATAATTCACTCCACCAGGACCTAAGTAAGCCTTCAAAATAGTTTACAGCTTACACATATAATTATATTACTAAAAGATAGAGTGAAAATAGTATTATTCATTCATTCGACAAAAATATTCTATTTACTCACCACTTATAGTGCTGTTGCAGATGGGTTGGAAATCCAAACGAATGCTCTCTGCTCCTCCTAATGTTGGACCTGCATGAGCTGCTGGCAGATATTTGACTTTGATAATACGTTGCAGTTATGTGCACATATGCGTATTAACAATAATGACAAAATAATTACAGAAGACCAATGCATATTATGGATTACTGTGACAGTTAAGAGAAGGCACCAAATTATTAAATTACCTGACCTGCTTAAGAATTATAACATTTACAGAGAGGAAATGGAGAAACAGGTCTTTGGATTCTTTACAAAAACAGAAATACCTGCAAAAACACAGTAGGTCTGGCAGCATCGGTGGAGAAGAGCAAAATTGACGTTTCAAGCCCTCATGACCCTTCAACAGAACTAAGTAGAAATAGGAAAGGGGTGAAATATAAATTCGTTTAAGGGGGTGGGGGGAAGAGGGTGGGGTGTTGTTGGGACAAGCAAGCAGTGATAGGAGGAGATAACCAAAAGATGTCACAGACAAAAGAACAAAGAGATGTTGAAGGTGGTGATATTATCTAAAAGAATGTGCTAATTAAGAAGAGTGGAGAGCAGGACAAGCAAGCAAGGTGGGTGGGGTGAAATAAACCATTGGTGGAATACATTTAAAAATAATGGAAATAGGTGGGAAAAGAAAAATCTATATAAATTATTGGAAAAAACAAAAGGGAGGAGGAAGAAATGGAAAGGGGATGGAGGAGGGAGTTCAAGATCTAAAGTTGTTGAACTCAATATTCGGTCCTGAAGGCTATAAAGTGCCTAGTCGGAAGATGAGGTGTTGTTCCTCTAGTTTGCGTTGAGCTTCACTGGAACAATGCAGCAAGCCAAGGACAGACATGTGGGCAAGAGAGCAGGATGGAGTATTAAAATGGCAAGAGACAGGAAGGTCTGGGTCATGCTTGGGGACAGACTGAAGGTGGTCTGCAAAGCGGTCACCCAGTCTGCGTTTGGTCTCTCCAATGTAGAGGAAACTGCATTGAGAGCAACGAATGCAGTAGATTAAGTTGGGGGAAATGCAAGTGAAATGCTGCTTCACTTGAAAGGAGTGTTTGAGCCCTTGGATGGTGAGGAGAGAGGAAGTGAAGAGGCAGGTGTTGCATATTTTGCGTTTGCATGGGGAGGTGCCGTAGGTGGGGGTTGAGGAGTAGGGGGTGATGGAGGAGTGGACCAGGGTGTCATGGAGGGAACGATCCCTATGGAATGCCGCCTATGGTGGCGGTGGGGGGGGGGGGGGGGGTTGGTGGTGAAGGGAAATGGCGGAGGATGATCCTTTGAATGCGGAGGCTGGTGGGGTAATAAGTAAGGACAAGGGGTATCCTATCATGTTTCTGGGAGGGAGGAGAAGGCGTGAGGGCGGATGCGCAGGAGATGGGCTGGACACGGTTGAGGGCCCTGTCAACTAGAGAGCTGTCAGCTCTCTTGTCCACATGTCTGTCCTTGGCTTGCTGCCCTGTTCCAATGAAGCTCAATGCAAACTGGAGGAACAGCACCTCATCTTCCGACAAGGCACTTTACAGCCTTCCGGACTGAATATTGAGTTCAACAACTTTAGATCTTGAACTCCCTCCTGCATCCCCACCCCCTTTCTGTTTCTTCCCCCTCCCTTTTGTCTTTTCCAATAATTTATATAGATTTTTCTTTTCCCACCTATTTCCATTATTTTTAAATGTATTCCACCAATGGTTTATTTCACCCCACCCCCACTGGAGATACCTTGCTTGCTTGTCCTGCTGTCCACTCTTCTTAATTAGCACATTCTTTTAGATAATATCACCACCTTCAACACCTCTTTGTTCTTTTGTCTGTGACATCTTTTGGTTATGTCCTCCTATCACTGCTTGCTTGTCCCAACAACACCCCCCCCTTCTTCCCCCCACCTTAAACCAACTTATATTTCACCCCTTTCCTATTTCTACTTAGTTCTGTTGAAGGGTCAAGAGGACTCGAAATGTCAATTTTGCTCTTCTCCGCCGATGCTGCCAGACCTGCTGAGTTTTTCCAGGTATCTCTGTTTTCGTTTTGGATTTCCAGCATCCGCAGTTGTTTATTTTTATCTTTGGATTCTTTACGTGGCCCAATCTAGATTGCTAGATGAAAATGAAGGGTCTTGCATAGAATGAATTTGGGCAGCCCAGTTTGAAATGGTGGGTTGTTTCTGGGAGGTGGCCTGATAACTGAAAACTGTTCAGTAAAGCCCATTGAGTTTAGCAGAAAAGATGGTTGATGAACAATGGCAGACGTTTAAGAAAATAGTTCATGACTCACAACAAAAGATATATACCAGTGAAGAAGAAAGATCCTAGGAAAGGGATAAACCAGCCCATGGGGCAGAATTTTCCCATTGGCATGCGGGGGTGGGCCCCACACACATGCATGAAAAAGGACGTGCAGTGATGTTGGGCGAGCGTCTCGATGTCACTGCGCGCCATCGCGCTATTTCGTTGGGCGGGCGTGCAATGATATCTGATGCACGCCTGCCATTAATTAACGGGCCACTTATGGCCCTTGAGGCACCAATTGACAGCAATTTTTCAGTGCCCGTGCAATCTTCGGATTGCAATGGGCAGGTGGGTAGGACATGTTTCTATAAACCTCATCCATGGGGAGGATAAGAGATCTCAGTGGGGTTGCGAGTGTGCACTGTCAAATATTGATGTTTCAGATTTACTGATACTTGCCTGCGTGATCTGCAATACTTCAAAACACTTACCAGCTGATTGGTCTGGACTCAACCTTCAGGTCAGCATTCTGCAGTGAGGAATCTTTTTTGGGCCTGCATGTTTCAGGAAGCCTTCCCTTAGCCTGAGAATGGGAGCTGAACTCTCCACTGGAGGCACCTCATCTGAGCAGGAAAGGAGGGCTAGAAGGGGGGAGGAGGCGAGGATTGTACATTCACCCTCCAGGGGAGCCACCTTTGGGAGGCCAGGCACAGGCACAAGGGGTGCAGGGCCAAGAGGTAGTCCAAGCCAGAAGGAGCCGCAGAAGACGCCACTATCCTGCTGCCAGGGTATACAGGCGGCGAAGCAGCTACCTCAATATGACCGAGGTGCAGTGTCGAAGAAGGCTCCGACTGTCAAGGGAGACAGTCAACTATATCTGTCAGATGATTGGGCCTGAGATCTCCACAAACTGTGTGGGTGGACACCCCATGCCAGTGGCTCTAAAGGTCACAGCTGCCCTCAACTTCTCTTCCTCTGGCTCCTTCCAGGGCTCAGTAATCTTTGCAGTGTCTCCCAATCAGCTGTCCACACTTGTGTCAAGCAGGTTACAGATGCTCTGTTTAGGCGTGAATTGACCTTCATTCTCTTCCTCTGTGACCAAGTAAGTCAGGCACAATGAGCCAGAGGCTTCGCGGCCATTGCTGGCTTCCCCCGCATCCAGGGTGCAATAGACTGTACACATGTGGCCATCGAGGCGCCAGCAGGTGAGCCCGATGCCTTCGTCAACAGGAAGGGCTTCCACTCCATGAACGTGCAGATAGTGTGTGATCACAGGATGCAGATTCTACAAGTCTGTGCAAGGTACCAAGGCAGCTCCCATGACGCCTACATCCTCAGACACTCCCAGGTGCCGAGGCTCTTCAGTGCTCCAGCCCGGCTAGATGGATGGCTGCTGGGTGACAAGGGCTATCCCCTCAGAATGTGGCTCATAATGCCTCTCCGCCATCCAAGAACAGAAGCTGAGCAGTGGTACAATAGGAGCCACACCTCCACAAGGGCTGTGGTGGAGACAACCATTGGTCTTCTCAAGATTAGCTTCTGATGCCTGGACCACTCAGGGGATGCACTCCAGTGCCCCCCAGATCATGTCTCAGTGATAGTGGCAGCATGCTGCGCTCTCCACAATCTTGAAAAGGGGGGACGCAGTGGACGATGAAGGCACTGATGCAGTGGCTGCGGCTGCACATGATGAGTCCAGCAGTGAGTCCGAGGACATGCTGAGGGGGTAGACGCTGATCCGGGCATTCTGCAGGGAGGCAGGGACACCTGGGCGGCTTTAATCCAATGAACCTTCAGCTAGCACAACACAAATGGACCTCCAGGACAAGCCGTGGCTGTAGGCTCCATTTTCAAGACCTAAGTGCAAAATCTGCCTGGTTAGGAACATCAGCTAAGGTCTTTGTTAATAAAGCTGAATGTCCAACAAACACTCATTACATTTTTGGAAACCATCCGCCTGCAGAAGAGGCACCATCAGCCATGATGACATGTCTGAATTTAATATTACAACCAAAGGAACTTAATGAAACAAAATGACAAAGTCGTTAAAAATCAGCCAACTCACAAAGATCTCATTGCAGGCCAACACAAAAGCACCAGTGATAAACCTGTGGTGTGCTTAAGGTGCCTTATTTTAAGTTTTTGGGTGCTATTTCTTGGTGCTGACCCCCCGCTGGGAGTGGCATCTAAGACAGTCTGCTCACTGTGCTGTCCTGTTGGCCTCGATGACTTTGGCGGTTGTCCTCTGATCTGTGGAGCCTGTGCTGGCCCCGCCTGAGAGGGAGCTGCCAGTTCCACAGCTGGCATCTCCCCACTCGTTGCAGCCTCTCCGGATGCAATGGTCACTGGCAGAGGGGCAGAGGAGCTGCCACCCTCATCCGGAGCACCCCGAGAAGTGCCAGCAGAGATGACAGGCAGCCGCTGCACCACCGATGTGAGGTCACTTCGGACCTCCCTGCTCAGCATGGGTGGATGGGCGCTGAGCTGGGAAACTTGGTGCTCAGACCATCCCTCACAGTGGCAGTGAACAGCTGACGTCAAAGCCGATGTGAGGGCTTACTGGTCAGAGCACATCCCCAGGAAGCCCTGATGAGTCTCCTGGAGAAGCCTCTCCATGACAGTCACCACTCTCCATGGAAGATGCATGGCGCTTGGACATGTGGTTCATTGCTTCGGCGCTAGTCCACGTAGACTCCTCCACCATGGACACCAAGCCAAGCATACCCTCATGTACCTCCCCCAGATGCTCCCACAAACCTGGCCACATTTCCAGTGCTTGCTGTGTCACGGACGACTCCAGAGGCACATCATCAGGCACCGACTGATCATGTGCCTTGTCCCCTACAGTCTTCCGAATGCTGGTGCTATGGGCACTCTCCATCTCTGCCAGTTCCTCCAGCGACTGTGAAGTGCCCTCACTGCTGTGCCTCGGGACATGAGCCGATGTTCTAATTTACACTGAGGAAATTAGTATTTGTGCTGGTGGCTGCCTGGCAGAGATGGTGTGACGCTGGTGAGACTTCAGGGCCATCAGGTATGAGAAGGGGTCTCTGCTGCTCCTCCTCCTGGCCCTGCTCCGCTGATGCTGAAAGGAAGAACAGGGACATTGGATCAGTTAACGTGGAGACAATGACAAGTGCATCCCTGTCCCCCGGTTCATTATGCGCTCATCCTTCCATAAGCAACGGTCAAGCCATGTTGCAAATGTCAATCACTGAACATTCAGCACTGCCATCGCTGTTGGGAGAACAATGATGGCATCACTGCTGGGCAAACATACCTGCCCGTGGTACCCCAGCTTCATCGACACCTCTCCAAATCCAGGACCTCCTGCTCAAAGCGGCTGAGAATCGCTAACTGTGCCAGCCTGCCGCCAGTCCTCACCCGCTCGGCTGCATTTTGTGTATTCTTCTCCTGAAAAGGAGAGAAGATCATTGATTAGTGCTAATTGTACCTGGACTCTCCTCGTGGACGGCCCACCCCAACCAGAGTGGGACATTGCAGGGCTCCAGTGCCTCCTCACCCTTACTGAACACTCACACAAAGATGCTAGGCCTGTTCCACAGCCCTCCCACCACCCCCCCCCACCACCCACCCCCCCAACCCCCTTGGCCAAAAGCTGCCTACATCACATTAGGCACCACACAGTCTAACCTTCCATACTTCCATAGCAAGGAGGTGCAAACACGTGGAGCGCAGAGGGCAGCAGATCAATCGGTGCCATGCCACCTTGAAGCTCCGGTCCCAGCATGACATCACCCTGACTTTGACATGCTCTGGAGTTCCAGCACTGCGCCTAGGTGCAGCTCCTCCAGGTTGCCCCCAAAACAGTGATGTGGGTCTCAGTTTACCACATGCTGTGAGTGCAGAACCCATCCCTTTACCACTCTCTCAGGCTGGCCTCGGCATGGGCAATATCTGCTGGCCCACCCAGCGAAGGACACATCTCAATGATTCATTGCAGTCACTACAATCAGACTTGGGGAGGGTGGGCTAAGCCGACCTGCTGGGTTAAGTGACCAATGCCAACATTGTCCTCACCCTTCCAGAGCGCAACAAATCGTTGAAGCGCTTGTGACACTGGATTCAGGTGCGCTGCACCACGTCCCAGGAGCTCACCACATCCGTCACCTCCTCCCAGGCACGTTTGGTCATGTAGGGGGTCTCCTCCTCCTGTCCTGGGATCTCAGGACCTCCTGCCGTGCTGCTACCTCCTCGAGGAGGGCAGCAAGGCAATCATTGGAGAAACGATGGGCACAGTGCCCCCCTGCCCTACCCTCCTGCCTGGCCTGCTCAGCAGCAGTGCCCTGGGGAGCCCTTCCACTGGCCATGATTCGCAGCCTATGAAAGGCTGTAGCAACTTTGTAAAATGGCCATTGGGTCGCTATTTGACCCGGTGGCCATTACAGTCCCGCCGCTGCCCGCTGTCCTCAGGAGCCGCGATTCACGCTGGGCGGGCCTTAATTGGCCTGCCCATGTAAAATGGCGGCGCAGACCCAATCACGTGTGGCGATCGGGTCCGTGCCCACTCTAGCTCTGCACCTCCCTCCCACCCACCCACCAGCCAGAAAACTCTGCCCATGGTTAACCAAGGAAGTTAAGGATAGTATCAAATTGAAAGACAAAACATACAATGCAGCAAAGATTAGTGGCAAGCCAGAGGATTGGGAAAGTTGGGAACAGGAGATGGCCAAAAAAGTAATAAAGAGGGAGAAAATAAACTTTGAGGATAAACTAGCAAGTAATATAAAAACGGACAGGAAGAGCTTCTCTAGATATATAAAGGAAGAGAGAGACCAAAGTGCACATAGGCCCCTTGCGGAATGAGGCTGGGAAATAATAATGGGGAACCAGGAAATGCCAGAGGAATTGACTTTGCATCAGTCTTCACGGTAGAAGACACTAATAGCATTCCAAAGTGACTAAATAATCATGGGCCAAAAGAGAGGGGAGGAAATAAATACAATAACTATCACTAGAGAAAAAAGTACTAGGGAAACTAATGGGGTAAAGTCCGATAGGTTCTCTGGAGCTGATAGGTTGCATCCTAGGATATTAAGGGAAGTAGCTGCAGAGATATCAGATGCACTGGTAGTAATTTTCCAAGAATCCTTAGATTCTGGAAAAGTCGCAGAGGATTGGAAAACTGCCAATGTAAGACCATTATTCAAAAAAGGAGAGAGACAAAAAACAGGTAACTACAGGCCAGTTAGCTTAACATCTGTCATTGGGAACATGTTAGAGTCTATTATAAAGGATGTAATAACAGAGCATTTAGAAATGCGTAATATAATCAAGCAGAGTCAGCATGACTTCATTAAATGGAAACCATGCCTGGCAAATTTATTAGAATTCTTTGAGGTGGTAACAAGTAGGATAGATAAAGGGGAACCAGTAAATGTAATATATTTGGATTTTGAAAAGGCGTTCAATAAAGGCTACTTAATAAGGTAAAAGTCCATGGAAAAACTCAGCAGGTCTGGCAGCATCGGCGGAGAAGAAAAGAGTTGACGTTTCGAGTCCTCATGACCCTTCGACAGACCCTTCGACAGAACAAGTTCTGTCGAAGGGTCATGAGGACTCGAAACGTCAACTCTTTTCTTCTCCGCCGATGCTGCCAGACCTGCTGAGTTTTTCCAGGTAATTCTGTTTTTGTTTTGGATTTCCAGCATCCGCAGTTTTTTTGTTTTTATAAAAGTCCATGGTGTTGGGGGTAGTATATTAGCATGGATAGAGAATTGGCTAACTAATAGAAGACAGAGAGTTGGGATAGGGGGGCAATTTTCAGGATGGTAACCTGTAACTAATGGAGGGATCAGTGCTGGTGCCACAATTATTACAATATATATTAATGACTTGGATGAGAGAAGTGAATGTACTATTGCCAAGTTTGTGGATGACACAAAAATAGGTGGGAAGGCAAGTGGTGAGGATGACACACAGAGCATATGGGGGTTATAGACAGATTAAGTGAGTGGGCAAAAACTTGGTAGATGGAATATAATGTGGGAACACGTGAAGTTATGCACTTTGGCAGGAAGAATAGAAGAGCTGAGTATTATTTAAATGGAGAAAGACTGCAGAAAGCTGCAGCACAGAGGGATTTGGGGGTCCTCCTGCATGAATCCCAAAAAGCTAGCATACAAGTTCAACAGGTAATAGGGAAGGCAAGTGGAATGTTGGCCTTTTGAGTATAAAAATAGGGAAGTCTTGGTAAAACTATACAAGACAGTAGTTAGACCACACCTAGAACACTGTGAACAGTTATGGTCCCCTTATCTAAGGAAAGATGTACTGGCATTGGAGGCAGTCCAGAGAAGGTTCACTGGGTTGATCCCAGCTTTGGAGGGATTTTCTTATGAGGAGAGGTTGGGCCTGTACTCACTGGAATTTAGAAGGATGAGAGGCAACCTTATTGAAACATTTAAGATTCTTAGGGGGCTTGACAGGGTAGATGCTGAGAGGTTGTTTCTAGGACCAGAGGGCATGATCTCAGAGTAAGGGGATGCCCATTAAAAAAAACAGGGATGAGGAGGAATTTCTTCTTTCAGAGGGAAGTTAATCTGTGGAATTCTTCATCGCAGAGGGCTGTAGATGTTGGGTCATTAAGTATATTCAAGGCTCAGATAGACAGATTTTTAATCAGTAAAGGAATCAAGGGTTATGAGGAAAAGACAGGAAAGTGGAGTTGAAGATTATCAGATCAGCCATGATCTCATTGAATGGCGGAGCAGACTCGATGAGCTGAATGGCCTACTTCTCCTACGTCTTATGGTTATGGTTTTAAGAAAATTATTATAATGGGGCTTGAAGTATTTTTTTCCACCATGAGATGAACAAGTCTCAATTAGGTTTCGGTTCCTGCCACGGTAAAAAAAATGGCGCTGATCAAACGATGGCCTCTGTGACTGTGATAAATTATCTCTCCTCACTCTCAGCCTGTCTGCAGCCTTTGATATGGTTGACCACACCACCCTCCTATAACACCTCTGCACCATTATTCAGCTGGGTGAGATGGCTCTTGCCCAGCACCATTCTGAACTATCCAACCATAGCCAAAGAATCACTTGCAATGGCTTCTCATCCTGCTCCTTCACCATTACCTCTGGTGTCTTCCAAGAATTTATACTTGGCCTTATCCTATTTCTCACCTACAGGTTGTTTCTCAGTGACATAATCTAAAACAAATCAGGATATACATGTATGCTGATGAAATCCAACTCTACCTCATCACCACCTCTCAATTCCTCCATTGACTCTGATTTGTCAGAATGCTTGCTTGACATCCACTACTGGATGAGCAGAAATTTGCCCCAACTAAATATGGGGAAGACTAAAGCCACTGTCTTCTGTCCCTGCTACAAACTCTGCTCCCTAGCCACTAATTCCATCCTTCGCCCTGGCAACTGTCTAATGCTGAACCAGGCTGTTCACAATTTTAGAATCATAATTGACCCCTCATGAGCTTCCAATCACATATCCACTCCATCACCAAGGTTGCCTGCTTCTATCTACATAACCATCCAAACCTGGCTCTGTCTCAACTCAACTGCTGTTAAATCCATGTTTTTATTAACTCAAGACTTGAACGCAAGACTACATTGTCCTGGCTGGCCTCTCATCTTCCACTCTCCATAAACTTCAGCTCATCCAAAACTTTCATATCCTAATCTTCATCCCTGAACTGCACTGGCTCCTAGTCTAACAACGCCACAATTTTAAATTTTTTCCTCCTGGTTTTTAAATCCATCTATGGCCTTGCCCCATCCTAAGTAATTGCCTTCAGCCCCTCAACCGTCGGAGATATATGTGTTCCTGCAATTCTGGCCTCACCGATTTTAATCATTACACCTTTGTTGGCCACCCCTTCAGCTGCCTAGGCCCTAAGATCTGGAATTCCCTCCTTATACTTAGCTTCTGCTCCATTTCTCTTTCCTTTAAAGCTCTCTTTAAAATCTACCTCTTTGACCGAGCATTTGACAATCTGTCCTAATATCTTCTTATGCATCTCAATGTCAGATTTCATTTGATAACTTTTCTGTGAGTTGCCTTGGGATGTTTTACTACTTTAAAGATGCTATATAAATACAAGTGGTTCTTATGTATACAGCGCTGTTTGCTTTGCAAAAGTATCTTATGGCCTGTTTCACCATTCAAATGTAAAAAATGCATTGAAGTTGCTTTAATAGCTTGATACATACGAACTCACCAATAAAGTTGTGTTGTTCATTCCTGTGTAAATTTCCTTTTAATGACATGACAAGTGAGAATTGAAGTTTGGAGTCTCATTCTTTCAGGTTTTATTGTTGTTGATTTTAAAAATGTCAAATTTAAAATTAAAACATTTTAAAACTTTCCTTTGTCTCTTTTTTCTCTCTCAATCCAATCTCTCCCTCTATCTTCATTTCCCTTTTTTGTAATGGATTGACACTGAATTCACTCACTTTACACTTGTTTTGTAATCCTTGCACTGTTTACTTCTCAATTCTTCAATTTGATTGGTTAAGGAGAAACATAGTTCCTGCCCTGTTCACTCAGGACCCAGCTGCCGGTTTCCACTGGCACATTATCTGATTGTACTTTCAGCAGCTTGCCACACAAAGATTTTAAAATGTAGGCATGCAAGGGAAAGTCTAACTAAAATTAGACATTATTAGATGCGTTACTATAGTAAAATCTAGACCATGATATTGAATACTATTCATTTACCTTGCTCTAAGTTATTTTAAATACGATTTACCTAAGAGAAGAGAATGATGGTAGCACATTGTACATTTCCGTAAGCTAATATACTGTGTCAAGGATTTGCCGTTTGATCCTTCATTGTTTACCTTAATATAGGAATGATTTAGACATACTTCAGTTCGTAAGGGTCAATTTACTGGAATAATCTGTGATACCCAAAAAATTCAGTTTTGTACAGAGTAACTCCATGAAATATTCTCATCATTTTCTAAGCTGAGAAAGCACAATCAATCACATCTACTTAACAGGTGCTGTGTTTCTAACATATTTACTAAATATACAACTTGTGAAATTGTGAAGTTTAATGGAATGGAAGGCTAAAGATTCAAGTGCACAAGCTCTCCTCCAACACCAGAACCTTAGGATAAGCAATTTTAAAAATATATTCATCTGTTTGGTTAATTGCCCACCAATCACTGATTCTTAAGTAATTTAATTCAGATGCATTTCTTAATTAAGGTATTTTTCTTCCTTTTTAAAAAAAATGTAACTATTCTACCTCCAGGGTTTACAGAATTTCATAATACTGGCTGTTGTGCTTGCTGTTGCTCTTACTGGAACAATACTCATAGGCTTATCTAAAATAGAGGGAATCGCCTGATGCATATTGTGGAACAACAGAATAAGAGTACCCACCATTTCTCAGAAGGAACACAACCCTTCTGTACTGTACCTGATAAAAATTATAATAAATATTTGATTGTATTTTTGTGTGCAATAGTATGTCATATTTCCAATTTGAGACTAACATTATAACCTGGAGTCTCATACAGTTGAAAGATATTGATTTCATGATTACATAGAGTATATTGGATAAAAAGAAGTGAACTGTAAGGTTGTAACCTAGTAGAAAAGTATTGGTGTTATAATGGTGAGAGTTGCTCTCAGTTTGTTATCTGGATCCTGATACCAAGCATGTTTTCTAAATTAATATTCTTTGAGAGTTGTACTGTAGACTAATGAAAGGAGGCATTTGGGTCTCTGCAGGATAGCAAACAATGACAGGAACCAAGTTACTATCAGTATAAGATACATGAGTAATACACTAAGTGCACTTTCTCCCTACATTCTATTTAGCCTTTTTTGGGCTAACAACTTGGCTCAGGTTTTGTGGTTTTAAACAATGGTAAAACTGTTGGTACTAGTCTTTGAGAAACTGTTGGCAACATTTGGCATCTGCACATGCGCAGTTAAATGCAGAAATCTGGAAAGTGATGTTAGTGATTTTCCGCTCCTCCACAGGATGTGCTGTTGAAGTCCCTGTAGATGGAAATCATCTAGAAATCACTGATCTGATGTGAACCTGCACTTTTTATGCTATCACTCCTGAGGAAAAACTCAGTCTTGTTGAGTGAGATGTGACTACATTGTTAATGATGTGCTAAATCATAATTACTGATCAACTGCTCTGGCCCTGAAAAACGAATTTTAAATTGTTGAATGCCAAATTTCCATATTATTTAGCTCTCTGTAAAATAACTAAAAAGTGAAAGGAAATCAGTGCCTTAATTCCTGAGAAGACTTCAAAGTGATTGGCTGTTTAACCTGCTTGATGGCATCACTGTTGCTGGGCACTGGAGATCCCCTAGTGCTAAAATGAAAGTAGCTGTGGGAAAGGTGAAATTCACATCACAGTAATTGCTAGATCTTTTCTAGGCAGCTTTCTTTGCGATCAGTAGTGAACACCCTTATTTCAAATTAAGACCACTAAATCAGACTCTTTTGTAGCAATTATTTTCCTTCGTTCTATGGTCTTATCATTCTATGGGAGCAGCAAAGAGAGATGCCACCATAAATCAGATGGCATTAGCAGGTAGAAGAAAACAGACAAAAAAAGAGCAGAAAGAAGAATAAAGGGCACAAGATAAAATTCTATAAAAAGGGCATTTTGTGCTAGTTATTAGGTGTAGGAGATCTCCATGGATAGGCCAGCAATGTGTCCCCCCAAAAATACTGAATATTCTAACATTAACCAATCACTAATAAGATCAGATTATAAACACTAACGAATGAGATCAAAGTGGTAACTAAATGTTGTTGAATTAGAATTCCTATCAGCAACTGGTGAAATCTTGGAGGAAAACAGGTCAGATTAGCCCAATCACAGGACCATGCACTCAATGTAGCACAAGCTGGTGCTTTAGGCAATAACTTATTGATATAAATCAGATGCAAAAGGTGGACCAACATTCCCATTTAATGATGGTTAGTAAATGACAGTGCAAATTAATAATGAGGTCAAAATAATAATGTTAATAGTATTATAAGGATAATTGGATGCTTTTACATCAGCAAATAAAGATATAAGGGGGGGGGTTCATTGAGCTACAAGGGGTAAAAAGTATTTGTAAATGTTTTATTTATGAAATGCAAAGTCACCAATCAGAAGTGATGGTCTGTCTTCAATATGTAAGGTTTAATTGCAGAATGTTTTTACTGAGAAATAATGCATTTAGATTGTAAGGTGAAACACCAGGGAATTGTTGGGGTATAATTGATAGCTATATGGTAAACTGCTGTGTAGAAATTAACATGTAAATAAAGATTACTTGAACATTCGTTTCCCAGTCTGATTCAGGTTGGAGAGTATTTACAGCATAGCTGTCCAAAGAAATGTTGTTCCTCCCCTTGGTTTAACATAAAAGGTGAAGCGCAGTTGAACATTCTAGAATAGCTAAACAATTTTAACACACTCCATTGAGTTAAGCGATAATGAGACACAATTAAATATCTATCACTACTATGAGGTGTTTGCATTGGTCATTCTGCATCAATGTGCAGTTCCTGGTATACAATCACTGCCAATTAAACAATATGGCCAGTCATGCACAATTTAATTGAGGCCTAAGTACTGCAGGACAGTGGCCATTCCTGTCTGAGGTGATCACCTTAATAATCACCAGTATGGCTCCTATGGCTACAATTGAACAGATCACTATAAATGATGGAGCATATATGCAGGTGTATGTTTCTGAAGATTAGTACCCTTAAGAGGTGATGTGTTAGGCCATATATCGTAAACCAAAGCTGAAATAGTAGCATTGAACACAAAGTGGCCTTAAATCCAAGTATGACAATGGACGGACTGCCCTGAAAACTGGGAGAACTCGAGGTCTAGTTGCATCTATGACCAGCCTGATTGTGATGGCTGATTAATTAGACCACTTTACCTCTTTCATTGATATTTATTGATGGGTGATAATTGTGACAATGAAAAGGCATGCAAAGTTCATATTTTACTTGAAGTTCTGGAATTTCCACCTGGCCAGACAGTCATAAACAAAATTGTTAAATGTAGCCTGGCAGTTCAGTGATTCTCACTGTAGAAAAGCCTAAATGATCAGAATACTCAACTTTTACATGTTGCAACTGCAGATACCGAAAAGGCAAGTAGATTGAAATAATTCCAATTCAAAAGTTTGAGACCCTGACTTTCTTCTTTTTTGCTCTAAATGGATTAGACATGCAAGTAGTAGTTCTAGCTTAGGCTAAACTTACATTTAAACTTTGCCATATGAAGAAAACACAAATGCTGTGCTTATATTCCAGTAACACTTCTATGTAAAGTGATTCTGCAGTGTGTTTTCGATCAATGCTCTGGAATCCACTCTCTCCACTGAGAAATTGAAAAATTCAGCACCATCAACAATGGAAAAGCACCATACACATACTTTTGCAACTTTTGTCTTTGTCCCTAGACCTCTCCCTGATACTTGGAAAGGTATACACAAATCAACAATGTAGAATTCATAGTTTTCATAGTGAACTGTCAACAGTTGCCGTCATCAACCCTCTCAATTTCAGGGTTTAGTGCAAGGGCAAATTCGCACAGAAATCCTCAAGTTACAGTATGTTATTCACTTGTCCACCACAGGCCACAGATTTGACACACCACATTCCACCGTAGAACCAGTAGTGAAATCAATTGACCTGGTGAGAACTTCCCATCTTTTCCTCGTTTCTCGCCCCTGCATTTAGAAACCCATAAAAAAATTAAGCCTTGTTGAATGAAGTGTAACTACGTTTTTAATAATGATTTGAGTAATAACTACTCCTGAACAACTGAGCGGGCCCTGAAAAGAAGTGTGAAATGTTGTTAAATTTCTCAATTATATTTACTAGATTTTTAAAAATGATTTTAAAAATCATGAAATTTCAGCTCCTACCTTTACCTTGTGCATATGTTTCAATCTTTAAAATTTTTAAGTGATATATCCATGCTTTTCATTTCCTCAATTTTTTTTCATGGGATGTGGGCATCGCTGGAAGGGCCAGCATTTGCTGCCCATCCCTAATTGCCCTTGATTTGAATGGCTTGCTAAGCCATTTCAAAGGGCAGCTAAGAGTCAACCACATTGGGTCTGGAGTCACATGTAGGCCAGACCAGGAAAGAACAGCAGACTCTCTTCCCTAAAGGACATTAGCAAACCAGATAGATTGTTTTTTTTACAACAATCAACAATGGTTTCATGCTCACTATTATTGACCCTAGTTTTTAATTCCAGATTTTAATTAAATTTAAATTCCACCAGCTGCCATGGTGGGTTTTGAATCTATGTCCCCAGAGTTTTAGTCTGGGTCTCTGGATTACTAGTCCAGTGACATTATCACTACACCATCACCTCCCCTGAATGCAACAATGCACATCATAACTGGAATCCTCCACCCAAACACCTCTCCTCTGGATTCCTGTCCTCACAAACATCACTCCCCACACATCTGACTAACAAAAACCCACAAGCTTGTTGAAACCATCTGTGTTGCAACTCACACACCACTCCATGATGACCTGTTGAATCCACCTGCTGCCTGCCTTCCATCTTGGCACTTTATATGGAGCAACCTTCCTGAGCAAGATCTACCTTTGGAACAAGGAATGGGAAACACAGGAAGGAACAAATAAGTTCCTTGTGACAAACCTCATCTCTTGACTGACAGACTTTGAACTACCATGGCCAAAGTGGTCCTTGCTAAACAGCTTCAGGACAGGGCAAGGCCACTGTACAGCCAATCTCCATCACTGGTGCCTCAGTACAAGCCCCTTATGCACTTGTGGAGATGCAGACAATGGCCAGAATTTTTAGCCTGGTGTGCGGGCGCGTGCCCAACATGCCCGAGCATAAGGCGCGTTGGCATTGGCCGAGTGTGCCGACATCAATGCACACTCTCGCAATGTTTCGGTAGGCGGGTACGTGATGGTCTTCATACGTCTTGTAGGTGTGCCCAAGTTTAATTAAATGGCCATTTAAGGCCCTTGAGATACCAATTATCTTGGACTTTACATAGCCCATATGATTTTCAGGCAGGTGGGCAGGTCACAATTTCAAAAACCTCATCCACAGAAGGGATGAGAGAGGTCAATGGGCTTGTAATTGTGAGTATTTTGTAGTTTAGGATATAACTTGCTGCTGGGTGATTGTGTGAACAGGACATCTTCATTTTGCTTCAGAGTTGCAATGACAGAAATAAGAGGCATCGGTTCAGGTCTCGGTGTTGTTTTCCAGGCCCCCGGAGGATTCATACCATTTGGGGCCTTCCAGGTATCAGACATTACCATTACCCTGGTAGTGGGGATTGTGGTCTCCGCTGGAGGCACCTCCTCTGAGGAGGAAGAGAGAGCCAGAAGGGGGAGGAGGCCAGGTGTCCCTATTCAGCCTCCAGGGGAGTGACCTGTGAGAGAGGTGCAGGCACAAGGGGCACATGGCCAGCAGGTAGTCCAAGGTGGAAGGGGCTGTCAGGGTTTACAGGCGGCAATGCAGCTATCTCAATATGTCTGAGGTGCAGTGCTGAAGGAGGCTCCATCTCTCAAGGGAGACAGTGACCTCCATTTGTCAGATGATCGGCCCTGACATCCGCTCCAATTGTGTGGGTGGACACCCCATGCCAGTGGCGCTCAATTGGTATCTCAAAGGCCTTAACTGGCCACTTAATTAAACTCAAGCGCACCTCTGTCTTCATTGAGCAAGTGTCTACTGAAACATCGCGAGAGTGTGCGTTGACATCGACAAGCTTGGCCAATGGCAACGCGCCTTATTTCACGCTTGGGCATATTGGGCACGCGCCCGCACACCGGGCTAAAAATTCTGGCCATTGTGTCTCCACAAGTGCCTAAGGGGTTTGTACTGAGGCCCCAGTGGTGAAGATTGGCTGTACAGTGGCCTTGGCCTGTTCTGAAGCTGTTTAGCAAGGACCACTCTGGCTATGATAGTTCAAAGTCTGCCATTCAATAGATGAGGTTTGCCACAAGGAACTTATTTGTTCCTTCCTGTGTTTCCCATTCTATGGCTCTTTCCAGGGCTCAGTGGGGCAACTGTGTGGAATCTAAAAATCAGCTATCCACAATTGTGTCGAGCTGGTGACAGACACTCTGTTCAGGCATACATTGACTTTCATTCACCACTGCATGGATAAGGCCAGCCAGGTGGAGCAAGCCAGAGGTTTTGCAGCAATTGCTGGCTTCCCCCGCATCCAGGGTGCAATAGACTGTACACATGTGGCCATCAAGGCGCCAGCAGTTGAGCCCGGTGTCTTCGTCAACAGGAAGGGCTTCCACTCCATGAACGTGCAGATAGTGCCTGACCACAGGATGCAGATTCTGCAAGTCTGTGCAAGGTACCCTGGCAGCTCCCATGACACTTACAACCTGAGATACTCCCAGGTGCTGACACTCTTCAGTGCTCCAGCCTGACTGGATGGATGGCTGCTGGGTGACAAGGGTTATCTCCTGAAAAGGTGGCTCATGACACCTCTCCACAACTGAAGAACAGAGGACGAGCAGCGGTACAATAAGAGCCATGCCTCCACAAGGACGGTAGTAGAGCGAACCATAGGCCCTCTCAAGATTCACTTCTGATGCCTGGACCTTTCAGATTGTGTGTCACTGATAGTGGTTGCATGCTGTGCTCTCCACAATCTGGTGCTGGAAAGGGGGGACACAGTGGAGGAAGAGGATCTTGACGCAGCTGCACAGGCAACAGATGATGTCCAGTAGGGAGTCCGAGGATGGGCACACACAGGAGAATGCTGAGGGCATGGATGCTGACCTGGGTAACCTACAGGGAGGCAGGGACACCTGGTGGGCTTTGATCCAACGCTCCTTCAGCTAGCCTACTAAATAAGAACCATCACCACATGCCAGGGCTGCAGGCTCCATGCTCGATCCCTGACAGGGCCAATTCCTTGATCAACAACATAAACTTTATTGAAATAGCACATAGCGTAAGGAGAAACACGTTCTTCATAACATCATGGCTTACCCTGCACCTGCAGAACAAATGAAGCATCCAAAGGCCAGTTGCACAAAAACACATTTAATTAACTGGCAAACATCCTACAAATTAACATTGACAGGTTTTTCCATCACACCAATAAACACTGAATGGAAAAATGAGGAAACAAATATCACCCGTGACCAAGACATGTTGTGAGTAAGGTGCTTTAAGTTTTCACTTGCGGCTGCTAAGTCCACATGCTCCCCCCTCACATTGAGGCAGTCTGCTCACTCTGTTGTCTTGTTGGCCTTGATGATCTTGGCGGTCGTCCTCTGGCCCGTGAAGCCTGTGCTGGCCCGGCCTAGGAGGGAGCGGCCAACGGCACAGCTGGTATCTCCCCAATTGCCGCAGTCTCATTAGATGCTATGGTTGCTGGTGGCAACATCCAGAGTGCACTTAGAGGAGCCGACAGAGAAGACAGCTCATGCGCCAATGTGAAGTTGCTCTGTACCTCCCTGCTCACCATTGATGGACGGGCAGCTAGCTGGGGTACTGGGTGCCCAATCCATCTCCCACACTGATACTGACCACTTGAGGTCATTGCTGGTGTGAAGATTTGCATGTCCGAGCGCATCCCCAGGAACCCAAAGGAGCCACTCTACGAGAGTCACCATTCTCTCCATGGAGAAGGCAATGTGCTCGGCCATGAGGGTCAACGCATTGCTTATGCTCCGCAAGGACTCCTCCACAACGGAGACCATGGCACGCATACCCTCAAGTATTTCTACCAGATCCTCCTGCACACCCTGCTGGATGTCCAGCGTCTGCTGCCTCATGGATGACTCCAGAGGCACATCATCAGCCATTGACTGAGCATTGTCCTAGTCCCCAGCTGTCTTCCGACTGTCGGTGCCCTGGGCACACTCTGCCTCCGCCTGCACTTCAAGCGAGTATGAAGCGCCCTCACCAATGCGCACCGAGATATTAGCCGGTGATCTAATGTTCACTGAGGTGCTGGTATCTGTGCTGGTACCTGCTTGAGAGAGCGGGTGTGTCACAGGTGCGTTCTGATCAGTGTGGTCCTCAGGGCTCAGGGGCAGGCCTTCAGGCTCCTCATCCCAAAGGGCTTGCGGTTAGCCTGAAAGGAAGATCAAGGATATGTCATTAGTTGAAGTCGTCACACTGTTACTGTGCATGCCTGGCACCCGGATGAGACAGATATGCATCAGGGTGCCCTCATCTTTCCATTATCAATGGGGATTCCAGGTTCGAGGCTCACATCAATATAGAGACTGCAGTGGAATGGTTGCAATTACTGACATTCTCACCTCAGTGCATTGCACTCTTACTTCCCTGTGACACCCCAACCTCACCACGGCCGCTTGACCTAGGCACCTCTCCAGCTCCAGGGCCTCCTGCTCATAACGAGTGAGGATTAGTAGGTGTGGCAGTCCCCCGCCAGTATGCAACCTCTCTGCTGTTATGGGATGTTTTCTCCTGAAAGGACAGAGGAGCATTGATTAGTCCACTCTCTATCTGCAACGCCATTGCAGCCAACCTCAGCTGAGGAACACCGCGTAGGGCTCAGCCAATTCGTGAATCTGGAACTGTGAGGCACTCAGTCCAAGCAGCCAGGGCTCACCCCCTTGGCCAGGTCCTGCCTCATTGACAGTTGCCACTCACACTCTAACTCCTCAAGGTCCACAAGTGGATGGGCAGCTCTTAACTGCTCTGCAAAGTGACCCATGGTACTCACCCTTCCCGATCGTAGGAGATCGTTGAAGTGCTTCTGGCATTGCATTCACGTGCGCTTGCATTTACATCGTGGCTGCTGACCCTGGATGTCACCTCCTCCCAGGCCTTTCTGGTGAGGTGGGGAGGCTTCCTCCTCCCGTCCCTGAGGACAAGGATTTCTCTCCTCACTGCCACCTCCTCCAGAAGGGCAGTAAGGCACTCATCGGAGAAATGGGGGGCCGAATGCCCTGCTGACCTGCCCTCCCACCTGCCGTGTCCACTGGCAATGCTCTCCATCACGATCTACGCCCTTTGGTGCAGCCTTCCAGGGGCTGTCAAGGCAACATTTGAATCAGCTGCCGGATCACCATTGGACCCGGCGGATATTGAGCACCTGCCCCCACCTGCCCCTTCACACTCATTCCACAGCCGCCTTAATTGGCCCACCGGCGTAAAATCGCGGTGCGCTGCCGATCTAGGCTGGCTGTTGGCTTCCTGACTGCCCTCGCTGATCCTGTACGTCAAGGGTTAAATTCTGCCCAATGCTGCATTTTACCAAGGAATGTACCTTCTGCAGACTAAGTGGTGGACTAATCACCTTAAACTCAGCAAATGAGGAGGCTATCACTTGGCTTTGATGTTTTACATTCGCTAAGTAAAACATAAGTAAAATTTCCTGGTTAGCTCTTTGACAGAATTCTTTAATGTGATTTGCTTGGACAGCTTGATGACATCACTGCACCTCGATGCTGGGAATCCTCATTAAACAACACTACAATGAATTGTACGTCAAGAGAGTTGAAGTTCTCACCACACTGATCGTTAATTGTCTCAGTAAGGAAAAGCTCCTTACCAATGATCGCAATATCTGGGCTATTGATAGTATGTAGTATGCTGCAAGTTCAACCTGACTGTGGCCAGAAAAAAAATGTGGCATGATGTATTCAATAAAATTGTCTCCATCCAACAGCAAAGGGACTTTTTAAGGTAGTCTCTACAACTGGAGGCATTGGTGTCACCTTATTTTCTTACAGCATTGCTGCTAGAGTTGGGTCTGCTTCCATGAGCATTCCAGCAACATAAATGCATGCAACAGGTACAGCAGAACACAGAAGTGCAGCAACTTGCAGAGAGTTGTCCACATTTGAACTTTGACTACAGAGCTTTACAAACACTAGTGCACATTACCAATTTTAGAAAGAATTAATTATCTATCTGTCTCTTTGATCTATGTGCTTATATTATATACAAACTGCAAGAGAATTGAGAAAGAAAAACATAATCCCTTCAGATTCCTGTTCAGCAAATATGATTTCAGAGAAACAGATTTACAGATTATACTTTTTACAAGAAAGCACCTCCATTGGGGCATTTCCACATTTTATTTACAATTTTGGAGTATCCAGTTAATAATACATTTAGATATATCCAGATAAATTTGTTAAATGTATCTATGTACAAGAAACATTTTAAATGAATAGGCATTTTAAAATTGTATATTATACAGGAAACCTGCCATTACTATTGTAAATAATTTCAAAGGCATAAAATCAATACTGTTTTCATTTTTGTCTATACAGTGGTAACCCTACAATAATCAAGAATGAATGCATTGAATGGTTTCTAACAAATATTGCAATCTGTACTGAATGCATTTGTAACATGGTCAGCATTAGCAATGTATGTTTCAAATGCAGCTGCTGTCATAAATTCTTAAATATTACCACAGTTCAATATTTGCATAAGGCATAGTGATTTTGTGAGTTTACATTTCCAGTTTGTAACAGATGCTAGCAACTGCGAAATATTCAGCTTTTGACAATGTTTTGCTTAATTCTGTATTTTGTCCCACAAGTTGTTCTTTAAACATATTCATATTGTCTTTGAGGTCAAAATAATAAAGTATTCATATATTTATAGAATAAGGCTAGTTGGTTGGTGGTGAAGCAGCTTTTTGTTCCTGCAGTAAGGTGACAACTTTCCAGTTATAACCATTTCGAAAATGTTTACTGTGCCTTTGTCATTTCTTTCTCCTTTAGTTGAAGTTGTGTGAGAATATGTAGGATGACTTGATAGCAGAATACATACTGAGCCTACACATAGGAACACAAAGTCTTTTTAAAGTTCTACTTTGTTAACAGAACATCATTACTGAGTTTAAAAAGACTTGCATTTTCTTGACTCTTTTCATGACTACAGAATGTCCCATAGCACTTTACAGCCAATGTAGTCACTGTTGTAATGAAGGAAATGCAGCAGAAAACCTGTGTACAAGCTCCCACAAATAGTAATGAAACTATCAGATCATTTTTGATTAATGATGTTAATTGAGGGATAAATATTGGGCAGGACACCAGGGATAGTGCCCCTGCTCTTTTTCGAAACAGTGTCATGGGATCTTTTACATCCACCCGAAAGAGCATACGGGATCTCGGTTTAACATCTCAACCAAAAGATGGAAAACATGTAAGTAGTAAAACATGCTATAGCCCACCTATCATCCAACTCATCAACACATAAATGATCAGAATCGGTTTCATTATTACCCCATTAAATTTGTTACAAAGGTATTTCACTGAGTAGGCTGCAATACAAAGCTCAGTAACATTTAATTGGTTTCCACTGAAGATATTTAGGACAGTGAAAAGCAGATACATGCTTCGGCCTATTACCCTGATAATTACAGTGTGCATCTTTAGATTGGACTGTTCTACACTCACCACTTTTGTACTTTTCATACTTATAAAATAAATGAACTATTGTGGTTTTATAGGCACAAAGCTTATAACAAAATTAATTTGATCTTGCACAGGTCACTTGGCCCAATGGGTCCACGTTGGCATTTACATTCCACTTGGGCCTCCTCCCACCTTTTCTCATCTAACTATAAGCATAACCATCTATTCCATTCTCCTTCATGTGCTCGTCTAGCTTCCTTTTAATGCATCTATACCATTTGCTTCAATCACTCCTTGTGATAAGGAAATCCATGTTCTCACCATGCTTGGTAAAGAAGTTTCTTCTGAATTCCCTATTTGATTTCTTGGTGACAATTTTATATTGATAATCTCTAGTTTTGCTCTTACCCACAAGTGGAAACATTTTCTCTCTGTCTACTCTATCAAAAACTCTCAATTTTAAAGACTTCTATTAGGTCATCCTCAGCCTTCTCTTTTAGATCATAAGACCACAAGACATTGGAGCAGAAGTAGGCCATTCAGCCCATCAAGTCTGCTCTGCCATTCAATGAGATCATGGCTGATCTGATAATTCTCAACTCCACTTTTCTGCCTTTTCCCCATAACCCTTGATTCCTTTACTGATTAAAAATTTTCTAAAAATCTAATTGAAAATCTGATTAAAAAGCTTTTCAAGAGAAAAAGAGACCCAGCTTTTGCTCATCCTCTCCTGATAGTTATACTCCACATTTCTGGTATCATGTCACATGAGGGGACATGTCTTAATTTTTTTTCCCTTTATTTAAATATCAAATTGATCTCCCTGAGACAGCTCTGTGCCTCGGAGTTTTCTACGATCTTTCGCACGCATGCGCAAAAGAGCATAGGCCGATTCAGCCTCCTCCCCCTGCCCGCAGAGGGAGCGCTCAGCGCTTCTGGTGCGCATCACACATCACGGGCCTTAATTGGCCCACCCACTCAAAATGGCGGCATGCGCAGCCGCCCGTGCCCACCCAACACCCCCGACGGAGAGAAAATTCTCTCCTATGTTCCTGAAAGCTCACCTCAGTCTGGATCATCCCATGTCGTTGGCATCTCATAGTTTCAACAATATGAGAAATGTCAAACTGTTGGCAGGCAAAAGGAAAAGTTAGAAAGCGCATAGCAAACAAATAAAAACACATGCAGTTAAGGCCCCATGCAACCCACAGTGATTTGAAACCAACAAAAATCCATCAAAAGGAGCATTATCATCAAACTCCCACTCTACCTATTCTCTCTAATTTATGCTGACCTTGCATCCCATATATGAAATTTACCTTCCAGTACATCAGCCAAGCTGTCATTCTTCATGTATGATCAGGAAAGTAGGCAGGTTGCTTAACCATTCAATATATTTCCAAAAGCATGGTGATCAGAAGCACAAACCCATGTGTGTTCTCAAGAGGCAGCCTAAGGGCTTTGATTGTTTTGTTTCAAATAACAAAACAATAACAAGAATACCTGGAAAAACTCAGCAGGTCTGGCAGCATCTGTGGAGAGGAATACAGTTAATGTTTCGAGTCCATATGACTCTTCAACAGAACTAAGGAAAAATAGAAATATGAGCTGGTTTAAGGGTGGGTGGGACAGGTAGAGCTGGTAGAGGGCCAGTGATAGGTGGAGATAGCCAAAAGATGTCACAGACAAAAGGACAAAGAGGTGTTGAAGGTGGTGATATTATCTAAGGAATGTGATAATGAAGGTACAGATAGCCCTAGTGGGGGTGGGTTGGGGTGAAGGGAAGGGAATGAAATAGGCTAAAAGGTAGAGATAAAACAATGGATGGAAATACATATAAAAATAATGGAAATAGGTGGGAAAAGAAAAATCTATATAAATTATTGGAAAAAAAGGGGGGTTCGGAAAGGGGGTGGGGATGGAGGAGAGAGTTCATGATCTAAAATTGTTGAACTCAATATTTAGTCCGAAAGGCTGTAAAGTGCCTTGTCGGAAGATGAGGTGCTATTCCTCCAGTTTGTGTTGAGCTTCACTGGAACAATGCAGCAGCCCAAGGACGGACATGTGGGCATGAGAGCAGGGTGCAGTGTTGAAATGGCAAGTGACAGGGAGGTCTGGGTCATGCTTGCGGACAGACTGAAGGTGTTTCGCAAAGCGGTCACCCAGTCTGCGTTTGGTCTCCCCAATCTAGAGGAAACCACATTGGGAGCAGCAAATGCAGTAGAATAAATTGAGGGAAGTGCAAGTGAAATGCTGCTTCACTTGAAAGGAGTGTTTGGGTCCTTGGACGGTGAGGAGAGGGGAAGTAAAGGGGCAGGTGATGCACCTTCTGTGGTTGCATGGCAAGGTGCCGTGGGAGGGGGTTGAGGTGTAGGGGGTGATGGAGGAGTGGACCAGGGTGTCCCAGAGGGAACGATCCCTGCGGAATGCCACCAGGGGGGTAGAAGTGAAGATGTGTTTGGTGGTGGCATCGTGCTGGAGTTGGCGGAAATGGTAGAGGATGATCCTTTGAATGCGGAGGCTGGTGGGGTGATAAGTGAGGACAAGGGTGACCCTATCATGGTTCTAGGAGGGAGAGGAAGGTGTGAGGGCGGATGCGCGGGAGATGTGCAGGACACAATTGAGGGCCCTGTCAACCACCGTGGGTGGAAAACCTTGGTTAAGGAAGAAGGAAGACATGTCAGAGGAACTGTTTTTGAAAGTGGCATCATCAGAACAGATGCGACGGAGGTGAAGAAACTGAGAGAATGGGCTGGAGTCCTTACAGGAAGTGGGGTGTGAGGAGCTGTAGTCGAGATAGCTGTGAGAGTCGGCAGGCTTGTAATAAATATTGGTGGACACTCTATCAGAAATTGAGACAGAGAGGTCAAGGAAGGGGAGGGAAGTGTCAGAGATGGACCATGTGAAAATGATGGAGGGGTGGAAATTAGAAGCAAAATTAATAAATTTTTCCAGGTCCAGAGGAGAGCATGAAGCAGCACTGAAGCAATCATCGATGTACCGGAGAAAGAGTTGTGGGTGGGGGCCAGAGTAGGACTGGAACAAGGAATGTTCCACATACCCCATAAAGAGACAGGCATAACTGGGGCCCATGCGGGTACCCATAGCCATACCTTTTATTTGGAGGAAGAGAGAGGAGTTTAAGGAGAAATTGTTCAGCGTGAGAACAAGTTCAGCCAGACGGAGGAGAGTAGTGGTGGATGGGGATTGTTCGGGCCTCTGTTCGAGGAAGAAACGGAGAGCGATCAGACCATCCCGATGGGGGATGGAGGTGTAGAGGGATTGGACATCCATGGTGAAGAGGAGGCGGTTGGGGCTAGGGAAATTGAAATTGTTGATATGATACAGGGTATGAGAGGAATCACAGATGTAGGTGGGAAGGGACTGGACAAGGGGAGAGAGAATGGAGTCAACATAGCAAGAAATGAGTTCCATGAGGCAGAGACAGGCTGACACGATCGGTCTGCCGGGACAGTCCTGTTTCTGGATTTTGGGTAGGAGGTAAAAACGGGCCGTCTGAGGTCAGGAGACTATGAGGTTGGAAGCTGTGGAAGGAAGATCTCCAGAGGAGATGAGGTCAGTAACAGTCCTGCAAACAATGGCTTGATGTTCAGTGGTGGGGTCATGGTCCAGTGGGAGGTAGAAGGAAGTGTCTGCGAGTTGACGCTCAGCCTCTGTGAGGTAGAAGTCAGTATGCCAGACAACAACAGCACCACCCTTGTCAGCAAGTTTGATGACAAAGTCAGGGTTGGACCTGAGAGAACAGAGTGCAGCAACCGAAATCTTATACCTTTTTAAGTCAAGCATGATCAACTCAAGCCATTGTTCAAGCCTAGGTTTCACCAATGCAAATTACTGAGGTTCACTAGATGCTGTAAGGCAGATAAAGTTCAAAGACACGTCTGCTGCTTTTTTTCAGTTTCCCTCCATCCCACTGCAGAACAAAGTAATCGGTAGAAATCTTACTTTCGTCCAACTTTTGCAATCCTGCCATATATAGGACAACCAATGCATGCTGTGACTTTAATTGTTAAAATCACACTGATGACATCACATACTTGTTGCTTTTGGGTCCATTTTTGTAATGAAGTCATCTGAAATGCATTTCTTAATTATATGACATCAAAATAACTTGCGTTAAGATAGTGCCTTTAACGTAGTGAAACATCCCAGGCACTTCACAGGAGAGGTTATCAAACATAATTTGACTCTGAGTCACTTAAGGTGGCATTTTGATAGATGGCCAAAAGCTTGGGAAAAGAAGTAGGTTTTAAGGAACATCTTAAAAGGAGAGGGATGTAGAGGTGAAGATGTTTAGGAAGAAAATTCCAGAGTTTAGAATCTACACAGTATAAGGCAATGCCACCAATGTGTAGCAATTTAAGTTGTGCTCGCTCAAGAGACCAGACTTGGAAGACCATTGGTATTTCAGAGGGTTATAAGACTGGAAGAGATAATAGGGAAAGGGAAGGATGAGGCCACTGAGGGGTTTGGGAACAAAGATGATCACTTTAAAATCAAGACATTGCCAAACTGAGAGACAACATAGGTGAACCAGTGGATGATGGGTGACTGGGACTAAGTGCGAGCAGCAGAGTAATGCAATTATTTTGATCATAGTCCCAGGCTAAATAGACCTTTTGTTATATAGTATAATCAAAATCTTTCCATTCAATTCAAGTTTTGAATTGCCACACAATAAACCAAATTAAACCAAGAAATGTAGTGAAAATTTTAGAATCATGGAATGGTTACAGCATAGGAGGAGGCCATTCAGCATGTCATCTCTGTGCTGGCTCTTTGCAAGAGCAACTCAGCTAATCCCACACCCTGCCCTTGCCCTGGTGAACCCAACTGTGTCCCCCAATCTGAAAAACAACTGTTCACCACTACATTCTGCTTCTGGTCACTCAGCTAACATTGTATCCAATGCTACCACTATCCTTTTATTCCATGGGCTTCAATTTTGCTGGCACTTTATTGAAGTATTTTGAAAGTCCATACAGACCATGTCAACTACATTACTGTCATCAAGCATCTTTGTTACCTCAGCAAAAAAGTCAATCAAGTTAGTTAAACACAATTTGTCTTTGCCAAATCTGTGCTGACTTTCCCTAATTAATAGACACATGTCCACGTGATTGTTAAATTTGTCCTGGATTATTGTTTCTAAAAGCTTTTCCATCATTGAAGTTAAACTGACTGACCTAGAGTTGATGGGTTTATCCTTACAACTTTTTTTGAATAAGGGTATAATATTTGTAATTCTCCCAACCTCTGGCATCACCTCCATATTCGAGGAGGACTGGAAGATTATGGCCAGTGCCTCTGCAATTTCCATCCTTACGTCCCTCAGTATCCTTTGATGCATTCCATTGGATCCTGGTTATGTATCAACTTAAAGTACAGCCAGCCTTTCTAATACCTCTTCTTTATCATGTTTTTTCTAATTCATTCAAGGGATGTGGGCTTTGCTGGCTAGGCGAGCATTTATTGCCCATTTAGTATTGTAACTACCTCCTCTTTCACTATGAGTTGGGTAGCATCTTCTTCCTTGGTAAAGACAGACACAAAGTACTAATTTAGTACCTCAGCTGTAACTGCTACCTCCATGTGTAGGCCTCTGCTTTGATCCCTAATCAACCCCCCCCACTCCACCCTCTTCCTCATCCCCTTACTACTCCTTTCTATTTATATGGTTATAGAAGACCTTTGGATACCTTTTATGTAAACTGCCAGTCTCTTCTCATGCTCTCTCTTTGCCTCTCTGATGTCCTTTTTCAATTCCCCTTTGAAATTTCTGTATTCAGCCTGGTTCTCACTTGAATTATAAACCCGATAACTGTAATATGGCCCCTTTTCATGCTTCATCCTACTCTCTATCTCTTGTATTCCAGGAAGCTCTGGCTGTGTTTGTCCTACCTTCCCACCCTATGTGGGAATGTACCTCAATTAAATCTGAACCACCTGTTTGTTTCTATTCAATTAACTGGCACAAGGTTAGAATTGATATTGCAAACTACAATTTCCCAAACAAAGTGGACTGAGGTAGGTGGAGGTACAAAATTGTACAACCTAATTACATCCAGGTTTAATCTGCTGTTTACCATTCAGCACAGGACCAAATGGAAATCATCACCCCGAAGTGGATGAAGCAGTTCTGGAAAAGTGAGTGAATGACAAAAAACAAACTTCTTCTAATTGGCTATATGTTAAATTATGAGTTTATCCCTCCTTCTTTAGAATGAATGCTCTTGGCGATGGGAAGGAGCAGAAAAATTATTAGATTACAGTAAGAAGAAATAATTTTCCTGACCCTGTGAAGGAATTGTACACATTATATTGCGGCCCTGCGTGAAGTACTTGAGGATTTATTTCAGGCTGCATAGTTTAATGTGCTGGATTAGTTACTTTACCCACTACGTCACCCTTCCCTCACAGCGTGTCACTGCTAAACTTCATCTTCATAATTACAAACTGTTGAAAATTAAAAATCTTTACACATCCTTATAATCAGGGCCTGCAATAAAACTTGCTACAATGTTTGTTCAAATGATAATAAAATGGTCCAAACTTTTATTTCTGTTGGAAGAACGCTTATTGCTGCTGAATGTAAGCATCAAACCATCATATGCAAACCACCTGGATCATCAAGCCCCTTTTGACGCAGCCATCTATCAGCCAAGAGTCCCAAGGATCAGTTCTAATCAAAACATGCTGTATAGCTCCAGATACAATAAGAAACATGCTTTCTGCAGGTGTAGTACACTAAATTAAATACAGAAGGCATTTCCTGTGCTTTTATTTTTTAAAAAAAAGTTATGTTTCCATTTTTCTTCCTCTGGAGGATTTAATTGCTTGCTGGGGTATTACAGGTACTAACAGTCCACAAATACTCGTGCACAGGGCCAAGTTCCATACATAAGCCTAGACAGTGAATGTCTGAAGATAATTTGACTACACATAACAGGCAAGCTAGACCTATTCTGCAAAAAAAAACATTCCTGTAGCGCCATTCACAACTGCAGGATATGCAAAAGTGCTTTACAGTCATGAGGTACATGTGAATTGTCAACATTGTAATATAGGAAATGCAGCAGCCAATTTGTGTTCAGCAAGCTCTCACAAACAGCGATGTGACAATGATCAGATTACCTGTTTTTGTCATGTTGATCGAGGGATAAATATTTGTCAAGACACCTTTTTTTTGAAATAGTGCCCAAGGATCATTTACATCTGACATGGAGCAGACTGTTCAAATCTCATCCAAAAGATTGCACCTCTGACAGTGCAGCACTTGTCAACTGAGATCCTTGCGCCCAAGTCACCAGATTGTGACATGTATCTACAGCTTTCTGATTTAGAGGCAAAAATATGACCAACTGAGCCATGATTGACACTGCCTGATATCTCAACTGATATCTACATTTCTGTAGTCACAGCAAGTGTTTTGGACTTGAACCCTGACTGAACATTCCCTTTCCTAGCTTAGAGGAGCCGAATTTAATTATTGTCTACAACTGTTGCTATGGCTTACCTTAAGCTAATACAGGGCTAATTTGGTCCAAGGGCTGAACCTGTATAGTTCATTAGCACATTGAGCTGTACCTTTTATTCACTGACCACAAACATAGCCATTGAAGCTTTAGCTGAAGGTGAAAACATTCTATATTTTACTTGTCCTAAATGACAGGATGAGCAAATAGCTTTAATTTACATCAAGTTTAAAGACAACTATCCAATATGAATTCTACCCATTAATATTTTCTATTACTGTTAATACAGCTACTAGGGACAATTAACTTCAGCTTCATGCCATCCGCCCAAGTGCAGATCTATTGTATAATTTCCTTGAGACTTCATTTTAGTTGCATCTCCTACTGGAGAACATATCAACTATTTTCTGGAAGTTGAAGTATTACTATGGACATGTATTTGTAATTGCTATTTCTCTTTTGGTGAGCTGATCCCTATGTACCCTTGAGAAAGGATGTCTTACCCTCAATTGCTAACTATTAGATCAAGTCATTCTGACAAATACATTGCACAAAACTTCAAATTCCTAAACAAATGATAATTTAGATTTATTTCTTCTGTGTCTGAACACATGGTAATCCTTCTAATATTTCAGTTTGTTACTGTTATCTAACGGCAATTTTTTCCATAAATACACTATGTATTGTAGCAAAAATACATGGTTTAAATGAAATCTGGGTTCCTTTGTTGATTACATAACTCAAGCTCAGTACCTCCAAATTCCAGTGACCCCACCCGGAGTTTAGATAGCATGGGTAGTCCCTTGCTCACCATTGACAAGTACTTGGGCCACTAGTATGGTATCTAGGATGCCTGCTATTGCAGCAATGCTGACTTAAAGGACCCAAGTTGGGGGTGGTCTTACCCCACCACCTTTCCCTGGAAGCTAAGCCTAGGCTCCCCTCAGTTGCTGTCTTACAAAAAGGGCTATTTAAAAATATATATTTTTTTAATTCTGGGAATCCAATATTTGGGGACCCAAGCCATGACCACAGATTGAAGCCCCAGTTTGTCCCTACATCTACTTTTTGGTTGGGCAGTATATGTTTGGCTGGATTTACAGTCTCTGAGGGGTGGGATGGCAGGTTGGGGAGGGGGATGGGGTGCAATGGGGCTGGCATAAGATTGGGCACTATGCCAAGGACACTGTTACTGGTGCCTACCTGGCCACCAATTGAGACCCTTAAGTGGCCAATTAATGATCATTTGATTGTCTGGCAGCTCTTGAAGGTGGGATTCTCTCCCCAGGTGGGAGTGGAAGTCTCACCTCATGCCAATTAACAGCCCAACAGCCAAGTGGAGGGCAGCTAGCCCCCTGACTTTTACTCCGGGGTTGGGAGGGGGAGTCAGGGATCCACCCCCATAAAATCCAGGCCCTTGTCTCACCAGGTTTAACTTCCTTGACTATATTCTGCATCTCAATAATGGCTTGGGATGCAGGAACTCTTGGAGCTTTTATGGTGATGGCTTTGTAAAGATTTTGTGCAAATAAAATGCATTCCCCAAAGGGCCATTCTTAGGTTAAACCGAGATATAAAATGTCAGGGTCCTAGTCCATTATCCAACCATTCTGGTATGTTTTTGCCAAAACTTTTGGCGGACATATACCAATGCTCCCTGTAAGTTGCTCATGCACACTGTCCAGGCTGTTTGAAGTTGGATCCTTTAAAATATTGCATGTGCATGGCTTTCCAAAAAATTTTGAGGTACCATGCCTTCAAATAGGTTGAGTACAATAAAAAATATTTAGAGTTGACATTTGTCTATACTGCAAAGGAATATGGATTTTCAGCCACACAAGGTAAGGATGATATAAGATACTTTGATATTGATTTTTAATTAATGTGCAACCCATGGTATTCAATTTGATTTTGACCCCATTCTTCCCTTTTATTAAAACATTAGCACAATCTCACCAGTAAGAAACCCGAAATTTCATTACCAATACTTCCCAGTTTGCATGTGGATTGCAGAGCTCAATTTTGCCAAATTACTTAATAGCCACATTCATGTAATTTTTCATTTTTTTTTTGCATATTATGTACCTTTGCATAATCTACACCTGAGATTAAGGTTTTTTTCAATGTAAAATGGTTTGTTACATGCAAAATGGTGGCATGCCTTTGCATCAAGATAGCAGTGCTCATAATTCAGTGCTGATCATTTTTGCTGGGCAAAAACATAGAGGAGGAAATTGTATTGATATAGCAGCTCTCACATTCTCAGGGAATCTCAAGTGTCAATGAATTACCTTTGAACTGTTGTTTTATAGGCAAGCATGGCAGCTAATTTGTACACAGCCAGGCCTCACAAACACCAATGAGATAAATGTTCAATTAATCTGTTTTAGAAGGTGCTAATGCAGGGATAAATGTTAGCCATAGCACTTCTCTCCCTTGAAAAGTGCCATGGCGCTTTTTATGTCCACCTGAACAAAAAATGGGGCCTCAATTTACCGTCTCATCTGAAAGATAACAGCTCCAACAATGCAGCGCTTGCTTGGTAATAACCTAGTCTTGCACGTCGGTGCTTGTTCTCAAATCCCTGGAATGGTAAATTTAGGAGGGTTTCATATAAATTCATATGTTGAAAAATACTTACATCAAGACCTTTACTGATGAATGTCAACACTGCATCTAGACAAATAAGGGTCCCAGAACGACCAATTCCTGCACTACAGTGGGCAATAATGGGGGTAGAACATTTGATATATCTCATGTAGCTGAGAAAGGTGACTAATTGTTCTGGTTGTTCTGGGGTCCCATGGTCTGGCCAGGCAGTAAAGTTCAGATGGGTTACTTGCCGTGACTCGCCACTCTGTACAAACAAAAGGATGATTTTAGTCAGAGAATTTAAACCACAAACAACCCCTGCCCTGAAACAGCAAAAAAATATTCTGATGGAGATGTCAGGGCTGTTTTTCCTGTGGGCCCTGAACCTGGATGTGCCACAATTGCAATGATCTGAGCCTGCCTGTATTGGAGGTTTCAGGCTATTTAAGAGGCTTGGAACTAAGCTGATGGTGGCTCATCCCAAGCAGTGCCAAATTCCCAGAGATAGAGGAGGAAAGTCAGTTGTTCAGGCTGACTGGCCGCTGTCATAAAACAGCAGAAAGAACTATGCCACTGTCAACCCTCAAGTTGATGTCCTTGTAAAAACAAAAAAAAAAGCAGATTTACCTTGGGGATAATATTCCCCTGAAGAAAAGTCATAAGGACTCGAAACGTTAACTCTTTTTTTTCTCTCCTGTTAGACCTGCTGATTTTTTCCAGCATTTTCTGTTTTTGTTTACCTTTGGGGGGGTGGGGATGCCCTACCTGCTTGCTGCCTACACCTCTCTAGTCAGATAAGGACTAGCAAAGGACCTAAGGCTTACTTTTTCCATGTGCTCTTCAAAATGGCCATCAGGGACAATACTGGAAGAAAATGAGGCAGAGAGTGAGAAATGCCTCCTTTCACCTCACTTAATTGACTGTCCATATTCTGTGTCTTTTGCAGCTAGCATTAGATGCACAAAAATGGTGCACCGGCCAGTTGACGCCCCCACCAATGGTCTAGCCAACAGCTGTGACATGAAAGTGCAAACAGTTATGCATTTAGCACTTTGTGGCATATTGTCTGTTGGCACAGTAAACTAATTGTACCATTAAAAAAAATCACAATTTAGCTAATCTATTTGCACATACCTGTAAGTCAATCATCTCAATTTTCCGAATAATAAAGTCTTCCAATGGCTGGCAACTTTGAAGAATTATCTTAATCTTGTTGTTTATTATTATTGACTTTCCCTGAAGTTCTGGCCAGTATCTTTGACATTTGACCTTTCCTCCTTCGACCTCCAGGGTCATCATAGCAATGATATTAGACTCCTGTTCCCAAACCATTTGCCAAAAGTCTGCCAGTGTATGAGGTAGAGGTCCTTGACATGCAATATATGTATAGTCTTTCTTATCCACTGGTATTTTTATAAAGCTGGCATTAATGTATCCTTGCTCTTCTCCAAGAGGAACTCGTGTGCCATCATCTGCAATTAATAAGTAATTAATTGTATTTCTACATTAAATCTCCACATCTAATATCTATCAGTCGTGTCTTTATATTTGTATGAATACTCAACAGGAAGTAAGGTTATTAAATAAAAAATTAATGACATCCTTGTTTTTGAAAGTGGTGTAAAAAGATTACCACAGTTATATATTAAATATTGAACTCTACTTATTTCCTTCTACATGAGAAAAATGAACGTACTATCACTAAATTTGCGGATGATACAAAAATAAGTGGGAAGGCAAGTGGTGAAGATGACACAAGAGGTCTCCAGAGACAGACAGACAGGTTAAGTGAGTGGGCAAAAAAGTGGCAGATAGAATATAATGTGGCAAAATGTGAGTTATGCATTTTGGCAGGAAGAATAGAGGAGCTGAATATTATTTAAATGGAGAAAGACTGCAGAAGGCTGCAGTACAGAGGGATTTGGGAGGCCTTGTGCTTGAATCCCAAAAAGCTAACATACAAGTTCAACAGGTAATAGGGAAGGCAAATGGAATGTTGGCCTTTATTTCAAAGAGAATGGAATATAAAAATAGGGAAGTCTTGCTAAAACTATACAGGCACTAATTAGACCACACCAGAATACTTGGAATAGTTTTGGTTCCCTTATCTAACAAAATATATACTGGCATTGGAGGCAGTCCAGAGAAGGTTCACTAGGTTGATTCTGGGTATGGAAAGATTTTCTTATAAGGAGAGGTTGTGTAGATTGGTCCTCTGGTCATTGGAGTTTAGAAGAATGAGATGTGACCTTATTGAAACATGTAGGGCAGAATTTTTCAGTCGGCGTGCAAGAGTGGGCCTAATGTGCTGACGCGTAAAATGACTTGCGATGATGGGTGTGCATCCTGACGTCATTGTGCAGCCCCGTGATATTTCGTTTGGTGGGCCTGACAATGTTAAATGGCCTATTAAGGTCATTATGAAAGTACTTCATGTAATTAATTACGCTGCCCGTCCAACCTTAAGGCTGGCAGGCAGGTGAAAAGCCCAAGCAGCCTTTGCGTTTTTCAGGAAACTTCATCCATGAACGGATGAGGTTTCCTAAAGCTTTTATTAAATAAATAAATAATTTTCCCGAAATATAAAAACATGTCCCATCTCATGTGACAGTCATATGAGAGGACATGTTTAAATAACTTCTAAAATCTTTTACTTAATTATTTTAATATCGATTCAATCTCCCTGAGGCAGCTCTGTGCCTCAGGGAGATTGACGTGCTGGTCTGCACGCATGTGTGTGAAAGAACGCTGGCCCCGACTCTCCCTCCTCCCTCCGCCTGCACAGGTAGCGCTGAGCACTGCGGCTCTGGTCTTATGCTGGGCAGGCCTTAATTGGCCTGCCCGTGCAAAATGGAGATGTGGAGCCGATTGTGGGCGGTGATCAGCTCAGTGACTGCCCCCATCGAGTCCGCCCACCATATGAAAATTTCTGTCCATAAGATATTTTGGGGACTTGACAGGGTAGATGCTGAGGTAGTTTCCCCTTGTGGGAGAGTCTAGGACCAGAGGGCATAATCTCACAGTAAGGGGTCACCCATTTAAAATAGAGACGAGGAGGAATTTCTTCTCTGAGAGGGTAGTTAATCTGTGGAATCCTTTACTGTAGAAGTTGGGTCATTCAGTATATTCAAAGTGGAGATAGGCAGATTTTTAATCAGTAAGGGGATCAAGGGTTATGGGAAAAAGGCAGGGAAGTGGAGTTGAGGATTATCAGATCAGCCATGATCTCATTGAATGGTGGAGCAGACTCGATGGGTCGAATGGCTTACTTTTGGTCATATGTCTTATGGTTTTATGGACAATTAAATAAATATCCTGAGCTTTAAAAGCAGTGGTTTTGTGCATGGAGGATGATACTGGGACCGGAGGCTGAGCTATAAAAAGGTTGTTTTCATGCCTAGCCTCAGAAATGTAGTGAGTATATAAGTAACATTCAATATTTGCTCATTTAGTGTGTTCCATCCAGAGACGTGCTTTGTCACCAGACTAACTAGTGGGATTAAACGTTTTGAAGTTGCACCCTAACTTTCCAGAGATAGTCCTGCAATACTCTAGGTTATGAAACATTGCAATGCACACTTTTCATCCATTTGTGTTATAGGAGATATTTCTATGGTTCAAGGAGCACAGAAGCAGTAATGTTTCAGTGTGTCAAGAAGCTAATGATTCCTAATTAGGAGATCTATAGTTCCCCACATTTCATGTTTTGAACGAATGATACAGTGCATTAACTTTACAGTATAGTCAGTGCTGTCTAAATCTATTAAGAACAATAAGAGATAGGAGCTGGGTTGGCCATTAGGCCTTTCAAGACTGCTCTGCCATTTAATAAGATTGTGGCTGATCTTATACTTCAACTCCACCTTCTACTGCTATCCTCTATCTTTTAATTCTCTTCGTACCCAAAAATCTAACGACCTCTTGTCTTGAACATACTCAGCGACTGAGCATTCACTGCTCCCTGGGATAGAGAATTCCAATGACTCATAACCCTCTCGGTGAAGAAATTTCTCATCTCAGTCATATTCACTTCCCTTCTCAATTTCTTGGTACTCCTTTGCTGAATTTTAAAATTCTCCCAATCCTCAGGTTAACTACATTTTTTGACAACGTTATAAGCCTCTTTCTTTGATCTAACTTAAACTGCTTTTGTTAGCCTTGGTTGGACCACTATTTCCTTGGGGCTTATGCTTTAAAGAAAAGTATATTTGCTGCAAATTATGTATTAATTCTTCAAATGCCAGAATTGCTTGTCCACCACTGCCTTTACGGTCGAAGACACAAAAAGCATTCTGGAAACAATGGGGATCCATGGATCTAGCAAGAATGGAGATCTAAAAGAAATCAATATAAGTAAAGAAATAGCACTGGAGATATTAATGGGGCAAAGTGGTGAAAAAATCCCCTGTACCTGATGACCTGCATCCTATGGTTTTTAAAAAGGTAGCTGCAGAGATAGCGGGCACATTAGTTTTGACCTCCTAGAATTCCTTGGATTCTAGAAAAGTTCCCAAGGATTGGAAGATAGCGAGCATAGCCCTGCTATTTAAGAAAAGAAGAGAGAAAACTGGGAATTGTTAGCCTAGCAGCAGAAGTAGGCAAAATACTAAAAACTATTAGTTGGAACGTGACGACAAGGCACTTAGAAATCATAATATGATTAAGCAGAATCAACACAGATTTTTGAAATAAATAATATTTGACAAATCTGTTAGAGGTTTTTGAGGATGTGGCTAATAAGAGGGACAAGGGGGAACATTGGATGTAGTATTTGCATTTTAATAAAGTATTTGTTCAGGTGCCACACAAGGGGCTGTTACAAATATTAGGGAATCATTGGTTAGGGGTAATATGTAAGCATGGATTGGGGATTGGTTGACAGAAAGCAAAATAGGAATAAATGAGACATTTTTAGGTTGGCAGGCTGCAACTAGCGGTGTACCACCACAAGGCTGAGTACTTGGGCCTGAGCTATTTACTATCTATATTAATAACATAGATGAGGGGAGAGTATAACGTATCCAGTTTAGTGACTATACAAAGTTAGGTGGGAAAGTAAGCAGTGAATTGTGTGCAAAGAGGCTGCAGACGAATATAGATATTTGGGTGAGTGGGCAAGAACACGGTAGATGGAATACAATGTGGCAAAATGTGAAGTTATCCACTTTGAAAGGAAAAATGATAAAACAGAATATTTTTTGAATAGTGAGAGACTGGGAAAGCTTTTCATTCTGGGGGACTTAGGTGTCCTTGTACATGAAGCACAGAAAGTTAACACGCAGGTACAGTGAACAATTAGGAAGGCAAGTATGTTAGCTTTTGTTACAAAGGGCTTCGAGTATAAAGGCAAAAAAGTCTTCCTGCAATTGTACAGGGTATTGGTGAGGCCATACTTGGGGTACTAAGTGCATTTTTGGTCTCCTTGCCTAAGGAAGGACATACTTGTCTGAAAGGGAGTGCAACCAAAGTTTGTGAGACTGGTTCCTAGAATGAGGTGATTGTCCTATGGGGAGAGAGAGGCCTACATTTCCTCAAGTTTAGAAGAATGAGAAGTGATCTAATTGAAACATATAAAATTTTTACAGGACTTGACAGTGTAGCTGCTGAGAAAATGGTCCCCCTAGTTGGGGAACCTACAACTTAGGGTAACAGTCTCTAAATAGGATCATCAAGTATTTGTTTAATATCTCTGCCATTTCCTTGTTTCCCATTATAATTTTACCCTTCGCTGTCTCAGTGGGCCCATGTTTACTTTCACTAATCTCTTCCTATTTACATACCTATAAAAACCCTTACAATCTGTTTTGATGCCTTTTGCCAGTCTACTCACATATTCACTTCCCTTCTCAATTTCTTGGTACTCCTTTGCTGAATTTTAAAATCCTCCCAATCCTCAGGTTAACTACTTTTTTGACAAGATTATAAGCCTCTTTCTTTGATCTAACTTTAACTGCTTTTGTTAGCCTTGGTTGGACAACTATTTCCTTGGGGCTTATGCTTTAAAGAAAAGTATATTTGCTGCAAATTATGTATTAATTCTTCAAATGCCAGAGTTGCTTGTCCACCACCATATCTTTTAATCTAGACTCATAGGGCAGAATATTATGCTTGGCGTGCAGGCGCGCGCGTGACATGCCCAAGTGTAAAATGATGAGCAATGACGTCAGGTGACCGTCTCAACATCATCGCACAGCCTCGCAATATTTCGTTCAGTGGGTGCACGCTGGAGTTGGCTGTGTGCCTGCTGGCAATTGAAAGGCCTATTAAAGCTATTAAGAAGCTAGTTAAATTCAAATTTATGCTGCCCGTCCAACCTAATGGTTGTAAAGCAGGCATAAAGGCTAAGTGGCCTTTACATTTTTTAGGGAACCACGGGCAGGTTAAGGTTTCTAAAGCAAATAAACATCAAATAAACATTTTATTTTAAAATTAAAAACATGTCCCAGCTCATGTGACAGAGTCACATGAGGGGACATGTTTTATGACAATTTTATTTCCTTTCTTCATTTTTTTAAACAGCGCTTCATCTCCCTGAGGCAGCTCCATGCCTCAGGGAGATTGAAGTGCTCTTTCATGCGCACGCGCGAAGACTGCGCTAGGCCTGCTTGCCCTCCTCCCCCCGCCCGCACAGGCAGCATTGAGCGCTGCCACTCGCGTTCCACACTGGGCGGGCCTTAATTGGTCCGCCAGTGTGAAATTGCGGTGTGGAGCTGATCGCGGGTGGCGGGTGGCTTCCCGGCCGCCCCTGCCGAGCACTCCCACTGAGGGTAAAATCCTGTCCATAGACCCATAGACATTTACAGCACAGGAGGAGGCCATGTGGTCCATCGTGTCCGCACCAGTCAACAAAGATCTGACTACACTGATCCTATTTTCCAGCACTTGGCCCTGGAGGCTGTGGCAACGCAAGTGAAAACCTAAATACTGCTTAAATGTTACAAGATTTTCTGACTCAACTACCCTTTCAGGCAGTGAGTTCCAGACTCCCACCACTCTCTAGGTGAAAAAAATTCTCAACTCCCCTCTTAGCCTTCTACCTCTTACCTTAAATCTATGCCCCCTGGCTCTTAACCCCTCTACTAAAGGAAAAAGTACCTTCCTATCCAGAATATCTATGCCCCTCATGATCTTATACACCTTTATTAGGTTCCCTCTCAACCTTCACTGCTCCAAGGAGAATAATCCCAGCCTATCTAATCTTACCTCACAGCTCAGACCCTCCAGCCCAGGCAGCATCCTGGTAAATCTCCTCTGCACCCTCTCCAGTGTAATCACAACCTTCCTATAATGTGGTGACCAGAACTGTATGCAGTACTCTAGTTGTGGCATAGCCAGCGTTTTGTACAGTTCCAGCATAACCTCCCTGCTCTTGTATTCTATGCCTCGGTTAATAAAGGCAAGTATCCCATATGCTTTCTTAACCACCTTATCTACCTGCCTTGCTACCTTCAGGGATCTGTAGATATGCACACCAAGGCCCCTCTGATCTTCAGTACTTTCCAGGGTTCTATCATTCATAGTGTAATCCCTTGCCTTGTGAGCCCTCCTCAAGTGCATTACCTGACACTTTTCTGGGTTGAATTCCATTTGCCGCTGCTCTGCCTACCTGACCAGTCCATTGATAGCCTCCTCACTATTTACTACCCTACCAATTCTCGTGTTATCCACAAACTTCTTGATCATACCCTCTACGTTGAAATCCAAATCATTTATGTACACCACAACAGCAAGGCCCCAGCACCAAGCCCTGCAGAACCTCACTGGAAACAGACTTCCAGTCACAGAAACATCCCTTTGCCATGACTCTCTGTTTCCTCCCTCTCATCCAATTTTGGGTCCAACGTGTATTTGCCCCTTTTGTGTTTTTTACTTCTACCATATGGCCTCTTTCGATGATCCTTCCAAGATATCATCACTCCTCACTGCTATAATTGATTTCTTGATCAATATTGTGACATCCTTCCTCTTCCATCCACCTCTCTATCTCATCTGAATACCCTATAACCAGGAATGTTTAGCTGCCAATCCTGCCCTTCTTTTAGCCAAGTCTCAGTCATAGCAATGTTATCTTATTCCCACGTGCCTGTCTGTGCCCTCAGCTCATCTGCCTTATTCCTCAAGCTCCTTTCATTAAAATATATTCCATTTAGCCTTGCCAAACCCGCTTCTTCCTTATCTAGCCTATGGGCAGAATTTTCCTCCATTCGGGGGAAAGTTTAGGAGCGGGAGTGTGGAGGCGCACCTCTGATCGGCCCCATTTGCGGGGGGGGGGGGGGGGGGGGGGGGGTGCTGCCGTTTTATGTGGGAGGGCCAATTAAGGCCAGCCCAGTGTGACATCCATAAGGAAGCGCTATGTGCTCCCTGTGCGGGCAGGGGGTGGGGATTCCCTGTGCCTAGAGCGCGCTCTTTCGCGCATGCACACAAAAGAACGCACTCATCTCCCTGAGGCTAAGTGCTAAGGTTTGACGGGCAGGTCCATTAACTACTTTAACTACTTTGTCAATGGCCTCAATTGGCCATTGACAGGTCAGCGGGTGCACAGCTGATTCTGCTGAGCCCTGCTGACCGGAAAATTGAAATGAGGCGGGGTGATGGGAGTTCCGCCCGGTGTCATCCTGCTTCATTTTACGCATTGGCAAGCGGGCCCTGTTCGCTGACCAGGAAAACCTGGCCTATGTTTCCTCTGCCTTCTAGACCTTATTGCAATTTTAACTTCTAATTCCATCTCAGCTTCTCTTCCCTCTGAACTACTTTTCAGGATCCCATCCCCCTGCCAATTTAGTTTAAATCCGCCCCAACAGCATTGGCAGACCTCCTCACGAGGATGTTGGTCCAGTTCCTGTTCAGGTGTAACCTGTCCAACTTGTGCAGATCCCATCTCCCCCAGAAATGGCCTCAATGCCCCAGGAATCTAAAGCCCTCCCTCCTGCACCATCTCTCCAGCCATGCATTCATCTGCTCTTTCTCCTGTTCCTATACTCACTACTGCGTGGCGCCGGGAGCAACCCAGAGATTATTGCCTTTTGAAATGCTGCTTTTCAATTTCCTACCTAATTCTCTAAAGTCTGCTTGCAGGACCTCATTTCTCTTTCTTCCTATGTCATCGGTCCCAACATGGACCATGACCTTTGGCTGTTCACCCTCTCCCTTCAGAATGTCCTGCAGTTGTTTCGTGACATCCTTGATCCTGGCACCTGGGGAGCAACATACCATCCTGGAGTCACATCTACGGCCGCAGAAGTGACTGTCTACCCCCCCTCACTAATGAATCCCCTACCACTATTGCCCTTCCACACCTCTTCCTCCCCTGCCTGAGCAGCTGGACCACCCACAGTGCCATGGCCTTGGCTCTGGTTGGCCTCCACAGAGGAACCCTCACTCTCACCGTTTTCCAAGGCTGAAAAACGGTTTGCAAGCAAGATGCACTCGGGGGGGATTCCCTCACTACCTGCCTGGTCCCCTTCTTCTGTCTGGCATACCTATTCCCTCTCTGCTTGCATTTCCTTAAGCTATGGGGTGACCATGTCCTGAAATGTGCTATCCATGAATCTCTCAGCTTCGTGAGTGCACCGTAGTGCTCCCAGCTGCCACTCAAGCTCCAAAACCCAGAGCTTGAGTTGCTCCTGTTAGAGACACCTCCACACACATGGTCATCCAGACTGCCAGTAGTGTCTAGGATTTCCCACATAGTGCAGGATATGCAAATCACTGGATTCAGCTCCCCAGACATATCTTAACTATACAGAATATGGACCCTTGCCTTTATTTTACCCATATTTCTACTTGAGTCTCGCTGTTTTAACCTCTCTGTCCCAAAGTCTCACTCTTTTAACCTCTCTCTCCCAAGGTCTTGCTGTTTTAACCTCTGTCCCAAAGTGTCTCTGTTTTAATCTCCCTCTTCCGAAGTTTTGTTGTTTTAATCTCTCAGTCCATAAGTTTCTATGTTTTAACCTCTCTCTCTCTCGAAGTCTCGCTATTTTAACCTCGCTCTCCTGAAGTTTCCCAATCTATCTCAGCCAACTCACCTCGCATACTTAAGTATTTGCTCCGTTTGGCTTTATGATGCTACTTTTGGACTTAACTAAATCACTTTCAAACTCAATATAAAATTCTATCATACTGTGGTCACTCTTCCCTATAGGGCCCCTTTACTGCAAGGTTATCAATTAACCATTTCTTACTGCATAATGCTAGATTTGAAATAGCTTGTTTCCTAGTTAGTTCCTCAACATCTGGATCTAGAAAGCTACCTTCTACACATTCCACAAACTCATCTTTCACACAATTACAGCAAATCTGGTTTGCTCAGTGTATATGAAGATGACCATCCCCCATCATTAATGTATTACCCTTCACTACATGCACCTCTAATTTCCTGTTTGTACTCTGCCCTAAACTACGACTGTTAGGGGGTCCATTAGCAACTCCCACCAATGTTTTCTGCCCCTTGCTGCTTCTTAGCTCCACCCAAGCCGGTTCTGCTTTTGATTTTCTGAGATTTATCTTTATCGCATCCTTTATTATCAGGGCTACCCATCCTTCTCTTCTATTTTGCTTATCTCTTCTAAAAATTAGAAGAGGCGTCAGGGAATATTTGATTCTTATTATAAATACAAAGAAAGATGTAACAAATAATGTTTATTTTTGTTCTTTGCCATGTTATTCCTGCAAATTTCTTCTTGCTTTTGAATATTTGCAAATAAATTAAAATTAACACAATTTGCTTTCAGTTTTTTGAGTTATCAACTTTTTGGGATTTTGACATTTTCTCATCTGTTAGTTTTACCAAGCTCTGAAAGTTGGTATGCTTAGAATGTAACATCTTTGTTGTGTTTTAAAGACTAGTTATACACAAGATCATTGTAGGAATGTTCAATTATATAAATAAAATGAAGTTGCTTCTCATAAAAAAACTTACATTATAGTACTTACAAGGCAGTATATTTTTATATCTGTTCTTCCTCCGATTGTCTTTTGTTTGCCCAATCAAACATTCATCCAAAGGTTTCAGATCTTGCAGATTCTATTAAAACGTATACATATATACATTATAAATCTAGAAGAACAAAACATTGCCATATACTAAGGTAAAGGTAAAATACTACAGATGCTGGAAATCTGAAACAAAACCAAAATGTGCTCGAAAAACTCAACTTCTGAAAAAGAAGTCATATGGACTTGAAACGTTAACTCTGTCTTTCTCTCCACAGATGCTGTCAGATCTGCTGAGTTTTTCCAGTGTTTTTTTTTCACATTTCCATGTACCATAACCTTGAGTAACAAATGGTGAAAAAAAATCAAAAGCAAAATACTACAAATACTGGAAATTGGAAATAAAAATAGAAAGGTTAAAAATATTCAGCAGGTCTGATGACATTTGTGGAAAAGTAAATCGAGTAACCCTTTCAAATTGATGCCCTTCATCAGAACTTAGAGATGTAACAGGTTTCAAGCAACTGTAGATGCAACAAAAGAAAAAAAATGTGGAACTAGAGGAGGTGTAAATCTGAATAGCCAAATCATTACCAACAACAAAAAAAGCATTTAAATAAGTATGTTGTGTAATGGTTACATTACTGGACTAGTAATGCAGAGGATTAAGATTAATGCAGAATACACAAATTCAAAACTCACCACAACAAATTGAAAATTTGAATTCACATTTTTTGTTTAAAAGCTGGAAGCAAAAAAAAACTGTCACTAACAAAAGTAACTGCAATGTCAGTTAGGGAAGGAAAACTGTCGTCTTTACTCAGTCTGGTCTATATGTGACTTCAGTTCCACTACAATGTGGTTCTTAACTATCCTCTGAAGTGGTCTAGCAAGCCACCCAGATGTATAAAAACTGTTCCAATAGATGGCTCACTACCACCGTATCCTGGACAACAAATGCCAGCCTTGCCAGCAATGCTCACATCGTAAGAATGAACTTTAAATATAATTATGCTTTTCCCTTAACAAAGCAGATTGACAATCACAATAAAGAAGAATTTTGTGGCACAGCTGAAAGAGTTATTTGGCACTATGATCATTAAAATATAATTTAACTGAAATAGTGTGAAACCAAATGAAAATACATATTGCAGAACAAAAACTATTTCCATCACAAACTTGCACTAAAGAAGAAAAAACAAATATACCAGTATTCTCCCCAGACTTCCACAGTTCAAGAGGGGATATGCAGTCAGCATGAGTCCCCCTCCTCTGAGAAGGACTGGCTGCTTTCAAGGTGAAATTTAAGAAACATAGACAACTAAGCAGAGTTGGTTGAAGTGAGGTTTTCCACCCACGGTGGTTGACAGGGCCCTCAACCGTATCTGGCCCATCTCCCGCGCATCCGTCCTCATATCTTCCTCTCCCTCCCAGAACCATGATAGGGTCCCCCTTGTCCTCACTTATCACCCCATCAGCCTCCGCATTCAAAGGATCATTCTCCGCCATTTCCACCAACTCCAGCATGATGCCACCACCAAACACATCTTCCCTTCACCCCTCTGGCGGCATTCCGCAGGGATAGTTCCCTCTGGGGCACCCTGGTCCACTCCTCCAACACCCCCTACACCTCAATCCCCTCCCACGGCACCTTCCCATGCAACCGCAGAAGGTGCAACACCTGCACCTTCACTTCCCCTCTCCTCACTGTCCAAGGACCCAAACACTCCTTTCAAGTGAAGCAGCATTTCACTTGCACTTCCCTCAATTTAATCTACTGCATTTGTTGCTCCCAATGCGGTTTCCTCTACATTGGAGAGACCAAACGCAGACTGGGTGACCGCTTTGTAAAACACCTTCGGTCTGTCCGCAAGCATGACTCAGACCTCCCTGTCACTTGCCATTTCAACACTCCACTCTGCTCTCTTGCCCACATGTCCATCCTTGGCTTGTTGCCTTGTTCCAGTGAAGCTCAATGCAAACTAGAGGAACAGCAACTCATCTTCCGACTAGGCACTTTACAGCCTTCCGGGCTGAATATTGAGTTCAATAATTTTAGATCATGAACTCTATCCTCCATCCCCACCCCCTTTCCGACTTTCCCCCTCCTTTTTGTTTTTTCCAATAATTTATATAGATCTTTCTTTTCCCACCTATTTCCATTATTTTTAAATGTATTTCCATCCATTGTTTTATCTCTACCTTTTAGCCTTTTTCGATTCCTTCACCCCACCCCACCCCCACTAGGGCTATCTGTACCTTGCTTGTCCTGCTTTCTACCCTTAATTAGCACATTCCTTAGATAATATCACCACCTTCAACACCTCTTTGTCCTTTTGTCTGTGACACCTTTTGGTTATCTCCACCTATCACTGGCCCTTTATCCAGCTCTACTTGATCCCGCCCCCACCGCCCTTTTAAACCAGCTTATATTTCCCCTCTTTTCTATTTTTACTTAGTTCTGTTGAAGGGTCATTCAGACTTGAAACGTTAACTGTGCTCCTCTCTGCAGATGCTGCCAGACCTGCTGAGTTTTTCCAAGTATTTTTGTTTTTGGTTTGGGTGAAGTGACAGTCAGCCGGACACAACCCTTTTCATCATGAGAACACAACCTAATACACGAGTGAGGCTGACTGAATACTAATTCACTTGTACAAACAAAGTTAAATCATCTGAATTAATCATGTTTTTTCTGTGGAGTGCATACAGGTTGTGGGGGGGGGGTGGGGGGGTGGTGGTGTGGGCGCACTCATTGGCTAACTATTTAACCACATGTAAAGAGAGATAGAGACACTTATTGCCACTGGTGGTGGACTGTAGTGTTAGGAGCTATACACTTGTAATGTTTCACTTTGTGAATAAATCTAAAAACAAATCTAGTCTCCTCTTTCACCAACTGACTCTCAGAAGTTTAACATGGAGTACTACTCTCACATGTGTGGATGTGTCATGCTGTGGGTCAGTAGGTGCTTGTGCACCTGGAATGGCATTCCAAGTTTTGCGGGAAACCATAGTACCAAATAGATGCAGGCTACCAAATGCATACTGCATCTGCTTATTAATATCATATTTGGAGGAGGGTCTATTTTGTATTCAGTGAAGTATATAGAGCAGTTCCACTGTAAATTACACCATTATAATTCTAATACAATGCAGCGGACAACTATATTTTCTGCATTTGCTAATAGTTGAACACGCTCAATTTTAGCACTTACCTCAAACTCCTGCGATGGAATATGCTGTTCTAGCAGTCCATGCAATGTTTTAAGGATTGCATCCAGTTTGGAGCCTGTGTACTGGCTTTCTGGAGGCACCTTTACAACAGAAAGTGTGGTAAGCTTCTCTTTAGCCATTGGCCATTCATCTACAACAGTTAAAAAAAGATCAATTGTAAGTAATCCAATAAGTGAATAAAACAAAATACAAATAATCATTTGGTAGCACAGAATTTGAGTATTGCTGAAAAAAGACATTTTGTCAAAGCTTTTCATCTTGCACTCATCAGGACAATCACAAGAGTACCAATGTCAGGGGAAGCAGCAGCTTTATACTGTATGAGAAGAGAGTGCAATTCAGCAATAAAACAAAATACATCATTAATTAATAATGCAGATATGCAAGACCAATGTTAAACTGGAACTCAGATCAAAACTACATTCCCACCAGTTTTCAGTACAGTTCTTAAGTGCTTGGCAAAATAACTGAGCTTATAACAATTTAAAGTTTGTTGTATATAATCAAACACAATTACACACACTGACATGCATACACTAAATTACATAGTTATTTGCCAGCTATGGGTTTAAAATCCCTCCCCAGCCTCTTCTGTGCTGCTTGTCTTATTTGAGGTAGGTCGAAGCTCTGCCCCTTACAAGGCCTCATGTGAGGGCACAACCAGACAAAATCCACATGCTTGATCTAATTTACAGTGCATTCCCGCCAGAGTAATGGAGGAATGCACTGCCAGGGCACCAGGACATTGACCCTTTCTGGTCTAATTTGAGGTATTATTGGTTAAAATAATGTATAATAGTACCTTAGTAAATATTTGTAGAATGATTGGATTAAACACAGACTGCACAGCAAAATAGGAGTCTGACTTGAATGTAGGTAAAACTCATTTTTAGAACTGTTTAATAGGATATTTATCTTCAGCTTTCATGTGAAGCTTGTGTTAAAAGTCCTACCCAAAATTTATTCACTGCTAATACATATAATGGTGTCTTGTTTCACTGTTATCTTTACTAGCACTTAAATAGACGGTAGCAGAGCAGAAATTAACCTCACAAACATAATGATATGATCACTAATGGCACAATGCCAGCAAACAGAAGCTTCCAGATTGATGATGATTCAGCACCTCTTAGGATGTTGACTTAAACAAAAGTCTTTTGGTACTTGGAGGGGAAAAAATTCACTCCCAATCCTACCACTTTGATTTATCAAATATTATGCGTCCTCTTGTTACCATGCGGTTAGAGACATTTAAAACAAAATCCAAATACCTCATTTTAACCAATAGAACTACGCCACAAAATTTCCCCTTTATTTAAAGGAATCAAACTTTATCATTTATAAAAGACTTAAAGAAAACAAGCACTATTAACAAAACAATATGATTTATAACTAAATATGCTATGCACTCAGTTTTTCTTCCTATGTCCTCCTAGAATTCTCCCATGAGACGCATCAATCTTAAAGTTTTTTACTTCTGTAGAGACCGCCCATATTTATACCACAGCTCTCTGGAGAATTTTCCTCAGCTCCAGCTATTCTCAGAGGTAAAACTTTAAGTTAACCTCTCTTGACTGTGGAGGCCGCAGGCCCTTGTTCTGGTTACTTTGCCAATATTTCCAAGCTAATCTACTGGTTACTTTCTTTTTGCAATAAGACACTGTGAGGCCTACAGTAGATTCTCTCACTAGCTTGAAACTAGGCAATCTTCCAGCTTCTGTTCCTCACAAAATTCAATCTGAGATTAAGTCTCACCCAGTTCCCACATGGTCAGCGGTGAAGTTAGTCTCTGCTTACAGTGCAAATCTGTCCAACTGTCATTTACTTTGTCATTTACTCAGAGAATTGCAACCACACAAGTTCTAAACTGCAACAGAAAACCTCTTCCAGCAAAATCAAGATAAATTCATACCAAAGGCTTTGTATCTGAGTGTGTGTAGCATTCATAACACAGTAAATGAATTGATAATGCACATTGAAGTAAATAAAATGATCTGATAGCTATTACGGAGACATGGCTGCAAGAATTGGGTCCTGAATATTGAGGGGTATATGACATTCAAGAAGAATAGGAAGCAAGGTAAAGATGGGAGAGTAGCACTGTTAATCAAGGATTGCATTGGTGCAATATTTAGAGATGACTTTGGTTCAGGAGATCAGCATTAGAAGTGGTTTGAGCAGAGATGAGGAATAGGAGGGGAAAGAAGTGACTAGTAGGAGGGGTCTACAGGCCCCCTAGCAGTTATTACAATGTAGGACAATGTATACACAAAGAAATATTGGATGTTTGTTATAAAGGGAAGGCAATAATCATGGGTGACTTTAATCTACATATAAACTGGAAGAAACAGTGGCAGCAGTAGCCTGGATGAGGAGTTCATAGAATGCTTTTGAGATAGTTTCTTAGGGCAGCACTTCCTGGAACCAACCAGAGAGCAGATTATATTAGACTTGGTATTGTGTAATATGACAGACTTAATGACCTCAGGGTAAAGGCAACCCTTGGTAGCAGTGACCACAATATGATTGAATTTTACATCCGGTTTAAAAGGGAGAAAAGTGGATCTAAGACTACTGGTTGCCCTTAGGTAAGTTTAAACTATGTGGGCATGAATGCTGAGCTAGCTGAAGTTAACTGCAATACTAGGCTAGGGGATAGATTGATAGAGAAGCAATGGCAGACATTTAAGGGGACATTTCAGATAACTCAAAAATAAGTATGCTCCTACTATAAGGAAAAATTCTAAAGGGAGGGGACCCACCATTCGCTGTTAACTAAAGAAGTTGGGGAAAGCATCAAACTTAAGAGTAGGTAAAGTGAGTGTCAGTCCTCTAAAGAGTGAGAACGGGGAGATAATAGTAGATAATAAGGAAATTGCAGATGAAATGAACAAATATTTTGCTTCTGTCTTCACTATAGGGGATACCAAAAACATTCCAGTAATAGCTGTAAATCAGGTGGCGGAGGGGAGAGAGGAACTTGGTGAAATTACAATTGCTAGGGGAGTAGTACTGAGCAAACCAATGGAGCTGCAGGCTGATAAGTCTCTGGGTCCAGATGCACTTCATCCTAGGATTTTAAAAGAGGTGGCTAATGAGACGGTAAATGTGTTGGTGTTAATTTTCCAAAATTCCATTGATTCTAGAAAGGTTCTATCAGACTGGAAAGTAGCAAGTATAACGCCTCTATTCAAGAAGGGAGGGAGGCAGAAAACAGGAAACTATAGACCAGTTAGCATGACGTCTGTTGTGGGGAAAGTGTTAGAATCGATCATTAAAGAGGTCATGACTGGGTACTTAGAGAAACTCAAGGTAATCGGGAAGAGGCAGCATAGTTTTGTGGAAGGGAAATCATGTTTATAACTAATTTATTAGAGTTTCTTGAAGAACTAACGTGCTGTGGATAAAAGGGAGCCTCTAGATGTACTGCACTTGGATTTCAAGAAGGCATTTGATAAGGTGCCACATCAAAGATTCTTGAGGAAAATAAAAGTTCATGGTATAGGGGTAACATATTAGCCTGGATAGAAAATTGACTGGCTGGCCAAAAATGGAGAGTGCATAAATGGCAGGGTGTGACAAGTGGAGACCCACAGGGGTCTGTGCTGGGACTCAACTTTTTACAATTTATATCAATGGCATAGATGAAGGGAGCAAAGGATGGTAACCCCACAAACAGATCAGCCATGATCTTATTGAATGGCAGAGCAGGCTCCAGGAGCTGAATCGCCTACTCCTGCTCCTATTTCGTATGTTCTTCCTAAGCTCTACCCATCTCCATGGTGATGAAGCCTGCTCTGGGCTATCTTCAAACAGACCTTTAGGCTAATTATAATTTCTCCAGCTAAGTAAGCCTACCTGCTGTTTTATAGCTCTATCTCTTCCATTCCGACTCTATTAACAACCATGGGTAATCTGAACTGCAATTTCTTTAGGTGTTCTGGCAATCGCTAAAGCCCAGCATTTTAATTACCTTACCTTCACAACAATACTCTTTCAAGAACGAAACAATACCCTTAAAATATTAACATGAACTAGATATTCACAACATTATATCTAGTGAGCAGTTAAGGAGAAAAAAAACTTTGAAAACTCACATCATCTCTCAATAACATCAATTTATAATCCTAATTCAATCGCTGAAAATTCAGTGTATTTGCAAAATGAATAACTCTATTTTACCTATGGGTGAAGGATCCCGCTGCAAAGTATCAACTGGAAGTTCATCACTTCCCCAGGTAACCTCGCCCTGCTCTGTGTTCTCCATGTGACACAGTCTGGGTACCCTATCGGAATTGAACAGTCATACTGCAGTCAGTTAACATGGTGCTGTCAGCACAATTCTGTATTTAGCATGTGATAAAATAATTAGATAATCACCGTGTAGGAATAGGAGTTGATTTAAAATTGCCAACACAAATTTGTGGGTTTGAGCCATTACATGAAGTACTGTCAACCTACCAGCAGGGTCAGAAATCACGATGTAAAACAGGTCAGGTAATTTTCATTCAAATAATCAGCATTCATAACCAATCCCTGCTCCAGTAAAACTGGCATACAATGATTACATGATTACAATTGATATGGATGTCAAATATTCTTACAGAAATTCAAATCTGAATGTTATGTTATTTGTACTGAGGTCATCATTCAGACAAGAGCCCTACTTAAAAATAAAAATACTAAGCATACACAAAGTTTTCAAATAAGTGCTAAGTTTACCGTAAATTACAGTGTATAAGTCAACATTTAAAGCTTCAAAATATCCCTTAAAAAATGGGAGTCGACTTATATGCCAAGTATAAAAGGCAATCCTCCAGTATTAGTACAGGAGGACCCATTTCTGTTTATGGGTTGTCATTCACGGTCTGCTCTGTCTTAATCTCCCATGCATCTTCTTGGCAGCACAGCCTGTATCACCCTTGTGCCAACTTATAAGATGAGTTTAAATCTAAACATGCATCTCTGAACTGAAAAGTTAAGGCCAACTCCTAATATGAGTACAGTAATTCCTCAATTAATGTCCTAGTTGTGTTCTTTAAAATTGTGACTTTAAATGAAACAACATTAACCAAGTCAGATTTTCCCTTAAGAATTAATGCTCCTTTACATCTCTGATCCTGCCTCATCTCCCCCACATATTTTCTCTATTCTTGAGCGATTTAGTCATATTTCAGGTTTTAAAATTAATTTGCAAAAGAGTGAAATTTTTCCTATTAACTCTATTGCAAAGAGTTACCCTTCTTTCTTCCCTCCCCTCCAAGGTCTCAGTGAAGTTTTAAATATTTATGAATTTTCATTTCTTGATCCCTTGGAGATCTTTATCAAGCTCAACTCTGATCCATTGTTGGAACGTACAAAGCAGGGCTTAGCACATTGGTCTAGCTTACCTCTTTCTTTAGTTGGTTGTATAAATTCTGTAAAGATGATTATTTTTCCAAAATTTTGTTACTTATTTCAGCGCATTCTATTGTTTATCCCCAAGTGTTTTTTGTTACAATAGATGAATTAATTTCTTCCTTTACTTGGAATATGAAAACATCCAGAATTCATAAAGATTTTTTACAAAGACTGAAGCATTTAGGTGGTTTGGCACTGCCAAATTTTCAGTTTTATTATTAGTCTGCTAATATCTGTAATATTTATTTTGGCTTCATTCGGACTTGGCTAATTTAGCGTGGGTGCAATTGGAGGCAGCCTCTTGCTCTGTTGTGCTCCTCCATTCCTTTGTCAACCAGTCATTTTTCTTCAAACCCTATTGTTAGACAGTCACTTAAGATTTGGACCCAGTTCAGAACACACTTTGGGCTGCAATCTCTCTCTTTATGTAGCCCCACTGAGGTAAATCATTTATTTCTGCCTTCGTTAGGAGATTCTGCCTTTCAAATCTGGCATGCAAGAGGCATCAAAACACTTGCTAACTTATACATTGATAACATTTTGGCTTCTTTTGGCTCTCTCACTCGGAAATATGATCTGCCCCACACACACTTCTTTTGCTACTTACAAATCAGAGATTTTGCGTGCAAAACAAAACTGCTCAGTTTCCTTTATTGCCCCCTAAATCACCAATAGATATTATGTTAGAACTAAATGCTTTTGTCAGGGGGTTCATTTCCAAATTGTATTCTCTAATTTTTTCACTACACTGCCCTTCACTTTCTACCTTTAAATCTTTGGGAGCAAGAGCTTGACTCAGACTTATCAGAAGATAACTGCAAATCTATTCTCTCTTTTACATTCCTCATCTGCATGGGCAAGACATGGGTTGCTACAATTTAAAATCTTACATCGTATCCATCTATCCAAAGTGAAATTATCTAAAATTTATTCAAATTTTGATCAAACCTGTGATAAATGCCACACTGCCCCAGCCTCTCTAATTCATATGTACTGGTTGTGTCCTAAGTTGGCTTTGTTTTGGACAAAATGTTTACATTACTGTCATATTTTCAGAAGCAACATTGAGCCCTCGACTATTACAGCTCTCTTTGGAGTGGAACCAAATGGCATTCCTCTTACAAAAATTCAGACTGATGCCCTCGCCTTTTCAACATTATTGGCTAGACACAATTTTCTATTAAATTGGAATCAGTCTGCCCCGTCTTCTTTTACTAATTGGATACGTGATCTTATGCAGAACCTTAAACTTAAGAAAGTAAAGTACACCATGACAGGCCCCACTGATGGATTTTAAGTAGCTTGATAACCTTTCTTAGATTATTTTGAGGTACTCCAGCTCTCTACTTTCATATAACTGATCCTAATTAGGTTGTTGGTATTAGATCATGTGAAGCTATATCTGACCTATGATTGTTATTGGTTCTCTTATAATTTATTTATTTTTGGGGGGGCTGGGAAGGATTTTTTTTTCATTTTTTTACTTTTTCTTCTTCCTCGTCCTACTTCTCCTTTCCTTTCCCTTTCTCTTCCAAATGTAAGTGTATTAAATTATTGCTGTACTTTGTATTGTTATCCATTATGATTGTTGTTAAAACTTAATAAATAGAAATTATCAGAGGAATTAATGTATGTGGGAAGTGGACAACAAGTGGGGCAGGAGTGAGGAAGCGAGAGGGTTGGAAGCAGGGCGGGAGTGAGGTGGAGAGCAGGGTGGGAGCGAGGCAGAGAGCAGGGTGGAAGCAGGGCTGATCTGGGAATCTCTCAAGCTAATTCCTGAAGTTGTGGGCAAACCTCCCGACAGCACTGTTTCATTGCACTGCCAACAGCAATGACAATGCACAACTCAGATTCCAATGTAGTGTATAAGAAAACCTCATTTTTCAGCTAATAAATGTATGTTTAGAGCTCTACAGTAAGTCCTTGCTTTAAGTCACCCTGCTAAACACTTTCATTTTAAAGGTGTTTATTTTTTAGGGCCTGGTTTTTCCAATTTGCATCTCCATTTTCATTTTCACATCGTAAGGCCCAGTCTCTCTAATTCTAATTCACAATATTAGTTGTCATTTGCTTAATAAATCTGCAAATGTCTACTTTTAATGCTGTGAATGAAATTATTTTGAGGGGCAACTTGTAAGTAAGAACACTCGTAATATAACACCAAATATGTCAAATGATTTTGAAATCGTTCCTAAAATGTAATTGCATTTTGAAAAGGTTACAAGGCCTCAAATATCAGCATTGACCACAAGTTCAGAATTCAAGTGTAAAATAGGTATTTTTTAAAATTAAAAATAGCAAGTACCTGCACTGAATTTGTATATAGCCTTTAACCATGTCTCACCTAACAACTATTCACAATTTTTTTCCTTGTTTGTCATGAAGTGAACAAAGCATAATAATATATTATTTTACAATAATGGTAAGTATCCGAACAGATTATTTGCAGTATTATAGTTTGACTATTTTGAACAGATGAATATGGGCAGGATCCTCGTTATCCAGCAGACTAACACTTTATATTCTTCACATCTGTTGGGGTAGATTACCTTTGTGATGTTGTATCTTCAACAGAGAGCTCTTTAATTGCTTTCACTATATTAGTTGAGAAATGATAACCATTCTTTCTGGATGGCTGTATAATTAATAAAAAAGTTTATATTATTGACCAGTAGTGACAAATGATGAAAAAAAAACTTTAAAAGGCAGTATTCTATAAAGAAAGATGCCTTGCATTTTCAATCTCAAGGGAATATGCTGGCAAAGTATTGTAAATTAATCTTTGAAAGTGCAGCAGATTTAATTAACCGATTCATGCAGATGAAAATTAACTATTGGTGCCCAATTTTAAAGGGGGTTCCAATGACATCATCTGGCATGTGTGTATATTTAAAGAGGAAATTTGCTTTCTTCCTGTGGGTGCCTTGCTCTTGCATGCTCAAAAGAGCAGATTCGGATTGGGACGCGGGGGAAGGCAAAGGGATAAGAGTAAGTGACGAGCTTCAACTTGGCTGTTCCCTCCAGCTTCTGCCACGTGGAGTTAAATTCAGTGCCATTATTTTTGAATTAATTTCATTAAATTTGACTGACAAATCTTTCAAATTATAACTTACATTAACTGTGATAATTATCTGAATAGGTTTGGCCCACACAAGATTGCATTATTGCAATGTGACTACACAGCTCAAAGAGTAGAATGGTATGAACCTCATTTAGCCTGCGGTCAAAGAAAACAAAGGAAGGAGGAAGATGTCTCCACTCTAAGCTTCATGAACATGCTTGCAATGCAAAAGGGCACGAACAAACGAGACTCTATTTAAATGTAATTGAGGTAATTCTATTGAGGCAGCTGTGGGGGGCGGGGGGAGGGGGGGGTGGGTGGAGATTTGGACCAGACTGTGCTTGTTTAACAACAATCAGCACCATGGCACACATGCTGCTATACTGACAGAGAGAGCTGTCCAAGCACTCATGTGGCTGGCTTTTCATTCTCAGGTCCTGATCCTGCAGTCAGGAGAAAATTCTGGTGACTGGACCCAGAAGTCAATTTTGGAGGATGTAGCCAACTAAGCGGCCAGCTCAGAGAGCCCCATCCAATTTAGGATGGCAGGCAGGCTTCCCAACACTGGACGACCAATAGGAGGCTGTCCAGCACTGAAAAACTGACAGCTCCGCCGTCAGAGCAGGCATTGCTGAACTATGTAGGGAGGCATCACAAATGCGATAAAATAAGAGGGCAGAAGAGTCGGGGCCATCGGACACAAAGAGGAAAGCCTCCTGCAGTAATGGGCACTGCTGTGCTTGCGGCCGAAGTGTGGAATCGTGCCACTTATGCTGAATGGAGCTTTTGGCTCCAATGTCTATCCAACCTGCTACTGGGAGGCCACCACCATTTCACAGATGACCACCTGATTCTATGTGCCGCCCCCCTACCTACCTCCATCAGGTACCTAAAAATTCAGTCCCTTGCATTTATAGTGTGCTTTCTTCAAGCTATCCCAAAGCAGTTTACAGACAATGAATTATTTTGAAATGTAGTCACTTGCGTTACGTGGACAAGTTACTTAAGTTTTATACAGAAACATGTCATAAACATCAACAAAATAAATGATGAAATAATCTGTTTTGGTGGTTTAATTTGAGGGGATAAACATCGATCAGGACACCAGGAGAATTGAAAGCCCATCTTTGAATAGTGCCATGGGATCTTTTATATCTGGCAGAAAACCCAGACCTGGCCTCTTATCCAAAAAAAAACCACCTTTGATAATGTTAGCACTCTGCTAGCACTAAAGTGCTAGCCTAGATAAAGTCATGCATTAGGGCTTGAAGCTACAAATTTATAACTCAGGAACAAGAATGTTCCCATTAAGTCAAACTGACACAGCAAATATGAACAGCTCTGATAGCCCATTACGAATTCTGGCCATTTGTAGGTTGAGCACTCATCATGCTGTTTCCTACATGTTAGTCTGTACAGGAAATGTCAATAATGAAGTCACAAAGCATGACTTTTAAAATGATTTGCAAAATGGATCAATTAGCCTCCTCTTTATAAAAAAAAACTACTATTCTAAATCCAACTCCCATTTCATCTCCTACGTCCTAAATATGATTACCCAACCAATTCCTTGTTCATCTCACCAAAATCTCCCCATTAAATCCCATTGCCTAGTTCCTACCATATTCAAGGCACTTGCACTGCTTTCATCAGTCACCAACATTCCTGACGAATGTGACCAATGAGTGTTATACTCGTTTCATCTCAGTGACCTCCAATAGGCATTGACTTTATTGACCATTCCATTCTCATCCACTGCGGTGCACCTCCTAGTTGTTCCAATGATGCTAGAAAATTCCCAATGTTTTCCGTCCTTTGCATCATAAACAGTGGCGGGGGGGGCGGGTATTTTCTGGTTCTGCCTGCAGCGGGCGTAATGGTGGGCAGGAGGGGAAAATATCATGCCAGGCAAGAAGCCAATTTTCCATCGACATATAAACAGGCTATGATCGTCCGCTCCTGCCCTCAATGGTGGTGTGCTTTTCCTGCCATGCCATGTCGGGAATGCTATTCGAATATATTAGAATATCATGAATGCTCATTATCAAGGTAACTCGCTGGAATCATGCCCCGCGCTGGGTCAAAAGGACATGCTGGCATTTAATTAGACCACTGTAATTCACACCGCACGTGCACCTGGCGACCTGCACTTCACTCGTAACTTTGAGGTTTATTCACCTACCTTACATCGCGCAGCAATTGTGGCACCTTAGACTCCTTGCCGGCTTCACAGGCAAGACCACTTAGCTTTCAAGAGGGGGTTACAGAGGCAGGGCTTGACTGGGGGGAGGGTGAAGGCTGGAAAGGTTGCACTCAGACACATGACTGGGGGCGGTGGGGAAGCATCCTCCGGGCCAGAATTGAGACAGAGTCTCTTATAGAAGTGAGTCGAGACCAGAGTGGGAGATGTGTGGAGTAAAGTAGCGCTTTAGCTTACATTGCTGAGCTTCCAAAGGCAGTCCTTGTCCCAGTCCAGGGGGGAGGGCAGCATGTCAGTCCACTGTCACTCATGCCCAGCATAGTGTGCACAGGGCATGGCCATCACCTCACACATGACGGCCCAGGGGTTTCTGGCATTGTAGTCGGCCGCAGATGGCACAGTCAACAGTCAGGGGAGGCTTCTGCAGCTTGTAGATGGGGAGCAGGTAGTGTAGGGACACATACTTGTTGATCTCATGGGAAGGTCCCTATATGTGACAGTGCAGTAGGTCTCAAGATGGGGAGAGGTAAGATCTACCTGCGACATTGGTAGATCCACCTCAAATGACTCGGGGGGGTAACATGTGGATATCAATCACAAATACAATGGGATCAAGGATTACAGGGGGAGGACTGAGAGTAACAGGAGGGAGAGAAACCTGAACGTTATGCTCCTTCAGATCGATGAGGGGGATTTCCACGATCATGCACAGAGAGTTGAAGTTGGTCTGGAAATAAAACGTGAGGGCCACGATCTTGGCACCTCAAGCAATGGCGCAGCAGCAAGTGAAACTAAGAAAAATGCTGCTGAAGAAGGCTGTTAGGGCTTCTGGGAGCAGTGGGTCACAGCACTGGGGGGCCAACTAAAGGCACACCCATCTGGAATCTGTCTGACCACATGAGGAGGAACATACAGCTGAGACAGGTTAGGAGCATCTCAGTAACCATAGAGGCAATCCGGGGCCTTCACTGTAAAAGCGTAGTGATGTGAGATTAATTCTGATGCATTCCAATCACGACCTCTCTGCAATAGCTCATTGTACCAATCGTGGTAATTCCCCAGTGTGATAATGACTCCAAAAGCAAGTGGGCACCTGGACAAACAGGAGAAACCTCTTAGAAACCCAGCCTCAGAGCCTTGCAGCTGCTAGGTTCAGAGATGGGAACTCTCAGGCCCCCCCAAAAAGAATGTCATCCCCTCGTAGAGCATGTGACCTCATGTGTATTCCAAAGGATGTAGCCATAGAGTCCACTATATGAGTAATTTATCATCTCAAATAAATGCAGGACATCCAGGATTGTATTGGCTAGTAGGTGCCTGGACTGTGACCAAGCCCTTGACGCAGTCGCTCACGAGTCAGCGTCAGAAAGAGAACCTTTGAAGGCTGATATTCAGTCATGTCTTTCTTTCAATGTATCTGCAGATAGGAAACACCCAGGAAGGTGGAGGGTGCATTTAATATTGCCTGCATCATCTCATGCAGGCAGGGGGAGAGGAGATGAGTGCCACGAAAGTGCCAGGCTTGCCAAAGGGAGGAGCTTCACCTAAATGAACAAGGGGCAGCAGGGTCCCCTCTAGATCCAGAGGATGAGGCTTTCAGAAACGCTGCATGTAGGTGCCTCTTAAAATCAAAGGTTTACAGAAGATGCTTGTCTTTTCTGCAGGTGAGTGTCTAAGCCTCCGCACGTCCAGGGATCTGGTGGCTCAAATCTACCACATTCTCCATGAGTTGGCTCCAGGGACTGTGAGGACACCCATTACCAATGGTTCTGAAAGTCATCTTGAAACTCTTAACTTCTATGCAAGTGGCTCTTTCCAGGGCTCCATTAGGGACTTCTGCAGGATCTCTTAAGCTTCCACCCACAAATGCATATAAGAGATGATGGACGTCCTCTTTGCCAAGGCCCACAAGCACATGCACTTTGCTAGACATCAAGCTAGCCAGGCAGCCAGAGCACTGGGCTTTGCTGCTATTTCCAATTCTCACAGGTGCAGGGTGCCATCAACTATACTCGTGGCTATAAGTGCTCCCTAGCAATCGGTAATGTAATGCATCAACAGGAAAGGCTTCCAATTGCTCAATGTGCAGCTGGTCTGTGACCACCAGAAATACATCATGCAAGTTTGTGCGAGGTACCCAGGAAGCTGCCATGACTCCTACATCCTGAGTAGATTGCACATCCTGGGCATCTAGGGACCACACAACATCCAAGGTTAGCTCCTCAGTGACAAAGGCAAACAAAGTGGCTGATGCCGCCCGTCCGATGGCCACAAACTCCAGCTGAGGGAATGTACAATGATGCTCATTCCACTGCATGAACATTGGTGGAGCAGACATTGGCACCTTTAAGATGCAATTCCGCTGCCTCAACTGATCTGGTGGAGCATTTCAGTACGCTCTCCAGAGGGTCTCACAGATCATTGTGGTTTGCTGTGCCCTGTATAACTTGGTGATGCAAAGTGGGGAGGACTTGCCGGATGCCGAGGTGGAGGAGCTACAATTCTTCTCTGATGAGGAGAACATCGAGAGGGATGAAGTAGATGAGGTTGAGAAAGCTGAGGCTGCAGGGGAAGAAACCAAAGCACTGGCCAGGCGAGGTAAGCGTGCATGTGAGGCGCTCGTAGCCACCAGATTACAGATTCCAGGGTGATGATGATGAGTAGCAATACTTATCCTGTCGGACGTGTGCCCTCCATGATGGGCCCACATCACCACCAGCATGGCTAGCCTTCTCAACCACCCTCTCCTTCTGAGATTGAGTACTTACACATTCCGCTCACCATGTACTCATCATTTGAAGGAAGATGAAGCCTCAAGTACATGTGTCCTTGCTGAGATGAGGTACCAACTGCAGATGACACAAGGTGCTGCCTCTTCAAGTGTCTCTCCAGCATCCCAGTAAGGCAGCCTACAAGAGGCAGAAGTTGCACCGCAGTCCTCAGTGGACTCATGGCAGTATACCTTCAGTCTGACAAAGCACCTTAAGGAGATCCATCTCCGGCAATGGAAAAACACCTTATGTGTCATTTTGATGGTGATGTTGTTCAGCGTGACTTGGGCCAAGGCAGGCAAGGACTTTCAACAGGTGTTAACGCACATTCAAAGCACTCAGTCCTCAGCACTACCTTAATCCCCATTATATTGAGACCCTTTACTCTCAATGGGCCTCAGTTAGCCTGACCTTTCAATGGACACCTCACAATGACCGTCTTCACACATTTGCCTGACAGGCAGGAAAAAGCCTCCTTTTCGACACCATTAGTTTTCCCATAATAGTCAGCCCTGGCTACCCCAAAAACGCAGACGCACCTCAAGGTTCCGCTTCGTTGATAATAAAGAACACATATCAGCTGCATTATATCCTCACTCCTAGCCCTTTTCTGCCCTGAGCATTGTCTCATCAAGCTAACATATGAGCATAGAGACCATGCTCTATGGTTCTACTGACCGCAAAAAAATCTCCATGTGGATGTAGCATTGCTGAGCTCGGCAAGTGTTTAGGGGCTAAATGGGAAGAATGAGCTAACGCTGCATCCCTTCTCTTCGACAATTGCCTTGTAGATGCTATGCAGACAATTTCAAGGTGGAAAACGGTTAAAGCTATAGAGCTTTGAGCTCTAGGACAAACTTGTGCCAATGGCAGTCAGAGCACCGGCACACTGTGGTGGGAAGGTGCGCACACTTATTGGTCAGCTTAACAGATGTCCACTTGGAGAGTCAACAATGTGCAAGGCTGGCAGGGGCGCAAACAATCTTTGAGTATGGGCTTATAGGTTGCAGACCCTCACAGATGTCAGAAAGTACATGGAGTTCAAGGAAAGATTACCCTTCTCCATATGCAGCTACATCTCTCCTTCTACACAACACCTTCACCTTTCCACAATGCAGATGAGCTGAGGGGCTACGTGAGATCAGCTTACACAGCCAAGAATGAACATCACTTGAGCCGGCAATGCATGTCGATAAGACACCTGGCACTAGCACTTTTGACATTGAGGGTGAGGCATCACTGATGTCAGTAAAGAACTGAGAAGGGGCACACACTTTGATGAGGTGGCTGCACACAACATGGACCAAAGGCAATGATGCGACATCTGAAATAAGTGGGGGAGGGAATGCGGTGTGACATCTAATTGAGTACAACACAACTCAGCATACAGAGGAGACATCCACAAGAGGAGATGGGGAATGGGTGTGGTTTTAATAACATTGGCACAAACTAGATACATTTGGTGAACACCCATGCTACCACTGTGTTCCTAGTATTTCTTGATCTTCCTAACTCTACAACTATGTCTTGGCGCATCCCAGACAATCGCAGTGGTGGTGGAGGCAGCCTGCTGATTGCTGCGCCCTGCTGTGTAATGACTTTGGCAGGTGTCCTCTGGAGGGCCAAGGCTTGTAGGGCCCCAGTCTGCTTTGGGTCTCCTGCTGTGGTGCACCCTCCTTGGTTGTGGAGCTGGAGGTGATGGGGATCACAGGAAGAGGGGATTGGGATCAGATGGACACTCCAGGAGTCACCTGGGTGGATGGCCCCAAGCTGACCAGTTGCTAGTCCACCTCCCAATGGGTGCCTGAGGGCCCCTGGCTGACTCCTTGAGGAGAAAGTGCAGCTGCGGAGAGATCGAGGTGCCCTGGGCCCCTCGTGGAGCCACTGATGGATGCCACCAGCGCCTACAGTGATCGACTACAGCTCCTGGTACAGTGAAGGACTTAAGCCCTGGAACGAGGTCTCCATGGCAGCTGCCATTGTACCAGTGTTGACCTGTGTGCTGGCATGCTGGCGCTATTACCTTATACTGAAAGCGGATGGAATCTTCCATCATATGTTGCAGCCTGTGGAATACAGCTGAGAACCCTGCCTGATATCCCTGTAACTGTCGCTGCAGTTCCAACATCTATGTTAGGATCGAGTCCACAGGCCCGTCATCTGACTGGAGCTCAGAAAAGTCCTGGCCCCCAGCAGTCTTCCGAGTTCCAGGACCTTGGATGTCCCTGCCTCTGCCTGCCGTGGACCAGATTCTGTGTTGTGCTCACCAAATTGTGACACTGAGCCTGCTGTAGATTGAGGTCCCACCGAGGCGCGTGCACTGCACTGGTGGAAGGTGTGGGTGAACGTAATGGGTCTTCAATGGTGGTGTTCTCAGGATCCTCATCTGAGGTGTCGAGGGGGCTGGCTCCTGGTGTCCCTGGGGGGCTTGGCAGTGGTGCCTAAAAAAGAGTAGAGATAATTAGTGCATGGCAGCTGACTTGAAAACGTGACAATGCACTCATAGTACCGTTGTTTTAAGGATCAGCTGGTGCATGGTTCTCACTTGCATCTGCGCCACTGACCTCACTGTTGCCACAGGTGTGGTGCTGGTCCTCTTGGGCCAGCTCAACAGCATGCTCCTCAAAGAGTGAATTCCTTGAGCTCAGACATGCCCCAACAGTCTGGGACCTCTTCCTTTTTTTGTGGGCGAGCTTGTCCTGCATAAAGACAGATGGAGAACGTGTTAGCAGGATGCATGCCAAGGCAGATGATAAAGGTGCCTGCCTTGTGTGGGTGTGAGGGTCTTGTGAGAGTGAGCTGAAAGTGATGAGATGGCGGAACAGATCAGATCATTAATCTTCTTCCTGAACTGCATGGTTGATCTCCTCTGTGCAGAGTCGGCGCTCACTGCTGTGGTCACCTCCTCCCAAGCCGCAGTTGTGAGGTTTGTGGACCTCCTTCTACCATCACGGGGTAGAGACCCTCCTGGTGATCCTTGATGGCATCTAGAAGATTACCCAGTGAGCTGCTGCTGCAGACGTCTATGGTTTGGGAGCCATCGCTCACCTGTGGTTTAAATATGGCACCCTGAGTGACAATCTACCGAGGTCATGGTGGGGCAGGCAAATCAGAAGCCACCTCCCCACGATACAACGTGTTTCTTGTTGATATATATTTAACAACGTGAGAAGCAGACAGATAACCAGGTGCAAAAACCCGCCATTACGACTGGTGGGGAAAACGTCACTTTTCCCACCCGCCACTGCACCTAGTCCACGGAGCGGAAAATCCCGCCCAGTGTTATTATCTTTTCTTCATTTGTCTGCTTCCCTGAGACATTGGTCCTGATATTGTGGGAGAGGTGAGGAATAGATCATATAAATAAACTGCTATAGACTCCCACCCCATAGCTGGACAAGATCTGGTCAGAGAGTGCGAGCACAAACAATTGGCAGGAAGCTGTAGCTGGGGACCTGTGGGGAGCAGAATCCCATCTGCCCATACCTTTAGATGCAAACTCTGTCCCAAATTGCAGGTCAGGATCAGGATCAGGATCATGTGCACAGCCAGGGCTGATACATCACATCTTCAAGGGTGGTTCAGCTGTGTCCAAATGTTTTAGATTCCATTTTTGCTCTTCTGGGTTGCAAGAATTTCTGGGTCATTATCTGCTGACACAGGTGCAGTTTTCATCCGCATGTGGATGATTTCAAAGAAATTTCAAAGAAATAGACAAGTTGTAAAAAAATGTTTTGGATTGGGGGAGAGCGGATTTTAGTAAAATAAGGCAGGATCTGGCCAAGGTAGACTGGGAACAGCTACTTGTGGGGAAATCTACAGAAGAGCAGTGGGGTGTTCAAAAAGGAAATGGGGAGGGTGCAGGCTCAACATGTTCCCTCTGGGGTGATAGGAACCATGGATGACCAGAGATATTCAGGATACGATGAGAAGGAAAATAGAGGCTTTTAGCAGGTACATGGGGAGCAAATCAGTGGAGGCATTAGTGGAGTACAGAGAGTGCAGGGTGGAGCTTAAGAAAGCAATTAGGAGAGCAAAGAGAGGATATGAGAAAGCTCTAGTTGGTAAAAGTAGGGAAAATCCCAAGATATTCCATAACCGTATCAAAGGGAAGAGGATAACTAGGGAAAGAGTAGGGCCCATTAGGGAGCAAGGGGGCAATCTATGGGTGGAGCCAGAGGATATCGGTAGAGTGTTGAACGAATTCTTCACATCCGTCTTCACCCAAGAGAATGAGGATAAATGTATGGAACTCGGGGAGATGGACAGCGAGTTCTTGAGCAAATTGATATTGGTGGCAGAATTTTTCCATCGGCGAGCTGGGGGCGGGGTCCGCTCGCCGACACGAAAACGACACAAAATGACGTCATGGGGAACCTCTGACATCATCCAATTGAGGCCATTGACAGGGTAGTTAAACCAATTAAAGGTCCTGCCCGTCCAACCTTAAGGCTGGTGGGCAGGCCAGGAGCCCCAGTGGGCTTCTAAAAAAACATGAAACCTCATTCACTGGCGGGATGAGGTTTCATATCTGTTTTTAAAAAGTTTAATAAAGTTTTTGTGATATTTATTAACATGTCCCATCTCATTGTCCCCACCCGTGGCCCACCCCACCAACTCCAGCACAGGAAGTGCATATCGCTTCCCGTCAGACAGCCTGCCCACTTAAATTGGCAGCAGGGCTCGTTTCGGCAGCAGCGATCACCTGCCCGCCCGCTGCCAAGCCAGAGGGGCCTGTCAGCCAATCAAGGGCAAAATTCTGCCCAGGGAGTGACAAGGTATTGGAGACCTATTAGAAACAAGGTTGGCAGGCTTAAAAGTGGACAAATCTCCAGGTCCAGATGATTTGTGTCCCAGACTGCTGAGTGAGGCAAGGGAGGAGATCGCAGGGGCTCTGACCCAAATTTTTAATTCCTCTCTGGCCAGGGGGGCGGTGCCAGAGGACTGGAGAACAGCTAATGTGATTCTGCTATTTAAGAAGGGTTGTAGAGATAAGTCAGGGAACTACAGATCAGTGGATCTCACATTAGTGGTAAGGAAACTATTGGAGAAAATTCTGAAGGAAAGAATCTATCTCCACTTGGAGAGGCAAGATTTGATCAGGGATCGTCAGCATGGCTTTGTCAGAGGGAGGTCATGCCTAACAAATTTCATTGAATTTTTTGAGGAGGAGACCAGGTGTGTAGATGAGGGTAGTGCAGTTGATGTAGTTTATATGGATTTCAGCAAAGCCTTTGACAAGGTCCCACATGGGAAACTTATAAAGAAGGCAAATGCACATGGGATATAGGGTAATTTGATAAGGTGGATTCAAAACTGGCTTAGTTGTAAGAGAGAGGGTGATGACAGAAGGCTGCTACAGTGACCGGAAGCCCATGTCCAGTGGTGTACCACATGGATCTGTGCTGGGTCCCCTATTATTCATCATTTATATAAACGACATAGATGACTATGTGGGGGGTAGGATTAGTAAGTTTGTGGATGGCACAAAGATTGGCTGGGTGGTTAACAGTGAGGTTGAGTACCTTGGGCTACAGGAAGATATTGACGGGATGGTCAAATGGGCAGATAACTGGCAGGTGGAATTTAATCCTGAAAAGTGGGAGGTGATACACTTTGGATGAGGTAATTTGACAAGGAAGTATTCAATGAACAGCATGACACTAGGAAGTTCTGAGGAACAAAGGGACCTTGGAGTGTGTCCATAGATCTCTGAAGGCGGAGGGGTATGTTAGTGGGGTGGTGAAAAAAAAACTTTTGGAACACTTGCCTTTATCAATTGAGGTATAGATTACAAAAGTAGGGAGGTCACGATGGAGTTGTATAGAACCTTGGTGAAGCCACAGCTGGAGTACTGTGTGCAGTTCTGGTCGCCACATTATAGGAAGGATGTGATTGTACTGGAGGGGGTGCAGAGGAGATTCACCAGGATGTTGCCTGGGATGAAACATTTAAGTTATGAATAGAGGTTGGATAGACTTGGGTTGTTTTCGTTGGAGCAGAGCAGACTGAGAGGTGGCCTGATCGAGGTGTACAAGATTAAAAGGGGCACGGACAGGGTAGATAGGGAGCAGCTGTTCCTCTTACTTGAAGGGTCAGTCACGAGGGGATACAAGTTCAAGGCGAGGGGCAGGAGGTTTAGGGGGGATGTGAGGAAAAACTTTTTTACCCCAGAGGGTGGTGACGGTCTGGAATGCGTTGCCTGGGAGGGTGGTGGAGGCGGGTTGCCTCACATCCTTTAAAAAGTGCCTGGATGAGCATTTGACATGTCATAACATTCAAGGCTATGGGCCAAGTGCTGGTAGATGGGATTAGGTAGGTAGGTCAGATGTTTCTCACGTGTCGGTGCAGACGCGATGGGCCGAAGGGTCTCTTCTACACTGTGTGATTCTGTGATAACCATCCCAACTGTGATTCCCAATACTACAAACAATTTCATGTTGTTGGACTGTCTACAGCTAGTTGTGAATGACCTAGAATTTATGGCTAAGCATTGGGAAAGCTGAAACTACCTTATTCAGCTCCCACCAAAACTGCAAGTATGCTCATCTCTTTCCAGGGTCCGCACTCAGGTTGAACTACATGTGTAGAACCTTGGAACTAAGCTTTAAAGCTCACACCCTGTCCATCATTAATTCTGCAGCTTCCAGTTCCGCAACACTATGGGCCTTTAGCCCTATCTCACTCCATTATCTCAATGTTCAGATTCAACTTCTACTCATTCTACTCCTGACACAAACTCAACTTATCTAAGTCACCCGTAGCTGGCTTTTCTCATCCATAAGCTGCACCTTCATGATCTTTTGCTGATTTCCCATTAACAAAAACATCCTTCTCATTATTCACAAATATCTTTATGGCCTCAACTCACTCTACCCTAAACCCCAACCAGCAAACTACAGTCATCCAACTCTTGAGTTTTTTTGTACCCACCCTTATATCCACGTCCTCCTGTTCTTGAATTGCCCTGTACTTTCAACTGTCCAAGGAACTGTCCAATCCTCCAACTTCTAAACTTCTTTTTCCTTGCTCCTTTCTGTGCCACCGTTAAAAACTCCTCAAAATCATTCTGCTATTGTCCACTTCTGCTAAATCTTTTATGACCATTAACTTTGTTCTTGTTTATGTGAAATTTTTTTAAACATTTTATTACATTAAAGGCACTATACAATTGGAAGCTATAGTAGTGTTGATGACTCTGCTTCCTCAAATGGTATTTAGAATCCTCCCCATAATATAAATAGGGATATAGGAACAGGCTAAGGCCATTTAGTCCCTCAAGTCTGCTCCACCATTCAATGAGATCATGGTTGATCTGCGACCTAATTCCAGATATCTCCCTTTCCCCATATCCTATCAAATTGGTTAATAAAAATCCAATAATAATCTCAGTATTAAAATTAACAGTTGATCTAGCACCAACTGCTATTTGAGGAATAAAGTTCCAAACTTCTACCATCCTTTGCATGAAGAAGTATTTCCTAATTTCACACCTGAAGGGTCTGGCTCTAACGTTTAGACAATGTCACAGAGTCCTAGACTTCGCAACTCATGGAAGTTGCTTCTCCCAATCTACCCTATATGCTCCCCTTAATATCTTGAATACTTTGATCAAATCACCTCTTAACCGTCTAAATTCCAGAGAAGGAGTCCAGCTATAATTCCAGTGAATCTACATTACACTCTCTCCAAGGCTAATGTATCTTTCCTAAGGTGTGGTGCCCAGGCCTGCTCTCAGTATTCCATGTATGGTTTAAACAGGGCTTTGTATAGTTGAAGCATAGTTTCTAACCCTTTCACCAGGCTCCACAGCTCAGCATATTAAAGATTCACTTCTACTGTTGTCAACCATGACTCAGTTGGCACCACTGTCATCTATGAGTCAGAAAGTTGGGAGTTCAATCCCACTCCAGGATTTGACACTCCAGATCAATACTGAAGGAAGTGCTGCATGGTTGGACGTGCTGCCTTTCAGATGAAATGTTAAGTTATCTGCCCTCTCAGGTGGTTATAAAAGATCCCATGGCACTATTTCGAAGAAAAATAGGAAAAGAGTTGTCCCATATGTCTTGGCCAATATTTGTTCCTCCATCAACATCACAAGAACAGATGACCAGATCATTACCACATTGCTGCTTCTGGGAGCTTGCTGTGTGCAAATTGGTTTCTACATTACAATAGTAACCATGCTTCAAAAGTAACTCATTGGCTGTAAATTACTTTGAGACCTCTGGTGGTTCTGAAAGGCACTAGACAAATTCTTTTCTTCTTTTTAACTATAATTAAGGGTGAATAAGAGTACCTTATCAGAAACTATGTTGTAATAAACTATGCCGTAATAAACTATGCCATAATAAAGGAAGAAGAAACCACTTGTATTCACATAGAACCTGAGGGGGAACATTTGTTAGAGTGGTTGGGGAGAGTTTAAAATAAAATGGCAGGGGGGTGGGAACCTATGCAAGGAGTCAGAGGAAGGGGAATCAAAGACAGTAACAAAAGACAGAAAGCAGAATACGAAAAGTGATCGGCAGGGAAATCAAGGGCAAGAATCAAACAGGGCCTCAGTGAAAAATAGTGGGAATGGGACAAATAATGTTAAAAAGACAAGCCTGAAGGCTTTGTGCCTTAACGTGAGGAGCATTCGCAATAAAGTGGATGAATTAACAGCGCAAATAGATGTAAACAGATATGATATAGTCAGGATTATGGAGACATGGCTGCAGGGTGACCAGGGATGGGAACTGAACATCCAGGGGTATTCAGTATTTAGGAAGGACAGACAAAAAGGAAAAGGTGGTGGAGTTGCATTGCTGGTTAAAGAGGAAATTAACGCAATAGTGAGGAAAGATATTAGCTCCGACGATGTGGAATCTGTATGGGTAAAGCTGAGAAACACTAAGGGGGCAAAAAACGTTACTGGGAGTTGTAGATAGACCCCCAAACTGTAGTAGTGATGTTGGGAATGGCATTAAACAGGAAATTAGAGATGCATGTAATAAAGGAACATCTGTAATTATGGATGACTTTAATATGCATATAGATTGGGCGAATCAAATTAGTAACAATACCATAGAGGAGGAAGTCCTGGAGTGTATACGGGGTGTTTTTCTGGACCAATATGTTGAGGAACCAATGAGAGAACAGGCCATCCTCGACAGGGTATTGTGTAATGTGAAAGGAATAATTGGCAATCTAGTTCTGTGAGGCCCCTTGGGAATGAGTGACCATAATATGATAGAATTCTTCATCAAGACGGAGAGTGACATAATTGAACTTGGGTCCTGAATCTTAATAAAGTGAACTACGATGGTATGAGGCGCAAATTGGCTATGAAGGATTGGGAAATGTTACTTAAAGGGATGACGGTGGATAGGCAATGGCAAACATTCAAAGAGTGCATGGGTGAACTGCAACAATTGTTTATTCCTGTCTGGCGCAAAAGTAAAACAGGAAAGGTGGCCAAACCATGGCTTACAAGGGAAATTAGAGATATTATTAGATGCAAGGAAGATGCATACAAATTGGCAAGAAAAAACAACAGACCTGAGGATTGGAAGCAGTTTAGAATTCAGCAAAGGAGAACCAAGGGATTGATTAAGGAAGGGAAAATAGAATACGAGAATGAGCTTGCAGGGAACATAAAAACTGACTGTAAAAGTTTCTATAGGTACGTGAAGAGAAAAAGATTGGTGAATACAAATGTAGGTCCCTTACAGTCAGAAGCAAGGGAATTTATAATGGGGAACAAAGAAATGGCTGACCAACTAAATACATACTTTGGTTCTGTCCTCACAAAGGAGGACACCAATAACATAACAGAAATGTTGGGGAACACAGGGTTTAGTGAGAGGGAGGAACTGAAAGAAATCAGTATTGGTAGGGAAATGGTGTTGGGGAAATTTACGGGATTGAAGGCCGATAAATCCCCGGGGCCTGATAATCTACATCCCAGAGTACTTAAAGAAGTGGCCTAGAAATAGTGGATGCATTGGTGATCATCTTCCGAGATTCTACAGATTCTGGAACAGTTCCTACAGATTGGAGGGTAGCTAATGTAACCCCACGATTTGAAAAGGGAGGCAGAGAGAAAACAGGGAATTATAAGCCAGTTAGCCTGACGTCAATAGTGGGGAAAATTCTAGAGTCCATTATAAAAGATTTAATAGCTGAGCACGTGGAAAATAGTGACAGAATCGGACAGTGTCAACATGGATTTATGAAAAGAAAATCATGCTTGACAATTCTACTAGAATTTTTTGAGGATGTAACTAGTAGAGTTGATGAGGAGGAGCCAGTGGATGTGGTTTATTTGGACTTTCAGAAGGCTTTCAACAAAGTCCCACATAAGAGATTGGTGTGTAAAATTAAAGTGCTTGGGATGGGGGTAATGTATTGAGATGGATAGAAAACTGGTTGGCAGACAGGAAACAAAGAGTAGGAATAAACAAGCCTTTTTCCGAATGGCAGGCAGTGACTAGTGGGGTACCGCAGGGATCAGCGCTGGGACCCCAGTTATTCACAATATATATTAATGATTTAGATGAGGGAATTAAATGTAATATCTCAAACTTTGCAGATGACACAAAGCTGGGTGGGATGGTGAGCTGTGAGGAGGATGCAGAGATGCTTCAGTATGATTTGGACAAACTGAATGAGTGGGCAAATTCATGGCAGTTGCTGTATAACGTGGATAAATGTGAGGTTATCCATTCTGGTAGCAAAAACAAGGCGGCAAATTATTATCTGAATGGCTATAAATTGAGAGAGGGGAATGTGCAATGAGACCTGGGTGTCCTTGTACACCAGTCGCTGAAGGTAAGCATGCAGGTGCAGCAGGCAGTAAAGAAGGCAAATGGTATGTTGGCCTTCATAACCAGAGGATTCGAGTACAGGAACAGGCATGTCTTGCTGCAATTGTACAGGGCCTTGGTGAGACCACACTTGGAATACTGTGTGCAGTTTTGGTCTCCTTATTTGAGCAAGGATGTACTTGCTGTAGAGGGAGTGCAGCGAAGGTTTACCCGACTGATTCCTGGGATGGTAGGACTGATATATGAGGAGAGCTTGAGGCAATTAGGATTATATTCACTGGAGTTAAGAAGAATGAGGGGGGAATCTCATAGAAACCTATAAAATTCTAACAGGACTAGACAGGGTAGATGCAGGAAGGATGTTCCCAATGGTGGGGGAGTCCAGAACCAGGGGTCACAGTCTGAGGATATAGGGTAGACCAATTAGGACTGAGATGAGGAGAAATTTCTTCACCCAGAGAGTGGTGAGCCTGTGGAATTCATTACCACAGAAAGTAGTTGAGACCAAAACATTGTGTGTTTTCAAGGAGTTAGATATAGCTCTTGGGGTGAAAGGGATCAAAGGGTATGAGGAGAAAGTGGGAGCAGGCTATTGAGTTGGATGATCAGCCATGATCATAATGAATGGCGGAGCAGGCTCAAAGGGCCAAATGGCCTACTCCTGCTCCTAGTTTCTCTATTTCTAACCATTCACAACCTCAGATCAACCCAAAGCACTTCAATGCCGACAAAGTACCTTTGAAGTCTAGTCTTTGTTGAATGCAGGGAAACTTATCAGCCAATTATTACACAGCAAAGTCCAAACAAACACTAAGATAAATGACCAGAAAATCTGTTTTCATTGAGGGATAAATGTAAGTCAGGACACTGGGAAATGTGCCCTGCCCTTTTTGGAAAAGTGCTGTGGGATCTTATATGCCCACCTGAGGCATCAGATGGGCCTTGGCTTCTTAATATCGCACCTCTTAATAAAAGTCCATCAGTCCTTGTAATTAACTGTAGCCCAGATTGTGTGTTCAAGTCCAGGTATGGAGCTGGAACCCAACATTTTCTGACTCTAGCACAGAATGTTATACTGAGGTAAATCTGTCACCCAACAGACTGGAGGTCAAACTCTAAAGGTCATTTTTATTACTTTAGTAAAGTGTGCTACATGTAGTCTGTACAACATGCTAACATTACTATCAGTCCCATTTATACAAGTGGGCTCAAATTGAATTGTTAATTACCTCAGGGGAGTCTTCAGGCAATGAAAAACCTTCACAATCTGTATCCTCAGATTTAACAGACTTCTCTTCTTCCTTCAGTTCACCTATACAGTTAGCAGTACCAGGCCCCTTCACAAAATGTGCATCTTTCTCTGTCCAGGAAATATAAAATTATCAACTTTTCCTTTAAAACATCAATACTTAGTACAATGAGGCTTTAGATTCTCTAATTGCCCTTTCACCTCTGTGACCTGTCCAGATTAAAAGGACAGATGCCACTCCTCTGTTAGCTGCAGTCCTACAGTTAACATCTTTTGAGCAGCCTGCACTTGTTTATCAGAATGGCTATTCCACGTTTATTTGGATATGAGAGAAAGGCTATTTTCCAATAAACTTCCTTGTTTTGATTTCTCTGATAGCCCTCAATTTTTTTGAAATAGCTGAGAGAATATTCTTGAATATCTTTAAAGAACAATTTTTATTCTTTATCTAAAGCTTTTTGAATACATTTTAACATTCTACTGCTAAAATCTTATACATTATATATTTCAAAACACTTTACACAACTTTTCACCCAATAAAACCTGGGCTCTTGACATGGGCACATGCTCTCTCAAGATTCATTACCTGTATTCTTAAGCTTATAAGTGAAGGATAGCAAAATGCTAAGTACATTCAAGCTTCTGACAAGCACCCATTTAAAACAAAGCAATTATTACACAAACAGTAATCTGGTAAACACCTATAAATCAGTTATGACACAATAACATTTTAGGGTGTGGCATGACCTCAGAATTCTGAAGGAAAACTACTGCAGTTCGAAATATTTGTGAACTTTTTATGCTTCATCAGGTTAAGAGTTTTCAATGGGTAACTGAAGTATCTTCTACTTTCTGCCATAATTCTCACTGTAGGTGTGCAGTCCTTGGTCAAATATCAAGCCAAGTACAGAATGAAATTCTCCTTTGCATCCTCACAGATGTGCCTCAGCTACAGCTGAGAAGAGCTTTTTGTAATGAATCAGTACAAATTTTCCATTTCCACAACCGCTAATTTATTTACACTTCTTACTTCTTGTATATGTTCTGCCTCTTGTTTATACTAAATATTTTCTACTCTTTCATTTATATGTTTCTATTGTTTTGCCAGTCTCGGTAAGTTGCCTTCATAAAGTACAAAAAGTCTGTGATCTACCATTCTAACAAACTCATGAAAGACTGATGTACAATGGACCTTGAACTTTGTAATGCACTATTCAATGAAAGAGACTGCTCCTAACAAGAGAAATTAACTGAGGATATGACCACAATTAGGCTCTCCATACAAGTCAGATGTCAGACAACACAATTTTTTTTCCAAAATGACAGTGTCTCCATGTGATTTCTCCACAAATACATCAACATGTCTTGGCTGTCCAGGAAGACTGGGAACTGAAGGAGACTGGTAGGTGGGTATGGTTCCTTCTACTCTGGGGGCTCTCAGACATAAAGATAGATTTTCTTTGAGAGGTGCAGGTATGCAATTTAATCTTGCGTTATCAAACTCCTCTTTGATTTTAGATTTCTTATCAGAAGAGCAGGCTGGTAAGATGCTGAGTGAATCAGCAAAGGTGAGTGGTTATACAAAACTATCCATGCACCAACAAGGAGGCTCAAGGTCAATGCATCAGCGGTAACATTGGCTGGCTTACTCTAGACCTCAGCCACCAACTACTTTTGACCTCTCCCACCTGCCACTGCTGATTTCTGTTTTTTCTGACAACCAACACTGAGTTGCTTTGGTGAGCTTTTCCATCCAATGGGCAATGTCTCACATGGCAATGCAAATTCTGGAGTGAGCTCAACCAAGTCGTACTTTTTCTAGGGAATCATGCAAGGAGGCACCTCCCTTTGTGACATTTCAGTATTGGGACTGACTCTTTACACTCCAGCAGAGTTTAAAAGGTTCAAAAATAAAAATAGCTGGAAAAATTCAGCAGGTCTGACAGCATCTGCGGAGAGGAATACAGTTAACTCTAAAGAGTCATATGGACTTGAAACGTTAACTGTATTCCTCTCCGCAGATGCTATCAGACCTGCTGAGTTTTTGCAGCTTTTGTTTTTGTTTCAGATTTCCAGCATCCGCAGTATTTTGCTTTTATTTAAAAGGTTCAACTCCATCCTTATTTCATTTCCAAGAGGGAAAATGTGAATTCTGGGTTTAACTGGATCCGAGCATAATGTGTGCAGAATGTTCCTTAAAAATAGGAAAACCTTACCAAAGGTAATTAATTATATTTCATTTTCTAGAAATGAAAAATATAATGCCTGATCAGAATGAGAAAGGGCTTGCAATGAGCTGATGTCTATTGTCAAGAAACAGAAAATAACTCGCCATTATGATCTTTCATGACCTCAGGATGGACTGAAGTTCTTTGCAGCCAATCGAGTACTTTTGAAGCGAGGGACCATCATGGGAGATTTGGTGGCCCAGCCAAAGGTCCATTGACTTTCGGTAGAACCAGACGATCCTGGCGGCAGGTGGGACTGGAAAACCCACCCACTGTTGTAATGTAGGGAAACATGGAACTTAATTTGTGCGCAGGTTCCACAAACAGAAATGAGATAACTCTCCAGGTAATGATGTTGAAATTATTAACAGAAGTGACACAAAACAGACAAAATTTTTTGCTACCAGCTATGCCGCAGGCCAGATATTGAGTTCTACTGATGTCAATGGAACCAAATGTTAAACAGGGTGCATAATGGTCGATTAATGCCTATTTTGTGTCCTAACCCATGTCCACTTTCACCCATATTCTGTCTTAGCTGTTGGTTTAGGGATAAATATTAGCTAGAAGAATAAATTTCTGCTATCTGTTCCAACCCTGCCATTCTAAACAGCAGCATTGTTGCATGTTTTTGGCACAGGCATTCCTTGCTAAAGCAAGACAATAATGGTGTGCAGATTACATCAGACATTGATGATCTCATTGTATTAGGTTATGAAATGCATTCGGCACTATCAGATAAATCATAACTTAGTAACCAGACCAGTGGTTAAAGATCATGAGGTTGATTAAAGGGTCCATGGGAACGCAACAAAACATGTTTTCAGATCAAAACTTCAAGGAGGGTTATATTCAGAATGAAATCCGAAATGAAGTGAATTGGGGAAATCGTTCTAGATCAGAATCTTCTATGTATCCACAGTCCCATGCGATTAGAATTTAGACCAAACGACATTTCCAACTGGGTTGTGTCATGCTCAATATAAGCATGTGGATATTAGGTATTACGGGCTTTAAGATCATCCTTTGTGAAGTGGCTACAAAACCTGTTAAGATGGATGCAATTTAACATGTGACAATAGCTATTTAAACTGTGGACAGTATTCTGTGGCCAACATTTAGTTAAACATGAACCTGAATAAGGCTGCTTCACAGCCGCCTGTGAAGGTTAAACATCTCATTGTTTAAGGATGAACCAGCATTTGAGGAATATGGGATCTCTAGACTGCGGGTTTCCGAATGCTATATTGAATCAGGGAGAACATTTGAGTTCAAGTCGGGGCAGCGATAAGGCTAAATTGACTACTGTCAACTGCTATTACATCATGATAAAAACAAAAAACTGCGGATGCTGGAAATCCAAAACAAAAACAGAATTACCTGGAAAAACTCAGCAGGTCTGGCAGCATCGGTGGAGAAGAAAAGAGTTCTGTTGAAGGGTCATAAGGACTCGAAACATCAACTCTTTTCTTCTCCGCCGATGCTGCCAGACCTGCTGAGTTTTTCCAGGTAATTCTGCTATTACATCATGGTGGTTTGGACCCCAGAAGTGTTAACCACGCAATCATGTAACCGAAACTAACTTTCAAGGACTTTCTTTTTCATTCATTCATTCATGTGGGCTTTGCATTTATTGTGGGCCAGCATTTATTGCCCATCCCTAGTTGCCCTCGAGAAGGTGGTGGTGAACTGACTTCTTGAACTGCTGCAGTCCATGTGGTGTAGGCACATCCACAGTGCTGTTAGGGAGGGAGTTCTAGGATTTTGACCCAGCGACGGTGAAGGAACAGTGATATATTTCCAAGTTAGGGAAGTGAGTGACTTGGAGGGGAACTTCCAGGTGGTGGTGTTCCTATCTATCTGCTGCCTTTGTCCTTCTAGATGGTAGTGGTCGTGGGTTTGGAAGGTACTGTCGAAGGAGCCTTGGTGAATTCCTGCAGTGTATCTTGTAGATGGTACACACTGCTGCTACTATGCGTCAGTGATGGATAGAGTGAATGCTTGTGGATGTGTTGCCAATCAAGTGGGCTGCTTTGTCCTGGATGGTGTCAAGCTTCTTGAGTGTTGTGGGAGTTGCACGCATCCAGGCAAATGGAAAGTATTCCATCACTTCCCTACTTGCGCCTTGGAGATGGTGGACAGGCTTTGGGGAGTCAGGAGGTGAGTTACTCGTCACACAATTCCTAGCCTCTGACCTGATGTTGTAGCCACAGGAATTTGTATGGCTAGTCCAGTTCAGCTTCTGGTCAATGGTAACCCCCAGCATGTTGACAATGGGGGATTCAGTGATGGTAATGCCAAGGGGCGATGGTTGCATTCTCTCTTGTTGGAGATGGTCATTGTTTGGCACTTGTGTGGCGTGAACGTTGCTTGCCACTTGTCAGCCCAAGCCTGGATATTGTCCAGGTCTTGCTGCATTTGGACATGGACTGCTTCAGTGTCTGAGGAGTTGTGAATGGTGCTGAACATTGTGCAAGCAAAAATCCCCACTTCTGACCTTATGATGGAAGGAAGGTCATTAATGAAGCAGCTGAAGATGGTTGGGCCAAGGACACTACCCTGAGGAACTCCTGTGGTGATGTCCTGGAGCTGAGATGACTGACCTCCAACAACTACAACTATCTTGCTTTGTTCTAGGTATGACTCCAACCAGTGGAGAGCTTTCCCCCTGATTCCCATTGACTCCAGTTTTGCTAGGGTTCCTTGATACTGCACTCTGTCAAATGCTGTCTTGATGTCAAGGGCAGTCACTCTTACCTCACTTCGGGAGTTTGGCAATGTTTTAACCAAGGCTGTAACGAGGTCAGGAGCTGAGTGGCCCTGGCGGAACCCAAACTGGGCGTCAAAGTTTGAAATATCCTGAACAAAGCAAATCCAGCAGATAAGTATCTGAAACACCAGAAACATCTGAAACATCATAGATAAAAGTCTTCTAATGCACTAAATCACTGTACTAGTTCCAGCTTTAAAGTCCACCTGAGAACGAATCTCCTCGTTATTTGTCTACAAGGGGCTTCTCGGCTTCATGAGAATCCTTTGTGTCTAAAAGACCTTCACTCCAATTAAAGGATCACTCATCTTATAAGACATAAAAATTCAATTTTTATAATTACAGCTTTTTCATCTGTATCTAATCTTTGCATGTCTGATAGTGTGAGTGAGGAGACTGATTGAAACATTGCATTTCATACATCTGTGGCAAGTGTGTGATAATAAATAACCTTTATTTTTAAAATCACCAAAGAAACCTGATGCTATAATTTATTTCAAATTAGAAAGAATCACTCCAAGGGCAAGGAAATACATACACCTTACCATACAAATGTCCTGATTACAGACTGGAAGGGACGACACGAGTAACCCACCTCCTGACTTCCCAAAGCCTGTCCACCATAAGGCACAAGTCAGGAATATGATGGAATACTCCCCACTTGCCTGGATGAGTGCAGCTCCAACAAAACTCAAGTAGCTTGAAACCATCCAAGACAAAGCAGCCGCTTGATTGGCACCACATCCACATTCACCCTCCCCTGCCGACGCACAGTAGCAGCAGTGCATACAAGATGCACTGCAGGAATTCACCAAGGCTCCTTCAACAGCACCTTCCAAACCCACGACCATTACCATCTAGAAAGACAAGGGCAACAAGGGCAGCAACTAGATGGGAATGCCACCACCTAGAAGTACTCTCCAAGTTACTCACCATCTTGACTTGGAAATATATCGCTGTTCCTTCACTGTCGCTGGGTCAAAATCCTGGAACTCCCTTCCTAACAGCATTGTGGGTGTAGCCACATCACATGGGCTGCAACGGTTCAAGAAGGCAGCTCACCACCACCTTCTCAAGGGCAAGTAGGGGTGGGCAATAAATGCCGGCCCAGTCAGCGAAGCCCACATTCCATGAATGAGTTAAAAAAAAATTCTGTCTATAACAGTTGATAACCGAAACATTGGTGATTAGCGCCAGAAACAACTATATGACACAATTCTATGTTACAGATCCTAAAGGATCACTCAGTGGTCATTTTAATTTAAGGAAAAAAGGCTAAAATTGTGAAAAGAGTAGATGACTGCTGCTCAACCTCAAGAGGTTACCTGGAGTATCTTTTGGTGTAGAGTGCGGTGGATTCAAAGAAAAATATTTATTGACTTCCTGCTGAACAATATCACTCAGAGATTGCAGAACTTCAGCTTCTCGGTCAGTGATATCTACAATAAGCACAATTGGAGAAAAAGATAGATTTAGTAGAGATAGTGGTGGAATAATACTGGGGTATGCAGTGGTTTTGTTTTAGGCTACATCCCAGTCCTGCTGGGATTAAACCAAACTGTTCATGTCACAATTAAAACAGCCACATATACTGTATACATCTATCTTATTCAGGGCTGCTATCTTACCCACAGGCTGCCAATGATACGTAATGGGTAGATGTGAGGTAACCTTGATATTTCCCTTATGGTTTTGACCACATAACTCACCAATGGTCCTGTTTTTTGGCTGTCTGTCTCCAGATGCATTTAATTCATGAAGTGCAACTCAGCTGTTCTGCCTGAAGAGGTGGTGCAGCACAGTGGTAAATTCAATTAGGGGCACAGATTTTAATGATGATTGGAGGGATACTTTTAGAATGAGAATGTAGAAGATGACAGGGGTAAAACCTGAGGTCATAGTGGGAAAACAGAACAAAGCAACAAAGGTTCTTTACCAGAATCATCAAGATTAGAGCTGGGAGTGAAAATGAAACAAAAATATCACCTCTTTAGGAGAGTTAGCAAATGTGCTATCAGTTATAAAGGGAGGGAGGAGGAAAGTAAGTGCGTCAGAAAGTAGAAGATGTGGGGTGGTATTTCACTGTCCCATGCAGGGGGGTTTGAAGGCAGGGTGGCTAGTAAAATGCAGAGTCTGGCCTGCCTGCTGCCTACCTTCTCGCTTCCGACCCGTTTCCCATTACCTGGCCACTTAAATGCCTCATCCTGCCCTCACTGCTACTTTAGCTATGGCAGGGGACACCCATGCCAAGCGGGTAGCTCAGCAACTTCAGCTATGTGGGCTGGTGTCAGGCAAAGGGGAGGGGTACTTCCTTTCAGGATCCGCCATGCCCACTGGAAGCATTAAATAACTTGAAGCTAAAGGCACATCTCCCTTGGTGCTAGGAACAGGAGGAATATAATTTGTACATTTGTCCCAGGATGCTGTTTCAAGGCAGGAATTTCTGTTGGTTTTTCTGCTGCTTGGGTGGAGATTTGGAATGTGGCTTCTGTTGCATTTCTGAGCTCTACTGTTTACTGCAGAATTCCATTGTACAGAGGTGGGGCCATAGAATATGGCTCCTTTATCCAATGGAACATTGGTCTAAAATTCCAAAGGCTTCCAGGACTGCTGCAGCTTTATAAAGTGCAGCTTGTGGGCATTGGATTACATAGATGTCGGCACATAAGTCAACCTATGAAGCTTCCAAAAATCCTTCCAAAAACAGAGGGATCGGCTTATATACAAGTATAAAACGTGAACAGCCAGTGTGTGTGATCACCATTTTGAAATGTGAAGAAAAAAGATAACACTAGTAATTCCTATTAAATTAATGTGTATTAAATTAATTGTACAATGATATCTTTAACCACAATGAAGGTGTTTTAAAACCCATCAAATTCATTGTCTTTGGCAATCGCTGTGGCCTTGGCATTATCATAAGAATTCCGATCTGGATTAAACGTGGCAATTTTAGTTTCAGAATTATCCCTCTACAACAAATCATTTTTGGCTCCATCCACCAAATTAGATATTGCACATTTTTTGAGCGATCTGGTGACAATTTGTGTAATAATAGCTTCCCATCATTTGGCAACAGAACCACAAAAAACATCAAGCGGAGCAGCATGCCTATTTCCACTCATTGTAAAGGATTTTTCTCCATCAACCATCCACCTCTTCCATTCGGCATGAACATGATCCTCGAGTCGCTTGTTGAGGCATGCATCCAAAGAGTGAACTACGGACATTAGACCCCAAGTATAAACTGCAATTTGGATGTTATTTCTTTGAAGGCGCCTCTTGTTGTCATTGGTTATATGGGGTGTGAACATGTCCCTTGCTAATAAGCTGCATTCTTAATGTAGGCCACCAAAGGTGCTTATTCCACTTATTACTGATACAAAACTTCACTCCATCTTCATCCACCCAACTCATGGAGGTGAATGAAAATTCTTGCAGGGAACTTGATTTTCAGCATGGTTTAATGTTTGAAAATTACCATAGGCTTTAATTTCATTCCGTCAGCCATGGAGGCTAGTATTACCATGAATCTTGCCTTCTCATGTTCTGTGGTTTTCAATTTAACTGTTTTTGAATCTTTCCACTCCACACTTCAATTGCTGGGCATATCAAAGTTCATGAGCATTTCATCCATGTTGCTGTCATGGCACAATGGGTACTCAAGATTTTACTGCTGCTTGATGATGAGTAGCTGAAAACTGGTAATTTTGGCATTGCAGTCTTTTGGTAGTCTTTGAGCAACCTTGGTCTTCTACCACAACAGTTGATATTGTCGTTCCATAACGGGGCTGCACCAACTAAATGTTTTTTTGAAATCTTTGCTGGACTTGGTTTGATTTTGCCCACACAAGTACATAAATTGCATTGCATTTCTGATGATGATGAAACCATTCTGATGATTTGAGGGCCCATTCCAATACATGTTTCTCAAGGTCAGGTCCAGTGGGTGGTCCCTGTTCTGATGGCCCATTTGGTCTTGGCGTCTTCTTCAGGAAACATTCCATCTTATTCCATTCTTGCACCAGTTTTTCACACTCCGATTTCCTTCGCTACAGCAGTTATTTGACGAGTTAACAAATGGTACAACTTTAAGCTTGAAACCAGCTTCAAATTTCATCTGTTCTGTTGGAAGACACATTTCTCTTTATTGTTTGCCACATGGTATCTGCTCTGTGTGGGTGTGTGACTTAAATCCTCACAGCATCTTCACAACACAACTTATAATGCCTGCTCGGTCCCTTGTGCCCAATTGTAAGGTAAGTAAAACATACATTTGTGAGGAAAAAATTGAGACTGATGACTAATGGAAACATAGCATATTGTGGTTGAAAAGGGGAGTTGACTTATGCACTGAGTAAATTCATTTTTGGGGCCAGCAAAATGGGGTCATCTTAGAAACCAGGTCAACTTACACACCATGATCTATGGTTGGTGTCTACCTCTGGCTGTCATTCTGCAATGTCAAAGTTGTTACAAATATGAGGTATATAAATGTATTATATTTTGGGACTGTGTCTTTAACTTAGGATAAAATGAAGCGGGTCACAGAATTTGAGATCAGTTCTGAAGTCTGCTTAGCAACAGGTCTGGGTGACATGGCTGATAAAGATTAACAGGAGTGCCGGGTCTAGGTGTTCAAACTTAGAGACAATGACAGCAGCATCTGTATTTACAGTGGTCAGAGAAGAGGCAGATAACTAGTTCCAAGCTAAAGAAGAAGGTCCCCAAAAATCCAGGGGAGTGGAACAGGAGAAGGTCCGAAGCAGACCTTCAAGTCAAAGGAAGGACAAGAACCTGGAAAAGGTTCCGTTAGTGAAGCTGAGTGAAGGGCAGAGAGAAAGGCTCCGAGTTTCAGATTTAAAGAGGCAAAAGCTGCAGGAAGCAGATTTAAAGCACGAACAGCTTGCAAGAGCAAGAGGTGCAAAGAGATGAGCTGAAGGTCTGTAACTCTTTGCTATGGGCATGTGAAGCAGTGATGTCCTTTTGACAGCTGAGTCAGTGAAAGAGTGTGCATGGAAGAAAGCTTGAATGCATGTGATGACCCAGGGGAGAGGAACATCTGAAGGAGAGTTTGAAACCTGGAGGTGAACCCTTGCAGAAGGCATCTGAGAGAAAGCGTCAGTATGGGAGAAGATTCCAAGGCGAATCCTTAGAAAGTGGGAATGGGAAACCCTTGTGTGAAAGATGGAACACAATGAGACTGGTTGGCTCACGGTGTGACAAGCATCTGGGGGAGTTGAGCAGAGATCCACAGAATCTGATTGAGGTGGCATCTGTCATATGGTTTCAGGGTACCTACTGGTTGACATGGACTGTATATTTACTGTGACCATTAAACCATTAAAGTATAAGATGGATTTTGTAACTTGTGTCATCCTTACAAATCTGTATATATCTGTAAAGGTATAGTTGTGGGTGAAGGAGTAATGTAATATAGTTAATCTTTTCTTGTTTAATAAACATTTTACATTTTTGTTAAAAGTTCATCAGCTGACATCTGTGACTCTGTTCAGTAGCAACTCTCCACGTATCTAAACAAACAAATTAAAAGTTAGGATCTATCAAGCTGGGTTCCACTCTGGGATCAGGCTTGTCCAGGGATAACCTCAGCTGGGATCATAACACGGAAAAATCGAGCGATAGTGTAATTGAGCGATAGTAGAATGTTTATCTGTGAAGTGGGTTCTTCAGTTGTGTTAAAAGTAAAAGGGGAAAGTTCTGTTCTGTAGTTTAAAATATAAGTTGTCGACAAAAATAGTGTTTAGTCTTTCGTGCTTTTAGTCAGTTTTTAAAAGTAAAAGTCTTAAAACATGAAACCTTGGTGTGTCAATGTTCCAGCTATGAATTAGAGATTTGAATTTATTTTTAAAAGTTAATGGTCTTTATGGAGATCATAACAAGATGCTTATTTGCTCAATTGGTTAGGTGTGTATAGTACCAATTTGGATTTAGTTAATGTGGGATGATCAACAAAAATTACATATTAAACACTGATCTACACTGTGGCAAACATAAAACAAAAACGTAACTTGCAAAATTTGATCAGTTTGTTTAATATGCTAGACAACTTGTTCAGTTAATGCTTTCAGTTCAGTCAGTGGTTACTTGCAACATGTTTGTGTAAAAATAATAGTGCATAGATCAAAGATTTGCATAAGTAGAACTCAATCACACTTGATTTTACTCATACCTGCATCACACTGCACTTTGGAGAAAGAATGCATGGCATCAGCATCCTTGTTTGTACTTCTCACTTTGCTGGAGGATTTAGCTCTGGAGACAGTTAAACTCACCAATCCTTTGGCTCTGCGGATTGTTGTCACTGCTTTAGTGTGGGAAACTCCAACTACACATTCCCCATTTACCTGTGATTGAAGAATACAGATAATGGTTGGAATGTGCAAGTTCCTACTGTTCACACCTTTCGATCACTGCAGACTTTTTGCTGTTTTAACTGGTTACTCCCCACAATTTCTTTGTACAAGAAAGAGGAAAGCTTGAAGAAATTGTGACGAAGTCTGACCGTGACCGCAACACTATTATTAAAGGCTAATAATTGGTAGAATGTGTTAACCTAGCCCACATACACTATAATTTTGCTTAATCATTTTCTATTACAAACTGCCAACTAGCTCTTAAGGAAAAGAATGAATCGATTTCCATTTCCTTGCAAATAGTTTGGGCAAAATAGTTTGGCCTTTATTGCAAGGTGATGGAGTATAAAAGGAGGGAAGTCTTGCTACAACTGTACAGGACATTGGTAAGACCAACGAGTCATTGAATATAGTCAAGGCTGAGTTAGACAGATTTTTGATCTACAAATGAGTTAAGGGTAATGGGGGAGAAAGACAGCGAAGTGGAGTTAAGGCCATAATCAGTTCTGTCATGATCTTATTGAATGGCAGAGCAGGCTTGGGGGGCCAAATGGCCTTCTCCTGCTCCTATTCATGTTATGTTCTTATGTTGAAATTATTTGTCATTTTACAATTCACTACTTTCCTTCAAGCAGCAATACCTAATTACTTCCCAAAAATAAATGAAAGATAACAAAAAAACCACATCAAATTTATGTGATTTGATATCAATAATTTCCCCTTCTTATCCTAAACGGAAATGTAGAATTGTTGACATGGGATAAAAAACATGTTGCAAGATAATGAATGCGTTATATTTTGCTCTGTCTTAAGGCAATTAAGTTGTTAAAACTCATAACAAAGAAATCTATTTGGATTACTAAAAGGTTGTGTCTAGCTGATATATGTCTACTTAATTTAATTCAATTGGTGGGAAGCAGATGGTATTATCAGTTACTGAGAGCTAATCAGAACAAAGCAGCCACATTTGATCCTATGATGGCTTCCTGCTCCCTGCAACTATCCTATACCTTGTCTTTTTCCAGCCCGATGGTACCAGAAACCCCCTTCTCTCAACCCAAGTTAACAGGCAATCTCTCTACTCACCAGCTGGATTCAAGAAGGCAACTCTCCACCACCTTCTCAAGCGCAACTAGGGATGGGCCAGCAAGCGAAACCCACATCCCATGAATGAATAAAAAAGCTGGCCATCACTCCTACAACTCACTGTGAATCTCAGCGTGGGCCTCTAGCCTTGGCTCCAATTTACCACCCTTACACCAGTCCTAGATAATTGGAGAGATATTTTCCACTGTCTACTTTGCACTTTGCACCCCACTGTTGCCCTAACACTTGATTGTGACACATCACAAACTCGGACCCTACCTCAATCCCCCATCTCACCCTGAAATGTAGTCAATACTTTACCACCCAGCTGAAGGTGAACCCACTCAAGTAAACAAGCCTTGAGAAAGAAAAATTTGCAAATGTGAACGAATTATATTTAGCATTCAAAAATAAAGGCTGAAAATCAAATACGAATGGAGAGTAGAACCAGGGTAGGGTGGGTTACATAAGCATTCAACACAATGAATTGCATGGAAGATAAGCTACAGTTACCAATCTCAGAAATTGCAACTCATATTTTTGTCAGTATGTTGTATAAAATTGTGAGGGGCATAGATAGGGTAGACAGGAAGGAATTTTTCCACTTGGTGGAAGGATCAATAACTGAGGGCATAGATTTAAGGTAACGGACAGAAGGTTTAGAGGGGGTGTGAGGAAGAATTTTTTAACCCAAAGGATGGTGGGAATTTGGAACACACTGCCTGAAAGGGTGATAGAGGCAGAAACCCTCATAACATTTAAGCAGTACTTGGATGTGCACTTGTGATGCCATGGCATACAAGGCTATGGGCCTAGTGCTGGAAAATGGGATTAGAATAGTTAGGTACCTGTTTGACTAGTGCAGACTCAATGGGCCGAAGGGCCTTTTTCTGTGCTATAGGCCTCTATGACTCTCTGTTGCTACACAGAAGAAGTGCTACTTGACTTAGTTCTGAATAATGAGCATGCAGGTAACCTACAAGTACAGGAACATTTGGAATGTTGTAACCACAATATAATTATACTCAGTTCAGCAATAATAAAGGAAAAATATATATAATAATTTAAAGAGGGACCTTTTCTAGATTAAATGAATGAAAATTGGCAATAGAACCATAAAACAACAAAAGAAAAGAATTAAACTATAAGTCAAAAGTGTACTCCAGCACCTAAAAAGTCTATTGAAGGCTAGAGTTTTATGGATGAAAAGGGAAATTAGATTAAATTTCAAACTAAAATCAATTATAGCACTTATAGAACAGATAAAAATAGAAGTAACTAGTAGCAAGATTATATTAGAAAAGCTAAGAGGAGTAAAATTAGCCAAAAAACAAAGGGCAATAATAAAGCATTCTAAATTACACATTAGGGCAACTGGAGTTGAAGGTAACAAACTTACATTGGTGAGCAAGAGCATGTCAGAAAGACCAACTCAGCACTTTGCTTCAGTTCTCACAGAAAATATATATTTTGGGATAGTAAAACTAATAGAAAAGCATGAACCGCAGTCATTGGATTTTAAAGAAACTATACAAGAAATTAGTTAAATTTAATGTACAAAAAAAGTCACCAGGAGTTGATGGCTTACTTTTAGGATCCCAAGGGAAGCTAAGGTAGAAAATAGCAGACTGACTATAATTTTCTAAAATTTTGCAGAAAGGAATCTTGTGCCAGAGAAATGCAGGGTACCAAGTTTGACGGCCTTCTCCAAAAAACCCAGCAATAGTCCGATAAATGATAGTTAGCCAGTCAGCCACCTAGACAGCTATAGTCAGCCAGTTAGTCTTTACTTGTTCAGTAAGATGCTGCAGCCTCTTGTGTAAGAAAGTTACAAAGCACTAGCAGAGATATCTCAACCCTTGATTTTGTAGCTAGTTCCATAAACAAGGAGATAATACTGACCTTGTAAAAGATGTTTGTTATGTTACAGTTGGAGCATTATGTGCAGTTTTGGGCATTATATTCAAAGGAAGGGCCATAAAAGCATTGGAAATACATTCACTAGGATGTTCCCAGAGATATGTTGGATGGGTGCTTATAATTATGAAGACAGATTCCACAGCCTGAATTTCATGCTTGGTGTGTGCGCCAAGTCGGTGGGAGCGGACATGGATGTGGAATCCACTCCCGGCCGTGGTCACGTTGCAAACGTGATTTCACACTGGATGGCCAATTAGGGTCCACCCAGTGTGAAACGCGTCTTCTAAATGGTCGGGAAGGGCTGGGGGCCTGTTGGGCGCCAGGTCCAATGGCAACCCAGTGGGTGCATTAAAACTAGCAAAGGCAGCTCCTGAAGGCTGCCAGGGGAGAATCTTTAGAATCGGTCCGGAGACTGGAACGATGGCCTCATCAGCAGCAGGAAATGTCCGGCAGGAGGGCAAGTCAGGTGGCACTCAGCATTCCCCCTACTTCTTGGCTGATTGCCTCATGCTCCTTGTGGAGCAGGTCAGTGTCAGGCTGAACACTCTCATATCCAGAGACGGCAAGAGGGGGCCACCTTATGAAACCAGGAAAGCCTGGGAGGAGGGGGCAGCCGAGATCAGCAGCCATGACGTTGTGCGGTGCACATGGGTGCAGAGCCACAAAAGATTCAACGCCATGCTGCACTCGGCAACGGTGAGTATTGAGTTGACATGGATCACTGTGGAGAAGTGTTAAGGGCTGGCCATCCCCCATGGAGCTCAGGGGTGCTAGAGTCTGAGTGCCAACTGTAAATGATGCCAGAGCTGGCCAAGGGGGTGAGCCCTCGTTGCATAGACTGAGAGCCTTTTGGGTCAAGGGCCACAGCTCAGATGTGCCCTGCAAGGTGTTCCTCAAGTGTTGGCCAGGCTGCAATGGCATTGCAGGTAAAAAGTGGACTAAGTGGACTCCTCTGTCCTTTCAGAAGCAGAGCAATTACACCATCAAGAGTCAAGGACAGGCGGAGGCCTCCCAAACCTCTTAATCTTGATGAGGTACAAAATGGATGCATTGGAGCAGGAGAGGTGCTACCCACCTTGATCAGCTGGTCGTGGAGAGACAGCAGTCTCTGATGAGGTAAGAGTGTTGGATTATGCAAACATTCTTGTGTAGTCTCTTCGTTAATGGGAGCCTCAAATCTGGAGTCCCCATTGATCACTGAAAGCCGATGGCACCAAGACGTAGATCTCCATTGTTTCACCAGGCTGCCTGGCATGCACAGTGACAGTGTGATGACTTAAGCTAATGACATGTCGCTGTTCTCCCTTAGATTTGCCAGCAGGCACTTGAACACAGGACCCCAAAGAGCCAACCCTGACGCCAGAGGACTACGGGGCTTTATGTGCACCTGCGTCACACCCCTTTTCTGAACCAGGCACTAGCGCAGATACCAGCAGCTCAATGGGCATTAGATAGCTGAAATGTTGATGCACAGCGGTGAGGGCACTTCACATTCACTTGAGGAGCAAGTGGAGGCAGAGTGTGCCCAGGGCACCTGTAGTCAAAGGACCGCTAGAGACCAGAACCATGCTGAACCGAAGGCAGATAATGTGCCTATGGAGTTGTCCATTCGGCAGCCGATGCTGGATGTCCAGTGGGAAGTGCGGGAGGATCTGGCAGAGATCCATGAGGGTCTGTGTGCCATGGTCTCTGTTGTGTTGGAGTCCATGTGGAAAATGAGCACTGTGTTGACCCTCATGGCCCAGCGCACTGCCCTCCTCCATGGTGTGGTGACTCTCATGGAGAGGCAATTCTAGGGACAGAATCGGGTTCCTGGGGTTGCGCTCGGACCTCCAAGCCCTCACACAGGCAATGACTTCAGGTGGTCAGTGCCAGTGTATTAGATGGATGTGGCTCCCAGTACCTTAGCTAGGTGCCCGTCCATCCTTGGTGAGCAGGAAGGTCCACAGTGACCTCACGTTGGTGCACAAACTGGTCAGCTCTTCAAGCTCTGCTCAGGGCGCTCTGGATGATGGCAGCAGCTCCTCTGCCCCTCTGCCAGTGACTGTGGCATCTGACGAGGCTGGGATGGCTGGGGAGATGCCTGCCATGGCACTGGTCACTCCCTCCCAGGCGGGGCCAGCACAGGCTCCACTGGCCAGAGGACGACCACCAAGGTCATTAAGTCCAACAAGACAGCAGAGCCAGCAGCTGCCTCCAATGCCGGTGCCAGTGAGGTGGGGTGTGGTGGGGGGGGGGGGTGCCCACCAATACTTAGCGCTCGTGAGCGTAAGTTGAAGGCACCGTGAGCACAGGAGGGACTGTTCACAGGTGATCCTCTGTTCTGCCATGTTTTGTTAATATGTTTACTGGTGCGGCAATTAACACGATGTATAGTTCTGTTCATTTGATGTGAATGTCAAAATTATATAAACTTTGCTTTTGTCTCCAAGGCCTGAGAATATTTCTTGTTTTGTAACTGCAGGGCACGCCAGTATCTAATGCTGGCAGTGAGTTACTCTAAACTTTATTGCACAGGCACTGAGTGGACTTTGGGTCCAAAGAAAAGAGCCATTTCAGACATCCGGGATGGATACATAAGACAAAGGCACCCTGGCATGAAGTGGAAGCAGATCTTTAGCAGCCTAACTGAAGGAGCATTGGATCAAGGCATTCCTGGTGTCCCTGCTCCCTGAAGGATATGGAGGTCTGCCTTCACGCCCTCAGCATTCTCTGCACCCTGCTCCTCTTCCCACTCACCACTAGATTCTTCATTTGTGGCCTGTGGAGCTGCCTCAAGATCCTCTTCCTCTACTGGGTCCCCGCTTGCCAGAGCCAGATTGTGGAGAGGGCAGCATTCGACCACTATCAGTGACACCCATCCTGGGGGTATTGTAGTGCTTCCCCCGAACAGTCCAGGCATCGGAAGTGCATCTTTAGAAGACCTATGGTCATCTCTATCACCACCCTTGTGGAGGCATGACTCCTAATATAATGCTGCTCTGCCTCTGTTCTTGGGAGGTGGAGAGGCATCATAAGCCACCTTTTCAACAGATAGTCCTTGTCACCCAACAGCCATCCACCCAGCCGGGCTGGAGCACTGAATAGCCTCAGCACCTGGGAGTGTCTGAGAATGTAAGCATCGTGGGAGCTGCCAGGGTACCTTGCACAGACCTGCAGAACCTGCATCTTATGATTATAAATTATCTGGACATTCACTGAGTGAAAGCCCTTCCTGTTGACGAAGGTATGCGGCTGACCCGCTGGCACCTTGATGGTCACATGAGTGCAGTCAATGGCACCCTGGATGCCGGGGAACCCAAGCAATTGCTGCAAAACCTTCGGCTTGCTCAGCCTGGCTGGCCTCATCCGTCCGGACATGAATAAATGTCATAACCTGCCTGAACAGAGCTTCTGTAACTAGCTTGATGCAACTGTGGACAGTTGATTGGGACACTCCATAAAGATCCCCACTGACCCCTCGAAAAGTTGAGGGCCACGGTGACCTTCAGAGCCACTGGCATGGGGTGTCCATCCACACAGTTGGAGATGATCTCAGGCCTAATCATCTGACAAATGGAGGTCATAGTCTCCCTGGCGAGGCAGAGCCTCCTTTGGCATTGCACTCGGACATGTAGAGGTAGCTGCATCACTGCCTGTAAACCCTGGCAGCGGGATAGTGGCGTCATCTGTGTCTCCTTCTGCCTTAGACCACCTGCTGGCCCTGTGTCCCTTGTGCTTGCATCTCTCAACACACAGGTCACTCCCCTGAAAGTTGCATTGGGACACCTGGCCTCCTCTCTCTTCTGCCCCTCTCTTCTTCCTCAGGGGAGGTGGCACCAGCGGAGACAACAATCCCCATTACCAGGGTAACAGAAGGCTGTCTGACACCTGGAAAGGTCCACATAGTCAAAATTCTCCAGAGGCCTTGGAGACACCAATGAGTCCTGAAATTAAGCCTAGAAATGCTAAGTATTAAGCTCAGATTAGAGATGAAACTGTCAAGTTCAAATAGGCAACCAGCAGCAAACTATCCCCTAAACTCCTCACTACTCACAATGGCAATGCTGCGGAAACTTTCTGTCCCACCCTTGGTTGAGGTTTCGTTAAATGTGGGTTGCTTGTCCGCCCATTTTGCCTGTGCAATGGGCACGGAATTGTGTGAGCAACTTAAAATTGAGTACATTTGGCTTTTTAATGGCCTTAAGTGACAAGTTAATTGTTGGTGGGCACGGCACCGACACCTGCCCACGCCCATCAACCTGAAGATTGCTCGCGTGCGGGATGACATCGGGACGCACCCCCAACATCACCCTGTGCTATTACACGCCTGTTCGGATCAGGCACGTACCTGCCCGTGAGGAGTAAAATTCCGTTGCAGATTTCTCACTGAAACCAAAATTAACAATTGATCTGTTAAAAATATACAAGATTATGGAAGATTATGAATAGGAAAAAGCAATATGTTATTTCCATTGTGAGTGAGATAATAAGACAAAACGAATTTAACATAATTGCAAAAAAAAAAAGGATGGTGAGAAAGTAAAAGCTTTAGACAGAGGGTTGTTAAAAGGTAGAATTCTCTGCCATAAACTTTCCCGAAGCAAAGTTCATAGTTGGTTTAAAAGAAAACTCAATGGCTATCTGATAAAGGAAAATATTAAACATATAGGGAGGAAGCTGGAGAATGCAATTGGACTAGTGAAGAAAAACAGGCCAGATGCTGGGCATTATTTTTGTGCTGTAATTATCTACAATTCTATGAAGTTAACTTGCCTGAAGTAATCGGTCACCAACTTGTAGCCTTCCATCCATTGCAGCTGCACCACCAGGGTGAACACTCTTTACAAAAACACCACTTTCGCCACCTACTAAGGAGAACCCTAATCCTCCTGAGATAGGTTTCTGTAGTTCAAAGTGCATCACATTATTCTATGGAGCGAGAGAGAAATAAAGCATCAGTGACTCACGTTAAAAAAATTAACTGTATGTGAAACACTTCAGGATCTTTGAGATGTAAAATTTTTGAGACGTTCTGTATTCTCAGATGTTCTATAAAATTGCAATTCTTTTTCATTTGTTGAGTTTTGATGTTCCTAGCACTTGTCATTGGCACAAACTAGTTTCTCAGAGATCAGAGGTTGCAAATACAATTAGCGACCCAAATTCTTAATTTCGAGAAAACACATTTCAGCCAATCTCACATAAATATACCCGCCCTCTGTTTTCAGTGGGTGTAATATTCACAGGAAGTTTGAGGTTCCACAGCAAAATTATCTATTGAAAGCTTCATTGTCAAAAATTATTGTATGGTGTTCAAATATAAAGAAATAAATTGTGTTTCATAAGCATTAATTTCCACAAAAATGATTTTCCTATTAACATAATCTTCACCATAGAGGACACAAGTAACAACCCAGAAGCAGCTATAAATCAGGAAATGGAAGGGAAGGAAGAACTCAGGAAAATTACAATCACCAGAGAAGTGGTACTGAGTAAATTGTTGGAGCTGCGGGCTGACAAATGTCCATGTCCCTGATGGACTTCATTCTAGGGTCTTAAAAGAAGTGGCTAGTGAGATAGTTGATGCATTGCTTTTAGTTTCCCAAAACTCCCTAGATTTGGCAAGGTCCCATTAGATTGAAAGACAGCAAATATAACTCCATTATTCAAAAAGGCAGGGAGGTAGAAAGTGAGAAACTACAGGATAGTTATGTTAACATCTGTCATAGGGAAAATGTTAGAAGTTATTATTAAAGAAGTTATAGTAGGGCACTTGGATAAGTTCAAGGTAATCAGGCACAGTCAACATGGTTATATGAAAGGGAAATCATGTTGAGCTAACTTACTGGAGTTCTTTGAGGAAGTGGCATATGCTTTGGATAAAGGGGACCGGTGGATGCACTGTGCATAGGCTTCCAGACGGCATTTGATAAAGTGCCATATCAAAGGTTATTGCAGAAAATAAAAGCTCCACCATTATATAGGGGGTAACGTATTGGCATGGATAGATAATTTGCTGGCTAACAGGAAGCAGAGAGTAGGCATAAATGGGTCTTTTTCAGGTTGGCAAGATGTAACGAGTGCTGTGACACAGGGATTGGTGCTGGGACCACCACTGTTTACAATTGATATAAATGACTTGGGATGAAGGGATGGTTGCCAAATTTGCTGATGACACAAAGATAGGTAGGAAAGTAAATTGTGAAGAGGACATAAGGATGCTACAAAAAGAGAGAGATAGGTTAAATGAGTGGACAGATATCTGGCAAATGGAGTATAATGTGAAATTGTTCATTTTGGCAGGAAGAATAAAATAGAAGCTAAATGGTGTGAGAATGCAGAGCTGTGAGATGCAGAGGGATCTGGGTGTTTTAGTGCATGAATCACAATAGGTTAGTATCTAGGTAGAGCAAGTAATTAGGAAAGCTAACAGAATGTTATCATTTATTGCGAGAGGTTATGCTTCAGTTATACAGAGCACCAGTGAGACCGCATCTGGAATACTGTGTACAGTATTGGTCACCTTATTTAAGGAAGGATGTAAATGCGTTGGAAGTAGTTCAGAGGTTTATCAGGCTAATACTTAGAATGGGTGGGTTGTCTTATGAGGAAAGGTTAGACAGGCTTGGCTTGTATCCACTGAAGCTGTGAAGATTAAGAAGTGACCTGATTGAAACCTGAGGGGTCTTGACAGGATGGATGTGGAGAGAAAGTTTCCTCTTGTGGGAGGATCTAGAACTAGGGGGTCACTGTTTAAAAATAAGGGGTCGCCTATTTAAAACAGGGATGAGGCGAAAATTTTCTTTCAGGTGGCTGAGAGTCTTTGGAACTCTCTTCCTGAAAAGGCGATGGAAGCAGAGTCTTCAAATATTTTCTAAGGCAGGGGTGGATAGATTCTTGGTAAGCAAGAGGGTGATAGGTTATCGGGGTTAGGTGGTATGCAGATTTGAGCTTACAGTCAGATCAGCCATGATCTTATGAAATGGTGAAGCAGGCTTGAGGGGCCGAATGGCCTACTCCTTGTTCATATGTATGTATATTGTGATGAAATGTATTCTTACCCCTGATATCTTTACAGACACTGGATCACATGCACTTCGCCTGTTCCCATGGAGATCTCCTGTAGAGAGGTGATATTTAGACACTAAACTAAAATCAAGTTTGCAACTTAAAAAAAAATACAACAGAAAAATTACATCTCATCGAATACAGCATCTGGACAAACCTATTCTTTGGCATTAGCTTCAGTGGATTTGAAATTTGAGTCTGAATAAGCACTGGATAAAGGAACATACTGAAACCGTCAAATAAAAACAGAAAACATTGGAAAAATGCAGCTGGTCTGGCAGCATCTGTGGAGAGAGAGAAACAGAGTTAACGTTTTGAGTCCAATATGACTCTTCTTTGGAAGAAGTACCTCCGAAGAGTCATATTCGATTCAAAATGTTAACTCTGTTTCTCTCTCCATAGGTGCTACCAGATCTGCATTTCCAGCATTTTGTATTTTTATTTCAGATTTCCAGCAGCCGCAATATTTTGCTTTTATTACACTGAAACCATTCTTGCCTTTCTCTCAGCCGCCACAAACTTTAATTTTTCAAAACACACTACTACCATCTTTTCCTGCATCATGTCCAGTTCTGTTCTTGTGCTAGGGAATTTAAAATTCTGGTCTTAAATCTACAGTCATCATTTGAGGTAGAACCTTTAGTCATCTTCGTCACTGGAACTCCCTTTCAAATCCCGGTCTTTATAAGTTTTCTCAAAACCCATCTGTTTCACTGAATTTTCAGTCAAATTCTTCCACAAAACATGAAATACATTCCTTTATTCACATATGAAGTGCCTTGGGATATTTGTGAGATAAGTGGAAATTGTTGAAACTGATTTCCTTTGCCTACAAGAGACAAGGACTCACATATTTGCTATGCAAGTCCAAAGAGAAGTATTTTGCGCCTAACCAAAAATTGTTCACTTAGGATGTATCATGATTTTACCAGCATTTTAACATGTGCATGTTGAAATTGATAATCTTTCTAAATGCAACCCAAATGCTGGGAAAGATTTGTTCAAAATGGAGGGCACACATTACATGTACTGATTTTAGGTAGGATATTATTTGTAGCAATGATGGTAACCGTCCAGAACGTGTAATCTGCTTGATTGGCACCATATCCAACACTTTTAAACATTCACTCTCATCACCACCAGGGCACAGTGAGTATCATTCATAAAATGCACTGCAGCAGCTCGCTAAGGTTCCTTCAACAGCATCTTCCAAACCCATGATTTCTAGGACCCAGAAGGAGAAGGGCAGCAGATGCATGGGAACACCAACATTGGCAAATTGCCCTCCAAGCCACAAACCATCCTGAATTGGAAGTACATCACTGCCCATTCACTGTCGTTGGGTCAAAAACCTGGAACTCCCTTCCAAACAGCACTGTGGGTTTACCTGCACTTGATGGTCTGCAGCAATTCAAGGCGCCAGCTCACCACCACTCAAGGGCAATTAGGGATGGGCAAAAATTGCTGGCTTTGTCATTGATGCTCACAGCACATGAATGAATTAAAAAAAAGCATCGATGAATTTAACAGGAAACTAGATGAGCACGAGGGGAAAAAGAACAGAAAGATTATGCTGATAGGGTTAGAGGCGGAGGTGCCTGTGTAGAGCATGATCACTGCCACAGACTAGTGGAGTTGAATGGCCTGTTTCTGTACTGTATACACTGGATAAGTCCCATATGAATACAGGAACTTGATTTCACTGTACAGGTTAATATATTGAAAGAGGATCTTTTGACAACAATTCAAGAAAATGATTCACTTCTATACAAATTTATTTTAAGCATCTTGAATCTGAATTTTTAAATGAGATTACTCTTTGAAAAAAATGTCCTGTGTATCCCTTCTATACTTGATATGCAGCTATTAGAGTGGTTTTAAATCAACTATCAATTGAAAACAAACTTGGATTCTTTTAAAAATTAAAGGATCCAGAGTAGTTTAAAGATATTTCATTAAAAAAACTTACCATTAATTTCAACAGGTTCATTAAATTTTATACATTTGTCATTGCACTGAATGGAAGATTCCATTACTTTTGCAAATACAGGCTCTCCATCTCTGCAAAATAGAAAAGCAAAATCCCTAAAATTAAGTAAAGCAAAAACTTTGGAGAAAATTATTCATTCGCAAAGGAAACTTTTATCTGATGTCTGAGCCACCACATTTAAAAACACAATTCAGTTTCATTTTTATAGGCGTTGAGTAAAATTACATCTAACATGGCATAGCAAAAATACATTTACTCTGTATTTGCCAAAACAAGTTTTTTTCTGCAACAAATTTATCCTTCATGAAATTGATACCAGTACACAATTTTGTTCTGTGTAGATATCTTTTTAGACTCTTCACACTAAAATTTAGGAGGCACAGTCACGGACACTGTACTGTGAAATACTTAGTTGCAATGTAAAGGCTAAAATTTATTCCATATACTAAGCAGTGAAATCTCAAAGATCCAAAATCACTCTCATTTCAATCATTTCTGATAACAACCATAACCCCTGCTGGGAAACAGGCATGCACTGAGAATACAAACATACAGAAAAAGGGCAAGGAAAGATTGATACAGCAAACCTGCCAGATTCCAAAATGTTGTTACCTTCATGCACCATCAAACTTTTCTTTGGCCTCTCCCAGATAATTGTGAGACAGTTGGGGGACCAATGGTGACTATTTTGGGGTGGGGTGGGAGGGTGGGGGGAAATGGGGTGGGGGTGCGATGGACAGCAATTACATAATTTCTTTGGTCAATTTAGGAAAAAAATTGCACAGATATTTTGACTTTGAGTTGTAGTGTAAAATGGAGGATATTGATTCAGCTGCTTATTATACATCTCTCCTGATTTTCACTTCCATTGCAAGGCATCATTTGGAAGATGCACAGCAATAGGGTTAGCAGTGGAGAGGGATTCGTTTTGGATTGCGATAACACTAGCATAATGGGCCAAATATCCTCCTTCTGTTCAGTAAACTCCTTTTTCTATAAGTTTCTTGAGCTTAGAATGAAGGCAGCTGTGGCATGGTGGAAGAGTACAGTTGGAAGGGTGGGGGGAATGTGGGGAAGAGGCGGAAGGCAGCAATGAGGAGGCAGAATCTGTAGTCCAACTTTAGGAGCTCCAAGGTAGAGAATACTATTTCACTTCTTGCAGATATAGCAGTTATAGCTGGGATGGACATAGGCAACAGTGCCAGCTACCTTGATGACCGGTAGAAAATAAAGTAAACGGGTTTAAGATTAATCACAAAAGCATGACAGAAAATAGGTAAAATAGGAAAATGTTATAGCAAGTTCCGAGATTGATTACAACATGCAGTGCGAGATCTTTGAAACAGGTCAATAGATATAAAAAGTAAAGTACAAGAGTTAAATGTGACTATGGTGTACAGTTTCTGCCAGTAGAACTAAAGCAATATAAAGAAGATCCGTGAAATTGTTACCATACATTTGGCAATGCTACACTATGCAACAAAAGGACCAATCGTACTATGTAAACAACCTCATGGTACCTTGTAACTTTTAAGGTGATGGCAGGGCCTGCATTTTGAAGGGTTTTTCTTGCCTCATCTGTTGTCATTCCATGTGTGCTAATGCCATTAATATGATGGATAACATCCAATGGTTGCAGACTTCCTTCTAAGTCAGCAGCTGATCCTGGGGCAATGCCACTTATGTAAATTATTTGGTATGCAGTATCACTGCCTCCTGCCACAGACAGGCCTGTATTAAAGACAAGCTTTATTTAATTGTACACTCAAGTGTTTAATGCTAGGAAATAGTTAATTATTTAACTTTTTCCAAACTATGATAACTCAATATAATATAGAATACATACAATTAATAAATTGTTCTGAATATTAAAAAAAAATGGGTCACTTTGACTGTGCGATAGCAGAAAATGGGCAACAGTAAATTTTACATCCCCCACCCCTCAATTTTTATTTCAACTGAAATCAAAATTACTCCATTTATGCAAGTGCTAGGCACATGATCTTCCTTACCCAACACAAATAAAGATCGTTAACATTATGTTTTTACTGTTTACACCATAAAATCATGCTTTTTTTTGGATTGATAAAAAATAGTTCTCTTGATTAAATTCTGATCCGATTCAAAGCAGATACCATTAATAACTACCATGCCAAAGCAAACTAAATTAATTCTCTATTCAACTTAAGATGTGCTGCCATTTCACATGGTGAGCATGTGAACCCAGACTACTTGATAAATTAGTGCTGGTGCCTCATTAAAATGTTACAGACATGGCAGCACAGTTCTTTGATGGGAGGTGTTGGATGGGAGGTGTTGGGTGGGGGAGGGGGGGAATAGAGTGCCTGGGGGCGGGGAGAAACCATATGTCTCTAATCCTACTGAACAGCAGCCAACATCTCTTAAAGCGGAGGTGCATTTTGACTACAAACAACAAGGAAAGCTTCAGAAAACTGAAATGGTTTGTAGAAGCACTAACAGGGCACCACCCAGCTTTTCCAATGCTGCTTTGGAGGACTTGATGTAGGCAGTGAGCGTAAGGGGGAAATCCTCCTCCCAGGTGGGACAGAAAACCCCCCCAGGAAATAATTCCCTGGTCAGAGGGAAGAAATCACAGAGGAAATCAATGCCAAGCCTTTAGCTCCAAGGACATGAGTGAAATGCCACAAAAGGTTCAATGACCTCACCAGAGTTGTCAAGGTTAAGAATATTGCTCTTACTCTCTGCCAACATCTCCAATCTCGTTGCTAACATTAATCACGTTCTCCACTTCCCTTTACAGTCTTCCAACCACTGCATCATATTTAACTATATCACTTCCTCCTTACACTTTGTTGTTTAATGAATTTGTTCTTTTATTCCTGTATTCACCACAAATATAAACACCAAATATGAACATCAGTATTTATATTTTCAGTGAAATGAGGGCAAGATTCAAAAGGCTGGACTGAAGCAAGACAGCCAGATGGTATAAAATGCCCAACATTATTTCAAAGAAGGGCAGAGGAGTTAGTCCCAGTGCCCTGGCCAAAATTTCGTTCTCAATTAACACTACAAGAATGGATTAACTGGTCATATCACATTGTGGTTTGCGGGAGCTTGCTGTGCACAAATTGGCTGCCACATTTTCTTCATTACTACACTTCAAAAGTACTTCAGTGGCTGTAAAATTCTTTGAGAGATCTGATAGTCATGAAAAGTGTGATATAAATACATTTTTTTTCTAATACAATCTAAGCAAGTAGCTGTTAAAATACTGTATCTAGAGATTCCTGATTCTGACTTGCTGCTCTTTCCAAACATAGACACCACTTGGGCCTCTCTCCAGTCAATAGGAACAATCAAAGACTTGCCAGGTTCCTTGCCTGTTTCCTTGAATCCTTGCAATGTGTCAAATAGGAACTGACATTTTACTAATTTTCTCTGATTTTGCCTAGGTTTATTAGGATCCAATTCCCCCTCTGAATTTCTCCTCGTGTTGACAGAAAAAAAACCTTAGAACATTCTTAAACAACAGGCTATTAAATTGGCAAGGAAATCTAACTTTAATGATCAATATATACTAAAGGACAAAGGTTTTAAGTTGGTTTTTGTTGTAGGGTGGCCGAATTGCTTACTTGTAATAGAGTTGATCTGCAGACAACTTCTTAAGCGGAAACTTTAAGTTTATTTACAATATACTCAGCAGCAACTACACGTTTGCTTTCAACTCCAACTCTAATCTGCCTGCAGAGGTAGCCTGCCTATTCTCACGTTGGTTTACACAGATCATGTGATCTTACATCACAAGGCTATTCCTAAAGGTACATTACACACTAAATAAAACCATAATTACTAGAGTTTTAATTTTGATTCCAAAACAATTGTAACAGGAGAACCTATAACAAAACTCCCACATAACAGGTCTCTCATTTTCATCTAAATAAAGTTTGTTTAGTCACTTTACTATTATTATTTTAACACATGCATTTTTTTTAAGTAGTATTATGTTTAATCAACAGTATTCTAGACAGCCAAGTTTATAGCACTACTCTAAATTACAAAACAGTTTATGAGGGGTTAACTATACACACTCCCTATGACAGGCTCAATTCCAGGTACAATCTATAGTGTGAGAGACAAGCGTGAGACACAGAAAGGACAGAAGTCCCAGTAACAATGACAGTATCTCAGTTAAATTTACACACAATATACATTGTTCAAACCTTTACCTATTATCACAAACACAACAAGCAGAATGGTTTAAAAAGCTTTACCTAGTTCATGCTTGTGGCACATCATTGTGATATCTGGGAGCATATGCGGTTTTACTGGAAACTCTGGTATTTCCAGGATCCGTCCAATTACCAAAGTGACTGTATCTGGGATAGATCGAAGAAAATCCACTGCTTCTGCATGGCTCATGCTGGTGATGTCAACACCATTCACCTACGACAAGCAGTGGCAAAAGAGCTAAAGCTGTTATGTAAAGTACACCTTCCAAATAAATGAGTCATCCAACTAGACTCCCATTCGCATGCTTATTGTATCTCTGCTTATGCTTGGACTTGTTTTGTCTAAAAGGTTTTGTTCATATGAAGCCAACTTTGCAATCTGATTCTATTGGTTATTCAACTGAGGATATGAAATACTATACCAAATAATTATTAAACTGTAATTGGTTCAGAGATACTTTATATTATCAGCACATCAAACCTCTATAAAAATGTCTATTAATTTTGTTTAGGAAGCATTTGTTGCATTTTAAAAGGACCACCAGTATACACTTGCTCTGGCAAAATAGTTGAAGCTACCATGTCTCATTACAGGTAGGATTTCCAAGAATTAGCACACTAATCATTTAGGTTTTAACCATTTATAGGAACTCTGCTATAAACTGGGTGAGGGATTTGGAAATTGGACATTTCTTATTTTACATTTTTAAAGTACATGAAAAATAAAACAATTGAACACTTGGATCCAAGCCATAACACAACACTGGTAGCTCAGTCACTATACTGCAGAGAAAAAAGTTAACTGGGATGAGAGGAGATGATGGACTAGTCACTTAACTATTGAGACTTGTTTTACCAGGTCACAAGATAATTACATAAAACAAAAGCAAAATGCGGTGGATGCTGGAGATCTGAAATGAAGAAAAAAGTACTGGAAAAACTCAGCAGGCCTGGCAGCATCCGTGGAGACTATAACAGAGTTAATGGCCGGGATTTTCCGTGTCCGCTGGCGTCGGGCGCGTTCGGTGGCATGAGCAGACAACATGATAAGACCAAAAACTGGCCACACGATGTTGTGAAACCAGTTCGCATTCGTCGGCTCAGCCCATTGATGGCAGGCCACGTTCCCCGCTATCGGATGTCAGGAACCTCATTGTAATACACCAGCTTCTCATTATAAGGCCAGCCCGTCAGACTCATACCCCCTGCTGGATTGTCCGCTCACGTTGGACGTCGGTGGGAAAACACACCGACAGGTTTAACAACAGCATATATAAGGTGTGCACATGGTGGGCTGCACTTCGTTCCAGACTTCAAGGTTTGTTTCCGTACCTTGCTTTGGTCAGCACTCACAGTCATCAGCGCCAGGCTTCACAAACAGCACCACGCCACTTTTAGAGAGGCTCACGGGCAGGTGTCTAACTACCAGGTCAGGCATATGTGGGAGGCTTTTCAATGGCTGCAGGGCTAGGGCTTGCTTGGGGAAGGGGGAGAAGTGGCCCTAGGCAAGGAAAGAGGCTGCAGGACAAGGGCTGTACTGCGAAAAGAGGGTATCCTAGGGTGTGTATGGGGGCACATGTTGATCTGTGCAATGGCCTCAGGATGGTGAGGGCTGAGGAGGCAGTCTCCAGAGGAGATGAGGTCAGATGCACATGTGAGGGCATGTGTATGAGAATGGATGGTGATGTCCCTTGAGTTGGTATTGAGTGAGATGTCAATGAATATGTAATGGGTTTGAGTGTGTAAATTTAGAGTGGTGAGATAGTTGCCATAACCTGGCTGCATGGGTGAGATCGTTCATCCCCTATCTGCATTGGATGGCCAACCTCTTCTGAGTAGCATTAGCACTGAGCACCACTGCCATCGACTACCAAGCCGGAGTGGTAATGTAGTTGCCCCTCCTGTGACCAGAGCGGGGGTAGAGGACATCACAACGGGCCTCCACAGCATCCAAAAGGCACTCGAGGGCTGCAGTCTTTTTGCCTTTCGGGGCTATGTCTTCTTTGCAGCAGTCCTGGGCTGAAAGCACTGAGTGCGGCTGTACTTTAAATGTTGTGCCTGGCATGATAAGGCAGCCAAGTGATGGTGTGGCTGGCAAATCGGAGCCTATCCGCCATGGAAATGGTATGTATCCGGGGAATGAATAATTAATGCGGCTGGTTTGGGACGATATAGCGTGAAAAGCCACCATTGCAGCTGGTGGGTAAAGCGTTGTTTTTCCTGCCCGTTACCACACTTTGTGCAAATCTAGGACGATTCTGCCCACGTTTCAGGTCCAATATTTTCAGTATCTGAGGAAGAGTCATATTGGATGTGAACCATTAACTCTGTTACTCTCTCCATAGATGTTACAAAACCTGCGCTTTATTTTTATACAAGATAATTACGCATTGAGAGGCCATTTGACACATTTTAGTTCATCTATCTAGAAAAACTCTGAGCTCTCCACTTCATCACTGTAAATCATTCACAGGTTTTCTTCTTCACTGCTTTACTTGGAATTTATTCCAAGTGCTCCCTTATGCTAGTCATTTATGCTTTTGAGACCATAAGACGGAGGAGCAGAAGTAGGCCATGCGGCCCATTGACTCTGCTCTGCCACTCGATGAGATCATGGTTGATCTGATAATCCTCAACTCTACTTTCCTGCCTTTATTCCATAATCCTTGATTCCCTTACTAATTAAAAATCTGTCTATCTCAGCCTTGAATATGCTTAACGACCCAGCCTCCACAGCCCTCCGTGGTAAAGAATTCCACAGACTGACTATCCTCAGAGAAGAAATTCCTCCTTTTCTGTTTTAAATGGGCACCGCCTTACTTTGAGATTATGACCTCTGGTCCTAGGCTCTCCTACAAGGGGAAACAATCTCTCAGCATCTACCCTCTTATGGGTAGCATTTTCCCTCCATTGGGGGGGGTGGGGGGAGGTGCAGGCGCTGACCCAATCGGTGCCCCAATCCGGTCCGCACCGCCATTTTACGTGGAAGGCTATTTAAGGCCTGCCCAGCGTGACGTGCACCCGGAAGCGCTTAGCGCTCCCTGTGGGGGAGGGTCCCTGAGTCGGGGAGTGTGCTCTTTCACACATGCACTAGAAAGAGCGCAGAAATCTCCCTGAGGCACAGAGGTGCCTCAGGGAGATTAGTTTTAAGTTTTAATAGTTCAATGAAGTGTTGAAAAAAATTATATGACACATCCTCTCATGTGAAACTGTCACTGGGCTGGGACATGTGCATTAATCTCAACAAAAATTTTTGAGAAAATTTATCATTCATGAAACCTCATCCTGCCTGTGGATGAGGTTACATAAAAAGTGCGTAGGCCACCTGGGCTCTTCACCTGCCCTTCAGCCTTAAGGTTGGACAGGCAGCTCTGTTAGTTATTTTAATTGTTAGTTAAATGGCCTTAATTGGTCTTTGACAGTTCAGAGGGCTCACAGCCAAGTCAGCTGCGTGCCCAACGAACTGAAAATCTAAATGATGTGAGGTGACGTCGGGGCACATGCCCGACATCACCCCGTGTCATTTTGTGCCTCGGCGAGCCGAAGATTCTTCCCTATATGTTTCAACAAGGTCGCTTTTTTACTACTTTTGAATTTGCATTCACATGTGTCACAGTTTAAAGTACATTCCAGGATTACTTTTCACAATTTCCTTACCTAACTTACATAAGTCTATAAGGCCAACTGTCAGACACATCCTTTAGAAGCTGAAAAGCCCAGGTTTCCCCGGTCTTTTCTAATAAACTGACCTCTGATACCGGGAATCAGCCTCATGGCTCTTCTCTGTACTTCCTTGAGGACTTGAATGTCTCATTTATATCTCAATGACGAAACTGAGCACTCAAGGTGCTGGTTGACTAGAAAACTGTACAGATTAGTCAGGACTTTGTGATATATTCCACTGATTTGGCTGTGCAGTTCAATATGCTATTGGCTGCGTTGATTGCTGCTCTGCAATGGTTATACTAGTTGAGAACTGAATCTATTAAGACTCCTCTGGCACTTTCAAATGCTTTCCTGAGCCATTTCAACAACATTCAGGCAGTAGATGTGTCTCTCACTTTTCTCTCCTATATGAAACAACTTGTTCATCAGCCATTGTTCTACCTACATTTATGTTCTGTCTCTTTAATTTCCATGCTGCTTTCTTTGATTCCCCAGCCCCTCCCCTTTGCTATCATCTGCAAATTTTACTGATTTGCATTCTGATTCTGAATCCAAGTCAATTAGAAATAGTCTTGTCACAGATCCCAGGTTCCCAAACTCAAAATGTCCCCACGCTGACATGATTTTACTTAACTTTTATCAATAAGCCTTTTTTACTCTTTGTTCAATTTCTTATCCAATTCCATGATTACAGTTTTGATTTCAACAAGTAACGCCATGTGCGAAGTCTTCTGGATGTTGAGGTACACCATGCTGTACTTTGATGAAAGGTCATGGACCTAAAACGTTAACTGTTTCTGACTCCACAGATACTGCCCAATCTGCTAAATATTTCCAGTATTATCTGTTTTTATTTCAGGTTTGCAGTATCAAGACACATTTAGGATAATTACTTCTGTTCTAGTTGGACTTACCATTATCAATCTGTCACCAGGTCTTAATCTTCCATCACTTTTTGCTGGGTCCTGGATGATGTCATGTATGTAGCAACCAATGTTAGCATCCCCTTTTGTGACAGTAAATCCCAAACTCCCCTTTTCTGATTTCTTCAAAGTAATATGCAACTCCACTTCCTATTGCAAAGGGAATTGGTGATAATTTTAGAGCAAGGAGCAGACATTGACACAGAAAAAAATCTACCTGTGTATTATATAAAAGAATTCTCACTGGATTAACCCATCTTGCACGTAAAAGGGTCTGAAATTAAACGAGTAAGCAAATTTTAAGTGTAGTGGGTTTTCATTGTCTGTTCAAACAACAAGGTGGTAATTGATAAATCAATCACAAATTAAATTAAATCCATTGTAGTGATTACTTCAAAATGATTGTTATGCCTAAAAAATGCAGCAAGTAACCTATCATTAATATTTACTGGCTGTAATTCATCTTCTTCCTCCTCCTCTTCAAGGTGCTCGCTGTCCTGATGTGGTGCTGAAGTGGTTATAATGTTTGAAGAGGCTGAAGATTCTATTTCAGATCTTGAACTGGAACTAATGCACTTTTCATCTACCGGAGTAGGAGAGGGAACCTCAGTTTCAAGTCCGAAGCCTTGATGCGACATAAGGTTTAGAAGCACTGGTGAAGGTGGCTTTCTAAGATACAAGTAGGATTAAAAACAACTTAAACAGGGCAAGTCTATGTTAATAACCTAAATCACAAATTAACTTTCTTCAGTAAAAGGTGTATTGTTTCACGTTATGATTTGCTTTTTCAAATTACTTAGATTAAATTTGATTTTTTTGAAGTGACAGATATGTAGAAATTACCATTGGCAATCTGAACATTCAATAAATTAGTACTAAATTCAACCTTCCAATGATGTAATGGAAGCATGAATTCATTAAGTGCTCATATTGCCTGATCCCATATCCTTTCCATCACCAAATAACACCTTTGTTGTTGCAGTAAAATGACTGACAATAATTTCTACCCAATAGATAACAAAGCCTTGTATAAAAATGAGAACTAAAGAATAAAATTAGCTCCAGTATACTGTGTAGCCCCTTCCATTTGCAAATTGTACCTGAATTGTGTGCACCTATGTGTTAGTAAATATGAATGTCCCTCTTCCTTTATCACCTTTGTCTTTTATCACTTTCAACACAGGTACAGCATGGAATTTACTGTGACAATACTATTTTTTACTTAAAAAGAAATGGATTTTCCATTTATATAACACCTTTAACAATCTTCAGGATGCCCCCAGAGTGCTCCAATTAAGTATGATTGAAGTGCTTTCACTGCAATAATGTAGAAAAACATGGCAGCCAACTTGCACAAGACCCCAGAAATTGCAATTAGATAAACAGTGACGCATTCTGATATGGGTTGATGGGTAAAAGCTGGCTAAGTCACTAATAGAACTTCCTTGCTTTTCTTAAAATCCTGCTATAGAGTCTTTTATGTCCAACTGAGATGGCAGATGGGACCTCTGCTAATGATTTCATCTGAAAGACTTGACTTGGAAGGTTTTGGCTCAAACCTTGCTTCAAGATCTAGGCACATAATCTAGGCTTAAACTTCAGTGCAGTAGAGAGGAAACATTGCAATGCCGAAGCTGCCATCGTTTAGCTGAGATGTCTACCTGGAGATCCCATCCATTTGTTGTGGTGGATATAAAAGATCCAGTGAAGGATGTTCTCCCAGTGCCCTGGGCCATTTTCTTTCATCAGTAAACATTAACACCACCAAGAACAGATTATTTCCTCATTCATCCTAATTAGCAAAGAGGTTTGACTGGTGCATTTGCCTACATAATTTGCTTCATTTAAGGAGTGCAAGTACATTTGCCAATGGAGTGAAAAACAAAACTGTAAGATTGTATTTTGGAAAGGGTAGGCTTGTTTGTAGTTTAAATGAATGGATACTGGAGAAAAAAAACAATATTACACAAAGTAAAATTAGTTTCACACTTAAATTGTTAATGACCCAGGAGGTTTTCAAACAAATCAAAGAGCCTATACAAAACAGACAGATTGGATGAATCAGGTGGTTAAAGAATACTACGCTAAAATTCAATGTGGATGCTCTCAATCTCCTGCTGTAATATCAATGAGAAACTGGCAGAAACTTAAGAGAAATACTTGCAAATGATTGTTTTAGGCCACTTTACTGAGGGTTCTGTAGGTCTCCTGCTGAAATTATGACAAAAAATTCCAAACCCTTTTCCCTTCATCAAGACCAAAGGTTCAATCCAAAACAAATGAAAAGTATTCATCACTCTGCTGGCTGCAAAGTTATCAAGATAGATAAGTGTATGTGGTTTGAACTCTTGTAAGCATGGTGCCATATCAAAAGCTCAAAAGAACTCGAGACAACTTGCAATCGTACAGGGAAAAGATACAAGCATGGGTGGTATGAAGTGGCAAACTCAAACTGGCACAACTCCATGGCTTCATCCCTCCAAATCTCTAATTGCCTTCAGTTCTACAACCCTCTGAGATATATGCGATAGAGAGAGCCAAGTGATCCCACAATCAACGGATCAGATCAAACCACTGCCACATCAAGTTGTGAATGGCGGTGGACAAGTAATGGGAGGAGAAGGCTCCACAAATATCCCCATTCTCAATGATGGGGGAGCCAGCATGTCAGTGCAAAGCACAGGGCTGAAGCATTTGCAACCATCTTTAGCCAGAAGTGTCAACTGAATGATCCATCTTGGCCTCTCCCCAACGTCCCCAGTATCACAGATATCCCAACGTCCCCAGCATCACAGATACCAATTTTCAGCCAATTCGATTCACTCCAAATGAAATCAAAAAACAGCTGAAGGATTTGGATACCGCTAAGACTATGGGCCCTGACAACATTCCGGCAATAGTACTGGAGACTTGTGCTCCAGAACTAGTTGCACCCCTAGCCATGCTGTTCCAGTATAGCTACAACGATGGCATCTCCCCAAGAGAGTAGAAAATTGCCCAGTTAAGTCCTGAAGCCAAAAAGCAGGACAAATCCAACTAACCAATTATCACTCCATGAATCTACTCTCAATCATCAGTAAAGTAATGGAAGGTATTGTTGACAGTGCTATCAAGTGGCACTTACACAGCAATAACCTCCTCAATGACGTTCAGCTTGGGTTCCACCAGGATCATTTGGCTTCAGACCTCAGTATAGCCTTGGTCCAAACACAGGCAGCAGAACTGAATTCAAGAAATGAGGTGAGAATGACTGCCTTTGACATCAAGGCAGCATCTGACCAAGCGTGGCATCAAGGATTCCGAGCAAAACTAAACAGAGAATGGCTGCAGAATTCCGAGGTGCAGGGGGATCTAGGTAATCTGGTGCATGAGCCACAAAAAATTAGTATACAGGGACAGCAAGTAATTAAGAAGGCTAACGGAATGCTATCCTTTATTACGAAAGGAATTGAACATAAAGGGAGGGATGTTATGCTTCAGTTATACAAGCATTGGTAAGACCACATCTTGAACACTGCATGCTGTTTTGATCTCCTTACTTAAGGAAGGATGTAAATGCGTTGGAGGCAGTTCAGATGAGGTTTACTAGATTGATACCTGGAATGAGTGCGTTGTCCTATGAGGAAAGATTGAATAAACTGGGCTTTTTTCCACTGGAGTTTAAAAGAGTGAGGAGTGACTTGATTGAAGCATATAAGATCCTGAACAGCCTCAACAAGGTGGACGTGGAAAGGCTGTTTCCCCTTGTGGGTGAATCCAGAAGTAGGGGGGGGGGCAATATATTAAAATTAGGGGTCACCCTTTTAGGACAAAAATGAGGAGAAATTTTTCTCTGAGGATTGTGCGACTTTGGAACTCTGCCTCAGAAGGCAGTGAAGGCGGGGTCATTGAATATTTTTAAGACAGAGGTAGATAGATTCTGATAAAAACAAAAAAACTGCGGATGCTGGAAATCCAAAACAAAAACAGAATTACCTGGAAAAACTCAGCAGGTCTGGCAGCACAAGGGTCATGAGGACTCGAAACGTCAACTCTTTTCTTCTCCGCTGATGCTGCCAGACCTGAGTTTTTCCAGGTAATTCTGTTTTTGTTGTAGATAGATTCTGGTTAGGCAATGAAATCAAAAGTTATCGGGGGTAGATGGGAATGTGGAATTTGAAACACAAACAGATTAGCGATGATCTTATTGAATGGCGGAGTAGGTTTGAGGGGGCCGAATGGCCTATTTCTATGTTTGTATGTAATGGTAATCACAGGGGCAAACTTCCTACTGGTTGGAGTCATACCGAAAGGAAGATTGGTGTGATTGTTAGAGGTCAATCATCTCAGCCCCAGGCCATTGCTACAGGAACTCCTCAGGATAGCACCCTAAGCCTAATCATCTTTGGTTGCTTCATCAATGACTTCCCTCCATCATAAGGTCAGAAGTGGGAATGGTGGGTGGAATTTTAAGCCAGCCGAATTTTACGGTCCTGCGAAGTCAATGGATTTTAGGATGGCTCGCCGCAATGGGGCTGTAAAGTTCCAGCTGTTCACTGATGAGTTTAACATTCAGCACCATTCACAACTCCTCAGATTCTGAAGTAGTCAGTGATTACTGTTGCAAGATCTAACATTCAGGCTTGGGTTGAAAAGTAACATCTGAGCTACACAAGTGCCAGGCAATGATCACCTCCAACAAGAGAGAATCTAACCATCTCTCCTTGATGTTCAATAATATTATCATTGATGAATCTCCCAACTTCAACATGCTTCGGGTAGCCATTGACCAGAACCTGAACTGGGCCAGCCTTATAAATATTGTGGCTACAAGAGCAGGTGGGAGGATGGGAATTCTATGTCAAATAACTCACCGCTTGACTCCCCAAAGCCTGTCCACCATCTACAAGGTAGAAATCAGGAGTGTAATGGATACTCTCCACTGGCTTGGATGAGTGCAGCTCCAACAACACTCAAGAAGCTCAATTCTATCCAGGACAAAGAAGCCCACTTGATCAGCACCCCATCCACCACCTTTAAACATTCACTCCCTCCATCACTGGCAGACAGTGGCAGCAATGTGTACCAAAAACAAGATTCACTACATGTTGCCAAGCCCCTTCAAGAGTACCTTCCAAACCAGTGGACTATACCAACTAGGAAGACAAAGGCAGCAGATGCAAGGGAACACTACCACCTGCAAGTTCCCCAACAAGCCACACATCACCCTGACTTGGAACAATATTGCCATTCCTTCACTGTCACTGGGTCAAAAACCCAGGACATCCTTCTTACCAGCACTGTAGGTGTACCTACGCTTGATGGACTGCAATAGTTCAAGAAGGTGGTGCCACCTAATCAAGGGCAATTAGGGATGAGCAACAAATGCTGACCTTGCCAACAACACTCACATCCCATGAAAAAATTTTAAAAATCCTCCAATTCTGGCTTCTTAAACGCCCCCAATTTTAAGTGCTCCACCACTAGAGTTCATGCCTTCAGCTGAAAAGGCCCCAGGTTTCGGTATTGCCTACCTAAGCCTCTCTGTCTCTCGACCTCACTTTCCTCCTAAAAGGCACACCTTAAAAATCACCTTTTAGACCAAGCGCTTGGTCATGCGTGCTAATATCTCCTTATATGGCTCGGTTATCAATTTTTCTTTTAGAATGCTCCCATAGTGTGTCTGTGGGTCTTCTTACTACATTAAAGGTGCTATATAAATACAAGTTGTTATTTCTGTTCTTGCAAGGATTTTTGGCCATTACACCACAGAAATGTTAAACTCCTGATGCTTTTCATTTGATCATATACTCTGATCATTTAATCAAAATGAAACAAAGAATGTTGGAAGGAGATAAAATGCTGAATGGTATGTTTCAAAACCAACCTGTTAATTAGCTCATGTTTAGAAGATTCTGGTGGAGAGAAGTAAATAGGTTGGACGGTTCCTCCCTGGTTGCATGGCAGTTCATATTGGTTGCTGGAGAAAGATATCGAAGTCCCGGATATTTGACAAACGGCGATCATTTTGTTGTGACTCACATCATCTTTTAACATGGAAAGCTTATCAAAATCATCACAATCTGAGCTGTCACTATAGCTATTCCTTCGAGAAGGAGACTTCAGCCTTGGATTTTGAAATTCATTTTCAATTTCTACTTCACCTTCATCCGCAGTACTGTTATTCATCTGTCCAGATATCAGTGAGCTGTCCAAGCACTGTTTCTGTAATTTAGTCCCATATGTCTGGGAATCATTTACATTCTGCAACAATCAAAGACCTAGTCAAATTACATGTCTACACTTTCAAAAACATTTTCCAATTCAAGCACAATCTGAAGCTTTGTTTTTAAGGGATTGCATTTTCTTGTTAATTTTCAACATAATTATATTTAAGGTACATCTACAGCAGAAAATTATTTTCTTAAAGTTCCAAATGCTTCATGGATACAATTGTACAGAAAGCTCCTTAACAACATGCGTTAAATCTTTTTTGAGGAGGCTACTATGGAGAACAATGAAGAGAGAATACTGACTAAACAAAAACATAAGAATGAGGATGCTGGAAATCTGAAAAAAAAAACAAAAAATGCTGGAACCGCTCAGCGGATCAGGCAGTGTCTGTGGAGAGAAACAGAGTTTCTCCGGAGACTGGACAGAAAATGGAAAGTGCCATCAGCACCCTGTAGGACTTACATGGAAATTGCCCTAGAAATCTGAATTTCCAATGGACAACTTACCTGCTGCCTGGGACCCTGCGCAGAAGTCTTTGACTCTGAGCTAGAGTTGAAGACTTAGACGGAGATACACAGCTTATCTTGATAGTTACCCAGGAAATGCAACAAAGTTTAAAAGCTGGGTAACTCAATCGGATAACGACCCTTCAATCATCTCCCCGGCCAACGGACTACCCCCTGAGCAGCCCTAACTACCTTCCCCAGTCATCCAATTAAGAATCCTCACCAGACTCTACAATCCCCCAACTAGGTCATACTAACCCACCCTACCTCCAACTGGACCCAACTACCACCCGGCCCCCCAACTATCCTCCCCAACCCGACTAGACCACTCATCCCTACCTGACTACTCCACAACCCAATCCAAGAACCCCCCCCGACCTGACCTAACTATCCCTGATCTCTCCTGATTACAATTCTGAACCAAATATCCCCCAACCCAACCGTTGACTCTCCAGGACCTGACCACCCACCTGACCCAACACAACCAGCCCCGACTTGACTGCAACCCCAATCCGATGACTCAACCTGACTACCCCCCCAAGCTTGACCTGGCTACTCACCCCCGACCCAACTACATACCCTCAACTTGACTACCCACCCCCCTCCCCGACTACTTTCTGACCGGATCTGGCTATCCCCTCTGACCATCTGACTACCTCCCCAGCCACCACCCTGACCCAATTACCCCACTGATTTGACTTCCTACCAACCTGACCTGACTACTACCCAAAATCTAGCTCAATTACCTATTAACATGGCTACACCCCTACCATCTGACTGCCTCCTGATTTCCCCCACCAGCCCGACTAACCCCAACCCAACCAGGCTAACCTCCGATGTGACCCTGACCACCCAACTACCTCCCCTTAAAAACCCATCTCCCCATCAACTGACTATGCTTCAAATCACCCAATTACCCATTCAGCCCCTACCCACCTATTCGCTAACATTCATTAAAAGGCTGGGCCTTTAAATACTTAACAGAAAACAGCAGCTAATCTTGTAAAAAGAGGTATGCCCTCTTCTCCCAACTCTACTCCGTCCCCAGGGGATGCTGCACTGTGCAATTCTTTGACAACAGGGATTGGAAGATTTCAGAAGAAATGCGCAGTAGTGTCAGGACAGGAAAATCTTCGCAAGTGGTGGCAATGTGTGCAGCAATGCTGCTGCTTGGAAGATTCAGGTCAATGTTTCAGGTTGAGATGAGCTTTCATCAGAACAGACTGTTCCTCGGTTTTCTCATGGCCCAGGTTACCAGGCCATAAAAGGGAGACGGGAGTTGCCTCCAAAAGAAGGTGCATGCCTTTTACAGCACTGCTTGTAGACCAGGAGGAGCAAAAGTGACCCATCCAGATACTTAGGCAAACCTTTGCCAATCACGGCCTCTCTTTTTCCATTGCCATGGTCACCGGCCTCCCCCATCCCCTCCAGCCTCAATCTCTAGTTCCCAATTACCATTTTCTTTGCCTTTCTCCCCACCCCCATCAACCCCAATATCTCGCTCCCTCCTTCCCAATTGCTGCTCCCGTCTCCCCTACCAAGCTCTGATCTCTCATTCCCTACCTCTCTCCACTGCCAGGGACTGACCCCACAAGGGACCCTGGTTGTGGCCTCCAGCCCAGCAGCATGTCAATTTGGCCAATTGCTGGGTGGGAAATGAACAATGAAATAATAACTAGGTTCTCCCCTTAAATCTGACAGAACCTCTGTGTCCTCAGCCTTGCTGGATTTTGTCTGTGATATTGCACACTTTTCCCAACTTCCTGTAAATGTCAGGGCCTAGGATCCCATACATTCAAAGAAAAAAATACTCCTCCCATTCTACCATTCGTGCAGAAAACTGACTGCATGCCGAAACTTAATACAGAAACAGCCCTGCTGGTTTAGCTGGAACTCCAGTTTCTCCTCAGAAAACTTGCATTGAAAAAAAACTGCAGATGCTGGAAATCTAGATAAAACCAGAAAATGCTGGAAATACTCAACAAGTCAGGCAGCATCTGTGGAGACAGAAATGAGAGTTAGTGGTTCAGGTTAATGACCTTACATTGGAACTGGGAAAAGTTAGGGATTTTATAGGTTTTAAGTAAGTGGAAGGGGGAGGATCAGAAAAAGAAAGAAAAGGGAAACTCTGTGATAGGCTGCAAGGCAGGAGAGATTAAATGACAAAAAGATTGGTGGTGCATGGTCATAGGAGTGACAATAGAATGAGTAAAGAAACAAAAATGAGGAGATGTGAATGGCAGAACGATGAACAGCTGCTGTCCAAAAGCAAAAAAAGAGAAAAACTAGAGTAAATCCAACACCCATGAAAAGAAAAGGAAACAAAACGAGGGCAGAGGTAACGGTCCGAAATTGCTGAACTCAGTGTTGAGTCCAGGAGGCTGTAAAGTGCCTAATCAAAAGATGGGGTGCCATTCCTTAAGTTCCATTGGAACAGAGCAAGAAGCCAAGGAGGTCCTGCGTTTGCGTGGAAAGGTGCTGTGGGAATGGGAGGGCAGGGGATGTTGGGGTAATTGAGGAGTGGATCAGGGTGTCGCGTATGGTCCCTTTGGAATGCTGTAAGGGGAGGGGAAGACGTATTTGCTGGTGGCACCATGTTGGATGTGGTGGAATGAAGAATGGTCTGTTGCATAAAGAAGCTGGTGGGTGAAAGGGGAGGACAAGGGGAACCCTATCGTAGCTCTGAGAGGGGGCAGGGAGGGGGAAAGAGAGGTGGGGGCATTTGCATAGGAAATGGGACTGACGGGCTGAGCACCCTGTCAAACATGCTGGGGGCAAATCTTTCATTGGGGAAATAGGAAGACCTATCAGAACCTCTAGGATGGAGGGCTGCATCATTAGAGTAGATGCGGTGGAAACAGAGAAACTGGTAGAATAGAGTAGAACAGGAAGCAGGGTGTGGGGAGTGTAGTGGAGATAGCTGTGGGAGTCATTGAGCTGGTAGTGAATACTGGTTGAAGGCCTATCCCCAGAAATAGATACAGGGGGCTCGGGGAAGGGAAGGGAAGGGAAGTTGCATCCAAATTGGACTGACCGTTTTGAGGTATACTTTCAGTCTATTCCTGCTTCTCACGCCCTTCTGTTGGCATGTCTCCATTTTTCTTCCTTTCTAACTCTGACATTTTTTATTACTTTGATGGTTTCTAACTTTTGACTAAAGGGGAAAAAATACTTGTTCTATTTTAAGTGAACATTACATGGAATTGCTGAGGTGAACACTGTCGTGCAAGGTGCCCACGCAAGTAAAGCAGTTCATTTACCAGTTTTAGAAAAAAATGGAATCCTTCCTCAAGCACAACCCAAATGCCATTATTTCAACAAATTGTAGGTTGGAGCAATGAAAAGCTGGTGTTTAGCAGTAAAGCACAATGTCACAAAGCGATTCCAGGTTCTGCACAGGGGCTTCCATTTAAACTTATCTGGACTATTATTCCTCATTAAATTGAATGTAACGCCTTCAGAATTGCAGTATAAATAAAGCCCAAAACATTTTTGAAGTGCAAAACCTTTTGAAGTGCTTTGTGGTTAGCAGTGATTCAATGCTATAAAGGCATGATTAAGCATGCAGAAACAAGTGCAGGGCCTAATAAGTTGGGTTTTTATCATTAGACTGAAGATATTTGGATGGTATACCCTTTCTAAAAGATAGTTTAAAGTAATAAATACTTATGGGTTTGATAGCAAAATTATTTTCCAGGTACATGTATAGTTGTGGGATCAATATACTGTTAGTTTCCTATATATTATATTGATTTCCAAAAGGAACAATAAGTCTAATAAGTTGCTAAACAATTCTTGTGAAAGCCTAATTTTCTTTTGTAACTTACTTAGATATGAGATGGATAATGCTGTAACATTGCTCTCCCTTTCCTCCAAATATTTCTCTCAAAGGAGGAGGATTAAAAACTGTTAAACAAAATGTTGTTTTTACCCAACATGAAAGTTGGGACATATTTATAAGGTACAAATATTTATAGTTTAAACAGGAGTGCAAGATTGATTCACTGCTGGCATTGCAGCAACAGTCCCCAATTAAATGGTTCCCATTGAGAAATCATTGGAGAAATTAAGGTCTGAGGGAGATTGAGAGTTAGGGTCAGAAGCAGCAGTGATGGGTTCCTTTAATGTGGGGTCAGGAAGAGAACTACTGCTACTCTGAGCCCCACATTCAGGCAAGTTACTTCCCTTCTTGAATTCCCTTCTAACAGTGCAAATAGATATAAATGGGTATGACATGATTGCAATTAAGGAGGCATGGCTGCAAGGTGACCAAGTCTAGGAACTGAATATCCAAGGACATCCGATATTTAGGAAGGACAGGCAAAAAGGAAAAGGGGGTGGGTGGCACTGTTAGTTAAGGATGAAATCAGTGCAATACTGAGAGAGGATATTGGCTCAGAAAACAAGTAGAATCAGTCTGGGTGGAGCGAAGAAGCAACAAGGGGTGGAAAACATTAGTGGGAGTTGTTTATAGGCCTCCAAACAGTAGTGGTAAGGCAGGGGATGGTATTAAACAGGAAATTAGAGATGCATGTAACAAAGGTGACTTTAATCTACACATAGACTGGACAAACCAAGTTAGCAATAAAAATACAGCAGATGAATTCCTGGTGTGCGTACAAGATGGTTTTTTAGACCAGTATGTTGAGGAACCAATGAGGGAACAGGCTATCCTATTTCTGGTTTTGTGCATTGAGAAGGGGTTAATTAATAATCTTGTTGTGTGGGGTCCTTTAGGGAACAGTGACCATAACATGATAGAATTCTTCTTTAGGGTGAAAAGTAAAGTAGTCCAACCCAAAACTAGGGGTCCTAAATCTAAAAAAAGGAAACTACAAATAAATGAAGTGTGAGTTGGCTAAGGTAGACTGGGGAACTTCATGACAAGAACTTCATTAAAATGACAATAGATAGGCAATGGCTAATGTTTAAGGAACGAATGTATGCATTGCAACAGTTATATATTCCTTTCTGGTGCAAAAACACAACAGGAAAAGTAGCCCAACCATGGCTAACAAAAGAAATTAAGGATGGTGTTAGATCCAAAGAAGAATCATATAAAGTTGTTAGAAAAAGTAGCGAGCCTGAGGATTGGGAGCCATTCAGAATTCAGCAAAGGAGGTCAAAGGGATTGATTAAGAGGAAGAAAATAGAGTATGAGAATAAACTTGCAAGGAACATAAGAGATCTGTAAAAGTTTCTACCAGTATATAAAAAGAAAAGGATTGGTGAAGACAAATGTAGGTCTGAAATGGGAGAATTTATAATAGAGAACAAGAAAATGGCAAAGCAATTAAACAACTACTTTAGTTCTGCCTGCACGGAGGAAAACACAAATATCTTCCCAGAGATGCTAGGGAATCGTGAGTCTAGTGAGAAGGAGGAATTGAAGAAATTAGTATTACTTAAAAAACAGTGCTAAAGAAATTAATAGGACTGAAAGCCAATAAATTCCCAGGACCTGATAATCTATATTCCAGGATTCTAAAGGACATGGACATGGAAATAGTGGATGCATTGGTTGTCATCTTCCAAAATTCTGTAGATTCTGGAACAATCCTGGTAGATTGGAGGCTGGCAAATTTAAAAAGTGGGGAGGGAAAAAACAGTGAATTACATACTGGTTAGCCTAACATCAGTGGTAGGGAAAATGCTAGTGTCTATTATAAAAGATGGGATAATAGGATACTTAGAAAATATCAACAGGGTTAGACAAAAGTCAACATGGATTTATGAAAGGGAAATCACATTTGACAAACCTACTGGGGTTTTTTTGAGGATGTAACTAGCAGAATAGATAAGGGAAAACCAGTGGATGTGGTATATTTGGATTTTCAGAAAGCTTTTGATCAAGTCCACTGAAGAGGTTAATGTGTAAAATTAAAGCACATAGGATTGGGGGTAATATATTGGCATGGATTGAAAATCAGTTATCAGACAAGAAACATCCACTATTTCCATGGCCATGTCCTTTAGTATCCTGGGATGTAGATTATCAAATGGGTCTTTTTCAGAATGACAGGCGGTGACTAGCATGGTACTACAGGGATCAGTGCTTGGGCCCCAGCTATTCACAATATATATATATATATGATTTGGATGAGGAAATCAAATGTAACATTTCCAAGTTTGCTGACGACACAAAACTAGGTGGGAATGTGAGTGGTGAGGAGGATGTAAAGAGGCTTCAAGGCAACTTAGACATGTTGAGTGAGTGGGCAAATACATGGCAGATGCAGTATAATGTGGTCAAGTGTAAAGTTATCCACTTTGGTAGGAAAAAGAGAATGTCAAACTATTATTTAAATGGCGATAGATTCGAAATGTTGATATAAAAGGGGCCTGGATGTCCTTGTACACCGGTCACTGAAAGCAAGCATGCAGGTACAGCAAGCAGTTAGGAAGGCAAATGGTCTGTTGGCTTCATTGCAAGGGGCCTTGAGTACAGGAGCAAGGATGTCTTACTGCAGCTGTATAGGGCCTTGTGTACACCTAGGGTAGTGTGTGCAGTTTTGGTCTCCTTATCTGAGAAAGGATATACTTGCCATCGAGGGAGTGCAGCGAAGGTTCACCAGACTGATCCTGGAATGGCAGATTGTCGTATGAGGAGAGACTGGACTGACTAGACCTGTATTCACTGGAGTTTAGAAGAAAGAGGGGAGATCTCATTGAAATGTATAAAATTCTGACAGGGATGGACAGACTGGATGCCGGGATGATGTTTCCTCTGGCTGGGGTGGGTCTAGAACAAGGGGTCACAATCTCAGGATACAGGGTAAGACATTTAGGACTGAGATGAGGAGAAACTTCTTCCCTCAAGAGGGTGGTGAGCCTATGGAATTCCCTACCACAGAGGGCTGTGGAGGCCAAGTCACTGAATATATTTAAGAAGGAAGTAGATAGGTTTCTAGATTCTAAAGGCACCAAGTTGTATGGGGAGAGAGGGGGAGTATGGCAGTGAGATAGAGGATCAGCCATGATCATAATGAACAGTGGAGCAGGCTCAAGGGGCCGAATTACCTACTCCTGCTTCTATTTTCTATGTTTCTTGGTTGTGCAGGTAATCCTAAGTCTGAACTCAGAGTGTCACTGCAAGTTTCCTCAGGATCAACCAATTCTGGTGAGGGGACCTGAAATAGGCTCTAGTTCTCCTCCAGACAAATACACAAGGATGCATATCTTTTGACCTTCCCCAATATGGCCAACAGTGCAATTTAAGCTTGAGGTATGTGCCTATGTATTCTTAGGCATAGTATTTTCCAATTTTGAATTTACCATTATGACCTACCACAATTTAATTTTTTTTACAATCTATGGGTTTTCTAGTATTTTTGAAAGTAATCCACATCAACGTAGCTATGCTAATATAGAAAAACTTCCCAAAGTGCATCACAGAAGCTTAATCAGTCAAAAATGGATGCTGAGCCGAATGAGATATTAGGAAGGATGACTAAAAGCTTGGTTTAAGATTTGGGTTTTAAGTTGGGCCTTAAAGGAAGAAAATCACAGAGGTGTAGGGAAGGAATTCCAGAGTTAGGACCTAGACAGCTAAAGGCACAGCCACCAATGGTGAGACAAAGGCTGGGTGTACAAGAAGTCAGAGGCAAAGGAATGCAGTTCTCTGGGCAGGGATGCAACATGTGGTAGGGGGTCAGGGTTGTAGAGCTTGGAGGTTGCAAAATAGGAAGAGGAGAAGCCACAAGGCAATCTAATTTTAAACTTGAGATGTTTGAGGGCCAGGATGCAATGCAAGTCAATGAGAACAGGGATGATAGGTGAGCGGGACCAAACAGTGGATAGGACATGGGCAGCATAGTTTTGGATGAACAATTCTGCAATGGACAATCATGAATTTCTAACAATGGAACTCACCAAAGAGGAATCAATGTCTGGTAACACACCAGATTCAGGCCTGCAAAGTAACAGCGTGACCTCTTTAGATGTCCGTCTGAGAACAGACACTATTTCCTGCAGAAGGAGAAGAACATTAAAGTCAACAGGAACAAGTGTGTACTCTTCAAGATGAGATATGTTAGTGTTCCCATTATCCTCCCACAGTAACACACCTTAGCCTGAAGAGCACCCTGAGAAAGTTCTTGTATCTTACTGGGTAAAGGAGCATATCAGAATGCATCATTCAATCACCCAGTCTTGACCAAGCTTTAAAAGTGTTTCAGTAAAAAAAAAACAAAATAGATATATTGGGGAATATTACCTTTCAGCCAGGCCAGGAAGTTGATGACTAACCTATGGGCCAGTTCATGATAAGCTAAGGAGTGTGATCTATGAGTCAGTATAAAACAAGTTGATGCATGGTCTATGAGTTATACTGTAATAAACTGACCATTTGACCTCAGGGCCAAGCTAAGATATGGAGATGACTCAGGACTGTGGCGGTGAAACACCATGATAGTAAACAAAGCTCATATTTTGGAATAAACCGTGGACATCATTTGTGCTAAAGGTCAGATCATTCTGTGATTGTTTTATAAATTCCTCTGCAATTTGTGTTGTAAACTCATTTATAATTAGGGATGTAATGGATGAGACGTACAAGATACGAACATTGTGACTTAATGATGACGTATCCCAAAGATGGTATAAATAACCAACAAAAGCTGTGTAACTTCAAATTGCCTTCTTAGAGCATTCTGAGAGAGCGTTTCCCCCATGTGCATACTGGTCGTAAAGTGCTGCTCGTTTCGACCTACAGCTGACTGTGTTGGGTGTTTTTTAGACACTCCACAACACTGGGCATATGTTTTCTAGCTAAATCAATTTCCCATCTCTTGTAGCAATAAGGTGACAGAAACATTCATCCAGGCAGGAAGGACTGTATAGTGGCCCTACTCTGGCTTATGCCCTCAAACTAGATGCTTTAATATGCCCCAGTAACACTTGGATTTCTTCTTCCCTTCTACTAGAGATTGGGAACTTACTGGAACTCACCACATAAGATGACACAATGCAATGCTATTAATAGTCTTGGATCATTCACACAAGTTCAAACACAACATGCACATTCAGTCATCAATATAAGCATTTATACATTCCAGAACTCTGAAGCTATAGATGTTTTGGGCCTGTTCTAACTTAGAAGAACAAAGTTAGATGCATTTCTAAACATCATTTGAACCCAGTCATTATATTACAGCCATTCATTTCCTTCCATGAATCACTTTTTTTAAAGAACAGAGAATGCACACTCCTTGACGACAGTACTCAAATAAAAAGTGACCTGACTGAATGAGACAAGGATGTTGGATGAGCAAACCCAATAAATTGTTGCATGTTAGAGACATATATTTTCTGTTTAGATTACCATTAACATTTAAAGGGAATTTTTTAAAAAACTACTTTCTTCTATATTTAAATGGGGACACTTTAAATAGAAGTTTTACTTGCAGCACAGGATGGAATGCATTAGTGACACAATTTAAGTTTGCATAGCATATTTAACATGGGGAATGTCCAATGGTGTTTCACAGGGGGGTGGGCATAAGAAATGGAATTGGCTGCTGAACCAGGAAGATATTAGGAGTGGTGACAGAAAGCTTAATGAAAAGCTGGATTTTGAAAGGACACTTAAAATAAAAGAAAATAGGTAGGGAGTTCTAGGAAGGGAACTCTAGAAAGGAGATTCAAGGCAACAAATAGTGGGACAAAGAGCGAAAGCCAGGATCAGAATGAAGGAGTGTTTCGATAGGCTTATTGTGCTGGAGGAGCTTCCAGACAAAGGATGGAGCAACACCTTGAGGATATTTACAAGATTTTTAAATTCAACATGTCGAGATCATGTGTATTAGTGAGAATGTGGATGATAGATGAATAGGAGTTACTGCAGGGCATAAATGAGCTAGAATTTCAGACATTTTGCAGTTTAAGAAGGAAAGGGAGTAGAATAAGGACAAGAGCATGAAAGATTTCAGTGGTGGAAGGCTTGACCATCAGACAAAATATCTGGCAGCATAGAAACAGTTGAATGGTAAATAGTAAACAATGTAGAAGGCTGGGTGCCATCAGTCTACATGTGGAAGCTGACCCAGTGCGATCTTTAACCTTCAGAATAATTTTGAATTAGCAGCTGCTTTTGGCTAAGGATAGTGAAATATGGTTTTTGCTTGGTTTGGTCACGTCAGAATTAACGATTGGTGACTGGGTCTGACACCAGGGGCAGAATTTTACAGACCGAGGGTGGGTGCGTGCCTGACCCGATCGGGTGTAAAATTGTGCAAGATGACGTCGGGCAAGCACCGCGATATTTTGCTCAGTGGGCATGCTTCCGACTTTTGCGTGCATTTAAGCCCAATAATGGTGCAATTATCTGTGAATTTTTGTGGCCCGTCCAACCTTACAGTCGGCGGACAGGCAAGTCAGCCAGGCAGCCTTTACATTTTTCATCAAGCCTCATCCAAGGGCGGGATGAAATCTCTGTTAGGAAATAAAATAAAAACGAACATCTGTGGACAGCATTTTTATGAGGTATGCTTTCAGGTGCTTGAATGTGATACATGGACATTTTCTTTGCAGCTTTTTGCACCTTTACTTCATCATTTACAGGTCTGCAGCTCCCTGAGGAAGTATTGTTAGGACTGGAGCAGAGGACTGATGGGGGCTGGGAAAGTGCTTAATTGAAAGATGAAGTGACATTCCATGAGGATGTGTCGAGCTGCATTGGAACAATGTAGGGGGTCAACGCACAGGAGTAAGAGTGGAAGTGGGCACAGAATTAAAAAGGCAAATGACTAGAAATTCAGCAACATGCTCATAGACTGAATGAAGGTGTTCAATAAAGCGATCACCCAATGTGTAGTTGTTCTCTGCAATGTAGAAGAGACCACGTTGTGCACAGCAAATAGAGTAACTCTTTCGAGTACAAACACGTTTCCATCTGTTCCTATTCAGATGAAATTACATTGTTTTATAATTTGCCATGGTGAGATTTGAACTCTTGATCTTGGGGTTACAATCCCAGTACCATAAGCACTTGGCTATCATACCAGAACTCAGCAAATAGAGTATACTAAATTGAAACTGGTACAAGTAAATCAATGTTTCACCTGGAAGAACTAATTGGACACCTGCACAGAGGGAAGGGAGCAGGTAAAAAGGTAGGTGTATCTCCTTCACTTGCATGTTAAGGTATCATGGGAAGAGAAGTTGGTGTTGGATGATGGAAGAGTGGAGCACTGTGTTGTGGAGGGAACAGCTCCTTAATGGTGAGAGGCAAGGAGAAGAGCTGTTTTTGTGGTAGCATTGTGCTGGAGGTGGTTGAGGATAATCCACTGAATATGGAGTTTGGTGAAGTAAAAAGGTAAGGACGAGAGGAACCCCATTGTAGTTCTGGGAGGGAGGGGAAGACACATGGGCAGAAGTGTGGGAAATCTTTGTCCACATCATTAAGGAAATAGAAGACATATCAGAAGCACTGGTATGGAAGGTGCCAATGTCAGAACAGCTAACAGAGGTGAAAACACTAGGAGAATGGGCTATAATGCTTACAGGAAAATGGGTATGAGGAACTATAATTGAGGCAGATGCAGGAGTTGGTGGGCTTCTAGTAGATATTGGCTGACATCCTATGCCCGGAAATTGAGATAACAAAATTAAGGAAGAGGATGAAAGAATCAGATGAATCATGTAAAGATAAGGGAATAGTTGATGGCATTTCCCGGTTCAGGACAATAGCATGAACAATCACCATCGCAATCGTCAATGTACTGGAAAAAGTAGTGAGAAAGGGGGTTGGAGTAGGATGGAAGCACAGAATGCTTTACAAAAAAGCTGGCTTAGTGAAGTTCCATACAGGATCCCATAGGACTCTGTCATTTGGAGGAAACGAATAGAGTCAAAGGATAAGTTGTGCAATCTAAGAATAAATTCATTTAGGCAGAGGAGGGTGGTGGAGGATGGGGACTGGTTGGGCCTCTGTTTAAGGACAAAGCAATGAGCTGTTAGGCAGTCCTGGTGGGGGAAGAGTTTTAGAGGAATGGAACTCCCATGGTGAAAAGGAGGTAGTTAGGGCCAGGAAACTGGTAACTATTTACATAATGGATGGTGTCAGAAGAGTTGTGGATGTCGTGGAAAAGACTGGACAAGAGGCCAAAAAAGACAAGAAATAAGTTCACTGGGGCAAGAAAAGTTGAAACCATGGGAAAGTTATATTTATGGATTTTGGGAAGGAAGTAGAAGAACAGCTTGAGGGGTGGGGGATTGTAGCAGGGGCGCTATGAATTTAAGAGGTCATGAGGTGGGCAAGAAAAATTTCCAGAGCAGACGAACTCAATGAGTTTGGGAAACAACATCTTATGTTCAGGTCATAGTCCATGGGGAGGTAGGAGGCGGCGTCAAGAGAGTTGGAATTTGGCCTCAGTAAAATACAACAACAGCGCCACCTTTGTTAGCAGGTTTAATGACAAACCTTTGTCTTACTCTTATGATAATACTGTGTAAAAATGATTAATATTGCTAACTACTTATTACAGCACTACAAAACGTGCACCCTACTTTAATGCAATGAGTAATTCTTTCAATTATAAAATTAAATGGTCAAACTTTGACTCTGTTCACATGTCTTTCACTGACATTTGTATCCAGGTGAATTCCAGGTCATCAGTTTATAAATTATATACTTCTGCTTCTCTATTCAAAACATATCCAAATTGTTTTGCAACAAATTATTAATATTATTCAAAAGTCAATCAGTTTATATAATACCTTATTAAAATTATTTCCGGTTTAACATACCTGCTTTGACAGCCCTTTCAAAGGAATGTCATTCACCTGCAGTATGACATCTCCAACATTAATCTCCCCACACTCCGCTGCTGGTTGCCCAGGAAATAGTTTCTTTATTTTTACCACATTTCTGCAGCGCTCAAGATCAACGTCATTGCCTTCAGCAAAACTAAAACCCAGTCCAGAGGAACTCTTTATTAACTTCACCTTAAATATGTTATCTGTAAAAGATGGATGAAAAATATTTTTTATTTACAATGGATTCAAAAAATCAGTTCACAGAATATGTCTGTGCCTTAAAAGGACTGAACTGCTTTCGTAGAATTAAAGGACAGTACACAACAGGAGGCCATTTGGCCCAGGGAGTCTACAATGGCTCTTTTGAAGAGCAATTCAGTTAGTCCCACTCCTCTATTGTTTTCCCACATCATTGCAATTGTTTCACCTCAGGAATTTATCCAAATTCCTTTGGAAGGCTACTATTGTATCTGCATCCACAACCCGATCAAGATAGTGCATTCCAAATTCTAAACAATCAATGTGTAAAATGTTCCCTTTATGGTGCCTCTACTGCTTTTGCCAATGACCACAAATCTGTAACCTCTGCTTATCGACCCTTCAGCCATTGGCAACAGTCTCCCCTCATATACTCTAAATCTCTCATGATTTTAAACACTCTATCAAATCTTCCCCTAGCCTTCTTTGTTCTAAGGGCCATAACCCCAGCTTCTCCAGTCTGTCCATGTAATTGGAATACCTCAATGCCAAGAACCATTTAACTAAATATCTTCTGTACCCCTCCGAAGCTTTCACATTCTTCCAAAAGTACAGCGTCTAGAATTGGAAACAACACTCCAACAGGGGCCGAACTGGTGTTTATACATGAGAGTTTAGCAAATTTTCCTGGCTTTTGCACTCTATACCTCTAGATATAAAGCCCATCCCTAATGTCTTTATTAGCTGCTTTGTTAACCTGTCCTGTCACCTTCAAAGATTTGTACACTCCACCGGTCTCTTTGTTCTTGCACTTACTTTAAAATTGCATCATTTAGCTTGAATTGTCTCTCCTCATTCTTTCTTCCATGCCAAATGGAAATTGTGTCCTGAACTCCTAAGCCAAACTCATTAATGTTAATCATAGACAGCAAGAGTACTAGTACTGAAACCCAAAGGAAAACCACTCTTGTCCAAAACAACAGTCATTCATCACTTCTCAACAGCAATTAAGGGTTGGGCAATAAATGCTGGCCTAGCCAATGACGCCCACATATTGTGAAAAAATTAAATAAAAATATCTCTCTGCTTTCTATCCCCTACAATATTTTGTATCCATGCTGCTACTAGCCCTTTTACACCATGAGCTTCAATTTTATCAACAAGGTGAATATGTGGTACTTTACTGAAGGTCTTTTGAAAATCCATATACACAGTACAGTACATTTTGGGGTGCTTTCACAGGGTTGGCACAGAGTTGTTTTTTCTTGCTGCAGTCAAGTAGGCCAGCCCTGACAATTGGAGTAGAAACCCCACCAGCAGCTTTGCGGAACATCTCCATTCAGTCCCAACATATGACCCTGTCATACCTGGTGCCTGTCATTTTAATTCTTCATCAACAGTGGTTGGCTTTGATGTGGCGATGTTTGCAATACGTGGTGAAAAGGAGACAGATAGGGCCAGGAAACTGTTAAAGTGGTGGGGGGCATTGGAAGAGTCACAATGTTGGTGGGAAGAGATTGGACAAGGGGAGAAAAAAATAAGAACCGCAATAGGAGGAAATCAGTTCACTGGGGCAGGAACAGGCTGAAATGATGAATCTACTAGGACAGTCCTGTTTGTGGATTTTTGGAAGGAGGTAGCAGCAGTTTGGGATTGAGAGACTAATAAATTGGAGGCCATTGTTGGAAGATGTCTAGATGAGATTAGGTCAATGATACTCTTGGAAACAATGACTTGATGTTTGGTGTGGGAATAGTCCAGGGGAGGTAGGAGGAAATGTCAGAGAGTTGGCATTTGGTCTGCTAGATAGAATCGGTACACTAGATAATAACAGCACCACCCTTATCAGCAGGTTTGTTAACAATGTTAGGGTTGGACCTGAGAGAATGGATGGCTGCAAGTTCAAAGGGAGAAAGCTTAGAGTGAGTGAGAAGTAGAGCATTTGAGGTGGCCGATGTCACGCCAGCAGTTCTCAATGAAAAAATCTAGAGAGGTTGAGAGGCCAGAGGGAGGGGTTCAGGTGCATGGGAAATACTGTAGATGGTTAAATGGGTCCACTGAGTGAGGGTAAAAGATTCCTGGCCAAATAAGTCAACATGGAAGCAAAGGCAACAGAAGAAGGGCTTAGCATTGTGCTGAGTTTGAAATTCATTGAGGTGGAGGGGTAAGGGGCTGAAGCTGAGGCCTTTGCTAAGGACCTGCTAGGTAGAGGTCTGTAATGATGTCCTTTGTCACCTCATGAAAAACTTAATCAAGTTCGTTAAACACAATTTGTCTTTTAATAAATCCATGCTGGCTCTCCTTAAGTAATCCACATTTGCCCAAGAGACTGTTATCATTCTAAAAGCTTTCCTACCACCGAGGTTAAACTGGCTAACCTGTAGTTGCTGGATTTATCCTTATACCCTTTCTGAATGAGGATGTAACATTTGCAGTTCTCCAGTCCTTTGGTGCCACCCTTGGATCTGAGCAGTACCTCTGCAATTTCTATCTTTACTACCCTCAGCATCCTTGGATGCATCTGATCCAGTTCTGGTGACTTATCAAGTGCAACCAGCCTAATACTTCCACCTTATCAATTTTTAGTCCATCCATGACTTAGGCAACATCTTCTTCCATGAAAAAGTATGCATTTAATAACTTAGCCATGCACCCTGCCTCCATGCCTGAACTCCCTTTTTAAACCCTAATTAGTCCCACCCTTCCTTTTACTGCCCTTTAATGATTGATGTACATGTAAAATACTTTTAAATTCCCTTTTATGTTAGCGTCCAGTCTCTTCTCATACTCTCTTTGCTTCTCTTATTACTTTTTCACTTGCTCTCTGAATTTGCTTCATTCAGTCTGGTTATTCAGTCATAGAGGTCTACAGCACAGAAAAAAGCCCTTTGGCCCATCGAGTCTGCATCGGTCAAACAAGTACCAAACTATTCTAATCCCATTTTCCAGGGCTAGGCCCATAGCCTTGTGTGCCATCGTTCTCACTTATATTATCAAGCGATATTCATACAAATATATGAACTAGGAGCAGGAGTAGGCCACACGACTCTTCAGCCGTTCTGTAAGATCATGGCAGATCTGATTGTGACCTCTTGCACACCCCCAATAGCCTTTCACCTCCTTAATCAAGAATCTATCTAGCACTGCTTTAAAAACATTCACAGACCCTGCTTCCACTGCCTTTTTTGGAAGAGTGTTCAAAAGACTCAAAACACGCTACGAGAAAAAATTTCTCCTCATCTCTATCTTAAATGAGCGACCCCTTATTTTTAAACTGTGACCCCTAGTTCTAGATTGATCCATCCTCTCCACATCCACTCAGTCAAAACCCCACAGGATCTTAATGGTTTCAATCAAGTCACCTCTTAGTCTTCTAACTCCAGTGGATGCAAGTTTTTTTTGGATATATAAAGGGTAAGAGAGGCAAAAGTGGACATTGGGCCACTGGAAAATGACGCTGGAGAAGTCGTAGTGGGGAACAAAGAAATGGCGGAGGAGCTGAATAGGTACTTTGCATCAGTCTTCACGGTGGAAGACATGAGTAACATCCCCAAAGTTCAAGAGAGTCGGGGGGCAGAGGTGAGTATGGTGGCCATTACCAAAGAGAAACTTCTTTAGCCATAGAGTGGTGAATCTGTGGAATTCATTGCCACAGAAGGCTGTAGAGGCCAGGTCATTGAATGTAATTAAGACCGAGATAGACAGGTTCTTGTTTGGTAAGAGGATCAAAGGTTATGGGGAGAAGGCGGGAGAATGGGGTTGAGAAACTTATCAGCCATGACTGAATGGCGGAGCAGACTTGATGGGCCGAATGGCCTAATTGCTGCTCCTATGTCTTATGGTCTTAAGCCTAACCTGTCCAAACTTTCATCATAAGACAATCCACCCAGTCCTGGTATTAGTCTAGTAAACCTTCTCTGGACTCCTTCTAATGCACTTACATCCTTCCTTTAACAAGGAGACCAACACTGTACACAGTATTCCAGATGTGGTCTCACCAATGCCTGGTGAAACTGAAGCATAACCTCCCTACCTTTGCATTCAATTACCCTTGCAATAAACAATAGCATTCTATTAGCTCTAATTACTTGCTGTACCTGCATACTAGCCTTTTGTGATTCAAGCGCTAGGACAGCCAGATCCCACGAAATCTCAAAGCTCTGCAATCTCTCGCAATTTAGATAATAAGCTTCTTTTTTTATTCTTCCTGCCAAAATGAACAATTTCACATTTTCCTACATTATACTCCATTTGCCAGATCTTTTCCCACTCACTTAACCTATGTCACTTTGTAGCCACCTTACATTCTCTTTCCTACATATTTTTGTGTCATCAGCAAATTTAGCAACCATATCTTCTGTCCCTTCATCCAAATCACTTATATAAATTGTAAAAAAGTTGAGGCCCCAGCACTAATCCCTGTGTCACACCACTTGTCACATTCTGCCAACCAGAGAATGACCTATTTATGGCTACCGTCTGTTTCCTGTTAGCTAGCACATCTTCCAACCAGGACAATATATTACCTTCGACACCATGAGTTTTTGTTTTCCGCAATAACCTTTGATGTGGCATCTTATCAAACGCCTTCTGGAAATCTAAGTACAGTACATCCATCGGTTCCCCTTTGTCCACAGCACATGACTTCTTCAAAGAACTCCAATAAATTGGTTAAACATGATTTCCCTTTCACAAAACCATGATGATTCTGCCTGATTGCCTTAAACTTTTCTAAGTGCCCTGCTATAACATCTTTAATAATGGCTTCTAACATTTTCCCTATGACAGATGTTAAGCTAACTGGCCTGTAGTTTCCTGCTTTCTGTCCCCCTCATTTGAATAATGGAGTTATATTTGCTATTTTCCAATCTAATGGAACCTTCCCCGAATCTAGGGAATTTTGGAAAATTAAAAACAGTGCACCAACTTTCTCACCAGTCACTACTTTCAAGACCTAGAATGAAGTCCATCAGGGCCCAAGGATTTCTCAGCCCGCAGCTCCACAAATTGCTCAAGATCACTTCTCCAGTGATTGTAATTTTCCTGAGTTCCTCCCTCCCTTCCATTTCTTGATTTATAGCTATTTTTGGGGTGTTACTCCTATCCTCTATAGTGAAAACCTATACAAAATGCCTGTTCAATTCATCTGCCATCTCCTTACTTTCCATTATTAATTCCCCACTCACTTTCCATAGGTCCAACACTCCCTTGTTAGCTCTTTAAATATTATTTAAATATCTATAGAAATGCTTATTATCCACCTTTATATTTCCAGCCAGCTTTCTCTCATACTCTAATTTTTCCCTCATTATTAATCTTTTTGTCATTCTTTGCTGTTCTTTATATTTTGCCCAATCTTCTGACCTACTACCTATCTTTGCGTGAGTATGTGCTTTTTTTTTGGTTTGGTACTGTCTTTAACTTTTTTTGTTAACCATGTCTGTCATGTGTACCCTTTTTCTGCTTCCCCTTACTCCCTACCCCTTTTGTTATCCAAGTTTTGCTTGTCCTGCCTTTCCCCTTTGTGGGAACTTACCTTTATTGTATGTGAACCATCTCCTCTTTAAAGACAGCTCATTGATCCACTACAGATTTGTCTGTCAATCTTTTTACCTGGGCCGAATCCCTTGTCACCCTCCTGAAATTGGCCTTCCCTCAATTAATTATTTTTACTCTGGAATTGCTCCTTTTCCTTTACAATAGCTAGCCTAATGGGACACAAAAGGAGATCTACACATTGAAATAGAGGGCATGGCTAAGGAATTAAATGAAGAAGGGAAACATAAAGGATACATTTCTAAAGGGGGTACGGGAACAAAGAGATGTTTGGGTATATGTATGCAAATTGTTGAAAGTGGTAGGGACAGATTGAGAAAGTGGCCAAAAAGACAAATGGGATCCTGGGCATATAAATAGGGCACAGAGTACAAAAACAAGGACGTCATGATGAACGTCTATAAAACACTGGTTCCATACCAACTAAAGTATTATGACCTATTAACTCTTTCATATTCCAACAAGCTTTGGCTTTAGTTGCCCTCCTCTTTCCCACTGATAGGCATGTATCTAGACTGTACCCAAACCATCTACTTTTTGAAGGACACCCGTTGTTTTACTGGCAAACAGAAATGTAATCTTTTATTCTAACTATGTGAGCCAGATCCCTCCTCAATTCACTGAAAGGAGCCTTCATGCTGTTAACAATTTTTATCTTTGATTGCTACTAATCTAGACCATATTATACTAAGATCATTATTTCTGAGATGCTCCCTCACTGTGACATCCTCTACCTGTTCCAAGTCATTCCCCAGAGCTAGATCCAACAATGCCTCCATCCTAGATACAGATCAAGAAACTCCTTTGAGGTGTCTTTACCCTCACTAGTACTGAATGCTGGATAACACTTTGAAAATCCCCCTTAAAAAATTGTTGAAACAAGTCTTGGAGAATTCCTGCCTCTTCCTACTCTTCTGGATGGCCACTACTTACTATTCTGAGTTCTATCTGTTTGTGGGGTGACCACCTTCTGTAACCTACAGTCCAGGAAATATTTGCCCAACCTTTATGCCCTTCAGTGAACACCAGATTCCTTAATGACGCATCCATAGTTATATTATGATAGAGTTAGGATTTGCAGCACTACAAGCAGCTGTATTTGGCAGTTCAAAGTACTGGTTTACCATGTTAAATATTCAATAGTCCATTCATTTGTCCTTGTTTATTATCAAATCATATGGACTGGGGAGAAAATGAACTCACACGGAAGAGGGCAACTTAATTTCATTTTCTATCTGGGATTGGGATACATAGAAAATTTTTTCTTAAAAGCTGCTCAGACAATGGGAAAATATACCTTCTTTTCCTCAACAGCATGTTTTTAAACTTAGCCTCAGTAAAATATCACTTTATTGCACCAGCATGAAATTTTCAATTTTCAAGAGCCATATTCTAAGCTAGTTTTCCCTTCCTAAGCCAAATGTAATGTCCCAATTGGTACTCCATTAAAATCAGTTACAGTACACAATAGAGAAAGACCAGAAACCATTATTGTTGCGTATAGTTTAACTGCTCACTGTCTTAAATAGCTGAACCATCAGTCATGTCTACAAATGTTCCTTTACAGCACAGCTATGTCTCAACAATTTTAAACATCACACAGCTTCTTACCATCATTAACAAAAGTGTAATCTTTGGCAGCTGATGGCATGGATTTTGAGACTAGTTCTTGTTTGTCAGATGATTCACACAGTGCATTTTGATTGGCTGCACATGGAGGTGTGCACTGTGGAGTGACAGGAGCATGAACACTGGTCGCAGGAAGCTGCCCCTTCTCCAGTAATAGATTAACAACCTGGAAATAAGGATATGCTTGATACTTTTTTGACTTAATATTTAAGTTACAATGTGCTATATATGCAATAAGAGAGCTCCCATAACACAATTAGCAAAAGTTTGAAATTTAGCGAGTCTCTAAGGTATAGGGCTTGTTTCTATCTTTACTTTGTGTCTAAGCCACTCTACATATACTCAGTAATGCTAATGGCCTTTAAAGAGCTGGACATATCTTCATTTTGACAGACAAGCAAAAAGTATTGATTCTGCAAAGCTACAATGGACCGTAACTTCCAAGTTCTAGGGCAGTGTATCTGGGGAGTACACCAAAGATGCACTGGGGAGACACGCTGGAAGTTCCCAGGTAAGGATTGCACAGAAATTGCCCCGGAAGTTCAAACTTCCGATGGACAATTACCCTGCGCTGGGAACCATCCAATAATGCAATTTAAATTGCAAACTTCAGATGGTTCCAACTGTATTACAGCAATAGCGACCCAGAAAAGGTTAGAAGAATTAGAAACACATCTAATGTACTGACCTCCCCCGGCCCCTAACTATCCACCACTCCATCCCACTGACTCCACAAGATTCCTCCCACCCCCTGAATCTGCACAGGAACTCCTCCTACACCTTGGGGGCTCCTTAACTATGCCCCAAACCCCCACCAGTCCCACCCCAATCTGCTAGGGACACCCCCCCAGACCCACAAGGGACCCCTCCAATCCCTTACTAACCACCCAGCCCAAACTCCAATCCCACCAATGATCACCCAAACATCTCCCCAACTGACCACCTGACCCCCACACCCGACCAACCAGCCCCTTCACCACTGACCATCTGACTCTGCCCACCCAAACCCCACCCCCATCACTGACCACATCACCTTCCACCCCACCCCCGAGTGACCACCTGACCCTGCCCACTGACCACTCGAACCCTACCTCCCGCACTGACCAACCAACACCATCCACGCCAACCCACACTGACCCCCACTCCCCCAACTGGCCATCTGATCACCCCCGACTGATCCAGCCCACTGATAACCCGGCCTCCCCTTCCAATACCCCACTTTGCTGACACCCCCGACCAACTGACTCCTCAACCCCCAATGGCCACTCCCCAGACTAAACTCTCCCTGCCGCACCAACCAACTCCCACCTCCCCCACCTCCACCCCCAATCCTACCCACTTACCTTACAAACCTATCTTCTCCCTGGCCCCACGGGACTCCCACCAACCTCCACTCCCCCCCACCCCCCGCCTCCCCCATCAAGGCCCAACCCGACCCAACCTCCCACCTCCTGGCTGCCCAACCCCTCCCGAGTGCCCAACCCCACCCTCCCAACTTCTAGCTACTTACTTGACCAGCCTACCTTCTCCCTGCCTTGAAAATGGCTGGACTTGGTTTATGGCAGCTGGTGCTGTAAAAAAGGAGGCATGGCCTCCTTACGTCCGACTGTGCAGCCCTCAACTGAAGGCCTCAGGAGCGCACTGCCCAACACAGTTCTCGCCATGCCTGAGTCAGAAGGTCGGCTGGGGAAGGATCGCTTGGATTTTGAGGTAGGAAACGAGGGGCGGAGTGGCAAGCTGACCCTGATTGCTACTCTGTGGAAGCTCAGGCCCACTATATTCTGCTGCACTGGAATACAATGCTAAATGTTTGAAGAGATGAGGAACTTTGCAAAGTCACCAAGTGAAAACTTTAAACAAAATGCCATACCTCATGCTGTGCCTGACAGTAGTTTAATTTAAAGCACAACACAAAATAAAGAAAGAGAACAAAAGATGTCAGAACATGTGCTGATCCTTTATAAGGCTTACATTAAGGCAAATAGTGAAACGATGCCTAACAGCACTGTGGGTGTACCTACACCACATGGACTGCAGCAGTTCAAGAAGGCAGCTCACCACCACCTTCTCAAGGGCAATTAGGGATGGGCATCAAATGCAGGCCTAGCCAGCGATGCCCACATCCCATGAAAGAATAAACTTTAAAAATTCCTGGTTAAATTGCCATAATGTTTGTGGAGCAGATTTTTAAAAAAATGTTTCAGCCAGTAATGTAAATTAACAAGAATATAAAATATGGAGTGAGAAAAGGTGATTTAAGCCTAAAATTCACGGCCCTTCAAAAAGATCATTCAGAGTTATTTCATAATGGTTCCAGTCACATGAAATGCATAATATTTAATCAACATTTATGTAGATTTATTTACTTTGCATGCTTCTTACCCAGATGTTAATCTAGCCCCCCAACCCCCAACCTTTAAAGGAGTAATTAACGACACAGTATTACCATTTAGATGAGTTTGTTCTATTGACTACGCTATGAGGAAAATTAAGCTGCAAGCAGAACAGGAAGCCAGGTAGTGCCCAATAATCAGGTTTATTTTATCTTTTCTGCTTTCAGTTACAGCTTAGTAATGTGTCTGAAACGGTGAATATACATACTTGTCCTGTGCTCCTCAGAGTCTCTACAGCCTGTTTATGCGTTGCACCCTCCAGACAGATTCCATTCACAGAAAGAACGCGGTCACCTACCAGCAAACGTTAAGGGAAAAATATAATCAAAAAACTTCTGAACTTGGATCTGGTAGCAGCATATGGCAAGGAGTGATTCCTGAACTGGTGCCAAAGCTAATGATTTCCCAGTGCAAAGGTAATGATGCTAGAATCATTGTCCCAAAATTACTGTAAGGCTACTCCACTGGCAGAACATTAACAAAGTCTGCCTGAGCAAACAGGTTCAGGCTCTGTCTCAAATAACCAGGCAATGGGATCACTTGCAACAATGGAGTGGGTTGCCAGTGCAGCAAGATCACGTCAGCAGAAGTTGCTCCAACATTGGCGGTGGGTGGAGGTGTGGGATCAATTAACTTTGCTTGGTGAAAGTTTAGGGATTTTCAGAAGGTTTCAACAGAACACATGCCAGCTGTCACTGGTGAGGCTTTAGAAGGGCGCAACAGATGGAACTTCTGGGTTAGCTTGGGAATACTTCCAGGTATGCTACTTGATGTTGTGGAAGAAGGTAGGGTGGATGGAAGCATTCCATGTTATCCTGGTACCAGAAAATGGCAGCAAAAATTAATGGGGGTGGAATCTCAGTGCAATCAAGTTCTACCCCAAATTCTAGCAGCAGGCAGGAGATGCACCCACTCTTCCCCAGTCTGTGAATCACAATTTCAGGTGACAAATTCCACATAGCTTCATTGAAATTATTTGAAATGAGCTTCAGATTTCCAAAAGAAAGAAATAATTGTAGAGCCGACTGAAATTTGTTGATTATTTTAGGAGTGGCCTCTCCAACTCCCCGACTGTCCCATTCGCCACCTCTCCTACTCCCGTCTCTCCCACTTCCCACCATCCCACTCCTTAACATTCCCACTTGCTGCCTTTCCCACTCGCCCCCCTTCCTGCTCGCCGGCCCCGCCCACTCACCGCTTCTCTCCTGCCTCTCCCACTCAAAGCTCCTCTCGCTACCCCTCTCCCAAGCCCTCACTCACAGCAAGGCTTCGGGAGAGGGAAGCGGCAGCATGAGGGGGAAGGAGAGGGAAGTGGGAAGTGGGAAGCAGGGAGAGGAAAGGGAAGTGGGAGGGTTGATGAGCAGAAGGCAAGTAGAAAGAGTTAATATATATTTTTGATATTTTAAAATGTATTTTATTTTAAAAGTTGTTTCATTTAAAAATATAGGCGTTTAGAAATTGCAGTATTTCAACTTACAGGCTATAATGTTTTAATTTTTCTCTGACGAGAAAGGTCCTACAGAACCTAACTGCAGATTTTACATTGGTTGTAATGGGAAAATCAGATTTGCGTAACGTTGTTTCAATTAAAGTTGCACTTTTCAGGAATGCAACTACAACATTAAGTGAAGAATTACTGTTCTATTTCAGCCTATATATAAGACAGATAGCTAACTTAACTAAGAGTTTATTTTAATCAAAAGTACACCTCTGCAACTGTATTAGACAAAAGCCACAGCAAACAGCACACAAATGATTGTCACTGAGATAACCTATTATTTATGTGCAAGTGCATACTCTGCAAAAATACATTTACTCCTACTTCTCCATGTAACACTACCCCATTTGTTCCAATATAATCAGAGAAAATAATTTGGCGTATGAACTCAAAGCCAATTCAGAAGATTAGTGCACTATTTTAGGCAGTTGCTAAAAATTGCAGACCATCATTTTGCATAAGGAAGCACTTTTCAAAAAAATGTTATACAGAAAGTTACAATTTCTGAAAAAGCAACTTAAAATGGATCCTGACAACTAAATGGTCTCTCCAATTTAGTATTTATAGATGACTTACCTTTCCTAATACGTCCATCGGCCTCAGCTGCTCCACCTGGTATTATGGCTTTGACATAAATCCCGCCATGTCTCACACTTGTGTTAATACCACCCTAGAGAAAAATTAATATAATGGAAGATATCTACAGGAAGATGACCAACCCGTAAAAACACGTTTAAATGGCAAAATTCATTTTTTAATAAGTATGATTATATAGTTTGTTGTTACCAAAAATCAAATTGAGAAGAAAACTCAGGAGAACATGCATTTCCACAGTGGGCAGATCGATAGCATACAAAGTCACTGCAGAGAATTGTGAAGTTGTGCATCTTGGAAAAACAAATGGCAAAGGAAAACGCCCGCTAAATGCTAAGATTCTTTAATAGAGGAGAAAACAGAGATTGAGATCTGCAAAAGCAAAGGGGAGAATTTTCTCCCCATCGGATGGGCCGGTCGGGAGCAGGTGCGGAGCCAATCGCCACCCGTGATCGGCTGCGCGCCGCCATTTTACGTGGGTGGGCCAATTAATTGTGCAAGCAGGGGAGGAGGGAGAGTCAGGTCTGAGGCATGGAACTGCCTCAGGGAGATTAACTTCAGTTTTAAAAGTGGAAAAAATTAAAAAAAATAAAATTATTCAGACACGTCCCCTCATATGGCAATGTCAGATGAACTGGGACATGTTTATGAATTTTCGTAAAAATTATTTAATTAATAAAACCCTTCATGAAACCTTAGCCCACCCGTGGTTGAGGTTTCATGCAAGATGCGAAGGCTGCTTGGGCTCTTCACCTGTCCGCCAACCTTAAGGTTGGACGGGCAGCCCTGCCAATTTGTTTAATTGGATTATTAATGGCCTTAACAGGCCTTTGACAGTTCAGCAGGTGCGCAGCTGACTCGGGTGCGTGCCTGCCAAATAGAAGATCGGAATGACACGCGGTGGCGTCAGGACGCATGCCCGACGACACCATATGTCATTTTCCGTGTGTACAGGCAGGCCCCGCACGCCAAAGAGAAAATTCTCCCCAAAGATATTTAAAAGTAGAAATGAAGGTTAAAAATTCTATCCTAAAAGGAAAATTGTATACTGATTTTCTACTTGGGGCACTAAATTTTAAATCAAGCAATTGATTTATGTATACAAGATTTTTCTCAGGCTGTTTGAAGTGCTGTTTCAGCTTAATCACCTCACTATAGCTAAAATATCAGAGCCATGGAAATTGTACCCTCAAGAGCCACTAAAATTATTTTGAGAATTAGACGTTATAGTTAAAGGCATGAGAAATTATGGTTTGTTTGTCTTCTCACTGGAACAGAGAAGTTTTAAGAAAGGATCTAAAATTACGAAAGGTTTTGAAAGGGTCAACAGTGAAAGATAATTTCCACCTGTAAGTGAATCACTAACAAAGGGACATAAACAAAGGATTATTACCAGAATAACAAAGGGGGCATTAAAAGTTGAGAGCGAGAGAGACAAACATTGTTCTGGGGGCATGGTACAAGTCTAAACACATTAAGTATAAGCTGACAAAAAAAGATGATGTCCAGTAATAACTGCTTTGACAGATTCACTTGGAAGGATTTCTGAAGCTAGCAAGTAATCTGAAAACTTTGTGCAATAACCTTTGTTGTTTGATAGTGCAATATATTTTCAATGCTATAGTTCATGACTTAGAATTTTTCAGTCTTGAGCAAAAAGCTATATTGTAACATGGTCAAGCTACAAACGCTCAAAGCAATCTATTCTGGAGCACTTGTAAGTTTCCATAGCTGACAACAAATATTAATATAACGTAAGGTCAAAATCACTAGCTCTAAAAAACACAAGAATGTGTTTTCACAACTTCAATCCCTTTGAGTGGTCTGCATGCATGGAGATTGAGAGTAGTGAATTAGCCAATTCCTTTAAACATACCAAAAGCAAAGACATCAAAATTCAAAAGGAGGTGCTGATATTAGTGGTGGAATAGAAATATATAACACATGAATAAATATTCACCTTGAGCAGCAGTGCAAATAAGGAAGTATTCAGTCAGCCATCTGTTAGCTCCCCCGCCTGATGATTAGTTCCATTTGTATCACAAGAAAATAGGAACCCAATGTAACACTGCCTGTTATACGCTAATGCCCAGGTAAATTTTTAGCTCATTGTTTCCCTCCAACCATGATGGTATCTCAAAACTGTACTTTTCATTGCTGAAAACTAAGGTGGGGGTGGGGTAGGGGAATGATCTTCTATCAGCAGTTCCCAGGGTAAGCTTATTCCCTGGCACCAATGAATAATTGGAGCAGACATAAGCCTGAGAGAGTGGGGCTGAGCCTGACCCTCCTGCTTCACTTTCTTGTCACTGATCTAGAAAAGCACCTGAAGAAGCTGGTGGCGGGATTTGCTCTTGGGACTGCGACAAATTGGAAGGTTTGAGAAATCAGATAAGGCAAGGCACGCCAGAAAAATAAATTCCCCCTTTCAATTACAGCCACATTCCACAGGCCTGTAGGTTTTCTGGCTGTTATTTTCTAACAGATGTAAGGTAACCCGGAGTCTTGCAGCCAGTTCCAAAGCAACAGGCTTCTCAAGTCCACAGCTGCACTTAAAGCACCTTAGAGGGCATACTGTGCTAATGGTGTGACCAGGCAACAGTAAAGACCTGACACATCAAATCCTTTGAGACTTGGACAGGTAGAGTAAACTTTGGGTGCCCTTGTCCATCCAGTGCGCAATAGGGGGCCAGGAAAAATCAGTAATTGTAGGTTTACAATTGGTTTCCAGAAAAAAGAATATCACAAATATTTTGCGACACTGATGTGTATGGCCAAATTGTCCTGTGACTTCTGAAAATTAATACCACTGAATCTAAATTTTACACACTTTAATATTTCACTAAGTAGAGAAAGAGAAAGTTGAAAACCTTGCCAAACAGTACCGTGACACTAATGCCCAAGCTGTTCTCTATTTTTGACAATTCCACTTCGAAAATGTCTCCTGGCTTTAGCAAAGTGCTTTGCTTGGTATCAGAAAAAGCTCTTCTTTTGGTCTTATCTGTTGCAGAATCCTATGTGCAAACAAAGTTAAAATTAGCTTAAACAGCAATATTAAAAATACAGATGGATTGTTTCCGAGGCTGGTGAAGGAAGTCAGGGAGGAGATAACAGCTACTCTGAGGATGATTTTCCAATCTTCACTAGATACAGGGGAGGTACCAGAGGACTGGAGAAATGCAAATGTAGTTCCATTGTTTAAAAAGGGATCAAAGGAAACGCCAAACAATTATAGGCCAGTTAGTCTTACGTCAGCGGTGAGCAAATTAATAGAATCAATCCTGAGAGATAGGATTAACTGTGATGTGGAAAGGCATGGACTAGACAGGGACGATCAGTATGGATTTGTTAAAGGAAGGTCTTGCCTCAGAAATTTGATTCAATTCTTTGAGGAAGTGACAAGAAGGGTTGATGAAGGTAGTGTAATGGATGTGTACATGGATTTTAGCAAGGCATTTGACAAGGTCCCACATGGCAGATTGGTCAGCAAAGTAAAAGCCCGTGGGATTCAGGGTAATGTGGCAAACTGGATAAAAGGTTGGCCTTGTAACAGGAAACAAAGGGTAATGGTCGATGGATGCCCTTGCAATTGGAAAGTTGTCTCAAGTGATGTTCCACAGGGCTCGGTGTTGGGACCCTTGCTGTTTGTGTTATATATTAACGATTTGGACATGAACGTGGGGAGCACGATTGGGAAATTTGCAGATGACACAAAGATTGGCCGAGTACTGGATAGTGTAGAGGATAGCCATAATCTCCAAAATGATATAGATGGGTTGGTGGAGTGGGCGGTAAAGTGGTAGATGGATTTTAACATAGAGAAGTGTGAGGTCATACATTTAGGGAGGTCAAACAGTTACAGGGATTACAAAATAAATGGGAATACACTAAGAGGGGTAGATGAAGTGAGAGATCTTGGTGCACAAGTACACAGGTCCCTGAAGGCAGCAGTTCAAGTAGACAGGTTGTAAAGAAGTGATATGGAATGCTCTCCTTCATTGGCAGAGGTATAGAATATAAAAGTAAGGACATAATGTTGGAATTGTATAAAACACTGGTGAGGCCACAACTGGAGTATTGTGTGCAGTTCTGGTCACCACATTACAGTGAGGACGTAACGGCTCTGGAGACAGTGCACAGGAGGTTTACAAGAATGTTGCCAGGGTCAGAAAAGTGTAGCTAAGAGGAGAGATTGGACAGGTTGGGGTTATTTTCCTTCGAACAAAGAAGGCTGAGAGGTGACTTGATTGAGGTGTACAAAATTATGAGGGGAATAGATAGAGTGGACAGGATAAAATTGTTTCCCTTGGTTGGGAATTCTTGAACCAGGGGACATAGATTCAAGATAAGTGGTAGAAGGCATAGGGGGGATGTGAGTAAGAACTTTTTACGCAGAGGGTCGTGGGTGTCTGGAATTCACTACCCAAGTTGGTGGTAGAGGCAGAAACTCTAAACTCTTTTAAAAAGTACCTCGATCTGCACCTTAAGTGCTGTAAGCTGCAGGGCTATAAGCCGGGTGCAGGAAGGTGGGATTAGAAAGGACACCTGGGTGTCCTCGGGCTAGCATGGACAAGATGGGTTGACCCTCCTTCTGTGCTGTAACTTTTCTATAGTTCTATGGTTCTAATGAGATTTAATCCCTGTTTCAGAGTTGTACAGACATGCTGTTTCACTTCAAAAATGTTACTTCTGCAATGTTTTGTACCATGCTCTTACAAATACTGTAGCAAAATAAATTAACACCCAGCTGACAAAACATAATACAAAGTTAAAGGCATAATATTATAGGAGGTGCAGTATTGGATTTCGGCAGCTAGATATTAATATTACTCTTTCCAAGCATTAAGTACGAAACCAACAAAAAATGCCAGAACTGTAGAAATACGCTTGCCTTAGATTCTAGGAAACAAATTTAATACACTGCAGGGCTGTAACTTCCAAGCTCCAGGGCAATGTAACTGTGGCGTATCCCAAAGATGCGCTAGGGAACCACCCCACCCAACAATCCCCCACCCACACCCCACCCCACCAGAAGGTCCCATGTAAGATTTGCATGGCAATTGCCCGAGAAGTGCAAACTACCTGTCCCCGCCATGGAACTCCCCCAACACCTGAATCCCCAGGGGATTCCTCCCAAGCCCCCATGAGACTCCCCCAACTCCCAACTATGCCACCAGGCCAAACCCGACCTCCCACCCACAACCCCCCCAACTGCCTGATCCGCACCTCTCCGACCTCCGAATCCCCAGGGGACTCCCCCCTCACCCCATCCCATAATTACCCTCCTCAAAGGGATCCCCCCACCCCGACTCCCCCCAAACCCCAGACTACCACCCGCCAGGCCCAACCCCACCTGACAAGCCCAGCCTTCCCGCCCCGACTGCCCAACCACCCCCTTCCAAATATCTGGACCTTTAAACCTACCTGATTTACAACAGCCAATGCTGTTAAAAATGGAGTGTGGCCTCCTTGCATTCGACTCTGAAGCCCCCATCAGAAGGCCTCAGGACTACATTTCCCTGCACATTTTTTGCCCGGCCTGAGTCGGAAGGTCAGGCAAGAAAGGATCAGAAAAAATCCAAGGTAAGAAAGTAGGACCAGAGTGGCAACCCGACTCCGATTGTCACTCCGAGGAAGTTCAGGCTCTCAATTAAAAACTCTCTCAACTATGTGATACACTACTACATGACAACATGAAACAGAGGAACTGGTTCCATCAGGTATGTTCTGGAATTCAAAGATGAAACACTCCCCTAATGGCTCCACGAATTTATAATGTAAATAGCATATCAAGAAAGTTTGAGCCTCGATCCTTGGTCCATGATGAATTACCTAATCTCACTCGGGCAGAGGAAAGGTTACTACGATTGGATTCAGCACCTCGATGTCATGGAGACAGAAAGTAGAACTTCATCACTATGCTTTCAGGACATCCTAAAGTAACTCCCAAATAAGAGATGAAAATGCAGACAATTTGAGAACAACAAGGTTCCAAAAACAGTGAATGAGATGAATGACTAATCACTCATTTTTGGCCACGTTGCTTTCAGAAAAGAGCATTGGCCAGGACGCTGGGAGAACTCTTCCAGGAACTTATACGCATCAAGTCCTGCATCTTCTGACCTACTATAGGTGAGTGCGCTGTTAACTGCGCCATGGGGGGAGAATTTTCTCCCGGTTGTGGGGGGGCTTGGATGGGAGCGGGCGCATAGCTAATCGCCACTCGCGATCGGCTGTGCGCTGCCATTTTACAGCGGACGGCCAATTAAGGAATGAGGTTTCATGATCAATACAAAGAGTGCCTGGGCTCTTCACCTACCTGCCAACGTTAATGTCGGACAGGCAACTCCGTTAATTAGTTTAATTGGTGTTTAAATGGCTTTAATAGGCTTTGAAAGGTCGACGGGCACGCAGCCGACTCTGGTGCATGCCCGCCAAACTCAAGACCTGAATGATGCACGGTGACGTCGGGATGCACACCTGACGTCACCCACGCATCATTTTACACGTCGGCAAGTGGCCCCCCCCGACCCGAAAATTCTGGCCCTGGAATTGGAGGCTGGAGATTGGAATTGGAATAGGTTTCCCGCTTCTAGTTACTATACTGTGAACTTTGCTGGAAGTGCATGTAAATAAAGAACAAGATCAGCAGTAATGCCTTTCCCCCTAATTGTACTTGCTAGCACATGCTGTTGCCATGCAAATGAATTATAAGTATCCATTTAATTGAACACGAGCCTTCAGGAGAGGAAGGGGAATAAAATAGTTAAGGCAAAAAAAAACCCATCAAAAGTACACAATGCTGAAATGTGAATTCAGACAGGACAGATTCTGAACACAGTTTGTGATTGGTTAAAGTGCAGCTTTATTCTGGAAGCAATAGACTCTGGCAGAATTATTTTGCTTCTAACTCTGAAACTGTAGCAAAGACGATTTATATAAAGAAAAGCAAAGTTTACGGATTTGCATGCAAGAAGCACACAACAGGAATTGGAGCAAAGCGGTCAGTGGGCCCTAGAGATTTTGTCAATTAACATTAGAAATGTTAGTATAGATTTAGTAGCATTATTGCCAGCAGAGTCACGTGACAGATTTGAAAAGAAACTTGCCTTTATATACCATCTTTCACAACCTCAAAACATCCCAAAACGCTTTATAGCCAATGAAGTACTTTTGAAGTGTAGTCACTGTTGTAATGTAGGAAACATGGCAGCTAGTTCTTACAGCAGCTCCCACAACTGAAATGTGGGAATGACTAGGCAACCTGTTTTTGTGATATTGATCGAGGGATAAATGTTGACCTGGCCAATAGGGCTAACAACCCTTGCTCCTCTTCGAAACAGTGCCTTGGTATCTCTTACACATTAACCTGACAGGGACCTTGGTTTAGTGTATAACCCCAACATACTGCACCTACAGTGCATCATGCCCTTAGTACTGGACTGGAACGTCCGCCTTTCTGAGTTAGGTCCTGGATTCAAACCCACAATCTTCTGACTCAGAGGCAAGTGTGCTACCAACTGAGCCACAACAAACACATGCAGAAATAAGATCAGAACCAATAGAAGAGCTTCTGGTTCAGGATGCTTGATAGATCTGGTATTGATAACAGCTGTGTGTATAAATAAACAGAATATTTAATTACATTTTTAGTGTTCATTATGACCTGAAAAAAAACCGAACTGAACAGTCAAATGGAGAAGAAATAATTATAAAATAATTCTGGCACCAGTACTACTGTATTACATTGAAACTATTGCAATATGCTGTTTGCATGCAGACACAAAGTCATAATGCACAGGTGGGGGCTAACAGGAAGGGGCAAAACTGGCCAAAGATGGGAAAAATCACATTCACCTTTTTAGGGCTTTGTTGCTCTTGACTGCTGGAATAAGTTGCCTCATCCATGTCAGAGTCACCTCGATCAGAGCAATCTGTTTCTTTAGGTGTTTCGGCATTAATGTTGCTTAAATGTCCTGTCTTGTCCAGGGCATTTTGGATCATATCCTGCCTCAATGCCATAAGTGCAGAGACTTCTTTGTAGTTAGTACATTGCTGTGTTCTAGAGGCAGTCCGATTTCTGTAGAAACCATTCACTTGGCTTTGTGAAAGACCGGCACTTTCAGTTCTAGAGTCCTGGGAGCTCGTACTTCCTCTTCGTTTTTCCTCAGGTGGAACAGAAGCTCTTATTGGATGAGTTCTCTGGTGACCACGTGATCCATTATGTTCTTCTGAAGATGACACTTCTTCATAATCCCGTCTTCCTAAATTACAAGGACTTCTCGACTGGCTCCTCGTTCCTTTTTTATTCAGAGGAGATACTTGACAATAAAAAAGAGACATATTGTTTGAAGCATCAAACTGTATTCTTAATGAAGATGATGTAGGGTTAGGAATTTCAATTCTCCTTTTTCAATTAAAATAACATCACAGTTAAAAATTCAAAACATTCCCCGTTATGTCTAAATGGGTAAATTTACTAACCCTGTTTGAAATAGTTGTCATCGGTTAATGTAGATTTCAGCTAGTTAAAATCAGTTGAATATTTTTCAGCCAGTTATACCATAATATGTATTGTCCACTTTGCTATAGTACTCAAATGCCAAAAAACTTAAGCCCCATCTTTTACCCTCTGTAACAATGTTAAATTTCAGAGCCAGTTCTTATGTTCCGTGGAGGTGTGTTCATACATTTTCAGCACACATTGGTTTTAGAAGTCAATACAATAAATAATAGACTAAAAGAATGCCTTTCACATCTGCTCAAGATTACTACAGAACTGTTTAGCATAAAAGCTAACTGTATAGCAAAAAAATTGTTTTTTGTCACTGAAATTTAATACACTTGACATTTAAGAATTAATTTCTATATTTTTAATCAAACTTTAGGCTTGCCCACATCCATGATGTCAAATCTGTACTCCAGTCTAAAGTGTGGTCTTTAGAGCTTTGGGAGTGGCACAGTGGCTCCCAGGTTAGTTTGAAATCGTGTTTGTTACTTGGGTTGCTCCCAAAACCGACATCACCAGAACAGCCTGGAAGGAAGGGTGTGCCTGCTTAAGGCTCTCCATGGCAGCAATTAAATTGGGATTTATAAACAAAAATCCAAGTAATTTTCAGCAAGATTATTTTTCTATAACAAGGAAAGCACTTTGAACCTAAAGTAATCGCTCTAGACTTCCCTACCCTTTATATCAACTGTTTGATCTTTCCCCACAGCAGAGCGTAAACAGACTTATTCCACTAACCCTGGTTTTATGAGGAATAAGAGTCAGCACCCAAACATGGTGTAAGCAAACCTTCACTGACAGCAAGAAGTGCAGTCTTCGCCAATAGCCTTAGTATTTTTATGGTACCTTTGTGCCATTCTCCGTAAGGACTGACTTGAACTGAGCTTCAATCATCTATACTGACATTCAGTTCTTGGGGCAGTGATATTGGTGTCGTGGTATTGTCACTGGACCGATATTCCAGAGACCCAGGGTAATGCTCTGGAAACCCAGGCTCGAATCCCACCACGGCAGATGGTGAAATTTGAATGCAATAAAAATCTGGAATTAAAAGTCTAATGATGAAGTCATTGCTGATTGTCATAAAAACCCATCTGGCTCACTAATGTCCCTTAGGGGGAGAAATCTGCCGTCCTTACCGGGTCTGGACCTACATGTGACTCCAGACCCACAATGTGGTTGACTCTTAAATGCCCTCTGAACAAACAGTAAATGCTGGCCCACATCCCATTCTGGATCTAAGTGATTCCATCAGTAGATTAAATAAGCGTTTTACTTGTGGGTGCCCTTTAATGACATGACGACTCCTCGCATCATTTTACTGATAACTAGGAAGATGCTCATAGATAAGTCATTGGCTGAGTTAGATTGATTCTAATGAATAATATGAATATTTAAAAATGCGTTGTGCTAGCAAATGATTGGGTGCCAAAGTTGCAGACCTGCATCCACCACCAACAAAGCTCTGTGCTGTTAAAAGGGATTCATAAAATCAAAGCTATTGTTAAATGCATGTGTAAAATGCTTATTACAAAGAGGTAAAAAGTATGCTTGATTATTTTATTTTGTAATTAGGAAATCAATGCCAGTTCATTGCTCCCAATGTGGTCTCCTCTACATTGGAGAGGCCAAACGTAAACTGGGTGACTGCTTTGCAGAACACCTGTGGTCTGTCCGCAAGAAAGACCCAAACCTCCCTGTCGCTTGCCATTTTAACACTCCACCCTGCTCTCTTGCCCACATGTCTGTCCTTGGCTTGCTGCATTGTTCCAGTGAAGCCCAACGCAAACTGGAGGAACAGCACCTCATCTTCCGACTAGGCACTTTACAGCCTTCCAGACTGAATATTGAATTCAACAACTTTAGATCTTGAACTCCCTCCTCCATCCCCACCCCCTTTCCGTTTCTTCCCCCTCCCTTTTTTTTTCCAATAATTTATATAGATTTTTCTTTTCTCACCTATTTCCATTATTTTTAAATCTTTTATGCCCTGCTAGTCTTTCCACTCCACCCCCATGGAGCTGTAACTCTTTCGAGTACAAACATGTTTCCATCTGTTTCAGATGAAGTCACATTGTTTCCCATTGTGAGATTTGAACTCTTGATCTTGGGGTTATAAACCCAGTACCATAACCACTTGGCTATTTAGGCCAAGCCCCATGGAGCTGTAACTTGAATGCCCTGCTATCCATTCTTAATTAGCACATTTGTTTAAATATCACCACCTTCAACACCTCTTTGTTCCTTTGTCTGTGACATCTTTTGATTATCTGCTCCTAACATTGCTTGCTTGTCCCTACAACCACACCGCCCCCCACCATCCCCCCACCCCCCCCCCCACCCACCCCACCCCCCCCCCACCCAACCCCACCCCCCCCAACCCCCCCCCCACCCAACCCCCCCCCACACCACCCACCACACCCCCCCCACCCACCCCCCCCACCACCCACCACACCCCCCCCACCCCCCCCACCACCCATCACACCCCCCCCCACCTCCCCAACCCCCCCCACCTCCCCACCCCCACCTCCCCAACCCCCCCCACCTCCCCACCCCCCCCCCCACCTCCCCACCCCCCCCCCCACCTCCCCACCCACCCCCCCCACCTCCACCTCCCCACCCCCCCCCCCCCCCCACTCGACCTCCTTCTTCCTTAACCGAGGTTTTCCACCCACGGTCGTTGACAGGGCCCTCAACCGTGTCCAGCCCATCTCCCGTGCATCCGCCCTCACGCCTTCTCCTCCCTCCCAGAAACATGATAGGGTCCCCCTTGTCCTCACTTACCACCCCACCAGCTTCCACATTCAAAGGATCATCCTCTGCCATTTCCACCAACTCCAGCATGATGCCACCACCAAACACATCTTCCCTTCACCCCCCCTTGGCAGCATTCCGTAGAGATCGTTCCCTCCAGGACACCATGGTCCACTCCTCCATCACCCCCCTACTCCTCAATCCCTACCTATGGCATCTCCCCATGCCCTTGCAAAAGATGCAACACCTGCCCCTTCACTTCCTCTCTCCTCACTGTCCAAGAGCCCAAACACGCCTTTTTCAAGTGAAGCAGCATTTCACTTGCATTTCCCCCAACTTAATCTACTGCATTTGTTGCTCCCAATGTGGTCTCCTCTACATTGGAGAGACCAAACGTAAACTGGGCGACCGCTTTGCAGAACACCTGCGGTCTGTCCGCAAGAAAGACCCAAACCTCCTTGTCGCTTGCCATTTTAACACTCCACCCTGCTCTCCTGCCCATATGTCTGTCCTTGGCTTGCTGCATTGTTCCAGTGAAGCCCAACGCAAACTGGAGGAACAGCACCTCATCTTCCGACTAGGCACTTTACAGCCTCCCGGACTGAATATTGAATTCAACAACTTTAGAACTTGAACTCCCTCCTCCATCCCCAAGCCCTTTCCATTTCTTCCCCTTTCCTTTTGTTTTTTCCAATAATTTATATAGATTTTTCTTTTCCCACCTATTTCCATTATTTTTAAATCTTTTATGCCCTGCTAGTCTTTCCACCCCACTCCCACTTGAGCTGGACCTTGAGTGCCCTGCCATCCATTCTTAATTAGCACATCGTTTAGATAATATCACCACCTGCAACACCTCTTTATTCCTTTGTTTGTGACATCTTTTGGTTATCTGCTCCTGTCACTGCTTGCTTGTCCCTACAACCACACCCCCCCCAACTTCTCTCCCCCCACCACCACCACCGCCACCCACCCACCACCCCCCTCCCCCCCCACGCCACCCAACCTTAAACCAGCCTATATTTCACCCCTCTCCTAATATTCACTCAGTTGTGTTGAAGGGTCATGAGGTCTCGAAACGTCAACTCTTTTCTTCTCCGCTGATGCTGCCAAACCTGCTGAGTTTTTCCAGGTAATTCTGTTTTTGTTTTGGATTTCCAGCAACCGCAGTTTTTTGTTTTTATTATTATATTATTTTAATCAATGTCCTGTTATGCTTTATTTCATCCCGTGTTCAGGTTAACTGGAGTGCCAATACTGAGCCCATCACATCTTCTAAACTGCTGCAAGTGGATGGAATCTGTAGGTACACTCAGAATCATATCCACACATCCAGTATAGTAGCTGAGTCATTGGTCACTGAACATTTACTTAGCAAAACATTGTTGTAAAATCACCAATTTCTAGTATGATACCATATGAAGGTATACAGCTCCTTACCGTTACAAATCTCATGTAAAAACTTTCAAGGGGATTTACTGGAGCAAATCTATTTTGCTTTTTTTCTGCATAATGAATAAAAGATGAGTACAATTTAAACTGTCACTAGCTATTACATTTTGTTCCATAGGAAGCCTCATCAAATCGGACCCCAGAAAAAACGGAAGGGGGGTCCCCAAAGTGCACCATGGAAATTAAGTATCCTTGCCTGATGTCACATGCACTAGTGGGGTCATTGCCAGGGAGCCCCAGGGAACACAATCCTGGTTTAAGTGGTAGAAGTGCAGCCACTGAAACATTGGGTTAATGTTGTTCAGTAGTGTCTCCTCATTTAAAGTAGGTGGCGTTCTTCTCTGCAGCGAGGGTAATGGTATTCATTGACAATGATCACATTTTGGAAATTGATAGTGAATGGGGTCTACTCATAGTCACTTTTAAAAACTGAGCCAAAGCAGCTACATTTGTTCTTGAGTAGTGATTCAATGGTATGGGCAAGGCTAGGATCAAATGAACTTCAACATCTGGTAACTTGTCTTACCGCCCACTGCTTTAAAATCCTGACATTGGCAGCAGTCCAAAACCTCTGCCTTAATGTCAGTACAAATTCTATCCTGAGGGTTTGATTCAAAATATGGGAGGTGCAGGATTAACTGGGTAGCTGCCAAATCTGTTCTGACTTACAAGAGGCAAAATATACGATGTGCACTATAATAAGAAAAACCTGTGACCTGTACAATACTGCATGGTTCTTCCTAGTGACTGTTCTTTATCAATATTCCTGCTCGAAGTCTTGAAGATGAAGAAACAAGACACCCCTTCCACCCAGGGATAGAAATTTAAAGTCTGTAGTGCTAGATTATACTATGGTACAGTCAACAGTAGCACCGTTTCTAGGTTTTTGTATTCAGCCTTTAAAGTTTGAATCTTGAAATGCAGAATTAGTACCTGAAGAAAGTTCAGTTCCTCTATAAAGTTTTTCTTTAGGTTGAGAGACCATCAGCATCACATCTTCAGGGGCATTTTGCAAAATTTCAACTGCTCTGTTGTGGGTAACACCTTCCAAACTGACTCCATTTACAGATATCAGGCGATCACCTGCAGATGGTGAAAACACAATGGTTATTTAACATATGGTAAATTTGCAAGCATTTTTGGTGTATTTCAAAACTAATGGATGAATTAATTTTATCCCTTGCAGCAACCCAAAACCACAAGAAATTTCATAATTTTCCATTTCATGGAAATGCAACTGTGCAAATGGAGAATTTGTTCTATAAAAGTGTACTTAATAAAGCACTAATCCCCTTATAGATTAGCATTTTCTTTACTAGATTTATCCAAATATTCCATACTGAAATGTAGAATGGAGCATTTTGAATAAAATATTTAATGGAAACTTTCTTTTAAAAAAATGGAACTACCTTAATTTAATGGACCACAACTTAAGCTTATCTGGTATTAAAATGGTCAATAAAGAAAATGTCTACAATACAAAACTGTCCAGGAAACATGTCTGTTAAGGTAAGGGAATTAAAATATTTCTATAACAAAATATCTTGAAGCATTGACACAGACTTTGTATTAAATGCCGACAAGCTGCAAAAACATTCATGATTCCAAATATTGCTGGAACATAAAGTACGAGGGCACATATAGGTCATCACTTGCTGAAGAGGCCATAAATTGGGGTAAGCAAAGTGACTGACAAATTGGAGTGTAACCCTGGGAAAGAATTAAACATGCTCCATCAGCCAGTTTGTAAGGGAACCATATTTAAATATTTGAAAGAAAACTCTTTGCCAATTTAGGCTACAATTCTAATCTGAATCTTTTCAAGGCCTTGGAATATTAGTACGCCCCACATTGGGAAGCCCAATCTTATCCACTCTCCTTCGCCATTGGCCTAGGTTATTCCATTTCTTTGAAGGCTTGCAAAGTCTTAGCCTATCTTCCTGCACATGGCTGCCAGACTGTGAGATGGAAGGACTGAGGGTTTTCAACTCCTCTATTGATCATTTACAATAGAAGCATATGCAGTACCTGGATTCAAAGATCCATCAAGCTCTGCTGGCCCGCCTGGCATGATTGTAGTGACAAAAATTCCCATGTCCAGTTTGCCAGTTTTTTCTCCACCAACAATCTGAAAACCTATTTTGAAATAGTAATTTAATGATGGATCACATTAATAGCATATTTTCAATTGTTCACCTTTTAGCCTAGAGGACACAATATGGTTCTTTTGTGATGTTAAGCACTTCAATTTTTGTTATTTATTTCTCATCATGAACCTTTGCTGTCATAAGATCATGAAAAGAAAAACTTTTCAATTGCTTTCAGTATAGAATTCACCCATTAGCAAGATAATTTTGGCCTCTATTATTCAGAAATGATTACATATTCATCCTTAGTCTTTGCCATAAAATTGTGCAGATGTTAATGTCAAATCAACCACTACATCACATTGAGTCATCTGTAGATAAATAACCAAACCCACAGAGTCAACATACCTAAGCCGTGTTTCACATCCTTCTTCAGTTTTATAAATCTAAGCTCTCTCTCGGGTGAAGGCAATGCACTAAATTTCTGATGAAGCGTATCTGTCAAAGACAAACAGGCCAGACTCTATCAGACTTAGTACATTCAGCAGCTACATAAATTAAACATATCAACAAAAACACAAATTTTTAAAAATATTTTCAACCTATACATCTCAAATCCTATTTTACGATGTTTACATTAAAGAATCATTTGATTTGCCCCAGCATTCTCTTGATAATTACTATAATTTTCCATCTATTTTTTAATTTTTTACAATCTCCTAACAGCATCCATTAAATAGAAACAAGGACTATTTCAGAATTACAGCTGTTTTCCATGTAAAGCTGATTAATAAGGTGTGATCTCAACACATTTAAAAATGTATTAGGGTCAGCAATTAAGACAGTGAGCATAAAGGGGACTTAAAACACTTTTATTCAGTATTGAAATAATAGTACACACAATAGTTTGACACAATAATTAGAAGGTTGCAGCTCCAATTATTCTCTTGGAACTGTTGCATACCATATACAAAGAAAGGATTATAAGCTGTCTGAAACTAACATTGCCAGAAATAAATATCAAAAGATTATATTTTAAATGCCAAATTAAACCATATTTAAATCAATAGTTTAGGAATTCTTGGTATGCTTTATGCAGTAATTTGAGCATTTATGTTTGAATTTAAATCCAATATTTACTGATTAACATATTAAAAGTTTATCACACATCAATCACATCCTTCCTACAACACTTTTGCATCATCCAAATCATAAGTAAATTTATTTCCAAGTAAGAAATTAACAGTCAACCTTACTCTACCAGACCTGTTTGGGTCATATAATCGCCAGAGTCAATTTTAAAAAATATTTTCGACCTATACATCTCAAATCCTATTTTTACGATGTTTACGTTAAAGAATCATTTGATTTGCCCTAGCAAAGAAAGATTCATCAAAATCTAAATTTCTAAACCCAACTTATTAAGTAAGGGCTTTAATAAACATGGATTATATCCAAAACAGAATACCATGTTTGGAAAAACTGGATTTCGCCTTCTAAGCGCAAAGGAGTAATTTTACATGTGACAAGATCCTGATCTCAGTTAACCCATTTGGGATAAGCACTAAGCACAATGCAGTCTCTCCAGAGCAAGGGGCAGAAAACATGAGAAAACAGCCTGCACCACTATCATATATTTGTCAATGGCCGCTTCAAGTCTAATGATGCCACAGAACCTTTTTTTTATTCATTCGCAAGTTGCGGGCTTCGCTAGTTGGGCCAACATTTATTGCCCATCCCTAGTTGCCCTTGAGAAGGTGGTGAAGAACTGCCTCTTGAACTGCTGCAGTCCACAGTGCTGTTAGGAAGGAAGTTCCAGGATTTTGACCCAGTGACAGTGAAAGAACAGCGATATATTTCCAAGTCAGGATGGTGAGTGGCTTGGAGGGGAACAGCCTGGTGGTGGTGTTCCCATCTATCAGCTGCCCCTGTCCTTCTGGATAGTAGTGGTCATGGATTTGGAAGGTTTTGCCTGAGGAGCCTTGTTGAATTCCTGCAGTGCATCTTGTGGATGGTACACATTGCTGCCATTGTGCGTCAGTGGTGGAGGGAGTGAATGTTTGTGGATGTGGTGCCAATCAAGGTGGCTGCTTTGAGCTGAGCGGTGTCCAGTGTTGTGGGAGCTGCACTCATCCAGACAAGTGAGGAGCATTCCATCACACTCCTGACTTGTACCTTGTAGATAGTGGACGGGCTTTGGGGAGTCAGGAGGTGAATTATTCATCAAAAGATTCCCAGCCACTGACCTGCTCTTGTAGCCACATTATTCATATAGCTAGTCCAGTTCAGTTTCTGGTCAATGGTAAACCCCAGGGTTTTGGAGCTGACTGCCTGCCAAATTGCTTAATTTGAAAAAAAAGTGCACATGTATCGGGAAGAAGCAAGAAGAGAGGAGCTAGAAGGAGTATCTTTTAAAGGGTGAGAAAGCATCTTCTGAAGATCAGTGATAGAAAAAATCACAAATAATTTAAAGGGGTACTGTCTCCATATTAAAAGGCTCTGGACAAGAGACATGCTTCATTTTATGATAAGCAGATCATAGAAAACTAGCAATGACAACAACCAAAAAATTCTTAGGCCAAAAACTATGCTTAATTGAAGATATTTTGTTTTTCATGGTATTAATTAGTCAGAGTTGATTCATATAGGGGAAAAATGCAATTCCAGTAGAGGAAACCATTCGCCCACATATTTGTCTGCAAAATGGTTAATTATATTAGCACCTGCCCTTTATTTTAATTTGCATTTTAGTTTAGCACTGTGCACAAATTATTCTAAATTTGATCATGCTAGGAAGATTTTAAAATCAATTTGCAATATATTCTGAATGATTACTTAAATGTGTTGTATCAATATGTAAATCAAAAATATAACATTTAAAATTACGCCCAATAATTTTAAGACATGAATTTCTCCTGCCCTTTCCCTTTTCCAACTCATTTGACAAAGGAATTATGCTAGAACATCTAGTGCTCAACAGGCACATGCTTACTTTTCCCATTTCACATTGTAATTTAGAAACTGTATATAAATCCTTCATATGCTTGTGGGACAAGCAGTTTGTAAAAAGTTCTGACAGGTCTTAATTCTATGGGTTTGTTGGCCAAAATCAGTCACCTCAGATGGTTTCTAAATGTTTTTCTGGTTGCAGGAAGGAGGTAGATAAAACTATTTACGTGGAACAAGATCTTCGGGTTAAAATAGATGATTTTGAAAATACTCTGTAGTTTCCATTCTTAAACGTACTGGGATACAGGCTGATATACGATTATAAATTGTGAAGGCAAATTTTAACAGCTAAATAGAAATTAGCGAAAGAAAATCAAGACCCAAACATTACCTGCAAGAAGTTTCTGTTAGACGGCAGGGAAAGTGAGAGAAACAGAGAGAGCAATAGAAGTAGAGAAAACAGAAGTTTGAGAAGCCGATGTTGTACAGTCACACCAAGGCTTTAAATAGTGAAGGCACTTGTACATTGTAAACTCAGTTCGTTCTGCTGCCTACCATTGGCTGTCAAGGTAGCAGGGGTTGATGGGATGCCAGAACTGTGCATGCTAATCCCTGATAACAAAACATACAGTAATAAAAAATAATGCACAGAAAACGGAAAGTAAAATTTCACATGATTTCAATTACAAAATTATAAGAAATATTTGATTTAATTTTCCAGGAAATTTCATGCAGTTGTATACATTTAGTTTTTGTGAACATAACCAAGAACATTTCGTATACTGGAATGCTAACAACCCCCTCATTTAAATGATACAGCGAGGTTCAATTTCTGTCACGCACACCTGGTTGGTGGGTTCCCTGTGGGTAATCCCAAATTGATTCACATGCTGAATACAGAGTGAAGCGTGGTTCCCCTTTCCAGGGATTCAAACTCCTCTTCTCTCGGATGTCAGATCAGTCCAAGCTCCAGCTGCCTTTACAGTGTGACTGCAGCAGCAGTGTGAAGTAAATTACTTCACACTGCCACTACTGTTGTAATGTAAATGTATTGTGAGCAAAAAGAACGCTCTGACCAGAAATATAAAAAATATACAACATAATTAAATGGAGAAAACAGGAATGAAAGAAATAAACAATTATCTCACTATTGGGTTTAGATCCTCTTTAACCTTGTATTGAGACATGTAAAGAGTCAGCTGATTTATCATGAGTTATTAATTTCAAGACAGTAAAACAATAACATATCAAGAGGTCTGACATTAGAACAAGGGATTTTACTCAAAGGTGAATAAAATCCTTGGGCAGAATATTATGCAGTGGCAATCGGCTTACCACCCCCCCCCCCCAATATTATCCAGCATATTATCGGAATCAATTGGTTTATTAATAAGCCCAATTGACCCTTGATTATTTATTTAGATATGGCAGGTGCACTGCCGGTTTTGGCACCTGACCACACATTGTGTTATGGGAGTGATTTCGGGGGTGGTCGGGAAGGCGGTGGGTTGGGTACCCGCCCTATTTTATGTGCCTCCCTGCCAAAAACATGCCTGGTGGAGGCACGTAAAATGTAGCCTTTTGTGTGTTGTCAATGTTTCTGTTTTAGTTAAGAATAATCAAAATGCAGTGGAAACCAAAAATAACTTGGGTGATCATTTCAAATAAAAAAAGATTCATGTGATATATAGTGTTATTTTCTCAGCTGCTTATCACTGGATAATCACAAAATTATCACAATTATAAATTATTCACTGAGGATGTCATCAGAATTAACTAAGCAATGCAGCCTAGCTGGTAACTAAAATATTAAGTGATTGTAAACTGAACAAAACAACTGCATGGTTTCCACAGGCTTTGCCCTAGGTTCACATAACAGTGGTCCTCAACTATCCCTGCTCTTGGTTATACACCAAAAATGTTGGTCAAAGTTAGCACTTGAGAATTTTAGCATGAGGAGGGTCCAGAAGATCAACAGCAACCTGGGCTACCGGTAATGACAAAAAAAGTAATTTCAGCATACAGCTGTTATCAAACCCCAATCTCCAACTAGAATTTTTGTGAAAATAATACTTTAATTTCAGCCCCACAAAAAAATCTGTACCATCCTGATTTTTTTTGTTGAATCTGTTGTATCTCAAACAATTACAAACCCCTATGACTACCATGTCATATGAGAAAGAATTTTCCCACTGTTGGGGTGGTTGTGTGGCATCGGGCATGGGCCCGATCAGCGCCCCCGATCGGGTCCACGCTGCCATTTTACATGACGCGCGCCCAGGAATGCTGTGCGCTCCCTGTGCAGGTGGGGGGTGGGGGCGGTTCCCTGAGTTGTGAGTGTGCTCTTTCATGCATTTGCGCGAAAGAGTGCAGAAATCACCCTGGAGATAAGTTTTAAGTATTAAAAAATATTTTAAGGAAAAAATATTTAAGACATGAGCTGGAACATGTCAATGGACTTTAATGAAAAAATTAATTTAATTTATAAACCCTTCATGAAACCTCATCCCGCCCATGGATGAGGTTCCATGAAAAATGTGAAGGCTACCTGGGCTCTTTGCCTGTCCGCCAACCTTAAGGTTGGACGGGCAGCTTTCTCAATAGCCTTAATTAGTTAATTAATGGCCTTAATAGGCCTTTGACTCATCTGCATGCCCGTCGAACTGAAAATCTAAATGATGTGCGGTGACATTGAGGCGCATGCCCGATATATATCATCCCACGTCATTTTACGCCTCGTCGAGCAGGCCCCGCCCCTGCTCGCCAAACCAAAAATTCTCCCCGTAATTAGAGAATCAGAACCTTACCGGACAGATGACCATTCGGTCCATCATGCCTGTGCCTGCTCTTTGAAAGAGCTATTCAATTAGTGCCACTCTCCTGCTATATTCCCATTGCCCTACAAATTTTTGCTCTGCGAGTATTTATCCAGTTGCCTTTTGCAAGTTACTATTGAAGTTTCTTACAACACCCTTAATTCCATTAAGTGAATTCCATATCATAACAACTCACTGCATAAACATTTTTTTTTCCTCATGTCACACTTCTTGTACTCCTCTTGCTCCTGGAAACCATTTCTCCTTATTTACTCTGTCAAAATCTTGCATGATTTTGAATACTATTAAATCTTCCCATAATCTTCTCTTCTTTAAGGAGAGCAATGCCATTTTTTCTAGTCTCCACATAACTGAAGTCCATTCATCCCTGGTATCCTCCTTCTTTTGCACCAACTTCAAGGCCTTTGCATCGTTCCTAAAGTGTGGTACCAACATTTCCTGAAAACTGGAACAAACCATTGTCTCACGAGATGGAAAGCTGCCAGGCAGCTCAAAAATTGAACTTTCAGGCCTTAAACTGGATAGTAAAGGCTAAAATTTGGATATGGTCCATTTCAAGGCATAGGGATCGCGATGTGTGATTATCCCCATCCCCAATTGAGGTTATGCAGGCAAGCCACAAACTTTATGTTTGTTACTTTCATACTGAGTGCTACATGCTTTCCAAGTTAGGGCTTTAAGTTGGAAAAGCTGTCTTGCTGAGTTGAGGCTGTTCTCATTAAAGACTGAGAAAAGACACTAAGGCTGGTTAAAATTGGTGGACAGCAAATCATGGCGTACACATCTTCCTATTGCCCATTATACATTTCCTACAGGTGAGGCTCAGTACCAGGAGCGCTTATTTACAAAATTGATCCAATGGTCCAAGCCTTTAAAATTCTGAACAGAATGAATGATATAGGTAGGAAGACTATAGGTCTTCTAGGGGACTGTGGAAGGCAGTCAGGCAGGATTGAGTTATGAAGATGGTTGGATATTCTGAAGGTTCACTTCATATTCTTGAGGTTCAGGGAACATTTACCCTGCTGATTAAATAGGTGAGCTACTGTTCTTAGTTGAGGAACTGCACATGATCTGAGGAAAAAGTGAGCCTCTTGGCAGAAAGGTGCTAAGAATTGCATTAGCATCCAATTTAAGATTATCAGTCTGGCTTGCAATGTAACTTACTTACGCTTGCTAGAAGCTCATATTCATATATTCAATATATGCATGCAGAGGCCTGTCCTCTTCAGGCAAAAGGAATACATCCAGGCATAGAATCTTTTTCGAAAATACAAAAGCATGGGGATAATGGCTCCTTGGTGCATTTGGCATGGCAATATCTCAACCAATCAGTACCCCTTTTCTCATGCAGTATAATTTTCCTCCATTTGAAATTTGGCATTCTTGTGCCTGACCTAATGAATGTAAGACGAGAAGCTTTGACAGCATGTTTCTTTTTTAGCAATACTCCTACTATTTCAGGCTATATTAGGATAACTGGTGTCCCCCATTATTACTATTGTATGGTTCCTGGGCCTCTATTACTGGTCCCAATGTTGTACAAATCTAAAGCCCTCCCTCCTGCACCATCACTCCAGTCACGCATCCATATGCTCCAACCTCCTATTTCTACCCTCACTCGTACATGCAACCAGATGCAATCCTGAGATTAATACCTTTGAGCTCCTGCTTATTTAATCGCTTTCCTCGCACTCTAAAATTTGCCAGCAGGATCTCATCTCTCTTAACATCTAGTTGTTGGTACTGATATGAGCCACAGCCTCTAGCTGATCACCTCCTGCCCTCAGAATGTAGCATCCCAGACTCTGGCACTAGGGAGACAACACACCATCCTGGAATCATGTCTGTGGCCTCAGAAACACCAGTCTGTTTGGCTAACCACTGACTGCTATAACTTTACTATTTTCCTGATCTTTCTCCTCCCCACAACGTACTGTTGAGCCAACCATGGTGTCACAGACTCAACACTAGCTACACCTCCCAGAGGAACCATCACCCTTCACTAGTGTTCCGGACTGAATACTGGTTGGAGAGCAAGTTGCAATCCGGCGTCTCCTTCAGTACATGCCATATCCTTGACTCCCTGGCAGTTATCCATTCCTTCTCTGCCAGCACACCCCTAAATTGCAGGGTGATCAAATCCAGAAACATGCTATCCATGCAGCTCTCAACCTTGCAGATGCACTGCAGTGAAAGCAACAGGTGCTCGAGGTCTGAAATCGGGAGTTCAAGCTCCTCTGGCTGACAACATTTCAAGCATAGGTGAATTTTCCACATGGAACAGGATGAGCATTCCACAAGACTGAGGTGGCCGGTCAGACCTCTATTTATCAGACTATTAATTAACTAAATTAACAGAAATAAACTTAAGGCTAAAAAAAAACCAGAAACTGGAGAAAAAGGAAATAAACAGTATCTCCTTCCCCCTCTGCAGAGAATTCCCACTTGTACCAAATAACCAACTTAATGATGCATTGAGTTCTGCAGTCACTCTGTCCCCAACAAATCAATGAAAAAGGGATTACTACATAAGTATGCAGGAGGAAACTGTTTATAAGTGACTTGGGGAAGTGGTACACAAGACCACTAAACTTGAACCCTTCATTACAGAACTTAATTCCTGTTTATGCTAGATACTACAGTGCATATAGAAACAAAATTAGCTCTGCTTAAAAATATGTTTTTTTCTGACCTATGGCATATGCTTGGTTAGAGTCTTCAGTGGATGATGAGTCGGACCCCGGGTTTCTTCGGGCAGGGCTTCGGTGTAAGGCAGCCTGAGACTTCTTTGGATTGATGACACTTGAATAGGATCATAGAATAAAAGTAACCAAACACAGAAGTGAACTGAATTCCAGAATTAAAATGTTTGACAGTAAGTTGCAGCGATATAAAAATTATTTTTCTAAACAACTTGTACTTTACACACTTAAAACTCCACAATACCTAGTTCCTTAATTAATTTGTGTCTGAATAACAAAAACAAATCAACCATCACCGCCAGGGGGCAAAATTACATAAAGAAGCACAAATATATTTTAATTGGGGGCTTTCAGAAAAATGGCAGATGCTAATGCTGACATTACATAAATCTTAGGTATTTTTACAATTTCAGCCAATAGCAGGCAGCATTAGGAGGCCTGGTGATGAAATAGTTAATGTCCTTCTGAAGGAGGAAATTGCTGCTATCAATAAACAGAAGCATTTTTGTAACTTCTTTAAAGTAAATTTTTCCCCACGGCTCAATATGATGACCATTGCTGATTTTGATATGCATCAACAACTAGGACTTAGGCACAGGGCACAATTTCAAAGTCTGCAGGTGACACAAGGCTAGGAAATGGAGCAAACAGTGAGCAAAATAGTAATAGTCTTCAACAGGAAAGGCAGGCTGGTGGAATGGCAGATGAAATTCAATGCAGAAAGTGTAAGGTGATACATTTTCGTAGCAAAAATCAGGAGAGATAACAGAAGCAAAATGGTGCAATTTTAATGGGAATCTAGGAACTGAGAGATCTGGGGGTATTTGTGCACAAATCTTTGATAGTGGCAGGACAGGTTAACAAAGCAGTTAATAAAGCATACGGGATACTGGCTTTATAAATGGAGGCACAAGGTACAAAAGCAAGGAAGTTTTGCTAAACCTACATAAAACACTACTTTGGCTCCGGGTGGGGTGTGGTGCTCAATTCTGGGCACCACACTTTAGGAAGGATTTGAAGGCTTTGGAAAGAGCACTAAAGAGCTTTATTAGAATAGTTCCAGGGATGAGGGATTACAGTTATGTAGATAGGCTGCAGCAAGTTGTTCTCTGAAGAGCAAAGAAGGTTAAGTGGGGGTTTGATAAAGTTGTTTAAATTTCATTAAGTGGTTAAATATAGTACATTAAATATGGACGAGTTAAGTGCTTTTTGCAGAGAACTGGTACGGGCTCAACAGGATGAATGGCTTCCTTCTGTGCTGTAACCATTCTATGATAAAGAGAATCTTTTTACAATAGTTGATGGATTGATATTTAGAGGGCACAGATTTATGGTGATTGGCAAAAGGGGCAGAGGCTGCATGAGGATAAACCTTTTTATGCAGAGTGGCTAGAATTTGGAATACATTGCTTGATCGGGTGACAGATAGAGATTCAACAGTCGCCTTGAAAAGGGAACTGGATAAATACCTAAAGGAGAAGGAAATTCAGACATGATGAGCTGAGTGGCCTCTTTCTGCACCGTAACTTTTCTATGGTTCTAAATTACAGGACATGAAGAAAGAGTAGGAGGGTGGGGCTAACTGGATTGCTCCTCAAACTAGTGCAGACTCAACTGGCTGAATGGTCATTTTCTGTGTTGCACTATTCTACAATTCTATCTAGGATGGATTTTCACTGCTTCATTATTTTTGCTTCTGTGTCCAGCAGATAAATGGTGAGTTTTCCATCACTTGAGCTTTAGCGGAGGAGGGAAGTTGGTTGGTGGGGGTGGGGGGAGGGGTGGGTGGACAGCATGTCAACTACTGTGTTAATGTGACTGGTCCAGTTAAGCTTCTGGTCAATGGCGACTTCAAGAACGTTGATGTTGGGGGTTCAATGATGTGCTGTTAACTTTTTCTTGTTGTACATGATCATCATCTCGCACTTACGTGGCTTGAATGTTACTTGCCAACCCAAGCCTGGGTTGTCGAGGTCTTGCTGCAGGCTGACATGGACCCCATGTGAGCTGATATTGTGAACAGTTCCTTCACCTCAGGTTCTGTCCCCCTCCAAATCTACCACCAACACCCCTCTTTTTTTTAAAAAAAAATCGCCTTTGACTCCTCTTCATTGCACAATACCACCTTATCTCCAACCTCCCTTTCCTCCCCAAAGTGATCGATCCTGTTGTCTCAAATTTGTGCCCATTTTTCTCACAATTCCATGCTTGAATTCCTCCAATCAGGTTTCCACCCATGCCACAGTGCTGAAATGGCCCTTACCAAAACCATAAATGATATTCTCCACAAACTGTGGCAAACTATCCCTCTTCATTCAACAGCCATTGGCATGGTTGACCAACCATCTTCCTCCAATACCTCTCCTCCCACATCCAGCTGAGTGGATCTAACCTCACCTGGCTCCATTCTTATCTATTCAGAGGTAGCCAGAGAAGTGCCAGTAATAGCTTCTCTTCTTATTCCTGCACCATTAACTCTGGAGCTCTCCCATGTTAGCCTTTGGTGAGATCATCCAAAAACATAGCATCAGTTTCCAAATGTATGCTGATGACATCCAGCTCTATCTTACCTCTCTCGTCTGCTTCACCATCTCTTATTTGTCTCAGTTTGGCCAACATCCTCTACTGGATTAGCTGAAATTTCCTCCAACTAAATAAAAATCTCCCAAAAAGTGGCTCCATTCTTCACCCTGACAAATGTCTAAGACTGAACCAGACTATTTGCCAACTTGGTGCTGTATTTGACCCCAAGATGAGCTCTCAACCATATCTATGTGTGAGCTATAGTCTTCTTGCAGAGAGCTAGCGTGGGCTCAACAGACTGAATGGCCTCCTTCTGTGTGGTAACCATTCTATGATTCTATGACAAAGAGAAGCTCTTTCCAATAGCTGAAGGGTCAATATTTAGAGGGCACAGATTTTTGACAATTGACTAAAGGAGCAGAGGAAGCATGAGGATAAACTTTTTTAATGCAAAGAGTGGTTAGGATTTGGAATGCATTACCTGACCGGGTGTTGGATACAAATTCAATAGTAGCCTTCAAAAGGGAACTGGATAAATACTTGAAGGAAAAAGGATTGTGTCGACATGGAGAAACAGCGGAGGTGCGGAGCTAACTGGATTGCTCTTCAAACAAGCTAGTGCACTTGACCCATACCTCCTCCATCAACAAGACTCCCTATTTTCACCTCTATATCATTACCCAATGCAGCCCTGTCTCAGCTGATCCGCTGCTGAAACCCTCACCCTTGCCTTTGTTATCTCTCAGCTTTACTACTCTAATGCTGTCTTGGTCAGCCTCTCATCTTTACCCTATGTAAGGTCATCCAAAACTGTACTGCCTGTATCCTAACTTGCACCAAGTCCAGTTCATCCATTACCCCTGTGCTTGTTGACCTACATTGGCTCCCAGTCCAGCAATACTCGATTTACACATTGTCATTCTCATTTTCAAATCCTTCCATGACCTTATCCCTCCCTATCTCTGTAATCTCTTCCAGCCTCACATCTCTTGAGATAACTTGCACTCCTCCAATTCTGGCCTATTGTGCAACTCTCATCACCGTCTTCATTACTCCACCAGCGGTATCTGTGCCTTCAGCTGCCTTGGCTGTAAACTCTGAAATGCCTTCCCTAAACCTCTCCACTTCTCTCTCCTCCTTAAAGTCTACCTATTTATGCAAGATTTTGGTCAGCTGTACTAATATATCTCTTTGCATGTCTCATGTAGTGTAATGGAGTATGCTGGTCTAAATCACCTAAAGGATTACCTGTAATAGTCTGTGATGTCATAGAAGGAAGTGGTATATGCTCATATGATCTGGGAGTCCAGGAGAAAGTAGCATGGAAAGAAGGTTGTGTAAGGGAATGCTCTAATTACTGTAAATATGTTCCAATAAAGTTAGGGTGTTTGCAGCTAACAGTTTTCCGGAGTTATTGAAACTACTTCAACCCAACGCACAATAAAATAGCTCAGTGCAAATTTTGTTTGATAATACTCATGAAACATTTAACTATGCTCAGGACTTCATATAAATGCAATTTGTTATGAAAAGAGCTGTAAATGGACTTGACCACTGTAGAAACATGAGCAAACAAGCCCACGCCTGATCTGGAGATGAAGGGAAAATAATTGATGAAAGAGCTGAAGACCGATTGCGCTGCCCTATGGTATTCACACAATGATGACCTGGTGCTGCTCTGATTGCCACCACCAAGCACACACAACTCCCTTATATAAAACAAAAACAGAATTACCTGGAAAAACTCAGCAGGTCTGGCAGCATCGGCGGAGAAGAAAAGAGTTGACGTTTCGAGTCCTCATGACCCTTCGACAGAGCTATATACACAACTCCCTTCCTGCCAAGCATAACTCCAGCCTCTGGATGCTGTCCTCCTTGATCACCACTAACCTCAATTTTACAAGGGTTCCATAGCGGTATACTGGGTCAAAAACCACCTTGATGTCAAAGGGCAGTTACTCGTAAGTTTCCTCTTTGCTCAGTGTATAGGTTAAATTATTTTTAAAAAGTGACTTTCTGCCTGAAGCTAAATATTGCAAAAACATCTAACGATTAAAAAGATATTTTTGGAGCTTGAGAATTCTCCTTGCCATTTAATATATAATTCTTCTTAAGTTCTCTGCCCAAAGGCAGGTCCTTGGTGTTTATCTGCCGAACCATGGCTAAGTGCCATGATTGTCTTTTACTACGGGTAGGGCAAGGAGGCAGGCTACCTCATCCGGGAAAGGGTTTGAACCCCATGCTGTTGGTTTTAATCTGATCCATATGCTAGCCATCTAGCCAACTTATCTAACCCGGTCCCCTATAGTATGGTGTACTGTACATCTATTACTGAAGCCATGAACTCCCTCTAATTAATGTAAAGTACAGCATGCATCTGAAGGAGAGCAACAGACCCAGGAACTAATTCTGCAGTAGGTCTTTGGTGGAAAAGCTTTGCATTTTATAATCTTTTTAAAATGCTGTTTACATCAATACCGAATTTACAAAGTAAATGTGATGAGACTGAATAACTGTACGATGGCATTCGCTCTGGAATGCTGATGGACATCAAAGAGGAAACAGTGGAGGCTCTGACCACAATCTTTCAAACATCTTCAAATATGGGAGTTGTGCCAGAGGATTGGAGGATTTGACAACACTGTTCAAAAAGGAAGAAAGAGATAAAGTAGGGAACTCACCAAGGCTCCTTAGACAGCACCTTCCAAGCCCACAACCATCTAGAAGGACAAGGGCAGCAGGTAGATGGGAACACCATCACCTGCAAGTGCCCCTCCAAGCCACTCCCATCCTGACTTGGAAATATATCACCGTTCCTTCACTGTCGCTGGGTCAAAATCTTGGAACTCCCTTCCTAACACCACTGCGGATGTACCAACACAACTTAGACTGCAGCAGTTCAAGAACGCAGTTCACCATTTCCTTCTCAAGGGCAATCAGGGGTGGGCAATAAATGCTGGTCGAGCTAGCGAAGCCCACATTCCTTGAATGAATTTAAAAAAAAAGGATAGCCAGCCTAACTTCAGAAGGGCTTAAGCTTTGAGAGGTCACGGCCTTGATATTTAATGCCAGCATAACAGGCTGAAGGATTGTTAAAAATTTAAAAACAGGGAATTCAGCTTCTAACCCATGGTGTATGAACCCTTTACCATTTTTACATTGGTGCATTTGGTCATGAGCGACCATGCTGCTGTCAAGAGGTGGAACGCTTCATTAAAGTATATAAACTAGCCTCCCACAGCACAATTGGGAGTTTGAGTTATAGATAAGACTAAGTGCTGCCACATGGGTTTCCCAGAAATTGGGGGAACACAGCAATAAAACTCAGGGGGCAGCTGCTGGCTCAAGAAGACACAGCACAGTTCTGTGGGTCAGGAGTCCAGAATCTCAAACATGAATTTGGTCTCCCCCTGATCGTGGTTTCTCTCTCTCTCACTCCATCACAATCACGGAGCTCTCCTCTGCCAAGCTCCAATCTCTGATTCTCTCCCTCAATGGCTTCTTTCTTCACCGCCCCCAACCCCATGTCCTGTTCATCCATTGACTGCCGTGCTATTCCATGTTCTATGATATGGGACCTTATTAAGACTAATGGAGTTGCTGGCCAATCCGATTGGCCAGCAGCTTCTGAAGGCGGGACTTCTTCCCCAGTGAGGGCAGAAATCCCACTCAGCCATTGTTTAGCCCACCTGCAGTGTATTATGGCTGTGGAATGGGCTGGTATGATGGGATATGGGGTCTTACTGAGATTACGTCTGGAATATTGTGTAGAGTTTTGGTCTCTTTACTTAAGGAGGGGTATATTTTCACCAAGTGTGCAACAAAGGTTAGCTGAACTGATTCCTGAGGTGACAGCGTTGTCCTATAAGGAGAGTTCAAGTCATCTAAAATCTATATTCCCTGCAATTTAGAAGAATGACAGGTGATCAAATCAATCTAAAATTCTTCAGGGGTTTGCCAGGGTACATGCTGGGAGGATGTCTCTCCTGACATGGAAGTCTAGAACTAGGGGTCATAGTTTCAAAATAAGGGATTCGCCACGTGGACAGAGATGAGGGGAAATTTCTTCACTCAAAGGGTTGTGAATCTTTGGAATTTTCTACTCCAGAGCTGCGGATGCTCATTGAGTATATTCAAGAGAGAGATTAATAGACTTGGTTACTATAGGATTTGGGTAGTGCAAGAAGGTAGAGTCGAGGCAGAAGATCTGTCATAACCTTTGTAAATGGTGAAGCAGGTTCAAAGAGCCAAATGACCTATTCCTGCTCTTATTTCTTGTTATGTTCAAGCCCCAATCCCTCACTCCCTCCCTCCCGCAATAGCCTAACTTTCAACCCTCCTCTGTTTCACTCACCTGCATACCAACTGCCAAAGATCCTCTCCAAGGATCCCCAGTTGACCCCCCCGGAAGCAAAGTTAGCATGGAGCCAACCCGCTCCACAGCAGCCCACGTTGCAGCCATAATGCGCTGCAGGCAGGCTAAACAAGACGTCCCACCCTCGGGAGCTGCTGGCCTAGTGGGCTGCCAACACACACACCCCAACACACACACACAGAGAAAACATGCCCGGTAGGGGCACATAAAATACAGCCCATTCAGTAAGTAAAAGCAGCGAGCATGAATTTGCAAAAGACTATGTCGTGTCTAACAAATTTGATAGTTCTTTAAGGAATAAAGAAAATGCAGTGGAATATCATGCACATGGATTTTCAAAAGGTGTTTGATGAGGTTCTACATGGCAAATTTGTTTAGAAAATCAGGCACGTGGTATTAAAAGGGAATATGGCTGCATAAATAAGAAGTTGGTTAAATAATAGAAAACAAGTTAATGGATTTTTTGGGGTTGTGGGTGTAAACATTGGTGCCAGTCCAGGGGTAAGTTTTGGGATAACTTTTCATGGGCTTGATACAAGGGCCATTTAATCAAAATCTGCATATGACACAAAATTATTTACTGTGAAAACAACAAACAACTACATGGTAGCAACCTCTGAAGGATATAATGGCCCAAATCGTATTTCTGACACTGATCAGACAGGAAACTACCCGCTCATCTGGATAAGATTTTTTGAGCCAAACTTCCAACTCACGATTCAGAAGAACTCCCTCAGTGCAGGAATCCATGGAGAGAGCAGTGAAGAGAATCAGTGCAAAAGCCACCACCCTTTTATACAGCACTAAGTGCCATATTCTGGAATGTTTAAAGGTCCCAAAGCTTTTCAGTGTGTTGGTGAACGAGTGGCTAAGTGGATAAGGTGGTACGTTGGCCGGCAGGTAGGGTGGGAGGGAGAAAGGTGGGTAGGACTTTAGTGTGACCAGTTTGGTAAGGTGGCAGCTGGGCAGGATGGCAAGTGGGTGGGATGGTAGGGAGGCAAGTGGATATGGCTTTAGGGTGGCAGGTGGGTCAGGTAGCAGGCAGGTCGGATGGTCAAGTGGCAGGTCAGTAGGGTGGCAGGTGGGTGAGTGGGTAGGTGTGTAGTCAGGTTTGGTCAGGATAGGGTGGTAGTTAAGTGACTTGGGGGTTCAGTTGTATCATTACCCAGAAGCTGGTCTAGGCTTTTTTGGTCCAACATTCCCTGGGTAACTATCCAGGAAAGTAAATTGGAGTTGTCCAAAGTCTCTGACTCTAACTCAGACTGAGAGACATTTTCAATGTCCCCAAGGGAGGAGAATTTCCTATCGGAAATTCAAACTTCCCAGGCAATTCCCACAGATTCAGTGCATTGGGTTGCATCTTAGGTCATACGTACGGTCTCTTGGCCAGTTTGGGCAGTTAGACATCAGATGAAATTAATGTGTAAACATGTGCTTCATTCCTCCTTCCAAAATGTAAGAACCTATATGCTAAATAGTTTTAAAAGTAAAACAGACAGACCTAGTGGTTCAGATACACAAATCTTTAAACAGGGAACAAGTAGAAGCTGTAAACAAAAAGCATTAGGGGCCATGGTTTATAAATAAGGGCATAAAGTCTAAAAGCAGAGACAATGCTAAGTCAATACAAATCTCATTATCCAGTTGAGACTAGAATAATGTGTACAGACTTCTGTGAACCTGCAACTCTATCTGCTTAGTTATTTAATTGTGTTTAATAACAGCAGGCTGCACCAAAGGAAGTACTCAAGTAACCTGTTGCACTATTTTTGAAATTTAACTAACATTAGAAATGAGTTAAACATCCATCTTTTGCAATATTAGAAAAGTTCCCCGGGGTTACAGGCCAGCTCGCAACATTTACACTAGAGTTTGTCTTCTCCTGATTTGCAATATCACAGACCTACTTCACATCTAAAACCATGCCTTATGTAAAAATAATTCACAAAAGGTCAAAAATTTACCTGCTTTTGATTCGTTGCTCACTTCCCGCCACAGACTCGGTATCTGATCGAGGGCGTGGACATTTAACTTTGCGTTCGGTGTCCCCTTCCAGAAGATTTGAAGAACGAAACAACTGGTGGATAAAGTTGGGCGTACTTCTTCGTTTTGACTCCGAGACTTGGCTAAGATCATAGTAGGATTTGCTGAGGATGGGTGGACGTTGGTCCCACAGAGTACTAGATATCTTGTCTTTTGAGATGCTGTATAGGGGCTGATTCAGTGCTGCCTCCGACCTGGACATGCGTTTCAGAAGTTCAGAACGCATTAACTGTGACTGATCTGTTATTTTGCTGTGCGCACTGGTGGCAAGACTGATACTACTATTCACCCTGCCCATGGCGAATAAACCTGCAGAGTCTCCACTGTAGCTCAGGTTGCTGACAGATAAACTTTCTAAAGGGACGGGGGTGTGGGGAAAGAAATAAATAATTCAGTAAGCACACTGTTATATTCCTTTTCCAAGCTCCTCTTGGCACACATCTCCCTTTAAAACTTCATTACCTCCACACTATCATTCAGGGAAATAAGCGAAAGAGACAAACAGTGATGATGCTTCCATTTTTTTTTACTTGCAATAAGAAGGGCTTAGGTTCCCATGTTGAGATTGGGAATTCAACATGAGGAACTGCAGACACAAACACAGGCAACCTTATTTTTCATTAGTCCGGTGGACTAAATCTTCAAACATCCTGTGCCATCACAACTATTATATTTTGCAGTATTACATTCAACGTGCTGCTAACATCTGGATAAAAATAAACTCTTCTCAATTAGTTTTGTAATTTGAGGTCTTAATGGCTATCTTTAGCAGCTTCACTGGTAACCTACACAGATTTCACTACGACTTACTAAAACCATGAGTAGCTAAACAGCCATCACAACTAAGCCATTACTGAGCCATAAAACAGAAACATAAAGTCATAACTTTAATACCACAGTCCCATACATCTCATTTCCAAAAGCTAAAACAACTCAACACAATAATTTAATGTTAGCCTCAATCCACTCATTTTACTGTTCCAATACAAAGCACTGGAAAATTAAATCAGGATTTCTCATTCAGGTTATTTTATCTGATTGATTTTTTCACATTATGGTCTTTCCCACTATTGTGGTTTTGCAGATTTTAAAATTGGTAGCATGTATAAATTATGGAATTAATGGTGTCTGGGTTATAGTCATCAATGGTATGTTATCATGGACAACCTCATCTATAACGGAACTGATAAATGGCAAGATAATAAGGGGGGAAAAGGAATTACTTGAATCTCCATTTTAACATTTCCCACCCACCCCCCTCCCCCACCGGCCAATCATTTGACTGCAAATATTAGAAAATTTACTTATTTCCACAGGATTAGGCGCTCCAAAATACACAGGAATAACAAGGTTACATTCATACCAATTTCCTGCAAGTCCTGATTGTTCTTTCGTGCCCTCATCTGCAGCTGGAATTTGTGCTGGGATGAAGCCAGGTGCAGAAGATACTGACAGGTCTTGCTGCTATCTGCCTGAAACAGATGCTTTATGCCATCTGAAGTGTTCTGCAATGTAATCTTCTTTTTCTGCATCAATCATGAAGATAATATAGAGTTTGGAATAAACACAAGTGATGCCTTGGAGCGAGCAGAAACTGATAGAACATATCAGTACAATGCAAAGCTTATTCATGTTCCAAGTGTTTAGTATTTACCTAATACGAAATGCTTGCAGCTTTATCATCAAGTTTACAAAGTCTCATTTATTTATAAATAAACGCTTAATCTAAATGTATAACTTAAACCAGATGATTTGACAATTACAACTTCCCCGCACTCTCCTCCAACCCAAAAGGGAATGCTTGCTTCTAAATTAATGCAGATTTTTTAAAAAGTTGCTTTCAAATTATTGGGACACAATTGGAAAAGAAAATGTGATCATGGTAGATAAGGGAAATTAATAAGTAACTCACTCATCACTTCTTAGTTGAAGGAAGAATAAGAACAACATTATGGAAGCAAAATTCAGAAGATCCTGACTGGATTGTGATGTCAGATAAACAGAGAGAACTAGGTGATAAATTTGTTTACAACATTGTTCTTGAAATGGAAATCTTCACTCTTCCTTTTCTTCACCTGACAGTTGTGTGGCCAAATGAAATATGCTTCAAAAATACCCTCCACTACATCAAATGGGAGAAACTAAAATACAATTTCTTCTCCAGATAATAACCCCTAGTTAAAACCCTAGCACTAGATAAAATGTCTCAACATTTCAATATCCTTTTTTTTTCAGTTGTCATTTGTTGAATTTTATGAGAATATAACTACTTTCTGCAATTTAAAAAATTTGTAAAAGTATCCTTGAAGTATTTTTCTTACACATTCTTGTCCAAAAGATTTCAACCTTTAAAAATCTTTTAGCATGTAATTTGAAACTTAATTTTCCAAACAAATCAAGAAAACACTCTAGCAAGATTTCAATGATTGGAGCATTAAAACCAGCCTCGGCCATTGTAAATAATGATGGATCAGAGCTGAAACACACTTACACTGAAAGCGATTTTTTTGGTATCTCTCCATGGAAATCGAAGGACTACAGTTCTGACTCCATTTTGAATCTCATAAACAATGACACCTCTGGAACAAATGCCCAGATTTATTCCTGTTAGAGATTTCTTTTCTGGCAGAACCCGATAGAACAGCACTCCGTACTCAGGCAGCTTTTGACATACCTGAAAGCCAAGTTAAATGAAAAAGTAACAGATAAATATACACACACAAAAAACACAAGGAAAACATCTTGTATTTTGACAGCACTGCAGTATAATAAATACTAAATACAGCATGATGAAAGTATATTTTTCATTATGAAAGAAGCCAGATTCATACAATTACACTTCAGGCTTCTGTAAAGCAGAATTAAGTCTTTAGCAGCTTGCTGTCTGCAGTGTCAGAGCACATGGATATAAAACTTTACCACAATGATTTCTGGGTAACAATTGCCATCTCCATTGAATATTCAGGGTTGTACAGATGGCTATCACGATGTTCACTCACATACTGAGAAGCAAATGCTAGGCAGCATGCTAGCCAACATGTCCTTTCTTTGCGTGTACATGTTTGTGCCACTGCTGTGATTGCAATCCTAAACAGTAATTGACATTACAATGAAAAAAGAAGTGAACACTCAATGGTATGTCCAGACGTCTGCAGACCTGCATCTTTAGGATATCTAATTACTCACAAGAACACAAGGAATAGGAACATCAGTAGACCATAGGGTCCGTCGAGCCTGCTCTACCATTCAATAGAATCATGGCTAATCTTAGGCTTCAACGCCACTTTCCAGCCTGCTCCCCACATCCCTCGATGCCCTGAGACCCCAAAATTCTATTGCAGCGTTAAATGCTTCAATGATGGAGCATCCATAACATATGAGGAGTCGCGAATGGTACTGAACATTGGACAATCATCAGCGAACAACCCCACTTCTGACATTATGATGGAAGGAAGGTCATTGATAAAGCAACTGAAGGTGGTGAAATTTTTTCTCAGAAGATTGTGAATCTTTGGAACTCTCTTCCACAGAGAGTGGGAGAGGCAGGGCCAATGAATATTTTTAAGGCAGAGGTAGATAGATTCTTATTAACAAGGAAATCAAAGGTTACCAGGGGTGGGCAGGAATGAGGAGCTGAGGCTACAATCAGATCAGCCATGATCTTATTGAATGGCAGAGCAGACTTGTGGAGCTAAATGGCCCACTCCTGCTCCTAATTCATATGTTTGTATCCCTATTAAGATGGATTACCTTTAGAAACTCAAGTTCAGATTCTGCTTCTGCGGCCCCACAATATGTGATGTGCAGTTTGGGCAGCTCCTCCTTCATGTAAGACTCCTCCAAAGATTCCATCACTCCAATTGGCAAATAATGCTCAAGCCTGAAATAACTCATCCCATGAAACTAATAACAGAAGTAAAACACAGTAAATATTTTTCCAAAGGTACCCTATTGATTTAGTATGGTTTATTTTTGGAGGCAAGACATGGGTACATTTTGTCACGCAACTTAAGTAGAAGTCTTACACTTAGGACAAATGCAAGAAAGCCAAATTTCTAATGATCAGAACAATTTGTACTACAGGAGAAAAGGGTGGTGATTCATTGGCAAGTTGATTCTAATTGGCCAAGACATTGCCATGGAGAAAGCAACAGGGAATTATAGGCTTCCCAAGCTCCCATGTAATTCAAAAAAGGAGCAATTTCTTTTGTTTGCAGAGATTGGGTCTCTTCGTACGAATGTATGTCACTTCCAGCAAGTATAAATGAGCCATGATATGAGCTCGGCTGATTATCTTAAATTTGTTTAGTGTAGCTATTAACACACTCAAGATTATTCAGAAAGTACCATCCAATTGTGAAATCACATCCAACTGTCGACATTTTATTTTGGGTTTTGCAAGAGCTGGCTGGTTGGGTATAACCTGTACTCTGCCCATTACAACCAGAGTCAACTTGCCAACCAGTCAGCACCCTTTTCTCTTATAGTATAAATTGTTGTGATTGCTTGAAACTTGACATTCTTGTGTTTGTCCTGATGAGTGCAAGACAAAAAAGTTTTGGCAACATGGCTGTCTTTTCAGCAATATTCAGGTTCCGTACTGCCAAACGACTAAAGTAAAAGTCATCAAACTTTTCTGCTAATACTGCCACACTTTCAGTGACTCTATGTCCCAAACTACAAAAAGATAGGGTTATTATTGCAGAAATCATTTTTATCGGTATACAGCAGCAGAAATAACATGAGAGTTAATCAGCAAATAAAGAGGAATACAGAAATCTGCTGAGATAAACAGATACTCAGTGACTCTAATTTCTTTTGGGCCTAGGGTCCAGTATGAAGTAAACACATATTTACAGATCATAAAATCTTCTGTTCCTTTTGTATCAGTACCTCTCCTGGCTTCCACAATTAACTAGTGTTCCAGCCAGTGCCTCCTCCAGATCAGTTTCCCTCAGAGAGCTGGGTGCCCTTCTTTGCACAACTGTCCTTATATCTCTCTGAATTGATCTTTTTATACCAATTCCAGTCCTGCCTATGATCTTTGTACAGAGGCTTCTTTCAGGCGGTTTCATTATTTCACACAGTCTCCAAACCGAAATATCACAAACGCTCGGGCCATGCTGAGGTCAAACATTATGCCTAGTTAGGAAACCATGTTAATTGACAAATAACTGTTACCTCTCAAGTTGAGCAGTATACTTTCAAATCTCAATTCTTTGGAAAACTGACCCAACGGCATAAATAAATAAAAAATAAATTGCTGCAAAATGAGCTTGTGTGACAATGTTTTTTTTAAAAAAAATAATTGTTCATGGGATGGGGATGTTGTTGTTCATGGGATTGCTCAGCTATCAACTGTAAGCTGCTTTCGCTGTTTAGCATGCATGTAGTCCTGTGTTGTAGCTTCACCAGGTTGCCATCTCATTTTTAGGTATGCCTGGTGCTGCTTCTGGAATGCCCTACTACACTCCTCTTTGAATCAAGATTGTTCCCCTGGCTTGATGATAAGGGCATAGTGAGGGATTTGCCGGGCCAAGTAGTTACAAATTGTGATGGAGTTCAATTCCACAGCTGCTGATGGTCCACAGCATCTCGTGGATGCCCGGTTTTGAATTGCTCTATTTGTTCTGAATCTATCCCATTGCACACAGGAGCCAGGAATTTTAGGAGACAGGGTTTTCTTCTCACCACCCGAAGAGTCGGTGGGGAACACACCCCTGCCAACACTGTCTGCCCTGCAGCAATTTCACACTCCAACAAGCATTAATTAGCTGGAGGTGGGACTGCCACCCCTCACTCAGAAGCCCCACCTTGGGGAACTGAGTCGACAAAGCCAAGTCGTGGAGTTCCAGGAAGAGGTAAGTTTTGGGGGTCTCAGGGCGTGATGGTAGGTAAGCCGGGCTGGGGGGCGGGGGGTGGATGGTGGACAGTGGACGATTGGGGTGTCGAGGGAGAGACAATGATTGGTGGGGGGTTAGGGTGGGGAGGGAGGTCCTGCAGTTATCAGACCTTAAGGCCCCTCCACCCCCTCCACTTAAGTTAAAAGGTGGCTGCTGATAGAGACATTCCCTCCACCCCCTTCCCACCCCAAGGCTTGAACCCGATTATTTTCGGGCATCGCCCATACCTAGGAGTTTGGGTGGCAAATGGCCCTTAAGTGGTCAATAATTTGTTATTTAAGGGCGTCAATTAGGGCAAGAGCGAAAATTGCAGAGAGGTCGGGGTGGGCAGGGACCCAGCGGGAAGCCCATCCGAGGAATTTTATGCTCATGTTCCACCTACAAATCCGGCGGCAGGGAAGCGCAAAATTCAAGCCAGGATTACATAGGATACACAGCACAAAAACAGACTATTTGACCCAGCCTGTTCATGCTGACATTTATGCTCCAATGAGCCACCTCCCATATTTTCTCATCTAAATCTACCGTCATAATGTCTATTCCCTTCTTCCTCATGTGCTTGCCTAGCTTTCCCTTAAGTGCGTCAAACTATTCTCTTCCACCACTCCTTGTGATATTGGGTCCCATATTCTTACTGCTACAACTGCTACTGGGTAAAGAATTATACAATGGTAGTCCACGCAACACAATGGAGGGTGTCCTCAGTATAAAGACTGGACTTTGTCTCCACAAGGGCTGTGCAGAGGTCACTCCTACCAATACTGCCATGAATAGAAGCATCTGCAACAGATATAGTGAAGACAAAGTCAAGAAGGATTTTCCCTTACCAACTGCTGCAGGCCCACTCTGGCAGATACATCCTTCAGGGCTCAGCCAGCTGGATCAGTAGTGATGCTACAGAGCCACCTTGAGTGATGGATATTGAAGTCCTTGACCTAGAGAACATTCTGCACCCTTGCTACCCTCAATGCTTCTTCGAAGTGATGTTCAAAATGGAGGAATACTGATTCACCTGCTGAGGGAGAGCAGTAGGTGGTAGTCAGGTGGTTTCCATGCCCGTGCCTGACCTGATGCCCTGAGACTTCATGGAGCCCAGAGTCATTCTTCAGGGCTCCCTGATCCACTTCCTCCTAACTGTATACCACTGTGCCGTCTCTGGTGGCTCTGATCAGCTATGGGACAAGACATACCAAGGGAAGGTGATGGAGGAGTCTAGGACATTGGCTGTAAAGTAGGATTGATGAGATTGACTACGTCAAGCTGTTGTTTGACTAATCTGTGGAACAGTTTGCTCAATTTTGGTGAAAATTCCCAGGTATTAGTGAGGAATTTTGCAGAGTCAACTGGGCAGGTTGTGCTACATCCATGCACTCTAAATCCATTTTAGACAGCTTTGCATTTTCCTCCGATCTGATTCGTCCCAATTCCAAACTATTCTTGACCCAAGTACTATTTTTCTCCCTCAGTCCTCTGTGCACCTTGTTTCTCCTCTCTAACGTTTCAGCCTGGTACCCATCTCCCTGCCAGATTAGTTAAAACTATCCCACAGCACAAGCTAACCTGCCCATGAGGACATTGCTCTACTGAATGGGTGGGTTGTCTTATAAGGAAAGGTTGGACAGACTAGGCTTGTATCCACTGGAGTTTAGAAGCATAAGAGGTGACTTGATTGAAACACATAAATTCCTGAGGGGGGACTTAACAGGGATCTTTTTTAATTCATTGAATGTGGGCGTCACTGGCCAACATTTATTGTCCATCCCTAATTGCCCTTGTTCAAAGGGCATTTAAGAGTCAACCACATTGCTGTGGGTCTGGAGTCACATGCAGGCCAGACCAGGTAAAGACAGCAGATTTCCAGACGGCAGATTAGTGAACCAGATGAGTTTTTACAAAATCGACAATGGTTTCATGGTCATCATTAGACTTTTAATTTCAGAATTTTTTTTTTATTGAATTCAAATTCCACCATCTGCCCTGGATTACTAGTCCAGTGATAATACCACTACACCATCGCCTCCCCGGGTGGATGTGGAAAGGATGTTTCTTCTTCTGGGAGAATCTAGAACTAAGAGTCATTGTTTAAAAATGGGGTCAGCCATTTAATACAGAGATGAGGAAAAACTTTTTCTCTCCGAGGATTAAGAGACTTTGGAATTCTCTTCCTCAAAATGTGGTTCAGGCAGAGTCTTTGAATATCTTTAAGGCAGAAGTAGATGGATTCTCAATAAGTAAGTAAAGGTTATTTGGGGGGTAGGCAGGAATGTGAAGTTGAGGTTAAAATTAGGTCAGCCATGATATCACGGAATGGCGAAATTGGCTCGAGGGGCCAGGTGGCCTACTCCTGCTCCTGATTCGTATGCTCATAAGTACAACCTGCCCATTTTGAGCATGCTCCTCCTGCCCCACAACTGGCCTTAATGCCCAGGAATTTGAAGTTCTCCCTCCTACACCATTTCTCCAACCACACATCAAATGGTCTTATCCTATTATTCCTAAACTCACTAGCATGGGACTGGCAGTAATTCAGAGATTTTCCACTTTGAGGCCCTGCTCTTCAATTTCCTCCCAAACTCCTGAAACTCATGACTGCAAGACTTCAAACCTTTTCCAACCTATGGCATTGGTTTCCAAATGGACAATGACTTCTGGCTTTCTCATTCCCCCAGCCCCTCTCAAATTCCCCAGAATGTTCTGTACCCTCTCAATGATCTCCTTTAGCTACACTTACAGCAATCTGCTCTTAATTCCAATAGCACAATCGATATATTTTACACCATACCTCAAATAGTTAACAATTTGAATCCAACTGTTAACTTATAAGAAATTTAACTAAAACTACTTCAAATGGTACAGTTTAAATTTTATAGAACAAAACCGACAGTTTAAAAGAAATTTAAAACCCAAGAACCTGAAGATTTTGGGTACATTTTTAAAGGTTTTTAAAAAACATTTTAGGCCATGCACTAGATGTTGGACATTATTGGATCACAAGGAGCGCAAGATTCAATTCAGAGGCAACAATATTGCAAATGTTAAAACAATCATCAAATGCAAATAATGAATTAAATCTGTGGGATACATTGTACCATTTATTCAAAATCTGCAATTTTAATGTCACTTTAAAATAATTTAGCTGTCATGTTATTGTTGATTTTTCCTGCAAAATTAAGTTGCTTTTATTTCCCTATTCAAGTAATCTATAATATTGGTCAGCATTTTGCTAGGTTAATAATGCTGGGACTGTCAGTGCTCACCACTATTACTGGATAAAACTGATGGCAAATTCTGGCATCCACACATGCAGTTAAACTACTATTATTTATTAATTGTGCTTCTATTTTTCGTTATGTTAAACATAGAAAAAAACAGACTGCTGTCAGAGGTAATCTGCTCCTCTGCAGAGTATGCTGTTGCAGTATTTGCTGATGGAATCTGCACAGAAATTGCTGTTGAGGGGTGAACTTGAATTAATTATCAATTATTATTACAGTAAAGACCGATGAAAACCTTAAGCTTTATTCAATCAGATATAACTGTGCTCTTAATGACATAGTAAATCATGATTACTGCTGAGCAACTTCTCTGGCCCTGAAAAATTAATTTTACAATCATGGTATCACATTCTATCAGAAGAAAATTAATGTTACAGATTTTAACAAATACGTTTTTCAAATTAAGGTACTCCCTTAACCCCGGGCATGTCCCAATTTTTATTTTGACATATTCCTTTTTTTACTTCCTGCTTTGCCACCTGTGAGGATTCTTCAATTGACTAGTTAATCAGCCTGGTTTCTGCTCGTTTTGTTCACAGAGGGTAAAGGGCCTGAATTCAAACTATTGTTTGAAGAGTCTAAACTTTAGAGTCTGTTAAAATTTTGCAGGCAATTTACAGGTGAATGCCAAGTACCATTCCTTCATTGCTAACTGCAAAATCTGACCCATTACAATGTTTGTTCTTTCCAATTTTTATGCAACATATTCATGTAGTGGGCAATTTTCACCCAACTCATCTAGTGGGAAACTGGTGGGATCAGCTGCAATGCTGGTTTTACTCTCAAATGAAATCCATGGATAGTAAAAGTGGGCAGGCTGAAAATCCAGCGTTTCACCTGATCTGGTCAGTTTCCCACCAGGCATGCTCAGTTAAAATTGTCCCTGTAAAATCAAAAATGCCAGAAATTGGGAGACAGGGCAGCTAGAGCAAAGAACAAAATATTATATGGTTCCGATATGTAACTTATTCCTAGCACTATTAGTGAGCTGTAGGTAGATGCAAACCTCTGGCTGGTAGTCCCCAAATTCAGCTTGAAGAGCTAATGAAGCAAGCAGCAAGGCTGTTTCATCATTGCAGTGCAACCTCTCTTCCAATATATCCCTCCGCAACTGCAAATAGTACTGATGCCTGGTCAGCGTATGCCTTCATTAAAAATGAAGAGAAGTGCAAATAAGTGATAAATCATCTTGAAACAAGAAACAATAATTAATTCCTCCCATTTCGTATAAGAAACTAATTTATAAATAAAGGGGCCCAAAGATTATAGTGATTGAGTGGTGCAATGGGTTAGAACACCACCCTTTCATTTCAGTCAGACTCTACCTCAGACATATGGAATGAAAGTCTTCCATTTCTGTTGAATAAAAGGGTCCAAACTGAAATTTATTTCGTCATTTTTAACCCAAATTCTAATGAATTATATTTCATACAGCGAAGCAAATCAAAATTCAGCACTAAATTAGTAATCTCTGCTGGGAGACCACAAGGAAGGAAGGCTAGATCTATTGAAAAAAATTAATCTGTGCTTTCCTAAAGGAAAATTTTAATCTGCACCCAAGCTTGCTATAGCTAATCTGAAAATGCATAAGGTGGAATGGTGTTTGATTCTCCTGCACTATACTTTAATGAGGACAAACATTCGGCAAATTAATTAAAAAAAAACTTTTACTGATACCAAATAGGCTTTACTTTGGGGGTGGGTTGGGTGAGGAAGAGAGAGTCGGGTTGGACTGCTCTTATAATTGTGGATTAAAAGTTACGGTGTCACCAAATAAACCCTTCATTTGTTTAGAAGATCGCATGACCTACAACTCTCTTAGTATTCCAATGATTTAAGTGAACAGCAGGGGGTGCAAGGAACTGATTTTCAGTAACAATGTGACATGGAAAAGCTGTAAATGTGACCCCCTAATTTGGGAATGGGGAAACAAAGAAGTTACCTTGTGCTTATTGAAGTTCCTTCATCTTAAAAGGTGCATTATTTTTAAACTGAAATTAATTCAGATCTCTACATGAACAAATACGTTGTGAATTGGGAAAGAAGTTATTAGTAGTATATCAAGTAAAAAATATCAGCTCTGAATGAACAAAAACAGTGGTGATGTATAACGATGATAAAATATTATGCATTTTAATGTCAAAATGCAAGATTTTATATTTTCTTCCCAAAACGAAGGATTAATAGTTACACTTCAAATGCTGGACTTCGATTGGGGTGGGGGGGGGGAGGAAATGATTCTAAACCTGACCACTTTTTTCAACTGACAAAGTATGGAATTATGCAGCAAACGGGACCATCAGACTCACTGTGCATGCATTGGCTCTTTGAATAAGATTTCCAATTAGTCCAATTGCTCATTCTTTCCCCATAACCTTCCAAATCGTTCCCCCTTCAAGTATTTATTCAATTCCCTTATAAAGGTTATTCTTGAATCTGCTTCCATCAGTGTTTCATGCAGCACTTTCCAGATTTTAACAATATGCTGCATAATTTCCTTTCCTCATGTCGCCTATGGTTCATTTGCCAATTGCTTTAAATCTGTCTTCTGCTTACCAAACCTTTTGCCATCAGAAATAGTTTCTCATTTACTTTATATTACGAATCATCTTTGATTTAGTTAATCTAGACAGTTTCTTTAACTTATAGACTAGAATTTTCATGGACACAGAAGAGTACTTACTGGATTAAGCCAACATCTTCTACAAAAAATTTTATTCGGAGAAAAAGGATGAAATTTACTGTAATTCTGTTCTTTTTCTTAGCCTCTTTCCATCCCTCTGGAGCCACTTTGGACAATTTACAATCAGGAGCAACAAAAAAAAATTCATTTTCTACAAAATAAAACATTTTTGATGTCAAGTTTACATGTTTATAAATAGTTTTATATATTTTTGTATAACACACTTGATATGTTTGTAATTATTTTTAAAAACAATTATATACATTTATATTGCAACTTGAATGTGGATAAGGCACTTCACAGAGGCATAATTAGCTGTAAATAGATGATAATACAAAGGGCAAAACATTAGAAGGGTGTGCCAAAAGTTTGATCAAACAGGTGAGTTTTCAGGAGGGCCTTAAAGGAGGAGAACGAGGTGGACAGGGGGAGGTGTTTAGGAAGGGAATTCTAGAGCATGGAGCCCAGACGACTGAGGCCATGGCCAGCAACAGTGATGTGAAGGGAGAGATGAGGATAGGTGGTACATAAAAGGCCAGAATTAGAGGAACATAAAGCTCACAGAGCAATGGAGTTGCATGGCTGGAGAAGACTACAAAAAGAGGGGCAAGGACATAAGGTGAAAATTTTACATCTGAGGTCCTGGGGTCTGGGAGTTAACATGGGTCAACAAGGACAGGAGTGAAATGAGTGGAAATTGTTGCAGGATAGGATGTGAGCAGCAAAAATTTTGATGTGCTGAAATTTATGGAGGAGAGGATGGTGGATGCGAGGCTGGCCAGGAGAGCATTAGAACAATCAAGTCTGGAGATAACAAAGGCATGGTTGAGAGTTACAGCAGAATATGGGCAGAGGTGAGACTAGAGACCAATAATTTACAAACATGGAAGTCGGCAATCTTTGTAACAGAGAGTACATGGGGTTGGCAGCCCAGCAAGTTTTGAAACAGTCTAGTTCAGCCCGAGACAATTACCAAGGAGGGGAATAGAATTTGTGCTGACAGCACAGACTATGGCTCCTGTCTTCCAAATGGAGGAAATTGCAAGATTGTCAGCATACATCTGAAAGCTGACTTCAAGTCAGTAGATGGTGTCACTAAAGAGTGGTATTTAGATGGAGAAGGGACCATGTCCAGCTCCATGGAATGAGAAATTGAAGGATAGTAAGAGAAGACATTGCTGCAGATGTTTTAACTACAATTAAATAAGAGTGGAATAAAGCAAGGAAAATCTCAAACAGCTGGACAAAGGAGGAAAGGCATTGGAGGAGGACCACAGAGCTTGAGCAGGAATAACACACCAAGCACAGAAGATGTAATTTGTGACTGTGGTTAAGACTGCTTCAGTGCTGTGGCAGGGATGGAATCATAATTGGAAAGATTCAAAGATTTCAAAAATTATCTTTTGCCCATCCCCCTGGATGCTAACCTATAATAATTCCGTATTTTTACAAGAAAAAAACAACTATATTTTGATGCAATCATAGACATTTAAGTTTACAGCACAGCCTAAAGAAACCTTAAATCTTTGCCTTGTGTTTGAAGATGTGTTACAAAATGTTCTACAGTCCTAAAAGACCTATGAGCAGAGGTGGAGTGACTATGTAGGACATTGAGAGATTTCCCAGAGCATCAGTAAATTATTCCTGAGTTGCGGCATTTGTGACCTCTTCCCTCCCCACCCTCCCATTTTCCTTAAGAAACTTCCGTAACCATTTGAGGGTTTGTTCCTCACCATCCCACTCCAAGAAAGGCAACAGAAAAATCCAGTGTAAGCCCTACCCTAAAATTAGTTAAGAATATTCTAATTACAAGGGAGGGAATAGTTTAATGACATGAACCCTGGATAAGACTGGATAAGATTTTAACTATGAAGAAAATGACTGATCCCAATCAGAGTCAGCTCTTTGAGAGATACAAGAACCAGCTCTTGGTTTCTTTCAAGAACTTTTAATAACCTCACAAACCTGATTGGTGCCTGTAACAAGTCATGTTTTCTACCAATGTATTTTTTATTAACTCATTGACACCACATAGGTGAGCCCCTACTCACTTTGATCTTCAAGCTTAACCGTAAACACTTAGTATATGGGATATAAAATGCTGCTGGCACCAAAATGTTTCCTTTTGTTGTGAATTTGCTGCTCGAGAAAAATAAGAATTTCACTGCCTGCCGCGTCATTTTAGAAATCAGCCACGCTGGCAATTTTTGCAACCAGCTATTAAACAAGCTTTCTCAAAACAGAATTAGTTACAGAAGGCGGCAATGTGAAGCACTGGAAAGTTCAATACAGTATTAAAAGTCTGGAACCAATGTACAAGTTAATCAAACAAACCATTCAGGCAACCCTTTGAATTATTCATAAAGAAGTTGAGATTAACTACTTTACAAAGAGAAATAAGCCATCCTTTTTTCTCAGCAAAAAAACAGAATACACTCTTTGTACAAATTACAGTTAAGTATGAGCTTACAGAGTTTAATTCATTTGCAGCAATACAAACCATACAGAATCATAGTTGCCAGTCTTGTAATATTCATATGCATGGTTCAACTTTGATCTAAAAGTGGCTCCTTTTTGCTCATATGCAGCATTGCCTGCATGAGATTATAAGGCAAATATACTACTCATGAAAGTAATCCCACAAGGTTATGAGGTATGATCTATCAAATTAAATTAATGGACAAACGAGATGAATAGTTAACAAGAAGCGTTTTGTAATACAATTTTCAACAACTTTATCATCAAAATATTAACATTCCTAAACAGAGTGTCATTTCATAGAGGTACCATGACAGTAAGCTACATCTCATCTCTGAACACAAATGCTGCTGTCTGGCAAAGCTGTAAGTTCCATTCAGAGTGCTGAGTTTAAAATTGTTATTTAAAAAGTAAGTAAAAATCAGAAAAATCAAAAATAAAATGTCAAGACATAGAGAAATAAATTTGCGAGGAAATTGCACAGAGTTACAAGAATTATACAGTATTATAACGGGGAATTTTAATTAACCTAAGACAGTCTGGGATAGTAATAGTGTAAAAGGCAGAGAGGGGCAAGAGTTTCTAGAGTGAGTTCAGGAGCATTTTCTATATGGCTGAGATCTTCCTGCCCTGGCACTGTGGTGGATGCAGGAAACCAGCCTAAAATCCATTGACTTCGGTGAAGCCAGAAGATCCCGCCAGCGGGAGGAGCCAGAAAATCCCACCCTATCATTATGCTTCAGCTTAATGAGGAAGGGGGCTTTGCTGGATCTGGTTCTGGGGAATGAGACAGATCAAGTGACAGTAGGGGAATATTTAGGGGGCTGTGATCATAATACCATAAGATCTAGACTGGCTATGGAAAAGGACAGGGAACAATCTAGAATAAAAATAATTAATTAGGGCAGGGCCAACTTCAATTGGATGAGAACAATTCTGTCCCAAGTAAGTTGGGATCAAAGATTGGCAGACAAAACTGTAATGGACCAATGGGCTGCCTTTAAAAAGGAGATGCTTTAGGTACAGTCAAATTATGTTCCCATGAAGGGGAGAGGCAGGGCAGCAAATCCAGAGCTCCCTGGATGTTGGAAGCAATAGTGAGTAAGATGAAGCAGAAAAAGGGTGCATATCACAGATGTCAGGTGGATAATACAATTGAGAACCAGGAAGGCTATAGAAGATTCTGAATAGTAGTGAAAAAAATAAAAGAAACAACAAGAGAGTACGAGAAGAGGATGGCAACTAACATGAAAGGGAATCCAAAAGTCTTCTATAGGCATATAAATGGTACAAGAGTGGCAAAAGAAGGAATGGGGTTGATTAAGGGGATATACAGATAGAAGCAGAGGACATGACTGAGGTACTAAATGAGAACTTTGTATTTGTCTTTACCAAGGAAGAAGATGCTGTCCAAGTCAAAGTGGAAGAGGAGGTAGTTGAGACACAGGATGGGCTAAAAACTAGTAAAGAGCTATTAAATAGGGTGGCTGTACTTTAAGTTGATTAACCACAAGGACTAAATGAGATGCATCCAAAGATACTGAGGGAAGTAAGGGCGGAAACTGAAGAAGCACTGGCCATAATCTTTCAATCCTCCTTAGGTACAGACACTAGGAAATTGCAAATATTACAACCCTTGTTCAAAGTGCGTAAGGGTAAACCCAGCAAGTATAGGCCAGTCAGTTTAAACTCAGTGGTGGGAATGCCTTTAGAAAAGATAATTCAGGACAAAATTAACAGTCATTTGAACAAATTTGGATCAAATAAGGGAATCCAGCATGGATTTGTTAAGGGCAAATCCTGTTTAACTTAACTTGGTTGAGTTTTTTGATGAGGTAACTGAAAGGGAAATGACGTTGATGTGGTGTACATGGACTTCCAAAAGACATTTGATAATGTAGATAAAGTGCCATAAACAGGCTTGTCAGCAAGTTAGAGCTCATGGAATAAAAGGACAATAGCAGCATAGATACAAAATTAATGGAATGACAGGAAACAGAGAGCAGTGGTGAACAGTTGTTTTTAGACTGGAGGAGTGTATGTAGTAGGGTTCCCCAGGGGTCGGTGTTAGGAACACTGCTTTTTTATGTATATTAATAGCCTTAATTTTGGTATAACAGGGCACAATTTCAAAATTTGTGGATGACACATTACTTAAAGTCAAAACAAAAATTACTGGAAATACTCAAGCAGGTCAGGCATCTGAGGAGTTAACATTTCAGGTCAAGATGGCCTTTCATCAGAACATCATTATCATCAGATTCTGATGAAAGGTCAACTCAGCTTGAAAAGTTATCTCTGTTTCTCTCCACAAATGCTGCCTGATCTGTTGAGCATTTTGCTTTTGTGACAAAACTTGAAGTACTGTGAACTATGAGATGGATAGTGATAAATTTTAAGGGGACATAGGCTAGTAGAATGGGCAGACAAGTGGCAGATGAAATTTAATGCCAAGAAGAGTGAAATGTAAAGAGTACCATTCTAAAGGAGTTACAGGAGTAGAGGGACCTAGAGGTATATGTGTCATTGAAGGTGGCAGGGAAGGTTGATGAAAGCGGTTAATAAAGCACATAGGATACTGGACTTTATAAATAGGGGCATGGGGGTACAAAAGAAAGGAGGTTATAATAAACCTGTATAAAACACTCGTTCAGCCTCAATTGGAGTATTGTGCCCAGTTCTGGGCACCGCACTTTAGGAATGATCTGAAGGTATTAGTAAAGGTGCTGGATTCAGGGAATGTTTCTAGAGATGCAGAACCTCACTTATGTGGGTAGATTAGACAAGCTGAGGTTATTCTCCTTGGAGAAGAGATAATTAAAAGGAAATTTGATGGAAATGTTCAAAATCATGATGTGTCTGGACAGAGCAGACTGGGAGAAGCTGTTCCCATTGACAGTAGGATTGAGAACCAGAGGGCACCGATGTTGGGTAGTTGGCAAAGAAGCAATGGCAACATGAGGAAAAGATTTTTTATGCAGAACATGGTTAGGATCTGGAATTTGCTGCATGAGAGTGTGGTGGAGGTTTACAAAAAGGGAATTGGATAATTACCTGAAGAAAAAAAAAAATTGCAGGATTATGGGGGAAAGGCAGAGCAGGACTAGGCAAACTACTCTTACAAAAATCCAGCACAGACACAATGGGTCAAATAGCCTCCTTCTGCGTTGTATGAAAATCATTGTATGATTTTCCATCATAAAAATTTACCATTATTTTCAAGGCATTGGCTTACACTGGCAGAAAACTGAACATATTTCAACATCTTGCTGGTACAGAAAATGTACAAATACTTGTTATCAAAAGAACTGCCACCCCAATACTCAAACCTCAGCACTCTACTATGAATATCAAACACATAAAACCAATAATTACAAACTGTAACTTTTAACAGCTATCCATTTACCTTTTAAATAGGCCAAGGAAAAAAAATGATGTTCCACCAGGCCAATGTGAGCAACCACCATATCAAACACATCCTTGCACGTTGACTTGGTGTCACAGGTCAATTCCAAGCACTGTCCACTTAACAACATGATGTTCACTTTTCGACGAATGTCCTCCCCCTTTCCATTCTTAGTCTGTAATCATACATTCATGAACATCATAAGTTGATTAATGTGCTGTCCATTTGCCTGGCTACAAGCAAATGTGCTTTTAACTTAATAGAACTTCAATTATTGTTACATTAAAAAAAGCCTAAACAGCTGTGAAAGTCTTAAAATATAGTCAGCTAGGTATCAAAAAAGCAGTGTGCACACCCAATTTACATGCTTGTGCAAACAGCACAAAGTGAGTCAACGATTCTTACAAAATGAACACCTGCACAATGCAGCAGCTCGTTTTTCTGCAAATCAAGTTAATTTGTTAAAATAAATTTATTTAAAAAAAGCTTTAGGTGTGCTTGGTCCAAGATCATAACACAGTCTATAAGTGTCACCTAATAACACCAATTGAAACCCCTTCAATCCATTTATCGTTAACTAGGAGCAGGCTTATAGGGGCTTAGTCAAATTTCTCCTGTTTTTGTGGACAGAAAAACATGGGCAATTTTCCACATTGTCAGGCAGTTGCCAGTGTTGTACTTATATAGGAGCAGGTTGGCTAAAGGCATGCCTAGATCTTCAGCTGAGATGCTGTTGGAGGCCATTACCTTTAGCTCAGCTATTAACCAACTTAACCCAAATTAAATACCCATTATTTTAGTTCTTTCAACGTCTGCTTCTCCCTCACATGTTACTTCTCGCTGATGGTTCACTTTTAAGTTAAGAATCACTCTATCCAAAATAAAGCATATATAACCGAGAAAAAGCAAAGGGGAGCAGACACATGGGAACATCACCACCTGGAAATTCCCCATCCAAACCACTCACCATCCTGACTTGGAAATATATCACCGTTCCTTCACTGTCACTGGGTCAAAATCCTGGAACTCCCTTCCTAACAGCATTGTGAGTTTACCTACACCACATGGGCTGCAGTGGTTCATGAAAGCAGCTTACTACCACCTTCTCAAGGGCAATTAGGGATGGGCAATAAGTGCTTGCCTAGCTAGTGATGCCCACATCCCATGAATGAATTAAAAAAACAGCAGCAGCCATAACACAATCTTTGCAACTTGCTGACTGATATATCTGAAATATTGATAGAACATTGATCTACCCTGCCACAGGATGAGTGAATTGGGTGTTGCTTGCCTGAGGATTACTTAGGCAGACAAGAGTTCACTCCTATCCCCTGCTCTTCTAATACCTCCAACCCTTCATTCATCTCTTTTGCTCTCTCTTACCTTTCCCCACCTTCCTACTCCATCTATTCTTTCCTTTCTGTCTTCTCCCTCGTCTCCCCCACTCCATCCTCTATCAGCTTCCCTGCCTGATCTACTGTATCCATCCTCCTGCTGAACAATAATACTGGCCCTGATCTTTACTCCCTACACGCAACACTATGGGATATTGACCAGATTTTTTTTTTCATGAATTAAATTTTGAACAAATTCAGCTGATTAGCGAGCAATGAATATATTTTCCATTAATCTTACCAGGATTGATGTAGGAAGATCCAGCGCAACTGAAGGTTCACTGATCATTTTAACAAACTCAGGTCCAAAGAAATTCTGAGGGGGCAAAATAAAGAACGTTTCAATTATTGCTGTACAATTAAGAATAAAAAAAATAAGATCAACCTGCAGTAACTAAATGTGCTCATCCCAAATTTAAATCGTCTCTCATTCCCTATGAATGGCCATCCTGGTGTGGGGAAACTGCTTCATTTCCAACAATTTACAGTGCAAAATGTGTTAAAATGATTTAACCATGTCTCGTTTCTGGAGGAACAACCGAATGCTGTGGGGCTAGAAACCCAGATGAAATATCAAATCCCAACAAGGCCAGTAGTGAAATTAAATTCAATTAATCTGGTAATTTGAGGGCTGGCACCAGAAACCATAACAAGAAAAAAAAATCAGGAAAGCAGCCAGGTTGTAATAAAAACTGATTTGTGTGACTCCAGCACCACACCATGTGGTTGATTCTTAATATTTGTCTGAAATGGCGCAACAGGCTACTTATTTGCAAAAATAAACATTACTCAAGAAGATCCATTACGACCTTTTCAATGAAACTAGGGATTGGGCAATAACTGCAGTCTTGCCAGTGTCAGCTATATTCTGAGAATAAAGCAAAAGTCATTGTTAAGAAATAGCACATTTATGAACCATTTATATCTATCAAGGTTGAACAGACCCAGATTAGAGATAACGCAGCAAGATAAAATGCTCCCAAAACTATATTTTATCTAACCTTAGAAAAACAACCTGAAATACAACAGTGTGACATTTGTATTCTTTATGTCAGCTAACCTCGTGGAGCCTCCAAGTAAATTGTCAATTTAATACCTAAATTTAATGGATTTTAATGTGGTGAGCCCACACCAACCAAGAGCTGGGTGGAGAGAGTCCAGTGAATATCTTCATCCACTGGTTTGCAAAGGATAAAACCTGGGTTCCAGAAGTAGAACAACAGGTTATTTAGTCTTAACCGGCCCACAACCTGCACTAAACCAGGATGGAAAAAGATCAGTCAGGAGCTCAACACATTGAGAAATACAGGTACAAAACACTGCTTTATTCTAAGGCTGACTGCTTCCTGCTTAAAACCAAGCAATGCTCTTACCTTCAATTTTCTTTGTGTCAGTGATGTTTCCAATGCTACATCTCTCAAAGGATCCCTGGTGATGTCTAACATGGATGCTTTGACCATGTCAGCTTGATGAAATCCTGATTGGAACTGCTTTTGATTTAGCCTGCTTTGGAGCTGCTTTAGCTCTTCCTCCTGACGTTTCAACATTAACTCTTGGCTCAATACATTATCGTCTGCTGGAACCTCATACAGACTGCAGAATTTAAAAAGGTGCAGTTTAGGGGGTTTTATGAATGCCTTAGTTGATCAGTCGCTCTTTTTTTTCTTCAATTACAAATTTAAAATTTCTCTCTCTTCTTCCACTAGATTTTTTTCTCCCCTCTTTGGCCTCTTTTGTGCAGTGGACCATTTGCCAACTATCTGGCAAGTTGGCAATACTGACCTATAAACAAGTCATGTATGAGCAACAGCACAGGATGACTCACTAACTTGTTTCCTCCCTGTCTTTTTGATCAGGACAACCACTGGTGGCCTGGCTTATTGTGTGTGCAAATCACTTCTGTTACAAGTCCATACTGGGTCAGTTTTGCTTTTTACAAAGCAGAATTCCAAAACAAATACAAATACTCACTTGGTGTTTTTGTCAGACCACTGTTAATAATTGATTGGGCTGGGGTAGTGGTTTGGGGAGAATGGCTCCCAGTGGATGCAGGAAAAAGCTTTAACATTCATTGTTTCTCGAAACAGCAATGGCAATGACAACAATGCCAACAAAACAAAATTTAGCCAATGCATTTGCTTTTAAAAACATAAGAAAAAATAGCCAGGCAAAATCTCAAAATGCAAAAGTCCTCTTTTATGGTATGTAAGGTTTTAATTCATGTTTTTTTCATAACACTTTCTGTGGAAACATCAAGCTTTAATAATCATTGTGGTTGTAGTAGTAATAAAAACTTCTGAATTAAGTTCCATTAGTACTTACAGTGAATATTCATGGAAGCATGCCACAAAAGTTATAGCACTTAAAAGTGCATGTCATTACATCATAAAAAAATCTCATTCATTCTTTCTCAAAATGTGACATGAAATATCACTCCCATTCTATTCTGTTTTTCCAAGGCTACTAGTGTCAAAAAACACACATATCTCCCAATTTTACCTTCAAATCCCTGGGCACAAAAAACATGTTGCCATTTTTTTTTTAAGTTGTGAACGTCCAACTATGGACAGGATTCTTAGTGGAAAGATCCAAAAGATGATGCGAGTTAAGAGATGATTGCTTCTCCATGCATAATTGCATTCAGTATCTCTTGGCCCCAATTAAATCACCATTTCTCAAGTGGTGACTGCATTATGATTTTCAGCCCCTCACCCCATACCCATTTTGCTAAAATAATATGTTTTCAAACAAAGAATATACCATCTTGTCTGTAAAGACACCACATAGTGAATGTCTTTTCAATAACCTGGTAATGTAAGTTTTGTTAAAAAAATTGCTACAATGACTTTTTACTCTGATTAACTAGTGGGAGGCAAGATACCCACTGAAAATTTGAATTGGTATCAACCACTGTGTGAGCGAGGTGTTGCTGTGTTACTCCTTTTGTACTGTAGATGGCATAGTTATTAACTGTGTGCTTTAAGGACAAATTAACTGTCTACTCATCAGTTCTCATTCCTGGGTCCCACCCTGGTCTCAGATTACTAACTGTTGTGGAGAGACCACCCAAATTAATCTCTCTGAAGCTGCAAATCATGGAACATATTATGGGAAGATGCACTGAATGGGCTCCTTGACCTGCTAACACTCCAGTCTGTTTTCTCAGTTTTTTCAATTTTTCAAAAATGCGCTTTTCCCAAATTCTATGCAGGAGTTTATAAATTCAGATAAACTATATTAAAACAAATAAGTACTAATCTGTGATGGAACTTGTCCACACTAACTGTCCTTATTAAGTTGCAACCCTAAGAACAGAGATTTCAATGGTGATTTTTTTAAAAATCTGAACACCACCACAACACAAAATATGATACTATTTATTTATTACTGGTTTCTGTAACTGTGACAATCCTAGTGATTACTTAATGGCCATGTTACAAAATAATCTAATTGCCTAAAATTGAAGTGTAAAGCTGGGATTCACAATTTCAGTACTGTACACATTTTCCACCGTAAAACAAAAATTAAAAATTCAGGGATTATAGCATATAAACTCTGACAGTTATTCATGATTGTCAAAGTATGTATGGTAGTTAAAGGGAAAGGAGGGTTAAATTACAAGGAAAAAGTTTTCTAGTGAATTGATGATAGAGCTCCCACTTTCCTCTATAATGTGAGCCCTCTCAAGAATTATGGAAATTGGTGAATAATCACATAAATGAACCCAAGTACCACAGACATTTTGTGATTGGAGTGTGCTAAAGTAGGTTCCATCATCTTAATAACCCACTGGATCTAGTTTATGAATTGTAAAAATATAGTACCTGGATCTTTTGTTTGGAACGTATGAGTCTGTCAAGAACTCATCTTCCCCAGCAAGACCTGCTTGAGAACTGTACCTTCTAACATCATCATTCCTGTGGACTGTCAGCAGGGAAAAATAGAAGAATTGTTGATTATCTAGATCACACAAATATTCACAAATACATATTTAGGTATCAAATATTTCACTAAAATAACTTGTCTTCATATAGCACCTTTAATACAGTGTAATGTCCCAAGGCACTTCACAAGAGCATTATCAAATAAAATTTAACATCAAGATACAAGAAGATATTAGGACAGGTGACCAGAAGCTTGGTCAAAGAGGCAGGTTGTAAGAAACATCTTCAATGAGAGGTAGAGAGGTGAAGGGGCTCAGGGCGATAATTACAGAGCTTAGAGCCCTGGCAACTGAAGGTGCAGCTGCTAATGATGGAGTAATTAGAACCAGGGATGCAAAGGAGGTCGGGGTTGGAGGAATAAAAGGTTAGACACCACAAAGACTGCTTTTTTCAGCATGTATGAATGCAATCTCAAAGGTCAGTTTATGATATTTTTGCATATGCAGGAGCTTTATTCAGATTTGCAGACACAGTGACACTCTTGACATCAACTGGGCTTTATGCACACTGTAATTCAACTACTAATTTGCAATTTTGAGAATAATGGTCAACTGACATCCAGCTCCGTCCCTTCTGAATTCTGATCTAAAACATACATTGGAAACTTCCCCTAATATCAATAGTTACAGCTTAAGACCTGAATTGTGTGGATTGATAATTTGCAGAACTCATATGTAAGTTTACATTATAAAGGTCAACAGAAGACTGCTTCACCTAAACATTATGTCACTTGTTGAGCTGTGCAAGGACTATAAACCAAAAACACCATAACTGAGAATTTTAAATTGGGGGTGTTGGGTAACCAGGAACAAATGCACATCAGAAAGGATGGATCAGTGCAAAAGTGCAGAGTTGCATATAGGCAACAGAATTTTGATTGAGCTGAAGGGGGAAAGCTGACAAAAGAGTATTGGAAGTCAAGTCTGAAGATGACAAAGGTAATAATAAGGCTGTGAGCAGCAGAAGGGCTGAAGTAAAGGCACAAGTGGGTGATGTTAGGGGGAAGAGGATATGGGTCAAATAATAGGTTTGGGAGAAAAATGGGATGTAGAGTTGCAAAAAGCCTGGTTCACACTAAGATAGTAACCAGCAATGGGGAAAAATATTGCCAAGCAGTTTGACAACATGGACAATCAATGGGCCGAGAAGAGATGGGGCGGTAGAGCTGGATGTCATCAGTACATAAATGAAATTGATCCCATGTTATGGATGTTATCACCAAGGGTAGATGAGGAGGGGGCAGGGGTACAAGGTCAGATCCTGGGGAACCCAGAGTAACAGTACAGGGCAGGAAGAAAATAGGAATATAGGAGCAGAAGTAGGCCATTCAGCCCATTGAGACTGTTCCACCATTCAATATGATCATGGCTGATTATCCACTTCAATGCCTTTTTCCCCACACAACCCCATATCCCTTTATGTTACTGGCATTTAGAAATCTGTCAGTCTCTGCTTTAAATATACTCAATGGCTGAGCTTCCACAGCCCTCTGTGGTAGAGAATTCCAATGATTCACAGCCCTTTGAGTAAAAAAATTTCTCCTCATCTCGGTCCTAAGTGGCTTCCCCCTTATTTTGAAATTGTCCCCCCGGTTCTAGACTCCCCAACGAGGGGAAACATCTTACCTACATCTACCCTGTCTATCTCTAAGTATTTCATAGGTTTCAATGAGATCATCTCTCAATCTTCAAAGCTCTAGAGAATATCGGCACCATTTCCCCGATCGCTCTTCATAGGGCAGTCCCGCCATCCCCGGAACAAGTCTAGTGAACCTTCGTTGCAATCCTTCTACGGCAATAATATCCTTCCCAAACTAAGGGGACCAAAACTGCATACAGTACTCCAGGTCCGGTCTAGCCAAGGCTCTATATAATTGAAGCAAGACATCACTACTTCTGTGCTCAAATCCTCTTGTGATAAAGAGCAACATACCATTAGCCTTCCTAATTGTTTGCTGCACCTGCATGTTAGCTTTCAGTGACTAATTGACGAGGGCACCCAGGTCCATTTGTACATCTACACTTTCTAATCTCTTACCACTTAAGAAATACTCTGCACATCTGTTGCTCCAATCAAAGTGGATAACTTCACATCTTTCCACATTATATTCCAAGTGCCATGTTCTTGCCCATTCACTAAGTCTATACAAATCCTCTTGAAATCGCTTTGCATCTTCCTCACAACATTCCCAGCTAGCTTTGTGTCATCCACAAACATGGAAATATTACATTTGGTTCCCACATCCAAATCATTGACATATATTGTGAACAGCTTGGCCTGAGTACTGATCCTTGTGGTACCGCACTATTCACAGCCTGCCAACATGAGAATGACCCGTTTATTCCTACTCTCTGTTTTCTGCCTGTTAGCCAATCCTTAATCCATGCCAGTACATTACCTCCTATCCATTGTGCTTTTACTTTGCTAACCAGCTTCCTGTGGGGGACTTTATCAACAGCCTTCTGAAAATCCAAGTATACTACGTCCACCAACTCCACTTTATCAATTGTTAGTAACAGCCTCAAAAAGCTCCAACATGTTCGCCAAACATGATTTTCCATTCATAAATCCATGTTGACTATGCCGAATAAGTTCATTATTATTCAAGTGCAATTTATCACATCTTTTATAATAGATTCTATCATTTTCCCCACGATTAATGTAAGGCTAACAGATCTGCAGTTGCCTGTTTTCTCTTTCCCTCTCTTAAATAGTGGGGTGGCATTTGCTACCTTCCAATTAGCAGGAACAATTCCAGAATCTAAAGAATATTGAAGATGATCACCAATGCATCCATTATCTCCATAGCAACCTCTTTCAACACTCTGGAATGTAAGATCATCAGGTCCTGGGGACTTATCAACCTTCAGTCGCAATAATTGTTCCAATGCAACCTTCTTACCAGTACTAATCTCCTTCAATTCCTCATTCCCCTTAGTCCCTTGGATCGCTAATTCTGGGTGATTTCTTGTATCTTCCTCAGTGAAGACAGACACAAAGTAATCATTTAGCTCAGGCTTGTCCAACGTATGGTCCGTGGGCCACGGGCCCTGGAGCTAGTTTTCAAAATTCCGGTCAAATTGGTGAGTTTCAATGGAAGATTCTGCATGGAGCTGGTTTCTCTCCCGTGTTTGCTACTGATAGCCTCTTACTGCCATTAGTGAGCCTGAGAAACTGAGTGCGTGGGAATGAGAGGCTGAGTGTGTGAGAGACTGAGTGTGTGAGAGACTGAGTGTGTGAGAGACTGAGTGTGTGAGAGACTGAGTGTGTGAGAGACTGAGTGTGTGAGAGACTGAGTGTGTGAGAGACTGAGTGTGTGAGAGACTGAGTGTGTGAGAGACTGAGTGTGTGAGAGACTGAGTGTGTGAAAGAGAGATTTTGGAGTTGATAGAACAATGTAAGAACTTTAGAGAGGAAAGGGAAATTGGAGATGGTTTGATAGTATGCATGGAAAAGGGGATTGAGGGTGCATATTTCGAATAGGGTGAGATGACAGCAGTTTTGAAAGGAAAGGGACAGCATCCAAGGAAAAGGAATTATTTATAATATCAGCTAGCATTGGGGGACAGGAAAGGGAGTTGGATGGTCAGCACTTGAGTTGGATTGTGTCAAGAGACCAGGAGATAGTTCTCAATGATAATCAAGAAATATCACAAAATGTTTGGATGTTAGAAGTTACCTTGTCGATAATCTGGATCAGAAGAAATGAGAGGTGGGTTTTCACTTGCTGTGCTGTACATATCACTATGGCGAACTGAATATAATCCTGTAGGTTCTGGTTAAACATATCAAAGAAATATCAACATACTCTGGAAGCAAGATCTGGATATTGATTTATAGAATTAACATTAATTAAGGGCATTAGTATTTTTTAAAAGAATACTTCTAGCTCTTCAACGTAGTGACACTATGCTGATCAAAAAGGGATAAAACTATGCCAGTTGGCAGAGTTAATGATATTCTCATTTCTGGACCATGGACAGAAAATTGAACATTCTCACATACTATTCATTAACAATGCTGGCTGGCTCTTTTCCAGGGGATAGCAATATTTACCACTTTGTTGACCCTTATTTTATTATGTTAATCTGCCTGTATGAGCAATTTTTACAGATATCTGGGTCTGAACAAGGTTATATTCTTTCACTGAAAAACTATAATCAAATAATATGGTTGGAAACCACTGAGATTCCATCTTCATTAAAAGGTACATTTGTTGCAGAGTCAAACAACAGCTCGGGAGAAATTAAATGCCGTACAACAGACTGAGCCATTTGCAGAAATTCAGTGCCCGCTGTAGTGTCTAAATAGGTAAGAGGTCAGTAAAGGTTGCACCTGTGAATGCCACCAAAAATAATAAAATGGCAGGAAGCTGATCTCCTGAAATGCATCGGGTGCTTTCTCTGGGCAAAGAAGCCGAGGCCTGCAAAGCAACTCAGACAGTACACCATAATGTGAGGCCAACTGCAAGGGTGCTGGAAAAATATGGTCACCTAATGCAGCCACACTAGGGCTGTCTGAAGTGGACAAGAAAAGAGTTTCTTATTTGAAAGAAATCTGTGCGACCACCTCATCATAAAATCCCCCTGTACTGAATGAACAATTAGCACTCCTTCATTGGCTAAAACCATCTACAAATCTTTTCTTGGTGCTCCTAGTACATCCTGAGTTCCATGCCTAGATTGTCAGAAAATCATACGCTTAGGATATGTATTATTTTCCCTTTCACAACATGGTGGGTGACTTACTGCTGACTAGAAATGCATATGTTTTCGTAAAAGAGATTTTAGCAAGCCAATTAACATCCTGAAAATAGACTCTGTACAGTTGCATTTCTTGGCCAAGAACTTCTGGAGTCAGTAAGCAAGTTAAATCCAAAATACAATACAGGAGCAGCAGTTTGTCATCTTCGAGTCTGTTCTGTCATTCAGTTAGATCACAACTGATCTGTATCACAGACCCATTTACCCACCTTGGTTCCAAAACCCTTGACACCTTTACCTAACAGAAATCTATCAATCCCCATTTTGTAATTTTCTACTCATCTAGCCTCAACAGCTTTCTGAGGGAGGAGAGGGGGGTGTTCCAGGCTCCCACTACCTTCCCTATCAAATGCTTTAACAATTTTCAATACCTCAATTAGATCATCACTTAATCTTCTTTACTCAAGGAAATACAAGCCTAGGGTATGAAACCTGCCTTCATAATTTAGCCCATTAGGTCCTCATATCATTCTGATGATTGATACTGCACCCCCACCTCCCCATGTTTATAAGTTTCCTTTAAATTTTGTCTTTTGTTTTTGCAGTTTCCCTTTAAGGGGGGCTGCCTTTTAATGTGTCCCTTGATTTGTTAATTTAGTTTATTTGTTTTGTAACCAAAAGAGCTACCCCCCTCCCTCCCACGACCAACCCCCCCACCTCCCCCTCTGCCCCCGCCCAACCAAAAGCCAATGTTTCCTTTTGGATGTTCGGTGCCTAGAACAGAATAACATATTCCAGTTGCTTTCTAAGTAGAGCTTTATACAACTCCAGTATAACTTATAACTTCTGTCCCTTTCTATTACAGCCCTCCTGAGGTAAAGACTAACATTTCATCAGCCTTTTCAATCACCATCTGTACTTGTCCGTTAGATTTTAGAAATTTCTGTACATGGGTCCCTAAATCTCTTTGCTCCACAGTTCCCAGTTTCTTACTATTTAAAAAATACTCTGATCTATCTTTTTTAGGTCCAAAGTGGATCACCTCACATTTTCAAATAAAAAATCACAGTTAGTTAGAAGTGGGGCATAAAAGCAGAGAGGTTTAGAAAGATAAAAGTTGCTTAATAAGGTATTGGAAGCAGAACTTGGAAAGAAACAAAGGATGAGTAACATTTGGTAGGGTAAATTAGATATTATTAAATTCTTTGATTGGATGTGAACGTCGATGACAAGGTCAGCATTTGTTGCCCATTCCTAACTGCCTCTGAACTGAGTGGTTTCCTTGACAATTTTAGCATGCAGTTAAGAGTTAACCGCATTGCTGTGGATCTATCGTCGTATATAGGCCAGGCTGGGTAAGGATGGCAGATTTCCTTCCCTAAAGGGCAATAGTGAAACATGGGTTTTTAATGACAATCACTGACAGTTTCATGGTTACTATAACTGAGACCAGTTTTATACTCCAGACTTTATTAATTGAGGGTGGTGGAATTTGAACCCAGATCCCCAGAGCATTAGCGTAGGTCTCTGGATTAATAGTCCAGTGATTTTACAATGCCACCATCTGCCCATATGTAGACAATTAAAAAGCAGTTTAGATGAGTTTTTTTTAAATTGGAATTTTGTAAGAAGTAAACAGACGCTCAGGAAAGGTGAGGTAAAGTCATGCTATATTATTTCTCCAGAGCACTGATTTTGGTGCAAATTTTAGACACACGCAAGGTAAATTTGGTCATTACTGTTTCAAACATTAGGTTATTTGCAAGTTTACTACTGCAGTAGCTGAAGGTATAGCCTCTCCTATTGTCTAGCAGGGATCACATGATGTTCTTGGAGGCTCCGACCAATGAACCGTAAGCGCGAGTAACCAGGGAGCGGGGCTTCCTGACAAGGACCCTGTTCAAGCATGTAGCATCTGAAAAGCTCTCTTTAATAAAGTTTACCTGCTTCTTGTTGAAACTTATCCGGTATGTCAAGCCAGTGGAGAGGGTGCAGAGGAGATTCACCAGGATGTTGCCTGGGATGAAACATTTAAGTTATGAAGAGAGGTTGATAGACTTGGGTTGTTTTCGTTGGAGCAGAGAAGACTGAGGGGCGACCTGATCGCAGTGTACAAGATAAGGGGCATGGACAGGGTGGATAGGGAGCAGCTGTTCACCTTAGTTAAAGGATCAGTCACGAGGGGACACAAGTTCAAGGTGAGGAGCAGGAGGTTTAGGGGGGGGATGTGAGGAAAAACATTTTTACCCAGAGGGTGGTGACAGTCTGGAATGCGCTGCCTGGGAGGGTGGTGGAGGTGGTTTGCCTCACATCCTTTAAAGAAGTACCTGGATGTGCACTTGGCACGTCATAACATTCAAGGCTATGGGCCAAGTGCTGGTAAATGGGATTAGGTAGGTAGGTCAGGTGTTTCTCACGTGTCAGTGCAGACTCGATGGGCCGAAGGGCCTCTTCTGCACTCTGTGATTCTGCGGTTACATTTGGTGATGAGTGTAAAATAGCTCCAACACTGCACCTCGCCTTGTGAGTATACTGAATCTTAAGAAAACAGAAAAGACTACTCACCAGTCATGCCACTCTTTGGCAGAATCGTTCCTTACGATGCGACTATATGGAAGACTGGAGCCAGTATGGAAAAAGCCTTGGTTTTTATTTCATAGCAAATGAAATTATCACGGAGGAAAAGCAGAAAGCAATTCTTGAGTGCACGTGGTAGTAAGACATACAATCTCATCTGCCTGTCAGTCTGACAGCCCCGAACTCGCCTAATTCTAAGTCCTTTAATGAATTAGTGGACCTTGTGAAAATGCATTTCCAGCCGAAGCCATCCGTAATAATGCAGAGGTTTAAGTTTAATTCCAGAGTTAAGGCCCCAGAAGAGTCCACTGTAGCTTATGTAGCGAAGTTGAAACAACTGACAGAAAACACTGCGACTTCTGGGACACACTAAGTGATGTGCTGCGGGACTGATTAGTTTGTGGAGTTCACAACGATGCCATTCAGTGCCATTTGCTCCTAGAGGTCAACATCGATTTGAAGTGCGCCCTGGAAATAGCACTAGCCATGGAGAGTGCTGTGAGAGACTCACAAGCTTTGGAACACATACAATATGGCACCATTCTTCATGTGGGACGGGAACCTGTCAGGCATGGCGCGAAAACCAGAGATACGCCAGCAAAGCGAGAGGCAATGTCCACTGTTAGAAACACTTCTGCAGCGACTCTAAGGTTAATTTGTTATAGATGTGGGGGTGCCATTACTGCTGTAAGAAAGGTCACGTGCTAAGGCAATGCAGGGTGAAGTCAAAACAGCCCATAAAGCAGCATTACAACATGATTGAATTGAAAAACACAGCAGAACCTGAAGCTGCCTATACCGAAAAATACATCCACTGTAAAAACCAAATCTGTCACTATCACAATCCAAGTTAATGAGAAGCCACTAATAATGGAGGTAGATAAGGGAGCCTCAACCACAGTGGTGGGAGAGCACACAATTAAATACCTAAATGAAGGTATCCAGCCACTGAATCTGGAGCGGACAACCGCTAAATTGAGGAACTTCACATGCTGCGAGGATCCCTCAGGTCAGAATTGGTTCCTCTGGAAAATCATGAAGAGGAACAAAATGAATTTAGTGCCACTCTGAAAAACTGAAGAAACAGTTGGCAGAGAAGACTCAACAATGTTCAATATTCCAAGAGATACTACTCAACAGATACAAGAAGGAGACAGAAGAGCTGAAGAATCAGCTGAATGAAACAAAAGAGGCATTAGAAGGGAAAGTCGTAGAACTTTCCAAGATGCGAGTGGATAATGAAACCATGGGTAGCTCAACTACTGAACTGAATCAAGTTAAGATTTCATCAGAGAGAAATTTGGCCAACTGTGAAATCAAAATGAAGGACAAGGCAAAGCTCTGTGGCAAACAGCAAATGAAAAGACAGAAATCAGAAAGGCCTATTGTACATGTCTCGAGAACCCTCTCCGCAGCTGAGAAGGGTTGTTCCCAACTAGAGAAGAAAGGTTTTTAGTAGTATTCGGAGTGAAGAAATTTCACCAGCGTCTGCATGATTGACATTTCACCATTGTGTCGGACCATAAACCATTAATGGGTTTATTCAGTGAGGATAAGGCCATCCCGCTAATAGCATCAGTGAGAATACAACCTTGGGCTTTGATATTATCTGGGTATGAGTATACCTTTATGCACTGTCCTGGCTTGCATATTGCAAATGCGGACGCACTCAGTTGTCTCCCGTTACCAGATAGCATTGTATATGCGCCAGTGCCACAAGAAGTTGTGCTTGTACTGAATTTCTTGGATTCTTTGCCTGTGTGTGTGAAGCAAGTTAGAAACTGGACGAACAGGCTTCCAATTTTGTCTAAAGTTAGAGACCTTGTATTGCAAGGCTGGTCTAATTCACCAGTGTCTGAAGAAATGAGACCACTCCATGCCCAAAACACAGAGTTAAGTTGTCAAGGTGGAATCATGTTGTGGGGGACAAGAGTTGTCATCCCTTCGCAAGGAAGGGAACCACTCTTGACAGAGCTTCACAGTGCACATCCAGGCATATCAAAGACGAAGTTGCTTGCACGAAGCTACATCTGGTGGCCAGGTACTGGCAGTGACATTGAAAGCATAGTCAAGCACTGTCTCCATTGTCAGGAACAACAGAAGTTGCCTGTTTCAGCTCCACCGAATTCATGGGAGTGGCCTGGTCAACCCTGGGTTAGACTATACATTGATTACGTAGGACCAGTTTTAGGTATGTTGTTTCTATTGATCATAGGTGCGCATTCTAAACGGATGGGTGTGTATGAAGTCAGATCACCCACATCAAGCGCAACTTTCAAGAAGCTGCATCATTGTTTCAGTATATATTGCCTACTGGAAATCATCATTTCTGACAACAGTACAGTATTTGCCACTGCAGAGCTTCAGAAATTCATGAATTTAAATGGAATCACACATAGTAAAACAGCCCAAACTATCCCTCATCAAATCGGTTGGCTGAGAGCACTGCGCAAGCTTTCAAATCTGGAATGAAGAGGTTATCAGAAGGTATTCCAGAAACTCGACTTTCCCATTTTCTTCACAGTTATCATACAACTTCTCATTCAACTATGGGTTCAACACCATCTCAAATATTGATGAAGCACCGCCTACGTACAAGGTTGTTTGGTGTTTCCAAACTTAGAGGGGAAGTTAGAGAGGAATCAAAGTAATCAAAAATTAAATCTCAATATTCATAACAAAGCTCGCAGATTCATTGTAGGACACAGTATTTGTGCAGAATTTTGGAAGTGAAACTTATTGGGTTCCTGGGACCATTGTCTCAGAAACTGGTCCCTTATCCTTCCAGGTGGAAGTGGTAGACCAAATTGTTCAAAAGCACATGGACCATCTTTGGGATAGATAGACATTACATACAAACATACAAATTAGGAGCAGGAGTAGGCTACTCGGTTCCTCGAGCCTGCTCTGCCATTCATTAAGATCATGTTTGATGTGAATGTAACCTCAACCCCAAATTCCTGCCTATCCCCGATAACCTTTGCCCACCTTGTTAATCAAGAATCTATCCAGCTCTGCCTTAAAAATATTCAAAGACTCTGCTTCCACTGCCTTTTCAGGAAGAGGGTTCCAAAGATTCAGAACCCTCAGAGAAAAAATGTCTCATCTGTCTTAAATGAGCAACCCTTAATTTTAAACAGTGATCCCTAGTTCCAGATTCTCCCTCAAGAGGAAACATCCTCTCCACATCCACCCTGTCAAGATCCCTCAGGATCTTATCTGTTTTAATTAAGTCGCCTCTTTGTCTTCTAAACTCCAGCAGATACACGCCTAGTCTGTCCAACCTTTCCTCATAAGACAACCCTCCCATTTCTTGTATTAGCCTAGTAAACCTTCTCTGCTTCTAACATATTTACATCTTTCTTTAAATAAGGAGACAAGTACACAACATTCCAGATACTCTGTGCAACTGAAGCATAACCTCCTTACTTTTGTTATCAATTCCCCTCACAATAAATGATAACATTCTATTAGCTTTTCTAATTACCTGCTGTACCTGCATACTAACCTTTTGTGAATCTTGCACTAGGACATCCAGATCCCTCTGAATCTCAGAGCTCCTCAGTCTCTCACCATTTAGATAATAAGCTTCTGTTATTCTTTCTGCCAAAATGAATGATTTCACATTTGCCCACATTTGCCAGATCTTTGCCCACTCACATAACCTATCTATGTCATTTTGCAGCCTCCTTACGTCCTCTTCACAATTTACTGTCCTACCTACCTTTGTGTGGTCAGCAAATTTAACAACCATTCCTTCGGTCCCTTCATCCAAGTCATTTATATAAATTGTAAGTTAAGTGCACTGCACTGATTCCTGTGGCACACCACTTATCGTATCCTGCCAACCAGAAAAAGACCCATTTATGCTAACTCTCTGCTCCCTGTTTGCTAGCCAATCTTCTATCCACGCCAACCCACACCATGATCTTTTATTTTCTGCAATAACCTTTGATGTGGCACTTTATCAAATGCCTTCTGGGGATCTATGTACAGTACATCCACCCTTTATCCAAGCACACACAACTCTTTCAAAGAACTCCAATAAATTGGTTAAACACAATTTCCCTTTTAAAAAACCATGTTGGCTCTGCCTGTTTGCCTTGAATTTTTTGAAGTGCCCTGCTATAACGTTTTTAATAATAGCTTCTAACATATTCCCTATGACAGATGTTAGGCTGACTGACCTATGCATCAACTAGCTCAGGAGCCACTTCTTTCAAGACCTTAGGGTGAGGTCCATCCAGACCTGGGGATTTGTCAGCCCGCAGCCCCAAGAATTTGCTCAATACCACTTCCCTTGTGATTGTAATTTTCCTCAAGTTCCTCTGTCCCTTCCCTTTCCTGATTTACAGCTATTTCTGGGATGTTACTCGAGTCCTCTATAATAAAGACCGAAGCAAAATACCTGTTTAATTTGTCTGCCATCCCTCCCTACTTTCCATTATTAATTCCCCAGATGCACTCTCAAAAGGACCAATGCTCATTTTGTTAACTCTTTTCTTATTTAAATATCTATAGAAACTCTTACTATCCATCTTTATATCACTAGCTAGCTTTCTCTCATACTCTAATATTTCCCTTCTCATTAATCTTTTTTTATATAATTGTGCAAAGACAGGTGGCAAGTCAGAAGATTGGATAGAATATAAGGAACAGCAAAGAATGACTAAAAGACTAATAAGGAGGGAAAAATTAAGAGAATGAGAGAAAGCTAGCTGGTAACATAAAGATAGATAGTAAGGATTTTTATAAATATTTAGAAAAGAGAAGTTAACATTGCGAGTGTTGGTCCTATAGAAAATGAGTCAATGAGAACTGAATAAGCCAATGATGGAAAATAAGGAGATGGCAGATGAGCTGAACAGGTATTTTGCATAGAGGATACAAGTAACATCCCAGAAGCAGCTATAAACCAGGAATTGGAAGTGGGGAAGGAAGTCAGGAAAATTATAGTCACCAGAGAAGTGGTACTGAGTAAACTGTTGGAGCTGTGGGCTGACAAAAGCCCGGATCCTGATGGATTTCATCCTAGGGTCGTAAAAGAAGTGGCTAGTGAGATAGTTGATGCATTGGTTTTAATTTCCCAAAGCTCCCTAGATTCAGGGAATGTTCCATTAAATTGGAAGTTATTAAATATAGCTCCATTATTCAAAAAAGGAGGGAAACAAAAAGCGGGAAACTGCAGGCCAGTTAGCTTAGCACCTTGTCATAGGGAAAGTGTTAGAAGCTATTATTAAAGAAGTCATAGCAGGGCACTTGGATAAGCTCGAGGTTCATCAGGCAGAGTTAACATGGTTTCTGAAAGGGAAATCATGTTTAATCAACTTATCGGAGTTCTTTGAGGAAGTAACATGTGCTGTGGATAAAGGGGAACTGGTGGATGTACTGTACTTAGATCTCCAAAAGGCATTTGGTAAAGTGCCACATCAAAGGTTATTGCGGAAAATAAAAGCTCATGGTATAGGGGGTGACATATTGGCATGGCTAGACGATTGGCTAGCTAACAGGAAGCAGAGAGTAGGCATAAATGCGTCTTTTTCAGGTTGACAAGATGTAACAAGTGGTGTGCTGGGACCTCAACTGTTTACAATTTATATAAATGACTTGGATGAAGGGATTGAAGGGGTGGTTGCCAAATTTGCTGATGACACAAAGATAGGTAGGAAAGTAAGTTGTGAAGAGGACATAAGAAGGCTACAAAAAGACAGAGAGAAGTTAAGTGAGTGGACAAAGGTCTAGCAAATGGAGTACAATATGGGAAAACGTGACATTGTCCATTTTGGCAGGAAAAATGTAGAGGAGACCACATTGGGAGCAGGGAACGCAGTAGACCAAATTGAAGGAGGTGTAAGTGAAGTGCTGCTTCACCTGAAAGGAGTGCTTGGGCCCTTGGGCAGTGAGGAGGGAGGAGGTAAAGGGGCAGGCGTTGCACCTTTTGCAGGTGCATAATTATTTCTATATGCGATATAAGCTCATCTGTTTTGTTTTGATTGCTACGTGCATTTAAATTCAGAGCCATTAGTTTTGTCTCGCCTTATCTGCTGATTTACTCTTAGAATTGTACTCTCTGTCCCTTCCTGTCACAGTTTGTTTATAATTTCCCATATTAATACCTTTCTGTTGCCTTGTCTCTACTCTTTGGTTTATCACATCTTCCCAAATTTAATCCCTTGCCCCCAACATTCAGTTAAACCCTCTCTACTTTCCTAGTTATGCGGCTCATGAGGACACTGGTGCCAGTGTCCCACAAACCAGAACCCACTTCTCCCACACCAGTCTTTGAGCTACGCATTTATTTCTCTAATCTTATTTGTCCTATGCATGTGGCGCAGGAAATAATCCAGAAATTATTATCTTTGAGATTCTGCTTCCTAATTTGGTGCCTTGCTCCTCAAACTGACTATGCAGGGCCTCCTTCCTCATCCCACCTACATGGACCACGACCACTGGATCCTCCCCCGCCCACTGCAAGTTCCTCTCCAGGCCTGAGCAAATGTCCCGAGCCCTGGCACCCAGACAGGCAACAATGCCATCTGGAGTCCCGCTCTTTGCTACAGATAACATTGTAAATCCCCCTTATATACAGTCCCCGACTACCACTGCATTCCTTTTTGCTCCCCCCAGTTAAATTACTTCCTGTACCACAGTGCCATGCTCAGTTTGCTCATCCACCCTGCAACCTCCACTATCATCCAAACAAGCTGAGAGAACCTCAAACCTGTTCGACAATTGCAGAAGCTCACACTCCTGCCCCTGGGTCCCCTTAGCTGCCTCACTCACAGTCACACCCTCCTGTCCCTGGCCACTGACCAAATCAGAAGACCCTACCCTAAGTGGTGTGACTGCCTCTTTGTAGAAAGCAGCCAGGTAACTTTCCCTCTCTCTGATGTGTCACAGAGTCTGCAGCTCAGCCTCCAGCTCAATGACTCTGAGCCGAAGTTTCTCAAGCCGCAAACACTTGCTGCAAACGTGTTTTTCCTGGATCACAATGTTATCCAGGAGCCCCCACATGCTGCAGCCTTGACAACACCTGTCCTGCCATCCTTAATGTGTTTTAAATAATTACTTAATTATATTAATCACTTATTTATTGTTGCTTTCTTATATATTTGATTAACTTTACCATCAAATTGTGTCCTATTTTAAACCTTAGGGATAGAATAGAACTTACCAAATACTAATTCCTTTTCTTGTAATAGAGCAAGAACCGATTTCTATGGGGTGAGAAAGATAGAAAGGGGAAACGAACAACTACTTCCCCCCCCCACCCCCAACTAAACTCAGTTAGTCGGCTGCACTCCATTTGCTAAGGCTTCACTAAAGAACCCTGAATTCATAGCAAACTGAACTGGGGCTACAGTAACCACATTCAACCAGGTAGCTAATTAACTACTCAGCTCCTACAACCAAGAGTGAGCTTACCCTGTCTGAACTGCAAGAAAAAAAGAACTTAGCCTGCTTGCACAGTACTTTCCAGTTACTGCTAATTACAGACTAGATTAACAAAATTAACACTTAAAATTCCCCTCTCACCAAACTCCAAGTCTTCACTCAGTTTCTCAGCTTGCCAACCAACCATTCCACCTGTGATTAGCGTTGAACCATTCATCCCTGAGGTGACAGATCAACCCAGAATAGACATGTCTGATGTCTCTGTAGAGTTGACAAATCATGAACAGCCACTTTCTAATGATGTATCTGGTGCTGCAGATCCTAATCATGTCGATCCTGTGGAAGAACCTCAAGTGGTAAAGTTACACCACTCTAACCAAATGAGGAAAGCACCTCAGATACTTAATCTTTAATCACCTGAGTTGTAAATATATATGTTGTTGGATGTTCAAATGTTCTCTGTAAGTAAAAACTGTGAAAAGCTAAAGGAGGAGGAAATGTAGTAACTGAAATATAGCCTCTTCTACTGCCTATCAGGGTGACATGATGTTCTTGAAGGCTCCCACCAATCAGCCTTAAGCACGGGCAATCCGCAGGCAGAGCTTCCTGTCGAGGATCCTGTACAAGCATGTAGCATCTGAGCAGCTCTCTGTAGTACAATTTAATCTGTTTCTTGTTGAAACCTATCCAGTATGTCACCATGCTTTTCAAAACTTCAAAATAAGTCAGAGTAGAGATTATACTGTAGTACACTGATGCAGGAATTCTTAACGCATTCATGTAAAATTCTTCAGATATTTAACAGAGGCATGAACATTTCTTTAGGAATAAATGCTGATATAATCTACCTCAAAGATTTGAACATGGAATCATTTTCACACACTTCCAGAGCATTCTTTCAAGGCTTAAACATTTTAAGCATGTTCAAAAGCACTGTAAACAGCTCAGTATGAACGGAAGTGTTATTCAGTTGATTACATGCTTATACTTATAAACCATTACAAGTGATTGACTGAAAGCAGTTTCAGGCAGTTAAAAAATCTCCAAATTGAAGAAGAATCCATTTAAACACATGGGCAACAAGAGCAGGGAAGAAATATGATTAACATGCTTTCCTTATCTCCCATATTTTATCATGATTGCATTAAATATATAACGCTACTAGCATAAAGTTAACACAGGATTAATTGCATTCTCTCAATTGCCTTGCATGATAAAACTGCTTAGCTGACACCAATACCATAAGAGTAAGGGGTACTTAAATTCTTAAAACAGAGGCAGGCCAAATAAATGATAAAGTTCGAGATCAGTGGAAGAAAACAATAGAGCTATACACAGTTAAAATTGTGATTTACTGAATTGGCAGCAATACCATCAAACCAAAGGTTACGCAGATAATGGTCTGACTGGGCCAGCCTTTACATTCAAGATTTAGACAAAAAGATTCCCTCCATCATAAAATGGACAAGTTCAGTGCTTGCACTATAAAAGCACAAATCAAAACAAGAGGAATAGGCCCTAGAAACATCTGGAGGCTTTGTAAGTAATGCTAAATCAAGTAAGCATACAGAATAGTTACATTGTTTCAGTAGGTTATCCTCTTGAAATATACTTTTCATCAGGACATTCTCTTCCCGTGTGGACTGAATGCAGGGAACTTTCAATTTGGATTGGACAACACGTTCCAGTGATTCTTAAGACATTATATTTCACTAAATTAGTGTACTTTATCTGCTTTTAAGTACACAAATCCTGCTTTTTTGTTTGAAAAAAAGCATCCAACCAGCCAGGTTAATCACAGTAATTTTTCACTTTGTGTCCGGTTGGCAATGTGTTTTTCAAGGTTTTATTTGTTCCTATAAATGTGTGACTTGAAATTTAATACTCAGCAATATCCATATCTAAATATGGAACCCGGCTGGCAGAATCAGCTTTGCGATTGGGAAAGAAAAAAACTCACAACCATGCCCAATACCAGCATGTGCAACTTTCAGCATTGGCAGCAATCAAGAGTGTGCACCTTGGCTTTTACCATCTTCAAATCAGGAATAGTAAGGCCAATTGTAGCATGCCGAGAACTGTTTTGAAATCTTAAAACAAACTCTTAATTATATTAATAGTGTTAAAATTTGAAACATAATTTTACTTGTAAGTTCACATGTATTTCTCTTTAAAACTGGGTGTGTCCAAAGTATTATTTTCAAATAGAGATTGTGTTTATAGCAAAGGGATTTAATTGAGCTGTGTCAAGACATAAATAGAAAGTATTAGAAATTGCCTCCTTGATCAGTAGAAAAGACACAGCTACTGAACACATCGGAATTAGCGACAACCATCAAAATCAGTTACATGTTAAAGTGAATGTTGAAGTATGCTTCTCCTTGCGTAATATTTATTGATTCTGCACCTCAGTATTAACCTCCCTCACAATACCACCCACTGTGCACCACCAGTAACTGTATCCTGCTCTCTTCCTTCTACCCAGAAGATCTGTACCCTGCAAAGAGGCTCTACTATCTTTTCTCTATTTGATTTTCACCGCAAAGATAACATGCAAGTTCATTCTTGATAATCAATTTCAGTATTTTACACTTAATGGAAACAAGGCTAATGGAGTTTGGAGTTGCAGATGTCTGTTTTATCACTTTTTTTTTGATAAACGTACTTTTAAAAGGTATTTGGTAATGTGCCACATAATAGGCATTAGCAATAATTGAAGCCCATGTAAATAAAGGAGCAGTGGCATTATGGATACAAAATTGGCCAAGGGACAGAAAGCAAAATATAGTGATCAACTATTGTTTTCAGACCGGAGAGGTGTGCAGTTGGACCACAGCTATATGTAAATGACTGAAAATTTAGATTAGGAGGCATAATTTTCAAGTTTGTAGATGACACAATATTTGGAGACATGATGAACAGTGAGGATGATAGCAGAAAACTTCAGGAAGACATACACTGGTGGAATAAGCAGACACATGGCAGATGAACTTTAAGGTAAAGCAATGTATTTAGAAAGAATAAGGATGCAATATAAATTAAATGGTGGTCAGGAAAAGAGATTTGGAATTCACATACACAAATCTCTGAAGGTGTTCAGACAAATTGATATGGCTTTAAAATCGTAAATGGGATCTTTCAATTCTTTTTAATAAATCGCAGCGTAGGCAAGGCAGGGAAGTCATGTGCAGCCTTTGTAAACCACTGGGTAGACCTTAGCTGGAGTGCCGAGTCCAATTCTGGGTGCCACACTTTAGGAAGGATGTCAAGGCACTGGAGGGAGGTGCAAAGGAGATTTACTAGAAGGTACTGGGGATGAGGCACTTCAGTTATGCAGAGACACTGGAGAAGCTGGGATTGTTTCCCTTCGAAGAGCAAAGATTATGGGGAGATTTAATAAAGGAGTTTAAAATTATAAAGGGTTACAACAGAGAAGATGGGGAGAACCAGTGGCCGATAACCAGAGGAAACAAATTTACAATAATTGGCAGAAGAACAAAATGGACGAGAAGGAGAACTTTGTTTCAAGGTGAGTTATGATGATCTGGCATGTATCACCTGAAAGGATGGTGGAAGCAGAATCAATATTAAATGAAAATGGATTTGGATAAACACTTGAAAAGAACAGATTTGAATATCCATGGGGAAAGACAAGGAGTGGGATTTTACATCTCCCACTGGAACATCTAGCATTACCTTAATTGACAACAAAAATAATGCAATAACAGGAGGTAGTAAATTCTAATACAGGAGTCTCAATTTTAGCAAAATAGTATTTTGTATGAAAGTAAATGGATACATCTGAAAAGTGAAATGGTTAAAAAAAAGGGGACACACAGCAAGGAGCTATTTAAAAATCTTGGCAATCTGTAAATGTCTCCAATCTGTAAAAGCACTTAAAGAGTCTTGGATCACCCACGGCAAGTCAAGCCTAATATGTTTTAAGTGCCCATAATTTATATTCAATTAAAACAATGCCTGACCATAAGGCTTTAAGTCACTTCTCTGGCACTGTGTAAACAAGTGATGGCCCAATACTACAACCAGCCTCAATATCTTTAGCCAACATTAATGTGGAGCCTGTGCATCAAACAGCCCTCCTTGTATAGTGCCAATGTGGTAGAATTTAAAGATCAGATGGTCTGCAGGTTTGGACTGGTGTTTGGATTAAGCTCATCATTTTTGCTATAGGTGTCAGTTTAAAGGCGTCATAATGTTAGCTGAGGCACCCAAATTAGCACTTGGAGACACCCACACCCCTTCAATCTAATCAGCTTTACAACAAAATGCTAAGATCAGAGAATAACAGCAATTATTTCATCAACCACATGACTCCAACTAAAGCATCAACTTTTCAACAAAAGCACCTGATATTGTAAACCACTGATTTCAGTCCACAATGAAAGGTGCGATGAAATCTATATTTTTTGGATTTTTTTGTCTCTGTGTGTTTTAGGTGTGGAGCCATAATAATTTTGCACCTGTGGGGGTGACCTCTATTTGACTGGAGATTGTGACATTTAAAATGCAGAATGTACCCAGCTTGGTTACATTAGGCCCTGCCTAGAAATAGGGCCGGAACCCTGTTGGGAGATTTAAAAAGGTCACAGATCAGTTCAAGGGGCAGAGGGAAAGCAGCCCATGGTGAGCAGTGATCGCTCAAATAAGTCCAGAGCTGGAGGCGGCAGCAAAAGGTTACTAGCTTCATGCTGCTGGGGAGATTGGAGCTACGGGAAGCCCAGGGCTGTTTTAAGCCCACTGAAGCTGCAGTGAACAGTAGCCCACAAGAAGCAGACGGAATAAAGAGTCAGCTCCATGCAGTTGAAGTGCTGCCATTAGCTGTGCTTTTGAGGGGGCCGGAGCTATTAGTAGCTCCATGTTGCTAAGAGTTGGGGCCCAGAAGCATTGTTGGCAGCAGCATGGCTGAGGAACTGGGACTGTGCGGTGTTTAGACACAGAAGTGCAGCCTGGCCAATGGGGGGGCAACACAGTCTCAATAGGTGGTCAGCTCAGCTGGAAAAGGTGACCCAAAAAGGCTGGACCTGGGGGCAGATTTGAGAGAAGTCTGGAATAGTGTGCCTTTTGAGTTAAGATTGTACTCATGGAACTTGGATAGAGTAGAAATGCTGTTGGCTGAGGGTCAGACTACCTTTTGAAGGAGTGGAGCTAAAATTCCTCCAGAGTCTTTAAAGAATTTTTGTGATTTGCTGATGTCTGAAGAAATTTGAGGGGTCTATCTTAGTTGCATGTGCCATTTAATGTGCAGTTTGTGGTGTGCTGGACTACAGTTTGCCTGTTAATTCATGCTTACCTCATGTTACTTCTGTATGTCAGAGTATAAGATAGATAGGATTAACCATTTACTCTGCTGACTCTAGTAAAGTTTCTTTTGTTTGTTTAAAACTGTTGAATCTTGTAAACTTATTTCCTTATTGAGTAACTGTGATTTCAAATTTTGTCTACATTAACAAAAAAAAGTTACTGCTTCCTAACCGGATCATGACAAAATCTGGGGGTTTCATCCGGAATCATACCAAATTTTGGGGTTCTGGGATTGTATCAAAGGATAATAAAAGCAGGCAAAAAGTACTTTGTCAAATAAGTTTATTTTGTCATACAGGACTTCAGCTAGCAGGTATTCACCTTATTTCTCATATGCTGAATATTTGTCATTGATGCAAAAATTGTCCCTAAACCTAGGATCATTAATTCTGGTGGGATACATTCCTGCAGGTTTGGCCAATGACATTCTGGCCACGTGACATCTGATCACATGACTTCAACAAATATTATTGCATTTACCTTATAACAGATAGGGTCACCTGTAGTTAAGAATCTTTGCTTATGGTTTTGCGCAACTAGTTCAAAGAATCAGAAGGCCATCCCTGAATAGGGAAAACTGGGGTGGTGAATCCAAAGGTGAGGGAGCAACCCGCAGAGCAGAAACAAGAGGTGGAAGAAACATTGATTCCACCAGTATCTAATGGTAACTCCCTGATATTGCATTGATAACTGATAATGAAGTGATAACATTCAAATTCCACTATGACCAACAGTAATGCAATAACTCACTGACAGTCTGTGTGTAACTGGTAGTAAAAGGTATAAATGCCTTGTTAGCCTACTTGCAACCAGTGGTAATCCTTTCTGATATTCACTATGAAACCGTAGCCCAAACACACTGCGCTGCTCCCCAGTCAATGCTACTTTTGCAACTTGTATTTATATAGCACCCTTTAACTAAATAAAATGGCCCATTGCACTTCAAAGGAACAGCACAAAGCAAAATTTGGCACTTAGTCACTTAAAGAAATATTAGACCAGATGACCAAAAGCTTTGTCTAAGAGGCAGATTTTAAGGAACGTCTTAAAGGAAGAAAGGTGGAGAGGGTTCAGGAAGGAAATCCAGGCCTTAAGGCTTGGGCAGCTGAAGGCATGGCCACCAAAGGCAGAGTGATTGAGGTGCTCATGAGGCCAGAATTAGAGGAGTCCAGATATGTCAGATGGTTGTGAAGCTGCAGGAGATTACAGAGATAGGGAGGGGCAAGGTCATAGGGGGATTTGAAAGCAAGGTTGAGAATTTTAAAATCGTGGTGTTGCTTTACTGTGAGTCAATATAGGTCAGCAAGCACAAGGGTGGTGGGTGAACAGAACTTGGTGCAAATAAGGACACAAGCAGCAAATGATTGGATGACCTCAAGTTTACAGAGTGCATTGCAATAGTCAAGTACGGAGATACAAAGAGCTAGATTAAGATGAGCTGAGGTAGAGCAGTGTCACGGAGGTGGAAGCAGGCAGTTCTTAGAGCTGACATGGATATGGGCGAATTTGTACTGGTTCCCCATTAATCTTCAAACCCACATACATGAAACATGGAACAGGGTGTTGTGAAAATGTCTAATTTCATGATTCAATATGTTGTGGAAATGTAACTTTTAGTTTCAGGATAATTGAATTTTTAAATGCAAGATAAATGGACAAAAACCTAGGTTTGAGAAATTGGTAAACAAAGCCTAGGGTAATAGCAATTCAAAGAATGGTCCATGTTTACATAAAGGGAATCGAGCTGGAGGTGTGAAATCAAACAAACAATAGGTGGTAAAAGCAAAGAACTGCGGATGCTGGAAATCCAAAACAAAAACAAACACAGAAATACCTGGAAAAACTCAGCAGGTCTGGCAGGGTCATGAAGGGTCATGAGAACTCGAAACGTCAACTGTGCTCTTCTCCGATGCTGCCAGACCTGCTGAGTTTTTCCAAACAACAGGTGGTCCCTTTCTAAGTCTTGGTAGAGATGAGATGTCTACAGTTGTCTTCATATGGGGTTCAAATTAATATATGAGTCCCAGGTCAAAGAAAGGCTGAAGGCAAAGGGTAAACAAGGGAAGATACACCTTTCAGGTCAAAGGTCAAGTTTGGAAATTGCAGTTAATTAACTGAAATCTCTATCTATGACATCCCAGCTGTGCCACATTGCCATGGGGATAGATTACAGTCTTTTGTTTTGGGTTTATCCGTGTTTTTCTCTCAGAAAAGTTTAGTCAGCTTGGAAGACTGAGAAAACAGTGGTGTATTTGCTGGCAGCCAGAAGAAGCAGCATAGGGGCCACTAGAAACCAAGGATGTTCACGACCCAGAGTCACTAAGCAGAATTGCTGGTGGGGCTGATGCTCAGGAAGAAAAGTTCACGAGGAACTAAAATTGTCAGATCTGCCTGGTAAAGCTAGTGGAAGAGACTGGCGGTAGAATCCTCGCAGAGAGAGCGAACATTAGAAGTCATGTGGGAAATTTAGGAGAGTAAACAAAGCCTAGAGTAATCGCAATTCAAAGGATGGCCCATGTTTACATAACGGGATTAGAGTTGGAGTCGGAGGTGTGAAAACATCAAATAATAGGTGGTCCCTTTCAAAGTCTTAGTAGAGATGAGATGTCTACAGTTGTCAACATATAGGGTCCTCTCAAAGAGAGCGAGCTCTGGAAGTCTTAAGTGCCAAACTGGGAAACTGAGGAGTCAAAATGAATCCCTGAAACTTGTGGCACACCTTGGATTGGTCCAAGGAGTGGAAGGACCCTCAAGATCCTGGAAAGTTTAGGGAAGCTCTTCTGTGGAAGTAAAACAGAACAGGAAGTGGTCTGAGAGATTTTCAGGTTTAAAGAACAGGGGCTTATGAAGTATGGTATTAAATTAGCAGTTGCTTTGTTTATTTCTTGTACAGTAAAAGCTTTTGTTTAAAACATGAAACTTTATGGTGTAGTTCTTTCAGGTAATAACTGGGAGTTCAATTTTTTAAAAAAAAGTTAATGGTCTCCTTCGAGATCATAACAAGGACCGGAAATATTGAGATCCCAATCTGACGTCACCTTTAGGGGATTTAATTTCTCTGTAACCCTAGGTCTTTTTTATATTCCAGTGAATTCCATTCATGACATCTTTGTCAATACCCCCTTTGTCCTCATCTATCGCTGACCTTCTATCCAGCTCCACCTGCCCCACCCCCCTTTAACAGTATAAATTTCATCACATTTCCACTTCTCTTCAGCTCTGAAGGAGGGTCACACAGACTCGAAATGTTAACTTTGTTTTTCCCTCTCCACAGATGCTGTCAGACCTGCTGAGTTTTTCCAGCATTTTCCGTTTTTGTTTCAGATTTCCAGCATCCGCGGTATTTTGCTTTTATCTTTTTTAGATTTTTCCTTTTCAAATATTTATCCCACTACCTTGGAAAATTTAGTTGTAGTCTCTACCTCAATATCCACATGTGAAGTATCCCACGGTCTAATACTTCAGTTCTCAGTTCAAGAATTTTCTTCCTTCTTTCCCCTTTGTTTCTTCCAGTACTAATCTTCATTTTCCATGCTGTGGTCCCACATTCACCCATCAGTGGAAATAACTTTTCTTAAGTTACCCCTGTCCATGCCATTCCTTCTCTTGTCTCCCACTCTCAAGCCTTCCAATTTAAGAGCACTCACCCCTCAACAGATTAAGAGACAAGAACCCCTACACCTCCATTCCTAACTCTCCAGCCCTCTCCCCACTGCACTCCAAGCAGTTCCTGCTCTCTGCAGTTGTATTTGGGGGCCATCACCAACCCAGAGGGCAAGGGAGTGGGTGTAAGAGAGGTTATTAGGGCTGGAGCGAGAGGAAGATATAGACAGGGAAAGAACACTGGGGCTGGAGTGGGGGGGCAGTGATCATGCTAAGTGTTGTTGGTGGCATGAGGGAAGAATGCAATTGGCAGGTGGCGTGCCGAAGGGTTGCTCTGTTTCACTGCCAGATTTGCTGACCCCTGGAGAACCTGGAGAGGAGGTTTTTAAATTGGGCTCCCAATTGCATAGTGGGAATCCAATTTGAATTCGTTAATGAAGTGTCTCACTTCGCCATGGCGGGACATTCAGCCACTGCGATAACCACTGGCTAAGGGGACATGTTTCCTATATTTATGTTTCTAACCCCCTACCGTTGGTCCTCTCCTGCCTATCATTGGGGAAAGATTATTATCAAGGACTTAGTGCAAATTTGGGGCGATTCCGCCGTAAGTGCAGTGGTGGGTAAAAAAACGAATGTTTTGCCCGGCAACTGAAATGGTGGCTTTTCATGCCGTATCGTCCCAATCCCTCCTCATTTATCATGCATTCCCCGGAAAGATGCCGCTTCGATGGCGAGCAGGGTCTCATTCACCTGCCACACCATCACCTCACTGTTTCCTCACGGCGAGCACCATATATAAAGTACAGCTGGGTGCGTATCTCTCAGTGCCTCCAGCCCAGGACTGCTGCACAGAAGACATGGCCCTGAAAAGCAAGAAGACTGCATCCTCCCCCAAATCTGTGATGCATCCCTGGGATGCTTCCTGGACACTGTTGGAGCCCACCACGATGCCCTCTACCCCCACTCTGGCCGCAGGAGGCCCATCAGTGTCACTATTCCGGCTTCAGGGGCAGTGGCAGACAGAGATGGCCGGTGCCAACTCTGCACAGAAGAAGTTGGCCATCCAGTGCAGAAAGAGGATGAATGATCTCCTCTGTGACACTAGGGTAAGGCAACAATCTCATTACTCTAAACTTTCACAGTCACAAGCCCATCACATATTCATCTAACTCACTGCTAGCTCAAGGGACATCACCACTCACTCTCTCAGACACACCTTCAAATCTCCATTTGGCCTCATCTCCTCTGGAGACTGCCTCCTCAGCCCTCACCCTCTTGAGGCCACTTGAACAAATCAACATGTGCCCCCATACACACCCTGGGATACCCCCTTCCCCAGTAATGCCCTAGCCCTGCAGCTTCTTACTTTGCCCAAGGCCACTTCTCCCCGTTCCCCAAACAAGCCCTAGCCCTGCAGCTGTTGAAAAGCTTACTTCCCAGTATGGTTTGGATGATCCAGCATGAAGGTTCGATTCCGGTGAGCTGGGCTTATAATGATATGCCGATGTATTACAATGAAGTTCCCGACATGCGGCAGCGGGAAACACGGCCCACCATTGACGGGTGGAGCAGTCGGCTGAAAACGTGTTTCATGACGCCGTGAAACCGATCTTTCACAAATGAGCTCTGAAAACTATTTTGCTACTTTTGGAGATATCTTAGAACAACTTATTGGCAACAACCTATGAATGATGGAACTCACTCAGTTACTTTTTTATTTAAGGCTTTACAAGATGTTTTCAAAACTTGTGATAGATATATATATATATATATATATATATATAAAAAAAAAAATGCATGTATATATCCATCAGCCCACTATATCAATATCAAACACTTGCTTTCCACAATCACAATCTCTACATTTGTTACTCTCTTAAATCTTAGTATGATAATATGTAAAAGAATATTATATAATATATAGTGCTTACCATCCATGTCCATTGCTTCTCTCAGAACTTGCAATTTCTTTTGCCGTTCTTTAATCCTTTCATAAGCCCCTGAGAGGGCAGAAGAGATATAAAGTTCCGACGTCTGGTGAGATTTTTGAAGACCTATTGAAGCTGGAACTTGCCCAAAGTCTGTATACTTCGCCTCTCTGGTTTGGATGATGTTCTTAATCTGCCTGCCCTTCCCCTGTGGACAAAAGCTGCCTTGATGAGTATTATCCCCAGGTGATATCATTTTCCTACCATAAAAACCTAGATCAACTGTGGAGGTCCAGGGCTTCCTATGAACAGGATCTCCACTGGAATTTGACTTCCTATTCAAACAGTTAGGTCTAGATTGAGGCTTGTCATACAGATCTACTGTATCTTCATGTCCAGAGGCAGTGTGGTAAGAGTCCAAATCTGACGTCCTTTCAGTAATCGCCAAGAACCCCATAGACTTACTAAGCCCTCGATTCAGTGACGCCTGCTCAAAGAATTGTGCTTTGTATTTTTCCGTTGCCTTGGGAGCTGTACTTCGTTCTGCAAAAATAAATAAAACATGAAATTGTATTTACACATTATGAGAATATGGCCGAACAGATGTTTTCTTAGCAGAGATGAGCACCCATGAATGCTAGACATTGGTCATACCAATAGAAAATGTTTGAAATAAATAGTAACTATTTTTTTTAAATCTAAAATGTTAACTCATTTTGTGCTTCCAGATGCTGGCTGTGGATTTCCACTATATTTTATTTTTAATGAGTTCTCCTAAAGTCACTTTACATTATAATTTTCCTGACAAATATGATCAGGAAATGACATGTTTTCACTAACGTGCCTACTATTGCCAAATATAGAATTTTCTTCAAGAATTCGACAGTGTAGAACTTGTGGTAAGAATAATGGCGAGACTGTCATCACTCACCATTATCAAACAGTGAACTGAAAAGCAATTTCAGACATCTGTACACGCTCAGTTAAGCAAAGAAACCAGGAAGCTGCTGTCCGAATTGCCCTGCTTCTCCACAAGCTTTCTCCTGGTTATCCCAATGAGACATTAAGCCTTTGAGCACATGAAGGACGTGAAGTTGTGATGTTCATCCACTAGATATCCAATAATTATGCTAAATGAAGTTACTTAGGGCTTGTCCACTCAAGCTTAAGTGATTTTTTTTAAAAGGTGTGATAGTTCACAATTACTTCCAAACATCCTCTCTAGCACTGAAAATTTACTTTTAAAAGTGTTGTGTCTCATTTCTTCAAATTTTAATTAATGCTGGAATTTTTTTTTTTTTACTTTCCCTCTTTCACAAACCAGTCTTTCTTTTTTTTCTCTTTAATTTACTTGCTGTACATGATTTTACATTGAATTAAATATTCTAACTTACACTTCCTAGTTTAGACTTTGCCTGCCCCAGTAAGGATTCTTCAATCTGATCAGTTAGGGGAAAGACTGTTGTACACCATGTTCACAGGTCCCAGATCTCCTGCAAAAGGTACTGCACTGTTTCTTAAGCTGCCATGCTAAAGCTCATTAAAAGTCTCGGCAACTGTAAATGTAATGAATGGCAAGCTGTGCCATTCATTGCTGACTACAACATCCTGGCCAATATTGTAAAAGCAAAAAGAGATGTAAAATGTTCTTTACTTTTCTATATTGTTCCCATTCTGATGAATTTAAAAACAGCTACTTTCAAAATGGGCACTTAGCTGGACAAAGGTGTACACCTTAAATCCCGAACTAGACATTCCAAATTAGTGTCATCGGGTTAACTGTATTAAAACTTCAGTGCCTCTCAATATATTGGATTTTTGAAGTAAAAAGTTGTCCCCAAAACTGCCTCATTCTTCCTCATTCATAAATAGCCAAAACAATTCACTTTAACGATATTGCATTACAAAGAACCACTTTGTTGTCATTAAGCTCTAAGACAGCAACTAATGAGAAAAATTCATCGATTTTTGATATTACGTGTCCTAGGTAAACTTTCTTATAAGTGACATTTGTCCTTCTGTCTGAACCTTGGTGCTATAAACTGTTATTTACATCAATATTTAAAAGCCTTTAGGAGGAGAAGGGGAGCTCAAGGCCAGTGACTATTGACTGTAAGTAGAGTCTTCAATGCTGCAAGTTCCTATTGTTCTCCATGACTGCAGCATGTCAATTCTGCATTCTCATACTGCAAGGGACTGTATACAGGGTTCCACAGAAAACTTTGTAAATGCAGAATTTTTCGAACTATAAATCATAAAGAAGTACAATGGTGGTTTGGTAGATTGTATTTATTTGCAGACTCATATCCCCCTTAATTCAGCCTCCCCAGAAATATTCACTGAATGTCTAAGCTCTAGGTCTTTATATCAGATGCCTGTATATATGGTCACTTACTTAATAACTTTTAAAAATGAAGTGATGTACCATTTTAGCAGAATTGTTACATAGCTTAAGATCCAGGCTTGTACAACTTCAAAGCAGGATCATTGATGCCAGACTTAATCTGACAAATTTGCATTCTCATTCTAGAGGAATGTATAGGAAGATATGCAGCAAATTTATCATAGGTCCTTTGCCTAAATGAGTGATGATATGTACGTCAGAGATATGAGGAAATTCCATAATCTCCTCATGTCCAAAGCTAAGGAAAGGAATACCAAGAAATGGCTTTCACCTTCATTCAGCCTATTTCCAAAATCCAAAATAGTCCTTCATGCTTTCTTGCAGGGAAAGATCTACCATAAGCTCAGTTTTCAACTTGTTGAATTCAGTAGCATACTAAAATTTGACATGCAAGGTCTCAAGTTAATGCCAACCTTTGTAGCTATTGTCCTTCACTCACTTTGGAGCTGTAAGATGCATTTACCGGTATTTGTTTTCTGTACGTTGCTTTCCTTACATGATTACATTACTTTATTTTTGTTCCACAATAGCTTAAATGATTATGCAATTTACTTTAGAAGCAGAATAGTTAACATATGTCACCAACTTCATTAATGTGGGATATGTTTGAAAAACAGAGCCTGTGTATATGTATAAGTACAACTAAGCAGCAAACTTCTCAACAGACAGAGCAATATATCAAACTACAATTCCAAACTTCCTCTGTTGTTCATCTCAATAGGATAGCTAATTGTTCTGACCAGTACTAATCTTACATAACTGTTTAAACTTGTAGCCCCATTCAATATCTTATGGGAAATCTTCATTCCTTTTCTTCCTACACTCCCTGAATGACATCATTTCACTCAGATTTTCATTTTGTTTGTTTTCCAAGAGATTCCTCTACAGTGTAACGATTTTCCACAGCTGTGCTTATTTAAATATGTATGTTAAGATAAACTAATCAGTAAGAAATTGATATCACAAAAGGATAATGACAGAATCGATTACTATGCATTAGCAATACATAAATGCATCCTACAGATAATAGTATAATAAATAGAAGCAGCAAAACTTCACACATCAAAGCAGCGTTTCCAAAGATCATTCACAAAATGCCTTTCAAACAACTCCATTTGACTAGTTAAAATATTGTCAGGTGACTTTTCATTTGTGTTAAGTACATTGAAATGCACCAAAGAAACTCCCAAACAATAAGCAGTACAGTTATATCTTTTTAGGTTTCCACAGTATACATCCTAGTTTATGTTTGAACACAGGTTATAAATATAAAACAAAAATCATGCTATGTTGGTAAGCAGCTAATTTTCATTGAGATTCCCCCTTGTAAGCCGTGTCCCAACTTAATAACACTACATGGCATTGTTTGGAATGTTTGCATTTATTATTGTGCAGTTAAAATTAGCCCTTTGCTGGTTTGAGTTTTCAAATAGAATACAATAGAAAGCTGACTAACAACATTCTTAGACCTCAAATCAAACCCCAAAATAAAGCAGAATTGAAACATTAGACTAAGATATAGTTATTATGCGGAAAGAATTGTGTATTGCTAGCTAATTACTTCACATTTGCAAAACATTAGGTTGACATTTGATTAATAAATTTGATATGGCTCAACCAGATCATATTAAAGATGTGCAATTATTAATAATCATTCAAAATGCCCTTTATAAGCAATTAAAAAGAAAACAACAAACCAACTAGAATCCTGTGGAAGCACAAATGTCTTCTTCCATTAACTCTCCCCTTCACCCAAAGACAATGACATGGAAATTTGATTTTGCTTGAAAACAGACACCTTGGAAAATATGTGCTGACAACGCATTATAATGAAACAGGTGTGCAGCCAACACTGTTCGCATTACTTATTAGCAGTACGTTTTTTGGGGTATGAAAGCAGAATGGGAAATCGGATTTTACTGATGCCATTTTAAGTTGGTCTGGATCTCTTAACAGGGAAGTGCACTGATGCTGTAGGCAGCTGTTTGAAACTGCACGACATCATTGGAAGAGCATCAGATATGTTCTCCAGATTTTTAGACATTGTTTTGGAGGCTGTTATCCAGGTGGACCACAGGGGAAGGGAGGTTTTGTTCCCCTAGGGGGATGACAAGCTCTCCAAGGCAATATGTACACAGAGTGTAGATAAATGAGATTCAGACAGTCAATGCCAAGAGCTTAGATCCCAGGGGCTGGCTACAATGCTAACAGAAGTCTAACAACTTCACCAAGGTTGTCAAGTTGACATTCCTAACTCTCAGCTCAAACCTACGTCCCCACTACTTTTTACCCTCCTGTCCACTGTCTCCTCTACAAATTACTACACACACCTTACTCCACTTCCATCAGCATCTATTACACTCTGCACATCCTACCTCTGGCACTACTGGAACCCTCACTTCCCCACAACTCACGTTATATTGTTCTAACCTGGATAGTCACATATTCAAAACAGCTCATAAGACTACTACTAAAACATGCCCTTATTCCTTGCAGAAGAAGATAGCACACAACAGCAAAGAGCAGGCAGCATTCAGAGGATGTGGCCACTTACACATCCTATTTCCTCTGGATAAGCAGGCTCTGAAAATGACAAATGGGTACCTCATGATGACAGAGGCTCCTGGCATCATCTGAGCCTGAAAAAAGCCACATGTGATTAAAGTTTCCACTTTTATTTGATGTATTATTCATTTTTTAGCCTGGAGGCTCAAATCCTATACACTATACAGTTTTTTCAGCCCAGTTATCTGCATCTTGCCTTCACGCAAATGGCTCACCCTTGAAATCTCTTTCATTGCAGGTGCAGAAAATGCATGGGGCTCTGTGGCAGTTAAGGATGACAGCAAGCTTCTGGAAGCTGTGTCACTTAATATGACAATCAGAATAGAGACTAGGACTACATCTACAGGCTGTAGGTGAATCACCAGACACAAGTGTGTATTCCTAACCGTGGCTCATGCAAAGAGCTCATGCAGGAGATAGCTAAATGGAGGGAGAATTAAGATCCCAACCCTGCTACAGAGTACTCAACTGTTGACCTCGAAGACACAGACTACTGAAGATGGTGGATGAAAATACACAGATGCTCGGTGCATTCTGCTGCCCACTTGTGCACAGTGAAGTTGAGTTCCAACCTGTGTTAGAACTTTTCACAGTACATAAAGCCCATGCTGTCAACCATGGAGTGGTGGCACCCAGCATAATTGGGCCTTTGGCAATGGCTCTGACAATTTCCATGGCAGCTTATGATACTGCCATTTTGGGTCTCAGGATTAGCATCGGCAGGGGCTTCTAAATTGTCACATCATGCCAGTACTCTGCTCCCAAGCAGAGTAGTGGACTGCTGATGTTCAGCCCTTATTTGAGTGGCATTGGAGATATGCCTGATGTCTTCTTCCAGGAATGACTTCTCTTCACCATCCACTCTGCCAATGCCCATATCAGTGGCACACAGCCAACTGAGCTAGATTACCACAGGTAAACCAAGATGCTGCAGTGTGCAATCAAGTTGTCGAGGTTCAGAGTTGCATGAGGTCCCCAGCTGCAGCAACTGGGAATGCACTTCAATGGAACATTAGAATAGTTAAACCAGCACAAGTTCTGTCGAAGGGTCATGAAGACTCGAAACATCAACTCTTTTCTTCTCCGCCGATGCTGCCAGACCTGCTGAGTTTTTCCAGGTAATTCTGTTTTTGTAACCAGCACACAAGACTGGTTCTAGCAGTTTGCACAAAGGCAATTCTTGATTGTGGAAGTTGACAACCACCAACCATCAAATGATTCGCAATTTTTTTTAATGGATTTGCTGTTAGTCTTAATATTATGAGTAAAATGAGGGCAATACCCATGAGGTTGAAGTGCAGGAGGGAATTCAGATGGTGACCAGCTGCTCCCCCCATCATCCCAATCTTCTTTGGTGACCCCCTCCTCTTCCAGACCCAAAAGACAGACCTAACAAGCCATCCATGGGAGACAGAAAATACTTGCAGGCAGACCAGCAGTCCAACAGTTACAAAACGTTCTTCCCAGAAATCACAATTTAGTTGTGCAACAGAGAAAACTAAATAAAAACAAAAAGTGCAGAAGCTGAACAGCAATCTAACAGAACAAACTCACAACTAGGCTATAGGGAGTGGATGACAGCTTTAAGCTATTACCCCTGCAGAGTCCTTCTTAATTTTTAATATGATTTCTGGATGAGTCAATCACATGGTAAGCCAGATGTTGGGCAGACCAGCTTCATAAAGAGGTCCCAGAACAAGCTAAGATACTTATTTCATTACAGTAACCTTTACATGCCTCTACAGATGCCTATATGATAGGGTGAGATGGGCACATGCCACCTGCCATAATGTCCTATAAACTGAATTCTGAAGGCACTGACTCAGCTTCCCAGGTCCTGAAATACCAAGGGAGAATTCTTCACACCAGCCTATTTTAAAATAAAGAGAAATTATGTCCTCATCCAGAACCCACATTCCAGTCTGGAGCAGGAACCCTTGACAGTGTTTGTTTCTTCCTTTAAGAGCACCAAGGACGACCTCAGTATTGTCCAGGGATTAAACCTAGCTCTGTATGGCTCAATACTATGCTAGCTAGTTATTTAACTCATTAAGCCAGAGCACTCACATTTACCTTTTTTATTAATAAACAATTTTATACAGGCAAATATTTTTGCAAATTCACCTGTTAGAAGGCCCTTGCCTCTCAGTCGATCCCGAATTTCCTGGTTGCGATCTGGTTTACTGACTGGATATAAGGATGGTTGATTCAGCTACAAAATGGAAAATACCAGGTTTAGGCCAACCAAATATATTTTATTAAATATTTTGAGAAATGACACAGATTACCAAGTATAGTGAACTTGCATGTTTCCCATTATTAAGCTGGAAGCCAATCTTAGGGAAATCACTAATAGCTCAGAAGGAAAGAACAAAAGTTGCCAAATGTTATAATCCAACATGCAAATAATCCATTCATACTTTTCACTGAGAAATATTTTTCTTTATTTCTACCTCAAACATTTTTTGCCATGGGCGTGCCTTTTTAGAACTCATGCCTTGTTTAAGTAATAAATTTGTTCAAAATAGAAAATATTATTACAAATGCAAGGGGTCAGTGTTAGGATTTCCAGTAACTTTTTTTGGCATTGTTAAAACCCCATGACCTTAAATTATAATGAGTGTACAAAATAATTGTATTCCACAGCCAAGTACTTACAGTTGTTAGGCTACCCAAGACAAGTTTTACCAGCTGTTTGATGTATGAAAAAGCTGGTGCACAGTTACTGTTCCGGATATGAGCACTGCAAGCATCTAGAATAGTCCGTATTGTCACCCGTGTGTACATCTGGTCTTCGCACATATTCAGTAATATGCTATTCAGGTGATCCCCAAGATTGATTGGCTGAAAAGCAAAGAAAATAAATTATTGCAATAACATTATTTATTCAAATAGTGCACAGCTCAACTCTGATGAACCTTAAGTTTGCAAGATAAAGGAATTTCAAGCATGCTACTTCATTGCCAAGATATCCAAGGTATTGAAAATGTGGAATGAGAAATCCAAAATTCTTAATTAGAACAGAAAGTTGCAACAGATTTCTAATAATTGACTGTACAAATGCCCCTAAGCAAGAAATGAGAAGTCTATCACAGGAGTCGATTAAAAGGCAAAATCTTCACTATCTATTAAAGGCAACTTAATGAAATTAAAAGTGAGCAAAACGTACAACAAATGTTAAGGTATCACACATTGACTCCTTGTTATTAGAGAAGGCAATGAGCTTTCATCTGTAAAGAGGAGAAATGCAAAGATGGGTCATGGGAAAGAAGACAAGAAAGCAGAGACCTGAAGATACGTATACAACAGATCCAATAAAGTTGATTTGAAATTATGACTATATGAATTCATTTTAAGCAAAAAAATGAGTTATTTCTAGACTGAACATTATTAAAGAAATGAAGAGGTGAATTAGGAAAAAAATCTAATATAATCCTACTGGCTCCCATAGCTACTTCAATTCCTCCAACTCTGCTTTCCGCAAGGACTTATTCAATGCTCCCAATTTCTCCATGTCTGTCCTATCTGTTCTGACCATACACTTCCATGCACCAGTGTTTCCAATATGTCTTCCTTTTTCCTCAACCAAGGATTCCCTTTCACCATGGTTGACTTGGCCCTCAAATGTACCCATCCCATTTCCCGTACATCTGACCTCACCATTTCCCCTCCCTCCTGAAACATACCAGGTCCTCACCTTCCACCCCACCAATCTCTACATTTAATGGATCGTCCTCTTACCTCCAGCCTGATGCCACCACCAAACACATCTTCCCCAACCCCCTCTTTCATCATTCTGACAGGGCCATTCCCTTCGTGGCACTCTGGTCTACTCTTCCATGGCACCTTTCCACACAATTGCTGGTCATGCAGCACCTGCTTTTTTCTCTCCTCACTTCACACTAGCCAGGCTACAAAGCTCTCCTTCCAGGTGAAGCAGCAATTTGCTGGTGCTTTTTGCAATCTGATACACTGTTTACATTGACCATGATGCAGTCTCCACCTCATTGCGGAAATCAAACTCAGATTGAGTGACTGCTTTGCTGAACACCATCGTTCAGTCATAAATGTGATTTTCAACTTCCAGTTGCTTGCCATTTTAATTCTCCTTCACATTCATGACCTCCTTCACATCCAAGGCAGCTCAAGGAACAACATCTCAACTTTCTATAAGGCATTTAAAGCCTTCTGGGATTCAATATTATGTTTAAGCATTTCAAATCAGAACCACTGTTCCCACTTTTCAGACAGCAGGAAATAGGAATATAGTAGTGGTAGGGGGCAGTATAATTAGGGGTATAGATACTGTTCTCTGCAGCCAAGAGCATGAGTCCCGAAGGCTGTGTTGCCTGCCCGGTGCCAGGGTTAAGGACATCTCCTCAGGGCTGGAGAGGAATTTGGAGTGGGAAGGGAGGGATCCAGTTGTCGTCATTCTTGTTGGTACCCACGACATTGATAGGACTAGAAAGGAGGTTCTGCTGAAAGAATTTGAACAGTTAGGAGCCAAATTAAAAAGCAGAACCTCCAAGGTAATAATCTTGGGATTACTACCTGAGCCACAGGCAAACTGGCATCGGGTAAATAATGTCAAGGAGTTAAAGGCGTAACTCAAAGGTTGGTGTAGGAGGAATGGGTTTCAGTTCATGGGGCACTGGCATCAGTACTGGGGTAGAAGGGAGCTGTTTGGGTTGGACTGGCTTCACTTGAACCATGCTGAGACCAATGTCCTGGAGAATCAAATAACTAGGGCTGCAGAGAGGGTTTTAAACTAAATAAAGCAGGGGAGGGTTCTGCAGAGGCAATACATAGGCTCACAAAGCAAAAGGATATGGCAGCATTGCAGGGTAGCTATTTAGGCAATGATACCCAGGGTATGACAGGAAGGAGCAGAATACCCAAACAAAAAAAAGCCAGGAGCAAATAGGGTCAAAGAGGGAAAAAATGATAAAAAGGCAAAATTAATGGCTCTTTACTCAAATGCTCGTAGTAATTGGAACAAAATAAATGAATTAACGGCACAAATATAGGTTAATGGGTGCGAGCTTATAGCATTACAGAGACATGGTTACAAGGAGATCAAAGCTGGAAACTAAATATTCAGGAGTATGTGACCTTTTGAAAGGACAGGCAGGAAGGAAAGGATGGTGGGGTGGCCTTATTAGTATGAGATGGAATAAGTATGATAGCAAGAAAGGATCTTGGATCAGAGGATGTGGAATCCATATGGATGGAAGTAAGAAATACAATGGGGAACAAGACACTGGTGGGAGTAGTCTATAGGCCCCCTAACATTAGCTATGCTGTAGGGCAGAGAATAAATCAGGAAATAATAGGGGCATGTAATAACAGCAGTACATTAAACATAAGTGACTTTAATCTTCACGTAGATTGGGAAAATCAAATTGGCAGAGGTGGCCACAAGCAAGAATTCATAGTGCGTATTCGGGACAGTTTCTGAGAACAATATGTTGTGGATGCAACCAGGGATCAGGCTATTTAGGATCTGGTTATATGTAATGAGGCAGGTTTAATAAATGATCTCAGAGTAAAAGATCTTTGAGAATACAGTGACTATTACATGGTAGAATTTAGCATTCAGAATGAGAGTGAGAAACTTGGGTTGGAAACAGATGACCAAAAAAAATAAAGAGGAAGAAAATAAACTTTGAGGGTAAACTAGCAAGTAATATAAAAATGGACAGAACCAGCTTCTTTAAATATATAAAAAGGAAGACTGAGGCCAAAGTGAACATCGGCCCTTTAGAGAATGAGGCTGGGGAAATAATAATAGAGAACCAGGAAATGGCAAAGGAGCTGAATAAATACTTCACATCAGTCTTCACAGTAGGAGACACTAATAGCATTCCAATACTAAATAATCAAGGGGCAAAAGGGGGGGAGGAAATAAATGCAATAACTATCACTAGAAAAATACTAGGGAAACTAATGGGGCTAAAGGACGATAAGTCCCCTGGACCTGGTGCGTTGCATCCGAGGATATTAAAAGAAATAGCTACAGAGATAGTGGATGCACTGGTAGTAATCTTCCAAGAATCCTTAGATTTTGGAAAAGTCCCACGAGATTGGAAAACTGCCAATGTAACGCCCTTATCCAAAAAATAGGTAACTTTAGGCCAGTTAGCTTAACATGCATCATTGGGAAAATGTTAGAGTCTATTATAAAGGAGAAACACCAGAGCATTTAGAAATGCATAATATAATCAAACAAAGTCAGCATGGCTTCTTGAAAGGGAAATCACGCCTGACAAATTTATTAAAATTCTTTGAGGAGGTAACAAGCAGGATAGATAAAGGGGAACCAGTAGTATATCTGGATATCCAAAAGGCATTTGATAAAGTGCTGCACATAAGGCTACTTAATAAGATAAAAGCTCATGGTGTTGGGGGTAGTATATTAGCATGGATAGAGGATTCACTAACCAATAGAAGACATAGTTGGTTTAAGGGGGGCCATTTTCAGGATGGCAACTTGTAACTAGTGGAATGCCCAGGGATCAGTGCTGGGGCCACAATTATTTACAATATATATTAAGGACTTAGATGAGGGAAATAAAGGTACTATTGCCGAGTTTGTGGATGACACAAAAATACATGGGAAGGCAAGTGGTGAGGATGACACAAAGAGTCCACATAGGGATACAGACAGGTTAAGCGAGTGGGCAAAAACTTGGCAGATGGAATATAAAGTGGGGAAATGTGAGGTTATGCACTTTGGCAGGAAGAATAGAGGAGCTGAATATTATTTAAATGGAGAAAGACTGCAGAAAGCTGCAGCGCAGAGGGATTTGGGGATCCTTGTGCATGAATCCCAAAAAGCTAGCATGCAAGTTCAGCAAGGGAAAGAAAATGGAATGTTGGCCTTTATTTCAAATGGAATGGAGTATAAAAAGTAGGGAAGTCTTGCTAAAACTATATAAGGCACTAGTTATACCACACCTGGAATACTGTGAACGGTTTTGGTCCCCTTATCTAAAGAATGATGTACTGGCATTGGAGGCAGTGCAGAGAAGGTTCACTAGGTTGACCCCAGGCATGGAGGAATTTTCTTATGAGAAGAGGTGAAGAGGTTGAGTAGGTTGGGCCTATACTCATTGGAGTATGGAAAAATGACCTGCATCAGGTGACCTTATTGAAATATATAAGATTCTTAGGGGTCTTGACAGGGTAGATGATGAGAGGTTGTTTTCCGTTGTGGGAGAGCCTAGGACCAGAGGGCATAATCTCAGAGTAAGGGGTCACCCATTTAAGACAGAAATGAGGAGCAATTTCTTCTCTCAGAGGGTAGTTAATCTGTGGAATTCTTTACCACAGAGGGCTGTAAGAGGGTCGTTAAGTATATCAAAGGCTGAAATAGACAGATTTTTAATCAGTCAGGGAATCAAAGGTTATGGGAAAAAGGCAGGAAAGTGGAGTTGAGGATTATCAGGTCAGCCATGATCTCATTGGACAGCAGAGCCAACTCAATGGGCTGAATAGCCTACTTCTGCTCTTACGTCTTATGGTCTAACCACAGAAAAGTTATGTGCAGAAAGAGGCCATTCAACCCATCATGTCTGCACTGGCCATAAGGAAAAAATAGAAATTAGCCGCTCATTTTAATCTCACTTTCCCACACCTGGTCCATAACCTTGCAGGTTAAAGCTCGTCAGATGCAGATCCAGTTACTTTTTAAATGAGTTGAGCATTTCAGCTTCAACCACCAACTCAGGCAGTGAATTCCAGACACCCACTACCCTCTGGGTGAAAAAGGTTTTCCTCATGTTCCCCCTAAACCTTCTACGAATCATCTTAAATCTATGTCCCTGGTAACTGACACCTCTGCTAGGGGAGGGAACCAAGTCTTTCCTGTTTACCCTATCTAGGCCCCTCATAATTTTGTACACCTCAATTAGGTCACCCCTTTGTCTCCTCTGCTATAAGGTTAACAAGCCTAGCCAATCCAATCTCGCCTTGTAGCTGCAATTTTCAAGCCCTGGCAACATTCTTGTAAATCTCCTCCGCACTCTCTCCACAGCAATTATGTTCTTCCTGTAATGTGGTGACCAGAACTGTACACAAAGTTCCAGTTGTGACCTAACCAGCATTTTATACAGTTCCGTTATTACATCCCTGCTCTTGTATTCAATACCTCGTCCAATAAAGGAAAACATTCCATATGCTTTCTTTACCACCTTATCCACCTGTTCTGCCACCTTCAGGGACCTGTGGACATGCACTCCAAGGTCTCTCACTTCCTCTACCCCTCTCAATAACTTCCCATTTATTGAAAATTCCCTTGCTTTGCTTGCCCTCCCCAAATGCATGAACTCACAATTTTCCCGGATTTAATTCCATTTGCTACTTCTCTGCCCACTCAACCAAACCATTGATATCATTCTGGAGTCAACAGCTAGCCTCTTCACTGTCAACTACATGGCCAAGCTTTGTGTCATCTGCAAATTTCCCAATCATGCCTCCCGCATTTATGTCTAAACCATTAATATATACAACAAACAACAAGGGCCTCAACACTGAGCCCTATGGAACACCACTGAAACCGTTTTCCATTCGCAAAAACATCAATTGGCCATTTGTTTCCTGTCACTAAGCCAATTTTGGCTCCAACTTGCCACCTTTCCCCTGTATCCCATAAGATCTCAGTTTTCTGAGCAGTCTGCCAACGGGGATCTTGTTAAACGCCTTACTGAAATCCATGTAGACAACATCCACGACACTACCATCAATCCTCCTCGTTACTTCCTCAAAAAGTTCTATTAAGTTAGTAAGACATGATCTTCTCCTAACAAAACTATGCTGATTATCCCTGATCAATCTATGCCTAAGTGACAGTTTATCCTGTCTTTCAGAATTGTTTCCAATAATTTGCCCACTACCAAAGTCAAACTGACCAGCCTATAATTTTCTGGCCCATCCCTCGCATCCTTTTTTAAATAATGGTGCAACGGTCACAGACCTCCAATCCTCTGGGGCCTCGCCTATACCTAGTTAGGATTGGAAAATGATCTGCTATTTCCTCCCAGGCTTCCTTTAACAGCCTGGGATACAATCCATCTGGCCGTGGAGATTAACCCACCTTCAAGAATGCCAGTCCCTCCAGCAGTTCCTCTCTCACCATGCTTATTGTATCTAAATATTTTACACTATTCCTCTTTAACTAGAATGTCTCTTCATCCCTCTCCTTAGTGAAGACAAAGTACTCATCGAGTACCCTGCCCACATCTCCTGCATCTACCCACAAATTACCATGTACATCTCTGATAGGTCCTACCTTTATCTTAGTTAATCTCTTGCCCTTAATGTATTGGTAAAATATCTTAGGATTTTCTTTGATTTTACTTGCCAATAACTTTTTGTATCCTCTCTTTGTTTTGCTAATTTCTATCTTTACTTCGCCTCTATAATTTCAATACTCCTCTAGGCTTTCTACAGTATTAAATCTTTTGTAATTGTCATAATCTTTCTTTTTTTGCTTTATTCTGGCCTGTTCCTGGATAACCAGGGAGCTCTAGATTTGGCAGTATCACCCTTTTTCTTTGCGGGGACATGTTTACATTGCCTGTTCCAGGGTCCTTCTCTTGCACTCTTCTCTGGGTGCTGATGACTGCCTGTCCCAGTGTGCTCCTCGCACACTCTCCTCTAGCACTCTTCTCTAGATTGTTTGGGTTTAGGAAGTCCTACCAGAAGCAATAGTGGAAGCAGAATGACATTTAAAGAAAAATTGCTAAATGTTTTGAAAAAGAAAAATTTAATAGTGGAATGGAAATGGAATTGACCAGATGAAGAGATCTTTCAGAGAAGGAGCAGAGGCACAATGAGCTGTTAGTTTCCTTCTGGTGCTGTAAAAGTCAATAATTGATAACTGAGGCTAGAAAACGGGATTCAACAGTTATGTTGAATATAAGCAACAGTTGACTTGAACAGGTACTTCATTTAATCTTCTAAATAATTGACTATTTTTGTGGATTGCTAATTTTGACACACTGGGTGAAGTTTATATCTATGAAAAACTATCCCTAGATGCATTCCCTTTTCACAATATTACAAGATATTTGTTCTCAACTCCAAACAGCTTAGATGTGAAGATTTCCTGCAGTATATCATATCAAATATTTCTGTTTCAAAAGAAACCTCTTCATAAAAACTTCAATACTAATGTTTCGAGAGGGGAAGAAACAAGTGGTTCAAGGAAAAGAGAAATGGATAAACTAGGATAGCAACATTCATTAGTGAAGCTTGATATTCTGAGTTTAATATAAATTAAAAAAAGAAAGTGTTGGAAAACCTCAGCAGGCCTGGCAGTATCTGTGGAGAAACATTTAACGTTTTAAGTCCATGTTTCCCCACACCTGCTCTACTTCTTGTTCATTGGGGCCGCATTTCAACATTACTTGCAATCAGAGAATCAGGACAGAAATAAATGCAGAGATAAAAACAAAAAACTGCGGATGCTGGAAATCCAAAACAAAAACAGAATTACCTGGAAAAACTCAGCAGGTCTGGCAGCATCGGCGGAGAAGAAAAGAGTTGACGTTTCGAGTCCTCATGACCCTTCGACAGAACTGTTCTGTCGAAGGGTCATGAGGACTCAAAACGTCAACTCTTTTCTTCTCCGCCGATGCTGCCAGAAATAAATGCGTTAACTCAATCCCTGGAATCACTAGAGTACCACAACTGCTGCTCCTTTGACTGTGCTATCCTACATAGAAATACAACTCTCTCAGCAATAAGTTAAAAGCTATGGACTGACAACAATAAGATCAAAACAAAAACAGAATTACCTGGAAAAACTCAGCAGGTCTGGCAGCATCGGCGGAGAAGAAAAGAGTTGACGTTTCGAGTCCTCATGACCCTTCGACAGAACTGAGATCAAACTTATTTTGCATTCCTGTCAGTGAGCTAAATTTTGGCCCCAGTTCAATAGACAAGATTGCTTTACAATTCTTTGTTCTTCTGGGTAAAGGTGATTAACATTCCCCTTCTTCATTGGGCTTCATTTGATAAGAACATTAGAATTTGAAAAGGTTTTATTTTATGCACAAAGCACTCTCAAATCATTGCTGTCAAAGAATTTCTGCCATTCTAATCTTTATTACATGTGGTACATACCATTATACAAATAGATCCATTGATATAAAAAGTAAAATCCATACACACCTTTCCCATGTTCAGTATGAAAAACAACTGGAAGTAACCAGAAATAACCATTCTATCAGAGGATTTACTTTAACGTTTCTCAGCAAGATAACAAAAACATAAAGGCAGTTGTTCCAATGTAAACCACTTCCTTTGAAGATCAAGTAAACAAGTATTATCTTCAAGAGATATTCATGCGACTAGGAGGCAAAATTCCATCTTTGATGAATTTAGTGAAAAAATTCATCTCAAAATTAGGTACTTCACACTTGACAAGTTTACTTTTAACAAAATAATTAAATTTTTTCTCCTAGTGTTCTCCTTCCGAGATCCACTCTCTCCTCCCTGCATGGCTTTTCTTAACTGCATCAGCTTTTGGAAGAAAAGCAAACAATTCTGTAAGAAATCCTGCAAGTCAATATCCTTTTATCTCTGGATGCTAATCGGGATGTATTCAAGCTGGGAAAATTCAGCTCCAACTGGGTGCTGCAGTGTACTTAAAAGGTATCAAATTTTCCAAGCCTAAAAAAATCCAAATCATGGCCATTGGCTGGAAGGGATACTGTGCAGAACTTTCTACATTGCTACTGCAATTGTTGATAGCAGCTGAGCAAGGCTCCCTTTCAAGGTGGAGGGCAGGGGAAGGGAGTGGGGGCTGGCAGGGAAACTACAAATAGTTACTTTAAGGTAGAAAGTATTCAAAATGCCTCGATCTACATTCCGACCTCATTACAGCCTTGGTTCAAACACAGACAAAAGAGCTGAACTCACAAGGTGAGAGTGGCTGCCCTTGATATCAAGGCAGCATTTGGCCGAGTGACATCAAGGAGCCCTGGCAAAGCTGGAGTCAATGGGAAACAGGGGAAAACTCTCCTCTGGCTGGAGTCATATCTATCAAAAAGGAAGATGGTTGTAGTTGTTAGAGGTCAGTCATCTCAGCTCCAGGGCATCACTACCAGAGTTCCTAAGGGTAATGTCTTCGGTCCAACCATCTTCAGCAGCTTCCTCAATGACCTTCCTTGGTCAGAATGGACCATCATATGGTCAGAAGTGGGATTGTTCACTGACAATTGCACAATGTTCAGCACCATTAATGACTCTTCAGATGCCGGAACAGTTTGTGTCCAAATGCAGCAAGACTTGGACAAAAACAAAAAAACTGCGGATGCTGGAAATCCAAAACAAAAACAGAATTACCTGGAAAAACTCAGCAGGTCTGGCAGCATCAGCGGAGAAGAAAAGAGTTGACGTTTCGAGTCCTCATGACCCTTCGACAGAACTTGAGTTCGAGTCCAAGAAAGGGTTGAAATATAAGCTGGTTTAAGGTGTGTGTGTGGGGGGCGGAGAGATAGAGAGACAGAGAGGTGGAGGGGGCGGGGTGTGGTTGTAGGGACAAACAAGCAGTGATAGAAGCAGATCATCAAAAGATGTCAACGACAATAGTACAATAGAACACATAGGTGTTAAAGTTGGTGATATCATCTAAACGAATGTGCTAATTAAGAATGGATGGTAGGGCACTCAAGGTATAGCTCTAGTGGGGTTTTTTTTTTATAATGGAAATAGGTGGGAAAAGGGAAATCTTTATAATTTATTGGAAAAAAAAAGGAAGGGGGAAACAGAAAGGGGGTGGGGATGGGGGAGGGAGCTCACGACCTAAAGTTGTTGAATTCAATATTCAGTCCGGAAGGCTGTAAAGTGCCTAGTCGGAAGATGAGGTGTTGTTCCTCCAGTTTGCGTTGGGCTTCACTGGAACAATGCAGCAAGCCAAGGACAGACATGTGGGCAAGAGAGTAGGGTGGAGTGTTAAAATGGCAAGCAACAGGGAGGTTTGGGTCATTCTTGCGGACAGACCGCAGGTGTTCTGCAAAGCGGTCGCCCAGTTTACGTTTGGTCTCTCCAATGTAAAGGAGACCACATTGGGAGCAACGAATGCAGTAGACTATGTTGGGGGAAATGCAAGTGAAATGCTGCTTCACTTGAAAGGAGTGTTTGGGTCCTTGGACGGTGAGGAGAGAGGAAGTGAAGGGGCAGGTGTTGCATCTTTTGCGTGGGCATGGGGTGGTGCCATAGGAGGGGGTTGAGGAGTAGGGGGTGATGGAGGAATGGACCAGGGTGTCCCGGAGGGAGCGATCCCTATGGAATGCCGATAATGGGGGTGAAGGGAAGATGTGTTTGGTGGTGGCATCATGCTGGAGTTGGCGGAAATGGCGGAGGATGATCCTTTGAACGCGGAGGCTGGTGGGGTGATAAGTGAGGACAAGGGGGACCCTATCATGTTTCTGGGAGGGAGGAGAAGGCGTGAGGGCGGATGTGCGGGAGATGGGCCGGACACAGTTGAGGGCCCTGTCAACAACCGTGGGTGGAAAACCTCGGTTAAGGAAGAAGGAGGACATGTCAGAGGAACTGTTTTTGAATGTAGCATCATCGGAACAGATGCGACGGAGGCGAAGGAACTGAGAGAATGGGATGGAGTCCTTACAGGAAGCGGGGTGTGAGGAGCTGTAGTCGAGATAGCTGTGGGAGTCGGTGGGTTTGTAATGGATATTGGTGGACAGTCTATCACCAGAGATTGAGACAGAGAGGTCAAGGAAGGGAAGGGAAGTGTCAGAGATGGACCACGTGAAAATGATGGAGGGGTGGAGATTGGAAGCAAAATTAATAAATTTTTCCAAGTCCCGACGAGAGCATGAAGCGACACCGAAGTAATCATCGATGTACCGGAGAAAGAGTTGTGGAAGGGGGCCGGAGTAGGACTGCAACAAGGAATGTTCCACATACCCCATAAAGAGACAGGCATAGCTGGGGCCCATGCGGGTACCCATAGCCACACCTTTTATTTGGAGGAAGTGAGAGGAGTTGAAGGAGAAATTGTTCAGCGTGAGAACAAGTTCAGCCAGACGGAGGAGAGTAGTGGTGGATGGGGATTGTTTGGGCCTCTGTTCGAGGAAGAAGCTAAGGGCCCTCAGACCATCCTGGTGGGGGATGGAGGTGTAGAGGGATTGGACGTCCATGGTGAAGAGGAAGCAGTTGGGGCCAGGGAACTGGAAATTGTTGATGTGACGTAAGGTGTCAGAGGAATCACGGATGTAGGTGGGAAGGGACTGGACAAGGGGAGAGAGAAGGGAGTCAAGATAACGAGAAATGAGTTCTGTGGGGCAGGAGCAAGCTGAGACGATCGGTCTACCGGGGCAGTTCTGTTTGTGGATTTTGGGTAGGAGATAGAAGCGGGCCATCCGAGGTTGGGCGACTATCAGGTTGGAAGCTGTGGGAGGGAGATCCCCAGAGGAGATGAGGTCAGTGACAGTCCTGGAAACAATGGCTTGATGTTCAGTGGTGGGGTCATGGTCCAGGGAGAGGTAGGAGGAAGTGTCTGCGAGTTGACGCTCAGCCTCCGCGAGGTAGAGGTCAGTGCGCCAGACAACAACAGCACCACCCTTGTCAGCGGGTTTGATGACAATGTCAGGGTTGGACCTGAGAGAATGGAGTGCAGTAAGTTCAGAGAGAGACAGGTTAGAATGGGTGAGAGGAGCAGAGAAATTGAGACGACTAATGTCGCGCCGACAGTTCTCAATGAACAGATCGAGAGAAGGTAAGAATCCAGAGGGAGGGGTCCAGGTGAAGGGAGAATATTGGAGATGGGTAAAAGGATCCGTTGAACTGGGAGAGGACCTTCCAAACCCACAACCACTATCAACTAGAAAGACAAGGGCAGCAGATAAATGAGAATACCACCACCTGGAAGTTCCCCTCCAAGTCACTCACCATCCTGACTTGGAAATATATTGTCGTTCCTTCAATGTCGCTGGGTCAAAATCCTGGAACTCACTCCTTAACAGCACTGTGGGTGTATCTACACCACATGGACTGCAGCAATTCAAGAAGGCAGCTCACCACCACCTTCTCAAGGGCAATTAGAGATAGGCAATAAATGCTGGCCCAACCAGCAAAGCCCACATCCCTTGAATGAATAAAAAAATCTGGAAGCGAAACACTTTACAAATAAAGTACATTCCTCTGCACTTTTCTTTTCATGTACTGCACGAATTGCAACTTACGTGTGTTAGATTGCTAGCAATGATTGTAAAGGTCACTGGTGGAATAATAAATGTTTAATAAAAAATGTTACATATTTCAGAACAGTTTGTGCCCAACAATTTGCTATTTATATTAAAAGAATTTGCAAAACTGTACAACCTCATCGTCAAGAGTAGTAAACTTCTATTCATAATACAACACTTTCCATCTGTTCAGTTTCCAAAGTCCTCTGTTTATAGTTAACAGCTGTTAATAGCAAATCCCTTTGATGTCAAAACTTCAAGGTAATAATAAGGCAATAAGAACACCAATGCATATGGTGCTTTCCAGCAATATTAATTTTGGAGGAGTAAAATTAAAGACAGGTTCTTCTTTTTTATCCACGTTGAGATAAAATAGTCAAAAACTCCATGAAGGTGAACAGCAATTAGTTAAAAAGAGATTAGATTTGATGCGTTCAGCTTCATTAAGAATTAAACTCCTGCAGCCTGACTGTAAATCTCTTTCAGCTTCAACTAGATACCATTTTACATCCCATTATACAGGTTATCACAGAGGTCTTGTGGTGCAGTGGATAGCGTTTCTGCCTCTTGAGCCATATGCTCCAGGTTCAAGACCCACTCCAGAACTTCATGGCCAAGAAAAATGTGCTCATAACAGCCAAACTGGTTGTGTTTCAACCTGCATATCCTTTCAACACACGCCAATGGCAGGCAGTAAGAGCAGGAGAGATTCCTGGTCAGCCATGCGATGAATAGGATGTTGAAGCCTCTATCGTCGATAGCCTTAGCTCCAGGCTACAAAGTACGTGTACGAAGTGCTTGTTGCCTCAACAACTTGGTCTTGCCAAGTGAACTGTATCCCACCACCACTGGTACAGCAATGGCACTGTGGCATAGCAATACAAAAAAGGAATTACATCACCAAGTCTCATAAGAACATAACAACTTAAGAAATAGGGCCAGCGGAAGACTGTACAACCCATTGGGCCTGCTCTGCCATTCAATACAATCATGGTTGATCTTACGTTTCAACTCCATGTTCTCATCTGCTCCCCATATCCTTTGTTTCCCTGGTGAAAAACCAGCGAGGTGATGAGAAGTATGTGAGAGTGTTGTTGTAAAGATTGAAGAGATTCCATCAGTGTCATGTAGATAATTTGCTTGAAACAGGAAATCAGACAAAAGGAGAGCATGATAACCCTCCTACAATTCAGATTCCTCCTACAGTCCAAAGTGAAAGTCAGAAAGAAAGTGCAAATCACAAAGAAACAAAGTTTGCCAGGATCACAGAATCCACAAGTAGAGCAAAGTGAGTCAGGGCCTTTGATTAAGATAAATCAATTAATGTCACAGTCCCAGTTGGTAGTCAAAGCCAATATTCAGGGTTGACACAGTCAGAGATGTTGAAAGAACAGAGTCAGGCTAATGGAAAGGGAAGACACCCAGACAGAAGAGAAACAAGCCAGATAGGTTAATTGAAAATATGTAGGAAGGAAGGAAGAAAAAATTGATTTTCATTACTTGTCAAATGATTATATTTTTGTTAAACATATACCACTGTTAAGGAAAAACAATTTAGGTTTACATGTAACTTACTCTGATAATATTGGTCATTTCTGTTTTAATCATCTTTACAGTAACAAGTTTGCAACCCAGCCTATTAAATTTCACATATTGTTGATGTTGGTTTAGTCATACTAAATTCTGAAAAATTATGTACATGTACCACTTTACATTTTAATGTACAAGTTTTTTTTAAATGGGAGGGAGTGTTGCATATTGTACAGCTGCCTCACTGCCGCCCTCTATAAATAAAGTTAGTTCCATAATGAGTGTTCATAGTGAGTCCCCATGGTCAGTCTTTTCTCAGTGCAATACGCAATAGCCTCATTTCAATAAAATGCTGCAGTTTCCTGCTCAACAACCTGGAGAGATGATGGACACACAAACAAGCAATGGGAAGCTGCAGCTGGGGATCTACAAGAACACAAGAGATAGGAACAGGAGTAGACCATACTAGTCATGCCTTCAACATTCAATACGATCATGGCTGATCTTGGGCTTCAACTTCACTTGCCCACCTGCTCCCCATATCCCTTGATACTCAGCCACAAAAAAATTGTTTACCCCAGCCTCAAATATTGTCAATGAGGGAGCATCCACAACCCTCTTGGGTGGAGAATTTCAAAGATTCACAAATCCTGAGTGAAGAAGTTTCTCCTTATCTCAGTCCTAAATGATCAGCTCCTAACCCTGAAACTGTACTTACTTCAAGTTCAGAATTTACAAGAAAACAGCAATCGCAGAAGTACAATATAATGGTTGTTTTATAGGACTGGTGTGAAGAACCTTGCAGTCAGGCAATCCCATTCTAAAATACACAAGTATTAGTGTTGGATAATATAGTGTTAGTGGATTGGAAAACAAAGTCTGCAAGGCAGCTACAGAAATTGATAATCTCTGTGTATCCTTTACAGTGCTAATCATCCACACTGTTACAAGGAAGAATTTTTTACAGAAATAAATATACAAAAAGTGAGTGCAAGTGTAACCAGAGAAAATTATAAAAGTTATCTCATAAAATTAATCCCATTACCAGTTGGTCACATATTCTTGCTGTGCTTTCCCATTTTCTGTCATTGTGATTTTATATCTCCAAGGCACTGGTTTCTACTCCAAGGGCAGATCAATGCCATTGCTGAGACATCATTCTTTTTATAGTGACATGCATATATCTTGCTGTACGATATTTTCTTCACATCTGTGAATCACTACCATAGAGAATACTACAAGGGAGATCTGTATTCCCTTGTAAAATCTCAGAAGATAAAAAAATTGGTTAGCCCTTGTTTATCCTACACTGTCCCCAATTCTCACATTTAACAAGTTTTCTAGATCACCAAGTTATGGTTGTTACAATTTTCTGAATTTGTACCATCTCTAGTAAAATTGGGAATAATGCTTGTTGTAATGACTGCACATTACTTTACGTTGGCAATTTAGATTTTTGCTTTGGCAATTTAGAGTTTGTCATTTTCAAATGAAATTCAGTTGAATGCATTTAACAAGTCTAGCTACATAACTAGAGGAATTTCGATAGTCCAGTTAGGGTATAATTCCCTGAATCAATGTTGAATGCTGTTGAAAAGCTATTATTATTCAAATAATTGTGAAAAACATTTTTCAAGTAACATAATTATTTTACACAATATTGACAGAGACCTAATGAGTTTATGGCTGTCTATATATGTTTTGTCAATTTTTAAATATAGGCATCACATTAACATGTTTACAGTCTATTTTTATCTTCCTGTGTTCATTATGATCAAGAGGGATTCAATCAATGCATTACAAATTCCCTCTGTCTTCTCTTTTCTGATACAAATAACATTTATTCTTGGGAACTTGTTTGATTTACATTCTTTCAAGCTGTGTAGAACTTTGATTTCACTTATACTAAAGCCATCAATAGCTACTTAGGAAATGCTATACTGCTTAGGCCTCCCTCCCTGGAGAGTATGTGGAGGAAGCAATCTTTCAGAACAATAATTATTTTACATACAGAGACCCAGCTCTGTTGTTTTCTTTTAAATTTCTCACATTTTCTTTTATGCCCTCTTGCTGTTAAATTCTTAGAAGATCCTTAACTATATTTCACAACTATAGCCTAGGTCTGACAAGCCTTCTAAAACATTTCAGCTCTTTCTTAAACAAAAACAGAATTACCTGGAAAAACTCAGCAGGTCTGGCAGCATCGGTGAGAAGAAAAGAGTTGACGTTTTGAGTCCTCATACTTGAAACGTCAACTCTTTTCTTCTCCGCTGATGCTGCCAGACCTGCTGAGTTCTTCCAGGTAATTCTGTTTTTGTTTTGGATTTCCAGCATCCGCAGTTTTTTGTTTTTATCAGCTCTTGCTTATCTACATGCTCAAGATAAGGAAGATCACAGCTGTCATCACCAGTCCTTGACAAACTCCAGTCCCTAGCCACCGCTCCATGCCCCTCCCAAACTATTCCCTCAAGATGAATTAGGCCACATCCAATTTAACTTCCTGTTGATCCTTGCACTAACCTTTAAAACCATTCCTTATTCTTTACAATCTCCAGCAAGAGAGGATCTAACCATCACCCCTTCACATTCAATGGCATTACCATCACTGAATCCCCCACTATCAACATCCTAGGGTTTATCATTGACCAGAAACTGAACTGGACTAGCCATATAAACACAGTGGCTAAACAGCAGGTCAGGGGCTAGGAGTCCTGTGACGAGTAACTCACCTCCTGATTTCCCAAAGCCTGTCCACCAACAAGGCACAAGTCAGGAGTGTGATGGAATACTCCTCATTTACCTGGATGAGTGCAGCTCCCACAACACTCAAGAAGCTTGACACCATCCAAGACAAAGCAGCCCACTTGAATGGCACCACATCCACAAATCCCTCCACCATTGACAAGCAGTAGCAGCAGTGTGTACCATCTACAAGATGCACTGCAGGGATTTACCAAGGCTCCTTGGACAGCACCTTCCAAACCCACAACCACTATCAACTAGAAAGACAAGGGCAGCAGATAGATGGGAATACCACCACCTGGAAGTTCCCCTCCAAGTCACTACCATCCTGACTTGGAAATATATTGCCGTCCCTTCAATGTCGCTGGGTCAGAATCCTGGAACTCCTTTCCTAACAGCACTGTGGGTGTACCTACACAACATGGACTGCAGTGGTTCAAGAAGGCAGCTCACCACCACTTCTCAAGGGCAACTAGGGATGGGCAATAAATGCTGGCCCAGCCAGCGAAACCCACATCCCATGAATGAATAAAAAAAAAGTACTGTGTACTTCTAACTCCACTGCACTGTGCATCTCCACTCCTAACTCAGCCAGTTCACTACCGAAACTCTTAATTAGCCCTTTGTCACCTTCAGATTCAAACATGCTATCTTCTTGTAATCTCATAATCCAGCCTCCAGAAACTCCAACTTGTCCAAAACTCTGTCACACATTCTGTCCCAGGTTAAGTCTCACTTGCCTAGCACTCCTGTCTTCTAAGGTATCCAAGTCAAAATCATGATCCTCATCTACAAATCCCCCCACCATGGCCTCTTCAAACCCTATATTTGCTCCATCTTTAGATTCATTCACAAATATTCCATTCTTCTGGTTCTAGCTGAGTGTTCATTCCACCCAGTCTTTGCCCTAGCATTGTTTTACAGCAGCCTTAGTCCTACTCTTTGAAATAATTCTTAAAGATTTTTGCCCTTGTACCTTTCTCACTACTTTTAACCTAATCAATACTCATCTCTTCAATACAAAAACAGAAAATGCTGGAAAAACTCAGCAGGTCTAGCAGCATCTGTACAGAGAGAAACAGAGTTAACATTTCGAGTCCGTATGACCCTTCTTCAGAGCTCTTCATTGGTCCTAATCTCTTCCTTCCTGGCACAACACCTGTTTCTAACATGCTTTTTTGTCCAGTTTCTTGAGACTTTTGTGTTATATTAAAGGCAAGTAGATATCATTGTTATTTTGCTTTTTTAAATTTCATCTGTTTAGTATTGTGTTGTTTAGGAAATGCTCATATCTCTAGGTATGTATTTCTCCTGCATGCCAAATGATGTCCATTTTATTCCCATTTGTCTTCTACTTGTGTTGCTGAATAATTTCCCCTAGCTCCCCAGTCTTATCAGCAAATAAGGAGCTTAAGCAAAATGTGTGAAGTTACTTAACCTTTTTAATGCTTATGACCCAATTCCTGGTTCTCAGCATTTCTGAATTTCATATTATGATAAATTTGAATACTCTTGTGTTCCTGCCCATTGAATCCTTGATAATAAGCACCCAAATTAAATTTGACTGACGGAAAATATATTTTAATTTCACAGTTAAAAATATCCTTATCTCATCATAGAGCACATAGCTGTCCTTTTCTGACCTGGTAGTTTGTAGCAGGTATTAGTTTCATCTGTTTCACATCAAATATCCAATCAGAGTATTATCTAAACGAATGTGCTAATTAAGAATGGATGGTAGGGCACTCAAGGTATAGCTCTAGTGGGTTTTTTTTTTTATTTTATATAATGGAAATAGGTGGGAAAAGGAAAATCTTTATAATTTATTGGGAAAAAAAAAAAAAAGAGAAGGGGGAAACAGAAAGGGGGTGAGGATGGGGGAGGGGACTCACGACCTAAAGTTGTTGAATTCAATATTCAGTCCGGAAGGCTGTAAAGTCCCTAGTCGGAAGATGAGGTGTTGTTCCTCCAGTTTGCGTTGGGCTTCACTGGAAGTGAAGCCCAACGCAAACTGGAGGAACAACACCTCATCTTCCGACTAGGGACTTTACAGCCTTCCGGACTGAATATTGAATTCAACAACTTTAGGTCGTGAGTCCCCTCCCCCATCCTCACCCCCTTTCTGTTTCCCCCTTCTCTTTTTTTTTTTCCCAATAAATTATAAAGATTTTCCTTTTCCCACCTATTTCCATTATATAAAATAAGTTCATTTTGTAACTTTCTACCTCACACAGGATCAACTTTATTAATCTCCCAGCTGTCTCTGATATAAATGTCTTTCCTATCTGCTTATCTTTAGGACATGTTGCATTCATTACTATCCTCTGTGGTCAGTCAGGTTTCTGATATTCTTACTGCCATAACAGTTTCCATCTGGTAGTGTTTTTCTCATTCTTACATTGTTAATGTATAAGCATTTTACTATGGGTAAAATCAGGCCCTCATGTTGGCCAATTCTTTTGTCCTACTATTAAAAGCCTTCTGCTGCCTCAGCCCTACGTTTTGGAATTTTCTCACTAAACCACTCTACCTCTGCAATTTTCACCTCAGATTCTCAGGTTCCATCTTTTCAACCAAGTTTTCAATAACCTCTGCTAATCTCTCCTAATTTCTAATTCTGTCTATTGCTTTTTTAGTTCTTCCTGATGCAGCACTCCTCCTCCGAAGGCACTTTGGGATGCTTTCTATGTTAAACATGCTACATAAATGCAATTGTTGTGCCTGGTATCTGGCTCCTGTGTGTTTCTCAACTGCATCATGCTGCCTGCCTTGTTGACTACCTTCCACTCCATGCTCAGTATCATATGGGATTCATTTTCATTCCCATGTGCTCCTGTTCCCTGTCTATCTAGCTTGGTTAATTCTTGATTTTTGGCTCTATAGTTCTTCCAAACAGTTCCTGCATATTCTCGGTGCATCCCACTTCTCCTGCATTAGCTTTTGTTCTAAAATATTCCCATTTACTTGTAAAAGGTATCTTCATTATTTTCATACCAGGCTGCCAATAACTTATTTACATCCTCAATTTTCTTGGCAATCTTCTCTCCATTACTCAACACTGGAAGTAAGCCAGAGAACATTATTTTGCGCTCTTTGTCTTTGACTTGCAAGGCAACATTTCCACGTGAGAAAGTTACAATACCTATATTATTTCTTCCCCATCCTTCACTCCTTCATCTACTGCCATCTCTGGGTCCTTTCATGTCTCCTTTCTAATCTTTCTAATATATGCACTGTGCTAGTTTCAAAGAACTTCCCAACCTGTGGATTTCAACTACAAAAAACGGGCCTTCAAATCCATGAGCAAAAAATCCCTAAGAACTAAAATCTCCCTGTCATTAGTCTGTACATTTGACCCATCCACCGCCTCCGGTTTTGCATCTTCTTCCAGAATTTGTTTTTCGCCAATGTCCCGTTTTTGTCCTATTATCATTAGTGTCTGGTATTTCCTCATTGGTATGATCTTGTTAGTACAAGCTTCCTTACCTTTTATTTCACCCTTATCTATCCAATATGCGTATTTACATACAAACATTCAAATTAGGCCACTTGGCTCCTAAAGCCCGCTCCACCAATCAGTAAGATCATGGCTGATCTGATTTGAACCTCATATTCCTACCTATCCCCATTAACCTTTTTCTCCCATGCCTATCAATAATCCGGTGCAGGCTCAATGGGCCGAAGAGCCTTTTTCTGTGCTGTAGACCTCTATGACTCTATCTACCCCTGCCTAAAAGATATTTAAGGGCTCTTCCTCAACCACCTTTTAAGGAAGAGAATTCCAAAGTCTCACAACCCTCAGAGAAAAAACTTTTCCTCATCTCTGTCCTTAATGGGTGACCCCTATTTTGAAACAGTGACCCTGAGTTCCAGATTCTCCTACAAGAGGAAATATCCTCTCCACATCCACCCTGTCAAGTCCCCTCAGGATCTTACATGTTTCAATCAAGTCGCCTCTTAGTCTTCTAAACTCCAGCAGATACAAGCCTAGTCTGTCCCGCCTTTCCTCATAAAATTACCCACCCATTCCAGCTATTAATCTAGTAAACCTTATATGAACTGCTTCTAATGCATTTTCATCTTTCCTTAAATAAGGAAGCCAACACTGTACACAGTCCTCCAGCTGTGGTCTCACCAATGCCCTGCATAACTGAAGAATAACCTCCCTATTCTTGTATTCAATTCCTCTTGCAATAAACAATAACATTCTGTTAGCTTTGTTAATCACTTGCTGTACCTGCATTTCCTTGTTCCCCCTCTACATGTCAACAATCTACCTGGTTGCAGTGGTCCTCACTGGCTTGTGATGATTCACTTGCTGAGTCCAATCTTTCAAGGCTTCCTTTTGTGTTTGTTTGTCCCCTATAAGCTTCCAAGATTCCCTCAAGCCTTAATCATCAATAAAGAATGTTCGCACTTCTTTCTCATCTATTAACCTATTTTTCATATTTGCAAACATAACATAGCTGCCCCCTCCCCTTCTAAAGGCACTTGGAATTTTTTTTAATGGTAAACGCATGATCTGTATAAATCTATCATCTAAGAAATCTATGGATAATAAAGGCGTCGCACAAATGCACAAAATTGTGGTTTGGTGAAACATCTTTGAAGGTATTTAATGTGGCCTCTACAAAACAATCAAAAGGCTAATAAGGTTAAACTGCAGTGCTAATTTCTTGGCAAACATTCATTTCACTAATTCAGAATTTCTAAAATCTTGTTTACCAAATGAAAACCCTCTTTAGGTAATTAAGTCCCACTGCTGAGAGCAGCAAGATCTCTTGTATTCTTTGCAGCTTGTGGGCAAAGAATAAAGCTTCTTCATTGCTGGTTAGTACTTTTAACTGAGTTAATTCACATATCTAGTGAAAATAAATAACTGTGGCTTCCGACCAATATCTATCCAGAATTTTTACAAACGTATAAATGTTTCATGTGAAACTTGAAAGAAATGTTAGAAGATACGGCAAAATAAAGTAGCTCCTTTGCTTTATTGTGCCAAATAGATAGCTCTTAAGTTTGAACTCCAGAAACAACATCTACAGTGGCAAATACAAAATACTGCAGCGGCGACAGAGGCTGTGGGCTGGCTAGGCACGTAGCCCAGTTGCACAGGTCAGTGAGACAAGACTTGTGCACACATACCTATCTGCAATTTCCAAACAATTGAACATGCAAAACTTACAAAACCCCAGCAAGCTGATCCCTATCTGTCTGATACTCAAGAATGGCGTGGAGGGTTTTGTGAGTACAGACTTGGTTCCTTTCCATTACATTAAGTGGGGGAGGGAATGGGCGGGAAGCCACTACATCAAGGAAAATGCACCCTCGTAAATGCAGAAATTATGCAGAAGCAAGGGGGTTTTGGCTTCCCCTGAAATAACAGCCTTGAACTCACAACTGTATTTGGGATATTTCCTCAAAATAAATAACATACACTTAATGTGCCTGGTTCAAACGTACGTTACACTTACCTGGTTCAGAGGTATTTTATAATCGGCTCCCCAATACAAAGTCATTCCAAGAGAATACACGTGCATCTGCAAAAATACGTCACAGTTCAATACAGTTTGCAAAATAATAAAAATTGTGAGAATCAAAGTTACATTTTAATACCAATGTAATATTTAAGCATTGAGAATACACAACACCTGCTAGTCATAATTTTCAATAATTTATTTTACACATTACATTGAGGTCCTAAACAAAAAGATTTAACTCTCCAAACATATATTGGAACAAATAGGCCACAAAACAAATCTTTACAGTTCCATTTTTGGAAATTTAATCAATTTAGTCCAACTGTTATTCTTCAGCTATGGCTAATATGATAATTAGGGAGTTGCTCTTCACCAAGATTTCTGTAGTGTATTACCTGGAAGATGTCACATTAATATAATCCTAGTGATTCATCTTAAATTGTCACAAATTGAAACAACTTAATGATATATGGATTGCTCTGTTTTTTTCAAAAAAGGAACAAGTTTGTTTGAGTAAATTGAACATCAGATGCCCGTGATCTGGTGTTAACTTTACAGACCACACATAGGGCCAAAATTAAGAAGGTGGAGGCTCACCAGTTAACTTAAGCTCAATTATGAACAAGACCATGTCTTTTTAATACATGTAGCAGCCTGAGCTGCAGACTAAGCTTGAACATCACACCACTACAAATAATTCCCTTGCCTTGCACCTGTTGCATCCTGGAACAAACTAATGATCCACTCCATGTTAAGCTAACAGATCAATTTTCCTGTATAAAATGTTAGACATTGAGTTCTGACTGGGTAGAGCAGTGGATTAGGGAATTATTTTTCCATCTCATGGATCTGGGTTTGAATCTTACTCAGCCTAATGGGACGCAAGTTCACTCCAATTTCTCCCTTATGCCCCTCCTTTCAGTTCATGACTCAGTGCTTTAGGTGCAAGGTTCTTCCCTTCATTCCATCATTTCTGGCAGAATTTTGGCTATTCTCTTGGAAACTGATTCAAGTCCCTCCTCTTTTCTCTCAATCCTTAAAAACCTTCTCAAAATTCATCTTCTTGGCCACAAGTCCATGAACACCATGGCTTGGTGTTCATTCATTCATTCACCTGCCTCCATCTGTGCTGTACTTCAGAATAATTTTAAAATTTAAAGGACACTTTAAAAATGCAATTTGTTACTGTGATCATTTGTGTTTCTCTCTCTCCCTTCCAAAGCTCCTAAATGAAAAGAGTTTTGGCAATACGAGTGGAATTTATACTGGTTAATAGTCGAAGGCATAAAACTACTCAAAGTTGCACAAAACAGTCAAACCTGGAGAGACTACGTGATAGATGAGGGAAATGAAGAAATGAAGTGTTACTGCAATCTTTGAAGATTAATGTTACTGCTAGTTGCTGACAAAAGGGTAGAGGGAGCATTCTATATCTGACCAAGAGAACTAGCTGAAAAAATATTTTAAAAACAAAAACAAAAATAAAAACAAAAAACTGCGGATGCTGGAAATCCAAAACAAAAACAGAATTACCTGGAAAAACTCAGCAGGTCTGGCAGCATCGGCTGCCAGAACTAGGTTTCACCTAGTTCTGTCGAAGGGTCATGAGGACTCGAAACGTCAACTCTTTTCTTCTCCGCCGATGCTGCCAGATCTGCTGAGTTTTTCCAGGTAATTCTGATTTTGAAAAAATATTTTAGTCCATTACACCTCAAGTCCATCACTTTAAGACAACCAAATTCCACCATGAGCCACCACATTTCTTCATCTTCAGAACTTCCTATAACTACAGTTTTAAATTACTATTTGCCAAACTAAGGAAACTAAGTTAGTTATTGACCAAGAATTAATTAAAAATTCACACTTTAAAGTTACCTTCTCTCCCAGGTAACAAGTCGTGGATTAAAACTCAATAAACTGTAAATTATTTCTGAGGCAGTGAAGAAGGAGGTCAAATTTCTGAGTCCTCTGAAGACCTAATGGCTCAATGTTTAACCACAAGCGCTCAAGAAAATAATCAAAGCAATGTTTCAACTTCCCTTGTGGCACAGCCTGTCAGGTGGTGAGTAGCCAAGCTGTGTAAACTAGAAGGATATCAAGTTCCACCCCGTGGTTCATGATGAGTTAGCCAATCAGGATTGAGGTAATGGTAGAGACTTCACAATTGGCCTCAGCACCCTTCAGTTAGGGAGAAAAAATACTGCAGTGCCCCTACTCCCCCCAAAATGTGAAAGAAATAAAGAGAAAGGAAACAGAAAAAGAAAGGAGAGACAATGATATTAATGCCATGATGTATTGTCTGTCCTGAACAGTTCAGCTTTATTGTCGCCCTGATGATAGCAATTATGCTTTCACTTATTTTCACTGCCTACTCACATCTCTCAAATACATGTGCTTGCTTATCCCTCCAGCATTATTTTTATTGATTAGAAATAACTGCTAAGAACGTCAGTTCTGCTAATCATTAACTTGTGAATTGTTCTACAAGAGTCTACCCATAGTTACTTCGGAAAAAAAAGTTAAAAGCATTTTTGGCAAGGCTGCACGTAAACTAATTTTACTACTGCAACCAACGGCCATCTTTACTATTGTGTGACAATCTCATCCAATGATTGGCTAAAACAGAGGTTGCTTGACTGGGAGCCAATATTAGTCAACGAGCACAAGAGCAATAGGGGAACAGGACTTGCTGCGAGTTAAGACATGAGCAGCTTAGTATTGGGTGACCTCAAGTTTATGGAGGGTTAAATGTGGAAGACCAGCGAGGAGTGCATCGAAATAGTCAAGTCTTGATGAAATTAAAGCATGATCGAGGATTTTCAGTGGCAAGTGGGCTGACGCAGGTGCGAAATTAGGCGATGCCATGGAGGCGAAAATAGGTGATCTTAGTAATGGCACAAATAGAAGGTTGGAAGCTCATCTTGTGATCAAATCTGATGCCAGGGCTGCAAACAGACAGGCTTAATCTTAGACCGTCACCAGGAAGAGGGATGGAGTCAGTAGTTAGGGAACAAAGTTTGGTGCAGAAACCAAAAACATTGGTTTCAGTCTCCCAATTATTAATTGAGGGAATTTCTGTTCAGTACTGGATGTCAGATAAACATCCCATAATTTAACAAGAGCGGAGGAGTTGAGAGAAGTTGCAGTGAGGTAGAGCTGAGTACCATCAGTGTACAAGTGAAAACTAATACTGTGCCTTCGGATAATGTCGCTGAGAGGATGCATGTAGAAGAGAACTAGGATGGGCTAAGGGTAGATCCTTGGGGAACACCAGAGGTAACTGTGCAGAAGCAGAAAGAGAAGTCATTGCAAGTAATTCTGCGGCTATGATTAGATAAGAATGGAACTAAGTGAGAGCAGTCTCACCCAGCTGGACAACCTTGAGGTGTTGGAGGAGGATGGTGTGATCAACCATGCCAAAGGCCGAGACAGTTTGAGAAGAACTAGGAGGGAAAGTCTATGTCTGTCACAGTCACATAGGGTGTTATTCGTAGCTTTGATAAGAGCCATTGGTTTTGTGACAGGGATGGAAAGCTGATTGGGGGTGATTCAAACATGAACTGTGACAGCTCCAAGCATAGCTATAGGCAAAGTTTAGAAGTGTCTACCCCTTTAGCAGCTAACTGCATCAATGCCATCTTCCCATTACTGTGACTGTCAATTTTAACTGAAAGCATGCCCGTTATTTCTCAAGATACACCTGGTGAGGACACCCTTCCCCCATCAGGATCGTTTAAAGCTAAACACAATTAATTCCCCAAACAAATGCAAACATAATTCAGCAATTTAAATTCTGCTTGTAACTATTTTTTGTAGACTTGTATTTTAATAATTCCACATGTTCCATTGTATTAGCATACAGTAAAATTCTGCCTGTGGAGCCATTAGTTTATTTTATATGTAACAATTATAGAAAGCCTCAGTCTTAGCCAGACAGCATTCTCATTTCAGCTTTATGATCATGCAAATAGTGAATTTAAGCAACTATAGCTTCCCACACAGCTGATAGTTCAGTTCCATACCTTTTCAACATGTGACAGCGAAGATAAAGTCTGACTCTGCAAAACCTCAGGGGCTGTAAATGCTCGTAGATCCTGGTTGGAAACATTCTCATCAGTGTAAGAAATATTGCCAGAGGGTAACAGCAGCAGAGACCAGGGAGAGATGATAAAACCTAGAGCAACAGGGTCAGCTGTAGAAAAAATGCACACAAATTAATTACATAGACATCTGACCTACCTTGCACCAAGCAACCCCGCCCCGCCATTCACCCCACACCCTTGCTAATGTATACAAGTGGCTCTCCACATCAGGAAATTATATATTTCTGCTGAGTTTGAGGAAAAGACAAGGTAAATGACACCTATTGTAATGAGCACTTTGAGCATTACCATGCTTCTTCAACCATTCAATTTTTTTTTTAAATAGCAACTTTCTTTTCTTCACCAACAACTGCCTTCTCAACTTTCATATTACTGGCTGCATTGTTCTTTTAAGCTGCTCATTTTAGCTACGACTAAAACCCTGCAATATTTATTTAGATTGTACTGGAAAAGCCAAAATTTAATTAGGCATCAAGATGACAATGTAATTAAGTATTGTGACGTTATAAAATACCCAGCTGATTGTATTGCTAGTAATACTCTGCTGTTGGGTAGAAAGTAAACTAATGGTACGTAACTAAATCTCTACCCACATGAAGATAGGAAAACTGTCCCACCACAAAAGCTTGCAAGGTGAATGAACATGGTGGGTCACTACATTATCACAGAATTTTTACAGTGCAGGAGACCATTAAGCCCATTGTGTCTGCACCAGCTCTCTGAATGAACAGTTCCCCCAGTGCCATTCTCACATCTTCTCCCCGTAACCCTGCACATTATTTCTTTACATATAACAGTACAATTCCCTCTTAAATGCCTTGATTGAACCTGTCTCCACCACACTCTCAGGTGGTGCATCCCAAACACTAACCACCCGCTGCATGAAAAAGTTCTTTCTCATATCATTTTGGCTTCAGTTGCCAATTACTTAAAACCTGTGCTTTCTTGTTCCCTGTCCTCTCATGTGTGGGAATAGTCTCTCCCTACCTACTCTGTTCAGAGCCCCCATGATTTTGACTACCTCTGTCAGGTCTCCTCTCAGCCTTCTCTTCTCCAACGAGCACAGTCCTAACTTCTTCAGTGTCTCTTCATAAGTGAAATTCCTAACCGCTGGAAACATTCTCATGAATCTTTTCTGCACTCCAAATCAATGTCCAAACAAGTTCAGCATAACTTCCTTGCTCTTGTACTCTATACCCCTATTAATAAAGCCTAGGATACTGTATATTTCATTAACTACTCTCTCAAACTGTCCTGCCATCTTCCATGGCTTGTGCATGTATATAGCAAAGTCACTTTGCTCCTGCACCCTCTTTCATTTTATATTGTCTCTCCAATATTCTTCCTACCAAAATGAATCACCTCACATTTCTCTACATTAAACTTCATCTGCCACCTGCCCACCCATTCCACCAACTTGTCTGTTTCCCTGCGAAGTTCTACACTATCTTCCTTAAAGCTTACAATACCTCCAAGTTTCATATCATCCACAAATTTTGAAATTATGCCCTGTACATCCAGGTCATGTTAATATAGAATCACGAAAAGCAAGGGTTCCAACACTGACTACTGAGGAGTCCACCACCTTCTCCAGCCCCAAAAAATCCAATAACCACTATACTCTGTTTCCTGTCACCCAACCAATTTTGTATCGATGTTGCTAATGTCCTTTTTATTCCATGAGCTATAACTTTGCTCACAAGTCTGTTATGCAGCACTGTGTCAAATGCCTTTTGGAAGTCCATGCACACCACATCAACAGCATTGCGCTCATCGGCCTTCTCTGTTACCTCTTCAAAAAACTCCAGCAAGTTAGTTGAACACAATTTTCCCTTAAGAAATCCATATTGGTTTTCTTTAATTAAGCCACGCTTGTCCATGTGACTATTAATTTTATTCCAAATTATAGTTTCTAAAAGTTTCTCCACCACGGAGGTTAAACTGACTGGCCTGTAGTTGCTGGGCTTATCTTTACATGTTTTTTTTGATCAAGGGTGTAACTTCTGCAATTCTCCAATCCTTTGGCACCAGCCACGTCTAAAGGTGGCAAATTATCGCTTGTGCCACTGCAATTTCCACACTCACATCCTTCAGTGTCCTTGGATGCATCTCATCTGGTCCTGGTGCCTTATCAACTTTAAGTACAGGCAGCCTATCCAATATCTCCTCCTATCAACTGGAAACCCATCTAGTTTCTGAATTGCCACCTCTTTCACTATGGCTTAGGTAGCATCTTCTTCCATGGTAATGACAGATGCAAAGTATTAATTTAATACCTCAGCTGTAAATCCCCTTTTTGGTCCCTACTCCTCCTTTTACCACCATTTTACTACTTATGTGCCCATAGAAGACTTTTGGGGTTCCCTTTCATGTTAGCTGCCATCTCTTTTCATACTCTCCCTTTGCTTCTCTTATTTGCTTTTTCACCTCCCCTCTGAACCTCCTGTATTCTGCCAATTGTACTTTCTGCCTGATATCTGTTATAGGCACACTTTTTCTTCTTTACCTTAATTTCTACAAAACCTCTTTTGTCACCATGGAACTCTGGATTTGTTTTCCCTACCTTTCCCTTTCGAGAGAATATACCTTGACTGTGCCTGAACTCTCTCTTCTTTGAAAGTAGCCCATTGTTCAGGTACCATTTTTCCTGCTAATCTTTGACTTAAATTTATTGATGTTCTTACCCAATCAAAGTTGGCTTACCCCCAGTTAATTATTCTTACTCTGATCTGTTCTTTGTTCTTTTTCATAGCCAGCCTAAACCTTATTATATAATGATCAGTGTCCCCTAAATGTTCTTCTACAGGCACTTGATCTACTTGGCTCAGTTCATCCCCAAGAACCAGGTCTAGCAATGCCTCCTTTCTTGTCAGACTGGAAACATAACACTGTTGAAAATTTTTCCAAACACATTGGAGGAGCTCTTGCCTCCCTCTGCCCTTTACACTAAACTATTCCAGTCTATATTCAGATAATGAAATACCATCATTATAAGTACTCTATAATTTTTACACCTCGCTGTAATTTCCTTGCAAATATATTCCTCTTTATCCTTCCCACTAGTTGATGGCCTGTAAAATACATCGAGCAATGTAATGGCACATTTTTTGTTCCTTATTTCCAGCCAAATAGATTCTGTCCTTGACTCCTTTGGGATGTCCTCTTTCTCCAACACTGCAATGGTCTCCTTAATCAATACCACCACCCCTCCCACTTTTCTTCCTTTCCTACCCTTTTTTCAGCCAGGTTTCTGTTATAGCCACAATACCATATTTCCACATGGCAACCCGCGCCTGTAACTCACCAAACTTACTGAACACATTCACATACATTCACAGTAACCCTGATTTAAACTATTAGCTTCTCCTTTACTCTGACTCCAGCTATTAATTTACTAATCCCCATTCTAGTGATATCTCTCCCAATAATCTGTGCACCTTGGTACTCTTCTCTGATTTTATCTCCTGTTTCCCATAGAGCAGGAAGCTCCATGTTTGATCTTTGGTCTATGATGAGCTAATAGATCTCAGCCAGGATAGGAAAGGGAATATGTTAACTGAATTTGGCACCCAAAGGTGAGGTAAGGAGGAAAATTTGTCATCCGCAAGTTTTTTAAATTGCACTCCTGGTTCCAGAGTCCATATTGGTAAATGGTCAATATAAATCGTGATAAGTTCTCTCAACACTGATCGTTGTAGTAAACCACTTCCCAGCATTTGTCAATCTGAGTAACCATCTTTGACCCCTACTCTTGGTTTTTTTTTGTAGCCAACTTGCTAACCACTCTGTGAATTGTCCCCTGACCCCCTATGTTCTGATATTAGCCATGAGTACAGTACATATAAAAGTTATATGACTTTTACAAACATAATATTCAGTCATTACTTTACCCTGCCCAGGTCAGAAAACACTGCCCATCCAACGGAAAAGAAAAAAACAATGACACAGTTAGAACTAAGTGCCAAGCAAGTGTAAATTATGCAGCAAAAAACCATACAAGTAGAGGAGCATACAAAGGCTACCATGATCACAGCCACTGCCTCCAACAATTTGATATAAACTAAAATGCCCCGAGGGAGGTGAAAACCTCAACTAAAACTTCGAAGTGGATAAAACTGACATTCACCTTCCCTCCCACTCCAAAAGGAAATCAAGCAAAAGCTCTTAACATATAATGTATATCAGTCTAATGTATTCAAAGCCTGGCTTGTTTCCCTCCAAAATAAAAAGTTCGAAGTGTCAACAATTCCTGATGGAAACACACTGTGGCATCTCTGTGCAATAACAATGAGAATTTTAGATCGTTAGTAAAAAATCATCTTCACATTCTTTGGGGAGTCAGAAACAAGTATGAGTTGATAGCCTACATATACTTCTAAAAACAATACTTTATCTCTAAAGTATAGATTATATTGTTTAAGACCTTACAATGTAGACTTCTTAAACTACAAAAGGAGGTTTGATCTTACTCAAACTAATTATCTTCCTCATCATTTATTCTCCATTGATTGCTGACACATGCTGTATGCCTTCAGCAGCCAAGACAAACCATTATTACTACATTTAGTCACTTGTCCTAAAACTAGTGAATATTACATTGGGATTGAGATCCTGCACTCAAAAGAATCTATGTAACAGTTTTTTTTTTATAACTACAAACAGCATAAAGCTATTGCTACTACGTCTGGCCATTTAAGCCCCAACCCATATGAACTCTAAGATATTAAAATGATTCCCCATTTATAACATCCACACAAAATAACTATTATGTACACAAACAAATATATTTGAGGTTCAAGAAATTGTTAAGATCTGCAACATTTTAACAGGCATGTCATCACAGTAAAATATTGTAACATCAATTTTACAATTACAAAGGTCAGCTTAATTTTTTTTTAAAGCCAATAAAAATATAAACAGCGATGAAAAATGAACAAAACTACATCCTCAAGGTTGAAAATTACAGGGTAATGTTATTCTCAGGCAAGCTTGTCCTCCCCATCTATTTATGGATGCAATGCTGGCATAAATAAATCTGAAATTTACTGTTTGTGCACAGGCAACGTGGCTCTTGGAAAAATGGACCATTCACATAGCAGCCTGCCTTGCTGTATTTAATATAGCTGTTCTGATTGGGTGAGGAGTGAGTTGGCGGCTCCCCTTCTATTCAGCCCCCTCGGTTGGTCGCAACAAAGGTTTTAAAATTTATTTTCCCTGTAATTGCCTTTTTCAATCCAAATATGTTTATTTGTTAATAAGGCACCAATCAAATCAGGTTTTCTTACATCAAAGAAAGAGTATGTTTATTCGCTACTGCACCTGAGGAAAAAATAATAAAGACACACACACACAGACATCAGAACCAAGACAGTTAGAATCCAATAGAAAGTTAAAAGAATATACGATTACGTCCATTACTTGTCTTTGAGGCATAGATTGTTCAATGTTGTGGCTGTTTGAAGTTAGGTGGTTTCCTGTAGAATTCTGGAGTTGACTTTGCTCAGGTCTGAACTCTGTTGAAGACATCCATTTTGCTTCCGGAAAGAGCAAGGACGAGGGTGAGAGCGAGCGCGAGGGCAAGGGCGAGCGCAAGAGCACGGGATCTTTCCTACTTTTTTCCAGTAGTGTCTTTTTAGATGACAGTCAAGTTTCTTTCTCCTCCTGCTTGTTTTTTCTCTTTGATACTGCTTGGCAGAACTAATTTTGAAGCTCCTCCTTCCTTACATCCCCATGAAGGAATTCAATTAGCATGTCTGAAATTCATTGTTGTAGACCAAGTAACCCATTTTTTAAAAATCTTTTTAATCAACAAAACCTTTCGAAGCAGTTCAAGATATAAATCAACAGGAAATATGGGTTATTCCATCCCCAAAGGGGATTTTGAATGTCTGATGAGTATTTGATCAAAGTCGAGCACTTTGCATCTTTAAAGCCTTCCTTTCAAGAGTGTCCCTGTTCGAAGTGGGCCTTGACACCTCCCAGGTGTGAAATTCCATTTAAAAGGTCTGCATTGTAATCCACATAGAAACTTGCCAGAAAAGTGGTCACCTTTACAGTATCAGGAGACTCATAACAGCCTTTTTTGATTAGTGTCTTTTCTTGTATATCCTCAGTCCTAAATGGGTCTCTAACTCCTAGACAGGACGGCTACAATCACATTCAATTTCCCTGCAATATGGATGATTTTTAGGTGATATGGTTGGAGAAACAAACTCCAATGGAATAATCTTGCATTCTGAATTTTGAATTTTCCTGCAAAGGTTAAAAAGTTGTGTTCGATATAGACTATGGTTCCTCTGTATTCATTTTAGGCATATATCTCAAGTGTTTGACAGCCAGTAATAAATCTAGGATTTCCTTTTTTACTGTGGAATATCATTTCTGATGTTTGTTTAGTTTTTTTGGGAGAAGTATCCAACTGGTGTCTCTATTCCTGATTTGTCATCCTAAAGGAGGAGAGCAACGACTACGGTACCACTCACATTGGTGGCTGCTTTAAATGCTTGGTTGAAGACTGGAGCTGTTAGCACTGGTTTGTTTACTAAAATGGTTTCAGCTTTTTGAAAACTGTCTGGCATTTCTCAGTCTATACTACCTTTGCTTTTTTCTGTACTAGGTCTGTCAGCTACCATGCTAAAGTTTGGGACGAACTTGTGGTGGAACTCACACATCACTAAGAATCTCATGATTTCCTGTTTTGTGGGAATGGGGAACTGGGCAATTGCTTGCACTTTTGCAGCTCTGGGCAGTACTTGGTAGGTAGGCCACCTGAACCCTAGCGAACTCGCTCTTTATGAGACAGACCACAAGGTCATCTGACTGTACTGTCTGAAAGAGGGCTTCCAGTTGCTCCAAGTGAGTTTCCCAGGTGTCACTGTACACTAGGTGGTCATTTAGGTACACAACACAATTGGATAAACCCGCCACTAACTGATACATCAGTCTTTGGAAGATGGCTGGGGCATTTCTGAGTCCAAATAGCATGACTCGACACTGGTATAACCCATCCAGAGTTGCAAGGGTGGCATCATGCAGATGGTCAAGGAAACCTGCCAGTATCCATTGAGTAAATCTATGTTGGTAATCTCGGCTGCTTTACCACCCTATCTATGCAGTCTTCCAGGAGAGTTATCGGGTAGGAGTCGGCTCTGGTTGCTACATTAACTTTTCGGTAGTCAATCAGAACCTTGTGGAGCCATCCAGCTTGGGTATGAACACAACTGGGGAGCTCCAGTTACTGTTGCTAGACTCTATTAGTTGGTGATCCAGCATTTAGTTAATCTCCTCCTGAACCTGGGCCAGCTTTTCTGGACCTAGACAACATGGATGTTGCCTTATGAGAGGGACCTCTCCCGCATCCACATGATGTAGAGCTAGTGTGGTGCAGCCTGTTTTATCTCTATACAGGCTTTTAAATGCAGTGAATAGCCTTGTCAAATCTGCTCACTGTTCTGTAGTTAGGTGGGTGAATGAGCCCAAGTTTGCTCGTATTTCTGTGTTTGTTAGTCAGATAGTAGGGGGTTCAATGTGGGCCTCACCCACGTCTCCCTCCAATTCATCGCCACTGTTACCCTTATCCTCTAGGTCAGTGCCTATGGGACAGACTGTTACCTAATTGCCCCCTTCTAGGCTGCAGTATTAGTTGATAGAATAGTTGGTGAGCAGAGCAAAAGGGAGTAAAATGAAACAAGTAAAGAAACAAAAGATGCAGTCCAGAGGAGGTTAAATGGCAGAATAAGGAAGAGCTGCCATCCAAAAGCAAAAACGAGAATAACGGGGTTACAGGATTAAGACTGACACATGAAAAGAAACAAAACAAAATGTGGGCTGGTCAGAAATTACAGTCTGAAATGATTGAACTCAATGCTAAGTACAGAAGGCTATAAAGTACCTAATCAAAATGTGAGATGCTGTTCCTTGAGCTTCACTGGAACACTACAACAGGCCAAGGACAGAGATACCAGCATGAGAGCAAGATGGAGAATTATAATCTCAGGCTACCAGATGCTCAGGGTCATGCATGTGGACTGAATAGAGTTGTTCCACTATATGGTCACCAAATCTGCTTTTGGTCTCCCAGTGTAGAGGAGACTGTGTCGTGTGCATTGAATACAGCAGACTAAATTGAAAGAACTACATGTAAATCACTGCTTCACCTGGAAGGAGTATTTGGGGCCTTGGATGGTGAGGAGAGAGGAGGTAAAAGGGCAGGTGTTATATCTCCTTCACTTGCATGGAAGGGTGCCATGGGAAGGGAACAGGGTGTTGTGGGTGACTGAGGAGCGGGCCAGGGTGTAATGGGAGGAACAATCTCTTTGGAATGCTGGGAGAAGAGGGGAGGGGAGGGGAAGATATGCTTGGTGGTGGCATCACTCTGCAGGAAGCGGAAATGGCAGAGGATGATCCATTGAGTGCACAGGCTGGTGGGCTGTAAGTTGAGAACAAGGATTTTTGAGATTGTGGTTCTGGGAGAGAGGGGATGGAGTGGAGCACAAGTGCAAGAAATGCATGGGACACAATCAAGGGCCCTGTCAAGCAAAATGGAGGTAAATTCAAGGGATGATATATCAGAAGTACTGGTATGGAAGGTTGCAGAACAGATGCAATGGAGACGGAGAAACTGGGAGAATGGAATGGAGTCCGCACAGGGTGCTGGGGGTAGTGTTGTTGAAGTAGCTATGGGAGCAAGTGGGCTTATAATGAATATTTATCGATAGCCTATCCCAGAAACGGAGATAGCAAAGTCGAGAAAGGGAAGAGTCAGAGATGGGCCATGCAAAGGTAAGAGAAGGCTGTAACAAGTGGAGGGCAGCGAGGATCAGTGCTGGAGCATCTGCTATTTACAATATATATTAATGACTTAGACAAATAGACTGAGAGTAATGTATCCATGCTAGGTGGGAACATAAGCTGCAAGGACGACACAAAAAAGCTGCAAAGGTATATAGACATGTTCAGTGAGTGGGCAACAAGGTGACAGATGGAGTATAATATAGGAAAGTATAAGGTTATTCACTTTGGTCGTAAGAATAGAAAAGCAGAATACGTTTGAAAGGTGTGAAACTTCTAAATGTCGATGTTCAGAGAGACTTGGGTGTATTCGTATCTTCTTCTTGAGCTCTTTGCCCAAAAGTAGGTCCTTGGCAATTATTTACTGAACCATAGTTGGAACAGGAATCAAAACCCACGCAATTGGCATTAATCTGATCCACTGACTAGCCATTGAGCCAACTGAGCTAACCAGCCCCCGCTGTGCTCATATAAGGTACACAAAGTTAGCATGAGGTACGGCAAATAGCTTGTTGGCTTTAATTGCAAAGTGATTGGAGTGCACGAATAAGGAAATCTTGCGATAGTTGTATAGGGATTTGGTGAGACTACACCTGGAGTACTGAATACAGTTTTCGTCTTCATATCTAAGAGAGGATATACTTACATTGAAAGTGGTTAAGCAAAAGTTCACTAGATTGGGTTCCTGGGAACAGAGTGTTGGCCTATGATGAGAGGTTGAGTGAATTGGGCCTATACTTCAAAGAATGAGAGGTAGTCTCATTGAAACGTACAAGATTCTGAATGGGCTTGACAGAATAGACAAAGAGGCTGTTTCCCTTGGCTAGAGAATCTACAAACGGGGACACAGTGTCAGGATAAAGAGTCAATTATTTAGGACTAAGATTAGGAGAAATTTCTTCTCTCGGGGGTTGTGGATCTTTGGAATTCTCTACTCCAGAGTGCTGTGGATGCTCCATCAGTGAGTATATTCAAAGCTGAGATAAATCACTTTTTAGTCTCTCAGGGAATCAAGGAGAATGGAGAATGGGCAGTAGATAAGCCAAAATTGTTTTGAATGGCAGAGCAGGTTCAAGGAGCCATACAGTCCACTCCTGCTCCTATTCATGTCCTCAATAAAAAAAAAGTGCAGGTGAGCTAGCTGTACACTATTTCCTCAACAAAGTGCCCAAGCTGACTCCTTACTCTCTTTCCCAAGTTGCCCAGTGGAATTGGCCTGAACCTGCTAATGAGCGGCACTGCCCAAGTATAAAGACTGCAAAGCTGCACAAGACCTTTCATTCATGTACCTGCGAGTACCATGTAACCCGTAAAACAGACTATTAAGTATAAAGAGAAAAAAGACCTTTTTAAAGGAATCAATTACAAAAGAAAACTGCAGAAGTTGTGATTTTGACAAAGAAAGAACAAACTTAAGTACTTCACAAAGACCTTGAAGTTTCAGTCCCAGTCTGAGTTGCCATATGATGAACTGGTTTTGTCAGTTTATGGCTAGGACCAGAAAAAGCAATGTAAGAAACTAGGTGCTCCATGAGTGAGAAAGTAGCCCCACCCTCCGGAAACACATATTTTGCCAGGGTATCACAAAGCAGCACTGAGGTAACAATAGAAAAGATAATGATGCAGACTGCCCATTCCTACCCATCAGCTGGAGTACAAAGTGACACTTAACAAAGCAATAGGGGCCTATTAATTTAAATGCACTTACAAGAGTCTGTTTGCACCCCCAAAACATTTCCACAACAAAGTTAATCCTCAATATCTACTTACCAAACTGCTAAGCAAATTCTATGATGATTATAGACAGTTCAAGTCCTGACATGTTTTTTTAACAACCATACAAATTGCTCAGCTTATTACTGAAACTGGTCGGATAGTAGGTAGCGAAATATTGACATAATCCAACCATAGCTTGCTTTTACAATGTTTCCTGAGCATTTTATCATCAACTCCTGTCACCCATGACCCTACTGAATGGCTTGAGGTGTTGTATGACCTGCTTCTACTTGTATTTCTTAAGTTCTTGTGTTCTTATGACTTAGGGCCTAGGCAGCTGAAGCAATATTGCCATGGTAGAGTGACTAAAATGGGCTGCTCAAAAGGCCAGAATTGGAGGCGCACAAATATCTTGGAGCACTGCAGGTTTGGAGGAGATCACAGAGATAAGTTGGGACAAAGCCCTGGAGCAATTTGAAAATAATGATGAGAATTTTTAAAATCAAGGCCTTGCTTAACTAGGGGGCAAAAGCAGGGAAAACAGGGAAGATGGGTGAACAAGTTTTGTGAGTTGGGAATCAGGCAGCAGGGTTTTAGATGACTTCAAATTTGCAGGAGTCAGCTAGGAATGTGTTAGAATAGTCAAGTCTAGAGGTAACAAAGGCATGGAATAAGATTACAGATGAACTGAAGTAGGTGCTGAGTCAAACTATGTTATGGAGATTGATCTAGACAGTCTTAGTAATATGTGGTTGGGAGCTCTCCTTCGGCTCCAATATGACACCAAGATTGAAAACCATTTGCAGTAATTTCAGGCAGAAAGTTCAAGTTAGTAGCTAAGGGATTGGAGTATGCAGCATAAATCAAAGACAAAGACAAGATCATGGGTGATCATGGATAATCTTAGCCTCAACTCTACCTTCCTGCCCATTTTCCATAACCCTGTGCTCTATAGATCAAAAATCTGTTTATCACAGCCTTGAATATCATGACCCTTTGAGGGGAGAAATTCTTCTTCACTGCTGCCTTAAATGGGTGATTTCTTATTCTGAATCTATGCCCCCGGCTCTAGATTCCCTCATGAGGGGAAACATCCTCTCATCATCAACTCTTTCAAGCCCTCTCAGGATCATATGTTTCAATAGGGTCACCTGTCATTCTTCTAAACATCAGTGAAGATAGGCCCAACCTACTGAATCTTTCCTCCTAAGACAACCTCCTGATCACAGGAATAGCCCTAGTGAACCTTCTCTGAACTGCCTCCAATGCAAATATATCCCTCCTTAAATAGGAGGCCAAAACTGTATATAATATTCTTAGGCATGGCCTCACCTACACCTTTTACAGTTGTAGCAAGGCTTCCCTACTTTTATTATCCATTCCTCTTACAATAAACAATCAACATGCCATTTATCTTCCTAATTACTTGCTGTACCTGTATGCTAATGTTTTATGTTTCATGTATGAGGAAACTCAGATCCTTCTGGTTTGCAGTATTCAGTAGTCCCTTGTCATTTAAATAATATATTGCTTTTCTATTCTCCTGCCCAAAGCGGATAGCCTCAGATTTTGCCACATCATACTCCAGTCAATTTTTGGCTTACTCACTTAACTTGCCTATATCCCTTTGCAAACTGTGTCCCGCACACAGCTTGCTTTCCTATCCATCTTTGCATTGTCATCAAAATTGGCAACAATACACTCAGTCCTTTCATCAAAGTCATTAATACAGATTTTAAACAAGAGAAGAGAGCACTCAGTAGAGTGCATACCTCCACCATACTGCATTAACTCAATGTTATTACAATCAGGCAGCTCTTCCCTAAGGCTTTTCCCTGCCTGATTGATGCTCTGTAGCTACAAAGCTGAAAAAAGAAATCTTTTTCTTCAGAGCTTCCATTTCACTGAGACAGCTTCAGGCCAATCCACATCCAAGAACCTGAAAACTGCTCACAGTTTGATGGTTGTGACAAGTTCCACCACAGCAACTGAGACAAGTTACAATATTCTAAATAAAGCAACCTACAACATACTAAAAAAATGTCAATTTGCCCCATCTCCCAATATTAACGGATCCTTTAAAACAATTCTAGGATCCAAATCCAGATCCACATCTTCACCAAAAACAAATCAGTTCCTCCTAGGGCCATACCTTGTCTGTGTACCAAGTTTTGTTGAAATCCATTCATTAGTTTTGGAGATATATTGAAGCAAAATTATTACCTTGGCCGATCTTCAGTGGTGGAGGTAGTGATTGAGCCCCCACCACTGATCTCTGTGGTGCCCCAAGAGTTACAATTTGCTAACCTGAAAATGACTCATTTATCTTGACTCTTTCCGGTTAGTCAGCCAATCCTCTATCTATGCTAAGACACTATGTTCAAAACCATGAGCTCTTATCTTGTGCAGTAACCTTTTTATGTGGCACCTTATCAAATGCCTTCTGGAAATTTAAATACATTACATTCACAGGCTCCCTTTAGCCTTGTTACATCCTCAAAGAATCCTAATAAATTTGTCAAACACAATTTCCCTTTCAAAAAACCATGCTGATTGCTTGACCGCATTACGATTTTCTAAATGTTTTGCTATTACTTCCTTAATATTGGGTTCCAGCATTTTCCTAATGACAGGTGTTATGCTAACTGGCCTACAGTTTCCTGCATTTTGTCTCTCTCCTTTCCTAAACAGTGGTGTTATGTTTGCAGTTTTCTAATCTGCTGAAACCTTTCCAGAATCTAGGGAGATTTGGAAGATTACATCCAGTGCATCCACTCCTTTTAAGACCCTAGGTCAGGTCCTGGGAAGGCATCAGTCTTTAGTCTCATTACTTTTCCTAATACCTTTTTTCCAGTGAAAGTGATTGTTTTAAATTCCTCCTTCCCTTTCCCACCCCGCAGATTTTCTATTATTCTTGGGATGATTTTTGTGCCTTTGATATAAAGGCAGATACAAAACATTTGTACAAAGTCTCTTGTTTCCCATTATTAATTCCCCAGTCTCATCATGTAAGGGACCGATGTTTACTTTAGACTTTTTATATACTTGCAAAAGCTTTTACTGTCTGTTTTTAATACTTTTTGCTGGTATACTCTCATTCTACTTTCTCCCTCTATTTTTTGGTGATTCTTTTCTGGTTTTTAAATTTTCCCAATCTTCTATCTTACCAGCCAATCTTCTCAAACATTGTATGGCTTTTCTTTCAATTTGATATCAGACTTAACTTTCTCAGTTAGCCATGGTGATCTCTGCAATTCCTTCCATAAGCCACTCTCTCTTTCTTTAAGGTGCTCCTAAAAACCTACCTCTTTGAACAAACTTTCGGTCATCTATTCTAATTCCTCCTCATGTGGCTCGGTCTCAAATGTTTTGTGATAACACTCCTGTAATGCATACAAGGATGTTTTACTATCTTAAAAGTGCTATAGAAACACAAATTGTTGTTGTTGAATAGGAATAAATGGATCAGCCTTTTGAAAGCCAACACAGCCATGATGAGACACCTGGCTAGTTCATGTGCTGTGAAATTCTATAATTCTATATGTAACTATTGTCACAATAAATAGTTGAAGATAGTCGGTAATTTGCACCCCATTCTGCAGATGACTGCTGATCTGGTTATACTTCTATAATTATCTGAATCGTTTGTGGCATGCTAGATAATAAAAGTTGATGCAAGTGATAAGGTGATACTTCTAATACACTTCACTGTAAAAAAATACTCAAAGCATTTCAACCCAGTACAAATGCACAAATTTGGAAATGTTTGTGCCCCTACACCCCGCCTGCTCCTGCCTATGTAAATTATTACTTTTATCATAAGAACCAAAGTAATAGAAGCAAGAATAAGCCCTTTGGCTCTTTCAGCCTGCTTCATAATTCAATAAGATCATGGCTGACCGTCAAGTCAACCTTCCTGCACAATCCCCATATCCCTTTATTTCCTTAGTACCCAAAATCTATTGACCTTTGATTTGAAAATAGGATTTATATTCCCCATAAAAATTGAATTTACTAAAAAAAAAACATGGTACACAATAAATATTGGTGATGGCATCTTATTTTTGAAAATGCTACTAGGCTATAATTTTTATACAGTCTTTACAAAGAGGCATAATGAAATTTAAACATTAGATGTCGGACAATGGGTGGGGGAGTTATAAGTAAGAAGAAGTAAACAATCTGACCTCAATCTTTCCATTCCCATTTATAATATTAGCAAATCAGGAGTGGGCAACCAACCTGTTCTCAAGAGGCCAATCAGTCATAAAAACATTTTAAAGGAGGCTGCCTGCATTCATTTTAAGTAAATGTTATTTTTTTAAACTCTTGTAGGCCAGGTCCCAGGAAACCAGAAAGCGGGAGGCAGGGGAGGTAATGATTGCGCCCCCTCCACTGATCTCTCTGGTGCCCCACAATTTGCTAACTTGAAAGTGACTCATTTATCTTGACTCTTTCCTGTTAGTCAGCCAATCCTCTAACTATGCTAAATTGTTCCCATGAGCAAGTCTTTGATGTCAGTCAGGTTCTTTGCCACAATATTGGAATGGGGAAGTCTTGTACAACTTAAAGCCATAGCAATCGTGCATATCTCCAAAATGTCAGCTTAAACAAAGCACTGGCAACAGGATCTATCAAGAAAAAGTCACTTATGGGGACAAACTTTCCCCGCCGATGGAGGGGGGGGTGGGAATTTTACATGACCAGCGTGACGTCCACCAGGAAGCGCTGCCTGTGCGGGGGGGATTCCATCAGCCGGGAGTGCACTCGGAATAGCGCACAGATCTCCCTGAGGCTAAGTGCTGCCTCAGGGAGATCGGCTCCGAATTAAAATTTGCGACAAAAATGATAGAAAAATTTCCCTGACGTGTCCCCTCGTGTGACACTGTCACATGAGTTGGGGCATGTCCATAGCTTTAACTGAAACCTTTATCAAAAATTTAAATCCCCTCATGAAACCTCATCTCGCTCATGAATGAGGTTTCATGCTTTTTCTGAAGCCCACCAGGGCTCCCAGCCTGTCCTCCAACCTTAAGATTGGACGGGCAGGTCCACTAATGATTTTTATTAGTTTCTCAATGGCCTCAATAGGCCGTTGACAGATCGGTGGGTGTGCAGCTGATTCTGCTGCGTCCCCGCCGACCTGAAAATGGAAATGATGCGGGGTGACGTCGGAAGTTCCACCCAACGTCATCCCGCGTCTGCGAGCGAGCCTCACCCCCGTTCGCTAACCAGAAGATCCTACCTATGGAAGTTGTTCTATCTACTCCTCAAAATCAATAAGGTTCTTGAAACACTGAAGTCAAACATTCAGATTTATTAAGTGTATTTAGTAACTATTTATGCATAAACTTAAAATAGTACTTCCAGCCACACACCAGGTGATGCAAGTTGTGACTAATGTGGTACAATTCAATATTCAGGTGGAACAATTTTTTCAAATCCAGAGTCCAGTTACAAGTCATTGGTTTATGTGCTTTACTCAACTACAGATCATTAACCTAAATGTACTTAAAAGCATAGAACTGTACATATCTAGCAAAAAAAATGCATGTATGACCACTGAGTAAAATTATACTATTGATTGGCATAGATGACCTCATTTTCCATCAGTTTGTTTTCCACATTCTTAGGCTTCTTATCTTTTCTTCCTGAGGTCACCTGTCCATTTTAATTAATTTTCAATGGGCTTGTGTCCAGTAGCACCTTATCTGGTCTCTCCCCCATGCTCCTTGCCATAATAAACATGCAGGTTTTTATCTTAAGTAAGGTTTTTTCTCTTGCTTTCTCCCAGGGAATTATGCCTATGACACACTGGCCCTGATATTTACTCAGCGCCACGGGAGGGGCAGAAGTTCCAAAAGGATGACCAAGAAGTAAGGGCTTCCCAGGCATCCTGCTCAAATTAACCCAGGTAAGTAGATGATCCGGACACCAGAACATTTAGCCCACTATTCATAGCATTATAAAAGGATATATTTGTAATCTTGAAATCGTGCCCAGAAGTAACATTTTACTTGTTTAGTTACATGCAGGTGGAGGGCATTAATTGGGCTTTCACTTGAGCAAATCAAAAGAGACACTTATTGAAGCTTTGGTGTGGCTAAGTTAAGACGTATTTGCTTGCAATATTTTATGCTGTGAATAAATGTTGGACTAAGTAAAGGTTAGCTTCAGTACTAACTTCAACTGGCTACCTGTGGCATAACAACTTGCACAACTATTATGGGCACTTGCAATGTATGACTATATGGAACAGCAGCTGAGTAAACAGTGGAGATAGGGAGGTCTTGTGCCGCAATGGGTACTGTCCTTGCCTTTGAAGCAGAAGCTCCTAGTTCGAGTCTCACTCTAGGACTTGACAGCCAGGGAACGTGCATTCATAATGTGCATAAATCGTATAAATCCTTCCAATGCACATAGGGGAGGCAGTAAGAGCAGAACAGTCTCCTGATCAGCCACGCTTGATATGAAGTGGCACCCTCAAGTTATAGCCTCTGGCAACAGGCCAGCCACCCGCTCCAGGAAAAGCTAGCCACAGAAACAGATGTAAGCACGTGCTTTGTCTGCCTCATGCACCTCTAGGCACGAGAAGAGAAGGAAGAAGCAGTGGAGAGGAAGGAAGCAAGAAGCAGGGATTCAAATAGCTGTCAATCTACGTTGCTTTATGTCCAAATTAGCACCACATTGAGATAAATCCCTATTGTGGGTGTTATTGATGCTGGTACCATTTCAGATCTAGATCATTTCTGGTAAACTGGGTAAACTGAGCTAAGATTTAAGGCAAATGTGGTCTTCTTTAAATTATTTAATGATCCAGTACTAGATGACTATCCTGCAACGCAATCCCTCAATGTGACATACACTTTTTAAAAAAAATCAGTAGAATGAAAACTAGAACATCAAAACATGTGGAATATCTTCTTCACACTCATAAGTAAGGAAATTTTTAAAAATGGATGATTCAGCTCCCATTCAAGCCAGGAATATTAACAGACTGGCCAGTTTTCAAAGTGAAATGTATTATTGTGTTCTCCATAAACTTTTGTATCGTGGAGTGCTTTGTTTATGCCAAGTTTTCTGAAATCTGAGCCCACAGTATGAGAAACACTAGCTGTCACCAGAAGTAAATTTACAGCAGTGAATTAACATATCCATTGCCAGCTCTTCAAGCAATTTTCACAGATCTGTAGCCATGTTTTTAGTATGAATTAAGAGGAACTGTAAAGAAGCAGAGCTTAACAATTCAAATTCTTTTTTAAAATTCACGAGAGCCATGGCCTGCCTAATGCTCATAAAATTGCTTAAGTGCAGATAGGGCACAAGTAGGAAAGCAGAAGACTGTCCTTTGTTGTTACCACAGTATCTTTTTTCCTTTCTTAACTCTGTGAGGTGCTTTCCCTAACAGGAAATATTCAGATCCATTTCCCAATGCTGCTCCACAACATATGAGTGGTGTTGTAGCATGAAACCATTCCTGAGCATTAAACTTAACTGAATAACATCAACTGCAGCAGATCCAACTTGCAAAATCTGTTACTGTTTAACTTGTCTATCAAATTCTGAATTATTACCAAACCGCATTGAATTCTCATGCTTACGTAGTCCTTAAATTATTTAATACACTTTTCAACACAAAATAAACAAGATTTTTTAAGGACGGATTGAAAAGGCTAAAAAAAGGACTGAAGGCTGACCTGATCAACGTCTTTAAGATGACGTGACTGTTTGAGAGCGTAAATGTGGAAAAAATATTTCTGCTTATAGGGAGACTAAAACTAGGATCAGGAATATAAGATAGGCACCAATAAGGCCAATTGGGAGAACAGATTATTTAACCTGAGAGTAGTAGAATATGGAACATGCTACCTTATGGAGTAGTTGAGGTGTTTAAGAAAATACCAGGTAAACATGAGCCAGAATTTTACCTTCAGCGTGCAAGCGTGCGCCCGACATACCGGAATGTAAAATGACACGCAATGACATTGAGTGTGCGTCCCAACGTCACCGCGCACTGTCACGATATTTTGCTCGGCAGGCATGCAATGGAGTCGGCTGCGCACCCGCCAATAATTAAAAGGCCTATTAAGGCCATCAAGAAGGTAATTAAGTTGAAGTTTATGCTGCCTGACTAACCTAATGGTTGGGGGGCAGGCAAAAAGGCCTTTACATTTTTTAGCAAAACCTCATCCATGAGCAGGATGAGGGTTCCTAAAGCTATTACAAATTAAATAAAAATTTTCTTTTGAAATTAAAAACATGTCCCATCTCATGTGACACAGTCACTTGAGGGGATGTGTTTCATTGAATTTTTACTGTATTTATTAATTTTTTTCAAAAAGCGTTTCAATCTCCCTGAGGCAGTTCTGTGTCTCAGGGAGATTGAAGCACTATTTCGCACGCATGCGCGAACTGCATGCCAGGCCCACTCTCCCTCCTCCCACCACAGTGCTACCACTTGCGATCTATGCAGGGCTGGCCTTAACTGGCCCGCCTACGTGAAATCACAGTGCAGAGCCAATTGTGGGTGGTGGTCAACTTCCCAACCACCCCTGCCTGCTCCTGCCATGAAATTCAGGCCATGAGGGAAAAAGGAATAGAAGGTGTTAGGTGAAGAGGGGTGGGAGGACGCTCATGTGGAACATGAACCAGTTGTGTTGAATGGTTTGCTTCGGTGCTGCATATTCTATATAATCCACATCAATCAGCATGTTAAAATTAAATGGTTCCATACCTTTGTGAAACAGATCCTGTAGGCATTCTGCACTTCGGCTTAAGACAGCCCAAATCTCCTCTTCCTCTAGTGGTCCTCCCCGAACCTCCAGAGCCTCAGCCAGTGAGACATGCATTTTATCTGATAATCAAAAGTAAATGAATTAAGAGTTACACTGAGGCGTTTGTATTATTGTATGATGTATACCAAAAGACAGACCAGAATTGTGAAAAAACATTAGGGAATGTTTGAGACATACACAAATTTCAGAACATAGGAGCCAGAAAAAACTATTCAGTCCGCCCAGTTCAAAATCGGAGGAGTTCTTTTTCAGGGTCTGGTCTGAAAAGCATTCTTTTCTCCCATAAACCAAAGAGCCAGATTTTGCTGTAAGAAATAATTATGAGACCATCAGTGCTCATGAGGATGCCCTGTACCAGTATTTCACTGATAGGCTCATATATACCCACTAAACTCACCAGAACAAATTAGCCTAACATCGGTGGTGTAAAAGATAATCTAATGCTTAATCAAAGATAGAATAGAAAAATATATAGAAACTGAAAAGAAAATATAGAGCAGTCAGCAAGGGCTCCAGGAGGGAAATTCATGATTGATCAACTTCATTCACACTTGGAGCACCCAGACCAGCTTCGGTCTCCATATCATAAAAAAGGGCATAGAGGCATTGCAGAAGATGCAAAAGAATTACCAGAATGATACATAACCTAAGATCAATTAAAATGTAAAACTGGTCACTATGAGGCACAGTTGAAATATATAGCATAGATGCATTTAAGTGGAAACTAGTTAAGTATATATGGGGGAGAAAGTAATAGAAGGCAATATAGAAGGGGTTAGATGAAGAAGGGTGGAAGTGGTTGTTGTGTAGCCCAGGACATGCATGGAACTGTTGAGCAAATGGCCTGTTTCTATACTGTAGATGTTTCACAGTACATTATAAATTGTTAAGGCGTATCCATTCCCAGTGAAAGTATTTTTAAAATTGTGATATACGCTACGTCTTGATTTCTCTGCCCGAAGGCAGGTTCAACACATAGCACCATGACCTCCACCAGGGGCAGGGCAAGGAGACAGGTCCCAAATCTGCCCCAGCCATAACAAGGAACAAACCCTGTGCTGACTGCACCAATCTGATCCACGCTGGCCATTCAGCCAACTAAGCCAATCGGCCCCGACAAGGAGTCACAGTTGCCGTGGCAACATACACTTTTACATGCATGATTTACCCTGGAGCTATGGGTAGTGATGGTACAGGCTCCGATTTCTTTACATCTCATGGCTGACCAGGAATCGCTCCCGCTCTTACCGCCTGTTATTAGTGTATGCAAGAAGGATTTTACAAGTTGATATTCAACCTGTTTGGACACATTTTGAATGCACCTTTGTTGGTGATTGAGTCCTGCAGTGGGACTTGAACCCAGAGCTTCTAGCTCAGAGATAGGGACGATACCCACTGTGCCACAAGACCTCCATGTCCTAATTACTGACAAGCAAATTCCCTGGCACTGAAAATTGGATTTTACAAATGTGGAATCTCATTCTCCCCAATGTTAAATTATTGTTGGTGATTTTAAAAGTTACATTTTGTTTCATTGTTTCATCTCTGCTTATTTTATCTCACTCTTAATAGAGTCCCTTTCCATTTCTTTCTTTTGCATTTATAACTGGTTTGACATTGGATTAAGTATTCCAACTGACACTTCCTGGCTCAAATTCTATGTGACTCACTAACAATTCTTTAATCTGATTGGTTAAGGAGATATAATTACTTGTTCTGTTCACATAGGTCCCAGATTCCATGTAGATTGCCTGTACCACAATGGCTTTCTAATTACAGTAAATTCCAGTTCAACTCCCATAGAAAGTCTGTGGACAAGTGCAAATGTAATCACCATCTGGCACATTCACTCTCAACTGAGAGAGAAATCTGGCAAAATATCTCTATACTCATCACCAAAGTCAAAACTGATTCAATTCCCTTTTCAATGGACTCAATATTTACTGTATTAATAATTTGAGGACACTGAACAGAATATGCATATTAAAGCAAGCATGTGTGGAACTCTACTATCCCCAGCTGGTGCAGTAATACAAATAGATAACATAACTGCAGTTGACTGCTTGTGACTTTCTTAGCAATTAATCACTTGATATAGTATAGCTGAGGGATGAGAGTCCAGTAGCAAAACAGTTAAATACAGTGAGACATCTTGTAAAAGTGAAACTTCCCCAACAAAAAGCAAATGGTAATACAAAACACCTCTATTATCTAAACAATGCCTTTCTCACCTCATGATAATGTAATAGGTTTTCTACATTTATTAAAATGTGAATGAAAACGCAGGCAGGCTGCACATAATCCGTTCACAGTTTTAACCACAAAATTCTTCCAAATGGTAGGAAAAATCATTTTATTGTTATTTCTTTTTGGGAAATAATGAAACTTCAATGGAAACATTCTGATGAGGTCTTGACTCATATTGGTGCCGTTGATTTATTAGAGCATTCGAAACATCTAGGTAGCTCAGTGCCTTGTATTCACTGTATTACAATATAATGAAACTTTCCTTAGTCACTATAATAGATGGAACTCCCTGCACCACCCCACCCCACCCAACTAATTGGAATAGACATTGATCTATAATTGAATCTATAAAATCTGGTCTCACGCATATGGTACATGTCACGGTCCCAGCTGATGTTAATACTGGACCAGTCAGGTCCCAGAGTGAAACCTGTCATGATAGGTCCTAATTTTTTTTTAAACCCATTGAGGTAAGCTACTGAACAAATTTACAGGATTCTGCTGATGAACTTTTAATACAAAGAATAAAACATGTATGAAACAAGAAAAATTAACTATATTACACCAGACAAAAAGGTTGGGAAGATCTCAATACAAACACAAGAAAATGATTCAAATTCACAGTATTCCTTTTATCCCAACAACATCTTTACGGACATATACAAGTTAAGAAAGATGAAACAAATTTAAAATATCTATCTTATACTCTAATATTCAGGGTAAGTATGGTTACATGTGAATTAACAGGTGTAGTCAGACAAACCGCATTCCAAAGTAAAAGATAAATGTGGCCAAAGCAGATTCCATGGATTTCTCAACAAGCCACCCAGACGTTTGTCACATTGTGAACCAAAAAATCTCACTGAAACTTTGTCTTTCTCATGAGGGTTTCCAATCTCCGCATGTGAAGACCTCGCCTTGGAATTCTCTTCAAACGTTGCTCCTACTCAGATGGCTTCAACAGGGATCGACCTCCAGAGTTTCAATCTCGCCTTCTGAGATTCCTTTCCCCTGGATCCCCACATACATTCAAGCATCACCTTGCAAACACAACTTGAGGTCTTTAGCAGTGTCAAGCACAACACTACTGCTTTGCCCTTACACGGAGTTGCATGGAGTCACCAACCTTCAACTGTCCTCTCGAATCTTCTGGGCATCTGTCGAGCCTACTTTGTTTCAAGTCTGTTTCCCACAGCTCCCTTTCTTTAATTCAGAGCCTATTTCTCTGCTTCCCTCTCTCAAGTTTAATTAACAGGATCTGTTTCTGATCAGTCTTTGTCCTTGCCTGGGACCTCCTTCTGGGTCCTCTCTCTCTGTCCCCCTCGCTGGGACACCTTCCTTCTAATGGCACTCCGGTTCAGGCCACCTGACCTGCAGTTTCAAACTGTTTCACTTCTTTGCTTCCTTTTATTCTGCGCTTGTGCGCAGGGCTGGTTCCTGGCCTAAAGAATGTAAAAAGTCTAACTGTGCCTGTGTGGCTCTTTCCCGGTTGATGCATGCGTGAAAGGCCCTAGGCCCACTGGGAACTGAAGTTCCCAGCCTCTGACTTCAGAACAAGGTAAGTGTTTGCATTTCTTAATATACAGTAATACTCTAGTTAGGAAATTTAATCCAAATACAGGAAACACATCAACTGGATTATACCGCCACACTTCACGACTTTCTGCTTGTATGTACCTAACCTTTTATTTTTCAAACAATAGACAGAAAACAAATGGAGCTATTAACTTTAATTTTTCAGTGTTGACACATGTCCCCCACTACCACCCCCCCAAGTTTTCCAGGAAAACCTGGAGTGCATCTATCCATGCATATATACTTGACTCATTAGCACTCGTTAATTTAAGTGGCAAATTATATTTGAGGAAATAACAGACAATAAGCAATACCATTGCAGATTAAACTCAGTGACTAAAACAGAGGAACTATTTCTTGTTAAACATACTTCAATCAAAAACTCGGTATTTTACCTTTTATCACACCACCAGTTTTTTTGTTAGAATAAGAATGTGTTCCATTAATACTGCCATGCATTCCCACTTTGGAGTGGGAGAGCAACTTTCGATTCATTCCAGTTACAATCTACGATTTACACTTTTCTGCACTTCTGACAACAACACCATCAAGGAAGAAATTGAGCCTCGCTCTTCCCCAGCCACCACAACTCTCAGTGGATAAGTACACCTACTTTTACAATACTGTTTGTTATTGAACCTTGGAGATCTACAAGTCCAGGTTTAATCTTTTGAAAAGGATGAGGAAGTTTCAGATGGTGAAACACAAATGCTAATCAGTGACTGAAAGCTGTGAAGTGGATCTGAGGCAGAAGATCAGCCATGATTACACTGAACATTAGAGCAGGCTTGAAGGGCCAAATTGCTCCTATTTCTTATGTTCTTACTTATGCCTATTAAAAGACCCGATCTAGAAAATCACTGATGATAAATGGGACAAGTATTAGGTCTGTCCTGTTGGGAAATCTTCAGCAGCTCTTGAAGACAAAGAAACCAAGATGTGATTTATGTCAAGTGGGAATGAATAGAAAAACTAAGGGATCAAGGTTACTTGGGCCACATTTGGAATTCTGCAGTCAGTTTGGGGCTCTATTCTTTAAGAAGGGTTGTAATAGCACCGAAGAACAAAACACACAGATTTACCGTGATGATACCAGAGCTGAGAGATCACAGTTAGAAGATTTAGAGCAACTAAGGATTTATTACAGGTATTGTGAGAAGATTACTAGAGGTGTTTAAAATAATATAAAGAATACATTAAGTATGATTATATTAATGTTAGGTAAACGGAAGACAGGGTCCCAGCATCCCAAAATTAGCACATGTTTACTTCATGGAAACTTTTTCACACAAAGTCTATTGGAATGTGAAATGTAGTGTTTGAGATTAAATCGATTACAGCATTCAAAATGGTTCTGGATAATTACATTAAGGTGGTCAGGGGAGCTAGTGGGAAAATGGAGCTGTGTAAAATCAGTTCTCAAGGGGGATCAAAAATAAAAACCCAGTCATAAAGGTTTGGCCTCCTGCAAAATTTCTGTTTTCATACCTTTTTCTCTCTCTTAACTGGGAGTTTCTGCTAGTGGATTTTGTGGACCTGCAGGTTAGGAAAGAGTTCTTGTTAGCACTTTTGCCTCTGCAAGAGTTCTTGTTAGCACTGTTGCCACTGTTATCTACAACCCCTGTTGTAGATAAATCTTAAGTCAGAACACTAAGGTCTGTCAGCATCAGACACTCAAATTACATGAAACCTAATGGAATTAAGAATTGAATATAGGGCCTCAAAGTTTCATGGTATATACCTATGTGGCCAACAAAGACAAATACCTTCACCTGCTCTAAAGAGGGCAAGGGATGACTAACTGCAAAAAGTCAGTTTCAGTTATATGAAACCAATAGAAAAATCAAATTATTTGTTGACTAGATAGACTAATAAATAGGAATTACGTTATTCTGTTCCATTTATATCAAAGTGCAGTAAAATCTGTATTATCCGCATGCACAGGAAATGAATGGTGCCAGGTAATCTAAAATACTGGTTAACAGAGAGCACCATTTATTAATGGAAAACAGTACCATACTTGTAACATGAATCAATATGCAAGTGCTCAGGCTGTAAAGAACAGTATTCTTTTTACTTCTAATTTTCAACAGTACACTAAAACATAAATTATAAAATAATAAGGTATACAGGTACCGGTTCCGGATAACTCTGTAATTGCCTCCAATTGGTAAAGTGAAGATTCATATTAGCGGAAGGAAAGGTGATATGTGAAGGCTGCAGCATGTGGGAGCTCCTGGATGCCAGTGTGATCCAGGGCAAACACATTTACAGTAAGTGTTTGCAGCTAGAGGAACATCAGCGCAGAGGCATTGTGCTGGAGGTTAAGCTGCAGACACTGTGACACATCAGGGAGGGGGAAAGTTACCTGGATGCTTTGTACCAGGAGGCAATCACACCCCTTAGGATAGCGTCTTCTGATTTGGTCAGTGGTCAGGGTCAGGAGGGTAAGGGGACCCAGAGTGCAGGAGCCTCAGCCTTTGCAATTGTCCAATAGGTCTGTGGTTCTTTCAGCTTGTTTGGATGAGGCTATAGGATGAAAAAACTGACCATGGCACCACGGTACAGGAAGCCATTCAAGTACGCGGAGCAAAAGGAAATGTAACGGTAGTAGAGGACAGTATAGTGAGGGGGATTTACATTGTTCTCTTCAAAAAGAGCGAGAATCCAAATGGCTGTGTTGTCTGCCCAGTGCCAGGGTTCAGGACACCTGCTCAGGGCTGGAGAGAAACTTGCAGTGGGATGTGGAGGATCTAGTTACCATGGTCCGTGTAGGTAGCTGTGACATAGGTACAACTACGAAACAGATTCTGCACTGAGAGTATGAGGAGCTACGCACTAAAAGCAGAACCTCAAAGGTAATCTCTGGGTTATTACCTGAGCCACATGCAAATTCACATAGCGCAAATAAGATTAGAGAAATAAATGCATGGCTCAAAGACTGGTGTGGGAGAAGTGGATTCTGGTTCATGGCGCACTGGCATTGGGGAAAGTGGGATCTGTGAAGTTGGGATGGTCTGCACTCAAACCGTGCTGGGACTGATGTTCTAGTGAGCTGCATAATGAGGGAAGAAGAGAGACTTTTAAATGAATAAATTAGTTGGGGCAAGGGATCAATTTGGGAACATGTGCTAAACCATAGAGTAGAGACAAGGCAAGAGAGAAAGGTATTAATGTTGAAAATGATAAACAGAACATGACAGGAAGGGATAGAGAGTACAAATCTAAGATTAAAACAGCAGTCAAGGCTAGAGGTTAAAAAAAATAATAAAAGGACAAATCTAAAGGCTACATATCCGAATGTACGTAGCTTTTGAAACAAAACAGATGAATTGATAGCACAAATAGAAATAAATAAGTACAATCTGATAGCCATTACAGAGACATGGATGCATAATGACATAGATTGGGACCTGAATATTGAAGGGTATGTGACTTTTAGGAAGGACAGGAAGCTAGGAAAAGGTGTGAGGGCTGGCTCTGCTAATTAATGATGGTATTAGCACATTAGAGATGGATGACCTAAGTTCAGGAAACCAGGATGTAGAAGCATTCTGGGTTGAGATGAGAAATGATAAAGGCAAGAAGTCACTTGTGGGAATAGTGTACAGGCTCCCTAATTGTAATTACATGGTAGAACAGAGCATAAGGAAGAGATAATGGGAGACTGTCAGAAAAGTACAGCAATAATCATGGGAGATTTTAAGTTACATATAGACTGGGAAAAATCAGGTGGGCAAAGGTAGCTTAGATGAGGAATTTATAGAATGCTTTTGGGATAATTTCTTAGAACAGTGTGTTCTGGAGCCAACAAGAGAGCAGGCTATGCTAGACCTGATATTGTGCAACGAGATAGGATTAATCGATCACCTCATAGTGAAGGCACCCTGGGTAGCAGCATAATATGATTGAAATTTACATTCAGTTTGAGGGAGAGAAAAATAGACTAGTATTTTAAACTAAGGGCAATATGTGGGAATGAAAACAGAGCTAGCTAAAGTGAACTGGCAAATGAGATTAAGAAAAAACTCAGCAGGTCTGGCAGCATCGGCGGAGAAGAAAAGAGTTGACATTTCGAGTCCTCATCACCCTTCAACAGAACTAGGTGAATCCAAGGAGAGGGGTGAAATATAAGCTGGTTTAAGGTGGGGGGCGGGGGGGGGAAAGAGAAGTGGAGGGGGGTGTGTGGTTGTAGGGATAGGTCAAAAGAGATGCAGTGGCAGACATTTAAAGCAATTTGTCAATATTGTCATGACTTGTCAATACTATGTACCCAAAAAAATCACCATTTTGTATTCAACAATTAGTAAAATAGTCTTTGATTTAACCACTCCTGTGATTCAGAATACAAAAACTGGTCAACAGGGAATTTATAGTAAACACACTATACAAGTAAGTTTATTTGTCCAATTACATAACTCTAAACTATCTCAGCTACAGAGGTTAATCTAAATCCAGCACTCCAGTCTCCTATTGCAGCTACATTCTCCCATATTTGTGAAAAAAGATTGGCTCCAATTTTAACTGCCTCCACATGGAGGAAATCGGACAGGGAGAACCAGACGTGTGTCAGTTGCTCCATATTAATCAGGTTTCCTGAGCTGGAAAGAAGCAGGATTCAATAATGTCATCAGGACCCAATCTTGTATATTAGGTAAAACCTGCTGGCAGCAGGATTCTGGGTCCATTGACACTCCGAAGGCAAGTTTCCACTTTTCCTTGTTGACCAGAAGAGGCAGGAGTGCTTCTCTGAGCCTCACTAAGGATCCTTGGAATTCCCATATAATGGATTACCCATTCCCTCACCAATCACAGCATGAGCTTTGAAATGCTCTACCCTGCACTTTCCAACCCCATGCCATGGCATCCAGTTTTCCTTCCAATAACTGCTAAAGAATGTCCAATGGGTGATGAGAAGCTGAGTAAATGGAGTTTAGAAGAATGAGAGGTCATCTATTTGAAATATAGAAGGAGCTAACAAGGTAGACACAGAGTTTGTGTCCGCTGGCTGGGGAAACTAGAACAAGGGGACAGATTCTCAGGATAAAGGTCAATCATTTAGACGTGAGCTGAGGGGAAATTTCTTCACTCAAAATGGTTGTGAATCTTTGGAATTCTCTACCCCAAGGGTTATGGATGCTCCATTGTAGACTATATTTAAGCTGAATAGGCAGATTTTTGGTCTCTCAGGGAATCAAGGGATATGGGGAACAGGCTGGCAAGTGGAGTTGAAGTTCAAGATCAGCCATAATCATACTGAATGGCAAAATCGGCTCGATGGCCATATGGTCTACTCCTCTTATTGTGGATCCCCAACTGCAGCTTCCCACTGCCAATTTGTGTGTTTTCCAGCTGTCCAGGTTGTTGGCAAGAGACTCCAGCATTTTATTGAAGCAAGGCGATTGTGTATTGCACTGAGAAAAGACTTACCATGCGGACTCAGTGTAAGCACCCATTATCGAATTAACTTTATTTACACCACCCAATAGAAAATCTTAGCTTTGACTAACAGTTCTATTTAATGGTTGGGACTGTGGCATTAATTGATTTATCTTAATCAAAAACCCTGACTCACATTGCTCTACCAGTGGATTCTGTGATACCAGCAAATTTTCAGTTTCTTTGTGATGTCCACTTTCTTTCTCCTTTTGTTTGATTTCCTCTTTCAAGCAAATGATCTACACGACACTGACAGAGTATCTCCAACCTTCGCTAGATATGTGAATGTACCGAATATCTCTTTACAACAACACAAATCACATACTTCTCCTTTTCACCTCACTGTTTTTTTACTATGACCATCTGTCTAGCATAAAACTCTAAATTTTATGCCTGGTGTATCATGACTTATCTTCACTTTGTCTTGCTTTCCTCTTACCTTGCTATTGGCATCAGACTTAAGCAAACTAAATCTTGTCCTAGGAGCATGTTTAAACACTAAGTCATAAAGTGAGCAACCTGTTATAGACTGGGTTTTTCTGTAACAGGACAGAAAATTGTCTAACCTGTGCCAAAGAGAAACATGGAAATTTACTGCCTAGCTTATCACATAGCAAATACTTCTGCAAAGAACTCTTCACTATCTATACACTCCCTTCTGCAGCACCATTTGATGCTGGGTGATACGTAGTTCTCAAGTGTGTTTGACTCCATTCTCACTCAGAAATATTTCAAATTCTTCTGATGCCAACACCTCTGGCAACCCATAAATTGCAAATCAACGTTTCAGATACTCAATAGTTTCGGCACTTGTGGTATTGGGCATAGACTCAACATTTGTCCACTTGGTAGTGCTATCAACCAAAACCAATTCTCTCTTTCACCTCAAAGAAATTGGAGTGTACTCATTCCCACTTTTCTTGCATTTGACCATGGAAGGAAAGGAGCACTGGGTAGATCGTTTCTCATTCTGAGACAACTTTTCACCAGGTCTCCAATATTGCTGTCTACCTTAGGATACCAAAAATAGCTTCTTGCTGCTGCTTTCATATGGACTATCCTTGTGTGCACTTGATGAAGTTCGTCTAACAATCTCTCTCTAAATTTTGGCAGAATAATGACTCTTAAACCCACTTGCAGGAAGATTTTGAGGGAAGCCTTCTGGAGCAGCAAATTAGGATTTAAAAAATGTAATGTGAAGTCCAGGTGAATGGCAATGTGGTTTGGATTGTATTAGTGACTGAACAGTGAAAACATATCCTATGCTTTTTTAAAGTCCATTAAACTGAAATTGAAATACAATCCATCATGTTTTCAGCAACATCCAAAATAACTGGCAGGTTCCAATTTGTCCAACTAGAGCTTTGAACTAGTCTAATTAAGATGGGGGAAATTGTGAATGTATGAGGCACAGATGTTTACTGCTCATTAAGTGAATAAAATGGAGGCACCTGCTGACATTTTGCATTTGCAATCTATGGTACTTTTAGTAAAATAAGTAATTTTAAAAGTAGTAAATAGGTGTCCCAGCAGTATCAAGAGGCAAGTCTAGCATCAAAAAGAGACTTTCACTATTAGATGTGGACATTTTTCATAAGGTGCAATTCTGCCTGGATTTTAAAAATAATCACATTACTATTTCTAAATATGAAAAATATCACAAGTTATTTTTAATGACTTTTCTGCATAAATCTATGAAAATATTGTTCTTTACTTTGTAATGTACTTGTAATATACTTCAGTTATAAAAATTACAATTATTTTCAAAAATTACAATTATTTTCACTGTTCAACTACAGTCTTGCATTAATTCCACAATGCAGATAAGATTGAAGGCACGAAGACATGGTGCAAGTCTTTATAAATTTCATTACACAATTTACAGGGACTGAGGCAATTGGTAAACATGAGCCCTGTAACATTCAAGAGCAGAAATGAAAAATGTACCCTTCCAAATCATGAAAACATGATTTCCCACAACAGAAAGCACAACATTCAAGCTCACATTTTCATTTAGTTACATCAGAACAATATTTACTTGTTTTTGTAAAAGTTACAACAACTTGCATTTATACAGGGTCATTAAAAACATCTCAAAGTGCTTCACAAAGACATAGGGCAACAACAAATGCCAAGTCAAAGATCAAGATATTAGTTGAGGGGATCAAAAGCTTGATTGAAGAGGCAAGTTTTAAAGAGAGCCTTACAGAAAAGTGAGGGGGAGCAGCAGCAGCATTATTCAGGGATGGAATTTCAAACCATGGGCAGTTAAATCCAAAGCAGCGGATGATTTTCCCTCGTCCTCTGAAAGTGTCAATTCTTACTAAGATACACTTAGACAAGCACCAATATCTTCCATTACTTCACTAGCCCAAGCTTAGCCACACTTCTCAAAATAAATTCCACATCACTCCACTTCACTGATGGAGCATCATCAAGACAGCACGTCACAGAAAAATAATTTTCCTGATAAAAACTCAAAATGGGTAAAGATGCAGTACTGCAGTTTTTGATAAGTTGAAAGCTGTGGAAGGGAGGTCAGCATTCGTGAAGACAGATCTCAAAAACATAAAGATATGGACTTAGGATTTCAGTGCCATAGTATCTGAACAAAGTTAGAGGTAGAAGGAAGCAATCCTAGTCATGCAGCAGAGATTAGGAACATGATTCTGCTCTGGAATGGGAGATTCGGTATCAAATTTGGGATCTCCCTGGATTGTACAGTTCCATTTCATACCAGAAGTACACTTACCAAGTGAACTGATGGGATGTAATAGTAAAAACAAATCTTGTAATATAGACTAGTGCTTCAGCAATTTAAACCCAGGTCTTGTTGCATATCTTCATTCTTCAAATCCATCTTGTTTACAAATTTTGGAACAATCTGTTGGAATTTTGTTAGTTTCTTTTTACAATTTCTAAGAAACAGATGCTGCAACAAAGGAAGCAAACACTGCATTCCAAAAAAATCACACATATTGCTGAGTGGTAAAAATGCTTGCAATTTGATTGTAAAGGTTAAGAAATATTATCTCCATTTTTGATTAAGAATGGAATTTAACTGTACTCAGTGTAAACGTTTTTTGGAAAAAGATGCAATTATGATTTCATGCTGCAGATTGTTTAGTCTAATGAATTAGCAAAATGAAGTGGGTGGAAGAGTGGCAACTTCCAGTTATTAGCTAAACAAGCAATAACACTATGCAAAAACAGTTGTTTCTCACTGTATTGAAAGAAATTTAAGACAAATGAAGCCTCTTTCCTCAGTATAATTCTGGAGAATTGTGACCAAAATCGGATGCGGGAGGACATGCAGCTGTTTACTCCAATCATCATTTTAGAGTCATTGACAACCATAGTTACTGGTCCAATTTAAAATGTGCACAGATGTGAGTCTAAGCTGGAAGACATGCCATCCATACCAAAAATGTATCAGTTTTATGACTTTTACTAGGACATGCTATACTGCGAGGAAACTGGCCTGGGCAGAATCACCCACTCTGCGTTTTGGAGACACGATTTGGAGCAATATGCACCATATATCAACATTGGCATTCACAATGAAACAGTACTTGCTGTGCACAAGGACTTATAACTCAAGACCAGTTATAGCCCCACAAACCCAGAAAGAACCTCCTTGCAGCCATTTCAGACTGCAAAATGTATAAGCCCTTCTCAATCCAGAATTGCACCCCTGATCTCCCACTAAGATGCATAAGAGTAAAATGACTTCCAATATGAAGTTTAATTTTAAGTTAAAGATCTGAGAAGATGGACCAGCATTGCTGGGCCAAATAGTTCTCCTCCACATTTTTGATTATTTTTATTGTATGTACTGCCTGCATGAGGCTCTGTCAGTGATGTGGAGACATGCAGAATTTATTTTGATCTGTGGAAAATGAAAGGAAAGAAATTTGCAACACTCAGAAAAATCCATCCTTTCTCTCCTCCCAACCTCAAATGGAACATGTTTGGGATAAGAGCAAGTTAGGAAACAATTATTATCATAATCTAAAATTCCAGATCTCACAAATTTGGTTCTTAAAATATAAAATTTCAACAAGAAAATTAATCTGACTATGGGTCCTTAAAAAAAACCCTCTCCAAACAACTTAAATGATACAAATTCAAACACTGCTTCCCCCAACAATCTAGATGACTTATATCTTTTAAAAAGACTTCAGCTCACTGTGTTAGCTATCAAAAGCAATTCACTGCGAGGCAAGAGACAAGATATAGGGTTGGGATCATGCGCTACAGGAACTAAAAAAACACACTTCCAATTTGCTCCTTTCATCAGTTTAAAGCTAAAAATGTGGGAAGAAAAATCTTCAGTCATGGATCCTTTCCCCCACACAGAGTTCCATTTGCTCCAAACAAAAGTGACTCATTTCCTCTGCCCCCTCACTCATTCAGCTATCATTAAATCAGATATAATGTTTACTACTGGAATACAAACCTGCCCCACATTCTGTTTCTATGCTAGCTTCACATCTGAAGAAGTCCCATTGTAATAGCAAAATAGTTATGTGATTACAAACCATGGTGCCGAGAAATCCACATTTGCATTAATACCATATGTCACACTCACAAGGAGAGAAGAATCTAGTCACTTTACTATGACATTACAGAATGTATTCATTTTTAATACAGAACTACAATGTTCATCCTTCAGCAAACTCTACATTATTAAAAATCAAGGACAGGTAATTGGAAGTATGATTCCTTCAAGCACATATTTAAAAATAAATTCAGAGACAGCTACAGGTTGTTAATATTTTTGGTTCAATTTTTGGAAAGAATTAACAAGTGTTGCAGTAGAAAACAAGGCACAGGGGAATAATGAAAGCTATTATTAAAAAGAATGAGATGTGGATGGCATTTAAATTGTGCAGGTTAGCAAATAGATGAAAAGATTAACATGTAGAGCATAGAATTCACATCTGTAGGTGAAAACTCCGCTGAGGTGCTATAACCTAGAATAGTTTCACATGTGATGATTTTTATTTAGACATAAAACAAGTTACAATATCAAAGATGTGAATATTAGTGATTTCAATGCATTACATTTATACTACATTCATTTTTATAGATCAAACAAATAAAATCTGGTGTGCAGGTAATGCATTTATGGGGCTCACTTTTTGCAAGCTAGAATATATTCTCCATTTGCAAAATATGCAATGAAATATCACTATATTTAAAATGGTGAGGTACAAAGGCAAATCAAATTAAATCACAAAATTCAACTGCGAGTACTCAGCACCCTTTGTATCTGCCACAATGTCAACCAACTAAAACTAAATCACAGGATCCCTACTTATGTCTCCTGTTTAGATAAAGCAATAAGAGATATCACCTGAGCAGGATGGCAATAGAGAAAAAGACAGCAAGAGAGTACATATGTGCAGAATATATGTTTACATAGTGCCTTTCACAACTGCTTTCGTAGAGGACAATCCACCTATCTTTTTCCAACAGTTTCCTGGCTGCACGTTCAAACAGGGGCCATCAGATGACAAACAGAAATGCAGCCCATAGCCTACTTTGTTCCCATCTTTGTCCAGGTCAAACTCTGCACCCTCATCACCGTCCCGGCTAAAATCAGGTGACTGAGAACAGATCATGAATAAAATCTAGGTGGATCCTGGTCTGTTCGAGTATAGTACATTATGAACTCTTTCATTCCCCTTCTGAATGTGTCCCTATTAATTCATTACTTGGTGACTGGAGATGCGTAGAAAATGAGGAACATCAGGACAGGAATATGCCATTTAGCTCCTCAAGCCTGTCCCATCATGCAACGAGATCATGGTTGCAACCTAACTCCATATACCTGCCCCGAATCCCTTAATATCTTTGGCTAACAAAAATCTATCAATCTCAGTTTTAAAATGAACAACTGATCTCACATCATTTGCCATTTGCAGAACTAAATTAAATAATTAAATAAATTAAATTAAACTAAATAAGTCTAAACTTCTAACATTTTTTGTGTGAGGAAGTGTTTTCTAATTTCATGCCCCTAGACCCAGACTCCCCGACTAGTGGAAATTGGGTGGCTGGCAGAAACTCTCTGTTGCCCTTAATATATTGACATTACTGAATCATTTAAGAGCTAAAATTTCCAAAGGAGGTGGATATTCAGTTTTACTTCCTTCTCTTCCCCAAACTTTACTCAAGGTGGCCAGACTTAAACATTTTCCGTAAAGGGCCTTTAATTTCAATATTTTTTTTACCTGCTGGAAAGAGAACTACAAGCAGATGAAAGCCCACAAAGTTTACTAGGGGTAGCATTAAAGATTTTCAAAAGTCCTGATGTAAACAAAATTATGACGGTCTCACGTCCACCTCTGTTCTTACTTTCAAACTTTAGTGTGAAGGCGTCAAGAATTTCAGCATCTCCAAAGCTGAAATTTTGTCTTAAGTGTCTCTGTTTCCTTTTGTCCAATTGTTTCTCCCAATCAAAACCTCCCACCCAGCCCCAGAATAATAGGAGCTGCAGTTCTTACCGGAATCACCTCATCCACAAAACCTAGCAACTCTTCCTCCCATTTATGTCTCAACTACCTCTCAGCAATATTATAAGTTGCTCTCTTCTCTTCAAAACTGCTATTATTGCAGCAAAAGCCCACTTTGTTTCTCTTCCCCAACTGCTACCCCATCTCCAGCCTCCCCTCTCTCATCAAATTCCCAAACATGTCATCAAAATCCTTTTCCACACCCACCTTTTTCATCACTGGGTGATCAGAGTTAATTTAGTGCTGAAAGTGGGCTGAAGTAATTCAAAGTCACAAATTATATTCCGTGTGACTGTAACCATGGTGCCACAACCTCTTTGGTTCACATCCTCTGAGATATTCAACAATTCCATTGTCTTCTACTACAATATTTCCTCCATAGCCTACTTCTGTGGTCCCAACTCTGTCATGGTTCTTTTCCAATCTCCCTCAATGTAGCCACCACACTTCCTTCAACTACTGTTCGTAGATCTTCATGGTCATCCTCACCTAGCTTTCTATCCTAAGCCCCTTCCTGTTTTTGTCTATAAGTTCCTTTTCAGCAACATCATTTGTAAGAACCATTCAGCTTGTAGAAGTACCTTACTGATACCTAGCTTTATATCCCTACCAAAACCCTTGCCTCCATAAATTTTATTAACTGTCCAAGCAAAATAATAGGTGTTTCATGCACTCCAAATTACTTTAATACATGAGCTTCCACTTCTGTCTCAGTCACTACGCTGCTTCCCTCGAGAATTCCCTCCACCTTGCCAGTTTTTAAAACATCTCAAAATTCATCTTTTCAAATCATGTCCTACCCATTTCCTACACTCCCTAACTGTCTCTATTTTCTCCCCATCTGCTGGGTACCTATTTTAAAAGGCGAGTCCTTGAGATGATACAGACTTTAGCGGTGATGTATAGTTTTTCCATTACTAGTTACCTTGAGATCATACCAAGTCAAGCAAATGTGGCACTGGAGTTGCAGAGAGGCCAGACCTTTCACTGAACAACATTAATGAACAAGCTGGGTTTTAATGATAGTCCTACCAATTTCATTATAATTTTCTGGCATCAGCATGCAAAATTTTCAGATATATTGAATTGAATTTCACAATTTGTTGTGGTGAGATTTAAATTTGAGACCTCTGTGTTGCTTGCCATTACAATAACCATGGGGCAAACAAACCCACTGCTTAACATTTTAGTCCTCAACTCCAAAACTATTCCCAGCTGTTCACTCAGGTAGAATTCAATAGCATGGAACCTTTGCTGCTTATTTCAGTCTAAGCTGAATTTCAAACTTCATATCTGGTTCATTACTAAGACCACATACTGTATGAACACAAGGATAGGAACAGGAAGAAGCCATATGGTTCCTTAAGCCAGCTTCACTATTCAATAAGGTCATGGCCGACCTTGGACTTCAACTCCAATTTCCTACCTGATCTGCATAGAGTCCCTAGAGTCAAAAATCTATCTCAGCATTGAGCACCCACAACTCTCTGCAAATTGCAAAAGTTCACAACCTTCTGGAGTAAAGAAATTACTCCTCACCTCAACCTTAAATGATTGATCTCTTATCCTGAGGCTATGCCCCCTAGATCAAGACCCTCAAGCCAGAGGAAACAGCCTCTCAGCATCCAACCTCAGAACACTATAAGTTTCAGCAAGATTACCTCTCACTCTTCTAAACTCCAGAGAATGTAGTGTCACTCTACTCAGCTTCTCGTTATTGATTCCTGGGGATGAGAGAGATGTCCAATCTAGTGAACCTTCACTGACTCCGGTGCAAGTATCCCTTTTCTTAAGTACAGAGACCAAAACCATGCACAGTATTCGGGAGGTGATCACATCTGGGGTCACTGCCTGTTCCACCTCTCATATAGGACCCATCTTCACTATGGTCTTACCAACCCCTCCAGCCTTTTCTGCTTTACTATCAGTGGCAATAATGCCCCAGAACTATGGAACATTTTTTCTAAAGCCTTGCACCTTGTCACATCATTTCTCATATCCAAAAGCATCCTGAAAACCTCTCTTCAGCTTTGTCTTTGGCCACCTTCTCTAAAACCTCTGGTCATCAAGTAATCCAGCTTGCAGGGTTTCACTTTATTAAAAGGTGTTATGGAAGTGCAACATGTTATGACAACATTCCACAGTGACTGATCTGTTCTCACTCATGAGTCAAATATGTAATGTACTAGAACGACATTAGTGTATTGTTATTCTGCTGTTAAGGTGGGGTCTGCTTTATGTAGCTTGTGTATTTGAGGCTATAGAATTTAACTGTTGAAAACAGGCAAGTGCTGGAGACAAGTGCTTAAAAATCCCTGGCTCCAGGTCAGAAAAAGCTTGGAAATGATTGCCTTTCTTTCACACTTTTCATTGGAGTATCATTTCTGTAATACGACATATTAATGCAGGGTCCAGGATTTTATATATAGATAGATGTTAAATAAATCCAATCCACTTTGGCACAGTCTCAGACTGCAGAACAGATTTTGCTCAAACCTGTATAAATACTTGTACAAATCTCATGCAGTTAGCACGTGCATCAAGCCGTTAAAGCGATTCCTTCCAGCATATCATAACAAACTCAAAGCATCTCAGTTTAAACCTCAAGATTATCTTCAGTTTAAGTCAACATCATCAAAATGAAAGCATCCACATGTTTGAACTGTACAAAACTTTGGCCTAAGTACAGTGGACACAACTGTATTCACAAAGATGCTCAACCTCTTTCTTCTAAGAGACACTAAAAACGCTAAAACTATCTTTGTTCTGTATCTCTCAGCAGAATTGATTAAAGGAACCCTGACCAGACATTTAAACGTAAAAAGAAACAAATATAGTGGAAGCTGTCAGGTAATATAAGCACACTATGGCGCAAAATAGAAGATCAGCTTGTATCAAAAATTACAATTAGTTCAGATCTCTTCAGCTTTCATGCATCACTTATTACATTTAGCTTTCCTCACTAATAAATTTTCACAATAGGAATCACTAGTGCATAATTATATGTTATCCAACATTTTACCTGGTCCTGGGAAATGTTCCAAACTGTCAACAAGGCAACATTTTGATTTGTAGCTGACTATCAAAGTAATTCATGCCAAGTTATGTATATAATAAAGAATAGGCATCTTACAGAAAGTGACCCTGGTGAAAGCATAGATATGCCTGGAGAATGTGTGCTGGAGTGCCGAAGGACAAACTCCAACAGTTCACTCACTCCTCCCCATGACCTAACAAAGGCTCCAATAATTCGGGGGTTGCAGTTTACTGTGCCTTTGAACTTCTGCACATTTGAGGCACAATCCCAGGTGAGAATACTGGAAAACTCCACAAGCAGAAGAAATATGAGGTTAGTTGCTTCAGTCCACATTCTGCTTCCTTAAGAGTGCTAGCAAGCAAGAAATGCAACATTTATTGTCTAAAGATGATGAATGTTCAGCTTATGTACCTCTCGTCATGGGACTGTTGTAGAGAATAAGTTCCAACATGGAGTTTGTGTTTTAACTTGTCTCAGGGTCCACAAAAAAGATTAATTTCCTTTCTCTGTTGCCTGCCAAATAGCAGCACAATCCCTCAGGACTCAACTTCTCCAACACCTTCTTGTTCGTCTCTGGAGCTTCACCCAGAAATTCCACCTCCTTTAAAACCCAGCTGATTGATATCTGTCTCACACAAAGTCATACTATCTCCCTCATCCTCACCAACTTTATTAGCTTCCTAATATACTACGATCAAAATTACAAGTCTATCCATACTTGTCCAACTACCTCTGTAACTTTTAAGTCCTATCTCTCAGCCAATGGCCATGAGCCATCCAACTCTAACTGCCCCACAAATCCCCAGCATCAGTGGCTGCCAACTTTGCCCTATTGTCTGAAATTCCTCTTATAGACCAACTACCTTATAAGTACACCTCAATCAATATTTTTGAATGCATAGATGTTTTAAAAAAACAAATTCAAAGGAGCACTCAAAATTAAATACCTCACCTAGGATCTTGCCAGTAAACAATTCTCGTACTGTAAAGACATATTTCAGCTATTAGCGAAAATAGTTATAAAAATAATGCTGTTTCCATCTTTAAAAGCTGTACAGTTTATGGCAGCAGCACACTAATCAAATGCTACTGAAATTAATTTTTCCCTATTTAATACATTAACAGTCCAGACAATAAACTGAATTATTGTGGTCATGCATCTGCATTACAATACTAACCATGATCTGCAGTAGAACAATGTTTGAAGAACAAAGTTAAATGCAAAAACAGCGCAAATCCAGCACCAGGTTATCTAGCCTGATGTGATTATATTCAGAAAGTTAACTTCAACACAACTTTAGTTCTTGTTTTACTATACAGTTCCACCTATGAAATTATTTTCCTTTTAAACTAAACTATTTTAAGTCATCTTCAAACACAACTGCCCTGACACAACTATTGTCTGATTTCATCCTCTTTCATAGGCAGCACCAGGTACAAGACAAATCCAATGGTTCATTACCATCTCTGTAATGATGGTTTACATCAGAGACTAGACATTGAATCTAACATATCTTCCCAATCTATAAAACAAGGACCTACAAATTACAAATAGCAGCAAATCAGAATTTTAAGTGTACAGCAAAATTGAAATGCTACACATTACTGCATTTAGATACAAGAAAAAATGTCTTAACTCACCACACTCCCCCACCCCCAATCACCACACTACTCCTGATTAAATAAAAAAATGTTAGGTTTTCTTATTTGGAAGGAAAACACTAATTTTTCACTTGAATGGACTATTGGGCTAGCAAAAGTAAGCGATCTATTTGAATGAAAAATGGTGGGATAACTAGCTAATCACTGAAATGAGTTCAGACATCTGACTTAATTTAATGTAACTAATATACAAGATAATCATACAGTACTTGTAGTAAACCAATGCAGTGTTGTGTGGCAAACCGACTGGCACTCTTCAGGAAAATACGTAAATCACTGTTTTCTAAAAATCTGGCATGTGAAGACTCATCACCAGGCCTCTTGTTCGGCTGCTCCTTCATTCGGCTAATTGCATTGTTGCTATGGAGATAGTGGTTCATAGACTATGTCATGCTTACCCACCCGGGTTACAACCTTAAAGATCAAATCCTCTGTTTTACTTACTACCGGATTTGAAATGTGCAATTCGTGGCCAAGACAGTTATTATACGAACATGTATTTGTAAAATTATAAAATAACTAGATAGGTTTCCGACAAGGTGCCTTCTCCTCTCACCAACACCACCCCCCATAAACACATACCAAATCCCTCATCCGAAACACAAAGAAGTGTAATGGAGCATTTGAAAAAGCACTAATCTCTTTCAACCCTAAACAGTAACGAATTGATCTCTGCGACCCATGCTTTGTAACGAACATGCAGGAGCTCGTATTAACCCCAGTTTATTTTTCGAGAAAGCAACTGATTAACTTCACACAATGGCTGAGGTGGTGTGATCAGGAGTAACTGCCATTGTTATACAGCGAAATCACAATCTAAAAGTGATCTTAAGTTCTCACCATTTTTAAAATGATTTCCCTCGATCACTCCAGAAAGCATTAAGAGCAGCCCACTGACCGGACTTTTTTTGTCAAATGAAGTTTTACCAAAACTCAAATTCTGAAGGAAAAGCAACAAGTAAACAACTTCACAATAATGTATGGGAACAAAAAACGCCGATTCCATATTGAATGCACTAAGAACTATCTCATTTCCATCACTAAAATGCAAATTAAAATCCGAGCTACTATGTTTTAAAACCAATTAAACCCATTTCCTCTCTTGTTGCTCTCCCCCCCCGCCCCCCCAAATCCCCAATTACAAATCACCAAGACAAGGTCTTCTGTCGCTACCACTGGCACTGTGTTTCCTACCGTGTACACTCGCGAGCTATACTCGACTGAATTTCACCTCCTGCCCGGGTTCAGTTTAAACGCCTTCAGCTCTGGAGAAATCTATTTAAATTCTTCCAACCTACCGGCGTTGATAAGGAGAGGAAACACAGAGCTCTCGCGGCACTGCGGTCAAGGCGCGCACTGGAGCCCTGCTCCTCAGGGCAGCAACAGTCGCATCTCCGCAGTGACTCGTCTGGGAGGAGAGGAACATTTCACAACAAGGGCTCAGGGGGTGTTTTTTTTTGTTCACTGCCGGGATCCCGACAATTCCTGAAGCAACTCGGACATGTCTCTTTGCAGTTGTTTCTGTGGAGAGGTTTTGCACGGTTACAGTGTATCCGTGTCGTGCGTGTGCAGCCCGTTGATTGTATCCGATTGTATCGAACCTTGTGTCAGCCAGGCTCCCGCGCCTGCGCATCACTCAGCACCCTCCCTTCCTTTGCAGCAGCTTGGGAGATGCAGTTCCTTTCCTTTCAACCGGCTTCCAGTCAACTGGGCAGGTCGGCAGCAGGTGCTGGTCAATCATCTGTCAATCCTGAAAAAAGTCGTGTTATGACAAGTACTTTACACAAGCAGTTGTGGTTTATTTTTTCATATTGATAGGTCCCATTTTTAAAAAAAAATTGACGCTGCAAGCGAGTAACACTCCAACATCGCAACACTTCATTGTCTGTGAAACGTTTTGCCGACCCCGGGGTCTTTTTAAGTCATTTATAACTGCAAGTTTTTATCATATATTTCAATCAGATCTGACTGTTTGAACCCACCCATCTCACTTCCCGCAAAGCAAAATTGAGATAATACGTGAACTTGTCTTTAAGTTAAAAATTCACCGTGTACAATTCGGAAGAGGAGTCATATTGGACTGGAAACTTAACTCTGTTTCTCTCTCCACAGATGTTGCCAGACCTGATGAGTATTTCCAGCGCTTTTTTGATTTTATTGTACCTGAAACAAATCAGATCAAAATAGTTGGTGGTGCGATTTGAAAAAAATAATAATTGATGAAGTAAATACTGCGGAGTTTTTAACCAAAAAGATAAAACCATAAGATATTTGAGGACGAGAAACACCATGTTTTACCATCGACCGAGAAAGAACCAATATTCCCCGCATGGCAACATCCAATTTTTTCCAAGGTCTTTTCTTTACCTCGGCCATTTACTCAGAAAACCATTCCACTCTTAAACAAAACAGAAAACATTGGGAACATTCAGGGGGCCATTCAGCATCTGTGGAGAGAACAGACAAATTATATGTTTCAGTTACAGTATTAACCTTTCATCAGAGGATCTAGTAAAAGGCAAAAGATTTATATATTTTGACGAGAAACCAGAGTGGATGGATATTACGGATGAACAAATAAAAAGGAAGGGAGCCAGAAGACAAAATGCGCAGCAAAATAACTAGCATGACCTAAAAAGTGCTTAAGTGTAAGACATAAGATTAACCATCTTGGTTAATTGCTCATTCTGATCACTTTTTGTGTGAAGAGCTGCTGGACACCAGTTTTAAATTTAGCTTTTACCAGTTTGAATTTATGATCCCTTCTCTTACTTTCCCAATGTTGTTTCAAGGGATTTCTGAATCTATTTTTTCCTTTATATTTGCTAGCTTATATTCCCTTTACAATCACCACAAGACACCTCTAAGTAGTTTAAAGGCCCACGTTTCTCCAATCTTTCCTAATAACTCAGGTCCCTGATATTAAGTTTTAGCCATTATTTTTTAGCTTTTATTGCACTGTTTCCAGTGCTAGAATGGGAAAAAAAGATGATTTGGTGTGAACTGAGTAAAGTTTACAAATTTATAGACAGAATTGCAAAGGTTGATCCAAAAAAAATTACTCATTGGTTAAAAAGTTGAAATACCGGGAGACACACTTTAACTTGGGAAGTTAGGTGTAAAAAGTGAGGTCCAATGGAATATTTACATCCATAGAGTAATAAAGCAGTCGTTATCAGGGAAAGCCTTTGAAAAAGTTGGTATAAATGGGTTGAAGAACCATTTAGTTACATTTTGAAGATTAGCGATTAAAGAATTGAGAAGAATCATTGTGTGCTTGCTTTCATACCTTAACATTAAATTAAATTTGAATCCAGATGCTAGGTGCAAAAGGTTGACGTCTGACCCACTACCACCCACTACACCACCTATTGTCCTTCATGCTGGAATTTCTAATTTAAAAAAACTGACTTTTCAGGCTTCAAAAGAAGCAACTGAGGGGTGATATAGAGATTTTTAAGAGTAAATGCAATAGGAAAGGGAAGGCTGGAATGCTACTTAAAATTGAACTATGACAGTAGTACATCCAGAGACATACTTCTGTTCAAGCAACTCCCCAGAAGGAGAACTGGATTGTGAGAAACCAATACCCTTCCCCTCCAAAAAAGTGTTTTCATTCTTTATTGTAATTGTAACAAACATTAATAGATGGTATGCTGAAAATTGCACAGCTATTTACATCAATTATAGATGGTATGAAAACATTTTTAGAAGGTCTGATGGAAGCTAACAAATGGTATAGAAGTTTCTGGGTACGCTTTTTTGTGAAGCATGACAGTTGCAACACCAAGAAATACATTAATAGTTTATTAATTATTTCAAAACACAGATTCACAAGGATAAAAAGGAAAGAAAGAAATTGTCTACCTCTCACTCTCTCTCTCCTATCCTGGTGAGTCAAGTTGACTGAGGTAGTCAATAATATATTGTTAGTGTTGGCAAAAGTTGAGTGCATATAACGCTAGCCATGGGCCCTTTTTAAAGGATGGGGGAATGGGTTGATAGTTAAGTTTGAACAGTATCCTTTCGTCTTTGGAGTATTGGCTAAACCAAGCACAAACTGATGGAAAGAAAGCCTCTTCTTTCTGCCAGCTACCTTGTTCCTGATGAGGGCTAGTCACAACATAAATGTGTCATTATTTGGCAGAATATCCGAAGAATACACATATTATAGAACACATTTGATGATGCAATGTTAATGTGTATGTCACACCCGTGCAGTTATATCCATGGCTTTATGGAAAAATGGACACAACTTTTAAAAGCAGAATGAAAAATGGACAACTGATTTTGAAACAAGATGGAGTCAGGAGGTTAGTTGATCTTTTCTCTTTTCATGTCTGCCAAATATACATAAAGCTGCCCAAAGCTGGAAGTTAGCCTGCTTGTCGAAAGACTAAAGAGCAATAGTGATTTTTTTGGACTCTTTAAAAACCTAAGTACATGCTATTTTTTTGTAGTCACCTTTTCTTTTGTGTGTGTCTTGTGTGCGTGTTTGAGTGGTGCTGTTGTGAATACATTCAAGTATTGAGAAATAAATATTTATTCTTTTTTTAAAAATATATAAGAAAACCTGTCTTATGCTTGTTCTTGAGAGTCACAGCACTCAAGGAGGTTAAAACACTTCCTCTTTAAAACACATTTTGTTGTGGTCAATTGAGAGTGGAAAAAGGGAGGACCATCTACCATCTCTCTCTGTCCGTGACATGCATCTGAGATAGAGACTGCATACTATTATGAACATTACTAATGTCCCACTTTAAACAGATCAGTCACCCTTCTCCAGTATATTCTGGATATATGGTAGGGGTCTTGAAGTCCCAGAATTTGCTGCCTGTGACAGACGAATTCAACTTACAATGCTACAGAGGTACAATGAAAATAACTAATACCTCCTCAGAAAGACAAATGTAATTCTACTTTAGGATTCAAATCTTGTTATTAAATTGCTTGCATCAGTAGCTCAGTGGCAAAACAGGATAGTGCATTAACCTGAATTACATAATTTTAGGTTTTGGGTTATCTCTGATTTATTGTGCATTGAGTATCAGACTTCATTTAGCTACCTGAAGAGATGCTAGCTAGTGGTGAAATACTTCTGGAGGTGAAGCTATCCACCAGACTCAGACCAATTAACAGCAATCTGAAGTATGTAAGCAAATACAAATTTTCACTTAATGTCAGTTTGCTAACTTTTGTACTACTAGATTGAACTTTTGTCCAAGTGCTGCTGTAGGGAAGCAGCATGTCATTGCTTGGTGTTGTAGCTATTTCCTTACTGAATTTGAAAAGCTAGATGGGGGTATGACACTGAGGTCACTGGGAACTTATGTCCTTCTTGAAAGTTTAAAACATAGCACAAAACTATAGTTCATACCTGCCACTTTTCTGACTTCAATGTACAAACAATACTATGCATATGCACAAAATCGAGCACACAAATAAGAATATAAAATTATGCTTCAGATGAGCAAACATGTGAAGGAAAATGAAGGAAGATGAAAAGGAAGGATAAGGGTTCAGGCTCAGGATTCAGGCTATTGAATATGCTGTCAAGCAGCCAGCGCACTTTACACTCTTGGCAAGACTCTCCAGAGTCTGTCCCATACAAAAGAAACACGGTGACACCTCAGTCACAGGCAACAGGTGCTGGCATGTCAATACTCTGGCTGCATATCCATAGCATGCTGGAGAAGGGTGTGTGTTGTACATCATTGTTACCTTCATGATGTTCGTGACCATGTACTAGAAAAACCTCAATAACATAACAAAATGTGTTTGAACAAAATTGGCAGAACAACTATGTTCTTTACATGTTCTACTCTGTGCAACAAAGAGAAACCAGTAATCTCTGTCCGCATACTCAATGATGTATCCATTTAAAGTTTTCTAGGGTCCTCTGAAGCCCATTATGTGGAAGTTGTGAAGCTGCTGTGTTACCAAACTCAGACTATGACCTTGTGATGAAGTCTTCTTGTGAAATGCCCTTCCAAAGCCCAGCAACAAGCCTTCTATAAATGCTGTAAGTTATTCCATGATTTGAGAACAATAAAGTTGCAACTTGATTATATCATTTACAGACACCATTTAGTTATTTTTAAATTTTTGAAGAATATCTTTTCAAAGCAGTAAGCAGAGCTACTTCTTAATTTGAAACATTGTAAAAGTCTGTTGCTTATTCTTAATGTTAAATACAGTACATTTATTCATGTAAATGCTTTAAATAATAGGATGATTTTTATTTCCCAGTAAAATTTTGTGAAGTTATTTAACTAAACTTTTTTATATCTCATATCGTCATTCTTTCTTTGCTATATCAGTCCTCCCTTTCTATGTCATGCACAAACTTGTTGCTCATTCATCCTCCTCGATGCAGTGATTGCAATGCATAAAATTCAGTGTCACCCTTGTGGCCCTTTCATCCATTAGGTCTTGTTTCATTCACTCATCAAAATGCATAATCATATTGCACTATTTAAGTTTTATCAGGTTGTGAAAATGTTGCTTCACATTTATCACTGATCCTTGTGCTCTTTATATACAATCATAAAATTTTACGATGCAGAAGGAGCTCATTCAATCCAGTGTGCCAGTTCCCAGAAACACTTTTCCACTTCCCTTCCCCTACACTTTTTGTATACCCTTTATTTATTTTTTATTTTTCAAATACTTAAACAATTGCCCCAGCTTCCAGCAATATTTCTGGTAGGACATTCTGTGTCCTAGCAAGTCTTTGGGCGGAATCATTACAAATTTGCACAAAGTGCAGTAGTGGGCAGGAAAAAAGTTGTTCAACCTGCTGGCCGCAATGGCATGTTTTCATGCTGTATTATTCCATTTCCCCCTCATTACTTATGCAGCCGCAGGAAACGTGCCATTTCGTTGGCGGCCAGCCTCCAATTTGCCAGCCATGCTGAAACCCTGCCGCTCTCTCACCCAGGGTGCCATATTTAAACTGCAGCCATGCGCACACTTCAAAATGCTTGCAGCCCAGTACTGCTCCAGTGAAGACATGGCCCCAAAAGCCAAGAAGGGTGCAGCCACCCAATTCAGTGAAGCATCCCTGGAATGCCTTTTGGACATTGTGGAGGCCCGTGCAATGTCCTCTACCTCTGCTCTGGCTGCAGGAGGCCCATCAATCTCACCACTCCAGCTTGGGAGGGGGTGACAGAGGTGGTCATTGCCAACGCTGCACACAAGAGATCGGCTATCCAGAGCAAAGAACAGATGAATGATCTCATCCGTGCTGACAGGGTAAGGCAACCGTCTCATCACTCTAAACTCACACACTCACAAGGCCATCACATATTCACTGACATCTCATTCACTGCCAACTCAAGGGACATCATCACTCACTCTCTCACACACACCCTCATCTCTCCATCTGGCCTCATCTCCTCTGGAGACTGCCACCTCAGCCTCACCATCTTGAGCCCACTTGCACAGATCAACATGTGCCCCTGCACACACCCTGGGGTAGCCCCCTTCCCCAGTACACCCCTCACCCTGCAGACTCTTCTCTTTCCTGAGGCCACTTCTCCCCTTTTCCCAAGCAAGCCCTAGCCCTGCAGCCATTGAGAAGCCACCCCCGCCTTACACTGGTCTGGTAAGTAGAGACCTGCCCATGAGTCCCACTAAAAATGGTATGGTGCAGCTTGCGAAACCTGGCGCTGATGACTGCGAGTGCTGCCCCGAAGCAAGGTAGGCAAACAAACCTCGAAGTCCCAAGCTAAGTGCAGTGTGCCAGGTACACATCACTTATGTACAGTTGCAAAAACAGCATGCCGATGTGCCCGGGTGATTTAGCATGGGGGGATGAGTCTGGCAAGCAATGAGATGCTAAAGTATTGAAATTAGGTTCCTGACATGCAACAGCGGGAAACGTGGTTGGCCATTGATGGATGGAGCAGATGATCACAAACTGGTTGCACGACAGCGTGAAACTGACTTTTGGCATTTCGTGTCCCCCACTCCCCCGCGCCTCCCCCCACTGCATCCACCATGACGCCCGACACTAATGGGCTGGAAAAATCTGGCCTTTGTGTAAGAAAAATATAATCTAGCCCATCCCTTCATTCTTTCAGTGTTGTTTTCTAATTGTTAGAGCATCAATCAATGAAAATGTATTTCCCTTATTTATCCGATCAATGTTCTTCAACACATTTATAAGATCTCATAGATCTCATTCAATCTTTTCTATTATAACAAAAGGAGCTCCTGATTCAATTCTCTCCTCATGGTTGGTTTAATTTGTGTTAGTTTGAAATTTTCTTTCTTTTTGTAGTTTATACCCCTATTTCTTAAACTTAAGATCTCATTTTTTTATTTAGAGCTTTATCAATTTAAATATATGCATGCCTAATTTGTTCTGTGCCACAATTCCTTTTAAAGTTTACCATTTAGTGTCACTGTATACAACACCCCAGTCTGAAAACTTATTGATAAACCACTGAATTCTGTTTTCTGTCCTTTAACAACTTTCTATCCATATTGGCACAATCCTTTGATACCATGCACTTTAATTTTGTCAACAAGTTTCCAAAATGGATCCTTATGCAATGTCATTTAAAAATCTATACACCAGAACACAAATTGTTTAGATTTCTCATTTGTTATTTCTGAACAGAGCTCTTTTTTTTCTGACATGAGTTGATTGCTATAGGTCAACAATAATAATCCTCAAATGCCCTGTGACTTTCTACTTGTATCAATTTTATCCCATATTGTGCCTTTTAGAAGCTTGCAGAGAAACAATGTTGGGTTGACTGGTCCATAGTTATTTGGTTTTTCCATTTCTCCCATTTTGAAGAGTGATGTTAACATAGGTATGTCTCTGAATTCTGACACATATCCAAGGATTTTGATTTCCACGGGTATTTTTCAGTGCTGCTTCCTGATCTACAATTATTCTATTGCACAAACAGTGTAAGGGATTAAAAGTGTTAGAATTTACAGAGATACCTAAATTAATTGGACCCACTCCCTGATAACTGTCTTCATGGGGTACATTTTCCAAGCTCATGACAATGGTGGTATATATTGTAAAATTGCTGGCATGTTGCCTGTGAGATTCTGACACTCATTGGTGGTGGACAACATGCCTTGCTGCAGATGCAGATTGTCAATTTAGCTTGTAACTAAATGTTGTCCTCTTGTAGAGCTCTAAAAGCATATGGTGCTGCTAAACAGGTACTTGTTGTACAAGTGAGTATTGCTGTGTTTTAACAGGATGTCTACAGTATATTTCTGCTACTTGTATTTTATTTCTGTAAACATTACAAAGGCAACATGTGCTCCCCAAGGTTGAAGTCAGGGAGAGTACTTTTTGTAAATTACATTAGTAATTTACATTTAGTAAATTTCTGAATATCAATAATTATCATTTCACAGTTATGTCTCAGCCAGTGAAATCAGTGCAGGAGTCGAAAAAATAAGAAGTCTGAATTGTTTAGCCAAAAGTACCACAATTGTTTTCAAATTGACTAAAATGTGAAGAGAGAAAAACGCTTTAAAAATTGGCTTTTCTATCAACATGTATAAAATCTTAACTGTGAGGTTCATAGAATGTGTGTGATAGAATGAGTGAGAGTGTGAGTGTGAGAGAGCGTGTGAGGGAGAGTGAATATGTGTGAGAGTGAGTGAGAGAGAGAGAGATTGAGACAGTAAACTCTGAGACTGGGAATGAGCTGGACACACACACAGACACACAGACTGCTCGGTGTGGAATACACACACACATACACTCTACTCTCCCCCTCTTCCTCTCCCCCCAAAAACCCATCCACACCGGGCCAGGAGAGAGGAAAACCTAGGAAAGGCAACCCACTTCTGATCCCCACTATGGTATGAATTCTGCCAAGGCCAGCTCAGAGTGTGCTCCACCAGAGGCAAATGCAAGGTTGGTGTTAGTTAAACCCAACTCCTCAGCTCGGCCCTGGTTCATTCCCCCTCCCCTGGTGACCAGGGTTTGGGACCTAGTCTGCTTCTGTTTAACTCTGCTTCTTAAGTGAAAAGACAAAAAAAAGATTTAGCTCTGCTGCTTGGCACTTTTTAATGGTTATTTTTTACTTTTTCCTCCTTTTTTACAAAAATTATCAACTTATTGCTTTGACATTGATTTTTATTTTGCTCAGCAAGTTGGTTCTGCTGTCTTCAAATCTTAACTTTTTTTTTGAAATTCATGTGTAATGTTGCCTTAAACCAGATGTCAGACAGCTGCTGCTGAGTTTCTTGCTGAAGAGGAATGAAAGGCTCAGAAGTCTGACTGCTTTGTGGAGGGCTAGTAAAGGGGTTCTTTTTACTTCAATAGAAATGGGAAGTGTTGGAAATGCTCAACACATCTGGCGGCATCAATGCAGAGGGAAACAGAAGTCAGTGACCTTTCATCAGAACTAGTGAAGATCCTGGACTGAAACAATGGGGAGAATTTTCTCTCCGTCGGGTGGGCCGGTCGGGAGCAGGTGCAGGCGGGCGTGGAGCCGATCATTGCCTGTGATTGGCTGTGTGCTGCCATTTTACTTGGGCGGGCCAATTAAGGCCCGCTCAACGTGACATGTACCTTGTAGCACTCAGCACTACCTGTGAAGGCGGGGAGAGGAGGGAAAGTCAGGACCTGCGCTCTTTTACGCGTGCGCCAAAGAGCACAGAAATCTCCCTGAGGCACGGAGCTGGAAAAAAGTTGGAAAAACTAAGAAAATAAAATTATTCAGACATTTCCCCTCACGTGACAGTGTCACATGTTTATGAATTTTCATAATTTTTTTAATTTAGTTAACAAAACCTTCATGAAACCTCATCCCGCCTGTGGATGAGGTTTCATGAAAAATGCAAAGGCCACCTGGGCCCTTCACCTGCCCACCAACCTTAAGGCTGGATGGGCAGCTTTCTCAATTGGGTTAATTGTTTAATTAATGGCCTTAACAGGCCTTTGACAATTTGGTGGGCGTGCAGCCAACTCCAGTGCATGTCCGCTGAACGGAAGATCAGAATGACGGGCGGTGACATCAGGGCGCACGCCCATCACTGTGTGTCACTTTATGGGTCAGTGTGCAGGGCCCGCCCCTGCACGCTAACCAGAAGCTTCTGGCCATTGGCTCTGTTTCTCTCGCCACAAACGTTGCCTGACCTACTGAGTATTTCCAGTATTTTCCGTTTATATTTCAAAGTTCCAGCATCTGCAGTACTTTTCTCCCTGTTATATGCATCATGTTGAACATTTATATGTGGTTAGATTCAATTTAAAATGAGAAAATATTCATCATGCAATGCAAAGTGTAATTTTTCTGTTAACAACGCCCACTTGTGTGTATGCAAAAAACCATATGATCGCAGGTGAATTGGTTGGTGCTAACTTACTGGAAGATTTTGCCATTTCTAAACTTGGAAGTGAAACCAGGAGTCATGTGCCAATAGAATATGTTACTGTTAGTTCAAGATATTCTCATTTGTACATGGGATTGTTGTTTGTCATATATGTGAGGTACAAGTCTTTTGGATGTTGCTGTCTGCCTATTGCAAAGAGCCAGGTTCAAAGAAGTGAAGCTGGTTGCATGGTATGAATGACCAAGTTGTGTGTAATTGTCTGACAAAGCCGTGGTTATAAAGTGTATCATACTGAAACCTGAAGGGCTTTATAAATAGAAGCATAGAGTATAAAAGCCAAGAAGTTTTGTTAAATCTCTTTGAAACAGTTCAACCCCACTGTGACTATCTAAGGTTCCTGATTCTGGGCAGCTGAAGGATTTGAGGGGATGGGTTAAGTGGGGGTTGGAGGGGGGTGGTGGGTGTGGTTAAGGAGTCCAAAACAAGCAAAGCATTATGGCCCGTTATTTCTCTCCCAGGCTCTGCATTCCTGCTGCTGAATGCATGTTTAGTTGTGCAAGGTTAAGAAAGGACATTACAGAATCACAGAATCACACAGTGCAGAAGAGGCCCTTTGGCCCATCGAGTCTGTACCAACACATTTGACGTGAACAATCCAATATTAGTTGGATTGTTCACATCAAAAATGACACATCAGCGTGATACACTGACTGACGTCACCATCTGACTGTTCAACATACTTCTTGTGTAGTCCCAGCAGCTGGGCTAATGACCTACCCAAAATGATGTTTAGCAGGGCCAGCACCAGGAAGTGTGCACATGCACCTCAGACACCATTTTGCAGTACCCATCAAAAAATATGGGGGCTACACAACTGAATTTTGTGACCAATAACTTCAGTCTTCCTGATGTTTAATTGGAGGAAATTTCAGTTCCTCCATGACTGGATATTGGAGAAGCAGCCTGATAACACAAAGGCAGTCCATAATGTAATTTGCACAATCCAGTTAATTAGACTTCTATGACTTTATTGGCTACATGTTTGATCATGTTTCTCTGCGTCAGTACATCAATTGTTTGTATGTGTTTCCCTTCCAATTTTACAAAAGAGAGAAATGATGCCGATGGACATATTGTCATTTGTGGTGGGATTGCCGAGAATAAATTACCCTCATCAAATTTTGAAAAGTTATTTCTGAATCCCTTCTTCACCACCTCCCCCCACAATCTCAGCTCAAAGTAGGTTTTTAAAAATGCACAAGGAGGGGAATCCGGGGTTCACTAAATCAGTCCCTTTGAGTTGAGGATTCTAAATCATGCCATGCATGCTTCCACTATTGCCCTTGCTTTGAAAAGGTTGATATAAAATGCAGATTCAAAAGGGAGCTAGATGATTTCCTGATATCTCTGGGAGGAATTGTCCCAGATTTGCACTAAATGCACTAGTGGACAAGAGAAAGGACGTTTTACCTGTTGGCCACAACGGCAACCTTTCATGTCTTATTTTCCCAATCCTGCCTCATCAATCATGTATTCCTGGGAAACACACCAGGTTGCTGGCAAGGTGTCCTCTCATTCGCCCGCTCCACTTTCACCACAGACTTTCAGTAAGCCGGGTGCCATGTTTAAAGGGACCCTCTGGAAAGAGCTAGCACTCTTCAAAGGATAGGAAGCTGCTGTGAACTGATGGGTGCCAAAGGGAGGAAACGTGCTGTCCACAAATTTAGTGATGACTCCTTCAAGTGCCTACTGGATGCAGTTGAGGCCCACCGCAATGTCCTCTACTCCCGCCCTGCGTCAAGGCCAGCAAGCAAGGTCACCAATCCAGCATGGGAGGCGGTGGCAGCAGTGGTCAGTGCAAACACACTGCAAAAGAAGACAGCCACCCTGTGCCGAAAGAGAATGAATGATCTCCTCCAGGGTAAGTCACTCTTCTCATCACACTCAGAAACCCGTCACACATCCACAGGGATCTCAAACCTCAAGGGAAATCATCACTAACTATCATACACACCCTCATATCTCCATCAGGCTCATAATATCTGGAGCTCACATCCTCATCCCATCCATGGCTCCGCTCACCACACGAACATTCCACAGTGCCATATGTCCTGCTCACATTCTCTCCCTCTGCTTCCATGCAGGAGAAACCGGCTCACATCAGCAGGAAGAGGTCCCAGACTGGGGGTGGAGTGGCCCACATTAGGCCCCTCACTCACTTCGAGGAGTGTGCCATTGTGCTGACTGGTGAGGACGTGGACCGTGCCTGTGGCGATGGTGAGGTTGGCAACAAACACCCATGCGAGGATCCTGCACCACATCATCCCTCTCTCAATGCAACTGTGAGTGCTCTTGCTCCTGCTTTTGACTCTGCTGCCATGCACTAATTATCTCTACTTCGATTCACAGGGAGCTCTGCCAAGTGACCGACAGCCTCAGCTAGCCAGTCCCTCAGCTCCATCTACGTCCTCACCTCCAGCCAAGAGGACACCTCCTCCATTGAAGAGCTGGAAATAAGCAGCCTGGAAGACCCATCACAATACTTACCCACACCCTGCACCAGCGCAGAGACACAGTGAGACCTTGGTGGGACCTAGATCTAGAGCAGGCTCGGGTTCACAATCTAGCGGTTACCATATGGACACATGTCTGCAGCAGGAGGAGGCAGGTTTGGCTGAGTTCCCTGGCACTTGGAGGAATACTGGGGAAGAGGCAACTTGAGGTCCAAGTCAGATGACAAGCCTTTGGATTTGGCCTTCCGACCCATCGTGGAGAGTCAGTAGAAGGTGGGGGAACATCACACAGAGCTGTTGGGAGCCCTCAACAGAGTAGCACATGAGTTGGAGGAGTGTGCCTGCCTGCTCTCTGATGAAGTGGTGCCTACATGTGCACATAAGGAGGTCTCCATGGGAAGGATGGTGGACGCCATGGAGATCCTGGTCAGGCAGAAGTCGGAGATGCGCACAGACTTGCAATCCATCATACTAGCCATGGGTGAGTTCCTGGAGTGGCAACATGAGAGGGAACCAGGTCACCTCGCCGTCCGCCCAGGCGCTCCTTCCCCTCAAGGAGACAGGCTGGTGTCCTTGGCCACCCAAAGGGAGGAGGAGTGGCAACTGGACATCCCTGAGTCATCCACTCAGAAGTTTCAGAGGCTGTCCTTCCTTCCGAGTCCCCTTTGCCAGTGACCCCCTCAACCTCATCTTCTGTCACCGCAGAGGGAGCAGCTGGCCCACAGGAGGACAGCCAAAGGAAGCCAGGGCCCTCAAAGCCTCAGCTCTCCAGAGGATGCACACTGAAGTCATCAGAAGCAACAGGGCCAACCATTGCACAGGCTGTCTCCACCCCTCATGCAGATGTCAAGGCAGCACCTAGAAGTGTTAGGCCGAGAAAAGTTAAGAATTTCTGATCATAAGTGATTGCATGGGTGAACACATTTTGTCACTTTATAATTGGAAAATACATAGACTTTCACTGAATAATGTGCAATGATCTCTTTCAGCTTCACTTACAGGCTTCGCGAGTCCTCCCCCTGCATTCCCCCCATCACTAGCAGTTCAATTGCACACAACTGGCCCACGAGTGAATCTGGAGAGAATCTGTCTGGGTCTTTTGTAGCTTTGTGCAAGCACTCTCCCAACACATGTGGATCCTTCCTCCATCACACTCATCTCAATGTCCTGAACATTTTCAATGCTGCCTGCCAGGCTTCACTTTCAATTGTCCATCTGAGCAGACCTGCATCTCAGCCCACCCAATAATCACACTCCCATGCAGCACCTGTTACTGTTCAACAGGAGGCTCCTTTCATTTTCGATCTTGCAAGATGGTACTAGTAAAGTTTGTCTTCAGCTCCCCAGTCCTTTCCCATCCCCCAGTCACCCATATCCTTACACCCGTCACTGTCAACCCACCCTAATACCTCCTTGCACTTGCCTGCTGTCACCTACCAGCCAAAGTCATTTGCTTTCTGGAATGTCCAGGTGAATGTGCATGTTCCCTACCTTCCCAACAATCCCACTCCCATCCATATTGACCTTCCCAACCTCCTCCTTCCAACTCCCAGGGCTTGTGTCTGCCTCTGAATCCCCACCAACCACCCTCGCCATTCCTTCTACCTCTACATTACACCCTCACCCTCCAAAACCTCTGGCTCACTCTGCCCTCTCTCATTCTCACCATTCCCTTCTACCACATGCACCCTTGTTTCACTCCCCAGGAAGCAGTCATTGATTCCACATACCCTTCTTTTGCACATCAACCTGGACATCCCCACTCCTCCTCCTCCCTTACTCCTCCCTCCCCCTGGACTCCTTCTCCCTTGCGAACTCCTTGATCCCCCTCCGGACTCTTCCCCCTGCAAACTCCTTCCTCCCCGCCGGACTCCTTCCCCACTCCGGACGCCTCCCTCCCTCTGGACTCCTTCCTCCACTTGAAGTCCTTGTCCCTTCTGAACTCCTTCCCTTACACCTTCCTTCCCCGCTTACACCTACCTCCCTAGTTGCAGTATTCTCCCCATTACACCCTCCTCCTCCTGTACTCCGTCCCTCCAACCTCACACCACCATTGTTCCCCCCTCAACCTCACTCCCCCCCACAACCTCACCTCCAGACACCATCATTTCCCCCTCCCAAACTCACACACTCCCCCACACCCCCTGGTACACCTTCCTCTCCCAGTCAAACTTACATCTTCCTCCTCACCCCCATGACGATCATCCATAGCAGACCATGACCAAGACACTGCTGTCCCAAAGCAGACCTCAGACATCAAAGGTGACCTTCCACCTTCTTTGAGCTGCTTCGTGGTGGAGCCATGTCCATATAAATCCACCCAGCATGTGATGCATGTATGCCTCCAGGGTCTGTATGCTGTTAGGCTCCAGCATCTTCTGCTCCTCGAATGTCTGCGATGTGAGAAAGGCCCTTACGGTAAGTCCCAACCACTGCACATCATACTTGTCAAGACGTGTGCTTCACTGACGTGTTTTCATGCTGATGTCAGTGGTAAATTTGATGTGGGGGGGATGACTCCGGCGAGCAGGGCTTATAACGATATGTAGATGTAGTAAAATGAACTTCCCGATGTGGGGCGGTGGCAAACGTGGCCTGCCATTGATGGGCGGAGCAGATGATTGTAAACAGGTTTCACAACGGCATAAAACCGATTTTTGGCCTTCCCGCCATATTGTCTGCTCATGCCCTCCATGACGCCCGAAACCAACGAGCATGGAAAATTCCACCCACTATGAACAGAAGGGAGGTGGGGTATTAGGTGATGTACCTCATGGTCCCTGTCCTCTCTTAGGACTCAGTTTGAACAACTTTAAGGGTTGCAGAGAAATTTCCAAGAATTCTTTTTCCTCTGTCTTGGCCAAGGTTTTTTTTAAGCAAGATCTACATCTTGCCATTCTTAGGAGATTACGTGGCTTCTGGGAATATTCTGGGTAGAATGCTTAATTGCATCAAGACAGTAAGGGAAAGAGTGGGTAGACCAGCTGCTTGTTGCTTGTTATTTTCCAATGTTCGTATGTCATGCCACTTTCTTTTCCTCTGCACTGACAAATTTATTTTTTTCTGTGTCATGCATTTCATTTGCTTAGGAAGAAACAGAACAAGTAAAATAAGTATCAAAGCCCTTTGTTTATTTTATTTACAGTTGCAAAGTAAATAATGATTTTAAACTCCTACAGTTGTTGGTTGCTGTTTAATTTCACAGGAGGCAAGAAATAATAAATGTCAATTTCAGGCTAAAATTAGGTAAATTAAGCAACTGTTTATATAGACCATGATTTAACTACTAGAATACCTCGCAAAGTTGTAACACTAATATGAAACATGTAATTAAGAATGAGTACCAAATCTGTATTTTGTTCAATAGTTCGAAGAAATTCATGTAACTCTATTGCTTTTATTATTTGTTAGTCAATCTTATATCGCAATATGTATGCCAATTAGCAAAGAGCTTTCAGAACATGATCAACAACAGTTCAGCAGGGTATAAAATCTTGGGGCAGAATTTTCTGGGTGACATCCGGGGGGCGGGCGCTGCATGAAAAATGACGCATGGTGATGATGTTGAGCGAGCGTCCTGACGTCACCGCGCGCCATCGCAATATTTCATTGGGCGGGCGCACAATGAAGTTCGACGCGCGCCCATCATTAATTAACGGGCTAGTTAAGGCCCTTAATTCGGCAATCGACACCGATTGTCAGGCGCCCGTGTGATCTTCGGGTCAGCGCACATGCACAACAGGGAGGCGGGTAAGTGACTTTTTAAAAACCTCACCCATGGGCGGGATAAGAGGGCTTAGTGGGGTTGTCATCTGATCTGTGAGTATTTATTGCAGAAAGTTTTTAAGCTTGCCTGTGTGATCTGTAGCAGTTCAGAACGAATTCCAGCAGCTTTCTGTGTACTTTGAACCTTCAGATCAGCATTCTTCAGTCAGGAATCTTTATCGGGCCTGCAGCTTTCCAGAGGCCTCCCCTTAGCCTGGGTATAGGTTCTGATATATCTACTGGAGGCAGCTCCTCTGAAGAAGAAGGGAGGGCTAGAATAAGGAGGAGGCCAGGGGTGCACATTCAGCCTCCAGGGGAGCCACCTTTGGAGGTACAGGCACAGGCACAAGGGGCGCAGGGCCAAGAGGTAGTCCAAGGTTGGAGGGGCCGCAGAAGATGCCACTATGCTGCCACCAGAGTATACAGGCAGAGAAGCAGCTACCTCAAAATGACTGAGGTGCAGTGCCGAAGGAGGCTCCGAATGTCAAGGGAGACAGTACATGACATCTGTCAGATGATTGGCCCTGAGACCTCTCCTAACTGTGTGGGTGGACACCCCATGCCAGCAGCTCTGAAGGTCACAGTTGCCTTCACTTCTATGTCTCTGGCTCCTTCCAGGGCTCGGTGGGTGATTTTTGCGGTGTCTCCCAATCAGCTGTTCACACCTGTGTCAAGCAGGTTACAGACGCTCTGTTCAGACGGGCATTGACCTTCATCCGCTACTGCTGGGACCAGACAAGCCAGATATAGTGAGCCAGAGGCTTCGCGTCATTGCTGGCTTCCCCCGCATCCAGGGTGCAATCAACTGCACACATGTGGCCATCAAGGCACCAGCAGGTGAGCCCGGTGCCTTCATCAACAGGAAGGGCTTTCACTCCATGAACATGCAGATAGTGTGTGATCACAGGATGCTGATTCTACAAGTCTGTGCAAGGTACCCAGGCAGTTCCTTGACGCCTACATCCTCAGACACTCCCAGGTGCCGAGGCTCTTCAGTGCTCTGGCCCAGCTTGATGGATGGCTGCTGGGTGACAAGGGCTATCCCCTCAGAAGTTGGCTCATGACGTCTCTCCGCCACCTAAGAACAGAAGCTGAGCAGCGCTACAATAGGAGCCACGCCTCCACAAGGGCTGTGGTGGAGAGAGCCATCAGTCTTCTCAAGATGCACTTCCAATGCCTGGACCGCTCAGGGGGCACACTCCAGAACCCGCCAGATCGTGTCTCAGTGATAGGGTCGCATGCTGCGCTCTCCACAATCTTGTGCTGGAAAGCGGGGGACGCAGTGGACAATGAAGATGTTGACGCAGTGGATGCGGCTGCACATGATGAGTCCAGCACTGATTCTGAGGATGAGGAAGCACAGGGGAATGATGAGGGGCTGAACACTGACCCAGGACTACACCAAGGAGGCAGGAAAACCCGGGAGACTTTAATCCAATGAACCTTCAGCTAGCTCCACACAAATGGATCAGGAGGACCAGCCTTGCCTGGCGCTTCCATATGCGGCACTTAAGTGCTAAATCTGCCAGTTCATCAGCTGCAGCTAAGGGCTTTGGACATAAACTTCAATGTCCACTCAAACACTCATGACATCTGTCTAAAACATACAAATGCAGAATAAAGGAGCCACCCTCAGCCATAACACATCTGGATTTAACTTCATCCATGATATGGTGCAACAAAATGAAAGCAAAATGTTTTTACAACAGCAAGAAATAATAATTCCCTAATCTAGGGCCAACATAAAAGCACCAGTGAGAAACCCGTGGTGTGCCTAAGGTGCCTTTTTCTTACGTTTATGGGTGTTATGTCTTGATGCTGCCCCATCGCTCGGAGTGGCTTGTGAGACAGCCTGCTGACTCTGCTGTCCTGGTGGCCTCGATGACCTTGGCGGTTGTCCTCTGGCCTGTGGAGCCTATGCTGGGCATACCTGGGAGGGAATGGCCAGTTCCACAGTTGGCATTTCCCCAGTGGTTGCAGTCTCACCGAATGCAATGATCACTGCCAGAGAGGCGGAGGAGCTGCTGCCCTCATCTGCAGCGCCCTGAGAGGAGTCCGCAGAGGCGACAGGCAGCTGCTGCGCCAACATGAGGTTGCTTTTGACCTTCCTGCTCAACATGGATGGATGGGGACAGAACTGGGAAACTTGGTGCCCAGACCGTCTCCCACATTGTCAATGACCAGCTATAACCACTGGCGCTGTGAGGGCTTGCAGGTCCGAGCGTATCCCCACCCCGACTCAGCATGTGCCTGGTCCCCTGCAGTCCTCCGGCTGCTAATGCCATTGGCACTCTGTCTCTGCCATCTCCTCCAGCGATTGTGAAGTGCCCTGTCCACTGTGCCCCGGGACACTAGCCAAAGTTGCAATGCCCACCGAGGTGCTAGTGTCTGTGCTGGTGCCTGCCTCGCAGAAATGGTGTGGCGCAGGTGACAGTTCACGGCCTCAGGTGTGAGAGGGGGCATCTGCAGCTCTTCCTGCTGGCCAGCCTCTGATGATGCTGAAAATAACAAGGACAGTGGATCAGTTAGCGTCCACACAGTGACACACTTCATCCCTTTCCCCCAGGCTCATTATGCGCTCAGCCATTCAGAACCTAAGGAGACGAACATTGGTCGGGTGGCAAATATTCAGGAGGAGGCCCAAACATTACAGGCAGATACAGACTGGCTGGTCAGATGGCCTAAGGAATGCCAAATGGAATGTTATGTGGATAAATGTGAGGTGATGCACTTGGGCAGGAGAAACAAGGTACGGAAATATGCGAGGAATGGTAGGACCGTGGAAAGTAAGGAGGATCAGAGGAACTGGCTGGGTATGTCAACAGGCCCATTAAGGTAGTGGGATAGGTACATCAGGCATTTAAGAAGGTAAATGCCATACTTGCCTTTATTGGCCAAGGAATAGAATGCAGGAACAGGGAGTTCATGCTGCAAGTGCAGAAAACGCTGCTGAGGCCACAGCTATAGTTCTGCTTGCAGTTGTGATCAGTGCTTCATGGGAGGGATGTGATTGGAGTGGAGACGGTGCAGAGGTCACTGACCAGGATGCATGCTGGGCTGGAGAGTTGGAGTTATGAGGACGCATAGCATAGACTGGGTATATTTGTCGTAGAGCATAGGAGATTGAGGGTTGACATTATTGAGCTTCATAACATTATGAGGGGCATAGATAGGGTGGACAGAAAGCAACTTTTCCCCTTGGTGGAGGGATGACTAACCTAGTGGCATTTATTTAAGGTAAAGGGCATGAGAATGACAGGTGAGATGATGAGTAACTCTTGCACACAGTAATGTGGGACTCACTGCCTGAAAGGGTGGTGGACGCAGAAACCCTCCTAACATGTAATAAGTATTTGGATGTGCAGTTGCGATGTCATGGCATACAAGGCATGGGGGCTCCTCTCAAAGTTTAAGGCTACCTGCTGGGTTAAATGCCCAACACCATCATGGTACTCACCCTTCCAGAGCACAACAAATCGTTGAGGTGCTTATGGCACTGGATCCAGGTGCGCCACACCACGTTGTGGGAGCTCACCACCTCCGCCACTTCCTCCCAGGCACGCTTCATCACGTGGGAGGGGCCTCCTCCCTCCATCCTGGGGAAACAGCACCTCCCGCCGTGCTGCCACCTCCTCGACAAGGGCAGCAAGGCAATCATCAGAAAAGCGAGGGGCCTACCCTGCAGCCTGCCTTGCTCCTGGGCCACACTCTGCAGTATGCTCTCCTCCCCTGGCCTTCCCCCAACATTGGTCTGCTGTGCAGACCCCTGCAGTACCACCTGCAGCTGGCCATAACGAACAGCATAAAGGAGGCTGCCAGGCCTTTTTTTAAACAGACTGCCGGGTCACCATTGGAGCTCGTGGTCTGTACACACCCGCCGCAGTCCGCACACTCCCGCTCTCCACGGGAGTCGCAAATGCACTGGGCATGCCTTAATTTGCCCACCCGCTCAAAATGGTGGCGTGGCCCCGATTGCGGGTGGCGATCAGTCCGCGGTCGCCCGCGTCAGCACTTGCTCCGCCCGCCCAATGGAAAATTTTGGCCTTGAAGTAGGCTAAAAAGCAAGACCTCTTGGGTTGTAATGTCTGGATTACTCTCACGTGCTCGCGAGCTCAGAAATAGGAGAATAGCGCAGATGAATACATGGCTTAAGAGTTGGTGCAGGAGGTAGGATTTTAGATTCCTGGACCACTGGGGCCGCTTCTGTAGAAGGTGGGACCTGTACAAGTGGGACAGTCTACATCTGAATCAGAGCGGGACTAACATTCTTGCAGGCGGGTTTGCTAGTGCTGTTGGGAGGAGTTTAAATTAATTCGGCAGGGGGAGGGGACATAGAATGTTAGCAGAATAGGGGCACATCATAATACAGAAAAAAATCAAGTCAGAGGGAGTACAGCTGCATTAGGTTTCAAGGGAGTGAGGCAAGGCTAGATGGCCTCTACTTTAAGGCCAGGAGTATTACAGGTAAAACGGATGAGTTAAGGGTGAGGATTGAGATGTGGAATTGTGATATAGTAGCCATCGCTGAGACGTTGTTGAGGGAGGGGCAGCATTGGCAGTTCAACATTCCAGGAGAAAGAATCTTCAGGCGAGACAGGGGAGGGGGTAGAAGAGGAGGAGGTGTTGCATTAGTTAAGGAGTCCGTTACTGCAGTAAGGAGAGATGATATCTTGGATGGGGCATCGAATGAAGCTTTGTGGCTAGAGCTTGGGAATAAAAAAGAGGCTGCCACATTGTTAGGTGTTTATTATAGACCACCAGATAGTCAGTGGGAAATTGAGGAGCAAATATGTGGAGGTGTGTAAAAACAATAACAATAGGGTAATTATATTAGGTGATTTCAACTTTCCCAACATTAATTGGGATAGACATATTGTTAGGGGCTTGAATGGAGTGAATTTCTTGAAATGTGTACAGGAGAACTTTTTAGGTCAATATGTGGAGGGTTCAACAAGGGATGGCACAAGGCTGGACCTAATTCTGGGGAATGAAGCTGGACAGGTGGCTGAGGTGGTGGTGGGCGAACATTTTAGTGATAGCGACCACAACATGGTACAGTTTAAGTTTGTTATGGACAAAGAAATCGACAAGTTGCAAAAAAATGTTTTGGATTGGGGGAAGAGTGGATTTTAGTAAAATACGGCAGGATCTGGCCAAGGTAGACTGAGAACAGTTACTTGCGGGGAAATCTACAGAGGAGCAGTGGGGGGCATTCAAAAAGGAAATGGGGAGTCTCAACAATTTCCCTCTAGGGTGATAAGAAGGAGAAACAAGCCCAAATAAACATGGATGACCAGAGATATTCAGGTTACGATGAGAAGGAAAAGAGAGGCTTTTAGCAAGTACAAGGGAAGCAAGTCAGTGGAGGCATTAGTGGAGTACAGAAAGTGCAGGATGGAGCTTAAGAAAACAATTAGGAGAGCAAAGAGGAGATATGAGAAAGCTCTGGCTAGTAAAAGTAGGGAAGATCCCAAGATATTCTATAAGTACATCAATGGGAAGAGGATAACCAGAGAAAGAGTAGGGCCCATTAGGGACCAAGGGGGCAATCTATGGGTGGAGCCAGAGGACATCACTAGCGTGTTGAATGAATATTTCACATCCGTCTTCACCCAAGAGAATGAGGATGAAAATATCGAACTCGGGGAGAGAGATTGTGAGGTTCTTAAGCAAATTGAGATAGGGAGTGAGAAGGTGTTGGCAGGCTTAAAAGTGGACAAATCTCCAGGTCCAGATGATTTGTGTCCCAGACTGCTGAAGGAGGCAAGGGAGGAGATCGCAGGGGCTCTGACCCAAATTTTTAATTCCTCTCTGGCCACGGAGAGGTGCCAAAGGACTGGAGAACAGCTAATGTGGTTCCACTATTTAAGAAGGGTTGTAGAGATAAGCCAGGGAACTACAGGCCAGTGAGTCTCACGTCAGTGGCAGGGAAACTATTGGAGAAAATTCTGAAGGATAGTATCTATCTCCACTTGGAGAGGCAAGGTTTGATCAGGGATAGTCAGCATGGCTTTGTCAGAGGGGGTCATGCCGAACAAATTTGATTGAATGTTTTGAGGAGGTGACCAGGTGTGTAGATGAGGGTAGTGCAGCTGATGTATTTTATATGGATTTCAGCAAAGTCTTTGCCAAGGTCCCGCATGGGAGACTTATAAAGAAGACAAGTGCACATGGGATACAGGGTAATTTGATAAGGTGGATTCAAAATTGGCTTAGCTGTAGAAGACAGAGGGTGATGACGGAAGGATGCTTTAGTGACTGGAAGCCAGTGTGCAGTGGCGTACCACAGGGATCTGTGCTCAGTCCCCTATTATTTGCCATTTATATAAATGACATCGATGACTAAGTGGGGGGTAGGATTAGTAAGTTTGCAGATGACACAAAGATTGGCCGGGTGGTTAATAGTGAGGTTGAGTGTCTTGGGCTACAGGAAGATATAGACGAGATGGTCAAATGGGCAGATAAATGGCAGATGGAATTTAACCCTGAAAAATGTGAGGTGATACACTTTGGAAGGAGTAATTTGACAAGGAGGTATTCAATGAGTGGCATGACACTAGGAAATTTTGAGGAACAAAGGGACCTTGGTGTGTGTGTCCATAGATCTCTGAAGTCAGAGGGGCATGTTAGTTGGGTGGTGAAAAAGGCATGTGGGATACTTGCCTTTATAAATCAAGGCATAGATTACAAAAGTAGGGAGGTCATGTTGGAGCTGTATAGAGCTTTGGTGAGGCCACAGCTGGAGTACTGTGTACAGTTCTGGTCACCACATTATAGGAAGGATGTGATTGCACTGGAGGAATGCAGAGGAGATTCACCAGGATGTTGCCTGGGATGAAACATTTAAGTTATGAAGAGAGGTTGGATAGACTTGGGTTGTTTTCGTTGGAGCGAAGAAGACTGAGCGGCAACCTGATCGAGGTGTACAAGATTATGAGGGGCATGGACAGGGTGGATAGGGGACAGCTGTTCCCCTTAGTTGAGGGGTCAGTCACGAGGGGACATAAGTTCAAGGTGAGGGGCAGGAGGTTTAGGGGGGATGTGAGGAAAAACTTTTTTACCCAGACGTTTTGGAATGCACTGCCTGGGAGGGTGGTGGAGGCGGATTGCCTCACATCCTTTAAAAAGTACCTGGATGAGCACTTGGCACGTCATAACATTCAAGGCTATGAGCCAAGTGCTGGTAAATGGGATTAGGTAGGTAGGTCAGGTGTTTCTCATGTGCAGACTCGATGGGCCGAAGGTCCTCTTCTGCACTGTGATTCAATAATGCCACCAAATTATTCTGATCCCCAAATGGCATCAGCTTTACTCTAGTCATCCCAATGTACTAATGTATTCCATATAAGAGCTTTATACTAAACTGCAGCACAACTTCACAAATTGAATGTATGTACTCTTTCCTGTGAATACTGCCCTGTCATATTACTCTCAGAGAAAAAGCATTCCAGTTTATTCTCCTCAGGCATTGTGGTATCAAGATAACAAATCTTCCTGCAGAGTTTAGTTACTGACTAAAAATGTGCAAATGCATCGGTTTTTCTTCCCAATTGTTTTCCCTCCTCAACGTTGCACAGTGCTGGAAAAGATATTATCATACCAAATTATTGTAAACCCACTGTATTACCAATATTTAAAAACATACAATCTGTTTGTTAGGTGACAGGATGTTGGTTGGTTATTGCTGGGGCTGCCTGGGATTTCCCAAAAATCTGCAGACCCCAGTTTGAAAACCATTGACCTTGAGTGAGGGATAGGTTTTGATTTTGTGTGACTGTGTAAAGTGGCTGTTAGCCATCAGCAGTCTGCTTTACATCTCTCCTAATTATCAGGAGAGATGGAAATGGGCTGCTGATTTGCTATCACCCATCTTTACACAGTCAAAATCTATCCTGAGTGTCAACAGGCTATTTAGAACATAGCCAAGCCTGATTTCATTTTCACTCCACAGCCATATGTTTGATGGACATTGCATAGTGGAACCCTGGTTAATTATTCCCCTCTCTGGGCCAATTGTAGACCCTTACTATAGTCCCAGCTAAGTTTAACCAGCTCAACATAGACTGTGAATCAAATTTGTCACTTTCATGATATATATGTCTTGGTTTCATTCTGGGTCACGGTTTTACAATTAAGCCATTAGGTGAGTGGTTAAACTAACTGCTTTAATAATTGTATGACAGCAGTAAACATGATTGCACTTGTTTTTACAACATGGCATTGATTAGTCAGGTGGTGACTAAGGGAGAGGGTTAAACTTCCCTTAGGGATAAACACAATGATGAAACCTAATTATTCATTGCTTTGAATTTCATGTAATTGTATTAATCACATTTCAGCACAAATTGAAAATTCTCTGTAAACTTTGTAATAATATGCAATGGAGGTTCTGTTTGTATAATTTGAGGGTTTAGTAACATTTCTAAAATTAAAGCCAGCAAATTTTAAATAAATCTTCAAAGAATGGCCTGCTGAAAGAAATATTCCAGCTTTTTGTACATTTTTCTGATACAATCTTTTGTTAATTTCATCTCCTGTTTACAGTCCAATGGGTACCAGTAAACCTTGTGAATAACACCTCTGCAGCCATAATTCATGCACGAAACTTAACAGTGGGTTTCACCACACAAACTTGACAGTGGGAGCATCACGTGAAGTCCAATTCTGTCCTCACCTGATATTGATGCAAGCATTCTTCTGGCAGGCATTACTGGATACTAATTAAGAGTAGAAACCTTGGCTGATTTCTCCTCCCTAGCCCATAGTTCTGTGGCCAATGGTCGCATCCCAATTGCTGCCATGATTGCCATAATTAATGCAATTTAGACTAGGACTGGAATTTTCCCTTTGGAACGAGGTAGCAGGAGTTGGAATTAATCCTACATCACAATTCAGCCTCCATCCCGACAGTGTTACAGGTGAGATTTTTCATCTCCTGGAGGGCAGGACTGAGACAGAGAAGGAGGCAGGCTGATACTGAAGCAGCCAGGTTAAAAGGCCGGCCCCCATTTCCAGAAAAATCAGCCCAGTTCTTCAGATGGGTGTAAGGCACGCCTCAGCGTCACGCCTTTGATTAGCTCAGTTGGCTGGGTGGCTAGTGTGTGGTGTAGAATGATGCCAACAGCGTGGGTTCAATCTCTGTACTGACTGTGGTATTCATGGAGGCCCACCTCCTTGCCTTGCTCCCTGCTTGCTGTGTTCTTTGTAACCAATTGTCTCTTTAATGGAGAGAGATGCCTGTGGTCCCTCATGGACTATGGCTAATTACCTATCCCTGCTCACCCTTCCTAACCTAGTCAGCCAGTATCTACTTTATAAACAGAACTCACAAGCCCTATAAAATTATTTGGAAGTCATTGAAATGCTCATAAATTTCTCAAAATATGCATCACCTCTACAGTCACTTTAAAAACCATTACCCTCAGTAAAAGCTCATAAATCTGTCAAAGTCCTCAAATCCACATTCCCTGGGACAGGTGAGTAAACAAACTCTGCAGCACAGAATCCATTAGTGCTTTGGAAGGCAGCCAAAAGTACATAAATCAATCCAAGCTTAAAAACAGCCAAATGGAAAGCTGAGCTGTTCTGCAAAGAACAAATTAAAGCTATAATGAAAGTTTAAACAACTAGCTCTGGATCTCACACTGGGCTAGCCCTCCAATATTGTACAATGTAAAATAGCACCTTGTCCAGTGGATAATCCATTCTAATGCCTCTGAAGTCTTTTTCACTTTTACAATGTTGTTCTTTCATTCAACAGCTTGTCAGTTGTCAGAATTAACAACATGGCAACCACATTATTTAACGGTCACTTACATTTCCCAATCACATCACTGTCATCACTCGCTTTAGTAAACAGACTTAGGTCACAGCATTTCATGATGAACTGTAACAGAGGCAATTCCATTTTTATTCACCTTTTATTCCCTACCTGCCTCCAATTTATGGTTCACCCCTCCATTCTGCAGGTGTAATTGAGGAAGATGTTCAAAGCACAGCTGCCAAAATTACAGAAGTTCCAAAATGCCCACTTCTCGAATGGTGTCAGCAACTTCTACATTGTAGACCGGAATTTTCCGGCCCGGTCGTGGTGGGAGATTCGGCAGCCCATCCAAAAGTTCATTGACTTTTGGTGGACCTGGACAATCCCAGTGGGGGTGGGGCCTGAAAATCCTGCCCATAGTGTGTGGGATTCTTAACCTGCTCCCTTAACCACACTGGTGAAAATGGCCAGTGTCAGGAATGGACACGGGACTTTGGTTTTGCACCCCAGCCACCATTTTATTTTCCTGCCCGTTTAGTTCCAAATAGGATCATGAAAAACTGGCCTTAGGACTCCCTGGGGTGAGGGGTGGGGTGGAATTGGGTTTATTGGTACATTGGGCCACCAGGAGAATTTTTCTTATATTCAATATCATACATATCATTGTGGCTTTTAGAACATTGCATGGTGAAATGGGTTTGGTGTTGCTCTTGCAACATCTGTTTCCAATCTGGTTGAGATAAACTGGAAGTCTCCAATCTGTTGCTAAAAGTTCACTGGAATAAAACGGGCCAGTCTCAATCCAGTTTCCAATGTGTGAGTTAAAAGGAGTCCATAATTTACAGGACAATGTCACTCAGCAAGACTCGTGTGGGAAAGAAACTCATATTTGCTTAGAAATTGCCCACATGCATTATTCAAAAGTTATCTGAGCATTCCAAAAACATTTACAGGATTATTAAGCACTGTGGTTAAACTGCAATGCTGTTGCTTTCAGCTCCTGCAATAAGACATTAGCTACTGCACCTTCACAGTTGGGCTTTATTCTGAGAAGTAATAGGATCTGTTATCAACATCACTATTTGTTAAGAATGCCAAGCAGTCATAGAAACTTCTATATCATAAGATGGTTGTTTACTCAGTGATTTTGTTATAAAATAGTGACAATTCTTGAAGGAGTCAGAAAACATTCTTGCCAACCTGGAACACAAGCAAAAACACTAGCAATCTCAAGGAGCTAATCACTCAAAGGTCAACCTTCAATTTAAGCCCATGAAAGTGAAATGGGACATAAACTGCCAGACAAACACTGGCGGCCTTCCAGCAGGTTCTGGGGGTGGGGCCCTACTTGGTGGATGCTCCATGGCCTCCGACGGCAGTGACACCACCAAAAAGCAATTACAGGTTGGTAAATCTGGTTGGGCACCAGACAATCTTATAAGGATAATTTTAACTTTTATTGCTCGGTCAAAAAAACTAAAATTTCTCCAAACATTTTGGCCGGGATTTTCTGGTCCTACCTGCGGCTGGAATTGTCGTGGGCGGGACAGAAAAATTTGACAGAGCAGCCAAAGATCCGTTGACCTTGGGCAGGAATTCCAGGCCCCACAGCCGTCGGGACCAGAAAATCTTGGACTTTTTGTTGAAACTCACCTGGTTATCTTACAAATTAGATTTCGCAACAGTCGATAGCTATGAAAAAACAACACTAAAGAGCTTTTCCAGTCAAGGCAAGGCCTTCCCTTGTCATGAGTCATCATTTTCATGAGAAAAAGAAGAAAGTTGAGTTGAAAAAATGATTAACGGTAGAAAACTAGTTTTATGATGCGTTTTTTTTCTTAAATGACACGTGTTATATAGTTTTTAAATTGCATCAAATGTAATCTGATTCCTACCCCATGTTGATCCAAAAGCAATACACTTGAATTGACCCCATAGTTTTCACACTAAAGGCAAACACAACTCCACGGGAGCGATTTCATAAGATGGCGTTGGGCCATTGAGGTTTCATTTAATATGTTTCAGTAATCTGCACTTTGAAAAGTCTTGTATCCTGTTATTTTGAAAGAGTAACTAACACATGAACCAGAATCTTACTAAATCTGGGTTTCTCCTGCCACCAGGACCAAAAGTGGGTACCGAGCTCGTGAGTAGGGTAGGGGGGAGGGGCGGTAGTGGTTGGGGGCAGGCAGCAGGACCCCAGGGTTAGCTTTTTCCTGTTGGCAATTGGGGGCAGGGCCTGCTCACCGACCCGCACAATGACGCAGGAATATGTCGGGCGCGCGTCCCGATGTCATTTAGATTTTCAGTTCGGCAGGCGTGCCGCCAAACTGAATGGCCTATTAAGGACATTAAAAAACTAATTAACATGATTGATGGACCTGCCTGTTCATCCTTAGGGTTGCTGGGCAGGCCAGGAGTCCAGGCAGGCTTTGGAAAAAAACATGAAACCTCATCCACGGGCGGGATGTGGTTTCATGCGGGTATTTAAATTTTTATCAAATGTTTAAATAAAAGTTATGGACATGTCCCAGTTCTTGTGACAGTGTCCAATGAGGGGACATGGCAGGGAAATTTTTTAATCACCTTTATTCAAAGTTTTAAATCGGAACCGATCTCCTGGAGGCAGCACTTTACCTCAGGGAGAGCTGTGTGCTCTTTCCCCCCACCCCCCACACAGGGAGCGCGTAGTGCTTCCTGGCAGCTGTCACACCTTAATTGGCCCACCCACGTAAAATGGCAGCCCGCCTGCGCCTGCTCCCGTACATCCCCCCCCGACGGGGGGAAAATGTTGCCCCAGGTGAAACTTAACTGGCAGCAGCCAATTAAAAGGCCGCAGCTGTAACGCTGTCCATTTCAGGAAAGCAGCCAGACCAATCAGCAGCCTCAGCTGTCTCAGCAGCACCAACACCAGAGGTGGCCATTGCTCAGGCTGCAGGGAGAGGAAGAAGCCATCTCCATCTAAAGATGGCTCGAAGGCCAGGTAAAATTCTTTTATTGTGTTGGCAGGTCCTGGCAATAAGGGGCTCATACTCTCCAGGAGCAACATCAAAGCCATGGAATAGCTATTCCTGCCAGTGGACCCTCTGTGGGCCATGGATTGACTATTAATGATGATCTTTTCCCAGGGAGCTGCAGTCTCCCCATGTGATGGGGGCCCAACCCAATGCTGGTAAAATGCAGACGGGGCAGGAAGTAGCCATCAATTGGCCAACAGGTTCAGCTGCTTCCAGTTAGCAAATGGCTGCGCCATTGACATTCCCGACATTGAGAATATCCCATGGCAGCAATAAAACATCAGGATCCCCTCTTGACACCTTTGGCTGCCATTTTACAATGTCTCTCATCTGGCAGCCCATCTCCAGAGGCCTGGTAAAATTCAGGCCCGGTTTACTATTGGCCTTAACCAGATTCTGATTTGTCATATCTGAAGTAAATTCTAAGTCACTAGTTTTGTGACCTAATGTTTTAAACAAAAATTCTGAACTTCAGTTGGAAAAACAATAGTGAATGTAAAATATTGCCCTTCTTAAGAAGAGTGCAATTTACCTTGAATTTACAGCAGGGAGAGAGCCCATTTGGCACTCTGCTGTTGACTATGTTCCACTCGAGCCTCCTGCGTCTTTTTCATCTCACTCTATCACCGTTTCCTTCTATTCCTTTCTCCCTCACATACTTGTCTACTTCCACTTAAGTCTCTATGCTAGTCACCAGTATGCTAACCACGCTACGGGGTAATGAGTTCCATATTCTCAGCAATCTTTGAGGAACGTTCTCCTGAATTCTGTATTGGATTTCTTAGTGATTATCTTATATTTATGATCCTGCACATTGGATTCCACCATAAGTGGAAACAGCTTTTTTACATTTACCCTAAGAAACCCCTTCATGATTTTAAATTCTCTTTTCTCGGGAAAAGATTCCCCAGCCTCTTTAATCCTCTAATTGAACTGTGAATATTAAAATGGTATTCAACAGATTTACATCTAAATCTAAATCTTTAAGATCATTTTTTCTTCTGTGTTGATCTATCCAGTACAAAGTACCGTTCAGTAGAATAGCAATAAAATACTGGATCCCACAGTGCAAATTCACTGAGACAGCTTCCCACAACAAAAACAAATGGACCAATAGCTCCCTCTGCAAACTCAAGATGGTATTTTTTTTAGCTCTGCATAAACAGTTCTGAGATACAGGAAGAAATCGTCCCAGATTTTCACTAAGTGCGGTAGCGACCGTGATAGTGTGTTTTCACACCATATCATCCCAAACCCACCCCATTAATTATGCATTCCCAGGAAGCCTGCCATTTCGATGGCAGGTGGGCTCTCATTCGCCTGCCATGCCATCACCTCGCTGCTTCATCACACCGGGCACCATATTTAAAGTCCAGCCTGGTGCACACATCTCAGTGCTTCCAGCCCATAACTATTGCAGGGAAGATGTCCACAAAAGGCAGAAAGGTTTAGTGACACATCACTAGAATGCCTTTTGGACACCGTGGAGGCCTGTCACAATGTCCACTACCCCTGCTCTGGCCATAGGATGGGCAGCAGCGTGACCAACTAGGCTTGGGAGGTGATGGCAGTGGTGATCAGTGCCAATGCTGCACTGAAGAGGTTGGCCATCCAATGCAGATAGAGGCTGAATGATCTCATGTGTGCCGCCAGGGTAAGGCAACCATCTCAACACTCTAAACTCACACAGTCAAGCACATCACACATTCACTTGCAACTCACTCACTGCCAGCTCAAGGGACATCACCACCCATTCTCCCACACACACCCTCACATGTCCATCTGGCCTCATCTCCTCTCGAGACTGCCTCATCAGCCCTCACCATCTTGAGGCCACTTGCTCAGATCAAAATGTGCCCCCACACACATCCTGGGTTACCCTCTTTCCCCAGTACAGCCCTCGTCCTGCAGCCTCTTCCCTTGCCTAAGGCCACTTCTCCCCCTTCCCCAAGCAAGCCCTAGCCCTGCAGCTATTGAAAAGCCATCCACCAATGACTGATCTGGTAGGTAGAGACCTGCCATGAGCCCTCCTAAATGTGATGCGGTGCTGTCTGTGAAGCCTGGCACTGATGAGTGTGAGTGCTGACCAAAGCAAAGTAGGCAAACAAACTTTGAAGTCCTGAGGAAGTGCAGCCCGCCAGATGCATGAAGGAATATAGCACTGGTGTGCTGTGCATGTGCTGGTAGCATACAGAGTGGACAGAACATGATATCAGTTAATGTCTCATGTTCATTGGCGCCCTGAATTTTAGACGTTGCAGCTCCTATTTGTGCCCTCTCTTAAACATGCACAGTACATGTGTGACCCCACACACCCATGCAACCCCCCCCACCCCCCCTCCATAATTGAAGGCATGCAAATTTCAGGTGAGGTGCTTTTAACTTTCTTTTGCTCCTGTAGAGTTAGTGGAAGTACTCTGTTGTTGGAAGAGTTCTCAAAAGTTGTTTTGGTTGAGTGGATTTTAAAGGCTCCTGAGCACAAAGCTTTTTTAAAATTTATTCATGGGATGTGGGCACCATTGGTTAGGCCAGCATTTATTGCTCATTCCCAATTGCCCCTGAACTGAATGGCTTGCTACACCATTGCATTGGGCACTTAAGAGTCACATGTATGCCAGAACAGGTAAGGACAACAAGTTTCCTTCCCTAAAGGGGATTAGTGAACCAGATGTGCTTTCCTGGCAATCTGCAATGGTTTCATGGTCCAGATTTTTATTCAATTCCAAATTTTTATTGAATTCAAATATCATCATCTGCGTGGCAGGATTCAAACCAAGATCCTCAGTGCATTTCCTTGGATCGCTGGATTACCAGTCCAGTGACAATACCACTATGCCACCACCTCCCCATGCTCTCAGCCATGAGGGCAATAGATACAGTCTGTAGATACAACTGGTACAAGGAGCACAGGCAGCAGAGATGGGAAGCTGCATGCAGAGGGAGGAGGAGAATGTTCCCAATAGAAGGCTGTACCTAGTTAGAACATTCAAAACACTTCTGTCTCCACCTTATCCAGGCACAGTGTCTGAGGTGGCTATGCTTTATTAATTGGGTGGTCACTGAACAGTGCCACCTCCTTTAACTGGACCTGTAGTTGGGGCAAGTATGCTATTGCCAGTGGCCATCAAGGTCACTGTTGCCCTCAAGTTCTACATCTCAGGATCCATCCAAGCTGGAGCCAGTGACATCATCGATATCTCGCTGCTCACCATTCATCGCTGCATGAGGCAGGGCTACCAAGGCCTGTTCCATGAAGCAGGAGGATTTCATAGTATTATAGTTTCATAGTATCTGCTTCCTTTAAGCAGAGAGAAGCAGGAAGAGCAGACACCGGGCCTTTCCAGGGTACTGAGATTCCCAATGGTTCAGGAAGCTATTAATTGCATCCATGTGGCTCTGCGGGTGCCACATTTCAACAGGGAGAGGTCCTATAACTACCAAGTTTTCAACTCTCTGAATGCGCAATTGATATTTGACCAGGCACAGACCATTATGTTGGTGAATGCTTGCTATCCTGGTAGTAGCTACAATGCTTTTATCCTGCACCAGTCTGCCATTGAAAACACCTTGGAGCTACCATGGTGTTTGCTCAGATATTTGCTGTTCAGATCGCTTATCACTCCCGTCTACCACCCAACCACACATGGACAGTGCTGCTACGGTGAGAGCCATACTGTGACTTGGAACCTTGTGGAACAGATATTCGACATTTTCAAACAATGCTTCCACTGCCTGGACTGCTCAGGATGAGCCCTCCAAAACCGGTCGAGCATGTCTGCTGTGATCTACACCACCTGGGTACAGCCTTTGCCACCAGGCCTTCCTCTGGAGAGAGGAAGGGGAGGAGGCAACACTCTGGATGGGCTGTCCGAAAGTGGCACAACAGACTCCACGTCTGACTCCAGTTCCGACTAGTACCAGTCATTTCCAAGTTTTACTGGTTTTTTCTTCTGGGGAGCACAAATGCTGCCAACCTGAGGGCTGACACCAGGTTCATGCACCATGGACCCAATGCTGCAGCACCTCAGCAGATCTAGTAAGGTGATGAGGCACAGCTTGCTGGATAGTTCTTAGAGCCTGCAAGCCTCTTTGTACATGCAGCCATGATAGCAGTCATCTGAGTCTCTATTGCAACAAGCTGGATTTGCAAGGCAACAAGCAGAGATCTCATGACTTCCACCTGGGCTTCCCCTGCAGCATTGAGGAATTGGTTGGCTTGTGCCTGTGCTTCAAAGGAAACTAAGACATTGGCCATCAGGCATTACATCATAGTTAGATCCACAAGTGCTGTTGCTGAGTTGGTCATGTAAAGGAAAGAACACATTTAATGAAGAAATTAAGGTGTGAATTGGGTGTTAATTAGATAAATGCAGCAAAAAGTAAATGACATTGCGCAGCATTTGAATCATTGCCAAAAAGCTTGTCCAAGCTAGGCATAGAAACCACGGGAACTCATAACGAGTCATTGGATTGCCTAATTGTTGGAGAATAGCCAACCAGCCAGCCACCCACATATTCCAAACAAGTCAACATCGGACACGGCCCAGAAAACTCCTAAATTTGATAAAGACTTATTAATAAACTTGTTTTTATAGGGAACAATAAACATGGAAGCTTGTTTGAGTTCAGCTAGAATTATCTCATAAAGACAGCATAGCTTAGCATAACAAAAACAGAATTACCTGGAAAAACTCAGCAGGTCTGGCAGCATCGGCGGAGAAGAAAAGAGTTGACGTTTCGAAATCCACAAACAGAACTGCCCCGGTAGACCGATCGTCTCAGCTTGCTCCTGCCCCACAGAACTCATTTCTCGTTATCTTGATTCCATTCTCTCTCCCCTTGTCCAGTCCCTTCCCACCTACATCCGTGATTCCTCTGACACCTTACGTCACATCAACAATTTCCAGTTCCCTGGCCCCAACCGCTTCCTCTTCACCATGGACGTCCAATCCCTCTACACCTCCATCCCCCAACGGGATGGTCTGAGGGCCCTTAGCTTCTTCCTCGAACAGAGGCCCGAACAATCCCCATCCACCACTACTCTCCTCTGTCTGGTTGAACTTGTTCTCACGCTGAAAAATTTCTCCTTCAACTCCTCTCACTTCCTCCAAATAAAAGGTGTGGCTATGGGTACCTGCATGGGCCCCAGCTATGCCTGTCTCTTTATGGGGTATGTGGAACATTCCTTGTTGCAGTCCTACTCCGGCCCCCTTCCACAACTCTTTCTCCGGTACATCGATGATTACTTCGGTGTCGCTTCATGCTCTCGTCGGGACTTGGAAAAATTTATTAATTTTGCTTCCAATCTCCACCCCTCCATCATTTTCACGTGGTCCATCTCTGACACTTCCCTTCCTTTCCTTGACCTTTCTGTCTCAATCTCTGGTGATAGACTGTCCACCAATATCCATTACAAACCCACCGACTGCCACAGCTACCTCGACTACAGCTCCTCACACCTCGCTTCCTGTAAGGACTCCATCCCATTCTCTCAGTTCCTTCGCCTCCGTCGCATCTGTTCCGATGATGCTACCTTCAAAAACAGTTCCTCTGACATGTCCTCCTTCTTCCTTAACCGAGGTTTTCCACCCACGGTCGTTGACAGGGCCCTCAACCGTGTCCGGCACATCTCCCACGCATCCGCCCTCACGCCTTCTCCTCCCTCCCAGAAACATGATAGGGTCCCCCTTGTCCTCACTTATCACCCCACCAGCCTCCGCATTCAAAGGATCATCCTCCGCCATTTCCGCCAACTCCAGCATGATGCCACTACCAAACACATCTTCCCTTCCCCCCCACTATCGGCATTCCGTAGGGATCGCTCCCTCCGGGACACCCTGGTCCATTCCTCCATCACCCCCTACTCCTCAACCCCCTCCTATGGCACCACCCCATGCCCACGCAAAAGATGCAACACCTGCCCCTTCACTTCCTCTCTCCTCACCGTCCAAGGGCCCAAACACTCCTTTCAAGTGAAGCAGCATTTCACTTGCATTTCCCCCAACATAGTCTACTGCATTCGTTGCTCCCAACGTGGTCTCCTCTACATTGGAGAGACCAAACGTAAACTGGGCGACCGCTTTGCAGAACACCTGCGGTCTGTCCGCAAGAATGACCCAATCTTCCCTGTTGCTTGCCATTTTAACACTCCACCCTGCTCTCTTGCCCACATGTCTGTCCTTGGCTTGTTGCATTGTTCCAGTGAAGCCCAACGCAACCTGGAGGAACAACACCTCATCTTCCGAATAGGCACTTTACAGCCTTCCGTGCTGAATATTGAATTCAACAACTTTAGGTCTTCAGCTCCCACCTCCATCCCCACCCCCTTTCTGCTTCCCCCTTCCTTTTTTTTTTCATTAACTTATATAGATTTTTCTTTTCCCACCTATTTCCATTATTTTTAAATATTTTAAAATCTTTTATGCTCCCTCCACCCCCACTAGAGCTATACCTTGAGTGCCCTAACATCCATTCTTAATTAGCACATTCGTTTAGATAATATCACCAACTTTAACACCTATGTGTTCTTTTGTTCTATTGTTGTTGACATCTTTTGATGATCTGCTTCTATCACTGCTTGTTTGTCCCTACAACCACACCCCCACTCCACCTCTCTCTCTCTCTCTCTCTCTCCGCCCCTCACACACACACCTTAAACCAGCTTATATTTCAACTCTTTCTTGGACTCGAACTCAAGTTCTGACGAAGGGTCATGAGGACGCGAAACGTCAACTCTTTTCTTCTCCGCCGATGCTGCCAGACCTGCTGAGTTTTTCCAGGTAATTCTGTTTTTGTTTTGGATTTCCAGCATCCGCAGTTTTTTTGTTTTTATAGCTTAGCATAGTCAGCCATCTTGGGAATTCCCTGAGGTTGAGATAAAGATATGAAAAATTGTTTAAAAAAATATACTGGATTGTAAGTACGATCTTCTTCAATCAATATTTGTTTGGATATCCAAACTGTTTATGAAGGTGGATTCAAAAAATGTTGTTATCTTAAGTAGAATTTTCATGTTATAACTAGATTTACTTACCATCTGTTCTATGATATAATCCTCTACAATAATGTAATTGGTTTTTACAATAAATATTCATAAACAAGTATAAAAGAGTTGTAGTCTCATACTTATATACTCACAAGCCCAAGTAGGATAATAATATTCCAGAATTCTAAGTTAGGATTCTAAGTGCTAAGAGTTTATTCAGCTATAATATACCTTTAGGTATATTCTATCCTGAGATAATTTTGCTGGTGTGAAAACTCCTGGGAGGAAGGATATTTCATTTCAGGACCCAGTCTATAGTCGGTAAAGCTGACTAAATTCCTTTAATGATCTGAAATTTTAGCTGTGGTTTTAGGCTAACAATAAGTTCAATGGATTAGGTTTACCTTGCCGGGGGGGGTGGGTGGGGTAAAGGTAGTACGACCATTAACACTTACTATTATCATGGATAAGATGGGATCCAAGCTCTGCGCAAAACCATATGCCAAATTGGAGCCAAACTCTGCCATGCTCCTTGAAAGTGACAACTGGCTCTTTGGTAGGCCTGCCAGTGCATCAAGCATTTCTCTTTGCACACGCACCAGCCTTTCCCAGTATGCCACCCCCATCAAAGCCCTGATCTGAGTCCCCTGCAGCAGAACTCATCTGCAATCTTGCTCTCCGGTTAGCTGGCACAGACATTGTCCTGTCTCCCAGCTTTGCTGCAGACCTGGCAATGACCATCTTCAACAAGAGAGAATCTAACCATCGCCCCTTGACATTCAAGGGCATTACCATCGCTGAATCCCTCACTATCAACATCCTGGGGGTTGCCATTGACCAGAAACTGAACTGGACTAGCCATATATATACTATGGCTATAACTGCAGGTCAGAGGCTAGGAATCCTGCAGTGACTAACTCACCTCCCGATTCCCCAAAGCCTGTCCACCATCTACAAGGCACAAGTCAGGAGTGTGATGGAATACTCCCCACTTACCTGGATGAGTGCAGTGTCACAACACTCAAGAAGCACAACACCATCCAGGACAAAGCAGGCCACTTGATCGGCACCCCATCCACAAACATTCACTCCTTCCATCACTGACGCAGAATAGCAGCAGTGTGCACCACCTACAAGATGGACTGTAGAAACTCACCATGGCTCTTTAGACAGCACCTTCCAAACCCACCACCACTACCATCTAGAAGGACAAGGGCAACAGGTACATGGAAATGCCATGTCCTGGAAGTTACCCTCCAAGCCTCTCACCATCCTAACTTGGAAATATATCGCCGTTCCTACACTGTCATTAGGTCAAAATCCTGGAACTTCCTCCCTAAAAGCACTGTGGGTGTACCTACACCACATGGGCTGTAGTGGTTCAAGAAGGCAGCTAAGCACCACCTTCTCAAGGGCAATTAGGGGTGGGCAATAAATGCTGGCCTAGCCACTGACACCCACTTCCCATGAATGAATTTTTAAAAAGCAAGTGCTGGAAATACTCAGCTTGTCTGGGAGCCTCTGTGGAGACAGAAACAGAGCTAATGGCCTGTCTGTGCCGTGTTGGTCACGCACTGTATGGTATATAGGGCATGGTCAGTTGTTTAAAGATTTGGTTCTAGGGATGGGAGGCTTCACATTGAGTGGCAGTGGGCACAGTCACAGTCAGGGAAGGTATCTTCAGCCTGCAAATTGGCAGCTGGTAAGTCATGGGGGGCGGGTATTGGATGGTGTCATGGAGGTGGTCCCTGAAAGTCACAGTACATATGGCCTTGAGAAGGGGAGGGGCCAGGTCAATATAAGGCATTGGGACATCAAGAGAAAAGGGTTCAGGGGAGGACAGGAATATCAACCACAACGACAATTGGCTCTAGGGTTGCAAGGGGATGCAGGAGAATGATCAGAGGAAGGCGAATTTGAATGTGTGAGGATGGAGGAGGATAGGAGGGACTTGGAAGGTATGAGGGGGAGTTTGAAGGCAGGTATCAAACAGGAATTGAAACACCATTATTTTGGCTAAGTGCTGGAACCCCACAGTTTAAAAATAACAGTGGAAAAAAATTTGCCCAGGGAGGAGTCTGAAGGCATGTGTGAGGAGTCGAGCACTGAGATTTTGGGCCAAGTGCAGGGGCACCCTAACAATTGCTGGTTGAAGATATGGAGATCAAGGCTCGGCTGAGAACTGTTAACATGTGACAAATGCCAATTGAAGGATTTTGGCATCTTAACTCATGGATCACATTCTTACAAGAATCCATTAAGGCTTGGAGTGGCGTTTGATGTGGTCTGATTGTCCACATGTCCGTCACAGAGAAATATAAAAAGGGAAGAAGGATCAAACATAAGCAACATGTTCAAGACAAGCCTCCGCATTATGATCATGGCTTACAGGGTACAATGTTAATAGTCATTAAATTAGTGTAAGGCTGGGCTAGTGTCTAGGTTAAAGGAGGCAGGCTGATAGCAGGCTAACTGAGGGTAAGAGCACATGGTTGTATTGACATTGATCAAAGTGTCTTTGTGAGTGCGCAGTCATGTTGGAGGGGTTTGCTTAGCCACCTGTGAACATTCAGAATGTTCCTCTGCTGCAAGTGGTGACCTGGGGATGCCATGTCTGGAATGAGGCCAGCCGAAGGGTTTTACACTGGCTTCTTGGCTTGGCGATGAAGGGAGAGCATTCCAGGGTGAGGTGCAATCATGTCTCTAACCTATCTGTCCAGAGGTACAAGGAGGAATGCAGAATGCAGGCAGCAGGCAATGCTGCCTTCTTGATAGTTTTGATGTGAGTGATGAGGAGAAGAGCCCATCACCATCTGGCACAGTTAAGGTGGGCGCCTTGCCATGAAGAACAAGAGGTAGTGGAGCACCATGAAGACCCAGTGCCTGAAGAGGAGGGACCAAATCCATGAAAGAGTTTGGTGGAACCAAGGGTCTACAGAAGACACCACTCATACATGGAGATGAGAGAAAGACAGTGCCACAGACGCCTTGTCTGGGGGTGCAGTGGATCACATCTACCACATTCTCTGCGAGGATCTGATGCCTCACAGGCTGGGAGGCCATCAAATGCTGGCCAAGAAGCCAGTGTAAAACCCTTCGGCTGGCCTCATTCCAGACATGGCATCCCCAGGTCACCACTTGCAGCAGAGGAACATTCTGAATGTTCACAGGTGGCCGTACTCAATTTCTTTTGCTAGCAGTTCATTCTAGTGCTTCACTAGGGATCTATGCACGTTCTCACAATTGTCCCTGCATAAATATATGAGGGAGGTGACGGATGCCCTTTTTAGCAAAGCACACCACTACATCCAGTTCACCATGATGAAGCAAGCCAGGCTGCCAGAGCTGTGGGATTTGTGGTGATTTCCAGCTTCCCACAAGTGCAGAGTGCCATTGACTGCACACATGTGATCTAAGAGCTCCCTGGCAGCAGCCATTAAGGTTTGTTAATAGAAAAGGATTCCACTCTCCAAATGTCCAGCAATGTCCTTTTGTTATTACCAAAAGCAGATCATGCATATTTATGCCAGGTGCCCTGGGAGCTCACAAGACTCTTACATCTTGAGCCACTCCCAGGTGCCACAAATCCTTGAGGGGCCTTGGTGCATTGAGAGTTGGTGCCTCGGTGTTAAGGGGTATCTACAAAAGACGTGGCTAATAACACCTGTTTGTCGTCCACAAAGTGCAACTGAGGAAAGATACAACGCAGCACAATTCAGCCACAAGGTCCTGAAAAGAGCAAACTATTGGCATCTTAAAGATGTGTTTCAGAGGTTTTGACTGATCAGGCAGGACTCTCCAGTATTCTCCACAGAGGGTGTCCTGCATCATTGCTGTTTGCTGCACACTACACAACCTCATGCTGCAAAGGGGGAGGGGGTGAGTTGCCACATGGAGACATGGATGAGTTACACATCTCCTCAGACAAGCTTAAGTAGTTGAGAATGCAGACGCGACACTTGAGGATGTCACTGCATGGACATGATGTGGAAGACATGCCCATGACACCCTCATAGTGACAAGGTGCCAGGAGGAGTAAGGTGAAGACAAGCTGATATGAGTGCAGTTCTTCTGTCCCTTTGAGCCAGGGAAGACAGCAAGACCGTCTTCATCATGATAGACATTGCAAGCAAGGTCATCAATCTCCAAAAGTACAGTAATCTTCAAGGTGATGGGCTCTTCTTTGGAACGCTAAGCACCCTAGGGAGCATGTGGCCATTGTGCATTGGGATAAGCACTCCACCAGTGCTCAATCTGAGGCAATGACACATTGTACAGTCTATTCTACCAAGACACAAAAATTGCACTTGGCAAGGCAGCTTTCACAGGTCAGAAACGCAACAACAAACATCATCGCACTAATAGAAGTATGGTAGAAGCTTAATAGGGTGGCTGCGGAAATAAAGTCATCTGTCAATGGTTGTTGCATGACTGTCTGAAGATGGAGTTAAATCCATACCGCAGCATCTCTCAAAATGCCGCTCTCATGCCTGATTAGTGGTGATACTGAGCCCCAGGGTGGCATGGCTCCTCAGGATTCCGTGATGTGACCCTCTGCGGCATGGATGTCAACCTATGAGTTAGATGACCTTTGAAAGCACTGAGAGCTTCAGCAGGACCATCATGTGATCACAGACAGGCACTCATAACCTTGCATTGGTCAGATACCTGCAAAGCTGACATGCAGCATTCCCCTGGCATCTGGGAGAGACGTGGCCCGCTCAGTATTGGCACATCATTTAAGTGATAACTGAAGAGCACTCAGGAGATGTGCCAGTGTATCACTTTCATCCCATTCGAGTCCACCACATTTTTGACCTCCCAAAGTGCAATATTTCCAAGGAACCCTGACACACTGATTGCACAATCAGGTGATGAATTCCACGTTGAATGTCTATCTGTGACTTGGCACAGGGATTCTGTCAAGCGAACCTAGGCAGCTCTTCAGGTACAAACTAACAGATTTACACGTAATAGGCTTGTGTCATCAGGCTGGACACACATCTCTGACATCACACGTGCATTGCCATCTAGCAGACATTACAAATGACAGTGAGTAGAACCAACTTCCAGAGCTCTGCAACATTCCTGTGGAGACTGCGAACTAATAAAGGATTAATGTTAAGCCATAAACATGGTAATGAAAAAATGTTACATTCAGCCATGAAAGACGATGGTTCTCAACAATGATTCATACTGTTACCAAGACCTGACAGTCATTAAATGCAAATCATTGCAAAGTGCATTTGGTTGGAGTAACTCCAACATGGCTGTCAACCAGTCCTGTAACATTCACATAGAAAAGACTTCAGTGCTGCTACATCAGCATGATCATAAACCTTCCAAGAACAATACTTAAGAGGTCACATTATTAGATTCTCTGATGCAAGGCTTACATTTGCACTATCCAGCCATCATGTTCGGTCAGGAACCGTCTTTGTTCATTTCACCCAGATGGAGCTAAAGGCAACAGACTGAGATGAGATTGAGTTGGACAACATTGAACTGAGGGACACAACCGGACACTCTTGGGGTGTGGTGGGGCATCTGTGACCCTAGAATGAGCATGGAACAGGAATCACATCGAACAGCCTTTCAACACCTGAGACATCGAGTGAGAGAATCAAAAAAATTTACAAAGGTGCAAACTATTTACAGTAATTGAACATCATTGTGCATTCGTAATTTCTTAATTTTTCTCACTCTACTACTGTGTCTCGGTGCAGCTCGGACATCCTCAGCAGAGGTGGAAGCAATCTGCTCCATGCTGCCATGTTGTCTGAGATACCTTTGGCGGGCATCCTCTGGAGGTCTGAGGTCTGGAGGGCCCCCCGGCCTGCTGTGGGTCTATTGCTCAGAGGCAGATGTATCCTCCTTGGCCTGACCAGCTGGAGTTATGGGGTCACAGGTGGAGGAGATTTGGAGCGGCAGGACCTGTGTGACAGGAGTGCCCTGTGTGGATGCACCCAGGGTGTCCAACTGATGCTCCTCCTGCCTTCTGGTGCACCTATGGGCCCTTCCCTGACTCCTTGAGGAGAAGGGGCAATTAGATGGAGGTCAAGGTGCTCCACCCCTCTCTCGCCTAAGCACTGCTGGATCCCACTCGTGGCTAGAGCGATGATGTGCAAGTCCAAGTGCAAATCCAGCAGAAACTGCTGGACCTGGGTCTCCAAGGCGGCTGCCATCCTTCCTATAGAGACTTCGATGCACCCATGTGCCGGAGTCATGACATCAAAGAGAAAGCAAATGGACTCCTCCACCCTTCGTTCCAGTCTGGGGACAGCATCTAGCAACTCTTCCTGATAAAAGCAAAATACTGCGGATGCTGGAAATCTGAAACAAAAATAAAAATAGCTGGAAATCTCAGCAGGTTTGACAGCATCTGCGGAGTGGAATATAGTTAACGTTTCGAGTCCGTATGACTCTTCATCAGAACTCTTCCTGATGTTCCCCTGCCTCTCTTTGCATCTCCAACATCTCTCTCGGGGATGATTGTGGAGGCTCATCATCAGACTCAGACTCAGCAAGGGCCTGGTCTCCAGCAGTCCTCCAAGTACCATCAACCTGGGCTGTCATTGTTCCTGCCTGCTGTGGAGATGTGTTGGTGAGGTGATCACTAGAGAGTGATTCTGAACCTACTCTAGAACTAGAACTAGGTACGTGTCTCTACGCTGGTGAAGGGTGTAAGTGAACTCAGTGACAGGTCTTCTTCAAATGGATTATTCTCCTCTTTGGAGGTGGACTGGGGCTGGGGTTAATGCGCTGGCTGGAGGAACATCTTGGCCTCTTCCTGTTGGTAAGTGGAACAGAGAGAAGATAGAATTAGTGACTGAGTAGGCAGGTGCATACATTATACATAACTTAGAGTGATTGTCAGTATGTGGCCGAGGAATAGAGGGTGCATCCTCACTGGCTTCTTGGCGGTGGCCGATCTTGCCTTCTGCACAGGACCGATTCTTCTCTTCTCCAGCCAACTCTGCTGCCTCCTCTTCAAAGCGGGAAAAGTTACACAACTCTGGGGTCTGCCCTACAGCCATGCTCCAGAAGAAGCAGCAGTAAAAGGAAGAAATGGAAAAAAACCTGTCTCTACCAGAGTGTTTTGACCACATGTAAAGCTTGGATCAAGCGAAAAGTGGAAGAAATGGTATCAAAAGTTCACCAGGTACAGAAAAACATCAGGACTAGCAGAAAAGACTAGCAAAGAGCAACTCAGTGCCTTACTCTACACCATCAGCAATAGTGCAGATGATGTTATGGTCAGTGAACGTGTAAACGAAGATACAGCATCGTACGAAGAAGTCGTCAACGCTTTCAAAACTTATTTTAATTTTTGCAAAAACACCATTATGTAGAAAGCAAAATTTAGTAGGTGCACCCAAAGACTGGGAGAGAGCATAGATTCCTTTATTAATGAGCTATATTGGAGAAAATTGTGACTACAGAGCCCTGAAGTATGAACTAACTAGAGATCACATCATCGTGCGAGTGTTAGAAGAGACAGTCTCTGATTTTTTTCAGCTGCGGGAAGACTTGACCATATTGAGGTGGTACAGATAGCGAGGCAGGCAGAAGAGAGAAAGCAAAACAAAACTTTTATTTGAGGTGAAAAGGAAATCTCGTGGACAAAACAGGCTGATGGAGTCTTATAACATGTAAAAAACTACAGCACATCTAACACCAAACAAAGATAAAGAGCCACCAAAATTCATTGTTCTTGTTGTGGCAGGAAACAGTGGCATCGGTGCAAAGAATGTCTTGCCAAAACTAAGGAATGCCATTCTTGTAAGAAGAGAGGCCATTTTAAATCAGTTTATCACAGCAGACAGCCTTTAACCAAACAATTCAGGCGGAAACAGCCAAGATCATGTACAATCCAGAAAATCGAAGACATTCAAGAGATTGAAGAAGAAAAAGAACCAGAAATATCATGCTGGGAGAAGTCACAAGTTTAAAAGGAAATTATTGGAGTGCAGATATTATGGTCAATGGACATAAAAAAAACTTAAGTTAGACACTGGAACTGCAGTTTCAATTCTGTCAGTTACAGAGAAGTGGTTAAAACCAGACATACTCCAGCCATCAACCATAAGACTCCATGGCCCAGGCGTATTCAGCTGAAACTCAAGGGACAGTTGACTACAAAATTCCGACAGAAATCAGGAGAAATCATAGAAACCTTGTATGGTATTCACAATCAAGAATGCTCACTGTTAAGCTGGAAAGCTTGCACCGATTTACAACTTGTAAAAGAAACCAGAGAGAAAACTTCGGTGGTACAGCAGGTAAGGGAACCAGCCGAACATGTGTATGACAAGCTGCAAATAACAGCAGATGCATTATTATGCATTCATGTTGGGAACCAGAACAGGCGGACAAAAATCTTATTGATGAGGTAGAATCATACAGCTCACTCATAACAAAACTCTGACCAGCAAACTCAAGGAAGCTGAGTAAAATATGCCAAGCACAGAAAACAGATGAAAAATGAGCTAAAATCAGAGAAAGCCTCGAAAACGTCAGTTCAAAACAGTACTTCGAGCAATACAAACATTTCAGTATTGTGGACATTTTATTAATCTACGATGAGAGGTTGGTCATACCAAGATTCCTCAGACTCGAAATCTTCAAAGAATACACCGAATTATTACAAAGTGTTGGCTTAGGGCATGGAATTTAGTTTGGTGGTCAGGAATTTCAAGGTCAAAAGAAGACATGATTTTGAGCAGCATCACCTGTGAAATCCATCACCAAAAGCAGAAGGAACCTTTGATGGTACATCGTTTCCTGGGATCACCTAGGAAAGGTCTTACTTATTCGAGCTCAAGGGGAAGACATTCCTCATAGTTGTTGACTATATTCTAGAGGGATTGAGGTTAAACATCTTCCTGTGACAACCTCAGAAACAGTCACCAATTTTATAAAATAAATTTTTGCCACACAAGACAGTCCAGATCTTGTTGTTTCAGACAATGATGTGCAATTTGCGAATGAAGGGTTCAAGGAATTTACAGGAGGCTATGGATTTGTCCACACAATTAATTTACCCAGGTACCCACAAGTAAATGGTGAGGCGAGAGAGGAGTAAGAACAGTCAAAGCTTTGTTGAAAAAGAATTATGATCTCCTCTTAGCACTGTTGAGCTGCGTTCCACAGCAGTAAAGAATGGGCTCCTTCAGAACTATTGATGGGAAGAAGATAATGCACACAACTTCCTGTTCTTCCATATATGCTCACACCATGTTTAAAACTCTTTGACATTTTGAGGGTAAGGGAGAAGGAGGATGATTATCATGCAAATCAGACAAAGGATTACATTCAACGCCGAAGAGTGCATGAGTTACCAGGACTCCAACCAGGTGAACCAGTCCGGATTAGAGACCAGAATAGAGAAGGCCAAGTACTAGAAAAGACACAAAGCCTGAGATCTCATCTAGGTGAAACAGAGAATGGGATAGTAAGAAGGAATAGATGCACACTCATATCAACAAGGAGAAGAGCATCAATAAAATGGACAAACTATCTATATGATCAGGAAGACAACCTGAACAGAAAACCAATAGTTTGTGAAGATTCACAAGCTACTCAACAGAGTTCAAGGACAAATATGGAGAATCTGAATTCCATGTAACCTCAGAGAGAGATCTGAATAAGGTCGGGGAGATTGGTGAAACTACCACAATGTTTATCTCTGCAGCGGTTCAAGAAGGCAGCTCACCATCACCTTCTCAAGGGCAACTAGAGATGGACAATAAATGCTGGCCCAGTCAGCAAAGCCCACGTCCCGTGAATGAATAAACAAAAACAGAAATAAAGACAGAGACTTTGGGGAAAGGTGTATGGTAATTTAAATAGTATTATTGAGTCAGAGACTTGGAGGGAGATGTAGTATAACGAGTTCATATTGAATATGTAAATATATAGTTTATATCATTAGTGATGTAAGATCACATGTTAACAGAGCATGGAGTGAGATCGTTCCATGTAGAGCATCGTGTAGAGGCTACCTTGTAAATAGCTAAACATAATGTTAAATAAAATGTAGGGCAGGATTTTGAGGTCATCGGGCGGGTGAAGCTGAGTGCAGCTGGAGACGCCAGGCAGGAGGGAAGGTTGGGCGGGCACTCTGCTTCCCGCTTTTCGGATGAGTGCCTCACTGTCCTCCTGGAGGAAGTGGCTGCCAGAAGGGAACACCTTTGTCCCAGAGATGGAGGTAGAGACCTCACCAAGAGGACATGTCTGGTGGCAGCACTGGTGAACACCCATGATGTGGTGTGACGCAAATGGATGCAGTGCCGGAAGAGTTTCAATGAGCAGCTGCACTCAGGAAGGGTAAGCACCATGTTGGCATGTGTCAGTGTGCAGAAGTGTTCAGGTGTGGCCATCCCCCCGTGGGCCTCAAGGGTGCTAAAGTCTGAATACCAACTGTCAATGATGCAGGAGCTGGCCAAGGGGGGTGAGCCCTGGCTGCTTGGACTAAGTGCCTTGTGGCTTGAGGGCCACAACTTGGGTGTGCCCTGCAAGGTGTTCCTCAGCTGAGGTTGGACAGGCTGCTGTGGTGCTGCTGGTAGAGAGTGGACTAATCAATGCTCCTCTGTCCTTTCAGGAGAAGACAAGCCATGACCAAGCAGAGAGGTAACATACAGGTGGAGGCCTGCCCAACCTCCTGCTGCTCAACATGTTCGAGAAGGACACCCTTGAGGTCGAGAACCAGCACACTCCCCATGCAACCAGGCCTGGAGAGGTGGGGGTGCAGTCGAAGGTAAGAGTGCAGTACACAGAGATGAGAGTTTTGGATTGTGCAACCAATCCAGTGTAGTCTCTTCTTTGATGGGAGTCTCGAACCTGGATTCCCCATTGATCATTGAAAGATGATGTCACCATGATGCTGATCTCCATTGTCTCATCAGGGTGTCTGGCATGCACAGTGACAGTGTGATGACTTTAGCTAATGACATGTCATTGTTCTCCCTTTTAGGTTCACCAGCACACAATCATTCTGTGGACCCTGAAGGGCCACACCTGATACAGCAGGACCATGGGGCTTCACTTGCACCTGCGTCATATCTGCTCTCTGAAGCAGGCACCAGCACAGATACTAGCACCTTGATGGGCATTAGATTGGCGGCTGGAATGTCGATGCACAGCAGTGAGGGCACTTCACACTCGCTTGAGGTGCAGGCAGAGGCAGAGAGTGCCCAGGGCGCCGGCAGTTGAAGGACTGCTGGGAACCAGGATGATGCTCAGTCAAAGGCTGATGATGAGCCTCTGGAGTCATCCATTAGACGGCAGATGCTGGATGTCCAGCAAGATGTGTGGGAGGATCTGGCGGAGATCCATGAGGGTATGCGTGCCGTGGTCTCTGTTGTGGAGAAGTCCATGCAGAGTGTGAGCACTGCGTTGACTCTCAAGGCTGAGCGCACTGCCTTCTCCATTGAGAGAGTGGCGACTGTCATGGAGAGGCAGCTGCAGGGACAGAATGAAAGGTTCCTGGGGGTGCGCTTGGACCTGCAAGCCCTCACACAGGCACTGACCTCAGGTGGTCAGTGCCAGTTTGGGAGACGGATGAGGCATCCAGTATCCCAGCTAGGTACCCATCCATCAATGGTGAATAGCGAGGTCCAGAGCGACCTCACGTTGGCACACAAACTGCTTGTTGTCTCTGTGGGGTCCCCTCAGGGCGCTCTGGATGATGGCAGTAGCCCCTCCACCTCTCTGCCCGTGACCATTGCATCTGATGAGGCTGCGTTGACTGGGGAGATGCCAGCCATGGCACTGGCCGCTCCCTCCCAGGCAGGGCCAGCACAGGCTCCACTGGCCAGAGGTCGACTGCCGATGTCATCAAGGCCAACCAGACAGCACAGCCAGCAGGCTGTCTCCAATGCTGATGCCAGTGAGCGAGGGAACCAAGATGTAACACTCGCAAATGTAAGTTAAAGGCACCGTGAGCACAAGAGAGACAGGCCACTGATGATTTTCTGTTCATTTATGTTTGGATTATTTTTACTGGTCTGGGAATGAAGACTAGAGAAGGTTCTATAAATTTTTTTGGATTGTCAAAATGAGATCAATTATGTTTTTTTCTTAACAGCCTGACTATGCTTCACCTTTTGCATTTTTTTGGTGCAGGATACACCAGTATGTAACACTGGACATGACTGGCTCTAAACTTTACTGCACAGGCACTGAGTGAACTTTGGATTGAAATGAAAGAGTCATTTCATACATCGGGGATGGAGGCAGCAGCCCAGGCTGAGGTGGAAGCAGATCTTTTGCAGCCTAGCTAAGGGAGCATTGGATCAAGGCATCCCTGCTGTCCCTGCCTCCCTGGAGGTTACCGTGTTCTGCCTCCATGCCCTCAGTGTTCTCCTCACTGTGCTCCTCTTCTGACTCACTACTGTGGCCCGTGCAGCCATGTCAAGATCCTCTTCCTCCAGTGGGTCCCCCTCTTGCCAGTGCCAGATTGTGGAGAGCGCAGCATGTAACCACTATCAGCAACACCCGTTCTGGAGTTATTGTAAAGTGCCCCCTGAATGGTCCAGGCATTGGAAGCCTATCTTGGGACCTATGGTCCTCCTTATCACTGCCCTTGTGAAGGCATGACTTGTATTGGAACGCTTCTCTGCCTCCGTTTTTGGGTGGCGGAGAGGCTTCATGAGCCACGTCTTCAATGGATAGCCTTGTCACCCAGCAGCCATCCATCCAGTCGGGCAGGAGCATTGAAGAGCCTCGGCACCTGGGAGTGCCTCAGGATAAAATTGTCATGGGAGCTGCAAGGGTATCTTTCACAGACGTGCAGACTCTGCAACCTGTGATCACACACTATCTGCACGTTCATGGAGTGGAAGCCCTTCCTGTTGACGAAGGCACCGGGCTCACCTGCTGGTGTCTTGATGGCCACATTTGTGCAGTCGATTGCACCCTGGACACAGGGTAACACAGCCTCTGGCTCGCTTAGCCTGGCTGGCCTCATCTGTATGGTAAAAAGTAAAGGTTATACCTGCCTGAACAGAGCTTCTGTCACCAGCTTGACACAACTATAGACAGCTGATTAGGAGACTCCACAAAGATCCCCCAGTGACCCCTGGAAAGAGCCAGAGGCATAGAAGTTGAGGGCCACTGTGACCTTCAGCGCCACTGGCATGGGTTGTCCACCCATACAGTTGGAGCTGATCTCAGGCCTGATCCTCTGACAACTGGAGGTCACAGTCTCCCTGGAGAAGTGGAGTCTCCTTCGGCATTGCACCCCAGATATATTGAGGTAGCTGCATGTAAACCCTGGCAGCAGGATAGTGGCATCTTCTGTGCCCCCTTCCACCTTTGACTACCTGCTGACCCTGTGTCCCTTGTGCCTGCGCCTGTCCTCCCACAGGTTGCTCCCCTTGGAGCTGCATTGGAACACCTGGCCTCCTCTCCCTTCTGAGCCCTCTCTTCCTCCTCAGAGGAGGTGCCTTTAGCGGAGTCCACAATCCCCATTACCAGGGTAACAGGAAGGGTTCATAAGGTCTGTATCCTCTGGGGGCTTTGGAGACACCAAGAAGTCCTGAAATGAAGCCTGGAAATGCAAAGAATGAAGCCCCGAACAGAGATTAAACTGCCAAGTACCAGTAAGTTACCAGCAGCAAACTATGTACCAAACTCCCCACTTCTGACACTGACAATGCTGCTTACCCCTTTTATCCCACCTGTGGATGAGGTTTTTGAAAATGTTGGCTGGCTGCCTGCCCATCTTGCCCGTGCGATGAGCGTGAAATCACATGGACAATGAAAAATTAGTGTCAATTGGCATTTAAATGGCCTTAAGTGGCCTCTCAATTATTGACAGGCGTGGTTCCAGCACCTGCTCGGTGACTGACATGTTGAGGGAATGCACAATGACGTCGGGGCGCTCACCTGGTGTCATCGTGCGCTATTTTACATCTGATCGGGTTGGGCACGCCCACGGGATATAAAATTCTGCCCATAGAGTTTGCTAACAGTATTACATCCAGCCTTATCTGTAAGCCCAGGACCACGATTACTACATTTCAGACCAAAGTCAACAATAACAAGCAAATGTCATGCCTTCTAACATACATAAAAGTAATCATTTCAGGGGAACCCTATTGACGGGCTATGAAAGAGTTGTTCAATTTTTTTTGGCACTTTTTAATTTGGTCTTTATGAGCTTCATGTTGCGGTTTGGTGCTTTTTTCTTACCAATACTCTTGTTTAGTTCCTTCATGGGATGAGTGATGCTGAGATGGCCAGCATTTATTGCCCGTCCCTAATTCCCCCAGAGTATGTGGTGGTAAGCTGTTTTCTTAAACCTTTGCAGCCTTTGTGGTGATGGTACTCACAGTGCTGTTAAGTAGGGAGTTCTAGGATTTTGAAGTAGTAATGATGAAGAAATGGCAATGTATTTTCAAGTCAGGATGATATGCAGTTTGGATTGGAACTTGCAAGTGGCAGTGTTCCCATGTGCTTGTTGTCCTTGTCCTTCCAGACAGGAGAGATCGTGGATTTGAGAGATGCTGCTGAAAAAGTTTTGATGAATTGCTGCAGTGCATCATGAAGCTGGTACACACTGAAAGGAAAGAAAAAGACTGTATTTAAACATTGCCTTTTATGACTACAGAACATCCCAAAGCACTTTGCAGCCAAAGAAGTACTTTTGAGTGTAGTTAATGTAATAGGAAATGCAACAACCAATTTGCACACAGCAAACTCTCAACGGCAATCTGATAATGACCAGATAATCTATTTATTTTCTGATGTTGATTGATGGACAAATATTGACCAAGACATTGAGGATGACTCCCTTGCTCTTCTTCAAAATAGTGCATGGGCTCTTTTACATCCCCCTGAGATATGCACTGGTAATGGAGGCAGTGAATGTTTAAGATGGTGGATGGGATACCAATCAAGTGGGCTAGTCTATCCTGGATGGTGTTGAACTTCTTGAGTATTGTTCAAGCTGCGCTCATCCCCCATTAGTGAAGAGTATTTCATTACATTCCTGTTTTGTGTTTTCTAGAAAGCAGAAAGGCTTGAAGATTCAGGATGTAAGTTACTCGCTGCAGAATACCCAGCCTCTGACCCATTTTTGTAACCACAGTATTTATGTGGCTGGTCCAGTTAAGCTTCTGGTCAATAGTAACCTGCAGGATGGTGGTGGGGGGTGGGGTGGGGTGGGGGGGGTGTGGTGGGGGGGGGGGTGTGGGGGTGGGGGGGTATTTGATGATGATAATGCAGTTGAATGTGAAAGGAATATGGAGATGGTCATTGCCTGGCATCTGTGTGGCAGAAATGTTCCTTTCCACTTACCAGCCTAAGCCTGAATGTTATCCAAGTCTTGCTGAATGTGGGCACAGACTGCTTCATTATCTGAGGAGTTGTGAATGGAACTAAACATTGAGAACTTAAGCTGTGAAAAGAAATGGTCAGGATCTGAAATTTAAATTTACTCATATTTGAGTGTTTTGTATTCTCAAAATGGTGATTATAACTATTCCAAGTTGGTGCCTCCTCCAAACCAATGCTTACGAATTCAGTTCATTACAGTGTGGCAATTTATAATTATGAAGCGATATTAAAAATCCTGATGTTGGAAATAAATAGATAAATTTGATTTCAATGGAACAAATAAAATATAACTCCAGTGACAGAATGGGCAAGATTATATGATCCCTTGCTGACATATTTGAAGGCAAAGGGACTCATAAAAGAAAATGGGTGGCCTTCCTACTGCCTTTCCACCTACCCCTGACCTGTCTTCCAATTTTATGCTGGCAGGGAAGGTATCAAGCATCCCACCCGTCCTTGGGCCTATTGAGGTCATTCTGACTCTGTGCTATATTACGTGATGCAGGGGAAGCTGGAGGCAAGGTTGGCAGACTGGCAGTTTTCACTGTGGTGACTGCTGTCAGGCAGGAAGCTGGGGTGGAGTATCTCATTTGGGGGTCCCATGTGCCCACTGTAACACTACACCCCCAGCCTTTAGAACCCGGTCCTCACCCCCTCTGCCCCTTGCTGGGGTCTCCCAACCAGGCTGTCCAAAATACTGGACTTACGTCTGAATCTGAGCTGCATCACTTCTTCTTCGAGACTGTCTTTAGTTTCAGCAGTGACCAGTGTTTGACCCTGATGCTGCTGGGACGTGCTCCCAGATGGGGTTGGGGGTCTCACTCTGAAACAATTAAGGCTGCTCCCAGTGTAATATCGCTGCACAGCAGCTGGTTTCAGAGTCGGTGGGCTAAAGACCACTGTTCCGTCGGGGGAAGGGCATTTGTTTCCACGTAAAATCCAACCCTATGTTAGGGTAGTCTTTTATGCACTACAATAAACTATTATAATAATCCCCCTTCGCCTGTACAATATGCTATGTATTATAATGCTGAACCACATTCAAAATTATAAAGATGTAATTGTTTAAATTTCTAATGCTTCAGAATGTTGTTCTAACCTCACTTTTTCAGGTACTAAAATCCTACTTCTTATATTTTGAATAGTTTCTACTGAAGAAATAGCTCCAATAATTCACCTATTTTTAATGTATGTAGATGATTTGTAGGAAAGTTTCCAACATTATTTGCTTATTTTTAGAAGAATATGCAAAGTTCACAATTAATGTCAAGTTGTTACTGACCTCTGGGAATGAGCGGGTGAAGCAAACAGGGATTAGAAATAATTGCTACTAATCAGTAATTATTCTGCTTTTTGAAAGAGTTAATGGAACTCAGCTTGAGTTCAGAGATGTTCTGATGAGAATTCAACAAAGACTTCAATCATTTTTATACTTAACGATTCCACAGAATAGATTTATTTTAAAAGCCAGAATTTCCAAATAGCATGCTTAAAATCTTGACTGTTATGAATTACTATAAGGCTCCTCCAGACCATTCCCAGGCATGGAGATGAGTTAAACCCCAGAGAAGTGAGAGTTGCTTCCCTCAACAGAAAGCCAACTTTCAAAAAATTCTAACAAAATTGAGAGCAAAAGGAATCAAAAGAAGAACCCTCTAATGGCTGGAGTCATACTTAACTAAAAGGAGGTGGTTGTAGTAATCAGAGGTCAAACATATCCCCAAATCATCATCGGGAACTATCTTTATTCTAATTACTCATTGACAGATGCTTCATCAATGATCATGCTGAAAAACATACCTCTCTCAGCTCTGAGTCAGAAGGATATGGGTACAAGTCACATTCCAGAGACTTGGGTGCAAAAGTCTAGGCTAACACTCCAGTGCAGTATGGAGGGAGTGCCTCCAGTAGGAGATGTTAAACCAAGGCCCTACCTGTTTTCTAAAGTGGACATAGGATCCAAGAGTACTATTTCGAAAAAAAAACAGCATAGCATCCCAACCCACACCAAGACCCATTCACAGACCTCTCCTATGTTTACTAATTTACATTGGCTCCTGGCAAGTAGTTCCTTGATTTTAAAATTCTCATCCTTGTTTTCAAATTATTCCATTGTTTCACCCCTCCCTTTCTCTGTAATCTCCTTCAGCACAACAACCCTCCCTAGATCTCTGTGCTCTGCCAATTCTGGTCTCTTGAGCATTCTTGATTTTGATCACTTGACCGCTGGTGGCTGTACCTTCAACTGCCTAGGTCCTAAGCTCTTGACTTCCCTCCCTAAGCTTCTTCATCTCTCTTCATCTTTTTCCTTCATTAAGATGCTCCTTCAAACCTACCTCTTTGACCAAGCTTTTAGTCATCTGGCCTAATATCTAATTTTTTGACTCAGTTTCAAGTTATGTTTCCTAATGCTTTTGTAAAGTGTCTTGGGATATTTTATTACGTTAAAGGCACAATATAAATGTTAGCATAGAGGAGTCTGACACTATCCTTGTACAGGGCTTTCCCCGGCCTTTCCTGCATGGAAGTGGTGGCCAATTCCATGAAAACACTTGCAAATCCAACCATGATGCAACATCATCTGAGGGCTGATATCTCAGCTTCCATTGCAGTCTAAGCAGAAGCCACCCAACATCTGAGTGATGCACTGGAAGCTCATACTGACATCATGCAAGCTCAGTTTGTCTTTGAAAATATCTCCATGTCTATGAGTTATGTTCCTTACCCAAGAACCTTCTCCAGGGCTGGTGTTAGGTGAGTGTTGGAGGTGGCAGCTCGTGAAGTCTGAGGGGATCCTGAAGAGGATAAAAAGGAAAGAGCAACTACAAGTAGCTTAGAATGGTCATACTAACCTGACATGGACAAGTATTTCCCATGTTCCCAGTCTGATTGAAAAGGTTCCTCAAATGGGGCATTGTACTGCACTGTTCTGGAAGAAGCCTTAGGATATTAATCTCTTGCTGGGTCTTGCTCTTCTGCTTTCAATATCCTGCAATCTTGAGGATTTGGTACCCTTTGATGGAGGTAGTCTGCTCCTCAAAGTGGATGAGGTATCTTAAGGAGACTTCCCCTCCTCCTGTTATCCAGTGTTACCTTCTTTTGTGACATGCATTCTCCTGTAAGAAATAAAACGGAGATGAGAGCTATAATGTATTGAAAAATGACATTGAAGGGCAGTGGTAAGAAGAAAAGATGTTACATTCTGAAGATGAACCATTGAAGCACTGGACTTGTTTGGCCTGTGAAGATGTATGACACTGAAAGAAGATGTGATAACTTGATGGAGCAGCAGTTTTGGTGAAGAACAGGCTAAACTCTAATTAGGAGGCATATAGAGGTGCTTGCATGCCAGATGCGATCTCTCCATCAGAAGCCCTGTCCATAGGATTACCCAAGCAATAAGCTTATTCATCAAGGCCCCTGTAATCGCATCACATGATGAGTGATTGACAGGAGGGAAGGACAATACATCTAGCTACTACACTTCCTCCACCTGTAAGTTTCTTACATTTACAATAAAAAAAGTCAGAAAAATCAGCAAACATTTATAGTCTCTGGTGATTACAAATCAAGTCTCTGAGGAGCTTGGCAGAGACAATTAGAGTGGTGTAGCGCTACCGAAGAAGGTTCCTGAACAGGATTAACGGGATCTGGAGCTGCACGAGGACATACATCATTGGAACTGGGTAGTTCTATATTTGGCAACTCGTTAGATATGCCTGGAATCAGCTCTAGGATGATCACACGCCTCGGAAGTCGGCAGCAAAACATGATTCACAAGATGATCTTGCACTTTAAAAGATAATGGATCAGTCTCTGAAATTATGGCTTCTGGAGTCCAACAGGGTCCACTTCCAAAATTACGCATGTACACAGGGTCACCTACATGAAATGTATGAGTCTTGCTGTGTAGATCATGGTTCAATTTTTAATTATTCTGGCTCTGTGTTACCTTCCCCTCTAGATTTGGAAACACCAAGTGTAAACACATATGCAAACAACGTTTTATCAGTAACTCTGATGATGCTGAGCCCATAGTAGTATGTGGTGTTGTACGGTAATAGGAGAAATCGGGAAAGGTGAGACTCCAGAGTACCTCCAGATAACTTCTTCATATCAGCTTTTAAGGTCTGGACAGCTCTTTCGAAAAGACCGTTGGATGAAGGATGCCAGGCAGCAGTCTTTATGTGCTGGATACCGTTCAGTTCCATGAATCTCTGAAATTCCACGCTGGTGAAAGCTGTTCCATTATCAGAAACAATAATCTCAAGTAAACCATCTATACGAAGGAATGACGCAGCTTTTCAACAGTTGCGGCTGAAGTTAGCATTTTTACTTCGTTGACATCAAGATATTTTGAATGTGCATTGATGATTAATAGGAACATGGTGTCTAGGAATGGTCCCACATAGTCAACATGCAGTCTATCCCAACGTTGACCAGGCCATTCCCATGGGTGAAGAAGAGTTGAAACAGGTGGCTTCTGGTGCTTCTGGCAAAGGGAACAATGTTTAACCATTCTCTCAATGTCACTGTCTATTCCTGGCTACCAGATGCAGTTACATGCCAGAATCTTCATCTTTGATATATCTGGTGTGCACTGTGGAGCCCTGCCAAGAGTGACTCTCTACCCTGTGATGGGACCAAGACTCCTGAACCCCACAGCAAAATTCCGTCTTGACAATTCAGTTCAGTGTTTCTGAAATAAAGTGACCATAAGTCATCAGACACAAGTGTTATTGGCCAACCTTGTAAAACAAAGTCTTTGACTTTTGACAGCACTGGGACTCTGTTTGTCCAATTCTTGATCTGTTTGGCACATATAGGTGATGAATCCAAGGAATTTAACAATAATACTAACTCTTGTGGAATGGGTGTATCGACAAGACTACCTGGTAATGGAAGATGACTAAGTGCATCTGCATTGGCTGTATGTGAGCCAGAGCGGTGCATGAATGTGTATTTGTAAACTGATAGCATCAAAGCCCAAAGTTGGATTCTTGCTGAAGCTACAGGTGGAACAGCTTCATTTTGCTGAACAAGCCCGTCAGTGGCTCATAGTCAGACACAATTGTAAAATTTCGCCCATGTAGGCATTGGTGAAACTTTTTGACACCAAATACAATCGACAATCCTTCTTTTTCCAACTGAAAGTAGCCCTTTTCACCTTGGGAAAGTGTTCCTGAAACATAGCCATTGAATCTTTCTGATCCGTCCTCCATTTGATATGATAGAATAGCTCCTACACCATAAGGAGAGCATCACACGTCAACACTAGCTTTTTAGATGGGTCATAATGAACGAGCATGATGAATGAAGCAGTTTCTTCACTCTTACAAAGGCTTCATCTTGCTGTGAACCCCAGGACCAGTGGAGGTTCTTCCTCAGCAACAAATGTAGTGGTCCAGCATAGTGGATAGATTAGGTAAAAACTGGCTATAACATTTAATCATACCTGGGAAAAAATTAAATTCTGTCACATTATAGGGTGATGGTGTATCTTGAATTGCTTCAACAGGAAGTGACCCCATGGTGTCCATTCTGTGGCCCAGGTAGATTACCTCTGATGCTAGAAATGTGTATTTTTCTTGCTTCAAACGCACCCCTGCTTCCATAAACCTTCTCAGCGCTTCCTCAAGGTTGGCTAAATGTTCAGCTTCAGTCAGTCCAGTGATAAGAATGTCATCTAAGTAAACGGCCACATGAGGAAGTCTTTGCAGGAGACTCTCCATGCTGAAAAACAATGCATGCTAATGAAGCTCCAAAAGGGAATCGGATGTACTGGTAGAGGCCTTTTTTGGGTATTAATTGTCATGTGTTCTCTTGACGTGTTATCCAATTCCAATCGTTGATAGTCATGACTCATGTCTAGTTTTGTATATGACTTGCCTCCTGCTAACTTGGCATACAAGTCATTGATTCTGGGAATGGGGTATTTGTCTAACTTTGCTGCTTTGTTGATTGTCAGTTTGTAGTCACCGAATATATGTGTAGTCTGGTCTGGCTTGACAATTGGGACTATGGGCGCAGCCCACTCGGAAAACTGGACTGGCTGAATTATTCCCAGATTTTCCAACCTGCACAACTCTGGGCGGAATCATCTCAGATTTGTACTAAGTGCGGTAGCAGATGGGCAAAATGGTGTTTTACCTGCCAGCCGCAATGACGGGTTTTCATGCCCTATCATCCACTGGATCTCAGGAGTCTCATTGTAATACATCAGGATATCATTATTAGGCCTGCCCGTCAGAAGCATCCCCCCCCACCCGTTGGTTCGTCTGCCCATGTCAGTGAGAAAACACGCTGACGTGTTTCACAACAGTATGTAAGCAATGAGCACCTGGTGGGCTGCACTTCGCTCAGGACTTCAAGGTTTGTTTGCCTACCTTGCTTCGGGCAGCACTCGCAGTCATCAGTGCCAGGCTTCACAAGCAGAACCACCACTTTTAGCAATGGATTCTCTCGAGGCACAAACTCTTGAATTAAACTCGAAGCGTTGCAAGATCATGGATGGTTTGGGCTGAAAATGCAACTTCACAAGTTCCACGAACTCACTGAATGGCTTAGAACTAGCACGGTTGGGACAGTCAGGTTTCGAATCAGGTTATATGTTTTGCTTCCACATGCACTCGGCAGGATAGCTTTAAGTTTTTTTTCAGCAGTAATCTCGTGTACAACGAGATAGAACTCGAGTCACTCAACACACTGACTACAGTCTTCAACATTAGCACTATATGAATCGATCCTTCGAAACAACAGCATGACTGATAAGTATTGTTCAATTTCATTTTACTCACATCAACCAGGGCAAAGTATGCAGCAGAGTTCGGTTTTATCATCATTGCCAAATATAATAACTTGATGGAGCAGCAGGTTGGGTGAAGAAAAAGCTAAACTTTATTTAGGAAACATGTAGAGGTGCTTGCACATGAGACACAATCTCTCTGTTGGAAGTCCCACCCACAGGATTATCCGCGCAATCAGTTTACTGGTCAAAACCCCTGTAATCGCATCACATGATGAGTGATTGATAGGAGGGAGGGACAATACATCGAGTTACTACAAAAGATTTTAAAAAGTGAAGACAGGAAGATCATAACTTGTAAACTGAAAGAGATTGTGAAGGAAAAATTATTAAGGTGAAACATAGGCTGACGTGCCCAGCAGTGTGAGTGGACAATATGACGAGAAGGCCAAAAATTGGTTTCATGATGTCGTGAAGCCATTTGTGATCATCTGCTCAGCCCGTCAATGGTGGACCATGTTTCCCACCATCAGACATCAGGAACATCATTGTAATACACCTGCATATCACTATAAGGTCAGCCTGCCGGACTCATCCCCCCCTTGCTGGATTGTCTGCCCAAATCGCTGTGATTGCATGCTGACATGTTTCACAACTGTACGTAAGTGACGTGCACCTGGAGAGCTGCACTTCGCTCGGGACTTCAAGGTTTGGTTGCCTACCTTGCTTCAGGCAGCACTCGTAGTGATCAGCACCAGGCTTCGCAGACAGCACCACATCACTTTTAGGGGGGGACTCATGGGCAGGTCTCTATCTACCAGACCAGCCATGAGGCGGGGGTGGCTTTTCAATGGCTGCAGAGCTAGGGTTTGGTTGGAGAAGGGGAAGAAGTGGCCTCAGGAGAAGGGAAGAGGCTGTAGGTTGAGGGCTGTACTGGGGAAGGGGTGGTAAGCTAGGGTGTGTGTGGGGGCACATTTTGTTCTGTGCAAATGGACTCAAGATGGTGAGGGCTGAGGAGGCAGTCACCAGAGGAGATGAGGCCAGAGGAGATGTGAGGGTGTGTGTGCGAGAGTGAGTGGTGATGTCTTGGGAGCTGGAGGTGAGTGAGATATCAGTGAATGTGTGATGAGTTTGAGTGTGATTTTAGACTGATGAGATGGTTGTGTTACCCTGGTGGCATGAATGAGATCATTCATCCTCTATCTGCATTGGATGGCCAACTTCTTCTGTGCAGCATTGGCACTGATCACCACTGCCGTTGCCACCCAAGCCGGAGTGGTAATGTAGCTGCCCCTCCTGCAGCCAGAGCAGGGGTACAGGACATCACAGCGGGCCTCCACAGCGTCCAAAAGACACTCGAGGAATGCGTCACTAAACCTGAGGGCTGCTGTCTTCTTGCCTTTCAGGGCCATGTCTTATTTGCAGCAGTCCTGGGCTGGAAGCACTGAGAGGTGTGCACACGGCTGTACTTTAAATTTGGCGCCCGGCGTGATGAAGTGGCGAAGTGACGGTGTGGCGGGCTAATGAGAGTCCACCCGCTTTAGAAACAGTGTGTTTCCCGGGAATGCATAATTAATGCAGCGGAATTGGGATGATACGGCATGAGAAGCTGCCACTGCAGCTGGCTCCTGCACTTTCTGCAAATCTGGAATGATTCCGCCCACAGTATTTCAGTGCCTTCCCTTGATCCCACTGATGAGCTCAATGAATTTCTTCCAGTCATGCATCCAGATGCTTTGATTGGAGAAGTGTAGCAGAGCCCAGTACTTCTGTTATCTGCTGCCACATTATGGGCAGGATTTTCCAATTAATGGCTAGCCAGCATGAAATGCACGCTGAGTAACTCAGCGCTGCCCGGGGTGCGGGTGGGAGGAGGGCAAGCGCAGAAGTCTGAGCATGCGTGGCAGAGAGCACATTGACAGCTCCCTGAGGACACAGAGCTGCTTCAGGGAGCTGAAGAATTCTGGAAATAAAAATAAAGATTTTAAAAATGAGAGAAACATGTTGCCACATGTGACTCAGTCACATGAACAGGGACAGATTAAAATTTTTATTTTTAAAATAATTACTGCTGGAGACCTCAACTCGCCCGTGGATGAGGTCTCATAAAAAATCCACAGGTCACCTGGTTGATTTGCCCACCTGCCAACCATAAGGGTGGACGGGCAGTGAAAAGTAATATTCAATTATTTGATTAAAGGCCTTAATAGGCCTCTTAATTGTCGGTGGGCGCACTGCTGACTCTCACGTATGCCCAACCGAAATATCGCTCGAGTGCACAATGACATTGGGAGGTCGCCCGACATCATCACGCGCCCAATTTACGCCTGATTGGGTCCGGAACGCGCACGCCCACCCGCAGGACATAACATCCGGCTCTATGTGCCTAGTTGTTCTTGGGAATATTTTGCACAGTGCAGGGTACAACACTGCCTTCCACTTCACCATGGCCCGCAGAAATATTTCAGCGTTTGCCAATTCTTCCATTTGTTCTTGTCCATATGAGCAAAAAAACCACTATAAAGAAATGACACTTTAAAATCGGCAAAGTGTGCTTATATACAAGAGCACATTTCAGTCAAAATGTTGCATCTTCTCCGGTTGCATGGGGAGGTGCCGTGGGAGGGGGTTGAGGTGTAGCGGGTGATGGAGGAGTGGACCAGGGTGTCACGGAGGGAATGATCCCTATGGAATGCCGCTGGGGGGGGGGGGGGGGGGGGAAGGGAAGATGTGTTTGGTGGTGGCATCATGCTAGAGTTGGCGGAAATGGCGAAGGATGATCCTTTGAATGCGGAGGCTGGTGGGGTGATAAGTGAGGACAAGGGGGACATCTTCCCTTCACCCCCCTGGCGGCATTCCGTAGAGATCGTCCCCTCCATGACACCCTGGTCCACTCCTCCATCACCCCCTACACCTCAACCCCCTTCCACGGCACCTTCCCATGCAACTGCAGAAGCTGCAACACCTGCCCCTTCACTTCCTTTCTCCTCACCGTCCAAGGGCCCAAACACTCCTTTCAAGTGAAGCAGCATTTCACTTGCACTTCCCTCAACTTAGTCTACTAAATTCGTTGCTCCCAATGCGGTTTCCTCTACAATGGAGAGACCAAACGCAGACTGGGTGACCGCTTTGCAGAACACCTTCGGTCTGTCCGCAAGCATTACCCAGACCTCCCTGTTGCTTGCCATTTCAACACTCCACCCTGCTCTCTTGCCCACATGTCCGTCCTTGGCTTGCTGCATTGTTCCAGTGAAGCTCAACGCAAACTGGAGGAACAGCACCTCATCTTCCGACTAGGCACTTTACAACCTTCCGAACTGAATATTGAGTTCAACAAATTTAGATGATGAACTCTCTTCTCCATCTCCACCCCTTCCCGACTTTCCCCCTCCTTTTTGTTTTTTCCAATAATTTATATAGATTTTTCTTTTCCCACCTATTTCCATTATTTTTAAATGTATTTCCATCCATTGTTTTACCTCTACCTTTTAGCCTTTTTCGATTCCTTCACCCCACCCCACCCCCACTAGGGCTATCTGTACCTTGCTCATCCTGCTTTCTACCTTTAATTAGCACATTCCTTTAGATAATATCACCACCTTCAACACCTCTTTGTCCTTTTGTCTGTGACATCTTTTGGTTATCTCCATCTATCACTGGCCCTCTATCCAGCTCTTCTTGTCCCACCACACCCCCCCTTAAACCAGCTTATATTTCACCTCTTTTCTATTTTTCCTTAGTTCTGTTGAAGAGTCATGTGGACTCGAAATGTTAACTGTGTTCCTCTTCACAGACGCTGCCAGACCTGCTGAGTTTTTCCAGGTATTTTTGTTTTTGTTTTGGATTTCCAGCATCTGCAATTTTTTGCTTTTATCTTGCTGCTGTCATCACTGACATTTGGAAGACATTACTCAGTGAGGTCCAGATACACAATTTGCAATTTCAACTGCATTACTCATTAATGCCAATGTGATGGTGAATAGTCATTAACTTCTATGCTCCTTCCCAAAACTAGATAGTGATTATCCAGGAACAGTAGGGTATTATGTTGATTTGCGCAAAAAATAAAATCATAAAGGCCTTGTTTAAGAGAACCCTAGTGTCAGTTGCATACATAGCTGCACTTATTCCCAATAAGGGTCAAGATTTAAGCAGAATAATGTTCTTTGAAATGGTGTTTCGTAGAAAAATGTCATCGCATGTATGTGGTAATTACGTTAGCTCAAATTGTCACTTGCCATTAGATCACCATTGTGACCTGAATAGTCAAGAGAGATGGCAACTCTAAAGGAATATATTCTCAATAAATGGCTATGCTTCCAAGTTCAGGTAGGAAGCACAGAAATGTATTCATAAGAATATAAAATGTGCATTTAAAATGTTGAAAACATGTTGTTGATTGTCCTGACAGGTTGAAAGGGATTATAGAATATTAGCAATATTTTGCTGCTCAACATTTCCATTCATTTTGGCATTTCTGCATGCCTACCAGCATTGATTTTATGCTTTCATAGTGAAGAGCAAGAAGCTGCAATACCAGCCAGATGGCGGAGGCAAAAGAACCTGGGTCATAAGGCTAATTTAACCCAACCACAATTCTTCTTCAGGCGGTATTGCATCATTCTAGACAATTATTTTGTTGACCATGGCACAGCCCTTTGAAAAAAATTCTCCATATAAATTTATGTAATGGATGGTTGCAATACATGCTGAAACCATTCTAACTTGAAATCAGATAACTGTGCATATTTTTCATTTTAAAGGTGTAGCTGGATGATTTTGTTGTTCTTCTGGAGATGGTAGGGCTGGGTTGAAGTCTTTTAAGAAGTCTCTGTTTGCAGCTGGTGCATCTCTGGATGGGCATGGACAGCAAACAAGGTTCGAAGCTTAAAGGTGGGTTGGAGAACAGGCTTAGGCCCTCTCTTTTAGCACCTCAGATGCTTGACCACAGTTCTGCAGAGAAACGGGTGCTTAAACATACGGGTTGGCTTGTTATGCGACCTCTTCTCTCCAATTGCCCAGTATATCCAAATAAGGTCATTGCCAGGGTATGGGCTCTGACAACATTCCGGCGATAGTGCTGAAGATTTATGCCGCAGAACTCGCCGCACCACTAACCAAGCTGTTCCAGTATAGCCACAACACGGCATCTATCAGGCAATGTGGAAAACTGCCCAAGTACACAAAGAGCAGGATAAATCCAACTCAGCCAATTACCACCCCATCAGTTTACTCTTGATCATCAGTAAAGTGATGGAAGAGGTCATCGGGAGTGCTATCAAGCAGCACTTGCTTAGCAATAGCCTGCTCACAGACACTCAATTTAGGTTCTGCCAGGATCACTCAGCTCCTGACCTCATTGCAGCCTTGGTTCAGACATGGATAAAAGAGCTGAACTCCCAAGGTGAGGTGAGAGTGACTGCCCTTGACATCAAGGCAGCATTTGACTATGGCATCAATTGAGCTGAGAAGTGGCAAGTACCATTCACGCCACACATGTGTCAGGCAATGACCATCTCCAACAAGAAAGAATCTAACAATCAACCCTTGACATTCAATGGCATTACCATCACTGAATCCCTACTATCAAATCCTGGGGGTTACCATTGACCAGAAACTGAACTGGACTAGCCATATAAAGATGGTGGCTACAAGAGCAGGTCAGAAATTAGGAATCCTGTGGTAAGTCATTCACCTCCTGACTTCAGCATTTACAATGCACAAGTCAGGAGTATGATGGAATACTCTCCACTTGAATGTTGTTGGAGCTGCATTCATCCAGGCAAGAAGTTCGACACCATCCAGGACAAAGCAGCTCACTTAATTCACACCCCATACACAAAGATTCACTCCCTCCACCACCGACGCATAGTGTTGTGTGTACTGTCATGAAACTATAATATTTTTCAAAATATTATTGTAGGCTTATGGGTGTGAACGTGGATGGTTCTGTCTGTGTGACTGATTTAATTGAATTAGAGTCAAGAAGAATGCAAGGTTGCAATTATCAAAAGAGTTAGATGTAAAGCAGACTTTTGAAATTGAGATGAACAAGTGAGGATGAGGTTCCACAGATAAGGTGTGAATGAAATTTGCACTTTTAGGTAAGTGAAGTTGATTGATTTTCAGAAGGATGGTAGGATGTTTACCACTAATAAGATAAATAGGGCAAGGTTACTACGTTTATTTTTCCCAAAAGGAAAAAGGATATATTGACAACATGAAAGATTTTTATATTTTGGGAAAAGTAATTTCCTAAGACATGTAGAACAATAGGATTTTACACAATAAAGAGAGAGAAACATACATAAGGAAGAATGGAAGGCTATGTGGGGGTAGCCGTGTAACATCTTGAAAGGCACACTGTGTAAAGCAGCCTTGGAAAAAAGCCACTAGCCACTTTTGCAGAGTCTGCTGTGTTCAGTAACTAAAGTTGTGTTAAAAAGCCTTTGGAATTCCACTGTCGAGTGAGTGAGTGTGGTAACCTTGCTGGATTGCCTATTTAGATTTAAAATCTATTTTGGACTGTTGCCTTAAATGGGGTGTGTAGCTGGGAGTCAGGTTAATTAGGAATTTGGGGATTTGTTATAATATCAAGTAACTGTAATCTTAGGTCAGTGTTTGAATTCTTTTCATTCATTAATAAATGTTTTAATTTACTTCTAAAATCTCTAAAGTTGTTAGTGGACTCACTGCTTCTGATTTCAGTCCACAAATCTTCTCATAATAAATACAAACTGCATAACCATTGTGATAGCGTGGCCAAGTTTTCCTTGTGGATTTAGTCCACCTGGCACATATTACTTGCCACATCATAACAGTACCATCTACAGGATGCACTGCAGGAACTCACCAAGCCTCCTTAGATAGTGCCTTCCAAACCCACAACCACAACCATCTAGAAGGACAAGTGCAGCAGATAGATGGGACAACCACAACCTGGAAGCTCCTCTCCAAGCTGCTTAACATCCTGACTTGGAAATATATCACCTTCCTTCACAGTCACTGGGTCAAAATCCTGGAACTCCCTCCCTAACAGTAGTGAGGGTATATCTACACCACATGGACAGCAGCGGTTCAAGAATGCAGCTCACCACCACCTTCTCAAAGACAATTAAGGATGGGCAATAAATGCTGGTTTTGCCAGTGACGCCCACATCCCATGAATAAATGAAAAAAGATATCCCAAAGGTAACTTGATTAGATCATGTCTGGGAAGCATTCCTAGCCAGGGACCCATTGTCTAAGTGATTAGGCTGAGTTTGTCTCCAACAGCAGAATAGCCTTAATGGCTTGCCAATGGGTTTTTCACATTCCCCTAAGGTCATTGTCTTTGCTGGGATTTGCAGATGTGCTGTCTCTCTTCCAATAGTTTGGAATGTGGAATGTACAGTAATGCAAACTGGGGTAACCATCTTTGGCCAATAGCTCAAGTCAACTTTATCCTCGCCAATCTCTTGATGGAGGATGCCTTATGTTCAGAGCTAAGGGTGACCGCAGCCCTCATGTCCCACATGGATTCCTCCATTGTCCGGACCAGGGCATGCAAACCCTCTGGAAAATTAGCCAGATCTCCTGTACTTCCTGATGGACATCCAGCATTTGATACCTGATGAATGACTCCAGAGGCTTGTCAACTGCCTGGGGATCAGCATCTTCTTGGTCTCCAAAACTCCTCTGACTGTCAGAGGCCTGGGAAATCTCAGTCTCCGACAACTCCTCGGGCAAACGTAACCTGCTTCCCAAGTATGTGCTACCCTCTATACTGACATGCTCAAAATGCTCAACCACACCGAGGTGCCAGTAACTACAGTGTTGCGAGGTGCAGAGCGAGGATGTGATGCTGCAGCATCTGAGGGTCCTGCCTACTTCTCCAATATTAATGGTGGACCATCTGGATCCTCGATTGGTCTGGACAATGATCCATCTGATGGGTGAAAGGCAGCAGTGAGTATACCTGAACATCAAAGAAGCAGAGTGAGTAGCTGCTGCTGCATTCCACACATGGGCATTGTGTGATTCAAACATATACTGATGCAGGATCACAGAGAAACAGTGAACCTAACATTGCATTCCTTGCCCCTTTATTTCTGATGCCCCCCCCCACTTTCCCATTGAAAGTATATCCTCTTCACTCTCAATATCATCAAAAACCCCTACCTCCCCTCAAACAATAGATGCCTGTTCGCATGCCAACTCTAAAATGTCCTCTTCCATTGGCGTCAGGACTACCAGATTTGGAACTCCACCACCTGTGCAGCTGGTTCCAGCGCATTGTGCTTCCTCTTCTCCAGTGGAGACAAGAACACATTCATATGTCCCTCTTCTGTATGACTGAGGTGTACATGCTCCTCCATAACATCGCTGGTTTGTGTGCCCAACACACTACAGGACTTCCCCCTTCTAGGCATGCCTGCCATCCTATCTAGTTCTAACCAGCTTTGCTGTGCTCTGGTCTCCTTTGCATCTAGAGCCAATTGCGTACCAGCTTCCAGCCCAAACATTAGCCCATACATATACATTCATTCAAGATGTAAAATGGCTTTCTTACTCATCCTTGCACAGCAGAGAATCTCATTCACCCTCTTCCGACACTGCACCCAAGTCATATGCAGGAGCCCACGGCTGCCGTGCTCTATCACCGCCACCTCTGTCCAGGCTTTCTTGGTAGCATTCGGAGGCTTCCTCTTGCCACCACCTGGCAGCAGTAGCAGCAGGGCCCAAGAGCAATCATTGGAGAAATGAGGGGCTGTGTGCATTCGTACATTTCCATGGCCACTTGCTTGGCTTTGTTCTCTGGCCGCCATGCCACAAATCCCTTCAGAATATGGTCCTGCCTGTGCTGCAGGATAGCAGAAATTGACTGTCTCTGAATATGGTCCTGCCACTGCCCAAAGCTCCAAATTTGCTACCTTAGTCTTCACAGCATCTTTCCTAGTGTCCTTTTAAACCCCTCCACCCACAGCTGCCTTCTTGATGGGGCCTGCCCTGTTCCTGCCAGCCACCCCACATCCCCCCAGCAGTGTTGGTCCTCTCAGAGAGTGAGTTTCACGCTGGCCGGCTAGCCAGCACGTGATTGCTGTTGGCTTCGGGTGCTGAGCAGGAGTGGAGTTTACATCCGCTTCTGGGCCCAATTGGGTATGGACGCTGACTGAAAAATTCAGGCATGAAAATGCCAGGACATCCCGCTGCGCACTTGCTTCCTGTCAGCTGCTGCCTTTCCCAGGAGTCACGGTCACCTCTGGGAAAATTGGAAAGGGTGGGGCAAATCCCTACAGATCCTTATCAAATACCTTAACTTGACTTCCCACCACTGGTGGTCATCACTGCTCTGACGCTGCCTCTCATAACATTGCGAGGAGGCAGGAACGTATTGGGGAGCTGGCCCATCACAGATATTTTCCCAGTCGCCTCTCTTCCAAGCCCACCTCCAAGGTGTTTTTAAAATTTCCCTTTTTGTCCCTCAATTAGAGAGGGGAAGCAAGGCAGGATGCCCCTACTTGCTGCTTTCCGATGACCTCTGCTAGCAAGCGTACTTGTATAAAAGTTAGCTCGATTGTGATGCCTCTAACTGAATAGTTTACTCTCGCTCAAGGTTTACTCCTTAGTGCAAAATACCCTGAGCTCTGCCACTTGGAACTGAAGTAAACCAATGACTAAAATAAGTGGAAGAGGATTATCTGTTTGTTTCTGGGGGGTTTGCTACAAATTTACCTAAACATTTCGTAAAGGGAGAACACCCTCATTCAGATTTAAGGAGCTGGGTGTCAGCTACAAGAGAAATCTGACACATAATGCTCCCTTGCCAACAACAGCAGTCTGCCCGTTGTCTACCTGCTTGTCCCTGCCCATACCACAATTATACCAGCGGCGGGGGTGTGTCAGGCAGCCCCTCGCCAGCATGCCAATTGAGGTCCTTATGTGGGCAGCCTGGCAGGTTTCTCTGGGCGGGCTGGTGGCGGGCAGGGGGAGGGTCCTTCCTTAACAGACCTCCTTGGCCAATTGGAGGCCCCCTCAAGGTTTTACCCTCCCCCAGCCTGGTGCAGCTGGTGTACCCCTCAGCTGGCTCACCCCCACCATCCAATTTTTAGTCAGGGGGCGGTGGAGGTGGGGGGAGAAATCCGGCAACTTGTGTAATTCAATCCTGGAAACCAATGATAAGTAGAGTTATAAAAGTACATACAGTGGCTTAGCAACTGGAATCAATTCATTGTAGGCTCATGGCTGCAGTGACCATGGAAATGTTGAATGATTAAATTTTAATCTTATGCTGGGGAAGGTTATGAGAGAGAAGATTGGGGTTACGTACATGATGCAATCAGCAAGGTGCATTGGAAAAGTCCTTTTGTAGCAGCACTTCAGTAAATGGAATGAGTTAATGGACCAAAAGGCCTTTTTGTTTGGTCAATAATTAACAATTTATCACCTTTACCTGGAAAAACTCAGCAGGTCTGGCAGCATCGGCGGAGAAGAAATGAGTTGACGTTTCGAGTCCTCATGACCCTTCAACAGAACTGATCTTTCTTTACAAGGAGAGGGAAATATAAGCTGGTTTAAAGGGGCGGTGGGGGGGGGGGGAGCGGAAGAGAGAAGTGGAGGGGGAGGGGGTGTTAGGATAGAAGCAGATCATCAAAAGATGTCACAGACAAAAGAACAAAAGAACACAGATGTTGAAGTTGGTGATATTATCTAAACGAATGTGCTAATTAAGAATGTTTGGTAGGGCACTCAAGGTATAGCTCTAGTGGGGGTGGGGGAGCATAAAAGATTTAAAAATAATCGAAATAGGTGGGAAAAGAAAAATCTATATAAATTATTGTAAAAGAAAAAAAAAACAAAAGGAAGGGGGAAGAAACAGAAAGGGGGTGGGGATGGAGGAGGGAGTTCAGGACCTAAAGTTGTTGAATTCAATATTCAGTCCGGAAGGCTTTAAAGTGCCTAGTTGGAAGATGAGGTGTTGTTCCTCCAGTTTGCGTTGGGCTTCACTGGAACAATGCAGCAAGCCAAGGACAGACATGTGGGCAAGAGAGCAGGGTGGAGTGTTAAAATGGCAAGCGACAGGGAGGTTTGGGTCATTTTTGCGGACAGACCGCACGTGTTCTGCAAAGCGGTCGCCCAGTTTATGTTTGGTATCTCCAATGTAGAGGAGACCTCATTGGGCGCAACAAATACAGTAGACTAGGTTGGGGGAAATGCAAGTGAAATGCTGCTTCACTTGAAAGGAGTGTTTGGGCCCTTGGACGGTGAGGAGAGAGGAAGTGAAGGGGCAGGTGTTACATTTTTTGCATGGGCATGGGGAGGTGCCATAGGTGGGGGTTGAGGAGTAGGGGGTGATGGAGGAGTGGACCAGGGTGTCCTGGAGGGAACGATCCCTACGGAATGCCGACAGAGGGGGTGAAGGGAAGATGTGTTTGGTGGTGGCATCATGCTAGAGTTGGCGGAAATGGCGAAGGATGATCCTTTGAATGCGGAGGCTGGTGGGGTGATAAGTGAGGACAAGGGGGACCCTATCATGTTTCTGGGAGGGAGGAGATGGCGTGAGGGCGGATGCGCGGAAGATGGGCCAGACACGGTTGAGGGCCCTGTCAACGACCGTGGGTGGTAAACCTCGGTTAAGGAAGAAGGAGGACATGTCAGAGGAACTGTTTTTGAAGGTAGCATCATCAGAACAGATGCGACAGAGGCGAAGGAACCGAGAATGGGATGGAGTCCTTATAGGAAGTGGGGTGTGGGGAGCTGGAGTCGAGGTAACTGTGGGAGTCGGTAGGCTTGTAATGGATATTGGTGGACAGTCTATCACCAGAGATTGAGACAGAGAGGTCAAGGAAGGGAAGAGAAGTGTCAGAGATGGACCACGTGAAAATGATGGAGGGGTGGAGATTGGAAGCAAAATTAATAAATTTTTCCAAGTCTCGACGAGAGCATGAAGCAGCACTGAAGTAATCATCGATGTACTGGAGAAAGAGTTGTGGAAGGGGGCCGGAGTAGGACTGGAACAAGGAATGTTCCACATACCCCATAAAGAGACAGGCATAGGTGGGACCCATAGCCACACCTTTTATTTGGAGGAAGAATGGGTACCCGCATGGGCCCCAGCTATGCCTGTCTCTTTATGGGGTATGTGGAACATTCCTTGTTCCAGTCCTACTCCGGCCCCCTTCCACAACTCTTTCTCCAGTACATCGATGATTACTTTGGTGCTGCTTCATGCTCTTGTTGAGACTTGGAAAAATTTATTAATTTTGCTTCCAATCTCCACCCCTCCATCATTTTCACGTGGTCCATCTCTGACACTTCTCTTCCCTTCCTTGACCTCTCTGTCTCAATCTCTGCTGATAGACTGTCCACCAATATCCATTACAAGCCTACCGACTCCCACAGCTACCTCGACTACAGTTCCTCACAACCCACTTCCTGTAAGGACTCTATCCCATTCTCTCAGTTCCTTCGCCTCCGTCACATCTGTTCCAATGATGCTACCTTCAAAAACAGTTCCTCTGACATTTCCTCCTTCTTCCTTAACCGAGGTTTTCCACCCACGGTCGTTGACAGGGTCCTCAACCATGTCCGGCCCATGTCCCGCGCATCCGCCCTCACGCCTTCTCCTCCCTCCCAGAAACAGGATAGGGTCCCCCTTGTCCTCACTTATCACTCCATCAGCCTCCGCATTCAAAGGATCATCCTCTGCCATTTCTGCCAACTCCAGCATGATGCCACTACCAAACACATCTTCCCTTCTCCCCCCCGTCGGCATTCCGTAGAGATCGTTCCCTCCAGGACACCTTGGTCCACTCCTCCATCACCCCCTACTCCTCAACCCCCACCTATGGCACCTCCCCATGCCCACGCAAAAGATGTAACACCTGCCCCTTCACTTCCTCTCTCCTCACCGTCCAAGGGCCCAAACACTCCTTTCAAGTGAAGCAGCATTTCACTTGCATTTCCCCCAGCTTAGTCTACTGTATTTGTTGCTCCCAATGCGGTCTCCTTTACATTGGAGAGACCAAAAGTAAACTGGGCGTCCGCTTTGCAGAGCACCAGCGATCTGTCCGCAAGAATGACCCAAACCTCCCTGTCGCTTGCCATTTTAACACTCCACCCTGCTCTCTTGTCCACATGTCTGTCCTTGGCTTGCTGCATTGTTCCAGTGAAGCCCAACGCAAACTGGAGGAACAACACCTCATCTTCCAACTAGGCACTTTACAGCCTTCCGGACTGAATATTGAATTCAACAACTTTAGGTCTTGAGCTTCCTCCTCCATCCCCACCCCCTTTCTGTTTCTTCCCCCTTCCTTTTGTTTTTTTTTTCTTTTCCAATAATTCATATAGATTTTTCTTTTCCCACCTATTTCCAATATTTTTAAATCTTTTATGCTCCCTCACCCCCACTAGAGCTACACCTTGAGTGCCCTACCATCCATTCTCAATTAGAACATTCGTTTAGATAATATAACCAACTTCAACACCTCTGTGTTCTTTTGTTCTTTTGTCTGTGACATCTTTTGATGATCTGCTCCTATCCTAACACACCCCGCCTCCCACTCGGCCCCCCACCGCACCCCACCCAAACCTTAAACCAGTTTATATTTCCCTCTCCTTGTAAAGAAAGATCAGTTCTGTTGAAGGGTCATGAGGACTCAAAACATCAACTCTTCTCCGCCGATGCTGCCAGACCTGCTGTGTTTTGCCAGGTAATTCTGTTTTTGTTTTGGATTTCCAGCATCCGCAGTTTTTTGTTTTTATCTCTAATCTATCACCTTGTCTGTCCTATAATTCAGAATAGGTTTAATTGTCATGTAAATATTACTGAATAACGATTCCTACCTGCTAGCATAGCTGTTAAAAACAGGATTCAGTTGAAATATTCAATCTCAGCAAAATTTTCAACACTGGGGGAAAGGAAATTGTAAAGTTGTGTTTTTATTTTTTTGCTTTGGCCATAGATTAATTTTGACTGTCAGGTGATAAAGGCAAATACAACACATCAAACAGTTTCTACAAACAGCATTTATATTTAATATATATTTAATCCGTGAGATCTGATTTGAGGCATGCAAAGGGTGAATGGGGATTTACACAGGCTGCAGAGTTATTTGCTGTTATCCTGCTAATGCAGGTTGTTAAACAACTGAGTCTCACTTTGGTATTAACCTAGTTGCTTTTGGTGTTCCTTAGCTTTGGACGATTTACTGAAGAGCTATCGTTCTACAACATTCTTACATTGATGCTGCCTGAAAGGTTGTCAATTTAAACAAGATTTTACAATTAATCATACAAATCCAGTGTCTCAAACCAGCAGCTTCGGGACTGAGGCCGTGCCGGATTTTGGCTCATGGGCTAGAATTTTTAGCCCGGTGTGCAATAACGCTCGATGGTGTTGGCTGAGCGTGCTGGAGTTAACTCGCAGTCACGCGATAGTTTGATAATTACAAGGCCTGTTAGGCCATTAAGTTATCAACTGATGTTAGTTTTTTGCTGCCTGTTCAACCTAATGGTTGCTGGGCAGGCAAAAAGTCCAAGTGGCCTTTGCATTTTTTTGGAAACCTCATCCGCGGGCGGGATGAGGCTTCCAGAAGCAAATACAAATAAAATAAAAACTTTATTTTAAACTAAAAACCTGTCCCTGATCATGTGACAGATGAGGGAACATGTTTTATTACATTTTTCTGTTGCTTATTTTTTAAAACCTCTCTTACGGAGATTATTCTGCGCTGTCTTGCAAACATGTGTGAAGCTCGCACTAGGCCCGCTCGCCCTCCACCCCCCCCCCACCCGCCGAGGCAGCACTCAGCGCTGCCGCTCATGTATCACACTGTGTGGTCCTTAATTGGCCCGATAATGTGAAATCGCGGTGCACCACCAATCGCGGACGGAGGGCAGCTTCCCGACTGCCCCCACCAATCCCGCACGCCAAGGGCCAAATTCTGCCCATGACGATTCGGGTCAAGCTGGGTCGGGTGTGTTCAAGGGTCACTTGTAGAGCAGGAATAGGCCGGTGCACAAGTAGTGAAAGGGATAAACAATCAGACGATATACCATGCCAGTGCAATGTCTAGCTGAATAGTCCAGATAAGTTTATTTATTTTACTCAATTAAAATTGATTTTAGCACATTCTAAAAATGTCTGGTTTTTGGACAACTCCAGTTTTTGGACCAAAATAGGAAATCTGGAAAAAACTCAGCAGGTCTAGCAGCACCTGTGGAGAATCTCTCCACAGAAGCTGCTAGACTGGCTGAGGTTTTTCCAGCATTTTCTGTTTTTATTTCGGATTTCCAGCATCCGCAGTATTTTGCTTTTATGTAGTTTTTGGACAGCTGGAGTTGAGACACTGTACTATTCTTCTTTTCCTCTTCAAAATTAGAAAACAGAAACTTACTTTTACATAGTGCACTTCACAATCTCAGAATTTCCAAAACTTTACAGCCAATGAAATACTTACAAAGAAGTGTAATTACTTTGCAGTCAAATTGCACACAGCAAGCTTCCATAAACAGCAAGGTGTTAATGGCCAAGTAACCTGTTTCAGTGATGTGGATTGAGGGATAAATATTGGCCAGGAGAACTCCTCTGCTCTACATGAGATAGTGCCATACATCTACCAGAGAGGGCAGGTGGGGTCTCAGTTTAATGTTTCATTCTAAAAACTCCACCTCTGATTGTACAGAATTTCCTCACTGCCGAATTGGAGATTTGGTGCTCATGGACAGGATTTTTAGGTTGGCATGCGGGCGCGATCAGTGGTCCTGGGAGTGGCTGGAGAACAGACCGCCACCCGTGATCGGCCCCTGACCACGATTTCATGCTGGCTGGCCAATTAACAGCCAACCAGCGTGAAGCATATGCAGATATGACCAGCGCTGCCAGGATTGGGGCGGGAGGAGGCTGAGTGCTGAAGTGAGTGCGGGCGTGGGGAAGCACTCACAGAAAGCTCCCAGAAAGCAGAGAGCTGCCTCGGGGAGCTGAAGACTTCAAAAGTATCAAATAAAGATTCTTAAATCTGGAAAACAATGTCCACGCAACACAAGCAGTCACCTGAGCATAGACTTTATAAAAATTCTGTGCATAGATTTTTATTTTTTTAATTTAATAACAGAAACCTCATCCTGCCCTTGGATGAGGTTTCCTGAAAAATGCAAAGGCTTGCCTAGCCGATTCACCCACCTGCTAACTGTAACATTGGACGGGCAGCAAAAAACCCCAGTTAATTGTGCCATTAATGGACTTTATAGCCCTTTTAATTGTTGGCGGGCACTCTTCCAAGTTTAGCGTGCGCCTGCTGATCGAAATATCGCACGGGTGCACGATGACGTTGGGACACTCGTCCGACGTCATCACGCTACTTTTTGCTCGAGCAGGTCAGTGCGCACCTGTCTGCTCAGCGAAAAACTCTGGCCCCATGTTTCTGGAATGGAACTTGAGATCATGATCTTCTGTCTCAGGCAAGAGTGCCACAGCTGAGCCAAGAGTGGCAGGATACAATTTTTAAAGGTCGGTGAGCATGGAGGAAGGGATTTTGCATGGCAGAGATTTAATGGCTACTATACATATTTAAGTGCAAAAGTGTAGCTATACAGGTTTAACATAGTTTCACAACCAGAACTAGCTTGGACAATTCACATTCTGACATGTCTTCCTTTTTCCTTAACTCAGGGTTCGCCCCCAGCCGTGGCTGACAGGGCCCTCAACTGTGTCCAACCCATCTCCTGCACCTCTGCCCTCACCCATTCCCCTCCCTCCCAGAACCATGATTGGATCCTCCTTATCATCACTTTTCACCCCACCAGCCTCCACATTCAAAATATCATCCTCCGCCATTTCTGCCAACTCCAGCATGATGCCATCTCCAAACACATCTTCCTCTCACCCCTGTCAGCAAACATGACCCAGACCTCCCTATCACTTGGCATTTCAACACACCATCCTGCTCTCATGTCCATCCTTGGCCTGCTGCAATGTTCCAATGAAGCCCAATGCAACTGGAGGAACAGCACCTCGTCTTCCGATTAGGCATTTTACAGTCTTCTGGGTTTACCATTGAGCCCAACAACTTAAGACAATCAACTTTCTCCTCAATCTCTAGTCCTTTTTTAATACAATTTTAAAATTATTTTTATTTTTATTTTATTTTTTATTTTTAATATTATTTGATATTATTGCTGTAACAGAGACCTGGCTCAAAGGACAGGACTGCGCATTAAATATTCCTGGGTATGAGGTGTTTAGGAGACACAGGAAAGGAAGAAAAGGGTGGGGGGAATGCCATTATTGGCTTAAGATGGCATTACAGCACTGGAGAGAGAGGATGTTCCAGAGGGGTCCATCTAGAGGTAAGGAATTTGAAAGGTGCAATAACATTGATTGGTGTAGTATATAGACCACCAGCTAGTGGAAGGGATATGGAGAAACAAATTTGCAAAGAAATTACAGAGAGATACAAGAGTTACAGACTAATCATAATGGGGGACTTCAATTATCCAAATATAGACTGAGATAGGAAGAGTACAAAAAGACAAGAGCGGTGAGAGTTCCTGGTATGTGTTCAAGATAATTTTCTACAGTAGTATGTTTCCAGTCTAATGAGAGGACATGCATTTTTGGACCTGGTTCTGGGGAATGAGTTGGCCCAAGTGGATCAAATATCAATGGGAGAGCCTCTAGGGGCCAGTGACTATCGTATCATAAGGTTCATGTTAATCATGGAAAAGGACAGGGAACAATCCAGAGCAGGGATAATTAATTGGGGGGAAGCCAACTTCGATGGGATAAGAATGCACCTGAGTCAAGTGAGTTGGAATCAAATGTTGGCAGAAAAGACAGTGGCCGCACAATAGGCCACCTTCAAAGAAACAGCATTACAGGCAATGTCAAGGTATATTCCCTTGAAGGGGAAAGGTAGGACAAATAAATCTCGAACACCCTGAATGACGAGAGAGATAGAGGTAAAGATGAAAAGGAAGAAATGCGTGTGTGACAGATGTCAGGTAGAAAATACAGTGCAGAATCAGGTTGAATATAGAAGGACCAGAGGGGAAGTGAAGAAACTAATAAGAAAAACAAGGACAGAGCCTGAAAAGAGGCTGGCAGTGAACATAAAAGGGAATCCAAAGTTTTTTTATAAGCAGGTAAATAATAAAAGGGTGGTAAAAGAAGGAGCAGGGCTGATTAGGGACAAAAAAGGGGACTTGCATGCGGAGGCTGGAGAAATAGTGGAGGTGTTGAATGAGTAATTTGCATCTGTGTTTACAAATGAAGAACTTGCTACCAAGGCCGAGGGGAGAGGGGAGGTAACTGATACACTAGAAGAACTTACAATCGAGAGGAAGGAGGTGATGCAAAGGCTTTCTTTACTTAAAATAGATAAGGTACCAGGACCGGATGTGATGCATGCAAGATACTGAGGGAAGTGAGAGTGGAAATTGCAGAGGCACTAGTGATAATCTTTCAGTCTTTCTTAGACACAAGGGAGGTGCCAGAGGACTAGAGAACTGTGAATGTTACACCCTTGTTCGAAAACGGGTGCAAGGATAAAGCTGGCAACTACAGGCCAGTCAGTTTGCCTACATTGGTAGTGAAACTTCCGGAAACTATAGTATGGGATAAAATCAATATTCTCCCAGGCAACTGCAGCATAATTAAAGAAAGCCAGCATAGATTCATCAAGGGAAAATCATGTTTAACTAACTTGCTGGAGTTTTTGAGGAGGTACCAGAGAAGGTCAACAAAGGAAATGCTATTGATGTGGTGTATATGGATTTTCAAAAGGCATTTGATACAGTGCCGCACAACAGACTTGTGAGCAAAATTCTAGGTCATGGAATAAAAGGGAAAGTAGGCACTTGGATAAGAAATTGGCTGAGTGACAGGAAACAGAGAGTAGTGATAAATGGTTGTTTTTCAGATTGGAGGAAGTTTTGTAGTGGAGTTCCTTAGGGGTCACTGTTGGGACCCCTGCTGTTCCTGATATCTATAATGACCTAGACTGTGGTGTGCAGGGCCTGATTTCAAAATTTGCAGATGATACGAAGATTGGAAATGTGTGAACTGTGATGGGATAATCTTGAACTTCAGAAGGACAGAGACATGTTGGTGGATTGGGCAGACAATTGGCAGATGAGGTTCAATGCAGAGAAGTGTGAGGTGATTCATTTTGCCAGGTAAGACATGGTGAGATGGTATAAAACAAAGGGAGAGCCTCTAAAGGAGGTGCAGGAACAGAGGGACCTTGCTGTATACGTATATAGGCCGTTGAAGGCTATGTTGAGAGAGCAGTAAAGAAAGCTTATAGTATCTCCGGCTTTAACAGGGGCATTGAGCACAAGAGTAAGGAGGTCATGTTGAACTTGTATAAGACACTAGTGAGGCCTCATCTGGAGTACTGCATCCAGTTCTGGGCACCATACTTGAGGAAGAATGTGAGAGCATTGGAGAGAGTACAGATGAGATTCACAAGAATGATTTCTGGGATGAAGAACTGTAGCTATGAGGATGGATTGAAGAGGTTGAGACTGTTTTCCTTGGAGAAAAGAAGGCTGGGAGGAGACTTGATAGAGGTATTCAAGATCCTGAGGGGTATGGACAGGGTAAATAGAGAGAAATTGTTCCCACTCAAGAGAACACCAAAAAGTAGATGGCACAGATTCAAAATAATAGGCAAAAGGAGTAAATGCGATGTGAGGAAATTTTTTTTCACTCAGAGGGTGATTGGAGTCTGGAACAAACTTCCTGAAAGGGTGGTGGAGGAAGGTTTGATTGAGGTATTCAAAAGGGAAATGGATTGCTACCTGCAAAGGGAGAATGTGCAAACTTGGTGGGTCGAATGGCCTCCTCTGCACTGTAAGTATACTGTGATACTGTAATTTTAACTTTTATTTTTATTCCTATTTATTTTCATTATATTTATTTATTCATTTTAAAAAATGCTTTTTCCTCAAACCATCCCCCAACCTCCACAGGGCCATCTGTCACTGGTTTCTCTGGTGTGCTTTCACAGAGTGCTTACCCTTGTTATTGCTATTAACACATTCTGACAATATCAGAGCCTTCTTTAGTCTTTACCACTATCATTAACACTCACTTTGTCTTGTGTCCATGACATTTTGTTAACCTCTCCTTAGTCCCACCTTTCCCTGACCCTCTATCTTGCTTCACCTGCTCCAGCCCCTCTTAAACAGTATAAAATAGTTCTGAAGAAGAATCATATAGACTTGAAACGTTAACTCTGTTTCTCTCTCCACATAGATGCTGCCAGACCTGCTGAGTTTTTCCAGCATTTTCTGTTTTTATTTATGAACAATCCAAATACTGCATACAACATTAAGGCTGGATTTTGCAGTGCCAATGACAGTGACACAGTCAGTGTTCACCATTATTTGACATCGGAGAGACCTGGAAACTTCAGGAGTGCACATTGTAGTACATAAATCCTGAAGTTGCAGTGGGCCAATCAATGCTATTCCAGGTATTCAGTATTGTCCTCTCATTTCACAACTGCTTCAATGAGGAGGCTCACCTAAAAGAATCTTTAAACGTTAAGTGGGTTGATTGTCTTAAGAATGCTTATCTGACTTTTAAAATGTTTTAAGACAATTTATCACACTTTTCATTGTTTTACTGTTAATACTTATAAAATAAGATTTATGAGTTTTTTTGTTTTAAGATAAATCCCTGTTTAAACAAATCAAATCAATCTTGTTAAAATGCCAACAATTAAACCTTGCAAAAGTCTGGTAAATCTTGTTCAAAAGTAAACTCTATGGAGAAGATTTTCCCTGTGGGCTTCTGAACCTCATGGTCAGGCTGAAATGTGGGTCAGAAGCCCATCATGTCTGGGGAACATTCTTTCAGGGTGGCCAATTAATAACCAGAAAGCGGGCTCACCGTCCAATTAAGGGCCAATCAGAGGTCTTAAAGAAGCAGCAAGCCGTAATGGAAGATAAGTAAGGAAAATGGAGGTGCCCTCCCATCAACTTTTTCAGTTTAAATTAAAAAATTGGTTTTGCAGCCAGGCCATGGCTGTGCGGGGCAGGGGAGAATCCTTCCACATGGCAGCCTGCAAATACTGCAGCACTTTAGACAAGTAAGGTGCACCTCTAGGGCCTGTCTGGAGCACTGGCCCCCTTTGTTTTGCTGCCATGAGGCTGCCTCCAAGCAGGTGAACTGGTACCTTCTGCTTGCAGGAACCTGGGGGCTAATTGGAAAAGCCCAGTCGGTCTCCTCTTATTGTCTTTAGTGGCTGTTAATAAGTTGGATCTTCTACTTCCTCATCCAATTTCTGCATAAATGGTTTGGGTGTGGGATTGAGTCAGAGAACTGCATGCGGCCAATGGAGCTATTTTTAGCACTCATCTGTCTCCAGTCCCAGCCTGGTGGGAACTATAAATCAAGCTCTAAAACTTATTAGCATGATTTATCAGACTTTTTAAATGTTTCAATGTTTATCTCTTTTTAAAATGATTTTATTTCCTCAAACTTATGCATGAAAATGGTTCAGATAAAAATTATTGCACTTTTCAAAAATACATTTATATTTTTAATTTTGTAAAATGTATCAATAAATCAGCTTTTCCAATGCCTTTCCCCTGAAGCAGCCTTGTTTTGTACAGTTGTTGTGGTGCAGTCAGTAGAAGCTATGACCAAAATTGCCTGCTGTTTCTGCCTGCGCTATACATCACTCCCACGCCTCACGGCAATCCACACCAGCAGGGGACCAACTCTCCTTCATACTGAAATTGCTGCCATGGGGGATCATGGTACATGGGTGTGTAGACTGATTTGATGCACCACTGACCGTGAAATCTGGCCTGATGTTGCTGAGACTTCTTGCAGAAAAGAATGGCAGATCAATCTGAATGTTCCACTAGTTCCACCCAGAAAGGAGGGTGTGTCCACCACTCTGAAGAGAGCAACCAGCATACGAACTGAATTTGATGGAATGGGTTGGAAGATAGATACAGAAACCACTGAAGGTGTGAGGGAGAAAAATGGACATGCATTTTTCAGGCAACTAAAAAAAAAAATACAGCTAAATGAAAACATTGCAACACTGTAGAGACATAATACACTAAAGTTATGTACATATAGCTGCAGTTATGCCCATGGAAGGCTCAAAGGCTTCTTTACTTGAATAGATAATATATCACTGCAATTTGTTGCACCAAGTTGTGTTTCAAAAACATGTCATGTGCAGAAATATTGTCAAAGGTAAACAGCAAATGTTCAGCATAGCCCCACATCACTGTGTACACAATATATGCATTTATAAGAAAACATTAGTATGTGCTTTTCTTATTTTGCTGTTGACAGAAGTCTGGCTGCTAGGCTTTGGGAACATCTTCCTTTTGACACAGAGGATGGTAATCTGTTTTGTTAATTTTTAAAGCACAGGAGAAGCAAATGCTTCCTACTTTTTGTCATGAAGGCAAGGTTTTATAAAATTGCTATGTTTTAAATTGTCTGTTTAATTTAAGGTAAAATGGTATAGTGAAGGGTGTCATGTGACCTGCTCCAAACTCTGCCTGACAACAAGCCTGGCTGGCCTGGTTGCTATGGCGACAAGAGGGGCCCATGCCAGGAAACTTCCTGAGCAAGGTGTGCAGTTCTCACACCTGGAAACAAAGACAGCTGTGCAGACAGTGAATAGACTTGAGTCGCCAGTGTAGCATAAAGAGTTAACAGATAAAATATGCTAATGTATGACACAGGTGATGATGTACCACTGATGTCAGTCAGGCATGTGTTTGACTCTCTCTCGAAAGGTTGGAATCATGCCTAGAAGCAACATGCCTACCCTGTAAACTGTTTGGATGTAGTACCAATAAACAAATGTTCAGCAGATACCAGAGTATGTCTACAGTCTGTCTACTAAACAAATCCCATGCCTAGAGTCCAAGTTAGAAGGACCATCTCAGAACAGCAAAGCTAATGGACAGAAGGTAAAGGAGAAACAGAGGATAAGGACTGCAGTGTGATCAGCAAAGAGAAGCTGCAAGTTCTCTGAGAGCTACGGAAGAAGAATGCGGGAGGGAAGATGGTCTCTGGTCAAAGAGATGCATCTGTAGTCATCTAAGGAATCCGGGAGATTTGTCCTGGAGTGGCCGGTGGTTGGGGGTGGGTGGGGAGAAGAATCATTGGAGCGGGTTTTACTGCTGGTAATGGATTTGGAAATAGTCTGAAAACTGAGGGAAGCACCTTTAGATGGTCACTCAAAGTTACTAATTGACAAAATGGGGAAACATGAACCCATTGGAAGCTGGGAAGGACTGTTCCCTCAAAGGCCTGTAATTCCACGGAGAGTGCGGTGTAACGTATAACCAAGGTGTGGGGTTAGCTGTCACATTAAAGCATTAGCAAGGGTTAACTTTTCTGTAGTTTAGAGTATAGGTTGTCTATGAAATAGTGTTTATTCAATGTTGCTTTTAGTTTATTACAGTAAAAGTCTTAAAACTTGAAATCTTGTTGTGCAATTCCTTTAAGTTGGTCACTGGGAATTCAAATCTCTTTTTAACAGTTATTGGTCTTTATGGGGATCATAACATTTTGCCCAGGACAGAAAGGCTTTCAGATGTGTCTACTGAGCTCTGTATGTCTACCTTCAGTGTGCAATGTGGAGGTTTGTTGTTTTGCACCTGTTTGTTGACCGAAGTAGTCAGAGGGCTCATCCTACTCAACAAATTCTTCTCATTCCACCTGCGTATTAGGCAAGCAGACCCCGTCAGTGTTGATCTTCTTGTTGCCAGATCACACATTGCTCCCGATATTGTCTTTGGGTTGCTGCTTCAATAATGCTATGTGCCTTGTGGCCCTGGAAAATGACAAAATCACTTGTAGCTTGCGGCTGACATGACTCCATGTTCATTGGTGCACCAGTTTGAGGCACATTGGGGTAGATCCAATAGATGTTCAACAAAAGACTGTATGTTCCCGTTCCTGGGTAGATACCTCCACAAATAATTTTGTAAATTTGAGAGTCTCTGTTGATCTGATCCATCAATTTACTGTCAGGGGCCCATAGCTCACAGTCAGTGAGGCAAGAGAAACATCAAACCAGTTGATTCTTTGTGCCTCCTGCAAGCACTCAGAAATGACAATGCTTCTGAAATTGATGGATTTGAGCTGGAAGCTGAAGGCCTAACTAAGCAGAGGAAAATTGAGACCGGTAGAGACCTTTAACTAATGTAGAGGTATGATAGAGTAGTCATATCGAAGATGTTTCTACTTGTGGGGGAGGATTTTTTGGATTTTTGCATGTTAACTTTAGTAACAATGCAACTATTTTGACCATACTTGGAGACTACATGAAAGGAGCAACTGTAATGTTGTTACCCTGGTTGGTGAGCATGATCCCTGACCTCTCCTAGTTCAATTTAGTTAGGTTTTGGGGGTGGGACAAGGGTAAGGGGATTAGTAGCATGATTTTCCTTGTTATGCCGTGTGTTCCCCATTCTTAACTAAGTGTACTTTGTAAGTCTGTATAATATCAGTGTAATCCTACTGTTATAAGTTCATTTGTGACTTCAATAAACTCAGTTTTTTTCTTGCTCCAAAACCAGTTGTCTGCTGCACTTTGTCTCAACCCCCAAATAAGTCCAAGGTCTAGAACCCAGGGAGTGGGAGCGATTTGAACCGCTCAGAAGTCAGAGGTGGAGCTGACACATACATCACCACCCCCTACACTTTCTCTGCCTTAAGGACAAAAACTCCAGTTTCTCTGCTCTTCTTCAAACTAGCGTCATGGGAATCTTTTAAAATCCACCTGAAAGAGTAGACACAGTCTCGTTTTAATATCTCATCTAAAAGACGACATCTCCAGCAGTACAGCACTCCCCCTGTACTGGAGTGGAGTGACAGCCTAGGTTTTTGTGCTTACATGCATGGAGTGGGACTTTGAAGGCCTCCAGTTCTCATTTATTATTTTACCTGAGGATTTTTGATTTCATTCCACCTGAGTCAGGCTTCTTTTCAACTCACTGGAATTAGCCCTCCTACAGTTGGTGTTTTCATGTTTGATTGTTCCTGGTCCTTTTCATAACCACTCTGAAAGGAATGATATTATGATCACTGTTTCCCAATGCTCTGGCATTCAAGCATGATCCACTTCATTTGTCAGAAACAAATCCAGCGCTGCTTCCTTTCTCATTGGGCTGGAACTACATTGATCAAGAAAGTTATCTTGTGTATTGCTGAAAGAAGAAACACATCAAAGCTTTTCATCTTGCACTCATCAGGACACTTTGCAAGAATAGCAATATGTAGGGAAAACAATTTATACTGTGTGAGAAGATAATGCTGATTGGTTGGCAAGTGGGCTCTGATTGGCAGAGGCATTGCCATGGAGAATGCACTAGTGATAGTGACTGACAGTTAACTGCCAAGCATTGTTTGAAATTTAAATTAGGCAGTTTGACCCTGATTGGTCAAGGCATCGCCCTGAGGAATGAGTCAGTGAATGGCTGTCACTTATTTTTTTGCTGAAATAGGCGCAATGTGTGTACATGTTCTTCCTGTCTGCAAAGGACAGGGCCCTTTTAATTATATGTAGCTTCCAGTACGCACACATGTGCCAAATTGCGAGCCCGGCTGACAATCTTAAATTGGTTCTCAGCATAAATCTTAGCACACTGAGGATTATTTAGCAAATGTTGTCCAATCATGGAATCACATCTCATGTTGGACACTGTGTTTTGAGTTTTGCAAGCATGAGCTGGTTGGGTATGGTCTGTGCCTTGCCCGTTGCAAACAGTAGCTGGGACATGCTGTTTGATACGATCTGAGATATACAGCATGCAAGATTGGTCTTATTGGCAACCTTGTAAGTAGGGCCCGAGCCATTTGCTCACCCTGCAACCCTGATGCTGAAATAGAGCGCATCAAGGGCATCCTGCAGGATAAAGGCTACCCTAGTCAGATCATTTCACCATTTATATCATGCAAACTCATGAACAGGCCTAAGGCTGTCACTTTCAGCCCTGAAAAGTTCCCAGTCTATCTCAGGTTAGCTAGGAAGGGCAAGATGTCTCAAAAATTTGTGCACCAGGTGAAGCTAGCCATTTCACGATAGAAGGCTGTGGAGGCCAGGTCACTGCATATATTCAAGGAATAAATTGATAAAGCTTTGGATTTTAGGGGCATCAAGGAGTATGGAGAGAAAGTGGGAATATGGTGTTGGGGTAGAGGATCAGCCATGATCATATTGAATGGCGCAGCAGGCTTGAAGGGCTGAATGGCCTATTCCTGCTCCTAGTTTCTATGTTTCTACATTTCACACTGCTGCTATGCAGTAGCAACATGAGTGGTATTCACCACTAACAGGATGTTGCCATCAAGCCAAAAAGACATTCTGCCTATCACCCAAATGAGTAATGTAGTGTATGAATTTCAGTGCCAGTGTGATGCTAGGTGTGTAGGCCGTATGTCCCAAAGACTGGCGGATCATATCAAACAGCATGTCCCAGCTGCTTTTCACAACAGCTAGTGCTTGGAAAACTCAAAACAGTGTCCAACATGAGATGTGATTCTGTGATTGGACAACATTTGCTAAATAATCCTCAATGTGCTAAGATTTACGTTGACAACTAATCTAAGATTGTCAGTCGGGCTTGCAGTGTGGCACACTTGCGTGTATTGGAAGCTACATATATTAATGCACAGGGCCCTGTTCTTTGCGGACAGAAAGAACATGTATACACACTGCGCCTTTTTAAGCAAAACAAAATAAGTGATAGCCGTTCACTGGCTCATTCCTCAGGACGATGCCTTGGCCAATCAGTATCAAGCTGCCTAGTTTAAATTTCAAACAATGCTTGGCAGTTAACTGTCAGTCATCATCACTAGTGCATTCTCCATGCCAACGCCTCAACCACTTGCCAACCAATCAGCACTCTCTTCTTATACAGTATAAGTCATTGATTTCCCCTTATATTGGTATTCTTGTAAAGTGTCTGGATGGCTGCAAGATGAAAAGCTTTGACATGTCTCTTTTTTCAGCAATACTCAAGTTCTGTACTTCCTCCCCTCTTTGCCCTTTAAAAGTTACTACCCTGGTCTATAATAAGATAAATTGAAGTCCCTCATTATCATTACTCTGTACGTCTTGCAGTTTAGTGTAATTTGCCTGCAAATTTGCTCCTGCATCTCTTTCACTATTTGGTGGCATATAGTATACACCCAGTGTGTAAAAACTCATCTGCTGTTCCTTAATTCTAAACAAATGGATTCTGCCTTTGAATCCTCAAGTACACTATTCCTTTCCAGTATCTTCAATCAATATTGGCACCTCTTCTTTTTCTTGCTTTCCCTCTGTTTCCTCAATACTTTATAGTCAGGAATAATGGGGGAGAAGTTTATTCACAAAGTGGTGCTTCACAGATTATTTTGCTTTCCTGGGGCAGGCAGTATCATGGGGTATGCAGATAACAGCCTGCGCGGCTTTCTTCATTGATATTATTGAAGAACACTGGCGGGCCATATAGGCAGAGTCCACACACTGCCTGCCCCCAGAGGATCGATGTAAGGCTGTGTAATGCCATGAATGAATTTCTCCCCCCAATAAGTTCACAATCTGCCACTAGCTTGAGCTAGTTTTCTGTTTTTGCCATGACATCATAATCCTATATGACAACTTGTGCCTGTAGTTTTATTTACCACACTTAGTGCATTTAAGCATTTGTACTTCAACCCATCTTAATCTGACTTTCACTTTCCTCCTGTCTGATCCTTACTCTTTGAAATATTCTTTATTCTAATGTTGTTTACATAAGAACGTAAGAACTAGGAGCAGGAGTAAGCAATTCAGCCCCTCGAGCCTGCCCCGCCATTCAATATGATCATGGCTGATCTCATTTCAGCCTCAACTCCAATTTCCCGCCTTCTCCCCATAACCTTTCAACCTAAAATCTGTTTATCTCCTCCTTAAATTTATTCAGCATCCTGGCATCTCTGAGGTAGTGAATTCCACAGATTCATGACCCATTGAGAAAATTAATTACTCCTCATCTCTGATTTAAATCTCCACCTCTTAGCCTAAAACTATGGCCTCCCATTCTAGTATTCCCCACAAGGGGAAACACCTGCTCCACATCTACTTTGTCTATCCTCTTTAGCATCTTATATACCTCAATTAGATCTCCTCTCATTGTTCTAATCTCAAGCAAGTATAGGCCTAAACTGCTCAATCTCTCCTCATAAGACAAGCCCCGCGTCTCTGGAATCAATCTGGTGAACCCCCTCTGAACCGCCTCCTTCCTCAAGTAAGGGGACCAAAACTGTGCACAGTACTCCACAGTACACCAATGTCTTGTACTGTTGCAACAACAGTTCCCTATTTTTATACTCTATTCCTTTAGCAATAAATGCCAAAATTCCATTTGCCTTCCTTATTACCTGCTGGACCTACTTACTAGCTTTCAGCGATTCATGCACATCTTTGTCTTTACCCTGATCCCTCTGCAAAGAAGCATTCTGAAGTTTCTCTCCATTTAAATAATAAGTCATCTTTTTATTTTTCTGACCAAAATGGATAACCTCACACTTATCCACGTTAAACTCCATCTGCGAGATTTTGGCCCATTCACCTAACCTGTCCATATCCATTTGTAAATTTCTTATTTCATCATTGCAACTTACTTTCCCACCTATTTTGGTGTCATCTGCAAATTTAGCTATAATACCTTATATCCCTGAATCCAAGTCATTAATATAGATTGTAAATAGTTGGTCCAAGGACCAAACCCTGTGGCATTCCAGTAGTTACAGCTTGCCATCCAGAAAAAGACCCATTTATCCCACCTCTCTGCTTTCTGTTGGTTAGCCAATCCTCTATCCAAGCTAATATGTTCCCCCTAACTCCATGTGATCATATCTTGTGTATTAATCTTTTGTGTGGCACCTTATCAAAGGCCTTCTGGAAGTCCAGATATACTACATCTACTGGATCCCCATTATCCACTTTGCTTGCCACGTCTTCAAAAAACTCTAGCAAATTAGTTAAACACGATTTACTCTTCATAAAACCATGCTGACTCTGATGGATTGCATTTTGACTTTCCAAATGCCCCATTACTGCTTCCTTAATAATGGATTCCAACAATTTCCCAATGACAGACATTAAACTAACTGGTATATAGTTTCCAACTTCCTGCCTCCCCCCTTTTTGAATAAGGGCATTATATTAGCATTTTTCCAATCCACTGGAATCTTTCCAGAATCCAGGGAATTTTGGAATATTATAACCAATGCATCCACTATCTCTGCTGCCACTTCCTGTAAGACCCTGGGATGACGGCCATCAGGTCCTGGGGACTTGTCAACCTTTAATCCCAATAGTTTGCTCAATACTTTTTCTCTAGTGATGGTGATTGTTCTAAGTTCCTCCTTCTCTATACCCTCTGCACTACCTGTTACTACTGGGGTGGTACTAATGTCCTCCACTGTGAAAACTGAGGCAATATATTGATTAAGCGTCTCTGCCATTTCTGCGTTCCCCACCATTAACTCCCCAGTCTCATCCTCCAAGGGACCAGCATTCACTTTAGCTACTCTCTTTTCTTTTATATACTTGGAGAAGCTTTTGCTATCAGTTTTTACATTTTGCGCTAGTTTTCATTCATAATTTACCTTTGCTCTTTTTATTATTTTTTTAGTAACCCTTTGTTGATCTTTAAAATTTTCCCAATCTTCCAGCCTGCCACTGACATTTGCAATTTGGTATGCCTTAGTTTTTGCCTTTATGTTATCTTTAACTTCCTTGCTTAGCCTTGGATGCTTTTTCCCCCCTCTTACCATCTTTCTTCCTCATTGGGATATATTTTAATAGGGAGAAATTGAATATCTCCTTAAATATCTGCCACTGTTCATCAATTGTCCTATCTTGTAGTCTTCCTGCTCAGTCCCTAGGACCAAATCTGCCCTCATACCTATCTAGTTACCTTTGCTGAACTCCAGAACACTCGTGTAAGACTCAAGTTTCTCGCCCTCAAACTGACCTTGAAATTCTAGCATGCTGTGATCACTCGCCCCTAGAGGATCCTTTATTATGAGATCATTAATTAATCCCATCTTATTTCACAAAACCAAATCCAGAACAGCCTGCTCCCTGGTTGGTTCCACAACATATTGCTCCAAGAAACAATCTCTAATACACTCTATGAACTGTCCCTCGAGGCTACCTTTGCCAATTTGATTAGTCCAGTCGAGATGCATTTTAAAATTACGCATGGTTATTGCTGTGCCTTTCTTATATGCGACCAGTATTTCCTGGTATATGCTGTGCCCTACTGCTGAATTACTCTTTGGGTACCTATAGATTCTTTCCCTTGCTATTTCTTATTTCTACCCAGATTGACTCTACACCTTGATCTCCAGTGCCTATATCATTCCTCACTATAGCACTGATCTCTTCCTTTACTGACAAAGCTACACCATCTCCTTTTCCTTCCTGCCTATCCTTCTGAAACACTGAGTACCCTTGGATATTCAACTTCCAAACCTGTTCTCCCTGTAACCACGCCTCAGTAATCGCCACCAAATCATACCTATTTATCTCTATTTGCATTTGTTTCTCCCAGTCCTCTGTGCACCTTGTTTCTCTTCTCTAATGCTTCATCGTTTGGCCACTTGCCCTTGCAAATTAGTTTAAATCCTCCTGTACAGCACTAATTAATTCTCCTGCAAAGACATTGGTCTCATCCTATTAAGGTGCTATTTGTCCACCTTGCACAGTTCGTCCATGCCCTAGAACTGGTCACCTTGCTCCAAGAATCTGAAGCTCTCCCTTTCGTATCCTTTCTCCAGCAATGCATTAACCTGTCTTGTCATATGGATCCATAACTTCCTTGCACACAGCATTAGGAGTAATCTAACTTCTTCCCTAGCTTTTGAAACTCTGACTGCAGGACCTCAGTCATTTTTCTTCTTATGCTGTTAGTCCCAACACAGAGCATGATTTCTGGCTTCACCCTTTCTCCCCCTAGGGTGTTCTTCACCATTTCATGATAACCTTTACCCTGGCACCACATTCCTGGAGGATTCCTGCACTGCCTGCCTCTTCCTATTCTTCTGGATAGCCAGACGCATTCTGTCCTTCGGAGGTCCCTGTGGCTGTGGGGTGATCACCTTCTGAAAATCACGACGCAGGAAACTTTCAGACTCACATATTACCTGCAGTGACTTCAGCCACTGCTCCAGGTCAGAAACTCTGAGCTCAGTTTGAGCAACTGGATGCATTTCCTGCACACGTGGTATCCAGGACACACAAAGTATCCTCAAGTTTCCACATAACACAGGAATTGCAGGTTTGTGTCCCAAAAGTCTGTTTTTTATAGATCTGTTTGCTTACCTGAGGTTTAGTTCAGCTCTTTTATTTTGTATATATGTCATTATAGTTTAGTATTTGCTTAGCTCCTATATAGATAATGTGAAAACACAAAAATGTCTCCAATCCTCAGGCTCCACTGCTTAATCCTCTGTGCTGTGTCTGATTTGACCTTTCAATATTTTTCTTCCTTCTGTACCTTTGTTTAAAGGGACTCCACTGAACTCCCAAGATGCTTCCTATTACATTTCTTTTACAGCAATTAGCATATATTATGAAATGCAAAGAGGTCTGTTGGGATTGTAGATTTGAATAATGGCAGCCAAATTCTGATAGAAGTCAATTTATCACTGGCAGCGCTTTTAAGACATTGATTTATGTAAATTGCTTTATCTTCGTTCAAGCAATGATTTTGTCCTGTTATTACCACATCAACTTCAAGAAGTACAGACAGGATTGCCAAACTCCTAAACCCTTTGGAGGATTCTAGTACAATTTTTTGAACATAGATGGTATGTTCATTTGATACATTGAGGACACAACAAAACAAAATGACAGAGCAAATGCCTGTTTATGGCTCTAATTATCTGAATATTTAGGTCAGTTCAAAAATATAATCTAAATTTCAATGTGTCTCTGGTAAAGTATGACTTTTGGTTCACGAACAAGGTTTCAAAACCTTTTGAATTTCAAAGATAAATGTTACATGGGTGAGATTTCCCTTAAAATGGTAGTAGCTGTATGAATGCTATGGAAGATGTCTTATATTGGTTCAGAGTTTAAGTTTGGTATCAATCATGAACTGTATTTTATGTCCAAGGTAGTAACCAATTGCATTTGGAAAGTAAGTAGAAATAATGACCCCATGCTATTTTCAACTAGAAATTCAATCGATACCTTATGGTGGCAGTTAGTCCAGATTGACATTGGTCATGATGACACAGCATTCTAATTGTGTTGTGATGTATTATGTGTTGGCTAGAAACATCACAAAATTTAAGCAGCCTTTTATTACGAGTCTTCACTATGAAAAGATTTCAATATACGACTGCTCTATCTGTTCTGAGGAAGAAGGTTTGGAAGTTGGGCCGGGAACAAATTGCGGAAGTTGCGCGTCAGCTCAGCTCCCCATTGCAGTCCTGCCTCTGAGCGATCTTACTTTAAGCAGCAGCAGTGGTAAACTAATTAGTATCAATCAAGGGCCCACTTGGGGCCAATGAGCAAACACCACCAAGGTTCTCCCAGCATCAGACAGGCCCTTCCAGGAAGCTGGCAGCAATGGGGGGCATGCAGGCTGGACGCCCATTGGTTCCTCATCTCACTGGCCCTATTATTGTGTCACATGATTTCAAAGACTGGAGCCTAGGCCATGACCATTCCTGTGGAATTGTCAGCCTTTATATTTTCAATTCGTCAACAAGCTTCCGAAGGCACCTCTATTTTAAGGCTCCCTCATGCTCCTCTACCTGCTTGAGAAGGGCCTACTTCTCCTGGTGAAGCTGCCATGTCGAGTTCCGATTAGGCATCCTGACTTGGGAACCCGCCCACAGTTCTTAACTGGACTTTGAACATATAGGTGGCCAACTGAAGACTTGGCGCACCTCTGATTCACGTGGGGTCAGAACCAGGAAATGGTCCTGAAGCCTGGAATATTTCAAAGTGTTTAAGATTCTGCCCTCAAGGACTAGCTGGGATGATTTCCTTACAAGTAATCCATTTCATTTGATTAAATAAATAGTCAAACAGATAGCTTTACAACATAGCACACATATCAACAAAGAGCTGTCCAAGCTGCTGGTTGAGTTGAGTGCCAGAGGTTCAAAGATGGATTCAGTTAGCAGTGAATCGACCTTTCAGCCATATGCTGCAGTTGATTTGTACTTGGTGGGGTTTTCCATTAGGGTTAATCCTATTTCGATCACAAATCTGTGGTGAGAGAAACAGGATTAAACTTTCAGGTCTGTGACTGTTCATCAAAACCAAATGAAAGTTCACAGACCTGAAACGTTAATTCAGTTTCTTTTGCCACTGATGCTGCCAGACTTGCTGAGTATTTCTAGCATTTCTGTTTTCATTTCAAATACCACATTTGTATTTTGGAGGTAATTGTGTTGGTATTCAGCAGAATTATTAACAGAAAACCTCTAACCTCCGCTAAGAACAAAACCTAACCCATAAAGTTCAGCTGTTTAATAATTCAATACCTTTTTAACCTCCATGTTTCCTTCTTGAGAAATGAAAATAACTGCAGTTCAAACCTCCCCTTTGTCAGATTGGGAGAAATCCATAGGAAGGACTGTCATCTCTCTCTGTATATTATTGTTTGGGATGGACCAAAATCTCTGTGGATAAAATTGGTACAATTAAATCAGATGAGGGTGAATCTTCACTACTAGTGCTAAACAGGCAATGGCTTTTTGACATTCTGCTTTACACAGTAACCAAGGCTAGGATTTTATGGCCCCGCTGCAACATCTCCCCTGGCGGACACAGTGAGCCATTTAAATCTCCATTCGGTTTGGTGGGACCGTAATATCTCCATTTAGTTTGGTGGGACCGTAATATCTCCATTTGGTTTGGTGGGACCGTAATATCCTGCTGAGTAGGAGGCTGTAAAATCCTGGCCCAATTTTCTGTTCTCCAAGGGCTACCAATTTGGTGCCACCTAAGTTAATGGCAATCTGTAGGTACCAGGGCCATTCCCAGGGGCAACTGGCCAACAGCTGGATGGGTTGAGCAATGACCTAAATTAAGTTCACGGGAGGAGGTAATTGGTTAGCTGGAGTGATTGTGTAATGTCAGCGGCCCACAGTTCTCATGTGGAGCCAGGAAGAATGCTCCTCTTCCTCTTCCTAGTACCACCCTTAGATAAGGAAAAAAATGTTTGAGTGACTGCCTCTAGCACGTACTTTAAGGGCCGCTGGTTTTCTGCTTCTGAACCTGCAAAGACTGGGCACAGCACAGCCAGAAACAGCTACTAGGTCCCAAATTTGCATAATCAATGACCATAACACCATTTACAGGTGCGCACCTTGGATGACTCAAGGGCACCCTATCTTATATGGCATTCGATGCACTTCTGGTGCAGACTAAGCTTGCACATGCTGGAACCTCGTGTTGGGATCAACTGATCTATTATTTAAGAAAACAAGCAATGTACAATCAAATTTTTAGGTCAAGATCTTTGCTACTGCTAAGAAGAACTAATACTGCCAAAAATGTTTGGTGACAAATTGCATGTTTGCAACCAAACTAGCTCAGATAGCTGACACAGTTGCATATTAAGTTCATTTCTTAATTCTATTGATGGTATGGTAATCCTGATAGCATGTTATAATACTTTATAACATCTTAAAATAGTCTAAACAACAACTTTGAAATGGGTGAAAGCCATAACAATACACTTCTGACAGTATGATTCTGTTAGATATTTCTCATTTAGCCTCATTTTCTGAGATGCTGCCACTCATTTAATTATAAAGTTGAGCCCAGCTGACACTGCAGTTTTTGAGATTTTGATGGCTCTCGTGAGAGTAGACTTAAATGGAAATTGCATCATACTTTCTTGCAGTATAAGCAACATGATCAAACATTAACTATTTTTTAATGCTCTTGTAATTGCAAACTACAAATCTGAGCATGTTCTGGACCATTGTAATCATTTGGCAGAGTAGCGATTATGGATCTGAAAATGATATGCAGCATTCAAAGGTAGTTCTGCTTAAGGGAGATACCCTCAGTCTCACTTTCAAAGGCCCTTATTAAGGATAATAAATTATTTGACAAATTTGAAGCCCTATTTTGTCTGCTCTTCTAGTAGCTCATTGCTGCAATATCCTACATTCTACACTGACATTCAGAATACCCTTTGGAGATGCACAGGAGCTGAAGTGACCAGAAATCATGTTGGACTAATCAAGGCTAAATTGACAATGTAATTCAGCACTAGAAATATCAGTCCCTTCTACAGTTACTGCATTGAAACAGTTCAACTAAAAATGAAGTCATAATAATACAGGATTTTCAGCTTACACAAATTAAAGTATCTTTCCATAATTGTATTATTATATTAAATTAAACATTAATGAAATCAAAAAGACATCTGCTTTGATACTACAAGAAGAGAACACTTAAAACTCAAGTCAATGCATTTCAAAGTAATTTGTTGCTTACGAACTGTTTTGAAATGTTTCTTAGAGAAGTGATAATTTTGAAAATTCTTTGACAGGGTGTGGGATTCGCTGGTTAGGCCAACATTTATTGCCCATCCCTAGTTGCCCTTGAGTAGGTGGTAGCGAGCTGCCTTCTTGGACCACTGAAGGGCATGTGATGTGGGTGCACCCACAGTGCTGTTAGGAAGGGAGTTCCAGGATTTTGACCCGGTGACAGTGAAGGAATGACGATATGTTTCCAAGCCAGGATGATAAGTAGCTGCAAGTCTTCTTTTTTCGAAAGAAAGGACATTGTTTAGCTGGAAAGAAATGATTGGCAGCAGTGGCCTACAAATTAGTTTGTGCAGGCCTGCGTCTGAACAGATCTCCTAAATGGTACCTGGGATAAGGGACTTTAGTTATATGGGCAGACTTGAGAAACTGGAATTATCCTCCTTAGTGCAGAGAGGTTTATGGGGAGAAAAGCAGGGGAGTGAAATGATTTGGATAGTTCTTCCAAGGAGCTGACACTGGCATGATGGGCTGAATAGTCTCCTACTGAGCTGTACGATTCTCTTTGTAGATACATAAAGCATAATGGTAATGACATTGGACGAACGAGTGACAGGGTTGAATTTTCGGGCTGCACTGAGATCAGGGATAGAATTGGATGGGGCTTGAAAACACTGGTGCCAGCCGGCATGCCAGTTTCCCGACACAGATCCGGTACAGGCCAATTTTGCCAAGGCAGATTAGGGGCCAGCAAAGGCATCCGCCTCCAATAGGCAGGCAGCCAGTTAGACTCATTAATAATTAAAGGAGTTTGCCTGGAATTTTTCAGTCAGCCCGATGCAATGGGGTCTGGGTGGGGGGGGGGTGGCATTTTACCCCCTGAAGGTAGGCACCCAGCAACAAGCTGAGAGACTCTAGGCAGGCCCAAGGGCCCACCCTCCCTCCTTATCTGAGTGCATGTGCTGTCAAAGGCTGTCCTGTGGAGGGATTGCATCCCTGCCCCCAGCACCCAACGCCCACCCCACCCACACCCCCCACCCCAACCTGTCATCCCCCCCCCCCCCCACCCCTCCGCCATTTCAGTTGTGGCCTGGCTGCTGCTATTATTTTTTATTTAAAGTTTCAAAGAGTTGGTGTCTCCATATTGAGGATCCCAGTCAGTTATTTACCATCCTTGCAGACTGCTGCTCTCAAGCTGGAAGGCCTCTGATTGGCCCTCTAGCTTTGAGAGCCTGCCTGCCATCCTTAATTGGACAAAGACAACTCCCCACAGAAATAACTCCTCTGCCCTCATCAACCATCCCTCATCACCCACCCCCCACCCTTCCCCACCCTGGGGCCTGCCTTACTAGCCATAGTCTCCCCAGATGTCACTTACCCCATTGCGAGGGCAGCCTGCTCCAATGGCATCATCCCAGCAGCAACCACTGCTCCCAGCGATGCTGCTGTAACTGTTCAGTTGACAGCTGTCCAATTGGCCGACAGCCCTTGGAGGCGGCTATCGTTCTTAAAAGGGTTGGGAGTCCCAATGGCAACTTATCATTTGCTGGACGGGTCACAAATGTGGCTGGGGTTCCCACAAATGGCTAAGGCAGGGTTTCCCTGGGCTTTTGAGCTGGTCGTTATGGTCTTCGCCACCATGACTAAATTCTGCCCTATGTACGTTAGCTGTTTATCACCTCTGAAATGGGGTAGCAAGCTATTCACTTTTAAATCAACCACTTTGAAAGTAGTCTCACCACTAACCTCTCATCAATATTATGGAAGGAAAATAAATGTCTTGTGTGTGTCTCTCCCATCATAAGAACAAAATAATCTTTTGGTCCAGGTGGTTAAATATTGATAGATGGACTCTGAAATTTTGGAGGTGGCAGAACTGCAGGAAAGCTGCCTGAATGGCTGAAAACAACTGCTCACCCTATTTCCCTGACAGTTCTGCCAATCCCAACCTGCTGGGTTTATGGGAGAAGACTGGTAGAATTTGAAGACCATGATTTGTTGATCTTAACAGAGCAATTGTAAATTATTCCTGCAACTTCAAAGAGATGGCCAATAACACTGTTGTTAATATAATATACACAAGGCACCCATAGGCTCATTGTGAATTTAGACTAGCAAAATATTAAGGGCAGAATTTTCCAGTTGGTGTGAGGGAGGTGGGCCTGACACACCGACGTGTAAAATGACGTGCGATGACAACAGACGTGTGACCCGACGTCATTGCGCGCCATCATATTTTGTTCGGCGGGTGTGTGTCGGAGTCGACTGCGTGCCCGCTGAAATTTAAACAGCCTATTAAGGCCATTAAGAAACTAATTAAACCACTTGAGAACGCTGCCCGTCCAACCTTAAGGTTGGCTGGCAGGCGGAAAGCCCAAGCAGCCTTTGTGTTTTTCAGGAAACCTCGTCCATGTGCAGGATAAGGTTTCCTGAAGCTTTTATTGAACAGATAAATAAATTTTCAGAAAGATAAAAACATGTCCCCACTCATGTGACACAGTCATGTGAGGGGACATGTATAAATAAATCTTTAAACATTTCAATAACTTTTTTAAACATTGATTCAATCTCCCAGAGGCACGGAGCTGCCTCAGGGAGATTGCTGTGCTCTTTCGCGCGCATGCGCTAAAGAGCACTGGCCCCAACTCTCCTTCTTCCCCCTGCCCGCGCAGGTAATGCTGAGCACTACTGGCCGCGTATTACACTGGGCGGGCTTTAATTGGCCAGCCCATGTAAAATGGCGACGCAGAGCTGATCGCAGGTGGCGATCGGCTCCACGCCTGCCTCTGCCCGCTCCCACCCAGCCTGTCCACCATAGGAAAAACCCTGGCCTAAGTTGCCTCTTACCACAGCTGAGCTCACCTTCTCTAATACATGCAGAGGCATCCAAAACCTTTATCAGTGCAGCACTAGTACTTTTCCTTTTCAACCTCTTCTATTTGAGTAATCTGTTATAAAACATCATATTTTTTCTTTAGTAAGGAGACTGAGAAACATCACAGATTAATTGTTGTTATTTCCATTTGTTTATGTCTATTTTAGTGATCCATTTCTTCAAGAAAACTTGCATGGAAAAATTGATCAAAACTGCATGATACAAGAGCACAATTATTGAAAATCATTTTCTTGAGTTCTTTGCCTGAAAGCAGGACTGACCCATAGCATCATGACCTCCATCACAGGTTAGGGCCAGGAGGCAAGTCCCAAATCCACCCCAACTGGAATGGGGATCAAACCCCGTGTTGTTGGCACCAATTTAATCCACACCGGCTGTCCAGCTGACTGAGCAAATGGCCCTCCAAGCAGTCCAAGTTGCGGTCGCAACATACACTTTTACATGATGTTGTAGCCTGGAGCTATGGATAGTGATGACAGAGGCTCCATTTTCTTTCCGTCACATGGGTGACCAGGAATCGCTCCCGCTCTTAGTGCCTGCCATTGGAATATGTTGGAAGGAGTTATAAGTTGATACTCAACCTGTTTGGCCATGTTATGGATCCACCTTCCTTGGCCAACAAGTCCTGGAGTGGGACTTGAACGCGGAGCTCTTGGCCCAGGGACAGGGAGCAGAATTTTCCTGTCGGTGATTTGGGGGTGGGGCCCACTCACTGACAGGAAAATGACGTGGGATGAATTTGGGAGGAACCCCCGATGTCATCCCGCCCCATTTAAATATTCAGGAAGGCGGGCGGACAGCGAAATCAGCTGTCCGCCCGCCGACCTGTTAATGGCCAATTGAGGCCATTGACAGGGTAATTAAGATTGTTAAAGACCCTGCCCGTCCAACCTTAAGGCTGGTGGGCAGGCCAAGAGCCCCAGGGGGCTCCTGATAATACATGAAACCTCATCCACTGGCGGGGTGATGTTTCGTGCCTGTTTTTAAAAACTTTAATAAAGTTTATGTGCTTCTTATTAACTTGTCCCATCTCGTGTGACATTGTCACATGAGGGGGACATGTTAATAATTTTTCTTTTTTTCAAGTGTTTTACATTGTCAGTAATCTCCCTGAGGCAGCACTTAGTCTCGGGGGATGTGCGCTCTTTTGCGTGCATGCACGAAACAGCGCACTTTGACAGATGGGGAAACCCTCCTCCCACCCCGCACAGGAAGCGCATAGCGCTTCCTGTCAGGTAGGCTGCTGGATGGGCCTTAATTGGCCTGCCCACTCAAAATTGCGGACAGCCCCATTTCGGCAGCAGATTTCGGCTGCCCGCCCACCGCCGAGCTGGTGGGGCCCACCCATTAAGGGAAAAATTTTGGCCAGGGAGTCTACCCACTGTCTGACTTCCTCTATTGAAAATTGTTCTGTGAAAATATGGTATCACTATGCCCCTGAAGCCACATACATTCATTATATAAAATGATGTTATACATGAAATTGTTTATTACCCTAACTTTAACCCAGCTTATCTAGTGTGAATGTATTGAGTGGGTAGTTAAAATGCCAATTGGGGCCTCCACACAATGTTTTTTTTTGTTCATTCATGGAATGTGGACTTCGCTGGTTAGGCCAGCATTTATTGCCCATCCCTAATTGCCCTTGAGATGATGGTGGTGAGCTTCCTTCTTGAATCGCTGCAGTCCATGTGGTGTAGGTACACCCACAGTGCTGTTAGGGAAGGAGTTCCAGGATTTTGACTCAGCAACAGTGAAGGAATGGTGATATATTTCCAAGTCAGGATGGTGAATGACTTGGAGGGAAACTTCCAGGTGGTGGTGTTCCCATCTGTTGCCCTTGTCCTTCTAAAAGGTTGCAGTTGTGGGTTTGGAAGATGCTATCTAAGGATCCTTAATTAGTTCCTGCAGAACATCTTGTAGATGATACACACTGCTGCTACTGTGCTTCGGTGGTGGAGGGAGTGCCAATCAAGCGGACTCCTTTGCCCTGGATGGTGTCAAGCTTCTTGAGTGTTGTTGGAGCTGCACTCATCCAGGCAAGTGGAGAGTATTCTCTCTTGTTGGAGATAGTCATTGCCTGACACTTGTGTGGCGCAAATGTTACTTGCCACTTGTCAGCCCAAGCCTGGATATTGTCCAGATCTTGCTGCGTTTGGGCATGAACTGCTTCAGTGTCTGAGGAGTCACGAATAGTGCTGAACATTGTGCAATCATCAGTGAACATCCCTACTTCTGATCTTGAGGTGGAAGAAAATCATTGATGAAGCAGTTCTCAACATGTTCCCACTGACCACCATTTTAACCGTGGACATTGCAGGCAGGTGGTTCAATAATGTAATTGGCAACATGACAGTAATTTTTCTTGAAACCATATTAAGTCTGCATGGTGAAAACCCTGACAATGAAATAAAGTGGCCAGAAGAAACCAAGCTAAGTATGCAGTTGCCATGTGAGCCAGGAGGAGGAGAGTCTCTCTCTTTCTCACTACCAGCATCTCTTAGGAAATCCCCACTTCCAACACTAGTCGGTTGCCAATGACCATTCCTCTGGGTCTACCATGGCTTCAAGTTCTTGCCTGATTTCCTGCTCCTTCCAAATGACACTGCCATTCCCATCAGCCTTTTCACCCAAAGGGCAGTAGAATTGTGGAATATGCTAAATGAGAAGATCTTTGAAGCAGATGGTTATATGTCTTCAAAAGAAAATTAGCTGCAGTTTTTTAGGGTAGAAAAGATTGAAAGATGTGATGAGAAAGTGTTTATGTGGGGTTGATTCATAATAAAAGGCTGACTTAATACTAAAAGTCTTACCCCGTTCCTTTCATTTTTATTTTCTTATGCAAACTCAACAAAATCGCATTTATTTCAATGATATTCATTGCTTTTTCTTTTCTAAAAAAGTACCCACGTACTTGAAGCAAGTTTGATCATAGAAAAGATCCAGTGCAATTAATATTAGTTGGTTTGTAATCTAAATGACTATTTCTCTCAAAACAATAACACTGACTTCAAAGGTATGTCCTTGACATGTGGTTACAAGGTCATTCTTACTGGACAGTAGATAGAATCCTAGTTGTTTGCCATAATCTCAGTTAGTATACCTGACTTGAGGTTCATAAACACTTACACAGCTTATAAGTGTGTAGAAACTATAATTCAAGTATTGTGAAATGCTCAACAATAGAAAAGCTGATTCTGCAGTTAATAAACATGAACTAAGATGTAAATTATAAATGAATGATTAAATAAATGAATGAAGATTTTCACATCCCACAATAATTGTTCATTTTCCCACAGCAAAACAGGGCAATTACTATCAGCAAGAGAATGTACTAATTTCACTATTCTAAAGCACAAACATTGGGGAGACATTAATATCAATACGGCTTCAGAAAAATGGAGTACAAAAGCAAATTCATACTTCTCCCATGTCTTCAATAATGACATCCTGTAGTTAAGGTCTGGTCTGAGGAATGAAATATCTATCTACTACATATGAAACTGTGGCTTTTCTGGGAAACATGATAATATCTCCAAAAGACCTGAATATTTGTGATCATCTTTCTAATCTATTACTGATAACTTACAATTCTAGTTAACAAGAAATTCTGTAATTTCTGAGAACAACCTCAGTTCCTGTAGAAAACTGATAAGTATATAAAAGCAATCCTGAGCTCCCTTGTCTTTAGGCTCTTTAAAACTGAGCTGTACAGACCACAGTTTGATCCAATCTTTGCTCAGTTTTCTGGGGTTTGATTTTCAATTGGGATTGGGAACCCAACGTCCAGGTCATTTCTGGGTTCAGACCCTCTGCCATCTCTGTGTCGCTGATGAGATGCTAACTTCAAATGTAGATCCGCTAATTGGGTCAGAGGTGAGCTTGGCACCCAAATAGTGGCATGAGGTGCTGGAAGGAGGAAGGAACTGAGATAAAGGCAAAACACTGGGAATGCTGGAAATCTGAAATAAAATCAGAAAATGCTGGAAAAGCTCAGCAGGTCTGACAGTATCTGTGGAGAGAGAAACAGAGTTAACACTTTGAGTCCATATGACTTCTTCAGAGCTAAGGAGAAGTAGAAATTTGATGAAGTTATACTGTTTTGGATGGGGGTAGAGTAGGTAAAGCAGGATAGAAGGTCAGTGATAGGCAGAGGCTAAGGAGAGATTGACGAAGATGTCATGGCACATGGTAGTGATGAAGACTAAAGAATGTGTTGATAGTGGTGTAAAGGTAAGAAAGCATAACGTGTTAACAGACAAAGGTCTGTTAAAGAACAACAGGGAAACAAGTGACAGATGGCCCTGTGGGGGAAGGGGTGGTGGTTGGGGAAAAAGGATTCAAAAAAGGATTAAAAAGTGAATAACTGAATAAAAATAAAAATAAGTAAATAAAAAATAAAAATAATATTTTTAAAAAGGGGTTAAAAATGTCATGATAGAGGAGAGAGCTCATGGTCTGAAACTGTTGAACTCAATATTCAGTCCGGAAGGCTGTAAAGTGCCTAATCGGAAGATGAGGTGCTGTTCCTCCAGTTTGCGTTGAGCTTCACTGGAACATTGAAGCAGGCCAAGGACGGAATGAGAGCAGGGTGGTGTGTTGAATGGCAAGCAACAGGAAGGTCTGGGTCATGCTTGGGGACAGACTGAAGGTGTTCCGCAAAGCAGTCACCCAGTCTGCGTTTAGTCTCCCCAGTGTAGAGGAGACCGCATTGGGAGCAGCAAATGTAGTAGGCCAAATTGAAAGAGGTGCAAGTGAAGCACTACTTCACCTGAAAGGAGTGTTTGGGTCCTTGTACGGTGAGGAGGGAGGAGGGATAGTGAGGAGGGCGGAGGTAAAGGGGCAGGTATTGTGCCTTCTGCAATTGCATTGGAGGGTGCCTGTGAAGTAGGTGAAGCATTGGGGGTGATGGAGGAATGGACCAGGGTGTCATGGAGGGGATGGTCCCTATGTAATGCTGATGGGGGGCGGGGGGCTGGGTGAAGGGAAGATGTGTTTGGTGGTGGCATCATGCTGAAGTTGATGTAAATGGCGGAGGATGATCCTTTGAATGCAGAGGCTGGTGGGGTGAAAAGCTAGGACAAGGGGGACCCTAACATGGTTTTGGGAGAGAGGGGAAGGTGTGAGGGCAGAGGCACGGCAGATGGGTCGGACACGGTTGAGGGCCCTGTCAACCATAGTGGAGGGGAACCCTCGGTTAAGGAAAAAGGAAGGCGTGACAGAAGCGTTGTATTGCAAGGTGGCATTGGTGGTGGTGGGCTTGTTGCCTTGCAGAATAGTGCAGGTAGAAGATCAGAGAGTGAAATACCTCATGACGCAGATAAGTGGCTGAATGACCAACAAAGATACTTATAGTAGTTCTGACATCATAATCCTTTTTGCTAAAAGTATTTCTTCAGAATAAACATGGCTTGATGGTTCCCCACATTGTGCCCAACAGCTGTGCGCAAACATGCACCAGGCTCCAAGTTTGCTGATCTACCATGTGTCTACAATTTCCCCCTTAGAAATCCATGCTGGATCTTCCTTATCAACTCATATTTTTCCATGTGACTATTAACTCTATCTTGAATAATTGTTTCTAGAATCTTGCCCACCACTGAAGTTAAACTGACTGGTCTGTAATTGCTGGGCTTATCCTTACAACCTTTTTTGAACAAGGGCATACGTTTGCAATTCTCCAGTCCTCTGGCACCACCCCTGAGTCTAGGGAAGACTGAAAGATTATGGCCAATGTCCCTCCAATTTCTACTCTCACTTCCTCCAATATCCTTCTTCTATCCCTCTGCCTTGTCAAATTTAAGTACCGACAGTCTATTCAACACTTCCTCCTTATCAATTTTGAACCTTTCTAGTGACAGAGTTTCTTCATCTGTCACCATGGCCTGGGTAGCATCTACCTCCTGGGTAAAGACGGATGCAAAGTATTCATTTAATATCTCAGCCATGGCCCCTTCATACATGTGTAAATTCCCTTTTAGGTCCTTAATTGGCCCTAGTACTTCTTTCACCACCTTTTACTATTTATATGTCTGTAGAAGACTTTCAGATTCCCCTTTATGTTGGCTGCCAGTCTTATCTCATAATCCCTCCTTGCTTCTCTAATCTGCTTTATCACCTCCCCTCTGAACCTTCTGTGTTCCTCTTGGTTCTCAATTGTATTTTCTACCTGACACCTGTCATACCACACTTTTTCTTCTTTATCTTAATTTCAATCCCCTTTTTCATCCAGGGATCTCTGGATTTGTTTGTCCTACCTTTCCCTTTCGATGGAATATACTTTGACTGTGCTTGAAACAATTCTCTTTTGAAGGTAGCCCGTTGTTCAGCTACAGTTTTTCCTGCCAATCTTTCATTCCAGTCTATCTGGCCCAGCTCTGTTCTTGTCCCATCGAAGTCGGCTCTCGTCCAGTTAATTATTTTTACTCTGGATTGCCTATCATCCTTTTCTATCATCATCCTAAAACGCACAGTACACTGGTCACTGTCTCCTAAATGTTCCCCCACTGACACTTGGGGCAGAAATTTTTGCTTGGCGGGTGGGCGCACACCCAACCCGCTGGAGTGTGAACTAATGCACGTTGGCATCAGCCAAGTGTGCCAATGTCAACACGCAATCGTGCAAAGGTTCGGTCACCGGGTGTGTGTCGGAGTGGGTAGTGCGCCCGCTGACAATTAAAAGACCTGTTAAAGCCATTAAGTAATTAATTAAATTAAATGTTTCACTGCTGGTCCAATCTAATGGTTGGCGGGAAGGCAGAAAGGCCAAGTGGCCTTTGCATTTTTGGAAACCTCATCTACGGGCAGGATAAGGGTTTTCAAAGCAAATAAAAATAAAATAAAAATGTTTATTTTTCATTAATAGCATGCCCCTGTTCATGACAGAGTCATACCAGGGGAGATGTTTCATTACATTTCTAATTTAAAATTTTTTTTTTCATATCTCTTCATCTCTCTGAGGCATCTCTGTGCCTCAGGGAGATAATGAAACATTCACTCACGCGCATGTGTGAAGTTCACCCTCAGCCCGCTCGCACTCCCTGCCCACACAGGCAGCGTTGGGCCCTGTCGCTCATGTTTCACACTGGGTGGGCCTTAATTGGCCTGCCAGCATGAAATCGCAGTCCGCTGCCAATCGCGGGCGATGGTCGGCTTACCGACCGCATCCGCCGAGCACCCCCACCAACGGCAAAATTCTGCCTTTGATCTACTTGGCCCAAAGAGATATGAACAGGTTAAATGATTATTTTACCTGCCTGTCTGCTTCTTCAAATTATTTTAGTTGTAGGTAAATCATGATAGAAGGTTGCCCTGTACAAAGCGATCCAGAATTCTGACTGATTGGACACACATTGTGGAAGATTTCCAGTGTCTCTGCCGGGCATAAAGAGTGTGGCAATGCCCCTGTTAATTATGGAAAAACCTGATCACCCATTTCTGGTCTGATGTAGCGAAAACCATTCTGAAAACCACTGTGATTCGAGTGCCCACTTTTTTCAAGTGGTAGACTCAAGGACACAATAACACAAGAAATAGAAGCAAGAGCCTGCTCCACCATTCAGTACAATCATGGCCGATCTTGGACTTCAACTCCATTTTCCCACCAGCTCCCCAGATTCCTTAATTCCCTGAAACACCAAAAACTTGTCTCTCCTAGCCTTAAATGTATTCGATGATGGAGCATCCACAACCCTCTGGGGTAGAGAATTCCAAAGATTCCCAACCCTTCTGACTGAAGTAATTTCTCCTCATCTCAGTCCTAAATGATCAGCTCCTTATCCTGAGACTGTTCCCCTGTGTTTTAGATTCCCCAACAAGAGGAAACAATCTCTCAGTGTCTACCCCATTAAGCCCCATCAGAATCTTCTATGTTTCAATGAGATTGCCTCTCATTCACCTAAACTGCAGAGAATATAGGCCCAATTTACTCAGCCTCTGATTATAGGACAACCCCCTCATCTCAGGGATCAATTTAGCGAACCTTCGCTGTATCAGCTCCAATGCAAGCATTTCCTTTCTTAAATGTGAAGACCAAACCACAGTACTCCAGATGCAGTCTCAGCAAAACCCTATACAATTGTAGCAGGACTTCTTTATTCCTGTACTCCAATCTCTTTATAATGAAGGCCAACATGCCATTTGCCTTCCTAATTGCTTGCTGCACCTGTATACTAACTTTCTGCGTTGGTTGTAAGATCCCAGCCAAGTCTCTTTGAACATCAACACTTACAGGTTTCACACCTTTTAAAAAATATTCTGCTTTCCTATCCTTACGAGCAAGGTGAATAACTTTACCTTTCCCTACATTATACCCCATCTGCCATCTTGGTGCCCACTCACTTATCTTGTCCATATCACTTTGCAGTCTCTCTGTGTCATCACTATGGCTTAACTTTCCACCTAGCTTTGTATCATCAGCAAACTTTGATACATTATTCTCTGTGTCTTCAGCTAAGTCATTAATATAGATTGTAAATAGCTGAGGCCCCAGCATTGTTCCTTACAGCACTCCACTGTTCACTGTCAGCCAACTTGAAAATGCCTCATTTATGCCCACTCTCTGCTTCCTGCCCGTTCACCAATCCAACCATGGGATGAGATCACAGGGGATAGTTGGCAAGGGATGGAGGGAAGGGCCAGAGATGATGTAGAAGAGCTGGCATTGGGGAGAGAGTTGGCGTGGGGGAGGGAGATCGTGTTGGGGAGAGAGTTCGCTGGGGGAAAGAGTTTGCATGGGGAGACAGTTCACATTGGAGAGTTCACATGGGGGAGAGAGTTTGCAAAGGGGGGAGAGTTTACATGGGGGAGAGAGTTTGTGGGGGAGTACTCCTGGGGGAAATGAAGATGTTGGCAGAGATTGCGGGGTAGCGAGAGACAGAGAGAGAGATTGCATGCAGAGAACAAGAGAGAGAGATTGCTGGAAGGGGAGAGAGAGAGAGAGGGTGAGATCTTAGGGTGGAGGAGAGAGAGAAAGATCATGGGGAGCAAGCAAGAAAGAGAGACCACAGAGAGGGAGGGAGAGAGAGAAAGAGAGAGCGTGACCACAGAAAGGGGAAAGGAGAGAAAGGGAGACCACGGTGAAGGGGGGGGAGAGAGAGAAAGAGAGAGAGATCGTGGTGAGAGGAAGAGCGGGAGAGAGAGGTTGCGGGGAGGGGGGAGAGAGAGATAGATCACAGGCAGGGAGAGAGAGAGAGATCACGGAGGGGAGAGAGAGAGATCACAGGGAAGGGGAGAGAGATAGAGAGAAAGATTGCAGGGAGTGGAGTGAGAGGGAGACAGAGTCCACGGGGAGTGAGTGAGAGAGAGAGATTGCGGGGAGAAGAGAGAGAGAGCGGCCACATGGGGGAGAGATAGAGAGGCTGCAATGATGTGGGGGGGGAGAGAGAGAGAGAGAGAGAGTGAGAGAGATCGTGGGGAAGGGAGAAAGAGAGAGAGATCGCAGGGAGGGAGATAGAGAGAGAGAGAGAGAATTCACAGGGATGGGAGAGAGAGAGATTGCGGGGAGGAGGGCGAGTGAGAGATAGAGGTCACGGGAAGGGAGACAGAGAGTGAATGAGGCTGCAGGGGAAAGAGAGATATATCATGGGGAGGAAGCGAGGGAGAGAAATTGCAGGGAGTGGGAGGAAGACAGATAGATTGCAAGAGGCAGAAAGAGAGAGACTGCAGGGAGAGAGCGAGAGGGATCATGGTGAAGCGGAGAGGGAGCGAGTGAGTGATCGCAGGATGGGAGAGAGATAGCGGGGAGGGGGAGAGAGAGAGATAAGAGATCACACAGAGGGAGACAGAGAGAGGGAGAGAAATCATAAGGAGGGGAGAGAGAGAGATCGCGGGGAGGGGGAGAGAGATAACATGAGGAAAAGAGAGAGAGATCGTGGGGAGGGGGTGAGAGAGCGAGGTCGCTGGGAAGGGTGGAGGGAGAGAGAGAACATGGGGAGGGGTAGAGAGAGAGAACGCGAGAAGGGGGATTGAGAAATCGTGGTGAGGCAGAGAGAGAGAAATCACGGGGAATGAACTAGAGAGAGAGGTCGTGGGGAGCAAGCAAGAGAGAGAGGTTGCAAGGGTGGGGATAGGGGGAGATAGAGATTGTGGGAGACAGAGATCATGGGCAGAGGGAGAAAGGTAGAGTGAAAGATTACTGGTGAGAGAGAGAGATTGTGGGCAGGGGAGAAAGATAGATCACGCAAGGGAGAAGAGATAGAGAGATTGCGGGGACGGGAGAGAGAGATCGCGGGGAGGCATGGAAAGAGAGAACACAGAGGAAGAGGGAGGGATTGCGGGCAGGGTGAGAGAGAGAGAGGTTGCCGAGAGGGAGAGAGAGAACTCAGGGAGAGCAAGAGAGAGAGAGAGACCACAGGGAGTGAGCGAAAGAGAGAGATCGTGCGGAGCGCTAGGGAGAGAGACAGCAGAGAGAGGGAGAGATCGCGGGTAGGGGAGAGAGAGAGAGAATGCCAGGGGGCGGAAGAGGGAGAGAGAGGGAGAATGCAGGGGGAGAGTGAGAGAGAGAGATCGTAGGGACTGGAGAGAGAGAGATTGTGGGGAGGGGGAGAGAGAGACAGATTGTGGGGAGGGGTAGAGGGAGAAAACGCAGAGAGAGAGAGATCGTGGGGAGAGAGCAGGAGAGACAGATTGCAGGGAGCGAGTGAGAGTGAGAGAGAAATCGCATGGAGGGCTGGAGAGAGAGATAGCAGAGGGAGAGATCGTGGGGAGGGGGAGAGAGAAAGATTGTGGGGGGGGGAGAGAGAGAGAGAACATGGAGGAGAGTGAGAGAGAGGTCATGGGGAGTGATAGAGAGAGTGAAAGCCCAGAGAGAGAGAGAGAGATCGCAGTGGGGGTATGAGAGGGAGAGATTGCAGAGAGGGAATACGAGAGAAAGATTGAAGGGAGGGAGCAAGAGGGGGAGATCGCAGGGAGGGAGCAAGAGGGAGAAATCACTGGGAGGGAGCATGAGAGTAAGATTGAGGGGAGGGAGCAAGATGAGGAAATTGCAGGGAGGGAGCGAGAGGGGAAGACCGCTGGGAGGGAGTGAGAGGGAGAGATAGAGATAGAGGGCAGAGGGAGAGAGGGAGAGTGAGAGATTACTGGGGAGAGAGAGGTTGTGGGGAGGGGGAGAGAGAGAGAGATCACACAAGTGGGGAAGAGAGAGAACACGGAGAGAGAGAGAGATCCTGGAGAGGGAGAGAGAGAGGGAACTTGGGGGAGATCGAGAGAAGAGAGAGAAAGTGATCATGGAGAGTGAGAGAGAGAGATCGCATGGAGGGGTAGAGAGATGGAATGCAGAGAGAGGGAGAGATTACGGGAAGGGAGAGAGAGAGTGCAGGGAAGAGCTAGGGTGAGGGATATCGCAGGGAGCAAGTGAGAGAGGGAGATCGTAGGGCCCAGTGAGAGACAGATCATTGCGGGGGTGTGAGGGAGAGAGATTGCAGGGAGGGAGCCAGAGAGAGAGATCATGGGAAGAGAGCGAGAGAGAGATCGAAGGGTACGAGTGTGAAAGAGTATTCACGGGAACGATCACGAAAGAGAGGTCATGGGGAGTGAGTGAGAGAGGGAGGTCATAGGGAGCGAATGAGAGAGAGAGAGAGATTGCGGGGTGCAAGCGAGAGAGAGGTTACGGGGAGGGAGGGAGAGAGAAATATCGCAAGGAGGGAGCAAGAGAGAAAGATCAAGAGGTGGCAGCAAGAGGGGGAAATCGCAGGGAGTGAGTGAGCAGGAGAGATAGAGATTGCGCAGAGGGAAAAAGGGAGAGTGAGAGATTATTGGTGAGAGAGAGAGAGAGATCGGGGGAGGGGTGGAGAGAGAGAATGTGGAGAAACAGCAAGAGATAGAGAGATCTAGTGGAGGGTGAGAGAGAGAGAGAGAGAGAGAGTGAGATTCGGGGAGGGAGAGAGAGATAGAACTCGGGGGAGACCGTGAAAGAGATCGTGGAGAGCAATAGAGAGAGATTGCGTGGAGGGGTGGACAGGGAGAATTCAGAGAGAGGGAGAGATCTTGGGGAGGGAGAGAGAAAGTGCTGGGGGAAAGCAAGAGAGAGAGAGGGATCGTGGGGAGAGAGAGAGAGATTGCGGAGAGGGAGAGAAAGATGCGGCGGGGATGTGAGAGAGAGAAATTGTAGGGATGGAGCGAGAGAGAGAAGTCGCAGGAAGGGAGTGAGAGAGAGATCACGGGGATGGGGCTAGAGAGAGAGAGAAAGAACTGGGGGGAGGGTGAAAGATGGAGATTGCGGGCAGTGAGAGAGAGAGAGAGCAAGATCACAGGGAGGGAGCCAGAGAGAAAGATCATGGGGAGGGAGCGAGAGAGAGACATCGCGGTGGGGGTGTGTAACTAGAGAGAGAGAGACTGGCGTGAGGGAGCGAGAGAGGCAGATCGTGGGGAGAGACCGAGAGAGAGAGAGATCGCAGGGAGTGAGCAAGAGTGGAAGATCACTGGGATGGAGCAAGGGGGGAGATCATGGGGAGTGGGAACGAGACAGAGAGATCATGAGGGCGGAGAGAGAGAGAGAGAATGCAGGGATGGAGCGAGAGAAATAGTGGGAGAGACTGTAGTGAGAGGGAGAGAGACAGAGAGCGCTCACAGGGAGGGGGAGAGAGTGCGAGGGAAATCACGAGGAGGGGAGAGAGGAAGACATCGTGAGAAGGGGAGAAACAGCTCGGGGGAGGGAGAGAGAGACCGGAGTGAGGGGGAGAGGGAGAGATTGAGCGATCGCAGGGAGGGGAAGAGAGAAAGAGACTGATGCCGGGGAAGGGGAGAGAGAGATAGGGATTGCGGGCTGAGGGAGTGAGAGATTGCTGGGGAGAGAAAGATTGAGAGACAAAGATATCGGAGGGGGGAGGGAGAGAGTCATGTGAAGGGGGGGAGAGAGAGAGAGATGGCGGGGAGGAGGGAGAGAGTGAGAGATCGCTGGCGAGAGAGAGTTTGAGAGTGAGAGAGATTGCGGGGAGGGGGAGAGAGAGAGGGAGATCACACGAGGGGGTGAGGGAGAGAGACCGAGAATGTGGGGGCAGAGAGAGAGCGGGGGAGAGATAGTTCATGGGGAGTGTGAGAGGGTGCAAGAGAGAGTGGTCATGGGCAAGGTGCACGAGAGAGAGACCACTAGGAGTGGGGAGAGAGAGTGAAATCACGGGGAGGCGGAAAGGGAGAAAGAGGGAGAGATCTTGAGGATGCAGAGAGAGAGAGAGAGATTGCGGGGATGAAGCGAGGGAGAGTCTGTGGAGATGGGGATAGAGAAAGAGGGGGAGACAGTGAGGGAGAGAGGCCATGGGGAGGGGGGAGAGAGAGAGACAGAGACCACAGGGAGGGAGTGAGAGAGGGAGAATGCATGATGTGGAGAGAGAAAGGGAGAGAAATATTGTGGGTAGGGGGAGAGAGAGGAAGAGACAGGTCGCGGGGAGGTGGAGAGAGAGAGAGGGATCACGGGGGGAAGAGAGGGCAAGAGAGATCGTGGAGTGGGGGAGAGAGAGAGGGAGAGAGACCACCGGTACGGGTGAGAGAGAGGGAAATATTGCGGGGAGAGAGATCATGGAGAGTGGGAGAGGGAGCAAGAGAGGTCACAGGGTTGGAGCAAGAGAGAGAGATCATTGGGAGGGAGAAAGAGAGAGATAAAGACCATGAGGATGAAGCGAAAGAAAGAGATCGCAGGGAGGTGAAGAGAGTGGAAGAGAGAGATTGCGGGCAAGGGGTAAAGAGAGGAAGAGGGAGATTGTGGCGAGGTGGAGAGAGAGAGAAGTCACAGGGAGGGGAGAGAGAGATAGAGGGAGATCACGGGGAGGGGGAGAGAGAGATTGCAGGGAGGGAGTGAGGGAACTCGGGGGAGAGTGAGAAAGAAAGATCGTGGGGAGCGAGTGAGAGAGAGAGAGATCATGTGGAGAGAGAAATCCCGGGGAGGGGGAGAGAATGAGAGAGAAAGGGGGGAGGGAGAGTGAGAGAGAATGCCGGGGGAGAGCAAGAGAGAGAGACAAAGAATGTGGGGAGGAGAGAGAGATTGCAGGGAGGGAGAGAGAAAGAGAGAAAACGCGGAGGGAGAGCAAGGGAGAGAGAGAGTGGGGGTGGATGTGAGTAAGAGAGCGATCACGGGGAGGAAGACAGAGAGATTTGGCGGAGGGAGCGAGAGAGAGAGATCGTGGGGAGAGAGCGAAAGAGATCACAGGAGAGCGAGAGAGGAAGATCATGCGGAGCGAGTAAGAGAGAGGGATCGCGGGGAGTGAGCGAGATAGAAAGATCGTGGAGAGGGAGCAAGAAGGATCGATAGAGATCGCGGGCAGAGGGAGAGAGGAAGAGAGAGATAATTGAGGGGAGATAGAGAGAGATCGTGGGGAGGGGGAGAGAGAGAGAGACATGGTGGAGAACGGTGGAGAGAGGGAACGCAGAGAGAGAGAGATCACGGGAAGGGTGAGAGAGAGAGGCAGAGGTTGGGGGGACAGAGAGAGAGAACTCGGGGGAGAGCGAGAGGGAGGGAGAGATCACGTGGAGGTGTAGAAAGATAGAAATTGTGGGGAAGGGACAGAGAGAGAGAGACAGAGGCCACAGGGAGGGAGTGAGTGAGGGAGATCATGCGATGTTGATAGAGAGAGGAAGAGAAAGATTGCAGGTAAGGGGAGAGAGAGGTCATGGGGAGGTGCAGAGAGAGAGAGGTCACAAGGAGGGGAGAAAGTGAAAGAGAGAGATCACAGGGTGGGAGCAAGAGAAAGAGACCACATAGACGGTGAGAGAGAGGATGTGGGGTGGGGAGAGAGAGGGAGAGAGATCACAGGGACGGGTGCGAGAGAGAGAGGGAGAGAGATCACAGGGATGGGTACGAGAGAGAGAGAGAGAGAGGGAGGTCATGGAGAGCGGGAGAGGGAACAAGAGAGGCCACAGGGTGGGAGTGAGAGAGAGAGACAGAGACTGTGGAGAGTGAGAGAAAGAAAGAGATAGCAGGGAGGCTGAGAGAGAGAGGAAGGGAAAGCTCATGGGTAGGGGAGAGAGAGAGGGAGAGAGAAATTGTGGCAAGGTGGAGAGGAGATCAAAGGGAGCAGAGAGAGAGGGAGATCGCGGAGAGGGTGAGCGAGAGAGAGAGGCAGATTGCGGGGAGGGGGATGGAGAGAGACAGAGACTGTGGGGAGTGAGCAAAAGAAAGATAGCAGGGAAGTGGAGAGAGAGAGGAAGGGAAAACTCGTGGGTAGGGGAGAGAGAGTGGGAGAGAGATTGTGGTGAGGTGGAGAGAGGGAGAGATCAAAGGGAACAGGGAGAAAGAGAGATTGTGGAGAGGGTGAGTGAGAGGTAGAGGCAGATCGCGGGGAAGGAGAGGGAGAGAGATTGTGGGGGGAGAGCGAGAGAGAGAGAATGCGGGGAGGGGAGAAGAGAAAGAGAGAGAGAACGCAGGGACCGAGTGAGAGAGAGATCACGGCGGGGATTTGAGAGAGAGAGATTGTGGGGAGCGAGCCAGAGAGTGAGAGCATGGGAAAGGATCAAGAGAGAGAGATTGCAGGGAACGAGCTTGAGAGAGAGGTCGTGGGGAGTGAGCAAGATAGAGAGATCGTGGGGAATGAGAGAGGGGGAAGGATCACAGGCAGGGAGTGAGAGAAAGAGACCACGGGAAGGGAGCTAGAGAGGAAGATCATGGGAAGGGAGTGAGAGGGAGAGATAGAGATCATGGGCAGAGGGAGAGGGGGAGAGTGAGGGATTACTGGGGAGATAGAGGGGGAGAGATCATGGGGAAGGGGAGAGAGAGACATCACGCAAGGGGGGAGAGAGAGAGAGAGGTCGCGGGGAGAGGAGAGAGAGGTCACGGAGAGGGGGAGAGAGAGAGAACTCCATGGAGAGCAAGAGAGAGAGATCGCGGAGAGCAAGCAAGAGAAAGCGAGATCGTGTGGAGAGGGAGAGAGTGAGAACGCAGAGTGTGAGAGATTGCGGGGAGGGAGAGAGAGAGAATGTGGGGGAGAGAGAGAGAGAATGTGGGGAGGGGATCAGAGAGAGATCACGGGGAGGGGGAGAGCGAGAGACAAAAACTGCGGAGGGTGAGCAAAAGAAAGATATCAGGGAGGTGGAGAGAGAGAGGAAGGGAAAGCTTGCAATGAGGTGAGAGAGAGAGAATGCAGCGGGGATTTGAGAAAGAGAGATTGTGGGGAGGGAGCCAGAAGGATCAAGAGAGAGAGAGAGAGATCACAGGGAACGAGCGTGAGAGAGACATCGCAGGGAGCAAGCAAGAGAGAGGTCATAGGCAGCAAACAAGAGAGTGGGGTCATGGGGAGTGAGCAAGATAGAGAGATCGTGGGGAGGGAGCGAGAGAGAGAGATCGCGGGAAGGGTAAGAGGGAGAGATAGAGATCGCGGGCAGAGGGATAGAAGGAGAGTGAGAGATTACTGGAGAGAGAGGGAGAGGTCGTGGGGAGGGGGAGAGAGAGAGATCAAGCAAAGGGGGGAAAGAAGAGGTTGCGGGGTGGGGGAGAGAGAGAACTCGGTGGAGAGCAAGAGAGAGGGAGATCGCGGAGAGTGAGTGAGAGAAAGAGAGATTGCATGGAGGGGTAGAGAGAGAGAATGAAGAGTGAGAGATTGCAGGGAGGGAGAGAGAAAGAGAGAGAGAATGCAGGGGGAGAGCAAGAGAGAGATAGATCATGGGCAGCGAGTGAGAGAGAGAGAGATCGCAAGGGCTGAGTGAGAGATCGCAGCAGGGGTGTGAGAGAGAAGGATCGTGGAGAGGGGGCCAGAGAGAGAGAGATCGCTGGGAATGAGTATGAGAGGGATGTCATGGGGAGTGAGCGAGATTGAGAGATCATGGGGAGGGAACAAGAGAGAAGGATCGTGGGGAGCAAACAAAAGAGGAAGGTCATGGGGAGTGAGCGAAAGAAAGAGATCGTGGGAAGGGGAAAGAGAGAGAGAGAGACAGCTCGCAGGTAGGGGAGAGAGAGGGGGAGAGAGAGATCACAGCGAGGTGTAGAGATCACACAGAGGGGGGAGAGAGAGATAGAGGAGATTACGGGAGGGGGAGAGAGATAGAGATTGCATGGTGAGAGAGAGGGAGAAAACTTGGGGGGAGCAAGAGAGAGAGGGAGATCACGGGGACAGCGAGAGAGAGAGAGAGAGAGAGATCATTAAAAACAACTAGATATCAATCACCTGGAGAAGCCCACCAAAATCAAACAAAGAACTAACCTTCATTTGGATTGAGATAAGAAATTCTAAAGAAAGTATAACTGGCCCAGTCAGTTGCGAAGGAGAGAGGGGGAGAAAAGCCAGCTAGCAAAAGGGTGAGCAGTTTTTTTGAAAGCTGACACAGGGCAGTGAGCAGTTGGGAGTGGTTGAAACAGAGTTTAAGCAACAAGATCTGGAGGTTTTGCAGGCCCGCAGGCAACATCACGTGAGGGGCACGGGGTGGCAGGCTCAACCGAAGACAACAAGGCCGCAACTGCAGCCCTCCATGAAGATCGACCACCCACCACCGCGCCCTCCACCTAACTGAAGAACCTTCGCAGATTCCACAGACCAGGACCACATGAGGACGGCAGGTCCCAGAGGACACAAGAGCGTACCCCAAAACTGCAAGCAGCTTACCCGGCTGGATTTCGAACTGTCAAGGAACCCTGGTTGGTGAGCATGATCCCTGACCTCTCCTGGTTCAATTTAGTTAGGTTTTGGGGGTGGGACAAGGGTAAGGGGATTAGTAGCATGATTTTCCCTGTTATGCTGTGTGTTCCCCATTCTTAACTAAGTGTACTTTGTAAGTCTGTATAATCTCAGTGTAATCCTAATGTTATAAATTCATTTGTGACTTCAATAAACTCAGTTTTTCTTGCACCAAAACCGGTTGTCTGCTGCACTTTGTCATAACCCCCAAATAAGTCCAAGGTCTAGAACCCAGGGAGTGGGAGCGATTCGAACTGCTCAGAAGTCAGAGGTGAAACTGACACACACCACCACCCCCTAGAAGAGAGAGGGGAGAGAGAGATCATGGAGAGGGTGAGAGAGAGAGAGAGAGAGAGAGAGAGGGAGGGAGGGAGATCGTGGAGGGAGGGGAGAGAGAGAGAGAGATATTGCTCAGAGGGAGGGAGAGAGAGAGAGAACTTGGGGGAGAACAAGAGAGAGGGAGAGATCACGGGGTGTGGGCAAGAGGGAGAGATCATGCAGAGGGGTAGAGAGAGAAAAAATGCAGAAAGACACTGATGATGGGGAGGGAAGAAAGAGAGAGAGAGATTGTGGGGAGGGAGGGAGAGAGAGAATGCAGGGGAGAGCAAGAGATGGAGAGAATGTGGGGGGGGAGAGAAAGAGATTACGGGGATAGGGAGATTGTGGAGGGGGATAGGGAGAGGGAACATAGAGAGAGAGAGGTCACAGGGGAGAGAGAGAGAGATTGCGGGGAGGGAGAGACAAAGAGAGAACGCGAGGGGAGAGCGAGAGAGATAGAGATCGCAGCAGGGGTGAGATAGAGAGATCGCGGGGAGGGTGCCAGAGAGAGACATCCTGGGGAGGGAGCGAGAGGGCTGGATGGTGGGGAGAGAGAGGGAGATCATGGGGAGAGAGCGAGAGAGAGAGGTCGCAGGGAGCGAGCAAGAATGAGAGGTCATAGGGAGAGAGAGAGAGAGAGAGAGAGAGAAATTGGGGGAGAGCAAGAGAGAGATCACAGGGACCGAGCGAGAGAGAGGGAGATAATGCAGAGGGGTAGAGAGAGAGAACACAGAGGGAGATCGATCACAGGGATGGGAGGGTGAAAGAGAGAATGTGGGGAGCGGAGAGCGAGATTGTGGGATGGGGGTAGAGAGAGAGAGAGACAGAGACCGTGGAGCGTGAGCGAAAGAAAGAGATCGCGGGTAGGGGAGAGAGAGAGGGAGAGAGATTGCGGCGAGGTGGAGAGAGAGAGAGATCACAGGGAGCGAGTGAGAGAGAGAGATCATGTAGAGGGGCAGAGAGAGACTGATCACAGGGAGGGGGAAGGACAGAGAGATTGCAGGTAGGGAGAGAGAGAGCGAATGCGGGTAGGCGAGAGAGATTGTGGGGTGGGGGAGAGACCGCAGATAGGGTAGAGGGAGAGGGAGAGAGAAATCGCGGCAAGGTGGAGAGAGAGAGAGATCACAGGGAGGGGAGAGGGAAATAGAGAGAGATCATGGAGAAGGTGAGAGAGAGAGAGGGAGATCGCGGGGACAGGGGAGAGAGAGAGATCATGCAGAGAGAAACCAATCATGGGGAGGGGAGAGAGCGAGAGAGAGATTGCGGGGATCGAGAGATCAGGGAGAGGGAGTGAGAGAAAAATCGCAGGGAGGGATCGAGAACAGGTGATCACAGGGAGTGAGAGAGAGAGAGAGATCACAGGGAAGGAGCGAGAGATAGAGATTGCTGGCAGAGGGAAAGTGAGAGATTACTGTGCAGAAAGGGAGAGAGAGATCGTGGGGAGCAGGAGAGAGAGGGGGAGATCACTTGCAGGGAGAGGGAGAGAGATCACAGGGAGGGGGAGACAGAGAGAGAGATTGTGGGGAGGATGAGAGAGAACGCAGAGAGAGATCGATTGCAGGGAAGGGCAGAGGGACAGAGATTGTGGGGAGGGAGAGAGAGAGAATATGGGGAGGGAAGAGAGAAAGAGAGAGAGAGAACACAGGGGAGAACGATGGGGGTGTGAGAGGGAGAGACAGCGGCAAGGGCGAGAGAGTGAGCGATCACAGGGTGGGGGAGAGAGAAAGATTGTGGGCAGAGGGAGAGAGAGTGAGGGATTGCTGGGGAGAGAAAGATTGAGAGACAGAGAGGTCATGGGGAGTGGTAGATAGAGGTGGAGCTCATGCAAAGGGGAGAGAGAGAGAGAACATGGGGAGGGGAGAGAGAGATTGCGGGGAGACAGAGCAAGAGAGAGAGAATGCAGAAAGGGTGAGAGAGAGACCGTGGGGCAGGGGAGAGAGAAAGGGAGAGAGGTCGCAAGGATGGGTGAGAGAGAGAGAAATATCATGGGGAGGGAGAGAGGGATCATGGAGAGCAGGAGAGGGAGCAAGAGAAGTCATAGGGTGGGAGCAAGAGCTAGATATCGCTTGAGGGGCAGAGAGAGAGAACCTGGGGGAGAACGAGAGAGAGAGAGAGATTGCAGGGAGCGAGTGAGAGAGAGAAAGATCACGTGGTGAGGTAGATAGAGAGACAATGCAGAGAGAGCAATCGGGAGAGGGGGAGAGAGAGAAAGAGAGATTGCAGGAAAGGGAGAGAGAGAGATAATGTGGGGAAGAGCGAAGGAGAGAGAGAATGTGTGGAGGGGAGAGAGAAAGATTGCAGGGAAGGGTAGAGAGAGGGAACGCAGAGAGAATGAGATTGCGGGGAGGGGGAGAGAGAGGAACGCGGGGGAGATCAAGAGAGAGAGGTCACAGGGAGGAGCGAGAGAGAGAGAGAGAGAGATCGCGGCAGGGGTGTGAGAGAGAGAGATTGTGGGGAGGGAGCCAGAGAGAGAGACTATGGGGAGGGAGCAAGAGAGAGGCATCGCGGGGAGGGATCGAGAGAGAGAAATCACAGGGAGGGAGGGAGAGGGAGAGATCATGGGGAGGGATTGAGACCGAGAGCTTGCGGGAAGTTAGTGAGGGAGAGACATTGCAGGGAGTGTGAGCGAGACAGAGAAAATGCGAGGCGGGAGAGAGAGAGATAACACAGGCAGGGAGCGAGGGAGAGTGGGAGAGACGGCAGTGAGAGGGCGAGAGACAGACAGAGATCACAGGTAGTGGGAGAGGGAGCGAGAGAGCTCATGGGGATGGAGATAGAGGGAGAGATTGCCAGGAGGGGAGAGAGGGAAAGATCACGAGGAGGGGAGATAGAGAGAGAGAGAGAGATTGATGGGAGGGGAGAGAGAGAGGGAGATCATGGGTAGGGGAGAGAGTGAGAGATTGCGGGTAGGGAGAGCGAGAGAGATTAGGGAGAGCGAGAGAGAGAGAGAGAATGTGGGGAGAGAGAGAGATTATGGGGGGCGGGAGACGTAGCAAGAGAGAGAGGTCACGAGGAGGGAGAGAGAGAGAGGGACCGCAGGGAAGGGGGGAGAAGAGACAGAGATCACGGGGAGGATAGAGAGAGTGAGAGATTGTGGGGAAGGGTGGCGAGAGACAGAAAGAGGCCATAGGGAGGGAGCGAGAGAGAGAGATCATGCAATGTGGAAAGACGGAGAGAGAGAGGGAGAGAGGTCATGCGAAGGTGGAGAGTGTGGGGGATCACAGGAAGGGGAGAGAATGAGAGAGATCACAGAGATGGAGCCAGAGAGAGAGACTGCTGAGAGGGTGAAAGAGACACCACAGGGGGCTATGGAGTGAGAGAGGGAGAGAGATTGCAGGGACAGGCCAGAGAGAGAGAAAGAGAGAGAAATATTGCAGGGAGAGTGAGAACGATCTTAGAGAGCAGGAGAGGGAGCAAGAGACACAGGGTGGGAGCAAGAGAGAGAGAGATCATGGGGTGGGGGAGAGAGAGGGACAGAGACTGCGTAGAGGTAGCGAAAGAAAGAGATAGCAGGGAGATGGAGAGAGTGAGGAAGAGAGACATCATGGGTCATGGAGAGAGAGATCACTAGCATAGGAGAGAGCGAGATCACTAGCATAGGAGAGAGAGATTGTGGGGAGGGGAGAGAGAGAGAGTTCGCAGGTTACGAGCAAGAAAGAGAGGTCACAGGGAACAAGCGAGAAAGGGAGATCATGGGGAGTAAATGAGAGAAGGAGGTGGCGGTGAGAGAGTGAGAGAGAGATCGCGGAGACGAAGCGAGAGAGAAGGATTGTGGGGAGTGAGCAAGAGAGAATGGTCATGGGGAGTGAGCGAGAGACAGGTCGCGGTGAGCGAGAGAGAGAGAGAGAGAGATCGCAGGGAGGGAGCAAGAGGGGGAGATCATGGGGAAGGAGCGAGAGAGAGATATCGTGGGAAGGGAGCGAGAGAGAAAGGTCGCAGGGAATGAGCGAGATAGGGAGGTCATGGGGAGCGAGTGAGAGAGAGGTCGGGACGAGCAAGCGAGAGGTGATGGGGAGAGCATGAGAGAGTGAGTTCGTGGGGAGGGAGCGAGAGGGAGAGATCGTGGAGAGGAAGAGAGGGGAAGAGAACGCAGGGAGTGGGAGCTGGAGAGTGAGAGCTCACAGGGAACAAGCTTGAGAGGTCGCGGTGAGTGAGTGAGAGACAGGAATCGCGGGGAGGGAGCGAGAGAGAAATCGTGGGGAGGGATCGAGAGAGGGAGGTCATTGAGAGCGAACAAGAGAGAGGTCACAGCGAGTGAGAGAGAGAGAGATCATGGTGAGGGAGCCAAGACTGGGAGATTGTGGGAAAGGAGTGAGAGAGAGATCGCGAGAAGGAGAAAGACAGAGAGACCACTGGAGGGAGAGAGAGAGATTATGGGGAGGGGGGAAAAGAAGGAGATCACGTGGAGAGACAGAGAGCCGCAGGGGGGAGAGAGGGAGAGAGTAAGCGATCGCAGGGTGGGGGAGAGAGGGAGAAATTGTGGGGAGGGGAGAGAGGGGGAGATCGTGGGGAGAAGGGAGAGAGAGAGATTGCGGGCAAAGGGAGAGAGAGAGTGAGGGATCGCTGGAGAGAGAAAGATTGAGAGACAGAGAGATCCGGGGAAGGGAAGATCATGCAAGGGGGAGAGAGAGAGAGCGCAGGGAGGGAGAGAGAGAGAGAGATTGCGATGGGGGGAGAGATAGAGGTGGAGACCATGGGGATGGAAGAGAGAATGAGGGAGAGAGAATGCAGGGGGAGAGAGAGCGATCATGGGGGGGGCGGAGATGGAGCAAGAGAGAGAGAGGTCATGACGACGTGGAGAGTGAAAGAGAACTCACGGGAGGGAGCGAGAGAGAGACTGCGGCAAGGGGGACAGAGAGAGACCATGGAGAGGGGAGAGAGAGAGAGAGGGAGAGTGAGGTTGCGCAGAGGTGGAGAGAGAGAGATCATAGGGAGGGTAGGGAGTGAGAGAGAGAGATCGTGGGGCAGGGGAGGGAGAGAGACAGAGATCGCAGGGAGGGAGCAAGAGGGAAGATTGCAGGGAGTGGGGAGGGAGAGAGACCGTGGGGAGGTGGAGAGAGAGATGGAGAGAGATCGCTGGGACAGGGAAAGGGAGAGAGAGAGATCATGGGGAGTTAGCAAGGGAGAGAGATCAGGGAGTGGGAGTGAAATAGAGATCACGAGGGGGGAGAGAAAGAACGCAGGGAGTGAGCAAGAGAGAGAGTGAGAGAGACAGCAGTGAGTGGGAGAGAGACAGAGAGTTCACAGATAGGGGGAGATAGAGAGAGAGAGAAATCGTTAGGAGGGGAGAGAGGGAGAGATCAGAAGGAGGGGAGAGACAGAGGCCGCTGGAGGGAGAGACAGAGACCGCAGCGAGGGAGAGAGGGAGGGAGTGAGCGGTCACAGGTTGGGGGAGAGAGAGAGAGCCATTGTGGGCAGGGGAGATAGAGGGAGATCATCGGGTGGGGGGGGAGAGATTGCGAGCAGAAGGAGAGAGAGTGAGGGATCGCTGGGGAGAGAAGGGTTGAGAGACAGAGAGATTGGGGGGATGAGGAGAGGGGGGGAGATCACACAAGGGGGAGAGGGAGATTGCGGGGAAGAGAGAGAGAGAGGTCGCAGGGAGGGGATAGAGAGGGAGATCGCGGTGAGCGGGAGAGGGAGCAAGAGAGAGGTCACAGGGAGGGAGCGAGAGAGAGAGAGATCATAGGGAGCCGGGAGAGAGAGAGGGAGGGATTGCAGGGAAGTGGAGGGGGAGAGGGAGAGAGAGGCCGCGGGGAGGGGGAGAGAGGGAGGGAGAGAGCTCACTGGGAGGGGGACAAAGAGAGAGATCGCAGGAAGGGGAGACAGAGTGAGAGATCGTGGGGAGGGGGCGAGAGAGAGAGACCGGAGGGAGGGAGCGTGAGAGAGCGAAATCGGGGGAATGAGTGAGAGGGAGAGGTCGCAGGTTGGGAGCGAAAGAGAGAGCTCACGGGGAATGAGAGAGACAGCAGCGAGGAGAGAGAGAGAGAGAGATCACGGTGAGGGGGATAGAGAGAGAGAGAAATTGCCGTGAGGTGAGAGAAGGAGACATCACGAGGAGGGGAGAGACAGAGAGACCGTGGCAGAGGGAGAGAGTGAGCAATCGCAGGGTGGGGGAGAGAGAGAGATTGCGGGCAGAGGGAGAGAGAGTGACCATTCTCTGGGGAAAGATTGAGAGACAGAGAGATCATGGGGAGGGGGGAGAGAGAGAGAGGGAGACCTCACGATGTGGATAGAGAGAGGGAGAGAGAGATTGCAGGGACAGGGGGAGAGAGAGATCATGGGGAGGGGGACAGAGAGAGGGAGAGAGACAGTGAGAGGCATCGCAGGGAGAAAGACAAAAAATCATAGGGGAGAGATAGAGAGGTCGTGGGGAGAGAGCGATACAGAGAGATGGCGGGTAAGGAGCAAGAGAGAGAGATTGCTGGTATTGGGGAGAGACAGAGTCAGAGACGTGGGGAGGGAGCGAAAGAGAGATCGCGGAGAGGTGCAGAGAGGGAGAGACAACACAGGAGCAGAAAGACATCGTTGGGAGTGGGAGAGGGAGCAAGAGACGGGGCACGGGGAGGGGGCGAGACAGAGATCGCAGGGAGTTGGAGAGAGGAGAGATCGTGAGGAGGTGGAGAGCGAGAGAGAGGTTCTGTGGAGGGAGTGAGAAAGAGAGACTGCGGAGAGGGGGAGAGAGAGACAGAGAGAGACCGTGAGGTGGGGGAGAGAGAGAGGGAGAGAGGTCGCGGGGAGATAGAGAGAGATCGTGGGGAGAGAGAGAGAGATCGTGGGGAGAGAGAGACAGAGGCTGCAGGGAGGGAGTGAGAGAGAGATCCCACGATGTGGATAGAGAGGGAGAGAGAGATTGTGGGTAGGGGAGAGAGAGATTGCAGGGGAGAGAGAGAGATCATGGAGAGCGGGAGAGGGAGCAAGAGAGGCCACAGGGTGGGCGCGAGATAGAGAGAGATCGCGGGGAAGGGGAGAAAGGTACGTCACGGGGATGGGGGGGAGAGAGAGAGACAGAGATCGCGGGAAGGGAGCGAAAGAAAGAGATCTCAGGGAGGTGGAGAGAGAGAGAGATCGCGGGTCGGGAGCGAGAGAGAGAGATCGCTGGTCGGGAGCAAGAGAGAGAGAGAGATCACGGTGAGAGTGGGAGAGAGAAAGACTGCAGGGAGGGGTACAAAGAGATGGAGAGAGAGATCACAGGGACGGGGGAGGGAATAATCATGGGGGAGAGAGAGAGAGAAACCTTGGGGAGGGAGCAAAACAGAGAAATCACGGGGAGGGGAGAGAGAGATTGTGGTGAAGGGGGAGAGAGAGAGAGAGATCGCAGGGAGGTGGAGAATGAGAGAGAGAGAGAGATTGCAGGGGGGTGGGAGAGAGGGACAGAGATCACTTGGAAGGGGAGAGATGGTGGGGGGAGAGAGAGAGAGATTGCAGGGAGTGGCAGAGGGAGAGCGAGAGGGATTGCAGAGCTTGAGCAGGAGAGATCGCAGAGCGGGTGAGAGAGGGAGAGAATGTGGGGGGAGGGAGAGACAGAGGGAGAGAGATTGCAGGGAAGGGGAGAGTGAGAGAGAGAGAAAGATCACTGTGAGTGGGAGAGACAGAGAGATCGCAGGGGAAGGGGAGAGAGAGAGATCACAGGGAGAGAGGGAGGTTGCAGGGTGCAGGAGAGGGAGTAACGGAGAGACGGAACACGGGGAGAGAGTGAGAGAGAGCGAGATCGTGGGGACGGAGGGATAGAGAGAGAGAGTGAGATCATGGGAGGGGCGAGAGAAAGAGACCACGGGGAGTGGGGGAGGGAAAGAGAGAGATCACGAGGAATGAGAGATCACGGGGAGTCAGAGAGATAGCGGGGAGCGAGCGACATCCTGGGGAGCAAGAAATATCACGGGGTGGTAAGGCAATCACAGGTCAGCCTGCAGATCGTGGTGGGAGGGACATATCAGATCGTGGTTAGATGTGTAGATCACAGGGGTGCGGACGGATGTCGATAGATCATAAGGACAGAGGCCAATCCTGGCAGGTTAGTTTAGAGAGAAGCACCCTTCCTCACCCTTGGCCCGCAAGTAGTGCTAAAGCAGCACTTGCGTACTGGATCCAATAGTTCTTGCGTCCCTTCAGCTGCCAGATATCCTGAGCACCGGGAAAGCCAGCCCACATCCATTAAATCCAAGTGACTTCTAATATCTGCGGGACAAAGACCCGTTAATATATTGAAATTACTGACTGATCGACCTCTCGAACTCCCAACGCTCCCCAGTTAAACACTGCCAACCCCCACCCCATCCACTACTTGACCTGGGGGATGGGGGCAGGGGTTAAAATTCCCTTTTTATCTCATCTCCCAAAGCAAGGGCAATGAATAAAAATCAATACAAGGAAATGCAACCTTATGTATGAAGCAGTAGGAACTGGAGTAGGCCATTGAACCCCTCAAGCATGATCTGCCAATCTATTAGATCATGACTGATCTACTGACTAGATTTACCCACCTTTGAGCCCCTTACCCAACAGAAAACTATCCACCTCGATCTCAAGAGTTTCAATTAATGTAGCAACCATATCATTTTCAGCAATAAGAGTTCCAAATTTCCACCACACCTCATTTGGAACAAATAGTTCTTGATTTCACTCCTGAATGGCCTAGTTCCAGTTTTAAGATCATGAGGAAAAACAGGCTAACTCCTAAAAATGTGCATGGGAATTGTGGTATGTGATTAAACCATGCCTGTCAATTGCATTGTCCACACTGCAGTAAATATCAATCCTACCTCCCTTTTCACCTACAGTCACTGACTATCATATTTTCCTCTTTCCAACAATGCAAAAAAACCACTAATCTAATCCAAATTTGTAAATTCAATCATTACATAATATATACAAATATAATCACCTTTGTGTACTCCCCTAGTGCCTGTATTCAACGTATCTTTGCTTCCCCAGTAGCTGACTTGCCATGGTGAGTCAGATACAGGTAGTAGAGGACTGCCACAGAATGAATGAATTGTGACTACAGCCAGGATCAGGAGCAATCATCTGCACGATACGCTGCCTGAGGTCACACACCAGTTGAAGGGTTGGAATTTCTTCTGGTTCATAAAAATGGTTGAGTACAGGCAAGGGGTGTTCAAAGCAATGTGCATGTAGTCAATAAGGCCCTATGGCATGGGGAAGCCTGTAATCTGTGCAAACCCTTGTGCTCAGACTGCCTGCCTGCCTCTATCAAGAAGGAATAGGATGAAGCTGTCTCTCCTTGTTGAGAGAGTGTCAGTGACCTCCTTTACATAACATTGTACTGAAAGCTGACAGGTCTTGCTTATAATTCCTGCAACAGCCTCCAAGAAGCCTGAGGTAAAAATGTTAAGATCCACGGCACCTTGATTGTAACAAGCAATGCTGTCCTTATCCTCCTTTAAGGTTGCAGTTATGGCTGCAGCAGCTGGCAGGTCAGTCATGGCCTCTCCTGCAAAGCAAAGAAAAGACATCTCCTGGAATGTTTCCTCACTGAAGTTGAGGTTAGAGAATTGCTTCCTAAACACAGTCGATGGAAATGGCATCCTGCCAAGGGCTCTTCTCCCTTGGTTCTCCACCATCTTCAAGCAGCTCATCCTGCTCCTGCTCTGTGTGACTTCCCTTTATTCCCCCAGTCATGCACAAATCCAACAGAAGGCTTTACCGGCTGCTAACATCCAGATGCAACATGTTTCAGCAGAAACTTTTTAAACGAACAAAGCAAGTACTTCAGCACTAATCAGACCTCTCCCTGTAGACTATTTAGAATCTAGGAAAGTATAGAAAAACTCCAAAAATGCATCTAATTGTACCAGCAGCCAACATAAATACTCCAGTGACTAACTTGCAACAGTTGATGGCCCCTTTAAATAAGGGGAAGAGGACCTTCATAACATTTAATGTCATGCGTGTTCATCTATGTAAACATTGGATGGAGCATGGCATTTGAAAATGGTAGTATTGTCGTCGAATTAGCTTTACACACTGATTGATGTCATAACCTTCCCACTCCTCATGCTGCTGGTTGTCACCAGATGCACATGTGTGAACCACTTTACTAATATGGTGTTGTCTCACTCCCCATCAGAAGTGTGTGTGCACAATTTAGTCCCCCATTTTCCACTGTTAGGAGGCCACACAGAGCATAAAGGAATGTACTACAGAGCCCAGTTACTTGCCCTAGGTTTTGTTGGCCGGGATTTTCCTGGATGACCCCCTTTGATGGGTGGAAAGAGCCGTGGTTCCATTTTACCAGTGGCAACCAATTAAGCGGCTGCTGCTGGGCTGCTGTTCCCATTGAGGATGGGGCCCATCTCCAAGAGTCAGTGGTCCAATCGTGTTCAGCAGCTTAGCAGCCTCAGTAGCACCACCAGGTACGGTGGCCACTGCTGGGACTACACCTGGAGGAAGAGGACACATCAATGGGCATGCGTCCTCATACAGGTAAGCAGAGTCTGGGGGCACAAGGGCCAGTTTGGCAGGCCTGGCTAAGGGACGTGAGGGTGGCTGAGGTCAGGCAGTGCAGATGCTACAGAGGCAGCCAGAGCCACTGGGTAGGTCCCTTCATGGGCCAAAGAATGCCAAAACAGGAATGCTCCCCCCATCCAGTGCTCACTGGGAGGTTGCTAGTGTTTACCTGGCGGTCTCCACATGTGGCAGAGAGCCCTCCCCCCCCCCCCCCCCACTGCTGGTAAAATGCAGTGGAGGCATGAAAAGACCCTTAATTGGCCACTTAAGTGACCTAATTGGGCCATTTGCCGCCTTTCCTGTCACTGATAAAACGGAGCGGTGATGGAAATGTGCTAGGCATACCATTCAAGACCTTCCCCATGCCATTTTACCAGCCACTCGCCTCCCAGCTTGTCCCCAACTGCCACGTAAAATTTTGGCCCTTGTCCTTGATTCTCCCACCAGAGAAATATACTTCTGCTGTATCAAGCCAGCAAATCATTTTAACATTTTAAACACATCAAACAGCTTATCCTTCAATTTTCTATACTCAAGGAACTATAAACAAAGCATATGCAACAGAAGCTCACAATTCTTTAAATCACAGTTTCAATCTGGGAGAGTGGCCATAAGATGAACATGAAGTTTATCATAAAGTACACAATGGAAACAATACAGGTTACCAGTGGGTATTTCCAATCACTCTGACTATGGACAAATTACACTCTGACAGATGATGTATCTCAGGACATGAAAAATGAAGGGAATTTCTAACCCAAACCGCCTGGTGGTTATGAGGTCAGGAGGCTTTTAAAATGCAGTGTTGAGATCAACTGTCCCATTGCCTCTACCACTATCTTAACACCTTACTGCACTAGGTGACTGAGGTGCCGGTTAGAAGCAGTGAGCAGGTAGGTTATGGGTAGAAGGCTTCAGGCATCTCTTACAGCATGTGTCTGGGGACTCCTGCTTCAACTGCCCACACCCCAGTGGGGCTCCAACTACATTTTAACTCCTGACTTGGTTGGGGAGGGTGCCACAACTCTCCTGCCACAGGAGAAGGCAGGTCATCAGCCATGGGGAAGGATGAAAGGCCCTCCAAGGTAAATGTAAAACGCTGTGTGGGCCAGATAGAGCAGGAGTTTTCCAAGTCATTCTGCAAGATGTGCACAACACCCTCTCCCTTGACTTACCCGATTGCTGGCGAGCATTCCTTTGGTGTTAGCCAGGAGCTTCCAACTGCCTGAAGCCCATGCCTGGCCATCAGTCAGCTTGCTGCTTCCCACCTGTTTTAGGCTGTCAGCTGACACCTGGCAGCAGATGAGGCACAGGAGTTAAAAACCTGGCCTAGCAAGTGAGTATTGAACTCGCTCACCCATTCAGAACTTGCTGGAAATTAAAGTTGATATCTATGAGTCAGATTCACAAAAATAATTCTCTCACCTTGCCTTCAGTTGGTAGCTGTTGATGAATCCTCTAGCCCAATGCCATTGCCGCTCATTGCTAACCAATTCCTGGGAGAGGAACTTATAAGTAGTCCAGGTCTCCCATTTACATATTTAATGCACCTAACATCTTTTTTAGGTGACTGCACTGTTGCTTGAGGACCAAACCCAATTTTAAGTCGGTTATTTCTCAGGTTGGCATGGAATATTGGTCCCTGAGATTGGACCCTGTTGCATAAAGCAATGTCTACCATACCTTTACAAAGCACTTTTTTGGATTTAATTACTACTCTTGTGGCACTTTAAGCAGGAGGGTTGCCTGCCCTTCACTGAATATAGGTGATGTCATGTTTGTGAAAGGATCTAGTTGCGTAAACCTCCAGGATGGGGTCCAAATTGCTTTGTACTTTTCTGATGGTTAATGGAAGCCAAACCTCACTTGTACTGACTTTTGCTTTTTTCAAAGGTTTTTTTAAAAGCAGGCCTTGTTTTAATTGTAGTAATCCCATTGGCGTGCTGTGGCAACACCATTTCCAATTTATTAAAGAATGATGGCTTGTAGCAAAGCAGTGAGGAGAAAACATCGACCATTGAAATGTAGGAGGTCATGAGGCAGGGCTCAGCCTCAACTTTATTTCCTTTTAAATTATATAGTTAAAACCCTGATCAAAACATTGCAGCTTGCACTTTTTCATGTGGATAACTTAATTGGTTATTTACTTTAGCCAAGGACTATGCTTTATTAATCAAAGTAATAATGATTGCTACTGCAGCCTCTGAGTTTAAACAGACTATTTAGGAACAATTAGTTCAGTGAAACTGAAAATTTGGGGGTGAGGATGTGGATAGGGGGCAGCAGGATGTGTTTCTAACGTGCATTATGTCACTAGATATCCAGTCAGTGATTGGCTCACTAACACTGCATCCATCTGACATGACTTATGACATAAGGAGCCTGACAGGGAATACAAACAGTCATTCAATACGGGCCTGAAAACTGCTGAGTCACTTATTTATTTGTTTTAAATCTTTTAAAAAAATTATGAATCATTACTATTTTGAATACAATCATTAAAATGAAAAATTTAATTAACATTATTAACAATGAATATAAATGAAAATCACTAGCAAAAGCAGGGTAGAACGATTCACGAGATTAAAGCTAACCTTAGGTGGCAGCCTTGGCTCAGTCGTCCTGTGCTTGTTTCTGAGTCAGCAGCTTGTGGGTTCAAGCCCCACTACAATGGGCAGGATTTTTCAGTAGGCATGCAGGGACAGGCCCAACGCATAAAATGAAGCGCGACATTTCGTTCGGTGGGCGCACACCGGAGTCGGCTGCGCACCCGCTGAAATGTAAACAGCCTATTAAGGCCATTAACAAAGCAACTATTGTAATTGTTAACGCTGCCCGTCCAACCTTAAGGCTGGCGGGCAGGTGAAAACATCAAGCAGCCTTAGCTTTTTATTGGAAACTTCCGTGCCTCAGGGAGATTGAAACGCACTTTCGTGAATGCTGACTCCGACTCTCCCTCCTCCCCCCATCTGCACAGGTAGCGCTGAGCGCTATCGGTCGCATCTTACGCTGGGCGGGCCTTAATTGGCCTGCCTGTATAGAATGGCAGCACGGAGCCGATCACGGGCAGCGATTGTCTCAGCGCCCGCTCCCATGAAGCCTGCCCGCCATATGTAAAATTCTGCCCAATGAATTGAGTGCAGAATCTAGTGAATGACTCACCACTAGAGCTGCTGCTTTTTGGATGAGACATTGAAATGAATCTGCCCATTTGGGTGGTGTAAAAGATCCCATCACAAATAGAAGTTCTCACTGGAGTCCTGGTCAAAATGTGGGCAGAATTTCCCAATCTGTAGATTAAGTGCGGTGGTGGGCAGGAAAGTCGGTGTGATTCCTGCTGGGCAGTGGGATGCTGAACATGTGTGATCTTCTGATTATCAGCTCACTAATTATGCGTCAGCGAGGAGCTCGGCAAATCTCATGGTGGGCGGATAGGGTCTTGCCCACCCCGCCATTAACTCATTGGGTTGAAGGTCTTGGTGCCACATTTAAAAAGCGCCTGGGCAAACATTCACTCACTGCAGGCCAGGTTTCTGCTGCACTGGGAATCTACAGAACCGAGGAGAACCAAACCAGTAGCATCATGTTTCAGCAAAGCCTCCCTGGGGAATCTCCTCCAGGCCATCCAAGAAAGACAGGAGGTCCTCCCAGTTAATCACGCCAGCCGGGGAGGAGATCGCTGGGGAGGTTGGTGCCCGTGGCAAACAAAAAAGGACTGCCCTGCAGTGCTACAAAAGGATGAATGATCTACTCCGCTGTGCCAAGGTAAGTGAAACTTCTATGCATTCCAAATTCACGTTCTCGTAAGGGTATCAGGCAGCCTAAGGATTACAGCCCACAGGGATGTCACACACTACCAGCAGATGGGAGTCAGCACTGAATGTCTGCCAGCCACTTTAAGATCACCATCTCATGTAAGATCCTGCACAAACGGCATCTTAATGCCTTACTGAGGAGGGCTCAGCACACTCAGCTTCTGAACTGCTCTTTCATCTATAGTCAATCCATCTGTCTTTATGGAGGACAAGATCTCCCGCTACAAAAGGGAGAGAGCGAAGACCGGAGGGGGAACCGGAGGACACATTTACCATTCGAGGAACAGTTGGCTGATGAGGATAGGGATTGTCCCTGCGCAGAGATCCCTTTAACAGACCCAGGATGGTCTCCGAAATGTGCCCCTGATGACGTGGCCTCAGCCTCAGGGCAGTCTCTGAACTTTCCTCAGGCAGACTTTTAATTTTTGCCCCCGGACAGTCTTTCACCATTCCATGGAGTCTTAACTCTTGCCCCCAGGCAGCCTTTCTATCTTCTACTCTGTTCCTTAACACCCCCAAGTCGTGCCCCCATCTCACTTTAGTGTTCCCCCTAACCCCTGGGTCCTACCTCTGCCACACCCCCCCTCTCATGTTCCCCCCAGTCCTGCCTCTGTCTCCCCCCTCCCCTCTCGCGTTCATCCCCAGTCCTGCCTCCATCTCACCTTCCCCTCTTGTGCTTATCCCCCAGTCTTGTCTCTGTCTCACCTCTGCCATCTCGTATTTCCTCCCCCACTCCAGTCCTGCCTCCATTTCATCTTCCCCTGTCGCGCCTCCTCCCGTCCCTCACTCCGCCCCAACCCTTCCTCTGCCTCCCCATCCCTTCTCGTGTTCCCCCCCAACCAAGTCCTGCGTCTGTTTCACCTTCCTCTCTCATGTTCTGCACCCAAAGCCCTTCCTCCATTTCACCTTCCCCTCTTGTTTCCCCTCAATTCTGTCTCCGCCTCACCCCACCTCACTCCTCATGTTTCACCTCCTTCCCCTGAGACCTGCCTCCGTCTCACCGTTTCCCACGGGTCTTGCCCCCTGTGCCCAGCCTTGCAGCCAGGCATCCTATATTTCGCAATTAAGTGTAAAAGGAAGGGCAAAGCAAGGTCTACTGATCTCCAAGTTGTGGATGAACTGAAGCTCGCCAGGTGCATGCCACTTAGATATATTCAGAAAACAGACAGTTCCAATTATCCACTACCAGGGCATAAAACCTGATGGGGGAATCATAATTCCGGTGAGTTGCCCTTTTTAATGAGCATTCATGAGATGCAAATGTGGTTCTCGACATAGTTCAGCAGGAAACACGATCCACCTTTAACCTGCCAAAGTTGGGAGAACAAAATTCCAAACTAATTTCCCACTGGCAGGAAACTGGATTCACTGACGCCAAATTTAGTACTCCTGCCCGCCACGATTCCGTATCTTGTAAACCAATGTATCCAAAACAGATTAGTTGGTCTCTGATATTGTTATTCCTGGAACCTTGCTATGCAAAAATGACCACTGCATTCTATTTAGAACAGTGACTGCACTTCAAAAAGCACATAATTTTCTGTAAAATAGATTGGGATATCCTGAGGTTGTGAACAGTGCTATATAAATGCAAGCTCTTTGAATGACACATTGGAGATTCAGAGCTTGGAAATCTGAAACAACCATGTTTAGAAAGGCAGAACGCGGTCAATTAGTTAAAAAGACAGAATTTTAGTTCATATCTATGGTGATATTTTTGATAGTTCCAACAATGCGGTGACCTAAGTTTTTTTAATCAAAGAATATGTATAATGAGTGCGATCTTACATTAGACTTAAAATATCATAAATTTGAATTTTATACTTTTATGAACATGAAACTAAGTTTAGATCTTAACAGAAGAACCCAAACATTACTTATTGTCAATAAGAATGTTTAGTTAACAACATCGTTGGTGTAAATAGAGATTTTCCAGCAACAAATGAAGCCAAATTATATTTCTTTGTGTATGTAATGACATAGGAACTTGCTGAGATGCACATGTTGGCAGCACAAGCATTTCATCCCCTACTCTTCCTTTGTGTAGATGTAATATGTTTCAAATATGTAAAATTAAGTTAACTGCAAGGATATTTACAATTTTAAAAAACCTTGCCAGTAACCTGTTGAGAGAGACAAGAGCCCATATCATTTTCTGAAAATATTTGCAACAAAAATAAATGTTTTTTTTAAAGTGAGTAAAAGGATGACTTGGTAGCACAACCTAACTCTAATGTTTAGGTCGAATCATCCAGAAAGCGACAAACCCAAAATGAAGGAAGAAAGCATTCCATTAGGTTTTAACGTGTAGTAATATTTGTATGTAGTCAATAGGGATTTGTGTTTCGATAGTGTTCCTCACAATGGGCAGGATATTTAGGCCCCGCTGGCGTCAGGAACAGAGTGAACAGGTGCTAGGATTAGCACTGTCAGCCTGTGTGCCAGGTCCCAGACTCCATACCACACCCCAGGCCATCTTTGCGGAGGTGGGATTGGGGGGAGGGAATGGGGGTGGCGAACAGGGTGATATGGCTACCTGCCCACACATAACGGGTTGCCAGCCAGGCTCATTAAGGGCCACTTAAGAATTTTCCTGTTGGTCTCCAAGTTCCCAGAAGTGGCAGGGGCCAGTTTTGCTGCCTGGATGCAGACTGCCAAAGGCAGACAGGGGGCCTATACTCCAGGCAGGCCTAGATGCCCTCCCTACCTGCTTGGGTACAGCAACAGCACAGGCAGCCCTGTAGAGAGGTACCCCCACCACCCCCACAGTGGTGGACTGGCTGTAAGAGCCATTTTTAATTTAAAGTTTGAAAAAGTTTGAAAGATAATGTCTCCATTTTGATGTCACCTCTCCCTCACTTATCCCTTCCATTAAATTAAGGCCTCTGACTGCCCTTAATTGGATGGTAAGCCATCCTCTTACCATTAATTGGCTGCCCAAGGGAAAATCAGACCAAGTGACTGTTTACCACATTGTTTATCATCTGACATTATCAACACTTTTCTCGAACTTTGGAGACTCACAATGCATCCATTGTTAGCACACAAGCTGCTGCCATTGTCTCTAAGCATAAATATCCTGCAACTTTTTCCCATAAAATAATCTAGGCCCCCTCTAACATCTAACAATCAAACCACCCAGGATTACTGTCAGGTAGGCTTCAGAATAAGTCACATGACCACCTTCATTTTATCATAAATTAAAGGCACAGTCCCAAAACATAATAATGTTATAAACCTCATAATTGTAACATTTTGATAACCTGATTAGTTAACGGATATTATAAAGAGCATTAACTTTACATCACTGAATTTTAATCTGGTATAGAGCCAATGAATGAAGTCATTGACTGGCCTTCTCAAGGTAAGCACAATACTAGTGCAGTAAAATGACGGAAATAGAGCCCTCAGAAAGCTAAAGATGGATATGTGAGAATGAGTGTGTGAAAATGTTTGTGAGATTGTGCATGTGTCTGTTGGGAGGTGGCACTTCCTGTTGTTGTTGTACAAGAGGACTGTGTAAATATTTTAAAGAATAATTTAAGTAACAGCATTTTATTATTTTTATGATGATACTATTTTTAGATATTTTATATGGGTAAATAGCAATTGTATCATAATGCATTATATAACGAATAATTGTGAACTAATGTGCATTCTATTTTGTTCTACAATGATACTTCAGCAACAAAATTATTATTCTGTATGTTTAAAAGCCTAGCGCAATAAACAACATTTAGCCTGAGCAGCATCTGTGCACTCTCTTTATTAATTGCTTGCCATATCTATATCATTTGAGTTAAAAGTGAAGGTGTTTTGCTTTGGCTTCTAAATAAGCCTCGCTGGAAGCATACAGGAGATAGTGTCAAATATGAAAGTCTCTCCCCCCCCTCCAACCCCAAGGCTTCTGTGAGCTTTGACGTCATGTGTGCTCCTTTCAGTTGCCATAGCAACTTATTCCCCAGGCCCTCTGTCTGTCTCATCTGGTAGGTTCCACAGTGGTACAGCCAGCATTGGACTGCACAATGGTTTAACACGGGTGATGGCGGTGATTCAGCAAAGTCTCTCTCCTCTCCAGCAGCTTTCTTCTCTCTCTCTCTTCCTATCTGTGTATTCTCTCCATTCCACTGTGTATCTTTTCTGTTTTGTTTTCCTCTTGTGAAAAGCAAAATGTTTTGAATCAAGATTTCAGTGGAGGACTGTTGCCGTACCAGGATTCTCTTCAGTTGGCACGGAATGGTAGGTGGTTGATGCTGATGCAGTGTACTAACCTGTTAAGGGTGGGGTGATGAATATTGATTGCAGCAAAGGTTAATGAAGTAGACTGTTAGAATTGCAAGGGGAAAGCATCCCAGCAAGTGGCAGCTGGATGTAGTCTTTTTCATCTCATTGATATGCATCCATCTGGTAACTGACTGTCTTTAGAAAATGTACAAATATATAAGAGAAAAATATTGTAAAAGCTTTGAATAGTGCCATGGTTGGTATTTGAAGGAGGAAACATATTGGGAGTTAATAAAAGTGAAATTAATATTTTGGAAATTTTAGGAAAGGAACATTTTACACCTTTCTAACTTTACAGTTTATCCTGTACATATAATCAACCGATTGTTTTAAAGCCATTTAGTGATGAATCAGCAAGTTTTGATATCAGTGAATGAAATTAGGATCTTTGGGGTTAATTGGTTGTTTTGTCTTCAGCTTCTTTGAATAAATGGAAATCTCAGGTCATGATAACTGCGTTGATTAACATTTTTAATCAATCCTCTGAATAGGCCAGTCAGCACAGGCCACAAGGGGAGATGGAAGCATTTGTTGCTGCTATACTTCAATATTCTCTGTTTGCTAAGAAATTACAAGGATCTGCATGGTATTCATGGACATTTCGCATTGAATCTGTTTGACAAAATGACTATCCAGATCATTTTCTTTGTCATATCATTTAGGAACACTGTTGTTACTTACCGATTTTCCTTTGAGATTGTCATTAAGAATACACTGATAGAGAGGCAGAAACTACTTGGGGTGCGTTCTTGATTATTGCAGAGGAAGGCATTTTGTTCCGTGAGGGTGTTGTGATTTCTCTCTGTGAGAATCTCTGGAGAGAGAGGTATATGCAAATATTGCATATGATCGTGACCAAATATGGTTATACACCTAGCTTGTTCAGAGACTGTGATGGCGTCTTTTTATACAGATCCGGCAGAAGTCTTTGTACTCAGTTTTAACATGTAATTTATTCAGTTATTGGACATTTGATTATTCAGAGCTGAAGGATAGGCACCTTGAATTTTAATCATTTATTTTCCTTTTTCCTTAAATGTAATAGTTGTTGTGGTTAAGGAGGGGAGAATTGAATGATTTAGAATGTGCGCTGAATGTACAAGGATCTTAGTCTGTGCTGTGACACAAAGTTAGAAACATTGTTAGCCATTTTCAGACCACTTCAATATGATTTAATTTCTGCATGTACGTTGAAAGAATCAATTATCAGTGTACAGTATAGATTTCCAGGACTTAATTGCAGGAGAACATGGTTCCTCTTTAGGTACTAATATGAAGAAGGGAGCACAAAGGATCTGGAAAAAAAAAACTTTTAAAATGTAAAAGAGCATCTTATTTATTTTAAGTGGGTTCTGAATATATTTTCCTGTTCAATTCCAGGTAACAGATAATCAAATTGCTGTAGAGATAATGGTGTAATTTGATAAGGAGTGTAATACTGCAATGTATTTTACTGCAGCCAAATTCATAACCTTTGGTTTACAACAAATTAATATTTTTAATCAAATTTTCACACTTGTCCTATAGAGGCTAGTGTAAAGTTGGGGAAAAGATTTGCTGGCTGATTAACAGCCTACGTCTCCTTTTATGTCCATAACTATCTTCATACCAGCTGACTGGGTGATTTTCTAGGCTCCCACAATCCACACAATGAAGTGGGGGTGTAGTAGGGGGGACATCCAAATCTACGAGACAAAAGTATCCCACTGAATGCCACTTGAGTTGGAGCTCTGGTTTCTGCGCATTTGATTGTCTAGAGTGGGATTCAAACCCTGTCCTTCTAACTCAGAGGATGGAATACCACCATTCAGACAAAGGTTTGCTTGTACAAAATTGATGAACACTATAGGAAGCAAAGATTGTGAAAAAAATTCCAGAATCAAATTTCTACAATTGCACTACCAAACTGTGATGTGATGTTTAAAGAGAAGCGTGACTGTAATGACTGTACCTTTGCCGATTTTAATAGTGCTGGAACAGATTTCCCATACTCTTCAAAGTCATTATTACATTTTAATAAAATCTGACACTAATTTTTTACAATCTGTTCTGTTAGAAATGCAGCTTTGGAGAAAGCTGGGCACATTGCCTTTCACAGATTTCTTCTTCACAGGTTTGAATAGACAGAAGTTAAATAATGTGAAGTTGTGAATTTGTAACATTATTTATTATAAGGACCACAGCTTGCTTTTCTGCAGGAGGCATATTTTTGCCAATTGCTTGGGATGCCATTGACAAATTGTCTTTTTAATTTAGCAAAATATAATGGTCTTGAAATTTGGTCTTGCAGGGACCATTTTTTGGCTGCTAAATGCACTCGCGCTCTGCTCCGCACCACCTCCACTCCCCCTCCCCCCAAAATCTTCAAATATGGGTAGCAAGGCTACTCATATTTCTGGTCAGAAGTGTGCCTCCCACCATCCTGGAAAAGGTAGAGGTGTTCATGGTAGAAGTGCACACTGAGACCATTTTAACCACAGAATTATTTATATAAATTAGGGGCTTGCATCTAATTATGATTTTCAATTCTCGCCCCCTCCCACCCCACCACCCCCCCAGCACTTTGCCTGCAAATTCCTGAACTCGCACAACATCAAGTGGTGCTATCAGGCAGTTTAGCCCCTATATTTAACTGAATGTGGAGACGGGGAGTTACCAAGATGGTTGGATTTATTCCTGCAGGTTTAATCCCTTGATCTCCCACCTCCAATGGCCTCATTCCCACATTTCCACCATTGGTCATCTGACAAGTCCACCCACACAGGAAACTGGCTTCCCATGTTAATGAATGATTCTTGACGGCTAGTCAGTCTTATTTCCTCCACCTCCAATATTTTAATAACCAGTAAACAACAGTTTTAAAACTAATGGTAAAAAACACACCTTTTGTAATGCCCCTGTGATTTTCCCCCTGAGCTGCTGGCAGCAGTGTCCTGAAGATTGATCTTTAATTCCTGGAGACTCCAAAACAATTCTGGAGGGTTGGAAGTCCCAAGCCGTCCCTCCTCAACGCCTGATCTCCTAATCCTGGCCTTCATTAACTGCGGGCTGCTACGGTGCTTAAACCTTCACCAGAAGGCTCCACCTGCCAAATGCATGGTGTTAATGAGGCCTGAGGCCCAATATTGACAGTTCTCCGGACCTCTCCAATCTGGCACAGGTATCATACCCTGCACCCCACTGCATAGCCAGGGTAGGCATTCCTGAATCTGAAGCTCACTAACACACAATTTCACTAACTCTTATGGTTTTCAAAGAGGGCTGTCTTTTCCTGGCTGGTACAGATGGTTTAGATTCTATTTGCTCTTATTAGGTGTGTTGGGGCTGTACAATGTGATATTTATAATATTTTAATTATGTACCTTTATCCACTGTTTTATTGAAGGTGTTAAATCATTTACTTTAAATATTGATGTGTTACTAATATTGCACAATGTAGTTTCAGTCCATACTGTGAATTAAAGATTGTTATTGGGTTTAATGGAGAAGTGTCAATGAATTTAAAGAAAATTAAACATCAGACATTAGGGAATGAAATTTTACTAAACTTGTAAGGCTTAAACAAGTATAGGAATTAGAAAGGTAGATAGATGCTATTTCTTACCTGAAGCTTGCCTGGCTTAGATCTTGAATAAGGAGCTCTGCACTCTGCAGAAGCATATTCTGGACAGGTGCCAGCATATCCTGCATCTACAAGTTTTCAGTTATCTCTAAGAAAGAGTGTTGGTGTTTGGCTCTCGTGCCCAGTGATGGTGTTCAAGTGCAGTGCCTGCTAGTTGGATCTCTGACCAGTAAGAAACTGTTAAGCTTGGCAAATGTTGACTCTCATAAAATGTTTTGGGAGAGTATTGAGAGGTATTGCACCACCCACAATCTTTCAGCATTCAGTTCAAGATCATCTTCTTTATGTATTTGTTCCCTGGAAAGCCCCACATTGTATTCTTAATCACTGGGCAAGAGAAAAAGACTTAGGGCAGAATCTTCTCCAGTTTGAAAGTTTTGGGTGTCACAGGGCCATTTGCTCATGCTGGAGGTGGGCCCAGCAGTGTGATTTTATGGGAAACGGCTGCTTCTGTGTTCATTGTCTAATTATGGACAATGGGCAGGACATGGAGGCCCAATGAGAGGGCCTACAGGAACCAACTGTCAGCCAACCCCACTGGGAGAGATTGGGGGCTACTGATGCAGAGAGAAAGCATGACGGCGCCTCAAAATGGAGACCTTGTCAAAAGACTTCTAATGGTTTATTAAAAATGAAGGCCCAGAGCTGTTGAGGCCATCTGTATTGGGGGAAAGCCCTCCACCAGAATGCTTTTGGCCATTGCTGTCCCCATTTCAGCCTTGCTGCTGTGTGAGACTGGTTTGGACAGCAGCCTCCAAGCTCCCTCTGGTCCTGTTAGGAGGCCACCTCTTGACACAGCATGGACCCCACCTGCCTCTTGTAAGATTGCATTGCTGTGCACAATTCCCCTTTTACAGACTTTGATTAGCTACTCACCGTGGTCAGGTGAGATGCAGCTGCCATTGGGAACTTGCCTCCAGCAAAATCTCTTGGAGGCAAGAACAGATCGGGCAGTGGAGCTGATGCGCCTCGGTCTGACGTTCCACATTACTCCCCCACCACAGGGTGGGAAAATTCTGCCCACCCAGCATCAGCAGGTGTGGGGGATAACCTGGTGTAAGTGCTGGGATGTGCTTAACTGAGGTAACCACTGCTGACCCGCCATAGTTGGTGGTTTGGAGGGTGCTCCCTTGACTCGGCCAAGAGCCCCATTGCTCGGGGCACCTACAAACTGTAGCAAGCAGTGCAAGTTTCAAGGAGGACAGGTGGCCCTGCCCCCCTGCACACCGCCCCAACCAACAAAAAAATAGATATGCAGACCTCTTGGCTCTCCTATCAGAAAGATAATTCAAAAAAGTCTTATCTTAATCTTTAAGGGCGCATGCCACAGTCCTTGGCTTCATCCCCAGGTGAGTCCCAAGTCTGGTACTCAAACAACTCAATTTGTTTCTAGGCCAGAAAATGAAAAAAAAACACAGCAGTCTCATTGTGATTTTTCTCCAGAGTTGCTGGTATCAGTGTCCTAGAGATTAACCTTTAATTCCTGTAGACTCCATGACAATCCTGGAGGGTTTCTGGCCCTAACTATTCTCTTCTTGGAAATGTTGCAGGATCTCCCAGTATGGGGCATCCCTGACCTGGCCGTACCTCCCCTTGCATTGCTGACCCTGCAAGAAGGTAGATGGTTTACCCTTTGCAAAGGTAACATAAATTTCTACATACGACCAGGACCTGGCGAATCCTGGCCTAGGCCTAATTTTTAGCCCTTCTGAAATGGATATGGATTTTTGGCCCCGTGATTGCTTATGTTGAAGCTATTGGGCAAAACGAAAGGAAATGTATGACAGCAAAGATGAAGAAAACAAAAGCTTAAATTTAAGGAAGATTTTCAGAAAGAAGCTACATTGAAATGAACCATACATGGTTCATACAAGAGAGGATGGAAGATTATACAGGAAAAGAAAACAGAAAACTAAATAATACATTATAAAGTTAAGGTGAGAGGAAAAATGACCAACAGGAGATTAGAAATTTTGATGGGGGAATAGAGAAGTAGAATAACAGATTTGGAGAAGGAATGAGATACTGGCTCAAAATTTGTATGGGAACCTGATCTCAGCATGGTTAGTTGGTGTGTGTGTCATTTACATGGGCCTAGCCATATCCATACCATGATAGACATATCTCTGGCACTTGACAGCCCTCTGTGCCCTTCTGCTGTCTCTGTGGGGGAGGGTCTGGTTCCCCTGCCTGTCAAAACAATTTATTTCCACTTCCACCTCTTATAACTAAAATACATGTTTAAAAAAATGATTTTTCTTCCAGGGCTCCACTTACCTAACCTGGATTGGTAATTCCCAGCAAAGGCTAGAATTGGTGAAGCAGAATGCTGACATATTTCCCAGACCTGCTGCTGAGCAGCAAATGGGATTATGATGGGAATTCACTAAAAGGCCTATGCATCTTTGAGGACACAGGCTCTACCAATTCCCAACTGCTCCTATAGATATGATATGTATAATAGCATGTATATTATCAGGATTGGCAGTGATGCAGAAAGGGCCCAAATTCCAGCGATCGCACTAGATGGTTCTACAAGCTTGACAACCATAAAAAGGGGGGCAGACCCAGGAGAACCTTCCTTTTCAGATTGTTATGTCCTTTGTCCTTTACAAACATTGTAGAATTTATTATTCTGGGGACTTCTTACAGCACAAGTATGTGGAGAAGTGGTTCAATTACTCTCCTTTCTGAAATAATGGAAGCTTGCAACATTTATGACAATGCAATCCCTTCCTATTATTGTAGGGGCATTCAAACAAACACACCTGGAGACTAAATTGAAGGAACTGAAAACACACAGACCAATTTTTGTGTTTATATTGCTGTAACTAAAAGCCTTGAGCTGTCACCATGTTCACAGACCACCCTCCCCCGCCCATCAATCCCTTACACCCACTGCCATGACCACCTCCCCATCCCCCACCCCTCCAGCTCCATTTTTCATCTATTAATGATACTGTCACCTCCCTGAATGGAGGGATTGCAGCCATTGGTGGGAAAGCTATGTGTTCACTATCAAGTTTGAAAGCTAGAAGCTGCTGACAACAATGCTTATTTGTTTGTGAATAACTAAGTGTCATGGCCACACAGACAATATTTAGTTGAAGTCAGAGCTGTTTAACATCTCAGCTAATTGGTGACAAAACAAATAGAAATTTATAACATATTATTTTAGGGTGGAATCTTCCCAAGACTGGGAGCAACATAAGGATAAGGCCATTGGGTGAGCGCCCTGACACATTTCCACTGCTCAGAAATCTTGCCAGAGGTGGGCGGATATTGGCAGCAGCTATCTGCTCAGCTGTGGTGGGTAGCCAATTTTGAGCAATTAAAGGAGCAATGAGGGGGACAGGGAGGACTCACTGGGACCTTCCCGACATTGGAGCAGACTCTGCCAAGTGCAGATCCCAGCAGCACAGGCCAGGGACCCACCAGAGCTGGAGTTTCCAAGACTCAATGGCGGGGCCATGGAGATGATAGGCTACAGATGCAGCTGAAATTAATCATCTGGAGGGTTTTCCCTCTGCTCTGATGGCCCTAACAGCTTTGAGCCTCTTCATTTTGGAACCATATTGACACTTCTGAGGGCATCTCTGGTTTGAGGTGCTCTCATGCTTTCTGCCTGACCAAAGCCCACCTCACCCAGTGGGGCTGCCGACTGTCCTAAGCTGTGGACCCTCTGACTGGACCTACAGTCTGAAGAACTTCTCCGCCATCCTTAATTGGACTGTGGATTTGGAGGTGGCCAATTAAGAGTCTGTCTCCCTGAAGATTGTGCTGGAATGTAGATCAGGCCCTAAGAGCAGTCCCAACCCCTGAAAAAAACCTATCATCACACAATTCCGTCTTTAAAGTTAAAATATAGACAAAGAGCCACACTTTTAGACTAATGATGTGCAGTAATAAAAATGTTACTTTACTGAGACAAAAATATATTGGCAATGCTTGGAACTATAAAGGATGCAGTGCAGGAGACAGCTTCTGAAAGTAAATCTACCTCTGCAGCATTCTAAATGACAATGGGTTCACTGAACTGTGCACTGAAGTGAGGTATGTCAACGGAGACATATGGTATTTCTGAGGCAACTGGAGAAAGCAATGAAAAAAGTTTTATCCTCCTTGTTAGACTCCTTGACTCTGCTAATTGCAATTCCATACCAATTAATAATCATTTGGCTATTGATGCATCTACATCCAAAGAGGTTCAATGTGTCAAGATCAGTGCCTTTAGAAAATGTGCTTAAAACCCTAAAAGGATACTCTTGACAGATAGAATCTCTGAGAGTTCCTTCTGTGAGAAAAGTAATGTTAATTCAATAGCTTTTTGCTGTAATGCTGGGCGGCATCCCTGAACTCTGACATGATTGGTATTGTTTCTATACCAATGCAAAAACTGTAGAATTTACTCCAGACAAATCACTTGACAATTTGTAGCAACACCATGGGCAGAATTTTTCCCTTGGCAAGCTGGATCGGTGGGGGTGGGCGGGGGCAGTCGGGAAGCCGATCACCGCCTGGGATCCGCAGCGCTCCGTGATTTTACACGGGCAGACCATTTGAGGCCCACCCATTGTGATATGCGAGCAGCAGCACTGAGCACTGCCTGTGTGGGCGGGGGTAGGAGGGCAAGCAGGTCTAGCGCGAACTTCGTGCATGCGCGCGAAAGAGCACAGAATAATCTCCCTGAGGCACAGATCTGTCACAGGGAGAGGAAGAGATATTTTTAAAAATAATGAAGAGCAGAAAAATGTAATGAAACATCTCCCCTCATGTGACTGCCATGGCATGAGCAGGGGGCATGTTTTTAATTAAAATATAAAGTTTTTATTTATTTGTATTTACTTCTTGAAACCTCATCCTGCCTGTGGATGAGGTTTCCAAACAAAAAGCAAAGGCTGCTTGCTCTTTTCACCTGCCAACCAACTGTTAGATTGAATGGACAGTGAAAAATTAAGGTCAATTGTTAACTTAATGGCTGTAACAGGCCTTTTAATTGCCAGCCGGTGCGCTGCCAACTCCGGCACGCACTTGCTGACCGAACTATCGTGCATGACTGCACATTGACGTCGGCACCCTCAGCCGACATCATCACGTGTCATTTAACGCTTGGTCAGGCTGGGTGCACGCCCACCTGCCGAGCTAAAATTCTGGCCCATATATTGTTAGTACAGTGATATGTACTACCATAAATAATAGCATTTATATAATATATCTTACCATGACAAGATGGTTCAAGGACTTGATGTGTGACCCTGTTCGTTGGGTGGATGCTGGGTAGAGGAAACCCACTACCTGCACAATAATTTGTCAGGTGTCTGATTCATTTTTATAGCCAGGCCTCATTAAAATGATCTCATTCGACTGCCTGTGCATCTGTAGTGCTGACAGGCAGTTTAATAATTGTGGGGGACACCTGTTAGTCCCATGTAAACCATTAAACTTACCTGAAGTGCCTTTAGGAGTGATCTTCAGTGGCTCTGTTAAGGAGCACTGGTTAGATGCTTTGACATTGTGATTGAATGTGCAGGACTTGAACAGGACTTTAAAGTACATAACTTAACAAGGCTTCTACCTATTTTGAGTGGGAGCATCATGTCCATTTTCTGGCTTGCTCCAAAATTGTAGTTGGTTGAAATCTGGCCGAAATGAGATGGGAGGTATTGCTTGGTAACTGGTCTCACTGCTGCACTGGTCCCAATAAATGGTATGATAATGAGACCAAAATTAGCCCCAATCCATTACTTCTGGAGTGTAGTGGGCTTATAGTTATGTGTTCAAACATAGCAACCATTCTAAGCTAGCAACAACTCAAAAACAGCAAAGAGAAGATTAACTCGCTAATAGGTTCTTTGGTGATATTGCTGGGGTGTAGGATGTTGGCTAACATTTTGGTGAAACATCATGTGTTTCTTTTAAATATTGTCAACTGGTCTTTAATATTCCCTGGAACTTGTGGACTGAAGTTTGGCGGTAGCTTATTCAAAATCAATGGGAATCAGCCTGTTTAGTGCTTGTATTGAAGTGCCAGGTTACGTGCTCAAATTCTAGCGGGTGACTTCAATGCACAACCTTCTCACTTAAAGGCAAGAGTGCCGCCAGCTAAAATATAACAATTCTAGGTAATTTCATACAAAAATATAGTGCCTCATTTAGTTTATACATCACTAGTTAGGCTTCGGCTAGTGTACTGCGTTCAGTTTAGAGCACCACACTACAGGAAAGGTGTCCAGGCCTTAGAGAAAATGCAGAGGAGATCTACCAGAATAGTATCAGGGGATGGGAGGCTTCAGTTATATAAATAAACTGATTTTTTCTCCTTAGAGCAGAGACAGTTAAGAAAAGATTTAATTGAGAAGTTCAAAATTCTGAGGGGTTTTGCCAGGTTAAATAAGGAGAAATTGTTTTCACTGACAGGTAATCAGAGGACACATGTTTAACATAATTTGTAAAAAATCCAGCTGGAAATGAGGAGAAATTTATTCACCCAGTGAGGAATTTCCATCTGGAATGTACTGTCTGAAAGGGTGAAAGAAGTAGATTTACTAATAACTTACAAAAGGGAATTTGACATGTACTTGAAAAGGAGAGAGTTACAGAGCTGTGGGGGAAAAGCAGTGGACTGGAAAGATTCGGCACAGACCCAGCACAGGTGTGATTGGTCGAATGGCCTCTGTCAGTGCTCTGTAATTCAATTATTTTGTTCTCTAATGATGAATGATTCAATTTTGTGCTGCGCTGCTAGTGAGGGGTGAGCCAAGAGCAAATTTTTATTCTGGTGTGGGAATTGGTACCAAACCCATTTTAGATTGCTGCTGTTTTGGATCAATGTTACAATAAAACCACCTTGGCAACAATTTTACAGAGGGATAGACACTTTGATGCTATCTTCTATTGATTAAAAAGGCACAGACTCTGATTAGCCTGGGATTCTGAAAGGTTTTTGTGTTCTCTTCTTCAATTATTTTCAAAGTATTTCTTCAGATTGCACAGAACTTAATTGTCTTTTTAATTCCTACCATTGTTTGTGAACAACTATGCTGCCGGTCCAGTAAAATATTTGTAATGTTGGCATAAATGTCTGATGATAATTTTGGCACTGTAGCACAGAACTTCATGATCAGTTGTAGCACTATTGCTTTCATTGGTTGAAAACAAAACCTCTATAACATGGGTCACACCATAACACTTTGGTTCTCAATGCCAGCACTGTAAAAAGACCATCTATGACATTTTGACAGTATTATTCTTTGGGCAATTAAAACAATAAAATCTGGGTGAATAACCAAGTCTCAAGGACATCACAAAGGTTGAAGGAGTAGAAGACAAGATAAAACAATAAGTAGTAGCTGAGGGTGATGCATATAATTTCTATTTTAAATGTCTATAGAGCATAGGAAGAACAGAGGACTAAGGCTAGGAACTTGCTTGGATCTGTTCCTCTCTGCTGCCATCGGAGTAGTGTGGAAAACATGTTTACATTTGGTGCTGTAGCGGAACTGGAGCCGCTCTGAGAAAATACCTGGACTAAATGTGGTAAGGAGTTCAGTTTTCAAGTCCTAATAATAAGTTGTCAGTTGTGAGGAAGTTAAGGAAACCCAAGGGGAGAATGACTGAGTACCTGAACATGAGTTGGTCGAAGGGAGCCAACATGGATTTGTGAAAGGCAGGCTCTGTATGACTAATTTTGTTGATTTTTTTGAGGAGGTCACTTACAGGTGGGCAGAGAAATATCTCTGGATGTTATCTATATGGACTTCCAAAAGACATTTAATAGGGTTCACGCAAGAGATTGTTGGTCAAAACAAAAGCACACTGAATTGAACGTAATAATATGATATCGGTTGTTAATTGAGCGGGGAAAATGGAATAGAGAGTAAGGAGAAAGGGGATATGCTCGAATGGTGGGATGTGGGAAGCGTTCCCCTGGGTGTTTCTCAGGGATCTGTACTAGGGCCTCATCTTTTAACATGTATTAATGATATGTGATGAAGGCATAGAGAGTTGTATATCCAAGTTTACAGAAGCATTGTAAGTTATATAGATTGGACCAGAGGGTTACAAAGTAGCATTGACAGAATAAATGAGTGTGCAACGCTGTGCCAGATGAAACACAGTGTGAGGAAGTGTGAGGTCATCCACTTGTCATTTAAGAAAGGTGCTAATGCTTCTGTCCCGGAATAAGAAATTGTGCTAGTCTTGGGCTTGGACAGGTGCAGCGCATTTTGGGTGCGCAGTGCCTATCCAGTGCTGGGACAGAAAAGGGCTGGGAAAACTGCTTGCTTCATTGAGGAATATGTAGTAGATTAGAAAGGAGTGAGCTCAATAGTATCACAGGGTTAGAGAGAATATTTAGAATTTGGAATTGAGAATTATTTAAAAATACTGTAAATGATAGTACAGTTCCTCCCACTTAATTGCAGTAGTTTTACTCATAAGGAGCATTCAGAATGGACTTTTTCCCCATTATTTTCTATAAAAGCTTGTTTAATGGAATATATTTATGTGCAAAAAATATTTACTTTCAGAAGTTCTGGCGTTATGATTTATTTCCACATGCTCTTTTATCACCGTTTGGTCTCCTGAGCTCAGCGGCTGCAATCAAAATCCTTATTGATTTAACAAAAAAGCAGGATATGCCATTTTGTGAGATTCAAATATTCACAGCAACAAAATGAAACAATAAAGCACTTCATTATTTCATTTTGTGAACCCATGGATACCCTATTACATTCTGGCCCATACTAATGTTGTATCATCACTCTATTAATATGTGGTTTTGATATGCAACATTATATGGTATTTTTGTTTTGGAAAAAACCCATATGAAATATTACAATATACATTGACATTCTTTACAAGCCAGATACAGAAATAAAGGCCTGAAAATCTGTTGGTGCTGTGCCTGATTCATAGGCAAGAAACAAACACTTGGAGGTCCAATATGGCAGATTGCACGTGTGTTCAATCCATGCCAGATGTGTGTTGCCAGCCATATTGTTAAAAACTCATGCATTTTTAAAATTTCAGACTATACCCACTTGGGGGATGGGAGAAAGTGAAGGATAGGGGGAAGGTTTCTGCTTTGATGCTGCACAGTATTTGTTCAGGCACAGGTATTTTAGTCGGGAAGATGGTATGTGACAATGAATGCACTCCTGCACCTGCCCAGTTCTTAGTGGTCTGGGGAAGAGGGGTGTATATTTCTGTTTGATACTTGAGCTCTTCAGTAAACCCATGATCACCCTATTGCAATCCAGCCTAGACCAATATTGTATCATCACTCTGTTAATATGTAATTTTGATATGCAACATTATATGGTATTTTGTTTTGAAAAAACACATTTGAAATAATACATAATAATAATTATAATACATATTGAATTTCCATATATGTAAGATCATGCCTGCTCTGTTTGATTTTTTTCCTCTGCTAATTTAAATAGAATCCTTTTCTTTATTATTTCATGTGAGTGTCATTGGCTATGCAAGCATTTATTGCCCATCCCTTATTGCCTTTGAGAAGGTGGCGGTGCCCCGCTGCCTTGAACTGCTGCAATCCATGCAGTATAGGTAGACCCACAGTGCTATCAGGAGGGAGTTCCAGGGAACCCACAGTATGCAATCAAGATACCACATTAGAATATTACCCATATATTGACTAGAAGACAAACAATAGTCCAGTGTCACAAGCTGGATATAAATCCATAGTTCAGAACCATAAGAGGAAAACTGTGGATGTATTGGGCAAGGAAGAACCATGACTGTCCATCTGACTGGCCCCATTTTCCACACAGCATGACTGCCTAGGTATTGGTCACATGATGCCTATTTTTCAGGTGCTTCACAGTCTCCAACATGGCAGGCAGGAAGTGTGCACACTTCTGAATGGATTGCCATATTGGAACGGACAAACGAGCTGCATCCTTTACCCTCATCTGAAACTGGCAGTAGGCCCTTTGCACATACAAATGAGGGGTCTAATGCTTGAAGTGCTCACTGCAACATTGGCCTGGAGTTTGTGGGGCAAGAGTTATAAGTCAGGGGCATATTGAAGAGACTGTCCTAGAGCTGAGGCCACACTGTCGGGGGCATATTGAAGAGGCTGCCCTTGGGCTTTGCGGGCCACGCTGCAAGGGTCTGAATGGCACTTATGTCTTGGTCCTGGTCTTGGGCAGGGGAGGGCCTATCTGGTTATTGATGGTCATGCACCATATGGTATGCAGCATGTGGTCAGTCACCTAAGGCATTTGGCTGAGGCATTGAGAGGCAGAAGGCACAGTTACATTGAATGGAGGCATCTGTATCCTATAAGTCAGAAGCTGAAAAGTCATTGAGGGTTACTGGATGGTCTTGTTGGGGAGGGTTCCAAAAAGTCAGGGTACATGTGGCCTTGAGAAGGGGAAGGGTCAGGTCGACAAAGGTCATGGGGACATCAACATTAACGGATTCGGGGAGAGAGAATAGGAATATCCACATGGATAATGATGGGCTCAAGGGTTACAAGGAGGCTAGATAGTGATAGGAGGAATGGGAATTATGGGAATCTCACAATTGGCGACACACAAATGCATAAGGAAGGTCATAGCTGCTCTTTTCAATAAAGCTCATCAATACATGCAGCTATGCATGGATGACATAAGCCAGGCTGCCAGAGCTGTGGGATTCACTGCAATCTCAGGCTTTCTGCAAATGCAGGGCACCATTGACTACACACTTGTGACCTTGACAGCTTCCTGGCAGCAACCAGTGAGGTTCATTAATAGTAAAGCGATGACAAACTTCGGCTATGAGGATGGATTAGAGGTTGGGATTGTTCTCCTTGGAGAGAAGAAGGCTAAGAGCAGGTTTGATAGATGTTCAAAATCATGAGGGGGCTGGACAGAGTAGATAGCGAGAAGCTGTTCCTGCTGGTAAAAGGATCGAGAATGAGAGGGCACAGATTTAAAGTGATTTGCAAAGGAAGCAAATGTGACATGAGAAAAAACATTTTCACACGCCGAGCGGTTCGGGTCAGGAATGCACTGCCTGGAAGTGTGGTGGAGGAAGGTTCATTTGAGGCATTCAAGAGGGCATTTGATGATTATTTAAATCAAAACAATGTGCAGGGGTACAAGGAAAAGGCAGGGCAATGGCACTAGGTCATAATTCTCATTTGGGGAACTGGTGCAGATACAATGGGCTGAATGGCCTCCTTCTGTGCCGTTAAACTTCTGTGATTCTGTGAAAAGGAATTCACTTTCTGAACACTCAGCTAATTTATGATCACAGAAAGCAGATCCAGCATGATTGTGCTAGGCACCCAGGGAGTTTACATGATTCATACATTTTGAGTCACTCCCAGGTGCCACAGATATTTGAGGAAGCACAAAGCTTAGAGGGTTGGCTCCTCGGTGATATGGGGTATCCCCAGAAGACATGGTTAATGATGCCCATTCATCAACCACAGAGTGCATCTGAGTAGAGATATAATGCTGCACATTCAGCTACGAGATCCTTAATCGAGAGGACTATTGGTCTCTTAAAGGTGTTACTGGCCTTATATTGGTTCCTTCAGATATTCGTAACGGTCAGGCAGGGTTCTCAAAAACTCACAGTAGGGAGTGTCCCGCATCATCGTTGTTTGCTGAGCCCTGCGCAACCTAGTGCTGCAAAGAGGGGATGTGTTGCCACAAGGAGACATGAGGGAGCTGGATGTCTCTTTGGAGGAGGAGGACGTTGAAGGGCATGAATCTGAAGAGGGCAAAGATTCAGATGAGCCAATGTGAATGCCATTGCACGGGCACAACGTGGCAGACATACCTGTAACAACCTCATAGCTACAAGATTTCAAGAGGAATGAGGTGAAAAGTTTTCACGATCACAGTTCTCTTCATACTTCAGTGCAGGGGACACAACAACACCTTCAACATATCACGAAAAGTCATCAATCTCACAATGATCATTGAGGAAGCATAATTCACCTTCAAAATTAACAATGGCATCATCCTCGGAAGGCGCAGTAGCCTAAGGGGCATGTGGCCGCACATCCTTAAGCAGCTATACGTAGTGCAGTTCTTTCAACCATGGCGGCAACAAGTCAGTGGTCATGGTATCCTCCAAGAGGCTGAAATGCTATTGCACACATGGGCGCACTCATGCCAGTGTGACAACAGCTTAGCAAGGTGGCTCTAAGAGTGAAAACATTCATCAATAGTTAACATTTGACCGTTTCAAGACAGAACTAAATCCAGACAGCACCATCCCTCCAAATGCCAGCTCTCGTGCATGATTAATGCAGAGGCCGTAACTTGATACTCAGCCCCAAGATGCTATTGGACATCAGGATGCACTGACCTGTCACATGGCAGCATGCACCCAAAGCTGCGAGGTATGTTAGCATTGTCCTCACAGTGAGTGGCTCCATGGGACCATCATGTGATTATTGACAAACACTCACATGTTTGCATTCATCGGAAGCCTGCCAAGTTTACATTCTGCTTTGCCTTGGCATTTGGACGAGATGCAGCCCAGTCAGGTTATGACACAGCAGACAATGATAATTTATTTCCCTTATAGATACTGCTGAGCACCCAGGAGATGTGCCAGAGCATCATTTTCATACCATTACTGTCCTCAACATTGTCCATCTCACAAAGGCCAATTCTTTCTATGAACCCAGAGCAATGAGTGCACAGTCATGCAACGGATTCTATATTGATTTGCATTCTGTGCCTTCACAGAGGGATTCTATGAAGCACTGCTAGGCAGCTATTCAGGAGCAAAGTGAAATCCTCACAGGTAAGTGGACGGGTTCATCAGGATGAGCACCTCTGACATCACACACTCATTCCCCTCTCGCAGACATTTCAAATGTCACCGGTGGAACCAACTTCCATTGTTCAGCGTCATGAATGGGGAGATTGGGAACTAATGAGGGAATAATGTTCAGCCTTAAACATGGAGACAAAATAATTCTGCAGAGAGGTATGAAAGGCTGTGGTGCTCAACAATGGATACTACTTTAACCAAAAACTCACAGCCATAAAATAAATACCATTGCAAAGTGCACTTGGATGAAAAGACTGCAACATTGGTCTCGACAAATACTTATAACATCCTCAAACTACAGACTTCAGTGTGGCAGCAGCAGGATAATCACTAACCTTGATGAACAATTCTCATGAGGTCACAAAATGTCTGCCTGAGATGAAAGGGTTACATATGTATTATCCAGCCATCATTTTCGTATAGGAAGTTCCTTTGTTCATGTTGCAGATATGGAGCTAAAAGTGATTCATTGTGGTAAGATTGAGCAAGACTCAATGGAACTGAGGAATAAGATGGGAGATAATTTGAGTGGGGGGGAGGCAGTGGTTTCACTTTTTACCCTTGAATGAATGCGGGACTTTGCATCACATTGATTAGCCATTCAATATCTGAGGCTTGGAGAGGGATAAATGTGAAATATATTTACAATAGTGCAGATTATATGCAGTGAATGAACACCCATGTCACCATTGCGCATTCAAAACTTCTTAATTCCCCTAACTCTACCACTACATCTAAGTGCAGCCCTGACATCTGTAGCAGAGGTGGTGGCAGCCTGCTGACTGCTATGCCCTGTCGTCTGAGTGACTTTGCTGGGCGTCCTTTGGAGGCCTGAGGCCTGGATGGCCCAGCCTGCTAAGTGTCTCCTGCTCTGGGGCAGGTGCACTTTCCTCGGCCTGAGCTGCTGGAGCTGATGGGGTTGCAGGCAGACAGGATTTGGAGTGGCTGGAAAACCTTGCAATATCCTGGGTGGACACCCCAGGGTGTCTGGCTGGCACTCCTCCATTTGGGTGCCTGCAGGCCCCTTCCTGACTGTTTGAGGAGAAGAGGCAACTGGAGAGGGGTCGAGATGACCTGTCCCCTTCTCGCCTAGCCACTCCTGGAGTGCACCCATGGCCAGAATGATGGTGTGCAAGTCCAAGCACAAATCTGGCAGAAACTGCTGGTCCTGGGTCTCCAAGGCGGCCGCCACCCTTTCCATGGAAACTTTGATGTGTTTGTATGCTAGAGCCATGGCATTAGACAGAATGTGGATGGGCTTGACCATCCTTCATTCCAGTCTGGTGATGACCTCTGACAACTCTGCCTGATTCTACTGTTCTGCTCTCTGTCTTTGCATCTCCAACATTTCTCTCAGGGCCAATTGCAGAGGCTCATCATCAGACTCAGACTCAGGAGGATCCTGGTCTCCAGCTGTCCTCCGAGTGTCAGAGACCTTGGCTGTCATTGCCTTTGCCTACTGTGGACCTGTGTCCATGAGGTGATCACCAGATTGTGACTCTGAGCCTATTTTAGAACTAGGACCCACCGAGGTACATGTATCTGCACTGGAGGAGGGCGCAGGTGGAATCCAGTGACAGATCTTCCTCAGATGCTTCCTCTGCCTCCTCACCTGAGGTGCTATGGGGACTGGGGCTGAGGCACTTACTTGGTGTCATCCTCTGCCTTTTCTTGCTGGTGGCTAGAATAGAGAAAAGAGATAATTAGTGACTGTAGGCAGGCTCCTACATTACAGGTCACTCACAGTCATTGTCCCTATGTGGTCGACATATACTGGTTGGACCCTCACTGGCCTGTTGGGGGAGGCCGATCTCACCTTCCACGCAGGAAAGATCCATCCCCTTCAGCAAGCCCTGCCGTTTGCTCCTCATAGGAGGAGAGTGTCCTCAGCCCTAGGCTCCCCCCTCTGGTCTTCGTGCTTTCCCGTCGATTGTGGGAGATCTTGTCCTGCATAAAGACAGGTGGATTGACAGCAAGCACTGTGGATGAAAGAACATTTCAGAAGCGTGCATGCCCGTTGTGTCTGCTGAGCCCTTCCCAGTAAGGGATTAAGATGCCGTTTGTGCAGGATCTTACATGAGATGGTGACCTTAAAGTGGCTGGCAGACATGCAATGTGATGACCCATCTGCTAACCCTTAGACTGCCTGATACCTTTATGAGAGTGTGAGTTTGGAGTGAGTCGAAGTTTCACTTACCCTGGTGGAGCACATCAGAACATTAATCTGTTTCCTGCACTGCAGCGTGGGCCTTATCTACCAGCCATGGGCGCTGAGCTCCCTGGTGGTCTCCTCTCAGGCCAGCGTGTTCAGGTGGGAGAACCTCCTGCTCCCAAACCGAGGAAAGAGGACCTCCCGCCTTTCCTGGATGGCCTGGAAGAGAATCATCAGGGAGGCCTCGCTGAACCATGGATCTGTGGGTTTATTTTGTTTGGTCACCATAGCAACGCGGGAGTTGACAACACACCCGGCCTGCCATGAGTGAATGTCTGTGCGGGTTTAAATATGGCGCCAGGACCTTTGACCCCAGGAGGTAATGGCGGGGTGGATGATGCCCTGCCCGCTCTGCCATGAGATTCAACAAGCTTCTCATTGATGCATAATTAATGAGCTAAAAAGTGGAAAGTCGGTCACAAAAATCCGCCCTGCTGCCCAGTGGAAATCACACCAACTTTCCCGCCCACCACGGCACTTAGTCTCCAGGATGGAAAGCTCCGCTGTTCATATTAGTGAAGAAATGAGCCAAAGTATAAAGCGGGACAATTTATCCCAAGAATGAACCAAGGTGCAAGTGTAGTTTAGAACACTTCTTTCAAAGGAATGACTGGCATCCGATTTTTTCTTGACCTGGCCTGGTGAGGTGAATTAAAATCGAGCTTCTGTTGTGCCTCAGGAGAAAGCAGAAGGCTTCCGGCTTTAATTTCCTTGCAATTAAATACATTTAGTTTGATTTTTATGATCTTTCCTCTACCTCCTCCATTCTTCTTATCTTCTTGAAGTATTGCTGCCTTTACCCAGTGTCAGGGGAGTGAGCGTTTGGCTTGTGGACAGCACCTTCTCTTTACATTCTTTTGCTTTGAACTAGTTTGACAGGGATAGTATCTGCCTCCCTGGCAGGTACTTTAGCAGCCTGAATGAACATTGATGAAATCAAAGAATGCATGTTGAAAATTATGAAATATGTATTGTACTTGAATCTGAGACTTACCCCCAGCTCTTGAAATCTCAAAGTAGCATAGGAATCCCTCATAAAGTGAACTCTAAATATTACAGGCATATGTAGATGGAAAAGAAATTCAGTAGCGATTTTTAGCTGTAGTTCAGTAATAATTATAGTAAAAAGAAAATTAAAAGTACATTTAGAACTGACAATATACTTATTATTACCGAAGATATCCTACTTATTGGCTTTTTAGCATGGTTTGAACGGCAGCAGCCATTTCTAATAATATGAATGTGCGTGAGCAATTGCCCATTTTTACTGAACATCTGAGAGAAAGATCTCTGTAAAATCAAACATATCTTTATCCTTATCCTACTGCTGTCATTGCCTTCCATGTGTGGTCAAATAAGCAATGTAATCTGTCTGTAATGCATGAATTACATTAGATATATTTCAGGAGCTTGAAAGATTATGGCGATAATGTCCTCTTGCATTGCCAAAATCCTGCTGCATGACTTGGCTGAAATTGTGAAATAAGGAGAGTAAAAGGATTGAGATTAAATAGAGGCTGTTGCTGAAATTCTCTCCCCTGCAGACCCCCGCCCAATGATGCTTGCTCATTTTCTGCCCAAACACAAAATGGATAATTTGCTCTATATAATGCCTTGTCATCGCATCTTAAAAACTTCTATTTGCACATGCAGAATCCCAAGAATGCAGCTTTCATCACATTTGTGTAGGGGCTATCTTTTTCACCCAACCCAGCTGGAAAACAGTCAGTATTATGCTGTTTTGTCTGTGGGGTTAAAATTGTCACTTTAGTTTCTTTTCCCACTGGGATGTGCTTTTATTTTTGGCATCCCACATAATCCCACATTAAAACAATATTTTCTGCTCTTTAGTCTCTTCTGAATCATGTTTCTTAACTGAGAGGATAGACTGATAGGTGACCGGGTCTAGGCCCCTACCGATCTGCTATGTAATATGGGGAAATTTATAAGGCTGGAATCTTGCGTGCTTTAATTGTGGACTGGGAGTTGTTAATCATGACCCGTCTGCTCCGGTTGGCATTAAGGTGGGCTGCATGTAAATTTGGTGTGCCACCTTATTTACATAATGGCAGCATGTGGCAGAATGGCACGTGTTCTGCTTCCTCCTTCTACATGCTACCAACTGCCTCTGTGCCCTTCAGGAGGCTGATTTATGTTGTGCAAGCTACTCTTCTTAAAACGTAGATTGCACCTCTTTAAAGGACGGTACAATGAATAATACCGGTGGAATTTAAATAATGGATAATTGAACTCCAGGGCAGAAAGAGGGCTCCCGGGTGACCAATTTGGTGCTGGAGATGTTAGTAGCCTCCCTGGGCAAGAGTAGAGATGCTGTGGTTCTGAGGGGGGCCAGGAATTCTTCAAGGGCAACCCCAGTTGGGAGTAAGTGCCCATGGAGGCCAATTCCTAACTTTTGGACCCGATGACCCCTGGCAGCAATGCCACAAAAAGTCCAATGTCCTCATGTGGGTTATCAAACCCAAGTGAACATCCATCACTCAAGTTGTCCAATGCTCCACACCCCCATCACTCACCCATCAGCAGCCCCTAGCACCAAGACTCAGACCTAACATCCAGATACTCCACCTCACTCTCACAAACCTACCAATTGATACCAGTCTCAAACCCACCTCTCGCTGCCTCCCTATACCTCCAGCTATTCAGCTATGGCAGGTACATCACCCAATCACACCGCTGGATGGTCACTGACATTTTGCCCCCTCACTTGCAGGATGAAGTGGCACATAATAAAAGGGAGCATGGCAGAGCCAATGGGGAACAGGGATGCCTGCATCTCCTTAGTCCTACCAAAGAGATGGTTCTCCATATCAAGAGATAAGCAGTGACAGAGCCTCTGTCATCTGGTGTTGCTGAGAACATTGAAGATGAGTGTATGCTCATGCTTTATGCTCCTCAACTCCCAGCACCCCCTCATCCTACTGTCTGGCATGATGAACAAGCTGCTGATGGTGTGACTATGAACCTCTTGCTTCCTATCCCCCTTTCCTCTCCCTAAATGTCCCCTTCTGAGTTCCTGCTTTCAGACACCCAGGAACTGCCAGCTGCTCAGCTACAGCAGCCCCAGGAGAAGGAGCAGAGAGAGCAACAGCAGAGCACTATTAAAGAAGTCCTGCCACTCGATTTGATTCTCGCAGCCACCAACTCACATAGTGGTGCTGCATATACCTTGGAAGTTAGTTATAGAGTTGGGCTCAGCTGAGTCACCCAGGCACAAGTGGGCAGCAGCCATGCTGGGGATAATGGGTGGTTTGTGTGCCAACTCACTGGAGAGCAAGGTGTCAGATGAAGGCCACTACATGGAACTCGGATGCAGGCCTCAATGGGTATGCACACCGAAATGCTGGGATCATTGACTGGTCTGCCAGACAGTCTCCTGTCACTGCCCAGGAGCTTGGTGGAGTCTGGCTCCAACTTGGCAGAGAGCATGGTGTGGAGCTTGCCCTCCCCACACTCTCTGCTCCATCTCCCTGTGGTGCTGCCAACCCAAAGGCACTGCCCCTGCTGCTTCCCTAACAGTTGCAGCCTTTGTATGGACAGATCACCCACTCTTCTGACATCCCTGTGAGGATGCAGTAACACTCTTTGGCAACCCCAGGAATTCACCCTTGCACCTCCAATAATACTCCAGAGCACTTCCATATGTTTGCAATAGCAGAAGTTCTTAAAAGTGACCTTACCTACAATTTGGATGCTGGCTTTTTATGGAATGCTAATGCAGGGCCCAGCTTGCAACTTCACGCTTGTTGATTGATGAATGACAAGCAAATTCATTGATTGGACCTGTATGACCCAAACTAGGTATCCTGGCATTCCATCAGCTGTTTGAGCTGTGAGATATCAGGATAGTGCTCCTTCATGGCTTTCTTGTGCATGCTGTGGCCACCCATGTGTGCACTTTTCATTATAGAACGCCACACAGGCCCCAGAAGAAGCAGCTATCGGCACCTCTTGCCCCAGAAATGTGGTACTGGGGCCTCCAGCAGCACAATTGCAATGAACTGCATGCCCATAATGTTATTAGAAGAAAATTATGATCAGTGTCAATCAGCCGTCTAAACTATTCCCTCATTACGCTTCACTGTACTACAGCTTCTACTCTGCCTCGGAATGCTAAGGAAGATTTATACAGTGTGAAATTGTGAAAAACATACACCTTTATGATTTTTTCCTTGTATACCCAAGGTTACCTTGGAAAACTCCAGGATATCAGCCTAATATAACCTACATAATTCAAATCTGACGAATTGCATTCCACAGGTGGCATTTCAATGGCTCTCACAGAACAGGATCACATATTCCATAAAGCATTTGATCATCCTCATCTACATTTATCCTTGTAGTATTCAATTTTAAATCAGGTCTTTTTTAAAGGAGCTTGCTAACTTGGAACTAGTCACTTTTGCTTGTTAATCCAGTAGCTTGTGCTTTTCTTTTTGCTCTGGTCTTGTTTGAGGCCAGCATTTTTTTATTTGTGGCTCCTACTCCTATAATCAGATTTAAATCTAAATATCTTGATTCTGTCCAGCTGGTATTTTAAACACAAAGATCATGTAATCTCTGTCTGTTTTCATTATTCAAAACATGTTGAATTCTGTTAGCCTCTCCTCGGAGCTTGGACAATTAACTCCTAAAAGTCAACTTTGTCATGTTTCTTTTGACTCTCTCAAATGAATCAATGTCCTTTTGAAGGCAAGTTGCCTAACATTGCAACTTTTCAATTGTGACCTCTTCAATGGGTTGGATGGGGTTCATCCCTGAATACCCCTGAAGTGCTGTGTGCGCACAGCTGAGCTGACCCTTGCCTGATAATGCCAGCAAGCAGAATTATTTTATCTTATTCAACAGGGTCTCCCAGTCAGCGCCCATTCCAGAAAAAAATTGTGTGCCTGGGACATTTTTCGGGTTCTTCAATCACCCATGGGCCCCTAATTTAAATAAAATGCTGGGCTTTAATGTACCAGGCTCGGGCTTTTGGGCTAGCTCCAGTCCCTGGCCAGCCATATGATGGTATGCTGGATGAATCAGGCTCCTATTCCTGATAATATGAGAACATTCACCATCTCAATTTAAGTACCCAGATGTCATTATGCTGCAGTCCAGTATCTGATTACCTTTGCAAACAACTGTCCTGCATTGACTTCATACTTTCAGAGAATAATCAATAATCCAATTTAGCAATGCATTTGTGCTTTGAACACAATTTACATTATTTCACATTTTTGCACATGAAATCATTTCATTCCTGAAACTATTTAGTTAATTTGACTATGTTGCATATCCCTTATCAAGTACCTAAATTATCTCTGCAAAGAATTTTACTAGATTAATTAGACACAACCATATGCTTTTAAAGTCATGCTAATTGCACCATGTCATCTCAATGCTCTTTGGACAGACTTTGATATCGCCTCATAATGTGTGTTTCTATATTTTCTAAACAGTATTTGTGGTGGAGGACTGTGGCCAGGCTGTCAACAATATAGAAGATTGTGACCGTGCAGTGCATCACTGCAAATGCTTAAGCCAACAGCAATGAGCCTGTCAGGAACTCAAAGAGCTCTTGGTAGCTGCAACTGAATAATCTGTTTCTAGCAGTAAAAGGCTGTGCCAAATCTCATTGTTGAACAGTTACAGACTTATTTTCTTGCCTTTGAAACTTTCTGTGAAACAGTTATTAATTAGGTCTTGGTGCTGAAGATGGCATTGAGAGCTATATCCAGATATCGAATTGTTTGCATACCATACTTCACATGATCTCATTTATATGAGTTTGGATTACCTTTGATTCAGGAACTGATGTAATAAGTAATATATTCCTGAAATCATATGAGGAAATGTTAAAGTTTATGTCCTCAAAAGCCAGTTCTCTATCACTGATTTATCAATTAATTATTGCCATCTTCCAAGTAATCTATCCTTTATTCTTTATAATCTATTCTTCATATCTTTCCAGCATACCCAGGCTGAAGTATGGCACAAACCGTGACATAGATCTTCATTACCTTGTCAAAATTGATAATGTTATTATCTCTTGTTCTTAATACCTACCTCAAATTGCTTGTTATTTCTGGTTCACTCTAGTTACACAATTTAATAGTGAATCTGCCTTGGTCTGCTAATGCATTAGAAAAGAATTTTGAATTCCTAGGTAAATACACTTCCTTTGACAGTTGTGGATACCTGTTCTGCTCAACTTATGATTAGATCATTGAAATTTCTCATATGTTATTCTTTTTCTAGTAGCTTCCCATATTTGTCCAAACGATGCAAGTGCACCAGGTTTATTTTGTACTGGTGCTTGATAAGAGTCAGACATCCTTAATTAGGGTTTTCCGGTTATCTTTGATATATCTTTGATACATATATTTGACTCAGATGTGATTTTCACAGTTGCCTAGAATGTATTTAAATAAAATACATTTATCCCTTTCTCTATTTGTACAGGTAAACTTCAGTTTCTAATTCCTCATGTAAAAAACACTATTGCTCTGTAGAGTGTTGTGTGACAAATTGATTTGAATGAAATTCTTTTACTGCTACTTGAATGGAATCATTAACCAGTTTCAGTCAACAACACAGAGATAAAAACAAAAAAACTGCGGATGCTGGAAATCCAAAACAAAAACAGAATTACCTGGAAAAACTCAGCAGGTCTGGCAGCATCAGCGGAGAAGAAAAGAGTTGACGTTTCGAGTCCTCATGACCCTTCGACAGAACTTGAGTTCGAGTCCAGGAGAGAGCTGAAATATAAGCTGGTTTAAGGTGTGTGTGTGGGGGGCGGAGAGATAGAGAGACAGAGAGGTGGAGGGGGTTGGTGTGGTTGTAGGGACAAACAAGCAGTGATAGAAGCAGATCATCAAAAGATGTCAACGACAATAGTACAATAGAACACATAGGTGTTGGTGTACTGAATATTGAATTCAACAACTTTAGGTCGTGAGCTCCCTCCCCCATCCCCACCCCCTTTCTGTTTCCCCCTTTTTTTTTTCCAATAAATTATAAAGATTTTCCTTTTCCCACCTATTTCCATTATATAAAAAAAAACCCACTAGAGCTATACCTTGAGTGCCCTACCATCCATTCTTAATTAGCACATTCGTTTAGATAATATCACCAACTTTAACTTTAACACCTATGTGTTCTATTGTACTATTGTCGTTGACATCTTTTGATGATCTGCTTCTATCACTGCTTGTTTGTCCCTACAACCACACCAACCCCCTCCACCTCTCTGTCTCTCTATCTCTCCGCCCCCCACACACACACCTTAAACCAGCTTATATTTCAGCTCTTAAACAAAAACAGAATTACCTGGAAAAACTCAGCAGGTCTGGCAGCATCGGCGGAGAAGAAAAGAGTTGACGTTTCGAGTCCTCATGACCCTTCGACAGCTCTTTCCTGGACTCGAACTCAAGTTCTGTCGAAGGGTCATGAGGACTCGAAACGTCAACTCTTTTCTTCTCCGCCGATGCTGCCAGACCTGCTGAGTTTTTCCAGGTAATTCTGTTTTTGTTTCAGTCAACAACTCTTGGGCATTGTAATCTCCTAAGTAAACATTAAGGCCAGGATTTTCCATTCATTGGGTGGGGTCGGCGGGAGCAGTCGTGGAGCTGACCGCCGCCTGCGATTGGCTCTGCACAGCGATATCATGCGGGCGGGCCATTTAAGGCCCACCCTGCATGGATTGCGAGTGATACCTGTATGGGGAGGAGGGAGAGTCGAGTCCAGCCCGCAGTTCGTGCATGTGCGCAAAAGAGTGCCTCAATCTCCCTGAGGCACGGAGCTCTATTTAAAAAAATAGATAAGGACATTAAAAGTTTAATTAAACATGTCCCCTTGTGTGACTGTGATGGGACATGTTTTTATTTTCAAAATAATTTTTTTATTTAATCAGTGTTTGCTTTAGGAAACCTTATCCCGCTCGTGGATGAGGTTTCCTAAAAACGTAAAGGCCGCGTGGCCTTTTCGCCTGCCCGCCAACCGTAAGGTTGGATGGGCAGCGTGAAATTCACCTTAACTACCTAGTTAATGGCCTTAATAGGCCTTTCAATTATCGGCGAGCGCGCAGCCAATTCCGGCGTGCGCCCGCTGAACAAAATATTGGAAAAGTTCATGATGACATCGGGACGCATGTCCGATGTCATCGAGCGTCATTTTCTGTTCTGGTGTGTCGGGCGCGCACCCACACGCTGAATGTAAAATTCTGCCCTAAAGATTGCATACTAATATTTCCCATTGTGCTCTCTAGATTTTGTATTCTCAGTGATAACCTCCACCCCAGGTATCCAGGATTCATGCCACCTTGTTTCTTGTTATATATGTTTTGCACGTATTTCATATTTTGTCTCTTGAATGATAAACAGCAATGCTGTCTGGTGATATGTCATTTCATCGAGCCACAAATGGCAATGGATGCTCAATCAATTGTTAATTTTAAATCTGAGATTTTTTTCATTAGCCAAAGGTAATAAAGGATATGGGGCAAAGACAGGTGTATGGAGTTAAGTCACAGATCAGCCATGATCTATTTGAATGGTAGAACAGTCTTGAGCGGCTATGAGGCCTACTCCTGTCCAACGTTCCTAGCTAATTGACATAGTGTTCTGATGAAGGGCCATACGGACTCGAAACGTTAACTGTATTCCTCTCTGCGGATGCTGTCAGACCTGCTGAGTTTTTCCAGGTATTTTTGTTTGTGTTCTAGATTTCCAGCATCTGCAGTATTTTGCTTTTGACATAGAAAGTGCTTGGTAAGGAAAATGCTTGGTGAGCTAGGATTAGTTTAATGAAAAAGATACTCCAATGAACAACATAGACAATATAAGCTTTTTTCAATTAAAATATATTGTTTGTTCATTATTAACTGCAGGCTCAGCCTCTTAGCCACCAATTTATTAAAGAGTGCTTGCAACTGAAATGTAGTATGTAATGATGTTCATGTGCTAGAATCTGGTGATGAGCGTTGACATCCCCTTTTAAAGCTGAAGCGTTTAAAATCCTTTATTAAAAGATTGACTGCAACGCAATGTTGCATTCATTCTTTTAATTGAAATATCTAATTTTCAAAATCATATGGCATTACCATTTCATTCCACAATAATATTTCAGTTAGCATCATAACAAAAAAGGACAAAAATCATTAAAATAAATAGTAATTTCAAATACAACGGGTGGAATTTTCTGCTTCTGCCAACTATGGGAATCGTGTTAGGCGGGGACACTAAATTTGGCAGGATTGAAAAAGTCAGTTTTCCGCCAGCAGAAAGTTAGCTTGGAATTTTGTTCTTCCGACTTTGTTGGATTAAAGGATTAATAGAAAAGGATTTCACTCATTGAACGTTCAGCTTTGTGATACAGAAAGCAGGTGTAGCATGTTTATGCTAGGTACCCAGGGAGCTTGCACCACAAATTGAAATTTTATTGTGGAATTAAATGAGTTAGTAGCATGTGCCACAGGTATTTGAGGAAGCTCATCACTTAGAGGGTTGGCTCCTCGGTGATACGGGATACCCCAGAAGACATGGCTAATGACACCTGTCAGAGCGCATCTGAGGAGGTTTACAGTGCTGCACATTCAGCCACCAGGTCTTGAATAGACCAAACTGTTGGCCTCTTAAAGATGTGTTTCTGATATTTGGACAAATCAGGTGGGGCTCTCCAATGTGTCCCACATCATTGTTGTTTGCTGTGCCTGCTCAGCCTAGTGCTGCAAAAAAGGGATGTGTTTCCAAAGGGACACATGGAAAAACTAGACATCTCCTTGGATGAAAAAGAGATAAATTTAAAGAGGGCAAGGATTCAGATGAGCCACGTGAGGATGCCGTTGCACGGGCACCACATGGCAGACATGCCTGTGACAACCTCGTAGCTACAAGATTCCAGGAGGAATAAGATGAAGACAAGTTTTCACAATGAAAGTTCTCTTCAGGCTTCAGTGCAGGGGATGCAACAAAACCTTCATTGTCAATGTCAACATATCAGGAAAGGTCATTAATCTTACAATGATCATGGAAGCAGCATTAGCCACCATCTGCCCTAACAATGGTGTCATCCTTGGAAGGCATAGTAGCCATGGGAGCAAGTGGACGCTGTGGAATGTGATTAGCACTCCATTAATTAGCACACCTCCTTCAGCAAACACACATAGTGCAGTCCTTTCAACCATGGCGTCAACAAGTCAGCTGGCATGGCAGCTTTCAAGCAGCTGAAATGCCATTGCACACATGGATGCCCTCGTGTCAGTATGACAGCAGCTTAGTAAGGCAGCGCTGACAGGAAAAATATTTGTCAATGGTTAGTGCTTGACCGTCTCAAGAGGGAGCAGCTTTTGGACAGCACCATCTCTCCAAAAGCCTGCTGTCATGGATGAATAATGCAGAGGCATCATCTTGCTAATGAACCCCAATATGTCAACGATATCAGGATGCAGTGACCTGTTACTCTACATCATGCACAAAATGCTGCAGGTTTTATTTGCATTGTCCTCTAACAGAGCGAGTCAACAGGACCATGGTTTGATTGCTTGCAAACACTCATTCATTGAAAGCCTGCCAAGTTTATGTCCTGGATTACCTTGGCATTAGGGAGAAATGTGGCCCAGTCAGTATTGAGACAGCAGGCAATGACAACTTCTTTCCTCCATAGACCCTGCTGAGAACTCAGGAGGTGTGCAAAATCATTGCTTTCAGAGCATGACAGCCCTCGATATAGCCCATCTCACAAAGATCTATCCTTTCTATATATCCTATGTCAATGAGTGCACAGTCATGCGATGAATTGCATATCGAGCTGCATACTGTAACTTTACTGAAGAATCACTTAAAGCACCACTAGGCAGCCGTTGGGGAGCAAAGTTTGATCTTCACAGGTAAGTAGACTGCTTCTTCATGATGAGCACGCACCTCTGACATCACACACTCATTTGCAGACATTTGTTATGTCACCAAGTGGAAACAACTTCCATAGTTCAGTGTCATGCATGGGAAGAGTGGGAACTGAGAATGGAATATTGTTCAATCTTAAACGCAGAGACGATAACAAGCTGTAGTGAGGCGTGAAAGCCTACGGTGTTCGACGATGAACACTGCTTTTCCCAAAAACACTATCATAAAATAAACACCATTGCAAAGTACACTTTGGATAAACAATGCTAACTTTCGTTGTGACAAATGCTTGTTCCAGTCACAAACAACAGAGATCAGAGTGACAACATAAGACTAATCGCTAAACTTGATGAGCAAATGTCCTGAGGCCAAATAATGTCTGCCTGAGATCTAAGCATCACATGTATATTGTTACAAATGATGTGCCTTTGTTCATGGTGCAGATGTGGAAATAAAGGCTATTCACAGTGGTGAGATTGTGTGAGACTTAATGCAACTGAGGATCCAGATGGGAGCTCATTGTATGAAGGTGGGACATTGCATCACATTGATTAGCCATTGAATTGCTGAGACTTGGAGATGGATAAATTGAGTATTTCTGAGAAAGATATGTTCTCGAAGCTTTTTGTCTTGGACTCATCAGAACAATCGCAAGAATACCAATGTCTGGGGAAGCAATAACTTTATACTGTGTGAGATGAGAGTGCTTATTGGTTGGCAAGTGGACTTTGATTGATAGAGGCATTGCTGTGGAGGATGCACCAGTTAATGGTGACTGACAGTTAACTGCCAAGCGTTGGTTGAAATTTAAGCCAGGCGGCTTGACTCTGGTCAAGGCATTGCCCTGAGGAATGAACCACAAATGGCTTTCACTTATTTTGTTTAGCTGAAACGGGCATAATGTGTGTACAGGTTCTTTCTGTCTGTAAAGAACAGGGCCCTGTGTATTAATATATGTAGCTTCCAGTACATGCAAATGTGCTATGCTGCGAGCTCAACTGACTATCTTAAATTGATTGTCAGCCTAATTCTTAGCATGTTGAGGATTATTTAGCAAATTTCCAATCACAGAATCACATCTAATGTTGGGTATCATGTAATGAACCTCAATATGCCATCGATATCGGGATGCAGTGACCTGTTACTCTACATCATGCACAAAAAGCTGCAGGTTTTATTTGCATTGTCCTCTAACAGAGCGAGTCAACAGGACCATGGTTTGATTGCTTGCAAACACTCATTCTTTGAAAGCACTAGCTGGTTATGTACTGTCTGCACCTTGCTCATTGCAAACAGTGGCTGTGTTGTACTGTTTGATACGATCTGCCAGTCTTTGGGACATATAGCCTACATACTGAGCATCACACTGGCATTGAAATTTGTACCCCGCATTACTCATTTGTGTAATAGACAAAAAGTCTTTTTGGTTTGATAGCAGCATCCTGTTAGTGTTGAATACCACTTATGTTGCTATCACATAGTAGCAGTGTGAAACAGCTAGCTTCACCTGATGCTCAAATTTTTCAACTGTCTTGCCTCCCAGGGTATTTGAGGTAGACTGGGTACTTTTCAGGGCTGAAAGTGATGGTCTTAGGCCCGTTCATGAGTTTGCGTGAAATGATCTGATCAGGGTAGACATTATCCCACAGGATGCCTTTGATGCGCCCTATTTCAGCATCAAGCTTGCATAGTGAGCAAATGGCTCGGGACCTATTTATGAAGATGCCGATAAGACCAGTCCTGTAGTATGTGGAACTGGAAGAATCCAACATGTGTATTGACCAGTGAAGGTAGGCTTGTGGTAGTCCATGGTAGATAATCCCCTGGCAGATTTCTCAACTAGGTCAAAGAAAGGGAGTTCATTTGACTGCAGGTGTCCGATGGCCCCTCCCTGACTCCCTGAGGAGAAGAGGCACCTGGAGAGAGGTCGAGGTGCCCCATCCCCCTCTTGCCTAGCCACTGCTGGAATGCACCCTTGGCTAGAGCGATGGTGTGCAGGTCCAAGCGCAAATCCAACAGAAGCTGCTGGACCTGGGACTTCCAAATGGCTGTCACCCTTCCCATGGAGACTTCAATGCGCTCGAGTGCCAGAGCCACGACATTAGACAGAACGCGGACTGACTCCTCCATCCTTTGTTCCAGTCTGGTGATGGTCTCTGACAACTCTACCTGATGTTTCCCTGCATGTCTCTGCATCTCCAGTCTTTCTCATAAGGTCAATTCCAGAGGCTTGTCATTGGACTCGGATTCAGCAAGGGCCTGGCATCCTGCAATGTTCTGATTGTCAGAGACCTTGACTGCCATTTCTTCTGCCAGTTGTGGAGCTTGAGGTGATCATCAGATTGTGAACTCAATCTTGCTCTAGAACGTGAGGTGCATGTACCTGGGCTGGTGGAGGGTGCAGGTAAATGCAGTGAAGGCTCTTCATCAGATGGTTGGTCTGCTTCCTCCTCATCTGAGGTGATTGGAAGCTGGGGCTGAGCATTTGCTGGATGATGTCCTTCACCTTTTCTTGCCTGTGCCTGGAATAGAGAGAATAAATACAGTAATTAGTGATTGACTAGCCAGGCTCCTACACTATTGATCACTCACAGTCATTGTCTGCATGTGGCTGGTGTATACTGGCTGCAGCCTCACTGACTTGTTGGGGGAAGCTGATCTTGCCTCTGCACATGAATGATCAAATCCTCTCCAGTCAGTTCTGTGGCCTGTTCCTCATAGGGGAGAGTGTCCTCAGCTCCAGGGTTCCACCTCTGTTCTTGACTCTCTCCATTTTGTTGTGGGAAGTCTTATGTGTATAAAGACAGATTGGTTGACTGTGAGCTCTATAGATGAAAGAGCAGTTCAGAAGCATGCATGTCTGTTATGTCGGCTGAGCTCTCCCCAGTAAGGGATTAAGATGACATTTTTGTTGGATCTTACGTGAGATGGTGATCTTAAAGTGGCTGGCAGACATTCAGTGCTGATGTCCCATACATCCCCGTGCAGTCTAATCCTTAGACTAATGATGCCCTTATGAGAGTGAGAGTTTGGATTGAGTATAATTTTCACTTACCCTAGTGGAGCGGAACAGATTACTCATTCTGTTTCGATACTGCAGGGCGGTCCTTTTTTGCTTTCCACAGGCACTGAGCTTCCTGATGGCCTCATCCCAGGCTGGCACATTCAGGTGGGAGGTCCTCCTGCTCCCAACCCGAGGAAAGAGGATCTCCCGCCTTTCTTGGATGGCCTGGTGGAGAATCCCCAGGGAGGCCTTGCTGAACTGTGGTGCTGATGGTTTTGGCATAATAGGTGCTGCGGCTTGCCTGTCTGAACGTACACCTGGGCTGCAGTGAATGAATGAATGCCTGTGCAGGTGCCATTTAAATATGGCACCCAGATATAATGACCCCATGAAGTAATGGTGGGGCGAATGAATCCCTGCCCATCCTGCCATGAGGTTCATTGAGCTCTTTGCTAATGCATAATTAATGAGCTGAAAAGTGGACCCATCGTGCAGCAGGAATCACGCCGACTTTCTCACCCGCCACCATTAGTCTCCAGAATGGAGAATTCCACCCAATGTCTTTTTCAAGCTTTGCACAGGTACAAGAGGCACACCATTGTTGCATAATAATAAGACATCAGACAACACCATTTTTCAGCGCGAAATCCAAGGGTGGGATTTTCTGGTCCCTGCTCGAAGTCAACGGAGTTTTGCTGGCCCGTCAAACTTTCCATCTCGCTCGCAACAGTTCCTGCTGTGGGCAGGACCAGAAAATCCCGGCACAAGTGGTGGTCCTGTGCATTCAAGGATGGATTATATGTGGAGTCAGTAACATGCTGAATACTATTGGCAAAAACTCAGTCCTTTGCCTTTAGTACACTAAAGCCACTGATAATTGACCTACACTGGCTTCTAGTGCACAAATGCCTCAAATTTAAAATTCTCATTCTCATGTTCAAATCCCTGCGTAGTTTCACCCTTCCCTATCAATGTGCCTGTTTGATAAAGTATTATAATTCTTTTAACTTTGAACTATTTTAAATTTTAAAAATCTGGATTCCTTCAGTTAAGTACAGTTGCCACAGCCAATGGTCATTTTTATTTTAAAAGTGGTTGTTCTATCAAGAGACATGGAACCAAGTTGGATAAATGGAGTTGAGGTACAGATCATCCATGATCTAACTAAATGGTTGTACAGGCTCAAGCGACTGAATGGCCTACTCCTGTTTCTGTGTTATTTCTGACTTATTTCATTTATGCTGACATTTAAAGTTATATGAGCAAATAGGAATGTTTACAAACACTGAGATCACATTGTTTCCCCTTTTGCCTGGCTGCTTTTTTTTTCTTGGGTTGTGGACATCACTGGCAAGGCCCACATTTGTTGCCCAGCCCTAACTGCCCTTGGGAAGGTGGTGCTGAGTCACCTTCTTGACGTCTGCAGTCCATGTGGTGGACCCACAGTGCTGCTAGGAAGGGAATTCCAGGATTTTGATGGTAAAGGAACAGCGATATATTTCCAAGTCAGGATGGTGAGTGGCTTGGAGAGGAGCTTGCAGGTGGTGGGGTTCCTATGTATTTGCTGCAGGTTTGGAAGGTGTTGTCGAATAAATCTTCGTGAGTTGCTGCAGTGTGTCTTGTAGATAGTGCACATTGCTGTCATTGTGCGTTGGTGGTGGGAGTGAATGCTTAAGGTGGTGGATGGGGTGTCAATCAAGTGGCTGCATTGTCCTGGATGGTGTCAAGCTTCTTGAGTGTTGTTGGAGCTGCACTCATCCAGGCAAGTGGGGAGTATTCCATCACACTCCTCACTTGTGCCTTGTAGATGGCTGTCAGGCTTTGGGGCATCAGGAGGTGAGTTATCTCCACAGAATCCCCAGCCTCTGATTTGCTCTTGTAGCCACAGTATTTATATGGCTAGTCCAGTTCAGTTTCTGGTCAATGGTAAATCCCCAGGATGTTGATAGTGGGGATTCAGTGATGGTAATGCCATTGAATGTCAAGGGGAGATGGTTAGATTCTCTTTTCTTGGAGATGGTCATTGCTTTGCACTTGTGTGGCACGAATGTTACTTGCCACTTGTCAGCTGAAGCCTGAATGTTGTCCAAGTCTTGCTGCATTTGGACATGGACTCCTTCAGTATCTGAGGAGTCACGAGTGGTGCCAAACATTTTGTAATCATCAGCAAACATCCACACTTTTGATATTATGATGGAGGGAAAGTCATTCATGAAGCAGCTGAAGATGGTTGAGCCTAGCACACAACATTGAGGAACTCCTGCTGTGCTGTTCTGGGACTGAGATGATTGGCTTCCAACAACTACAGCGATCTTTCCTTAACCTAGCTTTGGCTCCAACCAATGGAGATTTTTCCCTGATTCCCATTGGCTTCTATTTTGTCAGAGTTCCTTGATCCCACACTCAGTCAAAATGCTGCCTTGATGTCAAGGGCAGTCACTCTCACCTCCCCTCTTAAGTCCAGCTCTTTTGTCCATGTTTGGCCCAAGTCTGTGATGAGGTCAGGAGCTGAATGGCCCTAGCGGAACCCAAACTGAGCATCGGTGAGCAGGTTATTGCTGTATAAGTGACGCTTGATAACACAGTCAATGACATTTTTCACCAGTTCACTGATGATTGAGAGTAGACTGATGGGCAATAACTGGCCAGACTTGATTTGTCCTGCATTTTGTGAACAAGACCTATCTGGGCAATTTTCCACATTATCAGGTAGATGCCATTGTTGTAGCTATACTGGAACAGCTTGGCATGGCTAGTTTTGGAGCGCAAGTCTTTAGTGCTATTGTCAGGATGTTGTCAGAGCCCATAACCTTTGCAGTATCCAGCCATTCCTTAATGTCACATGGAATGAATCAAATTGGCTGAAGACAGACATCTGTGATGCTGGCGACCTCAGAAGGAGGCTGAGATGTATCATCCACTCGACACTTCTGGCTGAAGATGGTTGAAAATGCTTCAATCACATCATTTGCATTGATGTGCTGGACTCCTCCCTCTTTGCGGTTGGGAATATTTGTGGAGCCTGCTCCTCCTAGTTTAATTGTCCACCACTATTCAGAACTGGGTGCGGCAGGACTGCAGACATTTGACTTTTTAACTTGAGTTTTGCAAGTCTGTAAAATAGAAACAGAATATTCCAGGACTCTGCACATTGTAAAATCACAGGCATGCATCTCATCAGTTTTTAACCAAGGGCAGCATGCCCACAAGCAGCTTGTAACTTGAATGGCTCTCGCCCAGTAGCATATATTTGTAACAGCACCTCTTTAGTTTTAGTGCACCTTTTTAAGGGAAATGTACAGAGTGACGGCCTGGCTCATTTTGATTGATGTGCTTCAAATAACTAGGCTAGTTATGATTATGCACTAATTCATTGCATTGAGATTCAATTCAATTGAGCTGGTAATAATTAGTCTGAAATTACTGGTGCTGTAAGATGAATATTATCATAAGTGCTAATCATTCACAACTATTACTGAGATTCTGGGCAAAAGCTATGTTAGGCAAGCAGTATATGAGTAGACCAGCAATTTGTAGCTTAGTGAGGTCTCTGCTGAAGAACATTGATGTGTTTTGGGACTCGATGAAGGGAAAAGCTGGCACCATGCATTCAGAATGAGATGGAAGGAAAACAGCTTTATTTTTCAACAGGAATTAGGGCGATTGTGGTCGGTAGTAGAAAATGAATGAGGTTGTTCATGTTAGCTGCCCACTTTTAACAGCCAGGCAGCCACCCCTGCTGACTCCTTGACCCTTTTGATTGGGAAATTGGCAAGTCAAGGAGGCCCAGCCTTTAAAATCAACTGAACTAGATTCCAGTGCTGGAGTTAAAATCTGCCATTTGGACCACTTAAAAATTCATAAGCTCAAACACATATCTACAGCCCACACATGGAAATATATTCATAAACGCACACACTTGCATTGTGACAAATGCATGCAAAATGCTTTCACACATGTTAACTTCCACATTTGGTATATATACACTAGAGTTGCTAATCCTCAAGAATTGCCCCGCACTCTCAAAGAATTAAAAATCAATCTCTAGAACATTGCTGTGAACAACCTTGGAGAAAAATCACAGGGGCATTAAAAAATGGTGGTTTAAAATAAGTTGGTTAATTATCCTGGGTCTGGAAGACCGGCCCCTATTTTCAACAGATCCTATTTTTGCTGGGGAGATGGGGTGGGGGAAGGGGGAAGGATGTGATTCACAGAGGAGCAAACTGGAACCCAGCAGGGTCATTTGAACTAAGTGCTGAGTTCAACCAGGCCATATTTTTGTGGAGTGAGGTCTGTTTCTCACAGTGTGAGACTTGCAATTTTTTGTAGATGTGAATATGCATAAATGGTGGATAAGGTGTATGGAACTGTCAAGCTGCCAAGTTATTTAAATCCCTTGCTCTTTAATTTTTGGAAAGAAAACAGCCTGCCGTGTCTGAGTTGTAAAAAAATGGTGCTTACAATTTCAACAGCTGTTTGTTGATGTAAGCCCTAAGGCCATCATTATAGTATTATTATTGCTTTATTACTTCCACAGCTTATCATTATCATGGTGGAAGTGGGGAAGGGGTGGGGGTTATTAGTTTATACTTTGATTGACAGCTCCAAAAGATTATTAAGGGGTTAGCTATTTTTGATGTGTGGATATGAATACAAATGTTTGATTTTATTGTGGATTAAGTACTTGAAGGGATTTAAGTGGCTTTTATCAATTATCAATAATGGGTGAGTTGACGTGGAGGGTGTAAGGGCAAATGGTGGTGGGGCATTGGTCAGCATGAGTTGGCACTAAGTTGCCCTAAGGGCTATAAGGGGCTATGGGAATGAATGGCTGGTCATGGATTGCCATGGAGGATACTTAAAGTCATGGTGGGTAGGACATTGGTTGGCATGGAGGGTATGAGGGGCCATGCAACTGACAAGGGGACATAGGTTGGCATGGAGCATATGAGGGGCTGTTCCCTGCTGCATTCCCCATGGCATCACCTCGACCAATCAGAGTCCACTTGCCAACCAATCAGCACCCTCTTCTCATGCAGTATAAACTGCTGTTCACTTTCAGATTTGGCATTCTTGCAATTCTGTCCTGAGGAGTGCAAGATGAAAAGATTCAACAGCATGTCTCTTTTTTCAGCAATGCTCAAGGTAATGCAATTATTGTTCCCGTGACAGTGAGCAAGTGGTATATTCAGAGGCCTTTCAGATGCAGCTCCTTCCAAATGTCCAGCACTCCTCCCTGCTGATTTCAGCAACTCCTCATAACTCATCCAACAACGCAGTACTTCCCACTAACAGCAAGTAGATAATCAAAAGTGCCTTACCTGCAAGTTTGATGGCAATACCTTTAAATAACTCTGGTGGGGTAGGGAGGGGACCCTTTTACAGCAGGCTGATTTTAAGACAGGGTGTTAACAGGAGCAGCATGGTCCAAAATGTCACTTTAGGCATCAATGCAGTGTTATACGCTGACTGATGTCAAGAACAACCCAATCTGCATTGTTCTGGCACATGCATGGAGCTCCTGTGCTATTGCCCTTCACAACATGGTGATTGGTGGGAAAAAAGGCAACATTGACACCACCTCAATACCTTTAAGTCTTTCCATCATAACAAGTTGGGTAGTGTGCACCCTCAGGCTGTAGAATAGTGTACAAAGATCAGTTTGAAATTACCATTTTGAAATAGTTTCAGAAAAATGCAGTCAATAAACAACAGCCTGGATAGTTCCTTTTTTTCCCTCTTGAGACAGGGGAATGTTTCAATCCATAAGAAAAGTCAGGTGATCCTCGGGCCATCTTTTTGTAGCCTACTATGGCATCTAAGTATTTACTGTTGACTCAGAATTGATTTATATACTAGAACATGGAAGTAGTAACAGCCTCAGTAGTGGTGTAACGTTCAGTAATGGTGTAAGGATAGTAAAGGTTCAGTAATGGTATGAAGACAGTAACAGGTTCAGTAATAGTGTGAGGACAGTAATGGGTTCAGTAACGGTGTGAAGACAGTAACGGGTTCAGTAATGGCGCAAGCACTGTAGTAGGTTCAGTAATGGTGTGAGGACAATAACAGGTTCAGTAATGGTGTGAGCACTGTAACAGGTTCAGTAATGGTGTGAGGACAATAATGGGTTCAATAATGGTGTGAGGAAAATAACAGATTCAGTATGGTGAGAGGGCAGTAACAGGTCCAGTAATGGTGTGAGGACAGTAATAGATTCAGTCATGGTGCGAGGGCAGTAACAGGTTCAGTTATAGTGTGAGGACAGTAACCAGTTCAGTAATGGTCTGAACACTAGTAGGTTCAGTGATAGTGAGAGGACAGTAAATGTTCAGTAATTGTAAGTTAAACCATTTCTTACTGTTATGGGGATCACAGGACTGTTTAGACCAATCAACTCTAAGCACGGGGACTCATAGGGTGGAGCTTTTTAGCTTTGGTCTTGGGAAAAGCATGTAGCTTTATTCAGAGTCTGTAAATAAAGTTCATTGTTTCTTACAAGAAACCCATGCTGCAGGTTTATCACAATTGGCGACGAGGATAAATAGCGCTGACGCAGCACCTCGCCTTGCAGTAGTGAGTATTTCGATTTTTTAAGGGAAGACAAGAAGTATGCTCACCAGCAATGCCTCACTTTGGCAGAATTGACCCATACAACTCATCCATCGAGGACTGGAGTCAATACATTGAGTGATTAGGTTTGTATTTTGTAGCTAACGAAATAGTTGCAGAGGAGAAACAGAAGTCAATTCTCTTAAGTTTTATTTTATTCATTCATGGGATGTGGGCTTCGCTGGCTGGGCCAGCATTTATTGCCCATCCCTAGATGCCCTTGAGAAGGTGGTGATGTGCTGCCTTCTTGAACCGCTGCAGTCCATATGGTGTAAGTACTCCCACAGTGCTGTTAGGGAGGGACTTCCAGGATTTTGACCAAATGACAGGGAAGGAACAACAATATATTTCCAAGTCAGGATAGTGAGTGGCTTGGAGGGGAACTCCAGGCATTGGTGTTGCCATCTACCTGCTGCCCTTGTCCTTCTAGATGGAAGTGGCCATGGGTTTGGAAGGTGCTGTCTAAGGATCCTTGGTGAACTCCTGCAGTGCATCTTGTAGATGGTACACACTGCTGCTACTGTGCGGTGGTGGAGGGAGTGATTGTTTATGGATGTGGTGCCAATCAAACAGGCTGTTTTGTCCTGGATGGTGTCAAGCTTCTTGAGTGTTCTTGGTGCTGCACTCATCCAGGCAAGTGGGGAGTATTCCATCACACTCCTGACCTGTGCCTTGTGAACAGGTTTTGGGTAATCATGAGGTGAGTTACTTGCCACAGGATTCTAGCCTCTGACCTGCACCTGACTTGTGGGAGCAAAACCTATAACCTAATCTGTAACTTGATGGCTCTGACCATGCCAAATTCCAGATCCTTCACCGAGATAGTCAACACCGTGAAAGGACATTTTCAGCTTAAACCCTCTGTGGTCATGCAAAGATTCAAGTTTAATTCTCGAATAAGCCCCCCTGGTGAGTACATTGCGAAGTTAGAACAGTTACTGGAGCACTGTGACTTCAGTGATACCTTAAACGACATGTTGTGAGATTGTTTCGTTTATGGCATTGATGACGGCGCCATTCAGCATTATTTGCTTGCAGAAGTTGAGATAGACCTGAAGCGCACCGTGGAGATAGCGCTAGCAATGGAGAGTGCTGAGGGGGACTCGCAGTCTTTGCAGAGTGTGCAACATGACGCCCTTCTGCAGTTAGGGTGGCAAGCTGCGTGGTGCAAAGACCAGGGAGGCTACCGTGAAGTAGGACATGGTCCCTACCACTAGAAAAATGCTGTGGAAGCAGCTCACCAGTAACCCAAAAGTTAAACTGTAACCATTGTGGGGAAATCATGCACCCGAAGTCTGTGGATTTAAAGAGGCAGAATGCCACCACTGCCACAATAAAGGGCATGTTGTTAAACAGTGCATGACTAGATCAAGGCAGCCAATCAGACAGCAGGTCAAGTTAAATGAAGTGCCCAATATAGAACAGCCAGAAGTTACTGAGGCTGACATTTATTCCTTACACAATCTGAGGGCCAGGAAAACTGAACCAATCACAGTTACACTTCAAGCAAATGGAAAGTCTCTGCCGATGGATGTTGACACAGGAGCATTGACCACAGTGGTGGTCTTTAAACACCTCAGAGAAGGCACCCAGCCATTGAGTTTGAAGAAAATGGCTGCTCAGTTAAAAATGCCTACAGGAGAAGCTATACAGGTGAAAGGCATCAACTCTGTACCTGTATCATACAGGCAACAGATGGCTCAGCTGCCAATAATTGTTGTAACAGGAGAAGGACCTAGCCTTCTGGGCTGTGATTGGTTGAAAGAAAGCGTATTGAATTGGTCAGAAATTTTTCAGGTCAGGACAATAAGTAATCCTGAGTTGACAATGGAAGATGATGGTGCCTTTTGGAACCGAAGGACCTTCACAGGAAGTGAGAATGCCTCAGGTCAGAGTTGGTTCCACAGGAAAATCAAGAAAAGAAATGAAACAAATGCAGTGCCGCTCTGGACCAGCTGAAGAAACAGATGGAAGGAAAAACCCGACAATGTTCAATATTCCAAGAGGAAGCCAAAAAATACAAACAAGATACAGAAAAACTGAAGAATCAGTTGATGGAGACAAAAGAGACATTAGAAGGAAAAGTTGTGGAGCTTTCCAAAATGTAAATGGCTAACTCAACTCCCAACTGAACCAAATTAAGATTTCGCCAGAGAGAAATTTGGCTGACTATGAAATCGAAACGAGAGAGGAGATAAAACCCTGTGGCAAACACAAGAAGAAAAGACAGAAATCAAAACTGAAAAGCCAGTAGGATACGTATCTAGAACCCTTCTTGCAGCTGAGAAAGATTAAAAGATTACTCTCAAATTGAAAAAAAGGGCTTATCTATTGTATTTGGAGTAAAAAATTTCCATCAATATTTGCACGGTCAACACTTCACCATCGCATCAGATCACAAACCATTGATAGGGCTGTTTAGTGAAGATAAGGCAATCCCACTGATAGCCTCTGCTGGAATTCAAAGATGGGCTTTAATTTTGTCAGCATACGAGTGCACTTTTATGTACCATCTGGGTGCGCATGTAGCAAGTGCTCATATAGCCCTCAGTTGCCTCCCTTTGCCTGACAGTATCACACATGTTCCTGTACCTCAAGAGGTAGTACTTGCATTGAATTTCCTGGACTCCTCACCAGTCTGCACGAGACAGATAAAGAATTGGACAAATCAGGACCAAATTTTAGCAAGAGCCCATGAAGAAGTATTAGAAGGATGGTCAAATGCACAAGGCCCTGAAGAATTAAAAACATTCTTTGTACGTAGATCCGAACTGAGTTGTCAAGGTTGTATCTTATTATGGGGAGCAAGAGTAGTTGTCTATGTGCAAGGAAGAGAACCATTACTGGAAGAACTTCATAGTGCACAACCTGGTATTTTGAAAATGAAGATGCTCACACAAAGTTATATCTGGTGGCTAGGTATAGATAGTGATATAGTAAAAATGGTGAAACACTGCCTCCAGTGCCAGCAACAGCAGGAGTTGCCTGTTTCAGCTCCACAGCATTCGTGGGAGTGACCTGGTCGACCCTAGCTAAGACTACATATCAACAGGCCAATTGTCAGGGATTTTTCATGGCCCGTCCAACCTTACGGTTGGCGGATGGGCCAATTGGCCAGGTGGGCTTTACATTTTTGATGAAACTTCACCCAAGGGCGGGATGAAATCTCCGTTAGGATTTAAAATAAAAAGAAATATCTGGGGACTGTATTTTTTATGAGATCTGCTTTCAGGTGCTTGATTGTGCTGCATGGACATTTTTGTGCTTTCTTTTATTATTTGGAGGTCTGCAGCTCCCTGAGACATCTGTCTGCTTTCAGGGAGCTCAGTGGAAAGGCTCATGAGCTCCCGGGGTGCCATTGGCGCCTGCCCTCTTCCCACCCCCAACAGCAGCGATTAGCCTTTCTCTGGATGGACTTCACTCTGGTGGCCGTTAATTGGCCAGCTAGCATAAGATCACGGTCAGGGGCTGATCGCAGGTGAAAGCACATTTTGTGTCCACTTCTGGGCCCTCTGATCATGTGTGCCTAACTAGCACAAAATTTAGGCCATGGACTGTGTAGGTCCATTTCTAGGTACCATGTTTCTTGCGATTATCGACACACATTTCAAATGGATGAATGTGTTTGAAGTGAGATCACCTACTTCGTCTGCAACCATTGAGTGTTCATGATTTACCTTAAGTTATTGTGTCAGATAATGGTACTGCTTTCACCAACACAGAATTTCAAAGATTCGTGAACCTAAAGGGGTTTAAACACATCAGAACAGCACCTATTACCCCATATCTAATGGGTTAGCAGAAAGAGCAGCACAAACCTTTGAAACAGGCATGAAGGAACTATCAGAGGGAACATTAGAAATGCAAATTTCAAGTTTTCTGTTCAACAATCACACAACTCCTCTTGCGACCACTGCTTTAACACCTTCAGAATTGTTAATAAAGCGCTGACTTTGTACAAGATTGGGTTTCATACTTCTTTATTTAGAGGGGAAGTTGGAGAGAAACCAGGGTAGTCAGAAAGTGAATCATGACATTCACAGTAAAGTTCGAGAGTTTACTGTGGGAGAGACAGTTTTTGTACAAAATTTCTCAACTGGACCGAATTGGGTCCCTGGTACAATCGTCTCTGAAACAGGACATTTGTCTTATCGGGTAAAAGTGGAAAACAGGATTGTTGGGAAACACGTGGATCCTCTCAGAAGTTGAGAACCCCCCCAACAACCAATTAATCCACCTGAAATCAAAGTCAAACCTTAGACACCTGAGGTGCCAAATCGACAAAAGTAGACATACCTGATGTCTCTGTTGAAGTAAATATTTCTGAACTGCCAATATCTAAGGATGTCCCTGATGCTGCAGTTCCTGTGCAAGTTGATCCAATGGAAGAACTCCCAGTTGTAGAGTTGCGTCACTCTACCTGAAAGTGAAAACCTCCTCAAAGACTAAATTTATAATAGCATGAACTGTATATAATTGTGTATAACATGGGTTAGGATGTTTTTGTCAATAAGAGGATAAAACAAAATTAAAGGGGGAGGAAGGTAGTAATCATTAGTTAAACCATTTCTTACTGATATGGGGATCACATGACTATAAAGACCAATCAGCCCTAAGCACGGGGAATCTTAGGGCAGAGCTTTTTAGCCTTGGTCTTGGAACAGGCATGTAGTTTCATCAGGAGCTTGATAAATAAAGTTTACTGTTTCTTACAAGAAACTCGTCCTGCACTCCAAGTTTATTACAATAATGGTGTGAGGACAGTAGCAGGTTTAGTAATGGTGTGAGGCCAGTAAATATTCAGTAATGGCACAAGCACAGTAACAGGTTTAGTAATGGTGTGAGGACAGTGACAGGTTCAGTAATGATGTGAGGACAGTGACAGGTTCAGTAGTGAAGTGAGGTCAGGAACAGGTTCAGTAGTGGTGTGAGGACAGGAACAGGTTCAGTAGTGGTGTGAGGACAGTGACAGGTTCAGTAATGATGTGAGAACAGTAATAGGTTCAGTAATGGTGTGAGGACAGGAACAAGTTTAGTAATGATGTGAGGACAGGAACAAGTTTAGTAATGATGTGAGGACAGGAACAGGTTCAGTAGTGAAGCGAGGACAGGAACAGGTTCAGTAATAGTGTGAGGACAGTAACAGGTTCAGTAATGGTGTGAGGACAGGAACAGGTTCAGTAATGGTGTGAGGACAGGAACAGGTTCAGTAATGGTGTGAGGACAGGAACAGATTCAGTAGTGAAGTAAGAACAGGAACAGGTTTAGTAGTGGTGTGAGGACAGTAAATATTCAGTAATGGCACAAGCACAGTAACAGGTTTAGTAATGGTGTGAGGACAGTAACAGGTTCAGTAATGTGCGGACAGTGACAGGTTCAGTAATGATGTGAGGACAGTAACAGGTTCAGTAATGGTGTGAGGACAGTAACAGGTTCAGTAATGGTGTGAGGACAGGAACAGGTTCAGTAATCATGTGAGGACAGGAACAGGTTCAGTAGTGAAGCGAGGACAGGAACAGGTTCAGTAATGGTGTGAAGACAGGAACAGGTTCAGTAGTGAAGTGAGGATAATAATAAGCTCAGTGATATTGTGAGGATAATAACAAGTTCAAATAACAGTAACAAGTAGCAGGTTCAGAGCATGCCAGGTGCAGTAGGTGGAATTTCAGGAAATGATTGAAAGAGAGTGATGAGAAATGGAAGAGAGGACTTCAAATGCTGCAAGACTAAATTCGAAAGTAAGAGAATAGATTATAGGAGATCTACCTTTGCAGCCTGGTTCTTTGTTCATCATAGCCACCTCCTCTGCCACCTCTACACATTGTTGCTGGGCAATTTGCCTTGGAACCCTACTATTGGCTGGAAATATCAGTTTGCTCATCCTTGTCATGTCCTGAACCAAAACCTCCAAAGTAATGTCTGTAAACCAGGGGGAAGGGGATGGGTCTGCAACCATTTCCAATGTTGATTTATAATTCCAAGGACAGAACCTAAAGTCCATCTTCTCAATAAGAAGTGCTGCCTGCTATTAAATGGCAGAAATGATGCCTCATAAACTGCCATGTAATCAATAAACAGCGTGGGTAGCATTGGCATCTCACTATTAATAATCAAATGAGGCAGACATTCCAATTTTGCTGATGTCATTTGTCATGTGTTCTGATTGAGCTGAATTTCTCCCTCACTTTTTCCAGAAATTATTTTACATTTTCTATGGTGCTAATAATTCTGGTTCCATTGATTTAAAAGATGTTGTTTTTATTGAGTAGTGCAGGCTGACAAAAAAGTTAACGACCATAGACATAAAATGAACAATTACAAAATGTTAGTCATCAGCTTTCATTTTAATGTTTAGTACAATTATTCCTGTAATATTCTGAGCATGGTAGTATTAGCAACTGACATTAATGTCCCAGATAAGTGAGGTGATAGACTGCAGTAATTAATTTAAATATTATTACAAAACATAACCTATATGTGGATGAACAAAAATGATGCACTCTAAAGATACATTGCTGTGCAGATATTTGTTGCTGTTAGCATCATTATGTAATGTTTTCAGACTTGAGGTTTAAAATAATCTTTCATGTCCTATCTGCAGAATATTCTCTCCTTAGTTCACAGCTTGATAGCTCAGCTTGATTTTCATTCTTCTCCCAAGGGTAACGAGCCCATCTTCAGCCTTCTGAGGAGATCTCAATCCCCACATTGATAGCTACTCACAATGAGAAACCTTTAAATGTGTTTAACTACATAAGCCAGCCTGACAATCAAATTAAACTTGAGGTAGGAGTTTTAATAAATCCCATGCAGTGCTTTATTCTAGAAGTTTCTCACTATTAAAAATTATTCAGATTCACTTTAAAGGATTCTTAGCAAAAATAATAATGGACAATGTTGTTTGTGAAAATACATTAACAATGTGTGTTACTAATGGTATTGAATTTGTGAATAGATTTATATTATTGCCGTTTAATAAAGGAGGTAACTATAATAATATATTGGAGTGATTTCCTGAGTATGCACTGGTGGTGGGGAACCGTGCCATTTCCTACCCTGTCCAATTTTGATCTCCATTAAGGTGTAAAATCGCACTGTAGAACAGACATTCACCTAGACCCTGCTGGGCCAATCTGGTTAAAATTACCACCAATGCATAGACCCTAAGCACCACTCGTCGGTTGGGTTACCCATTTTCTAACCTGTAAAATGTATGCAATCGTTCTTCCTGTTCAATTTTTTAAAAATGCTTTTATTATTAATGGAAGACTTCTGTTTCATTTTGAGCCTTTATCTACTTCTTGATGCGTTTTTTTACATTACTAAAAAAATATGTACTACATTTTGCAGCGAAACATAACCTGACATTTTCTAGAATTTACCTGGAAATGAAATGTGTTTACAAAAGAAGCTGCTAAAAATGAATATTTTATAATCAGGTGAAGAGGAGTTGAATGTCTTCCCTCTTTTCCCTCTCCTCGTTTGACCGCAACAGGTTTTTTCAAATGGATATATTTGCCAATTCCATGAGTGTTTAACTGTTTACTTGCTATGGCCATCAAAGATATGATCAGACACATTTTCTTGAGTTTTTAAAAAAAAGCTTTTATTGTTTTTAACTCCATCTAAGTAAAATAATAAAAAAGCTCTGACTTTTATACATACACACACACGCGCGCAAATGCACACACATGCAAACACATGCACACTCAAATTTCACACACTCACAAATATATTACAGAGTGGGGGGATAGATTAAGTAATTTAGCATCTAGTAAAATTAAAGGGGTATAAGGCTTTTGAATGTTGGTGACTCGGCTGACTTCAGGCTGAATTCAGTGATCCTGCTGCTTTCACTCAGTGGTCCTGCTGCTTTTGGCATTGAAGCAGTTTAAAGTTGTAAACGGATGACTTATCTGTTCTTCTGGAGCAGTGCTGGGTTAAGTTATTTTTAAAACTTCTGTATGCAGCACCTGAATAGTCAAAATCAGCAGACAAAGTTGAACTTGCAATTTGGATAGAGAGCAAGAAAGGCAGTGAGGGAAGAAATCCACACAAGATATTGTTCCTTCAGTGTCTCAGCTGTTTGTCCTGTTCTTCAGAGAAAGCAGGTACGTAAACACACAAAGGGCTCATCACGTGATTTTTTTCTTTCCAACTGCCCAAATATGGTCATGGCTAGTGTATTTCAGCTCCTTGATTAGATCATGGCTGGTGATTCCTCCTTCGGCCAAACTCCCATTGTCCAAGTGATTATGCCAAATGGTTTGACTCCACACAGTTGAGTACCCAGATGTTTGTCTGGATGCTTTGTTAATGGGATAGGAAATGGCCCCCTTTCATTTCTTTCAAGGCAATTTTTCCTGGTGCAGCATTGCAGAGAGGTTGTTGCCTTTTCAGTAGTTTTAAATGTAGAAGGTATGGTGATGCAAATGTGCAGCTATCTTTTACTGTGATCCCAGGTCATTGGAATATGGCTTTTGTCTTCTTTTTTTAAAAAAAAATCAATTAAGAGCTTCCAGCCAGTAAATTCAAAACTCATTTTTTGATAACATGTCTTCATAACAAAGTGGTTATATATCTGGTTGGGAATGGTTTTGAAAGTTAAAGATATAGGCTGAGTTGATCTTGTACTCTGGGGAAATGGTTATTATTGGAAGGATTTGAAGGGTGATTTTATATTTAAAGTCCATGGGCAAGGGTTGAATAATGGAGACATTGGGATGATAAATAGTCTGGAACTTTCTTTGGTTATTTTTGTTCATCACTGATTATTCATGTGAAACATTCCCTCAGGAGATCGAATGAAGGAGTTAGAATCTGGAATAAAATAAATTTTACATAATATGCAGAATGAACTGGCTTGATGAGCTGATTGGCACTCCCTTGTTCTGTTTTACTATTTGTACAGTTTCAAAATTTACTGTTGAAGTTTTGTCATCAAAGTTTTGAAGTGCTTCATTATGTCTTAAGTAAATCACTGGAGAAACAGTTCTAAATCATTTGGAAAACTGTTTCAAGAACAAATGCAATATTTAAGGTAGAATTTTATAATATATCTTTGAAAAGTATAAAAAAGCATTATATGAAACAGCTTTGATATCTTAGACAACATTGACCAGAATATTTAGAACAAATGTTTCAAGATGCAATAAACAAATATCTAGTTTTTCAGTAATAATTTCAGTAACATTCTGTGACTGAAGGGTGTATTAATTAGGTGAAATATAACACAGAATGTTCATGTCTAATTCTTGTTAAAAAACTGTGTTGTTTCCAATAAGCAAGATCACAAGAAAAGCCGATTTTTCAACTTGGCACATCATGTTTGCAACTCAGAATAACTTGCAAGCCTTTAAGTAGAGAAATGTTGCATAATCTGCTCTTGGCATTAGACTAGAATATTTTAATACCTCAGAATTTCAAAAAATATTATTTTCTGAGGTCCAAAGAATATCATGGGCAGAATTTTGCCCTTGGCGTGGGTACTCAGCGGGCTTGAGCGGGGTCGATTGGGAAGATGATCGCCGCTCGCGACCGGCACCACATTGTGATTTTACGCAGGTGGGCCAATTAAGGCCTGCCCAGTGTGGAACTTGAGTGCCAGCGCTCAGCACTGCCTGTGCGGGTGGGGGGGAGAAAGGTGAGCGGGCCTAGTGTGAACTTCACGCATGCGCACGAAAGAGCGCTTCAATCTTCCTGAGGTAAGGTATGATGGAGCTGCTTCAGGGAGATGAAGTGCTGTTTAAAAAAAAAACTTGAAGAGAATAAAAGTGTTATAAAACATGTGCCCTCATGTGACTCTGCCACATGAGCAGGGACATGTTTTTAATTCAAGTGTGAAATTTTTATTTTATTTTTGTTTGTGGATGAGGTTTCCTAAAAAGTGCAAAGGCCGCTTGGCGTTTTTGCCTGCCCACCAACTGTAAGGTTGGACGGGCAGTGTAAATTTGAAATGAATTACCTTTTAATGGCTTTAATAGGCCGACTTGGTGCGCGCCCACCAAACGAAATATCGCGGGACCACGAGATGACATCGCGACGATCTCCCCACGTCATCACTCGTCATTTTACACTTGGCCGGGTAGGGCATGCACCCGCCTACTGAGCTCAATATTCTGCCCCGTGAATCCTTTATAGTTAAATGAAACAATACTGAGCAGTAATCATACGGAGTAAACTACACTGTTCTCCACAGCTGTTAAATATCAATGTGGGACATCAAACATTGAAGTAGCAACATTTTAACAAATGGTTCATTGAAACTGATGTTCCTCCAGTGATTTCCAGACATAAAGATGAAAATTTTGATATTAATGTATTTAAGCTGATGGAGGCTGCATATCTATCCACAGACAGGAGAACTGACATTTCAGGTTGTGATTAATCATGCAATAATGCTGAGAAATAACTTTCTCATGCACAATAACCCCAGGTTTGAATCTCTGTAGAAATCAGATTCATTGCTTGCATGCTTTTATGGAATCTCAACTATTCTTGATGTAGCTGTTAAACTGATAACTCCATTAAGTCTGAGCTCGGCAGGTCAATTTATTTTGCTTTATTGAATTGGTGATTTGAAAATCACAAAGTGAAACTCTAAGCTAATTTTCATAAAATAATTTGTGGGGCTAAATGTCCTTAGTTCTTCCAGCATACCCCTGCCATTAAACCGATGGCAAAGCCCTAGCGGGGCCGCAAATTAGGCTGGGACTGGTTGTAACGGCGTCCTGGCTTAATGTTGAAGTTTGCATGGGCTTTGTTGGGCTGGAGCTTCTGCTGCCTCAACCTAAACTATAATGTTATGAAGGGGCAAGGCTTGGGGTTGGAGCTTCTAACACCTTCAGATCCCATCTTCCTGGATGTCATAGGAACCCAGCATAGGATCAGCAATATTAATGCCTGGTGAGACCCAGGATAACAATAAATTGAATGAAAATAATAGGCCTCACCTTAATTTGCGGTTCAGGCCAATTTTGTGGCCTAGACCCTGGAAGAAAAGGGGATATTTATTTCAATTATAATCTATGGCCTCTTTATGAAACAAACTTTGGCAGGGTTAGCAACAGAAATCTCAAGTGGACTCATCCTTCCACTATCACTCTTTGAGACTTTCAGCCCCTGTATATTTTACCTTGCACATTGGTTAGGAACTTCCTCACGGGTGCTTTCACGTCCTGGCCTAACTTTGCTGGAAGTGTGACTGAAACATCTGTTGTGTCTGCAAACAGGATTTCTATTGCAGTTGTGGCAAAGTTATGGCAATGTAACCAGATCATTTCTGAGCAAATTCCTGCCCAGAAAAGACCAGTGAAGGCTAACCACATGGGGCTTGTTACTTGGTATCATACAAGGTCATTACTTTAGGTTCAAAAGTATTAGAAAAAGACATAATGCCCTGAAATTTCTGCTCGATTGTGCTGTATTTTTCAGTGCAATTCACCTGAAACCAGCCAAACCAGGATAAAGGTTTGAGGTATTTCAAGGGTAAATCGAGTTTCTGTGATCCATTATACTTGTTTAAAAACTATTGGGCTGGATATAATGGCGCGCTGTAGTCTGAGCCCACCTGGTAAAATGTCAGGGACATCTGCCCATGAGCTCGACTCCTGCCTGCAGGAACTAAATGTCTGATTGGCCATTAATTGAGTTGAGGTGAGACTTCCACCCCTTAGCTCCCGGAAGCCCTGCCTCAGAGAGCTAGCCAATCAGAGGCTGGAAGCTCTACAGTACCAGCAGAGTGTCTGGGAGCAATGGCCACTGTGAATACTGCAGCAAGGCAAAGAGGCAGGCATACCGCGCTGGATCTGGAATAGCTGTGAGGCTGGGGTCTCACGGGGTCCAAGCTGGCAGGTCCTGGAGTGGGGTGGGGGCCGAGTTAGAAAAGCTAGGGTGGAAGGGGAAACTGGTGGGGATTACAGCTTGGCGGGTGGCCCTCCAGGGGGTGCAAAGGGCCCATTAAGGAGGGATACTCCCACCCCACTTGCCACGAGCCTATGCAGGGAAATCTGCTGGGCTGGGCACTGGGCTTGGCCTCTCCTGCTGCCGGGTAAGTTTCAGCAGCGGCGGGTTAGCCCCTTAAGTGGGCAATTAATTGATGCATCAGGCCCATCCATGGGCCTATTGAGCCTATGGGCTATTACATTTCAATTCTTCCATGAACCAGGGTCATTGGACAGAGTTTTAGAATGTAAGCTGTTGAATAATAATTGTGCATTCAAAAATATTCCTTGATAAATTTAAGATTGGTAACCTGGAGCAATTTGATTAATAGAGCTGAAAATCACAAAAATGTGCATTTTTAATAATAGTGTCTAGTCTACCACTTGTGAATAACCCAATTTTAAATAACTGAAAATTACTTTTAAAAAACTGTTCAGAATTATTAACCAGTTTCATTTGTATGCAGTATTTAGTAAATAAAAACAAGCTTTTAAAACATGTTTAAAACATCTTGTGCCTAAAAACAGCTTAATTTTCACAGGAGATAGGCAGTGGGCATAAGACCCACTAGTTTTACTGCACCCCTCTGCCTCCAAACTCTAGCCCATTGTGCTAGAAGTCAGCCCTATGTTCAAACCTGGCCATGTCCCAGATTAAATTAATCACCATGGTTAATTTCCACTAACTGCAGCGGGCCTCTGAGGAGGCTGTGAAAATTAAGCTGTTTTTAGGCACAAGATGTTTTAAGCATGTTTTAAAAGCTTGTTTTTATTTACTAAATACTGCATACAAATGAAACTGGTTAATAATTCTGAACAGTTTTTTTCTAGTAATTTTCAGTTATTTAAAATTGGGTTATTCACAGGTGGTAGACAAGACGCAATGATTAAAAATGCATATTTTAATAATAAACCCATTTTCAGCTGTATTAATCAAGTTGCTCCAGGTTACCAATCTTAAATTTATCAAGGAATATTTTTGAATGCACAATTATCATTCAACAACTTATATTCTGTTTCTGTCATGGTTGAATAGTTAGCAGAATGTACAACCTGTGAGATGTGGGTTTGAGGCTTACAGCAATAGTGTGTGAGGGTGAGGTGAAGCATAGTGAACAATGCAATGCAATTATTAATATATACATTATGTAGCTTTAAGCGAGATGTAGCAGTTACTTTTGCCAGTCCTATTGGAAAATAAATGTGCCTCTTAATGAAAAAAAAATTTGGACTGGGCGTCATTTGATGTGTCTTTTGAAGTATACAACAAATTTTCATCTGTCCTTTCACCAAAAGTGTCTGAAAAAAAATGGGTGCAATGCAGAGAAAAAATGGGCACCAATCCTTTGCTCCTGTTCTGCTCATTAACAGCACTGCAGAAAAATGTGCTCCTGGGTTTTTCTGGTATTTCTCCCTGACTGCATCTGAAGAAATTGCAGCCACATATATTAAACGCAAGCAAATATCAGGGAGATTGGCACTCAGATTCTTTGATAAAACTTGGGGCTAGTGCTTCCTTAACTACCTATTTTCCTAAGGGGCAGATTGGTATTGTCAAAGAACTTTATTTTTGATGTTTTGAACAAAAAATGATTTTGCTGCTTAAGTATTTCCTGCAAAATATTATTGATCCATATTGTATACCTGTTCCATCCCCACCTTGGGCAGAATTTTGCCCTTGGCATGTGGGATTGGCGGCGTCAGATAGGAAGCCGATCGCCACCTGCAATCGACTGCACACTGCGATTTCATGCTGGTGGGCCAATTAAGGCCCCACCCAGCATGATACGCGAGTGGCTACGCTGAGCGCTATCTGTGTGGGAGGGGGGCGGGTGACGTGGGGATGAGGAGGGCGAGCAGGCCTAGTGCGAACTCACGCATGTGCTCAAAAGAGTGCTGAATAAACACGGAGCTGCCTCAGGAAGATGAAGAATATATTGAATAAATTAATGAACAACAGAAAAATGTAATAAAACATGTCCCCTCATGTGACTCTGTCACGTGACCAGGGATATGTTTTTAATTAAATAATAAAGTTGTTATTTTATTTGTATTTGCTTTTTGTAAACCTCATCCCGCCCGTGGATGAGATTCCCAAAAAACCGCTTGGCCTTTTCGCCTGCCCACCGACCATTAGGTTGAATGGAAAGTGAAAAATTAATGAGAATTGATGACTTAATGGACTTAACAGGCCTTTTAATTGTCAGCGGGCGCGCTGCTGGCTCCAGTGCATGTCCGTTGACCGAACTATCGCGCGGCTGTGCGGTGATGTCGCCACGCTTGGCTGACGTCATCGCGCGTCATTTCACGCTCAGTCGGGTCAGGCATGTGCTCGCTCACCAAGCTAAAAATCCTGGCCCTTGAATAGAAAGAGAAAACTCAGTCAAATATCCCCTGCAACATCATTCTTCATGCCCACACTCACCCTCCCCTTTTCTTCACCAGGCTACCATCTTCTAACCACATTCTGTGAACTAGAACTCCTCCACAGCTCTTCTACCTATGTCCTAACTCACAACTCCTGTTCCTCTATCATGCCTGTGGCTGCTGGCCTACATTGACACCCAGTTAAGCAACAACTTGACTTTAAAATTCTCATCCTTGTTTTCAAATCTCTCCATGCCCTCAGCCTCCTTCTTGCTGCAATCATCTCTAGTCCCACAATCTTCCGAGATATCTGCACCTACAATCTGGCGTATCGAACACCCCCAAGTTCCATTGCTTCACCATTGGCAGCCATGCCTTCAACTCCTGAGACTCAATATTCTGAAATTCCCTCCAAATTGTTCTGCCTCTCTACCTCTCTCTCCTCTAAGTTGTTTCTTAATGTTCCTGTGAGGGCCTAGTGATGTTTTATGACATTAATCTGATATTAAATACAAGTTCTTGTTGTTACAAGCTCCCTTTGGAGGCAAGTTCCAGGGTCCATGACTCTTGTTTGGAATGCTGAGGCTGCCATTTCTGCCCTGGTATATCAACTCATAGCTCATTCATAGAGTACAGAAAATTTAAGCAAAGTTGAAGATATCCAAAAATTAATTTACAGCTTTTGACAGGCAGAAGTAGATTTGAAAACTTACTGTGCTTTCTTAGAATGTTTCAAGATAAAAATATTTCTCCTTTAAAAATTATTACATTGAAAGCTTTCTTCAGGTCTTCTATTGTGCTTGCACATTTTAAGTTTGCTACTGCCTTTAAGGCTAAGGTAGTGTCCAGGGCCAGAACATAACGCTCATTGGGCGGGCGCGCACCAAACCCGACCGAGTGTAAACTGGCATGTGATGATGGCAGGCAAGTGTCCCGACGTCATTGCGCACTTGTGTGATATTTCAGTCGGTGGGCACGTGTGTGATTCGGCAGCATGCTCACTGACAATTAAAAGGCCTATTAAGGTGTTAAAGTTATAATTGAAAGAAATGTTTTGCTGTCTGTCCAACATTATGGTTGGCGGACAGGTGAAAAGGCCAAGCAATCTTTGCATTTTTTAGGAGACCTCATCCATGGGCAGGATGAGGTTTCCAACAGCAAATAAAAAGCTTAACATTTCATTAATAACATGTCCCTGCTCATGGCCAGGATTTTCCCCTCGGTGATTTGGGGGTGGGGCCTGCTTCCCGAGGGGAAAATGACGCGGGATGATGTCAGGAGGAATCCACGACATCATCCCGGACCATTTAAATCTTAAGGAAGGCGGGCGGACAGCGAAATCAGCTGTCTGCCGGCTGACCTGTGCCATTGACAGGCTCATTAAGATAGTTAAATGTCCCGCCCGGCCAACCTTAAGGCTGGCGGGCAGGCCAGGAGCCCCAGCGGCCTGTAGATTATTAATGAAACTTCATCCACTGGCGGGATGAAGTTTCATTACCGTTTTGTAAAAATTTAATAAATTTTATGAATTTATCAACATGTCCCATCTTGTGTGACATTGTCACATGAGGGGAACATGTTGATAATTTTAAAATATCTCTATTTTTTGACTTTACTTACATTTCACTAAACTCCCCGAGATAAGACTTTGCCTCAGGGAGCAGTGTGCTCTTTTGAGCACGTGTGAAAGAGCGCACTTTGACAGATGGGGAGTCCCTCCCCCACCCCCCCACCCCCCAGCAAAGGAAGCACAAAACACTTCCCAACGGGCAGGCTGCTAGGTGGGCCTTAATTGGTCCACCCACTCAAAATGGCGGCGGGCCCCGTTTCAGTGGCGAGGTTCGGCTGCCCGCCCGCCACTGAGCCGGTGGGGCTCGCCCGCCAGCCAAGGGCTAAATTCTGCCCCATGTGACAGAGTCATATTCTGTGACTGAGTCACACAAGGGGACAAGTTTTACATTTTAAAAATCTTCATTTGTGATGTTCAAAACTCTTCATCTCCGAGGCACAGAGCTGCCTCAGGGAGCTTTTCCAGTGCGCACCCACGCACATGTGTGAACTTGCGCTCTTGCCCTCCACCCCACCTACACAGGCAGCACTGAGCACTGCCGCACACGTTTCATGCTGAGCAGCTTTAATTGGCTCACCAGCGTGAAATTGCAATCTGGCCCCAATTGTGGGCGGGGGGGGCGGCTTCCAGACCGCCCACACCGAGCCTGCCTGACGAGGGCAAAATTCTGCCCCAGATTTCATTCTGACTGATCTTCTAAAGGTTGATCTCAGTTTACACTTGCTTCATTACAATGAGGCCCCCTAAGATTGGGCGCTGAAAAAGAACCGAATTAAGAGCTTTTAAATTGATTTTAGTTAGGACTGCTACTATTATTGGAGAAAGTGACTTTCATTCAGTGTCATTGACCTGAAACATTAACTGTTTCTCTCCATCAATGCTGCCTGATCAGCTGAGTATTTCTAGAATTTTCTGTTTTTATTTCAGATTTCCAGCAACTACAGCATTTTGCTTTTGTGTTAGTGTTTAATTCACTTCCTGGAGTTCCCACCTTGAAGAAGTTCTGCTCTTCGCTCTGACCAGATTTCCGTTTGTCACTTATATCTTGTTCACCTTCATTGCTTTCTTTTTATCTTCTCATGTTTGATCAGGTATCTACAAAAACCCATTATCACAACCACATCTCCTTCCTCAGTAACTGTCTTCAGCTCCAAACCATTCCACATGGATTCCAACTGAAATTCCATCCTTTGTGTTTTGGATCCACCCATTATTGCCTAGATACCCTGAATTCTTTGCTGTTCTTGCTGCATCCTAAGATTCACTCTCAATTCCATGCACCACTTCATGCATACACTCAACCTTTCTCTTGAACAGCACTGACTCGCTGTCCTGGTCTGCAGTTTTGTTTCACGCTTCCCCTCAATTGGCCCTTTCACAGAAGACTTTTTATCTTCCTTGTAAGTGTGAAGGACCTCAAGTTTCACCAATTCATGGGTATCAACACCCCTCTGAATCTTTTGTCCCTTTCTCTTCCCTCAGACCCATCTCTTCTTCAGATCTTACCCCTTGCTTTGTATTCACAATATACTCTGACCTTCCACTCTGACTGAAAGCTCTCTCCTTATCTTCATCTGCTTATACTCCTACCTCAATGAATTTCAAGCTTGGCACAACATTGAGTTCTTCTTCCATCACCTCTGTCTCTCTGTCCACTTCTTTGGCCAGGAGTCTTTCCCTGCTTAGTGGACCCTTCTGCCTGTCTCCAATATTTTCCCTCCACAGGTCACCTCTCCCTGGCCTTACTCTCTAGATCTTTTCATTGACAAGTGCCAGCATTACATCAGAAATCTCAATTTCTTTGCCCTCCCCTTCACTCACTCCAATCTATCTCCTTCTGAGCTGCCAGCACTCATTCTTTCAGGTCCAATCCTAACATTAGAACCAAACCTGCTGGCATTGCTGTCTGGCGTACTGAACCCTACCTAACAGAGGCTCGTTGCCAACACTGACATTTCTCTTTACTTCCCCCTGGACCATGACCCTGCTACTGAACATCAAGCCATTGTGTCCAGTACTGTTATTGACCTCATCTCCAGTGGAGAGCTTCCCTCCACAGCCTCCAGCCTCATATTCCCCAATCCTGTACAGCTTGCTTCTACCTCCTTCCCAAAATCCACAAACAGGACTGTCCTGATAGACCCATCATTTCAGCCATTTCTTGCCCCACTGAACATATTTCTTTCTATCACAACTCTCCCTTTGTCCCTCTTCCTATGTACATCAGTGACTCTGATGCCGTACATCACTTCAACAGTTTCCAGTGTAACCATATGGTCTTAAGCATCGGCGTTTAATCCCTCTACACCTCCACTCCCCACCAGCATGGTCTCAAAACTCTCTGCTTCTACCTTGGATGGGGACTGGCTGTGCCTCCATTCAATACCACCACCCTCCAACTGGCTGAACATGTCCTCACTCTGGGCAACCCCTCCTTCAACTCCACTCAATTCCTCCAAATAAAAGATGTTGCTCTAGGAACCCACGTGTGTCCTAGCTGTGCCTGTTTTTTTTTGTGGGACATGTGGCACATTCCTTATTCCAGTCCTCCTCCCTCATCTCTTTTTTCTGGTCATCAGCCTGAAACCTTAACTCTGTTTGTCTCCTGAGAAGATGCCTGACCTGCTGTGGATTTCTAGCATTTTCTGCTTTTATTTCAGATTTCCAGCATCTGCAGTATTTTGCTTTTGTGTTGACTTTTGTTTTTACTTGCTTTGGCTGGTTTTAGATCCTGGTGTTGGACACAAAGTGACAATGTTCTAACTTGTTGTGGCAACCCATTCCTATTTGATTAAATTGAAACTGAAAATATGAAAAATATACAGCAGGTTCATCGGCATCCAAAATGATGAAAGACATGTTAATGGTTCATAGGATTGGTACACGGTAGCAGGAGAGGCCTTTTATATGATTCACCAAAACAAAGAGGAGAGTGGGAGTAAAACAGTTAATCAAGAGCCAGATCTGATAACTACTGTTGCAAAAGAGCAGAAGTGGGTTCAATAGCTTAAAATTAATTTTTAGAGCAAAGATGTGAAAACCTGTTTTTTCAAATTTTTAAACCAGCTACTTCAAACAATAAATGGGATATAAATTCACAATTTTTAACCACATGCTTATGCAATTAAACTAAATGGCTAATGGTTAATACATAGCTCACAATAGCAATCAGGTCAAAAATCATTTGCAGCTTAAACTAAAGAAACTCCTGCCTGATATTGTCAGTCAAATTCCAGCTTTATCGTAATGATGCAAAAATGGCGACAAACATTTTGGAGTTATTTCATAAATTGGACTGCATGTGGATCCAAATAAGCAGTCTGGTGCAATAAAACTCACCAGACCACCTACTAATGAGTCAAATAGTAACTTCACAAGGAGCTCGAACAATGACCTGACTAAATGGTGCTCTGAGAAAATAGCTATGAACCAATGTACTTTCTGGGTGAGTTCCCAGTCACCCTGCACAATTGGATATACCTATAATTGAAAAGGGGCAGCAGTCTCCCCAACCTTTGGCAACTTAAATAAAATAAGTCAGATGCTTACAGAATTTCATGCTATGATTGTTATTCACAACTGCAGTGTGCACATTCCATTCACCCGATCTCTTCCTACAAATTGGACGCAAAAACAATCTTGACTAGCTTGTAGATTATAGGGTGGAAGTTCAATGATGAAGATAAAGGTAGGGTTAACAGGAAGCAGTTTTGACTTATATATTTGCTGAAGGAGAGATTATTTTCATTGGACTCCTGTACAATTTGAAGGCATTTGCTCTCATCTTGCTCCTGCTAAGACAGCTGTTGGCCGTACTCCCTTTCCACCATCTCTAAACTCTGTTGTGAGCATAGGATCTGTTTCCCTCCTGACTGCCACTTTGCCATTCTCCATCAGGACCATCTGGTATTTAACTAATGGTAGGCTTGGGGTAGTGATGGCCCCGATGTCAAAGATGGAGAGAGAGAGAACCTGCTGAGGTTTCATCTCCCACCAGACTGGCCCCCCATAATCTGTCTCTGGTAAGGCCTACAAAGCTGCAGTTCCTTTTACTTTCAGGGCTCTCCTGCCTATTTAAGATGCTTTGCCATTTCTTGAGGTGCTGCAGTGGTGCAGGACCACTAGATTTCATTCCTTGATCATTTCCTGCATGGCCGGTAACTTCCAAGCCAGGAAAATTAATCAGACTTTGACAAGGCCAGAGTGGTGGGAGGAAATCCAAATTCCACCTCCCACCCCTCAATCGCACTTTTGCTAGAAAGACAATCCAGCTCATTGAAGTCATTATTCAGGGAAGAGATGATAATGTTACTAGCACTGGAAATAAAATGATTTGCATATCTGAGCAAAATATGTAATATCAAGTCTTGCATATGTAATGATCCCAGCTGCTGTTAACACTTGTCAAGTCAGATCCCAGAGTGAAACTGGCTTGATAGATCCTAACTTTTATTTTAAGAAACCGTGGAGGAAAGCTAATGAACACATTCACAGGAGTCTGCTGGTGAACTTTTAATACAAAGAATAAAATATTTATTAAAAAAGAAAAAATGAAATATATCACACCAGACAAAAGATTGGAAAGAACTCAATACAAACACAAGACGATGATTCAAATTCACACTATTCTTTTACCCCAGCAATACCTTTATGAACACATAAACCAGTGAAAAGTTGCCACTAGCTTGACACAAAGACTTCTCGCTTGGGATTGGCACAGTTGCAAACTGTTTTCTTCCACTGAATTCCTGAGTATTCATTTAATGCTTTTCACCCAACTCATATCTCTCCCTGAGATACCCAAACTGCACTCCAAAATCATTGTTTCTTCAACTGCAGAGCAAACAAACAATCCCCATCCACCACTACTCTCCTCCGTCTGGCTGAACTTGTTCTCACGCTGAACAATTTCTCCTTCAACTCCTCTCACTTCCTCCAAATAAAAGGTGTGGCTATGGGTACCCGCATGGGCCCCAGCTATGCCTGTCTCTTTATGGGGTATGTGGAACATTCCTTGTTGCAGTCCTACTCCGGCCCCCTTCCACAACTCTTTCTCCGGTACATCGATGATTATTTCGGTGCTGCTTCATGCTCTCGTCAGGACTTGGAAAAATTTATTAATTTTGCTTCCAATCTCCACCCCTCCATCATTTTCACGTGGTCCATCTCTGACACTTCCCTTCCCTTCCTTGACCTCTCTGTCTCAATCTCTGGTGATAGACTGTCCACCAATATCCATTACAAACCCACCGACACCCACAGCTATCTCGACTACAGCTCCTCACACCCCACTTCCTGTAAGGACTCCATCCCATTCTCTCAGTTCCTTCGCCTCCGTCGCATCTGTTCCGATGATGCTACATTCAAAAACAGTTCCTCTGACATGTCCTCCTTCTTCCTTAACCGAGGTTTTCCACCCACGGTCGTTGACAGGGCCCTCAACCGTGTCCGGCCCATCTCCCGCGCATCCGCCCTCACTCCTTCTCCTCCCTCCCAGAAACATGATAGGGTCCCCCTTGTCCTCACTTATCACCCCACCAGCCTCCGCATTCAAAGGATCATCCTCCGCCATTTCCGCCAACTCCAGCATGATGCCACTACCAAACACATCTTCCCTTCACCCCCCTTATCGGCATTCCGTAGGGATCGCTCCCTCCGGGACACCCTGGTCCACTCCTCCATCACCCCCTACTCCTCAACCCCCTCCTATGGCACAACCCCTTGCCCACGCAAAAGATGCAACACCTGCCCCTTCACTTCCTCTCTCCTCACCGTCCAAGGACCCAAACACTCCTTTCAAGTGAAGCAGCATTTCACTTGCATTTCCCCCAACTTAGTCTACTGCATTCGTTGCTCCCAATGTGGTCTCCTCTACATTGGAGAGACCAAACGTAAACTGGGCGACCGCTTTGCAGAACACCTGCGGTCTGTCCGCAAGAATGACCCAAACCTCCCTGTCGCTTGCCATTTTAACACTCCACCCTGCTCTCTTGCCCACATGTCTGTCCTTGGCTTGCTGCATTGTTCCAGTGAAGCCCAACGCAAACTGGAGGAACAACACCTCATCTTCCGACTAGGGACTTTACAGCCTTCCGGACTGAATATTGAATTCAACAACTTTAGGTCGTGAGTCCCCTCCCCCATCCTCACCCCCTTTCTGTTTCCCCCTTCTCTTTTTTTTTTCCCAATAAATTATAAAGATTTTCCTTTTCCCACCTATTTCCATTATATAAAATAAAAAAAAAACCCACTAGAGCTATACCTTGAGTGCCCTACCATCCATTCTTAATTAGCACATTCGTTTAGATAATATCACCAACTTTATCTTTAACACCTATGTGTTCTATTGTACCATTGTTGTTGACATCTTTTGATATTCTGCTTCTATCACTGCTTGTTTGTCGCTACAACCACACCAACCCCCTCCACCTCTCTGTCTCTCTATCTCTCCGCCCCCCACACACACACCTTAAACCAGCTTATATTTCAGCTCTTTCCTGGACTCGAACTCAAGTTCTGTCGAAGGGTCATGAGGACTCGAAACGTCAACTCTTTTCTTCTCCGCCGATGCTGCCAGACCTGCTGAGTTTTTCCAGGTAATTCTGTTTTTGTTTTGGATTTCCAGCATCCGCAGTTTTTTTGTTTTTATTTTTAAACAAATGAGTTCACTGAACTCAGTCTTCCAATAGCACCTCTGCTAAACTGACCACTTCACTGAATTCTATAACTGACTATTCAGTCAACTATTGTCCCTAATAACCTTGTAGTCTTTCTGATCAGAGTTAAAATGCCCATCCCCTCTCTCTGACACACAGTGAACATTTTTTCTGTCTTTTCTCTGTGTCTGTGCCACTTGACCACTGTCGCTAGGCAACAATAAAGTTTTTCTGTATTTTGTGTTTTCCTCCTGACAATCACTAAATTTTTAACCTCTTTTAACCCATCTCTTTAACTTCTGGGATTTTGAAACCTCTAAAAATGTATATATGCAAATAACCCCTAAAGACTGGAAACCTGCAACTTATGGATGAGGTAGACGATTCAGTCCATCATAGTTCATCTATCCAGATAGGATTAATATTGCCTCATTATAGCATTCAATTATTTCTTAAATAATTTTGTGTTTTTGCCTCTGCGACTTTCCTTTAACTTTGAACTTGTTTTATGACTATTGTCTTGACTACGGCAGGGACATATATCATAACCAGTTGGAGTTGTGAATATTCAATAGCAGCTGCTGGCATATCTGTTGTTAGCCAATGCCCTCAGCTGCCAAGATCCTAAATTCAGGAATTCCCTCCCTAAATCTCTCCACCTCCCTACCTTGCTCACTCCTTTAAGATACTCCTTAAGATCCATCTCTTTGACCAACCCTCTGCTCATCTACCCTAACATCGCCCAATGTGGATCAGTGTCAAATTTGGTATGACAATGCACCTGTGAAGTATTACTGAACTAAAATGTGCTATGTAAATAAAAGTTGTTGCTGTTACAGTGACTTAGCTCAGGATAAATAAGCATGTGCTTCATACCTGGCCTCCACATGACACTTTACAATAGTTCTTCCAAATCTCAGCAGATTTGCATTTAACATCTACCTCCGTAGAAAGACAGAAAATTTACAGCACAGAAGGAGGCTACTTGGTCCATTGTGTTTGTGCTGCCCAGATAAAAGCTGTCCAGCCTAATCCTACTTTCTACCGTTTGGTCTGTAGGTTATGACACTTTATGTACACATCCAAGCGTTAAAATGTTTCGAGTCCAATATGACTCTTCAGAACTGAAGAGAGGTAGAAATGTGATGGGTTTCATTCTGTTGTTAAAGGGAAGAAGGGGGTCAGGTGGAACAAAAGGGAAGGTCAGGGATAGGTTAGAAGGCAGGGATGATTAACTGACAAAGATGGAACAAAAGGCAAAGGGAGTGGTAATGGTGGTAGTGAAGAAACAAAACATAGGTCCAGGTAACAAAGATCAGCTCTATCTGAAAGCAAAAATATGAAAACAATATAAAAACAGGTACTGGGGGGTGGCGGGGAGAAAACAAAATGGAGGACAGAGTTCATGGTCTAAAGTTGCTGAACTCAATGTTGAGCCCAGAAGGCTAGCAAATGCCTAGTCAAAAGGTGAGATGCTGTTCCTCCAGCTTGCATTGGATTTCACTAGAACATTGCTGCAAGCTGAGGGTAGAAATGTGAGCATGAGAGAAAAGCGGTGAATTGAAATGGCAAATGACTGGAAGGTCAGGGTCATGCTTGTGGATTGAATGGAGTGTTTTGCAAAGTGGTCACCCAGTCTGCATTTCATCTCCCCACTGTAGAGGAGACCGCCCAATTTTTCTAATCTTTCCCTATAACTAAGATTCTCTATTCCTGTCAACTTGCTTGTAAATCACCTCTGTACTTTCTCTCTCATGCAATCACATATTTCCTGAATTGAGGTGACTGGAATTTAATGCAGTACTCTACCTGTGATCTAACTGGTGTTTTTATACAGTTCTAGCATAAGCTCCCTGATATACTCCATGCCTCAGCCAATAAAGGGAAGTATTTCATTTGCCTTCTTAACCACCTTATCTACCCTCTCCTGCTATCTTGAGGGATCTGGGAACACGCACTCCAAGAACCCTCTTTCCTCTACATTTCTCAGTGTCCAACCATTTATTGTATATTCCAGTCACTACTTTTCTGCCCACCTGACCAGTCCATTGATATCTTCCTGCAGTCTATAGCTTCCTGCTTCACTATCAAACACGCAACCAATTTCTGTATCATCTGCAAACCTCTTGATCATGTCTTTATATTTAAGTCCAAATTATTGACATATAGCATGAAAAGCAAGAGACCCAGTACTGAGCCTTGTGTAATCCTGCTGGTGATAGCTTTTCAGTCATTAAGATGAAGTTTGAAGAGGGAGTTAGATGCTTTGTTTTACCTCAAACTACAAGCCTATTTTCAGCTGAGTGTAAAGTTAATGATTGAAAACTATCAATTGGACAAATGCAGTGTAAACTGAAATAAATACACTCTGACACCACAATAGACTGCTTAGCTGCACAATGAGTTAGCCACTACCACATAACCATTCCTCAGGTCCTATGTAAATCCTATAGTTTCTTATCACTTAACACTTTGAACTTTGTTAGGATCATGCACTATGCACCTTGACCTATACCTTGGTTTCTAAAAAGCTCTATGGAAGGCCTTATGAAATGATGGTGTAGGGTCTATCGATCCAATCAATGCAACATCAGATGACAAGGCATTTTTCAGCCAGGGCACTGAGGGTTGGAACTCCAGATGAAAGAAAGACCTTGACAAAATGTGACAGAAAATAATATCACCTGGATTGCTATGAATAATCTTGTTAATGATTACAGAATAGCAATGTTTGTGGGCTGAAATTTCAGGGTCCCAAAGTTGGGAAGAGAAAACCCTAAATACTAGCGCTGGGCAGCGTCTCAATTTGAAAATGCTAGTCCCAGCACTGGCAATAATGAGCAGTGCAGGGCAAGAGTGAGAAAGAAATTCTACTCCCTCCAATTCAGCCAGTTAATATAGTTTAAAAGCTCATTAGAATATTTTAAGGGGTTGCTATCCTGATTTTTAAAGTGCTGCACAGGTTACCTCACCTTCAGAAACTGTAGCCAAAGGCAGGTGGGTAAATAGTGGGGAGCCAGTCATGGCTGCCCAAAGTCATCAGCTGACCCCATAGAGGGTTAGCAAGGCAAAGGGTTACTGGTCATTTGGTAAGGGGGTGCCCTTGGTGCTGTACAGGTGGCACTCATAGTGAGGACTCATCATACAAGCTTTGAATGGGGTAGGTACCTACCCCCTCCACCAACATTGCAGGGGTAGAAGAGCAGGCGGCAAAGCTGTCAAGAGCAATTGGGCAGCAACCAACCCACAAGAAAGGGTCCAGCTGCTAATGGGAGCATGACTGTATGACTGTCAAATTTTGGGCCTAGTGACAATGAGGAGTAACACCCTTTGCAGCAGGAAGGGAAGAATCTGGGCATCAGGAGGGTACAAGAGAGGAAAGAAGGTCTGGAAGGCAACAGAGACAAATCCTCAATACAGGATCTACCACTGGCGTCAGAGCAACCTGGAGGTGACAGAGAACAAATGCTGCAGGGGACTGTGACTCTTCAGGCAGATGGTCACTGACATCTGTGCCCTTGTTGCTGAAGACCTCTTACCTCACAGCATTGATCACAGTGCATTGCCAGCCACTGTCACAGTCATTGTGACCTTGAGCTCCTTAGCTCCTGGCTCCTTCCAAGTTCTGGGTTTTAGCATCATCTCACAAACAGCTGCACACCACTGCATCTCGTATTGTTGGTCCCTTTGCCCGAGCTGGACAGTATGTTCATTTAACAACAAACAGACACAGCCTCACAGGGACTGAAAGCAATGGGTTGCACCTCCATTGCTGGATTACCCGAGGTATAGGGCATCATCGATGCACCGATGTGGCCATTAAGGCATCCAGTTGACCGTACAGTGAGATCCATCAATAGGAAGGGTTTCCACTCCCTCAATGTCCAACTGGCCTGTGACCACCACAAGAGCTTTCTCCATGTGAGCGCTTGCTTTCCTGGCAGCTACCATGACTCCTTCATCCTCCGCCAGTCCATCCGGCCTCAGATTTTCACTCCAACCTCCAAAGTGCATTGGTAGATTCAAGAGGATACAGTAACTCCCTCGAAGAGACGGTTACTGACTCCTCCCATGCAGATGCACAGAGGTGATACAACCAATGCTACCTGCTCAGCAAGGGTAGAGAAAAGAAAAAGACAATTTGTGACAAAATGACTTTTTTTTGGAATACTGTGGGAAGTGAGTAAGGGATATATAAAACACCAAGTACAGAGAAGTGCTGAGAGGATTAGACTACTTTTAGGTCCAAAATTATAATTTAAACAGAAAGCTGTCACAATGAATATGTGTTGTTAGAGTTATAACTTAAATTAAAGTGACAGTTCCCTTTTCATTGGCTTCAGCTTGAACTTTCTTTTGAACAAATCTGCACAAAATCTAACTCAGACATGCTAGGGCCAGGATCAGAAGTGGGTGGGAGCTAAAAATAACTCCTCCAGCTGGCGTGTCAGTTCCCGACTCCACCAACCCCCGAGCCATTTTCCCAGCGGCGGGAGAGAGGGTTGGTGGTGACAGGGCTACCCGCCCGCAAGCAGTGGTGGGAGCATGAATGCTGTCCTCCTGAGAGAGGGCAACAGGTTTGTGCATCAAGGAGCCATTGGACACTCTCCTGGGATGGCATCTCAGTGATCCCAGTAATCTGCTGGAGCACAGATTACTGGACTTCTGTGAGAAACTGCAAGCTCCTTTGAACACCGAGATTGAGGGCCATGCTGGCAGCAGCATGGCAACAAACATAGATCTGATAACACTTGCACTTCCACTGTTGCACTCCAATGTTGGGTGGCTTCTGCAGCAATGGATAGTTGAGATATCAACTAACAGATTCTGCATGCCAGGTGGTTCCTTAAGTGCTGTTATGCAGTTTACCACAATTCTCACATTGGAAAGGATGGGCTGCAAACTCTGCACAAAGCCCTGTGCCAAGTTCGAGCTGGACTCCTGCATGCTCTTTGACAGTGACAGACTCTCTAGCAGGCACGCCAATGCACCAAGAATCTTTATGTGCATGCCCATCAGCCTTTTCCTGTATTTCATCCATCGAGATCCTCATTTAAATTCCCTACAGCCGACCCTGCCCTCCAGGGAGGTGGTACACACGCTATCCTTGCCAATTGCCTTTCTGCAGACCACTTGTGCTTCACCCATGTTTGGATCCTGTTCCTGTACTACCCTCTGAAGTACATGTAGTGTCTGTATCTGAAGTTGAGGCTGCAAGTGGCAGGTCAAGTGACAGTGTTTCTTCACCAGACACCTCCCCTTACCATTCCTTTTGAATAGGTACCTCCCGCCCCAGATCTGGTCCCAAGAATCTGAAGCCCTCTCTCCTGCACCATGCTTCAAGCCATACATTGATCCTCCCTGCCTTCCATTTTCTATTCTCAAGAGGGTGTAACACTGGGAGTAATGCAGAAATTACTACCTTTGAGGTCCTACATTTTAACTTCCGTCACTCCACTCCCCCAGCTCCTGATAATCTGACAGTAGGACCTCAATACTTGCCCTCTCTATGTCGTTGGTACCCACAACTTCTGGCTTACTCCCTTCCCATTGCAGAATATTCTGTACCCTCTCCATGATGCCCTTTACTCTTGTACCAGGGAAGAAACACACCACCTGGGACTCACGATGGCTGTTACGGAAATGCCTCTCTGTCCTCCTGACAATGAATCTCCTATCGCAACTGTATTTCTATGCTTTGCTGTTCCCCACTGTATGGTTCCTTGCTCATTGGTGCCATGGTCTGGGCTGCACTCATTCAGGGTATTGTCACTCCCAGCAATTTCTTATACTGAGTTCCTGTTTGAGAATGGCACTCACCATGAAGACTCCTGTACTACTGGCCTCTTCCTACCCCTCCAAATGGCCACCCACCTACTAACCTGAACTCCTACTGTCTGTGGAGTGGCCACCTCCTGGGCCGCACAATCCAGGAAACCCATCCTCCTGATGCTCTGCAGTGATTCCAGCTGTTCTTCAAGCTCAAAAATTCTACTCTTGAGCTGAGGCAACAGGAGACAATTCCTAGACCCATGGACCTCCCAAGACACTGGAAGAGTCCTGATGTTCCCACATGGTGCAGGAATTGCAAGTAACAGTTCTCAGATGCTCATCCATGATGTTAAACATTCCTCCATTCCATCTGTAACAATATAGTTAGCACGCTGTTTAACCTATTAATTTTAATTCTAGACCTGCCCTTTGCTTATACCCTTATGTTCACTCACTGCTGTGCTAATCCCAACTGAATTTTACATTTTCCAGCTCCTAATTTGAAATGAATACCCTAGTTGAGAGAGAGAAAGGAGAAAAATACTCACCAATGAATCACTTACCTGCTTCCTTGTGATGTCATTGTTTGATTTCCTTTAGAAACCAGTCAGTTGGCTCACAGCCTGTCTCACGCCGCTCCCTCCCGGAACCCTGCTGTGTTCCTTCCCAAGCTCACTTGATACCTCTCACAGTCCTCCCTACTGAACCCTGCACTGCTCCCTCCCAGAACTCCCCATTGCTCCTGTAGGCTATTTTCACCACCTGGGTTCAGAGATTTACTCTGGATATCAATGGCCCAAAACTCGAGACTTGGCCCAAAACAACTGCACTTTATTATTTGATTTCTGTTACAGAGAGTTCAATAATATACCAGTGACTGTTCACCCCATGCTTTAGTTGCTTGGTTTCCTCGAGAAACAGACAGGATCAAATGGTCAATCCATCCTTGCCTGTTGTCTGTACAGTCCGCTGACGAAACTATCCCCCTTCCTTATCCACAGCAGCGATTGCCTCAAGTTTAACCAACACCGTGCTTAAATAGGCCTCTGCTTCCCACCCTACCAGGTACACGCTTTCCGATTGGCTCCTTTCTGATAGCAACGGTCCATGGTTGTCTCCTTTCTCTAATAGTGATGGCCCATGATTGGCTACTTTCTTTGATAGCGATGGTCCATGATTGGTTCCTTTCTCTGATAGCGACAGTCCATGATTGGCTCATTTTCACCCCCAACAACTCTGCATAGAGCAGGAATGTCCCGACAGCAAGTTTGGCCAATCTCCTCAGAGATCTGCTTGCTTCAGCACCTCCCCCACCTGTGCCTGGTTCCACCAAGCAACCATTGCGTAAGGTGATTACACACTGTCGAATCTCTACGTATTCAATGATAGTCTAAGCAAACAGCAATTACCAGCTGCATTACATTAAAACATTAACTCTTGACCTTACTTTGAGTTTGAAGCAAACAATTTTACACAATATTTGTGATCAAAAAGGTCACAAAATGGGGAAAAAACAATTGTTGCTTGGATTTTAACCATTTGTTGCCTGGCCTTTAACAAGTCACCTTCCTAATATTAGCATAAAACCATGGACACAGTGTAAAGCTTCTCTGTTAACTCATTTGCAAAAGTTAGCCTATGTTAGCCTTATAAATAATGTTGAATAGTAATAATAATGTTAAATAGTAATTGTAGGCTTAGCTTTTCCCTGTATCCATAAAAAGCTTCCACAATATAATGGCCCTTTTATTATATTTGAAATGCAGCAGCTGCCCACGCTCCTTCCCAGGACACTGCTGTGCTCCTTAATCCCAAACCCGCTCGATTCCTCTCGCTGTACTTCCTCCCAGGCCTGTTCCTTTATACCTCACTGCTTTTGCTGGATGAGGAAATGTTAAAGGAAACAAGAATGTATTTTTGCTGACCCTGATCATCCTGAAAATAAAGACAAAATTCCATTTTAATTTAGGCGAGGTAAAGATTTTGTTAATATATTTGACATCTGCCTACCACCCACACAACAGAATACAGACACTCCAGGGGCAGAGCTGAGTAAAACTACTCTTAAGATTCACCCTAGCTATCTAAAATGATATAAATTAAAAGACAGAAACCTCTAAGTTTATCACTGACAGGTCATGTAATGCAGTAAAACCTGCTTGACTGCTCAATCAGACACTAGCTCGAGACTCTGTGGGACACGCATCAGTAATACCTAATGAGGGAAGGGAGAAAGGGGAACAGTGATGTTCAGCAGATGAGAGAGACGATTTTTTCCACAGCCGTAATATTTCCATCAGCAATGGTCTATTTTCATGGACCATTGCTGATGTATTTGAGAGATGCTGCAGTATGTTTGAGCTTGTATCAGTTGCTCCAGTTGAGAACCAACATTATCAATCCTGCTATGTGCAAATACCGTAAAACTGCACACAAGAGTTATTGGCTTTGGAAAAGATGATACATTCTGCACTGGCGTTGTGTGAATTTTAAGCCTTGAGCATTTTTGGCCCATTCTTAGGACTAGTATTAGTGCACTAGTACCCTCCAATTAATAGTATACAAGTCCTAAATGAGGAAATTTCAAAAGGAAATGGTTAAAAAGAACAGAAATGGGTATGAAACAGAGAAAATGGATATTAAAAAAAGGAAAGCAAACTGTAAAGATTTTGAATGTAGCTGCACTCCTAATGAGCAGGTTTGAGGGGGAAACCAGCTTTTGTGTTTGTAATTATCACCTATCAGGGAAGAGGCACTGCCCAAGTATTAACAGTTGTAGGGCCCTGCCAGCAACCCACAGTTTATGACAGTACTCTATGCTTGAGGCTAATTGTTGTATACAGGGAAAAAGCTTACTGTGCTATTAGAAAATTCTTTAATTACTATTTAAGTTAGATTAATCAGTGCTGACAACGCTAATCTGAAAATGATCAAAATTACTCAATGTTTAACACAAATGTGCAGTGTATTAGCATGTATAAAGCTATACTTAATGACAGTTTATGTGGCTAATTGCAGTTACAATTGAGAATCATGAAAACCTAGTCTCCATTCCATTTAGAGAAAAAATTTGTATCTCTAGTATCTCCCTCAGCAAAGCAAACTCATTTACTAAATTACTTTGATATGATTAGGTAAGCAAATTCTGAAATAATTTTGCACATACCAAGGCGCCACAAACAGAAACAATAATGAGTGAATTACATTAATCTGTTTTTGGTTGGGGGGAGTACATTCCCATACTTCATGTTGCCAGAACCCATGTTGCCATAAGATCTTGGACTAATATAATGGGGTAGAAATTGATATAAAGTTTCAAATGCAAGATATAGCAGTTTAGCTGTGGGTTGGCGTGTGTCCAATCTACATAGGAGCAGGTCCCACTACCAAATTCATGGAGCCCATTTTATAGCTTTACTGAGCAGAGTCCTAAAGCAGATATCCGGCCCTTTGTGGATTAGGGGATGAATACCTGTTAGAGGACCCTGTCCAGAAATTAGTCCACCATTAACAGGTCAGATGCCGGGTCTGTAGTGCTCGGGATTCTTTATTGGCCTCTGGGGCCATCAACTAGAAGTTGTTAAGAGTTTTTAAAAAATATATTTTCTGTGGATCTAGGAGGATCAAGAGTGCTATGCCTAACTCCACAAATTGGCAATCACCCTCTGTGACCTGGTTCACTTCCCTCTCCCAGAAGGTATCTGAAGGCTGCATGCGAGTGGCCCCGAATTTCATTTTTGTTGGTTGAGCTGCTTGTGGAGGCACAGCTGGCACTGGGTTCACACCCTAGATATGTACATGAGGCCTGAGGCCCAATTCCAGGCTGACCTCGAGGCTCTCTGTTTGGCTGAATGCTTCTTTAGTAGTCCCAAGTCTGGATCCAAAAATAAGTGCAGACTAATTTCTATCCCCTCATTCACGTCTGCAATTCTGCAGAATCCCGCAGTACAGCATCAAACTATCAGCCTAGATTATATGTGCAAATTCTGTAATGGGATTGAATCCACAAGCTTCCAAGTCCGAGGCAAGATGCTTCCACTGAACCAGTAAGCAAGGCAGGCTTTAATACTAGAGAGAAGGGAAGTAGAGATGTTATACAATTTGGATACTGAGCATGCTTTGCATTACAAAAACAGAATTACCTGGAAAAACTCAGCAGGTCTGGCAGCATCGGCGGAGAAGAAAAGAGTTGACGTTTCGAGTCCTCATGACCCTTCGACAGAACTTACGTTCGAGTAGGGAAATGGAAAGCAAGGAAGGTGAGCAAGACAACAGAGAGATACGGAAATCTTGTCGCAGAGAGGAACAGAACTTCTTCAAGGAACGTCAACTCTTTTCTTCTCCGCCGATGCTGCCAGACCTGCTGAGTTTTTCCAGGTAATTCTGTTTTTGTTTTGGATTTCCAGCATCCACAATTTTTTTGTTTTTATCGCTTTGCATTATACCCAACACATGGATAGCTTCTACCTTATCTGTGCAACTCCTTTTGTTTGGAGTTACTGCAGTCCATTTACACAACTGGCTTACAAAGGTTGGCATGCCAAGGCTACCTATCATAATTTAATGAGCTCAATCTCTTCGCACATGGGTACATTAAAAGTCACACTAGTGTTGCATCACAGACAGAACAACTTCCAATGCAGAATATTCCCCATTCTTTATTCCAATTTGAGAATAAGGTCAGGAAATACCGAGTACAATGGTTTTCATGGATACACAATGTAAAATATTTGTTTGGTAGGACAGAATTTGAGTATTGTTGAAAAAAGAATAAGAATAAAAGGAGAATGAGAATTACACTAACAGCCAATTTAAGGTTATCATTCAGACTCGCAATATGGCTTACTTTATGCTTGCTGAAGCTACATTTATTCAATCATAGGGGCCTGTCCTCTATGGTAAAAGGAACGTTGTGCCTTTTTAAAATTAAACAAAAGCATGGGGAACAATGGTTCTCTGGTGCATTCTCCATGGCAGCACCTCAACCCATCAGAGTCAACTTGCCAACCAATCTTTTCACATGAATATAAATTGTTGTTATGAAATTTGGCATTCCTGTGTCTGTCCTGATTAGTGCAAGTTGAAAAGCATCAACAGCATGTCTCCTTTTCAGCAACACTCAATGTAAAATTTGCCCTGAAAAGAGTAGCTGTTACCTTAAAAGATATAAAAGAGGCTCATCACTTTTCATAAGGAACTGTTTAAGGTAATAACTGCTCTTTTCAGAGCAGTTGTTGGGTACCCAACAACTTGGCCAATTTTCACATACAGCATGAATGTCTGGTAGCATTGCAAGGTCTCGAGGCCAACTCAGACATGCATATCTGTAAAATGATAAAGGACTGGAATAATTATCCTTAACAAGTGAGACTATTTCAACAAAATATGATGGTGTAGTGGTATTGTCACTGGACTAGTATTCCAGAGGCAATGCTCTGGGTAATGCTCTAGGGGCCCGGGTTTGAATACCACCATGGCAGATGGTAAAATTTGATTTCAATAAAAATATGGAATTTAAAGTTTAATGATGACGATGAAACCATTGTTGTAAAAACCCAACTGGTTCACTAATGTCCTTTCCAGAAGGAAATTTGCTGTCCTTACCTGGTCTGGCCTGTTATGTGACATATGGCTCTGAAATGGCCTGACAAGCCACTCAGTCATACGAAACTACGACAAAGTCTCAAAGAAGGAATGAAACTGGCAGACCACATAGCATCGACCTAGGCACTGGAAACAACAATGGCAACCTCAGCCCTGTCGACCCTGTAAAGTCCTCCTTACTAACATCTGGGAGCTTGTGCCAAAATTGGGAGAGCTGTCTCACAGACTAGTCAAGCAACAGCCTGACATAGTCACCCTCACGGAATCATACCTTACAGATAATGTCCCAGACACCACCATCACCATCCCTGGGTACATCCTGTCCCACCGGCAGCACAGACCCAGCACAGTGGTATATAGTTGGGAGGGAGTTGCCCTGTGAGTCCTCAACATTGACTCAGGACCCCTTGAAGTCTCATGGCATCAGGTCAAACATGGGCAAAGAAACCTCCTGTGGATTAAAAAGTGCCGCCCTCCTTCAGCTGATGAATCAGTGCTCCTCCATGTTGAACACCAATTGAAGGCAGCACTGCGGTTGGCAAGGACACAGAATGTACTCTGGGTGGGGGACTTCAATACCCATCACCAGGAGTGGCTCGGTAGCACCACTACTGACCGAGCTGGCCAAGTCCTGAATGGCATAGCTGCTACACTAGGTCTGCAACAGGTGGTGAGAGAAAAACATACTTGATCTCATTCTCACCAGCCTGCATGCTGCTGATACATCTATCCATGACAGTTTTGGTAGGAGTGACCACCACATAGTCATTGTGGAGACCAAGTCCTGCCTTCACATTGAGGATATCCACCATCGTGTTGTGTGGCACTACCACTGTGCTAAATGGGATAGATTTTGAACAGATCTAACAACTCAAGACTGGGCATCCATGAGGCACTGTGGGCCGTCAGCAGCAGTAGAATTGTACTCGAACGCAATCTGCCCTCATGGCCCAGCATATCCAACATTATGCCATTGCCATCAAAGTAGGCGATCAACCCTGATTCAATGAAGAGTACAGGAGGGCATACCAGGAACAGCAACAGGCATACCTAAAAATGAGATATCAACCTGGTGAAGCTATAACTCAGGACTACTTGTGTGCCAAGCAGCATAAGCAGCAAAAGATAGGCAAAGCTAAGTGATCTCACAACCAACAGATCAGATCTAAGCTCTGCAGCCTGACCACATCCAGTTGTGAGTGGTGGTGGACAATTAAACAACTCACTGGAGGAGGAGGCTCCACAAACATCCCCATCCTCAGTGATGGGGGGGCCCAGCACATCAGTGCAAAAGACAAGGCTGAAGCATTTGCGACAATCTTCAGCCAAAAGTGTCGAGTGGATGATGCATCATGGCCTCCTCTGGAGGTCCCCAGCATCACAGATGCCAGTCTTCAGCAAAGTCGATTCACTCCATGTGATATCAAGAAATGGCTGAAGGCAATGGATAGTGCAAAGGCTATGGGCCCTTACAATATTCCAGCAATAGTACTGAAGACTTGTGCTCCAGAACTTGCCGCACCCCGAGCAAAGCTGTTCCAGTACAGCTACAACACTGGCATCTACCCGGCTATGTGGAAGATTGCCCAGCTATGTCCTGTGCACACAAAGCAGGACAAATGCAACCCGGCCAAGTCCCGCCCCAAAAATCTACTCTTGATCATCAATAAAGTAATGGAAAGATGCACCAACAGTGCTATCAAGCAGCAGTTGCTAAGCAATAACCTGCTCACCGACGCACAGTTTGGGTTCCACCAGGGCCACTCAGCTCCTGACCTCATTACAGCCTTGGTTCAAACATGGACAAAAAAGAGTTAGTGAGGTGAGAGTGACTGCCTTTGACATCAAGGCCGCTTTTGACCGAGTGTGGCATCAAGGAACCCTATCAAAACTGGAGTCAATGGGAATTCAAAGGAAAACTCTCCACTGGTTGGACACATAACTAGCAAAAAGGAAGATGGTTGTGGCTGTTGGAGGTCAGTCATCTCAGCTCCAGCACATCACTGCAGGAGTTCCTCAGGGTAGTGTCCTCAGCCCAACCATCTTCAGCTGCTTCATCAATGACTTTACTTCCATCATAAGGTCAGTAATAGGAATGTTTACTGATGATTGCACAATGTTCAGCACCATTCATGACTCCTCAGATACTGAAACAATCCATTTCAAAATGCAGCAAGATCTGGACAACATCCAGGCTTGGGCTGATAAGTGGCAAGTAACATTTGTGCCACACAAGTGCCAGAGAATGACTATCCTCAACAAGAGAGAGTCTAACCATTGCCCCTTGATGTTCAATGGCATTACCATCACTGATCCCCCACTATCAACATCCTGCAGGTTACCATTGACCAGAAACTGAACTGGACTAACCACATAAATACTGTGACTACAAGAGCAGGTCACAGGCTAGGAATCCTGTGACAAATAACTCACCTCCTGACTCTCCAAAGCCTGTCCATCATCTACAAGGCACAAGTCAGGAGTGTGATGGAATAGTCCCCACTTGCCTGGATAAGTGCAGCTCCCACAACACTCAAGGAAGTTTGACACTGTCCAGGACAAAGCAGCCCGAAAATTGGCACCAGATCCACAAACATTCATTCCCTCCATCACCAACGCACTTTGGCAGCAGTGCGTATCATCTACAAGATGCACTGCAGGAATTCACCCAGGCTCCTTAGACAGCACCTTCCAAACCCACGACCACTACCATCTAGAGGGACAATGGCAGCAGATATATGGGAACATCGTCACCTGGAAATGCCCCTCCAAGCCACTCACCATCCTAGCTTGGAAATATATTGCCGTTCCTTCACTGTTGCTGGGTCAAAATCTTGGAACTCTCTCCCTAACAGCACTGTGGGTGTACCTACACCACATGGACTGCAGCAGTTCAAGAAGGTAGCTCACCTCAAGGGCAACTAGGAATAGATAATAAATGATGGCCCAGACAGCGAAGCCCACATCCTGTGAATGAACTTTAAAAATGCATTCTGTTCTTAATATGGGTCCAAATTCATATCCATTGGACTTGCCTCTAAGCATCACCACACAGTCCTGCTCAAAAAGAAGTTATAAATATACTTATTGGACTTGTGTAAGAGTAACAAGTATATGATAGGAAAACAAAAACAAAAATACCTGGAAAAACTCAGCAGGTCTGGCAGCATCGGTGGAGAGGAACACAGTTAACGTTTCGAGTCCGAATGACCCTTCAACAGAACTAAATAAAAATAGAAGAGAGGTGAAATATCAGCTGGTTTAAAGGGGAGTGGGACAAGTAGAGCTGGATGGAGGGCCAGTGATAGGTGGAGATAACCAAAAAATATCACAGACAAAAGGACAAAGAGGTGTTGAAGGTGGTGAATGTGCTAATTAAGGGTAGAAAGCAGAACAAGCAAGGTACAGATAGCCCTAGTGCGGGTGGGGTGGGGTGAAGGGATCGAAAAAGGCTAAAAGGTAGAGATAAAACAATGGATGGAAATACATTTAAAAATAATGGAAGTAGGTGGGAAAAGAAAAATCTATATAAATTATTGGAAAAAAAGTTGGGGGGGTGGGGGGGGGAATCGGAAAGGGGGTGGGGATGGAGGAGAGAGTTCATGATCTAAAATTGTTGAACTCAGTATTCAGTCCGGAAGGCTGTAAAGTGCCTAGTCGGAAGATGAGGTGCTGTTCCTCCAGTTTGCTATGAGCTTCACTGGAACAATGCAGCAAGCTAGGGATGGACATGTGGGCATGAGAGTAGGGTGGAATGTTGGAATGACAAGTGACAGGGAGGTCTGGGTAATGCTTGCGGACAGACCAAAGGTGTTCTGCAAAGCGGTCACCCAGTCTGCGTTTGGTCTCTTCAATGTTGAGGAAACCACATTGAGAGCAACGAATGCAGTAGACTAAATTGAGGGAAGTGCAAGTGAAATGCTGCTTTACTTGAAAGGAGTGTTTGGGCCCTTGAACCGTGAGGAGAGGGGAAGTAAAGGGGCAGGTGTTGCACCTTCTGCGGTTGTATGGGAAGGTGCCATGGGAGGGGGTTGAGGTGTAGGGGGTGATGGAGGAGTGGACCAGGGTGTCCCGGAGGGAACGATCCCTGCGGAATGCCACCGGGGAGATGAAGGGAAGATGTGTTTGGTGGTGGCATCATGCTGGAGTTGGCGGAAATGGTGGAGGATGATCCTTTGAATGCGGAGGCTGGTGGGGTGATAAGTGAGGACAAGGGGGACCCTATCATGTTTCTGGGAGGGAGAAGGTGTGAGGGCGGATGCGTGGGAGATGGGCCGGACATGGTTGAGGGCCCTGTCAACCACCGTGGGTGGAAAACCTCGGTTAAGGAAGAAGGGGGACAGGTCAGAGGAACCGTTTTTGAAAGTGGCATCATCAGAACAGATGTGACGGAGGTGAAGGAACTGAGAGAATGGGATGGAGTCCTTACAGGAAGCAAGGTATGAATGTTTGTGGATGTGGTGCCAATCAAGCGGGATATGAAGCTGTAGTCGAGTTAGCTATGGGAGTTGGTAGGCTTGTAATGGATATTAGTGGACAGTCTATCACCAGAAATTGAGACAGAGAGGTCAAGGAAGGAAAGGGAAGTGTCAGAGATGGACCATGTGAAAATGATGGAGGGGTGGAAATTGGAAGCAAAATTAATAAATTTTTCCAGGTCCAGATGAGAGCACGAAGCAGCACTGAAGTAATCATCGATGTACCGGAGAAAGAGTTGTGGGAGGGGGCCGGAGTGGGACTGGAACAAGGAATGTTCCACATATGATAGGGCTCATCCTCACGGTTCACTGCATTCACATATATATGGGTGGCTCAAAACACACTAAAGTGATGTCCCTTTAAGCCTTTTCTTACCTATGACTGGTTCTGCACAAGGTGAATTATCCAAATGGTTGAGCTACAGCCAGTTTTGACAAAGTTTTCCACATACTCCATGAAGGATTCCTTCACCTTTGTAAAGACCATACAGAACTTGCATGTCAATAGCATGTGCTTGTCCGACATTGCTAGCCTATTCGCTAATGTACCATCAAGGAAGCCATAGATGTTTTCCCCACATCACAATATCATAGCAATCTACATGCGCCACCATTGTCTGAATTTGTATTCATTGATGTTACTAACACAGCAACTCGCTCAGTTGAGTTCAGTTTTAACAACACCATGTGACCGTCCGGCTGCAACTCCATTGACATGCTTGGAGTCGGGCCTCTGGATCTTTTCTGTCCACTCAAGCATTGCAAAATCATGAAAGAGCCAACAAATGCCCCAGAACATTTCACCCCTTAGGCACAGACTGCAAATTAATATATTTTAAAATTTATTTATGAGTTGTTAGTGTCGCTGGCTAGGCAAGTATTTATTGCCCATCCCTAAATGCCCTCGAGAAGTTGTCGGTGAGCTGCCTTCTTGAACCGCTGCAGTCCATGTGGTGTAGGTACACCCACAATGCTGTTAGGGAGGGAGTTCCAGGATTTTGACCCAGCAACAGTGAAGGAACAGCGATATATTTCCAAGTCAGGATGGTGAGTGGCTTGGAGGGGAACTTCCATGTGGTGGTGTTCCCCTCCAAGTGGATTTAGAAGGTGCTTCCTAGGGAGCCTTGGTGAGTTCCTGCAGTGCATCTCGAAGATGGTACACATTGCTGCCACTGCTCATTGGTGGTGGAGGAAGTGAATGCTTGTGGATGGGGTGCCAATCAAATGGACTGCTTTGTCCTAGATAGTGTCAAGCTTCTTGAGTGTTGTGGGAGCTGCAGTCATCCAGGCAAGTGGGGATTATTCCATCACACTCCTGACTTGTGCCTTGTAGATGGTGGACAGGTTTTGGGGAGTCAGGAGGTGAGTTACTCGTCGCAGGATTCCTTGCCTCTGACCTGCTCTTACAGCCACAGTATTTATATGGCTATTCCAGTTCAGTTTCTGGTCAATGGTAACCCCCAGGGTGTTAATAGTGGGGGATTCAGTGATGGTGATACCATTGAATGTCAAAGGGAAATGGTTAGATTTTCTCTTGTTGGAGATGGCCTTTGCCTAACGCTTGTGTGGCACGAATATTACTTGCCACTTGTCAGCCCAAGACTGGATATTGTCCAGGTCTTGCTGCATTTGGACATGGACTGCTTCAGTATCTGAGGAGTCATGAATGGTGCTTTACATTGTGCAATCATCAGTGAACATCCCCACTTCTGACCTTATGATGGAAGGAGAGTTATTGATGAAGCAGCTGAAGATGCTGGACCGAGGACACTACCCTGAGGAACTCCTGCAGTGATGTCCTGGAGCTGAGATTATTGGCCTCCAACAGCCACAACCATTTTCCTTTGTGCTGGGTATGACTCCAACCAGCACAGAGTTTTCCACCGATTCTCATTGATTCCACTTTTGCAAGGGCTCCTTGATGCCACTCTCGGTCAAATGTGGCTTTGATGTCAAGGGCAATCACTGTCCTCTCTCCTGCATTTTAGGATGCAGCAGAGCAATTGGCCAATTGGACAAGTTGTAGAATACCCTTACAAAAGGTGGCCATGGTGCAGTCACTGGTGGAGGCACTCACAGCCCCTTATAATGTTCTTTTTAAGGTTTGGACCAGTATCCATCATGGTTCAATCTAACTGTGCACCTTGCAGTGCGGGTTAGGAGAATGCCTGTGCCTGAGCTGAGAGCACAGCATGCAGTCCAGTGGCTGAAGCTACCACCAATTGGTCAAGTGGAGGTGGACAGTCAATGAGTGGACTGCACACTGGCCATCCAAATGGTGGCCAGCACTCTCCTGCATGCATGAAGGGGCCTTCAGACTTAATCAAGAGAGATCCTTGCGATGCAAACCCATGCATCTCTCTCTTTGATCCCGCAGGAGGAGAACATCAGGATCATGGAGCCTGCTGATTTAATAGTATTTCTCATGTCTTACAGGGAGCAGAGAAGAAGAAGAAGAGAGCAACGGAGGCACCTGGCTTGTCAAATGGAGGAGGAGCTCCCTCAAGATGAAGGGGCAGCGGAAGATCCACAGTGAGCCATCACTCATAGGGGCTTCGCTAGACCCAGGATCTGTAGACGGCACTTATCCTTCCTGCAGAAGACTGAGAACCAGTGTTGTCGAAGACTGCACATATCAGGAAACTGGTCAGGCACATTTGCCACTTGCTGCAGGATTTGGCACCACAGAGACATGGAGGGCATCGACTGCCAATGGCCTTGAAGGTGACCACGGTGGTCAATTTTTATGCCAGGGATCCACAGGTGACCTGTGGGGGATCTTGCAAACTTCCACCCACAAGCATATCCAGAAGGTCACGGACACCATCATCGCGAAGGCATAGAACTTTGTGCATTTCAAGTGGGATCAGGAAAGCCAGGAAGCAAAAGTGCTGGGATTTGCATGGACCTCAGCTTTTCCACAGGTGCAGGGTGCCATTGACTGCAGTCATGTGGTTCTTAGATCTCTGTGGCAACAAGTAGTCAACTATGTCAATCACAAAGGCTTCCACTCACTGAATGTTCAGCTGGTGTGCGACCACCACAAACACATCCTGTAGCCTGTGCACGATTCCCAGGGAACGTCCAAGACTCCTAGATCCTTAGCAGGTCTCAGATCCCTGACATCTTCCAGGGTCCAGAAAGGCTGCAGGGTTGGCTCTTCAAGGACAAGGGCAACACGGGGGAGGACCTGGCTGAGGATGAGATGAGAAAGTTGAGGCGAAAATGAGATCAGCCATGATCGTAATGAATTGCGGGGCAGGTTCGAGGGGCTAAATTGCCTACTCCTGCTCCTAGTTCTTATGTTCTTATGTAAAAGCTACATGGCTCCTTTGATGAGAAGGATGTCGATGGGGCTGACAATGATAAGGTCCTCGAAGGCGAGGATGCTGGCGATGAGGCCATCGCACTGGCCAGACGAGGCAGGCACACACTTGAGGCCCTCATAGATACCAGATTCGGGGAGGATGATGATGAGATGCAATGAGAACAGTTCTGACATCCTCACATTGCATCTGTGAACTCTTGTGTGGTTGAGGGCAGAGCACATACCCTCAGTGATAAGGTTCCTGTCTTGGAGACACAGCAGAAGCCCGAATAGTCGCTAGATTCCAGGAAGATGATGATGACATGCAGTGAGGACACTCCATAGATCTTCACATAGCCTCTGTGAATGTCTGACTCCTGTCTGGCCAAGGGCAGCTCTCTTGCGCTCTGCAATCAGGATCATATCATAGAGACACAGCCATGAAACTTTAAAAGCACCTGATCCTTTGTTCACCTTCAACACCTGACCCCTTCAGGAACACAGTGTCATCGGTCACAGATGCTGAAGAGATGGGGGTCAGCCCCACCACAAATATGCTGAAAGCACACAGAGAGAATGACGGAATTCTGTGATGCCTGCCAACAACATTCTGGCAGCAATGACAAGCACTGTCGAGGTGCAGGCATCAGTAATATGTCCAGTGAGTGTGAGGCTGGACCATCACTTTGGTTTGAAGGCTGCACAAAGCACAGGGAAGAGGCCCTGGACTGAGACACCTGCCTTTACCTTGGGCAGGAACCAAGGTTTCACTTTTGAGTGACAGAACACTGCTCATCAGAACAAGGAGCCAAAGGCAAGAAGACGTTCTATTTACAATGGTGAACATTATGTACAAGTGGTTAACACCTGTGCTCAGGCTGTGCAATTACATCTTCTTAACCTTCCTAACCCTGTCACTACATCATGGTGCTCCCCCGACATCCAGGTTAGAGGTGGAGGCAGCCTGCTGACTACTACACCCCATCTGTGATGACCTATGCAAGTGTCTTCTGGAGGGCTGAGAGCTGGAGGGCTCCAGCCTGCTATGGGTGTCCTGCTCTGGGGCAGCTGCACCCTCCTCGGCCTGTTATACTGGAGTGCGGGGGTCTCAGGAAAAGGGGATTTGGATCAGCCGGACATTCCTGGAATCACCTGGGTGGATGGCTCCGGGGTGTCGAGCTGCTGGTCCTCTTCCCTATGGGTGCCCAAGGCCCCTGGCTGACTCCTTGAGGAGAAGGGGAAGCTAGAGTGAAATCGAGCTGCCCTGCACCCCTCATTTACATTGTTGGAGGCCTCCAACAGTGCGACGAGTGCCAGAAAGCTGGGAAGTCCCTGGCTCCGCCTGCTATGGATCAGACAATTCATCCTCTTTCAGCAATTGGATGCCTATCCTCTTTTGCAGGGCATTGACACTGACCACTGCTGCCATTGTCTTCCATGCTGCATTGATGAGTTTGCTTGCTGGCTTCACCCAGAGTGGGGGTAGAGGACTTTGCAACGGGCCTCCACTGCATCTAGTAGGCACCCTAGGGAAGTGTTGCTAAATTTGGGGCAGCATGTTTCCTCCTTTTGGCAGCACTGACTTTCTAGCAGCTTTCGATTCCTTAGAGAGTGCTAGCTCTGTGCAGGGCTGCCCTTTTAATATGGCACTTCGATTATTGATGGCCTGAGGTGACAGCAGGGAGGGTGAATTAGAGGCCACCCCTCCAGCAATTTGGTGTGTTTCCTATGAATGCATTATTAATGAGCCAGGAATGTCACAAATGGGATGACGCGGCGTGAAAATCCACATTGTAGCCGGCGGGTAAAATGACTTTTTCCGTCCGCTCTTAGTGAAAATCTGGAACAATTCTGCCCATCGTGTCCAACATAGGTGTGATTCTGCAATTGAACAACACTTGCTAAACAATCCTGATTGTGCTAAGAATTGCACTGACAACCAATTTAAGATTATCAGTTGGGCTTGCAATATAGTTCACTTACACATGCAAGAAACTACATATATTTTACATTAGGGCTCCATCCTTTGCAAACAGAAAGGACATGTCCACATATTGCATGTTTATCAACTAATGGCTTGGGGGACAGCCATTCCCTTGTTAGTTCCCCATGGTAATGCTTTGACCAATCAGATGTGACCTACTTAGTTTGAATTTAAACAGAAGCTTGGCAGTTAACTGTTTCCTGGTGCATTCTCCATGGTAACATCTCTACCAGAGTCCACTTGCAACCAATTAGAAACTTCTTCTCATGCAGTGTAAGTTGTAGTTCCCTTTGAGAATTGGTATTCTTGAAAACCTGTCCTGATGAGTGCAAGACGACCATAAGACCACAAGACGTGGGAGCAGAAGTAGGCCATTCAGCCCTCAAGTCTGCTTTGCCATTCAATGAGATCATGGCTGATCTGATAATCCTCAATTCCACTTTCCTGACTTTTTCCCATAACCTTTGATTCCCTTACTGATTAAAAATCTGTCTACCTCAACCTTGAGTATACTTATGACTCAGCCTCTACAGCCCACTGGTAAAGAACTCCATAGATTAATTACCCTCTGAGAAAAGAAATTCCTCCTCATCTCTGTCTTAAATGGGCAACACATTACTCTGTGATTATGCCCTCTGGCCCTAGACTCTCCCATAAAAGGGGAAACAATCTCTCAGCATCTACCCTGTCAAGCCCCTTACGAATCTTATATGTTTTAATAAGGCTGCCCCTCATACTTCTAAACTCCAATGAGTACAGGCCCAGCCTACTCAACCTCTCCTCATAAGAAAATCCCTCCATGCCCAGGATCAACCTAGTGAACCTTCTCTGGACTGCCTCCAATGCCAGTATATCTTTCCTTAGATAAGGGGACCAAAAATGTTCACAGTATTCTAGGAGTGGTCTAACTAGTGCCTTGTATAGTTTTAGCAAGACTTCCCTGTTTTTATACTCCATTCTTTTTCAACTAAAGGCCAACATTCCATTTACCTTCCCTATTACCTGTTGAACTTGTATGCTAGCTTTTTGTGATTCATGCACGAGGACCCCCAAATCCCTCTGTGCTGCAGCTTTCTGCAGTCTTTCTCCATTTAAGTAATATTTGGCTCCTCTATTCTTCCTGCCAAAGTGCATAACCTCATATTTTCCCATATTACATTCCATCTGCTAAGTTTTTGCCCACTCTATTAGCCTGTCTATATCCCTCTGCAAACTTTTTGTGTCATCCTCATCTCTTGCCTTCCCGCTTATTTTTGTTTCAACCGCAAATTTGGCAATACTACATTCACTTCCCTCATTCTAAGTCATTAATATATATTGTAAATAAATGTGGCCCATGAACTGATCCCTGTGGCACTGCACTAGTTACAGATTGCCATCCTGAAAATAACTCCCTTATCCCAACTCTCTGCCTTCTATTAGCTATCCAATCCTCTATCCATGCTAATATACTATCCTCAACACCATGGGTTCTTATCTTATTAAGTAGCCTTATCTGTGCTACCTTAGGGAATGCCTTTTGGAAATCCAAGTATATTACACCTACTGGTTCCCCTTTATGTATCCTGCTTGTTACCTCCTCAAAGAATTCTAATAAATTTGTCAGGCATGATTTCCCCTTCATGAAGCCGTGTTGACTCAGCTTGATTATATTATGTGTTTCTAAATGCTCTGCTATTATATTCTTTATAATAGACTCTAACATTTTCCCAATGATGGATGTTAAGCTAACTGGCCTATAGTTACCTGTTTTTGTCTCCCTCCCATTTTGAATAAGGGCATTACATTGGCAGTTTTCCAATCCTCTGGGTCCTTTCCAGAATCTAAGGATTCTTGGAAGATTACTACCAGTGCATCCATTATCTCTGTAGCTAATTCCTTTAATACCCTAGAATGCAACCCATCAAGTCCAGGGACTTATCGGTCTTTAGCTCCATTAGTTTCCCTAGTACTTTTTCTTTAGTGATAGTTATTGTATTTATTTCCTCCCCCTCTTTTGCCCCTTGAATATTTAGTATTTTTGGAATGCTATTAGTGTCTGCTACCATGAAGACTGATGCAAAGTATTTATGCAACTCCTCTGCCATTTCCTGGTTCCCCAGTATTATTTCCCCAGCCTATGTTTACTTTGGCCTCTCTCTTTTTATGTATTTAAAGAAGCTCTTACTGTCCATTGTTATATTACTTGCTGGTTTACCCTCAAAGTTTATTTTCTCCCTCTTTGTTGTTTTTTTGGTCATCTTTTGTTGCCTTTTAAAACTTTCCCAATCTTCTGGCTTATCACTAATCTTTGCCACATTGTACATTTTTTTCTTTCAATGTGATGCACTCCTTAACTTCCTTGGTTAACCATGGATGGTTTATCCCCTTCCTAGAATCCTTCTTCCTCACTGGACTATATCTTTGTTGTGAGCCATGAACTATTTTCTTAAACATTTGCCATTGTTCATCAACCCCATTTCTGCTAAACTCCTTTCCCAGTCCTCTCCAGCCAACTCTGCCCTCATTCCTTTGTAATTACCTTGATTTAAGTTTAGCAGAGTTGATTCCAACCCAAGTTTCTCACTCTCAAACTGAATGCTAAATTCTACTATTTTATTGTCACTGTTTTCTAGGGGATCTTTTTATCTGAGACCATTTATTAAACATGCCTCATTACATATTGCCAGGTTCAAAATAGGCTGATCCCCGGTTTGATCCACAATATGTTGTTCTAAGAAACTGTCCCGAATACATTCTATGAATTCTTGCTCGTGGCTACCTCTGCCATTTTGATTTTCCCAATCTACATGAAGATTAAAGTCACCCATGATTAATATATTGCCTTTTTTTTTTACATACCTTCATTATCTCCTGATTTATTTTCTGTCCTACTGCATAGCTACTGTTAGGGGGTCTATAGACCACTTCCAGCTATGTCTTCTTACTAACAAGTCTACTCCACCACCCTTTCCTTCCTGCCTATCCTTTCGAAAAGTCACATACCCCTGAATATTTAGCTCCCAGCTTTGATCTCCTTGGCCAGGATTTCCTAGTTGGGATGAGGTTTCGTGTAGGTTTTTAAAAATGTAATAAAAGTGTATTTAAAAGTGATAGACATGTCCCAACTCATGTGACAGTGTCACATGGGGAGACACGTAAGGGAAATCTTTTCTTTCTGTTTTTAAGATTTTTAACATTTTTTATTGTGAAGCCAATCTCCCTGAGGCAGCACTTATCCTCAGGGAGATGAGTGTGCTCTTTCGCATGCTCAGCTCAGGGAATCCCCCCGCCCTCAGTCCATACAGGGAGCGCTTAGCGCTTTCTTGCGAACGTCATGCTGGGTGGGCCTTAATCGGCCCACCCACATAAAATGGCGGTGCTCCCCCAATTGGGGGCGCCGATCGGAGGCGTGCCTGCTCCTGAACTTCCCCCCAATGGGTGGAAAATTCTATGCCTTGTAACAATGTCTCCGTTATGGCTATAAGATCATACCCATTAACCTCCATTTGTGCCGTTAATTCATTTATTTTGTTCTGAATACTATGTGCGTTTAAGTAAAGAGCCACTAATTTTGCCTTTTTATAATTTTTTCCCCCTTTGACCCTATTTGCTGCCTTTTTTTAATATTTGGACACTCTGTCCCTTCCTGTCACACTCTGGGGATCATTGCCTAAATAGCTACCCTGCAGTGCTGCTGTATTGTTTTGAGTTATAAGCCTATGTATCCCTCCTCCAGAACCCTCTCCCCCCTCCTCTATTTAGTTTAAAACCTTCTCTATAGCCCTAGGTATTCAATTCGCCAGAACACTGGTCTCAGCATGGCTCAAGTGAAGCCTGTCCCGCCGGAACAGCCGCCCTCCATCCCAATACTGGTGTCAGTGGCCCATGAACTGAAACCCATTCCTCCCACCCCAACCATTGAGCCACACATTTAACCCCGTGACTTTATTTACCTTATGCCAGTTTGCCCGTGGCTCAGGTAGTGATTATTACCTTGGAGGTTCTGCTTTTTAATTTAGCTCCTAACTGTTTAAATTCTTTCAGCAGAACCTCCTTTCTAGTCCTATCAACATTGTTGGTACCAACGTGGACGACACAACTGGACCCCTCCCCTCCCACTCCAAGTTCCTCTCTAGCCCTGAGATGTCCTTAACCCTGGCACCATGCCGGCAACTAAGCCTTCGGGACTCACGCTCATGGCTGCAAAGAACAGTATCCAGCCCCTTAATTATACTGTCCCCTACCACTACCACGTTCTTATTTCCTCCCCCAGCTTGAATGCCTTCCCTGTACCATGGTGTTGTGGTCAGTTTGCTCATCCTCCCTGCAGTCCCCATTCTCATCCACACAACTTGCAAGAACCTTGTAACTGTTGGACAATTGCAGGGGCTGAGGCTCCTCGAACACTACCCCCCGGTTCCCCATACCTGCTTCACCTGCAGTCACACCCTCCTGTCCCTGATCACAGACCGAATTTGAATTACCCAACCTGAGGGGTGTGACCACCTCCTGGAGCAAAGTGTCCAGGTAACATTCCCCATCCCTGATGTGGCGCATTGTCTGCAGCTCGGACTCCAGCTCCTTAATTCAGATCCAAAGTTCCTTGAGCTGCAAAATGATTACTACAGATGTGTTCACCCTGGATCACCTTGGTGTCCAGCAGGTTCCACATGCTGCAGCGGCAACACATTACCCCTCCTGCCACCACTAACTTATGTAATTTAATGTATTGATTAATTGCTCTAGTATCCCCGTTCTTTACACTTTATTGTAATTATTTTTTACACCAGTATTGATGTTATACTTAACAAGCTATTTTTAAGAACGAGAAAATAAAGGCTGGAGACCTAAGCACAAACTATAGACCTTAATTTTACTTTAAAGACTAGAAATACTCACCAATCCAAACTCACCAATCAGCTGCTCTTCCCACTCTTTTTTATTGGAATCTCCCCATTATTCAATGTTATTGCCCTCACCATGAAAACCTTCAAAAAACTTTTAATGTTAAGAAATATCTTCAAGTTAGCCACATATGGAGACCCATATTTCAGGTGCTCACACCTAGAGCCATTCCAATCTCTCCCCCACCTGACCACAATTGCTCCCCACTGACTACGATCTCTCCCCATTGACCATGATATCTCCCCACAACCTCAATCTCTCCCCCACCACCATGACCTCTCCCTACCCGACCGCAAGCTCTGCCTTCCCCAACTACGATCTCTGCCCCCTGACCATGATCACCCCGACCATGATCTCCTGTGGGAATATTGCTGCCTCTCTGCCTGGTCTCTGCTCCTTGGATGTGCCCTGATGCCATTGGCTTGCCCATGTGACAAGCAGGCACCCTGTCAATCAGGCTGACTGCTGGACAGAAACCTGTATAAAAAAATTGAAAAGGCATTCTTAATAATTAAGAGAAACTGGTATTACAGGTTTGCCATCCAGAACTCCTCCCTCCTTGCTCCCTCCTCGCCTACCATAAACATGGTGTTCTTTGTCTTTAATGGTCGTGTTTCATTTTGCAAAGTTTAAGCGCAGGGCATTTATCTTTGTGCAGGAAGTTGCAGTAAAGTGTAAGGTTTACAGGTCCAGGTTATGGGCTGAAGGGGGAGGACATGTGGAAATGAGCCCCACTTGCAGCAAAAAAAAAGAGAAAATGACTAAAGAAAAGTTGTGAAAAATGAAAGTTCAGAAGATTGCAAAGAAGACAGAAAGGAAAAGCAAACATAGCTGCACTGGATTATGTTACTTCATGAGTCATCCCGGTTCAAGATAAATCCTCTTAATTCACACCTGCTATTGAATCTAAGGGCAGGATTTTCCTGTGGGTTTCTGGACCCTGACAGTGGCACCAAATAGGGATCCTGAGTTTACACTTGCTGGGAGCGAGACTGGCATCATAATCTTCCTGGAGGTGGCCTCCTAATTGGCTCCCTCCCTGCTCACTGTCCTATTAAAGATGGAGGGTGGGCTCCCAATGCTGCTAACCCAATCAGATGGCCTTAGCAGCTCCACAGGGAGAGGTGGGTGCTGCTGAGGTGACTCAGGAACTACAAGGATGCTTCAAATGAAGGCACCCTCAGGGGCTAAAATGAGGATTTCTGAGGGGCCAAACCAGTAGGCCTCTCAGAGAGAAGGGGAAATCCCTCTGACATGTGGACTTTCCTCTTTGGGATATGGAGCTTCTGGCTCCAATGGCCGCCCGGCCTTCCATAAGGAGGTTTCTCTATGAAGCTGGCAGCCTCCACATGGATGCAAGTTGGCCATGTGCTTCCATTCAGTCCACCCCTGACTTCCCCAGTGATGGGAATGTGTTGGGGAGTCATCCCAACATGGCTACCCCATTTTCCTGGCACTCCCGCCACCATGTGGCTAGGAAAATGCAGCCCCAAGCATGAGAAAAGGGCAATAGAGGTAGGGACAAACCATTGCTCAAATAGTGCATGTCTCACACTGACCAAGATCATAAAAATCATTGTGAAAGTTCAGTTTGTTAGCTTTACTCTAGATACAGAGTGACAACCTTGACCATCTTTATTTACCTTCTTTATTCTTCAACACTTCAGATGTTCATTAATTTTTGCACTGAAGAAACAGATGGCGTAGACTTTTAATTTGTTACCCGATAGCAAAACTGTTGTTGCCAAACGGAATTATGGATCATAGTCAATTTTAATTTCTATTCATTTTGATGGAAATGACAATTAAACAGTCTCTATAATGGGAGGGTAATCATGAAGCAACACCAGCTTTATATCTGGGCGGCAAGTTGAAAATCTACCCCAGGATATGTTATGAAGCTCAGATACTGTCAATGCTTTAACCCTGCACGGCAATGGCAGCAATGTTTTTTCAAAATTTTAAAATACTGTGAATGTCAGGCCTTCAGAGAAATGATAGAATATGGCAGAATGAATTTAGAACATTTTATTCAAAGAATCTTGGCCACCTGCTGTTTGTCGCCAATCTCCTCACGCTGCCTTATTTTAAGTCGGACCAGCACATTTTCCTTCTTTTCCCTGTTTATTTTTAATTGTTTCTTTCATTAGCCTAACAGCGTAGGAAAGTGCAGAATAAGAAAAGACATTTTGATGTAATCAAGCATGTTTCTTTCACATCTACAGCACCAAGATCTCAAATTTATGCAGTGTTATTAACAGAGCAAGACATTCCAGGGTTCTTAACAGAGCGTTATTAGACAATATCTGACACTGAGGCATATTCGGAAATGCTAGGACAGGTGATTAAGAGCTTGGTCAGTGAGGTAGGTGTTAAGGGTTGTCTTAAAGGATGGGAGAGGTAGACAGGCAGTGAGATTTAGGAGGGGCTTCTAAGGCTGCTGAAGTTATGTCTACTACTGAATGAGTAATGGAAATTGGGGGGCTGGACTTCCTTGGGAGTCCAAGACTATTTTTGTGTCAGAATCTCACCTCTGGTGGGAAACTGACTGAGTTTTGGATTTTCCTTGGGGGCTGATATGGAGACAGGTTTCCTGACTAATTAAAACTAGCGGGGGCAAGATTGGAGGTGGGCTTCAGATGCCCAAGGGAGCCATCACTGCTGGTTGTCCTGAGGGAGACTGTGCCAAAGCCTGCCACTGCACCGGAGGGACCCAAGATGGCATAGGCAGCCAGAGGCCTGGCCCTCATGAGGGGGAGCAGGGAGGTCCTCTTCCTGGAGGGTGGCAAGAGGAGGTCATCTGTTCAGCATCATCTCCGTCTGCCTCCAATTCCTCTTCCTCTCTTACATCCTGCTCCAGCCCCTCTCCAATGAGTTATCCCTTCCACGGTCCTCAAGGTCCAAACCTCTCTAGAGGGTCATCTAATGGACAGTGCAGCACACCACCATATTGTAAGGTGTAGGGCATAGTTTGGTAGGTCTTATTAAAGTATTCATGGTTTTAGGTAGTTCAACAGTAAAGGGATAAGGAGATAGTGCAGGAAAGTTGTGTTGAGGTAGATGATCAGCCATGAGCTAATGGAATGATGGAGCATACTTGACAGGCTGAATAGCCTACTTCTGTTCTTATGTCCTGTTTATTAGCTACTAGAAACCATATACATACATACAGTTAAGGTCCAAGCTAGGAGCTGTCTCCATGCTTGCTTCTACATACGGCTCTGTCCAACACTACACTGACCCCTAGGGGCGGATCATGTTTTCTCTTACATCGCTGGGTGGGCGGTACTGCACTCAGTCCCACATTATGTGTCAGACCCTTATACTACACACCACAATACTGAAATCCTTGCAGGAGGATAATACAGGGCACAACCTGACGGCTCCAGAGATAGGAACCAGTGCCCTCTGAGACCGTGATGCCCCATTGGTTGTGATCCTGATGTGCTGTCTAGCATTGGTGAAGAGGGCATTTGTCAACTGGGTAATACACCAGTGAGCAGCCGCCTGTGAGATGCCACAGAGGTCCACACAGACAAGGGCACAGATGTCTGTGACTATCTGCTTAAGAGTGTTGCAGGCTCATTTGACACTGGTTCTCAGTCATCTACAGGTCTCTTCAGCCCTGCCAGCGGCTTGCACTCAGGGTAATGTCTCCTTCTCTTTTGTGCCCCTTGAACCTCCCCCTCTCCTATGGCTTCCTGATGCCTGGCAATCTGCCCCTCCTAGGCAGGCTGGGGCACCTCATCACCAATGGCCTCAATTTCTGAGGGTGCAGGACCTATTTCCAGCTGAACTAATCCTGGTGTACAAGTGAAGACCAAACAGTCATGCCCACTGCTCTGATGCCCACATGATGTCAGGACGGTGAAAACCCTCTGAACTGTCAAAGTTCTTCATTCAGGCTCCTTCCCTGAGCTGTGTTGGACTGCTGCAACGTTAACTTCAAAGGGTTAAGCCCATTAGTCTTTAAAAAGTATTTTTACTTACCTTTTTAAAACTCTTTCTGCTTCCATGACTTGCTCCAGACATGTGCTTATCTCCTTGCAGCTGGTCTGACACACAGCTGCTAAATGTTGGCTTCCTCCAGGAATATTGGAAAAATTTAGGATTGAGGCTTTTAATAAGCCCACAATGATCTTAATTGCAACGATAATAGGTATGGGTCAGTTCTGAGGCCTGTGCTCTCTCCCACCGTGGGGAAGGTCAGGCACAGCAGAAATAGAAGTGGGACTTCTGGCCTCATGATTTTGTAGCCCTTTTTTGGCACCTGTCTGCCTCTGTTCCAGCATGATTGGGGCTGGGGAATTCCCAGTCCTGGGGTTGCATTAAAAAGGTCAGAACTGGAGAACTGTAGAGTTCTTAGAGCATTGCATGGCTGGAGGGGGTAACGGGGGGGGGGGGGGGGGGGGGGGGGGGGGGGGGGGATGCGGGGGGGTGGTGGGGGGCAAGGCCTTCGAAGAATTTGAACACAAGGATGAGAATCTTAAATTTGAGGCAGTACTGGCCTGAGAGCCAACATAGCACATGATTGATGGGTCAATGGGACTTGAAATGAGTCAGGGTATGGGCAGCAGAGCTTAGGATGAGCTGGGGTTTACAGAGTTTGGAAGATGGGAGGCCATGGCCTGCAGCCAGGAGGACATTGAAATAGTGAAAAGGATGAATGAGGGTTTCAACAGGAAATGGGTTGCGATAGAGGAGGAAACGGGCACTATTACAGAGGTAAAAGCTGATCTTGGCAATGAAGATGATATGGGTTCAGAAGTTCAGCTCCAGATCTAATAAGTTGCAAAAGGTTTGGTTCAACCTCAGACAGAGGTCAGGAAGAGGGATGGATTCAGTGACTAGGGGACTGAGTTTGTGGCAGGGACCAAAGTCAATAGACTTGATATTAACAACCTCTCCCCCACACCTGAGAGGGTGTCAAGGAGGGTTAGAAATGTAAAAATCACGAAGTCACTACTTTTTCTTACAGCTGGTGTTGTGAGTCTGTCTTATCCTGCAGACACTGTGAGACAGGCTTTCCAAGGTTCAGGAAACCCAGCAGCTTAATGAAAATGGGAACAGCTGGCTCCAAATATATGGGCAGAATTTTTAGGTTGGTGTGTGGGCACGTGCCCAATGTGTTTCGACATGAAATCGCATGTGATGTCGTTGGGCGAGCATCCTGATGTCAACCACCCTCGAGCGATATTTCAGTCTGCTGGTGCGTGCGAGTGTTGGAATCCCGCCCGCCGACAATTAGAGTTGTTAAGGTTCTAATTGTCCCTGACGTTTCATGGTATGGTATACCTGATTCAGACACAGGCCCGACGTTATCGCGCATCATTTTATGTGCTGGCGTGTCGGGCCCTCCCCCGCTTGCCGACTGAAAATTCCTGACCTTTACTTAATTGTTTTGAATGTGTTCCACTCCCTGAGGCAGCTCTCTGCTTTCAGGGAACTTTCATTCAGCACTCACCCACACCCATCCTTATGTCAGTGCCTGCCCTCCACCCATCCCCACCTTGGCAACACTGAGCATTTCAGCACGTGCGTTATGCTGGCTGGCGGTTAATTGGCGAGCCAGGGTGAAATCACAGTCGGGGACGGATCGTGAGCGGTGGTCCTTACTCTGGCCGCTTCCAGACCCGCCAATTGCACCCGCACGCTGACCTAAAAATCCTGCCCCATGTGTTTTCTATAGCACTGCTTGTGATTCAGGAAGAACAGGAGTACTCCTCCAGCCCCTCAAGCAAGCCTGCTACCAATTTGGGCCTCTCCCCACTGCAATCCACCAACCACACCCCTACCCTCTTCAAACTTCAATTCCGCCCAGTGATCGCTCCCTCTCTGTTGCTGGTCCAAACCCCACCCCCACTGCCCTGCAATCTTTCTGATTGCTGGGGATCATTCCCACTGGTTTCCAGTGGCCTTCTATTGCCTGACAACCTATCAATCTTGCTGGCTGCTGGGCTGGAAACGGAACTTTAAAAAGAGGTCCTGCAATTAAATTTGACATGGCATTCCCAGGAATTGCAGAAATTTCCCCCTCCCTCCCCTCACCCTGCAAACACCCTCTGACCCCACCTCCCTGTAACTATCAGGGCAACAGTTTCCATCTTGCCAATAATTAATTGGAAGAAATATCAAGTCCATGGAACAAATTAAACAGTTTGGCAGCTGAAATGAGGGAAGAAATATTTTGTTTGACAGTTTCCACCATTTCATCCTCGAGTTATCTGAAGCCACAGAGCAAGTAATTTGAATAGAGTTCATAGAAACATCCAATGGGATTCTCCAGCTTATTTGAATTGGATTAACAAGTTAGCAAATTAATGGCTGGATTTCCCTCCAAAATCCCATCCCAAATCAGGTGAGATTCCAGCTTTGATTCCCACCCTCCCCTGCAGGGACCATTACTGGCTGCTGCCTTCCGTGAAGCAATTACCAGAGAGGCCTGGGTTCACAGTGGATTTACTTCCGAACAGCCTGACTTACTCCTGATCCCTGGGACCACACTGTGAAAGTTGGTAGTGGACCCAGGGAAGTGGTGGAAATTATCTGGACACCTCTTAAAAGGAAAGAGGCCATAGTAAAGACCTCCCTTTAATTCCTCCAAAATGGAGGAAATCTCTTCCAGGGGCCCCCCCTGAGGAGCAATTAATGCCACTGGTATTCACCGGTGGGAGGGACATTCACCACATAGGAAGCCCAAAAAGCAAACACTCAAGGCTGCTTGCCGGTCCCCAGGGGGGTCCCTCATTCAAAGGCACTCAGTGCCTGATTAAGGGGCGCAGCATCAGGAAGCGGGGTAACCTGCTGAGAGCTACACCATTGCCCTTGCTGCTCACCCTCTTCAACCCCGTGATATCCACCCGTCATTTCCCACCATCACTCACCCGTGCCTGGGTTCATGAGCAACTCTAGACCTCAAGTTGGTTTATTACTGGCAACAGCCACCACCCTCCTGGTGTTGCTTCTGAGCAAAGAAGAGCTACTTGCCTCTGTTTGGCCAGAAGATCATGGCAGGTGGGGTTTCAGCCCCATGGGTCCTTGATCCCAGGGAAGGCCCGCCACTACCTAGTAAAGTGCCTGATTGATACTTAATTCAGTGGGCCTTCCTGAAAAGATGTGACATGGGGCTATTGCTGGCTCTCCAGCTGGCTGGCAAGATCCCCATTTCTTCCATTAAATACTGCCCACTGAAAATGCATAGGACAATAAGCAAAGTTAGATGACTAAAAATTAAACATGGACGGTGTTACAACAGGTCCCTGGGTGAGGTTCCCCCAATTTGTGATTCCGGATGAGGTATCCCAAATTGCTACGTTCCTGGGTGAGGAGGGATGAACTGGTTCCCCTTCTTTATTCAATCTCATGGGATTGAAGGGGGTCAGCAACAAGGTTAATTTAAGAAGGATCCCTTTCCTCATGGGTAACTTTCCCCAGTAAAAATGCATTTATGTTTTAAAAGGAGCCAATTTAACTAGGCTGCCTTGAGTCAGAGAAGGAGTGAGTTTATTAGTTACTAAAAAGTGAGAAAAAAAATAATAAAAGCTCAACACACATACACACAGATTAGAAATGCGAAATGAGTGCAGAAATAAAAGTTTAAAAGATATACAAATCAGTCTTTGGCTTGTCTGTGAGAAGTAGATTGTGAAATGTTACAGCTGTTAAGTTGGGTGATTCTAATAGAGCTGACTTTGGCAGTTGAGCAGTTGGTTTGGAGATTCTTTGTTCAGGTTAGCTGAAAGGAGTTGTCCTCCTTCCTTTCCGACTGTAGCTTTGCTGACTTGTGGCTTGCATTCAGCAATCAGCGAGAGGGGACTTTTTTACCTGTAAGTGCAGGGATGCAGTGTTGATGTTCTTCAGCTGTGACCTTCACAACACACCCTCGCACACCAGGCCTGGAGCACCAAAACTAGCACACAGAGACCAGGGTTGCAGTTGGCTTTTAACCACTTTTCTTGTGTATTCCTCGAAGGGGAAACAAAATGAATCACAGGCTTATTATGGTGCAGAAGGAGGCCATTCTGTCTGCACCGGCTCTCTGAGTATTTTAACTGCCTTTTCCCTGTAACCCTACACGTTGTTTCTGTTTAAATAATCATCTAATGCCTTCTTGAATGCCTCAATTGAACCCGCATCCACCACAATTCCAGTCAGTGCATTCCAAACCCTAACTACTCGCTGTGTGAAAAAACTTTTCCTCACCTCACATTTGCAAAGACATGCCTTTCACCCAGATCTGCTTTCTTTTCAACTCACGTTGTGTCCACAGTCTGGGATATAACTCACAGGAGGTGGTTTCTGCTGAGCTGGTAATCAGCCTTCATTATCTCCGCAACCACAGGAAATTACAGTTCAGTTTTTGCATTGCATCTTTTCCTTTGAAGTGTCTCTGTCTGAAGTAGGCCTTGACACCTTTTTAGGTGCGACATCCATTTCTCTGGGTTAGTTGGTCAAGTGTAATCCACATAGGAATTTTCCAGCAAGTGTTTACTTTACATTCCCAGCCAGCTTTTGCTTGTAGGTCTTTTTATCAAAAAAAACATCATACTTAAAAAAGTTCAATATGTCTGTAAGTAATTTGGGGCTGTGATCTGTGGTCATGGCAATGGAATCTATTTCAAAATATAGCCTGCAGACTGTGTATGAGGAAAAACTACATTGAAAAGTGAAGAGTTTTTAAAATTGACCTAATTAAAACCATCAAATAAAATGACAAATATTGAATTTTTCCTATTGAATTCCTTATTTGATGAGTTCCTAATTCTGACAGCTCCAAGTAAAGTAATAAGCAGTAACTAGGTGTACCCCACAACGAGGTAGAGCCATTATAAGATCATAAGAAATACAAGCAGGAGCAGACTATACAGTCCATTAAGCCCGATGGCTGTTTCATGCTGTTACTATACAACAGCAACACAAATGATATTCACCACTAACAGGATGCTGCCATCAAGCCAAAAAAGACATTCTGCCTATCACACAAAGTAATTTCAGTGCCAGTGTAATGCTAGGTATGTAGGCCATACGTCCCAAAGACTGGCGATCATATCAAACAGCATGTCCCAGCCGCTGTTCGCAACAGGCAAAGTACAGACCGTACCCAACCAGCCAGTGCTTGCAAAACTCAAAACATGGTGTTCAACATGAGATGTGATGTTGTGATTGGACAACATTTGCTAAATAATCTTCAGTGTGCTAATTTACGCTGACAACCAATTTAAGATTGTCAGTCAGGCTTGCAGTGTGGCACATTTGTGTATACTGGAAGCTACATATATTAATGCAGAGGGCCCTGTTTTTTTTGCAGACAGAAAGAACATGTACACACCTTGCACTTGTTTCAGCTAAACAAAATAAGTGATGGCAATTCGCTGACTCATTCCTTAGGGCAAGGCTTTGACCAATCAGTATCAGGCTACCTGGTTTAAATTTCAAACAATGTTTGGCAGTTAACTGTCAGTCACCATCATTTGGTGCATTCTCCATGGCAATGCCTCTACCAATCAGAGTCAACTTGCCAACCAATCAGTACTCTCTTCTCATACAGTATAAATTGTTATATCCTTACATTGGTATGCTTGTGAAGTATCCTGATGAGTGCAAGACAAAAAGCTTCAGCATGTCTCTTTTTTTCAGCAATACACAAGTTCTGTACTACCAAATGACTATCTTTAAAAATAGAATTCCAAGACGTCTTTTGCAACTCTGTGATTTCTTAACAACCTTTAGTTTTAGAGATATAATTTATTGTCAAAGATTTTAGCATTTTCTGCATTTATTTTAGGAGATTTGTTTCAGGTGGCAACACTATCAAAAAAAATCAATGTTATTTCCAGTATCAAACATAAAAGTGCTCTGCTGGTCCTGAGCTTAATCACTCATGAATTAAGATTGAAAATGCAATCTTTACAGTCTAACTCAGAAATAACTGTTAATTAAATAATGCTGAGAAGTGGCTCTTCATTTTCTGAGGATGCACTCTGTAGTACCAGTTAAATGGCTTTAGGCAACTGTTACCTGGTAGATCACATATGGCACAATGTGAGATTGCTATAATTCAGATTATATCATGAAAGCAAACGAAGTCTATGTACACTGAGTGCTCTACATCACTCTCTTCTAATATTACTGCCTGATTTAGATGTTTCCATATATTTTAGATGAAATAGTGTATAAAACATCTCACAAAAGCACAACATATTTCACTGCAATCTAATTCGCTCCTAAAATATTCATTTTGGCCTTGGGGAGAAAACAAGCAGAACAGTTGATATACCATCTATTGACATTGTCACATTGTTTCAGATCTTCATTCAAATATGTTAACTGGAAAAAGGGAGTTGAAATGAGGAAGGAGCAGGATTTTTGTACAGTAAATAATATTTTGAAGGGTAGTCGTTACCTTGTTTATCTGATTTTATCCTGTGCTCATCAAGTTGAAAGGCTTCAACTGTTCCGAGATCAGGTGCAATCAGCTGACAGTAAAGTTCAGACTGCCCTGGGCCAGTGATTTAAACCTTAAACAAACCCTATTATAACAGTGCAACAAGTCACTCTTGACATTGTCTATCCTCAGCTGCTTGTTCCATGTATCTCTTGAGTGCAGAGCCAGGAAAGGTATTCCAAGCGTTTTGTTTATGAACATGCCAAAACCATCACAGTTGTCTTTTTTGGAGCTTCTGTATTGTGTTGTTTCTGCTCCACGTCAAGATATGATATTATTATCATGATAGAATTATCGTAGCTCCTGTGATAACAAATCAGCCCATGCCAACCTACTGTGGAACCTGGTCAACATTCAGAGTTGGGCTGACAAATGACAGTAATGATCATGCCACAAAAGTTCCATTGAGCCTCCTGCATTGGGGGTTGGGCTCCAACGATCCATGGGGTGGCACTACTCAGTATAAGTGCCATGACATACTTGACTTGAACCTCTGCCACCAATCCTGTCGAAGATCAAAGAGGTTAGAGAGGGTCAAACAAACCAGAGAAAAACACAACTTAAGGGGCCAGTTGGGAGCGGGTGGGCGCGGAGCCAATCGCTGCCCACGATTGGCTGCATGCCACCATTTTATGTGGGTGGGCCAATTAAGGCCCGCCCAGCGTGACACGCGGCCGGTAGCGCTCAGTACTACCTGTGCAGGTGGGAGGAGGAGGTGCGTGCGAAAGAGCACAGAAATTTCCTTGAGGCACAGAGCTGCCTCAGGGAGATTAAGTTCATATTGAAGGTTTTACATAAAGAAAGATAAAAATTATTTAGACATGTCCCCTCATGTGACACTGTCACATCCCACCTATGGATGAGGTTTCCTGAAAATCACAAAGGCTGCTTGGGCACTTTGCCTGCCCGCCAACCTTACGGTTAGACAGGCAGCATTGATAATTACTTTAATTGGTTTTTTAATGGCCTTAATAGGCCTTTGACAGTTCGGCGGGCGCTGCCTCTGGCGTGCGCCCACAACACGGAAGATCTGAATGTCACGCGCATTGGAGTGCTGGGCCTACCCCGGCACACCGACGTGAAAATTCTGGCCAAGGTATTCAAAATGCAAAGAGGTTTTTTTTCCGACACCCAAATAAGTTCTGGGAGAAGACAGTGACTTAGAGAGACATCCCCTAGTTTTCCATCTCTCTTTAATATGTACTGAGATGTCAGTCAAGATAAAAAAATATCAGCTGCCTTCTGAAAGCATGCAGCAATTCAACACTAACTGCTCACACCAGCAATGAGTTCCATTGGTGGACAATTCCCTTTGAAAAGAAACACCTCCTGATACCTAACCTACTTTTATTATTATGTAACCTATATAATCCAAACCTATGTAAGGACTGTAGGGAAAATACCAAACCTATATAACCCAAATATCCTATCCACACAGACCAAATCTACCTTTAAAGATTTCAATCAAATTTGCTCACTTTTGTCAAGTAAAAAGCTCCAGCTCTTTAAGTCGCTCATGGTAAGCAAGGACTTTTAAACTAGGTATCAATCTAGTGGTCCTCACCTGAACCTTTATGAGGACCTCTCTATCACCCATCCTGTTAAGAGACCAAAATTGGACAGTACTGTATTGAAAATGAAGCCCTAACCAAGGCCTTAAAACAAGGACAGCGTAGTATTTTCATTTTGTGTCTCTTGTCCTGACAATGTATCTAAGCATGCTGTTTGCTTTTGTAGTAGCCTGCTCATGGACCATCAGAGTTTCATGTACTGTGGCACCTAGGTATTCTCCACTCAATAGGCATAAATTTTCAATGTTCACTTCAAGGAGCCTTTCTGTGACCTAGGCCTGGACCCAAGGTGGTTCATGTTATTGTCATGGAGGCAGCTTTCATCAGGGAAATGTGGGGTCCCTTTGAGGCCAAGGCCAAGGGAAGTCTTATTGTTGGGAGATCCTATCTCTGCCTCACATCCTAACCTCTTCTGGCAACAACCTTGACTGGGGCAGGTAGAGACCAAATGAAACTGGAGTGTAAGGTCAAGAGCAGAAGACTTCCACTATATTTATCACAGAATTCTATCCTCAGTCCCAAAAGGATTTCTTGCTTTTGAGGAATTAGAAAGTTTTTCAGAAGCTTCATCATATATTTTGAGTTTTTAAGCTGGATATTTTCACAGTCTTAGCATCAACAACCATTTCCATATATAAACAATGCATCCTCTATAATTAGGCTGAACTTATTTCTGACCGGTATCTAGATAAGCAATAAAGTGATCCAGGGATGATAGCAGAGAGCCTTTGATCTGCACACTGGCGATTGGAACATATCACATGATGACACACAACTACTTTCTCAACAGTTGGCAGGCTGAATAAGCATGACATTGAGTTCCAACACTGGCTTTGAATCAATAGGTGACCTATGTACATAAGAAATGTGAATGAGCAATGTCAATTTAATAGAATGAGGTTGTATATTTTCCTACAGTCTTCAATATACGAAAACAACAAAGACACAGTCAGCTTCCTCTCTAGACAGAGCAGCTGGATTTCCTAACAATTCAACACCTTAGTCTCTTAACCATATGTTTGCTCACTATTACCTCAGACCTGTCTGATTCCATTTATCAGAATGATAAAAAAAACTTAAGGAACATAGAAACAGGAGTAGGCCATTCAGCCCATTGTGCCTGCTCCGCCATTCAATATGATCATGACTGATCATCCACTTCAATGCCTTTCTCCCACACTATTCCCATTTAACACCATTCAGCTTTACAACTGTTGACTGTGCCTCACTAGTACCTGCATATAATCTGCTTTTTTGCAGAACTGCCACTTTAAGCGTGTTAGATGAAGAAGCTGTTCAGTAAACTCCCAATCACAGAAGGTTCTAGCCAATTGAGACTTGCTCTTTTCTTCAAAAGGACTCAAACTGCTGTCAAAGTCATCACCCCTAGACAGAGTCTATTCTTTGATGGGCCACAAGGAGGCTTAGGAGGCTTCTTCTTAGCTGTCGCTCCCTCCTCCATATTGAATACTGTAGATTTTGAAAAACAGCTCCCTGCCCCTAGATAATTAACTATCACTTGAAACCACTATTAAGGGGGCCAAAACAAATTTACATCTTGAGGAAATCCTGATAAACAAATTATCTTCTCCTAAAAAGAAAATTGTGCAGAGTCCTGAGAGATAGCAAACTACATGCTTGCTATCAAGAGCACAATGCAGAAAAAATATTTAACACAGGCAAAAATCAATTTTAGCACTCAGTCTACCTCTTCCACAGAGAAAGACAACTGCTTTTGTTGTATCAAATGTTTTTGAATATGTACTTAAAAGGTATATTTGCTTAATATTTTCTGATGCTGCCGAAGTCCAGGAAAATATGTCACATTCTCAACTCTAAATAAGCAAATAAGGAGTGCTTGATGGATCAAGCTCAAGCCCAGTTTTTTTTTAAAGCAATAGCACATCTTACAGTATCACCCATGTCTCCATCTGATATATAAAACACTGTCCTAAACATTTCAATATGATGAAGTAACTCCTTTCTAAATTGGTCTTAATAAACAGAAATTGCTGGTTGGTTTCAATTAAATTGCAAAGCTAACCCAAAATTGATGGATGAGCATAAGAAAACTGTACATTTTAACAGAATGATTGTAGTAGCTGTAAAATAAATTGTTTTGGGTTTTCCAATATCTTTCCAATTAGGAGTGCTACTCCCTTGTTGGGTTTTGACTCAAGTAGAACTGATTGCAGTTCTAATGAATTGGAAAGGATTTAGCATGACGAACAATTTATGGGTCCAGCGCAAATGTAGCAAATGTCAATATGTTATAAACCAACATCTAATTTATTATGCACTTCAGCCTTAAATTACCTTATTTTATTCAGAGAAGATAAATGTGAAAATTGAGCATAAAATTATATTTGCATTTTTATTTCCCTGCAGGTATTTATGAGCCGACATTTCTTGTACTACTGCAGTGAACCTATCCTGGATGTGAAGATTGCGTTTTGTCAGGTGTGTGTTCCTTACAGGTAAACAAGGTACAGTATTTGCTGAATCATACTTCCATTTCATTTATGTCTCTTTTGTGATGCATGATTCAAACTGATATCTGCTGTCATCTTTAAGATCAAGCATAACTTTGTTCTTTCTGTTTTACTGTCAGTCAAAAGAAGAGGCTAATAATATTGCAAAGAATAGCAGTAAGTTTGAGGATTGGGAATGTTTTAGAAAACAGTAAAAGCTGACCAAAATGTTGATAAAAAGGGAAAAAAAATAGAACGAGAGTAAACTATCCAGAAATGTAACCCTGATTTTGAAAGCTTTTACAAGTATAGTGCAGTGTTGCAAATCTGACTGTCCAAAAACCAAAGTTGTCTGAAAACCAGACATTTTTAGAATGTGCCATGCATCAATTTTAATTGAATAAAATAAAAAGGAACTTACCTGGACAATTCGGATAGAATCTACATTGGCACAGTGGGGCACCTGATTAGTTATCGGCTTTGCTGCATGGCATGCTGGTCTATCCCTGCTCTCCAAGCAACCCTTGACCCCACCCAACCCGGCTTGTCTTGTACTACCCATGGCCCAAACTGCCTGTCCCAAAATCCGGCAAGATCTGAAATTGGCAATGCCTCAGTGCTGAGGTTGCCACTTTTGAGACACAATACCTGTATATAAAAAAAGATGAGAGTAACTAAAGTAAACATTGGTGTCTCAGAAGAAGAGATAGGAGGACTTATCATGGAAAATGAGAAAACTGCAGAGATGTTGAACAAGTCTTTAGGCTTCAAATGCCAGCAGGGCCAGCTAGGGGAGAGGGCAACAAGGGGTCCAGGTTCGCATTGAAAATGTGCTCACATCAGAGGCTGCTCAATCCCAACGCCCTGGAATTTTCAAGACAGGCATTTAAGAACCATGGGGCCTGCCCATGTCAAAGTTAGCCTTCTGGGAACCTTCCTGCACTGTATCCTCATCAAATGGTAGTCATAGTGCCACTTGCCTTTACAAAGGGCCCTTGGTTTCCATGCCCCACCTCCTCACCGCTCCCTGATTGGATGGCAAACTCACCCCTTGGCCAATTAGGCCCTTTGCATTTAAAACTCATATCTCCACACTGATGCTGAAACAGCACTGGGTCCAGACCCAGGAATGTTCCGGATGTTGGGTTCTGGACCTGGATTAAAAATCCAGCCCTTTGTGCCTGTCTACAAAGTAGAAGACAACAAATTACATACCAAAAATAAAGGATAATCAAGAGGCTAAAAAGGGTGAGGAACCTGAGGCAATTATATCAGCAGAGTAAAGGTATTGGAGAGATTTAAGGGACTAAAGGGTGACAAATCCTCAGGACTTGATGGCCTACACCCTAGGGCTTTAAAAGAGATAGCTGCAGAGATAGTGGAGACATTGGTTATGACTTTCTAAAATTCCCTGGATTGTAGAACAATCCTAGCGAATTGGCAGTTAGCAAATGTAAAACTTGTACTCAGGAAAAGGAGAGATAAAACGGAATAACAAACTAGTTAGCCTGACATCAGTCATCTCAGAATGCACTTAAAAAACCACAGTTTAATCTGAAAAAGTCAATGCAGTTTTGTGAAAGGGACATCATGTTTGATAGATTTATTAGAGATTTTTAAGGATGTAACTAGTAAGGTAGGTAAAGGGGAACATGTTTATGTAGTACGCCTGGATTTATAAAAGGCATTTGATAAGGTGCCACATGAAAGGTTAAAAGGCAAAATAAGATCTCATGGAGTTGGGGTCATACATTAACTTGGGCAGAGGGTTTGTTAACTGATAGGAAGCAGAGAGTAGGGGTAAGTGGAGCATTTTTAAGTTGTCAGGCTGTAACGAGTGGAGTGCCGCAAGGATTGCTGCCGGGGCCTCAGCTATTTACAATACAAATATACGAATTATGTGCAGAAGGAAGTCACTCTGCCTCTCGTGCCTGCTCCACCATTCAATAGGGTCATGGCTGATCTGAATGTAACCTCAACCCTACATTCCTGCCTACCCCCAATAACTTTTCACCTTCTTGTCAATCAAGCTTTCATCTTCTTGTCAATCAAGAATCTATCCACCTCTGCCTTCAAAATATTCAAAGACTCTGCTTCCACTGCCTATTGAGGAAAAGAGTTCCAAAGACTCACAACTCTCATCTCTGTCTTAAATGAGCAACCCTTATTTTTAAACAGTGACCCCTAATTCTAGATTCTCCCAAAAGAGGAAACACCGTCTCCACATCCACCCTGTTAAGATTCCTCAGGACCTTATATGTTTCAATTAATTAATCTCTTACTCTTCTAAACTCCAGTGGAAACAAGCCTAGCCGGCCCAGCATTTCCTCATAAGACAACCCTCTTATTCCTGGTATTAGCCTAGTAAACCTTCTCTCAACTGCTTTTAATGCATTTACATCTTTCTTTAAATAAGGAGACCAGTACTGTAGATGTGGTCTCATCAATACCCTGTACATCTAAAGCATAACCTCTTTACTTTTGTAATCAATTCCCCTCATAATAAATGAGAACATTCTATTAGCTTTCCTAATTACTTGCTGTATCTGCATCCTAACCTTTTGTGACTCAAGCACTAGGACACCCAGATCCCTTGAAATCTCAGAGCTCTGCAATCTCTCACCATTTAGATACTAAGCTTCTTTTTCATTCTTCCTGCCAAAATGAGCAATTTCACATTTGCCCACATTATACTCCATTTGCCAGATCCTTGCCCATTCACTTAACCTATCTATGTCACTTTGTAGCCTCCTTACATCCTCTTCACAATTTACTATCCTACCTTTCTTTGTGTTGTCAGCAAATTTAGCAATCATTCCCTTCATCCAAGTCACTTATATAAATTGTAAAAAGTTGAGTGCTCAGCGCTGATCCCTGTGGCACACCATTCATCACATCCTACCAACCAGAAAAGACCCATTTATACCAACTCTCTGCTTCCTGTTAGCTAGCCAATCTCCTATCCATGTCAATATGTTACCCCCTACACTACGTACTTTTATTTTCTGCAATAACCTTTTATGTGACACTTTATCAAATGCCTTCTGGAAATCTATGTACAGTACATCCACCAGGTTCCCTTTATCCACAGCACACGTGACTCCCTCAAAGAACTCCAAAAGGTTGGTTAAACACGATTTCCCTTTTACAAAACCATATTGACTCTGCCCGATTGCCTTGAATTTTTCTAAGTGCTCTGCTATAACATCTTTAGTAATAGCTTCTCACATTTTCCCTATGACAGATGCTAGGCTAACTGGCCTGTAGTTTCCTGTTTTCTGTCTCTCTCCTTTTTTGAATAAAGGAGTTACATTTGCTATTTTCCAATCTAATGGAACCTTCCCTGAATCAAGGGAATTTTGAATCTTTGAAATCAGTGCATCAGCTATCTCACTAGCCACGTCTTTCAAGACCTTAGGCTGAAGACAATCCAGACCCGAGGAGTTGTCAGCCCGCAGGCCCGACAATTTGTTTAATACCACTTCCCTGGTGATTGTAATTTTCCCGAGATCCCCCACTTCCATTTCCTGATTTACAGCTATTTCTGGGATGTTACTTGTTTCCTCTATAGTGAAGACTATAGCAAAATACCCGTTTAATTCATCTGCCATCTCCCTACTTTCAATCATCAATTCCCCAGATGCACTTTCAAAAGGACCAATGCTCACTTTGTTAACTATTTTCTTATTTAAATATCTATAGAAACTCTTACTATCCATCTTTATATTAACAGCTAGCTTTCTCTGATATGCTAATTTTTCCCTCCTTATTAATCTTTTTGTCATTTTTTACTGTTCTTTATATTCTTTTCAATCTTCTGACCTGGCACCCGCCTTTGTGCAATTATATGCTTTTTCTCTAAGTTTGATACTGTCTTTAACTTTTTTAGTTAACCACGGATGGTGGGCCCTCCCCTTGGAATTTTTCTTTCTCATTGGAATGTATCTATTATGCACATTCTGAAATATCCCTTTAAATATCTGCCAGTGAACCTCTATTCACCTATTAATTAACCTTATTTCCCAGTTCACTTAAGCTAGCTCCGCTTTTGTGCCCTCATAATTTAAGTTTTAAACACTAATTTTAGACGCACAAATTTCTCCCTCAAAATGAACATAAAATTCAATTATTTTATGATCACTGGTACCTAGGGGTGCCTTCACTATGAGGTTATCAATTAATCCTATCGCGTTGCTCAATCAATATTAATGACTTAGAAAAGAGACCAAGAGCGGGATTTTCTGGCCCCACCCACTGCAGGGATTGTCCATTGTCTTTTGGCTGGGCCGCCGAATTCCCCGGTCCTGCCACAACAGGGCTGGAAAATCCCCACCCAAGAGTAGCATAAGGTTAACTAGACTGGTTCCTGTGATAAGAGGGTTGTCCTATGATAATAGTAAATTGGGCCTATACTTTCTGAAGTTCCAAAGACTGAAGAGTGATCCCATTGAATCAAATAAGATTTTGAAGGAGCTTACCAAGATAGAAAATGAGAGGCTGCTTCCGCTCGCTGGAGAGTCTAGAACATGAGGGCATCAGGATTAAGGGTCAATCATTTAGGATTGAGATGAGCAGAGATTTCTTCCCTCAGAGACTTGCTAATCTTTGGAATTATGTACCCCAGAGTCTTGTTGATGCTCTATCATTGAATATATTCAAGATTGAGACCGACAGATTTTTGGTCTCTCAGGGAATCAAGGGATATGGAGAGCAGGCAGTCATGTGGAGCTGAGGCAGATGATCATTAGTTAAATGGTGGAGCAGACTTGAGGGGCCAAATAGTTTACTCCTGCTCCTATTTCTAATGTTCTGACATTGAGTATCTGCCATGATCAGACTAATTTGGAGCCGTATTCTTAACATGGTATTATCTGGGTAGTAGATTACTAATACTTATACTGAGATGCTGCTTTAAGCAATCTGACAGATAGAGACATCTGCATACTTTGCCACAGCCAAATAAAAAAAAATTAAATATCATTTCATTCCCTTCAATTTTGAACGTGGGTGGGTTAATTCGATTATAGTGTCTGCCTACAGTTTGCTTTAATTTCCTAGATTGCCTTTCGGACATTCGAAGACTAAATCTATGTAGCCAGGGGTGGTTGACTTAGATTTACAGTAGTCATTAATCGGTCATTGCACCTCTCCAGAGTGACACTGGGCTGAGCTCCACTGGCGGCCAAATGTAACATTAAGCCATTCACTCCACATTTTTTAATGCTGGATCTGTGTTTATAATTGATCAAAGCTGGACAATAATTGGATATTACAATTGACCTCAACACCCTTGCAGTGGGAAAGGGAAATAATCTACTGGTAAATGCAGAGAAGTGAACATTGGGTGCGGACAGGCTCTGTGATACTCTCCACAGCCAAATAATCTTCTGTCTCACTCTGAACTTACACATAAAGAATGGCTACTTGGGCAAGACACTGTAAGACTTGTGTTTAATGAAACATGTGCCAGTAAGAGTCAATGGGATTTATTTTGGTGAAAGAGTAAAAACAGGTGCAAAATGGGTTCTGTGCTAATAAAATGTGCCTGTTTGAAAGATTGGCTTTCAGTGTGCAATTTTGGTTCTAATTGTTAGTTGACATAAGTTGAATTTGCAAGGAGGTGCTGAAACAGGCACCTGCAGGTTTAGCACCTGGGCACTAATAAGACATAATTTTCATGGAGTGGTGTATGTAGCCTTTCTGCACCCAATTCTGCTGAAGCTATGCAGTGTGCTAGCTGACACACGACAGAAGGCTCAGGGACTAAGTCAAGAGGGTCCACAGGTTCTTAGGTACAGCATAGGAGCTCCTGGTAGAGGAGGTTCAGAGGAGGAAGGATATTCTTGTACCCATGGGAAGGAAAAAGTGTCCATCTCACCCTCCTGTCCCTCTCTCCTGGTTTATTTGGCCATATGCCCTTCTTCCATTCTTGACTCAGGCCAAGGGGGACCCTAGACATTTGCTGATGATCGAGTACTCCCTTTCTCCTTGTGACTTCTTTAAAGCATCCAGTGAGACAGAGCAGCACAGCACTTACTTTTTAGGTGAAGTCCTCAGGGAATTTGTAGAATAAATGTTGGTAAAGCATTGGTGAAGCCTTGCCAAAGTGTCCTAGAAAGTCTCTTGGTGTGTTTCAAAAATCTTCTTCAAATCTTCAGTTGCAAGTGAACTATAAAAGGTGAAAAATCTTTACAGTCTTGAAATCCTTAGCAACTTCTTGTTTGCTGCCAGTCAGCTGGTTTTGTTGGAAGAAGGTATAGATCAGCTGCTGGCTACATAATGCAGTGCAGCCTCATTAATGAATGTTAATAGGCAATTTAAGTAGCAATCAACCCCTTAATGATCCTCCAACTCCTTTACTAAGATGGTGTCTTGCACTAAACCAGCATTGCAGTGCAGGATCCCATCATGGCAACCTTGGTAGCTCCTTAGAACCAAAAGTATCGAGGGAAAATTGCCCCTAGTACTCTCTAAAGCAGAGCGGAAAGGGGAAAAGATTGGAGAAAGAAAAAGCAGCTTTGGAAATGTTTTAGAGTTCATTGACTCTAATGCTGCAAAGAATTTTAAATGAAGGGAGAAATACGTTAAGAATCACACAGAAAAATAAAATCAATTTTCAGGGGTCAGACTTTTAAAAATGAATACAGTATTGTTTTATAACACATTTTGCACACCAATACTGAAATTACTTGGGCATGCGATTTGCCATTTTTCAGGAAACATGAGGTAGCAAGCCACATGGATCCCATTACAGTTTATTGAAGCTGGGAAAATGAGTGAGATGTAGGCCCCAAAGTTCCTCAGGTTACTATCCCAAAAGCAGTATAAGGATTGCACATGCCAGTGCCTCTGAATGATCCTGCTGGAGTTTACAGGCCATTAGGAAGACACCTCATTTAATTGAGACAGGTAGACGTAAGCACTACTCCAGCACTCATCTGTCCATGGCAGTATAGACAATCCAGTGCTTGCATGATCTGATAGGGAATGCCTTCCACGGTAACTCGAGCAATAGTTTGCTCAGCTCTTTGAGAAATGGGTTGATCTAGAAATAAGTTTTCCTAAATTGCCTTAAAAGTTCTTTGAGGTTTCTGGCTACTTTACTAGTCTGGGCTCCCCTAGTGCAATCCAGATTCACCAAGTATAGGCTGGTGCACCTGACCTCACCAGCCAATCCATTGCCCAGAGATCTGTTGGCTTTTGAATGAGCCCAAAGAATTAGTGACTCCCAGCATTGGAAATTCTCAAATTTGCCTTTGCCCCTTGGCCTTTTGAGGGGAGATGTATTTGCTAGCCTACATTGGCTCCCAGGACAGTAATGCCTCAACTTTAAAATTACATCTTTCTTTTCAAATCTTCCCATGACCTCGACCCTTCCTATCTCTGTAACCTCCTGCAGCATTGCAATCCTGTAAGATCTCTGCACTCCTCCAATTCTGGCTTTGTGTGCATTTGTCATTTTGATTCGTCCAGCATTGGTAGCTGTGCTTCCAGCTGTCAAGGCCCTAAATGTTAGAATTCCCTCTTCAAATCTCTACCTCACTCTTCTCCTTTAAGACACTTCTTGAAACCAACCTTTTTAACCAAGCTTGATCATCTGTCCTAACATCTCTTCATGTGGTTCCTGTCAAATTTTCCTTGGTAACACTCCTATGAAGCACCTTCGATGTATAACAACATCAAAGACGCTATATAAATGGAAGTTGTTGTTGTTGGATGGAGCTTTCGCCTTTAAGAAAGCAAGCAGGAAACTCTTGCAAATAATGGAGACCTGGATGTAACTAGATCTTCTTGTTGCCCTGAGGGCAACCTCTGGCAGGGCTACAGCTAGAGACTTGGAAGAATTCCTAAGGTAATTTAAGGTGTGCTCTTTATTCCATCATTAGTTGATGCCTATTAACTTTAACTGACATATATTTAATTTAACTTTATAAGGCTAAAAGTCCATTTTAATTTAGCTGGAAAAAAATCAATCTTCATAATGGTATTATTGCCCATCTGATTAAAAGTGCTTCACATAAAAAGTAGTTAGCTTATGGATTAAGGTGTCATTTAGCACAGTTAATTCAAATTTACTGAACATTTAAAAATGTTGTCTTGACTGGGGAAGTGTAATATGAGCTTTGTGCCAACTAAAAAGGAGATAGGACATTATGGAGTACTGAGCAAACCTCTACCACTAGATACTAATGGTAGAGCATGATAATACTGTAATGTAGAGTACTTGCAAGCAGGATCCTAATGACATATGCAAGTGCTGCATTTACCATGTCATTACATGAGAAAAACACTGTGATTGGGGTAATTTTGATTTTGCAAGGTATTGTAGGGTACCGGTTACCATTCGGTAGGTCTGAAGAAGTTTTTGTAGTCATATGTAGGTTAACTATAAGTCTTCATTCATTTTTAGAACTGCTTACAAATATACAGTGAAGGGTACAAGCTAGGAGTGGTCCCCATGTTTGCTGGTACACATGGCTCAGTCCAATACTCAGCTGAGCCTGAGTGTGGGTCATGTGCTCTCTTACATCACTGTGCGGACAGTACTGTACTTAGTCCCACATTTACCCTACGGGCAAGATCTTACCTATGTCAGGTGGGCTGGGCGGGAGCAGGCAGGGGCAGGCATGGAGCAATTGCTGCCCGTGATCGGCTGCGTGCCACTATTTTACATGGGCAAGCCAATTAAGGCCTGCCCAGTGTGACGCACAGCCAGTAGCGCTCAGCGCTACCTGCGCAGGCAGGAAAGAGAGTGGGGTTGCACGAAAGAGCACAGGAACCTCTCTGAGGCACGGAGCTGCCTCAGGGAGATTAAGTTGATAGTGCAAATTTTTAATAAATGATCTGAAAAATTATTTAAAGATGTCGCCTCATGTGACGGTGTCACATGAGCTGGGACATGTTTGTGCATTTCACAAATTTTGTTTAAGTATTTTGTTAAACTTTCAGGAAACCTCATCCCACCTGTGGATGAGGTTTCCTGAAAAACGTGAAGGCTGCTTGGGCTTTTCACCTGCCCGCCAACCTTAAGGTTAGATGGGCAGTGCTGGTAATGAGCTAAATTACTTTCCTAATGGCTTTAATAGGCCTTTGACAGTTCGGTGGGCGCTGAGCTGCTTCGGGCGTGCGCCCACAGAACGAAATACCTACATGACGTGCGATGACACTGGGACGCACGCCCGACATCATCGCGCGTCGGTGTGTTGGGCCCGGCCCCACACGCCAACAGCAATATTCTGGCCTATAAGTGTGTTATGACGCAGCAGACGATATGTGCCAGGCGGATCAAATCCATGAAGGAAACTTGATCGCGTTATCACAAAGAGTTTGCAATTTGTATTTATTTCGAGATTTGTGCCCTGAATTCAGAAGTACTAAGTCCACCAAGACTTTAGAGATTTTTTTAAAACTTAATTAAAATATTTATTCACAAAAGAGAAAATTTCAAGCACATACAAATAATAACTCCTAGGGCAGAATTTTGTGTTTGCGGGTGGGCCCTGCACATCAGTGCGTAAAATGATGCGCGGTGAGGTTGGGCAAGCGTCCCGACATCACCGCGTGCCATCACAATGTTTCGCTGGGTGGGTCCACGATGAAGCTCGACGCGCGCCTGCCATTAGTTAACGGGCTAGTTACGGCCCTTAAATCGGCAATCGACGCCGATTTTCAGGTGCCCGAGCGATCTTCGGGTCAGCGCAATGGGCAGGCGGGTAAGCGACTTTTTAACAAAACACATCCACGGGCGGGATAAGAGGACTCAGTGGGGTCAACAATCTGGTCTGTGAATATTTATTGGAGAAAGTATTTTAAACTTGCCGGTGTGATCTGCAGCTGTTCAGAATGAATTCCAGCAGCTTTCTGTGTACTTTGAACCTTGTGGTCATCACTTTGCAGTCAGTAATCTTTATCGGGCCTGCAGCTTTCCAGAGGCCTCCCTTTAGCCTGGGTATGGGTTCTGACATGTCCACTGGAGGCAGCTCCTCTGAGGAGGAAGGGGGCGCTAGAATGAGGAGGAGGCCAGGAGTGCACAATCAGCCTCCAGGGGAGCCACCTTTGGGAGGCCAGGCGCATGCACAAGGGGCGCAGGGCCAAGAGGTAGTCCAAGGTTGAAGGGGCCGCAGAAGACACCACTATCCTGCTGCCAGGGTATACAGGCAGAGAAGCAGCTACCTCATTATGACTGAGGTGCAGTGCCGAAGAAGGCCCCGACTGTCAAGGGGGACAGTGAACTATATCTGTCAGATGATTGGCCCTGAGATATCTCTCCTAACTGTCTGGGTGGACACCCCATGCCAGCGGCTCTGAAGGTCACAGTTGCCCTCCACTTCTATGCCATTGGCTCCTTCCAGGCCTTGATGGGTGATCTTTGTGGTGTCTCCCAATCAGCTGTCCACACTTGTGTCAAGCATGTTACAGACGCTCTATTCAGGCTTGCATTGACCCTCATCCACTTCTGCTGTGACCAGGCAAGTCAGACACACGAGCCAGAGGCTTTGTCAGCCATTGCTGGCTTCCCCTGCGTCCAAGGTGCTGTAGACTGCACACATGTGGCCATAAAGGTGCCAGCAGGTGAGCCCGGTGCCTTCGTCAACAGGAAGGGCTTCCAATCCATGAACGTGCAGATAGTGTGTGATCACAGGATGCTGGGTGACAAGGGCTACCCCATCAGAAGGTGGCTCATGACATCTCTCCGCCACCTAAGAACAGAAGCTGAGCAGCGCTGCAATAGGAGCCATGCCTCCACAAGGGCTGTGGTGGAGAGAACCATCGGTCTTCTCAAGATGCACTTCTGATGCCTGGACTGCTCAGGGGGCGCACTCCAGTACCCCCCAGATCATGTGTCACTGATAGTGGTAGCATGCTGCACTCTCCACAATCTTGCATTGAAAAGGGGGGACGCAGTGGACGATGAAGACATCAACGCAGTGGATGAGGCTGCACACGATGAGTCCAGCACTGATTCTGAGGATGAGGAGGCACAGGGAAATGATGAGGGGCTAAATGCTGACCCAGGACTACACCAAGGAGGCAGGAACACCCGGGACACTTTAATCCAATGAACCTTCAGCTAGCTCCACACAAATGGATCTGCAGGACCAGCCTTGCCTGGTGCTTCCATACTCGGCACCTAAGTGCTAAATCTGACACTTCATCAGCTGCAACTAAGGGCTTTGGACATAAACTTCAATGTCCATCAAACACTCATGACATGTATGTAAAACATACAAATGCAGAACAAAGGAGCCACCCTCAGCCATGGTAACATATCTGGTTTTAATTTTCACCATCATAAGGTCACACAAAGTCAAACCAAAATGTTTTTCAACCATAAACAAATAATAATTCCCCAATCTAGGGCCAACACAAAAACACCAATGAGAAACCAGTGGTGTACCTAAGGTGTCTTATGCTTACATTTACGGGTGCTTTGTCTTGGTGCCACCTCATTGCTGGGTGTGGCATCTGAGCGAGCTGCTGACTCTGCTGTCCTGTTGGTCTCGATGACCCTGGCGGTCGTCCTCTGGCCCGTGGAGCCTGTGCTGGACCCACCTGGGAGGGAGCTGCCAGTTGCACAGCTGGCATCTCCCCAGTTGTCGCAGCCTCACCCGACAAAGCGGTCACTGGGAGAGGGGTGGAGCAGCTGCTGCCCTCATCCAGAGCACCATGAGAGGAGTCCGCAGATATGGCAGGCAGCTGCTCCACTGGCGTGAAGTTGCCACAGGCCTCCCTGCTCCCCATGGATGGATGGGCAATGAGCTGGGAGGCTTGAAGCCCACACTATCTCCCACATTGGCACTGACCAGCTGTGGCTGCTGGCGCTGTGAGGGCTTGCAGGTCCAAGCGTAACCCCAGGAGGACCTGCTTGTTCTCCTGGAGGCCCCTCTCCACAAAAGTCGCCACTCTCTCTGTGGAGGAAGCATGACACTCTGACATGAGGCTCATGGCATTGGTGATGCTCCGCGTGGACTCCTCCACCACAGGCACCAAGTGACGCACAGCCTCATGTATCACTCCCAGATGTTCCCGCACACCTGGCTGCATTTTCTGCAGCAGCTGCGTCGCGGACGACTTCAGAGGCACATAATCAGGCACCAACTGAGCATGTGCCTGGTTTCCTGCAGTCCTCCAACTGCTGGTGCCTTTGGCACTCTCTGTCTCTGCCCTCTCCTCCAGCGATTGTGAAATGCCCTCTCCACTGTGCCCTGGGACACTAGCCAATGTTGCAATGCCCACCAATGTGCTAGTATCTGTGCTGGTGCCTGCCTCACAGCAGTGGTGTGACGCAGGTGACAGTTGAAGGCCCTCAGGTGTGAGAGGGGGCATCTGGAATTGCTTCTTGCTGTCAGGCTCTGATGATGCTGAAATTAACAATAAGGACAGTGGATCAGTTAGTGTCCACACAGTGACAAACTTCATCCCTTCCCCCCAGGCTCATTATCTGCTCAACCTTCCAGAATCTATGGAGACGAATATTGGTGAGGTGACAAATAGTCAGGAGGATACCCTTACATTACAGGTGGATACAGATAGGCTAAGGAATGCCAAATGGAATGTTATGTGGATAAGTGTGAGGTGATGCACTTGGGCAGGAGAAACAAGGTACTGGAATACACGAGGAATGGTAGGACCATGGAAAGTAAAGAGGATCAGAGGGGCCTTGCTGGGCATGTCGACAGACCCGTTAAGGTAGCTGGACAGGTATATAAGGCATTTAAGAAGGTAAATGCCATACTTGCCTTTATTAGCCAAGGAGTAGAATATAGGAACAGGGAGGTCATGTTGCAACTGCAGAAAACGCTGCCGAGGCCACAGCTATAGTTCTGTGTGCAGTTGTGATATGCGCTTCACGGGAGGGATGTGATTGGAGTGGAGAGAGTGCAGAGGTCGTTGACCAGGATGCTGGCTAGGCTGGAGAGTTTGACTTATGAGGAGACAAAATGTAGACTGGGGTTATTTCCCCTGGAGCAGAGGAGATTGAGGGGTGACATTATTGAGCTTTATAACATTATGAGGGGCAGAGATAGGGTCAATAGAAAGGAACTTTTCCCCTTGGCGGAGGGATGAATAACCTGGTGGCATTGATTTAAGGTAAGGGGCATGAGGTTGACAGGTGAGGTGATGAGGAACTCTTACACACAGTAACGTGGGACTCACTGCCTGAAAGGGTGGTGGACGCAGAAACCCTCCTAACATGTAATAAGTATTTGGATGTGCAGTTGCGATGCCATGACTTACAAGGCCATGGGGATAGTGGTCAGAAATGGGATAAGGCGACTTTGGAAGGTGCTTGAAACATGCATCTTCAAAGGGCCGAGGGACCTTTGTCCAGGACCCACACCCCTGACTCTATCAGACTGTGAATGAGCAATTTTGCTGCATTAATGATTCCAACAATCATCAGGCTTTGGATGGTGGGAAGACAGAGCGGATGTCACTGTGGACCTCAAATACCTGGCCGTTCCACCCCAGCCTCACCGACATCAGTGGACCAGGGCGCATGGTGCCTCTCAAGCTCCAGGGCCTCCTGCTCGAAACGGATTAACATCATGAGCTGGGCCTGGCTGCCTCCAGTCCTCGAACACTCACAGACATTGTGAGCATTCTTCTCCTGAAAAACAGAGAAGACCATTCATTGCGGCTATTTGCACATGGGCTCTGCATGTGCACGCCACACCCCAGCCACTGTGGCCCATATCAGGCCTCCAATGCCTCCTCTCCCTGCTACAGCTGATCAGTCGCACAAAGATAGTACGCCTGCTCCCAACCCCCACAATGGCCACCTTGGACACATTCTGCGTCCATCACTTTAGGAAACACATGTTCTTAGCTCCCATAGCAAGGAGGCACAACTAGGTGTGGCGTCAAGGGCAGCAGATGGTTCTTGGCCACGAGACCTTGAGGCTCCCCTTCCACAATCTCATCACCGTGAATAGGGCATGTGTTAGAATTCTGAGTATGCGCCATAGTTACATCTCCTGCAGGTAGCCCCTAGACTAGTCATGTGCAACTAAGACCATCACATGGTGCGGGGAGAACCCATCTCCTCATGAACCACTCAGGCTGATGTAATCATGGGCACTATTTGCTTGCCCACCCAGCGTACGAGAAAGCGAGGGGCACAATGACCCCCCGCTGGCCTACTCTGCAGCCTGCCCTGCTCCTGTGGCAGACCCTGCAGCCTGCCCTATTCCTCTGCCCTTCCCTCCAGCGTGCCCTGCTCAGCAGACCCCTGCAGTGTGATCCCAACTTGGCCATTGTGAGCAGCCCACAGGAGACTGCCAGGCCTTACTTTAAACAGACTGCTGGGTCGCCGTTGGACCCAGCAACTTGTGCACGCCCGTTGCAGCCCGCACACTCCCGCTATTCACGAGCGATGGAAATACGCTGGGCCGGCCTTAATTGGCCCGCCCGCGCAAAATGGCTGCACAGCTCCGATCACGGGTGCTGATCGGGTCTACGCCCGCCCACAGCCACTGCTGCTCCAACCGACCGCCAAATGGAAAATTTTGGCCCTAAAATCCTGAATTAACCTGGCTTCCAGTTACATCCCTTTAAGGCAACGGTCCAAAAATAGATAGTTTAGATTTTAAACAGATCTAACGAATTAACATAATACCCTGGACAGTGGAATTAAAAATGGCTCTCCCGACTTCAGTTTCTGTAGACAGCAGGCACATGCACAAATATTGGAGGCTTCACATCCTTCTCTTAGGTCTTACAATGCCTTCCCTTGACCCATATTCTCATTCTCCTTTATGTATGTTTCACCCTTTTTAATATGTAAATTGCATTGTTTCCAAATGTCCAGGGAACTTCACCTTTCTTATAATATAAACCTTTTCATGTTGCTACTATTCGCATTAACCTCTTTGAAATTCAAAATCCTCTTCATCTATCTAAAAATGCAAATTCCATTTACACCTTACATGTTAAGACCCCCAACTCATTTGCATATTAAAGACATTTCTACACTTTACTTTTGATAACTTCAACTTGCAATCTGCTTGGCTACAAAATGTAATTAAATCACACACACAGACAATACAAACTGGACGGGTTACACCTGGGCAGGACTGGGACTGATGTCCGAGGGGGAATATTTGCGATAGTGGTTGGAGAGGGTTTAAACTAAAATAGCAGGGGGTTGGGAACCTATGCAAGGACTCAGAGGAGGGGGAATCAAGGACAAGAACAAAAGGCAGAAAGGGGAATAAGAAAAGTGATAGACAGAGGAATCAAGGGCAAGAATCAAGCAGGGCCTCAGTGTAAAATAGTGCGAGTGGGACAAATAATGTTAAAAAGACAAGCCTTAAGGCTTTGTGCTTTAACGCAAGGAGCATTCGCAATAAAGTGGATGAATTAACCGCACAAATAGATGTAAACAGGTACGATATAGTTAGGATTACGGAGTCATGGCTGCAGAGTGACCAGGGGTGGGAACTGAACATCCAGGGGTATTCAGTATTCAGGGAGGACAGACAAAAAGGAAAAGGCGGTGGAGTTGCATTGCTGGTTAAAGAGGAAATTAACGCAGCAGTGAGGAAAGATATTAGCTCCCAATGTGGAATCTGCATGGGTAGAGCTGAGAAACATTAAGGGACAAAAAATGTTAGTGGGTTGTATATAGACCCCCAAACTGTAGTGGTGATGTTGGGAATGGCATTAAACAGGAAATTAGAGACGTATGCAATAAAGGAACATCTGTAATTATGGGTGACTTTAATCTGCATATAGATTGGGCAAATCAAATTAGTAACAATACCATAGAGGAGGAATTCCTGGGGTGGTTTTCTGGACCAATATGTTGAGGAACCAACAAGAGAACAGGCCATCCTCGACTGGGTATTGTGTAATGAGAAAGGAATAATTGGCAATCTAGTTGTGCGAGACCCCTTGGGAATGAGCGACTATAAGATGATAGAATTCTTTATCAAGATGGAGAGTGACATAGTTGATTCTGAGACCAGGGTCCTGAATCTTAATAAAGGAAACTATGATAGTATGAGGCACGAGTTGGCTATGATGGATTGGGAAATGTTACTTAAAGAGATGACGGTGCATGGGTGAACTGCAACAATTGTTTATTCCTGTCTGGCGCAAAAGCAAAATAGGAAAGTTGGTCAAACCATGGCTTACAACGGAAATTAGAGATAGTATTAGATCCAAGGAAGAGGCATAGAAATTGGCCAGAAAAAACAACAGACCTGAGGTTTGGGAGGGCTTTAGAATTCAGCAAAGGAGGACCAAGGGATTGATTAAGAAGGGGAAAATAGAATAGGAGAGTAAGCCCGCGTGGAACATGAAAACTGACTGTAAACGTTTCTATAGGTACGTGAAGAGAAAAAGATTGGTGAAGACAAATGTATAGGTCCCTTACAGTCTGAAACAGGGGAATTTATAATGGGGAACAAAGAAGTGGCTGACCAACTAAATACATATTTTGGTACTGTCTTCACAAAGGAGGACACAAATAACATACCAGAAATGTTGGGGAACACAGGGTTTAGTGAGAGGGAGGAACTGAAAGAAATCAGTATTAGTAGGGAAATGGTATTGGAGAAATTGAGGGGATTGAAGGCCGATAAATCCCCAGGGGTTGATAATCTACATCCCAGAGTACTTAAGCAAGTGGCCCTAGAAATAGTGGGTGCATTGGTGGTCATTTTCCGAGATTCTACAGATTTTGGAACAGTTCCTACAGATTGGAGGGTAGCTAATGTAACCCCACTATTTAAAAAGGGAGGTAGAAAGAAAACAGAAAATTATAGACCAGTCAGCCTGATGTTGGCAGTGGGGAAAATTCTAGACTCCATTTATAAAAGATTTAATAGCTGAGCACTTAGAAAACAGTGGCAGAATCAGACAGATTCAGCATGGATTTACAAAAGGAAAATCATGTTTGACAAATCTACTGGGATTTTTTGAGAATGTAACTAGTAGAGTTGATGAGGAGGAGCCAGTGGATGTGGTTTATTTGGACTTTCAGAAGGCTTTCGACAAAGTCCCACATACGAGATTAGTGTGTAAAATTAAACCACATGGGATTGGGGGTAGTGTATTGAGATGGGTAGAAAACTGGTTGGCAGACAGGAAACAAAGAGTAGGAGTAAACGGGTCTTTTTTCCGAATGGCAGGCAGTGACTAGTGGGGTACCGCAATGATTGGTACTGGGACCCCAGCTATTCACAATATATATTAATGATTTAAATGAGGGAACTAAGTGTAATATCTCCAAATTTGCAGATGACACAAAGCTGGGTGAGAGGGTGAGCTGTGAGGAGGATGCAGAGATGCTTTAGTGTGATTTGGACAAGCTGAGTGAGTGGGCAAATGCATGGCAGATGCAGTATATTGTGGATAAATGTGAGGTTATCCACTTTGGTCACAAAAACAGGGAGTCAGATTATTATCTGAACAGCTATAAATTGAGAGAGGGGAATGTGCAATGAGACCTGGGTGTCCTCGTACACCAATCGCTAAGGGTAAGCATGCAGGTACAGCAGGCAGTAAAGAAGGCAAATGGTATGTTGGCCTTCATAGCCAGAGGATTCAAGTACAGGAGCAGGGATGTCTTGCTGTAACTATACAGGGCCTTAGTGAGGTCACACCTGGAATATTGTGTGCAGTTTTGGTCTCCTTATCTGAGGAAGGATGTTCTTGCTATAGAGGGAGTGCAGAGATGGTTTACCAGACTGATTCCTGGGATGGCGGGACTGACATATGAGGAGAGATTGAGTTGGTTAGGATTATATTTGCCGGAGTTCAGGAGAATGAGGGGGTGTCTCATAGAAATCTATAAGATTCTGACAGGACTAGACAGGGTAGATGCAGGAAGGATGTTCCTGATGGTGGGGAGTCCAGAACCAGGGTTCACAGTCTGAGGATATGGAGTAGACCATTTAGGACTGAGATGAGGAGAAATTTCTTCACCCAGAGAGTGGTGAGCCTGTGGAATTCACTACTACAGAAAGTAGTTGAGGCCAAAACATTGTATGTTTTCAAGGAGTTAGATATAGCTCTTGGGGCGAAAGGGATCAAAGGATTTGTGAGAAAGCGGGAGCAGGCTATTGAGTTGGATGAGCAACCATGATCATAGTGAATGCCGGAGCAGGCTCGAAGGACCAGATGGTCCACTCCTGCTCCTATTTTCTATGTTTCTAGAATAACACAACCCCCCATAAACCTACTTTACAATAAACCAGTAAAATATTATGAAAATTATTATGCCTCCATGCCAGACACTTATACTATATGTGGTAATATAATCAGGGTGATAGTAAATAGGCAGGCTATTTTGTAACTTTCCAAATTTTCACTCCTATAAGCTACAGGCCAGATGTTACTATCCATTGCATTGATTATGCATGACAAGTGGATCTCTCGTAGTCTTGCTCCTGAGAAGTTAGGACACAATGCGCGCATGAGTGTTGCTATAGGTATGGGTAATATTGAAACATAGAAAGTTTTATGGCACAGTGGAAACATAGAGATCTGGAGTTTATGAACCTGTGGCTATTGGTGGAGGTATACAGCAACAGGAGTGAATGCGGCTTACAGAATGATGAACTCAAGTATAGGATGGAATTTTATGCCCCCTCCCAACCGAGTGGGTTGTCAGGCCAGGAGTGGGGGGGCATTAAACTGGGAGCCATGGTGTTGGCACTGTGCCCATTAGCTCCCCATCTCTGGTGGTATTTTACGAGAGGAGGTGTCAGGTGCACACTTGTCAGTGGGCCAGTTAATGGCCACTTAAAGACCCTCTCCCACCACCACAGGTATTTTACCCATAGCAGTGGGTGCCAGGGCCAAGTATCCAGACCACAAGGTAAAACCTGGCAGCCTTTTTGCTGGGCTTGGCGGTGGTATACCACCTGTTAAGGCACCCTGTGCCTAACTGAAGTACCCCCACCAATGTTTTCCTCCCACCAACCCCACACATCCACTTCCCCCCCACCCTGACAAACTCACTCCATTACCAGGTCCTGCCTGGCTGGTCCCGGTGAAACCCTGGACTTACCTATAAGTCCAGTCCATGGCATTTCTTCCTTGGGACTCGCCCATAGTCCCAGCAATGGCTGCCCCTCCCATTGATGCTGCTGGGACAAGAGACATGCCGGCCATTATTTTGGCCCGATGGCCAATAAATGGCTTTGGAGCGACCCAGCGATGTGGAGGTGGGCCCTGCTCCAGATCTTTCACTGGGTGACTGCATAAAATTCTGGCAAATGTGTGCACAACATAAATGGTAGATTTGATATATTATAATTTGCATGCTCACAGATCAGTTATTAGCAAAGCAGATACAATGGCTCTAATATTTAAAGGGAGGTGGGGAAGATTCAGATAAGGCCACCAATGGCTGAAGAACCCAGCAAGGGTGGAGACACGATATTGGTATCTTGAAGCTCCATTTCCTGCCTTTTCAACGTGACCAGCAAGCGGAAGGGAGAAGGTCTTGGCAGGAGGCCTTGGAGGCAGTCCCCAGCTTACAGAAGGAGGGCAGGTTGGCAGTTGGAAGGGAAGAGGGCTCTCTGGTCAGCACACAGGAGGTGGGAAGGTTTGGGTTTGGCTGAAAGTCAGAGCTGTGGGAGGCCGGGTGAGATGAAAGAGCCACTTACCTTGGGGAGTTGGTAGCTCCATCCTGCCTTTCATGGTTGAGTTTCCTGAGCCCTGTGAAACCTGTACAGCATGATTTCATTTTAAATCAGGCTCCCAGGTGAAACCCAATTTGAAAATTTAATGGAAACATAGAAAAATAGGAGCAGGAGTAGGTCATTCGGCCCTTCAAGCCTACTCCGCCATTCAATATGATCATGGCTGATCCTCTATCTCACTGCCATACTCCCGCTCTCTCCCCATACCCCTTGATGCATTTAGAGTCTAGAAGTCTATCTATCTCCTCCTTAAATATATTCAGTGCAAACAGCAAACTCCAATTACACTTGTCAAAATCTTGTTAACAATCTTGTGCGGTCTACAGAATCTTGTTCAATCTAATATAAACTCCGAAAATAATAGAAAATAAACATCTACAATAGTTGAACACATGTGGTAATCTGGGCACAAATTGCCCAGTGGGGAGAAACCGGGAGCAGGCTATTGAGTTGGATGATCAGCCATGATCATAATGAATGGTGGAGCAGGCTCGAAGGGCCAAATGGCCTACTCCTGCTCCTATTTTCTATTCAAAATCACACTAGTTTTGACTAGTTTACCTCCACCAATTTTCTGCTCAAAATTATTTGCATATTGCTGAATATAAAATGTAAAGTTTACAATCAGAACAACATCTAACAAGTTCCCAGGACTTAAGCCAGTATTCAATGTATACGCATGGAGCATAAGTGCTGTTGCAAAGCACCTCCCACGTTTTCCATCAATTGCTTTAAATGGCTACAAAATGGGTGCGCTGATTGCTATGCTTAAGTTCACTATTTCTTCTTCCATTGTGCTAAGCTCCAGGCTGGAAACACTAAATTACAAAGTTTGCCTCCTACTTTTGCGCTACTTAATAGATAAAAATGATATTTGTTAGAAGGTATGAGGTGGATTTTACAGGGGGACAGATTGCCCGCCACCAGGATCGAAAAGTCATTGGCACCTCGTTGACTTGAAATGAGGCTCCTCTGCAGCAAAAATATGCCTGGGGCGGTCGTAATAGAGTTATAATGGGACTTTCACCCCTCAGGGACAGGAAATGCTGCAGCAGAGAGCAGCCAGGCTCTGTAGCCCCAGCAACGCGCCAGGAGAGATTAGTGCCCACTTCTGGGATTACAAGACGCTAGTCCCAAGGAAGAAATGAAGGTGGATAATTGATTTCAGGTAAATCCAGGAATTTTGGGCAGGCATGGCTGAGAGACCCCAGAGAGGTGGGGTGGGAGGTTTGGGGGTGTGCAAGGAGGACTGGGGCAGGATTATAGAGGCTGGGGAAAGGGATGAATGGGGGGGGGTACCATCTTGTCGGGGTGGTGGTGGGGGGTTGGGGGGGGGGGTGCTCCTATTGGGCATAGTGGACACCCCCAAAGGAGGTACTCCCTTTCCTGTCTGCCAGCAGCCTGTGCAGTGAAAGCTGCCAGGCTGTTCGCTATATCCTGTCTTCCCCCACAGGCTGAAAAATTGTGGGCAAAGGTGGAATGAGGCCCTTAAGTGACAGTTAATAGTCCACTTAAGGCCCTCACAGGCCTAAAGGCAGGCAGGCTGCCTGACGCTTTACCTGACTCTGTAACACGAGGGGCAATTCGGGGCTGAGCGGGAAGACAGCCGGCTGGCAACCCATTTTATTTTACGTGCCCTGCGCCTTCAAATATGCGGGCAGGAGGATGTAAAATTCACCCCACGCGCTTGTTCTTACATCAGTAAGATGAAACCTGACCCAAACCCCCATGTTGGAATCCTGTTATCTATCATTTGAACTTAATTATATTTATTGTGCAAATGTTCCCAGCTGTCAGTTTCACACAGATGCAAGGTGCAAGATCTTCATTTGTTTGCCATGTAACTGAGATCCATTTGTGCCAGGAAAAACATTACCATGGCTATAAGCAGCGAGCTGTAGCTAGAAAATTAACTGCAATGGACATAAAATAATTTGTCCCACAAAAATGTATATCTCAATTTCCATTACATTTACCAAGATCCTTTATAAATTATATTCAACAGTTTAAAATGTAAAATATCCTCCTGAGGTCATTAAACCATTATACACTACTGGGGTGAGTTACATGTGCAAACTACAGTGGCAATCTCTCTCTGCCATTTTCCATAAACTGATATGAATTCTCCAAGTACCAGCTGATCAACACACTATCTTCTATAATAATGTGATTGCATTTTTTATATTTCAGTCACTTACAGATTCAGGCATGCACACCATTTAGCTTGCCTCTATGGCCCCATATAGAACTTATGATGCACATCATTCAACTACCTATGTGTTCTCAGACATGCTTGAACATTATTCAACCTGCCTCAGTGGCCCCATATGGCAATCTAGGAGGAATATAGCTCAATTCAACTATATGGCACCATTTATCTATCAGCACACACATATAACAGAAGAAATCGAAATTCTAGTTTTTCAAATTTAAAGAGACAATGTCTTTAGGGGGAAAAGAAATGATTGGCAAGCCTTTTTTGTTGTTCACAATAAAACACAACCCAATGGCCTAAATCACATTGAAATGTAATGTTGCATCACTGGAGCAGGACTTGTGAGGTAATGAATTTGGGGAGGGTAAACAAGGCAAGGGAATACACAATAAATGGTAGGTACTGAGAAATATAGAGGGACAGAGCAACCTTGGAATGTGTGTCTGTAAATCCCTGAAGGTAGCAGGACAGGCGGATAAGGTGGTTACGAGGTCATGTGGGATATTTTGCCTTATTAACCGAGGCATAGAATATAAGGCATGGAATATAGGCCACCGTTACAGTACACAGTACAGTTCTGGTCACTGCATCACAGGAACAATATGATTGCACCAGAGAGGGTACAGAGGAGATTTATGGGGATGTTGCAAGGAATGGAGAATTTTAGCATAGAGGCAAGATTTGATAGGCAGGAGTTGTTTTCTTTGGAACAGAAGAGGCTGAGGGGAGATTTAATTGAGATGTGTAAAATTATGAGGGGCCAAGATAAAGTGGCTAGGAAGGAGTTGCTTCTGTTAGCAGAGAGGGTCAAAACCAGATTTATAATAATTGGTAGAAGGGTTAGAGGGAAGCTGGGGAGGAATATTTTTCACCCAGAGTGGTGGGATCAGGATTTCATTGCCTGTAAAGGTGAGAGAGGCAGAAATCCTCATTGCATTTAAAAAATATTTGGATATGCACTTGAGCAACCATAACCAACAGGGTTATGGACCAAAGATTGAAAAGTGGGATTAAACTGGAAAGCTCTTTTATGGCTGGTACTAACACGATTAGCTGAAAGGTCTCCATCTGTGTCATAAATTTCTGTGACTCTGTAATCCTATCATGTTATTTGAGGATGATCACCACAACAACAGCTTGCATTTATATAGCATTCTTAACAAGAAAAATATTCCAAGTCTCTTCCCAGGGCCTTGGAGAGAAACTGATGCCAATTCAATTAAAGGGACAATTCGTTTAAACAGGTTATTTTAAGAAGGATTTTATAGGAGAAATGAGGATGCGGAGGTGTAAGGATTTTGGGAGGGAATTCTAAAGAGAGTGTAGACTGATTGCACCAATGGTGAGAAGAAGGGAGTGGAATGCACAAAAGTTAGAGTTAGAGATTCAGAGAGTTTGTGAGATGATAATTGGGCTGGAAGAGGTATTTGAGAGAGGGAAAGTTAAGATCATGGAGGAATTTAAAAAGAATGATAGTAATTTACATTTTCAACAAGGAACATTATGAGTGTCGTGCAGTGAAACATGCCTCTTTTTCTTGCTTTTTCCATTTTTTATTCATTCATGGCATTGCAAGCACTTATCGCCCATTCCAAAATGCCCTTGAGGTGGTGGTGAGATGCCTTCTTGAACCACTGTAGGCCATGCGGTATAGCTACACCCACAGTGCTGTTAGGGAGGGAGTTCCAGGATTTTGACCCAGCGATACTGAAGGAACGGCGATATATTTCCAAGTCAGGATGGTGAGCAGTTTGTAGGGGAACTTCCAGGTGGTTGTGTTCCCATATAGCTGCTGCCCTTGTCCTTTTAGATGGTAGTGGTCATGGTGTTGCCAAAGGAGCCTTGGTGAATTCCTGTAGTACATCTTGTAGATGGTACACACTGTTGCTACTGTGCGTTGGGAGTGGAAGGAGTGAATGTTTGTGGATAGGGTGCCAATCATGTGGGTTGCTTTGTCCTGGACATTGTCAAGCTTCTTGAATGTTGTTGGAGCTGCACTCATCCAGGCAAGTGAAGAGTATTCCATCACATTCCTGACTTGTGCCTTGTAGATGGTGGACAGGCTTTGGGCAGTCAGAAGGTGAGTTATCGTCACAGGATTCCTAGTCTCTGAGCTGTACTTATGGCCACAGTATTTAAGTGGCTAGTCTTGTTCAGTTTCTGGTCAATGGTAACCCCCAAGATGTTGAAAATGGGGGATTCAGCGATGGTAATGCCATTGAATGTCAAGGGGCGATGGTTAGATTCTCTCTTATTGGATATGATCATTGTCTGGCACTTGTGTGGCATGAACGTTACTTGCCACTTGTCAGGCCAAGTCTGGATATTGTCCAGGTCTTGCTGCATTTGGACATAGACTGCTTCAGTGTGTGGGGAGTTGCGAATGGTGCTGAACATGGTGCAATCATCAGCGAACGTCCCCACTTCTGACCTTATGATAGAAGGAAGGTCATTGACGAAGCAACTGAAGATGGTTGGGCCTCAGATATTAACCTGAGGAACCCCTGCAGTGATGTCCTGGAATTGAGATGACTGACCTCCAACGACCACAACCATTTTCCTTTGTGCTAGGTATGATTTCAACCATCAGAGAGTTTTCCTCCGATGCCCATTGACTCCAGTTTTGCTAGGACTCCTTGATGCCACACTCGGTCAAATGTTGCCTTGATGTAAAGGGTACTCACTCTCACCTCATCCCTGGGGTTCAGCTCTTTTGTCCACATTTGAACCAAGACTGTAATGAGATCAGGAGCTGAGTGACTCTGGCAACGCCCAAACTAAGTGTCAGTGAGCAGGTTATTGTTAAGCAAGCGCCGCTTGATAGCACTGTTGATGACCCCTTCCATTACTTTACTGATGATCAAGAGTAAATTGATGGAGCGGTAATTGATTGGGTTGGATTTGTCCTGCATTTTGTGTAGAGGACATGCTTGGGCAATTTTCCACTTTGCCGGTTAGATGCCAGTGTTGTAGTTGTTCTGGAACAGCTTGGCTCGGGGTGTGGCAAACTTCACTGTTAAGCTTTTGCTCAAATTCAACCAGTCAGGTTGCCTCTGATTGGTCAAGGCATTGCCTTGGGAAATTAGCTAGGAATAGCTGTCCCTAAGCTTTGTTAAGTTGCAAAAAGGTGTAATGCGTGAACATACTCTTCTGTCTGCATGTGTCTATGGCAAAGGCTCTACCAATCAGAGTCCAATTGTCAACCAATCAGTTCTCCCTTCTCATACAGTAATTGTTGTTACCTGTACTATTGGTAATCTTGCCATCTGTCCTGATGAGTGCAAGATGAAAAGCTTAGACAGCTTGGGCGGAATCGTCCCAGATTTGCACTGTGTGGTAGCGGGTGGGTAAAATGATATTTTACCCGTCGGTTACAATTGCGGGTTTTCACGCTGTATCATCCCAAATCCACCACATTATTTATGCATTCGCAGGAAACATGCCACATCCTTTGCAGGTGGGGTCCCATTCGCCAGCCCTGTGCTACCATCACCTCGCCGCTTCATCACACCGGGCGCCATATTTAAAGTCCAGCTGCACGCACACATCTCAGTGTTTCCAGACCACGACTGCTGCAGGGAAGACATAGCCCTGAAAGGCAAAAAGATTGCAGCCTCCAGGTTCATTGACGCATCACTGGAACACCTCTTGGATGCCATGGAGTCCCGCTGGGATGTCCTCTACCCCCCACCTATGGCTGCAGGATGGGCAGCGGCATGACCAACCAGGCTTGGGAGGTGGTGGCAGTGGTGGTCTGTACCAACGCCGTTCAAAAGAGGACAGCCACCCAGTGCCACAGCAGGATGAATGATCTCTCCCGTTCTGCCACAGAAAGTCACTCTTCTCATCACTTTCAACTCGCATACTCACAAACCTATTACACATCCACAGGGCCCTCACTCACTCCCAGTTCAAGCGACGTCACCATTCACGCTCTCACACACACCTTCATTGTCCTCATCCCGTCCATGGGACCACTCACCACACACAAATGCCAGGCATACTTATCATCTGGCCTCGCAGGCTTACACTTTCTCCATCTCTATTCATGCAGGACAAGCTGGGACGCAGCAACAGGGAGAGGTCACAGACTGATGGAGGAATGCCCGAAATCAAGATCCTCGTGGACTTTGAAAACAAAGCTATCAGTTGCCTGGCGACAATCTAGACCGTTCCTGTGCTGGCGGTGAGGTCAGCGCTGTGAGTGATGTGTCCTCTTCCACAGGCCAATGCCATGTACTAATTATCCCCCCTTGCCTTCACAGCCACATCTGCCAAATAGCTGATGGAGACCATGACCCAGGGCCTCCAATCAAGCCCTGAAGAAACCTCTGAAGAAGAATCTGGAGGCACCCTCCTTGAAGTCCCATCACAGCACTCACCTACACCCTCCACCAGCTCAGAGACACACACTGATGGTACCTAGCTTTAGAGTAGCCCTGGGATCACATTCTGCTGAATACATCATGCTGCTTGATCCATAGCAGGTAGCGGCAGGGACTTCCAAGGTCCCCAGCACTCAGAGGACTGCTGGAGGCCAGAAATCTGCTGAGTCTGAGTCAGATGACGAGCCTCTGGACTCGGTCATGTCACAGTTGCTGGAGCTGCAAAGGCAAGCTTGGGAACATCAGGAAGGGATGTTCACTGCACCCCTCAGATTGCAAGACATGATGGGGGAGTCCATCTGCCTTCTCTCTTGAGGTGATAGCGCTGGCATGCCAACGCACCAAGGTCAACACCGGTAGGATGGTGGCTACCATGGAGACCTTGGCCCAGGACATTGATCTTGCGCTTGCTGTGCAGGCTCAACTCCATCGCTGATGCCATAGTTGGCCTCCAACAGTGTGTACATGAGAGGGGTGTGGGGCAGCTCGATCTCACTCCAGCTATCGCTTCTCCTCAAGGAGTCAGCCAGGGGCCCTCGGGCACCCATAGGCAGGAGGATCAGCAGGCGCAACTCCAGGGTCATCCACCCAGGTGACTCCGGGAGTGTCCAGCCCCTCCGAATCCCCTCTTCCAGTGAGCTCAGCAGCTCGAGCTCCACAGGCCGAGGAGGGTGCCACTGCCACACAGCAGGACCCCAAAAGCAGGCCAGGGCCCTCCAAGTCTCGGCCCTCCAGAGGACGCCCATCAAGGTCATCTTAGTTAGCAGGCTGCCTCCACCTCCACTACAGGCATCCGGGGAGAACCAAGATGTAGTGGCAGGGTTCGGGCAGTTAAGAATTAGTTGCACAGCCTGGGCATGGGTGTTAATCACTTGTACAGGCTGTTCACTATTGTCAATAAACTCCCAAGAATGTCTCCTGCCTATGCTTCCTTGTTCTGATGAGTAGTGTTCTTGTCACTCAGATGTGAAATCTTTCTGCACAAGATAAAGGCAGGTTTCTCAGTCCAGGGCCTCTTCCCTGTGCTCTGTGCAGCCTTCAGACCATAGTGATGGTCCAGCCTCAAATTCCCTGGAAGCATTACTGATACCTGCCAGGATATAGTGGGCAGGCATCACAGAGTTCCGTCATTTTCTCTGTGTGCTCTCCGCACATTTAAGATGGGGCTGGCCCCCTTCTCTTCAGCATCTGTGACCAGTGATGCTTTTCTCCTGAAGGGCTCAGGTGCTGAAGGCAGACAAAGGATTAGATGATAAGTCTTATCAATTGCCCAGCAACCTCTTTGGCCCTGAAAATGAACTTTTGCAAGTGTGGAGTTTCATTTTTTCAGATTTTAATTATTTTTGGAGATGTATTTTTTTTAACATCTTCTTCCTGCATCGTTTATTTCTTTCTCTCAGCTGGGATAGTGTGAGAGCATTAAAGGTGAATCTGGTGATGAGAAAAGAATGAAGATTTCTTTCCTCTGATTAATATTCGGTTATCCCTGTGCACAGTCATACACATGAATCCTAAGTGAGGGGAATATTGCAGTCAGCTGAAATGGCCTTTACTGCCGAATCACTCAGGCCCGCATTTCAGGCTCAAGCTTGAAGGCAGCAGGAGGCTGCTGTTACTTATGGAAAAGAACCTTAGCCTGCATGTTATACTACTCTGCCAAGTATTCAAGTCAATGGAAATTAAAATCAAGGGAACTTTTTAAACAGGCAATTGAATCAATATCACAATGTTAAGTCATTGCCCAAAGTCAAAATGACCCCTTTTGTCTTTGGGTGACCAAGATACTTAAGAGGAGAAAATTGAAATTGATAAGAGTCTATAGGTGGGATTTTCTGGTCCCGCCAGTGGCAGGCATTGTCATGGGCAGCACAGGAAAACAGCTCTCTAACTTCTCCCATCCCACTTGTGACAATGCCTGCTGCTGGCAAGACCAGAAAAGCCTGGCCATTCAATCCTTTAATATCTTGTATGCTTTTAATCCATCACTTTTAATTCTTTATACATTTCAAGGCTGACAAAGTTATTGCTACAGTAATTAACATTTTGTTTGCTGGTTTTGCCACCAAGGGGCAGTATGAAGCACTTAAGCCAGGTGTAGCTTCATCAAGTGAAGAGTAAAACTGCCTCTGCAGCAGAGCTTTTCAAAGTAGCATTTCTGAACTTGTGTTCTGTAGGCCATCCCAAAGAAAGAGTCAATGAAGCCATCATTCTTCTGTCTCTGTATTTTCTATACTTGTTGACATACTGACATGTTGATTTTTGTTGCTGTATTGTAATAAAACTGTTTTCAGTAATGATAAATCTGATTGCCCTCAGGTAGCTGAGATTGAGAATTGCAACTGACGCAATTCACTGTAAATCAAACAACTTTTATTAAATAAAAAGAGGTTAAAAAGAAACTTTTAAAAAAATCACACAAATGATTTATGTCCATTACAATAAAAACATACAGTTGCCCCCTAGTTAGTCAGATTAGATTGACTGCAGGCCAGTTAGATCCAATCTGTCTGGGATCACTCTGCTTCCAGCAGGACTCCCAAGTGGTCTCACTTCTGATGACATTGTGCACACAACATCCTTCGGTTTCACCTTTTACTTTGGCTGCTCAGCAGCTGTCCTCATTCACAATCCTTCTTAGCTATTTGATTGGTTCCCAGGGTGTGATCAGCTGTTGCTCATTAGCATATTCCCAATTTATCTTCCATTGGCTTCACCATATTAAGACTCCTTCCTGTCCTGCTGTGATCATTTGTCTGGTTTCAGTCAACTTCCACTGATTTCAACCAATTTGCTGCAATTAACAATTCCAATCAATTAAAATTGTTCTATTCAATTCAGTAATGCCTCTGCAATTAACAAGCAGAGATGTAATTAGCAAGTAGTGCAGCATGGTACTCATCCAGTTTCCACATAATAAACACTGCTCTGAGCTCATTGCCAGTCCATTAACCCTTCCCTTACACAGCTGATGCTGCTTTTGATTTTGGGAGTCGTTATCAGTGGGTCAATGAGGTAAATTCAGTATTCTGTACTCTTAACTCAGAGTATCCCTTCTTGGCCTAAATAGCCAAGTGGTTATGGTACTGGGTTTGTAACCCTAAGATCAAGAGTTCAAATCTCACAATGGCAAAACTATGAAACAATGTAACTTCATCTGAAACAGATGGAAACAGGTTTACTCAAAAGAGTATCAAGAGTTCAAATCTCACAATGGCAAACAATGTAACTTCATCTGAATAGGAACAGGTGGAAACGTGTTTGTACTTGAAGGAGTTACTTTAAGCTCGACTCCCCTATAAGTCTGGGGGAGCTGACCGGCGCACTTGACGGTCTTTCTAGGGGCAAAACCCCGGGACTAGACGGGCTGACCGTGGAGTTCTTCAGGGCGTTCTGGGACGTCTTGGGGAGCGACTTCGCGGGGGTCCTGGGGGAGAGCATTGCTACCGGGGAGATGCCCCTTTCGTGGCGCAGGGCCGTGATTGCCCTGCTACCGAAGAAGGGGGATCTTCGCCTTCTTAAAAACTGGCGCCCGGTCTCCCTCCTCAGCACGGACTACAAAATCTTCGCCCGAGCCATGTCTTCTCGGCTTGGCACCGTGCTGGACCACATGATCCACCCTGACCAGTCCTACACCGTCCCGGACCGAACCATTTATGATAACATCCATCTGGTCCGGGACATCATCCACCATTCCCAGAGGGCTGGTCTGTCGAGCGCCTTCCTGTCTCTCGATCAGGAGAAGGCGTTCGACAGGGTGGATCACGGATACTTACTCGGAACTCTGCGAGCTTTCGGGTTCGGGACGCATTTTGTCGCCCGGATCCGACTTCTGTACACTGCCGCGGAGTGTCTAGTGAAGGTTAACGGGTCCCTGACGGCGCCCCTTCGCTTTGGGAGAGGGGTACGTCAGGGCTGCCCCCTGTCTGGCCAGTTGTATTCTATTTGCGTGGAGCCTTTCCTGCGCCTCTTGCGGAGGAGGTTGTCGGGATTGGTTCTGCGCGGGCCGGGCATCGGGGTGGTCCTTTCGGCTTACGCCGATGACGTGCTCCTTATGTTTAGTGACCCGGCTGACCTGCGGAGGATGCGCGAGTGCCAGGAGGTCTACTCTGCCGCTTCTTCTGCCAGGATCAACTGGGGTAAGTGTTCTGGACTCCTGGTCGGTCAGTGGCAGATGGATCCCCTACCCGAGGAGCTCAGGCCTTTCACCTGGAGCAGAACCAGCCTCCTCTACCTGGGGGTCCATCTCTGCCCCGCTGAGGAATCCTGGCCGGCAAACTGGCAGGAACTGGAGACGAAAGTCACCGCTCGCCTGCGGCGCTGGACAGGACTGCTTCGAGTGCTATCTTACCGGGGTCGAGCTCTGGTCATAAACCAGCTGATCGCCGCCATGTTGTGGTATCGGCTGGTCACTTTGACCCCTCCCCCGGACTTTGTCACAAGAATCCAGAGATTGTTAGTCGACTTCTTCTGGGACAAAAGATTGCACTGGGTCGCTGCCGAGGTTCTGAGTCTCCCGCTTAGGGAGGGTGGTCAGGCGCTAGTGTGCCTACGCACACAGGTGGCGACTTTCCGCCTTCAGACCCTGCAGCGATACCTCTACGTTGAGCCTCCTCCTAGATGGTGTGCCCTGATGACGTATTTCTTCCGTCAGGTGCACGGCCTGAATTATGACGTGCAGCTCCTGTTTATAGAACAGCTGGGCCTCGGTGGCTCCTTGCAGGCGTTGCCCGTCTTTTACCAGGACCTGATCAAAGTCTGGAAAGTGGTCGCCTCGCGACGCAGCTCTCCCCCGTCAGGAGTAGCGGCTATCGTCAGAGAGCCGCTGCTCAGGAATCCGCCCCTCCGTCCTTTTCAGTGGTTGGCGGAGAGGAGGGCTGTGGCCGCAGGGGTGACCAGGATCGGGGACGTGCTGGGTGGCGGAGGACTGGGCTGGATGCTCCCGCAGGAGTTGGCGCGACGCGCGTCTGTGAGTGTCCAGGTCGCAGCCGATGCCATCCAAGACCTGAGAACGGTCGTGCTCGGACCCGACGTTATTTTGGGTCTTGAGGTGGCCCAGGTGCGCGGTGGTCTTCCGTCTGAGCGTTCCCCTGTTCGGACGGAATTCCACATTGGCCCCAAGCCCCGAACCCTCCCTCGGGTGCTGGTGCCCCGCAATATGAGCCGCCTCGGGGACATGCCCTCTGTGCCTTTTGGCACGGCAAAGAGGGGCTTTTTGTACGGACTGCTGCTGCACACCTTCCATTTTCTCGCCCTTGTCCGTCGCCCGGACACGCCTTGGCGTGCCTTGTTGCCGTCCGGCGGCGGAGGCCCCCGATGGGAGGCCCTCTACGGAGGTGTCCTCCCCCTTTCTATCGGGGACCTGGGTTGGAGGGTGTTGCATGCGGCAGTCCCTTATAATAAGAGGATGCATAGGTTCACGGACTCTCAGGACACGTGCCCTTTTTGCGGTCTTGTGGAGCCCGTGGACCATGTATACATAGGGTGTTGTAGGCTGCACTCCCTTTTTAGTTATTTGAAAAACCTTTTATTGATGTTTTGTTTGCACTTCAGCCCCACGCTCCTGATCTATGGGCACCCGGTGCGGAAGGGGGTCGGGAAGGAGGAGGACCTCCTCGTGAACCTGCTCCTGGGCCTGGCCAAGTTGGCCATTAACAGGTCCAGGCAGCGGGCGATCGACGGGGGAGTCCCGCCCGATTGTTTGTCCCTCTTCCGCGGCTACGTTCGCTGCCGGATGTCCCTGGAGAAGGAGCACGCGGTGTCTGCTGGCACTCTCGAGGCCTTCCGTGCTCGGTGGGCACCGCGGGGACTGGGGTGTTTTGTTGACCCCTTTAATCACATTTTGATTTAAAGTTTGTAAGTTTCCTTTAAACTTTGTTCTTGGTTTTACAGCTGACCTGAATTAGGGGCTGTGCCTGATTTATCCCAATTTTGTTGATTTGGTTTTCATTTAAAAGATTATCAAGAGTTCAAATCTCACAATGGCAAACTATGGAACAATGTGACTTCATCTGAAACAGATGGAAACAGGTTTGTACTCGAAAGAGTATCAAGAGTTCAAATCTCACAATGGCAAACTATGGAACAATGTGACTTCATCTGAAACAGATGGAAACAGGTTTGTACTTGAAAGAGTATCAAGAGTTTAAATCTCACAATGGCAAACTATGAAACAATGTAACTTCATCTGAAACAGATGGAAACAGGTTTGTACTCGAAAGAGTTACATTTACTCAAAAGAGTTACATCATCTTAATGCTTGGCCTAAATAGCCAAGTGGTTATGGTACTGGGTTTGTAACCCTAAGATCAAGAGTTCAAATCTCACAATGGCAAAGTATGAAACAATGTAACTTCATCTGAATAGGAACAGATGAAAAACGTGTTATACTTGAAAGAGTTACAGCACACTGTTCAATCTAATTTTTTTTGCTTGGCCTAAATGGCCAAGTGGTTATGGTACTGGGCTTGTAACCCCAAAATCAAGAGTTCAAATCTCACAATGGCAAACTATGAAACAATGTAACTTCATCTGAATAGGAACAGATGGAAACGTGTTTATACTCGAAAGAGTTACCTTGGGTACAATCGCACTTGCCTTTGTTCCCTCTGCCTGATCACTTTTTTTTTTAAAAGATTATCAAGAGTTCAAATCTCACAATGGCAAAACTATGAAACAATGTAACTTCATCTGAAACAGATGGAAGTGGATTTTTTTAGCTTGGCCTAAATAGCCAAGTGGTTATGGTACTGGGTTTGTAACCCCCAGATCAAGAGTTCAAATCTCACAATGGCAAACTATGAAACAATGTAACTTCATCTGAAACAGATGGAAACAGGTTTACTCAAAAGAGTATCAAGAGTTCAAATCTCACAATGGCAAACTATGAAACAATGTAACTTCATCTGAAACAGATGGAAACAGGTTTACTCAAAAGAGTATCAAGAGTTCAAATCTCACAATGGCAAACTATGAAACAATGTAACTTTATCTGAATAGGAACAGATGGAAACATGTTTGTACTCAAAAGAGTTACATGGAATGTATGCCAGAGAATTGACACTTCAAATTATTAACCCCAGTGCCACCCTACAGTTATTCTCAGCATGGCTACAAAATATTTTCAGAGGTCAATAGGAATGTCTGAACATTTGAAGACCACTGCCCTATTCAATTCCAACAGTAGGCTGTACTTTACATGGCCCCTCTGCGCATGTTTTCAGTGAGGAGCACGTAACTAGGGTGGGTACCCAGCCCACCACATCCTCGCCCACCCTCGAGCTCACTCCCATATTATAGGGGGTGGGCAGTGGTGAAATCGACAACACAATAGCCATTTTTAAATAGGTAATCAAGGGTCAATTGGTTTGTTACCAAGCCAATTGACTCTGATAATACACTGCCCATGCCATAAAATGGTTGGAGTGGGCAACTGAGTTTTGAAAAAAAGTTTCAAAGTGCAGTGAAGAGGGTCAGGTACTATCTTCAGGGGCTGCCCTTTGCAGATGAGGGTGAGCGAATGGCCTGTCTAAGATAGAACCCCCTCTTTCTTCCTACCTGCCTGTTGCATTAAACCCATCACCATCACCACCACCCACCGACCCATCCCTAACCTGCTCAAACCCTCCCTGCCCAAGACGCCAGACTTACCTGTCTCTGAGATCCATTGGGCCTTCTGCTTCTTCCTGGTTGCAGTCTTGGCAGTGCCCACTAACGTACTCCTGATGCTGCCGGGAGTGATGGAGCTGCCGCCAATCTGATTAGCTGGCAGCTTCTGAGTGCGGAAGTCCCGCACTGTCCTACTTAGCCCTACTTAACTGCAGCACGTTATGGCTGTGGGACAGGCTGGCATGGAACGGGTCAGCTCCATGCCAACTTGGCTTCTGGGGTGGGAGCGAGGTGTCTGCGCACATCCCACTTTCCTCCTCCACCATAATATTCTGCCCAATATGCCTTAATCTCCAACTTCAACTCACAGCTGCTGTACCTGCATAAAATATTCCCCTGCAAGCTCAGCCATCTAGATAAGGTTGTAAGTTTACTACCAAACACTTTGATGTGGTGTCATACTTTATTATTAATTATTATTAATGCCAACAAACACAAAAAGAAAGGCTTGCATTTATACATCACTTTTCATGACCATTGGACGACCTAAAGTGCTTTACAGCCAATGAAATACTTTTTGAAGTGTAGTCACTGTTGTAATGTGGGAAATGCAGCAGCCAAATTGTTCACAGCAAGCTCCCACAAACAGCAATGTGATGATGATCAGACAATCTGTTTTTTGTGATGTTGATTGAGGGTTAAATATTGGCAAGGACAAGTCCCCTACTTTTCTTCAAAATTGTGGCTTGGGATCTTTTAAACCCACACAAGCAAGCAGATGGGCTTTCGTATAATGCCTCAACTGAAAGATAGCAACAGTAATCCCTGAGTATTGCACTGGAGTGTCAACTTTGAATGTACCATGTTGCATGGTGAGCTGTTGGCATTAGGAATTGGGATTGCTCAAGCTCATTTCATCATAAGCTTGGCAGGACACTGATGGAATGGTCAAAAAACAGCTTTATACCAGGGCCTGTCATTTTTTTGGGGTGTTTTTTGCTTGTGGGAAACTGAGAGTATCCTCTTAGAATTTCAAGGCTTTTCACTTAATAGAGGTAATTTTGTCTTTGTGCCATAATGTAAAATGGTAATGGTGAATTGGTTACCCATTTTACATATCCTCCAAATTTTCATTTCCATTGAAGACAAGGATTTCTGGCTCCTATTTATTTATTTCAGGAATTTAATGCTTACAATTTTGTTCACGTCCAGTCTTATAGACGATATAATCGAAACTGCTCATTTGAATTACTGTTTTACAATTAATTCCGTGTTTATTTCAATAACCTGGGATTTGATTAGTATTATAAATGAAGAATGTCATGGATGTGATAAGTATGGCTCCAGGAAAAGTGATTAGACAAATCGGTGGTGGCAAATCTGCAGGGGAATTAAATCACTCTTCTTTCTCATATCTTGCTGTGATATTTAAAAATTACATCTTATATATCCATTCACAGCCTTAGGTTCAGATGTCTCTTCAATTAATTTGCAGATTTTAATAGACTTACCAAAATTATTCAAATTTTAAAAAAAGATTGGGACGACAAAATGTTTAAAAGAATTAAATATTTAAATATTTAAATAAGAATTTAAATATTTAAAATATTTAAAACATATTTACATAACAGAAAATGCTGGAAAAACTCAGCAGGCCTGGCAACATCCATGGAGAGGAAACTGAATTAACGTTTCGAGTCCATATGATTCTTCTTCAGAGTTTCTCCAGCATTTTCTGTTTTATTTCAGATTTCCAGCATCCACAGTATTTTGCTTTTATTACAATACTTACATACTAGTTGTTGGTTTGTCATTTTGGGCTGCTGGTTAACTTCCGGGCATATTTTGCCTGTTTTCTGACTCTGGAAAGTTAAGTTAAATGTTGAAGGGAAGATTTTGCTGGTGTTGCACCATTATTTTTCGTTTATATACCATTTGAGTGCAGTCATGGACCTTCTGGTAGGGTTGTTTTTGGGACAGAAAGAGTGACAACTAAAGAGAGCAAAGAGCAAGAACATCTGTGACAAGAGAGAGGAGGAAGAGGAAACTGCGCAGGTGGTGATATCCACACTGGCTGTTTAGGGAACACTTCTACATGAACCTCCCCTGGGAGTGATGTATGAGGTGCTTTCACTTCACAAAAGAGGGTGTGACCAAGCTATGCCACCTCCTGCAACCACAACTCAAGCCTCACATCATCTTATGCACAGGACTGACTGAGGCTAATGAGATTACTGTGACCTCTAACTTTTATGCAACAGACTCCTTGCAGGCTTTAGCTGGTAGCATCATCGACATCATGACCATCTCTCTGTCATCATATTAGAGAGGTCACCAAGGTTATCTATACCCAGAAAGAACAACTAGGGATAGGGAAGTGTAGCGGCCATATTACTGGACTAAAGTCTTAGGCTCATGATTTTAAAAAATGAGTTCAAGTCTCACCAGGGAAACTGGGGAATTTAAAATCAATTAATTAAATACATTTAGAATAAAAAGCTATTAAAACTGCTTATTTGTTGTTAAATATCTACTTCATTAATGTCTGTTGTCCTTACCCAGTCTGCCTGTTTGTGACTCCAGACCCATAGCAATATGAAATGGCCTGGTAAGCCACTCAAGATGGTGGCTCACCACCACCTTCTCAAGGGCAATTAGGGTGGGCAATAAATAATGGCCTTGTTGGGGTGGCTCATTCCATGAATGAACAATAAAAAATATCATTCCCCATGGATACAGTTTGAGAAAGCACTAGACTTCAACTGCATTGCAGGCTCCCCCACAGTGCAAGGTGTACCAACTTTGCTTTTCATGCTTCCCACCATCAGCCTGGCACTTTTATCAGTCAAAATGGATCCCTTTCCCTCAATGTACAGCTGGTTTGTGATCAAAGGCAGGGCATCATGCATCTCTGCGCTGGTTTACTGGGAGCAATCATGATTCATTCATCCTGTGCCAGCTTTATTCCAGCCAAACCATTCGGTTAGAGGTTGGCTACTGGGCTACTAGACATGACTGACAAGTCCTGTGTAAGGAACCTGTGCATAGGTGCTGAGTTGGCCTTTAACAAAAGCCATGTATCCACTAGAAGCACGATTGGACAAACAATCGGCATGCTCAAGTAATACTTCTGCTGCTTGGACCACTCTGGAGGTGCTTTGCAGTTAATCCCTGAGCAGGTATCATGGTTTGCGATCATCTGCTGCTTGCATGTATACTTGCTGTACAAGGGTAAGTGAGAGCCACAATTCCGTTCCCTTCATGGCAGGTTTGGGTGCTCGGAGAAATAGACATGAGCCCTGGAGATCCTTGGTGCTTCTTCAACTTCATGTGGAGGCTGATCTTATTATAATATGATTTTTCCCTGTATCTTTCCAAGGGGTAGTATGGGTAGGTTATTCCATTTGTCAGCAGGTCAGCAAGTAAGTTAGTTAGTAGAGAAAGCCAAGTTCATTTTGAATAAAGTGTTAATTTTGTGCACAGGTATGGAGAAAGTTCCTGATGTCTTCTTGGGGCTTATGTATTTGTGTGGGGAATGCCACTCAAGATAAATTTCTGTCCTGCGAGTTGGTTAAATTGCTTGATGTGTTGAGAAGTGAGACAGTTGGATTAATCATTTATAATAATGTTTCAGTGTCTAGTAATATTTTACGTTCTTTAATCATTATGTGCTTGTTGCCAATAGTGGTCTTGTAGCTGTACAACATTTACTAACAATATAAATGAAAGAAATGAAGACTGCGACCTCTGCAATTTCAAAGTCAGCATGTAATTTCCACCTTATTATTAATGAACACAATCTGGCTACATTGAGAGTAATATTACCTACTTATTAAACTGCTACCACACAGATTATTTTTTAGAACTTCCATGTTGTTCATTTATGAGGCAGGAGAGCTGTGGCATCAGAAAATGTAAACAGTTTGAAAGCCAAATTCAGAATCTACTCAAAGTATAAATATATAGGCTGGTATTGAATGAAGACAATGGGGGTTTCATCCACCAGCAGGAGAGCCCATTGCCAACTCTTATCGGGAAGGCCTGCAGAATTCAGTGCCAAACAAGCACTTAAATGTGCGGCGGTGGGCCTTCCCCATGATCAAGGAGCCCAGGAGTGAATGTCCTGCTTTCCTGCTGCTGGTAATGCAGCCACCCGAGGGCCAGGAATGAGAATGGACCCAGGCTGAGATCAGTGATGGCAGAAGGGGTGTCGCAGAGGGCGGTGGGGGACTGTTGTGGGGTGGGGTGTGCTGGAGGGCCCTCCCCCCTTCCAAGTTCCTGATGTCAGGTCCCACAATTAGGCACTGAGGGCGGAATTGTCCCAGATTCGCGCTAAGTGTGGTAGCGGGCAGGATAAATGACCGTTTTTACCCACCGGCCGCAATGGCAGCTTTCTCACGCCATACCAGGCCAAGCCCATCGCATTAATTATGCATTCCCATGGCGGGTGGCTCTCTTTCACCTGCCACACCATCACCTCGCTGCTTCCTCATGCTGGGCACCATATTTAAAGTCCAGCTACACGCACACCACTCAGTGCTTCCAGCCCATGACTACTGTACAGAAGACATGGCCCTGAAAGGCAAGAAGACTGCTGCCCATAGGTTTAATGATGTGACCCTTTTAGATGCAGTGGTGGCCACTGTGATATCCTCTAACCCCGCTCTGGCTGCAGGATGGGCAGCAATCTGGCCTGGGAGGTGGGGCAGTGGTGGTCAGCGCCAATGCCCTGAAAAAGAGGAGAGTCACCCAGTGCTGAAAAAGAATGAATGATCTCCTCCATTCCACCAGGGTAATTCATTCTTCTCTTCACTCTCACAAACCCATCACATATCCACAGGGATCTCACACCTCAAGGGACAACACCACTAACTCTCACACACACCCTCACATCTCCATCAGGCTCAAATCTGGAGCTCGCATCTTTATCCCATCCATGGCTCCGCTCACCACACAAACATTCCATACAGTGCCATGTGTCCTGCTCGCACTCTCTCCATCTGTTTTCAGGCAGGAGAAGCTGGCTCACATCAGCAGGGAGGGGTCCCAGACCGGGGTGGGGGGGGTTGGGGGGGGTGGGGGGGTGGGGGGTGGAGTGGCCCACATTAGACCCTCCACTCACTTTGAGGAGTGTGCCATCGCGCTGACTGGTGAGAACGTGGATCGTGCCTGCGGTGACTGTGAGGTTGGTGGTGAACACCCTCATGAGGATCCTGCTTCAGATCATCCCTCTGTCAATGCAACTGTGAGTGCTCTCTCTCCTGTTTTCGACTCTGCTGCCATGCACTAATTATCTCTACTTTGGTTCACAGGGAACTCTACCAAGTGACTGACACCCTCAGCCAGCCAGTCCCTCAGCTCCATCCACGTCCTCACCTCCAGCCAAGAGGACACCTCCTCCATTGAAGAGCTGGAAATAAGCAGCCTGGAAGACCTGTCACAACACTTACCCACACCCTGCACCAGCGAAGAGGCACATACCTCAGTGGGACCTAGATGTAGAACAGGCTCGGGTTCACAATCTGTTGGTCACTGCATGGACACATGTTCGCAGCAGGAGGAGGCAGGTTCAGTCGAGGTCCCCGGCACTTGGAGGACTGCTCTGATGCATTCAGCCAGCCGTGAGGTCAGAGTCAGCTGACGAGCCTCAGGGTTTGGCCTTCCAACTCATCATGGAGAGTCAGCAGAAGACACGGGAACATAATGCAGAGCTGTTGGAAGCCCTCAATAGAGTGGCATGTGAGTCAGAGGAGTGTGTCTGCCTGCTCTCTGATGACGTGTTGCCCACATGTGCGCATATGGAGGTCTCCATGGGAGGGATGGCCGACATCATGGAGACCCTGGTCCAGCAGAATGCGGAAATGTGTGCAGACCTGCCCTCCATCATGGTAGCCATAGGTGAGTTCCTGCAGTGGCAATGCAAGAGGGAAATGGGTGCCTTACATCTCTCTAGGTGCTCCTGCCCCTCAAGGAGTCAGGCCAGGGCCCCTGGGCACCCGGAAGGAGAAGGAATGGCAGCTGGACACCCCTGGGTCATCCACTCAGGAATCTCAGATGCTGTCCTCTCCCTCTGAGACCCCTTTGCCTGTGAACCCCTCAACCTCATCTCCTCTGTCACTGCAGAGGGAGCAGCTGGTCTCCAGGAGGACAGCCAGAGCAAACCAGGGTCCCCAAGGCCTTGGATTTCCAGAGGATGCACGCCAAAGTCATCAGAGGCAGCAGGGCCAACCATTGCACAGGCTGTCTCCACCCCTGCTGCGGATATCAGGGCAGCAACAAGAAGTGTGCGTGTGCGTGTGCGTGTGCTGGGGGCAGGGTCATTCAGGGCCTCAAGCAAATTCTCTCCCACGCATGTGGATCCTTCCTCCATCCCACTCATCTCAATGTCCTGAGCATTTTCAATGCTGCCTTTTGGGGTTCGCTTTCAGTTGTCCATCTGAGCTGACCTGTGTCTCCGCCCACTCACCGATCATACTCCCATGCAGCGCCAGTTCTCACCCACCACGACCCTTGTTTCACTTTCAATTTAGCAAGCATGGTGTGGCTAACATTTTTCCTGTGCTCCCCTGTCCTTTCTCCTCCCCCAGTCACCTATTTCCTTTCTCCCATCACTGTCAACATCCCGGCATCACCTACCTCCCCACCGTTACCTAGCAGCCACAACCCTTTCCCTTTGGAAATTCCAGGTGAATGTGCATGCTCACTTCCTTCCTGAAAATCCCACCCCCATCCACATTAACCACCACCGACCTCCTTCTTACCATCCCCAGGGTCCGTGTCTGCCTCCTAGTCCCCATCAACCACCCTCACCATCACTTCTACAGATACCGTCGCACCTTAACCCTCTCACCCTACCACCTCACTCTGACCTCGGTCATACTTACCATTCCCTCATACCACGTCTACCCTCAGTTTGCTCCCCAGGAAGCAGTCATGGACTCAGCAGACCCCTCCCCTGCACGTTCACCTGGACATACCCCCCCCGCAACCAGACTCCTTCTCCTCTTCGAATTCTTCCCCCCTCTGAACTCCTTCCCTTACACATTCCTCCCCCCTTACCCCCCCCAACCTCACCCCCCCCCAACACCTTCGTTCCCCCCTCCCAACCTCACCCCCATCACCACCTTTCCCGAAAATTCCAGAGTACCTTTGAAAGAGGAGTACCCCTTGGAAGCCTGCAAGGAACCCCGACAGGGTTTTACTTTTCGGTCTTCCTGTATGGTGAGTCCCCCGCCCACTGCTGGGTTAATACTAGCGGCAGCAGGATGAGGCCCTTAAGTGGATTCAATCAGGGCAGAGATGAGAAGGGTTCCCCCCCATCACACTCCCGCCCAATTAAATGCCTTCCTGCCACCAAACTTGCCAAAAGAGATGGTATTAAATTCTGTGCTTAGGCTTCACTAATAGCTACGGCTGTTGTTAACTGCTGAAACTCAGAAACATAGAGCATTAATGCATTATATATTCTTGAATATTACTTTTAAGTTATATATTATTTACAACACCTTTCAGGGATAGCCTAATTTCTCTTGGTGTGGATGTTAGATTGTGTTGCGGTACAGCCTGAAACACTGGACAGAAAGCTATCACAAGGATGGATGTACATTACAAGTGATAAAAGATCCTCCATTGTCAAGAGTCAGTCTGTTTAGTACAGTCTATTTTGAATTACGAGAAGTTGCTTTATAGACAACTGACTATGGTACAAGTATTGCTCAGGTATGACCTGTACTCAAAAAGCAGGACAAATGTAACAGGGCCAATTAGCACCCCATCAGTCTATTCTCGATCAACAGTAAAGTGATGGATGGGGTCATCAACAGTGCTATCAAGCAGAACTTGCTTAGCAATAACCTGCTCACTGACGCCCAGTTTGTGTTCCGCCAGAGCTACTCAGCTCCTGATTTCATTACAGCCTTGGCTCAACCATGGACAAAAGAGCTGAACTCTCGAGGTGAGGTGAGAATGACTGCCCTTGACATCAAGGTAGCATTTGACTGAGTGTGGCGGTGCGGAAGGGGGTCGGGAAGGAGGAGGACCTCCTCGTGAACCTGCTCCTGGGCCTGGCCAAGTTGGCCATTAACAGGTCCAGGCAGCGGGCGATCGACGGGGGAGTCCCGCCCGATTGTTTGTCCCTCTTCCGCGGCTACGTTCGCTGCCGGATGTCCCTGGAGAAGGAGCACGCGGTGTCTGCTGGCACTCTCGAGGCCTTCCGTGCTCGGTGGGCACCGCGGGGACTGGGGTGTTTTGTTGACCCCTTTAATCACATTTTGATTTAAAGTTTGTAAGTTTCCTTTAAACTTTGTTCTTGGTTTTACAGCTGACCTGAATTAGGGGCTGTGCCTGATTTATCCCAATTTTGTTGATTTGGTTTTCATTTAAAAGATTATCAAGGAGCCCTAGCAAAACTGGACTCAATGGGAATCAGGGGAAAATTCTTTGCTGGCTGGAGTCATACCTAGCACAAAGGATGATGGTTGTACTTGTGGCAGGTCAATCATCTCAGTTCCAGGACATCACTGCAAACGTTTCTCCGGGTGGTATCCGAGACCCAATCTTCAGCTGCTTCACCAATGATCTTCCTTCTATCATAAGGTCAGAAATGGGGATATTCGCTGATGATTGCACAATGTTCAGCACATTCTTGACTCCTCAGATACTGAAGCAGCCTGTGTCCAAATGCAGCAAGACCTGGACAAAATCCTGGCTTGGGCTGACAAGTGGAAAGTAATGTTCACGCTACACAAGTGCCAGGCAATGACCATGTCCAACAAGAGAGAATTTAACCATCACCCCTTGACATTCAATGGCATTACAATCGCTGAATACCCCACTATCAACATCCTGGGGGTTATCATTGACCAGACACTGAACTGGAATAGCCATATAAATACTGTGGCAATAAGAGCAGTTCAGAGGCTAGGAATCCTGCAGCGAGTAACTCACCTCCTAACTCCCCAAAGTCTGTTCACCATTTACAAGGCACAAGTCAGGAATGTGATGGAATACTCTCCGTTTGCATGGATGAGTGCAGCTCCAAAACCACTGAAGAAGCTTGATACGAAAGCAGCCTGCTTGATTGGCACCACATCCACAAACATTCACTCCCTCCACTACCGACGCACTGTGGCAGCAGTGCGCACCATCTACAAGACGCACTGCAGGAATTCACCAAGGCTCCTTCGGCAGCACCTTCCATTCCCACAACCACTATCATCCATCAGGACAAGGTCAGCAGATACATGGGAACACCATCACCTGGGAGTTCCCCTTCAAGCCATTCACTGTCCTGACTTGGAAATATATCGCTGTTCCTTCACAGTTGCTGGGTCAAAGTCCTGGAACTCCCTCCCTAACAACACTGTGAGTGCACCCATGCCACATGGACTGCAACTGTTCAAGAAGGCATCTTACCACCACCTGCTGAAGGGTAATTAGAGTTGGGCAATAAATGCTGGCCTAGCCAGTGATGCCCATATTCCATGAATGAAGAAAAAAAAGTGTTTATATTGTTATGGACAGGAGAGAGGCAAACTGAACTTTTTGATCCTCTCCTGTCTGACTGTAAGCAGAGGTGTTTTTCAACTATTTTTAAAGTAGGCTCGGGCTTGTCTTCTCCAAACCCTCAGTTTGAATGGTCTAATTTTATGAGTACCACACAGCAAACTCTCTTTAGGATTAACTCAGGAGGTTAGTTTATTTCACATTCAAACCCTGGGGTGTGGGGTGGGGGAGGTGGGTGGTATTGTTCGCAAGTCCACAGACACAAATACACAGTATGGTGGTGGGGGGGGGGGGGGGGGGGGGTGATAGAAAAGAGAGAGCTTTTACAACTGTGGGTAACAACAGCAAAAGAACCATGGGCAGAATTTTACATCCCGCAGGTGGGTGGGCGCGTGTCTGACCCGATCATGTGTAAAATAGAGCGTGATGACATTAGGCTAGTGTCCTGGAGGGTGGGTCAGAGGTCCAGGGCAGTGGTCTGGAGGTCTGGGGTGGGGTTTGGAGGTTCGCTGGCTGGGGGGAGGGGGGCGGTGGGGGGGTGGGGGGGGGGGGGGGGGGGCGTGGGTGGGGGGTGGGGGGGCGGCAGAGGGAGGGTGGGGGCAGATCCGGGGTACGGGGGAGCGTGGGGTTTGATGTCCGGGGGTGCAGGGTGGGTTCTGAGGTCCAGTGGTGGGGGAATGGGGTCCAAGGTCTGGAGGTGGAGGGGGCAGTCCAAAGTCCGGGGGGGGGGGCAGGGACGGATGTCGGAAGTCTGTTAGAGTGGTGGATGTGAGGTCGGAGGGCCGGGGTCAGTCGGAGGTGATGGGGGCATTGGAACTCTGTCGGGAGAGGTGGGGTCTAAGGTCCAGGGGTTTAGGGGATGTCAGAGGTCAGGGGAATGGGTTTTGGACGTCTGGAGTGGGGAATCGGGTGTGAGGTGCCAAAGGTCAGGGGCCAGGGTTTATCAGAGGTCAGGGGTGGTTGTTGCCAGAGGATGGGGGTTGTCGGGGATTGGAGATTGGGGGGATGTCGGAGGTCGGTGGTGGGGGCTGTCATAGGTCAGGATGGGGGATGCCGGATGTCGTGGGGTGGGGGGTGTCAGAAGTTGGGGCTGGGCATGTCAGAAGTCGGAGAATTGATGATGTCAGAGGTTGGGTAGTGCGGTTTGTCGTAGGTTGCGGGTGGGGATTCTTGGAGGTCATGGGATGGGGGATGTTGGAGATCGGGGGTGGGGGTGTTGGAGGACGTGGAGTAGGTGATGTCAGTGGGTGGGGGGAGTTGGGGCGGTGGGGGAAGTGCTGTTGGGGGGTGGTCAGGGGTGTGGGCGGAGTTCCATGGGATTGGCCTGGGTCCTTACCATAGTTACTCAGAAGTTATAAGAGGTTTTAATTCTTCTAACTTTTCTTGGTAACTATTGTGCAACCCTGGCAGAACCATCTAAAGTTTGTGATTTAAACTGCATTTTTGGATGGATCCCAGCACAGCACAATTGCCTAAAGGAAGTGTGCATTGCATGATGTGCAAACCCTTACTTGGGAACTTCCCAGAGGGAATCCCCAGTGCACCTTTGGGCTATTCCCCAAATCCGACGCTGGGGAACTCAGAAGTTACGGGCCATAGAGATTTCGAAATGGTCACTTGAGTTATGTAACCTTCTTTCTCCACAATGATCTTAAAAGGTATGTTTTCCTCGTGTCTGGGACTGGCTTTGTTTTCCAGACTGATAATATCCCAATGATTAACTTTTGAATGAATTATCATCCATCTTGAGGCTCTTGTGTTGGGAAGCCATTGGCTGGCAGACTGTCTGATGCCGCTGGAGGGGTAAGCTTATCAAGATGTAAATGACATCCTGTACCCCTCAATGATCCCCTTTTGAAATGCATCTGGACAGTCCCAGGTGTGAGATGAGTCTGCTAACAGCTCTGCAGGAATAACAAATTTCGATCTGCGAATCCCCTGGTTTCATGATTATAATGTCCTTACAATTGGGTATGAGATTCCAAAGTGCTAAAAGGGAGACTCTTTTCTTCATGTAACTCATGTCGGTAGCTTCCAGGACAAAGGGCCAATCCTGTGGTCATGTGACTTGTCACAGCCATCTTGTTGCGTTCAGCAGAAAGTCCATTTTTAAAAATAACAAAAAAAAGAATAAAGTCTGATGTACACCGTTTGGATTTCTTTCTTGTCTTATTGACATAATAGTATGCTGCTAATGGCCTAAAATCCCAGGGCTCTGGTGGAACTGTTATCTAGGCAAGGAAAGTAGATTTTGGAGCAGGGCTTTATTGTAAGAAGTCACAAGCCCTTGAAAATTTCCACTGGAAATTGGGTTATTTGTCCAGGCTTCGAGATTATTGGCCCAGTACCATAACCAGTAGAGTATGTATCCTGTAACCCAGTCAAACCATGTCTTTTTAAAAGGTCATAAAATGTATTATTTGGAAAATGGGAATTGAAGCTGAAATTAATTGCTGACAACTATGTTATTAGTATTTAATACTTAATTACCTCCAGCAGTAATTCAGAAATCCATTCTAAAATATGATTGCAGAAAACATAACCAGATAAATAAAATATTGAAATCTTTATTGTAGTAATTTATTCTCCCTAACCAAGAATACATTTTTGATGTGGTAAAAATATTGCTTTGAATAATTTTGGTGAAATAGTAAGTACAATAGTAAGTACTGTATATTTATATCTAAAATATCCAAAGAGGAAGGTTTCTACTGACATGTCCTTTAATTCAAATTGTAGAAATATCTGTGCTTCACATGCAGTCTCCAACAAGTCCTTGAATAAGTGTTTTATACGTGAAGTTTGAACCAACCTAGTAGCAGATCTATTCTGTAGGGTTTTTTCCTTATGTGATTTGATTATAGTTCTCCCAGGTGGCATTAGGAGCACAGATAGTGTTCTAAGGAAAGTACTTGTCATTCATTATGTTACATGAACAGAGTTGCATAATATAGAATCATAGAATCAAGGAATTGTTACCACATGGAAGGAGGCCCTTTGGCCCATTATGTTCATGCTGGCTCTCCACAGAGTAACTGACCTAGTCCCACTCCCCCATGTTTCCCGCAATAGCCTTGAAAATTTTTTCTCTTCAGTTAAATCATTTAATTCCCTTTTGAAAGCCCCAAATATATCTGCCTCCACCACACTCTCAGGCAGTGGATTTCAGATCCTAAACACTTGCTGCACAAAAAGCTTTTCTTCATGCTGCCTTTAGTTCTTTGGTCATTCAACTTAAATTGGTGCCCTTTGGCTCTCGATCCTTCCAGCAACAGGAACAGTTTCTCTCTATCTACTCTGTCCAGACCCCTCATGATTTTGAACACCTCTATCAAATCTCCTTGCAATTTTCTCCTCTCCAAGGAGAACAGCCCCAGCTTCTCCAATCTATCCATTTAATTGAAGTCCATCTCCCTGGAGTCATTCTCTTTTGCACTGTCTCTAATATCATCACATCCTTCCTAAAATGTGGTGCCCAAAATTGGAAACAATGTTCCAGCTGAGGCCTGACCAGTGTTTTATAAAGGTTCACCACATAAGAAGTTCCATGGAGAACATGTGCTCCAAGGCTGCCTTTATCAATCAGCTCAGTATAAAACCATAAAAAACATAAAAAATGAGAAAAGGTCCTGCAAAACTTGTCTGAATAGTCAGTTTCCCTTTCATCCTAGCTCCAAGAATTTTGAGCGCCCTTGGATATAAATCTATACTACAGGTGCCTATTCCAAATTTATTTTATAACTGACTTACATTTAATAACTCTTGGTTCTACTATCCTACAATGGTTCAGGAATTCAATATTTCATCTAAAACAGAAGAAGCTGAAAAATAGCTGGTCAAGCAACAAACAGCCTGTTATACTAACAGAGTCATACCTTCCAGCCAATGTCCCAGATTCCTCCATCACCATCCCGAAGAATGTTCTGACCTATTGGCAAGACAGAGCCACAAGAGGTGGCAGCATAGTGACCCTGCAGTCGGCAGAGAGTGACCCTGGAAATCCTCAACATTGACCCCGGACCCCATGAAGTCTCGTGGCATCAGGTCAAACATGGGTCAGGAAATCTGCTGATTACCACTTACCACTCTCCCTCAACTGATGACTCAGTGCTCCTCATGCTGAACACCACTTGGACAAAACACAGAGTAGCAAGGGCACAGAACATACTCTGGGTGAGGGGCTGCATCAACAAGGACTCGACACCATCATTACCGAGCTGGCCGAGTCCTGAAGGACATATGTGCCAGACTGGGAACCAACAAGAGGGAAAAACCTACTTGAGTTCACCCTCTCCAAGCTACCTGTAGCAGATGCACCTGTCCATGGCAGTATTGGGAGCAGTGCCCACTGCACAATCCTTGTGGAGCTGAAGTCCCGGGTTCACACCCTTCATTGTATTGTGTGGCACAACCATCCTGCTAAATGGGATAATTCAGAACAGATTTAGCAGCTGAAAACTGGACATCCATGAGGCACTGTGGGCCTTCACCAGCAGCAAAATTGTATGCAACCATTTTCTGTAACTCCATGGCCTGACATGTACAGTTCTGTCAAGCCAGGGGATCAACCCTAGTTCAATGAAGAGTGTAGGAGAGCATGCCAGGAGCAGCATACCTAATAATGAGGTGGCAACTTGTTGAAGCTACAACACAGGATGCATGCCTGCTAAACAACAGTGGCAGCATGCTATAGACAGGGCTAAGTGATTCCACAGTGAACAAATCAGAGAAAAGCTCTGCAGTCCTGCCACATCCAGTTGTGAATGGTAATGGACAATGAAACAACTAAATGGAGAAGGAGGTTCCACAAACCTTCCCTCCCCAATGATGGAGGAGTCCATCCTGTGAATGTGAAAAACAAGACTAACGCATTTGTAACCATTTACTGCCTGAGGCGTTGCGTGAATGATTCATCTCAGTCTTTTCTTGAAGTCACCAGGATTGCAGATGCCAGTATTCAGCCTATTCAAAATTAAGAAATGGCTGAATGCACTAGACACAGCAAAGGCTATGAACTCCAACAATATCCTGGGTTTAGTGCTTAAACTGTGTGCTCCTGAACTAGCTGTGCCCCTAACCAAGCTGTTCCACTAAAGCAACAACACTGACATCAACCCAACAATGTGGAAAATTGTCCAGATATGTCCTGTCCACAAAAAGCAGGACAAATCCAATTACCATCCCATTAGTCTACTCTTGATCATCAACAAAATGATGGAATCTTTCATCAACAATACTTTCAAGCAGCACTTACTCACAATTAGCCTGCTCACAGGTGCTCAGTTTGGGTTCCACCAGGGCCACTTGGCTCAAAAGAATCTAAGAGAGAATCTAACAACCTCAAAAGACCTCAGTAGAGTTGAATTCCACAGGTAAGATGAAGTGAGAGTGACTGCCCTTGACATCAAAGCAACAATTCACAGATTGTGGCATCCAGGAGCCCTGTTAAAATTGTAGTCAGTGGGAATCAGTGGGGAAAACTCTGCACTGATTGGAGTCATACCAGCACAAAGGAAGATGGGTGTGCTTGTTGGAGGCTAATCATCTCACCCACAGGATATTGCTGCATGTGTTTGTCAGGATAGTGTCCTAGGCCCGCCCATCTTTAGCTGTTTCAACAATTACCTTCCTTCTGTTATAAGGTTAACAGTGGGAATGTTTGCACATTGCAATTTGCAACTCCTCAGAGAAAGAAGCAGTTCATGCCCACATGCAGCAAGACATGGACAACAATCAGGCTTGGGGTGATAAATGGCAAGAAACATTTGTGCCACACAAGTACCAGGCAATGACTTTCAACAATGTCACAGACAGAATGTATTTGCCCTCCTACTGCCTATAATCAGTATGTTTTGTATGGAAAGAGGTGTGTCTTTTTTCATCCTTGGAGTATGCATTCTAATTAAATAATTCAACAACAAGCTTTTGTGAGTTCAAAATAAAGAAGGTAATTTATTCTCACACAGTTACCCTGAATTAATGTAATATTACATATTCGATCTCTCTCACACACACAATGACTAGATACAGATAAAAATGGTGCACTCTTACAGATTACAGTTAATTCAGTCTCTGATTTAATTGTTGGTCTCCAATGTGGCAGGCCTGTGGTTTCTTGAATGGATTTGTTGATTTAAAGTTGAAGTGAAGGTTTTGTAAAGTGAAGGGTTCACAACAGGTTGCAAGGTTTCTAGTTGTCAAATTTCTAGGAGGTCAGTTCTCGGGTGAACTTTGAAGCTGGAACAGGTTAAATGCCTATGTTAATTGATGACTCACAGCTAGTTTCAAAGTCTGGTTCTCAGACTGGCTGACAACTGATGGTTTTTAAAGAGGAAAAAATGGCACAGCCCTTCTCTGCAGCTGTTGTTTGTCAGTGTTCTACTGCACTCTGCCCAGCTCTCTTTTGGGTCCTAGGATGATAAAAGATCTCAGTATCAAAGCTGGTTTCAGTCACATGGCCACCGGCCATTGTCTACCCAGAGTGGCTTAAAACTAACAGGCCATTGGTATAGCATAGGAAATAGATGGTGGTCTTTCACACTTAACTGGTGGATAACTGGTCTCGTCTGATTTCTTTTGTTGAACTGTAAGCCTGAAGACATAGAGTCTAGGAGTCCATTGACTTGTGTTTTAAGTTAAGCTTCGAACAATGGCAGGTGCAAATTTCACCGATAACATTTGTCTTAGTATATCCATTTCAGGTGGAGGCCCTCATCCATGTTTATTCAACTTGGACATTTTCAAAAGCATGATAGCCTGTGTTGAGTAAGCAAAGGTTACCTAACCCCATGACAGCCATCTTAACAGTTCAACAGTGTCCATTTTAAACAAGTAAAGGTTAGTTCCCAGAGCTTCCATACAAGCTCAGTCCATGTGTAAAGTTATGAATGTGACATGTCTTTACTGGGCCTGACAACCAACAAGAAAGAACCTAACCATCTTCCCTTGGCAGTCAATGGCATTATCATGACTGAAACTCCCAGCATCAATTTCTTGGGGGTTCCCACTGACCAGAAACTTAACTGGACTAACCATATAAATACTGTGGCTATACAAGCAGATCAGAGGCTGGAATTTCTGTGGCAAGTAACTCACCCCTTGACTCCCCAAAGCCTTTCCACCATCTACATGGCACAGTCAGGAGTGTAAAGGAATACTCTCCACTTGCCTAGATGAGCGCAGCTCCCACAATACACAAGAAGCTCAATACCATCCAAGACAAAGCAGCTCACTTGATTGGCACCCCATCCTCCACCTTAAACATTCACTCCCTCCATGAGTGGCACACATTAGCAGCAGTTTGTACCATCTATAAGATGCCTAAGAACATAAGAAAGAGGAACAGGAGTAGACTATTCGACTCCTCGAGCCTGCTCCACCCTTCAATAAGATCATGGCTGATCTTCTTGTGTTTCGATTTCCACATTCACATTAAGCCAAATAACCTTTGATTCCATTGTCCAACAAGAATCTATCTAGCTCTGTCTTAAAAATATTCAATGACCCCGCCTCCACCACCTTCTGAGGCAGAGAATTCCAAAGTCACACAACCTTCTGAGAGAAAAAAATTCTCCTCAAGTCTGCCCTAAAAGGGCAACCTCTAATTTTAAAACAGTGGCCCCTAGTTCTGGACTCAACCACAAGAGGAAACATCCTTTCCACATCCACCTTGTCAAGGCCGTTCAGAACCTTGTATACTTCAATCAAGTCACCCCTCACTCTTCTAAACTCCAGTAGAAACAAGCCCAGTCTGTCCAACCTTTCCAGATAAGACAACCCACTCATTCCAGGTATCAATCTAGTAAACCTCCTTTGAACCACCTACAATGCTTTTATATTCTTCCTTAAATAAGGAGAGCAAAACTGCACATAGTATTCGAGGTGCGGTCTCACCAATGCCCTGTATAACTAAATTGTAACATCCTTATTTTTATGTTCAATCCCTCTCATTATAAAGGATAGCATTCCATTAGCCTTCATATTACTTGCTGTACCTGCATACTAACTGTTTGTGACTCATGTATGAGAACACCTAGATCCCTCTGCACCTCAGAATTATGTAGCTGTTCTCCATTTAAGTAATACTCTGCTTTATTATTCTTCCTGCCAAAGTGAACAACTTCACATTTTCCCATATTGAACTCCATTTGCCAGATCTTTTCCCACTCATTTAACCTATCTATATCCGTCTGCAGCCTCCTCATGCCCTCTTCACAATATACTTTCCTACCTATCTTTGTGTCATCTGCAAATTTAGCTACCATGCCTTCACTTCCCTCATCTAAGTCATTGATGTGAGTCATTAAAATTTGAGGCCCCAGCACAGACCCCTGTGGGATTCCACTCGTCACATCCTGCCAATCTGAAGAAGACCCATTTATGCATACTCTCTGCTTTCTGCCAGCCAGACAATCTTCTATCCGTACTAATATGTTACCACCTACACCATGCGCTTTTATTTTCTGTAATAACATTTGATGTGTCATCTTATTAAGTGCCTTCTAGAAATCAAAGTACAGTACATCTACAGGCTTCCCTTTATGCACCATGCATGTTACTCCTTCAAAAAACTCCAATAAGTTGGTTAAACATGATTTTTCTTTCACAAAACCATGCACTACAGCAACTTGCAGAGGCTTCTTTGCACAATCTTCCAAACTTGTGACCTTTACAACCTAATTGGACAAAGGCAGTAAACTCTTGTGAAAATGGCCAGCTGAGGTTGTCCTCCAAGCCACACACCATGCTGACTTGGAACTACATTGCCATTTCTTCACCTTCACAAGGTGAAAATCCTGGAATTCCCTACATAACGGCACTGTTGGTTTACCCACACTACATAAATTGTAGCCAATTAAGAAGGCAATTCACTTTCTCAAGGGCAATTAGACATGGGCAACAAATGCTCGCCTTGCCAGTGACACCCACACCTCATGAGCCAATAAATAAAAGTCAGGTCTGTGGATGGAGCAGGAAATCAATATTTCTAGTTCATACCTTATTTAAACTGAAAAAATGTTCAGCAAAGCATATTATCAAGATCAGATGAAAGAGGAGAGGGAAGAAATATAAAAGTAAAACAGACAACAAAGCAAATCACTGATGGATGAGGTAACAAGTCATTTCAGTAGATTAATAGAAAAATGCATGAAAGAAATAAAAGGTGTGCCAATAGTAAATACACCCTTTTTTAAAAAAAACAGTATATATTTTGTCCATTTCCAATCTAGTGGAAACATCCCTGAGTCATTCTTGATTGTCATCATTTTGTCTAAGTTGGCATCATACTCTTTGTCCACATGGATTCATTGGTTTTGGACCAGTTTGGGATTTTCTTGCAAGTGATGTCAAAGTTAATCATTCATTTACAGATGCTCCTATGTTGGTTGTCATAGTCCTAGCATCTCCCATAGTGAAAACTTCTTGGAATAATCATTTAATGCATGACCTATTTATTGTGCATCAGGAGTTGCTACCCTTTGGTATTCTTCTCAATTCTTTGATAATTCTTTTGCAGTTATAATACTGGAAGAAATTCTTAAATGCTGCATTTGACAATTATCATCATGCTTCTTTGCTCATCTGATGATATTTTACATTATTAATGTTTCACTAATATTCTCTCATACTGGCAAATTTTTCCTTACTTGTTTGTCTTTGTATTTATTGTCTTATTCAATTTTGCATCACATTTGTTTACTCTGCAACCTACTAGTCCTTGGTATGTATTGCCACTCAGTTTTTTTTTGTTCATGAAATGTGGGCAGTGCTGACAAGCCCAGGATTTGGTGCACATCCCTAATTGTCCTTAGGAAGATGGCAGTTAGCTATGTTCTTGACCTGCTGCAGTCTATGCTATGCAGGCAGACCCACAGTGCAGTTAGAAAGGGAGTGCCAGGATTTTCACAGAATCACAGAGTCACACAGTGAAGAAGAAGCCCTTCGGCCCATCGAGTCTGTGCCAACACGTGAGAAACACCTGACCTACCTACCTAATCCCATTTACCAGCACTTGGCCCATAGCCTTGAAAGTTATGATGTGCCAAGTGCTCATCCAGGTACTTGTTAAAGGATGTGAGGCAACCCGCCTCCACCACCCTCCCAGGCAACGCATTCCAGACCCTCACCACCCTCTGAGTAAAAAGTTTTTCCTCACATCCCCACTAAACCTCCTGCCCCTCACCTTGAACTTATGTCCCCTCGTGACTGACCCTTCAACTAAGGGGAACAGAGACAGTGAAGGAACGTCGATATATTTCCAAGTCAGGATGGTGTGTAATTTGCAGGGGAACTTGCAGTTGGTGGAGTTCCCATGCATTGGTGGCCATTGTCCTAGGTGGTCAAGGTGAAGTGTTTTGAAGCTGTTGAAGGAAATGTTAGTACGTCCTCAAAAATTTGATTGAGTACTATAGCCCACCCACAGATTAATTCATTTGAAATTCCTCCTTTTAACATTGTATCTGAGTTTACTCCCCATTGTACAGGATTTACTTGTTTTAATGGTCTGGATTTTGTTGTCTTCAGGATGCTAATAATGGTAGCATTAACATCATTACTCCTTTTAAAGCTGACAGCAACTTTGTGAGTCAAATATTGTGTAGTTAAATGTGGAAATCCAGAATTTGCTATCAGTGACTCTATGCTTCTTCATGGGGTGTTATGCTGAATTCCTCCATGCTCTGCAATCAAATAGAAATCACTGAACGTACAGAACTCACACTGTTAGTCTTGCTGTAAAAGCCTGTGAAAAGTGACAACTCATTGAATTAGGTGTAACTGGGTTTTTAACAGCATACTAAATTCATAACTCCTGTTGAAAACCCTCTCCAGCCATGGAAAGCTAACTTTCCATTTGTGGAATATCAAAATTTGTAAATCAATATAAAAAAGCACATTTTAAAAATAATTTTTTGGTGTTTATGATGTTTCAGCTTCTACTTTAATCCCATGTGTTTTGCCCAATCATTTATATCCCCCTCTGTAAAATTTAATTATAAGTGAAGGATATTCAGTGCATTTTTATTTCCTGGTTTGTTGGCTGTGAGAATATTTCAATATACATACCTGGCTTGATCACATGACTGTTGCTGGATACCTCGAGACCCCCTTGGCTTAGCGCCAGAAAAAAAATCTAACATTGGGGAAGGGGAAATCCCTGCACAGAGATCTCTGGGGACAGCTTTCTTTGAGATCAGTGCTGAGCACTATTGTTTCACCGCTCATGGTGAAATCTGGATGAATGTCACTGTTCCCCTGACGTACTATAGTTTCTTTTCTCAGTCTGTTATCTTGAAACACTTTTTGCTACCAAGTCAAGATGTGAGTTATCTCTTGTGGTATCCCTGCCATCCGAGGTGGATCCTGACTTTGCATAATGGTGTAAAATGAGTGATAGCAAGCCGTCCGCCTCCAATACAACTCTCCCAATTTTATTTCCATTGACCTGTCTACCATAAAGTCAAGATCTACCCTATTGAATCTTAAACCGGTTATGCATTTATAGCGGGAAAGCTCTAAGGTTAACATTAACCTTTTAAACATACTAGGATCTTGGATTTGGATTTGTAATCTTGAGATTTCACACAGCCTGAAAATGAAATTTGAAAACCTTGGCCTATGCGGAAGTAGGAATTGTGCATCCTCCTGAACAGCTAGGGAATTGTGACATAGCTCAATGGGCTGAATGACCTCTTTTTTAACCATAATGACTCTGTGATTTTATTTACTCAAATACTTTTAGAGGGCTAGGAAATTGAATGGATTCCCATGAGTAGATGGTCCTCTTGGACCAGTAGAGGATGTGGATGGAGAATAGGGAATGTGCCTATTACCTCCAGGAAGTGGGAGCTGCCTGCCTGGCACCATTTGCAAAGGAAGGCAGCAGCCATGATGTGGACTGCTGCTGCCTTACCGATTTGAACAGACAGCGCCTCGGAAGGTCAGGAGGTCAAACAAAGTGGACAGTGGCCTTGCATGACAAGATAATGGCAGGCACCCCTGCTGGAGCTAGTTGGCCCCACAGAGTCCTTTCAAAAGTGACTGAAGAAATTGATTTGGACCCTGCAGTGAATCCAACAGTTTTGCACCGAGGTGTACAAGGCTCCTCAGGCTCACTAGGAAAAAAAAATGAAGATTGTATTCTGTTCAATCCCCTTAATAAGCTCCTTAAGGAGATTAAGGACTATTATTTTTTTTTTGTTTGTTCATGGGATGTGAGCGTCACTGGCTAGGGCAGCATTTATTGCCCACCCCTAATTGCCCTTGTGAACTGAGTGGCTTGTTAGTGGCATCATGCTGGAGTTGGTGGAAATGGCGGAGGATGATCCTTTGAATGCGGAGGCTGGTGGGGTGATAAGTGAGGACAAGGGGGACCCTATCATGGTTCTGGGAGGGAGGAGAAGACGTGAGGGCGGATGCGCCGGAGATGGGCCGGACACGGTTGAGGGCCCTGTCAACGACCGTGGGTGGAAAACCTCGGTTAAGGAAGAAGGAGGACATGTCAGAGGAACTGTTTTTGAAGGTGGCATCATCGGAACAGATGCGACGGAGGCGAAGGAACTGAGAGAATGGAATGGAGTCCTTACAGGAAGCGAGGTGTGAGGAGCTGTAGTCGAGGTAGCTGTGGGAGTCGGTGGGTTTGTAGATGATGCCACCACCAAACACATCTTCCCTTCACCCCCCCTATCGGCATTCCGTAGGGATCGCTCCCTCCGAGACACCCTGGTCCACTCCTCCATCACCCCCTACTCCTCAACCCCCTCCTATGGCACCACCCCATGCCCACGCAAAAGATGCAACACCTGCCCCTTCACTTCCTCTCTCCTCACCGTCCAAGGGCCCAAACACTCCTTTCAAGTGAAGCAGCATTTCACTTGCATTTCCCCCAACTTAGTCTACTGCATTCGTTGCTCCCAATGTGGTCTCCTCTACATTGGAGAGACCAAACGTAAACTGGGCGACCGCTTTGCAGAACACCTGCGGTCTGTCCGCAAGAATGACCCAAACCTCCCTGTCGCTTGCCATTTTAACACTCCACCCTGCTCTCTTGCCCACATGTCTGTCCTTGGCTTGCTGCATTGTTCCAGTGAAGCCCAACGCAAACTGGAGGAACAACACCTCATCTTCCGACTAGGCACTTTACAGCCTCCCGGACTGAATATTGAATTCAACAACTTTAGGTCGTGAGCTCCCTCCCCCATCCCCACCCCCTTTCTTTTTCCCCCTTCCTTTTTTTTCCAATAAATTATATAGATTTTTCTTTTCCCACCTATTTCCATTATTAGTCAAGGTAGCTGTGGGAGTCAGTAGGCTTGTAATGGATATTGGTGGACAGTCTATCACCAGAGATTGAGACAGCGAGGTCATAAAGTATTAGTTGGTTCCAGCGAGCTTAGACCTTCGAAAGATAAGTTTTTGGGAATAGTTTTGTAGAGTCCCAACCTGGGTGCACTGGGATCCAAACATTAGATATGTCGAGACTTTAATTGCCCAAATTTAGACTGGGACAGTAGTAGGGTAAAGGACAGGAGCAAGATTGTGTTCGGGAGAAATTTCTACAGCAGTATGTATCCAGTCCAAGAAGAAAGGTACTGTTGGACCTGGTTTTTGGAAATGAGGTGGGCCAAGTAGATCAAGTGTCAGTGGGGGAACATTTAAGAGACGGTGATCATTGTGTTGTAAGGTTTAGGATGATGGTAGGAAAGGACATTGGGCAATCCAGAGTAAGAATAATTAACTGGGGGAGAGCCAACTTCAATAAAGCAAGAACGGAGCTGGGGCTGGATGGACTGGAAACAAAGGTTGACAGGAAAAGCTGTAGCTGAACAATGGGCTACCTTCAAAGAAGAAATGGTTCGGGCACAGTCAAGGTATATGCCCTCAAAAGGGAAAGGTAGGGCAAACAAATCCAGAGCTCCCTAGATGAGAAAGGAGATAGAAATTAAGGTAAATAAGAATAAGTGTGCTGATGACAGGGGTCAGATAGAAAATATAATTGAGAACAAAACGGAATACAGAAGGTTCAGAGGAGAGGTGGAAAAACAAATAAGAGAGGCAAAAAGGGATTATGAGAAAAGATTGGCAGCCAACACAAAAGGGAATCCCAAAGTCTTCTATCAGCACACAAATAATAAGAGAGTGGTAAAAGGAGGAGAAGGGCCGAATAGGGGCCAAAAATGGGATTTACACATGGAGGCAGGTTTGTACAGGTGTTCCCCAGGGGTCAGTATTGGGAGCCTTGCTCTTCCTGATACCTTTAATGACCTAGATCTTGGTGTGCAGGAGACGATTTCAAAGTTTGCAGATGATATGAAACTTGAAAGCATTGTAAACTGTGGGGAGGACAGTACAGAACTTCAAAAGGACATAGATAAGTTGGTGGTGTGGGCAGATATGTGGCCGATGAAGTTCAATGCAGAGAAGTGTGAGGTGATGCATTTTGTTAGGAAGAACATGGAAAGACAATATAAAATAAGGGGTACAATTCCTAAGGGGGTGCAGGAGCAGAGAGAGCCACGTGTATATGTGTATAGATCATTGAAAGTGGCAGGAGAGGTGGAGAGAGCAGTTAATAAAGCATACGGTATCCTGGGCTTTATTAATAGGGGCATAGAGTACAAGGGCAGGGAGATTATGTTGAGCTTATATAAGATACTAGTTAGACTTCAGCTGGAATATTGTGTACAGCTCTGGGCGCCACACTATAGGAAGGATGTGAACACATTGGAGAGAGTGCAGAAGAGTTATGGTTCAAGAGATGAGAAAATTCAGTTATGAAGATAAATTGGAGACGTTGGGACTGTTCTTCTTGGTGAGGAGAAGGCTAAGAGGAGATTTAATAGAGATGTTCAAAATCATGAGGATGCTGGATAGAGTAGATGGGGAGAAATTGTTCCCGCTCGTAAACGGATTGAAAATGAGGGGGCACAGATTTAAAGTGATTTGCAAAAGAAGCAAATGTGATGTGAGAAAAAACTTCTTCACACAGCGAGTGGTTTGAAACTGGAATGCACTGCCTGGAAGTGTGGTGGATGTTCAATCAAAGCATCCAAGAGGGCAATAGGTGATTATTTGAATAGAAGCAATGTGCAACGGTATGGGGAAAAGGCATGAGAATGGCACTAAGTCATATTGCTAATTTCGAGAGCCATTGCAGACACGATGGGCCGAATGGCTTCCTTCTGCACTGTAATGATTCTGGTTCTGTATTGTAGTTATTTAAGGCGTGTTTATGAATTTTTTTAACTACTTCAGGTTACATTTAACTATAAATATAACTAATTCATTGCTAACTACTTATCAGTTAATGCATAAACTAGCTGTGTCATACAAATTAACTTCTGACAATTCTTTATACATTTGTATTATAAGTGATAACTGCATTTTAAATATCCTATGAACAATGATATTGATAGGAATACAGATACGTTTTTTTTTCTCCTTGCGAAGTGATATGGAAATGCAAATAATTAGAGAAGGCATTCCGTTTGTGAAGAAGCTTTGAAAGCACAAAACAATTTTTTGCCTCATTGTATAACAAATTAACTGGCTTCACATCCAGTTGCGTAACCTTCAGAAATTAGGTGAAACTTTCGCTTTGCCATTAACCCAGCTATGAGCTTTCACAATACAAGTTGTGATCTTGCAAATGCATTGTTCACTGGCTGTTAATTAGCAAGAGCTGGGCCTGCTATATATTTTTGGGTAATTCAGAGCTGTTATGGTAAAAATGCATCGTTGACTTGGAGAATGCATGCTTAGAGATAAATTTGTTCAATTGTTCTATGTTGTCAATTATTTGATAAGAGCAAGTTTTCCACAAATCTAAGAGAGCACTAAGGAATGGATAAGAAGTTGTTTCAGGTTTATGTTGCTAACTGTAATATTAATAGCATTGTGCTGTTCTAATCTCAGATGCATCATAACTTAATGACCCCTATTTCATTTCAGGGATTTGGCAAACAAGTGGATGTTTCATATATTGCTAAACACTACAACATGAGTAAAAGCAAAGTGGACAACCAGTTCTACAGCGTAGAAGTAGGCGATTCGACCTTTACAGTTCTCAAACGCTACCAGAATCTAAAGCCCATTGGCTCTGGGGCTCAGGGAATTGTATGGTGAGTATATTGTATGGTGTAACTGTTTCAAGCATGAATGTCAATCTTCTGGCTCAAGCTTAAGAAGTTTGCACAGAACATGAACAGCAAAGACCCACATATTGGAACTCTTTTCCAGCTGGGGCAGTTGAGTGGAACCATTCCCCTGGTAGCAGAAAATTACTTGTTGCATCAGGGCTGCTGGAGCGAGCATTAAACTAAGGGAAGCTAGTGAGCTACTTGTGAACTTGTCTCAACTTTTTCTGTGCTCCCAGCAGCCATTTGGGTCAAACCTGTCTGGTTGCAACCTGCTGTTTTCCCACCCAATAGGGAGAGAGGGAGAGAGAGAGAGAGACATGAGGATAAAATTGCTGATAGGCACTTTCATCATTTGCAGCTATACACCAGAAGTACTAATATGATAAATTAATCCCATGGCCAGCAGGTATTCATTTAATTAATGTGCATACACTTCTCAGTGGTGTTACAAGTGTTTGAGTGATGAGTTTGCTGGTGCATTTACGGAGCATATGATTAAACTAATACCTGTAGTATCAAATAGGCCAGTGGAAGTGCCAAAGTTGACATGGTATATATAACTGTTATGACAATGGCATCCCATGCCAGGCATCAGACTTGGCTCAAAAGCAGCATTCTTTTCTCTAAGTCAGAATGTTGTGCTCCAGCATGAGGTGTTGAATTGAGGACCATCTGTCTTCTCAAATGGAAGTAAGTGATCCCACCATTCAATAAAAACCAGTGGAGCTCTCCCTGGAATCCCAGCCATTATTTAATCCTCAACTAGTATCACCAAAAAAAGCAGATTGTGTAGTCATTCATCTCATTGCTGCGCACAAATTGGCTGCAGCATTTCCCTACATTACAACAGCGACTACACTTCAAAAGTACTTCATTGTACTTCAGGAGTACTTCACTTGCAGAGTGGTGCTGTCACTGGACTAGTATTCCAGAGACCCAGGGTAATGCTCCAGGGTCCCACGTTTGAATCCCACCAAGGCAGATGGCAAAATTTGAATCTAACAAAAATCTGGAGTTAAAAGTCTAATGATGACTGCAAAACTATTGCCAAATTTCATAAAAACCCATCTGGTTCTGCTGTCCTTACCTGGTCTGGCCTACATGTGACTCCAGACCCACATTAATCTGGTTGAGTCTTAAATGCCATTGGAACAAGGGCAATTAGGGATGGGCAATAAATGGTGGCCGAGCCAGCGACACCCACATCCCATGAATGAATTTAAAAACAATTGTTCGTGAGGTGCTTTGGGATGTCCTGAGGTTGTGAACATCAATATATAAATACAAGCTATTTTTTTTTGACAGGTTTGGCTGATGCCATTTATAAGCAAAAAAAAGTTTATAGTCAAACCATTTCAGGAATATTATTTTTAATACTAAATAAAAACTTCCCAATACACCTTAGTTGTTCAGTTCAGCAAATATAAATGAGCAACACATTCTAAATTTGCAACATTTATGAAAAACCTACAGTTTCAGGGTAAATCTAATATTTCTGGATGGTTACATTTGCATTTCAAGACTTTTTAGCCAGTATCTAAATGAAAAATAATATTCTGAAGTTGCCTGAAACATGCAATGTATAAATATTTCAATTCTTTTTCAAAGACATTTTTGCAGTCCAAAGGAGGTACATGATGAAAGGCTGTGAAATATTTAAATTAGTTAGTAAACAGGGAACGCTAATTATGAATTTGGGATCCAACAACAGCAATCACAAATTTATATAGGGACTTTAACGTAATAAAATGTCCCAAGGCGTTTTACAGGAGCATTATAAAACAACATTTGATACTGAGTCAAGTGAAGAGATACTTGGTCATGTGATCAAAAGTTTTTGATTTTAAGGAGTGTCTTAAAGGAGGAAAGTGAGTGGAGAAGAGTAGGGAGGATATTCCAGAGATTAGGACCTTGGAAACTGAAGCTACCAATGGTTGGGGGATTAAAATTCAGGATGCACAAGAGGCTAAAATTAGAGGAGCTCAGATAGCGTGGAGGGTTCTGGGGCTGAAGGAGATTTCAGATATAGTGAGGGGTGGGCTTGTGAAGGGATTTGAAAACAAAGATAGGAATTTAAAAATCAAGGCGTTGTTCGCCAGTGTAGGTCAGTGAACACGGGTTAATAGGGGAACAGGAGCAGGCAGCAGAGTTTTGGATGACCTCAATTTTACAGAGGGTAGAATGTGGTTGACCAGTCAGAAGTGCGTTGAAATAGTTAAGTCTAGAGGTAACAAAGGCATGAATGAGGGGCCTGGATTTTCCGGTCCCACCTGCCAGAAATTCCCGCCCAAAATCAACAGATCTTTGGCTGGTCCGTCAAACTTTCCATCTCGCCTGCAACAATTCCCGCTGTGGACAGGACCGGAAAAGCTCGGCTAGGGTTTCAGCAGCAGATGGGCTGAAACAGGGAAATCTTCCAGAAGGAGGAATAGGCAGTCTTAGAGATGATACAAATATGAGGTCAGAAGTTCATTTCAGAGTCAAATGTGACACCAAGGTTGTGAACAGACTGGCTCAACCTCAGACTGTGGCCAAGGGAGAGGGAAGGAACTAGGGAATGGAGTTTGTAGCAGAGGCTGAAAACAATGACTTCAGTCTTATTTAATTGGAGGAAATTTCTTCTCATCCAGTAGTTTGACCAGAGTGGAAGAGTCGAGAGAAATGGTGGTGAGATAGAGTGGGTATTGTTAGCGTACATGTGGAAACTAATACTGTGCTTTCTGATGGTGTTACTGAATCTGGAAACTGTCTCTGTGAAATTATTTTTCCAGTGCTTCATTGGCCTGTGCTGGGGCTCCATTTATAGTCCATGCTGCTCCTCCGTTATGACAGGGCTTTCAATTGTCTTAGCCTAACTCTTCCTAAGCCTCTTTACCTTGACACTTTCCTCCCCACTTTTAAAAATCGCCACAAAAATCTGTCTTATTGACTGTACCTCTGGCCAACCCTCTAAATGCTTTACTGTTCAGTCTGCCTATCTCCTAAGAGAAGCACTATGGGACACTTACATTAAAGTAGAATACTGGTTTTGGCTTAGTGGGTCTTGGGCTAGTACGGAGCATGCAGTGTCATGTCTGTGCCAGGGTTCAGGCAATACACTGTTGCATGGGTTTCCACCAGGGTTCTGTAGACTACTATGTGAACCTGTCTGAGGCATCCGCCAGCTGCTGTGTGGGTCTGTGCAAGCCTCCGAGAGGTGTTCTGGGAGGATCAAGGTGTCTGATTACACATGAGCAGGGGAGAGATCTCATCCTGAGTGAGACACAGCCAGAGTGAGTGTGGGTATTGGCAATTTGGTGCACAGTGGGAATTTGGTGCGGAGGGGAAGAGGTGCTCTTTTGCATTTTTTCTTTGCTATTCAGCTTCTTAAATCTTCAAAGAGTGGTCTTGCTTTGCTGCAGCAGTAGAGGCTACAAGGGAGAAAAATGACTGGTAAGTAATGGGTAAGGTCGGGCAAGTATTTACTACTTTTATCGCTCATAGTTTAAGGTCTTTTAGTGGTTAATAGATTGTATATTCTGTAGTAATGAGGATCAGGAAAGAAGGGCCCTAGAGTAACTGATTTAAAAGGTTTAATTTAAAGGGATAAGTCATGGCAGAAGAGCTCAAAGCCATGGTGTGCTCTTCGTGCTCCATGTGGGAAGCCGGGAACATTTCCAGTGCCTGGGACCAGCGTGTGCATCTAGCTGCAGCTCCTGGAAACTCAGGTTTCAGAGCTGGAATGGCGGCTGGGGACACTGTGGAGCATCCGTGAGTTTGAGAGCATCGTGGATAGCACTTTTAGAGAGGTGGTCACACTGCAGCTGAAGGGACTTGAGGAAGGAAGGGAATGGGTGACCACCCGGCAGTCCAAGAGAAACAGACAGGTAGTTCAGGAGTCCCATAGGATCCCACTTGCAAATCGGTATTCCATTTTGGAGGCTGATGAGGGCGCTGGCTCCTCCAGGGAGTGCAGGCAAAGCCAAGCTTCTGGCACTACAATCAACCTGTCTGTACAGGAAGGGAGGAAGAGAGGAAGAGCAATAGTAATAGGGGATTCTATAGTCAGGGGAAAAAATAGGCGCTACTGTGGCCATCAACGTGACTATAGGATGTTGTGTTGCCTCCCTAATGCCAGGGTCCGGGATGTCACTGAACGCTTGCAGGGTATCCTGAAGGGAGAGGGTGATAAAGCAGAGGTCATGGTACATGTTGGTACCAATGACAAAGGTAGAAAGAGGGATGAGGTCTTGCATCAAGAATTCAGGGAGTTAGGCAATAGACTAAAAAGCAGGACAAAAACAGAAACAGAAATATCTGAAAAAACTCAGCAGGTCTGGCAGCATCGGCGGAGAAGAGTACAGTCGATGTTTCAAGTCCTCATGACCCTTCAACAGAACGAGGACTTGAAACGTCAACTGTACTCTTCTCCACCGATGCTGCCAGACCTGCTGAGTTTTTCCAGGTATTTCTGTTTCTGTTTTTGTTTTGGATTTCCAGCATCCGCAGTTTTTTGTTTTTATCTCTGTGACTAAAAAGCAGGACCTCTCGGGTTGTAATCTCTGGATTACTCCCAGTGCCACGTTCTAGCAAGCACAGAAATAGGAGAATAGCGCAGATGAATACGTGGCTTAAGAGTTGGTGCAGGAGGGAGGGTTTTAGATTCCTGGATCACTGGGACCGTTTCTGGGGAATATGGGACCTGTACAATCGGGATGGTCTACATCTGAACCAGAGCGGGACTAACATCCTTGTGGGTGGGTTTGCTAGTGCTGTTGGGAGGTGTTTAAACTAATTCGGCAGGAGGAGGGGACACAGAATGTTAGCAGAATATGGACACATCATAATACAGTAAAATAATCAAGTCAGAAGGAGTACAGCTGCAATAAGTTTCAAGGGAGTAAGGCAAGGCAGGATGGCCTCTACTTTAATGTCAGGAGTATAACAGGTAAAACGAATGAGTTAAGGGTGAGGATTGACATGTGGAATTGTGATATGATAGCCATCACAGAGGCGTGGTTGAGGGAGGAGCAGGATTGGCAGCTCAACATTCCGGGATATAGAATCTTCAGGCGAGACAGGGGAGGGAGTAAAAGAGGAGGAGACGCATTATTAATTAAGGAGTCAGTTATTGCAGAAAGAAGAGATGATATCTTGGAGGGGGCATCGAATGAAGCTTTGTGGGTAGAGCTTAGGAATAAAAAAGGGGCAGCCACATTGTTAGGTGTTTATTATAGACCCCCAGATAGTCAGCGGGAAATTGAGGAGCAAATACATGCACAATGCATGGAGATGTGTAAAAACAATAATGATAGGGTAATTATATTAGGCGATATCAATTTTCCCAACATTAATTGGGATAGACATAGTGTTAAGGGCTTGGATGGAGTGGATTTTCTGAAATGTGCACAGGAGAACTTTTGAGGTCAATATGTAGAGGGTCCAACAAGGGACGGCGCAGTGCTGGACCTAATTCTGGGGAACAAAGCCGGACAGGTGGCTGAGGTGGTGGTGGGGGAGCATTTTAGTGATAGCGACCACAACATGGTACAATTTAAACTTGTTAAGGACAAAGAAATAGACAAGTTGCAAAAAAATGTTTTGGATTGGGGGAGAGTGGATTTAAGTAAAATAAGGCAGGATCTGGCCAAGGTAGACTGAGAACAGCTACTTGTGGGGACATCTACAGAAGTGCAGTGGGGGGCGTTCAAAAAGGAAATGGGAAGGGTTCAGGCTCAACATGTTCCCTCTAAGGTGATAGGAAGGAGTAACCAGCCCAAAGAACCATGGATGACCAGAGATATTCAGGGTATGATGGGAAGGAAAAGAGAGGCTTTTAGCAGGTGCAAGGGGAGCAAATCAGCGGAGGCATTAGTGGAGTACAGAAAGTGCAGGGTGGAGCTTAAGAAAGCAATTAGGAGAGCAAAGATGGGATATGAGAAAGCTCTGGGTGGTAAAAGTAGGGAAAATCCCAAGATATTCTATAAGTATATCAATGGGAAGAGGATAACCAGGGAAAGAGTAGGACCCATTAGGGACCAAAGGGACAATCTATGGGTGGAGCCAGAAGATATCGGTAGAGTGTTGAACGAATATTTCATATCCGTCTTCACCTAAGAGAATGAGGATGAAGATATGGAACTCGGGGAGAGAGACTGCGAGGCTCCTGAGCAAATTCATATAGGGAGTGACAATGTATTGGAGGTGTTAGCAGGCTTAAAAGTGGACAAATCTCCAGGCCCAGATGATTTGTGTCCCAGATTGATGAGGGAGGAAAGGGAGGAGATCACAGGGGCTCTGACCCAAATTTTTAATTCCTCTCTGGCCACGAGAGAGGTGCCAGAGGCCTGGAGAACAGCTAATGTGGTTCCGCTATTTAAGAAGGGTTGTAGAGATAATCCAGGGAACTATAGACCAGTGAGTTTCATGTCAGTGGTAGGGAAACTATTGGAGAAAATTCTGAAGGAGAGAATCTGTCTCCACTTGGAGATGTAAGGTTTGATCAGGGATAGTCAGCATGGCTTTGTCAGAAGGAGGTCATGCTTAACAAATTTGATTGAATTTTTTGAGGAGGTGACCAGGTATGTAGATGAGGGTAGTGTAGTTGATGTAGTTTATATGGATTTCAGCAAAGCCTTTGATAAGGTCCCACATAGGAGACTTATAAAGAAGGCAAGTGCACTTGGGATACAGGGTAATTTGATAAGGTGGATTCAAAATTGGCTTAGTTGTAGAAGGCAGAGGGTGATGACAGAAGGATGCTTTAGTGACTGGAAGCCAGTGTCCAGTGGCATACCACAAGGATCAGTTCTTTGTCTCCTACTATTTGTCATTTATATAAATAACATAGATGACTATGTGGCGGGTAGGAGTAGTAAGTTTTCAGATGACACAAAGATTGGCTGGGTGGTTAACAGTGAGATTGAGTGTCTTGGGTTACAGGAAGATATGGACAGGATGGTCAAATAGGCAGATAAGTGGCAGATGGAATTTAATTTAGTTGTCCTCTGTTGATCTTTAAAATTTATTTATTTATTTATAAAACCTTCAGGAAACCTCATCCTGCCCATGGATGAGGTTTCCTGAACAACGCGAAGGCCGCTTGGGCTCTTCGTCTGCCCGCCAGCCTTAAGGTTGGATGGGCAGCATTACTAATTATGTTATTTGATTTTTGTTGGCCTTAACAGGCCTTTGACAGTTTGGTGGGAACGCAGCTGCCTCTGGTGTGCGTCCGCCAAACGAAGGATCTAAATTTAAATTTAAATTTAAATTTAACCCTGAAAAGTGTGAGACAAATTTTTCACATTTCATAAACATGTCCCAGCTCATGTGACACTATCACATGAGGGGACAAGTGTAAATCATTTTTACGTTTACTGAAAAATTTCATTGCCTCAGGGAGATTTCTGCACTCTTTCACGCGGATGCATGAAAGAGCTCAGGCTCTGACTCTCCCTCCTCCCTCCCGCCCGCACAGGTAGCGCTGAGTGGCACCCGGCCATGCGTCACGCTGGACGGGCCTTAATTGGTCCGCCCGCGTATAATGGCAGCTCAGAGCTGATCGCAGGCAGTGATCGGCTCCGTGCCAGCCTGTGCCCGCTCCCGACCAGCCCGCCCAACAGACAGAAAATTCTCCCCATTGTGTTTGAAGCGTTTCATTTAGTAACACTGCTTAATATAACAGTAGTAAAGTTATTCCTGTTTGGGAGTAGTTGTTACTTTGCTATTAGTACATTTCAGTGTTACAGTATGTCATACAGGATTTTTTCCAAACCTGCTGACATTCTAAAGGTTAATGACAATTTAATGTAACTGCAATGTTCAGAAAGGTTTGCTAATGGTGACAGCAGTTTCGTAAACATAATTCCTCAGAAATCTTGCTGGTTCAATGCCAGTTAGACCAATTATTTATATTACAAATATTATGTCTTTAATCATTGATTAGGTCTCAGCTGGGGTACTGTGTCCAATTCTGGAAACCAAACATCAGAAAGGGTGTCAAGGCATTGAAGAGGGTGTACAGGAGACTTACTAGATTGGGACCAGATAATGAAAGGTTTCAATAATGTAAAGAATCAGGAGAAGCTGAGATTGTTTTCACTGGAGCAGAGATGGTTAAAGGGTGATTTAATATAGACATTCAAAATCATGAAGGTTTTTGATAGTCTACATAAGGAGACTTTGTTTTCACTGGCAGGAGGGTCAGTGACCAGAGGACACAGATTTAAGTAATTAGCAGAAGAACCAGAAAGGAGATGAGAATGCTTTTAACAAGGTGAATTATTAAGATCTGGAAAGGTGGATTCAAAGCAGATTGAATAGCAATTTTCAAAAGGGAAGTGTATATCTCTCTGAAATATGTAGAGCTATAGGGGAAGAGCGAGGGAGTGGGATTATTTGGATAACTCTTTCAAAGAGCCAATGGAGAAACAATGGGCTGAATAACCTCTTTTAGTGCTGTATGATTGTATAATGATACAATAATTCTCTGGGAGACCAGCAGACCGCCAGTATCCTGTGAAATACAGCAGAGACTTGGGCACACGGGATCTCTGCTATTTCCATGAGTTCCTATGGGACCTGGTGAAAGGCAGGACCTCCAGCTTCCACCTATTTGGACACCTATGTCAGAAGGGCTGGGCTGAGGCTGGGCTCTCCCAATGCTCGGGATTCCTCTGTCCTACAGGAGATTCTGTATGAAATTGGAATCTGATATGAAGGATTGTATCAGCCTACAAACCAATTGGTCGCACAAAAATCCTGTAGTCAACTGCTGGTTTGCAGTAACACCCCAGGCCTTCCCCTCCACTTTTACTGCTGACGTCCAGATTAAGTTGCTGGATTTCTCATGTCCCAGTTTAACAAACTGCCCACTAGTGGACACTAAGCGATTGCATTCTAATGAGACCTGAAATGGCAAATTTTAGGCCTCCCACTGAAAAGTTCAAAGGGGTAGCTATTGACAGACCACCAACTTGCCATGTTCGTGTATGTTTAAAATCACCACTTCTCATTCTACATTTTCTCCATTTGTCTCCCTGCTCCTTAAGCTTCCCTTTATTTTCCCCAAATATCCCTGTTTCCTCAATTTCCCCTCTTTCTCTGTGTCCCAATTTGCCTCTCTCTTCTGGTGGGTGGCATTAATCGAGCTGGCGCTAGAGTGAGGCAGCAATTAAGGAGGGTTGCAGATAAAAATGAGAGAGTGGATACTTAAGTGGACAGAAGGGCGATTGGCTCTGTGGTTTCAGGAGGTTGGTGGAGTTGGACGAAAAGGGTTAAGTGTAACTAAATATGTGGGCAGGGGAAGCCGGGTGGCAAAAAAGTGAGGTAGCTCTGAAGTAGATTCATACAGATTTGAAAAGTTAACTCTGTTTCTGTCTCCACAGACGCTGCCAGACCTGCTGAGTTTTTTCCAGCATTTTCTATTTTTTTATTATTGATTATATATAGTCAAGGTTTACTACTATACTGGAAATACATGGTGAGAAAAAGCCAACCAGTGGAGAGGAAGGGAAGGAAGTTGGGGAGACTGATTAAATGGCTAATAAATTAATATGTATAAATCTGATTAGTTGCCTACTATAGACACTAGAAAAAACATAGCAAGCAGGCAAACACAACAGATGCTGAGATAATTAGTCTGCTCTGTAGTGACACTCGGTGGCCAAAGCCAACAACTACAAGAAGACTCAACCATCAACTCTTAGGGCTGAATTTTGTGGTCATCGGGCAGGGGCGATGGGCGGGCCCGGGGGGGGTACCAGAAATTGGCCCGCTGTCGGCGATAGGCCCCCAACCACAATATTACACTGGCTGGCCAATTAATGACCAGCCAGCATGAAAGGCATGCCTGAAAGACTCAGCGATGCTAGATGGGGGCGGGAAGAGGGCTAGCTCTGAAGTCAGCGCAGGCGGGGGGGAGAGTGGAAGGAAAGCTTACTGAAGGCAGAGGCTGCCTCAGGGAGCTGAAGATTTTAAAACCATCAAATAAAGATTTTAAAATGAAGAAAAAAATGTCACACATCGGACACACTCACCTAAACATATAGGTTATAAAAATTCTGCCCAAGCATTTTTTATTTTTTTAATTAATATCGTAAACCTCATCCTGCCCTTGAATGAGGTTTCCTCAAAAATCCAAAGGCTGCCAGGCCAATTCACCCACCCCCCCAACCGTAATTTTGGATGGGTAGTGAAAAACTGAGGTTAATTAATACATTAATGGCCATAATAGGCCTCTTAATTGTCGGCGGGTGAACTGCCAACTCTTGCGTGTGCCTGTTGAACAAAATATCGCGATGATGTTGGGACGCTCAGCCGACGTCTTTGTGTGCTATTTTACACTTGGGCATGTCTTGCATGCGCTCGCACGCCAAGTGAAAAATCCTGCCCTTAGTATATGAGGGAACTTATTGTCTTGCTGCCTTTAATTTTTTCCTTCCTAAACCAGGGTCTTCGAGACTGGTTAAAGCAACTTTATTACCCCTTGTTGACATCAGTTATTTCAGCACAGTTTGACAAAGAAGTCACAGGGAACAGTGCTGGGGCCTCAACTTTTTACAATTAGTATAAACGGCATAGATGAAGGGACAGAAAGAATGGTTGCTAAATTTGATGACGACACAAAGATAGGTAGGAAAGTAAATTGTGCAGAGGACATAAGGAGGCTACGAGTGACATAGATAGGTTAAGCGCAAAGATCTGGCAAATGGAGTATAAAGTGGATAAATGTGAAATCATTCATTTTGGCAGGAAGAATAAAAAAGAAGCTTATCACCTAAATAGTGAGAGATTGCAGAACTCTGAGACTCAGTGGGATATGGGTGTCCTAGTGCTTGAATCATTGAATCACAGAAGGTTAGTATGCAGGTACAGCAAGTAGTTACAAAAGCTAATAGAATGTTATCATTTATTGTGAGGGGAATTGATTACAAAAATAGGGAGGTTATGCCTCAGTTGTACAGGACACTGGCGAGGCCGCTTTTGGAGTATTGCACACAGTACTGACGTCCTTATTTAAAGAAAGATGTAAATGTGTTAGAAGCAGTTCAGAGAAGGTTGACTAGATTAATACCAGGAATGGGCGAGTTGTATTATGAGGAAAGGTTGGACAGGTCAGGCTTGTATCCACTGGACTTTAGAAGAGTAAGAGATGACTTATATTGAAACTTTTAAGATCCTGAGGAGTCTTGACAAGGTGGATGTGGAGAGGATGCTTCCTTGTGTGGGAGAATCTAGAACTAGGGGGTCACTGTTTAAAAATAAGGGATCAACCATTTAACACAGAGATGAGGAGACTTTTTTTCTCTCAGAGGGTTGTGAGTCTTTGGAACTCTCTCCCTCAAAAATCGGTGGAAGCAGAGTCTGAATATTTTTAAGGCAGAGCTACATAGATTCTTGATTAACAAGGAGTAGGCAGGAATATGGGGTTGAGATTGCATTCAGATCAACCATGATTTTATTGTGTGGTAGAGCAGGCTTGAGGGGCCGAGTGGTTTACTCCTGCTCCAAATTCATATTTTGTATGAACCAAGTACCTTCTGGTCTGTGTGACATCTATCCACTGTTTCAAACACTCATTTTAAAATCGAGCAATTCAGCAAATTGCCTTTCCATTTCTATCAAGGTGAAGAGAGCTGACTGACTGTATCATACCTTTCTCAGCTGGGAAAAATTGACCACATTTTGCCTCAGCGCACAGGCCTGAAGCTCTCTTTTGTTCTTTGTCATAATAATGTGCCCAAGGAATGTAAGTGCAGGGAACAGTGGGTGGTAAACTCCATGGTGAAAATTTCCAGCCCATTCAAAAACCAAATATAAAATCTGATGCATCAAAGTTGTTGGTGACTTTCTGTCACATACCAATTATAGATCTGGTAAAAGACACTGCTGTTTTATTAAGGTATCTAATATGATCATAGATTTACAAAGATATTATTTCATTAGGATAGCTAATTGTCCATCGATGCAAATGATCTTCTAAATCAGATCTTTCACTTCCTGTTAAGGGAAAGTATCTGTGGATGAAATATAACCACAGTTTGTGCTGTTCTGAAAACCTCCAGCCTCCTTTGGTGACAGTGATTAAACATTTAGAATTTATAGGTTTATTAGGAATTAGGATGAATATTTCATAGCAAATGTTTTACCTCCTAAAGTAACAGATTGCATTAGATAAAATTAATTATTTTGGACATAGTTCTTGATCTCTTTGGACCCTTAGACAGAGCCACCGCACCAAACCCAAGCGCCTCTCCATATGGGGCATCAGAAGCTGGGGAATTAGAAGTTACCACACTGTAACACACACTGTAACACAACTTCAAGGCCAGGATTTTCACATTGGTGCTGAGGGCGGGCCCCACATGCCGACATGGAGAATGATGCATGGTGATATCGGGCGTGTGTCCCGATGTCACCATGTGTCATTCAGATCTTTCATTTGGCGGGTGCACACCTGAGGCAGCTGTGCACCCGCCAAACTGTCAAAGGCCTGTTAAGGCCATTAAAAAACCAATTGAAGTAATTATCAATGCTGCCTGTCCAACCTTAAGGTTGTCACATGAGGGGACATGTCTAAGTAATTTTAATCTTTCTTTATTTAAAACTTTCAATCTGTACTTAAACTCCCTGAGGCAGCTCCATGCTTCAGGGAGATTTCTGTGCTCTTTCACGCGCATGCAGGCCCTGATTCCCCCCCCACCCGCACAGGTATTGCTGAGCATTACCAACCGTGCATCATGCTGGGAGGGCCTTAATTGGCCCGCCCACGTAAAATGGCAGCACACAGCCAATCGTGGGCAGCGAACAGCTCTGTGCCCACCCACACCCGCTCCGATCGGCCCACCCGACAGGCAGAAAATTCTTCACCAAGATCCATCTTTAGATTATTTCCAGTTAAAAGTTATCACTATCAGGACTACAATTGCAGCAGGTCATGCCTGGTTTAGCTTGAGCTGCTCATATAAAAGTTGGCAGGATATGGATATTCGTCTGTGATGTGGACACAAGTAAGACAGAAGCAGTGGTTATGGAGTGGCATTGGGGAAGGTTTCATGGCAGTTTGCCTGCTATACTGCTCAACGGAGAAATAATGAAGGGAAATTTAGCAAGGGGAATGAAGAACACAAAAAAGATAGGGTGAAGGTTAGGGGATTATTATTGGTGTCAATATTAATTATCATAACGTAATTATTGAAAGCATTTATCAAGTTACGCAGATGTGGATTAAGTTCATGATGAGTCCATCCTGAAGTTCTTTGGAAGCATTTTAGTATTTGCAAAGTCATATTTTATTCAGATCTCTCGGTTTGCACATGGAATATCTGCCATTGACTGTGATCTTTACCTGTAAGTAGAGAGAAGGAAAACAGTGTTTACAAGGCCTGTGTAGCTCTGAAAACTGCAATCTCCACCCTGCTATATTATTGCATTATGTAACCTTTGCCTCTAATCCTCATTACATTAACATATCACAATAACTCTGAAATTACATTGCAGAGTACTAACACAAATGTTCATGTGTTGTTGCTAATATCTCTACTGTTTAAGCAGAGGAATTAACCTTTTTAGTTTAAATCGGTGAATTGCTCTACAAAAATAATGGAGAGAGGGATTTCAGGAGGACACGCTCAGCATTTGCACCCTGGTATCTCACGGCATTATTTTAGAGCAAGTGTTGAATAACTGTACTAACATCGTGATCATAAATAGTTTGACTAACATTACTTATGATTGTATTCCTTGATGTAGTGCTTCATATGATGCTGTACTTGATAGAAATGTGGCCATTAAGAAACTCAGCAGACCATTTCAGAACCAGACGCATGCCAAACGGGCTTATCGAGAGCTTGTACTCATGAAATGTGTCAACCACAAAAATGTAAGTTCTAACATTTTTAACATATCCTGATTAATCCTAGAAGTTGCATTGGCAGTAAAAACATGGAGATGACGTTCATTACTGAAGACTGTAGGGAAGCTGTCAGTATACTTGACAATTACCAACATGCTTGCCTATTCTATTGAGCTGATCTTGCTGTATGTTGCAAGTTTAGCACCATCAAATTCCATCATTATGGTTTTATCCAGGCTTTTATTTAAGAAATCGCCTATGAAATCCATAATAATATCAGATATAGGTTACTGTGAATAGCATGATTGCTGCTTTTCAGGCTAATTTCACTAATCAATTTACATGTGTATGTATAATCATGCTTTAGCAGCAGTCATATCTGACCCTGTATTAAGGTTTTAGCAAATGGAAGGCTCCTTGGAGCAAATCTTTGTCTTAATCACCTGAATGGTAACCTGACAAACTGGTTCACCTGCCTGTTGGAGAAACTGGACAATTTTCATGCCATTGATTTATTGGCATACAGTTTAGGCAGGCTCTATAACAGGCAAGATTACTTCCCAGGTGATGACAATTAAAATTTACTCCCTCCCTCTTTGTACTTGTATTTTGCATTGAGTGGTATTCCTCCCAGATTGCAAATATTGCTCTGGACTAAAACAATTCTATTGTTATTAGTCTACAGTCCATTCAAGTGTGTACTTTGCTTAAGTGTACGTCTCAAGCTGAATCTTGCAAGGACTCCACACCCAGGGTGAACCTCAGTCAAAGGGAGCGTAGATTGGAGAATTGGGCATGGAGGTCAGTGCATTCATCCGCTAGTAATTAACTGTGTTCACTTGCAAATCGAGAGCCATGAGTTGGCCATGCTAACCTATATGTGCCCAACTTTCCAATCCATGCTCCAGTTAAGTAAGAATCTACATTTGGAGCACAACCTTGCAAACCTCTACCTACACCTATGGAGTTTTAAGAATCAAAGCACAGTTTCCCATTAATTTTTATTCAAGTTTTTTTTAAAATCTCTTTTTAAATAGTTTTGGATAATTTTCATGTTCACCTGGCTGAAGTTCTTGGCAATGGAACATGTTGCACTTTTCATACTCAGTACCAACACCAAGGACTCTCAGGTTAAACATAGTGGTAGATATAAAAACATCTCTGTACCCTTCCCCAACAATGGGGCTGAAAGGCCTTGAGCCCATTGGTGACCTCTGCCACATGAAGCTGCCGAAGTACCGAGTCAGGACACGGTTACATAATTTAAATACAAGCAGCAGGAGCCAAGCTACAATGGCTGCCGGTCAAATGGGTTGGAAAGCTGGGGTAAAAGCAACAGCTTGCTTGTTGAGAAAGATTTTCTATACCATTGAATCTACCCCATTTATAAGATTGGTACTACCAATGGAGACGCCATTTTTAGGGACATGCAATCCAGCACCCAGACCCAGACACTAGCTGAGTCCCACTTGCATTGTTGGGCCAGTAAGCAATGCAAAAGTAGAGTGGCAAAATTAAGAATATTTAATCTGGTCATTCCCCACTCATGGCTCCAGCTACTCAGGGTCCATGTTTGAGATGAGTGGAGGCAATCCCCCCATCAAGCCACTGCACTAATTGGAATGATAGGGAGTTCTGAGTGGAGATCCAACATTTCAAGGTCCCAACAAAGATCTCACCTACATCTGGCCCTGGCTTGAACCATCGAACTAAGGCACAGAACACAATGTGAACTGAGGGTTATGTAGAGTGGGAAATTGAGAATTTGGTGAGTGGGGGAATGTCTGGTAAATCGGTAAGTAGGTCAAGCTGAAATGTAATCTTAACGTTTAGAACTTAACTTAGAACATTATAAACCACAAGGCAGTTAGCAATGAAGCAGGTAGCAGTGATCAGACGTTCATGCCTGAGTTGAGAGTAATTACTGGGAGTAGTAAATTCAGAGTGGCTGAGTAGGCCTATTAAAGTCAAAAGTGCCTGTTAAGGCATAGAATATAATGTGAACTGAGTGCATCATAAACAGGGTGGGAAGTTGACAATTTGCTGTGAGTGTGGATTTGGTGCAAAAGGGAAAAGAGATTCTCTTTTTGGTTAAATTGGTTAGTTTAAGATAAACCTTTTGAATTAATTACATAAAGTTTTAATTAACTAGATATATAAAACAAGGTCAGATAGAGGTGGCAGCACAGGGGTTGTGCTGCATCTGTGGAGAGCAATGTGATCCCAGAATCTGCAGCAAGTGTCTCAACTCAATCTTAGCTCAGAGTTGTTGAGCTGGAGTCTGAGGTGCAGACATTGTGGGGCCTCAAGGGGGAGTAGAGTTCAATGTCTTGACCCAGGAGGTATTCACAACCTTTCGGTTAAATAATGGCTTAAATTTGGTTAGTGGTCAGAGACAGGGGGATGTGATATGACACAGGCAGACAGGAGGATCGCAGATGCAGTGGTGGAGGAGCCTTAGCCTTTGCCGTTGTACAATGGGTATGAGGTACCTGTTATCTGTGTAAACAAGAACACAGAAACAGGAGGGTGGGCAAACTGGCCACAGCACCATGGTACAGGAGGTAATGTATGGGGAGTGAAAAGGAATATGATAGTGTTAAAAACAGTAAAGTCAGTGGAATTCATACTGTCTCTCAGAGTCACGACCATGAGTTGGCAGTTTGGTGCCAGGGTTGAAGCCATCTCCTCACGGCTGGAGAAGAACTCAAAGAACGAAGGGAAGGTTTCTGTTTCTGTGGTCCACATAGAAGCCAATTTCATTGGTGGAATGAGTTTCCGATAAGGGTGTTTGAGGAGCGAGGGCCCAAGTTAAAAAGCAGAGCCTCAAGGTAATAATCTCTTGGTTACAATCTAAAATTGGCATAAGAATAAACAGATTAGAGGTTTAAAAGTGTGGCTGAAGGAGTATGTGAGGACAGGATTTTGAATTATGAGGCACTGACACCAGCACTGACGAAAGAGGGAACTGTTCAGTTGAGACAGGCTCCACCTAAACTGGCTGGGGACCAGTGACCTGGCCAATTGAATAAGTAGGGTGGCAGACAGGGCTTTAAATATATTTTGGGGAGGGAGGGTTCAGGTAAGGGTAAGTTTCTAAATCTGAAGAAAAAGTAAAGACCATAGAGCAGACCAGTGATCTGAGTAAAATCAAGCAGATTGTGCCAGAGGCTGGAATTTTACCAGGCCACATAGAATGAGTTCAGAAGCAACGGTTGGTTAAAATGGGAGCGGAATGAGTTTGGCTGGAAGTCCGAAATCTTTTATGTTCCAGCTTTTACCAATGACAACAACCATGGAGGGAAAACTTTGTACATTGACACAGAGGGACAGTGATTAAGAGGTCAAGTTAAGAGGCCAATTAACTGGAATTTTATGGCACATTTCAGATTTTATAGACAGCACATGGAAACCACGAGGCTTCAGAGTCTCACTTGTTTAAAGGAGGTGGGGGGAGCTTAGTGCTGGCTCTCTCAGTCAGCCATCATGATAGCTAGCATGCTGTGCCAGGGAGAGTGGTGCACAGAGGGCATTGATAAATAATGTCAGTAGGGGGTAGGAAAAGATTCCATCACGGAGGGGATGTGCTGCCAAGGTGACATAGAGGCAGTGGCACTTGCACCGAAGAACCAAATTGGGAAAAGGCGTTAGGCAGGGGGCTGTATGGACAGATGGCTTAGGAATAGGAGAGAGGCCGTGGGCCTTATCCACCCAGGCTTTGGGCTCCCATTGAGGAAGAGGAGCAGCTGGGAGGACCAGCCACCAGCGGGGGCGCATTGACAACCTCAGGACCAGCAAGAGGGCCTGGCTCGGGATGGCCACTCTGGAGAAGGAAGCAGAGGGGCACATCAACAGCCTCCTGTATGCAGAAGGCTATCTTCAGCAGAGTGTATACCATCTAAGACTTCACTTCCAGATACCTGAGCAGAGTGTCAGCGAAGACTGTGGCTCTTCAGGGAGGCTGTCACCAATCTCTAAGCCATCTGCAGGATGAGCTGAGACCCATGGGTCTGGTGGACACCCACTACCAATTCAGCTGAACATCACCATGACTCTCAACTTCTATACCTCTTGCTCTTTCCAGGGATCCACTGTGGACATATGTGAGTTCTCTCAGACCATGGCCCATCAATGCATCAAAGAGGTGTTCAAGAGAGCCGGAGACAAAGCATGATAGCCAAACGACCTGGATAGTCAGGCACAGAGGTCCATCGGCTTTGGAGCCATCGCTGGATTTCCCCTGGTCTCACTAACTGTACCCATGTAGCCAACAAGGCTCCTACAGACCAGCCAGTGGCCTTCATCAATAGAAAGTGCTTCCATTCATCATTGTACAACCAGTCTGCAACCACTGGAAATGTATGTGTGTGCAAGAGAGTGAATGGGAGTGTGTGTTAGAGTGAATGAGTGAGTTTATGTGTGTGTGAGTGAGTGTGTGTGTGTGTGCGAGAGTGAATGAGTGAGTGTGTGTTTGTGTGAGAGTGAATGAGAGTGTGTGTTAGAGTGAATGAGTGAGTATGTGTGTGTGAGAGTGAATGAGTGAGTGTATGTGTGAGTGAATGAGCGTGTGAGTGAATGAATGTGTGAGTGAATGAGTGTGTGTGTGAGAGTGAATGAGTGTTTGTGTGTGAGAGTGAATGAGTGAGTGTGTGTGTGAGAGAGAGTGAATGAGTGAGTGAGTGCGAGGGAGTGAATGAGTGAGCGTGTATGTGTGAGAAAGTGAATGAGTGTATGTGATGTGTGTGAGAGAGTGAATGAGTTAGTGTGTGTGGTGTGTGAAAGAGAGTGAATGAGTGTGTGTATGTATCTGAGAGAGTGAATGAGAGTATTTGTTTATGAATGAGAGTGTGAATGGGTGAGCGTGTGTGTGTGTGAGGGAGTGAATGAGTGAGTGTGTGTGATGGAGCGTGAATGAGTGAGCGTGTGTGTGGGAGCGTGAATGAGTGAGTGTGTGTGTGGGAGCGTGAATGAGTGAGTGTGTGTGTGGGAGCGTGAATGAGTGAGTGTGTGTGTGAAGGAGTGAATGAGTGAGGGTGTGTGTGAGGGAATGAATCAGTGAGGGTGTGTGTGAGGGAGTGAATGGGTGAGTGTGTGTGTGAGAGACTGAATGAGTGAGTGTGTGTGTGTGAGGGAGCGTGAATGAGTGAGTGTGTGTGTGAGGGAGTGTGAATGAGTGAGTGTGTGTGAGGGAGCATGAATGAGTGAGTGTGTGTGTTAGGGAGTGAATGAGTAAGTGTGTGTGTGAGGGAGTGAAAGAGTGAGGATGTGTGTGTGAGGGAGTGCGAATGAGTGAGTGTGTGTGTGAGGGAGTGAATGAGTGAGTGTATGTGTGATGGAGCGTGAATGAGTGAGTGTGTGTGTGAGGGAGTGTGAATGAGTGAGTGTGTGTGAGGGAGTGAATGAGTGAGTGTGTGTGTGATGGAGTGAGTGTGTGTGTGAGGGAGTGTGAATGAGTGAGTGTGTGTGAGGGAGCATGAAGGAGTGAGTTTGTGATTGAGGGAGTGTGAATGAGTGAGTGTGTGTGGGAGGGAATAAATGAGAGTGTGTGTTTGTGTATGTATGAGATTGACTGTGTGTGTGTGAGTGAAAGAGTGTGTGTGAGGGAGAGAATGAGTGAATGTGTGTGTGTGACAGTGAATGAGTGAGTGTGTGTAGTGTGTGAGAGAGAGTGAATGAGTGAGTGTGTGTCTGTGAGAGTGAATGAGAGTGTGTTTATATATGAGAGTGTGAATGGGTGAGCGTGTGTGTATGTGTGTGTGAGATTGTGTGTGCGTGTGAGTGAATGAGTGTGTGTGTGTGAGGGAGTGAATTTGTGAGTATGTGGTGTGTGAGGGAGCGTGAATGAGTGAGTGTGTGAGGAAGTGTGAATGAGTGAGTGTGTGTGTGAGAGTGAATGAGTGAGTGTGTGTGTGAGAGGGTGAATGAGTGAGTGTGTGCGAGAGAATGAATGAGTGAGCGTGTGTGTCAGCGAGTGAATGAGTGAGTGTGTGTGTCAGAGAGTGAATGAGTGAGTGTGTGTGTGTGAGGGAGCATGAATGAGTGAGTGAATGTGTGTCTGGGAGCGTGACTGAGTAAGTGTGTGTGTGTGAGGGAGTGTGAATGAGTGAGTGTGTGTGTGTGAGGGAGCGCGAATGAGTGAGCGTGTATGTGATGGAGCGTGAATGAGTGAGTATGTGCGTGAGGGTGCGTGAATGAGTGAGTGTGGGTGAGGGAGTGAATGAGTGAGTGTGTGTGTGAGGGAGTCAATCAGTGAGGGTGTGTGTGAGGGAGTGAATGATTGAGTGTGTGTGTGAGAGACTGAATGAGTAAATGTGTGCCTGAGGGAGCGCAAATGAGTGAGTGTGTGTGTGAGGGAGCATGAATGAGTGAGTGTGTGTGTGAGGGAGCATGAATAAGTGAGTGTGTGATTGAGGGAGTGTGAATGAGTGAGTGTGTGTGGGAGGGAGTGAATGAGAGTGTGTGTGTGTGTGAGAGAGTGAATGAGTGATTGTTTGTGGTATATGTGAGGGAGTGAATGAGCGAATGTGTGTTTGTGTGAGAGTGAATGAGTGAGTGTGTGTGGTGTGTGAGAGAGAGTCAATGAATGTGTGTGTAAGAGAGAATGAATGAGTGGGTGTATGACGGAGAATAAATGAGTGTGTGTGTGTTAGAGAGAGTGAATGAGTGTGTGTAGTGTGTGTGAGAGAGTGAATGAGTGAGTGTGTGTCTGTGAGTGTGAATGAGAGTGTGTTTATATATGAGAGTGTGAATGGGTGAGCGTGTGTGTATGTGTGTGTGAGATTGTGTGTGTGTGTGAGTGAATGAGAGTGTGTGTGTGTGAAGGAGTGAATTTGTGAGTATGTGGTGTGTGAGGGAGCGTGAATGAGTGAGTGTGTGAGGAAGTGTGAATGAGTGAGTGTGTGTGTGAGAGTGAATGAGTGAGTGTGTGTGTGAGAGGGTGAATGAGTGAGTGTGTGCGAGAGAATGAATGAGTGAGCGTGTGTGTCAGCGAGTGAATGAGTGAGCGTGTGTGTCAGCGAGTGAATGAGTGAGTGTGTGTGTCAGAGAGTGAATGAGTGAGTGTGTGTGTGTGAGGGAGCATGAATGAGTGAGTGTATGTGTGTCTGGGAGCGTGACTGAGTAAGTGTGTGTGTGTGAGGGAGTGTGAATGAGTGAGTTTGTGTGTGTGAGGGAGCGCGAATGAGTGAGCGTGTATGTGATGGAGCGTGAATGAGTGAGTATGTGCGTGAGGGAGCGTGAATGAGTGAGTGTGGGTGAGGGAGTGAATGAGTGAGTGTGTGTGTGAGGGAGTCAATCAGTGAGGGTGTGTGTGAGGGAGTGAATGATTGAGTGTGTGTGTGAGAGACTGAATGAGTAAGTGTGTGCCTGAGGGAGCGCAAATGAGTGAGTGTGTATGTGAGGGAGCATGAATGAGTGAGTGTGTGTGTGAGGGAGCATGAATAAGTGAGTGTGTGATTGAGGGAGTGTGAATGAGTGAGTGTGTGTGGGAGGGAGTGAATGAGAGTGTGTGTGTGTGTGTGAGAGTGAATGAGTGATTGTGTGTGGTATGTGTGAGGGAGTGAATGAGTGAATGTGTGTTTGTGTGAGAGTGAATGAGTGAGTGTGTGTGGTGTGTGAGAGAGAGTCAATGAATGTGTGTGTAAGAGAGAATGAATGAGTGGGTGTACGACGGAGAATAAATGAGTGTGTGTGTGTGTTAGAGAGAGTGAATGAGTGTGTGTAGTGTGTGTGAGAGAGTGAATGAGTGTGTGTGTGAGAGAGTGAATGAGTGTTTGTGGTGTGTGAGAGAGAGTGAATGAGTGTGTGTGGCGTGTGAGAGAGAATGAATGAGTGTGTGTGTGTGAGTGAATGAGAGTGTGTGTGTGTGAGGGAGTGAATGAGTGAGTGTTTGTGTGTGAGGGTTTTAATAAGTGAGTGTGTGTGTGTGAAGGGGTGAATGAGTGAGTGTGTGTATGTGAGGGAGTGAAAGACTGAGTGTGTGAGAGAGTGAATGAGTGAGTGTGTGTTAGAGAATGAATGAGTGAGTGTGTGTGGTGTGTGAGAGCGAGTGAATGAGTGTGTGTTTGTGTGTGTGAGTGTGAATGGGAGAGCGTGTGTGTGTGAGATTGACTGTGTGTGTGAGTGAATGAGTGTGTGTGTAAGGGAGTGAATGAGTGAGTATGTGGTGTGTGAGAGAGCATGAATGAGTGAGTGTGTGTGTGAGGGAGCTTGAATGAATGAGTGTGTGAGGAAGTGTGAATGAGTGATTGTGTGTGTGAGGTAGTGAATGAGTGAGTGTGTGTGTGAGGGAGTGAATGAGTGAGTGTGTGTGAGGGAGTGAATGAGTGAGTCTGTGTGTGAGGGAGCATGAATGAGTGAGTATGTGTGCGAGGGAGTGCGAATGAGAGAGTGTGTGTGAGGGAGTGAATGAGTGAGTGTGTGTGTGAGAGAGTGAATGAGTGAGTGTGTGTGTCAGAGAGTGAATGAGTGAGTGTGTGTGTCAGAGAGTGAATGAGTGAGTGTGTGTGGTATGTGTGAGGGAGTGAATGAGTGAATGTGTCTGTGTGTGAGAGTGAATGAGTGAGTCTGTGTGGTGTGTGAGAGAGAGTGAATGAATGTGTGTGTAAGAGAGAATGAATGAGTGGGTCGATGACAGAGAATAAATGAGTGTGTGTGTTAGAGGGAGTGAATGAGTGTGTGTAGTGTGTGTGAGAGAGAGTGAATGAGTGTGTGTGGTGTGTGAGAGAATGAATGAGTGGGCGTGTGTGTGAGTGAATGAGACTGTGTGTGTGTGAGGGAGTGAATGAGTGAGTGTTTGTGTGTGAGGGTTTTATTAAGTGAGTGTGTGTGTGTGAAGGAGTGAATGAGTGAGTGTGTGAGAGAGTGAATGAGTGAGTGTGTGTTAGAGAGTGAATGAGTGAGTGTGTCTGGTGTGTGAGAGAGAGTGAATGAGTGTGTGTTTGTGTGTGAGAGTGTGAATGGGTGAGCGTGTGTGTGTGTTTGTGTGAGATTGACTGTGTGTGTGTGAATGAACGAGTGTGTGTGTGAGCGAGTGAATGAGCGAGTATGTGGTGTGTGAGGGAGTGTGAATAAGTGAGTGTGTGTGTGAGGGAGTGTGAATGAATGAGTGTGTGAGGAAGTATGAATGAGTGTGTGTGTGTGCGAGGGTGAATGAGTGAGTGTGTGTGTGAGGGAGGGTGAATGAGTGAATGTGTGTGTGAGGGAGGGTGAATGAGTGAGTGTGTGTGTGTGAGGGAGTGTGAATGAGTGAGCCTGTGCGTGGGAGCGTGAATGAATGAGTGTGTGTGTGAGAGAGTGAATAAGTGAGTGTGTGTGTCAGAGAGTGAATGAGACTGTGTGTTTGTTTGTGAGGGAGTGAATGAGTGTGTGTGGTCTGTGAGAGAGAGTGAATGAGTGTGCGTGTGTGAGAGAGTGAATGAGACTGTGTGTTTGTGAGTGAGAGTGTGAATGGGTGAGCGTGTGTGTGTGTTTGTGTGAGATTGACTGTGTGTGTGTGAATGAACGAGTGTGTGTGTGAGCGAGTGAATGAGTGAGTATGTGGTGTGTGAGGGAGTGTGAATGAGTGTGTGTGTGAGAGAGTGAACAAGTGAGTGTGTGTGTCAGAGAGTGAATGAGTGAATGTGTGTGTGATGAAGTGCGAATGAGTGAGTGTGTGTGAGGGAGAGTGAATGAGTGAGTGTGTGTGAGAGAGACTGAATGAGTGAGTGTGTGTGTGGGGGGAGCATGAATGAGTGAGTATGAGGGAGTGTGAATGAGTGAGTGTGTATGAGGGTGCATGAATGAGAGAGTATGTGTGTGAGAGAGTGAAAGAGTGAGTGTGTGAGGGAATGAATGACTGAGTGTGTGTGTGAGGGTGTGTGAATGAGTGAGTGTGTGTGTGAGGGAGTGAATGAGTGAGTGTGTGTGAGAGAGACTGAATGAGTGAGTGTGTGTGTGAGGGAGCATGAATGAGTGAGTGTGAGGGAGTGTGAATGAGTGAGTGTGTGTATGAGGGTTTGAATGAGAGTGTGTGTTTATGTGTGTGTGTGAGATTGACTGTGTGTGTGTGAATGAATGAGTGTGTGTGAGGGAGTGAACGAGTGAATGTGTGTGTGGTGGGTGAGAGAGAGTGAATGAGTGTGTGTGTGTGAGTGAGTGAATGAGAGTGTGAGTTTGTTTTTGAGGGAGTGAATGAGTGTGTGTGTATGTGAGAGAGTGTATGAGTGAGTGTGTGTGGTTTGTGAGAGAGAGTGAATGAGTGTGTGTGTGTGAGAGAGTGAATGAGAGAGTGTGTTTGTGAGTGAGAGTGTGAATGGGTGAGCGTGTGTGTGTGTTTGTGTGAGATTGACTGTGTGTGAATGAACGAGTGTGTGTGTGAGCGAGTGAATGAGTGAGTATGTGATGTGTGAGGGAGCGTGAATGAGTGAATGTGTGTGTGAGAGAGCGTGACTTAGTGAGTGTGAGGAATTGTGAATGAGTGACTGTGTGTACAAGGGTGTTTGAGTGAGTGTGTGTGTGAGGGAGAGTGAATGAGTGAGCATGCGTGTGAGAGAGTGAATAAGTGAGTGTGTGTGTCAGAGAGTGAATGAGTGAGTGTGTGTATGAGTGAGCGTGAATGAGTGAGTGTGTGTGTGTGTGTGTGTGTGTGTGTGGGAGTGTGAATGAGTGAATGTGCATGTGTGAGAGCATGAATGGTGAGTGTGTGTGAGGGAGTGAATGAGTGAGTGTGTGTGTGAGGGAGTGAACAACTGAGTGTGTGTGTGAGGGAGTGAATGATTGAGTGTGTGTGAGGGAGTGAATGTGTGAGTGTGTATGTGTGAGAGTGAATAAGTGAGTGTGTGTGTCAGAAACTGAATGAGTGAGTGTGTGTGTGTGAGCATGAATGAGTGAGTGTGTATGTGTGTGAGCGTGAATGGTGAGCATGTGTGTGAGAGAGTGAATGAGTGATTGTGTATGTGTGAGAGCGTGAATGGTGAGTGTGTGTGAGGGAGTGAATGAGTGAGTGTGTGTGATGGAGTGAATGAGTGAATGTGTGTGTGTGTGAGAGAGTGAATGAGTGAGTGTGTGTCTGAGAGAGTGAATGAGAGTGTATGTTTATGTATGCGAGGGTGAGTGGGTGAGCATGTGTGTTTGTGTGTGTGTGAGTGAACAGGTGTGTGTGTGAGGGAGTGTATGAGTGAATATGTGGTCTATGAGGGAGCATGAATGAGTGAGTGTTTGTGTGAGGGAGTGTGAATGAGTGAGTGTGTGTGGGAGGGAGTGAATGAGAATGTGTGTTTGTGTGTGTGTCTGTGTGTGTGAGATTGACTGTGTGTGTGAGTGAGCGAGTCTGTGTAAGGGAGTGAATGAGTGAATGTTTGTGTGTGAGAGAGTGAATGAGTGAGTGTGTGTCTGAGAGAGTGAATGAGAGTGTGTGTTTATGTATGCAAGGGTGAATGGGTGAGCATGTGTGTGTGTGTGTGTGTGAGTGAACAATTGTGTGTGTGAGAGAGTGAATGAGTGAATATGTGGTCTGTGAGGGATTGTGAATGAGTGAGTGTTTGTGTGAGGGAGCGTGAATGAGTGAGTGTGTGTGCGAGGGTGACTGAATGAGTGTGTGTGAGGAAGCGTGAATGTTTGAGCGTGTGTGTGAGAGCATGAATGAACAAGTGTGTGTGAGAGGGTGAATGAGTGAGTGTGTGTGTCAGTGAGTGAATGAGTGAGTTTGTGTGCGAGGGAGCATGAATGAGTGAGTGTGTGTGCGAGGGTGACTGAATGAGTGTGTGTGAGGGACCGTGAATGTCTGAGCGTGTGTGTGAGAGCATGAATGAACAAGTGTGTGTGTCAGTGAGTGAATGAGTGAGTTTGTGTGTGAGGGAGCATGAATGAGTGAGTGTGTGTTTTAGGGAGTGAATGAGTGAATGTGTGTGTGAGGGATGAATGAGTGAGTGTGTGTCTGACGTAGGGAATGAGTGAGTGTGTGTGCGTGAGGGAGCACGAACGAGTGAGTGTGTGTGTAAGAAAGCGTGAATGAGAGAGTGTGTGAGAGAGTGAATGACTCAGTGTGTGTGTGAGGAAGTGTGAATGAGTGAGTGTGTGTGTGAGGTAGTGAATGAGTGAGTGTGTGTGAGGTAGTGAATGAGTGAGTATGTGTGTGTGAGGGTGAATGAGTGAGTGTGTTTGGCGTGTGAGAGAGAGTGAATGAGTGTGTGTGAGAGAGTAAATGAGTGTGTGTGTGAGAGAGTGAATCAGTGAGTGTGTGTGGTGTGTGTGAGAGAGTGAATGAGTATGTGTGTATGTGAGGTAGTGAATGAGTGAGTGTGTATGAGGTAGTGAATGAGTGAGTGTGCGTGTGTGTGAGTGAATGAGTGAGTGTGTGTGGCGTGTGAGAGAGAGTGAATGAGTGTGTGTGAGAGAGTAAATGAATGTGTGTGTGAGAGAGTGAATGAGTGAGTGTGTGTGGTGTGAGTGAGTGAATGAGTATGTGTTTGTTTGTGAGGGAGTGAATGAGTGAGTGTATGTGGTGTGTGAGAGAGAGAGAATGAGAGTGTGCGTTTGTGTGTGAGAGTGTGAATGGGTGTGTGTGTGTGTGTGAGATTCACTATGTGTGTGAGGGAGTGAATGAGTGAGTATGTGGCGTGTGAGGGAGGGTGAGTGAGTAAGTGTGTGTGAGGGAGCGTGAATGAATGAGTGTCTGTGTGAGAGAGTGAATGATTGAGTGGGTGTGTGAGAGAGTAAATGAGTGAGTGTGTGTCAGAGAGTGAATGAGTGAGTGTGTGTGTGTGAGATAGCGTGAATGAGTGAGTGTGTGTGTGAGGGTGTGAATGAGTGAGTGTGTGTGTGAGGGAGCATGAATGAGTGAGTGTGTGTGTGGGAGCGTGAATGAGTGAGTGTGTGTGTGTGTGTGTGTGTCGGAGCGTGAATGAGTGAGTGTGTATGTGTGAGAGCCTGAAGGGTGAGTGTGTGTGTGAGGGAGTGTGAATGAGTGAGCATGTGTGTGAGGGTGTGAATAAGTGAGTGTGTGTGTCAGAGAGTGAATGATGAGTGTGTGTGTGAGGGAGCGTGAATGAGTGAGTGTGTGTGTGTGGGTGTGTGTGGGAGCGTGAATGAGTGACTGTGTGTGTGGGAGCATGAATGAGTGAGTGTGTATGTGTGAGAGCGTGAATGGTGAGCATGTGTGTGAGAGAATGAATAAGTGTGTGTGAGTCAGAGAGTGAATGAGTGAGTATGTGGTGTGTGAGGGAGGGTGATTGAGTAAGTGTGTGTGGGGAAGCGTGAATGAGTGAGTGTGTGGGAGAGCGTGAATGAGTGAGCGTGCGTGTGAGAGCATGAATGAGTGTGTGTGTGAGGTAGCGTCGCACACTCACACATTCACTCCCTCACACACACACTCACTCATTCACTCACTCATACACACCCGCACTCAGTCTCTCCCTCACACATTCCACACACACTCACTCATTCACTCGCTCTCACACACACATTCACTGATGAGTGAGTGTGTGTGAGGGTGTGAATGGTTAGCATGCGTGTGAGAGAGTGAATAAGTGAGTGTGTGTGTGTGGGAGCGTGAATGAGTGAGTGTGTGTGTGTGAGGGTGCGTGAATGAGTGAGTGTATGTGTGTGTGGGAGCGTGAATGAGTGAGTGTGTGTGTGAGGGAGTGAATGAGTGAGTGTGTGTGTGAGGGAGTGAATGAGTGAGTGTGAGTGTGATGAAGCATAATTGAGTGAGTGTGTGTGAGGGAGCATGAATGAGTGAGTGTGTGTGTGAGGGAGTGATTCAGTGAGAGTGTGTGTGAGGGAGTGATTGAGTCAGTGTGTGTGTGAGGGAGCATGAATGAGTGTGTGTGTGATTGAGGGAGTGTGAATGAGTGAGTGTGTGTGGGAGGGAGTGAATGAGAGTGTGTGTTTGTGTGTGTGTGTGTGAGATTGACTGTGTGTGTGAGTGAACGAGTGTGTGTGAGGGAGTGAATGAGTGAATGTGTGTGTGTGAGAGAGTGAATGAGTGAGTGTGTGTGTGAGGGAGTGAATGAGTGAGTGTGTGTGTGAGGGAGCGTGAATGAGTGAGTGTGTGTGTGTGTGGGAGCGTGAATGAGTGAGTGTGTGTGTGTGTGTGGAAGCGTGAATGAGTGAGTGTGTCTGTGTGTGAGCATGAATCGTGTGTGTGTGTGTGTGTGAGGGAGTGAGTGTGTGTGTGAGGGAGTGTACCAGTGAGTGTATGTGTGAGGGAGCGAATGAGTGAGTGTGTGTGTGATGAAGCATAAATGAGTGAGTGTGTGTGAGGGAGCATGAATGAGTGAGTGTGTGTGAGGAAGTGAATGTGTGAGTGTGTGTGCAAGGTTGTATGAGTGAGTGTGTGTGTGAGGGAGCGTGAATGAGTGAGCATGTGTGTGAGAGTGAATAAGTGAGTGTGTGTGTCAGAGAGTGAATGAGTGAGTGTGTGTGTATGTGTGTGTGGGAGCGTGAATGAGTGAGTGTGTATGTGTGAGAACGTGAATGAGTGAGTGTGTGTGTGACGGAGTGAATGAGTGAGTGTGTGTGTGAGGGAGTGAATGAGTGAGTGTGAGTGTGATGAAGCATGATTGAGTGAGTGTGTGTGAGGGAGCATGAATGAGTGAGTGTGTGTATGAGGGAGTGAATCAGTGAGGGTGTGTGTGTGAGGGAGTGATTGAGTGAGGGTGTGTGTGAGGGAGTGTGAATGAGTGAGTGTGTGTGAGGGAGCATGAATGAGTGTGTGTGATTGAGGGAGTGTGAATGAGTGAGTGTGTATGGGAGGGAGTGAATGAGAGTGTTTATGTGTGTGTGTGAGATTGACTGTGTGTGTGAGTGAATGAGTGTGTGTGAGGGAGTGAATGAGTGAATGTTTGTGTGTGAGATAGTGAATGAGTGAGTGTGTGTCTGAGAGAGTGAATGAGAGTGTGTGTTTATGTATGTGAGGGTGAATGGGTGAGCATATGTGTTTGTGTGTGTGTGAGTGAGCAAGTGTGTGTGTGAGTGAGTGAATGAGAGTGTGTGTTTGTTTGTGAGGGAGTGAATGAGTGAGTGTGTGTGTGGTGTGTGAGAGAGAATGAGAGAGTGCGTTTGTGTGTGAGAGTGTGAATGGGTGAGCTTGTGTGTGCATGTGTTTGTGTGTGTGTGAGATTCACCGTGTATGTGAGGGAGTGAATGAGTGAATTTGTGGTGTGTGAGGGAGGGTGAGTGAGTAAGTGTGTGTGGGGGAGCGTGAATGAGTGAGTGTGTGAGGGAGCGTTAATGAGTGAGCGTGTGTGAGAGCGTGAATGAGTGAATGTGTGTGTGAGGGAGAGTGAATGTGTGAGTGTGTGTGTGTGGGAGCGTGAATGAGTGAGTGTGTGTGAGGGAGTGAATGAGTGAGTGTGTGTGTGAGGGAGTGATTGAGAGTGTGTGTTTCTGTGTGTGTGTGTGAGTGAGAGATTGATTGTGTGTGAGTGAATGTGTGTGAGTGAACGAGTGTGTGTGAGGGAGTGAATGAGTGAATGTGTGTGTGTGAGCGAGTGTGAATGAGTGAGTGTGTGTGTGAGGGAGCGTGAATGAGTGGGTATGTGTGTGAGGGAGTGAATGAGAGTGTGTGTTTCTGTGTGTGTGAGATTGATTGTGTGTGTGAGTGAATCTGTGTGAGTGAACGAGTGTGTGTGAGGGAGTGAATCAGTGAATGTGTGTATGTGAGTGAGTGAATGAGTGAGTGTGTGTGTGAGGGAGTGAATGAGTGAGTGTGTGTGATGAAGCATAAATGTGTGAGTGTGTGTGAGGGAGCATGAATGATTGAGTGTGTGTGAGGGAGTGAATGTGTGAGTGTGTGTGCAAGGGTGTATGAGTGATGTGTGTGTGAGGGAGCGTGAATGAGTGAGCATGTGTGTGAGAGAGTGAATGAGTGAGTGTGTGTGTGAGGGCGTGTGAATGAGTGAGTGTGTGTGTGACGGAGTGAATGAGTGAGTGTGTGTGTGAGGGAGTGAACGAGTGAGTGTGTGTGTGAGGGAGTGAATGAGTGAGTGTTTGTGTGAGGGAGTGAACAAGTGAGTGTGTGTGTGAGGGAGTGAATGAGTGAGTGTGTGTGTGAGGGAGTGAACGAGTGAGTGTGTGTGTGAGGGAGTGAATGAGTGAGTGTGAGTGTGATGAAGCATAATTGAGTGAGTGTGTGTGAGGGAGCATGAATGACTCAGTGTGTGTGTGAGGGAGTGAATGAGTCAGTGTGTGTATGAGTGAGTGGATCAGTGAGGGTGTGTGTGAGGGAGTGATTGAGTGAGGGTGTGTGTGAGGGAGTGTGAATGAGTGAGTGTGTGTGGGAGGGAGTGAATGAGAGTGTGTGTTTGTGTGTGTGTGTGAGATTGACTCTGGGTGTGAGTGAACGAGTGTGTGTGAGGGAGTGAATGAGTGAATGTGTGTGTGGGAGAGCGAATGAGTGAGTGTGTGTCAGAGAGAGTGAATGAGAGTGTGTGTTTATGTATGCGAGGGTGAATGGGTGAGCATATGTGTTTGTGTGTGTGTGAGTGAACAAGTGTGTGTGTGAGTGAGTGAATGAGAGTGTGTGTTTGTTTGTGAGGGAGTGAATGAGTGAGTATGTGTGTGGTGTGTGAGAGAGAGAGAGAATGAGAGAGTGCGTTTGTGTGTAAGATTGTGAATGGGTGAGCGTGTGTGTGCGTGTGTGTGTGTGTTTGTGAGATTCACTCTGTGTGAGGGAGTGAATGAGTGAATGTGTGTGTGAGGGAGGGTGAATGTGTGAGTGTGTGTGTGTGGGAGCGTGAATGAGTGAGTGTGTGTGTGAGGGTGTGAGGGTGTGAATGAGTGAGTGTGTGTGAGGGAGTGAATGAGTGAGTGTGTGTGTGAGGGAGTCATTGAGAGTGTGTGTTTCTGTGTGTGTGTGTGTGTGTGTGTGTGTGAGATTGATTGTGTGTGTGTGAATGTGTGTGAGTGAACGAGTGTGTGTGAGGGAGCGTGAATGAGTGAGTATGTGTGTGATGGAGTGAATGAGAGTGTGTCTTTCTGTGTGTGTGCGTGAGATTGATTGTGTATGTGAGTGAATGTGTGTGAGTGAACGAGTGTGTGTGAGGGAGTGAATCAGTGAATGTGTGTGTAAGAGAGAGTGAATGAGTGAGTGTGTGTGGTATGTATGAGGGAGTGACTAAGTGCAGGTGTGTGTGAGTGAGTGAATGTGTGAGTGTGTGTGTGTGAGAGTAAATGAGTGAGTGTGTGTGTAAGGGAGCGTGAACGTGTGAGTGTGTGTGTGAGTGAGTGTGAATGAGTGAGTGTGTGCGTGTGAGGGAGTGTGAATGAGTGAGCGTGTATTTGAGAGCGTGAATGAATGAGTGTGTGAGAGTGAATGAGTGAGTGTGTGTCTGAGAGTGCGAATGAGTGAGTGTGTGTGTCAGAGAGTGAATGAGTGAGTGTGTGTGTGAGGGAGTGTGAATGAGTGAGTGTGTGTGTGTGTGTGGGAGCGTGAATGAGGTGGGAGCGTGAATGCGTGAGTGTGTGTGAGGGAGCGTGAATGAGTGAGTGTGTGTGTGTGAGCTTGAACGAGTGAGTGTGTGTCTGAGGGAGCGTGAATGATGAGTGTGTGTGAGGGAGTGAATGAGTGAGTGTGTGTGTGAGGGAGTGAATGAGTGAGTGTGTGTGTGAGGGAGTGAATGAGTGAGTGTGTGTGTGATGATGAGTGAATGAGTGAGTGTGTGTGAGGGAGTGAATGAGTGAGTGTGTGTGTGAGGGAGTGATTGAGTGAGGGTGTGTGTGAGGGAGTGAATGAGTGAGTGTGTGTGTGATGATGAGTGAATGAGTGAGTGTGTGTGAGGGAGAGTGAATGAATGAGTGTGTGTGAGGGAGTGTGACTGAGTGAGTGTGTGTGAGGGAACGTGAATGGGTGAGTGTGTGTTTGAGGGAGCAGGACTGAGTGAGTGTGTGGGTGAAGGAGTGTGAATGACTGAATGTGTGTGTGTGTGAGGGAGTGATTGAGTAAGTGTGTATCTGAGGGAGGATTAAAGAGTGAGTGTGTGCGTGAAGGAATGAGTGAGTGTGTATGTGAGGGAGCATGAATGAGTGAGTGTGTGTGAGGGAGTGACTGAGTGAGTGTGTGTGTGCGCGAGTGAAGGAGTGAGTGTGTGTGAGGGAGTAATTGAGGGAGTGTGTGTGTGAGACAGTGAATGAGTGCGTGTGTGTGTGAGAGTGAATGAGTGAGTGAGTGTGTGAGGGAGAGTGAATGAGTGAGTGTGTGTGTGAAGGCATGTGAATGAGTGAGTGTGTGTGAGGAAGAATGAATGAGTGAGAGTGTGCGTGTGAGGGAGTGTGAATGAGTGAGCATGTGTTTGAGAGCATGAATGGGTGAGTGTGTGTGTGAGGGAGTGAATGAATGAGTGTGTGTGACAGACTGAATGAGTGAGTGTGTGTGTGAGGGAGCTTGAATGAGTGAGGGTGTGTGTGAGGGAGTGTGAATGAGTGAGTGTGTATGTGAGGGAGCGTGAACGAGTGAGTGCGTGTGTGAGGGAGCGTGAATGAGTGAGTGTGTGAGGGAATGAATGAGTCAGTGTGTGTGAGGGAGCATGAATGAGTGAGTGCGTGTGTGAGGGGGTGAATGAGTGAGTGTGTGATTGAGTAAGTGTGAATGAGTGTGTGTGTGTGAGGCAGTGAATGAGTGCAGGTGTGTGTGAGGGAGTGAATGAGCGAATGTGTGTGTGTTTGAGATTGAATGAGTGAGTGTGTGTGTTGTGTGTCAGAGAGAGTGAATGAGTATGTGTGTGAGAGAGTAAATGAGTGCGTGTGTGAAAGAGTGAATGAGTGAGTGTGTGTGGTGTGTGAGAGAGAGTGAATGATTGGGTGTGTGTGAGTGAGTGAATGAGAGTGTGTATTTGTTTGTGAGGGAGTGAATGAGTGTGTGTGTGAGAGAGAGAGTGTATGAGTGAGTGTGTGTGGTATGTGAGAGAGAGTGAATGAGTTTGTGTGTGTGAGAGAGTGAATGGGTGAGCGTGTGTGTGTGTGTGTGTGTGTGTGTGCAATTGACTGTGTGTGTCTGTTTGAGTGAACGAGTTTGTGTGTGAGTGAGTGAATGAGCGAGTATGTGGTGTGTGAGGGAACGTGAATGTGTGTGTGAGGGAGCATGACTGATTGAGTGTGTGAGGGTGAATGAGTGAGTGTGTACAAGGGTGAATGAGTGAGTGTGTGTGTGAAGGAGCGTGAATAAGTGAGCATGTGTGTGAGAGCGTAAATGAATGAGTGTGTCTGTGAGAGAGTGAATTAGTGAGTGTCTGTGAGAGAGTGAATTAGTGAGTGTGTGTGAGAGAGTGAATGAGTGCGTGTGTATGTGAGGGACCGTGAATGAGTGAGTGTGTGTGTGTGGGAGCGTGAATGATGAGTGTGTGTGAGGGACTGAATGAGTGAGTGTGTGTGTGAGGGAGTGAACAAGCGAGTGTGTGTGAGGGAGAGTGAATGAGTGAGTGTTTGTGAGGGAGTGAATGAGTGAGTGTGTGTGAGGGAGTGATTGAGTGAGGGTGTGTGTGAGGGAGTGAATGAGTGAGTGTGTGTGTGAGGGAGCGTGAATGAGTAAGTGTGTATGTGAGGGAGCGTGAATGAGAGAGTGTGTGTGTGAGTGTGAATGAGTGAGTGTGTGAGGGAATGAATGACTGAGTGTGTGTGTGTGAGGGAGTATGAATGGGTGAGTGTGTGTGTGAGGGAGTAAATGAGTGAGTGTGTGTGAGGGAGCGTGAAAGAGTGAGTGTGTGTGTGAGGGAATCAATGAGTGAGTGTGTGTGAGGGAGCGTGAATGAATGAGTCTGTGTGAGGGAGTGTGAATGAGTGAGTGTGTGTGAGGGAGCATGAATGAATGTGTGTGTAAGGGAGTGTGAATGAGTCTGTGTGTGAGGGAGCGTGAATGAGTGCAAGTGTATATGTGAGAGAGGGATTGAATGGGTGCGAGCGTGTGTGAGAGTGAGGGGCTGAATGGGTGTGAGCGTTTGCAAGAGAGAGGGGGTGAGTGTGCACGAGTGTGTGTGTCAGAGAGAGGGGTGAATGGGTGCAGGTGTGTGTGTGTGAGAATGACATGTGAATGGGCACGAGTATGAGAGAGAGAGAGGTGAATGAGCACAAGTGTGTGTATGAGACAGAGAGGGTGAATGGGCACGAGTGTGTGTGTGTGAGAGAGAGGGGCGAATGGGCATGGGTGTGTGTGAGACAGAGGGGGTGAGTGGGCGTGAGTGTGTGTATGAGACGGGGGTGAATGGGCTGAGTGTGTGTGAGACAGAGGGGGTGAATGGGCGTGAGTGTGTGTATGAGACAGGGAGTGAATGGGGGCAGTGTGTGTGAGACAGAGGGGGTGAATGGGCGTGAGTGTGTGTATGAGACAGGGAGTGAATGGGGGCAGTGTGTGTGAGACAGAGGGGGTGAATGGGCTGAGTGTGTGAGAGAGAGAGGGGTGAATGGGCGCGAATGTGTTTTTAGAGAGAGGGCTGTATGGGCATGATTATGTGTGCAAGAGAGAGGGGTGGATTGGCACAAATGTGTGTGAGAGAGGGGTGAATTGGCGTGACTGTGTGTATTAGAGAGGGGCTAATGGTCACGAGTGTGTGTGAGAGAGAGAGACGTATTGAATGGGGACGTGTGTGTATGAGGGAGAGGGGTGAATGGGCGCGAATGTGTGTTAGAGAAGGGGGTGAATTGGCACGAGTGTGTGTGCGAGAGTAAGGGGTGAATGAGAGTGTGTGTGTGTGTGTGTGTGTGTGTGTGTGAGAGAGAGAGAGCGGGGTGAATGATCATGAGTCTGTTTAAGAGAGGGGGTGATTGGGTGCAAGTTTGAGAGAGAGGGCTGAATGGGCGCAAGTGTATGTGTAAGAGAGAGGGGTGAATGGGCACAATGTATGGCCGACTTCAGCGCACGTCCGCTGACATCAACAGCACATCATTTCACAGTCGAGCAGGTCAGGCGCGTGCCTACCACCGGGCAAAAGTTTCTGCCCTGGAAGTCAGTCGGACACAGACGCACACACACACAATCTTTCCCTTCTTCTCCTAAAACTAGCTATATAGTGGGCTTGGAGAGGAGGAAAACCCAGGCTGAAAGTCAACTTGATTCCAACCTCCACTTCCGTATGAATTCCACTGAAGCCAGCTTGGAGTGTGCACCAACACAGGCGAATGCCAGGTTTGTTAAACCTAACTCCCTCGCATGGCCCTGGTTCCCTAACACTTCGCTGGTGACCAGGACTTGAGGTTAACTCTATCTAGCTCTGCTTCTTAAGCAAAATGACAACAATACTTTTTTAGTTAGCTCTGCTTCTTGGCACTTTTAATGGTAAATTTTATTAATTACTAATTTTTTTAAATTTCAATTTATTACTTTGACATGATTTATTTTTTGCTCAGCAAATTGTTTATATTTTCTTTATGTCTTAGCTTATTTTTGAAATTCATGTTTAATGTTGCGTTAATCCAGATCTCAGACAGCTGCTGCTGAGTTTATTGTTGAGGGGAAATGAAAGACTCAGAAGTTTGACTGCTTTGTGGAGGGCTAGTAAAGGGGTTCTTTTTGCTTCCATAGAAACGGGAAGTATTGGAAATACTCAACACATCTGGTGGCATCTGTGCCGAGAGAAACAGAGGTCAGTGAGCATCCATCACAACGTGGACTTGAAATGCTGGCTCTGTTTCTCTCTCCACAGATGTTGCCTGGCCTGCTCAGTATTTCCGGCATTTTCTGTTTATATTTCAGATTTCCAGCACCTGCAATACTTTTCTCTCCTCTTATGTGCTCCACGTCAGGTATTTGTAAGCATGGTTAGATTCAATTTAAAATGAGAAAATATTTATCGCTCAATGCAAAGTGTAATTTTTCTGTTAACAGAGCCCAGATGTGTGAATAGAAATGATGCATTATTGCAGGCAAATTGCTCAGTGCGAATTTACTAAAAAGTTTTGTAATTTTTAAATTTTAAAGTGAAACTAGGAGTCATACACCGATACAATATGTCACAGCTAGTTCAAGATATTCTCATTTGTACATAGGATTATTGTTTGTGGTACTTGTGAGGTTCAAGTCTTTTGTATGTTTCTATCCAAATCTTATCTAGAGCCAGGTTCAAAGAGTGGAGCTGGTTGAAAAATATGAATGGCCAAATTGTGTGTAATTGTTTAACAAAGCCACGCTTGTTAAGTGTATCAAAATGAAAATTGAGCTTTTGATGGCTCCGTAAATAGAGGCATAGCATACAAAAGCCAAGAAGTTTGCCTAAAACTATAGAAGCAACAGGTTCTATGATTTTTCTCCCTGGCATCACGCCACACAACAGCCCAAGCCTGAATGTTGTCCAGGCCTTGCTGCATATGAACACGGATTGCTTCAGTATCTGAGGAGTCGAGAATGGTGCTGAATTTTGTACAATCATTAGCGAACATTCCCACTCCTGACCTTATGATGGAAGGAAGGTCATTGATGAAGCAGCTGTGGATGGCTGAGGAACTCCTGCAATGACAACGTGAGACTGAAATTATTGACCTCCAACAACTACATCCATCTTCCTTTATGCTAGGTATGACTAACCAGTAGAGAGTTTTACCCCTGATTCCCATTGACTCCAGTTTTGTAGGGCTGCTTGATGCCTCACTTGGTCAACTGCTGCCTTGATGTCAAGGGCAGTCACTCTCCCCTCACTTTGGGAGTTCAGCTCTTTTGTCTATGTTTGGACCAGGGCTGCAATGAAATCAGGAGCTGAGTGACCCTAGTGGAACCCAAACTGATCATCAGTGAGCAGGTAATTGCTAAGCAAGTTTGTTTTTTATTCGTTCTTGGGATGTGGATGTCGCTGGCTAGGTCAGCATTTATTACCCATCCCTAATTGCCCTTGTTCAGAGGGCATTTAAGAGTCAACCACAAGTACTACTTGAGAACACTGTCGACGACACCTTACATCACTTTGCTGATAATCTTTTAAATGAAAACCAAATCAACAAAATTGGGATAAATCAGGCACAGCCCCTAATTCAGGTCAGCTGTAAAACCAAGAACAAAGTTTAAAGGAAAATCACTTTGCTGATGATGGAGAGTAGACTGATGGGGCGGTAATTGTCCAGGTTGGATTTGTCCTGCTTTTTGTGGACAGGGCATACCTAGATAATTTTCCATATTGCCAGGTAGATGCCAGTGTTGTACCTCTACTGGAACAGCTTGGCTAGGGGTGAGGCTAGTTTTGAAGCACAATTTCTTCAGTTCTGTTACCGGAATGTTGTCAAGGCCCATAGCCTTTGCAGTATCCAGTGCCTTCAGACATTTTTTGATATCACATAGAGTGAATTGAAGACTGAAGACTGGCATCTGTGATGTTGGGGACCTTAGGAGGAGGCCGAGATGGATCATCTGCCCGGCATTTCTGGCTGGAGATTGCTGCAAATACTTCAGCCTTAACTTTTGCACTGATGTGCTGGCCTCCCCCATCATTGAGGATAGGGATATTTGTAGAGCTTGCTTCTCCAGTTAGTTGTTTAGTTGTCCACCACCATTCACAACTGGATGTAGCAGGAGTGTAGAACTTAGATCTGATCCATTGGTTGTGGAATAATTTAGTTCTGTCTATCTTGGAACTGAAACAAGACAGCACAACAAAAGTTACTTGTAAAATCATATTTTTGCTGTAGTCTCATTTGACCCACATGGGATTTGGATGATGTTTTGTATAAGGGAATTCTCCTTTCCCTTAATTCATAGATTGACATTTTTAATGCAGCTTATTTATTCCTGGAAGCAATGAATCACTTTTAATATACAAAGAACAGTTACAGCTGACTAATATAGTGATAAGTGACAATTTCCTGGGATGCTATAACATTAGAAATTTAAAGAAGAATTAATAGCTCCTGAGCTTTTTCCAGAAACCATATGAAGCTTACCCTTGTGTATCATTTTAAAGCTTTTGCTTCTAAGTATGAAAGAAATGTACTACAAATCTTTCATTTTAATGGTTTTAGGTTTCCAGCAAAAGTAATCCCAAGCTAGAAAGTATCTCTCATTGAAATGAATGTGTACTTAAAGTGCCATAAGCTACAAGACTACAGACCAAGAAGAGGAAAGGACAATTAGACTGGATAGTTGTTTTTTGGCTGATACAGACATAATGGGTTAATGTTGAAATTATGCTGTAATAGAATACAGGCTTAAAGTTGGTAAGTAAGCACAGCTGTCCCCAATTGGGGAAGGATTATGGAATCATTGCAAGAGCATCTAAACCCGTTCACTCTGGGTGCCTGGGTGAGTCTGTGACTTTGCTTTGCTGCCTTGTAAATAAACCTGTTTTAAAGTTCAAGATAGCTTCAGACTCATTCTTCCTCAAAATACAATTATTGGAATTATCAGATGGGTTGAATGGCCTCATTCTGTTCTGTAAATTTCTGTGATCAGTGGCTTTGATTGTAAACAGCTCAAATGCTATTACAAAACAAAAACAGAATTACCTGGAAAAACTCAGCAGGTCTGGCAGCATTGGCGGAGAAGAAAAGAGTTGACGTTTCGAGTCCTCATGACCCTTCAACTGAACTGAGTAAATCCAAGAAAGGGGTGAAATATAAGCTGGTTTAAGGTGTGCCGGTCGGGGGGGAGGGGGGGGTGGGGGGGGTTGTTGGTGGTGGTGGTGGTGGTGGTGGTGGTGGGGGTGGTTGCTGATGGTGGGGGTGGGTGGGTTTGGGTTGGGGGAGAGAAGTGGAGGGGGTTGGTGTGGTGGTAGGGACAAACGAGCAGTGATAGAGGCAGATCATCAAAAGATGTCACAGACAACAGAACAAAACAACACATAGGTGTTAAAGTTGGTGATATTATCTAAACGAATGTGCTAATTAAGAGTGGATGGTAGGGCACTCAAGGTACAGCTCTAATGGGGGTGGGGGGAGCATAAAAGATTTAAAAATATTTAAAAATAATGGAAATAGGTGGGAAAAGAAAAATCTACACAATTTATTGGAAAAAACAAAAGGAAGGGGGAAACAGAAAGGGGGTGGGGATAGAGGAGGGAGCTCAAGACCTAAAGTTGTTGAATTCAATATTCAGTCCGGAAGGCTGTAAAGTGCCTAGTCGGAAGATGAGTTGTTGTTCCTCCAGTTTGCGTTGGGCTTCACTGGAACAATGCAGCAAGCCAAGGACAGACATGTGGGCAAGAGAGCAGGGTGGAATGTTAAAATGGCAAGTGACAGGGAGGTTTGGGTCTTCTTGTGGACAGACCGCAGGTGTTCTGCAAAGCAGTCGCCCAGTTTACGTTTGGTCTCTCCAATGTAGAGGAGACCACATTGGAAGCAACGAATGCAGTAGACTAAGTTGGGGGAAATGCAAGTGAAATGCTGCTTCACTTGAAAGGAGTGTTTGGGCCCTTGGGCGGTGAGGAGAGAGGAAGTGAAGGGGCAGGTGTTACATCTTTTGCGTGGGCATGGGGTGGTGCCATAGGAGGGGGTGGAGGAGTAGGGGGTGATGGAGGAGTGGACCAGGGTGTCCCGGAGTGAACGATCCCTACAGAATGCCGATGGGGGGGGGTGAAGGGAAGATGTGTTTGGTGGTGGCATCATGCTGGAGTTGGCGGAAATGGCGAAGGATGATCCTTTGAATGCGGAGGCTGGTGGGGTGATAAGTGAGGACAAGGGGGACCCTATCATGTTTCTGGGAGGGAGGAGAAGGCGTGAGGGCGGATGCGCGGGAGATGGGCCGGACACGGTTGAGGGCCCTGTCAATGACCGTGGGTGGAAAACCTCGGTTAAGGAAGAAGGAGGACATGTCAGAGGAACTGTTTTTGAAGGTAGCATCATCGGAACAGATGTGACGGAGCTGAAGGAACTGAGAGAATGGGATGGAGTCCTTACAGGAAGCGGGGTGTAAGAAGCTGTAGTCGAGGTAGCTGTGGGAGTCGGTAGGTTTGAAATGGATGTTGGTGGACAGTCTATCACCAGAGATTGAGACAGAGAGGTCAAGGAAGGGAAGGGAAGTGTCAGCGATGGACCATGTGAAAATGATGGAGGGGTGGAGATTGGAAGCAAATTAATAAATTTTTCCAAGTCCCGATGAGAGCATGAAGCAGCACCGAAGTAATCATTGATGTACCGGAGAAAGAGTTGTGGAAGGGGGCCGGAGTAGGACTGGAACAAGGAATGTTCCATAAAGAGACAGGCATAGCCACACCTTTTATCTGGAGGAAGTGAGAGGAGTTGAAGGAGAAATTATTCAGTGTGAGAACAAGTTCAGCCAGACGGAGGAGAGTAGTGTGGATGGGGATTGTTCGGGCCTCTGTTCGAGGAAGAAGCTAAGGGCCCTCAGACCATCCTGGTGGGGGATGGAGGTGTAGAGGGAGTGGACGTCCATGGTGAAGAGGAAGCGGTTGGGGCCAGGGAACTGGAAATTGTTGATGTGACATAAGGTGTCAGAGGAATCACGGATGTAGGTGGGAAGGGACTGGACAAGTGGAGAGAGAAGGGAGTCAAGATAACGAGAAATGAGTTCTGTGGGGCAGGAGCAAGCTGAGATGATTGGTCTACCGGGACAGTTCTGTTTGTGGATTTTGGATAGGAGGTAGAAGCGGGGTGTCCGAGGTTGGGCGACTATCTGGTTGGAAGCTGTGGGAGGAAGATCCCCAGAGGAGATGAGGTCAGTGCCAGTCCTGGAAACAATGGCTTGATGTTCAGTGGTTGGGTCATGGTCCATGGAGAGGTAGGAGGAAGTGCCTGTGAGTTGACGCTCAGCCTCTGCGAGGTAGAGGTCAGTGCGCCAGACAACAACAGCACCACCCTTGTCAGCGGGTTTGATGACAATGTCAGGGTTGGACCTGAGAGAATGGAGTGCAGTAAGTTCAGAGAGAGAGAGAGATTAGAATGGGTGAGAGGAGCAGAGAAATTGAGACGACTAATGTCGCGCCGACAGTTCTCAATGAAAAGATCAAGAGAAGGTAAGAATCCAGAGGGAGGGGTCCAGGTGAAGGGAGAATATTGGAGGTGGATGAAAGGATCCACTGAACGGGGAGAGGATTCCTGCCCAAAGAAGTGAGCCCGGAGACGAAGACGGCGGAAGAAGAGTTCAGCATCATGCTGAGCCCGAAATTCATTGAGGTGAGGGCATAAGGGTATGAAACTAAGTCCTTTGCTGAGCACTGCACATTCAGCATCGGAGAAGGGAAGGTCAGGGGGTATAGTGAATACACGGCTGGGGCTGGGATTGGAAGATGGGGTGGGGACGGAGGGACAGGCTGGGGTGGAGGGTCCTAGATGGGTGTTGGTGTCGATGAGTTGTTGGAGCTCGCGTTCCTTAGCACTTGAGAGAAAGAGAAAAAGTTTCTTGTTGAGGCGTCGGATGAGACGAAGAACAAAATGAAACTGGGGGCACGCACAGCTTTGAAAAAGGGTACGGCGGTTCTGCTGGAGGGAGAGGTCGAGTGTGTTCATATGGCCGCGCTTGGCACTGAGGGTGGATCTCAGAATGTGACGGGAACATCAGTCCGAGACATGTTTTATGTCCTGGAGATACCTGTAATCCTGGGTGGGTTCGAAACATGAGGGGTGGAATTTCAGTCAAAATGCTATTACACTCATTCGTCAAAAAGTATTCACTAACAATCTTTATGGAGTAAAAAAAGAACTGTGCCTTATTAGCATGCAGAAACAATAACACCTTGCATTTATACAGTGCCTTTAATGTAATAAAATGTCTTCATGTGTTTCACTGGAGCGATTAACAAACAAGATTTGGCATTTTTAATCTAAAATGGAAAAAGGGATGAGAGGGAGTTCCAGCTAGGGTAAAATGAATAGGAAGAATTGCAAGGGAACAATGGGTGAACGTTATGAAAGAGATGCTTCAGGTGGAGGCTAGGTATATTCCGACAAGGGTGAAAGGTCAGCAATCAAAAGCCAGAGCTCCTTGAATGGTGAGGGAGTTAGAGAATATGATGAATCACAAAAAGATGTTGTATGCTGCATATCAGGTGAATTTTCTATATGGGAACCAGGCCAAATATATCAAGTTGAGAGGAGGAGTGAAGTGAGAGAATAGAATAGCAGTCAACATAAAAGGGAATCCAAAAATCTTCTGTCAGCAAGTAAGAGGTGGGGCTGAGCCAGTTGGGGACAAAGAGGATGATAGATGCTGAGAGACACAGGACAAGGCTTAGATATTTAATGAATACTTTGTGTCAGTGTTTATAAAGGAAGAGGATGTTGACAAAATATCAGTAGAAGCAGAGATGGTGGAGTTAATGCATGGGATGAAAATTGATAGGAAGGGTTTACTGGAGAGGCTGGCTATGCTGTGAGTGATTAAATAACCTGGTCCAGATGGCTTGCAACCCAACTTCCAAAGAATTGGGAATGGAGATAGCAGAAGGATTTGCCATAATCTTCCAATCTTCCCCAGATACTGGGGAGGTGCCAGGGGATTGGAGAGGGGTAATTGTGACATCTTTATTCAAGAAACAGTGCAAGGACATTCCTAGTAAGTACAGCTGGTTAGCTTAGTGAGTAAGGTTTTAGAAACAATAATCGGGGGAAAAAATCAAAGGGCACTTGGAGAGGTTAGAGTTAATTAAGAATAGACAGATTGTGCTTGGCTAATTTAATTTAATTTTTAGAAGTAACAGAAAAGGTTGATAAAAGCAAAGCAATGGATGTTATCCCTATAGAATTTTTAAAAAGCGTTTAAGAAAGTACCTCATAAAAAAAGGCTGGTTAACAAAATTGAGGCTTATGTAATAGGAGGGTTACAGTCAGCTTGAATTAAAAATTTGGCTTAAGGACCGAAAACATGATCATGGTAAATGGTTGTTTTCATACTGGAGGATGGTAGACAGTGGTGTTTTTTAATATATATGCAAATGACTTAGATATTAGAAAACAGAGTAAAATTTTTTAAAATTTAAAAATTTGCTGCTGATACCAAACTCGAGGGTGTGGCAGACATCGAGCATAATTCACTGTAGCAGGACCTAAATAGGCTAGCAGAATGGGCAGATAAGTGACAGATGGGTTTTAATACTGAGAGGTTGAGATGATGTATTTTGACAGAAGGGATAGAGAGAGACACTATAGACTAAATGGCACAGTTCTGAAGTGTGTGCAAGAACAGAAGGAGCTGGGGGTTCATGCGTATAGATCTTTGAAGTTGGCAGAACATATTGAGAGAGTAGTTAACTGCTGAGGTGAAGTGCTTCACCTGTGGGATGTGGGAAATTTGTGACGCTTCAAGTGTCCTGGACAACTACATCTGCAGGAAGTGCACCCAATTGCAGCTTCTCACAGACCGCATGGATCGGTTGGAGCAGCAGTTGGATGCAATTAGGAGCAGTCAGGTGGTGGAAAGCGTCATAGACAGGAGTTTTGGAGACGTGGTCGCACCAAAGGTACAGACAGATAAATGGGTGACTGCTAGAAGGGGCAAGCAGTCAGTGCAGAAGTCCCCTGTGGCTGTCCCCCTCTCTAACAGGTATACCATTTTGGATACTGTTGGGGGGGATGACCTTTCAGGAGAAAACAACAGCAGTAGCCAGAGCAGTGGCACCACGGCTGTCTCTGTTGTTCAGCAGGGGGAGTTAAAGCACAGAAGAGCAATTGTCATAGGGGACTCTATAGTCAGGGGCTCAGATAGGCGCTTCTGTGGTTGTGGAAGTGACACCAGGATGGTATGTTGCCTCCCTGGTGCCAGGGTCCAGGATGTCTCTGATCGGGTACGGGATATTCTGAAGGGGGAGGGTACCAGAGGTCGTGGTACACATTGGTACTAATGACAAAGGCAGGAAGAGTGACGAGGTCCTGCAGCAGGAGTTCAGGGAGTTAGGCAGAAAGTTAAAAAACAGGACCTCTAGGGTTGTAATCTCAGGATTACTCCCTGTGCCACATGCCAGTGAGGCTAGAAATAGGAAGATACTGCAGCTGAACACGTGGCTAAACAAATGGTGTAGGAAGGAGGGTTTCCGATATCTGAATCAGTGGGATTCCGGGGCAGGTGGGACCTATACAAGAAGGACGGGTTGCATCTAAACTGGAGGGGCACCAATATCTTGGCTGCGAGGTTTGCCAGTGTCACTTGGGAGGGTTTAAACTAGTATGGCAGGGGTGTGGGAACCAGAGCAATAGGTCAGCAGGTGAAATAAATGAGTGGGAACCAGTGAATATGGCCAGTAGGACTAAGAGGAAGGGCAGGCAGGGAGAAATTACTGAACACAGTGGGATTGGGGTTCTGAAATGCATTTGTTTCAATGCGAGAAGTATAACAGGCAAGGCAGATGAGCTTAGAGCTTGGATTAGTACTTGGGACTATGATGTTATTGCTATTACAGAGACTTGGTTGAAGGATGGACAGGATTGGTAGATAAACGTTCCAGGATTTAAATGTTTCAGGCAGGATAGAGAGGGATGTAGAAGAGGTGGGGGAGTTGCCCTGTTGGCTAAGGGGAATATCATAGCTGTCTAGCAGGAGGACACCTCAGTGGGCTCGTGCAGTGAGGCAATATGGGCAAAGCTCCGGAATAAGAGGGTTGCAGTCACAGTGTTGGGGGTTTATTATAGGCCTCCCAATTGCCGGTGGGAGATTGAGGAACAGTTATGTAGGCAGATCTTGGAAAGATGTAAAAGCAATAGGGTTGTTGTGGTGGGTGATTTTAACTTTCCCTATATTGCCTGGGAATCACTTAGTGCTAGGTGTTTGGATGGTTCAGAATTTATAAGGTGCATCCAGGAGGGCTTCCTGAGACAATATGTAGATAGTCCAAGTAGGGAAGGGGCAATACTGGACCTGGTATTAGGGAATGAACCTGGCCAGGTGGTCGAAGTTTCAGTAGGGGAGCATTTCGGGAAAAGTGACCATAATTCAGTAAGTCTCAAGGTACTGGTGGATAAGGATAACAGGAGTCCTCGGGTTAAGGTGCTAAATTGGGGGAAGGCTAATTATAACAATATTAGGCAGCAACTGAGGAATCTAGACTGGAGGCGGATGTTTGAGGGCAAATCAACAACTGACATGTGGGGGGCTTTCAAACGTCAGTTGATAAGAATTCAGGACTGGCATGTTCCTGCTAGGATGAAGGATAAGCATGGCAAGTTTCAGGAACCTTGGATAATGAAGATTATTGTGAGATTAGTCAAAAAGAAAAGAGAAGCATTCGTAAGGGCTAGAAGGCTGGGAACAGATGAAGCCCGTGGAGAATATAAAGAAAGTAGGACGAAACTTAAGCAAGGAGTCAGGAGGGCTAAACGGGGTCATGAAATGTCACTGGCAACCAGGATTGAGGAAATTCCCAAGGCCTTTTATACATATATAAAAAGTAAGAGGGTAGCCAGGGAGAGGGTACGCCCACTCAGGGACAGAGGTGGGAATCTGTGTGTGGAACCAGAAGAAATGGGAGAGATACTAAATGAATACTTCTCATCAGTATTCACCAAAGAGAAGGACTAAGCGGTCGATTTGTCCAGGGAAGAGTGTGTAGATAGCCTGGATCATGTTGAGATCAAAAAAGAGGAGGTGTTAGGCATCTTGAAGAATATTAAGGTGGATAAGTCCCCAGGGCCAGATGGGATCTACCCCAGAATACTGAGGGAGGCAAGGGAGCAGATTGCTGGGGCCTTGACAGAAATCTTTGTATCCTCACTGGCTACGGGTGAGGTCCCAGAGGACTGGAGAATGGCCAATGTTGTTCCATTGTTTAAGAAGGGTAGCAGGGATAATCCAGGAAATTACAGGCCAGTGAGCCTTACGTCAGTGGTAGGGAAATTATTGGATTTACTACCATTTGGAAGCAAATGGGCATATTAGTGAGAGGCAGCATGGTTTTGTGAAGGGGAGGTCGTATCTCACTAACTTGATCGAGTTTTTCGAGGAAGTGACAAAGATGATCGACGATGAAAGGGCAGTGGATGTTATATACATGGATTTCAGTAAGGCCTCTGACAAGGTCCCTCATGGCAGACTGGTACAGATGGATACAGAATTGGCTTGGTCATAGAAGACAGAGGGTAGCAGTGGAAGGGTGCTTTTTTGAATGGAGAGCTGTGATTAGTGGAGTTCCGCAAGGATCAGTGCTGGGACTTTTGCTGTTGTAGTATACATAAATGATTTGGAGGAAAATGTAACTGGGCTAATTAGTACGTTTGCAGATGACACTAAAGTTGGAGGAGTTGCAGATAGTGAAGGGGATTGTCAAAGGATACAACAGGATATAGATCGGTTGGAGACTTGGGCGGAGAAATGGCAAATGGAGTTTAATCCGGACAAATGTGAGATATTGCATTTTGGAAGGACTAATACAACCAGGAATTATACAGTAAATGGCAGAACCCTTACGTGCATTGACGGGCAGAGGGGTCTGGCTGTACAGGTCGACAGGTCACTGAAAGTGGCAACGCATGTGGATAAGGTAGTTAGGAAGGCATATGGCATGCTTGTCTTCATTGGCAGGGGTATTGAGTATAAAAGCTGGGAAGTCATGCTGCAGCTGTATAGAACCTTGGTTAGGCCACACTTGAAATATTGCGTGCAATTCTGGTTGCCACATTACCAGAAAGATATGGAGGCGTTGGAGAGGGTGCAGAGGAGGTTTACCAGGATGCTGCCTGGTCTGGAGGTTATTAGCTATGAGGAGAGGTTGGAGAAACTCAAATTGTTCTCACTAGAGCGACGGAGATTGTGGGGCGACTTGATAGAAGTTTACAAAATTATGAGTGGCATGGACAGAGTAGATAGTCAGAAGCTTTTTCCCAGGGTGGAAGAGTCAATTACTAGGGGACATAGATTTAAGGTTAGAGGAGAAAAGTATAGAAGAGATGTGCAGGGCAAGTTTTTTACACAGAGGGTAGTGAGTGTCTGGAATTCGCTGCCAGAGGAGGTGGTGGAAGCAGGTACGATAGTGGTGTTTAAGAGGCAGCTTGACAAATACATGAATAGGATGGGAATAGAGGGATACGGACCCCGGAAGCGCAAAATGTTTTAGTTGATGAGCAATATGATCGGCGCAGGCTTGGAGGACTGAAGGGCCTGTTCCTGTGCAGTACTTTTCTTTGTTCTGTGTTCTTTGTTAACAAACATATGGAATCTTGGGCTTCATAAATAGAGGTACTGAGTACAAAAAGGAGATTACCTTTATTAACCTTCTCATTAGGTCACAACTAGAGCATTGTGTCTGGTTCTGGTCACCACACGTTAGGAAGCATGCAATGGTCCTTGTAAGGGTACAGAGGAGATTTATCAGAACGGTTCCAGTGGTGAGGGATTTTCACTATAAAGTTAGGTTGGAGAGGTTAGGGTTGTTTTCCTTGGAGTAAAGCAAGTTGAGGGGAGATTTGATAGAGGTTTACAAGATTATGACAGGCTTAGATAATGCAGACAAGGAAAAGCTGTTCTCTTTAGCTGATGGTATAAGCAAAAGGGAGCACAGATTTAAGGTTCTGGGCAAGAGATGCAGGGGGAAATGTGAGGAAGAACTGTTTTATGCAGCGAGTGGTAATGACCTGGAACTCATTGCCTATGAGTGTACTGGAAGCTGAGATGGTCATTGATTTCAAAATGAAATTGGATGGGCACTTAAGGGAAATAAACTTGCAGAGCTATAAGGAGTGAGGGAATGGGTATGATTGGATTGCTGTACAGGTTGCTAGCATGGACTCGATGGGTTGAATAGCCTCCTTCTGTGCTGTAATGACTCAATGGGCTGGATTTTCAATGCAGGGTCAGGAACTCAATACCTGGATAAATTGTGGGTCTTAACACTTTGCCTCAGCTGTGTCGCTCTCTTGACACTATTTTTAAATGTAAACAATTGGGCCATTACTTGGTGACCAACCAGGTTTCCTGCCTCCCCTGTCCAGCCCTTTGAAAATTACAAACTGTCCAGGAAGCGTTTGGATCCCGAGACAACCTCCAGGTCCATGATTTTGAAATCATGCCCACAGGGTCTCAACCCCATGGACCTTTCAACGTCCAGCCCTGTGACCAATAGGGTCTGACTAGGAAAACATTGGAATTGAGGGTTTCAATAGTAGATTGGCTAAGGCTGAGGCTGGGACGGAGACAAACAATGGTACAGACGTGGTATTGGGCAGTTTTAGTGATGGAGAGGATATGGAGTCTGAAATGTAGCTCCAGTCAAATAGGACCAGTCAGATTCAGCCACAACAGTGGCCAGAGAGAGGAGCGGACTTAGTGGCAGGGGCCCAAAGACAATGATTTCAATCTTCCTAATGTTTGAAAATTATACTCAAATTTAGAATGTGTTTATTTATGTGTTTAGTTTCGTAAGCCACCAATGGATTCAATGGCCTGGCATTATAAACACTAGGGAAATGAACATGGGGATGAGCATTAGATAATAGCATATTAGATGGCTTTGTTAAACAGTTCTAAAACATTCTGGAAAAAAGATCCCTGAATGCCTTCTAGAAATTAATTACCTTTACTACTTAAGCTATTCTGCCTCTTCCAGTCTGTGTAATTAAAAATTCACAATATATCTATATTGTTTTTGCTACATGCTTTCCTTATCTCTGTATTTATATTTCCCTGCACTGCATTGCTATTATCTGGAAGTCTGTAGACTGCAGCCACCAGAATCTCACCAGCATGCTGGACTCATTTGAGACACAGATACTGAAAAGGGAAGATTATAGGATTGACATACTGTAAGGATTAGATCAGATGAGCTGAAAGACCTTCTTCATTTTATAATCATGTAAGGCATAATCCTGATCATATAGAGAATTCCATTAAAGCCAAGTGATTTCCCTGTTCAGTCCCATCAGAGAGAGTTCTGACCGAGGTAAGACTACTCCATTCAGTAACGTCAATCAACTGCCCAATTTCACATGAATGTGTTTTTAAAAAGTAACCCTTTGGCAAGAAGGCATTTCTTGTAAATGATTAATACTAGTTTATATTTACAATAGTGATGTATTTTCTTTTGTGACCTTGATTCATTGCACAATATGTGGTTATGTGGTCATAACTCCAGATATTGCCACATTTTCAGATTTTATCCACATATTCTAGAGCTCCCTGTGCTTGTATAAATTTTCAGGGAACTCATTCTTTGTTATTCATGAGTCAATTGTATTGTGCGATTTGGAACAATAAATGGACAAGTAATTTTGAGTTGTTTGATGTGCAAGTGTATACCTTTCAGCATGTAGTCAGCTCTATCTGAACCATTATGATTTTATATTGCCCATTTTGCAAAACTTGTGAACTAAGTCACCATGAAATTGTGAATTGTACATGAATAGCAACTCATTTTTTGCTGTTTCTGGTTATTGTTTAACTAAACTCCAAATGCATCATTCACTCTCACCAAATGAAAATTACATTCAACTCAGCCATAAGTAGTGGGAAATTGAACAAGCATGCAGAAAACTCTACAAATGTTATTTACGTTTTTAGTATGTTCTTCTTACAACCAATGGAATAATGGTGTACAATGGAATAAAATTCACCTCTAAAGTAAAATATGTTTTTTAAATCAATTGTCAATATTTTATGTAATAATGATAATAGGCTCATCAAATTGGAAAAGATTTTAATGATTATTTAAAAGAATAGTACATGTATGTTTAAAAGATACATGTACATAGGGCTAACTGCTAACCCCTAGCTTTGAGTCAATGATGGCAGTTTATGGCAGTGATGATGTGATTTATGATCAAATGCAGTTACAAAGCAAGTTATAACAGTAACATATCTTTTGTTTCACAGATCATCAGTTTATTAAATGTGTTTACACCTCAAAAATCACTAGATGAGTTCCAGGATGTGTAAGTAATCCATAATGTTCTCCTCCTAGATATTTTATGCATTTATTTCACTGGGAACTGTTTTCCTGAAGCCAGATAGTACTGGCTGAACATTCATTTTGACAGCTCAAGTATGGCTCCCAGCTGCACAAAGTGTTGAAAGCAGTCACCAGACATGATTTTCAAAGGAATGGCTAATTAATGGCCAGAAAGCACCCTTGCTGTCCATTTAAGCTGGAGGGCCAGTAGGAGGCCCTCCAGCACTAAAGGAGCTGTAGTTTGTCAATGTCAGTAAGGGAGAGAGGGGATGTCTCCATCTTTTTAAAAAAAGAAATGGCTATAATTGCTAGACCACCATTATAGAGAGAGAACCCATTTCAGAGGGAGGCTTTTGTGCCCAAGCTGTGACTGCATGGTATGGTGGCTTCAGGAGGTTGGTGGTCAAATTGATCCTGGTTCTAAGTCTGCTCTCAGAAGGTTGCCACCAGGCATTTGCCTGGAAAACTCCTATTTGACCTTATTAGGCCTTTTAGTAATGTTAACAAACTACTTACCAATTGCAGGTAGGCAGCCACCACTCCATCAACCTGCCTCCTTAAAAATGGTTGGAGGCAAGAAGATGCTGGGAAATTCCAACTCTACCTACCTCCACTCCCGCCTCAACCAAGCTTCTGAAATCCAGCCCAATGTTTGCTAAAGGTTCTCTAGCATCTCATTTGGATTTTCTTCCATTCGCCACAGTGGAATTGAAATATGGGAATGCAACCCAGTGGACTTTGTACAATTGCAGCCAATTTTCTTGCCCCCATTGATGTACAATTAGTCTCTAATTGTGGGTGCCACAACTCCCATTTCCCCCCCCCGCTCCCCCCGACCCCACCATCTTCCCAGTGTGATATGTGGCCATTTTCAAATTTTGAAGGTTTTCTTTTGTTAATGAACATTTACAGTAACCAGAGCAGAGTACTGCAAATGGCAGAATTCCATTGCTTTATAATAGATGCATTTAAACTACTAAATTTATCTTTTACTTGTTTGTTTCCATGTTGCTTTGTGGTATACTCATAATTTAATTCAAAGTGATATTTGGATTTACCTTTTCCATTCCTTTAACTCTATGACATACACCAATAAGATCTCACGGACCTGTAGAAAATTGGATGACAAGTTATTAATATCATTGACTTTTTTTACAGCTGTTCCCCTAAATCTCTATAATCCCATGGTCATTTTTAAAGGGTTGGGGAAGAATTGGATCCTTGCAAGAATTGTAGAGTACAACAATAAACCAGCTAGAAGTCAGGGTTACCAGGGAAGACCCTATCTCACCAACCTTTTGTTTTGAAGAAGTGACATCCCAAGTTCACTTTGGAGTGATCCAGTGTAGCTTGACTTCTAAAAATGCATTTGGCAAAATCCTAAACCAATGCTCATTATTTAAATCTAGAGCAGTGGGAATTCAACCTGGAATTAGTAGAAATTTGACGAAAGAATGGGAAGAACAGTTAGAACCAAAATGCCCTGGAGGCTTCCAGCAAACTAGGAAGCCTTTCAGCAAGTTGTATATGAGCTAATCCAATACTAATCCAACTGTACCTGTTCCTTTCGCGCAGTCCTTTATCACTCCCAAACTCTAATATATATCCACTTTTGTTTTCAAAAATGCAATGCTCTTGCCACACATTTCTTGACCAAGATTTTACAGGGCCCCGGAGAGCAGGCTCAGAGGCCGGTGGTGCAAAAAATCGGGATGGCAGGAGGCATTTTACCAGTGGTGAGTAGGTTGCAGATAGCCTGCCTGCCTGCCCTTAGGCTAATTGAGGCCCTTAAAGGATAAATTAAGGCCACTTAAGGGTCTCTTCCTGCTGGTAATTTACCAGCCTACTGGCTTGCCCCCTCTAAAATTTTCATTTCAATTTACACCTCTGAGAAAGCCTCATGTTGAGGCACCCTCATTTTCTCCAGCCTGCCTCAGCAGCATCCACCTCTCCTGATATGGCTGCCAGGGTTCTAGGGCTGTCAATCCTCTGATTGGGCTGCCAAAATTAGGAGCCTGTCTACCATTTTAATAGGGTGGCAAGCATGGAGACAGTCAACTAGGAAGTCGCCTTCAGGAAACTTGTTCGGCAGGCCTCCCTCCTGGTAAGCACGGGCTCCAGACCACCATTTGGTGTCCGGAAGCCCATGAGAAAATTCTGTCCATGGTCCTTTGAACTTCTGAAGGAGGTGACTTTTGCATGATCTTATTGGCATGTACAGGATTACAATCCATAAAGAAAAAGCAGTTTCAAAAGGTTACTTGAAATGAAATTGTGACAGTAGGGCAAGATGACAAATTCAAACCGGTTAAAGTCAAATTTAAGACAGTTTGAGGAAGTCTTTCTTCACACAAAGAAATGATCAACATCTGGAACAGCTTTCTGGGAAGAGTAGTAAGGGCAAAAGCGAATTATTCATCTACAAACAGGAACCTCTGGCCCTACCACAATCAGCTTTGTGCTGGAGAAATTCAACTTGTAAAAATGTAGCACCTGAAACTGGGTTTCCTTCATGTTCAATGGTCTTTTTGGGAATATTGTGGAAGGGTGTACTAGTTTAAATTTGAAAATGTCCCTATGAAAGAGAGATGATCAGGCAGCTTAACTGCAAAGTGCTGTATTGGTAGCAGTAGCATCAATGATAGTACTCTGTACACACAATCAAACTTTTCTTTAATGATTGGTAAACTCATTAATCCTGGTCCAGTGGAGAACTGCACTTGAAGGGAGCTTAAATCAGATAAAGGTTGACAATGTGGTAGTAAAGTCAAGGGCAGTAATGTGTGATTGCTGGAGGATATGGGAATTTTGAAGAGTATGCATTAACTTGGACAAGTACGCATATGGGAAGTGCCTCCAATTAAGATTACCTGAGATCAATGGTTGGGGAATGAAATAACCACATTAAGAATAGGCAGAGAGATTAAAATGCTACAAAGGACTAAATGTAACAGAAAGAAGTAAGCATCACTCTGCTAAACAAAAACAAAAATACCTGGAAAAACTCAGCAGGTCTGGCAGCATCTGCAGAGAGGAGCACAGTTAACGTTTCACATCCAAATGACCCTTCAAGAGAAGGGTCACAGAAAGTTCTGTTGAAGGGTCATTTGGACTCAAAACATTAACTGTGTTCCTCTCCGCAGATGCTGCCAGACCTGCTGAGTTTTTCCAGGTATTTTTGTTTTTGTTTTGGATTTCCAGCATCCGCAGTTTTTTGCTTTTATCACTCTGCTAAACACAGCTTGCTGTGAAGTCAGTAAGACCTGATGAGTGATTGTTAGTGAGTCATTTGATTATGCAAAGCAGCACCATAAAGTGTAACCCATAAATTTGCAGGACAATTGTCACAAATATAGATTTGGGAAAACTGAAGAGGCAGTTTTCTACTAGAATCTATTCAGTTTTCTATACAACAACTTTTTTGATACTGTTCCCACTAGCAACTGCAACATTATGTTGTAATGATGTATTGGAAAATAACAAATCCCTTTTGCAACCTAGAAATAATTGCTAGCGTAGACATAACATACTGTCTGCACTGGCACATTAATCTTCATAAACACACATTGTTTGTGCATTATCTGATGACTGTGTCATTGCTCAGTTGAACACTAACAAAATTACACTGATACTGCATTTCCATTGCAGCTACTAGTCTCAGACCAGCAGTTGCAGCATGCCTTCAGGCCAGGCAATATCTCATTTACACTGCATGGCTGAAACTCCAATTCTGCAAGAGAGAGCTCTGTGCCCACATGATTAAAAACACTAGGAATCTGCCAATTATGTTTACAGCAGATGGGTTTATAAAGTGTCCTGGATATCCTTAGGATCTCTAAGCACTTTCAAAGTTCAGTTTAACATTGCTCTAGTGTTGCATTCCTCCTGGGAGTCTCATATCACTTCCCTCTAGTCCGAACCTGCTTTTGGACACTTACGTTGTTCGGTGTAAGCACCTAGAGAGTGCTTTAGTTTTGAATGTAAAGTTAACCACTATTTTCTTCAGTTATATAAATTCATAACCATTCCCTGAAGTAAAGTGGAATGATGTAGCCAAAGGTGACATTCTTTCTTAATCAGAGGGGAACCTTGAGATAACTGCTCTTGCTCCAACTGTATTGAATTCCCTTGCTAGGTGATCATGTTGCACCACTGGTCTTAGCTGATGAAAGTTCTGTGACTTATACCATTTTGTTCTCCCAGCTACAGGATAGGAGTAGAATTGCAAACATGTTCTGAAGAGAGAAAATAGGAATAAAACTTGAAAGGTTTTCTTGGTTGCCTTGTTCGCAGTTGAAATAAATGTTAAGCCCCCTTTTAATCGATAACTGACAAGGTGATAGAACATTGTTGCCTGTGAAATTATCAATTAAGCAGCCTCCTTTCTCCCCCTCTTGTGATAGGTATTTGGTTATGGAACTGATGGATGCCAACCTATGTCAGGTAATCCAAATGGAACTGGATCACGAGCGGATGTCCTACCTACTGTACCAGATGCTGTGTGGCATCAAACACCTCCATTCTGCTGGCATTATTCACAGGGTAGGTGTTCAGTAAAAGCAGACAATCTCAGACTTTGAGTTTGATTGATAGGTAGAGTTTCACGTCAAAGAAAATCTGCCTTGCTTTGCCTCAACAGCTGCAATTTGTACAAGACAATTTTTATACAGTATATAGTCAATAGCATGTTTCTAGGAACAGATATGACACTATATTTTTATAGATTTCCCACAGTTTCATTGCTACAGTTACACATTTCAGATTTTATTTTATATGGTACGAGTATTCTGAAGAATACTCTAAAAAAACTTTGTGTCCCATGATTTTATATCTGTAATTTCAGCATAATTACCCATTGCAAATTCAATCTGCTACAGATTCTGACTTTATCTCACCAGGATGTATTGATGTTTTATATCTAAATCCAGTAGAGTTAACTGTGTCCCATTCCATCAGACGAGAGGCCAGTTTTGTGGGCCTGCCTTCTACCCAATGGAATCAGAGTAAAACCACAACTAATCTCATCGCCAGGCATAATTTGTGTAATCACAGTGAGCTGTCAGAGTTGATGGCAGGAGGGAGGAAGGGATTGGAAAATCTAGCAGCTCTTTGAAAGGGTAAAGCTGGAAATAAAGCCCTAAAGATGTGAGGGGGAGTCAATCGATTGATAAGGGCCTAGAAGGACCAACAGCAAATAAGATGATTCATTATGGAGCAAAGAAGAAATTCAAAACTTTTATTTACTATTTTTAGAGTGACCTCTGGCATCCCCTTTAAGACAGCTGATTAGGGTGCTCCGTGTCCAATATCAGTGGCTGGAGTATACAATCGTGCTTTTGTCATAGGACCATGATTTGCAAACCTTCATGAAATGCTCTATTCAGACAGGTTAGTTATATAAAAACAAAAAACTGCAGATGCTGGAAATCCAAAACAAAAACAGAATTACCTGGAAAAACTCAGCAGGTCTGGCAGCATCGGCCGAGAAGAAAAGAGTTGACTTTTCGAGTCCTCATGACCCTTCAACAGAACTGAGTGACTATTAGGAGAGGGGTGAAATATAAGCTGGTTTAAGGTGGGGGTGGGGGGAGAGAAGTTGGGGGGGGTGGTGGTGTGGTTGTAGGGACAAGCAAGCAGTGATAGGAGCAGATAATCAAAAGATGTCACAGACAAAGGAACAAAGAAGTGTTGAAGGTGGTGATATTATCTAAACGAATGTGCTAATTAAGAATGGATAGCCGAACACTCAAGGTACAGCTCTAGTGGGGGTGGGGTGGAAAGACTAGCGGGGCATAAAAGATTTAAAAATAATAGAAATAGGTGGGATAAGAAAAATCCAAATAAATTATTGGAAAAAACAAAAGGGAAGGGGAAGAAATGGAAAGGGGGTGGGGATGGAGGAGGGAGTTCAAGAGCTAAAGTTGTTGAATTCAATATTCAGTCCAGAAGGCTGTAAAGTGCTTAGTCGGAAGATGGGGTGCTGTTCCTCTAGTTTGCGTTGGGCTTCACTGGAACAATGCAGCAAACCAAGGACAGATATGTGGGCAAGAGAGCAGGGTGGAGTGTTAAAATGGCAAGTGACAGGAAGGTTTGGGTCATTCTTGCGGACAGACCGCAGGTGTTCTGCAAAGAGGTCGCCCAGTTTATGTTTGGTCCCTCCAATGTAGAGGAGACCGCATTGGGAGCAACGAATGCAGTAGACTAAGTTGGGGGAAATGCAAGTGAAATGTTGCTTCACTTGAAAGGAGTGTTTGGGCCCTTGGATGGTGAGGAGAGAGGAAGTGAAGGGGCAGGTGTTGCATCTTTTGCATGGGCATGGGGAGGTGCCATAGGTGGGGGTTGAGGAGTAGGGGGTGATGGAGGAGTGGACCAGGGTGTCCCGGAGGGAATGATCCCTAAAGAATGCCACCGGGGGAGGTCAAGGGAAGATGTGTTTGGTGGTGGCATCATGCTTGAGTTGGCAGAAATGGCAGAGGATGATCCTTTGAATGCGGAGGTTGGTGGGGTGATAGGTGAGGACAAGGGGGACCCTATCATGTTTCTGGGAGGGTGGAGAAGGCGTGAGGGCGGATGCGCGGGAGATGGGCCGGACACGGTTGAGGGCCCTGTCAACTACCATGGATGGAAAACCTTGGTTAAGGAAGAAGGAGGACATATCAGAGGAAATGTTTTTGAAGGTAGCATCATCAGAACAGATGCGACGGGGGCGAAGGAACTGAGAGAATGGGATGGAGTCCTTACAGGAAGCGGGGTGTGAGGAGCTGTAGTCGAGGTACCATTCTAATCTGTCTCTCTCTGAACTTACTGCACTCCGTTCTCTCAGATCCAACCGCAACATGGTCATCAAACCCGCTGACAAGGGTGGTGCTGTTGTCTGGCGCACTGACATCTACCTCGCGGAGGCTGAGCGTCAACTCGCAGACACTTCCTCCTACCTCTTCCTGGACCATGACCCCACCACTGAACATCAAGCTATTGTTTCCAGGAATGTCACTGACCTCATCTCCTCTGGAGATCTTCCTCCCACAGCTTCCAACCTGATAGTCGCCCAACCTTGGACGGTCCACTTCTACCTCCTACCCAAAATCCACAAACAGAACTGTCCTGGTAGACTGATCATGTCAGTCTGTTCCTGCCCCACGGAACTCATTTCTCATTAGCTTGACTCCCTTCTCTCTCCCCTTGTCCAGTCCCTTCCCGCCTATATCCTTGATTCCTCTGACACCTTACGTCACATCAACATTTTCCAGTTCCCTGGCCCCAACTGCTTCCTCTTCACCATGGACATCCAATCCCTCTACACCTCCATCCCCAACCAGGATGGTCTGAGGTCCCTTAGCTTCTTCCTCGAACAGAGGCTCGAACAATCCCCATCCATCACTACTCTCCTCCATCTGGCTGAACTTGTTCTCACACTGAACAATTTCTCCTTCAACTCCTCTCACCTCCTCCAAATAAAAGGTGTGGCTATGGGTACCCGCATGGGCCCCAGCTATGCCTGTCTTTTTATGGGGTATGTGGAACATTCCTTGTTCCAATCCTACTCCGGCCAACTCCCACAACTCTTTCTCCGGTACATTGATGATTACTTCGGTGCTGCTTCATGCTCTTGTCGGGACTTGGAAAAACTTATTAGTTTTGCTTCCAATCTCCACCCCTCCATCATTTTCACATGGTCCATCTCTGACACTTCCCTTTCCTTCCTTGACCTCTCTGTCTCAATTTCTGGTGATAGACTGTCCACCAATATCCATTATAAGCCCACCGACTCCCACAGCTACCTCGACTACAGCTCCTCACACCCCGCTTCCTGTAAGGACTCCATCCCATTCTTTCAGTTCCTTCGCCTCCGTCGCATCTGTTCTGATGATGCTACCTTCAAAAACAGTTCCTCTGACATGTCCTCCTTCTTCCTTAACCGAGGATTTCCACCCACGGTATTTGACAGGGCCCTCAACCGTGTCCGGCCCATCTCCCGCGCATCTGCCCTCACGCCTTCTTCTCCCTCCCAGAAACATGATAGGGTCCCCCTTGTCCTCACTTATCGCCCCACCAGCCTCCACATTCAAAGGATCATCCGCCGCTATTTCTGCCAACTCCAGCATGATGCCACCACCAAACACATCTTCCCTTCACCTCCCCCACCCCGGCGGCATTCCGTAGGGATCGTTCACTCCGTGACACCCTGGTCCATTCCTCCATCACCCCCTACTCCTCAACCCCCTCCTATGGCATCTCCGCATGCCCATGCAAGATATGCAACACCTGCCCTTCACTTCCTCTCTCCTCACCATCCAAGGGTCCAAACACTCCTTTCAAGTGAAGCAGCATTTCACTTGCATTACCTTCAACTTAGTCTACTGCATTTGTTGCTCCCAATGCGGTCTCCTCTACATTGGAGAGACCAAACGTAAACTGGGCGACCGCTTTGCAGAACACCTGCGGTCCGTCCGCAAGAATGACCCAAACCTCCCTGTCACTTGCCATTTTAACACTCCACCCTGCTCTCTTGCCCACATGTCTGTCCTTGGCTTGCTGCATTGTTCCAGTGAAGCCCAATGCAAACTGGAGTAACATCACCTCATCTTCCGACTAGGCACTTTACAGCCTTCCGGACTGAATATTGAATTCAACAACTTTAGCTCTCGAACTCCCTCCTCCATCCCCTCCCCCTTTCCGTTTCTTCCTCCTTCCTTTTGTTTTTTCCAATAATTTATATAGATTTTTCCTTTCCCACCTATTTCCATTATTTTTAAATCTTGTATGCCGGGCTAGTCTTTCCACCTCACCCCCACTACAGCTGTACCTTGAGTGTCCTACCATCCATTCTTAATTCGCACATTTGTTTAAATAATATCACCACCTTCCACATTTCTTTGTCCCTTTGGCTGTAACATCTTTTGATTATCTGCTCCTATCACTGCTTGTTTGTCCCTACAACCTCCCCCCCCCAATTTCTCTCCCCTCCCCCCCCCACCTTAAACCAGCTTATATTTCACCCCTCTCCTAATGTTCACTCAGTTCTGTTGAAGGGTCATGAGGACTCGAAACGTCAACTCTTTTCTTCTCGGCCGATGCTGCCAGACCTGCTGAGTATTTCCAGGTAATTCTGCTTTGTTTTAGGTTAGTAATATGATCCCCATTTCCTGGACCAGATGGAAATGGTGGCACACAAATTGATAATAAGAATAAGGCAATAAGTAATGAACCCATGCTATCTTCATTTTTCATTCATAAATATAAACTTTTGGGTCATAAATCAACCACTTATTGTGTATCGGTATCCAAAGAAATTTTGAATGGATGCTAACATCCATTGATAACCCCTTAGGATGTTGGGGCAAGCATGTTGAAACAGTCACACTTCTTGGAAATGCAATGGAAATGCAGTATCAGGACACTACCCTGAGGAACTCCTACGCGATGTCCTGAAGCTGAGATGACTGACCTCCAACAACCACAACCATCTTCCTTTGTGCTCGGTATGACTCCAACCAGTGAAGAGCTTTGCCCCTGATTCCCAATGACTCCAGTTTTGATAGGGCTCCTTGATACTACACTTTGTCAAATACAGCCTTGATGTCAAAGGCAACCACTTTCACCTCACCTCAGGAGTTCAGCTCTTTTGTCCATGTTTGAACCAAGGCTGTATTGAAGTCTGGAGCTGAGTGATCCTGGCGGAGCCCAAACTGAGCGTCAGTGAGCAGGTTATTGCTAAGCAAGTGCAGCTTGATAGCACTGTTGATGACCCTTTCCGTCACTTTAAGGATGATGGAGAGTAGACAGGTGGGGTGGTAATTGGCCGGGTTGGATTTGTCCTGCTTTTTGTGTATAGGACATACCTGAGCAATTTTCCACATAGCTGGGTAGATGCCAGTATTATAGCTGTATTGGAACAGCTTGGCTAGGGGCATGGCAGGTTTGGAGCATAAGTCTTCAGTACTATTTCTGGAATGTTGTCAGGGACCAAAGCCTTCAGTATCCAGTGCCTTCAGCCATTCCTTGATGTCATGTGGAGTGTATTGAATTGGCGGTAGACTGGCATTTGTGATGCTGGGGACCTCCGGAGGAGGCCAGGATGGATCAACCACTCAGCACTTCTGGCTAAAGATTATAGCAAATGCTTCAGCCTTATCTTTTGCACTGATGTGCCGGGCTCCTCCATCATTGAGGATGGGGATATTTGTGGAGCCACCTCTGCCACTGAGTTGTTTAATTGTCCACCACCATTCACGACTAGATGTGGCAGGACCACAGAGCTTAGATCTGATCTATTGGTTGTGGGACCGCTTAGCGGTCTTTCACTTGCTGCTTTTGCTGTCTAGCATGCTTCACCAGGTTGACACCTGATTTTTAGGTATGCCTGGTGCTGCACCTGGCATGTCCTTTTGGAATCTTCATTGAACCAGGGTTGATCCCTTGGCCTGATGGTAATGGTAGAGTGGGGGGTATACCAGGAACCGGGCTATGAGGTTACAGATTGTGTTTGAGTACAATTCTGCTGCTGCTGATGGCCCACAATGCCTCATGGATGCCCAGCCTTGAGTTGCTAGATCTGCTTGAAATCTATCACATTTAGCATGGTGCTAGTGCCACACAATATGATGGAAGGCAGGATTTTGTTACCACAATGACTGTGCAGTGGTCACTCCTACCGATACTGTCATGAACAGATACATCTGCAGCAGGCAGGTTGGTGAGGATGAGGTCAGGTTTTTCCATCTTGTTGTTTCTCTCACCACCTGCCGCAAACCCAGTCTAGCAGCTATGTCCTTTAGGAATCGGCCAGCTCAGTCGGTAGTGGTGCTCCCGAGCCACTCTTGGTGATGAACATTGAAGGCCCCGCCCAGAGTACATTCTGAGCACTTGCTACCCTCAGTGCTTCCACCAAGTGGTGAGTGGTGTTCAACATGGAGGAGCACTGATTCATCAGCTGAGAGAGGGCGGTACGTGGTAATCAGCAGGAGGTTTCCTTGCCCGTGTTTGGCCTGATGCCATGAGACTTCATGGGGTCTGGAGTTGATGTTGAGGACTCCCAGGGCAACTTCCTCTCCACTGTATACGTCTGTGCCGCCACCGCTGCTGAGTCTATCCTGCCAGTGGGACAGGACATACCCAGGAATGGTGATGGTGGTGTCTGGGACATTATCTGTAAGGTATGTTTCCGTGAGGATGACTATTCAGGCTGCTGCTTGACTAGTTTATGAGACAGCTCTCCCAATTTCAGCACTAAATGTTGGTAAGGAGAACTTTGCAGGGTTGACAGGGCTGAGATTGCCGTTGTCATTTCCAGTGCCTAGGTTGATGCTGAGTGGTCCGTTCAGTTTCATTCTTTTTTTGTGACTTTGTAGCGGTTTGTTACAACTGAGTGGCTTGCCGATTAACGGCCAGCCAGCATGAAGCGCGTGCTGAAAAGCTCAGCGCTGCCAGGTGGGGGGCGGGAAGAGGGCGGGCACTGATGTCAGCATGGGCGAGTGCTGAATGAAAGCTCCCTGTAAGCAGAGAGCTACCTCAGGGAGCTGAAGACTTCAAAAGAATTAAATAAAATTTTAAGATCATGAAAAATATGTCCAAGCATCACAATCAATTACCTGAACATATACATGTTAATATTCTGTCACACATTTTTTATTTTTATTTAATAACGGAATTCGCATCCCGCCCTTGGATCATGTTTCATCAAAAATGCAAAATCCACCTGGCAGACCCACCCATCTGCCAACCATAAGATTGGATGGACCACGAAAAATCAGGGACAGTTGAAACTTTAACAACTATAATTGTCTTCTTAATTGTCGGCAGGTACACTTCCATCACTCACGTGCGCCCGCTGACCAAAATATCACGCGAGTGCCGAGTGACATTGGGACGTTTACCCAACGTCATCGCACTCGATTTCATGTCCGATCAGGTCGTGCACATGCCCACATGCCAACCTAAAAATCCTGCCCTAGATGGGAATTTTACCAATCTCCTGGCAACAGGCTGGGAAGGGAGGAGGCTGGCAAAATGGCACAGGAAGGCAGACAAGGCACCCACCGAGAGCCCAATTAAGTAGCCAATTAAGGGTCCCTTCTCAGTGCTGCTGGCAGTTTGCTCACTGCCTCATGGGGAGACCATCCAGTGAAACTTGGCAGCCACCCAGGGGGCTACAAGCTGCGGATCTCTTCTTTGGGCACTCCATGATCCAGGGAGGGGCCTCCGGTGGCACTGGCTACCCCGCAACAACAGTGCCGCCTGTCCACTGAGCCCCCCCACCTTCCTTGCCAGGGCCAGCCTGCCTGACCCTGGTGTCCCCAGAGTCCACTTACCTGTCTTTGGGTACAGCCTTTTATGCAATGGTAGCAGCAACGGTCACTGTTCCAGTGGTACTGCTGAGGCTGCTGAGCTACCAGCCCTCTGACTGGGTTGGCAGCTATTGGTGGTGGCTTTTGGACCTGATTGCGGGACTTCAGTTTCCATCGTAAAATTTGGCCCATACAACACTTCTCTCCCTCTACCTGTATGTGTCCATTATCCAGCCATACCTTGCTGTCTTGTTTCTATTCACACTTTCTGAGCCTAAATATTGAATATCATTTAACTATCTTAGTAATCTACCTTGTCAATCTCTTATGTTCCAACAGAACCTCATTCTGAAAGCCTAAATTAAGAAAAATTGGAATACTGTTTGGACTAATTATAATGGAATGGAACAAACAATAAGTGGTAAAAAAAAATGCAAAGAACTGGTTTTTATTCTGATTTTCGGGTGGGAGCACACCGATGGTGCAGGGAAAATAGGAGTTTTTTTTATTCATTTATGGGATGTGGGCATTGCTGGCTAGGCCCGCATTTATTGCCCATCCATAATTACCCTTGAGGTGGTGAGCTGCCTTCTTGAACCGCTGCAGTCCATTTGGTGTAGGTACACCCACAGTGCTGTTAGGAAGGGAGTTCCAGGATTTTGACCCAGCAACAGTAAAGGAACTGCATTTTATTTCCAAGTCAGGATGGTGAGTGACTTGGGGGGAACTTCCAGGCGGTGGTGTTCCCATCTATCTGCTGCCCTTGTCCTTCTAGATGGTAGTGATCGTGGGTTTGGAAGGTGCTGACCAAGGACCCTTGGCGAATTCCTGCAGTGTATCTTGTAGGTGGTACACACTGCTGCCATTGTGCATCGGTGCTGGATGGAGTGAATGTTTGTGGATGGGATGCCAATAAAGTGGGCTGCTTTGTTCAGGATGGTGTCAAGTTCCTTGTGTTGTTGGAGCTGCACTCATCCAGGCAAGTGGAGAGTATTCCATCACACTCCTGACTTGTCAGGAGCCAGGAGGTGAGTTACTCACCACAAGATTCCTAGCCTCTGACCTGCTTTTGTAGCCACAGTATTTACATGGCTATTTGAGTTCAGTTTCTGGTTAATGGCAACCTCCAGGATATTGATAGTTGGGGATTCAGCAATGGTAATGCCATTGAATGTCAAGGGACAATGGTTAAATTCTGTCTTGTTGGAGATTGTCATTGCCTGGCACTTGTGTGGCGTGATTGTTACTTTCCACTTGTAAGCCCAAGCCTGAATATAGTCCAGGTCTTGCTGTATTCAGACAAGGACTGCTTCAGTATCTGAGGAGTTGCGAATGGTACTGCACATTGTGCAATCATCAAAATGCATATTAGAGAAGAGAAGAGGGCTTATGAGAAAAGACTGGCAGCCAACATAAAGGGGAATTCCAACGTCTTCTATAGACAAATAAATATTAAAAGGGTGGTAAAAGGAGGAGCAAGGCCGATTAGGGACCTAAAAGGGAATTTACACATGGACGAAGGGGCCATGGCTGAGGTATTAAATGAATACTTTGCATCTGTCTTCACCAAGAAGGTAGATGCTACCCAGGCCATGGTTACAGATGAAGATCTCTGTCACTAGAAGGGATCAAAATTGATAAGGAGCAAGTGTTGAATAGACTGTTGGTACTTAAAGTTGACAAGGTACCGGGACCGGATGAGATGCATCCAAGGATATTGAAGGAAGTGAGAGTAGAAATTGCAGGTACATGGCAATAATCTTTCAGTCTTCCCTAGACTCAGGGGTGGTGCCAGAGGACCGGAGAATTGCATACGCTATGCCCTTGTTCAAAAGAGATTGTAAGAGTAAGCCCAGCAATTACAGACCAGTCAGTTTAACTTCAGTGGTGGGCAAGATTCTAGAAACAATTATTCGGGATAGAATTAGTAGTCACATGGAAAAATCTGGGTTGATAAGGAAGAGCTAGTTTGGATTTCTAAAGGGGAAATTGTGTTTAACTCACTTGCTATAGTTTTTTGAAGAGGTAACAGAAAAGGTCGATGAGGGTAATGCTGTTGATGTGTGTACATGGACTTTCAAAAGGCATTTGACACAGTGCCACACAACAGACTTGTAAGAAAAGTTGTGGCTCATGGAATAAAAATGACAGTAGCAATGTGGAGTCAAAATTGGCTGAAAAATAGGAAGCAGAGTGTAATGGTCAATGGATATTTTTCGGGCTGGAGGAAGGTTTGTAATGGAGTTCCTCAGGGTTCAGTATTGGGACACTTGCTTTTCCTGATATATTAATCATCTAGATCTTGGTGTGCAGGGGACAATTTCAAAGTTTGCGGATGATAGGAAGCTTGGGAGTGTTGTAAACTGTGAGGAGAACGGTGTGTAACATTGACAGAGAGGGCATAGACAAGTTGTTGGAGTGGGCAGATAGGGGGCAGATGAAGTTCAATGAGGAGAAGTGTGAGGTGATGCATTTTGGTAGGGAGAACATGGACAGACAATATAAAATAAGGGGTGAAATTTTGATGGGAGTGCAGGAGCAGAAGGACTTGGGTGTATATGTGCATAGATCATTGAAGTGGCAGGACAGGTGGACAGAGGAGTTAATAAAGCATATAATAACCTAGGCTTTATTAATAGGGGCATGGAGTACAAGAGCAGGGACGTTAACCTGAATTTATATGAGACACTCATTAGACCTCAGCTGGAATATTGTGTATAGTTCTGGGTGCCACATTATAGGAAGGATGTGAACACATTGGAGAGAGTGCAGAAGAGGTTTACAAGCATTGTTCCAGGGATGAGAAACTTCAGGTATGAGGATAGATTGGAGAAGTCGGGACTGTTCTCCTCGGAGATAAGGCCACTAAGAGGTGATTTGATAGATAAAAACAAAAAACTGCAGATGCTGGAAATCCAAAACAAAAAATAAAAAATACCTGGAATAACTCAGCAGGTCTGGCAGCATCGGCGGAGAAGAGTACAGTTGACATTTCGAGTCCTCATGACCCTTCAACAGAACTAAGTAAAAATAGGAGAGGGGTGAAATATAAGCTGGTTTAGTTGGTGGGTGGGGGGGAGAAAGAGAAGGGGGGGTGGTTGTTGGGACAAGCAAAAAGTGATAGGAGGAGATAACCAAAAGATGTCACAGACAAAAGAACAAAGAGGTGTTGAAGGTGGTGATATTATCTAAAAGAATGTACTAATTAAGAATGGATAGCAGGACAGGCAAGGTACAGATAGCTCTAGTGGGGGTGGGTGAAATAAGACTAAAAGGGCATAAAAGCTATAGATAAATGATCGGTGGAATACATTAAAAATAATGGAAATAGGTGGGAAAAGAAAAATCTATATAAATTATTGGAAAAAACAAAAAAGGAGGGGGAAGAAATGGAAAGGGTGTGGAGATGGAGGAGGGAGTTTAAGGTTGAACTCAATGTTCAGTCCGGAAGGCTGTAAGGTGCCCACTCGGAAGATGAGGTGCTGTTCCTCCAGTTTGCGTTGAGCTTCACTGGAACAATGCAGCAAGCCAAGGACCGACATGTGGGCAAGAGAGCAGGGTGGAGTGTTAAAATGGCAAGCGACAGGGAGGTCTGGGTGATGCTTGCGGACAGACCGATGGTGTTCTGCAAAGCGGTCACCCAGTCTGCGTTTGGTCTCTCCAATGTAGAGGAGACCACATTGGGAGCAACGAATGCAGTAGACAAAGTTGAAGGTAATGCAAGTGAAATGCTGCTTCACTTGAAAGGAGTGTTTGGACCCTTGGATGGTGAGGAGAGAGGAAGTGAAGGGCAGGTGTTGCATATCTTGCATTCGCATGGGGAGATGCCGTAGGAGGGGGCTGAGGAGTAGGGGGTGATGGAGGAGTGGACCAGGGTGTCACGGAGTGAATGATCCCTACGGAATGCTGCCGGCGTGGGGGAGGTGAAGGGAAGATGTGTTTGGTGGTGGCATCATGCTGGAGTTGGCAGAAATGGCGGAGGATGATCCTTTGAATGTGGAGGCTGGTGGGTGATAAGTGAGGACAAGGGGGACCCTATCATGTTTCTGGGAGGGAGGAGAAGGCGTGAGGGCGGAAGCGCGGGAGATGGGCCGGACACGGTTGAGGGCCCTGTCAAATACCGTGGGTGGAAATCCTCGGTTAAGGAAGAAGGAGGACATGTCAGAGGAACTGTTTTTGAAGGTAGCATCATCAGAACAGATACGACAGAGGCGAAGGAACTGAGAGAATGGGATGGAGTCCTTACAGGAAGCGGGGTGTGAGGAGCTGTGGGAGTTGGTAGGCTTGTAATGGATATTGGTGGACAGTCTATCACCAGAAATTGAGACAGTCACTCCTCACACCCCGCTTCCTGTAAGGACTCCATCCCATTCTCTCAGTTCCTTCGCCTCTGTCGTATCTGTTCTGATGATGCTACCTTCAAAAACAGTTCTTCTGACATGTCCTCCTTCCTCCTTAACTGAGGTTTTCCACCCACGGTAATTGACAGGGCCCTCAACCGTGTCCGGCCCATCTCCCGCGCATCCGCCCTCACGCCTTCTCCTCCCTCCCAGAAACATGATAGGGTCCCCCTTGTCCTCACTTATCACCCCACCAGCCTTCGCATTCAAAGGATCATCCTCCGCCATTTCCGCCAACTCCAGCATGATGCCACCACCAAACACATCTTCCCTTCACCACCCCCCCGGCGCCATTCCGTAGGGATCATTCCCTCCGTGACACCCTGGTCCACTCCTCCATCACCCCCTACTCCTCAACCCCTACCTATGGCACCTCCCCATGCCCATGCAAAAGATGCAACACCTGCCCCTTCACTTCCTCTCTCCTCACCGTCCAAGGGCCCAAACACTCCTTTCAAGTGAAGCAGCATTTCACTTGGATTTCCTTCAACTTAGTCTACTGCATTCGTTGCTCCCAATGCGGTTTCCTCTACATTGGAGAGACCAAACGCAGACTGGGTGACCGCTTTGCAGAACACCTTCGGTCTGTCCGCAAGCATCACCCAGACCTCCCTGTTGCTTCCATTTTAACACTCCAACCTGCTCTCTTGCCCACATGTCTGTCCTTGGTTTGCTGCATTTTTCTAGTGAAGCTCAACGCAAACTGGAGGAACAGCACCTCATCATCCGACTAGGCACTTTACAGCCTTCTGGACTGAATATTGAGTTCAGCCTGGACTGAATATTGAGTTCACCAATTTTAGATCCTGAACTCCCTCCTCCATCCCCACCCCCTTTCCGTTTCTTCCCCCTCCTTTTTGTTTTTTCCAATAATTAAATAGATTTTTTTTTCCCACCTATTTCCATTATTTTTAATGTAATCCACTGATCATTTATCTATACCTTTTATGCCCTTTTAGTCTTATTTCACCCCACCCCCGCTAGAGCTATCTGTACCTTGTCTGTCCTGCTATCCATTCTTAATTAGTACATTCTTTTAGATAATATCACCACCTTCAACACCTCTTTGTTCTTTTGTCTGTGATATCTTTTGGTTATCTCCTCCTATCACTTCTTGCTTGTCTTAACAACCATCCCCCCGCCTTCTCTCTCTCCTCCACCCCACCGCACCCCCCCCACCCCCCCACCAACATCCCCCCCCCCCACCCCCCACCCCCTTAAACCAGCTTATATTTCACCCCTCTCCTATTTTTACTTAGTTCTGTTGAAGGGTCATGAGGACTCGAAACGTCAACTGTACTCTTCTCCGCCGATGCTGCCAGACCTGCTGAGTTATTCCAGGTATTTTTATTTTTTGTTTTGATGATTTGATAGAGATCTTCAAAATTATGAGGGGGGAGGACAGAGTAGATAGGGAGGAGCTGTTCCCACTCGTAAAAGGATCATGAACAAGAGGGCACAGATGGAAAGTGAGTTGCGAAAGAAGCCAATGTGACATGAGAAAAAACTTTTCACACAATGAGTGGTTCAGCTCTGGAATGTACTGCCTGGAAGTGTGGTGGAGGCAGGTGCAATCGAGGCATTCAAGAGGTCATTAGATGATTATTTGAATAAAAACAATGTGCAAGGGTTGGGGGAAAAGGCAGGGCAATGGCACTAGGTCACTTGGAGAGTCAGTGCAGAAGGAACTCCTGATGTCCTGGAACTAAGATGATTGACCTCCAGCAACCACAACCATCTTCCTTTGCCTCCAATCAGTGGAGAGTCTTCCCCCTGATTCCCATTGACTCCAGTTTTGCTAGGGCTCCTTGATGTCACACTTGGTCAAATGCTGCCTTGATGTAAAGGGCAGTCACTCTCACCTCACCTTGGGCATTCAGCTCTTTTGTCCATGTTTAAAACAAGGCTGTAATGAGGTCAGGAGCTGAGTAGCCCTGGCGGCTCCCAACTGAGTGACAGTGAGCAGGCTATTGCTAAGCATGTGTCATTTGATAGCACTGTTGATGGCCCCTTCTATCACTTTACTGATGATCGAGAGTAGACTGATGGGGCAGTAATTGGTTGGGTTGGGTTTGTCCTGCTTTTTGTGTACAGGATATACTTAGGCTATTTTCTGCATTGCCGGTTAGATGCCAGTGTTGTAGTTGTACTGGAACAGGTTGGCTAGGGGTATGGCAAGTTCTGGAGCACAATTCTTCAGTACTATTGCCGGAATATCGTCAGGGCCCATAGCCTTTGCAGTATCCAGTGCCTTCAGCCGTTTCTTGTTATCACGTGAAGTGAATCGAATTGGCTGAAGACTGGCATCTGTGATGCTGTGGACCTCTGGAGGAGGTTGACTTGGGTCATCCAATTCTGGCTGAAGATTGTAGCAAGTGCTTCAGCCTTATCTTTTTCACTAACATGCTGGGCTTCCCCATCATTGAGGATGAGGATATTTGTAGAGCCTCCTTCTCCAGTGAGTTCTTTAATTGTCCACCACCATTCATGACTGGATGTGGCAGGACTACCGAGTTTAGATCTGATCTGTTGGTTGTGGAATCACTTAGCTCTGTCAATTACTTGCTCCTTATGCTGTTTGGCACACAAGTCGTCCTGTGCTGTATCTTCAACAGGTTGACACCTGATTTTTAGGTATGCCTGGTGCTGCTCCTGGCATGCCCTCCTTCACTCTTCATTGAACCAAAGTTGATCCCTGCCTTGATGATAATGATAGAGTGGAGGATATGTCAGGCCTCCTGAGATTACAGATTGTGGTTGAGTGCAATTCTGCTGCTGCTGATGGCCCACAGCGCCTTATGGATGCCCAGTCTTGAGCTGCTGGATTTGATCGAAATCTACCCCATTTAGCACAGTGTTACATAGAAATATAGAAACATAGAAACTAGAAGCAGGAGTAGGTCATTCAGCCCTTCGAGCCTGCTCTGCCATTCAGTACGATCATGGTTGATCTTCTATTTCAATGCCATACTCCCACTCTCTTCCCATACCCCTTGATGCCTTTAGAGTCTAGAAATCTATCTATTTCCTTCTCAAGTATATTTAATGACTTGGCCTCCAAAGCCTTCTGTGGTCAAGAATTCCACAGGTTCACCACTCTCTAAGTGAAGAAGTCTCTTCTCATCTCAGTCCTAAATGGCTTGCTCCCTATCCTGAGACTGTGACCCCTTGTTCTAGACATCCCAGCCAGAGGAAACATCATCCCTGCATCCAGTCTGTCCAGCCCTGTCAGAATTTTATACGTTTCAATGAGATCCCCTCTCATTCTTCAAAACTCCAGTGAATACAGGCCTAGTCGACCCAATCTTTCCTTATATGACAATCCTGCCATCCCAGGAATCAGTCTGGTGAACCTTTACTGCAATCCCAGTATGCCAAGTATGTCCTTTTAAAGGTAAGGAAGGCAAAACTGCACACAATACTCCAGGTGTGGTCTCACCAACGCCCAGTACAGCTCCAGTAAGATATCCTTGCTCCTGTATTCAAGTCCTCTCGCAATGAAGGCCAACATACCATTTGCTTTCTTAACTGCTTGCTGTACCTGCATGTTTGCTTTCAGTGATTGGTGTACAAGGACGCCCAGGTCCCTTTGTACATCAACATTTTCCAATCTATCACCATTTAAATAATACTCTGCCATTCTGGTTTTCCTACCAAAGTGGATAACTTCACCATTATCCACGTTATACTGCAGCTGCCATGTATTTGCCCACTCACTCAACCTGTCTAAATCGCCTTGAAGCCTCTTAACATCCTCTTCACAACTCATGTTCCCACCTAGTTTTGTGTCGTCAGCAAACTTGGAAATATTACGTTCGGTTCCCTCATCCAAATCATTGATATATATTGTGAATAGCTGGGGCCACACAACACGATGGAGGGTATCCTCAATGTGAAGACGGGACTTCGAATCCACAAGGACTGTGTGGTGGTCACTCCTACTGACACTGTCATGGACAGATGCATCTATGACAGGCAGATTGGTGAAGATGAGGGCAAATATGTTTTTCCCTCTTGTTGGTTCCCTTGCCAGCTGCTGCAGCCCCAGTCTAGCAGCTATGTCTTTTTGGACTTGGCCGGTTCAGTCTGTACTGGTGCTACCGAGCCACTCATGGTGATGGTCAATGAAGTACCCCACCCAGAGTGCATTCTACAACCTTGCCACCCTCAATGCTTCCTCCAAGTGGTGTTCAATGTGGAGGAACACTGATTCATCAGCTGAGGGAGGACAGTATGTGGTAATCAGCAGGAGGTTTCCTTGCTCGCCTTTGACCTGATGCCATGAGACTTCATGGGATTGACAGTTGATGTTGAAGACTCCCAGGGCAACTCCCTCCCGACTGTATTCCACTGTGCAGCCACCTCTGCTGGGTCTGTGCTGCTGGTGGGACAGGCCATACCCAGGGATGGTGAAGGTGGTGTCTGGGACAATATCTGTAAGTTATGATTCCATGACGATGACTATGTCAGGCTGTTGATTGACTAGTCTGTGAGACAGCTCTCCCAATTTTGACATTAGCCCCAGATGTTAGTAAGGAGGACTTTGCAGGGTCAACAGGGCTGAGTATGCCATTGTTGCTTCGGTGCCTAGATTGATGCCAGGTGGTCCGTCCGGTTTCATTCTTTTAGGCTTTTGGCAGTTTGATACAACTGTGTGGCTTGCTAGGCAATTTCAGAGTCAACCACATTCCTGTGGATCTGAAGGCGCATGTAGGTCAGACCCGGTAAGGACAGCAGGTCTCCTTCCCGAAAGGATATTAGTGAACCAGATCGGTTTTTCCGATGCTCAGCATTGGTTTTATGGTCATCATTAGACTTATAATCCAGATTTTCATTAAATTCAAATCCCATCATCTGCCATAAACCAAGAGCATTATCCTAGGTCTCTGGATTACCTGTCCAGTGACAATACCACTATGCCACTGCCTCCCCCATAACAACTCCATCCCCACTTGTTTCCACTTCATCTTGGTAGTCAACAACCAGAGCATCCAACTGTTCCAAACTGGGGCCTCACTGAGATCCTGTGAAATACAAAGGACCCTAGTGCAAGTTTCAGGTTAAAAATGGGTGGAGCATACATGGTGTAGAATGGCCTAACTAATGGTCCTTAAGCAGCTCAAGAATGGTAAGTGTGGGTTTTTAATGCTCCTCCTTGCCCTACAAAATTCTTCTTTTCTGCTGGTGCCCTGTGGCTCACGCAACAGGATTGCCTCCTCTTCCTCCTTTAAGGCTCCAATATGGCTTGATATCATGGACGAGCAGTCAGGTTTCCTGCACACAGCTCTCCCCACCCCCATCGATTGGTGAGCTACCCCTTGGAACTAATACATCTCTGGTCACGGTTATGCGACTGGACAAGTAATCCAGAGGCTGGAATAAAAATCCAGGGAACATGAGGTCAAATCTGACCATGGCAGTTGGAGAATTTGAATTCAGTTTTAGTGGAAATAAGAAACTGGTAGCAATAAAAGTGGCCTCAAAGCTGACAAATTAGTTTGTACTTTGATTTACTCTTTTATATTCACAGGATCTAAAACCCAGCAATATAGTGGTAAAGTCAGACTGTACACTGAAAATCCTGGATTTTGGACTGGCAAGGACTGCAGGAACAAGCTTCATGATGACTCCCTATGTAGTAACCCGTTATTATAGAGCGCCAGAAGTAATTCTGGGGATGGGGTACAAAGAAAATGGTGAGATCTTTACTGGACAATCAGATTTTGCACTGTTGTTTAATTGTGTAATACACAGAACATATGTCATGCGTACTTTGAATCATCCTGTTAACTTAAAAAAAAGATTTTAGCCTTCCACTAACCAAATTATATAACATGAGCAAATTGTTTTATCCAAAAGTGGTCCTGTAATTCAAGTTAATATTTTACAACACCATCTAGTCAACTGGCTGTGAGCTGACAAAGAATTCATGTGGCAATTAATCATGAGATTCAAAAGGCTGGTTATGCCAGCAAGATTCTCTGGTTGGTTGCCATATGAACTCTTACTTCCCTGATGCCCCTGCTGAAATTGAGAACTTATTTCAGTGGATTTTAGCTAGCAGGCGGCTAACTAGTGGAGTGCACCAGCAGTTATCTGACTCTGACCATGGGAGGATTTTGAGTGCAGAGCCTCTTTATCAGGCTGCTGATAATCTGTGGGCACCAAACTGTTGCCTGCTGCAACTTGCTGACTCAAGATCAACATGACATTGAGCAGTCCGGATTGGGAAGATTGCAAGGGTGGAGGCAGTTTGATTTGGGTTGCAATTGTGAAGCGGCGCCACAACAGCCCATACCGCTCCTGTGGAGTCCGAAGGAACTCTATCTCTTGTACGTATCCCACAAAAATAATTTTCAAAGTGGCTTTTTGCTGCCTCACCTGCTGTACCACTCAGTAAAACTGGATGGTGTGTGCACAGTCCATGACCCATCTAAATGTCTGGCAACATTTAAATCAGACCCCTTTGTAAGTCATAGGGCACAGTTTTCATACTAAAAGGGCCTACTTCCCGATATAGGTGGGCATTCTGGCTTCCCAGAAGAGTACCACTTTGAGGACAGTGACCATGTATAGCAGGGCAGTCAGTCATTATGGAGCCACTATCCTGCTCTTTATTCCAGGTGGGCCAAATAAAAATATACACCATTGTGTGTACAGGTGCGCATCCTGCTAACCCATGACGTGGCATTTTGGTAGAATGATACACTGGACTGCTATGCTGCTGTCTAGATATTAATAGTTTAATTATTAAAATGGTAATGCTCTTAATCCTATGAAACTGACTTATATTCAGCATTGAACAGTGTTCCATTGGAAGCAAAATTGTGAAGAATCCTGATTTACAGGAAAATATAATAACAGAAATTACTTTAGTGTCTTAATCATTAATTAATTCTAATTGTATGACTACAAAATCTCAAAATTTGCATGGTCTACCTTTAAGTAAGAGGTTAATTGTTTTCTGTATCCTCTGCATATTTTGTATTACTTAAAGTGAACTCAATGTACAAAATTCAGAATTCAGAGAGAGAAGTGATATCCTGATCCATTTTGTTATCATTCTTGCCCCTTGTGGGAAAGAAAGGTATCTTGACAATTTTATATTGTCAAGTACTGTATAAATGACACTTTTATATTTTGGATGATGGAAACCTAAAAAAGAACAGAAGAATGTAATATTTCAGCACAGAGACACTTCTTCTAATTATAATTATTATTTGTCTCTGGATTATCATGTATTGATCACCTCAATGAAAACTAATTTCAAGATTGATGCGTTGACAACTAAGTCTGGAATATCTAAAGCCTTGGTGACTATAGCTACAAATATTTGCATGGTCTTGTTAGTGCACAGAAATATTTTCAGATTTTGTTTTTAAAATATGAATCAATTCTCTAATATTATGGAAAACTGTCAGCCTTTAAATTCAACTGAATATTTAACAGTGAATGGAAATATTGATGACTGATTTATAATAAATAGGAATAATATTTGACAGATATACTGGGGTGGTAAAGAGGAAAGAGATAATAATTTACTTCTTTTTTACATCCTGTTGTCTGAGTGAAATCCATTATTTAAGACATGAAATGTATTGCCATGACGATGAATAAGGGCATTCTCTGCTAATATGCCACCAATGGTTCCACCAACCCCTATTTTCAATTCCTAACACATTGCATCATCTCTCTGCTTTATGTATACAGAAATGCGTACTGGGATTATACCTTATTAATTCATTTAGTATGTTGGCTGCATACTATCATATATTTAGATAATTATTAATTTTTGCACAAAGTTTAAACAATTTTTTCCCCATAGACTTTGTTGGCACTTAGAATGGCCAGCTAGAGATTTGAAATCTTTACTCTGAGCTTGTTTATATTTATTTTAAAACAAGACACAGAAAATAGAATCCAGTACTGGTGCTTGATGTTCATTAATACTCTTTAAGTTTGTTTAACTTTCAGGATTTTGGGTAGATACAACCTGGGGCCTTCAATTAATTGTTACTTATTTTCTCACCCCTAACTATTTTTCCCTTCTATATGATCTTCATGATTCTAATTATAATTTTTTTGTGTTATCACCCATTGTCTGAAAACATAGTGGATATTTGGTCTGTTGGGTGCATAATGGGAGAAATGGTCCGCCACAAAATCCTCTTTCCAGGAAGGGACTGTATCCTTGTGCTGCTTGCAGCAGCTAATCGTGGCTTTTTGATGCATTTCTTTAACTCCTTAAGATCAGATGAGTGAAAAATAAATTGTAAGCAACTGTGTTTTTTTTAATTGCACAGCCACCTTGTAGTGTGCATTTTTCATGTGACAATTTGATATTAGAAATGTTTCTTTCATGAAAATATTTAGTATTTGATGCAGAAATGTGGCAAGATATATTACATGCTTGTTTTTAACATGTGTTTGGAGAAGGGTTGAGCAATTATTCTACCTTCAGAACTGTTAAACTTCTAAAAATGTGATCAAGTGCTGCCCTTTAATATTTAAGTTGCTACTCAGTGCCCTGATAGAATCACTTTGAGAGAAGACATAACCTAGAATTTTCACAAGATATTGATAGTTCTGCACATTCCTTCTTTGTCTTTCATCGTGCTGCATTTGTTTCATACTGTGCATTATTCCTGATCATCAAATGCTTCCAGTTAGGACACTGCATATAATTTCTGGCTTCCACACCATTTTAGTTGCAGTACTTTTTCAGAGTTTGTAGTATTTAAAAAGACAATGGTAGTTTGATTCAATAATATTGCTTTCCTCTCAGACTACTTTTAAAGCTGGAGTACCCCATAAAGGAACCGAAGATGTTTTTAAAGCTAAGAATTAAAGTTTCGGAAAATCAGGCTTCTAACAGACTTCAGGGGAGAAATTGGGCTCTTTTGCACTCATTTTTGGGCAATATGAGTGCCCTTGCTACAACAAAATAGCATCCATGGCACAGGCACATTTGTGGGGTGATATACTGGACGCCAGATTGGTGCAGGCATTAACGTGCACAACATGAATAACTGCCGGAAGTGTAAGTAGAGCAGGCAGATCATGACGCCCAACTGCATGCAACATGACTTGGAGAATGAACAGAGGTCACTTAGAGCAGGAGAAGCTGCTGGAACAGGGAGAAGGGTGGGTGGTTGTTAGAGAAGGGATCTCAGCCAGAGACCATATCTGCCCATGGTGAGAAGGGAGCAATTCTACCTGTGAGGAACAATGTGTGAGACATCTGTGCTTCAGTAAAGATGTCAGTAAGGAAGTCCTTACCAAAATGTTCCACGTATTTCAGCCACAGCACCATTACCAGTGTTTGTGAATGTGATGGCAAAGCTTAATTTATTCACCTGCCAGTTCAAGGCTGGATCAGACAATATTTGCAGGATATCCCAGTTTGCTGTCCACTCTGCCCTCGCCCCAGTTGAAGCACTGAAGTGGCTGATCCACTTCCTGCCTGGCCTCAATTTTGAGGCTGGCGGGAGGAGTTCAGGAACAGGAGGATGCCTGGCAGGTTACTCTGCTCAGGCCTTGGGACAGAGAGATGGGGAAGGGGGCACCTCCATTACTGGCCCCCTTTCCAGAATGGGTGTCCCCTCCACTGCCCCCCCCCCCCCCCCCCCCCCCCCCCACCCCCCAACCACCACAAAGTCTGCCCCAATCAGGTGCTCTGTCTCCCCACTGTGAGACTTACCTGGTCCTATGGTTCCAGCACTCAAACTGGCGGGACTGCTTGTAGTCCCAGCAGTGGCCACCACTCCCAGTGAGGGGCATAAGTCCTGGCTCCAGTGAATTAACGTTCCATGGAGCTATAATGGCTGCGGGCAGCTGTGATTGGCAGGGGCATGTTCCCTATCAACTTTTCTGATGGCAAGGCAGGAAGGAAACCCTGCCATCTGAAAAATCCTGCCCAAAATGTGATAGAGCAGCCCCAACCCCAATTAGCCAATAATCCTGCACCTTATCGTCCCTCTGTCACTGGCCAACACAGCATTCAATGTCCACAATGCAAGAAATAAAAACCACCAAGAAATAAATATTCAAAACCAAATTTAAAAATCAAACCATCCCATGTTGCATATAAAGAACAACTGATCACCCTTGTGCAATGTCTTCATGCCTGTTCTCCCTGTGCCTTTGCCTGTCCTGTGCCTTTGCTCAGTGGATGTAGCATGACTCGTGGAAAGTGGCAGACTTTCATTGGAGGAGCCTGCAGCTGGACTTCGATGATAAGCTTGAGAGGTTGGGGCTTCAAAGGCCTGGCTTTGGTCTGCACCATCTCAGCCTAGACTGCAGCTGTCTGGACTGGCTGACAGGCAATAACAAGGGTACAGGTCCATGTTCCATGGGAGTCACAATCGTTCCTCCAAGGCAGCGCCTGAACAGTCCTAGTCATCTGTTGGATGGCCTGGTATTCTTGCTGGGTTAGGTCACACCCTGAAAGCCCCATTACACATTGTACAACATGATAGCAATAACCTGATTTTACATGACAGTAAGTTGACCTTGTATCACCACAGTCTGAGCTTTCACTGCAGCACCCAGATGTTGGGTGGCCGTTGCCTGTGCTTCATTGGAAGCTGAGACATCGGCAATCAGACAATGCATCATGGTTGAGCACAAAAGTGTGTGAATGGAGTTGGCCACCATTTCCATCCTGGAATGGATGGGCTCCACGTTCTGCGCAAAGTCTTGTGCCTAGTTGATACTGGATTCCTATATGTTTCTTTAAATTGACTGTTGGCTTTCTGGCAGATTTGCCAATGCACCAAGCTTTTTTGTTGTGCCTACACATCAGTGTTCTTCTGTAGGCTGGCCCATCAAGTTCCTAATCTGAGTCCTCTGATGTGCAATCCATGTGTGCTCTCATCCTCCAGTGCGCTCACACCTGCGCTATCTTTGCCCCCTGCCCTAGCTGCAGTCCACTCGAGCCTAGTGTCTCACTATGTGCAGATTCCAGTTCTAGCCTATCCTCTAAGATACACACAGTTTCAGTATCTGAGCTGGTGGCTGCGAGTATGAAATCAAATCAGTGTTTTGATTTTACCATCATTGTCGTCTTGCTGTTTTTCCGCTGTTTGGCCTGGTTGCATTTCTTGGGAATCTGAAAGAAAAAAGTCACAATGGTAAAGTTATGATGCTTGGAGGTGGGAAAAAAAGAAGAGGTGTGCGCGTACACCATCTGCAGCTTGTAAAGTCAGAAGAGTTTGTCAGATGAGCAGAATGTATGATGTGAAAAGGAGAATTAGGTATGAGATTACTGCATCCTCAATGGTTTCATCCCCAACACCAGCAATTGCTTTAGCAATGGGCATCACAATAATGACCAGCACAGTCTCTTCCGTGGTGGGTGGAAGATTTCTCCTTCCGTTAGCTCGTGCTGCTTCTGGTTGTGAGTCATCTCATATTGCAAGATCAGGGAAGTGTGTCAGTGAGTGTCATGTAATCTGTTTGTGGTTGAATTGTTGGCAGTTTGTTCAAGCTGTCGAATGTGGGTGTGAGACTGGCAGCAATGTTAAGCATGCAAATGAAGTGAAGCTTGGAATGTCAGATGCAAGTCAAGATAGAGATTGTTGGAAGGTGAATGATGGGGGATATGGTGATTTGAGCAGAGTCTGAGGGTGGGGTACAGTTAGTGAGATAAGGCACTTGAAGGTGTATTGACTGACCTTGAGCACTCATGTCAAGGTATTGAACTTTTTGTGGCATTAAAACCAGTGTCAAGAATTCACTCCTGGCATTGACCACCATGGCTATTTGCTCCCACTGCCTTCTGCAAGTTTGTCTGGAGAGCCCCTAGTCCTCTGTAAATAAGGCTCATCTCTTTTCTTCTGCACCTCATCAGCCAGCATAATGTTGGAAAAGTTTGGAGCCTGTTCTCTCCCATGGGTTGCCATTATTACATCTTTTTCCACCTCAAAATGAGTTCCACAACAATTTCCAGCACCTCCTGCAGGCTAACTTTAAGTGGTGCAGGCTAGCTTTAAGTGGTGCTAGCCACTCACAGTATTGGACCTCTGTTGAGTTGTCCAGCTAATGAACAGCACAGTTAATGCTGGCTGATGGGTTAATTGCACATCACAGTCCCTGCGCCCATGTTTGGGGCTATACAATTTAGCCACCTTTCTTTCCAGGGTCTTAAAGTTTTTCCATCTGAGATGTGTTTACATATTGTTTTTGATCCCAGCAATTTTGCAGTCCACTAGGATTTATCATTGGAAGGAGCTTTAAATACAAGAGGAATGGGAGTGTAATATAAAAACACTGTCCATGGAAATTATAAAGTCATTCCATAACAATTAATAAATGGAATGCTTAAAGTATTGAGGTAGTAATGACCCTGTCAGCGTTCACCTCTGAAGCTGACAGCAACTCCTGGAATCTGGACATGCAAAGTTAAATCTGAAAATCCAAAAGTTGCTGTCAGTGATTCCCTGATCCTCCACAGGTTGGACTGTTGAAGTGCCTGCAGACCGCAATCAATTAGAAATCACTGAACCTACTAGAACTTCCACCTTTACATTATTAGTGTTTCTATATAAAACCCTTAAAAGTTCCATCTTGTTGAATGAGGTATAACTGGGTTTTTAACAGCGTACTAAATCCATAATTTCTGTTGAACATCCCCTCTGGCCCTGAAAACTACTTTTATATTTGTAGAATGTTAAATTTCTCCATTGTGATAAAAAATCCACGTTAAAACATTTTTTTTGTAACTTTGTTTATGATATTTCAGCTTCTACCTTACTCCCATTTGCATGTTCCCATCTTTATTTTGCTCTCTAAAATATTAAAAACTGAAGGATAATCAATTTAACCATGGTTTGCAGCCTGGGAATTTTTCAATGTGAGTGGCTATTTAGCCTGATTGATGACATCACTTGCTGGATCTCCCTTTGACTTGGTACCAGATTCAGATGAACATCAAGAAAGATAAGATCTACACCACAGAGATCAATAGATCTTTGTAGGCCACATTTTCTGAGGCCAGCTGCAAGTGTCATCACTTCACCACTTACTCCAAAAATCAGGCCAGAATATTTACAAGTTTTGAGTGAATCTATAAAGTATTGCAGCTTTCAAACTTTCTGACTACACTAATATAAAGGACACTCTTTTGATAGTGTTGCCTTTAACCATCTACCTCTTATTACATTTCCATTGTTTACATCTTGTTTCAATGTCATTCACTTATTCTTGAGAGCAGGCAAGTAGACTTGATCACTTCCAGTCCTTTTTCTGCTGTGGGTACCAGAAATACTCTGGGCCATGGAAAGACCAGAATTAGTTTATCATTTAATTTAATCATTGAATGACCAGCCATTCATAAAAGGAAATTTTAGTTCTCATTCCGAACACTTACTTAATGTTTACTTAACCAAGCTGGTTACAAACTCCTAAGGGTAGCCATTGAGGCACCTTAGAAGTAGTTTGTTAGTTATGTCAGATAGCTTTCACAGAACCAATGTAAGATGATACTATTGGCATGAATGATAATTTTGGCAGTTTTTAGAGATCAGCTCTAGGGTTGATATTCAGGCTATTGCTGGAACTCATTCGTGAAAGACTCACATCAATCCTTCAAAATTTAATATAAAAGATCTGCAATTTCTTTGAGAATGATTGTTATATTAAGGTAACTGAAACTTTCAGTACAATATTATTAGCACCTGATCCTGTCATACTCAATTAGCGGTCAATATTAATCTGGTTAGTGAAACCTCTGAAGGGTACAGACAGATGAGTGATGAAAGTAACAAGAATGTGATGGATGTTAAGGAGGTAAGCTAACACAGAGTGAAAACATGCATGAAGGAGACACAATATAAACTGAGCCAGGTTCTTATCCTTAATATACATGAATTTTTACATAAGTGACATTAAATTGGAACAAAATAGTAAGTGCAATTCATATACACTTTATACCATTGTGAGGATGGTTTAGAAATGTCACAAAACAACAGGAAACAATGGTAAGAAGATCAACAGGGCATGTAAAGCATGAATGTGCATATGCCAGAGAAGATATTTAAAGATTATTCACAAGAGAGGTAGGGATGAGGAGTGGTTAATCAATTTAACTCAACCCTTCACCATGGACCAAAATGCTTCATTTTTACCAAAAACTCATTATATAAGGAAATGCCTAATATCAGTCATTGTCTTGTCTATTTTGAGCAGAAAGTCATTCATTGGAATGCTGTTTTATCTTGTTTTCATGGGCCAGGTTTTTCTGGTTGTTGGGCAGGCTCAGCGGGGGAGAGCGGGAGCGGCCGCGAAATGGACCACTGCCCGTGATCGAGCCCCGGCTGCGATTTCACACTGGCTGGCCAGTTAATGGCCAGCCAGCGTGAATCGTGCACTGCTGCGCTCAGCGATTCAGCAGGGGAGGGTGAGCATAGGAGTTCGGGGTGTGTGCATTAAAAGCTCCCTGAGGCACAGAGCTGCCTCAGGCAGCTGAAGATTTCTAAAATAAAAAATAAAGTATTTAAAAATGTTAAAGGCATCTCCCATGAGCAGGGACATGTTAGAAATTAGTTCGAAATTTTTTAAAATCGCTGATTAAAACCTCATCCCGCCCCTGGATGAAGTTTCACAAAAAATCCAAACGATGCCTGGTCAATTTGCCTGCCCGCCAACCGTATTATTGGCCAGGCAGTGAAAAATTTCTTTTAATTATGATTTTAATGGCCTTAATAGGCCGCTTAATTGTTGGTGGGCTGCTGACTCCCACGCGCGCCCACTGACTGAAATATCGTGCGAGTGCGCGATGATGTCGGGACACTTACCCGACATCATCGCGTGTCATTTTACGCTCGTTCGGGTCGGGCGCATGCCACAGGACGAGTGAAATATTCTGTCCATGATCTATTTTCACATGAGGTGAGGTGAGAGTGACTACCCATGGTACCAAGGCAGCATTTGACTGATTGTGGCATCAAGGAGCCCTAGCAAAACTGGAGTCAATGGGAATCAGGGGGAAAGCTCTCCACTGGCTAGAGTCATACCTAGCACAAAGGAAGATGGGTGTGTTTGATGGATGTCAATCAACTCAATTCCAGGACATCACTGCAGGAGTTCCTCAGGGTAGTGTCCTAGGCCCAACTATCTTCAGCTGCTTCATCAATGATCTTCCTTTTATCATAAGTACAGAAGTGGGGATGTTTGCTGACGATTGCACAATGTGCAGCACCATTTGCGACTCCTCAGATCCGGAAGCGGTCCAAGTCCAAATGCAGCAAGACCTGGATAATATCCAGGTTTGGACTGACAAGTGGCAAGTAACATTCACACCACACAAGCATCAGGCAATGATCATCTCCAACAAGAGAGAATCTAGCCACCGCTGCTTTCATTCAGTGGCATTATCATCACTGAATCCCCCACTATCAACATCCTGAGGTAAACATTGACCAGAAACTGAACTGGACTAGCCATATAAATACGGTGGATAAAAGAGCAGGTTAGAAGCTAGGAATCCTGTGGCGAGTAACTTACCTCCTGACTCCCCAAAGCCTGTCCACCATCTACAAGGTACAAGTCAGGAATGTGATGGGATACTCTCCACTTGACTGGATGAGTGTGGCTCCCACAACACTCAAGAAGCTTGACACCATCCAGGACAAAGCAGCCCGCTTGATTGGCATCACATCCACAAACATTCACTCCCTCCACCATCGACGCACAGTGGCAGCAGTGTTTACCATCTACAGAATGCACTGCAGGAACTCACCAAGGTTCCTTCGACAGCACCTTCCAAACCCATGACCACTATCATCTAGAAGGACAAGGGCAGAAGATGCATGGGAACACCACCATCTGGAAGTTCCCCTCCAAGTCACTCACCATCCTGACTTGGAAATATATCACCATTCCTTCATTGTTGCTGGGTCAAAATCCTGGAACACCCCCCCTAACAGCACTGTGGGTGTACCTACACCACAGGGATTGCAGCGGTTCAAGAAGGCAGCTCACCACCACCTTCTCAAGGGCAATTAGGGATGGGCAATAAATGCTTGTCCAGGCATCGACACCCACATCCCATGAATGAATGAAAAATATCATAAATTTGAATAGAAAATGCTGGTAAAGCTCAGCAGGTTTGGCAGCATCTGTGGCAGCATCTGTGGAGAGACAAACAGAGTTAATGCTTCGACACTTGAAACATTAACCCTGTTTGTCTCTCCACAGGCGCTGTCAGACCTGCTGAGTTTTTCCAGCATTTTCTGTTTTTATTTCAGATTTCCAGCATCCACAGTATTTTACTTTTATTACTGTAACTTTCAATACCATTTTTTGAGTGCATATGTCATTTAATTCTTATTTCTTGTCTGCAATATTTTACTATCTATATCAAATTTATTCAGAAATTGCTTCCCACAACATGTATTTTATCTAACTCATTCTAAGGCCCTCAAACTGCCTCTTCAGATGCGCCAAACTTCCTTCCCCATCCTGCTGTTTGGTAGCTTTTATGAATTTTACAGTTTAATTGAACCTCTGGAATCAAGCTTTTAAAGTAAATTAGATATGATAGGGAACCCTAACATGGATCCCTGGAGCTCTCCTGTCCCTCACTGTGAAATAATTCTCATATCAAGTCCCCTGCTTTCTACCTCTCCACCAGTTTCTTCTTCATTCCCCTGTTTTATTTTCACTAACACTGCTTTAAGCTTCAGCAGAAGCCTTTTATTTGCAACATTGTCAAACATTTTGTTGCTGTTCTGTTCATAGGTAGGAAAAAACTATCAGGTGGGTTGGGAATGCTTCACCTTACACAGCTTTATATTGCTGTGACCTAGCAAAGAATTCTCCATTATATTGTAGACCGTGGTGGTGTTGATAGAAATAGTTATGAAAACTGTGTTTGAAAATTGATACTTCAGTCTCAGAAATTTGGATGAGGTAAAGCAGTTTTCACTAAATTATAATAGGCTGGAATCTCCTGACAGCATTGACATTTCATTAATGCAGCAATGAGAAATACTGTCGCTCATATAACAAAGTTTGAGCTTTCAGGTTTACTGGACCTATTTATCTTTCTCCTTGTTCTACGGTTTGCATACACTATCAATTGGCAAAATATGACAAATATCAACTGAGTATAATTAGCACATAAATCTTTCTTTAAACATAGAACTTGCATTCATGTGGGATCTTTCACAAACTTAGAATATCCCAAAATGCTTTATTGCCAATGAAGTACTTCTGAAGTGTAGTCACTATTGTAATGTAGGAAACGTGGCAGCCAATTTTGTACACAGTATGATCCCACAAACAGCAGGATGATAATGATCCAATAACCTAATTTAATTATGTTGGTTGATGGATAAATATTGGCCAGAATACTGAGGAGAACTCCCCAGTTCTTCTTCAAACAGTTCCATGTCCATTTTAGAGATTAGAAGGATTTGACTTTAACATGCTGTCCAACAGACAACACCTCTGACAGTGCAGAACTCTGTAAGTGCTGCAGTGAAAAGTCAGCTAAGGTTATGTGGTCAAGCCTTTGGAGTGGAGCTTGAACACACAACCTTCTGATGAAGAGGTGAGAGTGCTACCACAGGAGCAAAACTGACACCTTAACCCATCAACCCATTCACTGTCTTACCTGCTTTAATGCTAGGATATGCTAGACAGTAGGGCGTAATGTTCATCAGAAATTTTAAAATGATTTTGTCTCAATACTAGAAGAATGTGTCAGCCAAGGCTCAGTTGGTAGCACCCTTTCCTCTGAGTCAAGTCCCAGCCCACCACTTAAGCATAACAATCTAGATTGACACTCTGGTGCCGAAGAAGTACTGCACTGTCAGAGGTGCTATCTTTAAGAAGAGGCATTAAAACTGTCCTCCTAGGTGTTTGTAAAAGATCCCTGGCACTACTTCAAAGAAAAGCAGGAGAGTTATTCCCAGAGTTCTCACTAATATTTATTCCCCAACCCCATCACTAAAGCAGATTATCCAGTCACTATCAAATTGCTGTTCATGGGATTTTGCTGTTTGCAAGTTAGTTGTTGCATTTCCTAATTACAATAGTGACTACACTTCAGAAGTACTTCATTTTAACTGTGCTTTTCGACATCTGGTTGTCTGAAAAGTACTGTATAAGTGCAGGTCTTTTTTTTAGAATGCATACCAACCAAAAGAATAGAATAAGTTTCAGTTCAGGAAATATTTTAGTAATTTGTGCTTGTTTCAAATCAATTAACGGTGTTGGGAGGAGTCAGTTCAGTTTAGAAGGAGCTTCTTCACAAAGATCAGTGCCAAACAATTTGATTTGATGTAGACAGGATCATTTTTTTCTTTTAGTGCCTGAACAATAATCTGGTAGAGTAAGTTTTGCACTTATTATAGAACCTACCTGTCTTTGATCCCACTGGTTTCAATGGGATGAAAAGCTCTGTCAGATTACTAACCAGGCAGTGAAAAGGAAAATTTACCATAGGTGGGCCTAGAGTATTTTTTTTTTAGCTGTGATGATTGCTTCTAACGTTTGAGTAATACCTGGCACATATCAGATCAGCTGCACTCCCTTGCTTCTTTCTGCTACAGTCGTTTGAAAATTATGGACATTTTTGACATCCAACTGTTCAAACTTGAGCCTTCCAGCCAGTGTTACAGGCTGATTTGAAATGTCACTGCCTTGATATTTATCATCATTTTTGTTTTATATTTATTTATAAGATACTGTAGAATACCTAGTACAAATAACAGAGCAGATGCCTCCACCTCTTGACTCTTCAATCATTGCACTCACTAACAAACCCATTGAATACATAAATAAATATGTGTATTAAATAGGATAGATTGAGATTTGAATAGCAGACATAGCCATTCAAGTTTCATCAGTCAATATAGTTACAATCAAATGAAAATTTCTCCATTTATCTATAGTTAATAAATGAAAACATAAATGTGTTATCACAAAATGTATATTTATTGCCATATTTCTTTCATAATTATTGATCTTTTTTTCCTTATAAAGATTTAATGTATTTCCAGTGGTAACATAATTTCATTATTGCATTTGCCTTTAAAACAATATCTTGGCATGTTTAAAAAATCTTGTGTTTGTCAAATATAGAAGAAAAAATAATTTCCAAACTATTATTGGGCAACCACACAAGCGAACCTTTCAACTTGCCTTTTGAACAGCAGAGGGCAGCTGCAGCCAGTCAAGGAAAATACAGTCTCTGTCTCTGCTGGAATTCTGTTTGCAAATGGAGGATAAATGTTCTGATCCATAAATTCCATCAATATTTAAGAAATGGGAAAGACTGCGTGAACAATATGGTTACAAGTTAATTCTAACAACTTTTCCTCATGTATAAGATGTTTGTAGAATTGGTTGAGATTATACAATAGTGTTCTTCTTATCCTACATCTATCAATTGATCGATCTTTAGTTGTTTATAGAAGTCTTTATAACCTGGATAACCTTTAAAACTTTAAAGTGTGGGTGTTAAAGCATATGACACAAAAGGTGCTTATTTTTAAGATGAATAATTCTGGTCCTTCCCTTATTGCATTTTAGCTCTCACCATGTTATTTGAAGCCTTCAGCCAACACAGTGCTTTACAGCAACAGGTGAATGTGGGGAATTATTATCAAATTAATTTTCATTGCTAACATGTCTAGTTAATCCTCTATAGAATGTAGTGACTAGTGCATTGTGTCAGTATAACATTGATCCTTGCTCATGGGGAAGATTCTTAATTAGCTCATGGGGACAAAGGATTGTTTCGGTTAAAAGGCAACATAGCTGAAATAATCAAACTGCTCCTCAACATGATTCCCTTATTATAACAATTTTCAAACATACCCAGTATTTGCAGTAAAACTAAATTAAAGTATTCAAAAATGGTGTTTTAGCAAAGACTGCACCGGATGTATGGTCAGCTGTATATTACATTAGCAGTTACCTTTTTGTTGTATTCTTCTTCTTCCTCAGCAGGACAATGTTTCCTCCTTTTAGATATTAAAACTATAATGTAACATTTCTACTGTTACTCAGGGTTTACTATAAATTGGGCTTTATTGATAAAGTCTATCTGCTCCTCTTGAGATTGTGTTAGCGATAGGTTTTTCCAGACAGAAACTCCCTCATTAACTGAAATGAAAACAATTTAAAAATCACTAGCCCTCAAAAGCTGATTTGTAAATTAGCATTATTTTTGTTATCGAAAATGATCTTATCAGATAATTCATTTACAGCAACTTTCAAACTTGAGACATTTGGACATTTTATCAGCATTTAACTTTGAGTATGACTATCACTGAATTTGAAAGTGTTAACATGAAAAAGTTAGGAGTTGTAATTGGCTAAAAGATGTAACAACCACAGGGGTGTGAAACAAGTATTCTGTAACTTTTTAAATTCAATTTTGACACTGGTCTTTCCTGTCTTCTATACCTCATGAGCAAGTCAGTTCTGTCTGTCAATTACTGGTAATAAAGCTGTTGAGAACAGATACAATGGGTCACATCCTACAGTGATGTTTTCTCAAAGTTTCAGCACACAAGTGCCTAAAATCACATACATTATTAATTTTAGCATCGTATTAAGTAATTTTACAAAATCACATCCCCAGCATGGAGACTCAGCTGCCAGTAGTGTATATTGGGGCAAAAGAACTAAATCTGAAGTAAAAACCAAAATTGCTGGAAACGGGACTTGCTGATGAGGAAAACCAGTGTCTAAACTGAATTAAAATGTTGCAGAACACTTGCTTCACACCCTTGTGGTTATTACAGCTTTTAGCCAATTGCAACTCCAAACATTTTAATGCTGACTCTAACAGCAGGTCAGGCAGCATCTGTGGAGAGAGATAAACATACCCATGAGTTTCTCTCCATTATTACATGGGAGTCCAAACTGCAGCTTGTGGGCAACAGGCCATACAACTCAGACACCTGAATCTCAAAGCACAAGGGACACAGTATTTTGTGCGCTTAAATTTCTGATTTGCTAGTTTGCCCTATTTATGGGCCTGAATTTAGGGGCGGCAATCTCAGCTCTGTCGACCCTGCAAAGTTCTCCTTACTAACATCTGGGGTTAGTGCCAAAATTGGGAGAGCTGTCTCGCAGACTAGTCAAGCAAAGGCTGACATAGTCATCCTCACGGAATCATACCTTACAGATAACGTCCCCACCATCACCATCTCTGGGTATGTCCTGTCCCACCGGCAGGACAGACCCAGCAGAGGTGGCTGCACAGTGGTATACATTTGGGAGGGAGTTGCCCTGGGAGTGCTCAACATTGACTCCGGACCCCATGAAGTCTCATGGCATCAGGTCAAACATGGGCAAGGAAACCTCCTGCTGATTACCACGTATCACCCTCTCTCAGCTGATGAATTAGTGCTCCTCCATGTTGAACACCACTTGGAGGAAGCACTGAGGGTAGCAAGGGTGCAGAATGTACTCTGGGTGGGGGACTTCAATGTGCATCACCAAGAGTGGCTTGGTAGCACCACTACTGACCGAGCTGGCCGAGTCCTAAATGACATGGCTGCTAGACTGGATCTGTGGCAGGTAGTGAGAGAACCAACAAGAGGGAAAAACATAGTTAACCTCATCCTCATCAACCTGCCTGTCTCAGATGCATCTGTCCATGACAGTGTTGGTAGGAGTGACCACCACATAGTTGTTGTGGAGATGAAGTCCCGCTTTCACATTGAGGATACCCTCCATCGTGTTGTGTGGCTCTACCACCATGCTAAATGGGATAGATTTCGAGCAGATCTAGCATCTCAAGACTGGGCATCCATGAGTCACTGTGGGCCATCAGCAGCAGCAGAATTGTACTCAAACACAATCTGTAACCTCATGGCCCGGCATATCCCCCACTCTACCATTACCACCAAGCCAGGGGAACAACCCTGGTTCAATGAAGAGTGCAGGAGGGCATGGCAGGTGCAGCACCAGGCATACCTAAAAATGAGGTGTCAACCTGGTGAAGCTATAAAACAGGACTACTTGCGTGCCAAACAGCATAAGCAGCAAGTGATGGACAGAGCTAAGCGATTCCACAACCAACGGATCAGATCTAATCTCTGTGGTCCTGCCACATCCACTCATGAATGGTGTGAACAATTAAACAACTCACTGGAGGAGGAGGCTCCACAAATATTCCCATCCTCAATAATGGAGGAGCCCAGCACATCAGTGCAAAAGATATGACTGAAGCATTTGCTACAATCTTCAGCCAGTAGTGCCGAGTGGATGATCCAACTCGGACTCCTCCGGAGGTCCCCAGCATCACAAATGCCAGTCTTCAGCCAATTCGATTCACTCCACATGGTATCAAGAAATGGCTGAAGGCACTGGATACTGCAAAGGCTATGGGCCCTGACAACATTCCGGCAATAGAAGACTTGTGCGCCAGAACTTGCTGCGCCCCTGGCCAAGCTGTTCCAGTTCCAGCTACAACACTGGCATCTACCCATCTATATTGAAAGTTGCCCAGGTATGTCCTGTACACAAAAAGCAAGATAAATCCAACCCAGCCAATTACCACTCCATCAGCCTACTCTCGATCATCCCTAAAGTAATGGAAGGGGTCATCAACAGTGCTATCAAGCTGCACTTGCTTAGCAATAAGCTGCTCACTGACACCCAGTTTGGGTTCCGCCAGGGCCACTCAGCTCCTGACCTCATTACAGCCTTGGTTCAAACATGTACAAAAGAGCTGAATGCCCGAGGTAAGGTGAGAGTGTCTGTCCTTGACATCAAGGTAGCATTTGACCGAGTGTGGCATCAAGGAGCCCTAGCAAAACTGGAGCCAATGGGAATTAGGGGGAAAACTCTCCTTTGGTTGGAGTCACACCTAACACAAAGAAAGATGGTTGTGGTTGTTGGAGGTCAGTCATCTCAGCTCCAGGACATTACCGCAGGAGTTCCCTTGGGTAGTGTCCTCAGTCCAACCATCTTCAGCTGCTTCATCAATGTCCTTCCTTCCATCATAAGGTCAGAAGTGGGGATGTTCGCTGATGATTGCACAATGTTCAGCACCATTCGTGACTCCTCAGATACTGAGGCAGTCCATGTCCAATTGCAGCAAGACCTGGACAATATCCAGGCTTGGGCTGACAAGTGGCAAGTAACATTCGCAACACACAAGTGTCAGGCAATGACCATCTCCAACAAGAGAGAATCCAACCATCGCCCCTTAATGTTCAGTGGCATTGCCATCACTGAATCCCCCACTATCAACATCCTGTGAGTTAACATTGACCAGAAACTCAACTGGACTAACCATATAAACACCGTGGCTACAAGAGCAGATCAGAGACTGAGAATCGTGTGATGAGTAACTCACCTCCTGACTCCCCAAAGCCTGTCCACCATCTACAAGGCACAAGTCAGGAGTGTGATGGAATACTCCACACTTACCTGGATGAGTGCAGCTCCCACAACACTTAGGAAGCTTGACACTGTCCAGGACAAAGCAGCCTGCTTAATTGGTACCACATCCACAAACATTCACTCCCTCCACAACCGACACACAGTAGCAACAATGTGTACCAACTACAAGATGCACTGCAGGAATTCACCAAGGGCCCTTAGACAGCACCTTCCAAACCCACGATCACTACCATCTAAAAGGACAAGGGCAGCAGGTAGATGGGAACACCACCACCTGGAAGTTAGCCCCCAAGTCACTCACCATCCTGACTTGGAAATATATCGCTGTTCCTTCACTGTCCCTGGATCAAATTCCTGGAACTTCCTTCCTAACAGCACAGTGGGTGTACCTACACATCATAGACTGCAGTGGCTCAAGAAGACAGCTTACCACCACCTTCCCAAGGGCAATAAGGGGTGGCAATAAACGCTGGCCCAACCAGCAATGCCCACATCCCGTGAATGAATTTTTAAAAATGGGCCTGTAGGTTTTGAGAAGGCTGGTTTAAAGTTGTTGGTGGATAAATTATAATTCAAAATAACATGTTGATACTAACAGGACAATATTTGGGATATTGGTAAAATAATAAGAAGATGAATTCAAATTTTGTATGTGGACCCTGAGGCTCCATGGTAAAGAGATATGCAGCCTAACTGGATGAAAAACTTGAACACCCCTGTACTAATGGATGGAAAATCATGGGAGCGCAGACCTGAATTCTTGCTCTCTGTTCCAAGCGTACAAGAGCTGAGAGTATAATTTCATCATCACATTTCTCACGCCTGAGATACTTTGATACCTTAACATCACTAAATGTGAATTAAGATTCACCTTTTCGTTCTATGCAGTTGGCTGGGATAAATTTGCGAAAATTGGAAACAATTCAAGTGGCAATGTTTTTTTTAAGAATTTGGTCCAGTTTGGATTTTCTTCTAGAATTAAGACACTTGGTTTATTAAAGTAATGTGTGGATGAACCTTGCAACCAATTTAATTTTTTAAAAAGATTTAAGGTGATAGCTGCCTAATTTGCACTAAACTGAATCCATTAACCAAAATGACTGCAACCTGTTCAACCGACACTGCAGCAGTTCAGGAAGGTACTTTCTCAAGGGCAGTTAGGGATTGACAATAAATGCTGGCCTTGTTAGCGACATCCATGTCTTGTGAATGAATGAAACAAGAACCAAGCTGGAATTGCTGATAAGATTGAGAAACCAGTGGTCGAAGTGGAGAGCACATCGTGGAGTGAGTTGGTAACAATGTGAGGTAGGGACAGGGTTAAAAAGGTATGTCCGTACTCGGTATTTGGCTAGCATGGGAATTTGGAGCATGGGGGAAGGAGTAGTTTCATTAAAATTTAAGTGGATATAAATATGAACAAAACTACAACTTCACAAACATTTATAGTGAAAGCAGCAATAGGAAAGAACAATGATGTGCAGTTCCTGATGGATGTGATGGTTTGAATAGCAGATGTTCACCCTGAAAAATGCATTTCTGGGAAGTGTCTCCAACTGAGATTAACTGAGCTCAAAATTTCAAGTTTTGGACAGAACTGAAGATAATTCAACACATCAGAGAAGTAGTGAGTTTCAGAGGCTAGTCACCCTTGTTAAGAGATATGAGGATGGGACGGGTAGAGGAAGACAGCTGGTGATTATCCACAGCCCAGGGAAGGTGAGAAGGGACAGGCAAGGTCAATAGTGCCTTGAGCAATTTACCCTGAAGAACTGGCTACCTGTGGGGAGGATGCGGCTCCTGGACAAAATTATCAAATGGGAGACAATGATAGCTTTGTTCTCAGCTTTTACCATTACAGTGGAATTAATTTAAGAACTATCTGGAGTGAAAACAGAAGATGACATTTTTTAAAATGGCGATGGAGGAACTGATTTATCAAAATTAGACAAATATCCAGGACCTGTTGATTTCCACCCCTGCAAAGAGCAGGTGAAGGAGTTGTTGATTCGAGCAGAAATTTGTAAAGTGTCACCGATTAAATGAGTGGGCAAAACTGTGGCAGGTGAAGTTCAGCCTGGGACTGTGAGAATTCATTTGCTTTGGACCTAGGAGTATTTTCTAAATGGTGAGGAAATAGAAACTGGAAAAGCAGAAAAATTCAGCAGCCCAAGTACAGAAAGCATTAAAAACTAATGAACAAGAACAAAAATAATTTAAAGGGCTTATGAAATTGTGCTCTTTTTATCTCAAGAGGAGTAGAATAGAAGGGGGTGGAAATTATGTTGCAGCTGCACAGAGCTCTGGTTAAACCCTCATCTAGACTACTGTGTTCAGTTCCAGTGCCACACCTCAGGAAGGATACATTAGCCTTGGAAGGACTGCAATGCAACTTTTGCAGAATGGTCCTGAACTAAAAGGGTTAAATTATCTTCACTTAGATATAGAAGATTAAGGGTCAATCTAATTGAATTGTAGATTAAAGGATTTCATAGGGTAGATACAGAAAAACTATTTACTCTGCTGGAAGAGTCCAGAACAAGGGGGTGTGGTTTATAATTTGAGCTAGGCTGCTCAGGGTGAAGTTAGGGAGCATTTCTTCACACAAAAGGGCAGTGGAAATTTGGAATTCTCTGCCCCAGAAGATTGTTCAGCCTGGGTCAATTGGAAATTTCAAAACTGAGATTGATAGATTTTACTTAGGTAAGGGTTAGAGAACCAAAGCAGTTGGACGGAGTTAGAGTATAGATCAGCCACGATTTAATTGAATGGCAGAATAGACTCATGGGGCTAAATGGTCTGCACATGTTCCTATTTTCCTATGTTCCTATAATCGCAATTGTTACAAATAATGCTGCTTATGAAAAAAACAAGAGCAGGATGACATTTAAATAAAAACTTCTGTCTGAAGTCTAGCCATTTTAAAGTATTTTTTAATGTACTGACATTCATATAGAATATCATATAGAATCACATTCTATATGATGATAATTTATTGAATAGAAATAATTCTAAGATAAAATATCTGGGCTTGAAAGCTACAAATTTCTGACAATGGCTTATACATAAATGAAGTACATACATTATTTTTATACTTGGTGTGAAAACCAGTAATAATTGATGAATTAAATGTGCTGACAGCAGAGATTTTCTAGCTGATTGCACCAAAACCTCCAGGCATGCACTCTCCAGAGAGCACTGCATGCAGCTAGTATCTGGTCAGCAAAGAAAATGATTGATTGCTTGTGAAGACTATTGGGTATTTGTTTCACAGAATATTTACAGGATACTGCAAAAGCAATTAGTTCAAGGGCAGAAAAACAAAAAAATGGCTCTGAATTTTCTTTGATTTCCTGCTGCTGAACCATTGTAACTCCACCGATAGTGTGGCAGAAGTCCCATTTCAGAGAAATTCGGGGTTCTAATATTTCAGCTTGGATCGAAACTGCAAAATTGTTTTATTTCTGGTGAAGTGGTCATTTGCTTCTGTTTCCACTGTGAATTCCTAAGAAAATGGTGTAAGTATGCAAAGCTTTTTAATAAGTAGTAAATGTTTTTAATAATTTTCATTGGTTTTCTTTTTTGCGGCAGCTGTAGTCACCTTGTTTGTTAGTTATTCTGTTTTGCATGTTAATTATCCTTCATTCCATTTTGTTTTCAGTTGATAACTGGTCAGTGGGGTGCATCATGGGAGAAATGATCAGAGGCGCTGTGTTGTTCCCTGGCACTGATCGTATCCTTCATAGCAACCTTTGACCACTAGCTGTAGATTCTTGACAGTAACAGTTGACCTTTCCACAAAAATGGGTACTTTAAAGTGCAATTATGTTTGTCTCTGTGGTACTTTGGGAGAATCTAGTCTGTTGTGCATTACTTTAAAAGTGTATTGGTGGAAGCTACTTTGGTTAAAAAAAAACACCAATAATATTTATAGCTCAACCAAGTATTTACAAAACGTTAATTCTTTGGTTATTTGATAGCTTTTCACTTAGGCATCATAATACACTGTTATTCTAGCGGCCATTAGTCAGGAACTAACACAATGCCTATTTTCACAAAGAGCAACAAAGGAGAGGTGGCCATAGCACAGATTTAGGAGGAGAGGATTCTGAAGATGGTGTAAAACAGACTGCTGATTTGCTATTGCATGTTTTGCATTATTGTCTAAGGTCAATTTGAGTCTGTTGAGTCTAGGTCAATTTCAATCCCTGGACTTCCAAAAAAAGCTTCTGGCAAAGTCCCAAGAAAACAAGTGGGGATTTAAAGTAAATCTTGAGAATGGATCATAAAATAATTTACGGTGGAAAGTAATGTGTCATTGGTCTTAATTTTTACAATGCAGCTTTGCAGCTTAGTCCCTCCCCACCAGCTAAATAGTAGGGGCAGGAGCCCCAATGGGAGGCAATGGCATAGTGGTATTGTCGCTGGACTAGTAATCCAGAGAGCCAAGGCAATACTCTGGGGAAAGATGGGTTTGAATCCCACCACAGCAGATGGTGGAATTTGAATTCAATAAATATCTGGATTTAAAAGTAATGATGTAAAAACCCACTAATGTCCTTTAGGGAAGGAAATTTGCCACCCTTACCTGGTCTGGCCTACATGTGACCATCCAGACCCACAGTGACTCTTAAATGCCCCCCTGAACAAGGGCAATTAGGGATGGGCAATAAATGTTGACCACACCCACATCCCAGCCCCTATATATGATTATATATAAAAAACATAATTTAAATAATTGAGCTGTTTAAGATGGTGAAAGGATTTGATGGATTGGATATAGAGATTCCTTTGGTAGGTGGATCCAGGCCAACACCTTAAATGAGAGCCAGGCTGTTCAGGAGAGATCTCAGGAAGCATTTCTTCATGCAAAGGTTAGAGGAAATCCGGAACACTTCCCCAAAAAGCTGTTGAGTCTAGGTGAATTGAAACTTTCAAGACTGAGATGGATTGATTTTTGTTATGCATGGGCTTTATGCTCTTGGTTATCAGGTTCGCTTTGTCTGGCAAATGCTAGCTGTGCCCTTGATATTAACACATTAGTCGGTGCTTGAAAGAATATAGGCAGAGAGACCGATTAACTGAACAATTATTGGAACTAAGCAGAGCACTAACGCCACATGTGCTTCTTCAATTACCTCCAGCTCTAGACTGTTACCTCCAGCTCTACAGTTACCCAAGAAGCCCACGCTGTGTAACGATTGGTCAATACAGTCACATGGTCAACTAACTACATTATCTTAAAGGTACATAGCACTCCATTTTGCCACATACGTCCCCCTTTACTTGAAAATACAATTGACAAGCTTCACAACATCCCAATTATTTACATGAATAACTATTTACAAGTCAAGCTTCTCAGGAGGTTTCCTCGGACATGTCAAGAGTCATGGCTCAATGGCTTCGGCTGGTTTTTCCAAGACCATCTTCTCAGGGGTCAACCATCCACCAGGCTCTTTGGTGGAAGTGGGCAAGTTTGCTTCTTCGACCCTCTTGAGTCCAACAGGCCCCACTGTTACTTACAAATCATGTGACATTTCTTCCACGTGCAGTGCAGACTCAAACATAAATGATAACGGCATTCCTTCTTGCAGGACTGTCTCTCTTCTCCAGAGATGATCCATGTGTCATCTAATTATTGGGCCGTTTACCAACACATTATAGGAAAGAGATCCTGTCATGACACCCACTTCGCCTAATAGCCAATTTGGCCAGTCTCTAAAGTTCTTTATGAGAACTGTGTCTCCCACCATGAAATTTCTTTCATGATTTTGGCCATCTTGTCTAGCCTTCTGGGCCTCTTGGCTTCTCTGCACCCTCCCTCTTAAATTCGGTCTGATGAGAGTTAGACAGGTGCAGAGACAGCTCTTCATTAGTAATTCAGTGGGGGCAATACCGATGGTTGTATGTGGTATCGTCCGGTATGTGAACAGGAACTATGACAATCTGGTGCCGATGGATTCCCCACCCAGCTTTTTCATCCCAGACTTAAAAGTTTGCACCGCCTGCTCAGCCAAACCATTAGAGGCGAGGCGGTAAGGTGAGGTTTTGATATGAGTTATTCCGTTGCAGGTTGTAAACCTGTGGAACTTCCCGCTGGTAAATACAGTCCCGTTGTCTGACATGAGCACCTCTGATAACCCGTGCATTGCAAAACTCTGTCACAAATGGTCTATGACGGCAGCAGACGTGGGTGGCCAGACTTCGTAGACACCCATCCACTTGGAGTGGGCAGCTATTGTTAAAAGGAATATCGAGCCCAAGAAGGGCCCCATGTAGTCGACATGGAGGCGCACCCATGGCCGCCTCAGCCATTCCCAGGGGTGTAATGGAGCTAAGAGGGGTAGCTTTTGCACCTGCTGGCATTGAAGACAACTTGTGACCAGGGTTTTGATGTCCGCGTCCAGCCTTGGCTACTACAAGTAGCTGCGCGTGAGTATCTTCATCCTACCAATGCCAAAGTGAGCGCAGTGTAATTGGGCCAGTAATGGCCTTTTCCCTCTCAGGGGCAGATAACCCTTGCTCCCCAGAGCAATATGCCGCCCTGGCAGGTGAGCTCATTACCTGCAATTGAAATAGGGCTTCATGTTATCAGACTTTGGCTCGCCTGACCATCCATTCAAGACCTGCTCCTGGACATGGGATAAAAATGGATCTTGGCTTGTCCACTCACAGGTTTGTTTGGCTTGGACAGGGAAGGAATCCAAAACATTTAGTACTAGGAGAAGTTCCTGGGGAATTGGAACGTTCATGTTGTTATCTGACAGGGGAAGGAAGCTCAGCGCGTCAGCATGTGCGATCTGGCTTCCCGATCACTGAATAAAAGTGTATTCGTAAGCAGCCAATATCAGTGCCCACCTCTGGATCTGAATGGATGCGATGGACGGTATTGCCTTCCCCTCTTCAAATAATCCCAGCAGAGGCTTGTGGTCGGATATAGTGTGAAAATGATGCCCGTGGAGGTATTGATGGAATTTCCGAACACCAAAAACAACAGACAAACCTTCCTTCTCAATTTGAGAATATAATCGCTCTGCAGCACTGAGTGTGCGAGATGTATAACCAATGGGCTGCTCGGAGCCATCCGCCATCCGATGTGAAAGTACAGCTCCTACTCCGCAACTTAAAATCAATTCTTCCTTTGGGTCAAAGTGGACCAGTAGGGCCGATGATCTTAACAATTGCTTTACCTTCAGAAACACATCCAGGTGCGGAGCTTGCCAAAGCCACTTATGGTTTTTCTTAAGCAAAGCGTATAACGGAGCCAGTACAGTTAATAGATTTGGGAGAAATAGTCCATAGTAGTTTATCATCCCTAAGAAAACCTTTAGTTCTGTAGAGTTTCTTGGTGCAGTTGCCTCACGAATAACCTTGACCTTTTCTTCTATGGGATGCAAGCCCAGCGCGTCGATCGTATGGCCCAAGTAAACTCCCTCTTTGGTTTGGAAAATATATTTTCTCACTTCAAGTGCAACCCCGCTTGTGAGGAGCTGTTCAGCACCTCCTCCAAGTTAGCTAAGTGTTCTTCATCAGTTTGTTCAGTGACTTAGACATCATCCAGATAAACAGTGACATGGGGCAGTCCCTGAAGTGGATTTTCCGTGGTACCCTGGAAAATAGCACACGCCAATGAGGCCCCAAAGGATAGTTAAATATATTGATACCATCCTCAATGTGTATAGATGGTCACAAATTCCCTAGAGCCCTCTTCCAATTCTACCTGCTGGTAGGCGTGGCTCATGTCAAGTTTTGAATATGTGATGCCCCCTGCCAATTTCGAATATAATTTATCAATCTTCAGTGTCAGGTGTCTATCAAGTTTGGCCACTCTGTTTACAGTTAACTTATAGTCACCGCATAAGCGAACACCTTGGTCTGGCTTCAGTCTGGGTGCCGTCCACTTGCACCAGTTCTAAGATACCCAACTTTTCTAGCCTGTTTTTCTCACTCTATGAGACAAGGTCGAGACCATAAGGGACTGGTCTGGCTGTGATAAATCTGGGGGTTGCGTTAGGGTCTACGTGGATTTTGGCTTGTAGCCCGCAAATCCTTCCTAGCTTGTCACTGAAAATGGAAGCGTACTTTTGTAACAATTCCTGTAAGATTCTCGTTCTGATTTGAAAAATCTTGGCCCATTGAAATTTAATCTCTTTGAGCCAGTTGCAGCCAATTAAACTGGGGCCTGCCCCAGCTACCACTATAAGGGGTAAATTTGCAGATTGATCCCCATACTGCACCAGGACTTGACATATCCCTTTCACTTTTATTTCTTTGCCCATAAATGTTTTTAATTTAGTGTCTGATTGTTCCAAACTTAAAGAATGGACTCCTTTATTCAAGTGTCTGAACGTATATTCTCCTATGACAGACTTCGATGCCTCAGTATCGACCTCCATCTTGATGGGTTATTTATTGACTCTAATGACTACCTGGATTGGCTCAGTTCTACCCACTTTCAGGCTGTATAATGAATAGATGTCAGATTCTGCTTCCTCTAATTCTTCATCGAGACAGATTTTGCGATTTCTACCTTTGTTTTAAAATGCAGTCTCAGCTTATCTTGACAGTGCCACACTATGTGACCATTGCGGTGGCAGAAAAAGAATTCGATATTTCCAAACTGTCGATCGCCTGGCTGCCTGGATGCATTTCTCTCATTAATGATGTGGATTTTCACTGTTGTACTGTTGTTGTTCTTCGATGTTCTGTACATAGTTGGCGTTCCCCACCTTTCTGTGGAGTCCAATGTTTTTGCGCCTTTTGTTATCGGCCCTTTCCACCCTACAAGATGGACGGCGCCATTTAGTGTAACTTTTATTGCCTCTGAGTGTCTAACAGCGCTCTCCATGGCTGTTTCCAATTCTAATGCCTTACTGAAGTCTAGATTAGTTTCAGATAGCAATCGCTTTTGAATAGCATCGTCCCCGATTCTGCATATCAATCATTTTCTCAATATGTCATTAATTAAGTTCCAAACTCACAATATTCCGTTAATTCCTTTAAAGCAGCTACATACCCAGTGATTATCTCTACTGGATGTCTATTCCTCAAATTGAATTTAAAACACTGTTTAGTGACTGAGGGCTTTGGCTTCAGGTGGTTTTTGGCAATATTTACTAACTCAACGAAAGTCTTTGTATCGGGAGTGTTAGGTGGTGTGAGGCTGCAGATCAGCCCATACGTTTTTCTCCCACATGTGGACAAAAGTATCGCCCTCTTTTTGTCCTCCCCCATGATGTTGTTAGCGATAAAGAACACTAGACGTTCGCGTGATGAGCCCAACCATTGGAAATGGGGTTGAATGGTTCGAGTTGCCCAAATTGCGGCATACTTGATGAAATAGGCGACTGCACTTTCAAACATCTTTCAAGATGGTGGTGAAGTAACATAGCTGGTTTACTGCGGCTTTCTTGATTGCTGTCAATTGATCTGGTTTATCCTTGCCGCCAGTTTTATGTTTTTGGTTATCAGGTTTCCTTTGTCCAGCAAACGCTAGCTGCACCCTTGATATTAACATATTAGTTGGTGCTTGAAACAATATAGGCAGAGAGACATTAACTGAACAAACACTGGGAATTTATTAGAACTAAGATCAGAGCACTAACACCACATGTGCTTCTTCAATCACCTCAGCTCTTGAATTACAGTTACCCAAGAAGCCCACGCTGTGTAGCGATTGGTCAATACAGTCACATGGTCAACAACTACATTCTATTAAAGGTACATAGCATTCCACTTTACCACAGCAGGTTATTAAGGGTTCTAGAACCAAGGTGTGCAGATGGAATTAATATACAGATCAGTCATAATCTAATTGAATGGAGGAGAGTCTGGAGATAAAAGCAAAAAACTGCGAATGCTGGAAACCCAAAACAAAAACAAAAATACCTGGAAAAACTCAGCAGGTCTGGCAGCAACTGCGGAGAGGAACACAGTTAACATTTCGAGTCCGAATGACCCTTCAACAGAACTAAGTAAAAGTAGAAGAGAGGTGAAATATAAGCTGGTTTAACGGCAGGGTGGGGGTGGGGGATGGGGGAGGTGGGGACAAGAAGAGCTGGATAGAGGGCCAGTGATAGGTGGAGATAACCAAAAGATGCCACAGACAAAAGGACAAAGAGGTGTTGAAGGTGGTGATATTATCTAAAGGAATGTGCTAATTAAGGGTAGAAAGCAGGACGAGCAAGATACAGATAGCTCTAGTGGGGGTGGGGTGGGGTGAAGGGATCGAAATAGGCTAAAAGTTAGAGAAAAAAGGTAGAGTCTGGAGAGGCTGAGCGGCCTACTCGAGTTCCTATTTTCCTAACAAATGCATAGTTTTTGAGATATGATTTTTTTAAATGCTGGATATTAGAGAACATGCAGCTTCCAGATATTCTACATCAGATCCAACTCAGAAGAAGCATATGTAAACTTATGCACATTCTTATTAGGACACAGTTGGAGGTGGGTGTCAATGCTTTGAATTCTGTTCACATATGGAATGATTTATCAACACATAGATGCTGGAATAAATAAAATGCAAGGTAATTGTTTTCTCAATCGAATTTACTGACTCCTACTGTGTCAGCATTCTGACAGCCATCTGTGCTCATTTTTCAATGCTCGTGTGATGATATGTATCAAAATATAATAATGCTGCTGACTTGAGGTTCTGGAATTCAGTTATCGAGTATTTTCTGCCCATCTGTTTAGATTGACATAGACTGTTTCTTTGCTCTGTTGCTGTGAGTTACATTTTTGAGCTCCATCAGACATCTTCTTGGTTCTGATCATAATTCTCGCACACACCACAGACAAATCCTAACAAGTTTCTTTTGTTCTTAGAAGTGCAACTGTTAATTTTCATCTGAATGAATTAAATCATAGATATTTGAAGTTGTTCACTATCATTTATTTCAGGTGCTTTCTAAGCTATCCAGTCATAGCCAGAGGACCATCTTCAATGGCTTCTCTCGCCACTATCACACCGTTAACTCTGCTGTCCCCCGAGGATCAACACTTGGCCCCCTCCTATTTCCCATCTAAATGCTGTCCCTTGACAACATCATCTGAAAACACAACATCAGATTCCATAGGTGTGTTGATGACACCCAGCTCGATCTACTTTACTGCCACCACCTCTCTTGATCCCTCTACTAATTTGTCACACTGCTTGTTTGACATCCAGGATAAGCAGAAATTATCTTTAATTAAATATTGGGAAGACTGAAACAATTATCTGCAGACCCCGCAGTCAACTTTGTTCCCTAGCCTTCAATTCCATCCCCCACCCTAGCCATCTGAGGTGGAACCAAACTGTTTATGTCCCATTACTTGAGTTGAGCTTCTGATCCCATATCCTTTTCATCACCAAGACTACCTATTTCTCCCTCCAGAGTATCAACTGTCTCTGCCTCAGCCCACCCAGCATTTTGTTATCTCCAGGTGTGATTATTTCAATGCTTTTTTGGTCAGCTTTATCTTGCACCCCTGTAAATTTAATTTCATCCAAAGCTCTGCTGTCCATATCCTGTCACCCATCACCCTGTGCTCACTGAACTACATTGGTTTCTGATTTAGCAACACATCAAATTTAAAATTTGTTCAAGTCCCTCCATGCCCTCACACCTCACTATATCTGTAGCCTCCTGCAGCCCTACATATGCCTCTGAGAATTCTGTGTTCCTCCAACTCTGGACACTTGTGCATCCCATTTCTTCACCCCCCAGTTAGCATCTGTGCCTTCAGCTATTTAGCCCCTATACTCCAGTTATTTTCCCCTTAACCCCTCCCCCTCATTACCTCTCTTTCCTCCTTCAACATACCCTTTAAAACGTACCAAATTATTGGTCATCTGCTTCTATCTCCTGATGTATGTTGTTCATGTTTTTGCTTGATAACTCTTCTGTGAGGCACCTTGGGATGTTTTATTGCCTCAATGCAAGTTATTCTTCTGGTATTCATTGCAAACTTCATAGAAGTCATTGCAGGAAACACTGGAATTGCATGGCCGATCATTTGGCATCTGAGAAAAAGGGATACAAAATACCCCAGGTTTGTCTTGTTCATTCCTGTCATCACTGAGACTCCCATAACCTCATCACGCATTGAAGTTTACCACAAACCCTCAGATTTGTGTGGCACTTCCAGAAAAATTCTGCAAAGCAAATGTCATTGCAAGTTTATCTGGGGTTTTGGAGACATCGCAATCTCAATGTAATAAATATTTTTTTGATACTAGATAGAAATGGTTTGAATTTGAGGCTGTAAGTTGTGCAGTTCAGACTGTGTAAATTGCTGGGCTTAGCCCTCCCTGGGTTCCAAATGCTGTATTTGGCTGTTGTACAGGATTAGCTACTGCTTAACACCTGGCTATCTCACCTAGGTAGATGCAAATGAACAAGACAGCTAGATGCACCAATAACTGTACAACAGCTAAATGCTGCATTTGGAACCTGATGGCTGAAATGAGCAATTTTCACAAGGTATTAAGAAAAACACTTGCGCATTTGAGTGTGATCTATATCTGGCACACCAATATCTGGTACACTGCATGAATCTCAACTGACAGGGAATCTACTCATTGCCATTGATTTGCTTTTTATTGATCATCCATTTTGCACTTTATCTGCTACATTGGATTTAAAGTTTCTGCCAAACCAGCTGCACTTAAATAATGCCCACACATATGACACTCATAGCTGAAGTGTGTGAATTGTGAAGTGTCTGAAGGCTGCATATTAATGAGGATTAGAATTTTGATGTCATATCGTATCAATCACTGTAAGTACATCAAAGTGACAATGGGTAAACTGGGGAAGGAAAATGACAAGGAAGAAAGTCCCCACTTGGCACCAGATACCCTTGGATTTCTGCCATTACAGACTCATGGAGCAGGAGTTCTGCCTATAATCTCATTGATTTCTGGAATCTAACAAGTGCCTACATTCAGTTTCCAAATTGGCACGAGTATAAGCCACAGTGCTGAGAGGGATAATTAAGGTAGGTCTTGGTGGGTGGCGAGTTTTATGATTGGTTCCCTTGGTGCTGAGGCCAAATACAGTCAGATGACCCCAGTCTTTTAATGAACATTAATTGACATCACTCTAATCCCCACATATTTCACACTTCCACATTCACCGGCATGTTTAGTATGCAAGATCGGAAATTTGCCAAAGCTACTTGCTCCCTGCACTTGATTAACCTGATGACCCTTGCCAGCTGGCAAACTGAAAATAGGAAATAGTTGTACTGCCATTACAGTGGCCCTATGTCCTCCTGTGACTTCACAGACCGATGGACGGAACCTTAATCTCTTCATCCATCAGACACCATGGGGCTGAATTTTTGTTTCTACCACATCAGGTGAGCAGTGGGAAAGCTGCCTGCTCTGTCTGCCATATTCATGATTGGGCCTCATTAGAATTTGAGTTGCTGGCTGCCAGCACTAGTTGCACTGCTTATAAGTAGCTTGCCCTTTGGGAGAGTGGGGAACCTGGCAGATCAACCACACCTTAAAGCCAAGCTGTACAGGTGGTGTCGAGTTTTCATTGCTGGTGTGTGCAAGGCACATTGTGGAGCAATATGCATAATGTTGGTTGTCAGGGCTCTCTGAATCTCTGTTACTGAAGAGGAGGTACTTATTCAAAAAACAGGAAGGCTTCTCCCTTAGACAGCGGATAGGCGGCATGACAAATATGTCAGTATAAAAACAGGAAGATGTCCAGATGAAGGTAAGAAGAATGGGATTGGTAGATAGTAGAATTTTACAATCTGATAATTGACTGAAAACTACATCTGAGAGGCAGCAGTCTCTTCCATGTCTACATTGACCATACTGCTGGTGGGTGCCATACTCATTATTTTGTGGTGAGCAGATTTGATGACCCTAAATAATCACTCTTTCCATTTGATTCCATAGTGTTTTCAAACCTAACAGTATAGCCTATTAGAGCCAAGGCCTTTAAGCAATCAGAGAATTCATGATGTTAATTGTATATCAGTTAGGTGTTAATTGTATTCAGGTAGAGGGTTCAGGGGATTTTTTTGTGTCCATAGGAGGAGGCTTCAAAAGGGGTTGCTTTTAGTTGGAGGGACATTGTATGCAATATGTGTCTGTTTAGATCAATGCCTCTATAAGAATAAAAATTAGTCTGTGTATTCTATCCTTCACTTGGCTATCTGAGTTTTGACACACAAAGGTCTGATTGAAATGAAGATCTATGTGACTGGAAACATTGCTGTAGATATCTTTAGGTTGTCATATGCTCTGTGGTAGGCTGCAGATGTGGAAAGCACTGCTGCATGACTGCACAGCTCAAAATGAGTGTCCTCAGCCCCTGCTGGACTGTGATGGCTGGGCTGGGCTGGAGTCTCCATGCTCATTGATAACAGCAAAACATGTTTGTACTCTGGGTGTCTCTCCTTTTAAACGCATAAGTTGCAAAGTCCAAAACCTTTAGTTGAGGAAGGATGCATTGAACCATAGAAAAGTTACAGCACGGAAGGAGGCCATTTGGCCCATCTTGTCAATGCCAGCCCAAGGACACCCAGGTGCCCTTTTTAAAACCACCTTCCTGCACCCGGCCCATAGCCCTGCAGCTTACAGCACTTTAGGTGCAGATCCAGGTACTTTTAAAAAAGTTTAAAGTTTCTGCCGGGTCCCCACCTAGAAAGCTTCCATTTCTCCTCTACAATCACCCACAATGGCTTCTCCTGACTCATATTCTCTATGTCACCTTCCTCAATGTAACTTTGCTGGTACTTACTATGGAAGATAAGCAATCATCTCAGTCCCAGCACATCACTACAGGAGTTCCTCAGGGTAGTGTCCTCGGCCCAATCATCTTCAGCTGCTTCATCAATGACCTTGCTTCCATCTTAAGGTGAGAAGTGGGGATATTCGGTGATGATTGCACAATATTCAGCACCGTTCACAACTCCTCAGATACTGAAGCAGTCCATGTCCATATGCAGCAATATCTGGACAACATTCAGGCTTGGGCTGCTAAGTGCCAATAACATCTGTGCCACACAAGTCCAGGCAATGACCATCTTCATCACGAGGAAATCTAACTATCTCTCCTTGGCATTTAATGGCATTGCCATTGCTTAATTTGCCACCATCAACATCTTGGGGATTACTATTGACCAGAAACTGAACTGCACCAGCCATATAAATACTGTGACTACAAGAGCAGGTCAGGAAATTGAAGAGTGCATATGTAATTGGCAGATAAATTTCAATACAGTTAAGTGTGAGGTATTACATTTTGGTATGAAAAATTCCCCAAAGCCTGTTCATTATCTAGAAGACACAAGTCAGGAGAGTGATGGAATGTTTTCTCCTTGCCTGGATGAGTGCAAAAACCCCAACAACACTCTAAGTCCAACACCAGCCAGGACAAAGTAATCTGCTTGATCAGCTTACCATTCAGCACCTACTGTCGCTGGGTCAAAATCCTGGAACTCCCTCCCTAACAGCACTGTGGATGTACCTACACCACATGAACTGTAACGGTTCAAGAAGGCAGCTCACCACCACCTTCTCAAGGGCAATTAGGGATGGACAATAAATGCTGGCCCAGCCTGTGAAGACCACATCTCAAGAATGAATAAGAAAAAACACTCACTCCCTACACCACCGATGCACAGTGATAGCAAGGTATACAACCTACAAAATGCACTGCAGCAAATCACCATGGCTTCTGCGACAGCACCTTCCAAATGTGGAACCTCTACCATCTAGAAGGACAAGGACTGCAGATTGGGAAAACCACCACCTGCAAGTTCCCCTTGAAGTCACACACCATCCTGACTTGGAACTATATCACACTGTTCCTTTACCGTCGCTGGGTCAAAATCCTGGAACTCCCTTCCTAACAGCACTGTGGGGATACCTGCAGGAGAGCAGTGTTGCAAGAAGGCAGCTCACTACCAGCTTCTCAAGTCCAATGATGGATGGGCGATAAATACTGGCATGAATGTATATTTAAAAAAAGAATGGATAGCTGATTGAACGACAAAGAAAAGAGTAGTGATACACAATATCTGTCGAGAGTGGAAGAAGGTGGGAATTAAGATCCTCCAAGAATCAGCACTGTGGCCACTGGTATTCACAATTCAGATTGTGGAATCAAAAGCACAATTTCTAAATTTGCAGACAACACCAAATTGGGAGTGATAGTCGATGATGAGGAGAACTGCAACAAATCGCAGGAAGACAATAATGAAATTGAAAAGTGCATATATAATTAGCAGATAAATTTCAACACATTTAAGTGTGAGGTATTACATTTTGGTATGAAAAGTTATGAAAATTTTGAAAATAAGAATCTAAATGAGGGAGAGGAGCAAAAAGATTTGGAGGAGCAGGGATGATCTTAGAGCAGCTCCTCTGCTCATTTCTCTACACCTCTTGGTCTTGCTCTTTCCTTTTCAGTTGCATGTAGAAGTGTCCCATTTTCAATTTCAACCTGCCTCTTTCTCCCTCTTGGTCTACATCCCTCTAATCTTTCCTCATTCACCCCCTTCAGCAAGTTCTCATGCCTTAGAGTGTGGCCAATCCAACCTTGTTGCCTTTTCTTGATGAAATTCATTAACCATCTTTCCTCCTCCACAATCCTGATTGAGAACTTTTGCAGTGTTACTGTTCTCTCCTACTAATCCATTCCATCTTTCTCCGGAACAGCATTTTACAACTTGCTCATCTTTGGAGTACAAATACACAAAGCAATAAAAACTGTGGTGCAAGTCAATCAGATCATAACAAAAGCAAACCGAGCACTGGGGTTTATTTGTAGAGGAATAAAAATGCAAGTAGAAAAGTTATGCTAAACTGCTAGCAAGCCTTGCTGGTGTGTGCAGTTCTGGTCACCAGATTATAAAAAGGATATAGAGGCACTGGGGAGGTTGAAAACAAGAATTAGTACCAAAACTAGAAGATTATACTTATACAGATCTGGTCTTTTATCTTTTGAGGTGAGGAATCTGAGTGACCTAATGGAGGCTTTTAAAATTATAAAAGTTTTTGATAGACTAAACATTGAGGGAATATTTCCACTTCTGGGGAAGAGCAAACTAGATGCTATCAATATAAAACTGTCACTAAGGAATCACGAAGGAAATTCAGAATGTGGTGAGTATGTGGACCTCGCTACCAGAAGGAGTTTTTGATCATGAATAGAATAGATTCGTTTAAGGGGATGCTAGATAACATGTGGGGGAGAAGGGAAGAGAGGATTGCACAGATAAATTTAGCTGAGGTTCAATTGGAGCAGAAACACAGGCATTTAGCGGCTGGGCTGAATGGCCTGATTCTCTGCTGTGTATTCTATGTATGCAATGTTGGCAAATTTTTCAACCAGTTTTAGGGGGAAAAATCCATTCACTATTTCCACCTATATCACCAAAACAGTACAGAATTCTGCTTGCTAAAATAGATTTCCAGCCACGAAAGCATTAAGACTTCTAATCAAATAATAATCACTTCTAATCCAAAATGATCATTTTCTGTGATAGAGTGGTATTACACTCTTGGTGCCAAATAGACACCAGTGCAGGTTATCTGGGTTGAAAGTTGTGTTTAAAACATGTCTACAGCTGGTGGAAACTGATTTTAATTGAGGGAAAATTAGAACTTTTGGCTGAGGGAATTGCTGGAAGTGAGAAGAATCCATGAATCCTAGTTCAATTCCAGAGGGAAATCATGGGATGTTATGACATGGCATTAAAATATGATGTCTGCAACTAAAAGAACCTGGCAGGCAACATGCAAAAGTTGTGATTTTTCTAAAAAGCTGCAATATAAAAACTGGCGTTTGAGGAATGAATTTATATTTGAAGCAGTGACGGAACACAGAAGAAATATGAAGTATCTCCAAACAGAGGAAGCATCCTCTGATTATTTTCATCCAAAATGACACGTTGAAAGTTGGACCTAAAAGGTGAGAAATACCTCTCTTGCCAAAATCGATATCTCTATTATTAATGTATAATATGCTATTACATTTGTTTATATTCAATAAAATGATATACATTGCAGAAAAAGCAAGTCTTAATCTAAAGGATTACTTACTGTTTATGAACGTGTAATAATATTTACATGAGAGGATATGAAAACAGTGATAATGCTGCAAAACATCCCTAATTTATTTCTTTCTACAGATGCATTTCCTGTATCCATTGTTTGGGAAATACAAGTACTCCAGTGTCATCAACACCTTAGTAATAAAAAAACACACAAAAAGCCATAGTTCCAGTGTATGCTTTAGTACAAACTGCAGCCATTAGTGTGTCTGAGAGTGCAACATTGTCAAATATCTTGTATATGAGCAATTAATGCCATTGGTGGAAATCTAGGATGATTCTGCCCTAAGTGTGGTAGCGGGTATGAAAAAGATGTTGGACCTGTTTTCATCCCATTCCCAGCGCGCCCCACCTCATTAATAATGCATTCATGGGGAACACGCCAGCTCACTGGCAGACGGACTCTGATTTGCACACCATGCTGTGACCTCAGCACTTCCTCGCTCCAGGCACCATATTTAAAGCGCACTAAAGCGCAGCCTACTTCATGAGAAAAATGATGTGCGGTGACGTTGGGCATGCGTTTCGACGTCACCGTGCATCATTTAGATTGTCAGTTCGGCGGGCGCACACCCGCCGAACTGTCAAAGGCCTATTAAGGCCATGAAGAAACTAATTAAAGTTGTTAAAAATGCTGCCTGTCCAACCTTAAGGTTGGTGGGCAGGCTAAGAGCCCAGGCGGCCTTCACATTTTTCATGAAACCTCATCCACAGGCAGGATGAGGTTTCATGAAGGGTTTATTAATTAAATAAAAGTTTTTGAAAAAATTAATGGACATGTCCCAGCTCATATGACAGTTCCACATGAGGGGACATGTCCTTAAATTTTTTTTTAGCTTTCTTCAATGTTTCATAAGTGAAAGTAATTTCCCTGAGGCACCTCCGCGCCTCAGGGAGATTTCTGCTCTCTTCCGACTCAGGGAATCCCCCCCCACCCACATATGGAGTGTATAGCGCTTTCAGGTGTGCCTCATGCTGGGCAGGCCTTAATTGGACCACCCGCATAAAATGGCAGCGGGGCCCCGATCGGGAGTGCCAACCGAGTTCGCACCTGCTCCCGCACAATCCCGCTGACAGGGGGAAATTTCTGCCCAATGCCTACAGACCAGGACTGTTCCAGGCAACAGATGGCCTCGAATGCAAAGAAGATGGCAGCCCTCAAATTTAATGACGCTTCACTGGAGCGCCTGCTGGAAGCAGTGGAAGGCCACTGCGAGGTCCTCTAGTCCCACCTTGGCTGCAGCAGATTCACTACAGTCATGAATCTGGCCTGGGAGGCGGTGGCAGTGGTGGTCAGCATCGCCATCGCATGGAGGAAGTCAGCCATCCAGTGCAGGAAGAGGCTGAATATTCTCATCCGTTCTGACATGGGAAGTCATCACTCTCAACTCACACTCACAAACCCATCACACATTCACAGGGATCTCACACCTCAAGAGACAACACCACTAACTCTCACACACACCCTCACATCTCCATCAGGCTCATAACCTCCGGAGCTCATGTCCTCATCCTGTCCATGTCTCCGCTCATCACACAAACATTCCACGCAGTGTCCTGCTCACACTCTGTCCATCTGTTTTCATGCCAGAGAAGCCCGCTCACAACAGCAGGGAGAGGTCCCAGACTGGGTGAAGAGTGGCCCACATTAGGCCCCTCACTCACTTTGAGGAGTGTGCCATCGCACTGACTGGTGAGGATGTGGATCTTGCCTGCAGCGACCGTGAGGTTGGTGGCGAACACCCTCGTGAGGATCCTGCACCACATCATCCCTCTGTCAATGCAACTGTGAGTGCTCTCTCTCCTGCTTTTGACTCTGCTGCCATGCACTAATTATCCCTACATTGGTCCATAGGGAGCTCTGCCAAGAGACCAACAACCTCAGCCAGCCAATCCCTCAGCTCCATCCATGTCCTCACCTCCAGCCAAGAAGATACCTCGTCCATTGAAGAGCTGGAAATATGCAGCCTGGAAGACCCATCACAGTGTTTACCCACACCCTGCCCCAGCGCAGAGACACACACTTCGAAGGGACCTAGATCTACAGTAGGCTCAGGTTCACAATCTGGTGGTCACCGCATGGACACCTGTCCACAGCAGAATGAGGCAGGTTCAGCAAAGCTCCCTGGCACTCGGAGGGCTGCTAGGGAAGAGGCATCCATGAGCTCCGAATCAGATGACAAGCTTCAAGCCTCTGGATTTAGCTTTCCAACTCATCGTGGAGAGTCAGCAGAAGAAGGGGAAACATTGCAGAGCTGTTGGAAGCCCTCAACAGAGTGGCACATGAGTTAGAAAGTACATCCACCTGCTCTCTGATGAAGTGGTGCCCACATGTGTGCATTCATGGGAAGGATGGCAGACATCATGGAGATCCTGGTCCAACAGAATGCAGACATGCATGCAGACCTACACTCCATCATGGTAGTCATGGGTGAGTTCCTGCAGTGGCAACATAAGATGGACGTGGGGCACCTCGACATCCCTCCAGGTGCCCCTTCCCCTCAAAGAGTCAGGTAGGAGCCCTCGTGCACCTGATGGGGGAGGAGGAGCAGCAGCTGGACACCACTGCGTCATCTATCCAAGAATCTCAGAGGCTGCCCTCTCCCTCTGAGTCCCTTTTGTCTGTGGGCCCCTCAACCCCATCTTTTCTGTCACCGCAAAGAGAGCAGCTGGCCCACAGGAGGACAGCCAAAGCAAGCCGGGGACCCTCAAGGCCTCGGTTCTCCAGAGGACAAATGCCAAATCCATCAGAGGCAACAGGGGCCAACCATTGCGGATGTCAGGGCAGCACCTAGAAGAAGCGATCGGCCTAGAAAAGATAAGAATTTCTGATCACAAGTGGTTGCACAGGTGAACACATTTTGTCATCTGAAAATATATTCATTTCCACTGAATAATGTGTAATGATATCTTTCAGCTTAATTTACAAGCTTCATAAGTGCACCCCCTGCATCCCCGCCTGCCCGCCCAATTCTGGAGGGAGAAGCATATGTGCGGCAGGGCCTTTCAGAGCCTCGTGCAAGCACTCTCCCATGAACGCTGAACATTCCTCCATCACATTCACCTCAACGTCCAGAGTATTTTCAATGCTGTCTGCTGGGGTTCTCTTTCAGTTGTCCATCTGAGCTGAGCTGCATCTCTGCCCACTCACTGATCGCACACCCATCCAACATGAGGCTCCACTCACTTTCAATTTTGACAGTTCCTTCTGAGCTCCCCCGTCCTTGTCCATTGTCCCCCTCCACCAGCATCACCATCTTTCTCCGCACCATCAACTTTCAACCAGAACTCCTTTTCTTTCCAGGATGTCCAGGTGAACGTGCATGTTCCCTACCTTTTTGAGAATCCTACTCCCATCCACATTGACCTCCTTGATCTCCCCCTTCCCACCCCCCGGGTCCATGTCTGCCTCCGAGACTCCACCAACTACCTTCACCATCCCTTCTACCGCTACCATCACACCCTCAGCCTCCCACCCTTCCGGCTTACTCTGCACCCTCTCACACTCACCATTTCCTCTTATTAGGCCCACCCTGAGTTTGCTCCCCAGGAGGCAGTCATTGACTCCATAGACCCGTCACTTGCACATTGACCTGGCCAATACCCCCTTACTCCCTCCACCAGCCTTAGTCCCTCCTCTGCCCTTACCCCATCCTTCCTCATTCCGGACTCCTTCCTCATTCCAGACTCCTTCCTCCCTCCGTACCCCTTCCTTCCCTCCGGACTCCATCCTCCTGCCTTACCTCTTTCTCTCTAAGTTGCCGCATTGTCCCCTGTTACTCCCTCCCCACTCCCAACCTCAAGCCTCCCCCCCAACCCACAGACACCTTCGGTTTCCCACCAATCCCCAACACCTTTGTTCCCCCCCTCCCACCCTCACTGTCCTACACCCCAACCCCCGGTACACCTTCCTCTCCTAGTCAAACTTATAGCTTTCTCGCTCACTGTACCCCATCCCCGGTACGCCTTCCTCTCCTACTCACAGCTGGATCTTCCTTTCCCCCACCTTGACAATCACCCATAGCAGCCCATGACCAAGATGTGATGTCCTGAAGCAGGCCTGAGGCATCAACGGAGACCTCCCACCTTCCATGAGTTGCTTTTCGGCAGAGCCTTGACCATGAGAATCCACCCAGCATATGATGCACGTGTTCCTCCAGGGCCTGGTAGCTGTAAGGCTCCAGCATCTTCTGCTCCTCAGTTGTTTGCGATCTGAGCAATGTCCTAACGGTAAGTCTCGACTTGTACATGCCACACTTGTCCCGCAGAAGTGTTCTGGGCCAACACGGGCGGTAAATTTAACGTGAAGGGATGATTCTGGCAAGCAGGCAAGGTGATGAGATGCAAATGCATTGAAATTTTGTTTCCGACTTTGGACAGTGGGAAAGGCAGGCCATTGACGGGTGGAATGGGATGATCGCAAACTGGTTTCACGACTGCGTAAAACGATTTTTGGCCTACTCACCTTATTGTCTACTCACGATTGACGTGATACCTGATGGCAACAGGAGTGGAAAATTCCAGCCATAGAGTTTAACTCTCCAGGGCAGTCTTGAAGGAGTGCTGCACTGTTGGAGTCTTTTGGATGAGACATTAAACCAAGGTCTCATCTGTCCTTCAGGCAGATTGTTATGAGCAGGTGAGGAGAAGTGAACTGGCTCCCCTTTATTCAGCCTCCTCCGCTGGTCACAACAAAGGTTTTTAAATTTATTTCCCCATGGCTGCCTTTTGCAAATCCACATGTATTTTTTACCATCTATGCAGTGAACAATAAGGAGCCAATCAATGAGGTTTTCTTGAGTCAAAGAAAGGGCAAGATTATTAGCCACCAAACACGAGGAAAATAATAAAAGACAGACACACACACACACACACACACACACAAACATATCAGAAGTAATGTAAGTAAAGAGTCCAAGTAAAACGTAAAAGAATATATGGTTCGAAGTACTTCGCTTGTCTTTGAGGTGTAGATTATTAAACGTTGCAGCCGATGGAAGTTTTATGGTTTCTTGGAGCAGATAGATGTAGAAGATGTTGCAATTCTTACAAGATCTCAGTTCATTGGTAGATCTTGGGTACGCTGATTTCTTGAACCAGCTGCTGCATCTATTCCCAGGGAGAGAGAGAGAGTGATTCCTTACTGCTCCATTAGCAGCTTCTCCAGATTCTTCTGCTTCTGCTTGGCCACCCAGTTCTTAAAGTCCTGCTCACTGTATATTCCAAAGGAATTCGATTACCATGTCTGTTGTAGTCATTGTTGTAGAACAAGTAATCACATCTTGATGTTTCATCTCAGAAACTTTTGACATTTTTCAAGATAGTAGAAACCAACAAGAGATAGGGTTCTTCCATCTTCCACAGCGGGGTTTGAGTGTCTGTTGGTTGTATATCCTGGCTGACTACCAGTTCTCCATTATCTTCATAGTTTCTTTTTGAAATGGGCCTTGATATCCCCAGGCATGACATTCCATGAACAATCATGTCAGATCATGTCTGCAGTGCAATCCATTTAGTAACTTAGTGGTCAACTTGTATTACCGAACAGCAGGTGACTTGTGGCAGCCATCTTTAATCAATGCATTTTTCTTTGCCTTTAAAAAAAGGTTCTCGTTAAACAATTCAGTATGTTTTTGGTTAGCTGGTGAAGTTATAGGTAGATATCACTCAGTCACAATTTCCCGTCATCGTGACAAGATGCATAAGATTCCATGACACTATTTCAAAGAGGAGCAGGGGAATTTTTGTTGGAGTCCTGGCCAATATTTGTCCCTGAACCAACATCACTAAAAAAACAGATATCTGGCCATTATCACATTGCTGCCTGTGGACCTTGTTGTATGCAAAATGGCTGCTATGTTTCCAACATTACAACAGTAACTGCATAACTGGAGTATTTCATTGGCTGTAAAATGCTACATGACACCCTAACATCATGATCGGTGTTATATAAATGTAAGTATTTCTATTTTTCTCTAGTGGGAATTGTTACCAACAATTTTTGGGAACAGCAGGAAAATATATGCCTGCAGGGAAGTCTTCAAGGCAAGAGTAGTAACAGGAAATACATCAGACATTTGAAAAATCATATGTGAACATAGAGGAAAGATTGAAAAATACAGAAAAACTCCACCTTGTTCACAACAGCTTTTGATATCAAAATGCGCATTCTGCAGGAGGTATTTCCAGAAGTTATGCTGCATTAACATTGACCTAAAGAATGATCTATATGGGGTTAGTTCAGACAGAATGTTGTGATCATATCAGGAAATGTTGTAAGCATGTGTGAAATAAATTTTTCATTACGAGGTTAGGATACCATCAGGCTGGCTTCTGGGTGACTACCTTGCAAATGCAAACCAGTGGCACTTAGGCTACCAATCTGTTTTTGGTAATATTGAGCTCAAGTATTTTATATGTGTGTACATGGGTGTCCACATCCACAGATCATTAAAACATGAGGGATAAATAAAAGTCAAAAAGGCTAATCGCATGTTAGCCTTTATATCTAGAGAGTTGAATTATGAGCTGAGGTTACATGAATTCAGTTTGTATTCCGAGACTTGGAAGGTTAAGGAGCGATTTGCTTGAGATTTTTAGGATTTTGAAAGGAAATGATAGAGTAAGAAACTACTCCTCTGGTTGGGCGTTGAGCACAATGGGACTTCGGGGCAGAATTTTACGTCCCATGGGCGGGTGCACACCCGACGCGATTGGGTGTAAAATGGCGCGTGATGACGTCAGGTGAGCATCCCGACATCATTGCACACTCGGGCGATATTTCACTCTGCTGGTGCGTGTGGGTGCCAGAGTGACGCCCACCATTTATTAAGTGGTCACTTAAGGCCCTTAACAGTCCAATTGATGGTGATTTTACCTTGCCCGTGCAATTTTCTGCTTGTTGCATGGGCAAAACAGGCAGGCGGCCAGCCGACATTTTCACAAACCTCATCAACGGGAGGGATAAAAAGGAGCATTGCCAGTGTGAGTGGTGAGGAGCTTTGGAGATAGTTTGTTGCTGGTTTCATGTTGGTACTTGGCAGCTTCATCTCTGTTCGGGGCTTCATTCTTAGCATTTCCAGGCTTCATTTCAGGACTTATTGCTGTCTGCCAGGCTCCCGGAGGATTCAGACTGTGTGGACCTTTCCAGGTGTCATTCTGCCTTCCCTTACCCAAGCTGGTGACAGAAGCTCTGTTCAGGCGGGTACTGGCCTTTATTTTTTACTGTATGAATGAGGCCAGCCAGATAGAGTGAGCCAGAGGCTTCGCGGCCATTGCTGGCTTCCCCCGCGTCCAGGGTGCAATTGACTGTAGACATGTGGCCATCAAGACACCAGCAGGTGAGCCCGGTGCCTTTGTCAACAGGAAGGGCTCCCACTCCATGAACATGCAGATAGTGTGTGATCACAGGATGCAGATTCTACAAGTCTGTGCAAGTTACCCAGGCAACTCCCAGGATGCCTACATCCTCAGACACTCCCAGGTGCCGAGGCTCTTCAGTGCTCCAGCCCGACTGGATGGATGGCTGCTGGGTGACAAGGGCTATCCATTGAAGAGGTGGCTCATGAAGCCTCTCCACCACCCAAGAACGGAGGTAGAGAAGTGTTACAATAGTAGTAATGCCTCCACAAGGGTGATGGTAGAGAGGACCATAGGTCTCAAGATGCGCTTCCAATGCCTGGACCATTCAGGGGGTGCACTGCAATAACCCCCAGAGCGGGTGTCATTGATCATGGGTGCTTGCCGCACACTCCACAATCTGGCACTGGCAAGAGGGGACCCACTGGAGGAAGAGGATCTTGAGGCAGATGATAATCCAATTGTGAGCCTGAAGAGGAGCACAGTGAGGAGAACACTGAGGGTGTGGAGGCAGACCTTGGTAACCTGCAGGGAGGTAGGGAACCAGGAATGCCTTGATCCAACGCTCCTTCAGCTCGGCTACCAAAGATCAGCTCCCATCGCACGCCAGGGCTGCCTCCTCCATCTTGGATGCCTGAAAGGACCCTTTCATTTGCACACAAAGAACACTCGGTGTCTGTGCAATAAATTTCAGAGCTACCTACGTCCAGCATTACATACTGACGTTCCCCGAACCAATGAAATAAAAAGGTGAAGCATACTCAGGCCATGATGACAAAAACACAATTTGTCATTCTGGCAGTTCAATAATATTTACAAAATCATTTCTGGTATTTAACATCAGACCAGTATGTATATAGTAAACAAAAATGAACATAAGGTCACCCGTGATCTGTCCCTCTTGTGCTCATGGTGCCCTTAACTTAAGTTGCGAGTGCTATGTCTAGGTGCTCCCCTCTCGCTGGCATTGGCATTGCAGACAGCCTGCTGACTCTGCTGTCTTGATAACCTTGGCGGTTGTCCTCTGACCAGTGGAGTCTGTGCTGGCCCCGCCTGGGATGGAGCAGCCAGTGCCGGCATCTCCCCAGTTGCTGCAGCCTCATCAGATGCCACAGTCAATGGCGGAGGGATGGAGGAGCTGCTGCCATCATCCAGGAGTGCCCTGAGAGGGGCCGGGAAAGTCGACAATTAGCTCGTGCGCCAACTTGAGGTCATTCTGGGCCTCCCTGCTCGCCATTGATGGACAGGCACCTGGCTGGGATACTGGGTGCCTCAGCCATCTCCCACACTGACACTGACCACCTGAGCTCAATCCTGTGTGAGGGCTCGCAGGTCTGAGTGCAACCCCAGGAGCCCCTCATTCTGTCCCTGGAACTGCCTGTCCATGAGAGTCGCCACTCTCTCAATCGTGCTGGTAGTGCACTTGGCCATGACAGTCAAAGCAGTACTCACACTCTGCATGGACTCCTCCATGATGGAGGCCATGGCACACAGACCCTCATGGATCTCCGCCAGATCCTCCCACACATCTCACTGGACATCCAGCATCTGCCGCCTAACGGATGACTCCAGAGGCTTATTGTCAGCCTTCGACTGAGCATCATCCTGGCCTCCAGCAGTCCTTTGACTGCCGACACCTTGGGCACTCTCTGCGCTCGCCTGCATCTCAGGCGATTGTGAAGTGCCTTCACCGATGTGCACCAAGATACCCGCTCTAATCGATCTAATGCCCACCGATGTGCTGGTAACTACGCTGGTGCCTGGTTCAGAGAGTGGGTGTGACGCAGATGCAAATGATGCCTGGTGGTCCTCCTGGGTCAGAGGTGGCCCTTTAGGGTCCACAGAGTGAATGCCTGCTGGCGAACCTAAAAAGAAAAACAAGGACATGTCATCAGTTAAAGGCATCACATTGTCACTGTGCATGCCAGGCACCCTGGTGAGACAATGGAGATCTGCATCATATCTCCCAGTGATCAGTGGGGACTCCAGGTTTGGGGCTCACATCAATGGCGAGACTACATTAGAAAGGTTGTGCAATCCAAAAGTATCACCTCTGTGCACTGCACTCTTACCTTCGTCTGGCAACCCCACCTCTCTACTTCCTGTTGCACAGTCTCAAGCTCCAGGGTGTCTTGCTCATATCTGGAAAGGATTGGGAGGCTAGCGGAGCATCCACCAGTCCATGATCTTTCTATGTTGTTATGGGCTGTCTTCTACTGAAACAACAGAGGAGCAGTGATTAGTCCACTCTGTACCTGCAGCACCATTGCAGCTTGGCCAACCCCAACTGAGGAACACCTCGCAGGGCACATCCAAGTCGTGGGCCTCGGGCCGTAAGGCAGTCAGTCCAAGTAGCCAGGGCTCACCCTCTGGGCCAGCTCTGGAGTCATTGACAGTTGGCATTCAAACTCTAACACCCCTGAGGCCCATGGGGAGACGGCCATACCTTAACACGTCTGCACACTGACACATGCCAACATGGTACTCACCCTTCCTGTGTGCAACAGGTTATTGAAGCGTTTCTGACACAGGACCCAGGAGCACCACACCCTGTCATGGCTGCTCACCATTGCTGCCACCTCCTCCCATGCCCTCTTGGTGAGGTGCGGTGACCCCCTCATTCCATGTCTCGGATGAGGGTGTCCCTCCTGGCAGCCACCTCCTCCAGAAGGACGACAAGGCACTCATCAGAAAAGCCGGGGGTTGAGTTCCCACCTGATCTGCCGTGTCTAGCTGCACTGGTGTCCATAGCAAACGTTCAGTGGATGTCCTCCATGGCAGCCTTCCAGGGGCTGGTGGACCGCTTTTAAACCGGCTGCCAGGTCGCCATTAGACCTGGTGGCTGACAGGCCCTCACCCCTGCCCCTGCCCCTGCCCCCGCCCCTGCCCCCACCCCTGCTCCAGCTCGGCCCTTCCCGGCCAGTGCGGAGCCGTATTTCACGCTGGGCGGGCCTTAATTGGCCTGCCAGGGTGAAACCGTGGTTGGGGCCCATTAGCGGGTGGTGGTCCATTTCGTGGCCACTCTCGGGCCCGCCCGCCATGCCCGCCCAACGACCTAAAGACTTAAAATCAGAGCCAGTTAGAAACACTTCTTCACACAAGGAGTGGTAAGAGTGTGGAACTCTCTTCCACTAAAAGCAGTAGGTGTTGACTTAATTATTGGTTCAGATTTTGCTGAGTGCTGTTTTCACTATTCACCTTGAGAAAAACTGTCCACAAAGTTTTAACAAGCTGTAAAGTGCAGAATTCTTCAGTGGTGAAGTCAACTTGAATTTGGTGACTTCAACAGGCCATTTGCCCTCGGCAGGCGGTGTTTGTGAACAAGGCAAGCAGCAGGCAGGCTGATCAGCATATCAGATTGAAGAATCCCAATAGGCTCACACGCTTGAGGGGCTGGGTGACCTATTCCTGTTCCCATGTTCTCAAGTACATTGAATAGCAATCTCCCTGAAGATCAATCAAGACTTAATTACTCTGATGGACAATGATCAGCCAATGCCATTGCTGCATTTATTGTCCATTCCCCACATGTTAAGTACCCAACTATTGTTATAATTACTTCCTTACAGCACATCAGTGCTAGTTAGTTTACCTGAGTCACAAAGATTTATTAATACGCCTTTGTAGAATTACAATGGACAGAAAGATATGACACAGTGCATATTTTACAGCATCAAGCATATCTATTACATGCATTTCAAATCAAAGCAACCAGTACCTCCGTTTTGATACCTGTGTCTGTCATTTTTAAGGGCTTTTAAGGGCAATCATTTTTATCTGATTGGTTACAAATCCCGCACATGCTGAAATGGTGCAGTCAGCATTTTGAACCAAAGAGACCAATCTCACACTCAATAATGACTTTAATAAGCATAATGCTAATAATTGAAATAATTAACACCCTCACTATGTACAGCACCTTTGCTGTAAGGGCACTATATTCATAAAAAAAAGGTTTCTGCAAACCTTTATTACTGTCCCAATGTTATACAAAGCAGGTACGTTTATAGATTTTAATATGGTTTATGTTATTGCTTTCTGGGATTTCAAGTAAACAGAAGAGTCTGGCAAATGCATTTTTCATAAAAGTGAATGATATTGTGTTCGATGGCAGCTTTAGTCATCAGTTTTGATCATGTGAAAACTGCTTTCTTCTAGTTGAATACCACGTTTGTGTTTTTTGGTAACATTGTCAAGTATTGTGGAAGCTTTTGGCAGATTGTTTACAACTTCAGTTCAAAAATTATTTTCAATTTACTTTATAAAAACAAAGTTTGATGTTCTCGTGATAGCCACACCAGCTCACTGTATCGAATGGCTTTATGTATATACCTCGGAGCCGAGTTCAATTTTCAGTGGGAGCAAGAAATAGATGATTGTAGATTGGCCACTGATTACACCTCCTACCCAATTTTCATTTCCATTGAAAAAATCAGGGCCTGACTTTTGCGCTCATTGGTGATCGGTGGGCCCGGGAGCCGACAGGAAACTGTCCCCCAACCACAATCAGCCTCTGACTGCGATTTTACGCTGGCTGGCCGATTCATAGCCAGCCGGCATGAAACACGCCCAGAGAAAGGCTCAGCACTGCCGGTGGGGGTGAGAAGACGGCGGCTGCCAACGTCACTGCAGGTGATGGTGAGCACTTTCACTGAGCTTCCTGAAGGCAGACAAATGCCTCAGAGAGCTGCGGACCTCCAGATCTTAAAAAGAAGCACAAAAATGCTGCAAAAATTGTCCATGCAGCGCTACCATGCACCTGAAAGCAGACCTCATTAAAAAAAAACAAACCCCAGATATTCATTTTAATTTTAAATCCGAACGGAGATTTCATTGCACCCTTGGATGAGGTTTCATCAAAAGTGTGAAGCCCACCTGGCTGATTGGCCCATCCGCCAACCGTAAGGTTGGACAGGCCACAAAAAATCGCCGACAATTGGGTCATTAATTAATTCAATCGCCCACTTAATTGTCAGCGGGCACGCTTCCAACTTGTGCGCGAGCCCGCCGAGCAAAATGTCACACGCAAGTGCCCAGTGATGTCAGGATGCTCGCCCTGTCGGGTAGGGTGCGTGCCCGCCTGCGGGATGTAAAATTCTGGCGCAGGAGTGTATAAAGGCGGCTGACCCACAAACACCTGTTTCATGCCCTCTGTCCTCATGCCTCCAAAGTTAAATTGCACCTTCCTAATAGCATTTTTTGAAATTGTAAGCTATCAAAGAGGAGAACAAGTTTTTTTATATATTATGCATTAAACATGATGCATGGACTATATTCTATGTTTATATGCTTAAATCCCTTCTTGGTCTCGTCCCTTCATGTCTGTGCAAACTCCTGCAGCCCTACGATCCCATCCCCAAAATCTCTGCTCTAACCCTGGCCATGTGTTTATCCTCCCCTTCCTTTCACTCACCAATGATGGCCAACTAATTAGGTTCCATCCTCTGGAAAGCCCTCCCTCAACCCTTCATCCCCACTCCTTCCACATCTTTTACCAAGCTTTTGATCAGGCCTCCTAATATCTCCTTTTGTCTCTGCATTGATTTATTGCTGACTGCACTTCTTGAGATGTTTATCTGCATTAAAGTCACTATATAAATGCAAGTTATTGTTGTTGTAACATATCCAAGGAGACCAAAGTATGTATCTCTTGTGTGTAAAGATAAATTGATGAGAATACATGAAAATGGCTCTCATATATTGTCACACAATAGAATTGGGAAAAGTCTCATAAACTGGGTTTGTTTCTCACCATGTAGCTGACAGGAATACTGAAGTGGATAGTCATTTCATCTTTTCTATGAACAAAGGACTTTTGCAGTACAATGGATTGAAAAACACAAACACCTGAGCTGCAGGCAGCCCCAAGTTTTGCTCATGTATTGGTTTCTGTCTTAATATCTACCACAAGTGCTGGCAATGCACTGTAAATTCATTTTAATTGTAGAAAATATTTTTTTTCAGAAAAAAATGTCCCACAAACCACATCATAAATATTGAATGTTCTAAACTCTAAACTCTGGGAAATGTTTGCCCCAGTAATCCAGCTGCATAAAATAGGTAAGAGAGTTCAGTGCTAATCCAGAGCTCACCTTACTGGAAATTGAGAGCACAGTGCTCTGTGGCCTACAATGCAGCCTGTGGAAGCTATGATGCACATCCCAAAAAGGAGAAATCATTGCAAAATCATCAAGATATATTATATATTTTATATTTAATATATAATTGCAATATATTACAAAACAATGTGTTGAAAATTCTCAAAAAACATTCCCTTTTTCTGTTAATTAATATTTGCTTTTTTTTTATCACAATAGCTGGTAAATGTTCATGGAACCAGAGTGAATAATTCTAAGCCCAACCTGCATGACATATTGACTTTAAGGATGCAATGATATGCCTAAAAAAGAATTGTCTGTATAAAGACCTCTAGAAGAATTAAATATGACAAGAATGTTAATAGTGTATTTTAATAAATTTATAGTTTATTTTTGTTCACCTTCATCTTTAAGTGTAGCTTATCCTCTGATAAGAGTGGCGGATTTTCCTAAACTCCTTCGATTCAGATATTGATCAATGGAATAAGGTTATTGAACAGTTGGGAACGCCTTCCCCAGAGTTCATGAAGAAATTACAGCCCACTGTTCGTAACTACGTGGAGAACAGGCCCAAGTATACAGGACACACTTTCCCCAAGCTCTTCCCAGACTGTCTTTTCCCAGCAGACTCAGAACACAATAAATTAAAAGGTAAGCACAGGAGTAAGTACCAGTCTTTATTCATTTGTAAGTACAATTTGGCTGATATAAACCAAGGAAATGCTTGACTGGAATCTCTAAATATCTGAATTGAAACTAAAAAAAAACAACAAACCTATATGTTTTCAAATTTGCTGTCGCGATAGTCTTCATTTTAGAGAACTATTCCTGCCACCTCTTATCAAACACCTCTTTTTATGTATTTTTTTAATTTGTTTGGCAAATCCCCACAATCTTGCAATTCCTGTTAGTGAGCATGCTTGATTTATTAGTGTAGTAAAATTAAAACTATATAGAAAAGAGTAGAAAAATACAGCAGGGACTCCAGCAACTGCAACTATAAGACAGGGGTCAGCCTTCATCAAAGTGTAAGGTTCTTGCAGAGATTTAGGATAGTTTTGTGAAAGGGAAGCCAGCTTCCCAATTTCCGTGGGGCAAACATTGATGTAAGTCAGCCAGCAGTGTGGCCCAGCCCCATGGCAATCATCTAGGACCCAGAAACGACATGTCCAGCCCAAAGCACAAGTTTCTGTTGGGGTCTGGTTGGGACAGATGGTCTCTCACACTGAAGTGGCCATGGGCAAGAGAAGGGAATTTCAATGCCAGAACTCTCTGTGATGACGAATACAGGTTGGGATGAGGCCTCAAAGGTTGTTGATCAGCTGGGAAAACCTCAGAGTTCAATCCTCTACAGATTGTTTCAGTAGTAAAAATTGGACCCACCTGTGGATTGAGGCTTGAGTCCTGAGCTGCACCCAGTCAAAATCCTGCCCATTTTTACTCTCTAACAGTACCCTTCTAAAGGATGCCAAGGGGGCAATGTTTAAAAACATTCATAGGTAGTGGCACCAACTGCAGCGTTTCCAACCGGTCTGTACATTTTTACCATATCTCCTCCTCCATGACACTTTCTCTTCCAGATTCTCAATGGGTGCCCAATGCTACTGTGGTAATTGGGTGACCTTCCTGGCCTCAGCAGGGTCAAGGGGAGAGCTGACGCATACCCACTCCTCTACACTAACTTCAGCAGTGCAGGGCTGAGGATTTTCAGCTACCTTATTTACCAAAACTAGTAGAGGTTTTGAATGAAGTGTTAGGAGCATTGCACAGAGGATGATCAATGAATAAAACATAGAAGGATTTTCAGTAGGCAGTTGACCAGGCTTGACCAAGTTTCACACTAGGGGTGACATTACAAGTCAAAACTGAAAGCAAATAGAGCTAGAAGTAATATAGGAAATTGATTAAGAGTTGGGTAATACATTAATATGTTTTGCAGCCAGTCAAGCCAGAGATCTTCTGTCCAAAATGTTGGTAATTGACCCTGCCAAACGGATATCTGTGGATGAAGCCTTACAGCATCCATACATTAACGTCTGGTATGATCCAGCTGAAGTTGAGGCGGTAAGTCCTGATGTTTTTTACTCCAGTGCATATCACAGTAAGTGATATCTAAGATCACAGCATAAATACAACCAAGCAATTTAACCTATCTTATTCCAATCATCCAGAAAGATAAACTTATGCGCTCGCCACAGCATCCAATTGGCTCTTCAGTGACACTATCAGCCAGATTTTCCTTTGCTATACTGTCCACAATATGGTGATATAATGGTAGAGGAGCAGAGGAAAAGGGTTGGGGAGATCTTCCGACATAGCCCCCCAAAATGCCACTTCAGGTTCCTTCACATCCATAGCAGTGGTCTCGGCCTACCCCTTTGCTAGCCCATCGTACCTTATTTACATGATATTGGGGGAAAAGGAGGATAGAGAAAGCAACTTTCCTAGCCCATACAGCCAACCTTAGGTTAGGCCTGTAGAGGGGCAGCTGGTTGGAGTTGGGCACACATGCCACTTTGTTCATCCCTGACATACAAGTTTGGGGAAAGTCAGAGATAGTCACTTTCTGTCCTCCATGGACTGTTGAATGGAGAAGGTGTACAGGCATTCTGGAGCAATGTTTCTTTTTTAAAGCCGACCAAATGGACTTTTTTTCTCCCTAATGATGATTAATCAATCTGATTGTCATTCAGAAACTAGCAACTTGAGCCCTATTTCCACCACATATCCTTTGTGCTAGGCGGAAAGGATGTGGAAATGAAACAAATTCCACAGGCTGTTGCCATCCTGTTAGCCACATTCCTCATCTGAAGTCAGCACCAGGGGAATTTTGCGAATGGAATATTTTGTTCCTTGCCACCCCAGATTGCAGACACTGAGCAGGAGTTTTAGCCCCCGCCAGGCTGGGATCAGAGATGGTGGGAGCTAAAAGTAACTTCACCGGCTTCCTTAATATCTCGCTCCATCCTGCCCCCAGGCCATTTGTGCAAAGGTGGGATCACAAACACGAGGGATATAATTCATGCTCGGCGGGCGGACATGTGCCCGACCTGACCGAGCGTAAAATGACGCAGGATACTTGGGTCGGCGGACACACGCCAGAGTTGGCAGCGCACCCGCCGATAATTAAAAGGCCATTAAAAAGTTGGTTGAAATAAATTTTTCACTGCCTGCCCAACCTTACGGTTGGCTGGCAGGCGAAAATCCCAAGTGGGATGAGGTTGCAAAAGGAAATAAAAATAAAATAAAAACTTTAATTTTTAATTAATAACATGTCCCTGCTCATGTGACAGAATCACATGAGGGGCCATGGTTCATTACAATTTAAAAACAATTTTTTAATCATATATCATCATCTCCCCGAGGTAGCTCCCTGTCTCAGGGGGATGATATAGTATGCCCCTCCCCCTCCCCTCCAGAACAGGTAATGCCTAGTGCTGCTGCTCGTGTTCCACACTATTGGGCCTTATTGCCTTCTGGGCCCAATCGCAGGTGGCTGTCGGCTTCCCAGCCACCGCCATCCATCACCGCCGAACTCGCATGCCAAGGGCAAAATTCTGCCATCACTACTGTTTGAGGCCAATTAATGAAGTCTACTGAGGTCAATTAAAGAAGCCAGAATAGGATTTCCCTGTTTGCCTCCAGCTTCCATCAGACACTGGGCAGCCAGGTTAGGTGCTTGGAAGTGGCCTCCCAGCAATAGGCCAGGGGGCCCATGCTCCATGCAGGCTTAAAGGCAGCCTTGCTGCAGCCATTGGCCCCCCTGTAGAGGTGCTCCCCCTACACAGCAGTGGCCTAGCTGCAAAACCCACTTTTTAAGTTAAAATTTGAAAAATATTGGAGACAGGGCAGCTCTAATTCAGAAACACCCTCTTCACTGCTTACCTGTCACCACAGCCTGTTGCTGCGAAGCTTGAAGGCCGCTGATTGGCCCACCAGCTTTGAGAACCTGCCCTCCTCACCATTTATCAGCAGTTGTGGGAAAAATTACAATGAATGACTGTTTCCCCACCCCTGGGGATGGGAAACCCCAAAACAGCACCACTACCCCCCCTTCCCCCTGGCATCACCAAGGGAGGTCTGCCCTTTATGTCATCAGATGAAAGAAATTTCTATCTCATATTGATCCCAGTGTGTGTTTGTCCATCACGCATGAATCAGGCAAAAGCAAAATATGCTGTAGATCTGAAATAAAAACAGAGAATGCTGGAAATACTCAGCAAGTCTGACAGCATCTGTGGAAAGGGAAACTGAGTTAACATTTCACGAGACGGGCCTTTCCTTCAAAACCGAAGGAAGATAGAAATGTAATAGGCTTTAAACAAGTTGGGGGGGCGGGGGGGGGGGAGGGGGTGACAGGGGAGGGAAGAAGAATAAAAGGGAAGGTCTGTGATAGGTTGGAGGACAAAGACATCAACTGACAAAAGACCTCATGGCACAAAAGGCAAAGGGAGGGGTAATTGTTGTAGTAAAGAAACAAAAGAATTGTCCAGAGTGAGTGTGGTTGGCAGAATAGTGAACAGCAGTGTCAAAAGCAGAGACATGAAAAACAAAGTTAAAACTGTTTTTAAAAAAAGCAGAAACAAAGGCCGAAATTTTCCGGCCCTACTCGCTGCCAGGATCTTCCAGTCCTGCTGAAAGTCAATGGGCTTTTAGCTGGCCTGCCACATCCCTGGTGGTAGGGCCAGAAAATCCAGGCCTAAGTTTCTGATCAGAGTTTATGGCCTGAAATTATTGAATTCAATGATGGGTCCAGAAAGCTATGAAGTGCCTAATGGAAAGATGAGGTGCTGTCCTTGAAGAACTAGAACTAAATCCTGACAAAATGAGGTGACAGTGAGAAATATAAACCTGAACGACAATATCAAATTAGCAACATTAGAACAAAGTCACTAGGGTAGCAAAACAGCATCACGTCAGAAAGCATGGAATTACATTACAGAAAGATTGGCTATATTGTAAATAGCTGGATGAGGAATACAGAGGTGTAATAATGTGACAGACTAGCTGGCTTTATAAACTACTCAAGCTTCATTCTTTGGCTTTCTAACATCATCTTGGTCTCTTATGGCATACTCAATTCCAGGCAATTTTTCTTTTCTCAAGGGACCAAGGTTTGATTGCTTAATTCCCTTTGATCAGCCTAGACATTGTCTGAAGGTGACCCATTACTTTCAAGGAACTGTCAGATGAATCAATCTCTCCATTCACTGTACGTCAGTATTCACAAACTGTCAACCGCTCTCTTTTATTTCTGTCCAGCTTTCAGAGTAGTTACAAAGGTTTTAAGAAAATGAAAGCTAATTTGTTAAGTCGGGCATCAAAGTAAAATGAGTCTTTCAAGTAATCCTTAAAAGTTTCAGTGCCAGTTTCAATTTTGAAAATTGAATGGAGTTCCAAGTCAGAATGCAGCTAAGTTAATTTCTGTCGGAGTGAGCCGATCTCAGTTGCAGTTGGGATACCACAATTGACCACAGTGCCCTTGGACTCCTTCATGGTTTGTGTTTCTGATTGCTATCCAGTGAAACCTGCTGCACAATGCAACTATGTGAAAGCCATAGAGTTATTGAGTCATATGGCACAGAAGGAGGCCATTTGCCCCATCAAGTCCATACCAGCTCCCTGTACAGCAATCCAGTCAGTCCCATTCCCCTGCTTTATTCCCACAAATCAGGATGAGATTCAGCCTGGGTTTGATGTCCCACCTGGAATGCCCTCATGTACCGCCTAAACTCACGAAGACTGGCTACCTGGACAAATTGTTTGCTGCTTGAGACTCATATCCCAGTTGGAGTCAATGCCATCACAAGAGGACAAACAGTGGGATTTTGCTCCACATCAAACAGTTTTCAAGATTCTAGTGCATGTTCTGCCCAGGATTCAACCTGCCCATTTAAAGTGGGTGTTAAAAGCAATATAATTGCACAAGAGCAAGAGGAATCTTAATGGTATGAGGTTACTTTGCGTTTTATTGAACAGCCATTATTCTCCCACGGGGAAGGGGAGTGATGAAGAAGGCCAAACAAGCAATGCCAGGAAGCTGAGCTGGCACCAAAGCCAGACTGGCTGCTCCCCTCTTTATAGTACCAAGCATATCTGCACTCTGCAGCTCCTGGCATATTTATCCCAGAATAAGCGAGAGGAACTTTCTCTGCAGAGTTATCCCACCTACTCTAAAAGTACCTGCCAACCTTCACTATAGGCACAGCATAGTGGTGGCGGCAATCAGAGGCATCGCCACCCCCACCTATTATGCCTGTGTATCCTTGCTGACTAGGACCACCTGTAGCTCCAACCAATTTGCTGTCCATTGATATATCAGGCAAGTGACAGCAGCATTATTTACTTTTATCATTTTTCCCACTGAATAAACAGCAACAACATAGCATGGCTTTCCAATATTCAACAACTGCTGCATTTCCCCTCACTAACAAAATTGTTGTAAGCACAATTTAAAGCAAGCACTAACTGATTTGGTGTGTTTGTGCGATTAAACTGCCAAATTAGGCAGTTAAGGGGAACACAGTCACTTTTGCTGCTATTACCAAAGTGATGGGTTCATTTGGCCCAATGGAAATAGGTGTTCCTGGAGGGGCTACAGTAACTAAGCTACAGTTTTCATTCACAAGTCAATTGCTTCCGTTTATCTTTCACATTTTTTGGCACAATAGAAACTACATTCAGTGCAACTCTTGCACCGGTATGACATAGGAGGACTAAAAGCAGGAAAGAGCTGTCAGTGGTGTCAGGTGGCATATACATAGTCTCAAACCCTGCGGTTCCGATACATGAGGGCACAGCAGCCTGGTAAAGACAGTACAGATGTGACTAAGGAGGCTTACATTTGCCAAGGAGTCTTGCCCAAGATGTGCCGTCTCCTTCACTGTATAATGAGTAAATAGCCAATAGCAGTTGAAGTTAAAAACAAAAACAGAAATACCTGGAAAAACTCAGCAGGTCTGGCAGCATTGGCGGAGAAGAGCAAAGTTGACGTTTCGAGTCCTCATGACACTTCAACAGAACTAAGTAGAAATAGGAAAGGGGTGAAATACAAGCTGGTTTAAGAGGGGGCAGGGAGAAGGGAGGGGGTGTTGTTGGGACAAGCAAGCAGTGCTAGGAGGAGATAACCAAAAGATGTCACAGACAAAAGAACAAAGAGGTGTTGAAGGTGGTGTTATTATCTAAAAGAATGTGCTAATTAAGAGTGGAGAGCAGGACGAGCAAGGTAGCTCTAGTGGGGGTGGGGTGAAATAAATGATTGGTGGAATACATTTAAAAATAATGGAAATAGGTGGGAAAAGAAAAATCTATGTAAATTATTGGAAAAAACAAAAGGGAAGGGGAAGAAACGGAAAGGGGGTGGGGATAGAGGAGGGAGTTCAAGATCTAAAGTTGTTGAACTCAATATTCAATCCGGAAGGCTGTAAAGTGCCTAGTCGGAAGATGAGGTGCTGTTCCTCCAGTTTGCGTTGGGCTTCACTGGAACAATGCAGCAAGCCAAGGACAGACACGTGGGCAAGAGAGCAGGGTGGAGTGTTGAAATGGCTAGTGACAGGGAGGTCTGGGTGATGCTTGCGGACAGACCGAAGGTGTTCTGCAAAGCGGTCACCCAGTCTGCGTTTGGTCTCTCCATTGGGAGCAACGAATACAGTAGACTAAGTTGGGGGAATTTGCAAGTGAAATGCTGCTTCACTTGAAAGGAGTGTTTGGGCCCTTGGACGGTGAGGAGAGAGGAAGTGAAGGGGCAAGTATTGCATCTTTTGCGTGGGCATGGGGAGGTGCCATAGCTGGGGGTTGAGGAGTAGGGGGTAATGGAGGAGTGGGCCAGGGTGTCACAGAGGAAATGATCCCTACAGAATGCTGTCGGGGGGTGGGTGTGAAGGGAAGATGTGTTTGGTAGTGGCATCATGCTGGAGTTGGTGGAAATGTAGGAGGATGATCCTTTGAAAGCGGAGGCTGGTGGGGTGATAAGTGAGGACAAGGGGGACCCTATCATGTTTCTGGGCGGGAGGAGAAGGCGTGAGGGCGGATGCGTGGGAGATGGGCCGGACACGGTTGAGGGCCCTGTCAACTACCGTGCGTGGAAAACCTCGGTTAAGGAAGGAGGACATGTCAGACGAATTGTTTTTGAAGGTAGCATCATCAGAACATATGCGACGGAAGTGAAGGAACTAAGAGAATGGGATGGGGTCCTTACAGGAAGCGGGGTGTGAGGAGCTGTAGTCGAGGTAGCTGTAGGAGTCGGTAGGCTTGTAATGGATATTGGTGGACAGTCTATCACCAGAAATTGCGACAGAGAGGTCAAGGAAGGGAAGGGAAGTGTCAGAGATGGACCATGTGAAAATGATGGAGAGGTGGAGATTGGAAGCAAAATTAATAAATTTTTCCAAGTCCCGACGAGAGCATGAAGCAGCACCAAAGTAACCATCGATGTACCGGAGAAAGAGTTGTGGGAGGGGGCCGGAGTAGGACTGGAACAAGGAATGTTCCACATACCCCATAAAGAGACAGGCATAGCTGGGGCCCATGTGGGTACCCATAGCCACACCTTTTATTTGGAGGAAGTGAGAGGAGTTAAAGGAGAAATTGTTCAGTGTGAGAACAAGTTCAGCCAGACGGAGGAGAGTAGTGGTGGATGGGGATTGTTCAGGCCTCTGTTCGAGGAAGAAGCTGAGAGCCCTCAGACCATCCCATTGGGGGATGGAGGTGTAGAGGGATTGGACGTCCGTGGTGAAGGGGAGGCGGTTGGGGCCAGGGAACTGGAAATTGTTGATGTGACGTAAAGTGTCAGAGAAATCACGGATGTCGGTGGGAAGGGACTGGACAAGGGGAGAGAGAAGGGAGTCAAGATAGCGAGAAATGAGTTCTGTGGGGCAGGAACAGGCTGACACGATGGGTATGCTGGGACAGTCCTGTTTGTGGATTTTGGGTAGGAGGTAGAAGTGGGCCGTCCGAGGTTGGGCGACTATCAGGTTGGAAGCTGTGGAAGGAAGATCTCCAGAGGAGATGCGGTCAGTGACTGTCTGGAAACAATGGCTTGATGTTCAGTGGTGGGGTCCAGGGAGAGGTAGGAGGAAGTGTCTGCCAGTTGACGCTCAGCCTCCGCGAGATAGAGGTCAGTGCTATAGACAACAACAGCACCACCATTGTCAGTGGGTTTGATGACAATGTTAAGGTTGAGAGAACGGACTGCAGTAAGTTCAGAGAGAGACAGGTTAGAATGGGTGAGAGGAGCAGAGAAATTGAGACGACTAATGTCGCGCCAACAGTTCTCAATGAAAAGATCAAGAGAAGGTAAGAATCCAGACGGAGGGGTCCAAGTGGAGGGAGAATATTGGATGTGGGTAAAAGGATCCATTGAACAGGGAGAGGACTCCTGCCCAAAGAAGTGAGCACGGAGATGAGGGCGGCAGGAGAAGAGTTCAGCATCATGCCGAGCCCGAAATTCATTGAGATGAGGGCGTAAGGGTATGAAACTGAGTCCTTTGCTGAGCACTGAACATTCAGCATCGGAGAGGGGAAGGTCAGGGGGTATAGTGAATACTTCCATCCATCGTTTATTTCACCCCACCCCCACTAGAGCTCCCTTGCTTGTCCTGCTCTCCACTCTTAATTAGCACATTCTTTTAGATAATATCACCACCTTCAACACCTCTTTGTTCTTTTGTCTGTGACATCTTTTGGCTATCTCCTTCTATCACTGCTTGCTTGCCCCAACAACCACCCCCCACTTCCCCCACCCATCACCCCCCGCCCCCCTTAAGGCAGCTTATATTTCACCCCTTTCCTATTTCTACTTAGTTCTGTTGAAGGGTCATGAGGACTCGAAACGTCAACTTTGCTCTTCGCCAATCCTGCCAGACCTGCTGAGTTTTTCCAGGTATTTCTGTTTTTGGATTTCCAGCATCCACAGTTTTTTGCTTTTATCTGTGTTTAATTGACTGCCACTTCTCTTCAATAAATGCCTACCTTGAAGAAGTTTTGTCCTACTCTCCATCAGGATATTCGAATATCTTTTTTGTCTTATTCACCTTCATTGCTTTCCATTTCTCTCCTGGTGTTTGACAAGCTGTTCACTAAAACCCGCTTTAACAGCCATATCTCCTTTCTCAGTGACTGTCTCCATCTCCGGCTTACCCCACGTGGATTTCAACTGAAATTCCATCCCTCATGTTTCAAACTCACCCAGGATTACAGGTATCTCCGGGACATAAAACATTTCTTGGACTGCTGTTCTCGTTGCATTCAGTGCCATGCGCCGCCATATGAACGCACTCAACCTCTCCCTCCAGCAGCACCGCCGTACCCTTTTTCAAAGCTGTGCTTCCCCCCAGTTTCATTTTATTCTTCGTCTCATCCGACGCCTCAACAAGAAACTTTTTCTCTTTCTCTCAAGTGCTAAGGAACGCAAGCTCCAACAACTCATCGACACCAACAACCATCCAGGACCCTGCCTGTCTCTCCGTCCCCACCCAATCTTCCAGTCCCAGCCCCGGCCTTGTATTCACTATACCCCCTGACCTTCCCCTCTCCGACACTGAACGTTCAGTGCTCAGCAAAGGACTGAGTTTCATACCCTTACGCTCTCACCTCAATGAATTTCGGGCTCGGCACGATGCTGAACTCTTCTTCTGCCGCCTTTGTCTCCGTGCTCACTTCTTTGGGCAGGAGTCCTCTCCCTGTTCAACGGATCCTTTTACCCACCTCCAATATTCTCCCTCCACCTGGACCCCTCCGTCTGGATTCTTATCTTCTCTTGATCTTTTCATTGAGAACTGTCGGCGTGACATTAGTCTTCTCAATTTCTCTGCTCCTCTCACCCATTCTAACCTGTCTCTCTCTGAACTTACTGCATTCCGTTCTCTCAGGTCCAACCCTAAAATTGTCATCAAACCCGCTGACAAAGGTAGTGCTGTTGTTGTCTAGCGCACTGACCTCTATCTCGCGGAGGCTGAGCGTCAACTCGCAGACACTTCCTCCTACCTCTCCCTGGACCATGACCCAACCACTGAACATCAAGCCATTGTTTCCAGGACTGTCATTGACCTCATCTACTCTGGAGATCTTCCTTCCACAGCTTCCAACCTGATAGTCGCCCAACCCCGGATGGCCCGCTTCTACCTCCTACCCAAAATCCACAAACAGGACTGTCCTAGCAGACCGATCGTGTTAGCCTGTTCCTGCCCCACGGAGCTCATTTCTCGCTATCTTGACTCCCTTCTCTCTCCCCTTGTCCAGTCCCTTCCCACCGACATCCGTGATTCCTCTGACACCTTATGTTACATCAATAATTTCCAGTTCCCTGGCCCCAACCGCCTCCTCTTCACCACGGACGTCCAATCCCTCTACACCTCCATCCTCCACCGGGATGGTCTGAGGGCCCTTAGCTTCTTCCTCGAACAGAGGCCCGAACAATCCCCATCCACCACTACTCTCCTCCGTCTGGCTGAACTTGTTCTCACGCTGAACAATTTCTCCTTTAACTCCTCTCACTTCCTCCAAATAAAAGGTGTGGCTATGGGTACCCGCATGGGCCCCAGCTATGCCTGTCTCTTTATGGGGTATGTGGAACATTCCTTGTTCCAGTCCTACTCCGGCCCCCTCCCACAACTCTTTCTCCGGTACATCGATGATTACTTCGGTGCTGCTTCATGCTCTCATCGGGACCTGGAAAAATTTATTAATTTTGCTTCCAATTTCCACCCCTCCATCATTTTCACATGGTCCATCTCTGACACTTCCCTTCCCATCCTTGACCTCTCTGTCTCAATTCCTGGTGATGAACTGTCCACCAATATCCATTACAAGCCTACCGACACCCACAGCTACCTCGATTACAGATCCTCACACCCCACCTCCTGTAAGGACCCCATCCCATTCTCTCAGTTCCTTCACCTCCATCGCATATGTTCTGATGATGCTACCTCCAAATACAATTCATCTGACATGTCCTCCTTCTTCCTTAACCGAGGTTTTCCATGCACAGTAGTTGACAGGGCCCTCAACCGTGTCCGGCCCATCTCCCGCACATCCGCCCTCACGTCTTCTCCTTCGTCCCCCTTGTCCTCACTTATCACCCCACCAGCCTCCGCATTCTAAGGATCATCCTCCGCCATTTCCACCAACTCCAGCATGATGCCACCACCAAACACATCTTCCCTTCACCCCACCCCGGCGGCATTCTGTAGGGATCGTTCCCTCCTTGACACCCTGGTCCACTCCTCCATCACCCCCTACTCCTCAACCCCCACCTATGGCACCTCCCCATGCAAATGCAAAATATGCAACACCTGCCCCTTCACTTCCTCTCTCCTCACCGTCCAAGGGCCCAAACACTCTTTTCAAGTGAAGCAACATTTCACTTGCATTTCCCCCAACTTAGTCTCCTGCATTTGTTGCTCCCAATGCAGTTTCCACTACATTGGAGAGACCAAACGCAGACTGGGTGACCGCTTTGCAGAACATCTTCAGTCTGTCCACAAGCATTATCCAGACCTCCCTGTCGCTTGCCATTTCAACACTCCACCCTGCTCTCTTGCCCACATGTCTGTCCTTGGCTTGCTGCAATGTTCCAGTGAAGCTCAATGCAAACTGGAGGAACAGCACCTCATCTTCCAACTGGGCACTTTACAGCCTTCTGGACTGAATATTGAGTTCAACAATTTTAGATCTTGAACTCCCTTCTCCATCCCCACCCCCTTTCCGTTTCTTCCCCCTCCCTTTTGTTTTTTCCAATAATTTATACAGATTTTTCTTCTCGCAACTATTTCCATTATTTTTAGATATATTCCACCCATCGTTTATTTCACCCCACCCCCACTAGAGCTACCTTGCTTGTCCTGCTCTCCACTCTTAATTAGCACATTTGTTTAGATTATATCACCACCTTCAACACCTCTTTGTTCTTTTGTCTGTGACATCTTTTGGTTATCTTCTCCTATCACTGCTTGCTTGTCCCAACAACCCCCCCTCCACCCTTCTTCCCCCCAACCCCCACCCCCACCCTCTCATCTATGACAATAGCCAACAGGCTTTCTGGCATCTTGTGGCAGTGGGCACCTGAGATATGCCCCTAGTGACCTGGACATATCACCTGAACTGCATTGTGCATAAATGGTTTGACCTCCCCCTAACTCTACAAACTCCAGCAATGCCACTGCAAGAGGTCACCAGTTGGCACCCCAAGCATGCAGGATGCAACTCCACCATCCCAAGGTTTTTCATCCTCCTACTATTGACAGCTGTATTAAGAAGGTTACAGGTGCACTTTTTGGCAGGGACAGAAACCTCATCTTTTTTGCCTCTGACCAACATAATTTTACAGAGTTTTCCCAGTGCCCAGTGATCAAAAATGACATTATTTGACCTGGTAGGGTCAGGTCATTTGAATATTTTCAAACTAATATTGAAAGATTTTCGTTAAGTAAGTGTATTAAGGGCTACAGAACCAAGGGAGGCAGAAAGAGTTAAAAATTAGTTGTGATCTAATGGAAAGGTGGAACAATCTTGAGGGACTGACTGACATGTTCCCATTATTGTTCATTCTTGGGATGTGAGAATCACTGATAAAATGGGTATTGATTGCCCAATCCTACAGTGTCCTGAACTTGATACATTGGAGTGATTTGCTGGTCCAGGGCAGTTAATCATGTTAGTGTTAGACCTGGGTCACATTGAGGCCAGTTAAGGAACAGAAGTTTCCGTTCTTAAAGGACAGGAACCCCAGTCAGTTCCATGGGGGAGGCCCAAAGGAATTTTGGGGCCACTGTGGGGCCTTCCCCGCGATTGAGCTCCTCAGTAGGCAAAGGCCCGCCCACCAAGAGCTGCTGGCCAATCAGAGACTGGCAGCTCTTCATGCCACCAGTGCCAGCAGGAGGGGTGGCTGCTGGCAGCAATGCACTCACAGAAGGCCCAGAGTCATCATGAGGAGACCCTAGGCTACAGGTCAATGAGAGTGAGATGGGAATCACAGGATGGGGGTTGGGGAGGGGAGTGGTGGGGGGGGGGGGGGGGTGTGGGTGGCACAGGTGGGTTAGAGACAAGGGCAGGGGTTGGCTTACCACAGCTAAACCATGCCTGATGCTAAGCCCTTTGGTTAAGGATGAGGGTACCTGATAGTAACCTGATAAATACCTCATGCAGCAACTGGCAAATCCAACATAGTTTGCTGGGTGACCTTATGAGGGCATGAGAAAGCCACATGGCGCCCCCCATGGCCAATGCTCACATGCAGTGTGCTCAGGGATAATGAGTATCAATTGGCTCATCAATGAGCCTGATTGACATCCTGCCAGCAGCAGCCAAGAATCATACATCAGCCCCTTCCGTCCTACGGCTTAATGGGGGAGGTTTTGCCGCCAGCGGGAGATTGATGAGGGACCTCTCCCTTGATTACGTAAGCCTGGCCTCATGTTTCACGTTGTGGTAGGCTGCATTTAATCACATTGGAAGTGTGAGATTATTCACCTTGGTAATAAGAATAGGAAAGCAGAATTTTTTTTAAAACACATGGAACTTGGAAATGTTGATCTTCAGAGAGACTTGGGTGTGCTCATACAAGGAACACAAAGTTAGCATTGCAGGCACAGCAAGCAGTTAGGAAGGCAAATGATGTTTTGGCCTTTAGGGGACTGAGTACAAGAAGAAGGAAGACTTGCTACAATTGTATAGGGTTCTGGTGAGAACACATCTGGAATGCTGTACACAGTTCATCCCATATCTAAGGAAGATATATGTGCATTGGAGTCAATGTAGTGAATGTTCACTAGATTGATTGCCGGGATGAGAGGGTTGTCCTTTGAGGAGACGCTGAGTAAATTGGGCTATATTGTCTGAAGTTTAGAAGGATGAGAGGGAACCTCAGTGAAACATACAAAGTTCTGAAGAGGCTTGACAGGATGGGCACTGAGAGGTTGTTTCCCCCGGCTGGGGCATGTTGAATATGAGCATAGCCTCAGGATAAGGGCCAATCATTTAGTACTGAGATGAGGGGATATTTCTTTACTCAAAAGGTTGGAAAGTCTTTGGAATTCACAACCCCAGAGGATTGTGGATGGTCCATCGTTTAGTATATACAAGGCTGAGGTGGAGAGATTTTTGGTTTCTCAGGGAATCAAGGGATTGGGAGAGCAGATGAGAAAGTGGAGTTGAGGCTGAAGGTCAACCATGGTCTTGTGGAATGACGGAGCAGGCTCCATGGACCATATGGCCTACTCCTGCTCCAATTTCTTATATTCTTATAGAGCCTGGTGACCAGGATGACAAAGCTTTGGCAAGGTGAAAATGTGAATAAAAACTTGGCAATGCAATGCAACAAGGAGGATTGGCTACTAATTCCACATTCTTTCCAAACGTGCCACAGCTCCACCGTTTCATAGCTCTTTTGAAGTTGAAGAAGCAAAACAACCCACTCAGTGGATTCTTGCAAATTACTATTGAACTGACCTGCTATCTCCCATAACCCTGTGTGCTTGTGTCCTGTAAATACTGACCTCAAATGTCTTGATACATTCTTATTTATCTAAGCATTGTTACAAATGAAACAAATGTAAAGAAAGTAGGTGCTCACTCTTCAGTTGACAACTTGGAACGTCAGGGCCATGTGTATGCGATTGACAGACTTGCAGTTGGCTGATAACGTATGGCAGACAGCTGTGATTGACACGGAACTTGATAGGCTGAACATTGAATATCTTACCTATAGGACAGCATGCTCGTCAAGAACCGGTCACTGAAAGAAAAACATTACACGTTCACCTGGCAAGGGGAGAATTCAGAGGAATCTTCTATATGAGCAAGGCGTAGGCTTGGCTGTAAGGAACCCACTAGTCTCAATGATAGAAACCCCCACGAATGGTTCAGGATATGTTCTCTCCATCCACCCCTCCACAAAAACAGGGCCAGTTAATCTCATGAGCATCTCTGCTCCAAAGCTGCTGTTCACTACAGAGGCAAAAGACCAGTTCTATGAAGGGTTCGGCATTGCTATCAGCAGAATCACTAAGTCAGAACATGTTTACCTACTGGGGGACTTCAATGCAAGACTGGGCGTGGACCATGAGGCATGGCTTCCTGCCTTGGACATCATGGTCTGGGAAAGATAAAGGAGAACTGACGGCGACTACTTAAACTTTGATGCTGCCATGAACTTTGTGTAACCAACACCTTTCAGAACAAACCATGTCACAAGGTGTCCTGGAGACATCCAAGATCAGGGCATTGGTACCAGCTGGATCTGTTCATACCAGACATGACTCTCTGAACAGCAGTCTCAACATAAGCAGCTACCACAATGCTTACCATGAGACCAAACATGCCCGGCTGTGTACCATGGTTAGGATGCCACCTTTGAAGTTTTTTTCTTTCAAAGGAGAAATGTCATCCTCATATCAACATCAGCCATATTGCCTACCCAATTAAAATCTAGCATCCCCTTTACTCAATTGGACAGGCACTCTTTGGCATTCCCGCACAGAATCATAGATTCATAGAGTTATTACAACACAGAAATAGGCCCTTAGGCCCATCGTGTCTGTGCCGGCCATCAAGCACCTATCTATTCTAATCCCATTTTCCAACTCTTGGCCCGTAGCCCTATATGCTATGGCATTTCAAGTGTTCATCTAAATACTTCTTAAAAGTTATGAGGGTTCCTGCCTCTACCACCCCTTTAGGCAGTGTGTTTCAGATTCCAACCACCCTCTGGGTGAATTTTTTTTCTTCAAATCCCCTCTAAACCTCCAGCCCCTTCCCTTAAATCTATGCCCTCTGGTTATTGACACCTCCATTAAGGGGAAGTTTCTATTGTAGATGGTATATTGAAGTATGAAACATACTTCAAGACACCATCTACAATATTGCATTCTTGGCAAAAGGGAAGCAAGAGTGGAAAAATGCTGACTGATCCAAAGCTAACATCACTGTGATAGAACCTGTCACTGAAGTCAAGTTGTTCACTCTCATTAATTACAAGAGAGATCTGAACGAGAAGACTCTGAATACACTAAGAGCTGCTTGAAGTAAAACCAACAGACTGCTGGGTGGTACACCAATGACTGCTGGTTATACCTTTGCCAAAATATCCAGACGTCCTTGGATACAGGGAATACGAGGGGCATGTATGAAGGAATCAAAAAGGCAATAGGTCCACCAGCAAAGAAAATGGCTTCATTGAAAAGAAAGGCAGAGAAGATCATCACCGACTGCAGTAAGCAATTGGTGAGATAGGTAGAACACCACCTTGAGTTATACTCTAGGGAGAACACTGTTACCGAGGAATTATTGAAACATAAAAGATTCTGAGGGGTCTTGACAGGGAAGATGCTGAGAGAATGTTTCCTCTTTTGAGGAATCTAAAATTAGGGGCCTAAGTTTAAATATGAGGGGTTTCCCATTTCAGACTGAAATGAGAAGGAATCTCTTCTCTGAGAGTCATTACTGTTTGGAATTCTCTTCCCCAGCAAGCAGTGGAGGCTGGGTCATTGAATATATTCAAGGCTGAGGTAGACAGATTTTTGATTGGCAAGGGGGTCAAGGGTTATGGGGACAGGCAGGCTAGTGGAGTTAAGGCCATGATCTTATTCAATGGTGGAGCAGGCTCGAGGGGTTGAATAGCCTAATCCTGTTTCTACTTAATATGCCCACAAGTTCTAGGCACCATAGAGAGGCTGCCTGTCATGGCAGAGCGCGGTATCGACCCCACAGAGGAGGAGCTTAGCAAAGCTATTGACTCACTTGCCAAGGGCAAAGGTTCAGGTGCTGCTATTATACTGCCTGAGCTCATTAAGCAAGGGAAATGGGCACTCCTGCAGCATCTGCTGGAGAGAACTTCTCTGTCTCTGCTGGAGAGAGGGAGCAGTGTGCCAGGATATGGGGGATGCAAAGATCATGACCCTGCACAAGAACAAGGTCAACTGCTACGATTGCAACAACTATCAAGGTATTTCCCCGCTGAGCATTGTGGAAAAACATATTTGCTTGTGCTGCACTTGTCAGACTGCAGATCTTGGCTGAACACAGCTACCCCCAATCTCAGTGTGGTTTCAGAACAGGAAGATCTACAACTAACATGATCTTCTCAGTCTGGCAGCTGCAAGAGAAATGCTGTGAGCAAAGGGGTCTTACATACCGGAACTAATAGAAAACTGTTCAGCTTTACCTGCCTGAGTCCAAGACAAAGGGGTACCAGGACCTTATCAGAGAGTTACTCTATGCTGATGATGCCACATGAACATTCCATACTGAAGAACACCTTAAGTGGTAAATGGGCAGATTCGCACTTGTAAAGAGTTTAGTCTGACCATCAGCATCAGGAAGACAAATGTTATGGTCCAGGCTGTTGCCATACTGGCCATTTATCAGCATTATCAATGTGATGCTAGAAGTTGTTGATAGTGTCATGAAGATGTGCTTTATGCCAAATAATGATTTCTAATCCACTGACTGGAAACTTGAATTGAACTTTTAAAAACAGGCTTTTTCAAATTCCGAGACTAAAGATGACTTGCAGCCAAAGATGGCTACCCCAATTTACATTACTATATACTCCACATTCCAATGTATTGGATGGATTTGGCATGTCTGCAAAAACCATCAAAGGCAATGACTTCAGGTGAGTGTAAAGGGCTCCCATCTCCTGTCTCATTAGCAAGGCATCGATGGCATTCACCTGAGGCATTCAACTGTTGGGGATGGATCATTATCACTTGGATAATGGGACCCTGGCTAAGATAGCTTTCTAGACACGAGCTAATCAAGTTACCCTTGGAATACATGGACAATTAGCTTACTTGGATGCCCCAGCGGAGAATGAAGGTCAAATGGCAAACCAACCATTTGTATGATTTAAACACTTGTTTTCTCAGCAGAACTGAGGACAAGCAGTTGAGAAGCTGAGGGAGAAGACCTAAATGGGGTCTCTTCTGCCTCCCCTCTCTCCAATCCACCTAGTAATCTTTGAACGCTGTTTGCTGAGAATGACCAGGCAGGAACACCCCTACTGCAGACAGATTTCTTAAAATAATTCAACCCAGCACTTTGTCTAAGAACAACAACTGACTCAGTTGTCCATATTTTTAAATCAGAAGAATCAAAACCAACAATTCAGCCCTGAAGCCAGCTGAGTCACCAAACAACTGTATATTCTTTTTACTTGTTATACACTCTAATTTGGCCAAGTAATCTGTATTTGTGTACATGAAATTTGGTGTGTGCGAAAGTCAGAGTATGTTTTCTTATTTACTTAGATCAGTTTAAATATAATAAAGCTAAACTCTTCCTTTGTTAAAATCAGTTCTTTTATGACCACAGCACCTAAGCAGTTAAGTACTCATTGAATTGGCAAGTATATCTCTTTTAAACAAAAAGAACCTGTTGTGGTCAAACGGGGAGAAGGAAAAGAGGGGAACCATTCAACCTCTCTCCCTCCTGAACCTAACAATAGCTTCACTTATCTTGGCTCTACAATCACCAGCAAACTGTGCTAAAATCAACACGCTCATCAAAAAAGCTGCTGCCACCATGTCTAAGCTGAGTTAGAGAGTGTACAATAGCTTGACTGAAAACACCAAACTGTAAGTTGACCAAACCTGCATCCTCAGCACACTCCTCTACAGTGGTGAGACCTGAACAGCATATGCTTGACAGGAGAAAAAGTCTCCAACTTTGCTGCCTCAGACATATCGTCTGCATCTCTTGGCAGGACAAGATCACCAACTCGAGAAATACTGGAGCGTGCTAATACCATCAGCATACACTCATTACTAAGCCAACAACATCTGCATTGTCTCAGCCACATTCTTCAGATGGATGATGCCTGTACAGCCAAAGACTTTCTGTATGGTGAACTGGCCATTGGGTCACAACTTTTACTACAAGGACATTTGCAATTGAGATATGAAGATGGCAGACATTTTCGCTGAAAACTGGGAGACAGTCACTGACAGCCATGACCTCTGGAGGCTGACTGTTTGGAAGGGCATTGGAAGAGGCGAGCAGAAACAAAAAGCCCAGCTGGTTGAGAAGAGGATCCACAGAAAATAGAGACCAATGAATTATGCATCTTTTCAGACCACTGTCTTCTGCAGCAGCAAATGCAGCCAAGACTGCCATGCCAGAGTGAGACTCCTGAGCAACCCCAGGTGATGCATAACACACGGTGCAAACCATCATCTTACGGGATGGAAGACTGATTCTAATGGCTGACTGCTGTGCACCCAACACCCAACATGTAGCTCTTAGTGGCTTGTGAGAACAGTAACATCTATAGGCCAGTTACCCAGGATAGGAAACCAATGAGTCGTAAACAAAATAAGGCAGAGAAAACGGCTCTGAACTCTACACACAGTATGGTGACAGATGATGCTGCTGATAGGAAGAAACAAAATCCAGGGACAAAATGAAACATTTTCAGTTATATGATGTTTTTTGAGCTGTCAGCTCTTTCGGGGCTGCATCAGCCCTTTTGAAGCTGTTTGTCATTGTTTCTGGGTTTTATAGGTTGGCATGTAGTAGCTCACATTTAACTCATTGATAGCACAGGAACAGCAAATTTCTACCATATGGTAACTAATAATGCAGTTTGGGGATGAGTTTAATAAAGGCATATAATCCTTTCTCTCATAATGAGGAATAGAGAGATGGGCTAAAATGTAAATTTCTATGCTATGCTATGTAATATATGTGCCCTTTGTTTTATAGCCTCCTCCCCAGATCTATGATAAACAGCTTGATGAGAGAGAGCACAGTATAGATGAATGGAAAGGTAATGTGAAACAAGGACTCTGATTATAATTATGATCATGTACATTTGATAATCTTATATAAACACTTCCAAGTATGATGAATATTACTATATTCATTAAATTGTGAGAAATGATGGGTAGATTTTCAACTAGCTTTTGAGGTGCAAATCAATTGAATTGAAAATCAGTGGTTTCTAACAGCCTATTCTAATCTGCAAAATCAATATTATGCCTGAGCAGCAAATTGAAAATCTGCCCTGTTATATTTAATATCTGTAAACCTACAGCAAAAAATAAAGGATATATTTGTTAGCAACACATGTTTAAGTTCCTTGGTGACACTGGCCACTGTTGAGTGAAACAGGGTCCACATTGAATTTCTCCCAAAAGAGCAGAATAGAGTAAATCGGAATGGGTTGTTGAGATCACCAAAGAATCCCTTGATTTTCAGATTTTCAATATCAGAATAATTAGTAGTCATCACACTACAAACTTTTTAAATAAAAAGTTCCCTGTGACTGCTAAAGCCCTATCCTCAATTCAGGCACAATTGTAGATGGGAAGCAGGGCATAGAGGGTTGGGGAAAAAGATGGGGTATGAAATTCCACTGAATTGGTGGTGGGTCACATGGCTTCAGCCTGTCATCCTGAGCTCTCACCCCTGTAAACCCAATCCCAAATCCTGGGGATGGGATAATTTGAATATTAGAGGTAGGTACCCCTGCCTTTAGTGGCAGAATACGGCTAGCCATCTCATGGAGCAGGCACATACCAGAGCTAGATTTTGCACAGTATATTGGATAGGGTTCTTTACCCCAAGTAAGAAAGGAGAAATTTGCTTAAAGGGTAAGCACTTGCTTCTTCCTTTGGCAGGGTCTTCAGTAGGCCCAGAAGAGAGCCTATGCTGAGTCTTGCAGACGTAGGGCCTTTTGGACCACACCGGCTGAAATTCCAGCAATAAACTGAGAAGGCTTCCAGAATTACTCTGTAGCATTATGGAGTGCAATTTTTAAACTTTAGTTCAATAGGGTGAAAACTCAGTGGATCTTCCCACCCCAAACAGCAGACTCCTTGCTGAATCAGTTGGGGGTGTCGTTGGGTTGGGGGGTTTGGTGGGGGGGTAGTGGGGGTCACAATTTCAGCACCGCTCCCTTGGCTCCTGCCCACCCCACCCCAATTCCACTCTCCATTCTTGAAATTCTTCCTCTACTCTTCCTTGCTATAAATTAGCTTACAGTTACTAACCAACTAGGATTCACAACCCTTCTGTCTGCCGCTGATGGCGGGTACACTTTTGTCCTAAACAGCATTGGGTCATTGTAATACCTTGCAGCAGAGTCAAATGCACTGATTCATAAATAGGCAGGCCAAGCTCCAGCGATAATGTGCTACTGCCTGCCAAGATAAATATGCATGTCAAAGTGATTGAAAGGCTAGGGTACTGGTAAATGTGACTTCTGTGAGTACTGAGTGCCTGCTCACGGTATAGATGTTAAACTGGTCATAGTAGGAATTAGTTGATGTTCATGTTCTCTCTGGGTGCAGCCTATGTAGGTATTCTTGTGGCAATATTGTTTCTGTAGTGAAGATCCCAAGAGCCAGCACTGCTAGAATAAATTTAATACATTTTAATAAATAAAGATATTACATTGACTTGTCTTCTGTTTTTAATTTACAGAATTAATCTATAAGGAAGTGATGGATTTTGAGGAGAAAACTAAAAATGGTGTTGTGAAGGGGCAGCCGTCTCCCTCAGGTAAATCCAGTAACCCTGTACATAGATAATAATGTTGATTCTCAAATGTTATTATATATATATATCCTATTCAGCCATTTTCCATTGTTTCTATTAGTGTATCCCAGATATGCATTTAATCATTAATTGAAAGTTTTCAGCAGCTGACAGGTTATTTGTTTTATTGTAAATCACCAGAACAGAACAAAATGGCACTTCGATCAGTAAGGTAATAGTACAAAAAAGAATATTGGAATCATTGTTCTCATTTCTAATTTGGGCTGGATCTCCTCTCTGGTGGTTCTTTCATTTCTGGGCTACCTTTGCTGGACACCAGGTGGCAGTGAATAGTTTTCAATGCAGTGATTTATTTGTTTCAAACCTTCCTGTTGAAACGGTGCATGAAATACAAGGGGGTACGTGAAGAACCCACATAACTGAGGCCCTACAATGTGTTTTTGCCAATGTGTTCAAAGCATTTTCAGAATTTTAACATTTTCCAGTTTTTTTCATTAGTGTGGTGACTGCTTCCTCATGAACCTTTTAGTATTTTTCACGATTGGGTGTTGCTGGATATGCTGGAAAATTTTGCCCATAAATAAGCTCCAACTAAATTATCTCCAACTAAACAATAAAGAATGAAATGCACTGGTAAACTGTGAAGTGGTGCTGGGGGTGTGGGGGTGGAGTTGATCACTAATTCTAGTCTAAAATTAGTGAATGAAGGAAAATAGCATTCCAACTGCTTTTTTGATTTAGGACTCCGTCACATGAGGAGTATTTTCAGTCTTCTGTCCTAGAATATCCTTTTGCCTTTAAAAACATTCTATAAATATTACCTTGAATAATCTGGTTTGATGTGAAATAAATTTTTACTTTGCTGCTCGAGATTCATTTCAAATGTGATTAGGGTTTTCACAAAGGCTAATTTTTGAGTCATTTTCTGTAACTGCCCTTCTTTCAATAATTTTTGCCAGATCATCAGATCCCTCTGTTATCTTGATTATTTTTTCCCTCCATACCTGATAGGGTGGGTAGGTTGAATTTAACATGCATTTTGAGGTGGAAAGCTTACGAATATTTCCGATATTCACCTAGGTGACTCTGTCCATTCATACGCCCACCCTCAGCTGAGACCCTCCAGTTTTACCTGCATTATAGCAAGGGACAGAAACAGAATAATTGGGGTGGCCTTTGACTTTGTGAGATAATGCAAAACAGGTGGATCGGCAGCCGTTTTATACCTCATCTGATCTTTATTTACATTGAAGTCGATGGAAATTAAAACCAGTTGTGTTGTGTGACGTGGTGCTGAATAGAATGTCTCCTCTTTCTCTTTGAGCTGGCACATTCACTATGCCACCAGCAAAATATTTTTTGCATGAGAAAAAAGTCAGTTGAGAGATGAGATGGTGGCTTGTCTCCTGTAGTGGCTAAAATTTCCCGGACAGCTGCTCAAAATCAAATGGTTGTCCTGAGGTTCCTGATTTTATTTGGGTCTCCTTATGATGTTACAGCTGCTAACTAGTTTGCAGCATAATACATGGCCAATTACTGCTTAAAGAAAGGCATTTGAAAATAATCCTACAAATACAAGGATGTTATAATGATTCTTGTGAATGTTTGGTTTTCAAAAGCTCTCTAACGCTGAGCCACCCTTTTTAAGCTTATTGAAGTCACAATGTAATCTGCTATAAAGTACAAGATTTATCTAGAATATAATGTCCTTGTTACTAATAATTCAAGCTGGGGGGAGAAAACCAGTGCTCACCAGTATATATTTGTAACAAGAATTGAAATGCCAGAATGGAAAATCAGTGACTTACGTCACTCCACAAGTTAGAGTGCACCAGAATCAAACAATTACAAAACACTGAAATTTTTATTTAATGTTATTGTAGTGCAACAGTGTTAGATTTCTATACTGTAAATATATAAAAGGAAAAGCAAATTAATGAGCAGTTGACATTTTCTTAATGTCTTCCTATTTAAAGAACAGGCAAGATATCACCAAGGCACGACAAGATACCATCCCCAAGTTCAAGTGAATATCATAACAATATGCACATTTCACTTCAGGGGTGCATCTTTGAGAGGACACAGTTTAAACAAAGAAAGCCAAGGGTAACTTTACTCATTCCTTTCTCCAATCAGTGAGCCATATTTAAAGAGGGAACAAATTTCTCCCCATCTCAGTCCAAAATGACCAACTCTTCATCCTGAGATCATGAGCCCTTAACTCTATTCTCTCCAACCAGGGGAAACAGCCTCTCAGCATCGATGTTGTCAAGCCCATTAATAATTATATACATTTCAATGAGATCACGTTTCATTCTTCTGAACACCAGACGGTATAGGTTCATTCTACTCAATCCCTCCTCTTTGAACAGTCCTCCCGCCCCAGGAATTAATCTAGTCACCATCAATCTCTTTGAGATTTTGACTGATGGCTCCTTCCTGAACTCAGCTTACCATATTCCACAGTGGTGTTGTTGAGATCAAGAATGTTCAGAGTGGAAGGTGAAGAATTTTTCTTCCATTGCTAGAACACTTTGTAATGGTACCCCATTATGCTGAATTGCCACATGTTTAGAAGAATTTCACTCTCTTTTCTTTAATGACATAGACTGGTGAAATAGACTGTCAAATGGCTGGTGAAATTTGATGAAGACAAGTGTGAAGTGATGAGAAGAGGAGAGACAATTTAAACTAGATGCTCCAATTTTACAAGGGATGCTGGTTAAATCTTTGAAGGTGGCAGGACAAAACCATTAAAATCATACAAGATTCTGTGTTTTATAAATAAATCAATAGAGTTTGAAAGCAAGGAAGTTTTTCTAAACGTTTATAAATAACTGATTAGGTGTCAGCTGTCATATTCTATCCAATTCTGGGAACCACATTTTATGGAGCTTGTTAAGGTCTTGAAGAAGATGCAGAAGAGAGTTTTCAGAACGGTATCAGATTTTCTTTTAAGCATACTTTCGTGCATACTTTTTTCCATTTAGGTAATAGTGGGGAGGTGGTGGGAGAATTCCAGGACTGATTAGCAGCTTGTTGAATCTCATCATGGATGCTCCTTCCATGACCAACAAGTCTTGGCATGGGATTTGAACCCTGAGCCTGGTCCAGGGATAGGGAAGCTACCATGGCATTAAAAGACATCCATCAGAGATGAGGGACTCCGATTATGAGGAGAGACTAAAAAAGTTGAAGTTGTTCTATTTTGAGCAGAGAAGGTTAAGGAATGATTTAATCGAGTTGTTCAAAATTATATGGGAATTTGATCGAAATAAGGGGAAACTGTTTCCACTAGCAGGAGGGTCAGTGACCAAGGGACACAGATTTAAGATAATTGGCAAAAAGAAAAGCGGGGAAATGAGGAAAATATTTTTCCTAAGGGAGTTGTTATCATCTGGATTACATTGCCTGAAATAATGGTTGAAGCTGATTCAATGCTAACTTTCTAAAAGGAAGTTGATATATACTCAAAAAGGTGGCGGGGGTGGGGTAGCATTGTAGAGCTATAGGGGAGGAGCAGGGGAGTGAGACTAATTGAAAGCTCTTTCAAACAGCTTGATGGACCAAATGGCATCCATTGCTGTGTAATTCTAAGTTTTCTAAAATTGTATCTACAAGGATTTATATACAGATATATATTTATGAAGCTATTGTACATTGTTATCCCATGCTGCTTGCAGAAACTGTAGGTGGATACACTAAGATTTTCCAGGATGGTAGAACTTCCGCTGGGAGCAATGCGAGTTTAAGGACTGAAGCAGTTTGTTCTTGTACACTGGGGTCCAGTTTACTCTGGAAACAAGGCGATCCTATTACTCATGGTCCACTTGTTTAAGGTATTACACTGAAAATGTAAATCAGCAGAAATGTAAAACAGGCTGCTGATTTGCTACTTGCCCATTTTACTAATACAAATTCAATGTAACCCTCAGGATTTCAGAGTAAAAGATTAAAAAAAAAGCCTTTTGAAAACCCTGAAGACCCCACTTACTGTTGGTGGAGGGAACTCCTCATTCAGTGACTTTGACTTTTTGTTGATTTTTCTAACATTTGCTTTGATTCCCCCTAAGGTTAATGGGAGTCTATTAATACAGTTAGTGGAAATTTTCCAATAGTTGTTTATAGGTTCACTACAAGTTTACAAGTTAACCTATAGTCAACCAACGTCACTAAAACAGATTATGACTGGACATGTGGACTAGAATTATATCCTCAAAAATAAAATTTAGATTTTGATCCAGCTTGGCTGTAATAAATGACATTGAGTCTGCAGCAGAAATAAATAAAACAATGTTAGTAACTCTACAACTAATTTAACCATTGAATGATATTTACTGTGGTCGGTATTTAATTTGTACAGAGCAGCTCCATGTATATTGTACTGATCAGTTTAGTCCCATTTTCTAGTGTTGTTCTGTGTCAGCTGTGGCTCAGGTGAAAGCAGTCTTGTCCCTGAATCTGAAGGGTGTGGGTTTAAGTCCATCAGACGTTGGGAACTTCATTGTAATATATCTGCATATCATAATAAGCCCAGCTCACTGGAATCATCCCCCCAACGCTGGATCATCCGAGCATGTTAGTTTGATTGCATAGCGACGTGTTTCACATCTGTACATAAGTGACGTGCACCTAGCGAGCTGCACTTCGTTCAGAACTTCGAAGTTTGTTTGCCTACCTTGCCTCGGGCAGCACTCGCAGTCATCAGTGCCAGACTTCACAGGCAGCACCACATCACTTTTAGAGGGGCTCACGGGCAGGTCTCTATCTTTCAGGGCAGCCATAAGGCAGGGGTGGCTTTTCAATGGCTGCAGGGCTAGGGTTTGCTTGGGGAAGGGGGAGAAGTGGCCTCAGGCAAGAGAAGAGGCTACAGGATGAGGGCTGTACTGGGGAAGGGGTGGTAAGCCAGGGGTTGTGTGGGGGCACAAGTTCATCTGTGCAAGTGGCCTCAAGATGATGAGGGCTGAGGAGGTAGTCTCCAGAAGAGATGAGGCCAGGTGGACATGTGAGGGTGTGTACGAGAGAGTGAGTGGTGATGTCCCTTGATCTGGCAGTGAATGAGATGCCAGTGAATGTCTGATGGGCTTGAGGTGTGAGTTTAGAGTGATAATATGGTTGCCTTACACTGGCAGCAAGGATGAGATCATTCAACCTCTATCTGCATTGGATGGCTAACCTCTTGTGTGCAGCATTGGCACTGATCACCACTGCCATCGCCTACCAAGCTGGAGTGGTGAAATTGCTGCCTCTCCTATGGCCAGAGCAGGGGTAGAGGACATCACGGTGGGCCTCCACAGCACCCAAAAGCCACTCCAAGGATGCATCACTAAATTGGGGAGCTGCAGTCTTCTTGCCTTTCAGGGCCATGTCTTCTATGCAGCAGTCCTGGACTGCAAACACTGAGAGGTGTGCACACAAGTAGACTTGAAATATGGCACTCGGCATGATGAAGCGGCGAGGCGGCAGCATGTCGAGCAAATGAGAGCCTGCCCGCCATCGAAACGGCGTATTTCCCAGGAATGCATGATTAATGAGTGAGGATTGGGATGATATGGTGTGAAAAGCCACCAATGCAGCCGGCGAGTAAAACATTCTTTATCCCGCCTGCTACCATACTTAGGGCAAATCTGGGACGATTCCTCCCTTGTGCATAAAAATCTAGGTTGACGCTCGCAAGCATTGCACTGTTGGAAGGTTTGCATTTTGGGATGAGGTGATAGACCGAGGGCCAATTTGCTGTCTCAGGCGGATGTAAAAGGTCCCATACCTTGATTTATAGAAGAGCTAGGCAGTGATCGCAGTGTCCTGGCCAATATTTACCCCTCGATCAATATCACTAAAATAAATGTTTATCGAGTCATTATCACAATGTTGTTTGTGGGAGCTTGCTGCATGAAAATTGGCTGCTGCATTTCCAACATTACTTAAAAACATTGGCTGCAAAGTGCTTTGGAATTTTCAGAAGTCATGAAACAGGCAACATACTTTTCATCCCTTCTGCCCCTCCCCCCTTCTTTTCTTCCTTTCAAGAAGTTTTTGATTGGCAATATCAAGTACCAAAGAATTTCACTGCTTGTTTCTATTTAAATATGTTGTTACTGATGAATTTTCAGGATTTTTTTTGTATTCACATTTCAGGAAAATGTCATCATTTCTGTACTGCATCCCAGCCCCAGTTGGTGAGCGTGTGCCCTTTCTTGTGCCTTTACAGATGCCAGTCGTCAGCCAATTTGATTCACTCTACATGATATGAAGAAATGGCTGAAGGCATTGGATACTGCAAAGGCTATGGGCCCTGACAATATTTTGGCAATGGTACTGATGACTTGTGCTCCAGGACTTGCCGCACCCCTAGCCAAGTTGTTCCTATATAGCTGCAACAGTGGCATCTACCTGGCAATGTGGAAAATTGCCCAGGTATGTCCTGTACACAAAAGCAGGACAAATCCAAACCACCCAATTATCACCCTGCCAGTCTACTCTCGATCATCAATGAAGTAATGGAACTTGTCATCACAGTGCTATCAAGCGGCGCTTGTTTAGCAATAACCTGCTCCTTGATGCTCAGTTTGGGTTCAGCCAAGGCCACTCAGCTCCTGGCCTCATTACAGCCTTGGCTCAAACATGGACAAAAGAACTGAACCTCCGAGGTGAGGTCAGAGTGACTGCCCTTGACATCAAGGTAGCATTTGACCAAGAGTGGCATCAGGGAGCCCTAGCAAAACTGGAGTCAATGGGAATCAGGAGCAAATCTTTGTGTTGGTTAGAGTCATACAAAGCACAAAGAAGACGGTTGCAGTTGTTGGAGGTCAAGCATCTCAGTTCCAGGACATCATTGCAGGAGTTCCTCAGGGTAGTGTCCTAGGCTCAACCATCTTAGACTGCTTCATCAGTGACCTTCCTTCTTTCATAAGGTCAGAAGTAGGGATGTTCGCTGATGACTGCACAATGTTCAGCACCATTTGCAACTCCTCAGACACTGAAGCAGTCTATGTCCAAGTGCAGCAAGACCTGGGCTGACAAGTGGCAAGTAACATTCGCGCCACACAAGTGTCAGGCAATGACCATCTTCACCAAGAGGGAATATAACCATCGCCCCTTGACATTCAATGGCATTACCATCATTAAATCCCCCACTATCAACATCTTGGGGGTTAACATTGACCAGAAATGGAACTGGATTAGCCATATAAATACTGTAGTTACAATCGCAGGTCAGAGGCTAGGAATCCTGTGACAAGTAACTTACCCCCTGACTCCCCAAAGCCTGTCCACCATCTACACTGGCATCCCATCCACAAACATTCACTCCCTCCACCACTGATGAACAGTGGCAGCAGTGTGTACCATCTATAAGATGCAGTGCAGACTCACCAAGGCTCCTTAGGCAACACCTTCCAAACCCAGAACCACTACCATCTAGAAAAACAAGGGCAGCAGACACATGGGAAAACTACCGCCTGCAACTTCCCCTCCAAGTCACTCACCATCATGACTTGGAAATATATCACCATTTCTTCACTGTTGTTAGGTCAAAATCCTGGAACTCCCTCCCTAACAGCACTGAGGGTGCAGCTGCACCACAGGGATTGCAGCAGTTCAAGAAGGCAGCTCACCACCACCTTCTCAAGGGCAATTAGTGATGGGTAATAAATTCTGGCCTAGACAGTGCTACCCACATCCCATAAATGAATTACAAAAAAACAATTCTGAGCATGTTTGAACAGGCTATGAAATATTATAATATAGGTAACATGTGAGATCATTATATAGCACCTTTTATGACCTCAGAGCACCTCAAAGCATTTTTCAGCCAATGAAATACATTTTAAGTGTAGTTACTATTGTGATGTAGGGCATCATAGCAGCCAAATGTGTACACAGCAAGATCACACAAATAGAAATTGGATAATCTGTTTTAATGATGTTGGTTGATGGGGCCAAATATTGGCTGGGACACCAGGGACAATTCCTTTACTTTTCTTCAAATAGTGCCATGGGACTTTTATGCCCACCTGAGAGGGCAGATGGGGCTTCAGTTTCATTCCTCACCTGAAGTGCAGCACCTCAGACAGTGCAGCACTCTCTCAGTGTAGGCTGAATTGTGTGCCCAAAACCAGGATTTAATGGCCTCTCTCACCCAGTGGGATATTACAGTCCCGCTGAACTGATTGGAGATTTAAATGGCTTGCCACATCTGCAGGGGGGAGACACGTCATGGCAGGGCCATAAAATCCTGGCCCAAGTGCCTGAAATGGAACTTCAATGTGTGACTTTCTAACTCAAGAGGCAAGATTGCTACCACAGCCTCAGCTGGCATCTATCTTAATCCATAGAGTCAAATAGAAAACTTAGCAAACATTAAGATTAAAAAATTGTCAAAATTTTAGGGTTGTGGTTCTAATAATTGTATTAACATTTATAGAAAATGATGGAAAAGCAGGTAAAGTTAAGGAAACCACTATTTTGCTCAGTTTGGTACTTCAGTGTATAAAATGGATAATAGTATTTTTGAGTTCTACCTGTGTTAATGGCAGGAGATCATCGTGTACATTTTAGCCTGGCACTTCTAGTATAGTGTACCAACACCTGATCCTGGGGATATTTTTCATTGGGGTCTGACTCTTGTATTCCCCAAAATAATTGGTCACAACTTTGCAAATGTAAAGGTTGATGAGCATTGAGTTGTCATGGAATATATGAGGGGCTTTTAAAAGGTTCCCTAATCCAGACTATGGTTCGCAACTCCTCTGAGGGTCCATGAACAATGAGCCATGAAGAAGCTGGCCTGGCACCATGAAAATTGCAGGGGACAAGGAGATGCCCACCCCACAATGGGGTTGAACAGGTCGGGATTGCAAGGTGCTGGCTTGCTAACCACACCCTTATACCACGCCAGAAAAATTGCCGGCACTGGGAAATCCGGGAGCTGGGTCACACCTACCATTTTAAATTGCTCTGGACTTGTCCGAGTTCTGCAAAAATCTGGCCGACAATATATTTTATGCAGAGAATTATCTCTGAATATGATGGGATTGATTTTGGTCTTCTAGGATGAGGCCAGAGGGTGGTAAGTGGACCAAGAGCAATGTCTTCTTTATTTTCTGGGCCCCCTCATTTGGGAAGTTTGACACAATTGTAAGTGGGTCATGTTGGAGGAAGCTGCTTCTCTCCCCTCTCTCCTCTCACTGTTTACTCTTCTCCCCTCTCTTCTCTCTCCTCTCTCTTCTCTTCCATCTAAATTTCTGTGTAGTGCCTCCAGTAATTTGCTTTAGTTGACCCATAGATCTGAACATATAAAATTCTGCTGCAGGGAGTGGATTCCTAAGATATGTCGTCAGCTCGTTTTACAGCCAGTATCCCTCATCTCCTAGCAGCCAGGCTTCCTCTAACTGTGTACTGGACAAACAGTGAGAATGGATATTTATGGAATACAAAATCCTCATGCTAATTGCCAGGAAAGTAGGCACAGATATGCGTGACACTTTGCTGGTGATCACACTTCAGGTGCCCACGAATGGACTCATTCACATGGTGATTTGTGAAGGAGGTTGTGCAGGATGCTGTCTCTTTGTATCCACGGGGCATGGTGAATGTCTTTGCACTGGAAAACAAGGCATCAGTCATCTATTTAATACAATCATGGACTGTGGACTGACTGACATTGCTGATATTTCCTGTGACAGCCTAGAAGGAGCTGGCAACAAAGAATTTTCAAACTGCAGCAACCTTGACTGCTATATGCAGTGCTGTGGTTGCTGTATCAGTTGGCTACAAACTTGACTGCTATAGGCAGTGCCTTGCTTGCTGTAGCACTTGACTACATGTCTTCCTGCAGGATGTGACACAACTCTTATTACTGCCTCCTGGAGAAGCAGGTCCTCCTCATACTGTGAAGCTTGGAGAATTGCAGGTATGTTGTTCTGAGCCTATGAACTCCATCAGGATAGTAAAGAAGAAGCCTTCTATCTCTTTCTCTTTCAGAAACAAAAGCTCCTTCACTGCAGAGCCTATGTAGTTACCTTACCAATAAATAATCAATCCAGGTCAGCCATTCACACCAATGCTGAATATTGTCCATATTGAATCTGGGGCTGAAGGTCCTCCCCTAAATTTAGTCTGCAGCCTTAAGGGGCATTGAAGCTCTTTCCTCAGTTTTTTGGCACTCCTTCTTTGTGATTTACAGAACCTGTTGAACCACAAATAGGATTTTGCTTCATGGGATTAGCTTTTTCAAGTCAAAAAAAACTAAGCCATCCCTTGGGAATGCCTTATGTTTTGGAAATTCTGCTCACATTGAAAAGGGAATTCTGAGAATACCAATTGATGTTGCATGCATTTTATTTCCCAAACCTGCGACCTTTACCACCTACTAGGACAAGGGCAGTAGGAACATAGGAACACCTATGTTCAAGTTCTGCCCCAAGCTACACACCATCCTGACTTGGAAATATATTGCTGTTCTTTCACTGCCACTGTGTCAAAATCTTGGAGCTCCCTACCTAACAGCCCTACCACAACGACTGCAACAGTTCAGGAAGGTAGCATAATGCCACTTTCTCAAGAGCAGTTAGAGATAGGAAATAAATACTAGTGTTGCCTGAGTTGACCACATTCCATGAATTATTAAAAATAAAATTGCTTCTTTGACATTTCTTCCTGCTTCAATTACTCTAGCAAAAGATTAGAAAGCAGTTTCCACCATGCTGAAGGAATATTCCCATTAATTTGACAACAGCACAGAGAGGACACAGTACTGAGAGTCAACAACACTCTTGCACGTGCATCATGTTTGTCAGCTGGAGTGTCACCAGTTAATGAAAAGTGAACCATATACAAGTGGCTCATGTTGGCTTTTGATGCTGTTTTGTTCACAGATTGCCCCTTAAATCAAAACACCCACTCTGCAGGTTTTGAAAGAATTGTACAATTTTTTCCATATCTTTTTCTTCTGGAGGCCTAGGCCAAATAAAGGAGAGAGTCTCACACTGCTCCCCTATGGAATATGATTGGCCAAGTTTAGCGTCAGTTTAAAACTGAAACTGCTTAGCAATATCACTATTATGAATGCATGCTTTTAGCAGGAAATGCAACTAGGAGGTTGATTTTTTTTTAAGTTGGCTCTGTAGTGTGAATGTCCTTTATTAAACTGTGTTCCCGGATTTTATGGCTCTACTGTTAATTTCTCAGCACAGGTGCAGCAGTGAATAGCAGCGAAAGCCTTCCTCCATCCTCATCAGTAAACGACATCTCATCCATGTCAACCGATCAGACCCTCGCGTCGGACACTGACAGCAGCCTGGAAACTTCAGCAGGACCGCTTTGTTGCAGGTGACTAACCGTCTGCCTGCGGAGCCCCTTCTTCTTTAGAAAATGATGCAAGTACTAAATACTCGGCGCGCCTCTCTGGAAATGAACTATTTAAAAAGGAACGTGGAAGTACTGATGCTAAAATATTATGTCAAAATGCTTTGCTTATACCTCATTCCAATGAAACTAACAACGCTCATCAAGAGTATTAGGCAGCATCATTTCACATGTAAATATGTGATAATAAATTAGCTCCCTGTGGCACTTGCTTTGACAACACAAGGTGAGCAAGAAAGATACAGCATTATAGTTAAAACTAAATGCACTTTCGTCTCCTTAAAGTTGCAATATGTGTCCCTTCTTCCACTTATTATGTATTTACTGACTATAAACACCTTGTAGAAATATATTCCTATAAATGGCCATATGCATATTACCTACCAAAAACCTTATTGAACTCATGCTTCATGACAGTAACTATGAAGATGACAGAAAATGCAATTCTATTAATTCTTCGAGCATTGAATTTCATTGCCATTTAAAACACAAACAAAAATTAATTTCTGTAAGTCTAATTAAAGGGACATCCAAAAAACATACCATTTCTGACCATGCATAGACTATAAACTGTAATGTTAGTGTTCTTGATTTGAAACATTACTGCCTCCTTGAACAGTTAAAGGGTCTTATACTCTTTCTCCCTGTCCTAATTGGGCTGCAGTTTAAGTTTGCCAGATACTTATAATTAAAAAAAAATCTTTTCATAGTAGACCAATTTTCATAAAATGGTCCAATGACTGTGGATTGACGTTACATTAAAATGGTTAGGTGGTGGCTATGTTCTGTTATACTTTGTCATTCATTTGAAACTAAATTGAAAGCCCTTTAGTAACTTATGACAAGGAAGCACATGTCATTCCCAATGGCATGATTTTGTTCATTAGCTTTTGGACATGATAATATGACATCATCACTTGAAAAGAATTAAAATTGAGTAAGGAGAGCAAACTCAGTTAGACTTGTGATCTAAATTAAGAGATCCTGGAATTCCTGCTTATACATGCATCTGTATGCTACGTTTTGAGGTGGCGGGAACTTCTGGCCAGTAAAATAAAAGACATGCACATATAAAGCGATTGCACACCTTGACATAGTTGGCTGCACAGAGTCTTTAGTTGCACTTGCCTGTAGTTGTGCATGATCAAACTTCCAAATATATTACTTTAAAATGGAAGGCAAAATATACTTAGATATACTGTAGGCTATTATGTGATGCATAATGTATGCAACCAAGGACCTGAAAAATGTTACTGTATTCTTAACCCCCTTAATGCTGAACCTGCATGGATTCGTAATATGTCTATTCTGCTCCCCAACAAGCAGGGAGTTATTTTGAATTGCTATAAATTGCATTAACCAGAATTCAATTTGTTAACTGTCCACTTGAAATTAAAACAAAAACTTTAACTGGTGGGAATCAGAACATTAAAGACTAACATTCAAGACGTTAGTAATGCGAACTCTACCAAAATAGAGCATTGGGATTTACAACCACAATGAGTTCATTTTAAAAAAGAACGTTCAAATTTAGGTTAAGATCAGGACTGAAATGACACAATAGGAAATTATGTAATATTTGATTGAGTTGCAAATTTGTGAAGAAGTAATTTTTATGAAAAATGACTGATTTCCAAATGAACATCAGAAAGATTGGCTGCATGACTGGGTATATAAAGTCCTTGGAACATTTCAATGAACTATCACAAAGAAAGAGTGCTTTCAAAATAGCAATTAGGATTTAGCAAAACTCCATTCACTTCAAGATAAAAGTTAGGAATAATTGAAACTGAAAAACAAGCATACAACAGTACAGAAATGAATGTACTTGAGAGGATACCTGCAAAGTTAACATGAATTCAGGCAAAATGAATATTCTGATGTGAAACAGAGTGAGCATCCTTATTCTCTGACTTGTTGCATTGAGACCAATGCTAACTTTTCTGAAGCTGTGTTAGTGACATGAAGCTTTGCTGGCAGTGAGGGCTGGTCAGAAAAATCAAGCCTCTGACTTTTACATTGAATTGTGTTACACCCATGTTTTTGAGGCATGATTTGAGAGGAGCAAGTGAAGGGGAAAGCCTGAGCCTCATTTAAATATAGTTATTTTTGTCAAAGTTCATCTCAAATTTCCCAACCTGAGTGAGAATCTGTCTGCAATGCACATGTCACTGATAAAGTAAGCACATTGAGGATTTGCAGGCCTGGCCTGCTAAAGCAGGCTTAGAGGAAGGATAATGTCATAAAGGAATAATATTTGTTTTCTTCTGCATTTTCAGTTAAATTTTGCTCTGTGCCTTGGTTGATTTTACTAGGTAAACAGTCCACATTTTTAATTGTTTAATCTACTAATATTTTCTATCCCATAATTCCTCATTTCTGCAGCCATTTAAATAGCACTAACCAAGTGGTGAGGCTGGGAATTAATTTGAAATTTTATTGGTTTACATTATTCAGGTAAGAACGATGATCAGGACTTGGAACATAATATACCAGGCTTATAAACGCTAGAGGAAAGATAGGGAACATGGTAGTGATTAAGGATGAAATCACTTTGGTAATATGAGAGGATATAATGAGAGGCAATGAAGATGGGTGGAATTAAGAAATAGAAATGGGTTTACGACTGTAATGGGAGTTGGGTATAGGCCCCCATTGTAGCAGCTGTGTGGTGGTATATTACATAAATGCAGAGTGGTTTTAATGGAAGATTTTAATTATATAGATTTGGATAAGCAGATTAGCACATATCAGAAAGATAACAAATTTCTTGAGTGTGCCCTAGATAATTTTCTGCAGCAATATGTCCTAGAGTCAAAAAGGGGCCACACCAATTTAGATCTTGTGATGAGTAATGAGCCAGATTTAGTCAACAACCTAATGGCATATGAATGTTTATCAAACAGCGGTCATAATATTCAAAGCCGTGTTTGAAGGAGAGAAACGCAAAACGGTCACGAAGATTTCAAGTTAGGTAAGGCTGATTTCAATGGGATGAGGCAAAGACTGTTCACAGTAAACTGGACTGTTCTGTCAATTAGTAAAATGACAAGATCTGTGGGAGGTGTCTAAAAAAAAATGTGACACAGAAACCAATTTATACCCCTAAGGAGTAAGAGCTGTATTTGCCAAAATAATTAACCATGGACAGCTAGAGAGGTAAAAAACAACATAACACTAAAAGAAAAGGCATACAAAATATAAAAGAAAGCAGAATTTCTGGCAACTGGAAAAGTTACAAAGAGCAGCAAACTGTGAAAAAGATAATTAAAGCTACAAAAATGGAATACAAAAAGAAGTACATGCGAGGGATGTCAAAATCAAAAACAAAAACTTTTTTTACAATTACGACAGGAAAAAGAGGGTGGGCAGAAGCAACCTGAGCCCTTTAAAAACTGAAAACAGTGCTATTGTCAATGAAATGAAGGGAGTGGCAGAAAGGCTGAATAATTACTTTGCACCAATATTTACAGCAGAGGAAGAGGTTAGAATGTCAAATATCCCAAGGAAATGAATCAGGGTCAGGGACTCGACTAAATTAACATAAGCAAAATAAAAGTAATGAAGAAAATAATGGCACTGACGTGTGACAAATCCCCAGGAGCAGGTAATTTACATCCCTGAGTTTTAAAGGAAGTAGGTTAGAACATTGCAGAAGCCTAGCTATAATCTTCCGAAGTTCTCTCAATTTGGGAAACATTCCTTTAGATTAGAATATTGTGCAAATAACCCTGTTATTTAGAAAGATAAGAGAGGGAAAGAAAGAAGTTAGAGAGCAGCTATCTAAACATTTATTGTTGAGAAGTTACTAGAGTGTATAATTAAGGATGGATTAATTGAACACCTTGAAAATTTTCAGCTGATCAGAGAGAGTCAGCACGGATTTGTAAAGTGTAGGTCATGCTCGGTGTACCTGATTGGACTTTTTAAAGAGCAGGTAGAAGTAATGCTTCAGGGGAAATGGTGGCATTGTGGTAATGTCACTGCACTAGTAATCCTGAGGCCCAGGCTAATGCTTTGGGGCACAGGCTCAAATCCAATGATGGATTTAATTTAAATTCAATTAATAAAATGTGGAATTGAAAGATAGTCTTAGTAATGGTGACCATGGAACTAACATCGATTATTGTAAAAGCCCACTTGGTTTACTAACACCCTTTGGGGAAGGAAATCTGCCATCCTTACCTAGCCTGGTCTACATGTGACTGTAGATCCACAGCAATGTGGTTGACTCTTCACTGCCCTTTGAAATGGCCTAGCAAGCCACTTGGTTCAAAGGCAATTAGGGATGGGGCAACAAAGGCTGGCCTTGCCAGTGTTGCCCACATCCCATCAAAGAACAAATTTAAAAATATACAAAGCCCAGGTTAGAGCACAGTGTAGGTTTCCTTTTATAATATTTGGACCCCAAGGGTTAAATTATGGTAAGCAATTACACAAACCAGGGTTGCATTCCCTGGAATTTACAAGATTAAGAGATGATTTAATCAGTTTTCAAGATATCAGGAGAAACAGTCAGGGTGGATAGAGAGAAACTACTTCCACAGGTTGGGTGGTCTAGGATTACGGGGAATAGCCAAAAAATTAGTCAGTGAAAGGGTGGTAAAAGTTTGGAACCCTCTTCGACAAACAACAATGATGCTAGATCAATTGTTAAATTTAAAACTGAGATTGATTGATTTTATTTAACCAAAGGTTTTAAGGGATATGGGGAAAAGGCAGGTACATGGGACTGGGTTTTATGCCGCCCCTGCTGTTTGAAGGCAGAGGGGCTCATTAAGCCATTTCCCACTTAAGGTCCCCATCCCATCACTGGGATTTAACCAGTGACAGGTATCCATGTGTGGGCTGGTAGTGGGCAGAGTTTTGTGGTCCCTCCTTAACTTCCCCCTGGGCCTTTTGGAGGGCGCCCCCCCATAACATTTTATACTCCCAGGTTGCCCTCACTTATTGGCCTCTCAAACCTCACCCTTGCCTTTCCACTCCACTTGCCCCACTCCTCGCCGGGGCCTGTCAACTGGGCACCCAGCAAGACCCCCCTACACTTACCAAATCCCGATCAATCTTCCATTAATGATAGGAAAGTCTCGAGGGGTTAAATGGCCTAGTCCTGTTCCTGTGTTCCTAAAGACATATTCATAAGGGTCAGCAAATATGTGACAAGAGCACCAGAGGTGTTTTTCTTCTGAATCCTTTACTACCGTCTGTTTAGAGAATCTGTTTCTACCTAAGCATTTTAGAGTCTTCACTACCTTTGATTTAAAGAGGAACTGCCACAAAGTTGATGTATCCAACTAACCTGAACACAGTGTGTGGAACAGGAACACCTTTTCCCAAAAACCGTTATCACAGAATAAAGCTTTCATCCCACCAGACCCCCTCAATCCACCAAGGATTCCCTGCTACGTCAGGCAGTCAGCAGCACAAGATCTGTGTTGACAGAGTATAACGTTTCCAGGTAGAAGAGTTCCCTTCAATAAAAGACACTATAGGTAGTGCCTCATGTGAGCATCAGGGCTCTTCTATCAACACATACATGAACAGAAAGGGAATGCATTCAACCAAGTTCAGGAGATATCTGACCACAGAAACAGCATGTGTTATGTAACATGCAGCCCTTATCCAGAAAGCAGCAGTTTTGCCTTTTTTACGTGCAATCCATAGTGCCCGCATTATTGAAGCAGAAGAAACACTGAATCTCTAACTCTTAGGAGAAGAGAATTGCTCCTGTGCTTCCCTGGATGCTGATCGCATTGAGAAATCCCCTTCCACTCATCAACTGAGGAGCACTGAAGACTGAGACCCTCTTGTCTCTGTTTTTTGTTCTTCAGTTGTTTCCTGCACCTTCTAAAATGTATCCTGTTTAGTTTTGGCACAATGAACCAAATATTCGAATAGTAATGGTATACACACTGATTCAAATTGTATTTCAGAGACACTGCTTTGTGTAAAGGATGATGAGCCCCGCAAGAAACGTGTGCAAGTGACTCTCATCCAACTTGGCCCTGACACTATTCCCTCCTCTTTTACAACCTGGTATAAGTGATGTGGTTAGCTCCAAACTGCAATCATTATTTTCTGTCACGCAAAGACAGACCTTTTGATCAATGAGCACGTAAGGCCATTTAGATTTGAGAAAAATGCTTTTAATTATAAGATAAAGCATTCGCGAAATTTGCTTTACAACACCTGAGTCTTGGAATATTATTCATGTGACCCAAACATGTTTGCTGGGCTGATATTTTTCAAAATTATAGTGGAGATTAAGTTTTCTTACTTGCTCCCTACCAGCTTCAAATACCATTGTCTATGTCAAAGAATGTTTCTTCTGGTCTAGTTGGAATCAGTTGTTCGCTTTTGGTAATAATGTAAGTCGCACCTTACAGTTAGAGCAGAGAGTTAAGAGTAAGATTAGTTCCAGGATTTGTTAGCATTTTGAAAATCAGGAAGTATATTTTAGACTCCAGAAGACACATGATCTGAAGCCATTGACTTCCCTCAACCCATTCCACAAACTTACGTTGTTCAAGATTTTGAGATGCAACTTGAATTGCAAATGTATTGACAAGGTAATGAGATGCCCTATATTCTGCAGAGCAATAATGTTCTTTATTAAATACTTTATTAAATCGCTTCTTTCAGCCCCAAATCCCTCTGTGAACTCTGCATTCCTCAAATTCTGGCCACGTGCATAACCTGGACAACTTCACCCCATTACGCTTTCAGCTGTCTAGCCCTTAAGTTCTGGAATTGCCTTCCTAAACCTCTTGTCCTTTAAGATGCTCCTTAAATGCTACCTCCTTAACCAAGCTCTTGATCACCTGTTCCAATGTCTCCTCCTTTGGCTCAGCGCCAATTTTTCTTTTTATCTGATTACGCTCCTGTGAAGTGCTTTGCGAATTTTTATGATGGTAAAGATGTCAATTGTTGTTGTTATGTGATTTTAAAATCATGTAAGTTATTTCATTTTTCAATATGTCTGGTCTGAATTTTTTGCTGTTAAGTGGACAGCTTAGCAACTTGACCTGACACCTCTGCTGTTAACCTTGTGACTGTTCAGCAGGCTGGGAATACCCATCTAATTTCCTCTTCCCCATGGGGAGCTTCATCCTTTTGGCACTAGGCACTAGGCACTGCCCACCTCCTGTCACATTAAACATTACTATTCCAACACTAAGTTCCACCACACTGCCAACAATGTTTCTTTAAATATTTTTAAACTTGAATTCAACATAATTTTAAATTTGTCTTGGCTAAATACCTATAACATTTGTAATTAACACAGTGATATCTTACTAATGAGATACTGTGTACCATCTATATTATAACAGTATGTAATGGCTGGTTGTTGCCTCAGTGGATCCAGGGGTTCTATTGTGCAGCTCCTCAAAGCATCATTAGACATAAACACTCCAAAAGTGGAGTAAATAAAAGAACAAAACAAAATAATAGTAACTGAGAAAAATCGTGTTGTATCCAAAGCTGTTTACATCACTGTGGTATGTGCAGCATGATTTTAGTTAATATTTGACCCATATTTAATAATGCAACTCATTATAACACCTCAAACGCATGTGAAAAAGTGCTCTAAAGGGTGTAGGGTATTTGATGTTATAGGTCTGGATTTTGCGGTCAGCGGTGCTGCGCTGGTGCTCGCTACTGACATCAAATCAATCTGTGCATGAGCCTACTGTGGTCACCATGATGAGAGGTTTAGCTGCCTCCTGGCATGAGCTGCAGTGAGAGCTAACGGCAGCATGTAGTGTGAACGAAAGCGAGCAGGCAGCAGTGAATGTGGCTTAAAATCACTGCTGCACAAGCCTGTATGAAGGAGGCTGCTGTCGTAAAACACCTTGGAAAATCAGGTTTAGCAGACATGATTTATTCTTCAAAGTTTAAATTTTTTTTGTAGAATTAAAAATGTAACCCTATTTCTAAGAAGTACAATAATTTTGATCAATTATCATTTTAAGTGTTGTTTAAAAAGCTGATAAATAATGTTAAAAAGTCAAATGATTGATTTTGTTTTTTTAACAAGATTTATCACCCTTTTGAAAGGTTTCATGTCAAAAGAAATCAATCCATTTTACTTTTTAAAACATCATTTCTTGCGTGAGCCTCCTTATTAAGTATATTCAAATTGAGAGGTGGTCCTTTTCGCCTGGAAATACAGGCCTAAAATTTTAAATTGTAATTGGTGGACAATATCAGCCCAAATTTACGCTGGTTTCATATTTGCCATTTGAAATAGTAACTGCTCAGGCTTTGGCCCACTCCACTTCTGGATTTACACACTCCTTCCACAACCCTGGAAGCTGCAGGGCCTCGCCCACATTCAGTAGTGGCAAAAGCTGAACGATACAGTTACAGGAACCAAAATCCAACCTGTTAGGTTTTATAATTGTTGTGGTAATATCAAAACAACCAATGATCCTCTTAATTGCTGTCCCCTTCAACAAGTCAGTTTATTATATTCAAAATGAGATGTGATTGGGAACACTCTTCTGGTTGACTGTTCCACCAGTGCAGACGATAAGCCTGCTGATGGCCTAAGGTTGGAACCCTTTTCCAAATTGTGCCACAGGGCCATTCATATCATTGGAGTGTTCTGCAAGCAAATACTAAACATTTATTTTAGTGATGTCCCAGATTTTGCATCTAAGGTAGAACAGCTGACAGCTACAATGAGAGGTGCCCTCGGGCCCATGTAAGGCTTAAGAACCCACGGACAAAAAAGGTTTCAGCTAAAACATGGGGCAGAATCCAACAGAAAACACATTCCATCCAATTTTCTGGCCTCTGATCCAGGAATCCACCGACACTCTGCCTGGGAGCCAACTAGAATTTTGGGGCTAAAACCATGGTAGCCAATTTGCGCACAGCAAGCTCCCCCCAAAAGTAGTGAAATAAATGCCCAGATCATCCGCTTTTGGTGGTGGCTGAGGAATAGTAGTTAATATTTTAATCATTGCTGCCACATTTATATGTGGCACATTGACAATATGCCATACACAGGATATCAATATAACACTAACAGAGCAGGCCAGTCACACAAACTATTCTAAAATAGTCAGTGTACTTCTACAACATTCCTAGATCGATGTAATTTCACATTGCCACATATAATCAAGTAACACCACTGTCTTAATGTGTAAAGGTAAGTAGCCCTTGTTCCATTCTAATATTGACAGCACCTGAACTGAGAAAGGACCCAGGAACCAAGCAGCCTGTTGAAACTTTGACCTGTTTCCAACATAGAGCAAACTTTATGTAGCATCTAGCCCCATTGGGTGCACTAGAGATGTTCAGCACCGTTCAGTTTGTTTGAAATATCTATTTAGTAGACTGAAAACTGTAATGGAAATGTATTGTTAATGGTTAAACTAAAAGATTTCCCTGAGGTTTACCTTCTTAACAATCTGAATTTGTCTGCCAAAATAGTTGTGCAAAACTGATAGGTAAAGTAAGGGATAAGATCAATGATTATTGCAGTAGTGGAAAAGATGGTTGATGCCCAGTCCTATCCTAAAATGAATAATTATCCATGCATTTGAATTACAAGATTTTACGTCCAAGCAATTTCAGCAGCAAAGGTGTCTGAATTAGTCAGCCCAGTGTCCCTGTACAAAAATATGCCTGCAAAGCTCAAGATAGTAGAAGGCTAACTCAAGGAGCTTTATTGCTATATTTTGTAGCAGAACATAGCTAACCACAATGCTGAATCCACTCTAGTCTGCATGTTCTTGCTAATGGCTTATCTTCTAAAATCAATGGCATGGCAGGATATAAATGAACGATTCCTTTCTGATTTCCTGCAGAGATGTTTGCACATGGTTCACAGCAGGAAGTCTCTCCCAGACTGTCTGGATGATGCGATTCCATTTATGGAAGGTTATTTTCAATTTTATTGTTACAAAATTAAAATTTCAGAATTAACAAAAACATGGCATCCCTGCATGTGTCCTCCCTGAGGCTTCTGTCCTACAGACTTCTAACAAAGATGCCTCCTATGAAGCTGATGACACAAAGTCTGTCTAAGAGTATACAGAATGCTTCTCTTTCTGAAGGTGTATAAAGCGCTATCTGCTTGTACTAACAGTGGGAGGGGCTGCTATAAAGTTTCCTGGAGCTGTCAGTTGATCATCAATCATTTTTATAATGATCATCTTTAACAGAATTTCCTTCTCTTCCCCTCATAGATTTGTATTTTCTCTTTTTTGGAAGTGGGGGGTGGGGTGGGGTGGGGTGCAGTGGGATATGTGGGCGATCAACTGAGAGGTAGTACTCCTGCATTTTGAATAGCTGAATCATGTAATAGCAATATTGAACTGCTTTCAGGTTTATTCAGAGTGTTAATGAATCTCATCTCAAATGGAGAAGGGGTGTTTTGGGAGTTGGGAGAGGGACTGGCAATGCTGTTTTGCCCTGGACAGAACATCCCCCCTGGTTGAACTGAGATATCCATAATCTGATGGGGACAGGGGCAAACTATCAAAAAGAACTGAAATTTAAATAAAATACCCTTCTATTGCCTTTCTAAGAACTGTAAAATTATTCAATTAACTGACCGTGGAAAAAAAAATCAATCAGTAGCCCAGTTAATTAAATAAGCAACAAATATTTTAATGACTAGAAGCATGTGGAAGAGAAAAGTAATAACTGGGCACAACAGTTCTGTTTGGACAGTTTGTACGTCTTTCTGATTCTGTAAGGGGTTTTCAAAAACATGTTTTGTTCGGGGAAGAGGATTTTATATAAAAAAAAGTTTAAAAACAATATTTTAATGAACTTCTCAATACCATTTGTCAGTCTAACTGAGAATGTGTTCATAACATCCAGGTATTTTCACTTAATGGCGGTGCAATAAGATTTCTCTCTGAGACCGCACCATAACGATGAGGTCAGCTGCGATCACAAACTGGAATCTGATGTGATGACTTTGTGTCAAGCTTGATTTTAAACAAACTTTGGTGGTTGCTTTTTTTTTGTACTGTTTGTGATCAATTTTGTTAGGATGTAAGAATGAGATATGTGTATGAACTCTACGGCAGTGCTTAGGAAGATGGTTCAAGGTCCAGCTCCAGGATGGAACTCGAATTTTCAAATCAAAAACTGGAAGGGAAATAAAGCACTCAAGATTTTAAAGCTACTGTGTATGTAGAAAATATATGTATGTGATTAAAAAAAAATAAAATATGTCTTCAAAATGGGAAATTGCGTTCCTTTGTTGCGTAATGCTTGGTTAGTTCAGTGAACCCACATTTGGTTTCTGCATCAGGACCCATGGTGTGCCAAGAAGATCTCGGCCTGCACCTCCCAACAAACTGGAAGAAGAATACAGGGCCTAGGGCTGGAGAGGGCGTCAGCATCTCCAGAATGTGCAGCAGTTCCCTTTGCAAGGCGAGCAACAATGTACTTGTTGTTCAACAATCCAAGGATCTGGACATGGACCTTCAATTGAACCATTTGTGTTAATTGTCAAGTGAGTATGCCTTACTGAGCCCCATTTATCCACCCACTACTAAGAGGGTTGGGTGACATGAATTCCCAGGCCAGGAGCCCTTACCGTTGGACCAGTAGCTCCTATGATGCTGGTATTAGAAGAAATGGAGGCTTTACCCCTTCTAAGATTCTGGCAGAATTTCGATGCAAGGTTGGGGCCCAGTTAATCTGGGCCCTCACCTTGGTCACACAAAGTTCATCAGAATGAGTAAGGATTTTCAGCCTGAAATTGTTTAAAGTCTTGTATTGGAACACAGGGCAGAATTTTCCCCCCATCGGGAGGCATGTTCAGTAGTGGGTGCATGCAGGCCTAATGGGGGTGTGCCGCCATTTTACGTGGGTGGGCCAATTAAGGCCCGCCCAGCATGAGGTCCACCAGGAAGTGCTATGCGCTCCCTGTGTGGGTGGGTGGGGGGGATTCCCTAAACCAAGAGTGCGCTCTTTCACTCATGCGCACAAAAGAGCACATTCATCTCCCTGTGGCTAAGTGCTGCCTCAGGGAGATCAGCACCAAATTCAAAAATGTTAAAAATAGAAAAATAAAATTTCCCTGACATGTCCCTTCATGTGACACTGTCACATGAATTGGGATATGTCCATCATTTCTAGTTAAACTTTTATTAAATTTTTAGAAACCTACATGAAACCTCATCCTGCCCGTGGATGAGGTTTCATGCTTTCTCTGTGGCCTACCAGGGCTCCTGGCCTGCCCACCAACCTTAAGGTTTGACGGGCAGGCCCTTTAACTACTGCAATTACTTTTTAAATTGCCTCAATAGGCCATTGACAGGTCAGCAGGTGCACAGCTGATTCAGCTGCGCCCCCGCCGACCTGAAAATGGAAATAACACAGGGTGACGTTGGGAGTTCTGCCCGACATCATCCCGCGTATTTTTACATGTTGGAGTGCGGGTCCCGCACCCCCACCCCCCCACTCGCCAACCGGGAAATCCTGCCCACTGACTTGAAACCAGATACATAAGCCCCAATTTTAATTCAGACTGCAGAGGGGGGTTGGCCACCAATGTTCTCTTTAACTTATGTTTTCTGTATGCAGCTGTCTTGTTGCATTGCGTAGCCCCTTTAAGATTGGCCCACATGTGCGCATCTTAAGGGGAACATTGCATGTGCGAGACCTATTTGTTCCCTACTCAGCACAGTCCCGATTGCTGTGGGATCGTACACCCGCACAGCTTCGATGGCTGCCCTTGCTTGAGACCATTTTAACTTTAAGGAAGGATGTAAATGCATTGGAGGTGGTTCAAAGGAGGTTTACTAGATTGATACCTGGAATGAGTGGGTTGTCTTATGAGGAAACATTGGACAGACTGGGCTTAGAAGAGATGATTTGACTGAAGTATATAAGTCCCTGAACAGCCTTGACAATGGAGACATCAAAAGGATATTTCCTCTTGTTTGGGGGGGGTCCAGAACTAAGGGGCACTGTTTTAAAATTAGGGGTCACCCTTTTAGGACAAAGACGAGGAGAAATTTTTCTCTCAGAGGGTTGTGCAACTTTGGAATTCTCTGCCTTGGAAGATGGTGGAGACGGGGGTCATTGAATATTTTTAAGGCAGAGGTAGATAGATTTTTGTTAGCCAAGGGAATCAAGGGTTATTGGGGTTAGATGGGAATGTGGAAATCGAAGCACAAGAAGATCAGCCATGATCTTATCGCATGGCGGAGCAGGCTTGAGGGGCCGAATGGCCTACTCCTGCTCCTATTTCTTATGTTCTTAACTCCCAGGATGCAAATCAAGGCAGGCACTGCTTCTGTCTTATGAGGTTCGAGATTAAAAATTGGCTCACGATGGGAATGATGTCATCCAACTCCAATATTTGAATATTTCTAAAGCTCCCTGGTGCTATGATGAAGACCTCATGCCTCCAAAATCCTGAAGTACAAGTCACGTAAGTTTGAGAGGACATCGTGAATGGGAAGGCAAGAATGCTGCTTCGACCTGCCTCCACCACCCCCCCCACCAAACACACACACACACACACACAACATCTACAAGGCGCAAGTCAGGAGTGTGATGGAATACACTCCACTTACCCTGGATGAGCGCAGCTCCAACAAACTCAAGAATCTCAAAACAATCCAGGACAAAGCAGCCCATTTTATTGGCACCCTTCCATAAACATTCACTCCCTCCACCACCGACACACAGTAGCAGCAGTATGTACCAACCACAAGATACACTGCAGGAACTCGCCAAGGCTCCTTAGACAGCGCCCTCCAAACCCACAACCACTACCATCTAGAAGGACAAGAGCAGCAGACACATGGGAACTCCAGTGAAGTTCCCTGCCAAACCACTCACCATCCTGACTTGAAAACATATCGTTGTTCCTTCAGGGTCAAAACCCTGGAACTCTCTCCCTAACAGCACTGTGGGTGTACCTACACCAAACGGACTGCAGCGGTTTAAGAAGGCAGCTCATCACCACCTTCTCAAGGGCAATTAGGGATGGGCGATAAATGCTGGCCCAGCCAGTGAAGCTCACATCCCGTGAATGAATTAAAAAAAAATGCACACACAAAACACACACCATTCTCAGCAGGAGTAGCTAGTGACTTAACATTGGGCTTAGATTTTTTTTTAACGGAAGACTGTATGATTAAAATAGTTGGTCCTGCCCAGTTCACTGAAAAGAGCACCATCCTTTCTATTTCTGTATGAAAATTCAGCAGCTGTGCAATGGGAGTACTCAATAACTGAATTTAAAAAGTCAAGCAAATTGAAGAAAGACAGGGACAATAAGGGGTAATTTAAAGAATACAAGAAAAATGAAGAAATAGAAGTAACATTGAAATAATGCAATGGAGAACTAGGCTGAATATAAAAGCTTCAGATGGGAAGTGAAAAGCAAATAAGAGAAGCAGTGAAAATATGAAAAGAGATTGGCAGCTAATATAAAAAGGATCCCAAATTCTTCAATAGGCATATAAGTAGTAAAATAATGGTAAAAGGAGGAGTAGGGTTGATTAGGAACCAAAGAGGAGATTAATGCATGAAGGCAGGGGGCATGGACGAGGTATTAAATAAGTATTTTGCATCTGTCTTTACCAAGGAAGAAGATGTTATCCAAGCTGTGGTGAAAGAGGAGGTAATTATTAGGCTAGGTGTATTTAAAGTTGATAAGGAGGAGGTATTAGATAGGCTTTCCACATTTAAAAGTTGATAAAACACCAGGACTAGATGAGGTGCATCCAAGGATACTGAGGAAAGTGAAGGTGGAAATTGCTGAGGAACTGGCCATAGTTTTTCAATCTTCCTTAGACTCAGGGGTGGTGCCAGAGGATTGGAGAATTGCAAATGTTACGCCCTTGTTCAGAACAGGGTATAAAGATAAGCCCTGCAACTACAGGCCAGTCAGTTTAACCTCAGTGGAGGGGAAACTGCCAGAACAGTAATTCGGAACAAAATTAGTAGTCACATGGACAAGAGCAGATTAATTATGAGGAAAACCAGCACATATTTGTTAAAGGAAAATTATGTTTAACTAACTGGAGTTTTTTTGGGGAGGTGACAGAGAGTTGATGAGGACAATGCTGTTAATGTGGTGTACATGGACTTTCAAAAGGCATTTGATACAGCATGTGCTGCACAACGGACTTGTAAGCAGAGTTATAGCTCATGGAATAAAAGGAATAGTTCGGAATTGGCTGAATGACAGGAAACAGGGTTGTGACTAATGGATGTTTTCAGGCTGCAGGAAGGTTTGTAGTGGAGTTTCCCAGGAGTTAGTGTTGGAACCCCTGCTTTTCCTGATACATATTAATGACTAGACCTTGGTGTACAGGGCACAATTTCAAAATTTGTGGATGATATGAAACTTAGAAGCATTGTAAACTGTGAGGAGGATAGTGTAGATAACCAACGGCAGCAGGATGAGGCCGTTAAGTTGGCATTAATTGCCCATTTAGCAGCCTCAATTGGCAGCAGAGCTGGAAAAATTGTCACTTCTTTCTGCTCAAAGCCTCAGGCAGCTCCACCAGATTGTCCCTTGTTTTCCACTGCAACTCCAGCATGTTGAATGTCTTTATTTGATCCTTATCTGTATCTGCATGACTGTGCAGCATTTGCCAGACTGTGACCCATGGCCGGCATGCAATCAACTTCCCACCGGGGTGTGTATATCTGCGCTGGTGCTGGGTGCAGGGGACAGGTGTGATACTGCAGTCTCAAAGATATCTGGACTGTTGTCCTCTGAGGAGGTGTCAGGTGGACCCATGGGAGCTGGACATGGCTCACTGCAGCATGAGACCATGCAAATGTAGCATAAAAACAATTACTGGAGTGATGATGTCAAAGGCCACGTCAATTTATGGGTGCAGCATGCTTCCATGGTCGCCAGACGTGCTTGGTAAGCACAATCCCTCTGCGGTCTCCGCGCCCAACAATCTAAACTCAGAGCCAGATATGGATCAACCACCCTGCTCCCCGCTAGCTCCAGGTCTTCCAGCCTTACCTTGGTCAGCTGACAAACCTCCAGCAGTCCACTCTTGATCTTGGATCTCCCCCTGGCCATCTGGGCCCTTTTGTCCTCCAAGCATAAGGGGAGAGAAAGTTAAGTTTCCAATTATGCTGAGGAGCATTCCTTACTGCCAGACTGTCCCCTGGTCCCATGAGGTGTCAGGTTGCCCAGCTGCCCTTCCAGTCCTCAAGCTCTCAGGAAATCTGGATGAGGAAAATGAAAACTCCAAGACACATACATATGCAGCCCGTGCAATTATGGAAGCTGGTCAGTGCCCCTACTCTTCCTGCCCACCTTTCATCTCACTTCTCGACAGCATGAAACTCAAACTCACTCTTGCAGTGCAGAGGAGGTCATTCATCTTTTTTTGGCACTGGACCCAGTTCCTCAGATGGAGCCCATGGTGACCTCCTTCCAGGCCGCTTTGGTCACTCATGATGGCCTTTTATGGCCATCAGCTGAGCAAAGAATCTCTCTGTATTCCTGAGTGGTCTAGAAGTGGCCACACAGTGAGCTCCCGCTGAACTGAGTGGACGATGCACTGGGCATCTCTGAACACAGCTGAACCCATTGATGCCATGGACTGAACTGAACTTTTAGGAAGATGGAAATTTATTCTACCTGGACCCACACAGGTTTTCTGTTGTGGTCTCAAAGGGGAGATGGTGGTGCAGTGGTGGTGTCGTTGAGTTAGTAATTGAGTGGAACCAAATTAATGCTCAAAGTGAAATGCATTTAAACCCCGCTAGGAGCAGCTGGTGGAATTTAAATTAAATTAACTTAAAAAAATTCTGGAATTTAAAAGCAGGAACATAGGAGCAGGAGTATGCCATTCAATACAATCATGGCTGATTATCCACTTCAATGTCTTTTCCCCCACACAACCCCATATCTTTTATGTTATTGGTATTTAGAAACCTGTCAATCTCTGCTTTAAACATACTCAATGACTGAGCTTCCACAGCCCTCTGGAGTAGAGAATTCCAATGGTTCACAACCTCCTGAGGAAAAAATTTCTCCGCATCTCGGTCCTACGTGGCTTCCCCCTTATTTTGAAATTGTGTCCCCTGGTTCTAGACTCCCCAAACAGGAGAAACACCTTACCTGCATCTACCCTGTCTAGTCCTTTCAGTGTTTTGTTGGTTTCAATGAGATCACCTCTCATCCTTTTAAACTCTAGGGAATACAGGCACCATTTCTCCTTTCGCTCTTCGTGGAACAGTCCTGCCATCCCAGGAACAAGTCTGGTGAATCATCGTCGCACTCCCTCTATGGCAATAATACCGTTTCTGAGGTAAGGAGACCAAAACTACACACACTACCCCGGGTGCAGTCTAACCAAGTTCCTGCCCAATTGAAGCAAGATTTCACTACTCCTGTACTCAAATTCTTTTGCAATAAAGGCTAACATTCCATTAACCTTCCTAATTGCCTGCTGCATCTGCATGTTAGCTTTCAGTGGCATTTGGACAAGGACACCCAGGTCCCTTTGTACATCTATACTTTCTAATCTCTTACCATTTAAGAAATACTCTGCATAACTGTTCCTCCTGCAATAGTGGATAACCTCACATTTTTCCACATTATATTCCATCTGCCATGTTCTTGTCCACTGACTAAGTCTGTCCAAATTGCCTTGAAGTCGCTTTGCATCTTCCTCACAACACACATTCCCACTCAACTTTGTGCCATCCGTGAACTTGAAAATAGTACATTTGGTCCCCACATCCAAATCATTGAAATATGTTGTGCACAGCTGGGGCCCAAGTACTGATCCTTGCAGTACCCCACTAGTCACAGCCTGCCAATGTGAGAATAACCAGTTTATTCCTACTCTCTGTTTTCTGCCTATTAACCAATCCTTAATCCATGCCAGTATATTACCTCCTATCTCATGTGCTTTAATTTTGCTAACTAACTTCTTGTGGGGGACTTTATCAAAAGCTTTCTGAAAATCCAACTATACCATGTCTGCCAACTCCCCTTTATCAATTTTGTTAGCGACATCCTCAAAAAACTCCAACAGGTTTGTCAAACATGATTTCCCATTCATTAATCCAAGGTGACTATGCCCAATCAGAATATTATCTTCGTGCCCATTTATTCCATCCTTTGTAACAGATTCCAGCATTTTCCTTACTACTGAAGTTTAACAGATCTGTAGTTCCCCATTTTCTCTCTCCCTCCCTTCTTAAATAGTGGGGTGACATTTGCTACCTTCCAATCTGCAAGAACCATTCTAGAATTTATAGAATTTTGGAAGATGTTCACCGATGCATCCACTATCTCCATAGCTACCTCTTTCAACACTCTGGGATGCAGAATATCAGGTTCCAGGGACTTATCTACCTTCAGTTCCATTAATTTCTCCAATACAACCTTCTTACTGATACTAATTTCCTTCAATTCCTCATTCTCCCTAGTCCTTTGGATCTCTAATTCTGGGTGATTTCTTGTATCTTCCTCAGTGAAGACAGACATAAAATCATCATTTAGCTTCTCTGTCATTCCTCTATTCCCAATTATAAATTGTCCTGACTGCCTGAAATGGACTCACATTTGGCTTAGCCAAACATTTCCCTATTACATGCCTATAGAAGCTTTTATGGTCCATTTTTATGTTTTTTGCAAGTCTCGTATTCTCTTTTCCCTTTCTTTATCAGTTTCTTGGTCCTCCTTTGTTGTATTCTAAAATGCTCCCAATCCTCAAGTTTACTACTATTTCTGGCAACTTTATAGGCCCTTTTTGAATCTTATCCAATCCTTAACTTCCTTTGTTAACCACGATTGACTAACTTTTCTTTTTGGGTTTTTGTGCCTTGAAGGAATGTATAATTGCTGTAAGCTATATAATAATATTTTAAAGACTATCCATTGCCTGTACATGATCATACCTTTTAATGTATTTTCCCAATCCTCCTCAACCAGTTTGCCCCTTGTACCTTCATAATTTCCTTTGTTCAAATTTAACACCCTGGCTTCAGACTGAACTCCCTAACTTTCAATCATAATGTAAAATTCTCTCATATCTTAGTCACTCATTCCGAAAGATTATTTTACAGAGCTTCTTCTGGAGCCAACCAGGGATCAGGCTATACTAGGCCTGGTATTGTGCAATAAGATCAGAATAATTAATAACCTCATAGTGAAGGCACCCCTAAGTAGCAGCGACCATAATATGATTGAATTTTACATTCAGTTTGCGGGAGAGAGGAGTGGGTATGTCTCTAAGTTTTTAAACTTAAAATAAGGCCAGTTATGAGTGCATGAAAGCTGAGCTGGCGAAAGTGAATTGGCAAATTAGGTTAAGGGATGGGTCAATAGAGATGCACTGGCTAATATTTAAGGGGATATTTCAGAATGCACAGAATAGATACATTCCAACGAGTAAGGAAAAGTACAAGAGATGGACGCGCCATCCGTAGTTAACTAGAAAGGTTAAAGATAATATCAAACTTAAAGAAAAAGCACATAATTGTGCAAACATAGGTGGAAGGCCAGAAGATTGGGCAGAATATAAGGAATAGCAAAGAATGACTAAAAGCCTAGTAAGGAGGGAAAAATCATGAGAAGAAGCTAGCCAGAAATATTAAAAACGTGTCAGAGTTTTTATAAATATTTAAAAAAGAAAAGTTTACAAAAAGTGAGCATTGGTCCAAAGAAGGTGAGTCTGGAGAATTGATAATGGAAAATAAAGAGATGGCAGATGAATTGAACAGGTATTTTGTGTAATTTTTCACTATAGAGGATACAAGTAACATCCCTGAAGCAGCTATAAACCAGGAAATGGAAGTGGGGAAGGACCTTAGGGTTAAGGTTAGGGGTTAGGGTTAGGAAAATTACAGTCACCAGAGAAGTGGTGCTGAGTAAATTGTTGGAGCTGCGGGCTGACAAGAGCCCGGGTCCTGATGGACTTCATCCCCTAGGGTCTTAAAAGAAATGTCTAGTGAGATAGTTGGTTTTAATTTTTCAAAACCCCCTGGATTCAGGCAAGGTCCCATTAGATTGGAAGATAGCGAATGTAATTCTATTATTCAAGAGGGAGACAGAAAGCAGGAAACTACCGACCAGTTAGCTTAACATCTGTCATAGGGAAAATGTTAAAAGCTATTGTTAAAGAAGTTATAGCTGGGCACTTGGATAACCTCAAGGTCATCAGGCAGAGTCAACATGGTTTTGCCAAAGGGAAATCGTGTTTAACCAACTTATTGGAGTTCTTTGGGGAAGTAACATGTGCTGTGGATAAAGGAGAACAAGTGGATGTACTTAGATTTCCAGAAGGCATTTGATAAAGTAGCACATCAAAGGTTATTGTGGAAAATAAAAGCTCATGGTATAGGAGGTAACATATTGGTATGGAAAGAAGATTGGCCGTCTAACAGGAAGCAGGGAGTAGGCATAAATGGGTCTTTTTCAGGTTGGCAAGATGTAACGAGTGGTGCGCCACAGGGATCAATGCTGGGACCTCAACTGTTTACAATTTATATAAATAACTTGGATGAAAGGATTGAAGGGATGCCTTCCAAATTTGCTGATGTCAAAGATAGGTAGTAAAGTAAGATGTGAAGAGGGCACACCTATCTATATCTGTTTGTAGCCTCCAATGAGTGGGCAGAGATCTGGCAGATGAAGTTTAATGTGGGAAAATGTGAAATTGTCCATTTTAGTAGGAAGAATAAAAGAGAAGCATATTATCTAAATGGTGAGAGATTACAGAGCTCCGAGGTGCAGAGGGATCTGAGTGTCCTGGTGCATGAATCACAAAAGGCTAGTCTGTAAGTACAGCAAGTAAGTAGGAAAGCTAATAGAATGTTATCATTTATTATGAGGGAAATTGAATACAAAAGTCAGGAGCTTATCCTTCAGCTGTTCAGAGCACTAGTGAGACCACATTTGGATTGCTGTGTACAGTATTGGTCACCTTATTTAAGGGAAGATGTAAATGTGTTGGAAGCAGTTCAGAGAAGGTTTACCAGACTAATGCCTGGAATGGGTGTGTTGTCTTATGAGGGAAGGTTGGACAGACTAGGCTTGTATCTGCTGGTGTTTAGAAGAGTAAGAGGCGACTTGATTGAAACATATAAGATCCTGTGGGGGGGTGGTCAGGGTGGATGTGGAGAGGATGTTTCCTCTTGTGGAAGAACCTAGAACTAGGGGTCACTGTTTAAAAATAAAGGGTCTCCCATTTAAAACAGAGATGAGGCAAATTTTTTTAACTCAGAGGGTTGTGTGTCTTTGGAACTCTCTTCCTGAAAAGCTGGTGGAAGCAGAGTCTTTGAATATTTTTAAGGCAGAGGTGGATAATCGCAGAATCACAGTGCAGAAGAGGCCCTTTGGCCCATCAAGTCTGCACCGGATAGAGTCTTAGTTAGCAAGGGGTGATAGGTTATCGGGGGTAGGTGGGATGCAGATTTCAGGTTACTGTCAGATCAGCCATGATCTTGTTAAATGGCAGAGCAGGCTCGATGAGCTGAATGGCCTACTCCTGCTCCTTATTCGCATGTTCTGACCTAGTCTCTGCAATGGCGAGACATTGATTGTTGTAAAAACCCATCTGGTTCACTAATGCCCTTTAGAATGGGAAATCTGCAATCCTTACCTGGTCTAGCCTACATGTGACTCCAGATCCACAACAATGTTTGATTCTTAACTTCTCTCAAAGGTAATTCGGAATGGGCAACAAATGCTGGCCTTTCCAGTGATGCCATATCTCATGAGCAAATGAAAAAAGTGCACACATCTGGCAATGCTGGCGAATTAACTGCAGTCCTCCCTTAGAAAGACTGCATGCAGAATTCCAGCTGTTAAGCAGGGCTTTCTGCCCTTTCTAAATATGGCACCTCCTACATGGGGTGCATGTGATGCGGGGCTCCCAACATCAGAGCCACCACCTACTGTGACAGTTGTTAGGTGGCTGCATCCTTCCCATGTCAGATTCCTAACATCTCCCATGTCCGCCGATGGGCACAGTGACCTTAAGACCAAATCCAGACAATGTTCTCTGGAAGGGTGTAGCTGCATGAACCATATCTCCTTCGATAGTTTCTGATGAGCTTTGATCAAAGTTATGTTTAATTAACTTCAATTCACTCCTGGATTCATAAAATCATGTATAATACCCGCTGGCATAATCTACCATGGATTCAAGGCTTAGTTAAGGACTTGTTGAAAATTAATCTTGCAGTTCTAGGTTGCCAGTGTTGCTCAGTAACACCATACTGTAAATGTGGAAACTGCTATTCAAAGGGATTAATGAAAGTCAAGGCCCAGCCAAACAAGAGTAGGCTATCAGGCAATCAATTGGTGTCTAAACACAGATCTACAAATCAGTTGATGCCATGCTCATTTTACAGACATAAAACAGACACAGGTGTGGTCAATGTGGTAGGCAGCACCTTCTGCATCAGAAGTGCACTGATTGTAAATCTTGATAAAGGCTGAAGTATAGGCATTGAGGTCCCACGACTGAAACAAACATTCGGCCTTTTGCAAATGAACATCTGTTTCAGGACCCCTTCCCAAAACGGGCTTCTCAAATGTGGCCAAAACAGAAACTGTTGCATTCAAAATGACCAGGTCTGCTTGTGGCCTAACTGGGAGCCCTTAAAACATTCCCTGGAGGCCTCTCCCAAACAGGTTAAAAGAAATGTACCTGAATGTGGAGCTAAGAGGAGTTGGAATGTTTCTCCTGGCTCTACTATAATGCCAAAGTCCATTTCCCACCCCTGGTCAACAGCTGCCTCCCAATTCCTCCCCCCATCTCCCCTTGAGCCAACCTGCTGGCCACTTCCAGTGACATCGGGCATGTATGCAACTTATATCCACATCTCCAACAAGCTGCCTGGGAATTTATAGAAATACTTAAAGAAGAAAACTATTAAAGGATATGGAGAAAGAGAAAATAAATGGTATTCTGATAGTAAAATCCAATCTGGAGCCTGCACTGACTGATCAGCCAAATGTCCTCCTGTGCAGGCATTTCTATGATTCCCTTGGACTTTAATTTGTAGTACAGCCTCTTGAACCTTGCATCTTGATTTTGGTGTGGTGGACATAAAACTCTCATGCATTATAAATGTGGGCTTATGTTGAATCGAGGCAGAAGGAAGCTTTTAAGATAAATACTCTATCAGAAATAAAATGATCCTATTCATCAAATCACTCTGCTCTGATGCAAAACCATTGGTAAAACCAGTGCTTGGGAAAATGTATTTTCTGCAGGAATTTTCCCCTTCACTACATTCCCATGTTCTGGCATTAACAATATATGCAACGTGTGTATACAGAATGCTTGGATGTGATGCTTGAAATCTTGTTTGGCTCTGGCATGTTAAATTACACACTGGAATAAAGCAATACACTTACAAAAAGGTTTAGGTAATTCATTTGCTATATTTTTTTATAAAATATGTACACTTTTTTGGTCATGAACAAGTAAAATGGCACATGAAGCATCGCCACACTAGTCAATATTTTAACTTTATATATCCTATTGCCCATTCCATAACCTTTAAATTCTTTTGTATTCTCTTGTCCCCAGCAAGAAAGGGGGTCACAAAAAAAGATTATAAAACAGGCCAACTGTACCACAATGCTAAAAAATAGCATGTTAAGTGCAAGTTAAAAAGCCTTGATAAAAAGCTAGATTGCAACACAATAATATTAACTTTAGCAGTTTAAGTACAAGGCTTTTGTTAAAAGTTTCCTTTTTTCAGTTTGACATACATTTTTTGATAGGTGCCATTGACTTTGTTTTCATTTAAGCTATATACATAACCAGCTGTAACACTTAACAGTAATATAATTACATGGAGCTTATAGTTTATAACAACATGGTAAGTATACAATTAAAATACTGGCAAGTACAGTTGAAATGTATTCTTTTCCTTCAAGGTTTTGAATTTCAATGAGTGCTAATGTCAGTCAGGTGACCAGTCACCTGGCCTTTCTCCTCCCTATCCATTGTCCCGATCTTTTGATCTTTACTGTATCCATATGGTATTACTTCTATCTGGTCTTCGTGTCTCCACAGTCAGGTCACCAAATGTCGAGAAAAATTGCTCCATCTCTTTTTGCAACATTTCATTGCGTTTCTCGGCATCCTCCCGTGCACGCTCTGTGTTCCTCATCTTTATTTCCACCATGGTATATTTCTTCCTTTCCTGGTCCAGTTCCTCATGAAGTGTCATTACCTCAGACTCCAGCTCAAGGTTTCTCTGTTCCAAACTGCAAGATAGAAGAAGAAATGAACAAGGGTGGCAGGGAAATGATCAAATACTTATGTGCAATTATTAGATTGAAAGTTGACCACATTCCCCTTGCAAAGACTCAAGCTTATGAATGTTATTTAAACAAGGCACTTCTGCTTACAGCAAAATGACACACATGGTGGATAGATAGGATAATGACAGTGAGCTATATGACAGAATTATACTTCATCTTTCTGTCTGGGGTGTAAATCTTGTTACAAATCCATGCTTGATAAAAATGACTTTATAAAATTACTAATTAGAAATGACTGAATTGTTTTTTTAAAAAAGACTGAAGCCACATTTCAGAGACCTGAAACTGCAATTCCTAAGGTGGCTGAAAATTTGCATCACTGTACACAATAAACTCCAAAGCCATTAAGTGGAGCCAACCTGTCTGGAAAATCCCAGCAGCAACAATTAGCTTGATGAAGTGTGAATGGGATCATCCTAACTCATTCATAGAACATTCTGACTGTCACCTGTGTGGGGACTACGCATTAGATATAATCACTTCAGACAATGAATTTGGGCTGAGAATGGAATCCACCCCAGCCATAATTTAATCAAGTTGAAGTATCCACCTGGAATACACCGGCCATGATCATGTTTGGGTCACTGGTCAGTTGGAGAAAGAGGATCATGTGACAACTCTTTTTGTGTTTGCCAGGCAGCAGAAGGGAACCAGGCAGGTAATGCAGGAGTCCCCTGAGCCTATCTTGCTTGCTAATTGGTTTTCCATTTTGGACACTGGTGAGAGCAATGGTTCCTCAGGCGGGTGCAGCCAGAGCCAAGTCCATGGCACCACGGGTGGCTCAACTGCACAGGAGGGGAGGAAGAAAAGGAATAGAATATTGACAGAGGATTTGATAGGGGATCAGACAGGAATTTCTGAAGCTGTAAACATAACTCCAGGATGGTGTCTTGCCTCCTTGGTGCCAGGGTCAAGGATGTCATGGAGCGGGTGCAGGACATACTTCCTGGGTGAGGGTGAACAGCCAGAGGTTGTGGTCCACATTGGTAGCAACGATATAGGTAGGAGGAGGGATGGGGTCCTGAAAGCAGGCTTTGTGAGTTAGGAAAGAAACTTAAAAGCAGGAACTCAAAAGCAGTAACCTCAGGATTACTCCCAGTGCCAAGTGCTAGTGAGCATAAGAATAGGAAGATTGAGCGATTGAATTCATGGCTAGAGAATTGGTGTAGGAGGGTGGGCATTGGGACCAATTCTAGGGCAGGTGGGACTTGTACAAGGTAGATGGTTTACACCCTAACAGGACCGGGACTAATATCCTCGCAGGGAGATTTGTCAGTGCTATTGGGGAGGTTTAAACTAGCTTGTCGAAGGGGTGGGAACCTGAAGGGTAGCTCAAATTGGGAGGAAGTAAAGCTGGTAATGGGAAGTAGAAAAGTAGCAAGGGAAATTAGCAGGCAGACGAAATGAAGGGGGGCATCAGCTAAGGTTAGGATGCAAAATAATATGAAAAAGATAAAGTTAAGGGCCCTCTACCTGCATCTGCATTCGCAACAAGGTAGATGTTGAAAGAAACAAATAGAAGTAAATGGGTATGATCTAATTGCCATTATGGAAACATGGCTACAGGGTGATCAAGACTGAGAACTGAATATTCAAAGACATTTGACATTTAGAAGGACAGACAAAAAGGGAAAGGGGGTGGTGTTGCGCTGATAATAAGGGATGGTGCATAAGTACATTAGTAAGGGAGGATCTCAGATTGGAAGAACAAAATGTGAAATCTGTTTGGGTGAAGCTAAGAAACAGCAAGGGGCAGCACACATTGGTAGGAGTTGTTTATAGGCCACCACACAGCAGTGGTAATGTGGGGCATGGTATTAATCAGGGGATGGGAGAAGTGTTGTAACAAGGATAATATAGTAATCATGGGTGACTTCAATCTGCATATAGACTAGGTAAATCTAATGAGCACTAATGCTGTGGAGGATGAATTTCTGAAGTGTGTTAGGGATGGTTTTCTAGAGCAGTATGTTGAGGAAACGACTAGAGACCTAGATCTAGTATTATGTAATGAGAAAGGGCTAATTAATAATTTTGTTGTAAAAAAACCGTTAGGGATGAGGGACCATAATATGACAGAATTTTACATTGGGGAGAGTTTTCTCCCGGTCGGAGGGGTTGTGTGGGAACAGGCGCAGGCGTGTGTGCAGCTGATCGCCACCCGCGATCGGCTGGGTGTTGCCATTTTACTTGGCCATCTAATTAAGGCTAAAGAGCACAGGAATCTCCCTGAGGCACAGACCTGTCTCAGGGAGATTAGTTTAAGTTTAAAAAATTTTAATAAAGGAAAAGAAAATTTTTTAGCACATGTCCCCTCATGTGAAACTGTTACATGAGCTGGGACATATCAATGAATCTTATTAAAAGTTTTTTCAAACCTTTAAAAACCTTCATGAAACCTCATCCCGCCTGTGGATGAGGTTCCATGAGAAATGCAAAGGCCGCCTGGGCTTGTCGCCTGCCCACCAACCTTCAGGTTGGACAGACAGCTCAGTTTATTGATTTAATTGATAGTTAATGGGCCTTAATAGGCCTTTGACAGTTCGGCGGGTGCGCAGCCAACTCAGGTACGTACCTGCCGACCTGAAAATCTAAATGACGTGCGGTGATATCAGGACGCACGCCTGACATCATCGTGTGTCATTTTACAAATCAGCGAGTGGGCCCCAGCCCTGCTCGCAGAGCCAAAGATTCTGCCCATTATGTTTGAAAGTGAGGTAGTTCAGTCTGAAGCCAGTGTGTTAAGGATTGTATAAGATTAAAAGAAAAGGTCTATAAAGTTGCCAGAAATAGAAGTAAACCTGAGGATTGAGAGCATTTCAGAATACAGCAAAGGAGGGCCAAGAAACCGATAAAGAAAAGAATAGAATATGAATGTGAGCTAGCAAAAGACATCCAAAAGGACTGTAAAAGCTTCTAAAGGTATGTAAAAGGGAAACGTTTGGTAAAGACAAAAGTGGGCCCATTACAGATAGAGTCAGGAGAACAGAGAAATGGCAGAGAAGCTAAATGATTACTTTGTGTCTGTTTTCACTGAAGAAGGTACAAGAAATCACCCAGATTTAGAGATCCAAGGGACTCGGGAGAATGAGGAGTTGAAGGAAATTAGTGTCAGTAAGAAGGTTGTATTGGAGAAATTAATGGGACTAAAGATTGATAAGTCCCTGAGACCTGATATTCTGCATCCCAGAGTGTTGAAAGAGGTTGCTATAGAGATAGTGGATGCATCGGTGATCACCTTCCAAATATCTATAGATCCTGGAACAGTTCCTGAAGGTTGGAAGGCAGCAAATGTCACCCCACTGTTTAAGAAAGGAGGGAGACAGAAAACAGGAAACTACAGACCTGTTAGCCTTACATCAGCAATCGGGAAACTGCTAGAATCTATTATAAAGGATGTGATAAGTGGACACTTAGATAATAATGATTTGAATGGACGTGGACAACGTAGATTTGCGAATGGGAAATCATGTTTGACAAACCTGTTGGAGGTTTTTTCTGAGGATGTTACTAACAGAATTGATAAAGGTGAGTTGGTGGACACTGTATACTTGGATTTTCAGAAGGCTTGCGATAAAGTTCTCCACAGGAGGGTGGTTAGTAAAATTGAAGCACATGGGAGTCTTGCTTCAATTGTATAGAAACTTGGTTAGACCGCACCTGGAATACTGTGTGCAGTTTTGGTCCCCTTACCTTAGGAAGGATATTATTGCCATAGAGGGAGCGCAACAAAGGTTCACCAGCCTTGTTCTGGGGATGGCAGAACTGTCCTGTGAAGAGAGATTGGGGAAGCGGTGCCTGTATTCCCTAGAGTTTCGAAGAATGAGAGGTAATCTCATTGAAAACTACAAAATACTTAAAGGAATAGAAAGGGTAGATACAGGTAAGGTGTTTCCCCTGGTTAGGGCGCTTAGAATCAGGGGACACCATTTCAAAATAAGGGGCTATCACTTGAGACCGAGATGAGGAGAAATGCCATGAATTAAGGATTGGTGAACAGGCAGAAAACAGAGGGCAGAATCTTCTGTTTGGCATGTCATTCCGATCTTTAGTTTGGCTGGCAGCGCTGGAGATAGCTGCGCACCCCTCGAGCTGTCAAAGGCCTGTTAAGGCCATTAATAAACTAATTAAACTAATTCTGAATGCTGCCCGTCCAACCTTACGGTTGGTGGGCAGGCAAAGAGCCCAAACAGCCATTGTGTTTTTCACGAAACCTTATTCACAGGCGGGATGAGGTTTTATGAAGAGTTTATTAAATTAATAAATATTTTTCAAACGTTTGATAAACATGTTACAGCAGAGGACACATGTAAATGATTTTTCACTTTCTTTATTTTGAACTTTGAAACTAAACTTAATCTCCGTGCCTCAGCGAGCGCAGGCCACCGGTTCTCCCTCCTCCCCCCGGCCGCACAGGTAGTGCTGAGTATTTCTAGGTGTGCGTAATGCTGGGCGGGCCTTAATTGGCCTGCCCACATAAAATGGCGGTGCGCAGATGATTGCGGGCAGCAATTGGTTCCATGCCTGCCCGTGCCCACTCCCGACCAGCCCGCCCAATGGGGACATAATTCTCCCCTGAGAGTAGGAATAAATGGGTCATTCTCGTGTTGGTAGGCAGTGAACAGTGGAGTACCGCAGGGGTGTTCAAAATATATATCAGTGATTTGGATGTGGGGATGCAGATGACACAAAGCTAGGTGGAAATGTGTGTTGTGAGGGAAATGCAAAATGGCTTCAAGAGCATTTAGACAGACTTAATGAGTGGACAAGAACATGGCAGATGGAATATAATGTGGGAAAATGTGAAGTTATCCACTTTTGAAGGAACAGATATGCAGAGTATTTCTTAAATGGTGAGAGGCTAGAGAGTGTAGATCTACAAAGGGACATGGGTGTTTGCATCAATAAGTCACTGAAAGCTAACATGCAAGTGCAGCAGGCAATTAGGAAGGCAAATGGTATGTTGGTCTTTATCATAAGAGGATTTGAGTACAGGAGTAGTGAAGTCTTGCTTCAGTTGTAAAGAAGCCTGGTTAGACCACACCTGGAATACTGTATGCAGTTTTGGTCCCCTTAGTTTGGGAAGGATATTATTGCCGTAGAGGGATTGCAACGACGGTTCACCAGTCTTGTTCCGGGGATGGCGGGACTGCCCTATGAAGAGTGATTGGAGAAATGGTGCCTATATTCTCTAGAGTTTTGAAGACTGAAAGGCGATTTCATTGAAACCTACAAAATATTTAAAGGGATAGACAGGGTAGATACAGGCAAGATGTTTCCCTTGGTTGGGGAGTCTAGAACCAGGGGCACAGTTTCAAAATAAGGGGGTTGTCACTTGGGACAGAGATGAGGAGAATTTTTTTCCTCAGATGGTTGTGAATCTTTAGAATTCTCTACCCCAGAGTGCTGTGGAAGCTCAGTTACTGAGTATGTTTAAATCAGAGACTGACAGATTTCTAAATACCATTGACATAAAGGGATATGGGGATAGTGTGGGGAAAAAGGCACTGAAGTGGATAATCAGCCATGATCGTATTGAATGCGGAGCAGGCTCCATGGACTGAAAGGCCTACTCCTGCTCCTATGTTAAGGAACTGTTTTCTCCAGACCAGAGACAGAAGCAGAAATGACACTGAAGTTGCAAGATCCCTGTGTAGGCCCTCCTCTGGATCTCGATCTCTCTCTCTGCCCATTTGTAGGTTTGAATACTGTGTGCTGTTTGACTATCCAGGTGCCGCAGACAGAAATTTTAAAGAACTCAACCAATTAGCATCCGTTTACAGCTTTAACTGCCTCAACACTGAAACCAGAAGGTCCACTGAGCTTAGCCTGCATCCACCCCTGCCATCAACCTACGAGAAATGTATAATTTTAATCCTTATTGAACTTTAAAATATCACTTAATGTATCCTCCCACTCTGCTACTCATTGGTGTGTGTGTGTGTGAACTTCAAATGCGTGTACATGTGAAAATTGGATTGTTTTTATTATTTTTCTTAGACTGGATTAAGTACAATAAATACTATTCTCTTCTTGAAAAACTCAAGGCAAACCAGCTTATTCGTGTCTCCGACAGTCACTGCACATAAACTGTGAAACACTCGAGTGCAAGCATATCCTTTTTAAAATCCTGCTGTCAAATGAGTGGTAGGGAAAGAGGGAAGCCATTACATCTTGCCTCACCGAATTGTCACAATCTGATGTTGTGGATTGACTGTTGCAGAAACCAATTGATTTTCAATCCAATTTGATTTAAATGGTTATGGAAATTAAAATTGGGCTGTTTCTGTAATATGTGTAAACATAGGGCAGAATTTTCTGTGCCTGTCGGGCGGGCTGGTCGGGAGCTGGTGCAGGCGAGCGCGGAGCTGATCGCTGCCCGTGATTGGCTGCACGTCACCATTTTCCATGGGTGGGCCAATTAAGGCCCACCCAGCGTGACGCATGGCCAGTAGCGCTCAGCACTACCTGTGTGGGCAGGGGGGAGGAGAGAGAGTCGGGGCCTGCGCTCTTTCATATATGTGCGTGACAGAGCTTACAGTTGGCAGGCAGGCGCAAAGGCCAAGTGACCTATGCATTTTTCAGGAAACCTCATCCCACAGAGCTGCCTCAGGGAAATTAAGTTCATATTGTAGGTTTCAAATAAAGAAAGATAAAAATTATTTAGACATGTCCCCTCATGTGATGAGCTGGGACATGTTTATGAATTGTGAAAGAAATATTTATTTATTTATTAAAACTTTCAGGAAACCTCATCCCGCCCATGGGATGGGTTTCCTGAAAAACGTGAAGGCTGCTTGGGCTCTTCGCCTGCCACCAGCCTTAAGGATGGACGGGCAGCATTGATAATTAGTTTTTTAATGGCCTTGACGGGCCTTTTGCAGTTCGGCAGGTGCGCAGCTGCCTCTGATGCGCGTGTGCCAAACTAAAGATCTGAAGGACACATGGTGACGTTGGAACGCATGCCCGATGTCAGTGTGCGTCATTTTGCGCATTAGCATGCTGGGCCCACCCCCCGCATGCCGATATGAAAATTCTGGCCATAAAGACAGACGGGGGCAAGGTTTTTTGCTGAGCCGACAGGAACGCGCCCAACTCGCTCGAGTGTAAAATGATGCGTGATGACATCAGTGAGCGTCCCAACGTCATCGCGCACTCGAGCAATATTTCGCTTGGCGGGTGTGCGTGGGAGTTGGCAGCACGCCCGCCAACAATTAAAAGTCTCATTAAGGTCATTAAAAATGTAATTGAAACAATTTTTTTTGCAGCTTACAGTTGGCAGGCAGGCGCAAAGGCCAAGTGACCTATGCATTTTTCAGGAAACCTCATCCAACAGCAATTAAAAATTAAATAAAAGCTAACTTTTCATTAATAACATGTCCCTGTTCACATGAAGGCACATGTTTTTGAACATTTTAAAAATCTTTAGCTTTAATTTTCACAACTCTTCACTCCCTGAGGCAGCTCCGCCATGTGTGTTTCACACCAGGCGGGCCTTAGTTGGCCCGTCAATGTGAAATTGCGGTCCGGCCCCAATCCCGGGCAGCTTCCTGACCGCTGCCTCCGGACCCCACCCAACGATGGAAAAATCCTGGCCAGGGGGAGAGAGAGAGATAGAGAGGGAGACAGGTAGAGCTAATCTTATACAGAATTTCACAAGGATAAGCTGGGGTCCTTTCAAGGTCACTGCCCAGCTACTTCCTGTAAGGAGGTAGTCTGAATAGATCCTGATGTCAATCATAGTTCGATTGCCCTTTGATGCAGGAAGTTTCCACATTGCCAAGAGCTTGTAAATTTCTGTCTCCATGAGCTTTCTTTCGCTCTTTTTGCCACTTTGAAATGTGACATCTGAATTGTGAAGGATATTCTAAAGACGTGCTTTATGTTGGAATTCACTTTTAAGGATCATTGGCCAATAATTGTGTTTGCATTTGGTTACTGTGATCACTGGACACTTGATTGAAAAGATCAATTTTCAAATGATTTCATTTGGTGCTTCACAGCTGGAATGGAATTTTAAGCTCATGGTAATATCTATAAAAGGCAATGAGAACCAGTTTAGATAAAGAATCAGGTTTTGTTTTATTCTCTCTGAGCTTTGCTGATTTGAAATGCCTGGGGGATCTCATTCTGTGCTATCAATGAGATGCAAGTTGGAGATTTTGCAAGGCATTGAGCCAATTCTCAAAAGGGAGATTCAGCGAAACAATAAAAAGTCTCGCGGTCCATGCTGTCTAATGCGATAACAAACAAAAATACAGGGCAGAATTTTCACCTTGGCGGGCAGGTGCGCGCCAGACCTGCTCGAGTATGAAATGACAGGCATTGATGTCAGGCGTGTGTCCCGACCTCAACTTGCAGTTGCGCAATAGTTCGGTCGGCAGGTGGGCATAGGAATCGGCAGTGCGCCCGCCAACAATTAAAAGGCATAATAAGGCCATTAAAGCATCAATTAACTTAAATTTTTCATTGCCTGTCCAACCTTACGGTTGGTGGGCAAGCAAAAAGGCCAAGCGGCCTTTGCATTTCTTATGAAAACCTCATCCACGGGTGGGATGAGGTTTCTAACATCAAATAAAAATAAAATAATTTTTTTTACATTTCACTTATACCATGTGCCTACTCATGTGACAGAGTCACATGAGAGGACATGTTTTATAACATTTTTTATCTTTATCTTTTTATTTGAAAACTCTTCATCTCCCTGAAGCAAAGAGATTCTCAAGCGTGCACTCCTCCCCCCCCACCCCCCCGCCCAACCGCACAGGCAGCAATGAGCACAGCCGCTCGGGGTTCACGCAGGGCGGGCTTTAAATAGCCCTCCAGTGTGAAATCACCTTCCATCCTCCATCATGGGCTGTGGTTGGCTTCCCGACTGCCACCGCCCATCCCTGCTGAGCCCGCCTGCCAAGGTCAAAATTCTGCCCACAAACACAAACACACATACGCGGTGGAATTGGCTGTGCCTGCTGGCGTTGGGCATGTTTGGTAGTGTGAGTCGACATATGGTTTCACAATGTCGTGAATCTGTTTGCGATTGTCTGCTCAGCCCATCGATGGTGGGCCACGTTTCTCACCATTAAATGTCGGGAACCTCATTGTCATATAGTAACATATCATTTAAGATTAGACCACCTGACTCATCCCCCCCACAACTCTGTGCTGGATTTCCCGCCCACATCAACTTGATTGCATGCTGATATTTTTCACAACAGCATATAAAAGGCATGCACTTGGCAGGCTGCACTTTGAGGGGAACTTGGAGGTAAGTATGCACTAATGTTGTGAACACTCATGAGGGATGCCTGTTGGACTTCAAGGTTGAGGCACGTTGGGAGGGGCAAAGGCTGCTCTACTGTTGAGGCGACTTTGTTTGTGGGGGTGGGTACAAAGGCTGCCCTGTGATTGAAGATAGTGCACAAGCACATGTGGGGTGGCAAAAGAAGGAGGAGGAAGTGAGGAGCTGTCTTCTCACATCCCCTTGCCTCTCTAATGGTCAACAAGTTGCAAATGAGGTGACTATGGACATCTTGTGTTCTACTTCACTCCCCTTTCCTCACCCAACCTTCCCTTTCTGATTTTCTGTTTTCAGACACCTACAAACTGCAGCCTGCCCTGCCACAGCAGCCCCAGGGGGAAGGGAGGGAATTACAGCACAGCACGGATAAAGAGGCTCCATCATTTGATCTGACATTTGCAGCCACCAGCTCAGGTATTGGCACTGCACCTTAGAGGCAAGCACACAGTTGAGATCTGCACATGGCGAGTCACTGGGCACAAATGGGCTGCAACTAGGCCAGGGGAAGGGATAGTTTGTTTGGCTCACTGGACTGGGAGATCCCAAATGAGCTCTGCTATGGGGTACTTTGAGGACCTTGGTGAGGTAACGTATAGGGGAACGCTAATGGGTATGTAGACTGAGTTGAGCCCATTGGGATCAGATCAAGGCCTTGAGTAAGTTAGAAATTCTGTTTGGGCTAAGCCTTCAATAAACAGACCCCATCTCCTTGTATGCAGCCATTTTGGGGGTGGAGGGCAGGGTTTCTAGGTGGGGGCTGCAGGTAGGGGTGGTAAAATCTCCTCTGGTGGCCACCTGGGTCAACCGCTTCCCACCACCACCCCACAAGCAGCTACCTACATTGGTACTGTCGCCTGCTAATGCAAAGTGAATGAGTTGATACTAAGGTTGCCTTTTCCCTCCCAGGGTTTTGCCAGTATCCTGTCCAGTAAGAGGCTGGCAGAATACCAATAGAATTTCACATTATACTGAAGGTCATTACTGAAGAAGCAAAAAATAATTTTGTGGTAGGAGGATTCCACACTACTCTGTCTCTCTTTGGATATGAGACTTCATGCCACATATAAAATGAGATTCTGCGCATACAGGAGCTATTGCATTTTCCAACAGCTGCTTATGAGCTTTACACTGGTAGTCAATACAGCCATGAAACAAATAAGCTACATAGTTCCAGTCTGCTCCTATCCATGAAAATCATAGTTGCTGATTCTTTTTTTTATTCATTTATAGGGTGTGGGCATTGCTGGCTAGATCAGCATTTATTTCCCATCCCTAATTGCCCTTGAGAAGGTGGTGATGAGCTGCCTTCTTGAACTGCCGCAGTCCATGTGATGTAGGTTCACCCACAGTGCTGTTAGGAAGGGAGTTCCAGGATTTTGACACAGCTACAGTGAAGGAACGGCGATATATTTCCAAGTCAAGATGGTGAGTGGTTTGGAGGGGAACTTCCAGGTGGTGATGTTCCCATCTATCTGCTGCCCTTGTCCTTCTAGGTGATGGTGGTTGTGGGTTTGCAAGGTGCTGTCCAAGGAGCCTTGGTGAGTTTCTGTAGTGCATTTTGTAGATGGTACACACTGCTACCACTGTTCGTCAGTGGTGGAGGGAGTGAATATTTGTGGATGGGGTGAAAATCAAGTGGGCTGCTTTGTCCTGGATGGTATCCAGCTTCTTCAGTGTTGTAGGAGCTGCACTCATCCAGGCAAGTGGGGATTATTTCATCATACTCCTGGCTTGTGCTTTGTAGATGGTAGACAGGTTTTGGGTCAGGAGGTGAGTTATTTTCCACAGGATTCCTAGCCTCTGATCTGCTCTTATAGCCACAGTATTTATATGGCTAGTCCAGTTCTGTTTCTGGGCAATGGTAACCCCCAAGATGTTGATAGTGGGGGCTTTAGTGATGGTCATGTATTGAATGTCAAGGGACGATGGGGGATAGATTCTCTCCTATTGGAGATGGTCATTGCCTGACACTTGTGTGGCGCGAAAGTTACTTGCCACTTGTCAGCTCAAGCCTGGATGTTGTCCAGGTCTTGCTGCATTTGGACATTGACTGCTTCAGTATGTGAGGAATCGTGAATGGTGCTGAACATCATGCAATCATAAGTGAACATCCCCACTCCTGACCTTCTGATAGAAGGAAGATCATCAGTGAAGCAACTGAAGAGGTTGGGCCTAGGACACTATCCTGAGGAATTCCTGCAGTGATGTCCTGGAAATGAGATGAGTGAGATCCAACAACCACAACCATCTTCCTTTGTGCCAGGCATGACTCCAACCAACTGAGCATTTTCCCTCTGATTCCCATTGACTCCAGTTTTGCTAGGGCTCCGTGATGACACACTCAGTCAAATGCAGCCTTGATGTTAAGGGCAGTCACTCTCACCTCACCTCTAAAGTTCTGCTCTTTTATCCATGTTTGGACCAAGGCTGTAATGAGGTCAGAAGCTAAGTGGCCCTAGCGGAACCCAAACTGAGCATCACTGATCAGGTTACTGCTAAGCAAATGCCACTTTATCGCACTGTTGATGATTCCTTCCATCACATTACTGATGATCGAGAGCAGACTGATGGGGCAGTAATTGGCTGGGTTTGATTTGTCCTGCTTTTTGTGTACAGGACATACAAAAGCAATGCTGAGGTGTTCAGGTGCATTTCAGAGGCCACAATGAGTCAGGTTAAGAGTCTCAAGAAGATATGACTTTCTGCCAACTGGCCTGTGCATGATGTAAATTCACATTCTTCCACAGGAAGCAATGCTAAAGGTTTTTGAGTTTCTTATTATGATTGTGGAATGAATGATAATTCTAAGTGTGGGACATCTGGATTTATTCATTTCTCTAGAAGCTACCCGCTGGCACCAGTACAGCAGGGAAATGATAATGGGAAAGTCGGTTACAAGACAAAAGCTGCTTCTTTCAGTACATCACTTGTTTGTTATATTGTACAATTGAAAACAGCAACAAAGCAAGAGCAGCATACATAGAGGGTTTTGAATTAATGCATCTCTAAAGGCTATTTACTGCAAAGCTTTGAAATGTGATTTGGTTTTCAATTTCCAGCTTTGTAGTATCTGGTTATTTAACTCACTCAAAGCTAGCTTTCTATGCATATGGAAATAGTTAGGAAAAATAATAAAGGCTTGAAAGTACTAAGTTAAAATGGTGTCCCTTAATGCAGAGCCATTTAGTTCATCCCTACATCAGTTGGCTAATGCGGTGATTTAAGTCAGCACTTGCGAATTCCATGTCAAGAAACAACTCAGCCAAGTTATTTTTACTGATCAGGAAATTTGACTTTCACCCAAAATGGGCATGAGGTTGACAGAGATGCTCGTGCTGGGGAACTGAGGGCACCAAGTGGTTTTTCTACTATAACTCACCAGTTGTTGGACAGCAGAAATTGGCAGGCTTCCAGGCAAACATTGGATCTCACATGGTTGGAACTCACAGGGGTGCCATGAGTACATTTATTATGCTTGGAGCTTTTGTTGTGGGAAGCACCATTGCTTCTCCTGGGCACTCAGACTAAAAACTCAAAATTTCCTTGGCTGTTCCGTGATCCCTTTAAGAACTGCAGGTTCAGCCTCCCAATACGTAGTACAACTAAGTGGAACATGTGCAGTGCACACTTTTACTTACATTTTGTAATTGGAGCTTTGCAACCAAGGTACGACTCTGATTTGCATTATTAAACCATACCACTGTTTAGGTAGGCAGTGGAGTTCTTTCACTTACAGACTCACCTGTATATCATGGAAGGCAGGCCTTGGGCATCTAAGGGGTGGAAAATTTTGCAACTGCTAGATGTTCACTTTTCAGTGACAATGGACAGCCTTGAATTAAACTCTCCACACGCACCCTTCCCCCATCTCACCCCTAACATTGACCCAGGTTTCAACTTTTACCCAAGAGTGATACTCTTGATAAATTGAATAATAACAAGCGACAAAGTGCATGGTTATTGGGGCTAGGGGAGAGGAGATGGGACAATATTCTATGTCAGGTATTGTTCTAACATAAAGCAGAGCTGAATTCTGAAACAATCACTATTTTAGCTAAAATATCGGACACCAGTGTTCCTTATCACCATTCAAACTGGGTTTCTTTGTAAAGCTCTCTACCATTTTTATAACGTGAAATGGACAAACATGGTTCAATGGCAGATGCTTCAAAATGGAAACCTGAAGAGCAAAAACCAACTAATCTTTACTTTCTGGCTGATTTTATAAAACTGAGAATAACTGGTCAGATTAGGAGCAATTTGCATTCCTGGGAGCATAATCGGTGGCAGCACAGAGCTGCAGTGGGTGGCCTGGTCAACAGCCAGGCCTTTTTAACATCCTACTGGCCAGATGCCCATACAAAACAGATATCCAGAGGCTGCTAACTGGGCAGTCAGAAGTCACTAGGCCCATAAACAAACAAGTTTTGATAAATAAAGTGGGATATGGAGAGCTTTCATTAAACTGAAGGGGAAGGAGGTTGCGGAAGCCTGGGATGAAAGCCCAAATGTACCTTGCGGCATTCAAAGGAGCAGGAGCGCTGGTCTCACATATGTTTTATTACTTATCTGACAGGGCCTCGGCTAGGTGTGCGCCAGCTTTTACTGAAGGGAGTGTCTGTGGCACATATTCCTTGAGATAGGGTGGATGAGTGTGGGAGTGACCAAGCTGACAGAACACTAATTTCATCCTTTTTTCTCCTATCTGATGGCCATATTGAAGTTAAATTCCACAAAATCTGCTGCCTTCCAATACCATAATAATTTATAAAACAACAACAACTTGTATTTATATAGCAGCTTAAATGCAATAAAATGTCCAAGGTGCTTCACAGGGTTATTATAAAATTAAAAAAGCCACTTAAAGAGATACTAGAATGGATGAACAAAAGCTTGCTCAAAGAAGTAGGTTTTAAGCAGTGTCTCAAAGTGAGGTAGAGACGCAAAGAGGTTTAGGGAGGGAATTCCATAGCTGAGGGCCAAGGCATGGCCATGAATGATGGAGCAATTAAAATGGGGGATGCTTAGAGCAGCACAAATAACTGAAAGGGTTGTGTGGTGGGAGAAAATCACGGAGATATGGAGGGGCAAGACCATGGAGCGATTTGAAACAAGGAGAAGAATTTTAAAATCGAGATGTTGATCAAGCAGGAGCAATGAACACAGGGATAATGGGTGAATGGGATTTGGTATAAGTTAGGAGCATGGGCAGAGTTTTAGATGACCTCAAGTTACGTGAATGGATGAGTAACCTAGCAGACCTAGCAACTTGTGAATTCAGTTAAGTTCATAGTGTCATGACAGTGGATCACAGCCCAAACTATTTATGGACATATTGAACTTTTAAAGCAAGACATTTTTTTTAAAACATACAAGCAAAAGCTGGCTAACAATTTAAAATAACCATTTGCTGGAAAATTCTTACATGGATTACACTTGATTTACTAGTCCATAGAACATGGAACGTTGTACCTAAAAGGTGTCAAGGCCTACTTCAGGCAGAGGCACTTGAAAGGAAGAGATGCAATGCAAAAACTGAACTCTAATCTTCTGTGGTTGCGGAGACAATGGAGACCGATTACTATATCTCAGCAGAAACTATCTCCTATTGAGTTATATCTCAGAATGTGGAAACGATCTGAGGTGAAAGAAAGCAGATTCTGGGTGAAAGACATGTTTGTTTTTCTCTTCCAGGAATATACAACAAAAGGGGTTAAAAATCTAGCTGCAAAACTGATCTATGTGTGTTAGTTCTGGTGTTCTAGTGTGTGTCGTGAAGGTCACAGCTGAAGAACATCAACTAAGCATCCCTGCAGCTTGCAGGTAAAAAGATGTCTTCCTCTGTTGCTGGAGGCAAGTCAGCAAAGCCACAGTTAAAAATGAAATAGAACAGCTCCTTCAGTTAACCTGCAGAATCAAGTGTCTCCAAACCACCTTGTCAACTGTCAAAGCCAGCTCTACCGGAATCACCCAGCTTAATGGCCACAATGTTTCGCCATCTACTCCTCATGGACAAGCCAAGAACCGATTTGTATATCTTTCTTAACTTTTATTTTTGGACTCAAATTCTCATTTCTAATCTCTGTGTATGTGTGTTGCATTTTTATTGTTTTTTCTCGGGTTTTTAGTAACTAATAAACTTACTCTTTCTTTGACTCAAGAAAGCCTGATTAAATTGGTTCCTTCTAAAACATAAATACATTTGGGCTGGGCAAAGGTATCTACGAGGGAAGGGATCCTTTTTAAATTAACCTTGTTGTGATCAACCAAGGGGGCTGAATAAAGAAGGGGAGCCAGTTCATCCCTCCTCACCTGGGAGCATTACAATATGGGGTATCTTGTAACAAATTGGGAGGACCTCACTCGGGGATCGGGCATAACCATAGTGCAAGCCAATGCATTATTTACCTTTTTAATGTAAATCACTTTTTAACTATATAATGGCTTCTTTATTTCTTTTATATTAATTAATGTAGACCAGTTGTGGTGTAACCCTGTGTGTGGAACATCGAGGTGAAAGAAGAAGCTAGACTGATGGTATGAACTGCGCTGTGGGCTCAAAACACAAAGCATGATGGTCAATTTTGTCAAGGCAAAGCCCTGCTAGAATTAGCACGTTCTGCAAAATGAATTAAACTATGCAGATGAACTGGCCTCGAACTGCGAGAAAGAGGGTTCCTTTTTGTGCTTATTAGAGGTAGTAAATATATCTCTCTGTACCAGCCTGAGGATTGATAACAGTGTAAGAAATAACAAAGCAGAGTCAGGCTGGTTCCATTCCTTCAAGCATGACCTTGTGAGAGGCCCCGGACATAAGAACAAGGGACAAGACACAGGTGTAATTGAAAACCAATTAAATGGGCTAAAAATAGGTATTACCTTATATGGCACAGGGTCACAGCAAAAAAAAGGTATAAAGAAAGATTCCGCAAGCAAATCTTGGCTGCAGTGAGTTAGAGTGATTTGATCAATCGCTCAGGAGATGCACACAGAGGATTCGTCATCGTATTGACCATGGAGATAAATTCCAGCTCGCAGGGAAGTTAAGCAGCCAGTATTATCATGTGTATGTACTGTTGCCTAGTGGTTTAATAAAAGTGTATCACATCTGGTGGAACTTCATCCAAGTTGTTGTGTGTCATTAATATCCAGAGTAGAGACAGAAGAACCTTTAGACCAGAAGTAGAGTCTTAGGGCAGAATTTTCTGCCTGTTGGGCGGGCGGGCCCGACCCAATCTCCGGCAGGTGGGGAGCCAATCCCCTGCTCGCTGATGGCAAAATTCAGCCTTTACAGGATTTGCAAGCTAGCTCAGGAGTATTGAAGATAAAGAAATGGCAGAACATACTGTAGATGGGTTAGTCATGAAATACATGGCAGGGAAATTACTTCTTGAACAGAGGTGGGTTGAGGTTATCCTGAGGGGAATGAGGTAGACAAGATGTCTATTAACAGGTTCAGGTACTACTCATGGAGTGTCTAGAGAAGGTGGAGAGGGACTCTTTCAAAAGAGTGGCTGTCTTCCAAGAATGGATGGATGAGAAAAGGCTGAGAGAAAAGAGTAAAGGGCTTTCAGCTGGGGCACTTCACTGTGCTGAGGAATGTGACAAGGCTTTTCAGGACCAGAATTTTTAGCTTTTCAGGCGGGTGCACGTCTGACATGACTGAGCGTAAAATGACACATGATTACTTCATCGTGCACTCACATTTCACGCTGGGGAGACCTTAACTGGCCAGCTAGCATGAAATCATGGTCCGGCCCTTATTGCGGGCGGCTGTCAGCTTCCCATCCACGCTGAGCCCGCCTGACAAGGGAAAACGACCTGCTTCTGTAAATCCCACCACACCACAAGCAAGGTGGAGAGATTAAAGAAAGTTTGAGGTTGAAGAAAATGGTTAGCGGAAAGTAAAAAAAAAGTTTGCAGACTCACAGTAGCGTTCAGATGCTGTGTGAAAAGGAAAAGGAATAAATACTTTGTGAGTAAGTATCTCATGCTTGAGTATTTTCTTGAGGTTTAAATCTTTTTGCTGTCTGAATGTGATTTCCTCATGTATCTCTAAGTGCTGGGATTGTGTTGCCAAATTCAAGGGTTATTAGCCCTCTGGTGGTCTGGTTTGTTTTAAGTTTTTTATTTGTGGTTGTTTAATGTGTGTATACATTTGTATCATGTTTGAGAATTTAAACTGATTTAAAGTCTAATTTGTTTCGATTTCTCTCCCCCCCAGAGCTCATGATCTGGGGGTATTTTTGGCACTTTGATCTCATTATAGGAGTTCATATTTTTAGGGGCGCATAGAAATATGAAAGTGTGAAAGTGATTGTTGAGTGTGCCTATGTCAATTTAACATAAGGTGTAATTGTAGATTTGTGGGAGCTCAGTGACCAGTTAAATGTGAGAATTATAAGCGTGGTCCAGGGGGATGTGCAATTAGTGCTGGAATTTTGTTGCATTGTCACATCTCTCCCAGATAAATGAGGAGCAATTCTGCAGGAGGCAATGATGTGTTTGAGATTTTGAATCAGTGCAGAATGGGTAATGCAGATAATATCAAGAATTATAAGTTGGTTTAAATGGGGAAAGATAAGTTAAGTGAAAGAGAATGGAGGATCTGTTTTTGTGGGCAGGATTTTGCCCTTGGTGGGGGCGAGGGCGGGTGAGGGCAGACGGGAAGCTAACTGCCGTCCGTGATCGGCTCCGCACTGTAATTTCACACGGGCAGGCCAATTGAGGCCCGCCCTGTGTGGATCGCGAGCAGCAGTGCTGAGCACTGCCTGTGCGGGCGGGGGGAAGGAAGGAGAGCTGGGCCTAGTACTTAGTTTGCACATGCGCGAGAAAGAGCGCTTCAATCTCCCTGAGGCACGGAGCTGCCTCAGGGAGATGAAGCCCTGTGTAAAAAAAAATTGAAGAGATTAGAAATTTAATAAAACATGTCCCCTCATGTGACTCATGAGCTGGGACATGTTTTAAATTCAAAAATAAAGTTTTTATTTAATGTTTCTTTGCTTTAGGAAACCTCAGTCCGCTTGTGGATGAGGTTTCCTAAAAAAAGCTGCTTAGCATGAGCGAAAGAGCACACTCCTGACTCAGACAACCCCCTCCGCCTGCACAGGGGGCGCACAGCGCTTCCGGGTGCGCGTCACGCTAGGCGGGCCATAATTGACCACCCACGTAAAATGGCAGTGCAGACCTGATCAGGGGCGCTGTTTGGGTCTGCGCCCGCCTGCATCCGCCCCCTCCGCACCCTACCCCCCCCCGCCCCCAACACACGTTGGGGGGAAAATTCTACCCTTTAATTTTATTGAGTGAGGTGATCTGCAGGTGTGGACTGTCAGCCTGAAAGGAGCATCAAGAGAAGCTGATATTATTCAGACATCACATTTCATGTTACAATGGATAATGGAATTTAACACAAATAAAGGGAAGAGGAAACTGAAATCTAAAAAAAAGATTTTTTTTTAATGCTGATCACCCCACTCATGAAGCAGACAAAGAAAGTGGTCAAGAATAATAATGAGGCAAGGGATGAGGGAATAAGATTTTTCCCTATGAAAATTGAAGATTCTAAAGAATGGTGAGGTGTTAATGTCTAATGGTGAAATGTTGTATCATAATGTGCACCATGAGGCGGTATAACTGATGTTGAATTTAACAAGGATAGGATTACCAGATTGGTGTGGTAAATAGATGAGAAATCTGTACGAGAGACTGTTGAACCAAGTGCTGGACCAAACCATTGGCCGAGAGACAGGGGTAGTGGATTGCAAACAGTACTACAAGTCTGCAAAGAGTGGGTTTAAATCAAGGGGAGAAAGAAATTTAGCCAATGACGCTGCCATGACATTTAACACAGGGTACCTTGCTCGTGGATAGTTTGGATTTGGCCTCCCAGGAGGAAGACCAAGCAAGACTCAGCTGGCAGGGGACCAAATTATGAATGTCCACCTGAAAAGGGCGGTAGAACAACTGGAAAATCATGATTGGACTATTAATATACTCATCCGGGAGGGGAGGAATGTCTCTGATGTGGCTTCCCAGAATGATGTGTCTATATGGCTCCTGATTGGGAGAGCAGGCCCCGGAAAATAACAATCATCTAGAAGCATTGGCCCAATATGAAAACAACATCACCGTGTGCCAATTCAGAGGATTGTTATGTACTGTACAGGCAGATTGTAAAGAGGAAAATCTCAAGGGTGATATAAAGGGAATTTTGAGATAAAATGGGGAGAAGTTTGGGTATGACATACTCCCATTACCTGGGCATTTAACTGTGTTATGAGAGGAGATGGATAAGACTGGGAAGGCATCTTATCAAATGTGACAGGATTTTGCAAAAACTTAAACATATCCTGGAAACATCTTGGTGGGATGTTGGGGTTAATTTTGAAACACGTTCCTGCATAAATATAATATCACATGTTTTGGTAGTGGTACAGCTTATAATTGTGACGTATTTAGTATGTGAATCTAGTCTGATGTAGAAAGAGAAAAATTAGACTAATGATAAAATGTTACAGGAAGAAAAGGAAGGAGTAGCTGAAGTAAGTACTTAGTCTAAAAAAAGTGTAATAATGTTCTCAGGCAAAATTATACATTTAAGGGTGGATGCTATAAGCCAGCATATTATTTACCTTTTTAACATACAACCACTTTTTCACTATGAAATGGTTTCTTTATTTCTTTTATATTAATTAATGTAGACCAGTTGTTGTGTAACCCTGCACGTGGAGTCTGTCTCGTGGTCATAACATAGGACATTGAGGTGAAAGAAGAATCCAGACCAGAGGTATGAACTGCACTGTGAGCTCAAAACACAAAGCGTGATGGTCAATTTAGTCAAGGCAAAGCCCTGCTAGAATTAGCATGTTCTACAAAATGAATTAAACTGTGCAGGTGAACTGGTCTCAAACTGTGAGAAAGGTAGACTTTATATGCTCATTACAGGTTGTAAAGATATCGGCTGTATTGGCTTGGGGATTGTTAACAGTGTCAGACATAACTAAGCGGAGTCAGGCTAGTTCTATTCCTTCAAGCACAACCTTGTGAGGCGCCCAGGACATAAGAACAAGGGGCAAGACACAGATGTAATTGAAAACCAATTAAATGGGCTAAAAAACAGAAACCTTAAAAGGCACAGGGCCATAGCAAACAAAGGTATAAAGAAAGAGCCCACAAATACATTTTGGCTGCAGTGAGTTAGAGAGATTTGCTCAATTGCTCAGGAGATGCGCATGGAGGACTCGTCATTGGATTGACCACCAAGGCGAACTCCAGCTTGCAGGGAAGCTAAGCAGCCAGTATTATCCTGAGTATGTATTGTTGCTTAGTGGTTTAATAAAAGTGTATCACGTTTGGTGGATCCAGGTTGTTGTGTGTCATTGATATCCAGAGTAGAAACTGAAGAACCTTTAGACCAGGAGTAGAATCTTACAATAGATCTGGAATATAAAGCTAGTTGCAGGTGACCATAAAGCTCCGATAATCAGAGAAACCCTAACCAATACCATTTATGGAAGGGAACCTGCTGTACTAACCTGGTTTTTGTGGTAATGTGGCTGATTCTTAATTAGCCTCTGAAATGGCAAAACCACTTTAAAACTGAAAAAAGTATAAGGATAAAACCAGAGGAAGCACCTGGCAACAACCTAGGCATCGAACACATTCTGGCAACTTGTGCCAGAGTTTGAGGAGCTGCCCCACAAGAATGGTCAAGTGACAGCCTGACATAGTCATTCTCACAGAATCATACCTTTCAGCCAATGTCCCAGGCACCACATTCACCAGGGTATGTCCTGTCCCACCTGCAGGACAGATCACATTGCACCACTAGAGCCCCACCCCCCCAACCCCACTCAGAGGTGGCAACACAGTAATGCATGGTAGACCCCAGCATCCTCAACATTGAATTCGGACCCCATGAAATTTCATGGGGTAGAATTCTCAGCTCAGCATGCGGGCACGCGCCCAACACACTCGAGCATGAAATAGCATGCAATGACGTCAGGAGGATGTCCTGATGTCATTGCGCACTCGCATAATATTTTGGTCGGTGGGCGCGTGTGAGAGTTGGCAGCGCGCCCACCAACAATTAGGAGGCTTATTAAGACCTTTAAAGTAGCAACTGATGGTGATTTTTCGCTGCCCGTCCAAAATGGTTGGCAGACAGACGAATCAGCCACGTGACCTTTGCATTTCTCAGGAAACCTCATCCATGAGCGGGATGAGCTTTCTGCTATTAATGAAAATAAAATGTTTGGACAGAATTTTCATCATCTATATTTTCATGTGAGTGAATCTGATGTGTGGACATTGTTTTCTGCAGTTTCAAATCTTTACTGATTGGCTTTAAAGTATTCAGCTCCCTGAGGCAGCTCTGCCTTCAGGGAGCTTTCATTCTGCGCTCTCCCCTTGCCCGTGCTGACTTCAGCACTCACCCTCTTCCTCCCCCACCCCAGCAGCGCCAAGCCTTTCAGCGCGTGTTTCATGTTGGCCAGCCGTTAATTGGCCAGCCAGCGTGAAATCGCAGCCAGGGGTTGATCGCGGTTGGCAGTCCATTCCCTGGCCGCTCTCAAGCCCACTGATCGCAGCTGCCTGCCGACCCGAAAATTCAATCCATGGTGTCAGTTCAAACATAATCTAAGGAAACTACCAGCTCATTACCACCTACCACCCTCCTTCATTTGAAGAATCACATGTTAAGTGACACTCGTAAGGCTGCAGAATGTACTTTGGGTGGGGGCCTTCAATGTCCATTACTAATAGTGCCTAAGGAACACCACCGCTGGCTGAGTTCCGAAGGACGTAGGTGTCAAACTGGGCTTATGGCAGGTGGTGAGAGAAGAACCTGCTTGTCCTCAACAATTTACCTGTCACTGATGCATCTATCCATGGCAGTATTGGTAAGAGTGACCATTGCACTTGTGGAGATGAAGTCCCATCTTCCCATTGAGGACACACTCTATGATGTTGTGTGGCACTACCACCATACTAAACAGGACAGGTTCAGATCAAACCTAGCAGCTCAAATTTGGGCATCCACAAGGCACTGTGGGCTGTCATCAGCAGCAGAATTGTATTAAACCACAATCTATAACCTCATGGTCCGACATATCCCTCACTTTATCATCATCATCAAGCGATCCTGGTTCAATGAAAAGAGCGTGTCAGGAGCAGTATCAGATGTACCTGAAAATGAGATTCCAACCTGGTGAAGCTATAATACTGGACAAAATAAATGATAAGCAGCACATGCCGATTGCAGGCCCTATCAGAGCCACATGATCCCATGACTAACAGGTTAATCAAAGCTCTGCAGTCCTGCTGCATCCAGCTGTGAATGGTGGTGTTTAGACTCTCTCTTGTTGGCAATGGCTATTGCCTGGCACATGTGTAATTCATCAAATAGTGAAGCAGTCTGTGCCTGTATGAAGCAAGAACTGGAGGCTTGGACAAATAAGTGAAAGGAACATTTGTGCCACATAAGTGCCAGGCGATGACCATCTCCAACTAGATAGGACCAAACCATCTCCCCTTGACATTCAATGGCATCACCACTGTCGAATCACCCATCCATTGACCAGAAAGTTAGCTGGTCCAGCCACATAAAAACAATGGCTACAAGAGCAGGTCAGGTACTGAGAATTCTTCGGCAAGTGACTTACTTCCTGGCTCCTCAAAGCTTTTCCACCCTTTGCAAGACACAAATCAGGAGTGTGATGCTTGGATGAGTGCAGCTTCACTAACACCCAAGAAGCTGGACCCCATCCAGAACAAAGTATTCCGCTTGGCTGGTACTCCATCCACCAACTTAGCCAGTCCTTCCACCACCGAGACACAGTGGCAGCAGTGTATACCATGCATAAGATTCACTGAAGCAACTCACCAAGGATCCCTCGACAGCACCTTCCCAATCTGTGACATCTACTGTCTTGAAGGTAAAGGGCAACAGGCATATATGAATACCACCATCTGAAAGTTCTCCCCTAAGTCACTCAACATTCTGACTTGGAAATATATTGCCATTCCTTCACTGCCGCTGGGTCAAAATCCTTGAACTCCCTTCCTAACAGCACTGTGGGTGTACCTACACAATATGGACTGCAGCGGTTCAAGAAGGCACCACCACGTTCTCAAAACAATTAAGGATGGGCAATAAGTGCTGGCCCAACCAGCGAAGCCCACATCTCGTGAATGAATTTAAAAAATGACTGCATTGGGTAGGTCCGGTGCCGGGCCTGCTCCATTTGGCATTACCTTGTCTGTATGGATGCCTGGAAAGCCACCTTCACTAATACATATTGGGAGCAGGTTATTGTGTCCCAAAACTGGTCCTCGTTGCCCCATTTTCACCTCGAAAAGGTGTACAATAAAGATCAATTTTGCTTGCAGAATTTGCAGGTACTTTCATTATTCTGTCTGTCTTATCAAAATGATCTCTTCCATTTCCCTTGATGTTTCAGCTCAGTAAGTCCCAAGTTCACTCCCTGACACGTACTGAGTTGGCTAAACTCAGCTGAGATGGCAATAAATGTACCCAACTGCTCTCAGCAATCCTGAGTTAGAGGAAGGAAAGAATCTGTCATAAAATATGCCAGCACAGAAACAGGTCATTTAGCCCATCATATTTGTGCTGATGTTTTTTTCCCACCCGAGCCACCTAGTCTAATCTGACTCTCTATTTGCTCTCTGTATTCCTTTAATATGCCTTTGTCTGAATTTATCGGAATGGATTCTGCTCCAGCAGCTGTTTGTGGTAGAGAATTCCACATTTCATTCATACACCTATTAAGATACGTGTTCTCACTGTCCCTTGTATTCTTTTGTGATCATCTTAATTTTGTGCCCTCTCATTGCTTTTTGTTAACCAGAGGAAACTACCAATCAATTTATCTTATCATAGCCCTTTATAATCTTGAAGATCTCTTTTAGGCTATCCTAACCCTTCTCATCTTTAGTGGAAAAGGCCCTACTTTATCAAGTCTCTCATCATAATTGTAATCTCTCAAACCTGGGAACTTCTCAATTTTTAAAAATTAATTTATGGGATGTGGGCATCGCTGGCTAGGCCAACATTTACTGCCCATTCCTAATTATCCTTGAGAAGGTGGTGATGAGCTGCCTTCTTGCACTGCTGCAGTCCATGTGGTGTAGGTACATCCACAGTGCTGTCAGGATTTCGACCCAGAGACAGTGAAAGAACAGCAATATATTTCCAAGTCAAGATGGTGAGTGGCTTGGAGGGGAACTTCCAGGTGGTGGTGTTCCTATGGGTTGAATCTTACCTATGTTGGGCAGGCTGGGCTGGAGCGGGCGCGGAGCCGATTGCTGCCTGCAATTGGCTCCATGGTGCCATTTTACCTGGGCGGGCCAATTAAGGCCCACCCAGCATAATATGCGTTCCATAGCGCTCAGCGCTACCTGTTTGGGCGGGGGGAGGAGGCGGAGTTGGGGCCTGTGCTGCCTCAGGGAGATTAAGTACATAATGAAGCTTTTTTACAAAGAAAGCGAAAAATTATTTAGACATGTCCCCTCATGTGACAGTGTCACATGAGCTGGGACATGTTTGTCAATCAGCAAAATTTATTTATTTTATTAAACCTTCAGGAAACCTCATCCCGCCCGTGGATGAGGTTTCCTGAAAAACGCAAAGGCCGCTTGGGCTCTTCGCCTGCCCGCCAACCTTAAGGTTAGACAGGCAGTGCTGTTAATGACGTTAATGGACTTAATAGGCCTTTGACAGTTCGGCAGATGCGCAGCCGCCTCTGGCGCGCGCCCGCCGAATGCAATATCGAAATGACGCGTGATGACATCGGGACGCACGCCTGACGTCATCTCGCATCATTTTATGTGTCGGCGTGTCTGGCCCGCCCCCACATGCCAACGGCAATATTCTGGATCATGTGTCTGCTGCCCTGGTCGGTCGTGATTTTGCCCTGGTCGGGCAGGCTTGGCGGGGCCGAGCGGGAGCGGCTGAAAAAGTGACTGCCACCCATGATCAGGTCCCAGCCGTGATTTCTGCTGGAAGGCAAAATAAGGCCCGCCCAGCTTGAAAAGCATGCTGAAGCGCTCAGCACTGCCTGGATCGGGCGGGAGGAGGGTGAGCACAGGAGTTCACGCGGTGCACGCAATGAAAGCTCCCTGAGACACTGAGCTGCCTCAGGGAGCTGAGGATTTAAAAAATGATAAATAAAAAATTTTTAAATGTTAAAAAACATATCCCCTCATGTGACTCTGTTACGTGAGCAAGGACATGTTATGAATGAAATGTTAAACATTTTTATTTAATTTTTAATTGCTGTTGGAAACCTCATCCCACCCATGGATGAGGTTTCCTAAAAAAATCCAAAGGCCGCTTGGCCTTTCCATCAATTGGTACATTAAACTTAGTAGGTCTGTTAATGCTGACTCCCATGTGCACCCACTGACCAAAATGTCATGCGAGTGCGCAATGATGGCGAGATGCTCGCCCAACGCCATCACGTGTCATTTTATGCTCATTTGAGTCAGGCGTACGCCCGCCCAGCGAATGGAAAATTCTGTCCATGAAAGATTTCAGCTGCAGTCTAAGGTCTTTTTCAACATCGTCACAGAATCATAAAAACCTACAGCACAGAAGGAGACCATTCAGCATTTCATGTCTATGCCAGCTTTTTCAACAAGCTATTCAATCAGCCCCGCTTCTTGCACTGACCCCTTTTCCACATAGCCCCTGTATTTTTTTCCTTTTCGAGTATATATCCAATTGATTTTGAGGTTTACTTTTCTGCTTCCCTTTCAGGCAGTGCATTCCAGATTCAAACAACACGCTGCCAATTAGTTTAAATCTATCCCCTGGCTATTGAACCTCCTGCCAGTGGAAACAGTTTCTCCTTATTAGTTTCATCAAAATCCATCATAATTTTGAACACATCTATTAAATCTCTCTTTAACCTTCTCTGCTCTTAGGCGAACAACCACAGTTTATCTAGTTTCCCCAAATAACTGAATTCCCTGATTCCTAGGTTCCAGTAAATCACCTCTGTGCCCTCTCCAAGGCATCCTTCCTAATGTGTGGTGCCTAAAAATGGACAAAATACTCCAGCAGAGGCCTAATCGTTTGTTTCTAAAGGGAACGTCCTTGCTTATGTGCTTTATGTCTTATGCCAAGGATCCAAATGCTTTTCTAACAGCCTTATTGTCCTGCCACCTTCAAAGATTTGTGAAGGTAGATCTACAGGAATCTTACTTCCTGCAGCTACTTTAAAACTCTATCAATTCGAATTGCCTCACCTCATTCTTTCTTCTACATCATGATCTCTTTATGCCTCTAGATAGAAAACCAAGGATTTTATTTCTCATTTTATTGCCTAACCGACTTTTGCTGCCCCACTAGTGTATCTACACACCAAGGTCCCACTGCTTCTAGACTCCATTTAGAGATTTAACATTTAAAGTCTATTTCTGTTTCCTTTCTTACTTCTAAATTGTAATAAAAGGTCGTTTGGCCATACAGAACAGGAGTAATGTTTAAAAAAGAGATATGATGAAGCTTTTCATCTTACACTTAACAGGACACTTTGCAAGGATACAAGTATAAATCATTGTTTTCCCCCAATGTTGGTTTTTTTGTGTAGTCCTGATGAGTGCAAGATGAAAAGCTTCGACATGTCTCATTTTTCAGCAATACTCAAATTGTATTGCAGGTATTTCACATTTATCCATATTGAGTTGCATCTGCCACCAATCTGCCCATTCTGCTAACCTTACTATGTTCTCCTGCTAACCTAGTGTCCTCCTGCTAACCTCATTGTGACCCCCTGCTAACCTCATTGTGACCCCCTGCTAACCTCACTGTGTCCTCCTGCTAACCTCACTGTGTCCTCCTGCTAACCTCGCTGTTTCCTCTGCTAACTTCGTCACATTTAATTATTTTTTCAAAGATTTTTGTAAGATTGGTCATTCCTGATCCACCTTTTGGAAATCTATACTGACTAGACCTGATAAATTCATATTTCTCCATGTGCCTCATAGTTTCACCCATTGTAGCTTACCAACATGTAACATTAACTGACCTGTGAGTTCTCAGCTGCTCTGGGATTTTTTTTTAAGTTAGTGTTCCCAGTCCTGTTTACTAACCATGAACCTACTGGACATATTCTTGTTGTTAAAGGGTGGGATTTATTGTATAATGTTCCCCATCTGTAAATTGATCGTACTTACTAGTAAAAGTTGTCATATAGCGATCAGCAACCTGACAGTGACTCCTTGTTACAACATCAGTGACCTTTTGGTAACCCACCCAAGGGATTATTTTTTACGTGTGGACCTAGACAATCATATTCAACTTTTTGGGGTATTGTGGCTGGGTTCAATCCTACTCCTCAAACAACATGAATACTTCCAACTAAAAGATTATTATGGACATTAGGGAACAACTTTTATTTTACAACAAAACAGGAAGCTAAAAACTGAGAGAGGTTGAAGTAAATTCTTACTGTTTATAGTAAGTACTATTTAAAATTTGAAAGCATAGGTTGCATTACAGCTTTAAAACAGTAAATCTACTTTGTGTAGCCTACATAACAGACACATACCTTTTTATCCTTGCTTCATACTCAATCTTTTGTTTTGTTACTTCTTGCTTCAGGCTTGTTACAAGACTGTGCAAGGCACTGTGATTGCCAGTGGAAGTGTTGGAGACAAATGTGTCACTGTTATCACTGCTGTTGGTCGCACGACTACTGCAGCCACCTCCACTGCTCCGCTCATATTTGCTCTCGGTGTCAGTCCGAAGGGATGTTTCATGAGCTGGTCCCTCCAAAATTGGCTCTTCGTAACTTGCTGCATAAATATCTTGGTCTGGACAGGTAGTTGTGGAGGAGCGACAGGAGTTTGAATGTTCCATCAAGGAGATTTCACAGGAAGAGGTAGACCAGGTGGCACTGTCCACACTCTGCTTGTCGTCAGAGTTTGAAAGAGAAAACTGCTGCTGAACATTGTCATAGGTGGATAGTCTGTTGTGCTGTGTGGATTCGCTGTTTACAGTGTCCTTGGGCTTATTGTCCCTCAGTGTGACGTACCCATTGGGCATCCACCCTGCAACTCGATTGTTTAAGGAGGAACTCATCATATCTGTACTGGAGATTCCCATTCTCACTCCCCCATTCTGCATGCTACCAGTGCCCATCTTGGTCCCTGTTCCTTTCAGTGACGAGTTTCTCCTTGCTTGCAAACTACCATTTGGCAATGTCTGCACTTTCTCCTGGCTTTCTGCAGGGCTGCTGAACGACCCATTAGTGACTATACCACTGCCTTTAGAATGAGCTGGATTCTTTTTCACCATGATGGGTGGGCTTCTGTTGACATCCACTTTGCTGAGGCTAGCCCTAGGGCTGCTGCTCAACTTGTTGCCCCCATTCAGTGCAGTAGGAGAGCCCCCGTTCTCACCACTTCCCCTTTTGGGTGACTCTGTGTTATCCCAGGAGCACTGACGCACAGGTTCAACGGCTGGCTTCTTGTTTTCTTTATTGAGAGGCGGAGGAAATGGCACAAAGGGTTTCTTTGGTATTTCATTGTTGTTATTGCACCCATCCTGTCTGCCCTGAATCTCTTCTCCTTCTTTGGGAAATAAGTTGCTGTGTTCACTTATAAATACAGACATTAACTGCTGAACCAGGACTGTACCTGCAAAATGGGGGGAGGGTAGTTGGGGGCGGGGGGAGAGATATCAATGACAAAAGATTAGTTACAAACTCTGCACAATGCACTGTCTCTAGAATGAAGCAGTGCAAATCTCACAACCTTTACTGCTTACCTGCTTAGTGTAAAACTTCAATAATGCTGGTAAATAAGTCTATAGGTTCAAGGCAAGAAACAGCCTATATTGACTTATGCAATTTTGTCAGGAAAGTAAGCTACAACTACCAACTACCTACAGGCATATTGAACTTTTTAAGGAAGACCTGTGTTTTTAAAAAGAAATATAAGTAAAGACACTGATCAAAGAATGGCTGATAATATAAAGTGACCACTTCCTAGAAAATTTCTATGTGGATTACACTAACATACAAAATAGGAGCAGAAGGAGGCCATTCGGCCCCTCGAGCCTCCTCCACCATTCAATAAGATCATTGCTGATCTGTTTATGTTTCGATTTCTACATTCCCATCTATCCCCGGTAACCTTTGATTCCTTTACCTAACAAGAATCTATCTACCTCTGCTTTAAAATATGCAGTGACCTGCTTCACCACCTTCTGAGGCAGCAAGTTCCAAAGTCATACAACCCTCTGAGAGAAATGATTTCTCCTCATTGCTGTCCAATAAGGGCGACCCCTAATTTTAAAACTCACCCACAAGAGGAAACATCCTTTCCATGTCCACCTTGTCAAGACCATTCAGGGTCTTATATACTTCAATGAAGTCACTCCTCACTCTTCTAAACTCTAGAGGAAACAGGCCCAGTCTATCCAGCTGACAGACCTGTCTTGAGAGAACATGGAATGTCGCACCTACTTCAAACAGAGACACTTGAAAGGAAGATAAGGAAAATGCAAAAGACTGGATTTATAATCTGTGTTTGCAGAGACAATGGAGCCTAATTCCCACATCTCAGCAGTCATCTAAAAATGCATCTCCTGTTATTTATATTTCAGGATGTATAAAATGGACTGAGATGAAAGAAAAATGGACTCTGGATGCAAGACATGGGCTTATCCTCCTTCCTGGGAATAGACAGGGTTAAAATGGGTTACAAAGCTGTCTGCAGACCAATACTGGATGAGTGACAGAAACAAGAAGGAGCACCAGTCAGTCACCCCTGCAAAGGCAAGCAGGCGATTCTCTCTCTCTCTCTCTCTCTCTGTCTCTTGCTAGGGGTGGGGGGGGGGGTGCAAGTGTGTTTTCGCAGCAACCACAAGCAAAGGGAAGCAGCCACCCTGCAGAAAGAACTAGGATTCCTCCCTTGGGTAGGAGCCACAGTGTCTCCAGCAGACTGCGATTCAGCTGTACCGAAAACAGCCAACTTAACAACCGCAATGTCTTACCATCTACACCTCACAGACAAGCCAAGGGCTAATTTGTGTATTTTAAAACTTATATTCGGATGCTTTAACTTCTCATTTCTGATCAGCATGTGTATGTGTAAATTGTGTCATTTTATTATTTTTCTTCAGGTTTAGTAACTAATAAACTTACTCTTTCTTTGACTCAAGAAGGCCTGGTTAAATTGGCTCCTTATAAAAAGTAAATACATTTGGACTGGGAAAAGGTATCCCTGGGAAAGGATTTTTAAACAAATCTTGTTGCGACTAACCAAGCAAAGAGTTTGAATAAAGAGGGGAGCCAGCTCATACCTCCTCACTTGGGTTCATAACAAAATTGGGGTTCCATCCCGGTTGTAACAAATTGGGGACCTCATTCGGGACTGGTCATAACAATTTAAATAGATAAACCATTAAAAATACGACTCTATTATTTTAAACTCAGCTCTCTTTTGTAGCAAGTGCTCAGTTGATTCCATCGATTGAGCTGATGAACATAATGGTGCCTAATATCCACAGCCCTCTGATCCCATCAGGAATGTTGTGATCTACTTGTTGGTGACCTCTGCTGCAGGGTAGAGGGATGGCTAAATCAGGGATGCTGCCTGGGCCCTCCCTGGAAAGATCTCTACAGAACCTCAATGTCTCCTATTTTGTATTCCGAAGGGTAAAGCCATCATAGAAGAGGACAACAAAACATGAGCTGGCAAGAAGGGTGCCAAGAAAATCATTAAAAAGACCACGCCATAGAGCGGCAAGAAATGGAAAAGAGCCAGGAAAGAGAGTTACTCCATCTACATCTATAAAGTGATGAAGCAGGTTCACCCCAACAGGAGCATCTCCTCCAGGGCTATGAGCATCATGAATTCATTTTCAATATTTTCAAGCGCATCGCGGGCGAGGCTTCCTGCCTGGCCCATTCCAGCAAGTGGCAGACCTTTAGCTCCCAGGAGATCCAAACCACCGTGGGCCTGCTGCTGCCTGGGGAACTGGCCAAGCACATCCTGTTGGAGGGGGCAAAGGTGGTGGCCAAGTATACCAGCCCCAAATAAAATTCGACAAGATCTGCTAGAAAAATCCTCCTTATAATGGAACCAAGAAACAGTCTTAAAATTGGAACAGCATCTGTCGTTTTGATAGCAGAGCCAAGTTCCCTCAAAAAAATGATTTAAAATTTAATTTCCCTGAAAGTAAAAATGGCTTGTCATTTTAAGGTCATTTAATTCAATGTGGTATCATCCATTTTGGATCTGAGAAAGACAAATCAAAATATTTTCTTAATGGTGAGAGATGTGGAGAAGCAAAGGGATTTGTGTGTCCATGTACAAAAATCACAAAAGCTAGTGCACAGGTACAAAAAGTAATCACAAAAGGTATTGAAATGCTGGGCTTTACCTTAAAAGGTCTGGGTGACAAAAGGGAGGAAGTTATGCTTAATGCTGTACAAAGCCTTGTCGGATTCAACGTAGAGTGGTGTGTTCTAATGGAGCCTACCCAAATTTCCAGATGGAAAGTTGGGCAGGCTCCATTACAAACTCAGGATTCCCTCTGGCAATTTTCCTCTGTGTGCAAAAACTGTCCCAGAAGATCTTTTAAAAGTGACTGACATAAGCATTTAAAAAGGAACAATAAGTAGACATTTAAAAAGGACTGGAAGTGAGATTGGAGCAGGTAGATGCAGTTGAACAGTCAACACTAGCAGAGACCCAATGGTTCTGTAGCTATGGTTTCAATTTTTTTGGTTCAGATGCTGAGCTCTACTTATCTGACTTTACGCCATCACTCCCCCCCACCTCACCATCCCCCCCCACCCACCCCACCCCCACCACCCCACCCCACCTCCCCCCCACCCCACCCCACCACCACATCAAGAAATCATAATATAATCATGCAGAATCAACATGGTTTTATGAAAGGGAAATCATGGGTGGAATCCTATAAAAGCTTTGGGAAAGGAAACAAGATAGGCAGCAGCATTTTATCATGCGAGAGGTCAAAAGTCAGATTCCCAGTGGTGGCATGAAACAATGGAATTAAATTGGTGGCGAGTTGACAGCAGATTGAGTTTCCTGATGGCAAACGTTGGGAACTTCTTTGTAATGAATGTGCATATCATGCATGCTCATTAAAAGGCAACCGTGCCAGAATTAAGTGTTCCTTTCCAAGTAACTAATCAGTGAATGAGAAGCACATGCCTTCAGATTCACAACTGCTAAAATGTGATCTGCAGCAGGCGAGGTAATCTTACTAAAGGATTTGGCGTGAGTAGGAACTGTTTTTTTCCTCTATGGGGGGCTTTATTCAACTATTGGAGAGGAGGCACTGATGGTTGAAAATGGATGGAGGCAGTTAAAGGGGGACAGGGCACCGCTGACCGAGGGAGGGAGGGACCGGGGTGGCAGCCCCTAATGAAATGTCATGGGGGACAGAAGGATGAAGTTGGACTCTGCAGAAAGATCAATGTCGAAAGACTAGGGCAAGCATGATTGTGGGGTGATCAAGGGTTGTACAGAGAAGATCAACAGTGAAGTCCTGAGAGTTGAGGAGATCAAAGGGGAGGTCAAGGATGATAGAGGAAGGGTCAAGGATGATGGGTGGCAGGTCAAGGGTAATGGGAAGGGCAGTTCCACTGTGCTGGGGGGGGGGGGTGGAGCTTAAGAGTCAATTATAGCTGGTCAAGGTTGATGGGGGGTAGGTCAAAGGTCATCGAAAGCAGGGCAAGATTAATGGAGTGAGGGAAGGTCAAAGGTGATTGAGGGAGGGTGCAGGGTGATGGCTTCTAGTTCTGGGTGCATCAACAGGAAGAGTTCTCTGTGGTGATCTTCGAGGATGCAGTTGATCTCGGTATGTTGGGTGAAGTCCAGGGTGTAGCCGACGCTAAGTATAGGGGTCCCCCTTGGTCAAAAGTGCTTAGGACAGGAAGAAGGACCTCCTGCTGCCATCTCTAGACCTCCTGCAGTTACTGGATAGTCTGGAGGAGAACCTGCAGGAAGACATTCTGAACCGCGGGGCCACTCTTTGTCTACACTCAGCCATTTGCCACTTTTGCATGGGGCGGCAGCAGCTCCAGGGATCATCAGGTGGAGAGGGGATGGCAGCAGTTGCAGTTCCCAAAACCTCCTCTCAGACAGCAAGAATAATGTAAAAAATAAAAAGAAAAAAACTGCGGATGCTGGAAATCCAAAACAAAACAGAATTACCTGGAAAAACTCAGCAGGTCTGGCAGCATCGGCAGAGAAGAAAAGAGTTGACGTTTCGAGTCCTCATGACCCTTCGACAGAACTTGAGCTCGAGTCCAAGAAAGAGTTCAAATATTCAACTCTTTCTTGGACTCGAACTCAAGTTCTGTCGAAGGGTCATGAGGACTCGAAACGTCAACTCTTTTCTTCTCCGCCGATGCTGCCAGACCTGCTGAGTTTTTCCAGGTAATTCTGTTTGAGCAAGAATAACGTTCCTGGCTTGCAGGGAATGAATGTCTGTCCGGGTGCCCTTCAAAGATGGTGCCTAGACCTTTGACCCTGTAAGGTAATGGCAGGGGCATTGACTTCCAGTCTGCCCCTGCCACATGATTCACCGCGCTCTTTGTGCAAGAATAACTGATTGGCTGGCCGCCTTGTGATTGTGTGTGGCCAGCCATCCTACCTACGAGTGCAAGTGCCACGCAGTTCCAGTCCCACCGCTGGCAACCACACCACTACTGGAGGTCTCTACCCCGTGTTTCACAAATTTATTGAAGTACTTTGAGGATGTAACAATAAGGGTAGATAAAGGGGAACTAGTAGATGCAATGAATTTAGATTTCTAAAAGACATTTGATAAAGTGCCACATAAAAGATTACAAGATGAGCTCATGGCATTGGGTATAATACATTAACATGGACAAGAGGATTGGGTAACTACCAGGAAACAGAGAATTGGGATACATCGGTCATATTCAGGTTGGCAAGCTGTAAATATTAGAGTGCCTTAGGAATCAGTGCTAGGGCCTCAACTATTTAATATCTATATTAATGACATGGAAGAAGGGGCCGAGTGTAGTATAAGCATACTTGCTGATGATACAAAAATGGGGGGGGGGGGGGAAACAAGTTCTGAGGAGGACATAAAGGATGGTATTTAATGGCGGTGATGGCTGGAAAGTTGGTGAGAGTCATGCCTTGCGTTATCTCAGGGAAGGCAGGGTGAAATTAATGCCAAAAAAATTAAATGCCAATAAAGGATTCAGCTGGGTGGGGGCAGGGGTGGAAACCTCCTCCCACAAGAGCTGCTGACAGCTGTGCATTACTCAGCAGCACTAGCAGGAGCAGTGGCAGCTACTGGTAGTGCATAGCTCCAAGGCCTGGGATTGCTGAGGGACCCGGGTCACGGGTGATGGCGAAATGGGGGTGAGGGTTGCCAACGAGTTGGGAGGGTGCTCAGCAGCAAGGAATTCACCATGGCTCCTTCGACAGCACCTTCCAAACCCATGAGCACTACCATCTAGAAGGACAATGGCAACAGACACATGGGACACTTGAAAGACCCAAAAACAGCTCGTCACCCCACACAGCTGAGAAATGGTATGCCATGTGGGAAGTTTTTCATTAGATTTATTATGCTTTTGCTAATGTGTATTAGAATGTGTATCCAGATGATGAAAAATGCACAGCAGGAACTCACCCAGGCCCCCTTAGACAGCACCTTCCGAACCCATGACTACTACCACCTAGAAGGACAAGGGTAGCAGGCACATGGGAACACTACCACCTGGAAGTTCCCCTCCAAGTCACACACCATCCTGACTTGGAAATATATCGTCGTTCCTTCACTGTCGCTGGGTCAAAATCCTGGAACTCCCTCCCTAACAGCACTGAGGGTGTACCTACGCCACATGGACTCGAAGTTCTTGAAGGCAGCTCACCACCACCTTCTCAAGGGCAACTAGGGATGGCAATAAATGTTGGCCCAGCCAGCGAAGCCCACACCCCATGAATGAATAAAAAAAAGGGCAGGGGGTGGCTCTCAGTTGGCCCCTCGTTCCCGATGCCAGGTCCCTCAAGCAGACACTGACTGTCTTTGAATAAGTCACTCCACCCCAGATACCTACAAGCAATGGTGATGGGGTTCGCTTTTCGGTTTCCCGCATGATGAGACCCCATCTGCCACTGGGGGAATACAAGCAGAGGCCCGTTGAGGCCCTTAAGGAGATTAGTTGGCCACTTAATGGCCTCAATTGGCAGCAGGGTGGGAAGACCGTCCACGGGCTTCCTGCCTTCCTGCCCTGGACTTAATCAGAGCAGAGGCAGGAAGGCGGCAGGGTCATCACATGAAATGGTCCTGCCCAATTAAATGTCACCAAATGCATCTCAGGGATGTTAAATCATGCCCAAAGAGTCTGTAAAAGGATACAGATAAGTTAATTGAAGGGCAAAAATTTGGCAGAGTGGAGTATGATGCGAGAAAATGTTTAGTAACCACTTTAGTAACAAGAATAGAACAACAGAATATAATTTAAATGGAGAGTGGCTGCAGAATGCTACAGTACAGAGGGATCTGAATGTCCTTGTACATGAATCACTAAAGGTTAGGGTGCAGGTACAGGAAGTAACTAGGAAGGCAAATAGAGAGTTAGCCTTTATTGCAAGGGGATAGAACAGAAGAATAGGGATGTCCTGTAACATCTGTACAGGACATTGGTGAGTCCACACTCAGAGTACTACATCCAGATTTGGCCTGCTTATTTAAGAAGAGATATACTTTGCAGAAAAAGTTCACTAGGTTGATTCCTGGGATGAAAGAATTATCTTATGGGAGAAGGTTGAGCAGGTTGTTTTTTTAAAATTGATTCTTTCATGGCATGTGGGCCTCGCTGGCTAAACCAGCATTTATTGCCCATCCCTAATTGCCATTGAGAGGTTGGTGGTGAGCTGCCTTCTTGAACCACTGCCGTCCATGTGCTGTAGGTACACCCACAGTGCTGTTAGGAAGGGAGGACCAGGACTTTGACCCAGCGATAGTGAAGAAACAGCGATATATTTCCAGGTCAGGATGGTGTGTGACTTGGAGAGGAACTTGCAGGTGATGGTGTTCCCATACATCTGCAGCCCTGGTCCTCCTAGATGGCAGAGGTCACCGGTTTGAAAGATGCTGTTGAAGGAGCCTTGGTGAGTTGCTTCAATGCATCTTGTACACACCACACGCTGCTGCCACTGTGTGGCAGCAGAGGAGGCAGTGAATATTTAAGGTCATGGGTAGGGTGCCGATCAAGTGGGCTACTTTGTCCTGGATGGTGTCAAGCTTCTTGAGTGTTGTTGGAGCTGCACTTACCCAGGCCAGCGAGGTGTATTCCATCACACTCCTGACTTGTGCCTTGTAGATGGTGGACAAACTTTGGGGAGTCAGGAGGTGAGTTACTCGCCACAGGATTTCCAGCGTCCGACCTGCTCTTGCAGCCACAGTATTTATATGGCTAGTCCAGTTCAGTTTCTGGTCAACGGTAACCCCCAGGATGTTGATGGTGGGGGATTCAGCAATGGTAATGCCATTGAATAACAATGATGGTTAGATACTCCCTTATTAGAGATGGTCATTGCGAGGCACTTATGTAATGCAAATTTTACCTGCTATTCATCAGCCCAAGCCTGAATGTTTTCCAAGGGCAGAATTTTCTGTCTGTTGGGCAGGCAAAGAGGGAGTGGGCGCGGGCGGGCGTGGACCCAATCGCTGCCCGTAATCAGATCCGCACTGCCATTATACACAGGCAGGTCAATTAAGGGCCACGCAGCGTGAATCGCGGATCCCGAGAACAGCGGGAGGGGCGGGCGGCGGCAGGACTACAATGGCCGCTGGGTCCAATGGCGACCCGGGGACCTGTTTTAAAAAGCTGCTACAGCCTTTCAAAGGCTGTGAGTCATGGCCAGTGGAAGGGCTCCCCCGAGTACAGCTGGTGATCAGGCCAGGCAGGAGAGTAGGGCAGGGGGCCAGTGTGCCCCTTGTTTTTCTGATGATTGTCTTGCTGCCCTCCTCGAGGAGGTGGCAGCATGGCGGGAGTTGCTGGTCCCCCAGGATGGGAGGAGGAGGCCCCCCACATGATGAAACGTGCCTGGGAGGAGGTGACGGAGGTGGTGAGCTCCCGCGACGTGGTGCAGCGCATCTGGATCCAGTGTTGCAAGCGCTTCAACGATTTGTTGCGCTGTGGAAGGTGAGGACAATGTTGGCATTGGTCACTTAACCCAGCAGATAGGCTTTCCCCCCCTGCTGCCCCCCAGCCCTCAAGTCTGAGTGTAGTGACTACATTGAATCATTGACGGCATGTGGTCCTTCGCTGGGTGGGCCAGCAGATATTGCCCATGCCGAGGTCACCCTGAGAGGATGGTGATGAGATGGGTTCTGCCCCCACAGCATGTGGTATAGTGACACCCACATTACTGTTTTGGGGACAACCTGGAGGAGCTGCACCTAGGCACTGTGCTGGAACTCCAGAGCATGTCAAAGCCAGGGTGATGACATGCTGGGGGAGGAGCTTCAAGGTGGCATGGCACTGATCAATCTGCTGCTCTCTGCGCTCCACGTACTTGCGCCTCCTTGCTATGGAAGGTTAGACCATGTGGTGTCTAATGTGATATGGGCAGCATTTGGCCAAGGGGGTGGCGGGGGCAGTGGGGGAACAGGCCTTGCGTCTTTGTGTGAGTGTTCAGCAGTAGCGGGGTGAGGAGGCGCTGGAGCCCTGCAATGTCCCACTCTGGTTGGGATGGGCAGTGCGCAAAGAGAATCCAGGTACAAGTAGCACTAGTCAATGCTCTTCTCTCCTTTTCAGGATAAGAATGCACATAATGCAGCCGAGCGGGTGAGAACTGGCAGAGGACCAGTCCAGCTGGCGATTCTCAGCTGCTTTGAGCAGGAGGCCCTAGATTTGGTGAGGCGCCATGCGCCCACGTCCACCAGTGTCGGCGAGGCTGGGGTGCCACAGCCAGGCATGTTTGCCCAGCAGTGAGGTCACCATTGTTCTCCCAACAGTGATGGCAGTGCTGAGTGATTGACGTTTGCAACATGGTTTGACCATTGCTTATGGAAGATGAGCGCATAATGATCCGGGGGACAGGGATACACTTTGCATTGTCTCCACGTTAACTGATTCAATGTCCTTGTTCTTCCTTTCAGCATCAGTGGAGCAGTGTCAGGAGGAGGAGCAGCAGATGCCCCCTCTCATACCTGAGGGCCCTGAAGTCTCACCAGCGTCACACCATCTCTGCCAAGTAGGCACCACCAGTAGATACTAGCACCTTGGTGGGAATTAGAACATTGACTAGTGTCCCGGGGCACAGCAGTGACGGCACTTCACAATCGCTGGAGGAGCTGGCAGAGGCAGAGAGTGCCCATGGCGCCAGCAGTCAGAGGTGCCTGATGATGTGTCTCTGAAGTTGTCCGCGATGCAGCAAACGCAGGAAATGCGGCCGGGTGGGCGGGAGCATCTTGTGGAGATACAGGGGGCTATGCTTGGCTTGGTGTCCATGGTGGAGGAGTCTACGCGGATGATCACCAATGCAATGAGCCTCATGGCTGAGTGCCATGCGTCTTCCATGGAGAGAGTGGTGACTCTCGTGGAGAGGCTTCTCCAGGAGACCAATCAGGGCTTCCTGGGGATGCACTTGGACCAGCAAACCCTCACATTGGCATTGACCTCAGCTGGTCATTGTTTCATTAAGTTTCTTTGGTTGGAATATTAAATTCAGGCACGTCACCATGGCTGAGGCTGCCTCTTTTCTTCCGCAGTTGGATGGTTTCCAAAAATGTTTGAGTGCTTGTGGGACATTCAGCTTTATTAACAAGGACCTTAGTTAATATTCCTAATCCGGCAGATTTTGCACTTAGGTATCGAGTATGGAGCCTGCAGCCCAGGCTTATCCTGGAAGTCCATCTGTGTTGTGCTAGTTGAAGGTTCGTTGTATTAAAGCCTCCCGGGTGTCCCTGCCTCCCTGGAGTATGCCCGGGTCAGCGTCTAGCCCCTCAGCGTTCTCCTGTGCCTGCTCATCCTCGTGCAGTCTATTGCACCCTGGACACAGGGGAAGCCAGCAATGGCTGTGAAGCCTCTGGCTCACTGTGTCTGGCTTGCTTGGTCCCAACGGAAGTGGATGAAGGTCAATGCATGCCTGAACAGAGTATCTGTAACCTGCTTGACACAAGTGTGGACAGCTGATTGGGAGACACTGCAAAGATCACCCACCAAGCCCTGGAAGGAGACAGAGGCTTAGGAGTTGAGGGTAGCTGTGACCTTTAGAGCCATTGGCATGGGGTGTCCACCCACACAGTTCACAGAGATCTCAAGCCCTATATCTGACAGATAAAGCTGACTGTATCCCTTGAGAGATGGAGCCTCTTTCGGCACTGCACCGCAACCATATTGAGGTAGCTGTTTTGCCATCTGTATACCCTGGCAGCAGGATAGTGGCATCTTCTGTGGCCCCTTGTGCCTTTGCCCTGCATCCCTTATGCCTGCACCTGTCCTCCCAAAGGTGGCTCCCCTGGAGGGTGAATGTACACTCCCCCTTCTAGCCCTCCCTTCCTTCTCAGAGGAGGTGCCTCCAGTGGAGAGTGCAGTTCCCATTCCCAGGCTAAGGGAAGGCTTCCTGAAACCTGCAGGCCCAAAAAAGCTTCCTCACTGCAGAGTGCTGACCCGAGGGTTGAGAGTCCAGACCAAGCAGCTGGTATGTGTTTTGAAGTATTGCAGATCACATAGGGAAGTTTCAGTAACTTTGAAGAAACAATATTTGACAGAGCACACTCATGATCCCACTGAACCCTCTTATACTGTCTGTGGAAGAGGTTTATACAAATGTGCCCTACCTGCCTGCCTGTTGCACACATGCGCTGACCTGAAAATTGCACAGGTGTTGAAAAATCGCCATCGATTGATGCCTCAAGGACCTTAAGTGGCCGGTTTATTAATGGCGGTCGCACATCGGAGATGAATGCGCGCCCATCCAACAAAATAGCGTGATGGTGCACAGTGACGTTGGGATGCTCGCCCGACGCCAACAGGAAATTTCTGGCCCAAGTCTTACTGTATATGGGCACAGACTGCTTTATTATCTGAGGAGCCATGAACGGTGCTGAATATTGTACAATCATCAGCAAATATCCCCACTTCTGATGTTATGATGGAGGGAAGGTCATTGTTGAAGCAACTGTTGCCTTGGTGTCAAGGGCAGTCACTATCACCCCACCTCGGGAGTTCAGTTCTTTTGTCCATGTTTGAACCAAGGCTGTAATGAGATCGGGAGCTAAGTGGCCCTGGCAGAACCCAAACTGAGCCTCAGTAAGCAGGTTATTGCTGAGCAAGTGTTGCTTGATAGCACTGATGATGACCCCTTCCATTATTTTGCTGATGACGGAGAGTAGACTGATGGGGTGGTAATTGGCTCAGTTGCATTTGACCTGCTTTTTGTGTACAGGATACACCTGGGAAATCTTTCACATAGCCAGATACATGCCAGTGTTGTAGCTGTACTGAAACAACTTGGCTAGGGGTGTGGTTAGTTCTAGAGCATAAGTCTTTAGTATTATTGCCAGGATGTTGTCAAGGCCAATAGCCTTTGCAGTATTTAGTGCCTTCAGCCATTTCTCGATATCATGTAGAGTGAATCAAATTGGCTGAAGACTGGCATCATGATGCTGGGAAACTCAGAACAAGGCTGAGATAGAACATCCACTGTTTGTCTGGCTGAAGATTGCTGCAAAGGCCTTAATCTTTTGTCTCTTGCACTAATGTGCTGGGCTCCCCCACCATTGAAAATGGGGATATTTGAGTAGCCTCCTCCTCTGGTCAATTGTTTAATCTTAGCTATGGTCTTAACAATTAGTGGGACAGGTTTGAGGGGCCGAATGGCCTAGTCCTGCCCTATTATTATGTTCTTATGTTTTACAGTTAAAAATTCAGCAATCATTCTGCATGATTTTTCAACCATTCGTTTAGATATCCAGGAGATCATAGCATATCGTTCACCCACGAGGTAGAGGATTGACCCTTTAAACTTTTCCCATTCATTTAAAAAAGGAGCTATTTTATTAATATAACCTTTCATTGTTTTGTTGTACTTATTGTGAAGTGTATAAAATAAAGCGGATATGTGATCTTTCACAGTTTATAATAGTTATGTTGGGCATAGGTATGTCTGATTAAATTCCGTGTTGGCGGCGTCTATGGTTTCTACTTCTAGCATGTTGGCCGCAGCTTGATGTAAAGTTCCTTTCAAACTCATATCCAGATGGCAGTAACAACAAAATATTTCAAGATATGGGATTTCTTGTAGCTCCCCAGGCAACCTCGATGCCCCATAAATCTATTTAAAACTAAAGTTAATTTAATTTAAATGGTCAACAGTGGTTTTCTAACACACTGGGTTACCTTACAGTACCATTGCCAGCTTGTAAACGTTATATTCCAAGAGATTTATTTGATGAATCTTATTTGTTAAGGGAGTAATTTAACCCAAGAAGGCTGCAGAGGGCCCCATCTATTATATAACGCAGTTGTAAATCTGTTCCATCTGTTTCTTTTATATTTGAATAAAATAGATGTTAATATTAAATTGATGCATCCTCGTGACTTCTCCACAAAGGAAGACCATAATTGCAAATATCATATAGCAGCGAATTGTGACTCCATGGGGACAATTTTAAACCAACTCACTCAACAGAAATGGTTGGGTGAGCAGTTACTTAGCAGTCCTTGATCCAGCTATATCCTCTTGACTGTGATTTTTACTCAGGCTTCTGGATAGGCAGCTAAGGTACCCATTCAAAGCTGACAGTGTTTTTCTTTAACAAAAACAGAATTACCTGGAAAAACTCAGCCAGTCTGGTAGTATCGGCGGAGAAGAAAAGAGTTGACGTTTCGAGTCCTCATGACCCTTCGACAGAACTAGGTGAATCCAAGGAAGGGGTGAACTATAAGCTGGTTCATTTCAACACTCCACCCTGCTCTCTTGCCCACATGTCTGTCCTTGGCTTGCTGCATTGTTCCAGTGAAGCCCAACGCAAACTGGAGGAACAACACCTCATCTTCCGACTAGGGACTTTACAGCCTTCCGGACTGAATATTGAATTCAACAACTTTAGGTCGTAAGCTCCCTCCCCCATCCTCACCCCCTTTCTGTTTCCCCCTTCCCTTTTTTTTCCAATAAATTATAAAGATTTTCCTTTTCCCACCTATTTCCATTATATAAAAAAAAACCCCACTAGAGCTATACCTTGAGTGCCCTACCATCCATTCTTAATTAGCACATTCGTTTAGATAATATCACCAACTTTAATTTTAACACCTATGTGTTCTATTGTACTATTGTCGTTGACATCTTTTGATGATCTGCTTCTATCACTGCTTGTTTGTCCCTACAACCACACCACCCCCCCTCCACCTCTTTGTCTCTCTATCTCTCCGCCCCCCACACACACACCTTAAACCAGCTTATATTTCAACTCTTTCTTGGACTCGAACGCAAGTTCTGTCGAAGGGTCATGAGGACTCGAAACGTCAACTCTTTTCTTCTCCGCCGATGCTGCCAGACCTGCTGAGTTTTTCCAGGTAATTCTGTTTTTGAGCTGGTTTAAGGTGTGTGTGTGTGGGGGGTGGGGGTGGGGAGAGAAGTGGGGGGGGGGTGGTGGTTGTAGGGACAAGCAAGCAGTGATAGAAGCAGATCATCAAAAGATGTCACAGACAGCAGAACAGAAGAACACATAGGTATTGAAGTTGGTGATATATATCTAAACGAATGTGCTAATTAAGAATGGATGGTAGGGCACTCAAGGTATAGCTCTAGTGGGGGTGGGGGGGGAGCATAAAATATTTAAAAATATTTAAAAATAATGGAAATAGGTGGGAAAAAGAAAAATCTATATAATTTATTGAAAAAAAAAACAAAAGGAAGGGGGAAGAAACAGAAAGGGGGTGGGGATGGAGGAGGGAGGTCAAGACCTAAAGTTGTTGAATTCAATATTCAGTCCAGAAGGTTGTAAAGTGCCTAGTTGGAAGATGAGGTGTTGTTCCTCCAGTTTGCGTTGGACTTCACTGGAACAATGCAGCAAGCCAAGGACAGACATGTGGGCAAGAGAGCAGGGTGGAGTGTTGCGACAGGGAGGTTTGGGTCATTCTTGGGGACAGACTGCAGGTGTTCTGCAAAGCGGTCGCCCAGTTTACGTTTGGTCTCTCCAATGTAGAGGAGACCGCATTGGGAGCAACGAATGCAGTAGACTACGTTGGGGGAAATGCAAGTGAAATGTTGTTTCACTTGAAAGGAGTGTTTGGGCCCTTGGACGGTGAGGAGAGAGGAACTGAAGGGGCAGGTGTTACATCTTTTGCGTGGGCATGGGGTGGTGCCATAGGTGGGGGTTGAGGAGTAGGGGGTGATGGAGGAGTGGACCAGGGTGTCCCGGAGGGAACGATCCTTATGGAATGCCGACAGGGGGGGTGAAGGGAAGATGTGTTTGGTAGTTGCATCATGCTGGAGTTGGCGGAAATGGCGGAGGATGATCCTTTGAATGCGGAGGCTGGTGGGGTGATAAGTGAGGACATGGGGGACCCTATCATGTTTCTGGGAGGGAGGAGAAGACGTGAGGGCGGATGCGTGGGAGATGGGCCGGACACGGTTGAGGGCCCTGTCAACTATTCTCGTTGCAACCAGGAGTCGCCACCAGAAACCCTTTCTGCCTGGGGTCAATCTGGACCGCTTCACTTAAGTGTTTGGCGATGATTTTCGTAAAGAGCCGTAATAAAATTGGGCTGATTGTTACTGGCCGCCAGTTGTCAATATTCTTAAGTTTCTCCGTATCGTCCGATTTGGGAATGAGGACTGTACGACTCTTTTTCAGCATCCGAGGGATGGAACCAGACATGAGCCAGAGGGTGAAGAGTCGCGGAATCCTGTCTTCAAACTCCCTCTGGATGTCGTCGATATTTTCCCACTTCATCCCGTCCGGACCTGCCGCCGTGTTCTTATCCATGCCCTGCAGCGCTTGTTTAACCTCATTTTTGTCAATGGGCTTTTCCAAAGAGTCGTACCATCTTGTTCCCATGTATGGTGCAAACTTCTGTAGGTTTGCTTTATTATTGGGTTTGGAGAGTTTCTCTGTAAAGCTCTCCTTGAGTTCAGCTTTGCTGAGTGGGCATAATTGGGTGGATGGTGCACCCATGATTTGACGTGCAATTTTCCTTCTATCTGTTTTATATGCCAGTTGTGTGGATTTAAATTGTGCCTTTTTCGCTGTACATTTTGAGGATAACAACAAGTCTCTGGAGAAAGCTTGGGCTGAAAAAGAACGCAAATACCAACACCTGGAGGATGAGATACTGGAACTGACAGGCGGCAAGTCAATAAAATACTTTGGATTTGTCATGGGAGCTCGAGTGAAGTGGTTCGACAAGAATAACAGCCTCATGTGTTTCCTGAAGATCGATAAATACAAATCCTTCGCCCAGCTTGCTTCGAGACTGACGATATCTCTGACATTGGAACTTTTACAGATCTTCGGAGACCAGTAGTCAGAGAACTGTCTCACAGAGACCACTCGTAGAGATGTCACAAGACCCAAGATGAAGGACGGAGAGGCTGCACGAGATGGGTATTGTATATCTCCAGGGTGGGAGGCCTAACGCCTGATCCCCGGTGGGCGGGTTTTCCAGGTAATTCTGTTTTTGTTTTGGATTTCCAGCATCTGCAGTTTTTTGTTTTTATCTCAGTGTTTTTCTTTAAATGTGTAGCTTGAGGTTTGATGCTGGCACCAGGCCCTAGCTACAGTTCTGAACAAGGCCTGAGCAGGGAAACCCACTGTGGCTTTCACACCAGGCTGAAGAAGGTAAGGATCTGCTGGGAGCAGTTATTTCTTTCGGTTGTGGGGGTCAATGAAAGCAAGAGGATTGTTTAATCCTCCCCTGCCTCAACTGCCCACATTCTTACACTTATCTGAGGGTGATGGGTCACCTAATTTTCCACAAATCAGCAGCTTTTGTCCAGCAGTATCCTAACTATTTCAGGCCAGGAGTAGACCAGAGGCCCATTAACAAGGGCTGGACATTAAAGTAACTCATCCTTGATTCCTCAGCAGCGAGCAAGCATCCAACTCACTTCAACCCTGCAGATCTGCCCAAGGTTCAAATTGGGGCCATTAAGTGCATTGTCTTTTTTTAAAAATTCATTCATAGGATGGGGGCTTCACTGGCTGGGTCACCATTTATTGCACATCCCTAACTGCCCTTGAGATGGTGGTGGTGAGCTTCCTTCTTGAACCGCTGCAGTCCATGTGGTGTAGGCACACCCACACTGCTGTTATGGAGGGAGTTCCAGGATTTTGACCCAGCGACAGTGAAGGAATGGTGATATATTTCCAAGTCAGGATGGTGAGTGACTTGGCAGGGAACTTCCAGTCAGTGGTGTTCCCATGTGCCTGCCGCCTTTGTCTTCTAGGTGGTAGCAGTCATAGGTTCGGAAGGTGCTGTCTAAGGGGCCTTGGTGAGTTCCTGTAGTGCATTTTTCATCATCTGGATACACATTCTAATATACATCAGCACAAGCATAATAAATCTAATTAGAAACTTCCCACATGACATTACAATTCCCAGCTGTGTGGAGGGACAAGCTGTTTTTGGGTCTCTCCAAGTGACGGTCCTAATCTGAAACTTGCGAAGTGCCTAAGAGGACACCAGGCCACCTTGTAGTTCACGTTTTGGAGGGTTTTATCAAACAATTTTCCAAATGAACAATTTATCAGTTGTTTCCATAAACTGAACATTTTCCAAACAATTTGAAGCTAAATCATGCCTATAAATCTGGTCTTAGTAAAGGTGTGCACCAAAAAGATTAAAGCTTACCCAGCTTACTGGAAGTAACGTTGTCAGGTACCAATCTACTGAATACTTTATTTAAATTGATAGAGCTTTTCAAAACCACTGGACAACTGAAAGCCCTTCTCAGCCAATGAAATACCTTCCGAAGTGTAGTTATTGTTGTAATGTAGGAGACATGGCAGCTAATTGGTGCACAGCATGATCCCACAAACAACAATGTGATCATGACCAGATAATCTGTTTTTCTATGATGTTGATTGAGGGATAAATATGGCGAGGACACCAGGGAGAACCTCCCTGCTCTACTTTGGAATAGTCCCAGAAGGAAAAAATGGTAAAAACTGGGAAATAAGAGTACTTTTATGTCCACCCAAACAGGCAGGTAGGACCTCAGTTTAATGTCTCATGTGAAAGACAAAGGGCCAGAACTTCCGAGGTGAGGCAGTCACAGTCAGATTGCCATTCCGCTCCTTTTTACTTACCTTAGTCAGGAGCTGCACATTCCTAGCCCGACCTTCTGACTCAGGCCTGCTAAGAAACGTGCAGTGTATTGGCGCCTGGGACTCATCTTTGCAGTGTAGCAGCACTGGGGGAAGTGAAGCCACACCACCCCCTCCCCCCCTTTACAGCACTAGCTGCTGTAAAGCAGTGAATTTAAAGATCCTAGCCATTTTGAGAAACCAGGGAGAAGGTAAATGTGTAAGGTAAGTGGCCGAAGGGTTAGGGTGCTTATTGGGGGGTGGGGGGAGACGCAGGCAGGTGTTGGGGGTTAGCATGGGTCAGGGGACCAGAATGGGTCAGGGGGTAGGATGGGTCAGGGGGGATAGAATCAGTCAAGGGGGGGTTGCGTGGTCAGTCGGTGGGGCCGGGGGGGGGAGTCAAGTAGTCAGTCGGGGTTAGTTGGGGTGTGGGGTCGTAGTCGAAAGGTGGGGTTGTTGTCTGGGGGAGTCAGGGGTGTAGTCAAGGGCTCGGGCAGGAAGGGGCTAGTTGGAGTAGTTGGGGGAATGGGTAGGTGGTCAGGGGATGGGGTCTAGTCGGGGCTGGGAGGATAGTCGGGAGGGGTAAGAGTTAGTCAGGCAGTCGGGTGGGTACTTGCAGTTGTGTGGGGTGGTTTTCAGGTAGTCAGGGGTTCCAGTGAGGATGTTGGTAGGATCGCTAGTAATAGTTACCCAGGAGTTAGAAGTGGTTTTAATCCTTCTAACTTTTCCTGGGTAACAATTCTCCTAAAAGAGTCAGAACCATCCGATTATTTAAATCGGAGTATTGGGTGGTTCCAGGTGCAGGATAATTGCCCATTGGAAGTTTGAACTTCCCAGGCAATTATTGTTCGTCCTTGCATGGAGACTTCTGGGGGGACAGTCCCCCAGCACATCTTCTGGGGTACCTCCCAGGTACGACTCTCCAGGGGACGGAAGCTCTGGGCCTAAACCTCTTATGGTGCACTGGAGTATTAGCCCTCATTTTTGTGTTCAAGTCCTGGAGTGGGACTTGAACCTAGAACCTTGTGATTCAAAGGTGAGTGTTAGGGGGAAGAAAGTAAATGAGAATTTATGGTATGGGAGAATTCATTATAAGGGAATAAGTTACTTAAATTAGAATCTATAGGCAGACAAGCGCAAACCAGTAAATCAACAATTAAAAAGTTAAACCAGATGAACCTTATACATTATCAAACTTTGTACACCCTCAGGGTTTGCAATCCCCAGTAAGGTCCTGGGAGTTAGACTGGAGACTTAGGTTGGAAAACAACAAAGATTAAGTGTAATTTTCAACAGAAAGGCGAAGGACAGATGGTCCCAGCTAACATGGGAGGGAAGGTCTCTGCCTCGGTGAAAACAGGGACATACGATGCATGTACCTGTTACCAGAGATGTCTGTTTAATGTAAACCTTTATATGTTGAAGAGATCAGAATCTGGAGAATGTTCTTGTACATGACCAATAATGTATAAATATGGTGAACACTTGTAATGTAGCAGAGTGCTATCTCAAACTGTATTGGGATGGTTCTCTCCTTGCAATTACTCGAATAAACAATCGTGACCTGTACCTGAGACTCCTGTGGTCTGTTTGTCAAAGTGACCACAACAGTTTGGCCTGTTTGGCAGGATACTCAGATCGGATCCTTGGGACAGCTCTGCAAAGTGGCTGAGTATATTTCATTTACCACCCGTAGTTAGTGCAGTAAGCCTACCCGAGCATAGTCCAGCCGAGTATCAAAGAATCAGGAGGAGGACTGAGGACAGGACAGAGATAGGAGGCGCCAGGATAGGAGGGGGAGCCGCACAGGCAGGCTAGTGGTGCCAAAGCCGCGCAGGGCGGCCAGCCCACTACCCGAAATAGGAGGCAGAGCCGTGCTGGCGGGTTACGGTTTGAAATAAACCCTAGCTAAAACCGTGCAGGAGGCCAGACCCCAGTGAAATAAGTGAAACCGCACATACCACAGGTGGCTAAGTTGTTAGGGTTGCTCAAACATACTGCGCAGAGATAGACAGGAATAAGAACAGAGTGCCGTCAGGGAAACAGAATAGTGCTATGGAACTCGACTGGGGAACCGCGGACTCCATTACGAGGTTCATAGCGGAACAACAGTCAAGATTAATCACAAAAATGCAGAAAGGGGGGGTGGAATCCACAGGGGACCCCCGGAGAACAAAAACAGTGGTGGGTGGAACTAAAAGGATAAGGAAGAGAAAGGGATGATGGTTACTATTACCTTATATAATTGATCTAAGTTACCAGAGCTGCTTGTGCTGAAGAGAGAGAGAGAGAGAGAGAGAGAAAGAGAGAAAGTGAGAAAAAAGGGGTACCCCTAGGGAGTTAATAAGCACCGACAAGGCAGCAGCAGGGGAAATGTGAGCTTTCGTCAGTTTGATGGTCCCTATAGGTGGAGCCTTCAAGATCCCTTTATTTCCCCCACTGCTATTTGAAGTTTTGTTCAGAATATTAGAGTTTTAAGTTAAGTTAAGGATAAAGGAATATAAATACATACCTCTAAATATATGTTTACTTGTATGCAAGGAAGCATTTGTATGCAAGCTTTAATGTGTTCTCTTCCGTAAATTGTCATTTGTGTGTGTAGTTCCGTACTTTAGTGTTGAAAGCCCCATGTTAGATTAAAGGAAAAGTATACTAAAACATTCCAAAGTTTTGAATCAGATTCATAGAATCACAGAATCAGAGTGCAGAAGAGGCCCTTCGGCCCATCGAGTCTGCACCAACACGTGAGAAACACCTGACCTACCTACCTAATCCCATTTACCAGCACTTGGCCCACAGCCTTGAATGTTATGACTTGCCAAGTGCTCATCCAGGTACTTTTTAAAGGATGTGAGGCAACCTGCCTCCACCACCCTCCCAGGCAGCGCATTCCAGACCGTCACCACCCTCTGGGTAAAAAAGTTTTTCCTCACATCCCCTCTAAACCTCCTGCCCCTCACCTTGAACTTATGCCCCCTCGTGACTGACCCTTCAACTAAGGGGAACAGCTGCTCCCTATCCATCCTGTCCATGCCCCTCATAATCTTGTATACCTCGATCAGGTTACCTCTCAGTCTTCTCTGCCCCAGTGAAAACAATCCAAGTCTATCCAACCTCTCTTCATAACTTAAATGTTTCATCCCAGGCAATATCCTGGTGAATCTCTTCTGCACCCCCTCCAGTGCAATCACATCCTTCCTATAATGTGGCGACCAGAACTGCACACAGTACTCCAGCTGTGACCTCACCAAGGTTCTATACAATTCCAACATGACCTACCTACATTTGTAATCTATGCCTCGATTGATAAAGGCAAGTGTCCCAAATGCCTTTTTCACCACCCCACTAACATGCCCCTCTGCCTTCAGTGATCTATGGACACACACGCCAAGGTCCCTTTGTACCTCAGAACTTCCTAGTGTCATGCCATTCATTGACTACTTCCTTGTCAAATTACTCCTTCCAAAGTGCATCACCTCACACTTTTCAGGGTTAAATTCCATCTGCCACTTATCAGCCCATTTGACCATCTTGTCTATATCTTCCTGTAGCCCAGGACACTCAACCTCACTGTTAACCACTGTCATCTGCAAACTTACTAATCCTACACCCCACATAGTCATTTGTCATTTATATGAATGACAAATAATAGGGGACCGAGCACAGATCCCTGTGGTACGCCACTGGACACTGGCTTCCAGTCACTAAAGCATCCTTCTGTCATCACCCTCTGCCTCCTACAACTAAGCCAATTTTGAATCCACGTTATCAAATTGCCCTGTATCCCATGTGCATTTACCTTTTTCATAAGTCTCCCATGTGGGACCTTATCAAAGGCTTTGCTGAAATCCATATAAACTACATCAACTGCACTACCCTCATCTACACACCTGGTCACCTCCTCAAAAAATTCAATCCAATTTGTTAGGCATGACCTCCCTCTGACAAAGCCATGCTGACTATCCCTGATCAAACCTTGCCTCTCCAATTAGAGATAGATACTCTCCTTCAGAACTTTCTCCAATAGTTTCCCTACCACTGACGTGAGATTCACTGGCCTGTAGTTCCCTGGCTTATCTCCATAACCCTTCCTAAATAGCGGAACCACATTAGCTGTTCTCCAGTCCTCTGGCACCTCCCCCGTGGCCAGAGAGGAATTAAAAATTCAGGTCAGAGCTCCTGCGATCTCCTCCCTTGCCTCCCTCAGCAGTCTGGGACACAAATCATCCGGACCTGGAGATTTGTCCACTTTTAAGCCGCCAACACCTCCAAGCCTAAGGTTTGAGTTGAGATTTCTGGCAAAAAAAAAATCGCAATTTGAGGGTATCATAAAGCTAAACAGGGTTAGATGAACCAACCTTTGTACCATCCCCTTGCAGACTAGTATCACCAGCTTCCAAGCTGATTGGGATTGATACATACGAGTTACATTAACTCATACGAGTTAGTATTCTAAAATTCTGAGGGGAAAAATTACCTTAAGTTCCAGGGATTCTAGGAAAACCAAAAGGCATAAACACACGGTATAGGTGGTTCCAATGGATAAAAAGGGGTATCTTTTGAAGAGATGAATTAAATATGAAAGGAAATCTGCATCCCAACAGCACTGTTATTTAAAGTTGTGACAAGGCTTGAAGTATAAAGTGCAGTGTAGTTTTGATTACTTTTGAATCACTAGGATGCTATCTAAGCTAAAGAATGTGTCAATAAACATATGGGAAATATAACTTGGATACAAATCAATACACACACATAAGAAAGGGGTAGTTTTAATTTTGATAGTGTAAATTACATTTCTTACAAAGTTTAAAATTTTGAGGTTTGGTCTGTGATAAAGTTCTCAAAAGAGAATTTTCATTTTAAAGGGTTTTTGACAACAATTGGCACTAATTCAAATGTTGCAAGCTTTTGTATTTGTAAGTCTGTTCCCAAAATATGAAGCTAAGCTCAAGACCTTGACAAAGTTTGGCAGAAATCCAATTTTTGGCCGAGTTAATGAATCTGGGATAATTCTAAAAGAAACGAGTCAGACACAATTTATTGGGTTACTTTTGAGACAATAAAATGTTGTTTGAGAAGAAGATAAGGAACATGTCAATGCCTGATTTCTGTTTTTAAAACTGTTATGAGAATATTTTATTTATTTTAAAGTTTCTCCAGGCAACCTGAACAAGATAAGATGGTAGCTGTTGCATGCATAAAATGTTATGAGGCAAATAGGAGAAAGGGTTAGAGAAAGAGGACACAATATACAAACTTTTTAAGGGAAGTGAATTTGATAATCTGGCCATCAGATGAGACATTGGAAATGCATAGGGGGAGATAAGCAAGGATCTAGAGATAGGAATCCTCGTTGACACGGAATAGTTAATACGGCCTAAAGAGCAAGGAAACATTATAAATGATCAAGACAATAGAGAAACTGACATCAAGAGAATCTTAGGATGATCATGGTCAGGGGAAAAGAAACTTAGAGGTAAAACTATGTGGAATCTATAGTTCAGGATTGAAATGTAAGGAGAAATAACACTTAACAACAATTTACCACAAGATAGATACAGGTAAAGGGAAAGCTGGAAAAAGGCTAAATAGATGTATTACTGATTGTATTAATGTGCCTGTGAGTTACAAAAAGTAAAACCACAGGATTAACACCATGATGACAGACAGAGTAAACTGGCTCTCAGAGAGAACAATCACTTGAAGTGAAGATACTGAGCCATTGAAAGATAGGATAAGAAGGTGCATTATAGAGTTGTGTTGGCAGTTTAAGGAATTGAGGTCCGACGTGGGACAGCAGCAGGAGACAGTAGTCTGGAAGGAGTGGAGGGTGCCTATCCAGATAGATTCAGATCAGGGAACTCATTTCACAGGAAGAGTCATTAAAGAAATGTATACATTTAAATATAAACAGAAATTCCACATTCCCTACCAGCCACAGAGCGCGGGGATGGTGGAAAGGATGAACTGAACTTTAAAAAAAAACAATTACAAAAGCAATTCAAGAGACAGGGAACAGCCCAATGTTCTAATATGCCTTAGGGCTACCCTAAGCAGGACCACCAGGTTCACCCCATTTGAACTAATGACAAGGAAAGCAATGCAGTTACCCAAGAGAATCATAGTAGGAAGGGGAGATGTAGGACTAGTAAAAAGAAGGGTGTGAGACTATGTGAGGGAAATGAGTAAGCAATTGCATGAGTTAAGGAAGGAAGTCAGAGACCTATAGGTTATTAAGGATATGGAAGCAGGCAAATCCAAAGAGCAACAATGAACCCCCGCCCCCCACAAGTGGGGAATAAGGTGATGGTCAAGGTGAGCTAATGGGCATGGACCATACGAGGTAATTATGACAGGTGATACATGCGCACTTGTAGATATGAGGTCGGGAAGTAAATGGAGGCATTACACACAGTTAAAGATACATGACAATTGACCAAGCAGTAACCCGGAGAACGGGAGCTGATGTTAATGTCTCCACAGATCTATGATCCTGATCGTGGGCATATCAGTACTGGCAACAAGGCTGGGGATCATCACTGCTCATCCTGCACTGCAGGAGGGACTTTGGTATAGCACGGACAGTGCCAAATACGACATGCAATGGGGAATGATAAATGTAACAGAAGGAGAACAAATGTTTTCAAATTGTAGTAAGGGTTTGCTTCAGATCAGGTGTGGGAGGTCCGCCACCATCCAGCCACGTCCCACATCTACTTCCACTCTCCGAGTAGAGATAATTGAAACCCCTCAAGCCACACCGACTGACGCACATTGTCTGACTATGCATCCAGGACTGATGAATGATTTGGTACTGGTTAATCAGAAGTTTTGTATGATAATGTACACCACGAGCTGGTACCCGTAGTCTTGACCATATCCGGAATTGCCCTGCGCCAGTGGTGCTCAACCCATATTCGAGCACTATATACAGCTCTGATGGGCCGGTTGGTGACTGAAGCATCTCAGTTCAACGGGGAGATGCGATCAGGCTTGGGAGGGAGCCGTGTTAAGTGCAGCCCGATGAATGACGCTGCCAAGATATTCAATACAGGGACATCAATAGTTGATTGAATCAATCTAACAACTGTTGATCAGAAGGTCCTTACCCTGAGCTTTAACCTTAAGGAGATTTTAGAGCAGGGACAGGGAATTCATAACACCCAATTAAATACAGACCAGGACATGACACGGTTAATCCAAAGCCTGGCTACCGTGCTCGAAAGTCATGCAGGGACTATCAAAAAACTAATTGAAATAGGGAAGAATATTTCCGATGAAGTGAGCAGAAATGGTGTTTGCAGCACTTATGGAGCCTGGGCACTGGAACAAGCCCGAGAGAATTTAAGACAGATTAATGAATGAGGTGGTTCCTTTATGGGTAACTAATGAGCATTTATTTAATCTTTCACGGCACAAGGATCATGACCTGACCGGTTGCCAGCTCAGAGATTTAACACACATATATAGAATGAATGTTGAATAGTAATATGTAATAGTGAATAGTAATATGCTAATAAGCATTGTATTAGTAATACCTGTCATACCTATGTCAACACCCGGCAGGACATTATATAGAGTAGAAAATATTGGGGTTGTACAGGAGAATTACTATATTAGGTATCATGACATTCCACCATATACAGTAGACATAGAAGGGAATATAGTTAGCACCACATGAGAAGAGTGTAGGATAGAGGCCACCGCAGTAGTATGCACACTCAATATATGAGACAGATGAAGCTAAGTGCCGATTTAAAGCAGCAGCAAATTGTACAATGGAAACTATATGGGCTGCAAAAGAACCGACCCATGTTGCATATACAGGGAATGGGAGATATTGTGTTACCATGTGGCAGCAGAAGATCCAATACCGGAACAACCATATATGCCCCATCCATAATCATTCAGTGTGCCTACACCCAGAGGTGCCAGCAAGGGTAGGGAAAGTGGAACTGGTTGAAATATACAAGAGAGGAACAAGAGAGGAATGACTACTATTCAGGTCAAGGAAAGCCTTAAGGATAACCTGATAGTACTTGAACCAGTTGTCCTATGAAATTCCCTTATTACCCAAGCACCTAACCACAATTTGGAGACAGGTTCAGCAGATATACAGAACTTCCCACACACTGAAGCAACAGGTTAGAGCCTTAAAGGGGGATATCGAGCAAATAGATTCTTCCACATGGTGGGAGGACCTGTGGAACTGGGGCTCAAATGTACAAATACACCCGTGGATTCAGGTTATCTCCCATGCCCTGGATGTGATTCAGCTGATACTGGTTCTATATTTAACGTACTTGATTTATCGTACCCAAAAGTGGCAAAAGAGGTGGTGCTGGGGGAGTTTTTGAAGCCAGAGGCTTGAATTGGAGGGCCAGATGACCTGGCAGTACCCATTACAATCCAATGCTGGACGACTGGCCAGCATCAATGGGCAGCGATGCGTAAAGGGACGGACAGTATCACTATTGTTGGCTGCCTTGGCTAGGCCATGGGCCAAAAGGGCCTGTTAGGGGGAAGAAAGTAAATGAGAATTTATGGTAAGGGAGAATTCATTATAAGGGAATGAATTATTTAAATTAGAATCTATAGGCAGGCCAGCACAAACCAGTAAATCAACAATTAAGCAGTTAAACCGGATGAACCTGACACACTCTCAAACTTTGTCCACCCTCAGCGTTTGCAATCACTAGCAAGGTCCTGGGAGTTAGACTGGAGACTTAGGTTGGAAAACAACGAAGTTTATGTGTGCTCTTCAACAGATAGGGGAAGGACAGATGGTCCCAGTTTAGATGGGAGGGAAAGTCTCTGGCTGGGTGAAAATAGGGACATACGATGCATGTACCTGTTACCAGAGATGTCTGTTTAATGTAACCTACATGTCGATGAGATCAGAATCTAGAGAATGTTCTTGTACATGACCAATAATGTATAAATATGGTGAACACTTGTAATTTAGCAGTGTGCTATCTCAAGCTGTATTGGGATGGTTCTCTCCTTGCAATTGCTCGAATAAACAATCGTGACCTGTACCTGAGACTCCTGTGGTCTGTTTGTCAAAGTGACCACAACAGTAAGTGAGCTACCAACTGAGTCACCGCTGACATTAAAAAAAGCATTTGTGATGGTTTACAAAACTAAGACCTCCATTCTGACAAATAAAATTCAGTATGTGTCGCTGTCATACACCATTTTTGATGCCTAATTACAAAGGTCAACTTTTGTATGTAGCATAAATTTAGTGAGTGGTGGGTGGGGAATCTGTTCCACCCACTCAATAGAGTCAACTGGAGCCCCAGGACATTTTCTTGGCCAGGCCTAATTTAAATGTAATTAGCAATCTGTCTGCATTCATTGTGCTACCTTAAGGCAGCCTGCACTCAGGCATCTCTCAGTGGTGGATAACTGATAGCTATTTTCCAAAAGAACAGACTTCAGCCAGAGCTCCCTGGTTCTCTGATGCTGCAGTGGACGTGCCCATAGAGCAAGTCAGTAGCAGAAAGGTCATCCTCATGGCCCTTGGGAGAAGGTCACGGAGTCATAGGGTGGGATTTTCTGCACCCGCCCGCTGCTGCGATCTTCCCGCCGCAGTCAATGGGCTTCTGGCTGGGGGTCCACCTCACCCAGCCAGTGATAGGGCCGGAAAATCCTGGCCATAGAGTCATTTATGGCACATAAGGTGGCCATTTAGCCCATTGAGCCTTTGCTGACTTTCCGCCAAGCAATCCCACTCAGACTCCCTCCCTAGCTTAATCCCTGTAGTCCTGCAAGTTTATTTCCTTCATGTGCCCATTCAATTTCCTTTTGAAACCACTTCCGTCATCCTCATGGGCAGCAAGTTCCAGATCATTACCACTTGCTGCATAAAAAAAGTTCTTCCTCACATTCCCCCACATCTCTTAACAAAATCTTAAATCTGTGTCCCCTAGTCCTTGTACCATCAGCTAATGGGAAGAGTTTTCCCTTATCTACCTTATCTAACCATGGACAAATCCTTCAGCAGCAATACAGAGAGGACAGTGCCAATCAAAGCCATAAGCATTGATCACAGGAGGTAGCTGCAGCGCAAGGTAACATATAATCATAGAATGGTTACAACACAGAAGGAGGTTATTTGGCCAATTATGTCTTTGCTATCAAATCTCTTCGCAACCTTCTCTTCTACAAGGAGAACAGTCCCAACTTCTCCAATTTTTCTATGTAACTTAATTTCCTCATCCCTGGAACCATTCTCATGAATCTTTTCTGCACCCTCCCTAACGTCTTCATATCCTTTCTAAATTGTGGTGCCCAGAACTGGATGCAATACTCCAGTTGAGGCCGAACCAGTGTTTCATGCAGGTTTAAGAGAATTTCCTTATTTTTGTACTCTAAGCCCCTATTTATAAAGGCCAGGATGCCCTATGGTCCTCTCAACTTCTCCTGCCATCTTCAATGATTTATGCACATGCACACCCAGGTCCCTCTGCTCCTTTAGAATTGTATCCTTTATTTTGTGTTGTCTCTCTGCATTCTTCCTACCAAAATGAATCACTTCACACTTCTCTGCATTAAATTCCATCTGCCACTTGTTTGCCCATTCCACCAACTTTTCTAGGTCTTTTTGAAGTTCTACTGTACCCATGTTTCACAATACTATCAAGTTTCATATCATCCACAATTTTTTCAATTGTGCCCTATACACCAAGGTCTAGTTATTAATATATATCAGGAAGAAAAGGAATCCTAAAACCATTCCCTGGAAAATCTCACTTTCAACCTTCCTCCAGTATGAAAAACAACCACTCACCACTCCTTTTCCCCTGTCACTTAGCCAATTTCATTTCCATGTTGCTACTGTCCCTTCACTTCATGAGCTCGAACTTTACCCACAAGTCTGTTGTGCAGCACTTTATCAAATGCCTCTTGGAAGTCCATGTATGTCACATTAACGTCATTATCCTCACCAACCCTCTCTGTTACTTCATCAAAAAATTCAAGCTAATTAGTTAAACATGATTTGCTCTTAACAAAACCAAGCTTGCTTTCCTTAATTAACCCATATTTGCTTAAGTGACTATTAATCTTGTACTGAATTATCATTTCTAAAGCTTCCCCACCACCAAGGTTAAACTGCTTGGCCTGCAGTTGCTGGGCTTATTTTTACACACTATTCAAACAAGGGTGTAACATTTGCAATTCTCTAGTCCTCTGGCACCACCCCAGAGTCTTTGTAAGATTAGAAAATTATGGGCATGGCCTCCACAACTTCCACTCTCACTTCCTTCAGTATCCTTGTATATATCTCATTTGGACCTGCTGCCTTCTCAATTTTAAGTGCAGACAGCCTATCTAAATCCTCCTCCTTATCAATTTTAAATCCTTCAAGTGTCTGAACTACCTCCTCTTTCACCATGATTTGGGCTGCATCTTCTTCCCTGGTAAAGACAGCTGCAAAGTATTCATTTAATACAACAGTCATGCTCCCTGTCTCCATGCATAAGTCCCCTTTTTGGTCCCTAATTGACTTCACTCCTCCTCTTACCAACCTTTCACTATTTATATACCTATAGAAGACTTTTGGATTCCCTTTTATGTTAGCTGCCAGTCTCTTCTCATATGTTCTCTTTGCTTCTCTTATTTGCTTTTTCAATTTTTCTCTGAACCTTCTATATTAGGCCTGGTTCTCAATTGTATTATCTACCTAACATCTTTCGTAAGCACAGCTCTTCTGTTTCATCTTAATCTCTATTTCTTTCATCATCCAGGGAGCTCTGGATTTGTTAGGCCCACCTTCCCCCTTTGTGGGAATATGCCTTGACTATTCTTGAACTATCTCTTCCTTAAAGGCCGCCCATTGTTCAGCTACAGTTTTGTCTGCCAATCAATGATTCTAATTTATCTGGGTCAGATTCATTCTTACCCTACTGAGGTTGGCTTTCCCCACTTAATTATTCTTATGGCGGATTGCTCCTTGTCCATAGCCAATCTAAACCTTATGATACATTGATCACTGTCACTAAATGTTCTCATACAGACACTTGGTCTACTTGGCCCACCTCATCCCCAAGAACCAGGTCCAGTGATGCCTCCTTTCTGATTAAATGAAAAATATACTGCTGTAGAAAAGTTTCCTGAACATGCTCTAGGAACTCTTGTGCCTCTCTGTCCTTCCCACTATTACTATCCTAGTCTATATTCAGATTATTAAAGTCCCCTATTAAAACTATTATATCATTCTTGCACTTCTCTGTAATTTCCTTGCAAATTTGTTCCTCTCCATCTTTCCCACTAGTTGGTGGCCTAAACACTACACTGAGCAATGTAATTGCAGTTTTTTTGTTCCTTAGCTCTTGCCAAATAGATTTTGCCCTTGACCCCTCTGGGACATCCTCTCTCTCCAGCACTGCAATTTTCTCCTTAATCAATACTGCCACCCTCCTCTTTTCCTTCTTTTCTTTCCTGAACATCTTGTATCCAGGAATATTTAACACCCAGTCCTGCACTCCTTTGAGCCAGGTCTCTGCTATTGCCACAACATTGTATTTCCAAATGGTTATCTGTACCTGTAACTCACTAATCTTATTTACCACACTCTGTGCATTCACATACATGCACTTGTAACCCTAATTTGGACTTTATTACTTTCCATCTTAAATTGAACCCACATAATATCTTACTCTTTCCTTATCTAGTCATATCTGTCTCTGTCAATATTCTTTGCACCTTGCTATTCCTCTCTATTATTACCTCCTGGTTCCCTTCCTCTGCCAAGTTAGTTTAAAACTTTCCTAATAGCACTAGCAAATTGCTCCCCAAGGAAATTGATCCTGGTTCTATTTAGATGCAACCCATCTGGCCTGTAGAGGTCCCAGCTCACCCAGAACTGATCGCCATGTCCCAGGAATCTAAGGCTCTCCCTCCTGCATCATCTTTCCAGCCACGCTTCATTCTTCTATTTCTATACTCAATTGTGCATGGTAATGGGAGTGATCTGGAGATTTTGACTTTTGAGATCCTGTTAGCTAATTTTCTACCTAGCTCCCTAAATTATAACTACAGGACCACACTCCCTTTTTTTTCTATGTCATTGGTGCTGATGTGGACCCTGACCACTATTCAACCTCCCCGAAGAGTCATATTTAACTCTAGACGTTAACTCTATTTCTCTCTCTGCAGGTGCTGCCACACCTTCTGAGTATTTCCTGCACTTTTTGTTTTTATTTAGGACAACATTCCTTCATGGATTCATATCGGTGGCTGCAGAAATACCTGTCTGTTCCCCAAACATTTAACAACCTCAACAGGACTTCAAGGTAAGAAACCTATTCACAACTCTCTTACTCTCTAAATAGCCCTGCATGACTTTACTTTAACCCCAACAGTATCAATCCTTCTCTTCCTTCTTTCCATGCTTCTTATCCTATCAGAATAAGACATTTCTCTTCTATTTGCATCCATACCCTCAAACGCTGCTACGGCCCCCACAACTACTTCCCATTCCTGGTGAGGTTTGGTGGTTTTCCCTCTGATAATGCACACGATACCAAGCTGCCTCAGGCACCCTGAAAAGCCCTTTAGCAACAGCAGTAGGTCCCATACCAGGGACAGTTGTGCAATGGGAATGGAACATGTTGCTACCTCTCAGGATGACAGAACATTAGGACCCCTATGACCCTCTCAAACAATGCCCATCCTGGTGCCAGAAGGGCAGCTGGTCCGACTGCCCCAGTAGTAACTGAGTTACTGCAGGTTGCAGACAGCCCTTCTCTGGCTCAAGCTTTCAGAGGTCACCAAATACAAGTATCTCAAGATCCCTTGACTGAGCCACAGTAGCCTTCAGCCTCCCATACAGTAGCCACTGAAGAAGCATCTTGTAGAAGAATAGAGTAAACTCAACAGCCGTCAGGACCGGGACCAGGATGATAATTAATGTGTAGGCATTTGTATAATGCATGGACATTATATCAGTTTCTCCAATCCCCATGAACAGACAGTGTTCCTGTAGTGGCTGGTAATGCAGCAATATTTACCGTATGAATATCAGTGTTGGCCTTTTTAACAGATGAGGTTTATTAAGATTCTAAGCACTGGCAGAAATATTAGACCATACAGGGTGTGGGGATTGTTCAAATGAAATGCTCTTCAATGATCAATTGTCAAAGATCTCTGGCTGCAGGCTGGTATTGTACCCTCCCACTTTGCAGCATCCTGTACATTGTCAAGTCCTTTCACTTAATGCACTGAAGTTCAAAGGTGGCTCCATTTGTTAATCCTGTTGCTCAGCAAAGTTATGCAGCATAAAGGAAACTGCCATTATAGAGATGGGAGAGCCTTTGTGGATTGTATTCTAGTAGGTCACCACACCTATACAGGGACACGAATGTCACTGGTAAGACCAGAAATTGTTGCCCATCCTTAATTGCCCCTTGTGGGTGTGGGGGGGGGGGGGGGGTGGTGGAGTTCACTGAAGAGGGGGGAAAGGACATGTTTGTTTCCTTTTTCTATCTTTCACACCCCATAGAAATTGGTTCTTGCTCTACTACAGGGAATGGAGCTAGCTGTTTGGTGAGTATCTAGAAGTGGTTAAGTTCGGTTCTGTCCTCAATGTTCAAAATTGTACACAGATTGGTGGTAAAGTTAATAAAATATATAAGGAAGCAACATAAATAAGTGATTAATATAATTAAGTAAGTATTTAAAACACAAGGATGGCAGGACAGGTGTTGTCAAGGCCGCAGCATGTGGGAGCTCCTGGATAACATTGTAATCCAGGGAAAACATGTTTGCAGTAAATGTTTGCAGCTTGAGGAACAGCAGCTCAGAGTCCATGAGCTGGGGCTGAGCTGCAGGCTCTGCAACACATCAGAGAAAGGGAAAATTACCTGGATGCTTTATGCCAGGAGGCAGTCACGCCACTTAGGATAGGAACCTTTGATTTGGTCAGTGGCCAGGGACAGGAAGGTGCGATTGTGAGTGAGGCAGGTAAGGGGACTCAGAGGGCAGGAGTGCAGGAGTGTGAGCCTCTGCAATTGTCCACTAGGTTTGGTGTTCTCTCAGCTTGTTTGGATGAGAGTGGGGGCTGCAGGGTGGATGAGCAAACTGACCATGTTACCATGGTACAGGAAGGCATCCATATGGGGGGTACAAAAAGGAATGTAGTGGTCATTATAATGAGGGTGTTGACACTGTTCTCTGTAGCAAAGAGTGAGGGTCTAGATGACTTTGTTGCCTGACCAGGGTTTGGGACATCTGCTTAGCGCTGGAGAGCAACTTGCAGTGGGAGGGGGAGGATCCAGTGGTCGTGGTCCATGTAGGGATGTGGAAGGAGGCTCTGCATAGTCAGTATAATGAGCTAGGTACCAAATTAAAAAGCAGAACCTCAAAGTTAATAATTTCTCGATTATTATCAAAAAGGATGCAGAGAGCGGAGAGACTTCAGTTTAAAAAGGGCTCAGTATACAGACAGCAGACCTGCATGACAGGGGCAATTGGGAGATAAAAACCAAGAGCCCCTTCAACCTGTTTTTACCTGTCAGAGCCGAAGAGTGACGTCAAAGGGAAACAGGTAGGTGATTGGTGGGTGTCTCTTCTCTGTCTCTTTTGATTGGCCAAGTGGTTTAAATTAAGAGATGTCATTACAGCTGAACAGTACAGTTAAGAAACTTACTTTTCAAATATTTAACATCCAAATTAATTAGTTAAATAGAATAGAGATGGCTGGGCAGGTGATGTGTTGCATCTGTAGTATGTGAGAGCTGGTGAACGCCGGTGCGATTCATGTTCACTATATCTGCACCAAGTTAAAAGCAAAATACTGCGGATGCTGGAAATCTAGAACAAAAACAAAAATACCTGGAAAATCTCAGCAGGTCTGACAGTATCTGCTGTCAGTTGACGTTTCGAGTCCATATGACCCTTCATCAGAACTAAGACATGTAGAAATTAGATGAAATATAAGCTGGTAGAAGGGGGTGGGACAGGAGAGCTCGATAGGGGGCAGTGATAGGTGGAGGTCAAGAAGAGACTGCCAAAGATGTCATAGACAAAAGGACAAAGGGGTGTTGACGCTTGACTGCTTGAGGAACTTGAGGAGCTTGAGGAAGTGTTAGCTGCTTGAGGAACTTCTGCTCAGAGTTGATGAGGTGGAGTCCAAGCTGTGGACACTGCAACACATCAGGGAGGGGGACAGTTACCTGGACGTTGTGTTTCAGGAGACAGTCACACCCCTTAGATTAATTATATTAAATTTGGACCGTGGTCAGGGACAGAAAGGTGTGAGGATGAGTGAGGCAGGTATGGGGAATTAGCTTTGGAGGAGCCTCAGCCTGCGCCCTTGTCCAATAGGTACGAAGCTCTTGCTCCCAGTGTGGATGACGGCACAGACTGCAGGGAGGATGAGTGAACTGACCACAGCACCATGGTACAGAGTGCCATTCAAGTGGGGGGAGAAAAGAGAAATGTGGTAGTAATTAGGGGAATAGGTACTGTTCTCTGCAGCAAAGTCAGAGAGTTCCGAAGGCTGTGTTGCCTACCTGGTGCCAGGGTTAAGGACATCTCTTCTGGGCTGGAAAGGAACTTGGATTGGGAGGGGAAGTATCCAGTTGTCATGGTCCACGTAGGTACCAACAACATAGGTAGGACTAGGAAAGAGGTTCTGCCGAGGGACTACGAGCAGCTTGGGGATAAATTAAAAAGCAGAATCACAAAGATAATAATATCCAGATTACTACCTGAGCCAGATTAAAGAGGTAATGCGTGGCTCAAAGATTTGTGTGGGAGAAATGGGTTCCAATTCATGGGGCACTGGCACCAGTACTGGGGAAGGAGAGACCTGTTCCATTGAGATGGGCTTCATTTGAACCATGCTGGGACCAGTGTCTTGGCAAATCGTATAATTAGGGTCTTGGATAAGACTTTAAACTATTTAGTTGGGGAGGAGTGTTCAATTGAAGGGAAGTTTAAAAAATCAAAAAGAAACAAGAGAGCAGAGGTGCAGGGGTAGTGAAGAGGTGAATGATAATCAAAGTGGCAGAAGGGGCAAAAAATATAAGCTGAAGAGTGCAGCAGAAATCAGAACCAGAATGAGCAATACTGGTAAAAAAATTAAAGCTTAAGGCTCTTTATCTGAATGCACGCAGCATTTGTAACAAGATAGGCAAGTTGACAGCACGAATAGAAATAAATGAATATGACTTGATAGCTATTACAGAGATGTGGTTGCAGGGTGACCAAGGCCGGGAACTCAATATTCAAGGGTATTGGACGTTCTGGAAAAATAGGCAAAAAGGAAAAGGAGGTGGGTAGCTTTGCTAATAAATGAAGGTATCAGTGCAGTGGCAGGTAGTGATATAAGTCCAACAGATCCTGATGTGGAATCAGTCTGGGTGGATATTAAGGAATAACAAAGGGAAGAAGTAACAGGTAGGAATTGTCTATAGGCCCCTGAAAAGTTGCCTCACTGTAGGACAAAATATAAATTGGGAAATAAAGGAGGCATGTGTGAAAGGTGCTTCAATTGTCTTGGATGATTTTAATCTGCATAGTGATTGGACAAATCAGGTTGGCAGGGGTAACATGGAAGACAAATTTGTAGAGTGCTTCAGGGATTCTTTCTTAGAGAAATACATTGCAGAACCTACCTGGGAACAGGCTATTTTAGATCTGGTATTATATATTAATAAGAGATTTCATAGTTAAGGATCCTCTAGGGGGTAGCGATCACAGCATGGTAGAATTTCAAGTACAGTTTGAGGGCGAGCAACTCGGGTCTCAAACCAGTGTCCTCAACTTAAATAAGGGCAATTACAGTGGTATGAAGAAAGAGCTGTCTAAAGTAGGCTGGGAAAATAGACGAAGGGGAAGGTCAGTGGATGAGCAGTGGCAGACATTTAAGCAGATATTTCACACTGCTCAGCAAAAATTTATCCTGGTCAAAAAGAAGGACTCGATGAGAAAGATGAACACCCGTGGTTAACAAAGGTGGTCAAGGAGAGTATCCAATTAAAAACCAAGGCATAAAAAACAGTGAAAAAGCTAATAAGGAGGGAGAAAATTGATAATGAAAGTAAATTGGCAAGAAATATAAAAACAAACAGCAAGAGCTTCTACGGGTATATAGAAAGAAAGTGGCTAAAGTGAGCATGGGACCCTTGGAGGGTGCGACAAGAGAATTGATAATGGGGAACAAGGAAATGACAGATAATTTAAACCAATATTTTGCATTGGTCTTCATGTTGGAGGACACTATAATCATCCCAAAGGCATCAGATAATCAAGGAGCTAATGGGAGGAAAGATCTTGTAACAGTCTTTATCATAAGGGACAAAGTATTTTACAAACTAATGGGACTAAAGGCAGACAAGTTGCCAGGACCTCCTGGCCTGCATCCAAGGGTTTTAAAAGAAGTGGCTGCAGAGATAGTGGAGGCATTGGTTAAAATATTCCAGAACTCACTGGATTCCAGGAGGGTCCCTGCGGATTGGAAAACTGCTAAAGTGACGCCTCTCTTCAAGAGGGGAGGCAGACAAAAAGCAGAAAACTATAGTCAGCCTAACATCTGTCATTGGGAAAATGCTAGACTCCATTCTGAAGTAAGGTATAGCAGGACATTTAGAAAAGATTAACACAATCAGAGTCAACATAGTTTTGTGAAAGGGAAATCATGTTTGGCAAATTTTCTAGAGTTCTTTGAGGATATAAAAACAGAGTTGACAAAGGGGAATTGGTGTATTTGGATTTCCAGAAGGCATTCAATAAGGTGCTACATAAAAGGTTATTGCACAGGATAGGAGCTCATGGGATTAGGAGTAATGGGCTAACATGGATTGAGGATTGGTTATCACACTGAAGACAGAGAGTCAGGAATAATGGATCTTTTTCAGGTTGGAAAGATGTAACTAGTGGAGTGCCACCAGGATCAGTCCTAGGGCCTCAATTATTTATTATCTATATTAATGACTTAGAGGAGGGGGCAGAGTGTAATGTATCCAAATTTGCTGACGATACAAAAATAGGTGGGAGGGCACGTTGTGATGAGGGTATAAGGAATCTGCAAGGGGATGTAGATAGGTTGAGTGAATGGGCAAAAACTTGGCATATGGAGTTTAATGAAGGAAAGTGTGAGGTCATGCACTTTGGTAGGAAGAATCAAAAGGCAGACTATTATTTAAATGGGGAGAGACTCCAAAAAAGTGCAGCACAGAGGGATCTGAGTGTTCTCGTGCATGAAACACAAAAGGTTAGCAAGCAGGTGCAGCAAGTAATTAAGAAGGCAAATGGAATTTTGGCCTGTATTGCTAAGAGGTTTTGGAGTTATAAAATAGGGAAGTCTCGTTGCAACTGTATAGGGTGTTGGTGAGGCCGCACCTGGATTAATGTGTACAGTTTTGGTCCCCGCATTTAAGAAAGGATATACTGGCATTGGAGGCAGTTCAAAAGAGAATCACTAGGCTGATCCCTGGGATGAAGGGGTTGATTTATCTGGAATGGCGAAACAGGTTTATTCATTAGAGTTTAGATGAATGAGGGGTGATCTTATTGAAACATACAAGATTCTGAGGGGGCTTGACAGGGTAGATGTTGAGATGATGTTTCCACTATTGGGGGAGTCTTGAACTAGGGGACATAGTTACAGAATAAGGGGACACTCATTTAAAACTGAGATGCGAAGGAATTTCCTCTCTCAGAGGGTAGTGAATGTCTGGAATTCTCCACCCCAGAGAGTTTGGAAGCTAGATCACTGAAAGTATGTAAAGAGAAGATAGATAGATTTATGAAATATTGGGGAGTTGAGGGCTATGAGGAGCCGGCATGAAAGAGGAATTGAGGCCTGGGGCAGGTCAGCCATGATCTTATTGAATGGTGGGGCCAGTTTGAGAGGCCAAATGGCCTACTCCTGCTCCTATTTCTTATGCTCTTATTACCTGAGTCAGGTGCAAATTGGCATAGGACAAATTAACGTGTGGCTCAAAGACTGGTGTGGGAGAAGTGGGTTCCAGTTCGTGGAGCACTGGCACCAGTATTGAGGAAAGTGGGATCTGTACCATTGGGATGGTCTACTCCTGATCCATGCTGGGGCTGGTGTCCTCACAAGCTTCATAACTAGGGAAGTAGAGAGGGTTTTCAACTGAATAGTGGGGGGCAAGGGATCAAACTTGGGAAGATGTGGTGAACCAAAGTGTAGAGACAAGACAAGAGAGAAAGGGAAATGATAAACAGACGGTGGCAGGAAGGGACAGAGAGTACAAATCTAAGAGGAAATCAGCAGATAATGCTAGATGCTACAAAAATAATAAAAGGACAAAACTAAAGGCTCTGTAACTAAATGCACATAGCATTTGGAACAAAACAGATGAACCGTTGACTCAAATAGAAATAAATAAGCACAATCTGATAGCCATTACCAAGACATGGCTACAGGATGACAAAGATTGGGACCTGAATATTGAAGGGTACTTGCCATAGAAGAAGGGCAGGAAGTTAGGAAAAGATGGAAGGGTGACTCTGTTAATTAATGATGGTATTAGCACATTAGAGAAGGTTGACCTAAGTTCAGGAAACCAGGATGTAGAAACAATTTGGGTTGAGATGAGGAATGATAAAGGCAAGAAGTCACTTGTGGGAGTGGTGTGCAGACCCCCTGGCTAACTGCACAGGAGGACAGAGTATAAAAGAGGAGATAATGGGAGCTTGCCAGAAAGGCACAGCAATAATCATGGGAGATTTTAATCTACATATAGACTGGAAAAATCAGATGGGCAAAGGAAGCGTAGATGAAGAGTTCATAGAATGTTTTCCGGGTAGTTTCTTAGAATAACACATTCTGGAGCCAACCAGAGAGCAGGCTATGCTAGACCTGAGATTGAGCAACGAGATAGGATTAGTTCATAACCTCATAGTGAAGGCACCCTTAGGTACAGTGATCATAATATCATTTAATTTTATATTCATTTTGAGGGTGAAATTTGTGCGTCCAAAATTAGTGTTTAAAACTTAAATAAGGGCAATTACAAGGGCATGAAAGCGGAGCTAGCTTAAGTGAACTGGCAAATAAGGTTAAGGAATAGGTGAATAGAAGTTCAATGGCATATATTTAAAGAGGTATTTCAGAATATACATAATAGATACATTCCGACGAGAAAGAAAAATTCCAAGGGGAGGGCCCACCATCCGTGGTTAACTAAAAAGTTAAAGATGGTTATCAAACTTAAAGAAAAAATATATAATTACGCAAAGATGGGTGCCAGGTCAGAAGATTGGGAAGAACATAAAGAACAGCAAATAACGACAAAAAGATTAATAAGGAGGGAGAAATTAAGAGTATGAGAGAAAGCTAGCTGGAAATATAAAGACAGATCGTAAAAGTTTCTATGGATATTTAAATAAGAAAAGAGTTAACAAAGTGAGCATTCATCCTATAGAAAGTGCATTTGGAGAATTGATAATGGAAAGGAAGGAGATGGCAGATGAATTCAACAGGTATTTTGCTTCAGTCTTCATTATCGAGGAAATAAGTAACATCCCAGAAATAGTTGTAAATTGCAAATCAGGAAATGGAAGAGAGGGAGGAGCTCGGGAAAATTACAATCACCAGAGAAGTGCTATTAAGCAAATTGTTGGGGCTGTGGGCTGACAATCCCCCAGTTCCAGATGGATTTCACCCTAAGGCCTTGAAAGATGTGGCTAGTGAGATAATTGACATATTGATTTTAATTTTCCAAAATTCTGTAGATTTGGAGAAGGTTCCATTAGGTTGGAAAATAGCAAATGTAACTTTTTTGCTCAAAAGGGGAAGGAGACAGAAAGTAGGAAACTACAGGCCAGTTAGCCTACCATCTATCATAGGGAAAATGTTAGAAGCTATTATTAAAGATGTTATGGCAGGCCACTTAGAAAAACTCAAGACAATCCACCAGAGTCAACATGGTTTTGTAAAAGGGAAATCATATTTAACCAATTTATTGGAGGTCTTTGAAGGGGTCACATGTGCTGTAGATGAAGGGGAACCGATGAATGTACTATATTCAGATTTCCAGAAAGGCATTTGATAAAGTGCCACATGAAAGGTTATTGCAGAAAATAAAAGCTCATGGTATAGGGGGTAACATATTGGCATCGACAGAAGATTGGCTAGCTAACAGGAAGCAGAGAGTTGGCATAAATGGGTCTTCTTCTGGTTGGCAGGATGTGATGAATGGTGTGCCACAAGGATCATTGCTGGGGCTTCAACTTTTTACAGTTTATATAAATGACTTGGATGAAGGGGCCAAAGGAATGGTTTCAGGAAAGTGGGCAGAGCTGGTCACACACCAACTGAATATTAATGGGGATGGAAAGCCCTCACAATTCATGAAGTCTCTGAAGGAGCCTGGAAAGTGATATGGGTCCAGTTAATGATATCCTGGGTTTGGGGAAGCCAGCAATTTGAGCAAATCCCAGGAGCCTATTCTAATGCTTCTGGATGTTCATGAGAAAAGTAGTGGAAGTGTTTGCAAACACAGCATCAGTTATCTTGAAATGCAGGTTAACTGATATAACTTATATTCTCTGTGTCAGCTTGGAACAATGATGTTGAGGGCTGCAGCAACCTTGCTCGTAACAGGCATCGCTGTGCTCTATATGGCCTTTGGTTGCAAATTATTTCACAGAAGACAACACAGGTCTGTGACAGTCTCTGTTGGGCCTTTACATTCACTTACTCCACATGTAAAGCCTCTTTGGTGACATAGAGCATAAGTCAAAGTACATCCACGATAGTGGAGGCTTTCATTAGATTCTATTGCAACACTCCTCACTCCCATGGTCTATCAAGACATTGGAACTTTTCTTTTAATATCCCAATAGTCTGGCCCACAATGATCCTGGTGGGTGACATGCACCTTATTTCAAAGCCTCTTCACCTCTTTCTTGAACTATCTCCAAAGGATCTTCAGCTGAGGAGAATATCCTTAGCTCTCAAGCACCAATCCAAGCATTCTTCCTGATCCTCCAAATAATGGTGACGCCATTGATTTATATCAGATTAACAAAATATGATGACCACCAGAGCGGAACATTTTAATGTATATGATTGTGTACAAATGGCCACGGGCACCCTCTATTAATAAAGGGACATGTTTGGCATTGGAAAATAAAGGGCACAACCTGGTATATGGGTAAATGTGCAGTTATCTCATTTTGTTCACTGTGACTATTGGCACAAATGTGTCAGCCAAAGATTTGGAGGTGGGGCAGAACTTCTGGCCAGACTCACAGCTAAGAGTCTGTTTTACAGCAAACATGTTTTGTAAACATAGCCCATAAGAAAAGAGTTAACAAAGTGAGAATTGGTCCTATAGAAAGTACATCTGGGGAATTGATAATGGAAAGTAGAGAGATAGCAGATGAATTAATCAAGTATTTTGCTTCAGTCTTCACTATAGAGGAGACAAGTATGATCCCAGAAATAGCTGTAAATCAGGAAATGGAAGAGAGGAAAGAACCCACGGCGCCTCCAAACTCATGACCACTACCACCTAGAAGGACAAGGGCAGCAGATAGATGGGAACACCACCACCGAGAAGTTCCCATCCAAGTCACTCACCATCCTGACTTGGAAATATATCACCGTTCCTTCACTGTCACTGGGTCAAAATCCTGGAACTCCCTTTCTAACAGCACTGTGGGTGTACCTACACCACATGGTCTGCAGCAGTTCAAGAATGCAGCTCACCACCACCTTCTCAAGGGCAGCTAGGGATGGGCAATAAATGCTGGCCCAGCCAGCGATGTCCACAGCCCTTGAGTGAATAAAAAAAAATAGTGCAGTACAGCAAACAGAACCCATGTCTGAAATGACACCAAGGATGCCCGATAAAATAGCAGGATATTTCACCAGCAAAATACAGTGAGTGGAGGATAGTCCTTACAAGTTATGTGTGTAAAATTAATCCCAGTCGCATACACTTACAGCAGTGTGGTCTCCAGGCATCATTGTCAGGGGGAATGAATTACCACATCATCTCGATTCTGGCCAGGAACAGTGGTGTCACCATTTGCTGGCTGGTTTCCATGAGAAAATAAATGAAGGAGATTGTCCATGCAAACAAGGCATTTATCAATCTTTTAACACATCAGAGCACTGCTTGTTGTGATATTTCAAAGTTATCTTCTGCTGTTGCTTGAAAGCAATGGCACAAGTGTTCGAAGCACTGGTGATTTTGACAGCTATTGGCAGAGGCATCCCTGTGCTGGAACTGGTCTGAAGGTATAAGCCTGAATGTCTGAGTCCAGGACACTACATAACTGTCACTCCCTTCTTTATAACCCACTAAGGCAGGTTTCCTCTTGTCTCTTAAGGTAGGTGGACATTTGTCTGTGCACACTTTGAATAAGGGGGGATGCAGCACAGATGTCTAAATATGAATGTCCTTCCCTCTCGTGCATCCTCAGGTCCTTCTTCAGCAATGCCCAGCTGGATAGTCATGGTCAGAGTTGTGTGCGGCCATACTACAATACAGTTGACAATCACTCAAAGGTGAAAAATAAGGATAAACCTGAAAATACTATATGTAGATGAAGCAAATCAGAAAACAAAAATAAATCTGCAGTATAGATTTCAAAAGTTACCTTCCATAATAGTAACAGGATTTTCAATCTTTGGACGCAGTATATTTGGGCCAAACACCGTTCCCAGATTCTGAACGCTCATTTTGTTTACATCTGAATAAGACTGGACTTCATCCAGGAACCTGTGAAAGATTAATTAATCGGTCAGGGTTTTTCTAGAGTACTGAATCAGTGTTAACTACTTCCTACTGCTTGTCACATGCATTGGTTCTCTGACATGTGAAAATTGCCATATGGGCAAATGACATAACACTGCTTTGTATTCTCGATTTACATGAAATGTATAAGCTACATTGTCAAATGCATGGGATTAGTTTCAGCCTCAGAACTAAGCAATGCCTTTGACCTAAACTGAAAAGATACTGCCAATTATCAGGGGTTCTAACCTTTCATTATTAACTATCATTTTGGAGTTGACTTTCTGTGAGATCCTCCTGCTTGTTACAGAAACCTCAGTAAAATGGCCTAAACAGCAATAGTGCTTTTGTCTGGGGTTTCTGTAGATCTTCCACCAGAGTGGGAGAACTTCCATAGGCAAACAGCTCCTTGTTATTTTTGCAGAATGCAGTTTTATTGAACAGCATTGACAATATATCACTTCCCGTGAATTTCTAACGGTGAATTTCTATTCTTTTTATTCATTCATGGGATGTAGGCATCACTGGCTAGGCCAGCATTTATTGCCCATCTCTAGCTGCCCTTGAGAAGGTGGTGGTGAGCTGCTTTCTTGAACTACTGAAGTCCATGTGCTGTAAGTATACCCACAGTGCTTTAGGGAGGGAGTTCCAGGATTTTGACCCAGTGACAGCGAAGGAATGGTGAGATAGTTCCAAGTCAGAATAGTGAGTGGCTTGGGGAGGAATTTCCAGGTGGTGGTGTTCCCATGTGTTTGCTGCCCTTGTCCTTCTAGATGGTAGTGTTGTGGGTTTGGAAGGTGCTTCTAAGGAGGCTTGGTGAGTTCCTGCAGTGCATCTTGTAGACGGTACACACTGCTGCATTGTGTGGCAGTAGTGGAGGGAGTGCTTGTTTGTGGATGGGATGTCAATCAAGCAGGCAGCTTTGTCCTGGATGGTGTCAAGCTTCTTTAGTGTTCTTGGAGTTGCACTCATCCAGGCAAGTGGGGAGTATTCCATCACACTCCTGACTTGTGCCTTATAGATGGTGGACAGGCTTTGAGGAGTTAGGAGGTGAGTTACTCGCTGCAGGATTCCCAACCTTTGACCAGCTGTTGTAACCACAGTATTTATATGGCTTGTGCAGTTCAGTTTCTGGTCAATGGTAACCCCCAGGATGCTGATAGTGGGGGATTCAGCGATGGTAATGCCATCGAATGTCAAGAGAGATGGTTAGATTCTCTTTTGTTGGAGATGGTCATTGCTTGGCACTTGTATAGTGCCTATGTTACTTGCACTTCTCAGCCCAAGCCCAAATGTTCTCCAGGTCTTGCTGCATTTGGACATGGACTGCTTCAGTATCTGAGGGAGTCGGGAATGGTGCTGAACATTGTGCAATCGTCAGCGAGCATCCCCACTTCCGACCTTATGATGGAAGGAAGACCTTTGATGAAATAGCTGAGGATGGCTAGGCCTAGGATACTACCCTGTAGAACTCCTGCAGTGATGTCCTGGAACTGAGATGCCTGACCTCTAATAACCACAACCATCTTCCTTTGTGCCAGGTTTGACTCCATCCAGCAGAAAGTTTTCTCCCTAATTCCCATTGACTCCAGTTTTGCTAGGGCTCCTTGATGCTACACTTGGTCAAATGTGGCCCTGATGTCAAGGGCAGTCATTCTCATCTCACCTCAGGAGTTCAGCTCTTCTGTCCATGTTTGAATAAAGGCTGTAGTGAGGTCAGGAGCTGAGTGGCCCTGGTGGAACCCAAACTGGGCGTCAGTGAGCAGTTATTACTAAGCAAGTGCTCCTTGATAGCAGTGTTGATGATCCCTTCAATAAATAAAGGTAACCTTATGCATCAGAGTGGATAAGACCCATTAAATAATGTCACTTAGTCAGTATGAATGCAAAGTGCTTATGGTACCAGACAAGTAAACCAGTGGTCAAGAATACAAATGCTATTATGAAAAGTTACAGAATTGAACTAAACAAATCTGGCCATATGTGAGCTGATACCAAGAAAATATGATAACGAAGGTTGGCAGACTGTCACAAAAACTCAACTTGTTCACTAATGCCCTTCAGGGAAGGAAACCAGCTACTCATAACTGGTCTGGCCTATAGGTAACTCCAATCCTACACCACTGTGGTTGGCTCTGTCTTCTGAAGTGGCCCAAAAACTATTCAGTTATAAAGTGTCTGAAAAGCCAATTCCAGCCACAAGTTACTCTTGGCCATATTGCACTTCTTAAGAAAGACTTGCGTGTTTTACAGAAATACTAGAATAACATTGAGCAAAAGATGGCTGATAATGTAAAGTGGCCACCATCCAGAAAATTCCTATGTGGATTATACTGACTGACCAGCCATGAGAGAGTGTGGAATGTTATACCTGAAAAGGTATCATGCCCTTCTTCAAGCAGAGACAACTAAAAGGGAGATAGGAAAGATGCAAAAGACTGAATTTTAATCTCCTGTGGCTACAGAGAAAAAGACTGATTACCATCTCAGCAGGACATCTCCTGTTGATTTATATCTCAGAATATGTAAAGTGGTTGAAGATGAAAGAAAATAGACTCTGGTGCAAGACATGGGGCCGAATTTTGCCCTTGGCAGGCAGACTCGGTGGGCAGGGACGGTTGGGAAGCTGACGATCACCCGCGATCGGAACCAAATAAGGCCTGGCTAGCATGAAACGTAAGCGGCAGCACTCAGCGCTGCCTCTGTGGATGGGGGCAGGAAGGAGGGCGAGTGGACCAAGTGCGAACTTCACACATGCGCGCGAGTCAATGCTTCATAATCCCCCTGAGGCACAGAGCTACCTCAGGGAGATGAAGAGATATTAAAAAATAAAGAAAATAAAAATGTAATAAAACATGTCTCCTCATGCGACTGTCACAAGAGCAGGGACATGTTATTAATACAATTGTAAAACTTCTAATTTATCTCTATTTGCTTTTAGAAATCTCATCCCACTGTGGATAAGGTATCCAAAAAATGCAAAGGCCACTTGGCCTTTTCACTTGCTTGCCAACCGCTAGGTTGGACGGGCAGCAGAAAATTTTGCTTAATTGATTATTTAATGGCCTTAACAGGCCCTTTAATTGTTGACAGGTGAGCTGCTGACTCTGGTGTGTGCCTGCTGACCGAAGTTTCGCCTGACTGCGCGGTGATGTCGGCATGCTCAGCCGACGTCAACTCATGTCATTTCACGCTCAAGCAGGTTGGGTGCATGCTTGCCCGCCGAACGAAAATTTCTGCCCATTGTGTTTTTCCCTTACAGGAGTACACAGGAAAAAATGGGTTAAAAATCTAGCTCCAGAGATGCAGTGAGTGCGGGTGTGCTGTGTGTGACAGCAAGAAGATGAACAATTAGTCACCCCTGCAGTTGCAGGCAAAGTCTCTCTCTCTCTCTCTCTTCCTGCAGAACCAAATGTCTCCAAACCAACTGCAAAATTGCCAAATTCAGCTATACCGGAAGCACCCAGCTTAATGGTTGCAATGTTTCACCATCAATGCTTCATGGACAAGCCAAGGACTGATTTGTATATTGTTTTAAACTTTTATTTGGGCTCTTAACTTCTCATTTCTGATCTGTGTGTATGTGTGTTGTGTTTCTATTATTTTTCTTGTAATTTTAGAAACTAATAAACCTACTCCTTCTTTGACTCAAGAAAGCCTGGTTAAGCTCCTTTTAAGAAAATAAATACATTTAGACTGGGAGAATGTACCCACAAGGGAAGGGATCCCTTTTAAATTAACCTTGTTGCAACCAACCAAGGGGGTTGAATAAAGAAGGGGAGCCAGCTCATTCCTCCTCACCTGGGAGCATAACAAAATTAGGGTCCTGTTTGGGAAGTCAAAAAATTGGGGTCCTCGCCCGGGGACCGGTTGTAACAAAAGACAATTATTATGAAGTAACAGTTAAAGAAAAACATCCACCACCACCACCACCACCACCACCACCAGCTCCTTCTTAACTGAATTATGGTTTGGCAACACTGACCAGATCCTGTGATGATTAAGAAAATTCTCCTGCACTAATAAAGCTGTACCTACTTTTCATGGCGGACACTCTATTACTTTCTATTGTGTGCTGTAATGTTTTGAATTTCAGGGAAACCTCTGCACTCAGTTTGTGTGGCCTGTTGTGCTCTGCTGCTTGGCCTGGCAGATCATGCAGTTTACCTAAATCTACTTAATCATGTGAATTTGCTACCTTAGGTAGGCCTGAATTTGTGTGTTAAAGAGATTAACCAGCTTTGCCATGTGATGTATCCGTTTCTAGGATGTTGTGTGGTTTGCAGTTGATCCTGGCATCACATTGCTGCACCAGCAGATCACTAACTTCGGTGTGCTAATTTTGGATTTAGTAGTGTAATAGTATGAATTTGGTACTGTGTCAAAAAGATGAGCACTCAGCAGGACTGTAATCCTTCCACCAGAGTTTACCTGCAGATGTACTTTAGCAAGTTGAAGTTGACTGGAGGGAGGGTCTTCACTTGTTTCATTAGTTCTTTCATCCCCTGAAAGAAATAAAACAGGCTATTAAAAAAATACTCAAATTGCTCTCTGAAGCTAGAACTTGTTGGATTTAGTACCCAGCATTAAACCTGCGTTTTACCCATTAATCCTGGGTAAAAGCACCTATTATAGATCAATTTTACAAACATGGCAGCAATACATCAGTTCTTCTCATGGATTCCATTTAAACTCCTGTCATTGATGTCATATCCCTTCTGTTTTATACGTCACAGCATGACTTGTTTTTGTATATTTGGAGAATAGTGAAAGACTATGATAGTTTTCAAATAATGGAGTCAAACTATTAGAAACATGGATTGAGAAGCAAGATACAAATCCAAGGAGCAGAGCTTCAGCATCTTTGGAAGGGTTTATTGGAGAACTTTCCCTCAGGACATTAAATGGGTGGATTAGAGTCTCTTACAGATTAATTTGTATGTAGATTGTGGAGGAACAGTCTTCATAGACCAAGTGGTGGTTTCTTATTCTGCAGTTTCTCATATTATTACAATGGTGACAGGGTCTGAGGGTGTGGGGACATTTTGATATATTCAGGGGGATATGAAACTTAATGCCTAAGTTTAATTGGGCACTTCCTGAAGTCTGGTAATTCATTCTGTCATGAAAGTACTTGAAATTAAATACATTTGAAATATATTTTTTAATTCATCCATGGGACGTGGGCATTGAAGGCAAGGCCAGCATTATATGATATTGGATGTGTGCTAAGGTTTTCAAATATTTGTTATATTGGGCCTTTTAAAGAATAAACAAACCTTTTCTGTTATGCATGCCTGGTAGCTTTACTGGATTACTTTTATGATTCAGGCCTGAAACCCAGCAATATCTGGCAAGCACTACTTCTCAATAGCACCACTGAAGGAAGTTTGCTGCTGTAAATAGTGGGATAGATGTTATCTAAATGTGGCTTTATGATGAATCTATCTACAGGCTTATGTATGCTTATACATTTGCAAAGTAATATAATAATAGTTAACAAATGGAAAATTATGGATGTCCACAGTTTGACAATCGATGCTATTCATCAGAACTTTTCTGCTGAGGACAGGCCATACCTGAAGTTTTACTCTTTATCTTTCAGGTGACTGACCTACAGCATTCTCTGTGTCCCAGAGCTATGGCCTCACCCTTCATGTTTATGAAATATGTATCAACATGGCTACTTCCTAAAATTAAAAAAAAACTGGACAAAGTCTTTAAAAAGGCTGTAACCCTGAACAAAGAGCATTTTCTGGCTCTAACCCTGAACAATAGCGGCTAATCTAGCAGTATTGAAGAAATTTGTGCCTCACCATCTCTAAAGAGACACTAAGGACTCTGCGGGCTGCAGAGATCAAATACAAAGGGCATCTACATTTCCTAAGCAAGGCCTGACCAATGGAGACTACCAGTCTGAGAGGTCAAAGGATCCTGTACCTTTCCATTCAAATTCTTAATGGTTAAAACATTAACAATCCCAAGAATCCAGAGAAAGGAGTAAACATCTTTGTCAAAGCCAAAGTGGAGAGGTGGGAGTCACATGACCGCACACCGCACCCACCCGCGCACCCCCCCCCCCCACCCCACCCCCACCCCCAACTGATGGAATTTGTAACATTGTCTTGAGGAGCTGCAAAGCTGAGTCTGCCAGCTTCCATAAACCAAACAGCAGCTCAAAAAAAGGGCTCTGTCCAGGTTTGAATGCCTGGCCCCATCTACACTGTTTCTACTAGAACTTCTGTACCATCATCTACAAGACCTAATTTGCCTCTGTGTGCCCATTTCAATGTAGAAGTCATTTCTACTGGATAAGTGGATTATCCAGCATCATTTTCAACTTGAAGATCTCTGTGAAGGATTATACCATTGGACTTTAAATTCTGGACTCTGGACTCATGTGAAACAATAATTCTTATTTTCTCTGTGGTCTTTCTCCTGTACCCCTTTCTTTTCTTTATCTCTCTTTTACTGTATGAATGCAAGAATGGTTGGACCTCAATAACCCTCTTCTCACATTTTGAATGTGTGTAAAATGAACCAACCAAGATTATCCTATCTCAGGTTTGCTGTGGAGTTATTAATAGAAATTGGATCACAGCAAAACTGAGGGGTTGGGAAAATATGCCACTGCTCATAAAAGGGGATATAAAAATCTAAAACACCTTTCTGTTCACAAACAGGTAGTGAGAGGAGAAATCAGGACTGTTTAAATTAAGCCCCCTCCTGTCCATAACATCTGTCATATTTAACCTTTATAGCATGTGCAGCATTTTCACATCAGTAGATCAGTGCTGTCAATAGGAATCGCTAATCAGCCTTAGTATGGCCGTGGAAACAGTGTTTTTGCCACATGCACTAATTTTCATGGAAAACGTCTTTGACGTAATACAGGAACATGTACCTTACATGTATATATTTACTTAGCAAGTATCTATTACAACTTAGTTCAAAGCATTGCAGTCTTTCTCTTTCATGAAAGTTTGGAATTCTGCCATATACTTGGCGCAGCATATCTTACTACAACTTCTAGGTTTCTATTCAGCAGTTGCCAGCCACACTTTACTTCTTCAGAGTAATTCTAAAATGCCTGCCCCTGTTTTCCATCCAGAATGCAATTGCATGCTGCTTGCCCTTTCCTATCATGTGTCCTGTTGGAGGTGCTTGTTACTGACTGGTTTAAAAATACTGCAAATGCTGGAAATCTAAAATAAAAACAGGTCTGGCAGAATCTGTGGAGAGAGAAACAGAGTTAACCTTTCATGTCCGTGAGACTTCTTCAGAGCTAAAGAGAAGTAAAATTGTGATGGATTTTATACTGTTTAACAGGGGGTGGAGCAGATGGAACAAGACAGAAGGTCAGGGATAGGTGGGAGCTAAGCAGAGGTTGACAAAGATGTCATGAACACAAGACAAAGGGAGTGTTAACTGTAATGGTAAAGACTAAAGAAGGTGGCATAAAGGTGGCAGCCAGAATGTTACTAGGAGAACAAGGGTCAGTGCTCTGTGAAAGCACAACATAGAAACCAGTGACAGATGGCCCTGTGGGGGTGGAGTTGGAGGGTTGGAGTGAGGGGAGGGGAGAAGGATTGGGGAAAAAGGATATAAAAATAAATAAATAAAAAGGAAAATAAAAAAGTAAAATTAAAAAAACCAAAAAAGTAACAACTTGATTTTAAAAAAGGGGGTGATGATGGAGGCGAGAGTTCATGGTCTAAAGTTATTGAACTCAATGTTAAGTCCAAAAGGCTGTAAAGTGCCTAATTGCAAGATGAGGTGCTGTTCCTCCAGTTTGCATTGGGCTTCACTGGAACATTGCAGCAAGCCAAGGATAGACATGTGGGTGTGCGAGCAGGATGGTGTGTTGAAATGGCAAGCAACAGGAAGGCCTGGGTCATGCTTGTGGACTGAGTGAAAGGGTTTCACAAAGCAGTCACCCAGTCTGTGTTTGGTCTCCCCAATGTAGAGGAGATATATTATATTGGCTGGTTTTGCTTTCTTGTGCTGGCATGGAGTGGTTATTCTGATTGGTTACACTGACCACAATATTAGCTCCCCTCTCTATCCAAAGGTTATAGCTGTTTCCATGGTGCTAAAGTTCAGCATTTATGACTGTGTTATTTTAGCAGCTAACCAATAAGCAGGAACCAAGGAAATAAAGCACTCACCGTAACAAACAAAACACATACACATTTCACATTTTGTTTCGCCATTTTACCAACAGACGAAAATGTTAAAGCGCAAATTTACAAACCATGCGAAAATGAGCATTAAGATCACATGCCCAATGATCGTGAATAATATCATATTTCAATTTCTGAATCAAAAATTAAATTACCTATATCTGGATTCCCAACTAGCTACATGTTACAGTAATTAATTTATTGGACAGCACTGCAGTAGAAAATATACAGTTATATAAGGCATTATGTAAGGGAGAGGGAGAGGGCTATACCTAAACAGCTGCTTAAATTACTTCATAATGTAAAAGTCTCAAATTTATTGCATTTCAGACGAAGCTGAGGTAAAATTCTTACACTCTCTTGTTCTTTGGTGAAGAGTTTGGCACACGAGAGGAACTCGTCATATTTGGCATAAGGGATGACAGGCTCTGGCAGCTCCCGCAGATACAGCTTGAGTAATGAGGCCACAGTGTGTACATCTGTATTGCTGAAAGCAAAGCAACACAAATGAAAGCATTCACTGCAAAGCAACCTATAATACCAATTTGTGCCACCTGTAAAAGCAGTTAATTTTAAATGTAAATGACCCAGGTTACAGATCAGAATCCACAAATTTATTTCCAAGGGTTGCATGCTTTGGGTAAACCAGGTAAATGCACAGGTTGCTGACAGGAAAGTCTGCCAGTACATAAAAGAGAGAAGAACTTGCAGTTATATAACACTTCTCACAACCTCAACTACTAAAGGTCTCAAAGCCTTTTACAGCCAATTAAGTACTATTGAAGTGTAGTCGCTGCTGTGATGTAGGTAACTTGCACTCAGCAAACTCCCACAAACAGCAATGTGAAAGTGACCAGATAATCTATTTTTGTGACGTTGATTGAAGGATAAATATTGGGTGGGACACCAGGGATAACTCCACTGCTCTTCTTTGAAATGGTGCCATGAGATATTTTACATCCAGCTGAGCAGACAGGTGGGGCCTTGGTTTAACATGTCATCTGAAATACAGCCCCTCCAACAATGCAGCACTCCCTCAGTATGGCACTGTAGTGTCAGCCTTGGCTTCTGTACTTAAGCTCTGGAGTGGAACTTGAACCTAGGGACTCAGAGGTGGAAGTACTACCAACTGAGTCATGGTTGACAGTCACATCATATGGCAAAACAATTATGAGCGCATCGTCTGCAATTGTCCAATACGTGCTGAGGGTGATAGCTGAACTCCACTTCCAGGGTGTACTTAAAAATGACTCCCCAGGTGTTGTTTCTATTTTTAACTAAGCCCCATTATTGTGCTCTCATTTACATAAAGTCACTCATGTGAGTTCCTGCGTCGACTAGTTTAAATTTATTGAACGAATACCAACATAAAACAATTCAACCCATTTAAACACAGCTGATATTTTTGATAACTGTCATTATTATGCAATTTCAGCATTTGGTACATACATAAGTCTGGATACTGAATGATGATTGCCTAGCACTAGTAATGTGTTCATCAATCCAGTAATTAGTTTATAGATCTGTCAATGCCACACCAACCCAGGCTCTTTGGAACTTTTTTTAAAAAGGTTACCTGATGTGGATAATTAAATTGTATTTAAATGACACTCTGCAACGGCATTAGCTAATTAGATTATTAACAAGCTAAGTAATCAACAAAATAGATTATGCTAGTCAATAATTCACACAAACATGGTCACTGACTGCTTAATTTAGTGGATTGAGATATTTTAAACAATTTCTTTTATTCTTCTCTCTTACACAGATATCAAATGAAAAGGCAAATGATTGTTCGAGTGGCTACAAAGTAACAGTCAAACTAATATCAAAGTACCAAAGGTTGCTTTCAGAAGTATCATTAAAAGGGATGAAGTTACATTCTCCTGTCCCAGGGGAACTGATACGACCAATTCAATGCTGGATGTATTCATCGTGTCAAAATAAATAGCTCATAATCAAATAGACAAAACCTTTGTGCTGATTCCCAGTGTTATTGCAGCTCAGAGTTTTTACCTGCTAATCAATTTTTATTTATGGACAAATAACTTTAGATTTTCCTACAGGCTCGGGAAAACCCAACCTGCACACAATTCCATCTTCTGAAATGCATGCCTCACCCATGTGTGACTTTGCCCAGGATTTTTGTCTTTTCACATAGTGTTCAGGTTTGCAGTCTGAGAGCCGCAATGGAGTGTGTGAGGAGTGTGGGTGCGGTTAGAAGGCCCACCTCAGTTCTCCAACACAGCAACCCAGATCCTGCCATCATGTAAAGGCACCCCTAAACCTCATCCCTCACCCACCCCACATGCCACCCCATGCCCCCTCAGTTCACCCATGCTACCCCCATGCCACCTCATTCCCTCTAAGATTGCCCATGCCCCCTCCACCCCCCCCCCACACCACCTAATGCCCCCTCATACTATCTCCATTCCTTCCATGTATCCTTCATAGCCACTCACCAAGTATGCACTATATATAGTTCTCAGGAGCCATACAATATCAATGGGAATTATGTTTAAAGGAAATCAAAACCTCTATCTAATAAAACCCTGAATTCAAACACTGTCATTGATACTGGAAAAAGTGAAACTACTTCAGTGCAAAAAAAATTGTAATCCTTTAAATGCCTATTATGTTTGTAAACAAACAAGAAACCACATCAAAGATATATTCAGTTATTAAAGCCTCTTCAAATTTTAACCATTCTTGGATAAGTAGACCACCTGCTGAGCTTTTAAAATACAGCCAAGCATTCATAATGGCTACAGCTGTCACAACAAAAGCTTCCAGCTACCTTGCCTGAAATTGACAGAACAGAATGGTCCCATTTCCATTTCAAAGCCAAGTACCTATTAATCAATAGAGATTTTTTTCAACTTTTAAAATAAGGTTTTTTTTTTTAACAGCCTAAAGCTGTTAGCCAATTTAAATCAGAGCATAAAACATGGCAGCAGAGGCTGACATGACTTTTGTTTTACATTTTTTCATGCAATATGGCACTTTCTTCAAAAGTGTACTGTTATGCATGTCAACACTTACACAAAGGTGATCAATGTAAGCTACAACTTACCTTTGCAGTACAGATCCCTGTGATGAATCACCGCATTAAAATGCACCTACATTATAATACAGCTTTTAATAGTGACATTTGATGTCAAAACATTTTACGCTTACCTTTAAGAAAGTTCCCAACTCCTCAGCAGTCTTTGCCCAGTGGACACGAATTCTCCAAGGGGGTGCATCTTTTTCGTGCTTTCAGAACCCATAGCAGCACATGAAAATTGTGCACAGGAGGAAGTACAATTTTCCTGTGTTTCTTCACAATGAGGACCCCAACCTTGGAAGAGGTAAATGTGCATTTTCCACTGAAGGCCTTCTAACTCACAAAAATGCCACAAGAAAATGGTGTGGAGTCAAGAAGGCAGGGGAAAATTGTTTTTCCAGCAAAAAAGAAAAGTTCAGCATTTAACGATCTGATTCGCACCTCTTTGGGGAGATGAAAATCAGGCCCAATGTCTTTACAAGTCCTATTAGAAAATACAAAGTGTTTCACATAGCACAAAGACTAGTGCTATCAAATCTCTGTTAGCCAACAGCATCTCAGCTTGATTTTATATGGTTACAAAACCATAAGATTATCGAATCATTGAATGGTTACAGCACAAAAGGAGGCCATTCAGCCTGTCAGGTCTGTGCCAGTTCCCTGGGACAGCTGTTCAGGCTAGTCCAGTTCCCTGTCTTTTCTCTTCAGGTGCTTATCCAATATCCTTTTGAAAGCTCTGATTGAACCTCCCTCCACCACGCTCTCAGGCAGTGCTTTCCAGATCCTAACCACTTACTGTGTAAAAAAGTATTTTCTCATGTTGCCTCGGGCTCTTTGGCTAATCCCTGAAATTGGTGTCCTTTGGTTCTCACCCTTCTGCAAATGGGAATAGTTTCTCCCTGTCTACTCTATCCAGACTCCCCCTGATTTGAAACCTCTTTAAAATCTCCTCTCTACCTTCTCTCAGGTGAGCACTCCTAGCTTTGCCATGCTATTCATATAACTGAAGTCTGTCATCCCTGGAACCATTCTCGTGAATCTTTTCTGCATCCTTCACATTTGTCCTAAAGTGTGGTGCCCGGAATTGGTCACAATACTCCATTTGAGGTCGAAACAGTATTTCATAAAGGTTCACCATAACTTCTTTGCTCTTGTGCTCTCTGCCTCTACTTATAAAGCCCAGGATGCTTTATGTTTTATTAGCCACTTTCTCAACCTGCCCGGCTGCCTTCAGTGATTTTTGCACATAATGGCCCAGGTCCCTCTGCTCTTGCACTCTTTTCAGAACTGTATGCTTTATCTTATGTTGCTTTTCTCATACTTCCTACCAAAATGTCTTACTTCATAATTCTGTGCATTAAATTTCAAAACAGAACCTTGCCATCTCCTTCTTCATCTACCCTATTGTGTTGTTGTAAATAGCAACTTAATTTCATATATTTAAACAATCAGATTTCATAAATGTTAATTTTGGAACTGCAATCTTGCCCAGTCACTGTGATCCTGTCAGAAACATCAGCAGACCTTTTTTACAATTTTCTTTCCTCCTTTCCAGAAGGTGGCAAGTCATGGCATGGTATGACTGTGTTTGCTTGATTGCTTATAGCGATCAGGGATTATTTATACAGCCTGCTATGGATACTTTCTTAACCTCAGTGCTGTCAGTCACCCACCCTGCATGCAATTTGAACATCGAACTTTATAGTAGCTGAATCACATTTCCTTTTATTAGTTGTAATTCAGTGTAATCCTATCCTCTTCTGGTCTGGATTGGATATTTAGGCTTTTCACATGTCAGTTTCTGATTAAACAGTTGGGGGAGAATTTTCTTCCCGTTGCGGGGGGCTGAGCTGGAGCTGGCGTGGGTGGATGTGCAGCCGATCATCACCCGTGATCGGCTGCATGCCACCATTTTACGTGGGCGGGCCAATTAAGGCCCACCCAAAGTGATGCTCAGTGCTCCCTGTGCAGGAGGGGGGCAGCACGGAGTTGCCTCAGGGAGTTTAATGTCACTGTGAAAATCTGAAAGAAAGATTTTTAAAAATTACTTGGACATGTCTCCTCATGTGACAATGTCACATGAGCTGGGACACGTCAAAGAATTTTAATAAAAATTTTAATTTGATTTAAAAACCCTTCATGAAGCCTCATCCATAAGACCATAAGACATAGGAGCAGAAATTAGGCCATTTGGCCCATCGAGTCTGCTCTGACATTCAATCATGGCTGATAAGTTTCTCAACCCCATTCTCCCGCCTTCTACCCGTAACCTTTGATCCCCTTACCAATCAAGAACGTATCTATCTCGGTCTTAAATACACTCAATGACCTGGCCTCCGCAGCCTTCTGTGACAATGAATTCCATAGATTCACCACTCTTTGGCTAAAGAAGTTTCTCCTCATCTCTGTTCTAAAAGGTCTTCCCTTTACTCTGAGGCTGTCCCCTTGGATCCTAGTCTCTCCTACTAATGGAAACATCTTCCCCATGTCCACTCTATTCAGGCCTTTCAGTATTCTGAAAGTTTCAATCAGATCCCCCCTCATCCTTCTAAACTCCATCAAGTAAAGACCCAGAGTCCTCAAACGTTCCTCATATGTTAAGCCTTTCATTCCTGGAATCATTCTCGGGAACCTCCTCTGGACCCTCTCCAGGGCCAGAACATCCTTCCTGGGATACGGGGCCCAAAATTGTTCACAATATTCTAAATGTGGTCTGCCCAGAGCCTTATAAAGCCTTAGCAGCACATCCCTGCTTTTATATTCTAGTCCTCTCGAAATAAATGCCAACATTGCATTTGCCTTCCTAACTACTGACTCAACTTGCAAGTTAACCTTAAGGGAATCCTGGACTAGAACTCCCAAGTCCCTTTGCACTCTAGATTTCTGAATTCTCTCCCCATTTAGAAAATACTCTATGCCTCTATTCTTCCTACCAAAGTGCAAGACCTCACATTTCCCCACGTTGTATTCCATCTGCCATTTCTTTGCCCATTCTCCTAACCTGTCCAAATCCTTCTGCAGCCTCCCCGCCTCCTCAATACTACCTGTCCTGACACCTATCTTTGTATCATTTGCAAACTTAGCCAGGGTGCACTCAGTTCCTTCATCTAGATCATTAATGCATGAAGTGAAAAGTTGTGGTCCCAACATTGACCCATGCGGAACTCCACTAGTCACTGGCCGCCATCCTGAGAAGGACCCCCTTATCCCCACTCTCTGCCTCCTGCCAGACAGCCAATCTTCTATCCATGCTAGTACCTTGCCTCTAACACCATGGGCTCTTATCTTACTGAGGAGCCTCCTGTGCGGCACCTTGTCAAAGGCCTTCTGGAAGTCCAGGTAGATAACATCCATTGGCTCTCCTTCGTCTAACCAACTCGTTACCTCCTCAAAGAATTCTAGCAGATTTGTCAGGCATGACCTCCCCTTGATGAAACCATGCTGACTTTGCCCGATTTTACCATGCACTTCCAAGTATTCTGAAATCTCATCCTTAATAATGGACTCCAAAATCTTACCAATGACCGAGGTCAGGCTAATCGGCCTGTAATTTCCTGTCTTTTGCCTCATTCCCTTCTTAAATAGGGAGGGTTACATTAGCGATCCAGTCCACTGGGACCCTCCCTGACTCGAGTGATTCCTGAAAGATCACCACTAATGCCTCCAATATCTCTTCAGCTATCTCCTTCAGAACTCTGGGTGTAATCCATCTGGTCCAGGTGATTTATCCACCTTCAGATCTTTCAGTTTTCCAAGCACCTTCTCCTTGGTAATGGCCACCATACTCACCTCTGCCCCCCGACTCTCTTGAACTTTGGGGATGTTATTCGTGTCTTCCACCATGAAGACTGATGCAAAGTACTTATTCAGTTCCTCCGCCATTTCTTTGTTCCCCACTACTACTTCTCCAGCATCATTTTCCAGTGGCCCAAAGTCCACTTTTGCCTCTCTCGTACCCTTTATATATCTAAAAAAAACTCTTGCAATCTTCTTTTGTATTACTGGTTAGTTTACCCTCATATTTAATCTTCTCCCTCCTTATTTCTTTTTTAGTTGTCCTCTGTTGGTATTTGTAGGCTTCCCAATCCCCTGGTTTTCCACTGCTCTTCACGGCATTGTATGCTTTCTCTTTAGCTTTTATGCTGTCCCTGACTTCCCTTGTTAGCCATGGTTGCCTCGTCCTCTCTTTGGTATGCTTCTTCTTCCAAGGGATGAATTTTTGCTGTGTCTCCCAAATTACTCCCAGAAACTCCTGCCATTGCTGTTCTCCTGTCTTTCCTGCTAGGCTCATCTCCCAGTCAATTCTGGCCAGCTTCTCCCTCACGCCTCTGTAATTGCCTTTATTCAACTGTAATACCGTTACATCTGATTCCAGCTTTTTCCTCTCAAATTACAGGGTAAATTCTATAATATTGTGGTCACTTCCTCCTAAGGGTTCCTTCACCTTAAGCTCCTTTATCAAATCTGCCTCATTACATGTCACTAAATCTAGAATTGCCTGTTCCCTAGTGGGCTCCACCACAAGCTGCTCCAAAAAGCCATCTCGTAGACACTCCACAAATTCCTTTTCTTGGGATCCACTACCAACCTGATTTTCCCAGTCTACCTGCATATTGAAATTGCCCATGATCACTGTAACCTTGCCTTTCTTACACGCCTTTTCTATCTCCTGGTGTATCTTGTGCCCCCATCCTGAATACTGTTCAGAGGCCTGTACATAACTCCCATTCTGGTTTTTTCACCTTTGCGATTCCTCAACTCTACCCACACAGATTCTACATCATCTGACCCTACATCGTTTCTTGCTATCGATTTAATTTAATTTCTTTCTAACAAAGCAACCCCACCCCCTCTTCCAACCTGCCTATCTTTTCGATAGGATGTATATCCTTGGATATTTAGCTCCCAGTCCTGATCCCCTTGTAGCCATGTCTCTGTGATGCCCACCACAACAGACCTGCCAATTTCAATCTGTGCCACAAGCTCATTTACCTTATTTCGTATACTGCGTATTCAGATACAACACCTTCATTCCTGTATTTCCCAACCCCTTTCTCATTGTTGTCCCTTTACCTGATGTGCTTGAAGTTAGATTCCTAGCCCTTTCCAAACACTCTGTCCTATTTTGTGTTATGGAGAATTTAATAGCCTCTCCTGGGCTCTCCTTACTTTTCAGTTTTTTCATAATTTTCCATGAAGTTGAATCCACCCCCCCCACCCCCACACGCTAACCTGCTGCTTTGTTTCCCATTAGTCATACTTCTTGGAGTTTTACCCTTCCCTTACCCCACCATTTTCTAGTTTAAAGTCCTGTTGACCACTCTATTTACCCTTTTCGCTAGAACATTGGTCCCAGATCGGTTCAGGTGGAGACCGTCCCAATGATATAGATCCATCCCGCCCGTGGGTGAGGTTTCATGATAAATGCTAAGGCCGCTTGGGCTCTTTGCCTGTCCACCAACCTTAAGGCTGGACAGACAGTCCAGACAATTAGTTTAACCAGCTGTTAAAGGGCCTTAACAGGCCTTCGACAGTTTGGCAGGCACGCAGCCGACTCCGGTGTGCGCCCACCAAGTTGAAGATCGGGATGATGCGCAGTGGCATCGGGACGCACACCTGATGTCACCACGCATCATTTTACGCATCGGTGAGCTGGGCCTGCCCCCACATGCCAACCAGAATATTCCGGCCTTGGAGAGAGACTTTATTTGAATCACTAAGCTGCTTTATCTCACAGTAAGTGATATTAGGGTGTAACAGTTAGGATTAACTTCACTTTATTCAATTAATACAGTTTACCTTTGTGTATTAATACAAAATAATGAACAAGCTACGCTCCCCACATCAGTAGGTCACCATATTTGACTCAAATAGAATAACTCCTCTGCATTTTGGCCTTCAGTTCCAGGCAGTCTCTCCTGTCTTTGCTTCAATCAGCCTGACTTCAGTGTCAGCTTTTTGTCAATTGTGATTGTGGCAACATCCCTTTGAGTTCAAGTGAATGAGATTGTTTCTGCAGCAGACAACAATCACTATAATGTCAAAATCTTTGAACAGCACACAGATTCAGGCACCTATCTGAATCTTAATCGACATCTCGCAACCCTGCTGTCCTGTGAATCTAACCCTTAATTAGGAACTAAGCTTAGCTCAAGTAACATAGTAAATGTATATCACAGCAGAGTTCCACACCTCCTCTCAGCCAGTGGTGACGTAGACAGGAAGCTTGAAACATGACAAGCAAGCTTGATGGAATGGCCTTTTCTTATTTCAAGTTTCCTTATTTGGGGTATTCAAATATTCCCAAATTGCTTTGATTGCTCTCCCTCACTCCACCTACCTGCTTCTGTGCTGCACCATAATCCTCATTTCCATTGGTAGATCAGTTACCCAACACCAATAAATCTTGCCAGCAAGAGCAGCAGAAGTGAATTAACACTCACACATTACTTCTATTTACAATGCAGCTTAGGTAAAAAAGGGAAAAATATAAGTGTTAGTTCTGAGCAAGATTAATTGACACTAGCAAAGCTAATCAATCAGCTGACCTGTCAGTTCATATCATCTGCCACAGTATGACAGAGCCAAAGAACTCTGAACTCTTCTGTACTGGCATTCCAGTTACAGAGGTGGATACTAAAAGCAGTCAATTCTACTAATGGATTGCCAATGTTACGATAAATATATAGAGCCTAAAGATCTGTACAATGCTTGTTGTAGAGGATCCTTGAGCTGGTACAAACATACTTCTCATCTTGTCTCCCTTTTTCTGTTTCTCTTTTCTCACAGCTGAGCTCACTGGGATTTGTAAGTGTTTCCTATCAGTACAGAGCAAGCAAAAAGTAAGAGGCACCGATTGAGGATAAACCATCCAAGGAATCATTGCAGGAATGAAAGCTCTCTATTAGAACAAGCTGGCCTGAGACAGACAACAATAGGAATGACAGAGTTCACATTTAAAACAGATCATAAATTTGAAACAGGAGACTCTAAACTAATACATGTGGGCTGCCCAAAATGAGGGGAAGTTAATCTATGGCCAGGATTTTCCGGTTGGCGAGCAGGGGGCGGGGCCCGCTCGCCGACGAGTAAAATGACGGGCGGTGACATTGGGCGGTTCTCCCGACATCACCGCACTTCATTTTAAATTTCAGGTAGGCGGGGGCTCAGCAGAATCAGGCCATTGACAGAGTCATTGAAGTAATTAATGGACCTGCCCGTCCAACCTGAAGCCCCGGTGGGTTTTAGAAAAAGCATGAAACCTCATCCATGGGCGGGGTGAGGTTTCATGTAGGTTTTAAAAAATGTAATTAAAGGGTATTTAAAAGTGATGGACCTGTGACATGTCAGGGAATTTTTTTTTCTATTGTTAACATTTTGTACTGTAGAGCTGATTTCCCTGAGGCAGCATTTAGCTTCAGGGAGATGTTTGTGCTCTTTCATTCGCATGCATGAAAGAGCGCACTCTTGGGTTTAGGGATTCCCTCCCACCTGCACAGGGAGCGCATAGTGCTTCCGTGCGGGCATCACGCTGGGTGGGCCTTAATTGGCCCGCCCATGTAAAATGGCGGCGTGCCCCCAATTGGGGGCGCCGATCAGAGACGTGCCTCCGCACGTGCGCTCTTCACCTTCCCCCTTGACGGGGTGGGGGGGGGGGTGGGTGGGGGGGGGGGGGGGGGGGGGGGTGGATAATTCTGTCCTATTTCTTTAATGACTTTGAGTAGGATAGCTCTAAACTAAAATATAATATTCCTGGTTTCCCCAAAATACATCAGACCTGCAGTGCCCACTGGTTATGGAAAGATTCAAGCACCCTCAAGAAAGTCCTTTGAACTGCCCATTCCTTCCTTTCAGCTACAAATTGAGGAGCAGCCAGCTTAAATAATTAGATAAGTACTGCAACCTTCCCCATTCAAAATCTAGAGGGGCAGTTCATAGTTTTGCCCAATGCAAGTTTTTCATGGTTTTACACCATCTGTGTGATATCAGAGTTCTGTGGCTCTGGTTAACTCAAACAATGCAGACTAAACCTCCTTCCAAAATAACAGGCCAGTAAAATCTATAATTCCCGTTTCTTACACAGTAATCATCTTATTGTACCTTTTGATCATAGCAGCTGGGAAAATGGTTTTCCTTCAGCAACTGTGTGACAGGGATGTCAGAAGTAATTGCATGATTTGAGCTGAATCACTCTCTACTGTTTAAACAAGAATCTGAGAACTCCAGGATATATATACATGTAGATTATGAAGTTATCAATGGTACCAACAAAAAAAAATCACTGGAAGATTAAATATGGCTGTAATTGAAAAAAGTTAATTATGGCAAGTTAACCCTCAATTCAAAATAATAGAGGATCATGTAAACTCCTTATTTTACAACTCTGGAGCTTGCCTGCCATAACCAGAGTTCCAACTTAAGCATCATTTTAACACAAGAGCCTCCATTTTCTGCTAGCAGCCTGGAGGCTCACGAACAGCGGGTATCAATCAGAAAATCTGTTACCCGAATCAAGCAAGGCTCCAATTTCCAGGATTCGATTTGGAGGCAGAAAATGAGGCTGTGCTACGGGCAATTGTGATTCATTTAGATGCAATAATATAATGAAGGTGCCTCACCTTCTACCCCAATGATTTACTTCCTGCAGCAGGATCTCCCAATCTTCGGAAGCAAAAGAATATGTGGTCTCTAACTATCTCCTGTTGTGCTTTTGCGAACAAATCGTTCACTTTTCTGTCATTGTCACTACTTCCCTAATAATGGTGAGCTGCAGCCCTTTGATAGTTGGGCCCTCCCCAGATTGTTATGCTCCCCAGCGGTGTGCTGTTGGCTAAACTCACTGGGTAAGCAACTTACTGAAATCAGAGTGATGGGTTCTTCTCAGGAATTTCAGCACAGTTCATCCCTGAAATAATGGTACAGGCAAACCCCATATTTGGAAACTCAAGGCTAATAGCTGTTATTCATACAAAAGTAGGCAGGCAATGCTCTGTTACTACTAGATAAAGTTGGGAGCTGGGTCTCCACCTTTGCCTGCAATGGGTAAAGGTTCAAGGATCTAATAGTTAATGTGTGAAGTGATAAGGTTGTTTCTGAATTCCATCTTATTTTCCTTGACATCAGTGACTGGAGATCCCAGAACATGATCACCCAGTGAATCTTGGCACTATGATCTGCCCTGGACCGCAGCAACCTGGGTGTCTGTGGGACTCCCAATGATAGGCCAAGGACAGGAAGACCAGGTTGGAATAGCCCCCTCTGTCATTATGTTTCGAGGCCATTGAGATCTTGTGGATGATGATTTCCATTGCAAGGTAATCACAGAAATGGAGGCCAATCAGCCTATTTTCACTGATCAATTACCAAGTAACTTACATGCCTGCAATCGAGCAGTCAATTTTTTCTTAAATGATTCCAGGATTTTGTCTTCTTTACTTTAACTGGAAGAGTACTCAGCAGGCAGAATCTTCTCCTTTTAAAAGATTAATCGGACCACAAAGGTATCTGGGTCCCGGTAGTCTGTGTGAACTTCCTGAGACAGGCAATTAACAGGCCTCCTCCCGACGCCTCATTCAATTAAGCACAGTGGGTCAACTCCATAGGCAGGAGGACCAAATGGATCGCATGAGACTTTGGGTGGCTGGTAGCCACATCAGGAGAAGTGGGCACTGCCAATGTAGGAGACCGTGAGGGCTTTTAAAGATGAAGGTGCCCTCTGTGCTTTTGTTCAAAGTAAGTGTGACCACTGCTGCCGGGCCATCATTCTGGAGGGCAAATCCCTCCACAGGATGGCTTGTAACCACAGCTGTGGCTCTCAGGCAACTGTGGCTCCAATGAGAGAATTACTGGAGGTCTTGCTGGATCCATGAAGCCTGCTGCCAGGAAGTTGCCTTCAGGCTTTTTAACTTGTATGTCACTTCAATGCTCAGTAGCTAACATTAATTTCCTAATTAAGTTCCATAAAAGCAGGCTAACAACCAGTTAACATGCTTTTGGTACCAATTAATAGAAAGTTGGCAATACCATATATCTCACAGTGAACAAAATAGCCTTGCAGTTGTTATTTTTAAGCAGTCGTATGATCAATATTGTCTGCTTTCTGTGATACATCCCTATAATTTGTGCTTGTTGACATAAATCATGAAAAAACTGATGTAACGCTGAACACTGATAAATTTCTAAGCATCAACCCTTCAACTAATCTAAACTTACCATAAATCAAAAATAAAACTAAAGATATTTGCATGCACTTCCTCTGTGGATAAGTTTACTTTCCATGATCACTTCTTGTCACACCTTTACATCAACATTTTCCACTCAAAATTCCTTTGTCAGGTTTTACATTGGAAACCTTGGGCAGAATTTTAATGGGCTCTGGGAGGCAAAATGGGAGGTGAGGGCAGTGGTTGCCAGTAAAATAGCTGGGAGCCATGGCAGGCTGGCTCCCTGAAGCTGGGGTATTTTCTCAGCAGCCAGACTGGATAACGAGTGGCTGCCCACACCAAGGAGGCAGGCATCCAATTTGCATACTTAAAAGCACCATCAAGGGCCACTTTGCCATGCCGCTGGCATTTCGCAGTTGACAGGCCAACCACCCACGACAGGGAAGGCCACCAGCTCGATGGAGTTGGCTTCCTTACAGCAACTCAGGGGCCATTGGAGACAGAAGCTCCATAGCCCAAAGAGGTGGCCATGGGCAGAGAAGACAGCCCTACAGCCCCAGTGATCTCCTCAGAGACATTTCCCTCTGTCTCTCAGCCCCCTGAATTTTTCATTTGTTTTTACTTCCCTGTCAGAGGTTTGTCGTTTCCTGTCAGCCTCAGCAGTGCCCTAGGGTAACCAGATTTTCAAAAGTTATGACCAGGGCACATTGGGAAGGTGGGACTCTGTGATGATGCACATGTTGTGCAACCAATGACAGAAGTCGGGGGGACAGGGCCAATTGAAGAAAAGAGGTCATGTGATGACATCTCCCAGAAAACGTCCAGTAGAGTTGGCAAAAGTATTAAACACCCAATTTTTGAAGACAGCAATTACGAACCACAGACTTTTGTTTCAATGTCATTTCTACCTCATTTTCCTAAAAAAAACTGAACCAAGTCTTTGCTTGTCACAAGATTCCAGAATCCACTATTACGCTCTACCTTTTCTGTGCAATGCAGAATGGTAAGTGCAGTCTCCACTTAAAAGTCTTGTTTATTTTCATTTGCACACTGAGTTTTAAAAATAGATGTTTTCAGCTAAAAGCTGGATTTTAAACAAGCAAATGTACCTCAAGAGTGGGAGACTTTGTTTGCACTCAGAGCTATAAGTTACTTACCACCAAGTGACTATAAGCATAGGCTAGAATTTCCCAGCCCCATCAGCATCCAGCATCATGGCGAGTGGTGACAACGACAATATGATGAGAAGGCCAAAACTCGGTTTTGCATCATCGTGAAACCAGTGTGCAATCGTTCACTCAACCCCTCAATGGTGCAGGTCAGGAGTGTCATTTTAATAAGGAGGTAACTAGTGCACAGCAGGGGACTGCGGAACAGGGGAACTGACTCACAGCATGGTTGTTGGATAATGTTGCGCTGCTGCATCCTCACTTGGTAGAGCACCGCCGTCCTCCCCATCAGCACAAGAATGGCCCAGATCCTCACCAGCCAGCTGGATGGGTCTGTTTTCAAAGTCCATGAGGACCTGGATTTCAGACATTCCTCCACCGGTCTGTGACCTCTACCTTTTGTTGTGTGTCAGCTTGTCCTGCATGAATAGAGATGGAGAGAGTGTGAGCAGGATACCTGCCAGGCCAGATGAGAAGGATGCCTGGCATGTGTGGGTGATGAATGGTGCCATGGGCAGGATGAGGACACAATTCGCAGGGCAGATGAAGGTGTGTGTGTGAGAGAGTGAATAGTGATGTCCCTTGAACTGGCAGTGAGTGAGATCCCTGTGGATATGTGATAGGTTTGAGAGTGTGTGAGTTGAGAGTGCTGAAAAGAGTGATTTACCCTGGCAGAACAGAAGAGATCATTCATCCTTTTTCTTGGTAGCTGTCCTCATTTGCAGGGCATTGGCGCTGACCACCACTGCCACCAATATGACGAGAAGACCAAAAATCGGTTTTGTGTCATTGTGAAACCAGTTTGCAATCGTCCGCTCAACCCCTCAATGGTGGGCTGCGTTTCCCATTGCCGCATGTCTGGAACATCTGGATTTGCCACTTTTGCCCAGAGAGGGGGTAGAAGACTTCGCCATGGGCCTCCAGTATGTCCAGTAAGCGCCTGAGGGAGGCATTGCTAAATTTGGGGGTAGCATGTTTTTTCCCTTTGGCAGCCATGGTTTTGCAGTAGCTTGCAATGCAGTATTAGCTCTGTGCATGGGTGCCCTTTAAATATGGCGCCCAGATTACTGAAAGCCTGAGGTGATGGCAGGGCGGACGAATCAGAGGCCGCCCCATCAGCGATCCGGCGTGTTTCCCGGGAATGCATTATATTAATGAGGTATGACGCACCAGGATTGGGATGTTGCGGCTGGCGGGTAAAACATCCTTTCTCCCTCCCGCTACCACACTTAGTGTAAATCAATAGCGCAAATAGAGTCATTACATTCAGTACACAACTACCGAGCCTCAGAAAGCTGCAGCAGGGAAACTGCTGTCTTTCAAACTGAATTGATGGAAGAATACTTTCCTTTGATACAAATCTTAAAATCCCTTCGACAGCATTTCAAAAAAACACAAACATATATTTACAACAAATTAAGAAGGTCTCCCACTGTCACCCCGGTGTAACTACTACCTCCAGAATCGTAAGAGAGACAGGGTGGGGGCAGGATGGATACAGTAAACTAAAACAAAAAAACAAGAAATGAAAAAAAAGGATTGTCTGCACCATTTATGTAAAACAAGTTTTTCTAAACAATTGAAAAGGACATAGATGTGCACTTTGACCAAAAGAGCAGCACAAGCTCTCACATGCCCCCTGTTTCAGTCAAATCACCTTATAACCAACTGCTATCGCGGGCCTTCGCTTCAATCTTTTCCATTAAAACATCATTTTACTTGTCAGCCTTTAATCTTATTGAAGGGACATATGAAGAAAGGTATTGAACATTACTTCACAAATTGCTGCTTTATTCACTTCTTCACCACATGTTTTTTTAAGTCATTCATGGGATGTGGGTGTTGCTGGCTAGGCCAACATTTCTTGCCTGTCCCTAACTGCCCTTGAGAAGGTAGTGGTGATCTGCCTTCTTGAACCACTGCAGTCCATGTGGTGTAGTGCTGTTATGAAGAGAGTTCCAGGATTTTGACCTAGTGACAGTAAAGGAACGGTGATATATTTCCAAGTCAGGATGATGAGTGGCTTGGAGGAGAACTTCCAGGTGGTGGTGTTCCCATTTATCTGCTGCCCTTGTCCTTCTAGGTGGTAGTAGATGTGGGTTTGGAAGGTGCTGTCTAAAGATCTTTGGTGAGTTCCTGCAGCGTATCTTGCAGATTGTATACACTGCTTCTACTATGCATCGGTGGTGGAGGCAGTGAATGTTTGTGGATGTGGTGCCAATCAAGTGGGCTGCTTTGTTCTGGACGGTGTCAAGCTTCTTGAGTGTCAGAGCTGCACTCATCCAAGTAAGTGGAGAATATTCCATCACACTCCTGACGTACGTTGTAGATGGTGGGCTGGCTTAGGGGAGTCAGGAGGTGAGTTACTCATCGCACGATTCCTAGCCTCTGACCTGCTCTTGTAGCCAAAGTATTTATATGGCTAGTCCAATTCAGTTTTTGGTCAATGGTAACCCCCAGGGTGTTGATAGTGGGGGATTTAGCAATGGCAATGCCATTAAATGTCAGGGGGCGATGGTTAGATTCTCTCTTGTTGGAGATGGTCATTGCCTGGCATTTGTTTTGCACAAATGTTACTTGCCACTTGTCAGCCCAAGCCTGGATATTGTCCAGGTCTTGCTGCCTTTGGATATAAACTGATTCAGTTTCTGAGGAGTTGCGAATGGTGCTGAACATTGTGCAATCATCAGCGAACATCCCTACTTCTGACCATATAATGGAAGGAAGGTCATTGATGAAGCAGCTGAAGATGGTTGGTCCTAGGACACTACCCTGAGGAACTCCTGCAGTGATGTCTTGGAACTGAGATGATTGACCTCTAATAACCTCTACCATCTTCCTTGTGCTAGCTTCAGTGAGCAGGTTATTGCTAAGCAAGTGCCATTTGATAGCACTGTTGATGATCCCTTCCACCACTTTACTGGTGATCGAGAGTAGACTGTTGGGACGCTAATTGGCCGGGTCCAATTTGTCCCGCTTTTTATGTACAGGGCATACCTGGGAAATTTTCCACATTGCCGGGTAGATGCCAGTGTTGTAGCTCTACTAGGACAGCTTGGCTAGGGGCATGGGAAACCTATTGCCTTTATGTTTATGGTCTCAATCTATCATGTGTGGAAGAGATTAACACAACCAAAAATATGGCTGGCTTCTTCAATCAACTAACAATTCATTAAACTCAAGGGCTAAACTTTCACTTTGGGGGTGGGTATTTTCATGTCCCAAACCCAAACAGTAAAACATATGGTTAACAAGGTTCTTAATTAGGCTAATTGCTGCCTGTCTGACAGGGGTGCCTGCCCCAAACCCACCTTCCCCAAAATCGCCGGTGTCGGGAACAGTGCTGGGAAAGTGATGCGCCTGCTGGCACTGGTGTCTTTGGGCCCCGTCCACCTCTATTCCCGACTTCAGGGGAGTCCTGACCTCAGCAGGTCCCAAGAATCCTGACCAAAGAGAAAATCACCATCATTTTAGCTCAATGAGAAGCTGATGGGGAATGGGTGGGAGACTGGTTTTACAACCCAGGTGATTTTACTCTCCATAGGCTTGATTGAGTTCAAATTAGCCCCAGCAATTTAGGGGATGATTTTCTGTCCTCCTATTACAATGATAGACTTTAAAGTACAGCATTACTATGGGTTTATTACAGGAAGACGCACTAGTTCACTAGCTGTGTATTTGCATAGTTAAATACTATGTGCCAGCTTCACAATTGGACACAGTCAGCACCTAACTGCTGATATGATAATGCCCTTTGCAGGTATGACTGTGCTGTTCTGTTTCAGATGTAGAAAACCATAACTCTGAAGCTGCTAAGCTGGGAACTCACAACTCACTGCCTAACACATTAATAAACATCACATTGTGCAAGACAGTAAAGCTCAGACTGGCCGAACAGTGCCAGAATAGCAAACGGGTATATTATTCCAATCGGACTTGAATCATATATTCTCCAAATCCCTTTATTGTAATTATTCTCAAGCAATCTCAACACCAAATTTTCTGTTATCTTTTTTCTCTCCATCTCACCTCTCCAGCTTCACAGGCATCAGAAGCTTCTGGTATTTTATCCAAGTGACTGTGCTTCATGCACAAACATGACAGCAGGCTATCTGATCACTCAACAGGGAGAGCAATTTCCCTGAACCTGGCCCTAATGTCTGGACATAGTCGGACACTTGCCTTCAAGGACCACTGACCAGCTATCAGGAACTGCAGCAGCCTTATCTAGTCTTCCTTGTCCCTAACCCAGGAATGAGCCTGATTGGCTGCCCATCTCATAGGAGCAGGTGGCCTTGCCAGGCACCTAACCCATCTCCCCCAAAATGGCTGGTCCTCAGTCCAATATGGACTGAGTGTTATCAAGCACAATAGTTGCCATGTTGTTACAATGTCTGCTGGGTGGTGCCAGTGGCAGAATGAAAACTCAACTTCATTGGTGTCATTTGGAAGTTAAAAAAGTCCTCGCATAAATGTATGATAAATGTATAACTGGAAGCAAAGCTATGTCTAAGGACATCCCAAAGCACTTCACTGCTAATGAAGCAGAGTCACTTATGTAATGTATGGAAATACAGCAGCCATTCCACAGAGAGCAAGATCACACAAACAGCAATGAGATACACAATCTAACAATCTATCATAGTGGTGCTGGCTGAAATATAAATACTGACAGGACACTGGGAGAACTCCACTGCTCATTTTCCAATAGTGCCACAGAATACTTTACATCCATCTGAGAAGTCACATGGGGCAGAATCTTTCATGTGGCTGGTGGGCTCGGCGAGAATGGTCCGGAACCGATTGCCACCCGCGATTGGCTCCATGCCGCTATTTTACGTGGATGGGCCAATTAAGGCCCGTTCAGTGTAATACGCGGCCTCAGGGAGATTGAATCAATATTAAAATTATTAAATAAAAGTTTTATAAATTTATTTAATCATGTCCCCTCAAGTAATGGGACATGTTTTTATATTTCTGAGAAAAGATTTATTGAATAAAAGCTTTAGGAAACCTCATCTCTCTCGTGGATGAGGTTTCCTAAAAAAGTGTGAAGGCTGCCTGGCCTTTTCATCTGTCCGCCAACCGTAAGGTTAGAAGGGCAGAATTAACAAGTACTTCAATTAATTTCTTAATGGCCTGAATAGGCTGTTTACATATTGGCGGGCGTGCAGCTGACTCCAGCACGCGCCTACCGAACAAAATATCACAGGAATGCGCAATGACATCGGGATGCACGCCCGACGTCATTGTGTGTTATTTTATGTGTCAGCGTGTCAGGCCTGCTCCCGCACACCGACTGAAAAGTCCTGCCCATGGAGTTTCAGTTTAATATCATGCCTGAACGACAACACCTCTGACAGTGTAGCACTCCCTCAGGACATCATAGTCTCAAGCCTCCAGAATGGAGCTTGGACACATGACTTATACAGAGGTAAGGATACTCACTGAGTCAGTGCTAACACTTGACAATGAGCACGCTGAAAATGTTGATAAATACGGAAATCTTTGAGCTCTTTTCTACTGTTGTGCTTGCATCTATCTCTATGATCTCGTGTGATTATACTAATTATGCCAGATGCCTCTTTTTAATTGGCAAATAAACACTTAACTGTATATAATATTAACAGAGGGGACAGTGGAGAGTTATAAGAGGCAGTTGGAAATGTGAGTTAGAGGAAGCATTGCAAACATTAGAAGCAATGGTTCATTTATTTGTAACTCAAGCCCACATGCAACGAGTCACAATTGTAATCAATTTTTCGTTCTTTGGTTGGATTAATGATCTAGTAAACGTCTCTCTTGCTGTGTCGACAGCCATTTTGGAACCAATTTGGGTTGAAATTGGATCAGACTCAGTGTTTAGAATTGTATGCTTCATTTAACTGAGAGTCAACCAAATTACAGGAAGAATTTGACAATATTGAAATCATGATGGAACAGCACTATTATGCATTTATGTCCTGTCATCAGACATGAAAGTATCAATGTGGCACTGGCACCTAAATTCAATATTGGTGTGCTAGTTTTAAAATAATAAAACAGACACAATGATCAGTTTAGCAGGACAGAGGGGTATGTGCTCAATTGGCAAGGGCATTTGGGCTAAATTGGTTGAGGCCTATTTTTAGGCACATCTGGTGGCTGTTTGAAACGAGCAATGGTTGCATTTCAACATTGAAATAATAGTCCTGTGTCCCTCTCAGACTGGACTCCTAAATTTGTTCAGTCTGTTAGCTCTACCTGATTAGTACTTCTGGTTTTGGAGATGCTAAGCAATGCTTCTTAAAGAAATTGTCGGAGACCAATCAAAAAGAGGCTTCAAAGCTTGGTAATTTTGTTTTTTTTATGGAATTGGCTGCAGCAGGATTGCTCCACTTGGATCTACAAAATAAATGCTGATTTCCACCTACTCCTCATATACTGATCCATGATCCTTGGGCCCAGTTAAGCGAGCGACATGAGGCACTTGATTGGTTCCCAAAGCCCAGCCGAATTATGGTAATGGGACCCAAAGGCAAGTTTAGTTTGTTCCTCTCTGTTTTTCCTCAAGTTCTAAAATAAAACACCAGCATCACACTCAGTTTGGGCCACTAGCCAACGTAGATCTGCTTGTTTCTCTTAGCAACACATTTTCAGTTGAAGATAATATACTTATGAGAGTAAATTAGAGGGGGCTGTTTTAATCTCCTTAAGTACCAAGCACAGTAAAGCCAGGCTGGTCCAAAGAAATCCAGAATACGATTAAGTATCAGCTTGAAAAAGCATTGTATAATAAGCTTGCCCCGAAAAGGTAATAAGTGCTGTTAGGTAAATATTATTCACAAAGTACAATTATTAATGATCAGATCACCCATTAATGGTCATTAGTTGATGCATTATCATTTTGAAAAGACATGGCAACAGATTTTGCAGTTTGGACATTAAGTGTACTGGTGTGTTTTTTAAATTAATATTTCAATTATTTTTGCTAATATATTTCATCACAATATGTGATACAATTTAGTAACCTACAAGTAATCACATTCAAGGTGTTTTTCTCCCCCTGCAATTTCTTCCAGCTGAGCATGCTACTAACTTACTTATTGAATTAGAAGTTATCTTTTGTTGCATGATTTATTTTTATCTTCATTGATTTGTTCATCTGGTTTGGTCAACCATTTTGTCCTGAACTCCAACAATTTTCTCATCTCCTGCCAAGCTCCCGTGTGTATTTGCATTGATTGCTTCTACAGATCCTCCCTCATTTCCTTTCCCTAAACTGCCTTATTTTGATTAGACTGGTTCATATATCCTCAAGCTACTTCTGTGCCTTAAAGCTTTTGTTCCAATTTTGCCAAACTTATTTTCCAAATCTGTGGCAACATTCATTTAGCTAAGGCAATCTCAGACTCTAGCTTTGAGAACTTGAGTACTATAACTTCAGGTAATTTTCAACTGGAAACTGTGGACTAATTCTTTGCAGCATTTAAATGTACATTAAAAAGTAATTTGCTGTTGGAAGAAGATGGTTTGTGAATGATTAACAATAAGATAATTAGATGGATCAGAAGGGAAGCTGCATTCTCAGATTGAATGGATTTCATATCCTGTCTATTCATAAAATCAGTCTGCAACCCTTTCCATACTTTGCTACATTCAATGTTTTAATGGGCACAGCAAGTAGTACAATAGATATATGGAAAAACAATTGAATGCTGGGCAGAATGGTTGAAAATCTTAATAGCTCTGAGAGCTTTCACATCAGACCTAATGGAAAGTCAACATCATTTTCTCATTTACAATCTCCTCGACAATTACTGCAAAGAGGTCTGGTTCAATACAACATTACGGGGATTAGAAAGGCCTCAAAAGTATTCTTACATTTATTAGTCATTCAGCTTGTAATTAAAATGTTTAGGAAGATAGTAATATAAAGAGATGGAAAAGACCAAGGCAACATATTAGACCAGAGTTCAAAAAATACCATAAATTTCTTATATCCTTCAATCACTTTGTTCACCAAAACACACTATGCAGCTTGTAAGGAAACTGATAACTCTAATTTATACTGATAAATGTTTAATTTATGAGCTGTAACAGCGATGTAATATTCAAAACAATGCAATGAAAAGCTGAGTGTTTGACTCAAAGTCTATAATGGTATCATGCAATGATAAATAATAATTCAAATCTCAGTTCAAGACTTTGTCCTGAAGTGTGTAATATGGTTACTGCTAAAATCGCAGTTTCCACTGAAAAAATACATCCATCAAATGCGTTAGCTGTGGCTCAGTTGATAGTGCTCTCGCTTATGAATCAGAAGGTTCTGGGTTTAAGTCTCAACCCAAGACTTGAACACAAAAAAGACACATCAGTGCAGGGCTGATGGAGTCCTGTACTGTCGGAGGTGCTGTTTTGCAGTTGAGACATTAAATTGAGGCCCCGCCTGCCCTTTCAGATTCCATGACACGAAAAGATTCCATGACACTATTTCAAAGAGGAACAGGGGAATTTTCCCTGGTGTCCTTGTGAAAATATAACCTTCAATCAGCATCATAAAAATAGACCATCGGTCATTACCACATTACTGTTTATGGGACTCTGCTGTGCACAAATTGGCTACTGCATATCTACCTTACAATAAATGTACTTCAAAAGTACTTGATTGGTTATAATGTGCTTTGGGATGTCAGGTAATTGTGAAAAGTGCTATATAAATGCAAAACAAAAACAGAATTACCTGGAAAAACTCAGCAGGTCTGGCAGCATCGGCGGAGAAGAAAAGAGTTGACGTTTCGAGTCCTCATGACCCTTCGACAGAACTATAAATGCAAATCTTTCTTTTCTCTCAAATTTAATCAAAGGTATGCAGTGGAATATAAGGAATAGTTTATAACATTCATTCAGCCAGACATTAACAAATCCATGGCCTGCTGAAAAGCCTAAAAAGCACAATGTCATTTTACGCTCTAACAAGTGTTGATTGGCATAAGACGAGACTTCCACCCGTCACAGAGAGGATGTCCTGCCTTGGAGAGCTGCCAGCCAATCAGATTGGATTCCAGTCTCTCCAGGAACAGCACTGAAGTGGCCAGAAGAGGCACTGCACAGAGCTGCCTGGAACTAAGTGCCAGGAACCGGAGGGCAGGTAAGTGGCAGGGGTCCTAGGGCGGGGAGGGGAGGAAAGGCTTGAGGGAGGAACGGGCAGGGTCATCACAAGGGGGGGGTGGTGACCAGGGTCCCAGCTGATGGTCCAGGATGGGAGGGAGGTCCATAGCTCACCAGATCTTAAGGACAGAGTGCCCCAGACAGAAAGGGGCTACTGATGGAGGCGGCCCACCCCTTCCCGCCCAAGATCAAACGCTATTCGTTTTCGGGTTTGCCCCCTGATATGTCATCTGCCCGCCAGCCTAAAAATTGAGGCTGGGCAGAAAAGACCCTTAAGTGGCCTTAAGTGGCCACTTAAGGGCCTTCATTGGGGCTAGGGTGGGCCTGCCTGCCCCACTGTAAAATCATGACCAGGTTGGGGCGGGCAGGATCCCAGAGTGAATCCCATCCATTTCACACCCCTTCCCCTGCCTCAGAACCCACCGGGGTGGGGAAGGCGGGGAGAGTGTAAAATTCTGTCCCATATATCTCCTAAAGAATAGTCCAAAAAACACTAAGCACCATGTCTATAAACAGAATGTCACAACCCTTACCTATCAAACAAGGGCTTCTCACCACAGTCGAAGGCCTCTTGTAACTCCTTAACAAGATTTGCCTGACCAGGTAGTCGGAAAAGACCCTCTTCCTTCAGTCCTCTCTGACGAATGAAGTCTGCACACTGCTCCACGAGTGTTGGTGCCATGTGTGTCCCATACCTGCGTTCATACCGTACAGTGTCCTCAAGACGTTGGCCAAAGATACCTGTTGAATCACAAACACCAAGACAACAGCTTAGCCAATGGCAATTTATTCCAGGCGAAACAAGCACCTGACCAAACAGATAATCTAGGAGGGAAATGCTCCTGGAAAGAAGATATAATCACATTAGTTAAATCACTAATTAAATGGCCGAACACTAGGCCATCAGAGCCAACCTCTACTCAAAGACATTATGCTTCACCTTTCTGACTTATAAGACCTTAATCATTCAATGTGTGCATTTCACTTTAGCACATGAAAACCCATGTGCTCTAACACAGGGGAAACTATTGACAATCTATGATGGAAAGTTTCTTGTTGGTCACAACCAACTATTCAGCAATTAAATGTCCCATCTGACCTTCTAAAGCTCAATGCGTGTTTGCTGCAATACAGAGAAAAACAATTGTAAGTGTGGAGATATATTTTCATACACTGTGAAGAAATTTGCACAGTAAAAACATTCAATCCCAGCTGACAGGTTATATACAGACTGGCAGCCTTCACTGCTTTTTAAATAGCTGCTGACATTATCCAAAATGTGTCACATGCTCCAACAGAACTTACCTTTTCTGAAGCTAAAACATCGCTTTATTTTCCTGTAGGTATCTTTGGGGAGGAAAGTGGGGTATGTCAAAGCACTCGTTGTGCAGAATATGATATTCTTATTCTCAGGCATTGCAAAGTGAATTTTGTCTGTGCTGCATACGTTGTCCACATGAACTATTCTTCAAGCTGGGCCAGCCACTGATTATTATCAGGCTCCAAAGACACAAAGAAATATAACAATCTGTGATATTTCACAAGCAATTAGCTATCAAAGAAAAGCTTGAAAGTCCCATCAGTGTGCTCACTGTAGCGGCAGACATCTTTGAGAGGGACGACTTACAAGCCCTCTGTGAGAAACAACTCCAGCTCTGCAGTCTATCTGTGTTACTTGCTGCCTCCAGCAGTGAAACTGGAGGCAGAAAATATTCGGTCAAAAGGAGAACTGACTTTCACTTGACTTGCAGCTGCAGTCACATGCAGTAGCTTTCCAGCAGGCAATTAATGATCTCTTTGGCATGCATAGGTAGTGCCAATCCACGAACCCTTAAGAGAGAGAGAGAGAGAGTGCAGTCAGTTTGCATCCCCCAACTGCCTCCTTTTATGTTGGTCCTGCAGTCTTCTGCTGTCATTAGTCAAAAGCACAGACCTTTTATATAATTAGAATCTAATCAAGGAGAGGATCTTGTAAGCAAACATGCATGAAAACAATCGTTTCTTTCTCCCTCATTACCTTATTTCTTTGGACCTTCATTAACCAGCCAGTGTAAGGCCTCTCCCACTCTCTGAGCTCCCAGCCAGCAAACAATAATGTAATCACGTGTAGGTAAATGATTAATAGAGAGTCATGGTCTGTAATTGAAGCTGGCATTCTGTGTATGTTAAGTGGAGCAGTGTTGGCAGTAATTGCTTAGATTAGGGGGAGTGTTTTCTCAGCTCCTTTGTGAAGGTGAGGGGCATTGCCTGGTACTCACTGGTTTAGAAGCAGATGGCCTGATGCTAGATGACTGATCAATATGTCACTTAATTCTCTCAAACATAGCTTACTTACTTGAGGCACCGTTTTATTGTGATTTATTTTTTGTCACCCTGATTTTATGCCTATTAAAACCTTCAATCACTTTCTGCTCAAAATATTTGAGATACTGCAAATTACTGAAACAAAACTTAGAAGAGAATTTGGTTCACTGGACATGATCATGCACCCATATTATTTAATGTTGAAGAGTCAAAGACTTTGCTTTTTATGAACAAGGACAGAAGACACACAGGGTGGAATTGTCCCAGAAATCAGCAAAGTCCGATATCAGGCAGGGAAAATGGCGTTAGACCTGTCGATGGCGATGCCGGCTTTTTCCGTCACATCATATAGCACTTTGTTTTAAAAATGCAGAGGAACAGGTTTCACATCAGATCGCTGGCGGGGAAGTCTCTGATTCATCCGCCCCGCTGTCACCTAAGGTCTTCAGTAATCCAGATGTCATATTTAAAGGATGCCCCTGCACAGAGGCCTCTCTAAGGGATCAAAAGCTGCTCGAAAGTCATGGCTGCCAAAGGGAGGAAATATGCTTCCCCAAATTTAGCGACATCCCCCTCGGGTGCCTACTGGACACAGTGGAGGCCCACTGTGAAGTTCTCAACCCCCACTCTGGATGAAGACTAGCAAACAAGGTCACCAATCCAGCATGGGAGCTAGTGGCAGCGGTAGTCAGCACCAACGCCCTGCAAAAGAGGACAGCCACCCAGTGCCGTAAGAGGGTGAATGATCTCCTCCGTACCGCCAGGATAAGTCACTCTTCTCATCACTCTCAACTCACATACTCACAAACTCATCACACATCCACAGGGATCTCACTCGCTGCCAGTTCAAGGGACATCACCATTCACCCCCTCACACACACCTTCATCTGATCTGCAGATAGTGTCCTCATCCTGTGTATTGTACCACTCACTACCCACACAAGCCAGTCATCCTTCTCAACTGGCAAGACAGGTGTCTCCACTTTCACCATCTGTATTCATGTAGGGCAAGCTGGCACACAACAAAAGGGAGGGTTGCAGATCGGTGGAGGAATGCCTGAAATCAAGGTCCTCACAGACTTTAAAAACAGAGCCATCCAGCTGGCCGTTGATGATCTGGACCGTTCCTGTGCTGACGGTGTGGTCAGACAGCAGGGCAACATCTATCAGACAACCATGCTGTGCATGAGGACCCCTGCACAGCAGCCCGTCCTCTGCCATGCACTAATTATCTCTCCTTGCTTTCGCAGGCACATCTGGGAAATAGCCGAGGGGATCCACGACACAGGTCCTTGACTCCAGCCCTGAGGACAGCTCCTCATGATGCATGCCACCCTCTGTGGAGTGTCCTGCAGTGCTCCGCCAGATCTGTCCAGGCACCGGGACCTCATTTTCAGGGTGCTAATGGGGTGCACAACCAAACCCTGAGTTGCCACATTAGGCTCATTGTACCTTCTCTCAACAGGAGTCTGAGGCCGCGCACTGGCATCGTCAGCCATGTCCTTTGTGGGTAGCCCTTGTCCCCAAGAGCCAACCTTGCATCCTGTGTGGTTCCTGGAAGATGTCAGGTATCTGAGACCTGCTGAGGGTGCACGAGTCATGGATGCTTTCGGGGTATCTTGCGCTTTTGCTTCCTGGCTTGTCTGATCCCTGTTGAAATTGACAAAGGTGTTTGCCTTGGCAAAAATGGCATTCTTAGCTTCCTGGGTACATTTGTGGGTGGAGGCTCACGGGATCCTGCACAGGTGCCCAGTGGAGCCCTGGAAGGAGCCACGGCTGTAGAAATCGAGTGCGGCAGTAACTTTAACTGCCAATGGCAGTGGATTTCCTCCAAGTCCCTGTGGTAACAAATCCAGCAGAAGGTGGCATATGTGCATGACCAGTTCCTTTGACATGTGCAGGCGTTGGTGACACTGGTTCTCACTCATCTGCAGGTAGCACATGCACCGTCTATAGACCCTGGGTCTAGCAATGTGCCTACAAACAATGGCTCTGTGGGAATCATCCTCTGCCTGAGGAGGAGGCCGTGCCACCTCTTGGTCTTCAGGGTTCTGCTCCTCACTTTGGAGAGCCTGGTACCTCCGCCACATTCTTCTCCTTCTCTCCTGCCAATAAGCAATCAGGCAGACATTGAGATCAACAGACTCCATGTTCCTGATGGTCTTCTCACTACAGTGTTAAAGAGAGAGACACTAGGGTCAGCAGTTGCCTCCTGAGGACCACTCTTGGTCAAGTCATCACCTGTGGCTGCCTCTCAAGACCCTTTAACGCATGCCAGAGAGTCCAGGCCACCACATGGATGCCCAGTGTTTAGTGATTGTGATGGCTCACCATGACCACACACAGCACCACCCCACACCACATGACCGAGTGGCAGCAGCTTCAGACACTCGACTGCATCCTGAACTCTCGCTTTTGGTGCAGGCATTGTCCTACCCTGGACTCCGAAGCTTCATGGTTTGCTTGTACCATGAGGGTGAATTTTCAATGTTGACTGAAACACAATGCAAGGAACTAGGAGCGCATCCTCTGTCAGTGTTTGATGGCCACCTTTCCCAACAGGATGCTCAGCCTTGCCCAGTCGCACAATGGTTCTGCAGCACCATAGCACTCTTTTGAGTTTGAAGTGTGTGTGCAAAGGGTTAACAGTAGAGGAGCGATCACTGGCATTGTGAGAAATTAGTGCTGCTTGAGTGGGCACAGTTGCTTGACCAGGACTGATTCCAAACATAGGAAGATGATGGTGTAGTGGTAATGTCACTGGATTAGTAATCCAGGGGCCCAGCCTAATACACTGGGAACATGGGTTCAAATCCCAACATGGCAACTGGTGGAATTTAAATTCAGTTAATAAATTTGGAATATTAAACTAGTCTCAGTAATGATGACTGTGAAACTAACATCAATTGTTGTTAAAAAAAAAACATCTGAAATCTGCCATCCTTACCTGGTCTGGCCTCTGAAATAGCCTAGTAAGCCACTCAGTTCAAGGGCAATTAGGGATGGGCAACAAATGCTGGCCTTGCCAGTGACACCCACATCCCACGAATAAAGGAAAAAAAATTGAGCTCAAGCTAAATGCTCTCAGCTGTGGTGCTCATTATCCATTAGCCTAACCACTTCCTCAACCCACTGCTGCAGCATTTGTTTAAGCTCAAACTTCAGTCAATGCTGCCATGACCCTACCTCCCCACCCTGGCACTCTCACCCTTGCCCCGAGATTGCCCTCTCCCCGGCACCACAAGTTAACCATGAAGAAGCCACTGTGGACATCTGCCTGTGACCTCCCCACCCTGAATCTGTGGAGTCGCTGGGATAATTGTGAGCACCGCGCAGACTTGCGTGCGCTCACCTCCAAGTTCCCCTAAAGGCAAGGTCATCAGGTTCATGCCTTTTAAATGCAGTTCCCTTACTGCGATGCCAAAATTAACAAATTCTCCAGCTTGCCTGTAAAGTATGCCAGACCTCTGATGAATTTATGTCCATAGATAGTCTGGTTTACGTTTTAATTCATTTATGGGATGTGGATATCGCTGGCTAGGCCAGCATTTATGCCCATCCCTAATGGCCCATGTAAGGGTCGTGGTGAGCTGCCTTCTTGAACCGCTGCAGTCCATGTGGTGTAGGTACAATCACATTGCTATTCGGAAGGGAGTTCCAGGATTTTGACTATGAAGGAGCAGCGATATATTTCAAAATCAGGATGGTGAGTGACTTGGAGAGGAACTTCCAGGTGGTGGTGTTCCTATGTGTCTGCTGCCCTTATCCTTCTAGATGGTAGTGGTTGTGGGTTTGGAAGGTGCTGCCTACTGCTCACTGCTGCTACTGTGCGTCGGTGGTGGAGGGAATGAATGTTTGTGGATGTGGTGCCAATCAAGTGGGCTGCTTTGTCCTGGATGGTGTCAAGTTTTTTGAGTGTTGTAGGAGCAGCAGTCATCCAGGCAAGTGGAAAGTATTCCACCACACTCCTGCCTGCCTTGCAGATGGTGGACAGGCTTTGGGGAGTCAGGGGGTGAGTTACTCGCCGCAGGATTCCTTGCCTCCGACCTGCTTTTATAGCCACAGTATTTATATGGCTAGTCCAGTTCAATTTCTGGTCAATGGTAACTCCCAGGATGTTGACAGTGGGGGATTCAGTGATGGTAATGCCATTGAATGTCATGGGTCGATGATTAGATTCTCTCTTGCTGGAGATGCTTATTGCCTGGCACTTGTGTGGCACGAATGTTACTTGCCATTTGGACATGAACTGCTTCAGAGATCACCCGAGATTACCTGAAATGCGCCCTTCTCATTAAAGTTGAGTGCGGTGGTCACGATCACAGCTACACAGGATCCCAAAGCAATTATAGATAAGTACTTAGGATAAATATTCAGTGGTTAATGTTAAGTTAGGTTAAGTATTTTGTTTATTGGTTAGTACTTTTATTGGTTTATTTGTTTAGTGCTTAGGATTTGTTTATAGTAGTTGGAGTTTGTGTTTTTGTGTTAGCTAAGCAGTTAAATATCCTTAAAGCCAAATAAACAATATGAAATCACTGTTAGCTATAACCATAACATGGCTTACATTTGTGTGTCCTGTGTCATGGACTGAAATGTATGTGCTCTCTTATTGTCCATAATCAGTATGTTTTGAATGGGAAGAGGTGTGTTCTTTCTGACCATTGGAGTGTGTATTCCAATTAAATAATTAAGCAGCAAGCTTTCACAAGTTTAAAATAAAGAAAGTTATTTATTCTTACACACTTATCCTGAATTAACGCAGCATCACACACACACACATATAAAGATTGGATACAGATAAAGATAATGCACTTTACTAGATTACAGCTAATTGTCTTTGATTTATGATTTCTGGTCTTCCACACAACAGGTCTGTGGTTTCTTGAATGGATTTAATGATTTAAAGTTGAAGTGAAGGTCTTGGAAAGAGAAGGGTTGTAAGGTTTCTTGTAGTCAAATATCTAGAAGGTTGATTCTTAGGTGAACTTTGAAACTGGAACAGGGTAAATACTTTGGCTGCTTGATGACTTTGCAGCTAGTTTCAGAGTCTGGTTCTCAGCCTGGCTGATGACTGATCATTCTGATGGATCTGCGAGGTCCTGGGGTAATCAAGATACAGTCTCTGAAACCAGCTCCAATCATATAACCACTGGGTTGACACTTCTAAGGCCCAAACAGTCTAGTTTGGATGGGGGAGGCCATTGTGATACAATAGGAAGTTGATAGTGGACATTAAGTTTTGATTTTCCCTTTTGTCCTGTATGAAACATGGAGAGAGGCAGTCTGGAAACTCCACAGCCTTTAGCTGTTGGCCCATCCTTAAACAATGAGAAGTGTGACTTCCACAAATGGCTGTGAGGCATCCTCACCTACGTCCACATTTAATTAGGTATTCACCGGATACTTGATACTGTAGTCCAAATGCCAAAAGTTACATGATTTGTGGCAGCCACCTTAACAGCTTGTGTGTGTTTAAAAGTATTGACTGTAAGCGCATAATATGACATGTCCGTACTGGGCATGACACCTGGAAAACCACATATGCAGGAGGTGCAGCTAACTGCTCAAGCTGGGAATCTCTGATCTTGATGAACAGTTGGCACAACTAAAGTGTAGACAGGAGTTTCCTGGATAACACGTTTCAGCAGGTGGTGGCTCTGCAGCTGTCTAGAGTTTGGGAGACAGTGGGTGACCATGAGGGATCTAGGATGGCTAGTCAGACAATGCAAGAACCTTTACGAGTATGGCACTCACAAATCAGTATTCAATGTTGAATGCCAGTGAGGGCAATGACACCTCGCCTGGGTGGGGAAGGTACAGTCAGAAGCAAATCCGTAACAGATGGGAAATTCAATTGCACAGGGTGGGTATAAGAAAGTAGCAGTGTGGTTGTTATAGGGGATTTGGTAGTTGGGGAAATAGGCAGTTGTTTCTACAACAATAGACATGATCCCCAAAAGGTGTGTTATACCTCCTTAGTGCCTGAAAAAGTAAATCACTAATACAAAAACAAAATACAGTGGATGCTAGAAATCTGAAATAAAAGTAGAAAATGTTGGAAAAGCCCAGCAGGTCTGGCAGTATAGGCAGAGAAAGAAAAATGAGTTAACATTTCAGGTCAATGATCTTTTGTCAGTTCCATTGGGTTGCACCTGAATGGATCACGGGACCAGTGAGGTTGGGCTTAAGTTAATTTAGCAGGGGTAGTATAGCAGGACCTAGAAGTAAAGAGAGACAAACTGCATAGAAAACTCGGAGGGACACAGCAACAGGACAGAGTAACTGTAGAAAGAGCAGGAAGTAGGTGAATGAAAGAAGCAAAGCCCACTAGCATGGTGTTGGAATGGGCATGTGTTCATGCGAGGCATGTTGCAAGTAAGATTGACAATCTGCAGGTGCAAGTTGCCACGCAGGATGATGAAATAATGTTTAATAGAGACCTGACTTAAATATGGGCAGGTATAGGAATTAAACATTCCTGACAGCGACATATCCAGGAGGGATTCTGTCGAAGGGTCATGAGGACTCGAAACGTCAACTCTTTTCTTCTCCGCCGATGCTGCCAGACCTGCTGAGATTTTCCAGGTAATTCTGTTTTTGTTAGGGATTAAAGGGAGCTGTCTAAGGGCAGATCCTCAGATCCTTTCTCCATGCCTCATGATTTTTCACTCTCCTCTTCAGTTGCTTGTCGAGCCTCCCATTTTCAATTTCAATGAACAATATATTTAGGGAAAAGAATTATGTCACACACACTGTTTTATGTTATGGAACACACTAATGTACCTGGAAGTGCAGTGGAATTCAATTCCATCGGAACATTCAAAAGGCAATTGGACATGTATTTGAAGAGCACGTATTTGCAGGGTTATGGGATAAATTGAACTCTTTTAAAGAGCCAGTATAGGTTTGGTGATCTCCTCCTAAACTATAAGATTCTATAATTCTAACCATTTACATGGGTAAGGGGATGGTTCTGTAAACCTCACAGCAATCTGACCATATCGGAAGCAATGAGAAGTAAACTCAGGTTTGTTCTCTGATTACAAGCATTCACCTATCATCTACACACATTGACCTTTTTATTTGACCCCAGCCTAGGAAGACTCCTGAGAACTCGTTCTTGTAAGGCAGAGCCAGCTGGTTTTATAGATAGGCCTATTGGTGAATCATGGAATGGGAATGCAGTTGGAAAGACACTCCACTCACTTCTTGTAGCCAAAAGTAAGAAGAAGTTGAATAGAAGCCCTTGGTCCAGAACAGTCCCTTGTGATGGTCTGCCAAAAAAACCTAAGCATTTACTGTAACATTTGTGCTAACCAAGCCAATATATTAATTGGCCTGTTTGAGTGTGAACCTGATCAAAGCAATTATTTATCAGCGCTGTAACCAAGAGCAAGCTAGTGTTGTTTATTATAGTTCTTATTCACAAGGAAAAGGTTAAAGTTAAATGAAGTAAGTTACTTGCCTGACTCCCCAAAGCTTGTCCACCATCTACAAGACACGAGTCAGGAGTGTGATGGGATGCTCTCCACTTGCCTGGATAAATGCACCTCCAACAACACTCAAGAAGCTGGACCCCAGCCAAGTCAAAGCAGCCATCTTGATTGGCATCCCATCCACCACCTTAAACAATCACTCCCTCCACCACCGAAGCGCAACGGCAGTGGTGTGTACCATTTACGAGATATACTGCAGTGACGATTTTCAGGGAGTTTTGGCTCCCTTTTGAAGAGGTTCGTCAGGGGACACTTATGCTTTCTTTCTGTGGGGGGAGAGGGGAGATCTGGAGAGTGGGCTAGTATTCCTGGTTATGATTCCTGACAGTTCTCTCAACCATGACAAGCATGCAAGATGCACCTATCATTATAATGAGATGAGCTTCCCTTTGCCGTGCAATCTTTGGTAGAGTTGGTGCCAAAGGTCACAAGGGTGCAGAATCAGCATTTACATTAGGATCAAAGATATGAGCTCCTATCTGTTTGCAGCCAAACAATAAAAGAAAGAATAGCCATGTATCTTTTCATGAGAATAATGTTCCTTTAACAGATATTCAATTCTGCTTGGGAACATTGCCAAAAATGGAAACATTCCTAATAAGAAAAATGCACTGGTCAGGTCTGAGCTATCAAATACCCGATGCCTTACACTCTGTTGGCATTAGCATCCAATTACTATTCATTTATGGGCCACAACTGCACAATGAATATAAAACCTAATATACAGAGGAAATTAATATTCAGTGACCACTGACATAATTACCCAGAAGGTATTTGTTCAGAACAGATTAGAAGGTAATGAAGATAGTGGTAACTGGAAAGGGGCCAGTCTGCAAAGCTGGTGCCTAAAAGCCACAAGAAACAAATACTTTGAATTATGCAGTCAATGCCACTCTGATATCGCAGCCTGTTACTTTGCAATAACAGGAGTGTTGATGGAACAACTCAAGATATCACCCAAGATCTTCAGCAGGTCTTTGTTCACTGCTGAATGGCCCTCATACATTCTGCTCTGAATGCTTTTCAGTGAATAATGAAAAAATATATAGTACAACTTTTTTTTTTAAAAAGCTTTTCTCTTCTGACTCAATTAAATTGAAAACCTATTTTTTTTTTTAGCATTTGTGCTGTTTCTGCAGCCCATGGCTTACATTATGATAAAATCACTGCCAGCTATGTGTCAATTTGCATCTTTTGTTTGTTGGAGCAATGCTGTCACCTTTGTCCATGGATTCGCTATGGGCACTGTCTTATTTAAAATGCTTTTATTCGTCTTTCAGTTTGAGAAAATTGTAGAAAGAGAAAAGTCATCCAGTGTTTATATTGCAAGGACATGTTGTATAAATAGAATGATGTTTTATGATGTGATTTACATCAGAAGAAATACAGCCATGAACCTTAAATTGAATCAATGGTTCTCGCCAATCTACCTGCCCCATTATATCTGTCCAGGACAATACTGGTAAGAGTGACCACCACACACTCCTTGTGTACACAAAGTCTCATCTTCACACTGAGGACACCCTCCATTGTGTAGTGTGACACTACCACCATGCTAAATGGAAAAAACCTAACAGCTCAAAATTGGACATCCTGAGGTGCTGAGGGCCATCAGCAGCAGCAGAATTGTATGCCACCACAATCTGTAACGTCACTGTCCGACACATTGCTCATTCTCACATCAAGTTACATACCATCCTAACCTTGAAATATATCGCCATCACTTCATTGTCACCAAGTCAAAATCCTGGAATTTTTTACTTAACAGCACTGTGGAAGCACTTTCAGTACATGGACTGCAGTGGTTCAAGAAGGTAGCTCACCACCACTTTCTCAAGGGCAATTAGCAATGGGCATTAAATGCTGGCCTTGCCAGAGAAGTCCACATCACATAATTGAATAAAAAAAGATTTAGGGAAGAAGTGATCTATGTTGTTTGCATGAGCTCTAGGTTGGATTCTATTACTGTCAGTAACCAGGGGTGTTATGTCAAACCGTACATTTCTGGGCTGCCTGCAGCAGGACAATATTGCAGGTTTCCAGTTTTTTTTCCCTCCGGCACATTGGTAAGAAGCTTGTTGCAAAGACTTGTTGAAATGTGTGAAACAGTCTGAGGGAGTTGGGGGTGAACAATATCAACTTGTGCACTACTAAAGGCTAGTCACTCTCTACGTATTTTCTTCATTTTTTCAGCTCTCAAGTTACTTTCCATTTATGAGAATCTACTTGCAGTGGGACAGAACTGCTCTAGAACATTCCAGTGTGAAAAAAACTTTAGGCCTGAATTTCAAACTTGGCATGCGTATGAAGTCGGCGGGCCCAGAGGTGGATGTAGAATTTGCTCCCGGGTGAGATCGCGTTCTCAGCGCTATTTCACATTGGTGGCAAATTCAGGCATGCCCAGCGTGAAATGTGTCTTTTGGTTGGCCTGACAGTGCGGGCGGGGATGGGAACAAATCATGTGCGAGGTCCAATGGTATCCCCCAGGACTCTGGAAAAACAGATAGGTCCCACAACATAGAAACAAATTTGGTGTTAATACTGCGGCTTTTCGGCTATGAACTGATCCTGACAAAAACCTTCACTGACTCAATGTATTTGTGTGTAGTAGCTCTGAAATATGCCTTGAAAATCTACAGGTCATGCCCAGCATCTGCTGCTGATACAGTTAAACTTTGTGGCAGCTGTGAGGAAGCTGTGGGTGGAGGGAGTGTGGAAAGAACATAAGGACATAAGAACTAGGAGCAGGAGTAGGCAATTCAGCCCCTCGAGCCTGTCCCACCATTCATTACAATCATGGCTGATCTCATTTTGGCCTCAACTCCAATTTCCCGCCCTCTCCTTTCAATCCATTATTAATAAGAGCTGGGGAAGGGATTCTCCTTATATACTTAGATCAGTGAAGAAAGAAAAAATAATGAATAAGTATTTCTCCATCACCTTTCATGACTTCAGGACGTCCCAGAGTGTGGTCACTGCTATAATGTGGAAAATATGCCGGCCAGCCACTTTGTGCATAGCAAGCTCCCATAGACAGCAATGTTGGATCTCTTGCATCCATCTGAGAGGGTAGATATGGTCTCAGATTAACATCTCATTTGAACACTGGCACCACAGACAGTACAGCACTCTGTTAGGACTGTGCTGGGGCTGGAAGCCCATGTGTTCAACTCTCTGTAGTGGGGCTTGAACCCATAATCTGCTGAACTCCACAGAGCAGAATGTCCCAACGTGGTAGACGTTGGAAGGGTGCATCAAGGGTGCATCCCTTCTTCACTAATGTAAGGTCTAACTGCTATTGCAGCAGTTCTGGACTGCCCGGCTGAGGTGGCGCAGCTCGGGCTAATGGCTGTGCTGGGGGACGAAGTGAAGGAAGGGGTGTTGAAGGCTGCAAACCAAGTGTGGTTGTTCCCTTTTGTAGCAGAATCCTTTTTAAAAAAACCTTTTTAATTATGCAGGGATCTGGTCATATTCCGCATCTACTACTGGCTCAGTTGGAACATTTCCGATGACAAACCTGCAATATCTGTATGCTGGGTCATAATGAAGGCCTGGTCATGGGGAGCCTGATGTTCAGAGAGCCCCTACTGCAGCTCAACACCCTCCCACCCCCATATAATTACAGTGGCAATAGCCAAATGGTCATGGATTTTCAAGGCCAATATCTTTTGTCAATGTCAGTGTTCCCCATGGTTTGTGCAGGTTGATCTACCTTGTTGGAACTTTGGCATAGATTTTTAGGTGAACCAGCTTAGAAAGCTTGCACAATCAAAAGCAAATCTGTCAAAACTCAGAAATATGACAGCAGCAAAATCACAAATAAAATGGAAGTGCTTGTGCTCCAGGAGGCCTTTTATCCTGCCCTTGGATGACAATTTAATTAAAAACGTGCTGCCCACCTGTCCATTTTGACTGAGCAACAAGCACAAAAATCACACAGGCATTATAAATTCCCAGTCAATAGGCTTTTTAGTGGCCTTAATTGGCCCTTTAACTGTCAGCAGCTGAGTGTGGGAGTTGGAGCCGTTCCCGCCAACCTCAATATTACATGTGTGAGAAATGACCTCAGCACACGCGCCCAACATCATATGCACAATTTTATGTGCATTGAGCCGACCTCAGAACATAAAATTCAGACCTTAGAATTAAAAGCACAGATGCTGCAGTTGGACACTATGGTCTCTGCAAAATTAAAACTAGTGAATGTTGCAATGTTTGGGCACTCGTATACTTAAATTTGGTGGGTGAAGCTGAGGGAAATGAGAGAAACACTGGAAATTCCCACCCAAAATGAAGACCTTTGGCTGGTCTATCAAATTTTCTGACCCACCCGCGACAATTCCCATCGCAGGCAGGACTGGAAAATCCCGGCCGCAGTTTTTCCACCTGGATGGCAGAGAAGAAACCTGTTACTCCTGATCATTATAGGAACAGGAGTAGGCCATTTAGCAGTGGGATCATAGCTGATCTACAATCTAAACTCCATATACTTGTCCTTGCCCCATATTCCTTAATATCTTTGTTTACAAAAAATCTCTCAATCTCTGATTTAAAATTTACAATTTATCTGGCAGCAATTTGTTTGTGGAAGAGAAGTGAAAATTTATCCATCTGGTGTGGGGAAGAATACATGATATTGTAGATTGTGGTATACAAGTCAACCCGGCGTATAAGATGACCAAAGCTTTTTGCTGTCAAAATGCGTGTTTAGGCCTAGGCGCATAACTCAATCCCCCATCTTTCAGGTAATAAATGCATGTTTAGGGCTATACTCACATTAGGAGCTGGCCTCAATTTCTCAGCTCAGACGTACATGTTTAGGGTCATACTCGTCCTATAAGTTGGCGCATGGGATCAAGCGGGAGATACAGGTCATGTTGCCAAGATGTGTGGGAGTTTAAGACACACCCACACAGAGCAGACCATGCATGCCAACTGATGAACAGAAATGGGTCCTACTGCATCAACTCCGGTGGTTCATATTTTATGCTTGGCGTACAAGTTGACCAGCCGTCGGGAAGGACTTTCTGAAGCTTCGAAGGTCGACTTAAATGCCACGTTCTACAGTGTTTTTTTGGTTGTAAATATGCCCCAGTCTACCCATGATCTTAAATACAATCTACACTCTATGCTCATATTTTTGTTTTGACTGCATTTCAATTGGTTTGTGGTAGTAATAGGAGCAGTATTCATGCAACTGAGGATTGTCAGGAGTGTCTGGTTATGAGTTACAAGACCCTAAGGTGAGTTACATAACCTCGTAAACCATAAAACAGAAGCTCAGTCGAATGGTTTATAAAAACAGCCTGAACTCCTGGTTTCACGCATGGCTGTTTTTCTAATATTAAACACTGAAGCCTCACAGTAACATACCCCCTCGGAGCACAGTGTTTGTTTTCTCAGTACATTGTGCAGTCTTACTTGGAGCTGGTCTACTCAGGTCACTTCTTTTGTCTCTTCCAGCCAGGTTGACTTGGCCAGCTCTCTAGATAGGTAGGGGAGCATGCAGGGATCTCCCAGGGCCTGGTGGTGTGGCACTCGCTGTAATGGGCGAGTGGGCAGCCTGTATTCTGTGATTCTAGGCTATATTTTTTAGTCGTTGTTCAGATCCTGTTCAGATTGGAATTTGGAAGTTTAAAATGGCTACATGTATGCTGTTGCTTATTGATGGATAACTCCTAAAGCAAAACGACAAGGTTTGTTGCAGTTCACAACTTGTGATAAATGGAAATCAATGGGAATTGGAATTTAGACCTTACACATGGTCCCCAAGGCGCCAAGGTACATTATCCATGAAGACAAAAGACTGGGTACCCCTTCTTTCGAGCATATAATGAGGTACCAGGAAATGGCAGAGGAGTTGAATAAATATTTTGCTTCAGTCTTCAAGGTAGAAGACAATAATAGCATTCCAATACTAAATAATCAAGGGGAAAAAGAGGGGGAGGAAATAAATACAATAACTAGCACTAGAGAAAAAGTACTAGGGAAACTAACAGGGATAAAGGTTGATAAGTCCCCTGGACCAGGTGGGTTGCATTCTAAGATATTAAAGGAAGTACCTACAGTGATGGTGGATGCACTGGTAGTAATCTTCCAAGAATCCTTAGATTCTGGAAAAGTCCCAGAGAATTGCAAAACTGCCAAAGTGACACCCTTATTTAAAAAGGGAGGGAGACAAAAAACAGGTAACTATAGGCCAGTTAGCTTAACATCTGTCATTGGGAAAATGGTTAGACTCTATTCTAAAGGATGTAATAGCAGAGCATTTAGAATTACATAATCTAATCAAGCAGAGTCAGCATGACTTCATGAAGGGGAAATCATGCCTGACAAGTTTATTAGAATTCTTTGAGGAGGTAGCTAGCAGGATAGATATAGGGGAACCAGCAGATATAATATATTTGGATTTCCAAAAGGCATTTGATAAGGTACCACATGTAAGGCTACTTAATAAGATAAGAGCCCATGGTGTTGGGGGCAGTATATTAGCATGGATAGAGGATTGGCTAACTAATAGAAGACAGAGAGTTGGGGTAAGGGGGGCATTTTCAGGATGGCAACCTATAACTAGTGGAGTGACACAGGGATCAGTGCTGGGGCTTCAATTATTTACAATATACATTAATGACATAGGTGAGGGAAGTGAATGTACTATCGCCAAATTTGCAGGTGATACAAAATAGGTGTGAAGGCAAGTGGTGAGGATGACACAACGTGTCTACAGAGGGATATAAATAGGTTAAGTGAATGGGCAAAAACGAGAAAGATGGAATATAATATGGGAAAATGTGAGGTTATGCATTTTGGCAGGAAGAATAGAGGAGCGGAATATTATTTAAATGGAGAAAGACTGCAAAAAGCTGCAGCACAGAGGGATTTGGGTGTCCTTGTACATGAATCCCAAAAAGCTAACATACAAGTTCAACAGGTAATAGGGAAGGCAAATGGAATGTTGGCCTTTATTTGAAAGGGAATGGAGTAAAAAAATAGGGAAATCTTGCTAAAACTACACAAGGCACTATTTACACCATTCCTAGGATACTGTGAACAGTTTTGGTCCCCTTATCTAAGGAAAGATATACCGGCATTGGAGGCAGTCCGGAGAAGGTTCACTAGGTTGATCCCGGGTATGGAGGGATTTTCTTCTGAGGAGAGATTGAGTAGGTTGTGCCTGTACTCATTGGAGTTTAGAAGAATGAGGGGCGATCTTATTAAAACATATGAGATTCTTAAGGGGTTTGACAGGGTGGATGCTGAGACGTTTTTTCCCCTTGTGGAAGAGTCTAGGACCAGATGGCCTAATCTCAGAGTAAGGGGTCGCCCATTTAAGACAATGATGAGTAGGAATTTCTGCTCTCAGAGGGTAGTTAATCTGTGGAATTCTTTACCGCAGAGGGCTGTAGAAATCGGGTCATTAATCATATTCAAGGCTGAGATGGACAGGTTTTTAGTCAGTAAGGGAATCAAGGGTTATGGGGAAATGGCAGGAAAGTGGAGTTGAGGATCATCAGATCAGCCATGATCATTGAATGACAGAGCAGACTCGATGGGCCGAATGGCCTACTTCTGCTCCTATGTCTTACGATCTTATTATGGAGTCAAAATGCACAGCTTCTCCCCCAAAATTTTCTTGTAATCACTGTACTAAATACTTGTATTCATTATACATTAAGATTACCACTGGTCCTTAACATTCTGAGGCCATTATATCAATAGGTGTTGTTGTCAGCATAACATTGCATGACTTAGCATTACATGACAGGCCCCATCCTGAAGACTCGCAATTTAACATACCATGGATTGCATCAGGCACTTAAAAAAAAATTCGAAGGATAAAAGGCACTAAATTGGGGCCAACAAATCCAGAAACTTTGGATTTGAAAACCAGAGCAGTGAAAATCCAAATATCTGTCAGCAACACTGGTAGCAAAGTAAATGGAGGCCCACAAGGAAGAGTGTCTAAGTCACAGGTAACTAATAAAGCAAAAAAATCAGAAGCAGCTGAGGAGAAAATATAATGTGGGAAGTCGCTCGCTCTGAGGGGAAAAAATTATTCTTTCCCAGAACCTACTTCCATACTGACTTCAATATGGTACATTGTGTGTGCCATCTTACCCATCTCTCCCTCACCTTCTATCTCCCTGCCCTATCTTCACCTGCTCAATGCTCCACTTCCATGCTCATCTTCTCTCCCCTTTTCTCTCTCCCTCTCTTCTTTCCCTCCTTTCCCCGCCTTTCTCCATCCCCTCCTTTTTCTATTCCCTTTACTTTCATCTCTGCTCTGCTCTCACCCTTTCCACATCTCTCTCCCGTGTCCTCACCTATCTCCCTTACCCCCACCCATCCCCCCCCATTTTCCTCCTTTCATCCTTTTGACTTGGGTTCAATTATTCCCCATCTCTCAACCTTGTTTGACCTGAAAAACGCTCTTGACTCATTGGGAGTGATTTTAACTTTGAAATAGTATGAAACTGAAAAGTGGGCCACTTTTACACTTCTCTCCATTTTAAGTTCAATTGCAGGAGAACTTGTTAGACAATTTCTGTACAACGACATCTCACTAACAGCATTTGAGATGAGTGAACAGTTAAACTGTTTCTGCTTACAAATGGATTAGTGTTAACACTTATAACCTGAATGGGATTTTATGGGCCAGCTAGGGTCAGGAAAACAGGCAGGTGGACCCTTAAAATAGGATGTTAGCCGCTGGCCTGCCACTGCCCCCAATGCAATTTTATGGGCAGCCGGGGAGGCACTAGGTGGACCATGGCCCAATGGAGGCCCTTAAATGGGCAATTAATGCCACTTAAGGTTCTCCTCCCACTGGCATTCAGGTTAACTGGGTGTGGGGGAGGAAGGGGGAAAGGCCTGCGCTCAACATACAGCCTGGCAGGTTTGTCTCTGTGGATTGCTGGCCAATGAAAATGGCAGGGGGAGGGAGGTGCCTCCTTTCTGGGTCTCCTGTGTCAATTGGAGGACCCCGCCCACAGTTTTCCCTTCCTGCATTCCTACCCCCACCCCACCCTACCGCCCTGTACATGTTGTGCCTCCATCCCCCTCGTTCCTCTCTTTGGGACCTGCCAGCCCGAGTGTTGTAATTTGTTGTAGGGTGGCTGAGCCGTACTATTAATGATACAGTTGATCTGCAGACACTTCTTGGGTGGAAAGTTTAAATTTATTTACAATATACTCAGCAGCAACTACACGTGTGCTTTCAACTCCAACTCCATCTCTGCACTGCCGGCTGAGGTAGCCCGTGCTGCTCTCCTATTGGTTACTACGGATCATGTGATCTTGCCAAACAAGTGTTATTCTTAAAGGTACATTACACACTAAATAAAACCATAAATACTACACCGAGATTCTGGGCTTCGCTGAAAGTCCAGATCCACCGCTCAATGCCTCCTCCTTGGCCTAGCTGCAATACTGACAGTGGCCACTGTTAGTATTGCAGAGCTGCCAACCTCCGATTGACTGGCAGCTCTACGAGGCTGGACTTTTCCTGAAGAGGGACGGAAGTCTTGCCTCAAAATAATGAAAAGCCCGCCATCCAAAAAATTAAAATAGGGTGAGCCGGCCAATCAGAGGTGGGTTTGTCCCTGATAATAATGCTGGGGTACAGGGAGCCCACCTTTAATGTATAATCCAGCCCCCTGAGTCAGACAGTGTTAGGTTCAAGGCCCACTCCAGAGTTGAGCAAAAAGCAATTGATCCAAAAGATCATTTTCGGTGCTGTAAGTTCTATGTAATTTATTTAATAACCCAGGCTGACATTTCAGCACAGTGCTGTAGGAAGAGTTGTACTGTCGATGGATGAAACGTTAAACTGAAGACCCAAATTTTCTGTTAGACATAAAAGTTCTCACAACACTACTCAAAGCGGAGAAGGGAATTCTCCCCTGTGTCCTGGCCAATACTTATCCCCCAATTAATATCACTAAAAAGTGATTATTGATCATTGTGTAACTTCTGTTTGTGGGACCTGGATGCAAGTAGCCTGCTGTATTCCCTACAGTATCTCGGTAAGTACATTTCAAAAGTATTTTGTTGGCTGCAAAGTGTTGAGGCTGCAAGTCTTTCTTTTTGCTGGTCTTGGTTGAAGGCAGATTATTGGCTCTGCCTTTTTTCAATTAAGACCTTGATAACTTTAATGGCCACTTGAACAGGCAGACAAGGCTTCAATTTAATTCCCCATCCCAAAGACCTCTCCACCGCCAATGCTGTATTGGAGTGTCAGCTTTGATTCCTTAAATTGTAAAATCTCATTCAACCTCACTGACCGCTCGAGGAACAAAGCAAGCCATTGGTCGAATAGCCCTCAATTGGAAAGCATTTACTTTTTGGTTTTGTAAACGAGAAGCTTGAAGAAACCTGCTCTGTTGCCATAACAATAGTGTTTGGAGGTGGGGGTGAGGGGATGGTGGGAGGGCATCTGATGCTATGGAAACATGCATGCCTGAACATGTAAGGATTGTCAGAGCCCGGCAATTAGTGTACTTTTGTTTGGAACCCATTTGTATGAGGGACCGGAAAGCAAGAATTTTTGGTGGTTTATAACAACTTGGATTCAAGGGGCCAGCAGAAGACTACGCGCACAAACTGAAAATATTGGAACCCTGCTCACAAATACCGCTTTACTTATTGATGTAAAAAACAACTTTAAACCTGTGGCCTTTATACCACCACCAACACCACACCACCCCCCACCCCCCCACCAATGAAGTACATCGGTCACTGGAGGCAGGATTAGTGGGATATCTGATGATTGACATTATTGCTCTATCAGTTGCCTCCATTTCTGACATCACCATTCAAAGTGGTAGATCCTGTAACTTCATTGGAAACGAAAAACTATCGTCCATTGTGTGTTTTCACTGTAGTTGAACTTCACACCCCGCAGCTCTTTAATTGTGAGCCATCTTATATCACAACAACTTACACATAAATAGTACCTTTAATAGAATGAAAAATATTCAAAGATGCTTTCAAGAGCGTTTTGGGACAACTTTTAATACTGAGCCACACTTAGCAAAATTAAAACAGATGATCAAAAACTTGGTCAAAGTGGTTGTTTTTAAAGAGCCATTGAAGGAGAGGTAAAATGAGGTGGAGAGGTTTATGGAGGGTATTCCAGAACTTAGGGCCTCAGAGGCTGAAGGCTCAACTGGAAACAGTGGAGCAATTAACATTGGAGATGTGCAAGAGTCCAGAATTGGAGGACCACAGATATCCCAGAGGATTGTAGGGATGGAGGAGGTTACAGAAATAGGGAGGGGCAAAGTCATGCAGTGATTTCAACACAAGGATGAGAATTTTAAGTCCCAGGCTGGGAGCCACTGTAGGTCAGCATGCATGGGATGATGGGTGAATGAAACTAGGTTTGTGTTAGGACATGGCAGCAGGGTTTCGGAGGAGCTCAAGTGTCACTTACAACTGCACTTTCAAATCCTCAATTATCCAGTCTTTGGCCCTGCATCTGCCACACATGTTGGCAGTTACTGATTTGCTCAACCACACCACCCTCTCGATGTTTGATGCCCTAGTCTTCAGTGCTCATTTTCACCCTGACCATTACCCCAGTACAGCCTTCATCTCCACTCCCTTTACTCCAAGAGGAGTAAACTTGAAAGGACAACTGGTTGGACCATTCACTACCAGATCTGGTTGGACCACATAAAGCATTATCAGGTTCTTTTCTCCTCTGTTAAAACTGCTCACTATTCCAGGATCTAAATAACTCCCAGCTTCTTTCCTTGACTGGAAACTGTCTTGATAAATAACTTCCCTGTCTCTTCCACCTACACCTTCAACAATAAGTGCGAGTAGCTGTCACTGAGAGCAAGATCATCTTATCAGTTACCTCTGCCACATCCTTCCCTTCTTCTAGCCCAATGGGTCAAACTTCCTCTGAGGCTGCCCCCTGCCCTAGCCCTGAACTTGCATTTTTCTCTCATTTCATCCGCTCTCTGATCCCATTTTGTCCTGCTTCCTTGACCCTATTCCCACTATATCACTGATCACCCAACTTCCCCTCCAGGCTCCATATTAGCCCATGTTGTTAACTATTCTCTCTCTTCAGCTACAGTTGCTTGCTCCTTTAAATCTACTGTCATCACGCTTCTCAAAAAAACCCTTGACCTCACCTATGTGACAGTGGGAAAGGTAAACAAACTATTCCTCCTCATCCTTCTTGACCTGTCTCTAGCCTTTTACATGGCTGACCACACCATCCTCCACCACCGATTCTCCACTTTCACCCAGCTGAGTGGTACTGCTCTCGCCTGGTTCCATTCTTACCTATTTAATTATAGACAGAATATCACCTTGCAATAGCTTCTCTTCCTGCTCCTGCACCATTGGCTCTGGTACCTCTCAAGGATCAATCCTTGGCTCCCTCCTATTTCTCATTCACATGCTGCCCCCCCAGCAACATCATCTGAAAGCAAAGCATTAGTTTTTACATGTCGCTGATGGCATTCAGCTCTACCTTGCCAGCACCTCTCTTGACTTCTCCACTGTTGTTCAATTATCAGACTGCTCATCTGGCATCCAGTACTGGAAGAGCATAAATTTTCTCCAATTAAATGTTGGAAGACCAAACCCATTGTTTTAGGTCCCCACTCCAAAATCCACTCCTTAGTAACCGACTCCATGCCCCTCCCTGGCAACAGTCTGAAATTGAACCAGATATTTCTCCACCTTGGTGTCATATTTCACCCTGAGATGTGCTCCCAAGCACATTTTCATGCTATCAGTAAGATTGCCTATTTCCATCACCATAATGTTGCCCAAATTCACCTCTGTCTCATCTCATTGCTGCTGAAACCATCATTAACGCCTTTGTTACTTTTAGATTTGCTTGTTCTAATACACTTATGGCTGGTCTCTTACATCTGACCCCACATAACTCAAGGTTATCCAGATCTCTGGTGCCCCATGCCTTAACTTGCAGCAAGTCTGGTTCCCCTATCACCCCCATGTTCGCTGACCTACACAAGCTCCCAGTTAAGCCACATCTTGTTTGAAAATTTTCATCTCAGTTTTCAAATACCTCCATGGCCTCATCCCTCACTATCTCTGTAATCTCCTCCAGCCCCAGTAACTTCTTTAATTCTGGCCCCTTGAGAATCCCTGACTTTAATCACTCCACCATTGAGTGCTGTGCCTTCAGTTGCCTGAGCACTCGGCTCTGACATACCTTTGCTACACCTCTCTGCTTCACTTTCCTCCTTTAAGACACTCCTTAAATTCTACCCCTTTGGCCAAGCTCCGTTCCCCATTGAGGCATTTTTTTAATTCATTCATGGGTTGTGGGTTTCGCTGGCTGGGCCACCATTTATTGCCCATCCCTAATTGCCCTTGAGAAGGTGGTGGTGAGCTGCCTAACTGAATGGTTTGGTAGGCCACTTCAGAGGGCATTAATGAGTCAACACATTGCTGTGGGTCTGGAGTCAATGTAGCCCAGACCAGATAAGGACGGCAAATCTCCTTCCTGAAAGGACATTAATGAACCAAATGGGTTTTTACGACAATCAGCAATGGTTTCATTGACATTTATTGAATTCAAATTCCACCATCTGCTGTAGTTTGAACCCTGGCCCCCTGGGCATTACCCTGGGTATCTGGATTACTAGTCCAGTGACAGTATCACTATGCCACCACCTCTCCCTTACATGTACATAATACCATCCAATGTTTTGGAGGAAGCCAGGTGTAAGTACTCAGCCCATACTTGCCATACATACTTATTCCTAACTATTGGCACATCAACTGCAAAACAAAGTAGGAATGCTGTACTATAGCACTAATATACATCATCATGCTAGTATGACTTAGAACAACACAGTTCCAGTGATGAACTACTCCATTTCATGGGGCTCAGTGGAGTTTAAATAAATGGAGTCCCTCTGGATCCGGTGGCTCAGAATAGGATTTTCACCTCCCACTTAACATGCTGCACTAATAAAACTGGTAATATGAGGTTACAAGGCTTTGCCCTAAAATAATTACAGCCAAACAGTTGACAACCCCAAGCTTACCTCCACCAAAAGGAGCCCATATCACTCTGCGAATAGTCTTCACCCAATCTTCCATATCATTCTGTGCACTGGCCATGAGGAGATATGTTTCATGGTTGGCGGTCATCCGATCGCGATCTCCACCTAGAAGGCACAATACAATGGTGATATTCCACAGAAAACCATCTGAATGACTTATCTGGATAATTCTTGACCCTAGTTTTGCTTTCTTATTTCTTTAGGTTTCTATCTCACATATGTCAGCGTCTGACTGGCAAGATGAGCAAATCTTTTACCAGAAACCTGTCACTGCCTCTGGTAAACAGCCTGTTAATCAATTCACAAGAGAAACTGAGGCTGCAATTGCAGCTATGATCCAAAATATATTGAGAACAGCTGGTAGTAGCACTTCTGCCACCAGCTGCTCCCTGACTAACATGCTATATCACCATGACATCCTGTCAGCAATGGTGAACCACATCAGTATGTCCAAATCTGAGTTAGAAGTTAGGAGTGCACACTTTGACCACAATTTCCTTTCCTCCTCTCTTCAAAGCACTGTTGCTTGCTAGGGTATGGCATCCAAAGCCCTCCAGTACTTTAACTAAGTGACTATTCTTCCATTGTGAGCCAGTTGGTGAACTATTTGACATGGTGACACAGAATGTAGGCCAGGGAGTAGACAGCGACGCCCACATCCCATAAGTGAATTTTTAAAAAGCTGTTCTTTTTTGATTTGGGCTGCAATTGGAGGCCGGATTTTTCTTATTAATTAATTAACCGTTTGACTGTGAGGGGCAGCACAGAGTTCAATGTAACCCTCTTCTCATCCAATGTTCACACATTTGCCCATTTCAGCAGGGCACACTAGACAGCAACCTGAAACAGTTGGCTGATTCTTTCCTTTCCCTAATAATGGAGCATTGACATCATCTGTATCTCTCCCAATTACAGATTCAGCTGAGGAAGATGCAAGATGTGGAGCGGTGCTCAGGTTAACTGTTTGCATGTTTGACAGAAAACTTCTGGATACTTGATATCTCCACCCCTATCTTTCTGCCGTCACAGCTTCAATCCACCATAAATTGCAGACCAGGCAGCTGCAGCCAAACATTCTCATCCAGCTCACATCCCGCACCTCCCCCCCACCAACCCCCCACCCCCCACCACATCTTTCCTTCCCAAGTTCCATTATCCCCCTGCTCTGCTCCTGGAAATGTGCCCAAATAGTTGGTGACAGTGAGCATCCACCTGTGGCCTGAGACTTGTCCAAAATCTGATGCAAGATATACTTCAGGTGCTGCTTGGGCATGGCACATCATACTGCTAAATTGCTCATTTTTGTCTGAATTATGCATGAAAAATGTACAAAATGGGGTCCAATATCTCTACCATTGGGGCAGATCTTGATTTTATAAGATAGTGTAAATTGGACAATAGCAAATGGAAACTCTGTTTTAGAGCTCTCTAGACTTTTATTTCAATGGAAATCAAACTTTGATCAGTCAAGGCCAACTCTGACCTTTCTTCTTATAAGAATCTCCCTCTTCTGCTGAGTTCCTGGAAACAGTTTATTTAGTCAGTTTTCTTTTAATGTTGAAAACAATGATTGGGCTTCTTCTTTAATAGAAGCCTTTCCCCACAGTCTGATCCAGAAAAAGGACAATGCATCCAAAATAAACTCAAGAATGATATTGAGAAAAATGTCGAAGTTCTGTCGAAGGGTCATGAGGACTCGAAACGTCAACTCTTTTCTTCTCCGCCGATGCTGCCAGACCTGCTGAGTTTTTCCAGGTAATTCTGTTTTTGTTTTGGATTTCCAGCATCCGCAGTTTTTTTGTTTTTTTCTCTGTGTTTAATTGACTGCCACTGCTCTTCAAGAAATGCCTACCTCCTTGAAGAAGTTCTGTTCCTCTCTGCGACAAGATTTCCGGATTTCTCTGTTGCCTTGTTCACCTTCATTGCTTTCCATTTCTCCAGTTCTGTCGAAGGGTCATGAGGACTCGAAACGTCAACTCTTTTCTTCTCCGCCGATGCTGCCAGACCTGCTGAGTTTTTCCAGGTAATTCTGTTTTTGTTGAGAAAAATGTATCTAACATAATCTACCATAATTTAGTCTTGACTAAATGACCCATGCAACTTGCTTTTATTCTGAGCAATAATTTCACTTAAACATCAGCGGATTGAATAAGTCTACTAAAGCCAGATATAAACTTGCAACACCCATGACAGCTAAGTTCCCATTCAGAAATCAAAAGGCAGGAACACAACCCCACTGGAATATATCAACAAGGGATTTCCCAGCAGCAGCTTGACAGGAGCAAACAACAGCCAATTTCCTGGTCCTCAAACGTTGCCTTCAGGACCAAGTGAAAAATTCACCTTGGTATAGTTGAGCTAACTTCTACGTTCAAATAGCACTATTGTAAAACATTGGACAAATTGTAAGCATGTGGTTTTCAGTTACAAGGGGCGGAATTTTACGTTGGTGGGATTTTACATTCCTGCCGAAGTCAATGGACCTCTGAATGGCTTGCCACTTTTTACAATCTCACCCCTGCCACAACGAGGCTGTGAAATTCCACCCAAGGTGTATGGCCAACATAGCAACTTGCACCAAATACTGCACTGTTGTTAGATGTGGCAAATGCAGCAGATGGCCAAATGTCACCTTTTATTTCTTATTCTCTTACTCTAGTACATTTTCACTCATCTCTCTTCAAAGATCACCTGGGATTTATGAGTGCTCTCACTTGGCAATTGCTATAAAGGCACTCTATCCCAGCATTCTTGGTGGCAATGAAAGTAGTATCATATTTCAGTGGTGACAGCCAACTATCAATATTAAAATGATGTGTGTGTGTGTTTGTGTCTGTGTGTGATAGAGAGAGAGAGATGTGGGGTGCATGCGTGAGGTTGTGTGTGTGTGTGTGTGTGTGTGTGTGTGTGCACGTGCACAGCAGGTATGTATCTGTGTATATTTGTGTGTTATAGAAATGTGATAATTTTATCAGGAAGCATTTTACATGAACAACAACACCAGTCTAGACATTGTCGTGAAAGCAGAAAAAAGTAGCAAACACTCAGGCTTGTTCAGACTGATGATAAGGTTGTCTGATCAAAACAATACTTTTAAATTTCCCTAGCAAGAAAGATTTCTTAATGCAGTTAAATACGATGGTTGCTATCCTTGCTGTTTGACTTTAATGTGGGTCCTTCTCTGCATTGAGCTAAAATAGCTTCACTAACAGGAGATAGGATTTCACTGGTGGCCTAACCAAACCTGCGGACAGTAAACTCAGATCACTAGCTCGGGTAATTACAAAAAATTGCTAAAATGAAACAAATGGCTGCCAGTTTCTGGGTCTGATGTGGATTTGCTGACTTGTGTTTTATGACATGCTTTTCACTCAGGATCGGAAACCTTGAACAGCGCAGTACTGATCACATTTGAGTTTTCAATTAGTAGATTAAGGAAACCTAGCCAAAAGTTTGCACTTTAGTATAAAACAGGGCAAGTAAAAGGCTAAACATGCGGCAACCACTACACTCGTTCTTTCAATGCATATTTGGCGCATCCTTCTGACCCAAATGAAGTATTTTTTTTCAGGACACTGCTGCCATTTCAGCTTCTGTACTAAATTCATAATAAGCTGGCAGCAATATGTGCCTGTACACTTGAGTGGTCTCAAAATCCAGCGGTGGATTTTCCTTTGGAGGATCTGGACTTGTGACACTCCAAAACTCAAGTCCAAATTTGTCTGAGTACTAGCCTGATGCAGCGAACTATTTCATGTTTCGCTCAGGGCTGCACATGAGCTGGGTCTCCGGTTTGCTGGAGCTCCCCTCCTGCATCATTCTGATTGTGAAATCCTCCCAATCATCTTCCTATTATCTGCCCACAGGAAGCATGCTTCAGGCCCTGCAGCAGAATCTCAGTGCCCCCCAACCCCCCCACACCAGCCTGCATGGCCTTAAGGGGATTGGGTGCCAAACTGATGACCTGAGCTGGAGGACTTAAAATCTACAGGGCCTCTGGCTGTGGGGGGGGGGGGGGACAGACAGTTTACTACCAGTGTGAGTGACCCCCTTCACCACACCTTCCCTCCAACCCCATGGCACTCCTGCCAGGAGTTAAAATTTAAGTTTTAGCAGCTCATATTATTTTACCCATGAAATGTTTGGGGGAGTGCGCCCCATGTCCAGTTGTAAATGGATCTCCATTTTTTTTTAAATCTCCTCAGTCTCCCACCGAAATTATGGCAAGTGGCTGGTAGAAATCTCTGGAGCGTTTCAGCTATGAAGAGAGGCTGGATAAGCTAGGGTTGTTTTCCTTAGAGCAGAGAAGGCTCAGGGGGTCCTGATAGAGGTATACAAAATTATGAGGGGCATAGATAGGGTAGATACAAAGAAATCCAATCCCTTAGCGAAGGTGTCAATAACCAGGAGGCATAGATTTAAGGCAAAGGGCAGGAGGTTTAGAGGGGATTTGAGGAAAAGATTTTTCACCTAGAGGGTGATTGGAATCTGGAACACACTGTCTGAGGGGTGGTGGAGGCAGGAACACTCACAATATTTAAGGAGTATTTAGATGAACACTTGAAACACCAAGTGATGGAAAATGGGATTAGAATAGATAGGTGCATGATGGCCGGCATGGACACAATGGGCCGAAGAGCCTGGTTCAGTGCTGTATAACTCTATGACTTTAATTCAGGGCCAGTCAACAGCTCTTACACATTTGTAAATCAAATAAAGTTGGCACGTCAGGGCAGATTATTAAAATATCCTGGCCATAGACTCTGGCCAAAAAATTTTACATAAACATGCCAGGAGGTTAAGTCCAGAGAAAACACCAATTAAAGACGTTTGGAGCCGAACCATAAAATGGAATTAAAGACAATTGTTGAGGCAGGAATAACATTCACCTTCTGACAAAACTAATATAGGGGTGACCACTGAGCACTGCTGTTCCTTTGCAAGTTAATCACATTTACATCTTAGATTACACCAGATGATCACTGCATTTCACCAAAATATGTTCCTAAAGGATTCAAAAATACTTCATCAAGTTCATCTTAGAAATGGCATTCTTATACACTGAACTAGAGATGGTTAAATGCAAGCAGAGAAAATGGAGAAATTGTGTCAATAGCTAGCACTTTAATATCTCCAGCTCAATAAACTGCAAGCAGAGAAACCATGGGAAAATTAATTCTCACTCCACATAACTGCCTTTCAGGCTTTTCAGAAGCCATGTGTTCTCCTAAACAATCTAGAACTAGGGAGCACAGTTTCAAAATAAGGGGTCTCCCATTTAAGACAGAGATGAAAAGGAATTTCTTCTCTCAGAGGGTTGCTTGTGTTTGGAATTTTATTTCTCAGGCAGCAGTGAAGACTGGCTGGTTGAATATATTCAAGGCTGAGTTAGAAAGATTTTGATTGACAAGGGAGTCAAGGGTTATGGGGAGCTGGCAAGAAAGTAGAGTTAAGGCCACAATCAGAACAACCATGATCTTATTGAATGGTGGAGCAGGATCGAGGGGCCAAATGGTCTGCTCCTATTGCTTATGTTCGGTAAAACCAACTGCATCAAGTTTCAAGAAAGGGCAACAAATAGCAATAATTTCCCTGCCCCACAGATGTAAATCAACTTAAAGTCCTGAATAGCTGTTGCAAAGGAACTAACAAAGTTTTCCTGATAGTACTGTGGGATACTTTAAAGCAGGCTTATGTTTGTGTGTGTGTGTGAATAATTTAAGTAAACTGCAGAGAGTTAGACCGCAAGGTTTGAGTCATCAAAGGGATTAAGTGTAAAAAACAGGTATTTGAAATACTAATGGATGAGCTAAGTAAAATGGAATTTGCATTTTTAGATACGGGGAGAGGCTGTGAGTTTTTCAAAGGACATGCTAAGATCTTTACAAATGGCAAGATAAATAAGGCAAAGTTATTACATTTGTTTTTCCCAAACATGCTGGCCATAATGACAACATAAAAGATTTTTATGGAAAGGTAACCTCCAAAGACAGGTTGAAACAATGGAATTTACAGATCAAAAAGGAGGAAATATATTTAAAGAAGGATGGAAAGCTTTTTGGTTGTGGTTGTGTGAAATCTTGAAAGGTGCACTGTGTGAAACTGACTGGTGGAAAAAGCCTCTAGCCACTCTAGAGAAATTTGCTGTTCCAGGAAGCAAGGTTGTGTTAAAAGCCTTGGAATTTCACTGTCAAGTGAGAGGGGGAGAGAAGCTGTGTAATAACTCCCTTATAGAAAAAATGGGTGCTTTTGGTAATCTTGATGGATGTTTTATAGATTACGAATCTATTTTGGACTGTTGCCTGAAAGGGATGCGTATTTGGGAGTCTAGTTAAGTAGAAATTTTGGGAACTGTTATAAAACTAAAGATAACTGCGCAACTGTAATCTTGTGTGTGTTTAAGTTTTCTTTTCTTTTGTTAATAAATGTTTTAATTTAGACTTTAAAATCACTGAAGGTGGTAGTGGACTCGTTACTTCTGACTTCAGTGCAAAATCTTCTCGTAATAAATACAAATCACAAAATTGTTGTGATACCGTGGCCAAGTTTCTCTCTGGGATTTGGTCAGCTTGGCACCTATCACCTGCCATATCATAACACTGTTCCACCTAATGTGCCATATTATCCATCCTTCACAATGTCTATGATGTTCTGATGGACCCTGCAACTTCAACACCAGATCCCACATAACAGTTGTTCAGTCTGTGCATACGCTGCAGCTGCATCTCAATATCTCAATTTCAATAGTCCACAGTGGTAGGGAGGCTTCAAGCCTTGCCCATAGAACTGCCTCCCAGACTTCTCCCCTTTGTAAACAGGAATTAACAATTTCCCCAGATGGGTAAGCTGGTTAAAGCAGTCAATTGTTATGACACCCTCTGTGACCTTGTCTGTAATTGGGCAGGATAATGGGCCTCTCCCAATTTCTCTTCTCTTCTCACCACCCATTCATAAACAGAAAGATGTTTGAGTTTTGATTTCCCCCTTTTTAAGTGGTGGTGTATTTCCCAATCCCTCAGTTTTGGTGTGATCCAATTTCTATTAATAACCCCACAGCAAATTCGAGATAGGGTAAACTCAGAGGGGTAGTTTATTCTCACACACAAATATAGGAGGAGGGTCACAATGTAGCCTCCTTTTTCACTTATACAATTAAAGAGTGGGGATAGAGACAGGAAGATTTACAGGGTAAAGACCACAGAATAAAGAATAATTGTTTCACGTGAGTCCAGAATCCAGAATTGAAGGCCAATGGTGTATTCTTCCACACAGGTTGGCAGGTTGAAGACTGAAGCTGGACAATTCACTTTTCCAGTAGAGATGACTTCCACAATGGGATAGGCACATGAAGATGAATTAGTCTTGTAGGCAATGGTATAGAAGTTCAGAAGTCCCAGTAGAAACAGTGTAGATGGAGGGCCAGGTATTCATACCTGGACAGAGCCCTTTTACTGAGCTGCTGCTTGCTAGGTAGAAAATAGCAGACTGATTGGTAGTACAGTAAGACAGGGTAACTGGTTCTCCCAGCTAAGGTGGAGGTGGGGTGTGTGTGTGTGTGGGTGGGGGGGGGGGTCATGTGACTTCCAGCTCTCGACTTTGGCTTTGACATCCCTTTGTCTGGATTCTTGAGATTGTTGATGTTTCAACCATTAAGAATTTCAAAGGAGATTACAGGGTCCTTTGTCCTAGCACACAAGTAGTCTCTGCTGGCCAGGCCTGGCTTAGGAAATGTAGATGGCTTTTGTATAATTCCATTTGAACTTGGTCTCTGCAGTCCACAGGGTCGTTAGTGTCTCTTCAAAGATAACGAGGCACAAATTTCTTCGATACTGCTAGAATAGCTCTTACAGTTCAGGGTTATAGTCAGACATAGCTTCAATCATTTTAAAGTCTTTGTCCAGTTTGTAAAATTTTAGGAAATAACCATGTTGTTTTATAGTGTGAGGTTTTAGCTCCGTTACAAATCTGATGCAGGATGGTCTGGCCTGACCTGTTGTGAAGTGCTGTCAGCTTGAATTGGGAATTAATAGTATGATTCTATTGCATTTATCCTTGTGAGGGATCATGTGATTGTTGAGCATGTATTTAACTCTGCCTGTGAACAGTTGTGGCATTTAGTACAGTGCTGTCTCTTTGTAGCACGCCTTTGAACAATATAATCCCGTTTATATCGTAAGATGTTGATCCATCCTAAGAGACTTCAAAAAAAATCCATTTTTGTTTCATATCCAAAGCTACTCACTTGCAGAAGAAATGTTTACGGAGACAGAACTGAACCACAAGGAAAATCATGGTGGGAGAGAATTCCTGTGATCATTAAGTGTGGCAAAACTTTAAATAGGTTTACAAAAACGCCTTCTGCAATTTGAACAACATTGCAAGAATGTTAATAAAGACCGTCAAGAGCAAACATTCAGTAAAGTACTAGCGCTGACAGATAAGTATGATCCAGAGTGGGAGAGCAGGAAGTAAGTATCAAAGGATGAATGGCATGCATCTTGTAGATGATGCTTTAATAATATAGAAACTGGACCATCCTGGAGGAGGTTTTTTGATCAAGTGCCACCTGATTAAACCACCAAGAACACAGCTAAGCAAGTTGACAGGCATGGTCTATATAGCTGGAGAATCTTTTTTCTAATGTTTTTTTCTCATCAGCTTCTTCTGTGCCTTTAAACCTCCTTGCCACCTCTTTGGAGGATGGTCCCTGCAGCATTACCTCATTCACCCCTTTTGCAACAGCATGGTCCCACTTGGCAGCAGGAACACTGCCAGGAGCCAAACTAGCTCCGACCTGCAAAATACGTCGGGGTTATGGTGAAACATAGCAGAAGTCTTATGACCACCCGCCCCACCCCCGACCCCCCTGTCCCATTCTTCTACCTCAAAGAAGAGAATCCTATCCATAGGTTAAGGTAGTCCCAGATTGGATCCTTGGCCAGTGCTGAATCAGCCGATTTCAATTAGGGTGCCAATAGATTTATCTGATTCCTTTTCACCCTTAGTAAGGTGGGGAAAATTGGCCACATTTTCCCATTCATGATCAGTCTGCAGTTACCCATGTTGAAAGTGTGGATATCACATGAGGATAAGGTTAGGCTTGCCTCCGATACCTTCCATGCATAAACAGATGAAGAATAGGCATTTGGGCAAGGTGCTGGAAGATGTCTGGCACCTATGAAGCTGTATCCCAGCAAGAAACCACCAGAAGAAACTGGCAAAAAAAAATGAATGGGAGAAAAAACCTAATTCAAATCATACTGCGATCCATCACTTGCTGAATTTTGGTTATTAAAGTGTTTTGGCCAATGGAAGCTCTGTACCATGGTGCCTTGGTACAACAGGGCATATTGTCTGAATTCACACTGCCAGCAGAAGGACTTGTTCACTAATCACAGAATCAGAATGTATAGATGTGCTGCCGTCACTTTTCTTCTCATTCAAATTAAGAGGGAGGTGCCTGCTGCCAGCATAAACTCAGGAAATTGGCCCTAACACCTCCAAGTTTTACTGTGCTTCAGGCAGATGTTGGATTTACACATGTCTGCCCTAACAGTTGTGTCTCTCTCCATCCTCTTGTTATGCTGCCTAATATATTGATGGCAATGGAGGTAATGGGGGTGGAGGGTGTGGATCTTGAAAGCAAGAGCTTTGTGAATCAGTGATTTTGCTGAGTTTTTACAGCTGTTGAAGGAGTCAATCTGAAATATCAACCTGCCCTTCATTCCCACCATTGGAGTTTGCTATGCCATGATAACACATTAATTGATGTTATCAGGATTTATTTTACTGACCGTAGTGCTATCAGAAATCCATTGTGGTGTCCCACATTATGGCCAGGATTACCCGGTCAGGGGGCGGAGCCCGCTCGCCGACCCGTAAAATGACGTGCGGTGAAGTCCTGACGGAACTCCTGACGGGCAGGCCAGGAGCCCTGGCGGGCATTAGAAAAAGCATGAAATCTCATCCAAGGGCGGGATGAGGTTTCATGTAGGTTTTTAGAAATGTAATTAAACTATGTTTAAAAGTGATGGACATGTCCCAACTCGTGTGACAGTGTCACATGAGGGGACATGTCAGGGAATTTTTTTTTTTCACATTTTTTACTGTAGAGCCGATCTCCGAGGCAGCACTTAACCTCAGGGAGTTGAGTGTGCTCTTTCTTGTGCATGTGCGAAAGAGCGCACTCTCAGCTCAGGGAATCCCCCCCGCCCGTACAGGGAGTGCATAGCCCACATAAAATGGCAGCGCACCCCTGATTGGAGGTGCGCCTCCACACTTCTGCTCTTAAACTTCCTATGTGCCCTATGTGTTATAGCATGTTGGAAATGATACATTGTGCAAGTTACAGCTGATATCTCAGCCTGTTATCTGACAGAGCTTATTGTGCTTCATAATGAATTTGTTACACAATGAGGAGGTGAGATGGATTTCTTTTTCTCTCTCTCTCTGCTCTAAAATATCAAATTAATTTCCTATATCGACATTATTTCTGTCTTATGAGCAAGGTCAGGTTGGCAGTAATGGCATGGCGGGGACGGATCGTAAAATTCAGCGAGCCTTTCTAAATCCACTGACTTTGGTGGGAACGTAAAATCCCACTATCGTAAAATTCAGCCCATGATTGACAGCCAATAGTTCCCAGACATGCCATTACTGCAGGGTAGACCAAGCATCATAAGGAATTTGTAATTGTAATGCTGTTCCTCTTTGAGAGAAGGAGATTTTCTTTCAAGTTGTGCTGCCGGGCAAATATACAACATTGTACAGGTTTCAGAATAAAAAGGTGTAAATTAAGGACAATTACATTTAATGCATTTTGACAAAAACCCTATGTGCTCGTAACTGACCAGATGGCAGCAACGTTGTGTTGAATGCTAACATCATATCTATAAACAAAGGTTCATTGGATGTAAAGTTTGAGTGAAGATAAAATAAAATTGTTAGGTTGTCATTTGTTGTTGAAATCTAATGGCAATATACAGCTGTAGAATTGTACAGTTGCAGAATAAAACTGTTTTCTCAGTAGTTTCTCATTGATTGTAAATACAACAGCGTATTCTCAGAAATAAATCCATTCAAAACTCATTCAAATTTTGGTTATAAAAGATTCAAAAAGCATTCTATCAATTAAAAATGAGAAATTAAAACTCAAGTTATCAACTCTAGTTCAATGAATTTAAATAGGCACTGGAAGAATGGTTGCATTCAGTGTTTTGGGTTTGGAAGCTGGTAAACCCTTTAATCTCACTGGGCTAAAGCATGAGGCCCAACAGATTTCAACTCCCAGTCATAACACATATGACCTGACATTGACTCCCCCTGAAGCCGGCAGGATTAAAGGGTGGAATTTATTCCAGGTCTTGCCCGTTAGCAGGGGAGCCAGCGACAGCCCCACATTGGGGTCTTTGGGGAAATGCCTGCCCCCTAGAGTAACCGGTCAGTCGAAGGCTGGCAGGTCCTCATTGCAGTCAGTGCCACTGGGGGAGTGGTGGTCACTGTGGGCAATGCACCCACATAGAGTATAAAAGTAAGGATATAATATTGGAATTGAATAAAACAATGGTGAGGCCACAACTGGAGTATTGTGTGCAGTTCTGGTCACCACATTACAGGAAGGACGTAATAGCTCTGGAGAGAGTGCAGACGAGGTTTACAAGAATGTTGCCAGGGTTAGAAAAGTGTAGCTATGAGGAGAGATTGGATAGGTTGGGGTTATTTTCCTTAGAACAAAGAAGGCTGAGAGGTGACTTGATTGAGGTATACAAAATTATGAGGGGAATAGAAAGAGTGGACAGGATAAAATTGTTTCCCTTGGTGGAAAATTCTAGAAACAGGGGACGTCAATTCAAGATAAGTGGCAGAAGGTGTAGGGGGGACATGGGGAAGAACTTTTTTACGCAGAGGGTAGTGGGTATCCGGAATTCGCTGCCCAAGTTGGTGGTAGAGGCAGAAGCTTTAGACTCTTTTAAAAAATACCTGGATCTGTACCTTAAGTGCTGTAAGCTGCAGGGCCATGGGCCGGGTGCAGGAAGGTGGGATTAGGAAGGGCACCTGGGTGTCCTTGGGCTGGCCTCCTTCTGTGCTGTAACTTTTCTATGGTTCTAGGGTCCCAGGTTCAGTGAGAAACCTAAGGCATGGGTGAGTGAGGGCAGGATGGGGGTTGCGGGGAGGGGATCGCTGTCTTGGGGGAGCAGGGGGAGAAGACAGGGCAGGGGTGGCTCTCAGCTCTGAGTACCTGATGAGGAACATCCCCCCCCCACCACCCACCCACCAGACCCCCAACCCGGGCATTAATTTCCCACTTAAGAGCCTCAATTGGTATCAAGATGGTGAAGCCACCCATGAGCCTTTAAGGCCCGAACTTAAACCCAGTACCCCCTACCACGCCCATCCACCACCACCACCACCTGATTAAAAGCCCCCATGCCTCCAAACTTGCCTCAAAGAGGGCATTAGTGTCACCTAATGCTACTGCCAATGTGTGACTCAAAAATACTGGAAAGCAGATCTAGCAGCTCAAAACTGGGGATGCATGAGGCATCGTGCGAGAGAGAGAGAGAGAGAGAGGTGACTGGTACTGTGAGCCATAAACCCATCAGAATGATTTTCCAGCAAAATCTGTCACCTCATGGCCTGGCATATCCTTCACTCCACCACTGCCATCAACCAGGGGAACAAACCTGCTTCAAATGAGGAATATTGGAGAACATGTCAATAGCCGCACCAGGCATACCTCAAAATGAGATGTCACTTTGGTGGAGTTATGACACAGGACAGATGTATGCCAAACAGCAGAAGCAGCACTCAATAGACAGAGCCAAGCAATCTCACAAACAACAGATCAAATTAAAGCTCTGCAGTCCTGCAAAGGAGGTGGCTTAATGAACATAACCATCCTCAATGACAGTGGAGCCTAGGGTTTGAACACAAGAGACAAGGCTGAAGCATTTGTGACCATCTTCAGGCAGGAGAATGAGTGGATAATCCATCTCAGCCTTCTCCTGAAGTCGCAACCATCACAGAAACCTGTCTTATTCCATGGGATATCAAGAAAACAGCTGGGCATGCTGGATACAGCAAAGGCACACTGAGAACATCCTGGTAGTAATGCTGAAAACATGTACTCCAGAACTAGCTGTGCTTCTAGCAAAGCTGTTCCAGTGCATCTACAACACTGGAATCTACCCAATAAAGTGGAAAATTACCCAGGTATGTAGTTGGGAATTCTGCAGCAAATGATTCACCTCCTGACTCCCTAAGCCCTTTCACAATCTACACAGCATAAGTCAGGCACCTGATGGAATATTTTCCCTCAAGAAAAGAGAGATTCTCTACTTGCCTGGATAAGTGCGGCTTCAAAAACACTCAAAAAGCTCCACACCATCCAGGACAAAGCATCCTGTTTAATCAGCACCCATCCACCACCTTAAACATTCACTTCCTTCACTTCTGGTACATTGTGGCAGCAGTGTGTACCATTCACAAGTTAAGCAGTGACAAATTTCCGAGGTTTTTTCAAAAGCATCTCCCAAACTTGTGAAATTCAAGTACCCAGAAGGACAAGAGCAGCAGGTAAATGGAAACACCATCACTTGCAAGTTCCCCTCCAAATCAGACTCTATCTGACTTGGAACTATACCACAGTTCCTTCAGCATCACTAGATCAGAATCCTGTAACTAGCTACCTACCTAATAGCACTGTGGAAACATCTCCGCTAGAAAGACTGACTAGGCAAATCGCCATCACTTCTCAAGTGCATTTAGTGGTGGTAACAAGTGCTGGCTTTGCCAGTGATGCCATATCCCAAGAATAAAAAATACCTAAAAAATACCAGCAAAAGTCTAATATTTTCCAAAATGTACGAGCCCAGACTGCGTTTTTTTAACTTAAAGATGCTGAGGGCACTTATATAGCCCTTGTTATCTTTTATTTCACCATGTTGTGATGAAAGGAAGTTTGCAAACACTTTTGTGGAGATTTTTAAGCATCTAAGAAGAATGGTCATGATTGGTGAAGGATATTTGAGGCAGAATCCTTTTAATGGGGCAGAAGTTGCAATTTTGGACTGTCTAAATTGAAGCCACCCGATCATACAAAACACATTATTGGCAACATATGTGCCACACCCATCTGGTTTCTTTAGCAGCTTCTGGATTTGCTCCCAGAGCAGTCAGGGGTTGCAACCCCCTGCTGAAATCAAAGAGGCACTCTGGGGTGCAATGCCTTCCTGGAAAGTTTCTGGAGAAGTCTGGGTGGGTTGGAGACTTACTCCTGGGGCAGAAGAGTTCCTCATGGGGCAGGAAATATGCTTACACTACACTTGTTTTCCCCTTAAGTTGGAAGATTTTTTATTACCACACTTCCGTTGATTTCTCTAATTTTATTTAACACAATCAGTGAATTTTGTCAACGTCATAAATTGTACAAGCTTGGATTTATGAAATCCAAGGGAGCTAGTGGGATAAAGTAATAGGCTCATCATAGCGTTTTGGGATACATTGATGTGGACCTTTATCTCACTCCCTTGTGCCATTCAATTCACTAACTTCTTCAAGGCACCTTCCCTGAGCTTGCAGTAACAGACTGCACGGTAATGAGATATTTTTTGTCAAATGTTGGCTCAAAAGGGACAACTTCAAACTCAGCACCTGCTTCACTCTGTAAACATCAACAATCCTGACACGCTTGAACGCAATACAAATTAGCATGTTTGTCTTGCAACATGAATTCCCCAATAATGTGGGTCTTTAGAATTGTGGGGCCATACAGATTTAAATTCAGATTCCTCCAGTAGTCAGGGCGGGTGGAGCAAAGCTTTGGAAGTAGCGGCATGGAGCAGTGAAATAACTGCATCATCAGCTATTAGCATAAACCCTCCCTTCTGAATAACATACCACTGGTTCCTTTCTTTCTCTGCACCATCAACCCACTCACCCAGATGAACATCAGTACTATCTGAACAAGGGCTCGAGCTAATTTTAGCTACTGATCCCCAAATATAACACTTTCAGCGTGAGCTGGAGATACTGATTCTCTTGCGTAACCAATTCGGATACTTAATTCATAAACCTTCTAAAAAAAGTCTGTGTGGTAGAGTTGTCAATGTTATAAGGTTCAAAGTGTTATCAATACTCAATTTTTTCACTTGCATGCGAAAGTTTATAACAGCTACTGTTGTAATTAATTATTCATCGACATTGTTATAGTAAATATTTTGCAAATGTTCTGAATTAAATGCTTAAGATACTTAAATCACACGAGTATTGACATGTTAAAATTATTATAGCTTTATTATTTAGAAAATAAAATTATTCACCATTTTTTAAACAATTAACAATGTCTGACTATTTGGAATGTTAATGGCTTAAGTGATAGTTGTTCTAAAATTAACATATAATTTTTCCATATGGTTATGAAGAAGTGCTTTTTAGTATCAAAATCAACAGATAGATGAAATTTGCCAAAAAAAAAACAGGCATTATCAATTATTAAGTCTACTTGCATCAGATTCTTTTTTCTGGGGTCCTGTTCCCAAGACCCTGCTAATGACATTTTTAAGGCACCTTCTAGGAGGTGATGTGCTCAGGCGAGCTCTCCAAAGTGAACCAGGTGGGAAATGAGAATGGATTTGTGCAGCAAGTTGTCGTGACCTGGAATACACAGCCAGAAAGGCTGGTGAAATAAATTTAATCAGTACTTTCAAAAGGGAATTAGGTAGGTGCTTGAAAAGGAAAAGAAAACATTGCAGGCTACGGGGAAAGAGCAGAGGAATGGAAAAGAATTGGATGTGGACATCAGTGCATTCAGTTCTTGGCAATCCTGATTTTACAGCCATTTGTTTGAACTAGACTGGAGCCTTGCAACTTCAGAAAATAGTGGACAATACTAAGTGCTGTCACCAGGACCTTTATGCATTGGACACTGACCATGCCTGCAGAGCTACTAATTCATCTTGCTCCATAATGCAAGTTGAAGTATTTTGACAACATTCCCAATTTGCACATCAAAGAAAGATTGTAATGCCAACTTTATATGCTGACAGCACGAAAGATCTGCTTCATCGGATGCTGCACACATCAAGCAGTGAGTATTCCTCAGGCCTCAGAACTCAACAATGTCAGGTGGCCATATATTGTGGCTTTTTGTGTGCCAAGGACTAGATCATTGGTCACATAATGCATACTGCACCAGCGCAGTATGGAGAATAAAAATTTTCTAATTGTAGTGACTTGACGGAGCAAACAGTTTCAACAAGAAACAGATAAACTTTATCACAGAGAGCTTTTCATGTGCTACATGCCTGATCAGGACTCCCGTCAGGAAGCCCCACCCTCCCAGATTGCCTGTGCTTAGGGCTTATTCGTCGGAGCCTCCCAAAACATCAAGTGACCCCTGTTAGACAGCAGGAGAGGCTATACCTTCAGTTACCACACTAATCCCCTCAGAATTGAGGTACAGGAAGCTCAAAACATTTAATGCTACATGGTTGCTTGATACCTCATGAGCATGTGGTTTGAAACTGAGCTATACAAACTGGAAAGGTACCAGGAACTTTCTTTAACAAATATGGTAACTTCAATCCCCTCTAACCAAATCAAATTCTATGTGAGGCTAAACCTGAGGAGCCTGAGGTAGGCCCCACTTCTAACTTTTTCATTTGGGTATGCTTGGTGAGTGAAAGGACACCTGGCCTAATTATACACTAGATCCTGAGTGAGCCCAAGGATTGGGAACCCCTGACTTAAAAATCAATATGTAATAAGCTTTAAATTGAGAGGGGCAGAATTACCATGAAAAATTTTTGGCAAATCTGCTCTTACTGAAGAAGAAGAAAAGCCAGAAAAGCTGCATGAGTATCACTGTTGTTCTTGTGACGTCTTGAGTGGCAATTCAGTTTTACTTTTGCCTGTGAGCAGAACACAGCTCTGCTGCTGATGTTTTTTAAGTTTTCTACCTTTGTATAAATGCTCCCATGGGCCTAGTCTAAATAAATGTACCCACAGCGTGTTTAACCAATCTCTTGCGAGTGATTGGTGCCTTTATATCATCATAAAAACATAACATTTGTTCTCGTGACATCTTAAGAAAGTGACACAGCAGTGAATTTTGTTTCAAATTACACTGCAAACAAGTACATAAAGGCTTAGTTGAAGATGGCACTCCTATTAGCCCATGGGTAGCATAATTACCTTTGTAGGGTCAGAACAAATATCTTGTTTCTTTCAATGCACAGAACGTCTATATGCCACAATACCATTTAGTAGATGGAAGAGAGCAAATAGGGAACCTGAAGCCTGCAACCCTTTATTCCTCCAAGAGAGCTCCTGCAGGTATTAACACGTTCCTTTGCCATAATGTAATGCCCAGTCATGAATTATAAATAGACTTTTCCAAGCAAATCATATGGCAGAATTTTCCGCTCGGCATGTGGGTGCGCGCCCAACACGAGGGTGAAATAGTGCGCAATGACGTCGGGTGAGCATCCCGATGTCATCGCGCACTGGCATGATATTTCAGTCACTGTGTGCGTACGAGATTCAGCAGCGTGTCCACCAACGATTAACAGGCCTATTAAGGCCAATAATTTATTAATTAAATGCCATTTTTCACTGCCTGTCCACGTTACGTTAGCGGGCGGGTAAATGGGCCAGGCGGTCTTTGCATTTTTGAGGAAACCTCATTCACAGGTGGGACGAGGTCTCCAACGTAAATTTTTTTAAAAATTTAAATGTTTTGACATAGTTTTTATCATGTATATGTGCATGTCAGTGAGTCCTATGTGGGGACATTTTTCTCAGAATTTCAAAATCCTTATTTTTGACATTAAGTTTCTCTGGCTTCAGGGAGCTATCACTGCGCGCTCCCCTGTGCCCGTGCAGACTTCAGCACTCGCCCTCCTCCCACCCTCACTGCAGTAGGGCTGAGCCTTTCAGTGCGCCTTTCACTCTGGCTGGCCGTTAATTGGCCAGTTAGCGTGATTTTGCAGTCGGTGGGGGGGGCGATCGTGGATGACAGGCCGTTTCCCGGCCACTCCCGGCCCGGGCCTGCCCACTGCGCCCTCCCGACGACCCGGAAATCCTGCCCATAGTCATTCCCAGAGCTTGTAGCTGTAAACAGAAGATTTAAGCAAAAACATGAAACTAATTTGCCACAAAGAGAAGAAGAGCTTTGGGGAAAAAGACAAAATATAGGCACAGATTTTCACTCCTGATTCGCCTGCGCAGAGACAGGAGAATTCCAGGCTCAGCAAACGCAGCATTTAAAAATGGCTGCATACAGTTCCGATTTTCATGCTTTGGCGGGGCAGGCTGGATTAGAAGTCAGGCCTGCAGGAACAAGTGCGGAGGCTGCTGAGCGCAGAGGCTGGTTGGGCTGAAGGCGTGTCTCTGTGCTTCGGCTCTGTGTGAATTAAATAAACAACAAAAACTGGCCTCCACCCCTCACCCCCACCCCATCACACTCCCATGCCCCATCCATGCCAACCAATGCCACCTCATGCCCCATCTCTTGGCCCCTCATACCTCCTATGCCAACCATGCCCCTCTACCCACCCCCATGGGCCCTCATACCCCCTATTCCCCCCAGATTCCCATGACTCTTTATAGACCCTATGTAAACTTAGTGCCAACTCATGCCAATCCATTCCCCACCACCTTTTGCCCTTACTCCCTCCATGCCAACTCACCTATTATCATTTGACAGTTCCTTGACAGCTTTGACAATTCCTTGACAGCTTGACCATTCTTTGACAGTTCTTTGACAGTTCCAATCAGTTTATGCACATTTTACTATGATGTTTACTTTTAACAATCTCAAAGGGTGCCTTACCTTTCCCAAAGGTGCCCTGGGACCACATCCAAAGGGGTACCTCACCTCTCCATAGCAGTACCCCAGTTATCCATACAGGTCCCCCAAGTTCAGACCAGCTCTTACCTGGTCTAATCTGTACACTTTGAGTTTCACACTCCTGGCCTACAAAAATTCTACTTCAGTTGAGCCAGCTGGTGATCTAAATGTAAATGCTGCCTCTGTAAACTACACATGTGTGAACCCTGGCCCACTACAGTTCCGGCCCTATGAAAAGAGAACAAGCCTCTGTTGTGGCAAAAATCTGCATCATAGACTATCCTTGTCCTATTGTTTTTGATATCCCAGTCCAGTCAGTAGGTGGACTTCATGTCTTTGGTACAAGCCACACTTTTATATGAAACAAACATGCAAAGCTCTTCTACACCATGCTGCTGTCAAAACAAAAAGAAAAATAAACTGACAAATTCAGAAATAGCATCAAACCTTCTCAAGCGAAGAATGAGTGCAAGTGGTCTGTACGTGCGGAGGTTCACAATCTATTCTGCCTTCTCCATTTACAATTTGAAACTCAATTATTTCTCAGCTTCAGATGCTTTTTCTGAATCCTGCCATATAGTTCACAGATGTCAAGGTGACATAACACTTACATAAGATCCCTAACACATCTCTCTTTCTCCCCTCCCCACATGCAGGTAACCACTCAAGTTAGTTACAGATATAAACTCCCATCAAACAATTGTGTGGAAAGCTCCTCACAGCAGCTGACTATGGGTTGAGGTTACCTTTATACTTTTAAAATGTAAAAGAATAACTGTAAGATGATCAGAAGCAGACATTTGTCTTTGAAGTGCCACATTCTATGTGCTTAGTCTGGAGGCCTGAATAAACACTGCCTACTCTCACTGACCTTCAAACCAATCCTTCTGAATGAAAAGGTCAGGGTATGGAATTCGTGCCCTTACGCTCTCTATCCAGAAAAAAGAGCAACTTCACAAACCTCACCCCAGATATTACAAGGTCTATCAATTAATCTTAATACACATCTTAAGTCTTTTAAAATCATGCAAGCATAGGCACATATATTTTTGGACCTTTGTCAGTCTGGACACAGGTAGGGAGCACATTAGTACTAGGAACAGGAACTGCATGAAACTGGTTAGACTAAATAGCCTGTTTATGTGTCATACATCTATTGCAATTCTATGTTAAAAAGTACTTCATTGGTGGTAAAGCGCTTTGGGAGATCTTGAGGTCATGTAAGGTGCCATACGAATGTAACTTCTTCCATCTAGGTCACATCCATGCTTTAAGGCATTCCCGACTCTGGCAACAGAGCAGTAACATCAGTGAGGCAGAATTAAGGTTTCCTGTAGCACAGAGAGATATGTTAGTAGGGGTGGTGACTCCACCCGCAGCATCGGAAATGCTCCATGCTGCATGCCACCCCTGCTTCTAGCCACCAACAAGCCCTCAGCAAATATAAAGGCCAGCAATATGTTCTCTGCACTATCCATCTATATGGAATGTAGTGACATTTGAATATCCAAGCCAATAAATTAAATTGTGATTTTTAACACATTGTTTTAGCATTGCTCTTGGCGTTCTAAAGTCTAAACAGAGGAATTGCAGCAAACCAGGAGCTGAAACAAGTTGCAGAACTACTTGAGGTACTCGTAGATCGCTTCTACAGTATAAATGAGACATTTCAAAAAGCTGCAATTTACCAAACATATCAGCAAGGGACATTGCATTAATCTAAGTTTGGTAAATTTGTGATGCATATATTGGCAAATTAGAACCAAATTTCACCTTCTCTTAGCAATTCTTTTCCTATTTTCCACCGTAACTACTGACTTTTGCATGGAACTTTGTGCTTGAAGTGACTAATCCCAGCATAATGACAGTACTGTACATGCTCTTAAATGCGCTTAATCTGTCAATTAATCTGATTGTCCTTGAAATACATCTTGTTCTCACAAAATATTGTTATTCTGGCTCTTCCAAACCACCAAGAGCATAAATTCAGCAAAGGGAATAAATCCAAACACATTTGACATTTTTCTTAAAACTGATGTTTTTACAATCCCTCAACGTCTTCACAGTAACCTTATACTATCACAACAACAACAACTTGTTTTTATAATAGTACCTTGAATGAAGTTTAACTTCCCAAGGTGTTTCATTGGAACATTAACAAAACTTGACACTAAGCCATGTGCAATATTGAGATGTGTGACCAAACACTTGGTCAAAGAAGTAGATTTCCAAGAGCTTCTTAAAGGAGAAGAGAGATGTAGATGTGGAGAGGGTTGGAGAGGTTCCTGAGCTTGGGGCCGAGGCAAGAGAAGGAACAGCCTCATGGATAACTTGTGACGTGGATGTGGCATTAGGGGCCTAAAATGGGTAAGAAACTCAGATGGCCATGCCAGTCTGAGGCCACATGATCTCCCGGGCATCATTTTAGTTTTTCAAAGTAAAAGATCTCCAACATGGTGAAGGATGTGAGGCAGTCTGAGTGATGAGAAAGAGTCCGACTGATGAGAGGGAGGGGAAGGCACAAGGCAGGAAAGTCGCATGGACTCCTCTTGGCCCTCAGGAAAACCTTCAAATCATTTAAAACATTAATTACCTAGGTCTATTCAGGCCCTGGAGCCAGATGGCAGCAGCTTTTCCTATTTTGTTAGTTCTATTGAAGAGTCATATGGACAAAACGTTAACTGTATCCCTCTCCGCAGATGCTGTCAGACCTGACAAGTAAATTCTAATACATCCTGGTTTACAATGGTGCTCAGTGGGCCCTGGAGCTCGAGTGGGACGCCTGGAAATGCCTCTTCCAAGCAGCTCAGGCCAGACCAGGCTCGGCAGGGTGATGGAAGGGATGGGCACTTGCATCAGGTCTCTTTGGAAGCCAATGGTGTGTTGAGAAATCAAATCTTGGCTGTCTCCAGCTCCCCTTATTCAGTCTGTTGAATGTTTGTTAATTACCCGGGATCATTTTCAAATAAAGAAAAATGAGTGATTATTGGAAAATTGAGAATATCATTATAATTATGGCTTTTGGAGAAAATGGCAGAGGAACAGTGGAGGGATGTCTGGGCTGTATGCTGGGGGCTGCATACCTGCTTATGCCCTTTCCTCAGGTAAACAGCTCTCTCTATTATCCAAGTAGGCTGACAAGAAAACACACATCCTCCAACAGCCAGTGTCAGCACCAGCTATCAGGTGAGTGTTAGCAATGCACTGACCAACACCCAGGTTTCAGTAGTAAAACTCATAACCCAATGTGAGTGAAGATATGAGCCCTGAACTTACTCAAGGGATTGACTGGACACTCACTGTAAGCCTGGCAGGAATCTGGCAGTAAACATCATTAAAAAAACTGGGATTCCCTCCAACTCCAGGAAGCCTCCCAGAAACATGATAGGGTCCCCCTTATCCTCACTTATCATCCCACCAGCCTCCGCATTCAAAGGATCATCCTCCGCCATTTCTGCCAACTCCAGCATGATGCTACCACCAAACACATCTTCTCTTCACCCCCCCTGGTGGCATTCCATAGGAATCGTTCCCTCTGGGACACCCGGGTCCACTCCTCCATCACCCCCTGCTCCTCAACCCCCACCTATGGCACCTCCCCATGCCCACGCAAAAAATGCAACACCTGCCCCTTCACTTCCTCTCTCCTCACCGTCCAAGGGCCCAAACACTCCTTTCAAGTGAAGCAGCATTTCACTTGCATTTCCCCCAACTTAGTCTATTGCATTCATTGCTCCCAATGCGGTCTCCTCTACATTGGAGAGACCAAACGTAAACTGGGCGACCGCTTTGCAGAACACCTGCGGTCTGTCCGCAAGAATGACCCAAACCTCCCTGTCGCTTGCCATTTTAACACTCCACCCTGCTCTCTTGCCCACATATCTGTCCTTGGCTTGCTGCATTGTTCCAGTGAAGCCCAACGCAAACTGGAGGAACAACACCTCATCTTCCGACTAGGCACTTTACAGCCTTCCGGACTGAATATTGAGTTCAACAACTTTAGATCTTGAACTCCCTCCTCCATCCCCACCCCCTTTCTGTTTCTTCCCCCTTCCTTTTGTTTTTTCCAATAATTTATATAGATTTTTCTTTTCCCACCTATTTCCATTATTTTTAAATCTTTTATGCCCCGCTGGTCTTTCCACCCCACCCCCACTAGAGCTGTACCTTGAGTGCCCTACCATCCATTCTTAATTAGCACATTCGTTTAGATAATATCACCACCTTCAACACCTCTGTGTTCTTTTGTTCTTTTGTCTGTGACATCTTTTGATTATCTGCTCCTATCATTGCTTGCTTGTCCCTACAACCATACCACCCCCTCCAACTTCTCCACCCCCCCCCCCCCCACCACCTTAAACCAGCTTATATTTCACCCCCCTCCTTATATTCGTTCAGTTCTGTGGAAGGGACATGAGGACTCGAAACGTCAACTGTTTTCTTCTCCGCCGATGCTGCCAGACCTGCTGAGTTTTTCCAGGTAATTCTGTTTTTGTCCAGGAAGCCTCAGTCGGCTTTGTAAGGGACGATGCTTCCCCAGGCATTTTAAAAGGTCAATGTCTCTGAGGGGTCGAGCTGGACAGGGTTATTCATCCAACTGCAGCTCAAGGAGGATCTGGTGTATTACTGGAGGCTGCTGAGAATAGAAGCACATAGGGAGGGGGAGGTGAGAGCAATGCCCTGAATCTCTGATGAATAGAAAAAAAATTATGGGATAGAGAGACAGTGGCCAGGCACAGGGGAGATGGTAGGGTTTTCCTGGAAAGGGTTGGTGACCTGGGCACCCTCACTCCGCCAATGGCAGGCAGAAAACCAGATTTTCCTGAGTAGGAAGGCACTGGACATGGGTCCATTACACTGTATAATAGAGCGACCATATACCTCCTTTTTCTAGGGCCAATCCCTATATGAGGTACAATGTCCCCAGGTCACAAAACTCATCCCCGATTGAATAGAGGAAATGGACCAGGAGCCAAAATGTCCAAGGGATGAGAACGCTGGCTATCAGATGAATGAATGATGCCTGGTGATTGGCCATGTGGATATCGCTGGAGCCAATCAGAGTGCACTTTACAGCCGAGGATGGTATGGCCGAGCGTTGGGCTGTGTCCTTTCCCCAGGTTCTGTTTGGAAAATATGGTCACACCATCCCCCACCATCCAAATGAGGTATCCTCTTGCTGATGTCACTGGAGGGCACCACAGGGGTCAGGCCTGCAGGTTTGCCAGCATGAAGCTTTACTGATGGCTTTGGGTCAGTTCATTTACCCCACATCCAGCATAAAATTATGTCAGACAGGTTACCATGATGGCATTGACCCCCCCTCACCACCCGCACCCCTCCGCCCCCCCCCCCCCCACCCCCCCCCCCCAACCCCTGCTAACATTGGATAAACTGCAAAACAGCAGAACAAAAAACATTGGACTAAATTTTATCCCTCCTGGGTGGTGTAAAACAGGGGGTGGAATTGTCCCAGGTTTGCACCAAGTGCGGTAGTGGGTGGGTAAAATGACATTTTGGCTGCAATGGTGGCTTCGCACGCTGTATCGTCCCAAACATGCCACATTAATTATGCATTCCTGAGAAACACGTCGTTTCCATGGCGGGCGGGCTCTCGTTTGCTTCATCACGTCGGGCACCATATTCAAAGTGCAGCTGTCCGCACACCTCTCAGTGCTTCTGGCCCACGACTGCTGCATGGAAGACAGGATGGCCTCAAAAGGCAAACAGACTGCGGTTCTTCCACTTCAGTGACGTGTCGCTGGTGGGTTTTCTCCTTTGGTTTTTCTGCCCTTAGCCAACTTGAATTTCAAATTATTCTTCCCTGTCCGAGGACGCCACCTTCTCGTGCCCACTCACTGGGCTACCTGCCCAGTGGCATCAGGTATCAGAACAGCAAATTCGGAAGTGGCCAATTAGGAGACCGCCTCAGGGAAACTCAGCGAATCAGTCCCGCTGCCGGCAGGTATGGGCTCAGGACTTCCCATTTGGTCCCAACATTGGGTTGTGAAGCCCCTAGTAAAATTCAGCCCTTTGTTTCAAATGTCTCTCTTGCATCATAACTTTACTAGTTATGCGTTACTAAGCAGTGTGCAACATTCTATCTGTTGTGAGAGAGTGGCTAAATAGAAAGCTGAAGGCCGCTCTCTTGGATTCAAATTGACTCTTCAGAAGTAGATTCCTTCTGATCTCATCCTGTCTCCCACTGCGCTGCCCATCCCCCTCCTGCCCCAGCAAAATCCGACCACTTGCTTGTCTTCCGAAAGACATAAGCCTCCAACAATAGAAAATTTGATTATTATCCGTTTCAACCCCACCGGACATTCTCACTGTCAGTTTTTCAATCAACAATTTTTAAATTAAAAAATATATTCCATTCATAAAATTTGTATATGTCCATACCAGCTGAAATTTCACATTACATAAAGATGAGGTGCCTCGCCATTCTTAAAATTACACGTCATATTTACAATACACACTATTTGCAATATACACTCTCCTCTGCAGACAGCCTCAGGGATTTTATTCAGATTCTAGCCCATCAGCGTGCTACAGTAGGAGGACCTTAGACCATGAGCCCTCCCCTTTGAGCCTTTGTGGAAATCTCCCCAAGCTGTAGTGCGTGCCTCAACATGTAGTCCGGAACCTAGGAATGTGCCAGTCTGCAACACACGATCGTGGACAGTTCTTTGCACCAGAAAACAAGCAAGTTTCAGGCAGACCAAAGCACATCTTTCACTGATGGCCCTCCAGAAGCAGTTAATGTTGTCTCGATGTGCATCCCTAAGAATAGCCTATAGAGCACTGAGTCCTGCATTAAGAGCTGCTTGGGGTGAACCTTGGCAAAAACAACTGTGTCTATTTCCAGACCTTCTCTACAAAGGTACATTCCTGTAGGGGATGGGTGGAAGTCTCTTCCTCACCACAACTGCCTTGAGTGGCACTGAGAGTCAATGTGTGCCGGAAGGATCTAATGGGGAGGGCCCTTCTTACCACCTACCAAGCTCTCTCTTGGTGCTTGTTTGAAAGTCCTGGTGATGAGGCATTCTGTCAAATTACTTTGACAGTCAGCTCAGGGAAACATCTGACAGGTCCTTCTCCTTTTCACGCAGAGCCTTGAGGGTGTTACATGTAGACCACTGCCTGATAGACTTGTGATCAAAGGTGTTTTTCTACAAAAATGTTTCCATGAGGTACAGGTGGTATTATTGAATGAAGCGTTCTGTGGCAATGAGGTCAGAGACATCCTTTGCAACACCAGGAATGAGTAGAACCTCAGCATGGATTGGCACTTAGTGCTTGCGCACCGAGGGACTACTCACAACTTGTTGCAGCTGCACACAAAGGCGGCCATCAGGATGAAGGTGACAATGATTATGCCTTCCCTCCTTTATCTAGAGATTTGTACATGGTGTCCCTGGCTGTGGACATGGTCCATCTTCAATCTCCTGATAGAGTGGAAGATGGCTCATAGTTAAACATCATGGGGTAGGAATAGGGTACTAGCCAAACCTGCACCACATAGAGCAATAATGACAGCGCTTCATACCCGATGACCCAGCTTTTACCTTCATTAAAATGGATTGCCATTCTCACGTACCATTTTCTGTTTCACCATGGCAACATGATACTCCCAATTTTTGGTATATGTCCCATGCCCTGCAAACCATATCTCAAGCACCTTCAGGTAGCCTGACCTGGTGGTGAAGGGACGAAAGGATTGGTCGACCCAGTTCCCAAAGAACATGGCATCATTTTTGTCACGGTTTACTTTGGTTCCCAGGCCAGTTGAACTGCTCACAGATGTTCATCAATCTGCGAACCAAGAGTGGATCCGGGCAGAAGACAGTGGCATTGTCCATATAGAGGGAGGCTTTCAGCTGAGAGCCTCCACTACCTGGGATTATGCCTGCATCCTTCCTGATGGACTCAGTGAAAGGTTTGATAAATCAGACTACAAGACAGAGGAGAGGACATCCTTGCCTGACTTCAGATTTGATCGGAAAGCTTTCCAATGCCCACCCATTGATTGAAATTGCACTATTGATGGTTATGTAGAGCTGTTGGATCCAATTGTGAAGTCCCTTTCCAATCCCCATTTTGGGGAGCATGTCCTGTTCTCTCCCCATACCTCTTAATCTTACTCATGCCAACCCATGCCCCCCACGAACCACGCTTTGTCCTTAAACCTACCATGCCACCTCACCCAGTATCCACCATGGACAGACCTCAGGACCAATGCAGAGATGAGATAAGCCTGCAACATAAGCCTGAAGGCTTCCATTACTGGATTAGTGCTGCATGACTGATTTTGAAACTATCCATTATCACAGTAGCATGCCTACCATTTCATAATTTGATTGACAGCTACAGTTATTAAAGACTTTTTGAAGTGGGCCTATGAATTCAAATGCTTATTGTTATACGGGGTAGTGCACTTGAATGAATTGTTGTAATTAAAAGGCTTTATTTAGTTGAAGGAATGCAAATGTAGCAAATAGGTTTTTATAAATGAGAGTGTATTTTTCAATATAGTATCTGTTGCAGGTTTCACTTCAAACTATATTTTATCTCATCTCTGCATTGGACCTGAGGTCTGTCCATGGTGGAAACTGGGTGAGGTGGCATGGTAGGTTTAAGGACAAAGTGTGGTTCGTGGGGGCATGGGTTGGCAGAGAACAAGAGTATGGCATTAAGATAGAGGATCTGCCATGATCATATTGAATGGCAGAGCAGACTCAAAAGGGAGAAATGACCTACTCCAGCTCCTATTTTCTATGTTTCTATGAGTAGGAACTAAATTGGCATAGGGGCTATACTGGGCCATATGGAAGGTAGAGTGGTATGAGGGGCCATGGAGGGTGGATACAGGGCATGAGGTAGCATGTGTTAGCATGAATGGGCCATGGGGGGTTGTGTTGGGGGGATTGATGTGGTGAAGGCTGGAGGGATATTTCATGTTTTATTCTTTATTTTAAAATTTTGTACACAGTGCCAGGTCCCCAAGGCAGGCCTTCTGCCCAGCCCACCTCTGCACCCAGCAGTCTCATCCATCTTTCTGGAGTTGCCTGGAACAGCTTCTAATCCAGTCCACCCCCCAGGCTGCAATCCAACATCTGGGCAGCCATTTTTAAAGGTCAGGTTCACGGAGCTGGGAATTCTCCTGACTCTGCGCACCTGACTCGGGGTGAAAATCCAGGCCATAGGCAACAAAGTTCATCATCACTTCCACATGCCAGCTCCGCCTTCCACTGACTAAAAAGAGTATTTGAGGACCAGGATCTCAAAACTGAGGTTACGGTCATAGTTTACTGGGCAGCAGTGATCTCCATGCTCCTATAGGATTTGAAGACTTGGGCAACCTACAGCAGGCACCTCAAAGGACTGGAGAAGTATTACCAGTGGTGCCTTCGCAAGATCCTCCAAATCTGGTGGCAAGAAAGCCAGTCCCAACAAGCATCCTCTCCCAATCTAACTTGCCCAGAATCGAGGCACAAATTGAGGGATGGGCAATAAATACCGGCCTGGCCAGTGACACCCACATTCCATGAATGAATATATTTTAAAAACTCACACAAAACCAGCACCTGTTGGGCAGGACATACCATTTGGTAAGCCTGACACCAGAAGCCTGGAGCAACTGCTCAATTCAGAACTTGGTCAGGGCAGGAGAATTCCAGGAGGACAACAGAAACATTGTAAGGATGTCTTCAAAGTATCCCTGAAGGGATCAAATATTCAAGCTGACTCATCGGACTCCTTGGCTTGTGACAGACCGAAAAGGAGAAGGTTCATTTGGGAAGGCACTGAACACATTGAGATGCTTCATCATGAACGTGCAGAGGTAAAGTTGCGGTCTCAGAGAGAGCACACAAACCTCCAAGCAACTCCAAGCCCTGCATGTGGTAGAGTCTACAGATTGTATATTGCACTTATCAGCCACCTCAGAACCCACTAAATCAAAGTGATAGCAAGGCATTCTCCACCCCAAGGGGCTGCCGCAAGAAAAGAGAAGAGGGAATCTCATGCTTGTGCCATGTAATCCATGGGCAATGGAATTTATTTTCAGAAATGTGTGCATAATGCAACATAGCACAAACTGTATGTTCACCCACAATTTGTTTCAACTGGTTGGTATAACCAGCCTAAGCTTTGTAAATCTAGGCTGATTCAGGAGAAACAGAATTTACAGCACTTTTTTTTATTATTCATTCAAGGGGTGTGGGCTTTGTTGGCTGGGCCAGCATTTATTGCGCATCCCTAGTTGCCCTTCAGAAGGTGGTGGTGAGTTGCCTTCTTGAACCACTGCGGTCCCTGTGGTGGTACACCCTCAATGCTGTTAGGAAGGGAATTCCAAGATTTTGACCCAGCGACAGTGAAGAAACGGCAATATATTTCCAAGTCAGGATGGTGAGTGATTTGGAGGGGAATTTCCAGGTGGTGGTGTTCCCATCTATCTGCTGCCCTGGTCCTTCTAGGTGGTAGTGGTCATGGGTTTGGAAGGTACTGTCTAAGAAGACTTGGTGAATTCCTGCAGTGCATCTTGTAAATGGTGTACACTGCTGCTACTGTGTGTCGGTGGTGGAGGGAGTGAATGTTTGTGGATGGGGTGCCAATCAAGTGGGCTGCTTTGTCCTTGAGTGTTGTGGGAGCTGCACTCATTCAGGCAAGTGGGGAGTATGCCATCACACTCCTGACTTGTAGATGGTGGACAGACTTTGGGGACACAGGAGGTGAGTTACTCATCACTATTCCTATCCTCTGACCTGCTCTTGTAGCCACAGTATTTGTATGGTTAGTCCAGTTCAATTTCTGGTCAATGGTAACCCCCAGGATGTTGATAGTTGGGGATTCAGTGATGGTAATGCCATTGAATGTCAAGGGGCGATGGTTGATGGTTGGGTTTTCTCTTGTTGGAGATGGTCATTGCCTGACACTTGTGTGGTGCAAATGTTACTTACCACTTGTCAGCCCAAGCCTGGATATTGTCCAGGTCTTGCTGCATTTGAACATGGACTGCTTCAGTATCTGAGGAGTCGCAAATGGTGCTGAACATTGTGGAATCATCAACGAACATCCCCACTTCTGACCTTACAATGGAAGGAGGGTCATTGGTGAAGCAGCTTAAGATGGTTGGGCCTAGGACACTACCCTGAAGAACTCCTGCTGTGATGTCCTGGAACTGAGATGTCTGACCTCCAAAAACCACCACCACGTTCCTTTGTGCTAGGTGTGACTTCAACCAATGGAAAGCTTTCTCCCCGATTCCCATTGACTCCGGTTTTGCTGGGGCTCCTTGATGCCACACTCGGTCAAATGCAGCATTGATATCAAGGGCAGTCACTCTCACCGCACCTCGGAGTTCAGCTCTTCTGTCCATGTTTGAACCAAGGCTGTAATGAGGTCAGGAGCTGAGTGGCCCTGGTGGAATCCAAACTGGGCATCAGTGAGCAGGCTATAGCTAAGCAAGTGCCGCTTGATAGCACTGTTGATGACCCCTTACATTGCTTTACTGATGATGGAGATTAGACCGATGGGGCGGTAATTGTCCAGGCTGGATTTGTCCTGCTTTTTGTGGACAGGACATACCTGGGCAATTTTCCACATAGCCGGGTAGATGCCAGTGTTATAGCTGTACTGGAACAGCATGGCCAGGGGCATGGCATGTTCTGGATCACAAGTCTTCAGTACTATTGCAGGAATATTGTCAGGGCCCACAACCTTTGCACTATCCATTGCTTTTAGCCGTTTCTTGGTATCAGTGGAATGAATCGAATTGGCTGAAGACTGGCATCCGTGATGCTGGGAACCTCCGGAGGAGGCCGGGATGGATCATCCATCCGACACTCCTGGCCGAAGATTGTAGCAAATGCTTCAGCTTTATCTTTTACACTGATGTGCTGGGTTCCTCCATCATTAAGGGATATTTGTGGAGCCTCTTCCTCCTGTGAGTTGTTTTAATTGCCCACCACCATTCATGACTGGATGTGGCAGGACTGCAGAGCTTAGATCTGATCTATTGACTGCGGGATCACTTAGCTCTGTCTATCACTTGATGCTTATGCTGTTTGGCACGCAAGTAGTCCTGTGTTCTAGCTTCACAAGGTTGTCATCTCATTTTTAGGTATGCCTGGTGCTGCTCCTGGCATGCCCTCCTGCACTCTTCATTGAACGAGGGTTGATCCCCTGGATTGATAGTAATGGTAGAATGGGGGATATGCCGGGTCATGAGGCTACAGATTATTTTCAAGTATTATTCTGCTGCTGCTACTGATGGCCCACAGCACCTCATGGATACCCAGACTTGAGTTTCTGGATCTGTTTGAAATCTATCCCATTTAGCACAGTGGTGGTGCCACACCACATGATGTAGGGTATCTTCAATGTGAAGGCGGGACTTTGTCTCCATAACGACTTTGTGGTGGTCACTCTTACTAATACGGTCATGGACAGATGCACCTGCAGTAGGCAGGTTGGTGAGGATGAGGCTCTTGTTGGTTCCTCACCACCTGCCACAGACCCAGTCTAGCAGCAATGTCCTTCAGGACTCGGCCAGCTCAGTCAGTAATGGTGCTACCGAGCCGTTCTGGGTGATGGACACTGAAGTCATCAAATACAATAAGGTATTACAGGCATTGTAGAACTCTGGATTTATATTCTAGTTATGCTACACTTATTGAATTGGATCCTAAGATTATTTCTGTAAATGCGGCGTAACCACAGTTAAAGTGGCAGAACCGAGTAAATCATGGCGATTACCATATCTTAAAAGATTAGTAAATCAGTTTAGGTTCCAAACTTCATACCCCAGAATGCATGGCCAATTTTAACATAACTTGCTAATTACTTGTATTAGTGGCATGAATATTTTAACTTGCTTGTATACAGAAAACTTATTGGAAACTATTGATTTTTAATTGATTTGGACAGGGGAGCAGGACTGGCACTGGAGTGTAATTACAGTTTGACAATCTTACAAAGGTTGTTTCAGCCATAAACGTGGATATAGGATTTGATAATAGGAACATCAAAATAGAGATAGAATGTAGAACTTTATAATGAGGGCTGAATTACATCCGCATGCCAAGGTCCAATCATCCCCAACCCTCTAAACATATTATACCTATGCTTATTTTCGACTCCCAGTGTGTAATGTCATAGCAGAGGGCTTTACATGCTTGCAAATTTTCCCTTTCAAATATTTATTCACATCCTTTTCAAATTTTTATTCATATCCCTTTCAAAAGCTATTACAGATTCTGTTTCCACTACTGGTAGAGGATTGTGTGTTCTAACCACATTGTACAATGTATTAAAAAAAAATCTCCAGGCCTCTGTTTGTTGGTGATGGTCTTAAATTTATGCTTTCTGGTTGCCGAATCATTGACCAGTAGAAATAGTCTTTCCTTATAAACATTCCAAAATTTTGGACACCCCTACAGGTAGTATCTGAAAACCGGAAAACTCAGGACCAAGTCCATGATGGCTTTCAGACCTTGCCAGTTCTCGGAAAGAAAAAAAACCTGAATTCAATAAATACACATGTAATCAAGTGAATAGGTTTCTTTTTATTAACGTTTGAAAAAGGGAAAAATAATAGTGAAGTAACATTTGAAAACAATTCAATAATATGGTAAGGCTGGGGCTCACAGGCTGTGCTGGATTCAAAAGACAGGAATGCTGGCCAAGCAACCAGAGAACTGCAGCTACCTGGGTGCCAAGCTGGGCCAACTGGGGTCAATGGTCCCATTTGGAGTGCGAGTAAAGGCCTGCGCATGAAGCTGGTAACTAGTTTGATGTGCCTCCGCACCAACACAACACCGAGCCAAATTCTTTTACTCATTTAATAACAAATTAAAATTGATGCATGGCTGCTTAAAAAGTGTCCAGTTTTCGGACAGCTCTGGTTTTTGGATAGCCAGATTTGAGACACTGTACCTATAATGGATCTCCTCCTAATCTTCCCTCTTTTAATTAAAAGAGCCTGAGTTTTTCTGGTTTCTTTTCATATTTAAAGACTCATCCCTGGCGTCACCTTGCCAAGTAACTCTCTTGCACCAGCTTCATGACCTTAACATATTTCCTATAATGTACAGTGTCCAAACTGAACATCGTTTTAACTATAAACTAATTAATAATTTGTGTAGTAAAACTGCCTGGAACTATTTGAAGGCTTTGGTTTTTAGTTTCACTAAAGGTCTCTGGTCTATTCCTATATTTTGGATGTGATTTGCTGGCTGTAAATATTTAACAAGTATAAGTTAAAATGTTATTTGTGTTTAAGTACTACCATTGGGCTTAATCAATTACAGTATGACAGTAAATCAAACAGATAACTTGTATTTATATAGCATCTTTAATCGTGAAATGTCTCAAGGCAATTCACAGGAACATTATAAAACAAAATTTGATACTGAGTCACACAAGGAGATTTTAGGACTGCTGACCAAAAATTTGGACAAAGTTATCTTTTACGGAGTGTCTTAAAGGAGAAGAGAGGGGTACAGAGGTGAAAACGATTAGGTAGGGAATTCTAGAGCTTAGGGCCTTGACAGCTGAAGGCATGGCCACCAGTGGTGGAGCAATTAAAATCAGGGATGCTTAAGACGCCAGACTAGAGGAGCACAGATATCTTGGAGTGTTGTGGGGCTGGAGGAGGTTACAGAAATAAGGAGGGGCAAGACATGGAGGGTTTTGAGAACAAGGTTAAGAATTTCAAAGTTGCGTTGTTCGACTGGGAGCTGATGTAGTTCAGCAAGCATAGGGATTCCACAGAATCTCCTAGACGCTTCCATTTTATTCGCACAGAGGCCTTCAAAAATGTTTTAAAACCATATTCATTCCCATTTGACAGCATAAAAACTGTTCTTTCTACTGGCACTATACTTCTCTCTCTCTTCATTTCATTTCAATCATCAATAATCTTTTGACTGATTATCTCATCAATTAGATAACATGAGGTCTATGGGAAATACATTCAAAACAAGCAGAATGGAGAGAGGAATATGATCCACATATAGGCCTATATGTTTGAGGTTCTTTTTTGTCCAAACATTTAAGCCAAATCAGAACGAAACATGAACAAAAACATGAATAACATCAACATTCTCAGGAATTAAGTTCCAAGTTTCGAAACTTAATTAAGCATAATAAAACAGAAAAATCAACAATACAGGTTTGCATTTACTCTGTAGTCTGTGGTTTGTAACTCAGTGCCAATTTGTACTACTGAGCACTTATATGGATTCATTAATTAAAGAAGTTGTGGTTTGAGCTAAAACTACACCGAATATTAATGAAAATCAGAGTCAGCACCTTCTCTTGGAAGGAAGGTTTACAGTGCATCAATGCCCAAAGATAAAACTTTAATTCTTGCTTAGTTTCTTTTTCTTCTAAAAATAGCAATACAGAGGGCTGAATTTAATTCCTGCATCCGGGTATCAGAGGTAAAACCGGAAGTGGGTGCTGTTGCTGAATGGATAAGGTGCAAATAGCCAACCACGATTGCACAGTGACTGGCAAATTAAGGTCACAGCGTTGCAGCCAGCAAGGCATCAAACTTCACATCACCTGAAAAGAAGATGCTGGCACCATCGATTAAGGGCTGCCAGATCTTCACACAGTGCTGCCTTAATCTGAACAACTGGGTGAAGACTCCTCTGGTTGCATGGAAGACCACTTACCCTCTCTGGCTGCACTGGAAATCCCTCACCCCTTTGGTTGCATGCAAGACTCCTCATCCCTTCTGGTTGTATGGAAGACCCCGCAACTCATGGCTGTACCAGAAATCCCAGAATCCAGTGACCCAACTGAGAAACCAAACCCAAGGAACAGACCCGGAAGCTGCTGCCAACATGCCTGAGGGAAGACACCGGGTGGCCCCGCAGTTTAGTGATGACTCTCTGTAGCTTATCCTCCAGGCTGCACAGGAAAGACCCTTGTGAGTGAAGAGAGTGAGGAAGTATTGAGCTCATGTGCTCAACACTGGACAAATGGAGATTCGCTGCAGACACAGTTGAGAGGAAGAGAAGTGAAACTCTTACTAGTAACTGTTTGTGTTCTCTCATGAGGTTTCTGAACTCTGGTAAGATGGTCAGCAGCTGACACCAGGAGCCTTTAGTCCACCTCTGAAGAATCCAGAAGCTCGATACCATCAAGGAAAAGCAGCCCGCCTGATTGGCACCGACTTAAGCATTTACTCCCTCCACCATCGGCGGACCGTGGCAGCAGCGTGAACTATATACCAGATGCACTGCAAACTGCCTTGGCCCCTTCGACAGCACCTTCGAAACCCATGACCTCTACCATCTAGAAGAATAAGGGCAGCAGGCACATGGGAATGCCACCACCTGGAAGTTCCCCTCCAAGCCACTCACCATCCTGACTTGGAAATATATCAACATTCCTTTACTGTTGCTGGATCAAAATCCTGGAACTCCTTTCCTAACAGCACTGTGGATGTACCTGCACAGATGGACTACAATGGTTCAAGACTGCAGCTCACACCTTCTCAAGAGTAACTAGAGAATGAGCAGCAAATGCTGGCCTTGCCAGCAGCATCCACATCCTAGGAAAAGGAGGAGGAGGAGGATTCCTTAGAGCTTGCAACACCACATTGTTCCCCTGCATCCTTCACCAGAACAGAAATTCTCACATTAGTGGGCATGCATTTGTGATTAAACGCAAGGTCACAAGCTGGCGAGCAGTTGATGAAGACTGTGACAACCTAGGACACTGACAGTCGGAAGGCTGTAGGAGACCAGGCCCATTCTGCCCCAAGCTGATGACAGGCCTCTGGAGTTGGCAACATGACACCTGTTGGAGCTTCAGTGACAGGTAAGAGAACATTTGGCAGAGTTGCCAGAGGCTAAGCAGGAGTCCATCCAGGCCATGACTGCTGCTATGTTTCAGACACGCAAGGCTTCCTCCACTGAGGGGTTGGCATTCCTCATGGAGAGCCAGATCTACCAGACCAGCCAGTGGATGCCAGAGGTATGCACAGACTTGCATACAACTATCTCATCCATGATCTCTATGCAGTGGCAAGGCGAGAGGGGATGAGGCACCACGATTCTCCACCAGGTACTCCTCAATGTCCAGTACGCAGGGTGGTGCAAGTAAGCATTGCAAAGGAGGAGATGTGGGTGCCTTCCAGATCTGGGGGATCCTCTCAAGGCACAGTGTGGACAATGGCTCCTCTCTGGCAGTGACTCCAGCACCTCCAACAGCTGTGACGATAGCGGGGTAGGGGGTCCTTCAAGCTGTGTGGGAGCCCCTCACCATGCTGGGACCCTCCAGACCTCAAGCAGCCAGAGATCAGCTGCCAGAGTCATCCCATGCCATGGAATCACCCCGTCAGCAGACTACCTCCACTCCAGCTGTAAGCAGAGCGATCACTCCTCGAAGTACACATAAGCATGTTAAGAGCACCTAGATGCAGAGTTCAAGGGTTTAAGAATTTGCATATGTGAGGGATTGATAGCGCTGTTTCAATAAATTGCTGTGAAATTTTTAGATTTGGGTAGATGATGAAGTAAATGATATCTTGTTATACGGAAAGTATATGCTTGCACCCTCATTTGCATGCCTGTGTGGGGGCAGGCAGAGACTCCTGCTCTCCTCAGATGGTGCACTGCGCACCGAGAGGCTAGGCATTTAGCGACGGTGAGCAATAAGTGAGAGGGGATATCATGTCAACATTAGTTTTTATTAGCCAGACATTGAAATGACATCATGGTTGCAGGAAGCAGCTGTGAATTAAACTGTCCCTAGTCTCCCTTGCACATCTCTCAATTGCTCTTGTCTCCGGTACAAGGATCAACATCCTGTCCTGCCTGTTCTGCCCCCTCCTCCACATTTTCCTCATCAGATGAAGAGTGAGGCTCATCCAAGTCCTCTGACTAAAAGGTCGTGCAGAGTACAGCAGACAACAATGATATGGGAAACCCTTGCTGGACCAAGGGTTACGGCACCGCTCCTGCAGCTCGGTTCAGACAACAGAATCTCATCTTTAGGAGACCAATGGCCTGTTCAATTGTGGCTCAGGGCAACCTGTGGAAGACCAGTGTCTGAAGCCATGCCTTGAGTTAGTACCCCTTGTCCTGGAGAATCCAGCCCTGAAGACATACAGCTTAACATCTCATCCAAAAGATTGTACATTTAACAGTGCCGCACTCCCTCAGTATGGCACTGGAGTAGGCCCCAAGCTCTGGAATTCCCTTCCTAGCCCTTTCCATCTCTAACTCGGTCAATCAAATAGCAACAGTAAAGAGTGACAGAAATAGACAGGCCAAGAAACATTGTAGGAAGTACATGATAAATACCATTACAGAATATGGGATAGGAATAGTACAGCTGATCCTAGAGAATTAAAAATGGCACTTGGAATACCAACCAGGGACAATGTGATCTCCTGAATCAGGTTTGATCGCTTATAAGGATCAGAGGAGGTATTCCCAATTTTTTCCCCACTAATTGGCCTGAGTCTTTATCTGCATTTCCACCTCTCCTCAGAGTGAGTAGGGAATGTCTAGCATGTGATGCAGAAGGTTTCATGACTAAATGGGACAGGCTAGGTGGGTGGACCAGCCGGTGTTTCCTGCCTGTCATTTTACTGTGTGTCATATATAAAGAAAATAATGTATAGAATGAAAAATTAAATTGATGGCAGCTCTAAACATTGTACTTTTCTATTAGTCTTGTTTCCACAAAAGCCTTTAAAATCCCACACGATCTCGAACAATGTCACTGAGAGCAGTGTAATCAGTCCTGATTGTAATAATGGAGGTCAGCAACATCCAGCATTCCACAGAGGAGCAGAAAAACTCATCATAACCATGATAAAAGCAAAAAACTGTGGATGCTGGAAATCTAAAACAAAAACAAAAATACCTGGAAAATCTCAGCAGGTCTGACAGCATCTGCGGAGAGGAATACAGTTAATGTTTCAAGTCTGAATGACTCTTCATCAGAATTTCTGGTGAAGAGTCATTCGGACTTGAAACGTTAACTGTGTTCCTCTTCGCAGATGCTGTCAGACCTGCTGAGTTTTTCCAGGTATTTTTGTTTTTGTTCCCATCATAACTATATTAGTCATGTGTCAGCCAGTTCTACAGCCATCTTGGGGTAAAAACCAACATGCTAGACTGCTGCCAAATCAAACAAAGCAGTACTAAGAAACCAGTCACTCCTACAGAGTGAGTAATTGTACTCTCAGGCCAGCAAATGTATTTCTCACGCACTGTAGAGAGGTTGTGAAAACCAACTCCAAAAAAACAATCCTGCACCAACTATGATTTACCCAACACAATTCATTGGACAATAGGGAAACAGTCATCGCCAACAACATAGGCAACTGACAATCTCTGATGTTTTGCTTCTAACCCATTCAAATTCACCACTTATAAAAAACTGTTTAAGTTTCAAATAGCTCAGCTGAATGCCCTTCTAGCAATTCTATGCATGAGGCAAGCTACAGTCATTTTTATATGATATGAAACATTGAGAAGAACGTACTATTGATTTCAATTTTTCAACTATTTGGGTTGGTTATCTTACAGATGTTATTCATTAAGAGAAAAGTAAGCTCAGTTCCAGTGACACCTCATTTACAAAATCCCAATTCTAGATTTTGTGCCAAAGTAATCATTGAAAATTGGCAGAATTGCTTCCATGCCATGGTTTACTGATTTGCTTTGGCAGGAGTACAGTAACGTAGCAATTCCAACACCACTGGTGATCAGGAAATGCTACTCTGTAGAGGAATCACCTGTGTTCATTTTCTTAACAGAAGCTGGAAGCGTTGTGAAAGGTTACAGTTCTTTGCTCCATGTCAGAGTTTGGTTGCTGTTGTTTAGTCTTTTGATGCAATCTTACCTCTTACTTATCTTAGGCTTGGAGAATTTAAAATATGTAATTCACAATATGGTAGCATTTAAGTGTTCTCTGTTGCATGAAATCGCAATTTCTGCTGTGCCATTGGGAGAGGCATCGAGTAGGAGTCGAGGAAGGAAAAAGGGTAGAATAACTCAAAGGGCTTGTCTGTTTTTGACCAAGATGAGAATGTCCCTTTAATGTCAGTTGGCAGAGCCACCAAGCATCAGTTATAGTTTGAAGCACAAATCAATGTTTTGTGAGAGGAAAGCATGCATGTACAAATATTCTGATCTATTTTATAGAATTGTAGAAAATTATGGCATAGAGGAGGCCATTCAGCTCAATTGAGATATATATTTAAAGAAAATATAAAGCAGATTGAAACACTGTGTAGTAAGCTGGGCAGCTGCTTCTACACAAAGGCAGATCCAACAAGTACAAATGGTAACCTTGGCAAACCGTATAGATATGCAGGAGCTGCCTGACATTCAGTTTTTGAAAAACACGGTTTCCTGGTGCTGTAGCATGAATGTAACCTCAAACATTAAATCTGGAATTAAAAGTCTGGTAATGACTGCAAAACCATTGCCGATTGTTGTAAAAATCCATCTGGTTCACTAATGTCCTTTAAGAAATCTGTCATCCTTATCTGGTCTGGTCTACATGTGACTCCAGAACCACAGCAATGTGGTTGACTCTTAACTGCCCTCTGAACAAGGGAATTAGGGATGGACAATAAATGCTGACCTGGCCTATGACACCCACACCCAATGAACGAACATTTAAAAAAACTCATCTAACCGTGAATCACTCTCAGTCTAAATAAATCCAGGTCATTGGCATTGAGAATAATGCAAGACATTTCTGGAAAGATTACTCGTTGTCAGATTAACAAGCTCCAGGGTGGCATTAGGCCACCATTTTAAATCCCTCACCCACACCATTCCTCCTAGATGGGGAGGATGAAAATTGTGGCATAATTCATTAGAAGCGGCTTCCTTCATTTTTTACTTCATTTTCCGTTCTTCTAGCTGGCAGCAGCAATTCCATGCCATCTGTAGCTGGCTGTTAACAGTCACACAAAAACATAAAGCCCTCCTTCTGTTCATCTCAGGTCTGAGGTCATTTAAAATAAATAGTCCATGATGGTGGCATTCCAATGTCCTGCCTCACGTGAACTCGCAATTCCTGCCATGCAACGGGGGAGGCATTAGGAAGTGGTCAAGGAGGGAGAGAGGGAATAACAATCAAAGGACATAGACCTGAAAATCCACAAGCCAGAACATTTATCACTAACTCCAACAAACTTCCTGGAATTGGGAGGTTGTACATTTTATGCACATGCCTCCAAGGACTATTCACAGGTGTTCTTTGTCTGGTTAAGAGAGATTTATCAGTAATTTCATTCCCCATCCCCGACCTACCCCACCATTCCCAAAAAGAAGGCTAAAAAAAAAGCATTTTCCACAAGGGTCTTGTGAAAAGGTCTAGTTTTTTTTTAAGAAAGGAGGTTTACAAAAAGATTAGGGTTCATTGTCAGAGCTACAGGTCAAGATGTGGAATCCACATGCACCATTTTCTGGGCCAATACACCTCTTTTTGCTGGGGAAACCAGCTGGTAATTCTATCCATGAAAAGCCAGGAACTCAGGTATTCCCAATCTTGGGAATCCCTTCCATCACCTCGCCCCTGTTTCACTTCCTCTGACGCCACTGGTTTGTAAGGGTCAAGCAGAGGCCCCGGCCCTTACCTAGTCTTGCAGAACCCCTGATGTGAGCTGTCAGTGTGCCGGCAAGGCAGAGAGCTTTCCTGTATTCTTTGAGTCAACAGTTGCCCAGTTGTTCTTATTCTCTTTGGCAGCAGACTCTGTAGTAGGCCATCAACTCTAACAGCCTTTCAGTATCTCGGTAGACATCTGTGGTAGTAAACATCCATCCTTTGTGTCTTTCTAGCACAGTATGTTAGCTCCATTTGTCAAAAACCTACCGAGTAAAAATAAAGTCTCTTTCAAAGGAAATGGGCTTTCATAATTTCGGGCTATCACAGGCTCTGCCCCAGTCCCTCAAACCGCCAGCATTCTACCAGCTTTTCTAAAGCAGCAATATTTTAAATAGTGTTAACATCATAGATATCTTCCTCATGATTTCAACAAGCCATCTAAAGAGTCAAAGGCCTAGAGTTTCCTTTTTGAGCAAATCCCAGATGTTTGACCTGAAAAAGTGCCCAATTTGTCATGCCCGTTTTGCCCATGTCAGTTTACACCAAAATATCCTCTCAGTCTCATTAGAATGCAGCCAAACGTAAAATGGACATAACTTGCCAAACCTATACCATATATTTCTCCTTTGAGTCTTTTAAAGTTTATGTTTCAATTAGTTTAATCGTTATTCAAGTGCATCAGGCCTTTAAAAAACTGCAATCAAGGTAAGCTTTCCAATTTTTAATCTGACACATACAACATTCCATGAAAATACATTACAAAAAACCCAGAAAATACAGTGCAGGTCTCAGCAAACATAATTTTTAAAAATACTCAAAAATATTGCAATAAAGCACAAAAAAGTGGATTAGTTTCCCAATACACTTGAATTTTTCAATGGAGTTATAGCAGATGATCGAGAGAACCTCCATGAAAATCAAAGCCCCAGGTGCCTGACTGGCAGAAAGTGCCAACTGAGGGAAAACTTAAGCTTTTTTTGTTCAATATCCTATAACTCATGTAACTTGACAGCACCTGAGCATGGAGCACCCAATAAAATAATTTAGGAGCTGGTACCTAAAATTCTGGAGATGACAATGCCCAGGGAAAACATTATGTATGGAAATGTATTTTTTAAAGTTTGGTGTTAATAATAAATGCCACCCACCAGATCTTGGAGATAGCCTGTTGCAGTCACTGAAGGATTAAACAGCTGACTGCAACATTTGATAGTTTCGAAATAAAGCCTGTAATGGCCAAAAGGAAACTGCCGCAGTACTTCAAATCATCCATGCAAATATGAAACACTTGCCGAGTTCAGTCATATGCCAAGGTCTCACGCACACAATTTCTGTGTGCTTGAAAAATGAGACTGTCAACTGCTAAATGCAGTTATACACACACCCTGTGTCATCTCGCCAGGACTGAAAGGGACCCATCACAACACAGAGGTCCAATCGTTTTCCCAAAGGTGCTTCTGTCAGCTTTGAGTGTGAGGTTCAAGATACGCAGCAAATTGTGGCAGGGATTCTCTTAATATGTCCTCATACTTAACAATCATTTCATCTGAGAAACAGGTGGGGAGAATAGTACTGCTCTAAGCATCTGTTTATGCAGACAGTGACATCTGGGAACACATTGATACAGAAGGTTGCCCAAAATCCATTAAAGGGAAAATAGCACATGATTCCGATTTTGCAGTTAAACATATACGTTTCTATCATTTTAGTTTTTTAATTTAACAGTTTTCACTAGGCTTGTTAGGACAATGTATCAGAATTGGCAAAAAAAACTGTTGGAGATGGTTACACTGCTGCCTGAATTCCCTGGTTGGCAGTGATGGCATTCGTTTTGCTGGATGCAATAATTTTACACAGGCAAACAAAATGGGTGAAATCTTTGTTTTTACATAAACAGCGGGATGAGCTTCAGATGGGGAAGCAGAATGTGAGAATAGTGGGCCTTCCAGTTAAACTTCCAATAAGGTATCAAATTAGGAACCTGCCTCTGGGATCACCGTCCCATTAGGGATGACAATTCAGGGTCGTGATTTAATGTGCAGGATTTAAAGGGCTATCGGCAGCCCTCATGGTGAGATTTGTGCTGTGGCGCCCTGGGGCAGCTACAGTGCTTCTGGAAAAAATGAAAGGGAGAAAGGGAACCATTGCTAATTGTGTTCTGAAGTTGGTGGTCCATGTGGTGAAGGTAGGGAGTTTGGGGATTTTGATACAGAGCCATAAAGCGCTTGGTTTGGAATATTCAGGTTGGAATAATGTGAGCCCTTTGGGACTTCCATCCCTCATCGGTACCAGAGACCCAATCGGATTGGCTAGCAGCTCCATCAGTCCTGACAGTGCCAGGAAGGTGTCAGTGGCTGCTGCAGGAACTGCAGGAGAAGGAAGGGCCCCAAGGCCTTGGCTCCCTGGAGGATTTGGGTAGGTTAGACAGAGGAACGGTGGGGTGGGGAGGGAGGGGTTGGATTTAAGGGAGGTAGCTTGTAGAAAGGAAGGGGGGTTCAACCCAAGGGGTGGCCACTCCATGATTGGCAAAGGGCAGCCCCCGATATGTGATCCCCCACGTCCTTCCCACCCTTTAAGCATCTGAGCTAAAAAGTTGAGCTTCCCACTCCCACCCAGCTGCCCACATCAAACGTTTCATAGTGTGGGCAGCGTATTATCAGGGTCAGCTGGTTTGATAACAAGCCTAATTGACCCTTAATTGTGCATTTAAATATGGTGGGTGGGCTGCTAATTTTGGCACCCAGCACCCCCACCCCACCCCCCCCCCACCCCGCCACCCCCCCACAATACCCCGCTCCCCTCGTATTATGGGGGTGAGCTTAGAGGTGGGCGGGAAGGTGGTGGGATGGGTGCCTGACCCATTTTACATGCCCCACCACCCCTGCAGGAAGCACGCTCACCAGGGGCACACCCAATTCAGTCCTAGGCTTTTCCACAGGCATTCTAGCATGGTGAACATGGTAGTGCAGTACCTATGCTCATTACTGTGATATGGGACTACTGCCATTTTGGTGAGGCTCTTTATTCTGGGTGGTCCAGGCAGCAGTCAAAAGTAGGCAACTAAACCTCATTAGTCCATGCAAACTGAAGTCCTACAACATCGATAGAATCTAACGACACTTTTTAGGTGCACATTGTTCACTGACATTTGGCCTGTCTATCCTGTTATCTTAAAAAATAAGTTTAAGTAATCATTGGGTGGGTGAAGCAGGCATCCTGCTCACCACCCTACTGATCTGCAGCCAAAATGATAATTCATTCTGCCACATGTAAAGCCAATGTGACGGCAATAGCCACTCCTCCTCCCAAACAAGAACATTTGTCAAATATCTTAGATGAAAGTGGTGACCCATTAAGCAACAGTCACATTCAGCCATGTAAAATAACATTTGTCACTGAATTCATCAGCTTTATAAAATTCAGGGAATTGTTCTGCAATTGGTTGTGATGTCTGAGCGTCTGTTACCAGAGGAGGGAGCTCTCAGCCTCCTGAGTTGACTCTCAAAGTGCTAATGCATCACTTACATTATACTGCAGTAATCTACAGTCTTTTTAATGGACTAACACAGTAAGATACAGCCTCTCAGGATGGTTTCATAATTAATTACACTGGATAAATCTGAATGAAAACTAGTTACACAGCATGAGCCCAGCAGACTTATGAATGATTTTTAATTTCAATACAGTTGATTTCCTCCTCTCGTGTTTAGCATCTGTTTTCAGATTAGCTACGCTTCTGCCAACTCTCCTGAGAAAATCTTGCAGTTTCCCTTCGATAGTCATCTTCTAAGCTGACGTCTCCAGTTCCCCAACATTAGGATCAAGGCTTCAGCATTTGCTGCAGAGTAACAAGGCAGAACTCCAAGTGGAAATGTTCATTAACAAATTGATTGACTGCCCTTCCATCCTTCCTGAGCCTCCCCACATTCCTCCCTAACACCAAAATGATACCAACTGCATGAATAAAATAAAATCTATGTTCTGCTACAGGTACAATTTGCATTTGCTGGGAGATTACAGCAAATATGGAAAGTGATACAGAATATTCCAATTGTTTGTGATGCAAAACAATAACACGCTACTGTTTTTTTACTATCCTTGATCCTCAGTGATCTCTATGACCTGGTTCTTGCACGTACCCCATACCGCTGTATGTTTTGCAGGCTTATCATCTCATTAATCAAATCTAAAATTCTGTCCAGCTACTGTGTAAATAACTCTGACCTAGGAAAGGACACTGACACGCTATCCCTTATTAGAATGAACATACAAGATAATGCAGCAAGCGGCAAGCTGCAGCGAGTCCTCTGGAAAACTGTTTGCAATGGTAATCAGGAAAGCATGTTCTCGTCTATCCAGTACCAGTGATTTTGTGAAATATATGGCATTATTTTTAAAGCTGACATTTAAAGTACTGTTGGAGTTGATTCAGGCTCTGTTTTGATGTAACAGGGATGATGTGTATAAATCTGGATCAGTATTCTAGACTAAATCAGTGGGTCAAATTTGTTCAGTTGTTAGCACTCTCATCTCACCAAGTCAGAAAGGTAGTAGGTTTGGAACCTAGTATGGATTTTGGTTCATAAGATAGGCTGAAATTCATTGCTGTACTGAGGGAGTGTTGAATTGTTCGAGGTGCCATCTTTCGGACGGGAGGGACATTAAACCAAAGCCCTGCCTGTCTACTCAGGGTGTTAACATACATTGGAACATAGGAATAGGAGTAGGCCATTTAACCCTCAAGCCTCAGAGGGCAGAGGACAAAAATATTTCTCCAATATTCTCTGGCAGACAGAAACTGATTGATACATTATTCATTCAAGTTACTGTTTCTGGGACTTTGCTGTGTATGAATTGGCTGCCATGTTAGCCTCCAAATTGCCTTAAAGTAATTAATTGGATATAATCACTTTAGGACATGCTGGGGGTGTGATTATAGAATAGTTGCAGCACTTTCGGCCCTTAGGGTCTATGTCAGCTCCCTGCAAGAGCAACTCAGCTGGTCTCACTCCTTCATCTTTTCCCCATTCCACTGCATTTTCTTTCTATTCAGGTAATTATCCAGTTCCCTTTTGAAAGCCACAGTTGAATCTGCCTTTATCACACTCTCAGGCTGTGCACTTCAGATCCTAACCACTGCATTATATTTTTCCTCATGTTGCCCTTGGTTCTTTGGCCATTCACCTTAAATCACTGTCTCTCGTTCCTGACCCTTTTCCAACGGGACAATCTTTGCCCCTGTCTATTCTGTTCAGACTCCTCATGATTTTGAATGCACCTATCTAATCTCTTCTCAACATTCTCTTGTCTAAGGACAACAACCCTAGTTTTTCCAATCTATCCATGTAACTGAAGTTCCTCATCCATGGAACCATTCTCACAAATCTTTTCTGCACTCTCTCTAATGCCTTCTGTTACGACCGGACCCAGGCAAGATTCCCCAATTTGTTAAATTCCCGAGCGGGACCCCATCTTTGTTATGCTCCTGGGTGAGGAAGAATAAGCTAACTACCCTTTTTTGTTCAATCCCCTTGGTTGGTCGCAACAAGTTTAATTTAAAAGGGATCCCTTACCCCGCAGATATCTTTTCCCAGTCCAAATGTATTTTTTCAGAAGGAGCCAATTTAACCAGGCTTTCTTGAGTCAAAGAAAGAGTACGTTAATCAGTTACTAAAAACTTGAGAAAAATAAGACGCAACACACATACACACAGATCAGAAATGAGAAGCTAAGAGTCCATATAAAAGTTTTAAAAGATATATGAATCAGTCTTTGGCCCATCCATCAGGTGTAGATTGTGGCCGTTCAGTTGGGTGATTCTGGTAGAGCTGACATTGGCAGTTTAGCAGTTGGTTTGGAGATACTTGGTTCTGCAGGTTGGCTGAACGAGCAATCCTATTTCCTTTTTGATTGTGGCTTTGATGAGCTTTGCCTCCAGCAACAGAGAGAGACTTCGCCTGCAAATTCAGGAGTGACTAGTTGATCTTCTTCTGCTGTCACTCTCACAGCACACCAATACACTAGCACTGCAGCTAGCTTTCTAACCCATTTTTCCTTATGTATTCCTGTAAGAGTAAAAACCATGTCTTGCACCCAGAGCACCAGGAAAAAATTATTAATTTTGCTTCCAATTTCCACCCCTCCATCATTTTCACGTGGTCCATCTCTGACACTTCCCTTCCCTTCCTTGACCTTTCTGTCTCAATTTCTGGTGATAGACTGTCCACCAATATTCATTACAAGCCCACCGACTCCCACAGTTACCTCGACTACAGCTCCTTACCCCCTGCTTCCTGTAAGGATTCCATTCCATTGTCTCAGTTCCTTCGCCTCCGTCGCATCTGTTCTGTTGATGCCACTTTCCCAAACAGCTCTTCTGACATGTCTTCCTTAACCGAGGTTTTCCACCCACGGTGGTTGACAGGGCCCTCAACCGTGTCCGGCCCATCTCCCGTGCATCCGCCTTCACATCTTCCTCTCCCTCCCAGAACCATGATAGGGTCTCCCTTTTCCTCACTTATCACCTCACCAGCCTCCACATTCAAAGGGACATCCTCCACCATTTCTGCCAACTCCGGCATGATGCCACCACCAAACACATCTTCTCTGCACCCATCCCTGGCGGCATTCCATAGGGACCATTCCCTCTGGGACACTCTGGTCCACTCCTCCATCACCCCCTACACCTCAACCCCCTCCCACAGCACGTTCCCATGCAACCGCAGAAGATGCAACATCAACCTCTTTACTTCCCCCCTCCTCACCGTCCAAGGGCCCAAACACTCCTTTCAAGTGAAGCAGCACTTCACTTGCACTTCCCTCAATTTAGTCTACTGCATTCGTTGCTCCCAATGCGATCTCCTCTATATTGGAGAGACCAAACGCAGACTGGGTGACCGCTTTGCAGAACACCTTTGGTCTGTCCACAAGCATTACCTAGACCTCCCTGTCGCTTGCCATTTCAACACTCCACCCTGCTCTCATGCCCACATGTCCGTCCTTGGCCTGCTGCATTGTTCCAGTGAAGCTCAACGCAAACTGGAGGAACAGCACCTCATCTTCCGATTAGGCACTTTCCAGCCTTCCGGACTTAACATTGAGTTCAACAACTTCAGATCATTAACTCTCTCCTCCATCCTCACCCCCTTTAAGATCCTCTTTTTTCGAATAATTATTATAGATTTTTTTATATGTATATTTTTCCCCACCTATTTCTATTATTATTTTAAAAATTTATTTCCATCCATTGTTTAATCTCCACCTTTTAGCCTATTTCAATCCCTTCCCCCCACCCCACCCCACTAGGGCTATCTGTCACTTGCTCATCCTGCTTTCTACCCTTAATGTCACCATTAGCACATCCTTTAGCTAATATCACCACCGTCAACACCCCTTTGTCCTTTTGTTTATGACATCTTTGGCAATCTCTCCTTTGCCTCCACCTATCACTGGCCCTCTAACCAGCTTCACCTGCCCCACTCCCCTTAAACAGGTTATATTTCACTACGTTTCTATTTCTCTTTAGTTCTGTTGAAGAGTCATACAGACTCGAAACGTTAACTCTGTCTTCCTCTCCACAGATGCTGTCAGGCCTGCTGAGTTTTTCCAGCAATTTTTGTTTTTGTTTCAGATTTCCAGCATCTGCAGTATTTTGCTTTTATCTTGCACCCAGGGTCTGGTTTCTTTGATCTCTGACCATTTTACACATTCTGAGAAAAGAATCAACAGGAGATGGATTTTAGATACCTGCTGAGATGTGGTAATTAGTCTTTTGTCTGCACCACCTGAGATTAAAGTTCAGTCTTTTGCATCTTTCCTATCTCCTTTTCAAGCATCTCTGCTTTAAGAAAGTTATGACACCTTTTTAGGTGCGACATTTCAAGTACTTTCAGGACAGGTCTGTCAGTATAATCCGTTTAGGAATTTTCCAGAAAGTGGCCACTTTACATTATCAGCCATCTTTTGCTCAGCGTCCTTGCTTGTATTTCTTTAAAAACACACATGTCTTCCTTAAACCGTTCAATATGCCCAGAAGCAAGTTGTGATTGTAATCGGCTTTTGTGACACTTCCAAAACTGTGGTGTCCAGGATTGGACACAATACTCCAGCTGAGGTCAAATAAGTGATATAAAGGTTCACCATAACTTCTTTGCCTTTCTACTCGATGCCTCTGCTCCATTAACCACTTTCTGCCACCTTGAATGGTTTGTGCACTTTTAGCCCTAGGCCTTTGTCCCTGCGCCCTTGTTTAAAATTGAATCCTTTACCTTATATTGCTTCTCCTCATTCTTCATACTAAAATGGATCATTTCATACTTCTCTACATTAAATTTCATCTGCCATGCATCCACCCATTCCAGCCTGTCTGTGTGCTTTTAAAGTCAATCACCGCCCTCTCCACAGTTCACAATACTTCCAAGTTTTGTATCATCTGAAAATATTAAAATTGTGCTGCCCTTCATATCCAAGTCACATTATTAATATAGATTAAGCAAAGTATTGTCCTAATGAAGGTCCTTGTGGAACCCCACTACATACCTTCCTCCAGTCTGAGAAACAACTGTTTATCGCTACTCTGTTTCCTGTCACTCAACCAACACCATATCCATGATGCTACTCTCTAATTTTGTTTATACGATACCTTTGCAGGACAGAAAAGAGACAGCATGTCACATGGAAAGTCAAGTACCCAAAAAACTAGTTTATTCCAGTTTGACTATATATATATATATATATATATATATATACACATACACAAATGGCCACAAGAAGGTGCTATTATACTATTACACTGCTCCCTCCTTAATTAAAATATACACAAATGCTCAACTTCCATACATTTCTTATTTTTCATTTATTTACAAATCTAACTACCGGTTTCCTATTCCTAAGACTCCTTCCTTGATCCAAACTTCCAGAGCCTGGGGAAGGACCTGGACCCATCTGGGCCTGAGTCTGAGAAGTTTCCCCAACAGAGGCTGATTTTGACCTTGGCCTTCAATTGAATTTTCCACTTCATCAGACATGTCTGTCTGACTCTGACTCGGATCTGGACTGGTTTCAGGCACAATTTGTGTTAGAGTCACTACTGGTTCTCTACTTGTATCCCAGCTATCCAATTCATCAGGCTCATTTGATTCTTCCTGAATCCCCCTTCTTCATCATGAACCTCTGAAGGTAAAATATGATCTATATGTATGAACCTAACTTTTCCACTACCAAGCACCTTGACCAAATTTGTGTAAAGACCATATATTTTCATAATTCTTCCTGGTAACTACTTTAATCACATATGATGATGATGTTTTTTCACCTTAACCTTCTGGTTCAACTTTAGACTTATTTTCTCACTGTACCCCTATCATGACTCTCTTTCTGTCTGGATTGTTTCTCTTCTACTGACTGTGCTCAATGTGGCTTCAGCAATAAAAACCATGGCTTTCTTCTGAGAAAAAGCAGCTGACGCTCTGCTGGTAGTAGTACGAGGTATGCTATGATAAGTAAACAAAAAAAATCGCCAGTTTGTGATTTAATGACAATTGACGTTTTTTCCAATTTGGGGTATCTAACATTTATTTAACAAAAGCATGCTTAACAATTTGTACTGTGTGCTCTGCTGCTCCATTTAAAGCAGAATGATAGTATATTTTACCCCATTCATTCTCATGAAATTTGAAAACTCTTCTGAACAAAACTGAGGTCTGTTGTCAGACACAATTTCCTGTGGGAACTCATAAGCAGTGAACAAACTGCAAAATATTGAGAGTTTTGCTAGTAGTTGTTCAATTCATCAGAAACCCCTCAATCCACTTTGAATGGCTCTCTATCACAATGAATAGCTGTTGCCCTTCAAATTCTGCAAAATCTATGTGCAGCCTCTGCCACACTCTCACTGGCCACTTCCAAGGTTGCAAAAGTACTGGTGGCAGCTTTTTTTTCTATAGCTTGACACACTCTACATTGTTTTACTATGTCTTCTATATCCTTACCTAACCCTGGCCACCAAAGATAGCTTCTCGCTAAACACTTGGTCAAGCTCACCCCTCAGCATTAATCATGAAGATCACATAGCAATTGTTATCTGTACCTTTCAGGAATTACAACTTTGGCTCCCCATATAACACAACCTTTATCGATGGGCAACTCATTCTTAGGGATAGAAAATGGCCTGATTTCTAAATGCAGTATCTGTGTTGGCCACCAATTTGCGATAAAGCTGTATACCCTTGCCAATACAAGATCGCTGCGAGTTGTCCTATCAGTGTCATCTGCTGTGACTGGCAACTCAACTACAGGTGAACAGAAAAATACATCTTCCCTGTTGTCTCTACCTCTTGGGGGGGATAGTAATCTAGACATCACGTTGGAATTCCAATGATCTTCCGATCATCTGTACTTAATGCTGTACTGATAAACAGACAAAAACATAGCCCATCTTTGCATTCAGGCTGCAGATAAAGTGGGTACTGGAGATTTTGGATTCAAAACAGCCATCAATGCCTTATGGTGAGTTATGATCATGAAAACTATGACCGTACATGTATTTATGAAATCTTCCTACTCCAAAAATCAAAGACAATGCTTCACATTTTACCTGAGCATAATTCTGCTCATTGGCACTGAGGGTGCGTGAGGCAGATGCAATCAGTCTCTCCTCACCATTATCCAACATTGGAGATCAAAGCACCTATTCCTTATCACCTATTTGGACACTTCATAATGTCGAAACAATGTGGCATCTACCAATTTACATGTACACAACTGGAATGCTTTGTCACAGTCCATCCTCCATTTCCACGAAAAACTCTTCCTCAAGAGTTCATTCAATGGATGCAATAAGGTGCCAAATTTGGCATGAATTTACTCTAGTAACTCGCTCAGCCCAAAAAAAGATCTGAGCCTGGAGCTAATCTGAGGGTGTGTTGCATTTCTTATTGCTTGAACCTTACTCTTGGTTATCCAACTTTGTCTACCCTGTGACCCAAAGACTCTACAGTTTTGAAACATTTCACACTTGTGTGCCTTCGACTGAACTCCATGCTTTTCCAAATGCTGGAGCACCTTATTCAGCCTGTCATCAATGGACCGGCCTGTTTGGAGCTGAAATAAGTATGTCATCCAAATAGTGCACTACTCCCTGAATTCCTTGCAAAATTTGGTTCATCACTCCTTGGAAAAGTCTGGGGCCTGAAGAAATACCAAATGGCAGCCTATGGAACTGAAATAGACCCATGTGTATATTAATATTCAAAAAAGACTTAAACTCATTGTCTAGCTCAAGGTACTTGTCAGATCTAACTTTGAAAATATCTGGCATTCTGATAACATTGTAAATAGATCCTCCATGTTTGCCAAAGTATGTGGTGGATTATATTCCAGCACTTGATTTATAGTTACTTTATAATTCCCACATATTCTTACCCTGTTGTCTGACTTTGGTGCTACCACTATGGGAGTAGCCTAAATACACCGTCCTACTTTAGTGATAATGGGCTGTAACCTCCAATTAGCGTCGGAAAGTTGGCCCACAAGAATTAGAAGAAATAAATATCTGCTTACCTATTCTTGAAAATTTAATTGACACTTCCATTCGCCAGAGCTGCTCGCAGGCCCCAGCAAAGTGTGGCTCCAACGGATTCAAGAAGGCCACACCCCATTTCTTATGGCACTTGCTGCCGTAAAGCAGGTAAGTTTAAAGGGCAGGGAAATTGACAGGCCAGGAGGAAGATAAGTGAATAGGATTGGGGTTGGGGGGGGGGGGGGGGGGGGGGGGGGGGGGGTGGGGGCGGGTGGGGGGCAGGGGTGTCCGGGGGACGTGGGTTGGAAGTCTGGGGGGTGGTGTTGAGTGGGAAGGGTCTGGGTGTTCATGTGGGGAGTGTCAGAGTTCAGAGGGGCTGTCAGGGTTCAGGCGGGTGGGGGTTGTTGGAGTTCGGGGGTGTGGGAGATGTTGGTGGTTGGGGGCGGTGTGGGAGGTCGGGGGTGTTGGAGTGTTGGAGGTCAGAGAGGTCGGTGGGAGAGATGGGGTTGGGGGTATGGGGGGAGTCCCGTGGGGTTGGTCTGGATCTTTACAATAGTTACTCAGAAGTTAGAAGAGGTTTTAATTCTTCTTTATCTGGGTAACAATTGGTACAACTGTGGCGGAACTATCCAAAGTTTGCGATTTAAACCACATTTTCGGATGGTTCCTAGTAGAGCACAATTTTCCACAGGAAGTGTGCACTTCTGGGCAATCGCTGTGCAAACTCTTACCTGGAAACTTCCCAGAGGAATTCCCCAAATCTGATGCTGCAGAGCACGGAAATTACGAGCCAATGTTCTCAGTCTCAAGTCTTTTCAGTTCTTGCTCTACTTTCTCTTTTAGAGCATAGGTTACTGGATGAGGCCTGCAATAAGCTGGTGTTGCATTCCTCTGGGCATGTACATTGGCCTAATATCCTTGAATCAGTTTGCCTGTTTTACTAAACACCTGAGGGTTCTTTGCAATCATGTTGTCTTGCATTGTAAATATCACTTCTACACAAAAGAGCTCATTCCAGCTTAATTTAAGTGCTGTTAACCAGCTTCTTCTTTACAGGACTGGTTTTTCACCCTTCACTCCAATGATGGGCAATTTTGCACATTGCTCCCTGTTTGTGACTGGAACCAACACACTTCCAATTATGGGGATTTTCTCTCCTCCATAACTTCATAATTCTAGGTGTGATTTCTCCAGCAGATGCTAACTCAACTCCTAATGATACAACGATTCAGAAATCACACTGACTGATGCACCCGTGTTGACCTCCATGTTTACCAAAGCTTTGCCCCATGTTACGTGGACCATGATATCTTGCGAATTTCCATTGGATATCCTTGTGCTTCAGATCATATCTCAACTGACCCTCCATTGACCTGGTGCTATTCGACAACTGTATGCAGTGACTGCTGTTTCCTCTAACCAGCGTTTTTTTCATTTACATTCTTTCAACATGCCTTGGCAATTCTTGCAGCTGTAGCACTCTGCTTCACGAATGGGCAATTTTGTGCCCAATGTTGGCTGAAGCACTGGTAACAGGACATTTTCGTACCTTAGTTACTACTAACTGCTGTGATTAGGGCCTTCTGCTTATTCAGCTGCGGTTTATTTACTTCAGCAGACAACTGACGGTTGTTAATTTTGGCTTCTCTCGACTCACATTCCACCACATCCATGAACGGCGCTGTTTGACAAGCCACATTGAAAGTTAACTTTGGCAATGTCAACAACTTAGGGACAGCTTTTTTAAAGTCACATTAAAGTCTCCAATGTCCTCACTGGGAACCTGACTCTTTGCTCCAAACCGATAGCTTTCTGCAATCTCCAATGGCTTGGGACAGTGGTGCTGCTCAAACATACACAAAATGTTTCTCAGCAAATGTGTCTTTTGACTTTACTGGGGTGAGAAAATTCTTGAGTATTTGATACACTTCTGGACCTGCTCCAACAAAAGGATTGCCCTTTTCCTTCCGCCCACTGCCTGATAAACAACCAGATTATCATGAATGTGGAGGATATCATTAACAACAAAATGTATCTCTAGTCATTTGACATACTCTCAGTCATGACTATACTCACCCAGTCGCCCAAGCTATCCAACTTTGAAGGCCAGACCACCCATGTGTGTACAAACAGCCTTTGCACTAAGACTGGATTTTAAAACCATTTCTCAGCAGAAAAAAAAAAATCACAGTTCCTCTACTGGTTTGCTGGAAGCTTCTCCAACCAAATTTGTTCAGCTAGAGAATCCAACATCTTATCCTCATCATCAAACTGTGGTACCTTTACAGGGCATTAAGGAGACATTGTGCCACAAGGAAAGTCAAGTATCCAACAAACGAGTTTATTCCAGTTTGACATATATACATACATACATCCAGAACAATTTTGTTCTAGATTATCATTTCTAAAACTTACCCATAACCAAAGTTAAACTGAGTAGCTTGTAGTTGCTGGGCTTATCCTTACACCCTTTTTGAACAAGGGTGTAACATTTGCAATTCTCCAGTCCTTCACCCCTCTATCTAAGGTATATATGTCTATAAAAGCAAATCATTTCTTCAAATTGCAGTTTAGTCAAACAGGACTGGACAAAATCTAGAATTGTTTACTTGATAATATATTGAATAATGCAGAGTCATGATTAAAAAGTGACTTAAAACATATTCTGGTAACTAAAAAAGTACTTTCATTTGATCACCTATCAGAAATCAGGGGCAGAATTTTGCCCTCTTCAGGCAGGCTGGACGGGCAGGCCCGGGAGTGGTCGGGAAGCCGATTGCCGCTTGCAATCAGGCCCCAACTGCAATTTCAAGTTGGCTGGCCAGCCAGCATGAATCTCGCACTGCAACGCTCAGCACTGCCGGGGTGGGGCTGGGAGGAGTGTGAGCATGCACTCGGGTATGCTCAGTGAAAGCTCCCTTAGGCACAGAGTGGCCTCAGGGAGTTGAAGATTTTGAACAATAAAAATAAAGAATTTAAAAATATTTATAACATGTCTGCTCACCTGGCTCTGTCACAGGAGCTGGGACATGATAGAAGTTTGTTTGAAAAATTTTAATTTTTTTTCAATCACTAAACGAAACCTCATCCCGCCCGTGGATGAGGTTTTGCAAAAAATCCAAAGGTCCCTTGGCCTTTTCACCTGCCTGCCAACCATAAGGTTGGACGGACAGTGAAAAATCTCACTCAGTTAGAACTTTAATGTCCTTAATAGGCCTATTAAATGTCAGCGGGCGCGCTGCCGACTCCCACGTGTGCCGCTGACCGAAATATCGCGCGAGGGGTCAGGGCGCTCGCCCGATGTCATTGAGTATATTTTATACTCGTTTGGGTCGGGTGCACGTCCACCCGACGAGTGCAATATTCTGCCCCAGGTGTTCTCACATTGAAAAGGATGACATCATTCAGGATGGAAATCTTAGTTTAGTGTGCAACTCTCCTGCCATGTGTAGGAGCATTAGCAGACCTGGTAACAAAAATTTTTACTTCTGCAAGACTATTATCCTTTGTTATTGATGAGCACAAAATCCATTCCCTAATAAATAAATAAGAGCTGTGCCACATTTTTGTATGTGTAATTTACTTTAATGGTCTGGATTTGGCTCTGAATTTAATAGATTCAGGACAGCTCACATCAAACTGAACATCCACCATATGGCTGATGTTCTAATCCTCACTGTGCAGTCATGCGTAAATGTACTGCCCGGATGCACAATCACAGCAAAAATGTGGATGAAAAGTATACGCAGCAAGACTGATAACAATGAGAAAAAGCCACTACTGTTATTTCTGCAATTCTTTCACATCTGCAGACAATATCATTGCTTTGTTTTTATCAAAATAACCAATCTGCTGAAACAAAATACTTACAGAGACACAGTCTAATGGCAAGCCAATCATCTAACAGTCAGCCATACGGGCTCTTCACATTCAAACATTTGTTTTGTGGCACAATCATTTTTTGGAAAATGATTTTTATTTAGATTTCACCTTTTTAGGAACCTTCTCTCCTTCAAGCCTTGGAGGCTGCTCCCAGATCTCTGCCCTACCATGGTGTGATTAATCTGCGTTAAGATCAGGATGGCAGACACCGTCTGATTCTTCCCTCCTTCCTCTGCAGAAGTACTCTGCCTTTGCTCAGCACCTTGTGACCATGTGTGAGAAACTTATGTCTTGTCACTTAACAGTGAGCAGTTTATTAAAGGGCACAATTTTTACAACAAAGAGCAGATTTTTTGGTTCGGGAGAAGGAGAATAACCGTAACTTCTACATGCTATTTTTCTTAAATATTATCACTTACACATGATCCAATGATGCCTCTCAAAGCTATTTGCATGGTATGCATCAACAAATGAAAAAGAGTTGCATGTTTTCATGATTCCAAAGCTGAACATAAAAACAGAGCACCTTTAAGTGAGCTAGTGTGGTGAAATTGGTCTTGGTTGGTACCGAGCAACGGGTGATAGCAAATCAGCAGCCATTTACCAGTGGAAAAGAAAATCAGTTGTATTATAAAATTTCCTGGCACACTGGGCGCTGGCATACTCCTCACGCCCTTAAAGCATTCACATTGAGGAGACCCTCCATCGTGTTGTGCAGCACTACCACCATGCTAAATGAGATAGATTTCGAACAGATCTAGCAACTCAAGACTGGGCATCCATGAGACGCTGTGGGCCATCAGCAGCAGGAGAATTGTATTCAAACATAACCTGTAACCTCATGACCTGGTACATCACCCACTCCACCATTACCATCAAGCCAGGGGATCCGCCCTGGTTCGATGAAGAGTGCACGAGGGCATTCCAGGAGCAGCACCGGGCATACCTAAAAATGAGGCGTCAACCTGGTGAAGCTATAACACAGGACTACTTGGATATCAAACAGCATAAGCAGCAAGTGATAGAGAGAGCTAAGTGATCCCACAGAACAAGATCTAAGCTCTGCAGTCCTGCAATATCCAGTTGTGAATGATGGTGGACAATTAAACAACTCACTGGAGGAAGAGGCTCCACAAATATCCCCATCTTCAATGATGGAGAAGCCCAGCACAGCAGTGCAAAAGATAAGGCTGAAGCATTTGCAAGAAGGTTCAGCCAGCAGTGCCGTGTGGATGATCCATCTCGGCCTCCACTGGAGGTCCCCAGCATCAGAGATGCCAGCCCTCAGCCAATTTGATTCACTCCACATTACATCAAGAAATGGCTGAAGACACTGGATACTGCAAAGACTATGGGCCCTGACAATATAATAGTACTGAAGACTTGTGGTCCAGAACTTTCCATGCCCCTAGCCAAGCTGTTCCAGTACAGTTACAACACAGGCATCTGCCCAACTATGTGGAAAATTTCCCAAGTATGTCCTGTACATAAAAAGCACAACAAATCCAACCCAGCCAATTACTGCCCCAACAGTCTACTCTCTACCATCAGTAGAGTAATGGAAGGGGTCATCAACAGTACTATCAAACAGCACTTGCTTAGCAATAACCTGCTCACTGGTGCCCAGTTTGGGTTCTGCCAGGGCAACTCAGCTCTTGACCTCAATACAACCTTGGTTCAAACATGGACAAAAGAGCTGAACTCCTGAGATGAGGTGAGAGTCACTGCCCTTGACATCAAGACTGCAGTTGACCGAGTGTTGCATCAAGGAGTCCTAGCAAAACTGGAGTCAATGGGAATCAGGGGGAAAACTCTCCATTGTTTGGAGTCATACCTAACACAAAAGGAAGATGGTTGTGGTTTTTGGAGATCAGTCATCTCAGCTCCAGGACATCACTGCAGGAGTTCCTCAGCGTAGTGTCCTAGGCCCAACCATCTTCAGCTGCTTCATCAATGACCTTCCTTCCATCATAAGGTCAGAAGTGGGGATGTTCGCTGATGATTCCACAATGTTGAGCACCATTCACAATTCCTCAGATACTGAAGCGCTCCATGTCCAAATGCAGCAAGACCTGGACAATATCCAGGCTTGGGGTGACAAGTGGCAAGCAACATTCGCGCCACACAAGTGTCAGGTAATGACCATCTCCAACAAGAGAGGATCCAGCCATCACCCCTTGATGTTCAATGGCTTTACCATCACTGAATCCCCAACTATCAATGTCCTGGAGGTTATTATTGGCCAGAAACTCAATTGGACTAGCCATATAAATACTGTGGCCACAAGAGCAGGTCAGAGGCTAATAATCGTGCACAACAAAAACAGAATTACCTGGAAAAACTCAGCAGGTCTGGCAGCATCGGCGGAGAAGAAAAGAGTTGACGTTTCGAGTCCTCATGACCCTTCGACAGAACTTGAGTTCGAGTCCAGGAAAGAGCTGAAATATAAGCTGGTTTAAGGTGTGTGTGTGGGGGGCGGAGAGATAGAGAGACAGAGAGGTGGAGGGGGTTGGTGTGGTTGTAGCGACAAACAAGCAGTGATAGAAGCAGATCATCAAAAGATGTCAACAACAATAGTACAATAGAACACATAGGTGTTAAAGTTAAAGTTGGTGATATTATCTAAACGAATGTGCTAATTAAGAATGGATGGTAGGGCACTCAAGGTATAGCTCTAGTGGGTTTTTTTTTATATAATGGAAATAGGTGGGAAAAGGAAAATCTTTATAATTTATTGGGAAAAAAAAGAAGGGGGAAACAGAAAGGGGGTGGGGATGGGGGAGGGGACTCACGACCTAAAGTTGTTGAATTCAATATTCAGTCCGGAAGGCTGTAAAGTCCCTAGTCGGAAGATGAGGTGTTGTTCCTCCAGTTTGCGTTGGGCTTCACTGGAACAATGCAGCAAGCCAAGGACAGACATGTGGGCAAGAGAGCAGGGTGGAGTGTTAAAATGGCAAGCGACAGGGAGGTTTGGGTCATTCTTGCGGACAGACCGCAGGTGTTCTGCAAAGCGGTCGCCCAGTTTACGTTTGGTCTCTCCAATGTAGAGGAGACCACATTGGGAGCAACGAATGCAGTAGACTAAGTTGGGGGAAAATGCATTTCCCCCAACTTAGTCTACTGCATTCGTTGCTCCCAATGTGGTCTCCTCTACATTGGAGAGACCAAACGTAAACTGGGCGACCGCTTTGCAGAACACCTGCGGTCTGTCCGCAAGAATGACCCAAACCTCCCTGTCGCTTGCCATTTTAACACTCCACCCTGCTCTCTTGCCCACATGTCTGTCCTTGGCTTGCTGCATTGTTCCAGTGAAGCCCAACGCAAACTGGAGGAACAACACCTCATCTTCCGACTAGGGACTTTACAGCCTTCCGGACTGAATATTGAATTCAACAACTTTAGGTCGTGAGTCCCCTCCCCCATCCCCACCCCCTTTCTGTTTCCCCCTTCTTTTTTTTCCCAATAAATTATAAAGATTTTCCTTTTCCCACCTATTTCCATTATATAAAAAAAAACCCACTAGAGCTATACCTTGAGTGCCCTACCATCCATTCTTAATTAGCACATTCGTTTAGATAATATCACCAACTTTAACTTTAACACCTATGTGTTCTATTGTACTATTGTTGTTGACATCTTTTGATGATCTGCTTCTATCACTGCTTGTTTGTCGCTACAACCACACCAACCCCCTCCACCTCTCTGTCTCTCTATCTCTCCGCCCCCCACACACACACCTTAAACCAGCTTATATTTCAGCTCTTTCCTGGACTCGAACTCAAGTTCTGTCGAAGGGTCATGAGGACTCGAAACGTCAACTCTTTTCTTCTCCGCCGATGCTGCCAGACCTGCTGAGTTTTTCCAGGTAATTCTGTTTTTGTTTTGGATTTCCAGCATCCGCAGTTTTTTTGTTTTTATCTCTGCTAATAATCGTGCGTTGAGTAACTCATCTCCTGACTCCCCAAGCCTGCCCACAATATACAAGGCACAAGTCAAGAGTGTGATGGAATACGCCCCACTTGCCTGAATGAGTGCAGCTCCCACAACACTCAAGAAGCTTGACACCATCCTGGACAAAGCAGCCTGCTTGATTAGCATTACATCCATAAACATTCACTCTCTCTACCACCGATGCACAGTAGCAGCAGTGTGTACCATCTACAAGACGCACTGCAGGAATTCACCAAGGCTCCTTCGACAGCACCTTCCAAACCCACAACCATTATCATCCAGAAGGACAAGGGCAGTAGATAGATGGGAACACCACCATTTGGAAGTTCCCCTCCAAAGTCACTCACCATCCTGACTTGGAAATATATCGCTGTTCCTTCACTGTCGTTGGATCAAAATCCTGGAACTCCCTTCCTAACAGCATTGTGGGTGCACCTACCCCAAAAGGACAGCAGCAGTTCAAGAAGGCAGCTCATCAACACCTTCTCAAGGGCAACTCAGGATAGGCAATAAATGCTGGTCCAACCAGCGAAGCCCACATCCGATGAATGAATTTTTAAAAATGCAACCTTCAGATTGCCTTCAATTTGCCTTCTTGCACTATGGCTTTCCAGCCTGCTCACAACAATTACTTACATACACAGCCCTAAAATCCTTGCATCAATGTGAACTGCCTCATCGCCCCACATCCATTACATCATCTCTGCATCAACTGGCATACATGCCCCAACTTCTGGTCTTATCTTAACTCACTCTATCTTGCAGGACAAATTGGCAGAGAGGTGCTGGAGAGACTCTCTAACCTTAGGAACTTCAGTTCCTTTGAGGAAAAGACAAAATAACTCATGGGACGGTATGCACATTGAAACTTAGAGCACAGAGACCATTCGGTCCACTAGATTGATGTGGATAGTCTTGCTCATGATCCTCCCTCCTTTCTCCCCACAATGGGCTGACTGGTCCCCTTTCATGCAGGAATCATTCTGATTCTATATGCTTATCCAACTTCTCCTGAAATGCATCAACACTATTTGCCTCAAACATTCGATGTGGTAGCAACTTTCACTTTCCCACCACCCTGAGTACATAATTCTTACCATGGGGTATTGCCCAGTTGTTGGCATCTTACCAGCACTGGGTTACTGATTGAGCAGCTACACAGTCACCTTGGCATCCCTATGAAACACTAGCCAGCCATAATTTTGCATCTCCTTTTCTATTTCCTTAATTGCAAGGAATGAGGGTGACCAGAGAAACTTAGAAAGGTTATGGCGCAGAGAGAGGTCATTCAGTTCATCATGTAACACATTATTAGGATTCTACACTCCTCTCCTGCAGATCCATCACAGTATTGTGTGACATAGGAGGAGGAAGCTGATGGCAGTTGTGATAATGGTGAAGAAGACAATTAGAACAAAACCACTCAGGAGTCTGAGCTGTGTGATATTTCAGCATCTCAGAACTGCAGCATGCCAGGTTTCCAACCATTTTTTTAATATTCATTCATCGGATGTGGGCTTCACTGGCTGGGCCAGCATTTAATGCCCATTCCTAACTGCCTTGAGAAGGTGGTAGTGAGCTGCCTTCTTGAACCCTGCAGTCCATGTGGTGTACATACCCCACAGTGCTGTAAGGGAGGTTCCGGGATTCTGAGCCAGTGACAGTGAAGGAACGGCGATGTATTTCCAAGTCAGGGTGGTGAGTGACTTGGAGGGGGACTTCCAGGTGGTAGTGTTCACATCTATCTACTGCCCTTCTTCTTCTAGATGGTAGTGGTTGTGGGTTTGGAAGGAGCTGTCTAAGGAGCCTTGGTGAATTCCTACAGTGCTTCTTGTAGATGGTACACACTGTTGTCACTGTGCATCAGTGATGGATGGAGGGAATGTTTGTGGATGGTGTGCCAATCAAGCAGGCTGCTTTGCCCTGGATGGTGTCAAGCTTCTTGAGTGCTGTGGGAGCTGCACTCATTCAGGCAAGTGGAGAGTATTCCATCGCACTCCTGACTTGTGCGTTGTAGATGGTGTACAAGCTCTGGGGAGTCAGAAGGTGAGTTCCTCACTGCAGGACTTTTAGCCACAAACTGCTCTTGTAGCCATAGTATTTATATGGCTATTCCAGTTCAGCTTCTGGTCAATGGTAACCCTGAGGATGTTGAAAGTGAGGGATTCAGTGATGGTAATACCATTAATTGTCAAGGGTGATGGTTATATTCTCTCTTGTTGGAGATTGTCATTCATGTCACACAAGTGCCAAGCAATGTTACTTGCCACTTGTCAGCCCAAGCCTGGATGTTGTCTAGGTCCTACTGCATTTAGGCATAGACTGCTTCAGTATTTAAGGAGTCGTGAATGGTGCTCAACATTGTGCAATCATCGGCAAACCTCCCCACCTCCGACCTTATGATGGAAGGGAAGTCATTGATAAAGCAGCTGAAGATGGTTGGGCCTAGGACACTACCCTGAGGAACTCCTGCAGCAATGTCCTGGAACTGAGATAATTGACTTCCAGCAACCACAACCATCTTCCTTTGTGCTGGGTATGACTCCAACCGGCGGAGAGTTTTCCCATTGACTCCAGTTTTGCCAGGGCTCCTGGATGCCACACTTGGTCAAGTGCAGCCTTGACGTCAAGGGCAGTGACTCTCACCTCACCATCCACATCAGTGGAATATGAGGAGACAACAACGTGCCAAGGACAAGGCTGGCATGAGACAAGGACCACCTCAGCCTCATGAGCCTTCCGTACAGCTTGAGCTGCCAACCACTTCCTGCAATCTTCTCCCGCAGGTATCACCTAGAAGAAGCACAGGAAAAGCTAAACAAAGGCACGTGTGGGCTCTCGGGTGATGGGGGAAACACAGTGTGAAGAAAAAGTAGGTGTAGTAAACCAAAATGCACACTTACTTGGTGCTTAGTTCCTGATAGATGTTAGAGTCACAAAGGAAAGGGATCACTTGTGTAGTGTTCAATGTCTGCAGACATGTGATGGTAATTGGCACTTTTATGGAAGCATGGAGGAGGCTGATGTGTTGTCAGTAGGGTTGGATGTTTCAGGACCACAAGGATGTTTAGTGGGGAGAAGCCTTTTAGGAATCAAAATTGGGTGAAAAGCTGATTTTTCTCATTAAAAACAATTCAATGACATTCCTGCATTGGAAGTACAATGGAAACGGCAAGGAAATTTATTCCTTTAAAGTGTTAAAGGGGGAAGAGCCTCCAGGGATAATAATTGCAAATGTTAATTAAATTCTCCTCTGATGAAAGGTGTTCTGTCACAATTCAGCTCATAAGGAAGTTCATATATATAACAACTATCTATGACATGTGACTGACTACTTTAAAATTGGTTTTACTTAGTACATCTGGATGAGAAAACGCCAACATTTGGCATGTATGGTTAGCCATTGCATAGTGGGGATAAACATGTCTATGGGTATCACAGCAGCCACCCAAGACTAATTGACATGGTGTATTAAGTGATATCTTTTAATTGCAAAGCCATTAGTGTTGAACTCCCCAGAAACAGCTCTTGATAACTATTCAGTTTTCAATCTAATGAATCTGGCTGGTTGTCAGCCTGGCTGGATGGGGAACTGATGCTTTCAGGTCCACTTGATAAATAGCCTGGTAGCCAAAAGCTACTGATTTTCCAAAGATTATTGGAGGCAGTATTCTTTTGGGCATCGGTTCTTCTGAGTTCAAGATAGAGATGAATACTCAAATACTCCGCAGCAATCAGATCAAAATTATACATGTATGTGATGTCCCAGACATTTGATCCAACTTTCATACTATCGAGAGATTTGACAAAGTGCCACATGTCATCGTTGCATTTGCAGAGGTAGAATTCCGAAATTTTACAACCAAGTGATATCCACTGTATTGAACGTGTTCTAATATTTTTTTATCTGTCTGAATAAAGCACTTTGGAAACTTGATCACTCAATTAATAAAAGCTGGCCTCCAAACAAACTATACCAAGGGACATCACAATGCTGGGGCATGGCCACATTCCAAGGTAATCCTGTTGGTTAATATTACTGGAGTGCATCCACTGTGTTGTTTCATCAAGGAAATGGAACATTGGGAGAAGTGCTTAATAATCATGTAACTTACCCCAGAGCTACTTTCTCCTTTCATTAGAAGAATCAATTATAAAGCTGTTAATTAAGCAGGTAGAATGTTTGGATTTGGATTAAAGCATAATTACGTGTCATTGAATCAGCAACTGTCATTGTGTGTTACTATATTTATGTCAATATGTATTATTCGGTTAACATTTATTGGATAAAATTCGTCGGTGCTGCTTTAGAATACCGCTGTATATTTGTATCAAATTCCTAGTGAATTCACTTTTTTTCAAATTTATATATAAATTTAGTGATAGTTTAATAATCAATAAAAGTGTATATAAAACTGACATGAATGGGTTAAACAATGCAATGAAAATTCTTCAGAGGAAATTAAATGTCCAATATCATTGTATATTATCACTGTCAATGTGTATTATTGAAAATTCCCATTCTATTGTTTCATTGCCTTCAGTACTTATGTTTAGTATTTCCTAATATTTTGTGATAATTAACTTTAATGATTATTACAGCTGAGAAGTGTATTGCTCCAACTATGTTAGCATACTGGCTAATGTAGCTTCTCAGCAAAACTTTGGGATCAAATTGTTGTGGTGCTTCCTTAAATGAACAATTTGTTTGTGAACCATTCATTGAACCTAGCTATTCTGAAAACCTATTTTACCATTGTTTCTGCTGTGGTTGTTGTCTCACCATTTCCACAGTTTTACTGCTTTTGAAGTACAGTGGATCACAAGTGAGTTACAAACATTTTGGGGAAATCAGAGTTGGGGAGGTCACTGTGGGCTGAATTTAGTGCCCTCCTCCTGGCAAGTTTGATGGCATGGGGGCATTTAATCAGGTGAGAGGGAGGCAGGTGGGGATCACACCGCCTTCCTGCCTCCATCCTGATTAAGTCCATGGCAAGGCTTTGGACAGCCTTCACACCCCACTGCAAACTGATGCCCTTAAGTGGGCAATTAATGCCCACTTGAGTGGCACTGCTGTTATCATAGTATGCAAGTATTTCAAGGAAGAGCTGTTGTCTTTAATTTGAGTCATTTAAAAAGTTATATTGAACTTGCTGAAACAACGGGCGAGATTTTCTGGCCCCCTACATCAGCGAGCAGCTCACCTGCCGGTGTTGGAGCTGAAAAATCCCAGCCGATGTGGTAGTCATGGGAATCATAAGAGAAAGTTTTGTGTCATGATATTTTATCTATTAATGATTTGTTCATCAATATCTATTTCAGTGGAGTTAACTGTACTGAACTCAACACTTGATCCCTAGACTTCAATAAAATCCATTTGGCCATTTGTATGTACTCCAACATGTACACAGAGATCACTGCCTTAGTGTGAGAGAGTGTGTGTGTGCACGCATGTGTGTGTGTACATGCAGTTCAAAATAAAAACACAAAGGGATAAGATGAAAAGTTGCATTGGCTGAGGAAATATTTACTTTGATTTTAGGCAATTACTTCAGACAATTGTTCTTTTACAGATTAAGTATCCTTGCACAGCACTATACGATGGTGCAAGGTTGTCACTGCTATTTGATTGAACACTATATCAACCATTACAGCTGAGGTCACAAAGGTCTTGTTGTTATGTTTCCTGCCAGTAGGCCAGCAATGAATACAAAACAAAACAAGACTATTTCAACAGGGACAATCTGAGCGGATCAGAGTAGAGTATGATATTGCCCATAAATTTTTGATTATGGCTCTACGTTTCCCTACTATCTTCATCATCATGCAGAAATTACACTGCTATTATGCTAAAATTTGTAAAGAAACACCACTGACCTGGTGTCACTGTGGCCGGGAAAGTCTTACTGTTTTACTACTATAAGATCTGGGAAAATCAGATAATCCACACCAAGTACAGCTGTTCTCCTCTGTCACTCATTCAGACAGACGTGAGGAGCTTGAGAATTTTAAAAACACACATTGTTTGCCAACTTCTGGCTTCACAGGTATATTTAGCCCTGCCACTGAAGGTGGGCAGAGATAATGTTTTTGCCCCATTAGTCTTTTTGTTGGTAAACAAAATATCTCAAAAACTAATGGACAGATTTCCACAAATTTTGATACACAGATAGGGTGTGGTCCAAGGAAGAACTGATTAGTGTTTTGGCAAATTTATGGATCTGGATTCAGATTCTGGAAATTTTATAAAGAACCTGTTAACATTGGGATTCAGGGTAAATTGAAATTTTTTTTCTTTTAGAATGTTCTAGGTTGTTTTATTTAGTATGTTGTTAATTGTTTTACAATGTTCTGGATTGTCTCAGCTGATGTGGTGGAATTTATCACAGCTGGCAAATGACAGCAAAGTTTTCAGAGCAGATTGTTGGGTGTGGATTGGCCAGAAGACTTTTCAGTGAGATGGAAACTCTTACTAAAACAATTTATTTTTTCAGCTTTGTAGTTATATACCATCAACCAGGCAGGGAAATGCCTCCAGGAAGAGCTGCATTGTTGTAATAATGTTGAGTTAACATAGCATGCGAAGGTATGTGTTCTATTAAGTGTCCTCATCATCTAGTTTCAACCTGTTTCGTTCAGCTTTGCTCACCATGGTTTTCACTTGACCCACCCTTATAGTGTTAAAGTCTCACCCTACTCCCATGTTCTTTTACCCCTCTCCTCACCCTTCCACATACTCAGACTCACTCCAGAGAAGGTGTGGCATCCTCCATGGGTATACCTCTCTATGCTATCCTGATGAAAGAAGAAAATAAAAAGATGTTTTACACTGCTATAAGACCTACCATGGGCTTGGGATGGCCTGAAGCTATTTACAGCCAAGTAAGTACTTTAGAAATATAGTCATCACTGTCAAGAGCTGTATGTGAGGGTGAGGGAAATAAGGCAGCAGGGCAAAAGAGAGCAACCTATTAAGGACAGGAGCCACTCCTACAGATCATTTAAGAGCCTCTTCGAAGGATGTGATTGCCCATGACTGGCATTACGCTTCCTTGTGTTTTTCTTCACAAAGGTCACGAGCTTCACTCCACTGCCAAGACAATACTGGCTGGAATCTGGCTTGGCTAGCTTTCTGTTCCTTCATAGCTTCGGCAGAAATCTCAAGACAGGCGTAGGGTGAACGATTTGCCTATATGCCCACAGCTCAGTTCCGAATGCAGTGTGAGGGCATGTCTGGGAGCAGCCCCGAGCTCCCTGGGAATACTGTCTGACACATGCCAGAGGGCAGAGTGGTGTACATGTATTCAGAAAGCAGATTTTGGTGCTATCTAGCCTGTTAGGCCTAACTAGGAACTAATCAAATGGCAATTGCTATTCAAGAGCCTAGCACTGAGGCCACAACCTTTGGAAGTCTTGAATTGCCTTGAGTGATGGGATTCATTGCAGAGTGGCAGGATGCTGCTTTGATATTTTTCTTGCTCCACTGGTTAATTATCTGTCACTACTGGCATGGGTGCCTGTACCTCATAGGATATGAGCTTGTCCCTGGGATTTGGGACAGGATCATGACATTGCCAAGTGGCTGCAAGCTCTGTCCCACTGCACTTTAACTTTATGGATAAGAAAAGCCCATTGTGTGCAGGTTAGATGTATTACCTTAGAATCACAACTCAAAAAAGACACAATGCAGTTGTTGCTACATTTTTTAATATTATCACAGTAATTCTTCCTTCCTACACAATACATATATCAAAACAAACCCTCAATACTAGCGGTAATCATCTGAAATGTATGCTTGCCAACTTTGGATGTAGTCCTGGCAGTCTTATCAGTTGACCTCCCTCCTCAAATCACTCTAACCAGTCAAACAGCCATTTTTCCAACCATCTCTGATAAACTAGCAAACTAAAATGTTCGTAAATAATATTAAAAAACAATTTTTTTGAATGCCTCAATGATCTTTCTCCTGGGTTGCTTGCATCAATGTTAAGGAGATTCATTACAATGAACCTTTATTGCTTGATGCCTCCAGGGCATTCCTGAAAGGCTGGCAACTCGACAGATATAATGGGCAAAATTTAATGTTCGAGGTTCACATGTTCACATCCACTTGTTGGAAAACCAGTGTTAACCCTGCCCCTCACTGAACCTTTTTTGGGAGGCCTGATGCAATTTTGCAAGAATCCAGTTACTTCCCTGGGCAGCACTGGGCATCCTGTTGAATTAAGACCGGTGCAAGGTGGAAATCCAGCTCCCAAAAGCTGCCAGATAGAGGCTGGCAGTTCTGTAGTACTGGTAATGGTGGCCACTGCTGGCACTGAACTAGTGTTTTGGCAGGGGCTGCTGATAGATGGCTGAAGAAAGGTAAGTGGGGCAGGATACCCAGAGTACCAGGGCAGGGGACACTGGCAAAGGGGAAGGGGGGTGTCGACTGGAAGGGCTGGGGTTGCCTTCCCACAGGACACCCCCCCTCCCTCATCCTGATGTTGAATCCCTCAATTGGGCACAGAGTGCCAGAGTATATGGGACCCTTCCCTCACCCTGCTTGCCAACACACTCAGTAGGGTCTCTGCACACCACTGGTAGAATTCCAGCAGCAATGGGATGAGGCCCCAAATGGTCTCCAGGCAGAAAGGCCATCCTCCACCCTTCCTTCCCATAGCTTAATTGGGGGAGTCGGGAAGACTGTGGGGTATCTGCCTTCCTGCCTGATCAAACGACCTCTCCACCTCTGAACTTGCCTCTGGAGTTGGGGGGGTTGGGGCACAAAATTACACCCAATATCTTACTGAAATTAGATAAAAGATTTAGGGAGTGATTTTGATGCCTTCTGCCCAGCAGAAAAGGAGCGGTAGTGTTCCGAAAACTTTGGAGAATGACAATGTGGCCACTGCAATCTTCCCTTACGACATCCATCAGGAGGCCCGGGCACACAGCTGAGTCAAGCAGTAGGTTCTTTTAACATGCAAATTGGGGTCCTGTGATATACATATGATCCCATTTTTCAATTTAAGGCAGTATAGTGGATGAATCCTGGAGGCTGTTCCAGGGCACTCATTTCCGCCATCAAACTACCAACCGAACTGCAATGAGGCCCAGTCCACAAAATATACCAGCTTTTCTGCTGAGATTATCAGGCGGCTAGTCAATGCACTTCATTGCTTTCTGGCCGTAGTTCACACCAGCGGAAAATTTAGCCCTGAGGGAAGAATTTCCAATTGGGCAAGGACACAAAGTGGGCCATTTATAGATCCCGCTTGATTTTTCTTTCTATTGTGATCAGTGAAAAGTAAAATGGGGCAGCATGTATAACAGGCAGCCTATCTGCTTTCCCCACTTTTATGCCCTATCCCGGAGTTGGAAATGCTGACCATACTTCAGCATGATACATATCATTTGCATCAGATACCATAACAAACGCTCACTTTACCAATAGAATAATTCACTGAGAGACACAGTTCATTGTAGAATCAAATAAAAAGTATACCTCCCACATGGTACTGATAGCAACTCAATCAGATAAACAAGGTAAAATGGTCAGGACAGTTTGACAATTCACTGTATTTATCTGCCTCAGGCTTCTCTTTGATCTTTGTTCATTTTACCAGACTTTATTTGATCTGCTTTCTCATGCTCTATTAGCATAACTATGTTTTAGACAGATTACGACCCACACAAAAGGATCAGAAGATATCAGCTGTATTTAATGTCAAGTTGTCGTGTCAGCGATCTGTGTTAGCAGCACAGGTCAATTTTTCAATTTCAATGTAATTAATTCCCCCTTAATCTTATTATTGATGCATTGTATATTGTCCAGTATTACCCTCACACAATGCCCAGATCATTTTCTGATTACCCTAGGGTATGAGGCATAGTGAGATATTAAAAACAATAAATTGAACACATTATCTACCAAAGGAAGGAAATCAAAGTCAATATAGGCAAGTATCAATAATGTGTGTGTATGTTTTATGTGAGAACTGATTTAAAGGAACAAATTGCGAAAACTAAAACAACAGTTCCCATTCTATGCCATGTTGTGCATTAATTAGAAAAACACATGTTTAAAATCACCCTTTCACTGACTAGGTGACATTCCTCCCTCACCCTAGTAAATTCAATATTTTTAATAACCATTTTAAGCCTTTTTTTCCCTTTTAACTTCTAATAATTGTATTTTTGCCATCATCCTATAAAACACTAACCATGCCCTTTCCTTCTCATTTGAACACACCCGCAAAAGTTTCATTCATTTGGCAAAATAAAATACTGTGAACAAGAAAAGGTGTCCATTTCATTTACTGAGAACACAAGCTGAAAAATAGCACAACAGTGCTACATGGAAGGCAGATATGATGAGGGTTAATATGTTCTTTATTAGTGAATAATTTGTTTGTCATCTCATGTTTCCTGTGACTAGAAAGGGCACCCATTCCATTAGCATTAAGAAAAATTGCTATAACTACGCAAGCAAACAGATAATTTTAAAATTATGTGTTGAACCAAAACAGTAATTATCTTATATTAACGATTAACCACCTAACAGATTTGATTTAAGACCATTAATTGAAATGGCATTTAACTGCAGTTAACTGGAGTGCTGTATTGAAGAGAGTTAAATGAAGTTGTCACAGGGAATGCATCTTTCAGAGAGAAAAGTAAAAGCTTCCGCTCACCTTGAACACAAATGTGATCCATTCGAGTGGGAGAGTATTCACCATGATACCCAGCAGCAGCTGCTGCTTTGAATTTGTTGCACACAGTTCGGCATCTGTTGAAGAATATTTGTTCACTGCCGTTTCTCCCAAGACTCCATCAGACAGGATTGGGAAATCAAATGACCACTGCTGCTCTGTGGAAAGCAGGTACCCATTGCCAGCTGCCTCAAGGTCACCACAAGGTGAGCTGCACACCAGCTCTCAACTGACCAAGACTGCTCTGAGTGAGTGAGTGAGTGGGGAGGGGGAGACAACAGCTATGAAGAGGGAGTCAGCTGTGCAAAGCAGCAGCTGAGACAATGTGAAATGGGAAAAGTTGCAGGACTGTAAATCTGATAACTGACAACAGGCACACAGCCAACCTAGTGACCCACAAAGCCTCTGGGGCCAAGTGGTATAAGAATTATTTAATATTCAGATGCTGAGAATTAGATACAATAGGATTAATCTCTTGAAACCTGTTTTTTTTTGTGATGAAAGTCCATTGTGACTGTCACCAGTGCAAATTCTATCAGGCAGATTGCCACAGAGCTGCAATATTTCCTTTTTATCAAATAGGCCTTCGTGTTGCTTTGAAACAATTAAAAATTAACCAACCATCAGTTTTCTGACAGACCTTATAAAGAAAACAAATCAGTCAATATGTATATGACATCGCATGTCACATACATATCTCAACAGTGTGTTGTGAACATTACTAACTGTCAGCTAAAGGCTAAAAAGTAACAACTGAACTCAACAGAATTTTAAGCAAGAATCTCAAAAGTCATCTTTAGCATGTAAAACAAAACTAGTTTTCATACAATTATATGTTAGTGTCTGTGATAAATCAAATAGCCAAAACTAGCTTTAGATTTTTCCAACTCCCAGTCCCCTTGCAAATACTTATCATGATGGTAAGGATTAAGCAGTTGACTCGTATAGATCTTTCCATTATGCTGAAGGAAACTGTCCTTTGTGCAGCTAATATGTAGTAACTACTTGAATAGTTATCCAGTAACCAGAGATGCAAACATGCTTGGCTGAAGAGAAGTAAACAGTTCCTTCTGAAATCTCTCACTTCTGACAAGGAGACTGACCAGGCAATGGAGTTTGATGTATGCCCATGATGCAGTCAAGAGCATGGATGGGACAAGACATGCACATGTGAATTATGTTCATTATGGAGCACTCAGGAGAAGTACCCATTGTCAGCCTAGCTTCAATCCATGCTCAACAGTGACCTAATGATCAACTAGCATTTATGTTAATTTGGGGAAGATATGTGGGTCCTTCTGGAATTGTGCTTTAGATAACAAGGCAAGCAATGGGAAATTAGATCCAAGTCAGTACTTGGTGACAGACATGGTAATGCACCATGTGTTAGGCAGACGTGCAGTGTCAACAAATAATGGGCCAGCCACAGTGGGCTATTGGTGGGTCCCAATAAGCTAAACCAGTCAATGTTGGTTTAGATGTTTAGTTCCAGACCAACGCTCCAATGAGCAGCATGGTTTTACTTAGACAAGTGTTGGAAAGTTTTCCATGCAGGTTTCTAGCTTGTTAAATTCTATCAGCACCTAAGCCCATGTGTTTTTTTTGGCTCTGATCAACCTGTGCCTAATTTCTCTGGGTTTGAGATTAGTGGAATGAGTATGTACTTAATATTCAGTAAGCAGACATTCTATTACAACCTTCTGGTTTTCCTTTAAACTTTGTTATTTCCTTTAAACTTTGTTCTTGGTTTTAAAGCTGACCTGAATTAGGGGCTGTGCCTGATTTATCCCAATTTTGTTAATTTGGTTTAATTGGTTTTAACTCGAAAGAGTTACAACCTTTTGGTTTAGATGCTCTTTGGAGTGGCTTGACCAAAAGGAAAAAAAGGATCAATGTTCAAATTATTAATAATTACTACATTCAACTCAGTGTATTTGATTAATTAACATTGAAGAGGTCGCTGTAGTAGGGATATCTGTCAGAGAATGCAATGTGTGGCCCTTTCTTGTTTCAGAAAACAGCTGCAAAGCATGAAACTGTGAATTTTGAAAGAAATTCTGGTAAGTGAATAATTTGGAGAGAAAACAAGGTCCAACACATAAACCAACAACCACCACATTTCGCAACAGATGTAATTACTTTCCAATTAAAGTCGTATGATTCTTCAAAACGTAGCCAACCATTCCTCCAACACAATTTGCAGCCTCTTTGGCTTGAAAATAACCCAGATGTGCACCTAGTGGCCCTGCAGTTCGATTCATATTAAGGAAAAACTAGCGCAAACAGATGTAAGCAAACGTTTCATCTGCCGCATGTGTATCAAGGCATGGGAAAGTATGAGGAAGAGGAAGATCCTTAAAGTTAATATCACATTATTCATTGGGTTAGCAAGGATTCATTGCCTGAAGGAGCCAGGAGGAGTTTGCTGAGGAAAAGGCGCTACCCATTTGGAATGCAGCAGATCATATTTCTTTTAATTCTTTCATGATTGAGCATCAATACCAAGACCAGCATTTGTTGCCCACCCCTAATTGTCCTTGGAAAGGTGGTGGTGAACCAGCTTCCTGAACCGCTGCAGTCAATTTGGTGTAGGTGCACCCACAGTGCTGTTACGGAGGGAGTTCCAGGATTTTGACCCAGTGACAGTGAAGAAACAGCGATATATTTCCAAGTCAGGATGGTGTGAGATCTGGAGGGGAACTTGCAGGTGGCGGTGCTCACATGGATTTGTCCTTATCCTTTTGAATGGTACAGGTCATGAGTTGGGAAGATGCAGTTGAAGGAGGCTTGGCAAGTTGCTGCAATACATCTTGTAGATGGTACACACTGTTACCACTGTGCATCAGTGGTGGAGGGAGTGGATGCTGAAGGTGATGGATGGGGTGCCAATCAAGCGGGCTGCGTCATCCTGGATGGTGTCACGCTTCTTACTGCAGCTGCACTCAGCCAGGGAATAGGAGAGTATTCCATCACACTCCTGACTTGTGCTTTGTAGATGGTGGACAAGCTTTAGAGAGTCAGCTTCCATTTTCGGCAGGTGTTTCGCGCCTGAAAAAGCAGCGAGACACACGTGCTGACTCTTAGGAGGAAGGCTAGCGTATCTTATGCCCATTAGGTACTTAAGTGGACAGCAGCAGGCCTTCCTCCTGACTGAGGATCCCAGGATACAACGTCCCGCCCACTTAGAGCTGCCGGCCAGTAGCTATTGCACTCGTTAGCAGCACAGGGGAAGCCGTAGCAGCTGGTAGAACAACACCCCCAGAGTCTCAGGATCGCCAAGCAACCCAGGAAAAAGGTAAGTGATGTTGTGGGGGCCCTGCGGGGTGAGGGTCACAGGGAGAGGGGGGCCATGGGAGTAGGCAGCAAGGACAGGGAAGAGGCTGACAGCAGATGTTCCCCTGCCCCATGTCTATGTCTTAGATCATGACAGATTAGTGCAGATCAAGGAACCCCCCCACCTCCAGCTGACATGCAGCCCACACAGTTTAACCAGTCATGCAGATCGTATGTTGGCAGGCCTGCCTGAAGCTGGGAAAATTGCAATGGAGGCAGGAAGTGGCCCTTAAGTAGTTGTTAATTGGCCACTTAAGGGTCTCAAGTAGAGGCAAGACAGGAGGGTCGACCCGCCCAGAAAATAGTACAGGTGGAGGCGGGAACGTGTCGGGTATCAGTCCTGATGCCAACCCATCTAAATTTCAAGCCCTCTCACCTCCTTCCTTGTCTCGGGCAGGAGCAGAAGATTCCACCCACAAGGTGAGTTACTCATCGCAGATTCCCAGTTTCTGCTTTGGCTTTAGTTGGGTTGGCATTACAGAATAATGTCTATATTCCGCCAACATTTCTGTAGTGCTAGCTAAACCTGGCTTGACCTGCTGAAATGCTAGCCCTGATAATGATAACATTTAAATGAAAATAATCTAGAGATGGGTCTTGAAGATTTCAAGTGATGCGGCTGTGACTATTTCCTTTGGCATCTTGTTCCACTGTGGGCTTGTCTTTGGGAAGAAAGATTGTTGATGCAGTGTCCTGGAAACAAATGGTCTTCGTAGTGTGTGTGGATGGTTACCTTGTGTTTTGCCATTGCTAGACCTGCTCTTGTAGCTACAGTTATTTATATGGCTGGTCCATGTAAACACAGTAAGTCAGAAGATACATTCTGTGTCTGTGACATCTTTTGATTATCTGCTCCTATCACTGCTTGCTTGTCCCTACAACCACACCAACCCCCCCACTTCTCTCCCCCCCCAACCTTAAACCAGCTTATATTTCACCCCTCTCCTTATATTCACTCAGTTTTTCCAGGTAATTCTGTTTTTGTTTTGGATTTCCAGCATCCGCAGTTTTTTGCTTTTATCAAAAGATACATTGTCTTATAATGACAGGAGCATTACGGTATTCCCATTTGGTCCAAGATTTTAGTTTGTTTACCTATCCTAAGAGATTACATGGCTGCTGAGGGATAGGAATTTTTTGGACATGATGCTCCAGGCATCAGAGCTGTGGCATTGACTTGATGAATCAGCTGGTTTGCTGTGAGCAGATCCTAACATTAAAATTCAGCTCTTTGACTTTTAGAGCCACCTCCAGTAGGAGCCTCACCAACTGGCTTATTTGAGCACGTGGCATTATACTATCAGTGGAAAAAGAAGTTGACTGCATTTGCAAAATCTGGAAGCATTAGAAGTACTGATATAATGGGCAGAATTTTCTGCCTGTTGGGTGGGCGGGCCCAACTCAAAGATAAAAACAAAAAACTGCGGATGCTGGAAATCCAAAACAAAAACAGAATTACCTGGAAAAATTCAGCAGGTCTGGCAGCATCAGCGGAGAAGAAAAGCGTTGACATTTTACATGGGAGGGGTCACCGGTACCTGTGCAGGCAAGGGGAGGAGGGAGAGTCGGAGCCTGCACGCTTTCACGTATGCACGTGAAAGAGCTCAGAAATCTCTCTGAGGCACGGAGATTAAGTTCAATCATAAAGACGGGAAAAATAAAAAAAAATTATTCAGACCTGTGCCCTCATGTGACATTATCACATGAGCTGGGACATGTTTATTAATTTTAATAAAGCATTTTATTTAATTATTAAACCCCTCATGAAACCTCATCCCACTTGCGGATGAAGTTCCATGAAAAATGCGAAGGCCGCCTAGGCACTTCACCTGCCCGCCAACCTTAAGGTTGAATGGGCAGCCATGTTCATTAATGGCCTTAACAGGCCTTTGACAGTTCGGCAGGCGTGCAGCCAACTCCGGTGTGCACCTGCCGAACTGAAGATTGGAATGATGCACGGTGACATTGAGACGCACGCCCCACATCACTGTGCGTCTTTTTATGCATTGGCATTTGGGGACGGGCCCTACACGTCGAACAGAAGATTCTGCCTAATGCTTTGAGTCGAATATCATTCTTCTTCAGAACTGAAGGCAGGTAGAAATGTTAGGGTTTTATGTAGTTGAAACGGGGAGAGGGAAGAAGAACTAAAGGGAAGCAAAAGAATAATACTGCGGATGCTGGAAATCTGAAAGAAAAACATAAAATGCTGGAAAACCTCAGCCGGTCTGGCAGCATCTGCGGAGTGAGAAACAGAGTTAACGTTTCAAGTCCACGTGACTCTTCTTCAGAGCTAGAACTAAAGGGAAGGTCTGGGATAGCGTAGGGGGTGGGAGAGATTAAATGACAAAGACGTCATTAGAACAAAAGACAAAGAGAGTGGTAATGGCTGTAGTCAGGAAACAAAGCATTTGATCAGAGTGAGTGCCAATGGCAGAGTAATGAACAGCTCTGTCTGAAAGCAAAAACATGAAAAACAAAATTCACACTGGCACGTGGCAAAAAAAAATCAAAATGGAGGACAGAGCTCATGGTCTGAAATTGTTGAGCTCAATGTTGCGTCCAGAAGGCTGTAAAATGTCCAATCTTGTTTGAATCACTAAAGGTGAAAAACATAAAGGGTCTTTAAAGCTGACATCAATGATATCAGTAATGGCATTGCACTCCCTGAGGCAAAGGATGTGATCTTACATCTTTTATGTTAAAAGGTTCTGATGGTAGATATGACAACTTTTGCTGGGCCATAAACAAAAAAAGGCAGCTGTGAGATTTTGCAGTAAGGGACACCCATTATTTATAGCTAATTGATTCCCTGAGGGCTGACAGACTATTCTTCATGAGAAGCAAAATATTTTACCTAAATTTTCTATAATTTAATTGATGCAGGATCCATGTCGGAAAATCAGATCACTAAAATTGGAATCATTAACAACCCAATTATACTGCTGATTGAAAATTAGGCTGTAACTTTCCAACAACTATCATATATTTTGAATGTTTTCTGGTTATCACCAGTACTATAGAACGACCGCTCGTCTGCAAAAGGCACGACCAAAACAAGTTGCATTTATAAATGAATATAAAACATCTCAAGGCAATCCTAGGGTGAAAACAAGCACCAAGTTGTATGCAAGAAGTACTATTGGAGGTGGCTGAAGGCCTGGTCAAAGGGAGAGGTTTTCAGGGGCAATCACCAAAGTTAGCAGGTGCCTGAACCATATAGCCAGAAGAGTGGAATGAAGGTCAGAGAATGTTATGATCAAACTGAACAATGCTCTGGTTAGACCACATTTTGAGTACTGTGTCCTGTCTGGTCACCAAGACACAAGGGAGATATTCAGGCAGTGCAGAGACAGCGACAGGTTACTGATCTATAGGGCCTGGTTTTGCAGTTCTGGTGAATAATTTCCGGGTCCTGATCCTACATCATAATTTTTTTATTCATTCATGTGATGCGGGCATCGCTGGCTAGGCCAGCATTTATTGCTCATTCCCAATGCCCTTGTTCAGAGGGAATTTAAGAGTCAACCACATTGCTGTGGATCTGGAGTCACATGTAGGCCAGACCAGGTGAGGATGGCAGATTTCCTTCCCTAAGGGACATTGGTGAACCAGATGGGTTTTTACAACAATCAACAATGGTTTCATGGTCATCATCAGACTTTTAATTCCAGATTTTTATCAAATTCAAATTCCATCTTCTGCCATGGTGGGATTTGAACCCAAGACCCCAGAGCATTACCCTGGATCACTGGAATACTCAACCAACAATAATATCACTATGCTACCGTCTCCCTAAATCCAACTGTAAATGCCCTAATTGGGCCAGAAGTGAGCTCGACACCACATTAGTGCCAAGCATTTCCATGAGGTGGGGGCATGAGCGGCAAAGGCAAAAAGCAGCCGTGAGAGGGTCTGCCACTGCCTTAGAGAAGAGAGAAGCAACATTTTGGAGAGCCAGCAGCTTCAGCTTAGTGCAAAGGTGGCAGAGGGCCAAACAGAAGGTAATGCACATGATCCAGCGCAAGATCCCTCAGGTCTCCAAGTTTTTCACTATAAAAAAGTTGTTTAACTAAGCAGAATACAGAAGGTTCAGAAGAGAGGTAAAAAAGCAAATATGAGAAGCAAAGAGGAATTATGAAAAAAGGCTGGCAGCTAACATAAATAAAACCCCAAAGTATTCTATAGGCACATCAATAGTAAAATGGTGGTTTAAGGAGGGGTAGAGCCAATTAGTGACTAAAAAGGGGATTTACACAAAGGCAAGAGGCATGGCTGAGGTGTTAAGTGAATACTTTGCATCTGTCTTTACCTACAAGGTAGATGGTGCCCAGGCCATGGTGACAGAGGAGGAAACTCAGTCACTAGAAGGGTTTAAAATTGATGAGGAGGAGGAATTGGATAAGCTGTCAGTGCGTAAAGTTGATAAGGCACTGGGACCAGATGAGATGCATCCAAGAACGTTGAAGGAAGCAAGAGTGGAAATTGCAGAGGCACTGGCAATAATCTTTCAATGTTCGCTGGATTCGGGGAAGGTGCCGTAGGACTGGAGAATTGTAAACGTTACACCCTTGTTCAAAAAAGGTTGTAAGGATCTGCCCTGCAATTACAGACCAGTCAGTTTAACTTCGGTGATGGGGAAACTTCTAGAAACAATTATTAGGGATAGAATTAATCGTCACATGGAAAATGTGGATTGATTCGGAAGAGTTAGCATGGATTTATTAAAGGAAAATCATGTCTAACTAATTTGTTGGAGTTTTTTGAAGAGGTATCAGAGGTGGTTGATGATGGCAAGGCCATTGATGTGGTGTATGTGGACTTCCAAAAGGGGTTCAATATAGTGCCACACAACATACTTGTGAGGAAAGTTATAGGTCATGGAATAAAATGGACAGTAATGATGTGGATACAAAATTGGCTGAAGGATAGGAAACAGAGAGTAATGGTTAATGGGTATTTGTCAGGCTGGAAGGAGGCTTGTGGTGGAGTTCCCCAGGGGTTGTATTTGGATTCTTGTTTTTCCTGATATATATAAGTGATTGAGATCTTAGTGTGCAGGGGACAATTTCAAAGTTTGCGGATGACACAAAACTGGGGAGAATTGTAAACTGTGAGGAGGACAGTGTAGAACTTCAAAAGGACAGAGACACATTGATTGTGTGGGCAGATAGGTGGCAGATGAAGTTCAATGCGGAGCAGTGTGAGGTGATGCATTTTGATACAAAGTGCATGGAGAGACAGTATAAAATAAAGGATACTATTCTAAAGGGTGTGCAGGAGCAAAGAGACCTGGGTGTATATGTATGTAAGTCATTAAAGGTGGCAGGACAGATAGATAGTGCTGTTTCTAAAGCATACAGTATTCTAGGCTTCATTAACAGGAGCATTGAGTATAAGAGCAGGGAGGTTTTGATGAACTTATATAAGACACTGGTTAGACCTCAGCTGGAGTATTGTGTACATTCCTGAGCTCCACACTATAGGAAGGATGTGAACGGATTGGAGACAGTGCATAAGAGGTTTACGAGAATGATTTCAGGGATGAGACACTTCAGTTATGAGGAAAAATTGGAGAAGTTGGGACTGTTTTCCTTAGAGAAGAGGAGGGCTAAGAGGAGACTTGATAGAAATTTTCAAAATCATGAGGGGTCGGGACAGAGTAGATAGGAGAAACTGTTCTTGCTCATAAATGGATCGAGAACCAGACGGCACAGTTTTAAAGTGTTTAAAAGTAGCAAATGTGAGGTGAGAAAAAACTTTGTCACCCAGTGAGCACTGCCTGGTAGTGTGGTGGAGGCAGGTTTGACTGAGGCATTCAAGAGAGCATTGGATGATTATTTAAATAGAAACAATGTGCAGGGTTACGGGGAAAAGGTTGGAGATTGGCACCAAGTTAAAATGCTCAGGGAGCCGGTGCAGACACAATGGGCCGAATGGCCTTCTTCTGCACCATAACAATTCTGCAGTTCTGTGATACTGTGATTTTAATTTCTGTCCACATTGAGCCCAACAGCTGTGCACAAGCCTGCATCAGACTGTTCAAGTTCGATGATTTATAAATTCAAATAGCCTCCTTGCCTTCGCCAGCCTGTTAACAGGTCTCAATAGGCCATTAATTGGAGTTGAGTGGGTCCCCTGCCCTCCCTCTGAAAATTGCGTCACATTCCGGTGGCCGCAGGATGCAGTGCCATCCTCTTGGAACGCGATTTTCAAATCATACCTTTGATAATTATGGTTTTATTTAGTGTGTAATGTACCTTTAAGAATAATACGCGTTAGGCAAGATCACATGATCTGTAGTAACTAAGAGGAGAGCAGCACGGGCTACCTCAGAATTCAGTGTAGAGATGGAGTTGGAGTTGAAAGTACACATGTAGTTGCTGCTAAATATATTGTAAATAAACTTAGGCCAGCACTTTCTGTTTGGCGTACAGGGGCGGGACTCGCACACCGACGCTTAAAATGAGGCGTGGTGACGACGGTTGTGCGTCCCAACATCACTGCGCATCATTCCGATCTTTCATTCGGCGGGCACGCCCTAGAGTCAGCTGTGCGCCTGCTGAACTGTCAAAGGCCCTATTAAGACCATTGATAAACTAATTAACCAATTTGACCTTAAGGTTGGAGGGCAGGCAGTTTTCATGAAATCTCATCCACAGGTGGGATGAGGTTTCATGAAGGGTTTATGAAATTAAGAAATATTTTTTGAACATTTTCTAAATATATCCCAGCTAATGTGACACTGTCACATGAGGGCACATGTGTAAATGATTTTTCACTTTCTTTATTTTGAAGTTTCATTTTGAACTTTAACTCCCTGAGGCAGCTCCGTGCCTCAGGGAGATTTATGCGCTCCTTCGCACGCAGGTCCCGACTCTCCCTCCTCCCCTGCCCGCACAGGTAGCGCTGAGCATTACTGGGTGTGTGTCATGCTGGGCGGGTCTTAATTGGCCCGCCCATGTAAAATGGTGGCACGCAGCCAATCGCGGGCGGTAATTGATTCCTCACCTGCTCCCGACCGGCCGGTCCAATGGGGAGAAAACTCTCCCCTTAAAGTTTCCACCCAAGATGTGCCTGCTGATCAACTCCATCATTAATAGTACAACTCGGCCACCCTACAACAATACCCACAGTCGTTCCCACCTCGATGGAAATTGAAAATCCAGCCCATAGAATCAGTGGCTCAAGTTATGAGGATAAAATGAAAAAAAAATGGCTGTTTAACCTATTTAAAATAGCTTTTTTTTTTTAAAACTGGGCTTTTTGGTCTAAGAGGTCTAACATTTTATGGGAAAATATAAGGTACTTCACAGTGGAGAAAAAGTAAATGTAGGAAGTTATTTGAAAGCAAACTGCGTGACTTTCAGATGAGTAGCAGAGGAGCCAAACTGATAATCCAATGGGCTGACTGCAGGGTATATCTCCACGAATAGGCTAGGATAGATATGGCATATGTCACATAATTTTTGAGAGCTTATGTCAATGGTCAGCTTTTACTTTGCCAACTCTAATTGACAAAAGTTTTAATTTTTCCACATTTCAAGGGATGAATTTTTTTTCAGAGAGCACCTTTATAAAGCATAAGACATTTAAACTATTCCAGTCAATTTGGTTAATCCTTTTAAAATGACAAAAAACTAATGGCAAAATTCATAGCCAAAGACAATATGGGGAATAATTCATTTGCATGGCGGTGCTATGCAGAAGTATATCTGTTCAGCAGGACAGGCAGTTCCAGGGGTTGCTGCGTACACGGCATATGGGAATCAACGCAAGTCTGCGTTGAGTGAATTTTCTGCCACTTCTTTTGGTTGACTGTCAATAACAAAAAATGATCAAACTCAAAATGACCAACGAGAGAGGGAGAGAAGAACAACGGCATTAGTTTTGGTTTACTGCAGCAGAGAGACAGATCAGACACAATGGGATGAATGGCCTCTTTCTATGGTCTAAACAAACATGGTTCTGTGGTACTAATAGCAATATTAGTGGGTGAAAGCTTATTAATTTTTACAACATTCCTTTTTCACTAAACATTGGTCCATTTATTTTAAATGGATTAAATAGTAGACATGTTGGACGGGTTAAGAAAATTATGATTAGGAAAGTTAACATTTTGCAGGGGGAATGAATTCATTTTGGGGAATTAGGGCAATTCTGTGACAAAGGAAGGCTACCTCAAAAGAGACAGCTTCATCTTTTTGAGTGAGGCATATAGCTCACTGGGGCAGGTTTAAACTAATATGGCAGGGGATGGGGATAGCCCAAGTTTCAGATTAGAGAGGGAGAGCAGGATTAATACAGCTATTGGCCAAGAAGCAGTTGGCTTAGCTGCAATAAAGAGAGAGAAAGCAAAAGAAAAAGGGAAAGAAACAGGCTGAGGTTGCGAGAATTCGCCGTCAATGTCTAAGGGGTCTGTCCTCATTATCCACCATATCTCAATGGACAGCCCTGAAGAAACAGTGTTCCTCAGGACCACCTGTCACAGTATGAAACATGGCATGTTAGAGTGATTAATATCATACCTTGATTCGTCACAGCCACCAAGAAGCCAACAGCATAGCTGCAGTCGCTTACACACACACCTACTTGGGAACTGACATGTGGAACAACTTTCATTGGATCTGGGGCAGCTTAGGGCTGGTACATCAAGTAACTGTAACAGTCCACAGTAGTCTAAAACTTGGCTGCAATATATGAAATTGTTCATGCAGTGGTACAGCATGCCAAGTCTCTTAGCAACCAGCTAATACAGCACCCGCACCACTTCAGTCTCCATCAAACAGGGGTCAAGTGCTGGGTCGCTATGTCATTCACCTTGCAGGCTCACACCTGGAACTTCTCTTCATCTTGGCCTGTCATTTCTTCATCCCTCTCCATTCTGCCATGGCAACAGCTACTAATGAGCTGAGATATGTTGTGGGCTTTTCCAAAGGCATTCAGAAATGCTGTTCCTCTGTTCTGACAGCCTCATTTAATTGTACCCATCATTTTGAATTTCATTTACATTAAATGTTCTGCTCCCATGTTTAGGACTCCAAACCTGAAGCAGTGATTTACTTGTACTTCTTTCAGTTTAGTATACTGTATTCGCTGACCACAATGCAGTCTCCTCTACACTGGGGAGACCAAATGCAGATTGGGTGACCGGTTTGCGGAACATCTCTGCTCAGTCTGCAAGCATGACCCCAAGCTTTTGGTTGCTTGTCAGTTTAATTCACATCTTGCTCTCACACTCACATTTCTGTCTTCAGCCCGTGCAGTCTTCCAGTGAAGTTCAATGCAAGCTCAAGGAACAGCACTTCATCTTTCAGTTAGGCACTTTACAGCCTTCTGGACTCAACATTGGATTCAGCAATTTCTAACCATGAGCTTTGCCCACTATTTTGTTTTCTTTGCCGTGTGCTGGCCTGAATTTTGTTTTTCATGCTTTTGGACAAACTTGTTCATTATTCTGCCATTCATACTCATTCTGGACAAATGCTTTGTCTCTTTACTACAACCATTACTACTCCCTTTGCCTTTTGTTGCATGACATCTTTGTCTTTTAATCTCTCCCACCCTCTACCCTAACCCAGATCTTCTCTTTTGTTCTTCGTACCCCTCCCTCCTTTCAATGGCATAAAACTCATCTTATTTCTACATTCCTTCAAGTTCTGAAGAAGAATCATATTGGATTCAAAATGTTAACTCTGTTTTCTTTCTACAGATGCTGCCAGACCTGCTGAGTATTTCCAGAACTCTGTTTTTATTTCAGATTTCCAGCATCCATAGTATTTTGCTTTTATATACTTGTCCAGATCTATATCTAGGCTTTTGCTAATGAGTTAACCTTATCAAACTTGCGGAAAATATCATACTTCCACTCATATCATTGCAAAACAGGTCTAGGTGTTAACTGCACAAATGCTAGAGAATGTAGGATGTCAAGAATTGCTCTACTTTTGTTTTTCTTTAACCATATTGTAATTCTTCTGTTCCTTTAGAAACATCGTACTCTTCAAAATTTGGTTTAATCAAAATTAACAATGGATCAATGAACCTCCTGGGCAATGTTATAGAGTTTCATCCACTAAAAGTTTAAAAAGAGAGACCTTAATCATGTGTCAAGTTTAAGTAATGGGGATAAATCAATTTATGGAGCACACACTATTTAATGAGGGGTTCGGAATTTCTAAACAACAGACAGTAACAATAATGTTTATGAAAGGATAAGCATTTATATCTGTCATGCCCAGTAAGGATATCATATTATAAAAGCAAAACGTTATCTCTACCTATCACTGGCCTTCTATCCAGCTCTTCTTGTCCCACCCACCCCCCCTTAAACCAGCTTATATTTCACCCCTTTTCTATTTTTCCTTAGTTCTGTTGAAGAGTCATGCGGTCTTGAAACGTTAACTGTGCTCCTCTCCACAGATGCTGTCAGACCTGCTGAGTTTTTCCAGGTATTTTTGTTTTTCTTAAGGATATCATATTCCTAACTTTCAGGATACTGACTTCAGTCAATGCAGACTTTTGAAAAGTAACTTTAAAAAGTGATCAAAATGCTGCACAAGGTGGCCTCCGAGAGTCAGATGATTATTGTTAGTAATTTCTGCACAAACAATTAACTCATGTCTGAACCTGCTTCTGGAAATTTCTCAAACACAAATGGGTTTCCCAGGTGAAAACTGCCCCCTGTTACCAGCTCAATGGAAGCGCTTAACAGACAATGGCTACCTGCCGGGGCCATGAGAATGGAATATCAAATAAAATCTTCCAATGAACTATTTATAGCTGGTGGTTGATGGGTTATCAATTATTCCCTCATTATCATGTATCAATCACCCCAACTCCAACCCATTATGTGGACAATGGGAGGCAATGAAACTTTCCATCACATGATTGAAACTGGCTAGAGATAACGGATGTTATTACTCCACAAGGGAACCCAGCAAGTCAGTCTGAAACCAATAGGACAAAGGGGACAATTCCTCCAGACAGAAGAACAGGACCCTGCCTAAACAACAGTCAACCCAGGCAGTGTGGAAGGTCCATTCACTTTTACTGCAAAACTTTGCCTCCATGGAAACTCAGTCATAACCTCATCTGGTAATCCTGAGACTTCCAACTCCTATTTATCTCCAAAGAGCCACGAAAGAGAACCCATCCAGGCCTATGAGCTGTGCTTCTTAAAGGACTGTTTAGCCACATCATTTACTTAATTTTTTTTGCTAAGAACCTAAATGCATGTTTTGTCTCTAGAATCCATCCTTACTTGATTGTCTGTCTGTGTGTGTGAGGGAGTGAGCATATTTCATTGCATCTACATATTGTACTGTTGTGTGAATAAACACTATCCTTTTCTTTTGATTTAAACATATCCAAAAGCCTGCTTCATTATTATTACTGAAAATGACAACACTCAAAAAATTTAAACACTCCCTATAAAACATCTGGTTGTAGAAACCGAGAGTTGAGGAGAAAGGAGAAAAGTTATGCCACCATCCTGCTCTTCATCTGTAACATATCATAAAAATATGCATATGAATGAAGGTAAAGTATAACATGTCATGGTAATGAGGAACATATGAGTGTGGATTACACTGAGTAATGATAATGCATATAAATGAAATAGTCATCCTAACAATCAGTGGACCTTCCAAGCATCCCCACCATTAGTTGAGTGGGAGGGTAGTGGAAGTCCCATGTATTTGGCCAGACCTGTATATCTGTACTGACAATATCCACTGCTTGCCCCAAGGAAAGTCAACTGTGTCAGAATGGGCATGGTTAGGGACAGGGGACTCCCAGGTTAATAATTTTCTGAGCACTAATCTGGGAATCCACTGGCAGGCTGACAGAGATGAAAGGGAGTGTAATGGCCTGCTGACTGATGGACATGTAACCCACACAAGGGTCTAGGCTTCAATGTGACTAGGGAAGGTCTTGGAAAGAGTGACACACCAGCTGTTCAGTGACAGTACATACTCAGACCTGGTGTCTTGTGGTGCTCACTATTTTATCCCATGTAATGTCCATTATATATCACGCCTTATTTATGTTAACACACCAATGTGCAAATTTGGGTAGAAATAGTAAATTATTGGCCCTAGTCATTATTCATTTAATTATGTAGTCAATGCCCTTAGTTTTCTGAAAAGAAATGTTGTTTTTGTCATTAGGTTTATTCATCTTTTTTTACGCTCACTTTACACTGTGGGGAACCAGTGTGCAGCAGGAAAGGTGAGCTTCTTCCCCACTATAGACTGTTCCTGGCTGAGTTTCTCCATCAGTGTAGCAGTGGGAGCCAACACAAGCTCACAGCAGAAAAGAATCTCCATAAATTGGCTCAGTAAGCAGCAGAGCAGTGTAAAGAGAGGAGGAGGCCTACTTATTGAGGCTTCAGTTAAGGATGGCTTCACGCAAGGTTGAAAATTTCAGATGGAAGAAAAGTCAGCGGAATCTTCCTTAAACAACTAAAACAAGGCTTACTCATAACAGCCAGGTAGGAATTGCCTTCCTTTAAAAATTTACTGACAAGAATTTCAGACATACAGCATAGCTTAGGAAAAGCAGACAAGTTTGAAGCCAACAGATTTCCTGCTAAACAATTATGGGAGGAGTGTTTATACCACCCTGCCCCACCCCTGCCAGTCTGAGCCAAGATTGTGTCCTATTTTAATTCTGTGTAAGTGAATGAGTTTTGGGTGAGTTAAGATCTCATCTGCAATGACTTCACTTTATTCACCATTTACCAACTGCTACACCTTTCCTGAGGGTGGGGGAATAGTTATCCAGGTGCGGGCAACATTCACAGAGTCATAGGCCCAGATTTTCGCTACGACAGGGGCGCTTTCCTTTGCAATAAAAATCCAGGAAATGGCTGGAAATTTAAAGGCCCACCCCCGAACATGGCATTTTCTATTTTTGCAGGGGCGGAACTGGTTTTGGGCCAGGATTCGTGCATGTGCGGTTCACAGAGGCAGCTGGCCATTTAAATCGCCAGCTGCCTCCACTGAAATGGGATTTTGTGAATATGAAACTCAGAGTGTTCAGATTAGACCAGGTGAGAGCTGGTCTCAACTTGGCGGATTTGTTTGGATAGCCAGGCTACCTGTTGGATCCAGTGCCCTGGTTTGTTGGGACTTAAGGATCTGGCTTGCAGTTTTGTTTTAGGTTGACTGAGTTGGTACCAAAGACAGAGAAGATCAGTCGATCATTCTTAGAAGAAACACATTCTGTTTATTCACAAAAGGAACTCAGCAGCTACACTTCTGTGGCTTACAACTCAAAACTCTGTTTTTACTCTTCAGACTCTAACTCAAGGCTACTGACTACAGAGTTAGCCCGTGCTCCTCTGCTATTGCGTACCAAGGTCATGTAATCTTGTCTTCTTAAAGGTATATTACACATCAGATTACTACATCCCTCCCCCTTTACTCAGAAATACATTTTACAATTTTTCTCAAAATATCAAATTATTCACACAGGTAAATAATTTACAAAGTCAGTCTTCCTGAGGGTTTGCTTATGCGTGTAGAACGTCTCAGCTCTACAGCTTCTGATGTTTGATCTGGAACTGTAGTCATCTGAGCATCTGTTTCTTCAGCAGGAACGTGCAAATCTGTTTCTTTGACTCTTTCAGGTACAGTCGGCTTTTCAGACACACTTGTTGAGTTCTTTCACTAGGAGATGTTGATTCAGTCATGAATGCTGGTGGAATCATTTCTGATTATTTTGTTTCTCCTCTTATATGATTCACATGTCTCCATATGACTCAATCTTCCACTTTCACATGGTGGGAAAGAGGTCCCATTATTGCACTTATTTCACCAAACAACCATGTTGGTCCTTCTACAAAATCCTTCACAAATACTTCACACCTACATTAAATGTCCTGTCACAACTGTGACAGTCAAGTCCAATTCCCTGACTTCTTTCCATCTTCCCTGCAAGTTTGGCATAATTAGGCACAATCTCGAATGGAGACTGCACTTCATCAGCAATTCCTGTTGTCGTATGAGGGGTGGCTCTATAATGGAAAAGAAAATGTGCTAATTTAGTTGCGATAGAATCTCTGGACAATTTCTTCATACCAGATTTGAATATCTGAACTGCCCTATCGGCCAGTCCATTTGAAGAAGGGCAGTATAGTAAAGTTTTCACATGATTAACACCTTTGAGGTTGATAAATTGGTGAAATTCAGCACTCATAAGTACTGTTCCATTGTCTGATATGACCACTTCTGGGAGTCCGTTGATTGTGCAACTTTGTTGTAACTTGTCAATTGTAGCAGAAGATGTCAGCGACTTCACTTTATATGTGTCCATCCATTTTGAATGTGCATCGACGACAAGTAGAAACATTGACCTGAATTTTTCTGTCGGCGAGTTGGGGGCGGGGCCCGTTTGCCGATGCAAAAATGACGCGGGATAACATCGGGGGAACCCCCGACATCATCCCGCCCCATTTAAATATTCAGGAAGGCAGGGGGACAGCGAAATCAATTGAGGCCATTGACCGGGTAATTAAAACAATTAAAGGCCCTGCCCATCCAGCCATAAGGCTGGTGGGTAGGCCAGGAGCCCCAGTGGGCTTCTGATAAAACATGAAACCTCATTCACTGGTGGGATGAGTTTTCATGTCTGTTTTTAAAAAGTTTAATAAAGTTTTAGTCAGATTTATTAACATGTCCCATCTTGTGTGACATTGTCACAAGGGGGGCATGTTGATAATTTTTTGATTTTTCTATTTTTGATATTTAAAATGCTGTCAGTGAGACTTAGTCTCAGAGAGATGTGCACGAAAGAGCGCACTTTGACAGTTAGAGAATCCCTCCCCCCCGCACAGGAAGCACAAAGCGCTTTCCATCGGACAGCCCACTGGGCGGGCCTTAATTGGCCCGCTCACTTAAAATGGTGGCGGGGCCCGTTTCGGCGGTGATCAGCTGCCCACCCGTCGCTGAGCCGGTGGAGCCTGCCCGCTAACCTAGAGCAAAATTCTGCCCATTGTTTCCAAAGAAGGTCCCACATAGTCGATGTGTAATCGCACCCAAGACCTTCCTGGTCACACCCAGGGGCGCTAACGGAGCCTTTGAAGGTATTTTTTGTACTTGCTGACACTGCATACAACTTCCCACTAAGCTTTCTATTTCTCCATCCATCCCAGACCACCATAGATAGCTGCGTGCTATTGCCTTCATTCTGGAAATTCCGGGATGTGCACTGTGAAGTTCAGATAACAATGGCGTTCGTCCTTTTGGAGGAAAAATCACTCGTGCTCTGCACAAGATACCTTCCTGGCTGGTTATCTCTTATCTTCTCTGGAAATACGGTTTCATTCCATCAAATTCTTGTTCTTGTGACCAACCATGAAGAACTTGTTCTCGCACTTTGGATAAGGCTGGGTCTCGGTTTGTCCGATCTTTAATCTGTCGAGCACATATCGATGAATCCAGGAAGTTCAATAATAAAACAAATTCTGGAGAAATTAGAACATCCTCATCTTTTATTTGCATAAGCAAATGGCTGAGTGCATCTGCGTTTACAATTTGACTTCTATGAGTGAAAGTATTCTCATGCGCTGCTAAGATCAATGCCCATCTTTGTACTCTTGCTGAGGCTATAGGTGGTATAGCCTTGTCTCCACTGAACACTCCCAGCATTGTGGTCCGATATGATAGTAAAATGACGACTGTTTACATATTGATGAAGCTTCTTAACACCAAAGATGATTGACAGGCCTTCTTTCTCTATTTGAGACTATGCTTTCTCTGCTGTATTGAGTGTTCTCATTACATATCCTATGGGTCGTTCTGATCCATCATCCATTCGATGGGAGAGCACTGCCCCCACTCCATAGGATGCTGTGTCACACATTAATACCAATTCTTTCTTTGTGTCAAAATGTACTAGAAGTGTAGATGATTTTAATAACTGTTTCACTTTTGTGAAAGCTCTCCCTGTGGTTTTTCCATCACTGTTTTTTTTTCAGAAAGTAATCCAGTGGTGCCAGTTCTGTCGACAAATTAGGTAAGAAGCATCCATAGTAATTGATCATCCCCAAGAATGATTTCAGTTCGGATGTATTCTTAGGTGCTGGTGCTTCTCTAATGACTTGCACTTTTTCCTCAACTGGCTATAGGCTTTGTGAAACTACCTTGTGACCTAGGTAGGTTATCTCTTTCTCTTGGAATGTGCACTTTTCCTTTTTCAACCACACTCCAACCTGCGAAAAAAGTTTCAAAAGTTCTTCCAAGTTCATCAGATGTTCCTTTTCAGTGAGTCCAGTCACAAGAACATCATCCAAATAAACTACAGCATGGGGAAATCCCTGTAGTAAACTTTCCAGGGTTCTTTGGAATATGGCGCAAGCTGAAGTTATGCCAAAGTAAAAAGGTGTATTGGTACAAGCCTTTGTGTGTATTAAAGGTGACAAACTTCCGGCAAGCCTTCTCTAATTCCACTTGTTGATAAGCATGACTCATATCAAGCTTCGTGTAGACAGTTCCACCAGCCAGTTTAGCGTGTAAGTCTTCAATTTTTGGTATGGGGTATCTGTCCAACGTAGCCACTTTATTGACTATTAATTTGTAGTCTCCACATATTCGAATGCTTTGGTCAGGTTTGAGAACAGGTACAATTGGTGCTGCTCACTCTGAAAACTGCACTGGTTGTATCACTCCCAGTTTTTCTCAACTGTTCAGTTCGATATCTACCATAAGGTACTGATCTTGTCTTCATGAATCTTGATGTTGCCTCTGGATCTACATGAATTTTTGCTTGTAGCCCCTCAACATTTCCAAGTTCATCCTTGAAAACTGAGGAATATTTTTGTAGTAGCTCTGATAACCCAGTAGTTCTCAGTTGGAAGATTTCAGTCTGTTCCAATTTAATTTCTTTTAGCCAGTTTCGTCCAAGGAGGCTAGGTCCCTCACCTGCTACCACCAACAAGGATAATTTCACTGTTTGACCTCCATAGTTTACTGTGACTTTACACATGTCCTTGACTTGTATGTCTTCTCCCGTGTAAGTTTTCAATTTGGCAACTGTTTCATACAAATTTAGTTTATGTTCCCAATGATTCAGGTATTTAAAAGCATGCTCACCTATCACCATAGTGGCGGCACCAGTATCCCCCTCCATTTTGACAGGCCTCTCATTCACTCTCACAGTTGCATAGATAGGTTCTGTTCTTCCTACCTTTAAATTATATAATGAATAAATATCTGAATCTATTACCTCAGGCTTTTCAACGCTGTTAACCTTATTGGGTTTTTGCTTTTGTTTGAAAGTCTGCCTGATTCTATCTTTACTGGGGAGTCAGGAGGTGAGTTACTCTTCGCATGTGACCTAGCCTCTGACCTGCTCTTGTAGCCATAGCATTTATATGGCTAGTCCAGTTCAGTTTCTGGTCATTGCTATCCACCAGGATGTTGTTAGTTGAGGATTCAACAATGTTAATGGCACTCAATGTCAAGGGCCGATGGTTAGATTCTCTCTTGTTGAAGATGGTCATTGCCTGACACTTGTGTGGTGTTAAGGTTACTTGCCACTTGTCAACCCAAGCCTGGATATTGCCCAGGTCTTGCTGCATTTGGACATGGACCGCTTCAGTATCTGATGGGTCATGTGCTGAACATTCTGCATCATCAGCGAACATCCCCACTTCCGATCTTATGATGGAAGGTAGGTCATTGATGAAGCAGCTGAAGCTGAATGAGCCGAGGACAATACCCTGAAAAACTCCTGCAGTGATGTTCTGGAGCTGAAATGACTGACCTCCCAAAACCATAACCACCTTCCTTTGTGCTAGGTATGACTCCAGCCAGTGGAGGGTTTTGCCCCTGATTCCCATTATCTCCAGTTTTGCTAGGGTTTCTTGATGTAAAACTCGGTCAAATGCAGCCTTGATGTCAAGGGCAATGACTCTCAGCACCCCTCTTGTCCATAACAAAAACAGAATTACCTAGAAAAACTCAGCAGGTCTGGCAGCATCGGCGGAGAAGAAAAGAGTTGACGTTTCGAGTCCTCATGACCCTTCGACAGAACTTGAGTTCGAGTCCAGGAAAGAGCTGAAATATAAGCTGGTTTAAGGTGTGTGTGTGGGGGGCGGAGAGATAGAGAGACAGAGAGGTGGGGGGGGCGGTGTGGTTGTAGGGACAAACAAGCAGTGATAGAACAGCAGTGACCTCTTGTCCATGTTTGAACCAAGGCTATATTGAGGTCAGGAGCTGAGTGGCCCTGGCATAACCCAAACTTGGCAGTGAGCAGGTTATTGCTAAGCAAGTGCCGCTTGATAGCACTGTTGATGACCCCTTCTTTTACTTTACTGATGATGGAGAGTAGACAGATGAGGTGTAATTGGATAGGTTGGATTCGTCCTGCCCTTTGTAAACAGGACATACCTGGGAAATTTTCCACATAGCCGGGTAGATGCTAGTGTGGTAGTTGTACTGGAACAGGTTGGCTAGGGGCGCAGCAAGTTCTGGAGAACAAGTCTTCAGTAATATTGCCAGAACATTGTCAGGGCCCATAGCCTTTGCCCTATCCAGTGCCTTCAGCTGCTTCTTGATATCATGTGGAGTGAATCAAATTAGCTGAAGGCTGGCATCTGTGATGCTGGGGACCTCCAGAGGAGGCTGAGATGGATCATCCACTTGGCACTTCGGGCTGAAAATTGTCGCAAATGCCTTATCTTTTGCACTGATGTGCTGGTCTCCTCCATTATTGAAGATGGGAAGATTTGTGGAGCCTCCACCTCCAGTGAGTTGTTTAATTGTTCACCACCATTCACGACTGGATGTGGCAAAACTGCAGAACTTATAACTAATCCATTGTTTGTGGGATCACTTTGCCCTGTCTAACACTTGCTGTTTATGCTGTTTAGCACGCAAGTAGTCCTTGTTATAGCTTCACCAGATTGACACCTTATTTTTACATGTGCCTAGTGCTGCTCCTGGTGTGCCCTCCTGTACTCTTCATTGAACCAGGGGTTGATCCCCTGGCTTGATGGTAATGGTACACTGGGGGTCGTGCTGGGTTATGAGGTTGCAGATTGTGTTCAAATACAATTCTTTTGCTGCTGATGACCCACAGTGCCTCATGGATGCCCAGTCTTGAATTGCTAGATCTGTTTGAAATCTATCCCATTCAGCACGGTGGTAGTGCCACACAACACGATGGAGCACATCCTCAATGTGAAGGCGAGACTTGATCTCCACAATGACTGTGTGGTGGTCACTCCTACCGATACTGTCATGGACAGATGCATCTACAGCAGGCAGGTTGGTGAGGATGAGGTCAAGTATGTTTTCCCCTTTGTTAGTTCCCTCACCACCTGGCACAGTCCCAGTCTAGCAGCTATGTCATTTAGGACTCGGCCAGCTCGGTCAGTAGTGGTGTTACCAAGCCACTCCTGGTGATGGACATTGAAGTCTTCAACCCAGAGTACATTCTGTGCCCTTGCCACTCTCAGTGCTTCCTCCAAATGGTGCTCAACATGGAGGAGCACTGATTCATCAGCTGAGGGAGGGCAGTACGTGGTAATCAGCAGGAGGTTTCCTTGCTCATGCTTGACATGATGCCACGAGACTTCATGGGGCCTGGAGTCAATGTAGTGGACACCCAGGGCAACTGTATACCACTGTGCCTCCACCTCTGCTGAGTCTGTCCTGCTGGTGGGACAGGACATACCCAGGAACAATGATGATGGTGTCTGGGACATTATCTGTAAGGTACGATTCCGTGAGAATGACTATGTCAAGCTGTTGCTTGACTCGTTTGTGAAACAGCTCTCCCAATTTTGGCACTAGCCCCCCCAGATGTTAGTAACAAGGACTTTGCTGGGTCGACAGGGCTGTGATTGTCATTTCTGGTGCCTAGGTCAATGCTGGATGGTCCTTTCATTTTCATTCCTTTTTTGTGACTTTGTAGTGGTTTGATAGAACTGAGTGGCTTGCTAGGCCATTTCAGAGGGCATTTAAGAGTCAGTCACATTACTGTGGGTCTAGGCCAGGCCAGGTAAAGATGACAGATTTCCTTCCCTAAAGGGCATTAGTGAACCAAATGTTTTTTTTTACAACAATCGACAATGGTTCATGGTCATCATTAGACTTTTAAATCTAGATTTTTATTGAATTCAAATTCCACCATCAACTGTGTTGGGATTCAACCCCGGAGAGAGCATTACCATGTGTCTCTGGATTTCTATAATGTCCACCACCCCATGCACCACCACCTCCCCGCCCCCCCCAACCCCCCACCCCCACCCCTTCTCAGAGGTTGGCATGGATGGAGCATGTGGGGCATGAGTGGTGACGGCTGGAGGATTGTTTTATGTTTTAATCTTTTTAAAAATAACTTAAAGTGCCAGTGCACAGAGACAGGTCTCTCCACCTGGCAGCCTCCATCACCCTAATGTCAAGCAATCTATCTTCTGGAGCCACAGTGACCTGAGCATTGGACTATGAGCTGAACTTAGCTGTCTTAGATCAGGTCGGTTTTATTGGTTGTGTGTGTGTGCAGCCATGTATCCTGAAATCTGGTGATTTGCTGACAATGGATTTACAAAGTTAATCAATTTTCATGGTGCTGTCCAAACTCCCTGACCTAAGCATTGGAACCAGTGTTGCCAGCTACGGTTCACAGTTTTGTAAACAAGGTACGTGACCCCTCCCATCCACCGTCATCCAATTACAAACACAATCAACCTTCATTCAGCTGTTTTTTGGTGTACATAAACATAACAATCCTGAACCGAATGGAACAACAAGATTTCTTGGCCACTGTCGAACATTCCTCTCTATCCCTTTCAATACAATTGCACACTTGGCTAGCTCTGAATAGTAATCACTGCAATGCTGTCAGCTACAGCACTTAAGTAGAAGTAAGCTTTTTAATTTGAGATAAGGTACAATAATTGAGGACATTCATAATAAATGTAGTAAAGCAGATAATCTGAGGTTTGGTATTGTGCTCAATGTCAGCAGTGTTTGAATCAAAAATGGTTATCTACAATCCCTGCTCAGATGTTCATAAGTGAACTTGGAAGCATTAACTTAGTGAGAAGTACTTGAACTAAATATGGCTAAATTTTATCAGGATAGGCTGGTACCAGGACCTTTGTAAAACTATTGATCTGTCAGAGACCTGTCAATGTTAGTTACAGATCGAGTTTCTAATGCTAATAAAGTAGTAATGCAATTCCTCCCTTGCCACAAGTGCAGGCTGTGACTAGTGTTAAAGAAAAATACTGCAGATGTTGGAAATCTGAAACAGAAAAAGCTGGAAACACTCAGCTGATCAGCCAGCATATGTGGAGCGAACAGCTGACTTAACATTCCAGGTGAAAAAACTTGAAATTTTTTTGATTTCTCCCAGCCAGAGATACTAACTGATCTGCTGAGTGTTTCCACCATTTTCTGATTTTGTGATTTGTGTCAACTAACCCAGGGGAAGGTAGGCCCTTGCAAAACCCTCTGCTGAAGTGGCGGCCCCTTGAGTACTATGACTGATGTGACCTCAGATGAAACAGAAAGACACCAAATATATCTTCAAAAAGCTACGAGCAGATAAATGAAGTTTGTATCCAATCAATTGTTTGTGTTTTGAAAAGAAACCTTTCTAGACGACTTAATGGAACTTTAGCACCACATTATCATCAGGTTAGGATGTAGAACGACGACTGCAATTTGAATTATTAAGAGTGGCATGAAATTGGGACAAGGCTCTTTCCTACAGGAGGAAAGGATGTTAGAGCCACCAATTTCCTGAAAACTATTTTTATTTGTTGGAAAACACACAAAACAATACTGTGATTGCATCAGTCACAGTTCCACAATTGAGCTGTCATTTCAGCAATGCCCATTGCATCATCATGAAGTAAATAACAGTGTTCCTCTTGCTCTTCTCATTTCCCCAAAGATTCAGTGAAGTCTTTTCTCTAAGATAAAGTGTCCTTTAAGATCAAATGCATTACACCGAACCACTCGCATAGATCAGCTGGTGGGGATAGAAAATTACTTCAGAAAATTATTTCACTACCCTGTCAGATAGCAATACTATTTGATACAGGAAAAGAGGAAACATGAATACAAGGACAAAAACCTACATATGCCAACCCTGACATTGTATCCTAGCTATTTTACATTTCTATTACATCACTGGAAAGCCTCTTCATTTAAAAGGAAACACTCATAGCTACAAAACTTTAAACATCTAACATCCATGGACCCCACTTCCCTGGGCCATTTAACTTCCTGCTGTCACCCCATTGTCGCACTTTTGGGTAAAGTTTTCCATTAAAAATTCCAACATCCACATTTATTGTGGAAGCTGCACCATTGATTGTGTAACTACCAATGAAGATGCAATTTTCTGTGCTAACTCAGCTGCCAGCTCAATCTGAATGTCGTACAGCACAAAATTATACTGATGAGGGCAGAGGCCCAACTTCAGGCTGGCCTTGGGCCTCCTAATTTGATTCAAATACAGAATTACCTGGAAAAACTCAGCAGGTCTGGCAGCATCGGCGGAGAAGAAATCTCCGCCGATGCTGCCAGACCTGCTGAGTTTTTCCAGGTAATTCTGTTTTTGTTTTGGATTTCCAGCATCTGCAGTTTTTTTGTTTTTATCTCCTAATTTGATTGTTCACTCCATAGAACACGCACATCTCAAGTCTGTAAAGGAATTTTTTGTCTCCCCTCCCATCACCCCCATGCCTGGAGAGACTGACTAGTATATAAAAACAAAATGCAAGATCATTATACAAAGTGGATGCCTGCTTGACATTGAAACTAAGAAATTAATAAATTTGAAGATAAACAGGCTTATCTGCAGAAGCAGCACAAATTTATGAACTGTTTTGTGATTGTTCTTATTCGTTTGAACTGCCGGTTACAATTAATGTAAATTCCTGAGCTATTATCTCAGTACATTTTCATTAAAAAATCAACTTGGTAGATTAGCAGGATTGCTAATTATATTTCTTTCTGGCTTTGCAGTTAGTCCACCCCACTCCCATCATCTGCCTTTGATCCTTTAAATAACATGTCATCACGTAACAGATGTAGGAGTTGCATAATCTGAGGGGGTGTTCATTTGAAATATAAGGCAAATGAATGGTATCAGTAGATCCTCTGCCCATGTGTAATAGCACTTCCATACAATAAAATGAAAGGAAAAAGAAAAATGAAGATTCCAAGTCTTTCAAATATTTGTTACATTAGGAAAGTAGTGAACAGCTGGCAGGAGGATTGCAGGAGACTGGTTGAGTTTAACAGTAAGCAGTAGCCTGCTCCATTTCAATTAATGTGTTTGAGGGATTTCAATCATCAGTCTATTTCTACTTGGATTACAAGCTTTTATGCATTGGAATTTGCAGACACAAGCATAAATGTTGACTGGACAGAGCAGACATGAATGCATCTTCACTTTAAGTAAAATTCCCCACTGTGCAACCTCTTAAAGGTCCAATATGGCACATTTTGTGTAGCTCACAACCAAAACGTGCAAGAGTTTTAAACAAACAACCAGATAACGGTAGTCATCTTGAATATTCAATGACAAGGCAGATGGAATGAACATAAGAACACAAGCAATAGGAGCATGGGTAGACCACATGAAATGTCAAGCCTGCTCTACCGTTCAACACAATCATGTCTTAAACTTAGGTTTTAACTCCATTTTCCCACTAGCTCCCTATATCCTTGAGGGACCAAATTATCTGTCTATCCCAGCCTTAAGTATATTCAATGATGGAAGAAGGCGAGGGAAAGCAAAATTTCCGCCAGGAAAATTCCGTTAAATATGTTATGCTGGAATAGTGAGTGCCTCAGTGTACCAGTGTATCAAGGCAGAGCTTTGAATCAAATCAGCACAGCTGTCTAACAGAAATCAGTACTTAGAGTATGCATTCGGCAGATAAAAAATCCCATGAGCCTCGCTAAAGCTTCGTAACAGAAACAGTTGTTTGGCTAGTTTCATGTTTGGGTTCATCGTATGCCAAATCAAAATCTGACATAAAATGCTGCTTCTCCCCTCCTCCCACCATATCTACTTTTATTCATTGTTTTCAGTAACAGCTTGACTGAATTCCAGAAGTGAATCTGTGCCTCCCTCATTGGATTTCTTTATCTAAACCTCCACAGGCAGGCAGCTTGTTTACTCCAAACCAGGAAACAAATTAGTGCAGAAGCGGTCTGATCACTGAGTGCTTCATGTCTCACTGCACATACATACGGCTCTTAATTTCAGCTCTGCTAAGTGAGAAATTAATGGTGTAGTGTTATCTTACCAGAAGAATAGGTTGCAGCCAAACTTAGCAGAGATTATTTTATTTCCATTTGATTTAAAGCTGCACTACTTCACATAAGATTGCTTGGGTTAGCAGTACCTGGGCATTGTTTTATACTCTCAATCTTAATGGACACTGTTAAAATACTATTGTTCTCATTGCAATTGCTAATATGATAAAGAAGTATAATATTGAAGGTGCTAAATGGGGGCACTGCTTTCATGAAAAGCATTTGCCAAATCCTTTTGTTTGGCCAAGCCATTTCAATAACCCACAATCAATATGATGTACATGATTGTGCCATTTTCACATTAACAAAGAGGAGAATGATTGCCAATTTTTATTTTGTTTTATTCTTTAATGGGATGTGAGCATTGTTGGCAAGGACAGCATTCATTGCCTATCACTTATTGTCCTTGAGAAGCGCCTTCTTGAACTGCTGAAGCTCACCTGCTATAGATACATCCACAGTCTGTTAGGAAGGGAATTCCAGGATTTTGACCCAGCAACAGTGAAGGAACGGCAATATTGTTGCAAGTTAGGATGGTGTGTGCCTTGGAGGGGGAACTTACAGGTGGTGTTGTTCCCATGCATCTGCCCTCCTTGTCTTTCTAGGTTTATATAAGAACATAAGAAATAGGAGCAAGAATAGAATAGGGCCCCTCATGCCTGCTCTGCCATTCAATACAATCTTCTGCCTCAATTCCACTTTCCTGCCTGTCTATCTCAGTCTTAAATATATCCACGACTGTCATGAAGATATTAATGTCCATAATATTATTGGAAATTATTCTTTAAAATAGAGTTTAGTGGTGTCTGTCTATGTGTGCGTGTATGCGTGTGTGTCTTAATTGGATTAAAGCCAGCTAGCCTGGGTGCTTTGAAGTAAGAAGTAAGTTTAAAATGGTAATTAGATAAACATTGGGAAGTTTAGAAACATAGGTGTCAATGGGGTACATTTACATTTGTTGAATAAAGCATTAAAGAGTGGGAGTAAACTCTTGCACCTAGCTAGGAGATACCAAGCATTGTGTTTTTATTACTAATAAATGGAATGAAAATGTTATTGTTAGAAGATGTGACATTAAAAGCCTAGTGATACAATGGAAAATTTACATTCAAAGGAAACCTAGGTATAAACAGAAAGGAGTTTGTGTGTGTAATGTAGAGGCATTTAAGATCTAACCAGCCAAGATGCCTGCAACTGTATCTGCAAGGAATCCCATGTCATGCGATCAAATGTGCGTTGCCTGGGGTCTTTTAAAATCTATGAGTTTCACTGTTACCTTAGCGGGGGTGTAACTGAGAGTCAAGTTAATTAGGGGATTTTTGTAGATATTATAGTAGTAATTTTGTAGACATATGTATGTGCTTACAATTTTTCTTCTTTTAAAAAATGTTTAATTTAGTTTTATAAAAACCCTTGAGACTCAGTGGTCTTATTACTACTGAATTCAAAGCCTCCATCCCCAAACATACAAATTGCAAAAATGGATTATGACAATTGTTTCAAGTTTCAACCTGGGATTTGAACAACTCAGCCTTTACCATCAGCTGTGATATAATAACAACCCTCTGGGATAGAGAACTCTAAAGATTCACAACCCTTTGAGTGAGGAAATTTTTCTTCATCTTAGTCCTAAATGATCATCCCCATGTTCTAGATTCCTAAGCTAGTGGGAACAATCTCTCAATATCTGTTCTATCAAGCCTCTACAGAATATTGCATGTTTCAATGAGATCACCCCTCGTTCTTCTCAACTTTAGGGAATGTAAACCCAATTTACTCAACCTGTCATCATAGAACAACCCACTCATCCCAGGAACCAATCTAGTGAACTTTTGCATTACCACTTCCCAAAGCAAATACATCCTTCCTTATAAGTCGACACTAAAACTATGCTCAGTAGTTCAGGTGTGGTCTCAGCAAAGCTGTGTACAATTGTAACAAGAATTATTTATTCTTGCACCCCAATCCCTTTGCAATAAAGGCCAACATGCTAGTTGCCTTCCCAATTGCTTGCTGCCTCTGCATTCTAACTTTCCATGCTCCTTGTACAAGTATACCCAAGTCCCTTTGAACATTAGCATATAAAAGTTTTAGGCCTTTTCTAAAAATATTCTGCTTTTCTATTCTTACTACCAAAGTGAATAACCTCACACTTCCCCACATTATACTCCAACTTCCATCTTGCTGCCCACTCACTTAACCTGTCTATATTTCTTTTAAGCCTCTCTGCATCCTCCTCACAGCTTATATTCCCACCGAGCTTTGTATCATCGGCAAACTGACATAAATTACTCTCAGTCTCTTCATCTAAATCATTAATTTGGATTGCAAATAGCTGAGGCCCTAGAGTTCTGGTGACATTAGTTACAGTCTGCCAAATTGTAAATGCCCCATTTATCCATACTCTCTGCTTCCTGTCCATTATCCAAATATCTATCTATGCTGATATATTACCCTTACCTTGAATATTAATGTTTTGTATGGCACTTTATCAAATGCCTTTTGGAGATCCAAGTATAAAGTTCCCCTTTATCTACCTTGCCAGGTACATCCTCAAAAATCTCTAATAAATTTGTCAAGCACCATTGCCCTTTTGTAAAGCATTGTTGACTTTGTCTGCTCATGCAATGATTTGCTAAGTGCATTGTTAGAAGACTTCCTCAATAACAGATTTCAGCATTTTCCCAGCAAATTGTATCAGGTTAAGTGTCCTGTGGCTCTCTGTTTTCTCTTGCCATCCTTTCATAAATAGAGGTGTTACATTTGCCAACTTCCAATCCACTGGGCCCATTGTAGGATTGAGGGAATTTTGGAAAATCATAACCAAATGATACCCCTGCAGCTATTTCTTTTAGAACTCTAGTATGTGGCCCTGTTGATTTGTCGGTTTTTAATCCCTTCAGTTTTTCCATTACCTTTTCTCTGTTGATATTAATTTCCTCAAGTTCCTCACTCATATTAAACTCTTGTTAACCCTCCATTTCTGATATGCAATTTGTGTCTTCTACTGCAAAAATGGAACATATAACATTAAATAGTGATTAAAAGCTAGAAATAAATATAGAGCTCGAAATTCATGTGCCTCAATTTTCTAAGAGAGATAGCTGCAGAGATAATGGATGCACTGGTCATAATTTTCCAAACATTCCTTAGATTCTACAAAGGGCCCAGAAGACTGGAAGGTAGCAAATGTGGGCTGCGACTTGCTGATTGAGGTGGGTTAGACTCAAACATAGTCCAGCCAACTCAGAATGATTTTGGCACTAGTAGGTGTGCCCTAGCATTACTCTCTACTTCTCAACACACTTGGCAAACTCTGCATATAGCAGGAGGCCCAGGCATTGTTGTTAGCCATCACTTGCTCTTTTAAAGGCAGGCTGCCTCTTTAAAGGGAAGCTGCACAGAAAAATTGCTGCAATGGAAATTCTTGTAAGCTGAACACCAGGGTAGACAGAGGGGTCAAACTGACAAGGTGATGCTGGAGGCTTTAGTGGTGCAGGTGGGCAGGAGTAGAGATGCCATGGTTCTGCAGGGAGGCCAGGAGTCCCTTAAGCACCACCCTAGAAGGAAGTGAATGTGGTTGGCCAAGGAGGTCAATTCCTGGAGTCTAGACCCAAGGACCTGACAGTGATTATTATTCTAGTCCATTTCTTCTCAACTTTAGGTCCTAAAGACACTAACTGTATCTGAAAGACTGATCTGTTTCTCCCCAAAAGGAAAGGACCCCGCTGAGAGCATTAACATAATCCAGGTGACCCCTTTTTTATATTCGTTCATGGGATGTGGGCGTGGCTGGCTAGGCCAGCATTTATTGCCCATACTTTGTTGCCCTTGAGAAGGTGGTGGTGAGCTGCCTACTTGAACCGTGCTGTTAGGAAGGGAGTTTCAGGATTTTGACCCAGCGACAGTGAAGGGATGGCGATATATTTCCAAGTCAGGATGGTGAGTGGCTTGGAGGGGAACTTCCTGGTGGTGATGTTCCCATGCGCCTGCTGCCCTTGTCCTTCCAGGTGGTAGTTGTTGTGGATTTGGAAGGTGCTGTTGAAGGAGCCCCGGTGAGTTGCTGCAGTGCATCTTGTAGATGGTATACACTGCTGCCACTGTTCATTGCCATGACACTGGCATGCATGTGCCTTGGAGGCAAGCTTAGTGTTGTGTTCAGCACATGTTGAGTCGTCCAGGCACAAGTGGGCTTCAAAGAGGCCCGGGTGAATGGATAGCTCATTTGCCAGTTTGCCAGATGACCAAGGTGGCAGGCAAGCACTGTGACACAGGAATGAGGTGAGGATCTTGATGGGGTGGCATACAGGAAAGTGACCAATGGCTTGCACACTGAGATGCTGGGTACATTGGCTGGCCTGCCAGACAGCTTCCCTGCACTGTCAAGGAGCATGGAGGATTCCAACTCCAACTTGGCAGAGGGGCATGTGGCAGAGTATGTCTTCTCCACAGCCTCTGCTCCCTCTCTCGATCATGCTACAGATCCAGGGGCACTGGCATTGTTGTGCCCACACTTATTGCAGAATTTATCTGCACAGGTTACCTGCTCCTCTGCCATCATTGTGAGGACATGGCAATAGTCTCTGGCAAAGATATCAAAGCACGTTCAAAAACACAGAAGAATACTTCCAGACAGGTGCCAGTAGAAAAAGTTCCAAAATTAACAATCGGGGTGTCTGGCCCTTTAAATAACATGAACACACAGTCCACCTTTCTTGCCTCATGCTCTCTTTTCAAGGGTGCACAATGCAGGCATCGCAAGGACCCATGTTGATCAAACTTGGGATCATAGCATCAAATTAATTGACTGGACTGTGTGACATCAGGATTGGGACAAGGCAACATGTACAGAAATATTAATGTTTTGTATGGCACTTTATCAAATGCCTTTTGGAGATCCAAGTATAAAGTTCCCCTTTATCTACCTTGCCAGGTACATCCTCAAAAATCTCTAATAAATTTGTCAAGCACCATTGCCCTTTTGTAAAGCATTGTTGACTTTGTCTGCTCATGCAATGATTTGCTAAGTGCATTGTTAGAAGACTTCCTCAATAACAGATTTCAGCATTTTCCCAGCAAATTGTATCAGGTTAAGTGTCCTGTGGCTCTCTGTTTTCTCTTGCCATCCTTTCATAAATAGAGGTGTTACATTTGCCAACTTCCAATCCACTGGGCCCATTGTAGGATTGAGGGAATTTTGGAAAATCATAACCAAATGATACCCCTGCAGCTATTTCTTTTAGAACTCTAGTATGTGGCCCTGTTGATTTGTCGGTTTTTAATCCCTTCAGTTTTTCCATTACCTTTTCTCTGTTGATATTAATTTCCTCAAGTTCCTCACTCATATTAAACTCTTGTTAACCCTCCATTTCTGATATGCAATTTGTGTCTTCTACTGCAAAAATGGAACATATAACATTAAATAGTGATTAAAAGCTAGAAATAAATATAGAGCTCGAAATTCATGTGCCTCAATTTTCTAAGAGAGATAGCTGCAGAGATAATGGATGCACTGGTCATAATTTTCCAAACATTCCTTAGATTCTACAAAGGGCCCAGAAGACTGGAAGGTAGCAAATGTGGGCTGCGACTTGCTGATTGAGGTGGGTTAGACTCAAACATAGTCCAGCCAACTCAGAATGATTTTGGCACTAGTAGGTGTGCCCTAGCATTACTCTCTACTTCTCAACACACTTGGCAAACTCTGCATATAGCAGGAGGCCCAGGCATTGTTGTTAGCCATCACTTGCTCTTTTAAAGGCAGGCTGCCTCTTTAAAGGGAAGCTGCACAGAAAAATTGCTGCAATGGAAATTCTTGTAAGCTGAACACCAGGGTAGACAGAGGGGTCAAACTGACAAGGTGATGCTGGAGGCTTTAGTGGTGCAGGTGGGCAGGAGTAGAGATGCCATGGTTCTGCAGGGAGGCCAGGAGTCCCTTAAGCACCACCCTAGAAGGAAGTGAATGTGGTTGGCCAAGGAGGTCAATTCCTGGAGTCTAGACCCAAGGACCTGACAGTGATTATTATTCTAGTCCATTTCTTCTCAACTTTAGGTCCTAAAGACACTAACTGTATCTGAAAGACTGATCTGTTTCTCCCCAAAAGGAAAGGACCCCGCTGAGAGCATTAACATAATCCAGGTGACCCCTTTTTTATATTCGTTCATGGGATGTGGGCGTGGCTGGCTAGGCCAGCATTTATTGCCCATACTTTGTTGCCCTTGAGAAGGTGGTGGTGAGCTGCCTACTTGAACCGTGCTGTTAGGAAGGGAGTTTCAGGATTTTGACCCAGCGACAGTGAAGGGATGGCGATATATTTCCAAGTCAGGATGGTGAGTGGCTTGGAGGGGAACTTCCTGGTGGTGATGTTCCCATGCGCCTGCTGCCCTTGTCCTTCCAGGTGGTAGTTGTTGTGGATTTGGAAGGTGCTGTTGAAGGAGCCCCGGTGAGTTGCTGCAGTGCATCTTGTAGATGGTATACACTGCTGCCACTGTTCATTGCCATGACACTGGCATGCATGTGCCTTGGAGGCAAGCTTAGTGTTGTGTTCAGCACATGTTGAGTCGTCCAGGCACAAGTGGGCTTCAAAGAGGCCCGGGTGAATGGATAGCTCATTTGCCAGTTTGCCAGATGACCAAGGTGACAGGCAAGCACTGTGACACAGGAATGAGGTGAGGATCTTGATGGGGTGGCATACAGGAAAGTGACCAATGGCTTGCACACTGAGATGCTGGGTACATTGGCTGGCCTGCCAGACAGCTTCCCTGCACTGTCAAGGAGCATGGAGGATTCCAACTCCAACTTGGCAGAGGGGCATGTGGCAGAGTATGTCTTCTCCACAGCCTCTGCTCCCTCTCTCGATCATGCTACAGATCCAGGGGCACTGGCATTGTTGTGCCCACACTTATTGCAGAATTTATCTGCACAGGTTACCTGCTCCTCTGCCATCATTGTGAGGACATGGCAATAGTCTCTGGCAAAGATATCAAAGCACGTTCAAAAACACAGAAGAATACTTCCAGACAGGTGCCAGTAGAAAAAGTTCCAAAATTAACAATCGGGGTGTCTGGCCCTTTAAATAACATGAACACACAGTCCACCTTTCTTGCCTCATGCTCTCTTTTCAAGGGTGCACAATGCAGGCATCGCAAGGACCCATGTTGATCAAACTTGGGATCATAGCATCAAATTAATTGACTGGACTGTGTGACATCAGGATTGGGACAAGGCAACATGTACAGAAGCAGGTAGGATGTGCCCATACCCTTGGGGAACATGGCGCAGGCTACAGCCGGCAGTCTGGCCTGCCCCCTGGAAACTCAGGTAGCCTAAGGGACGCTGTGCAGCTGAAGTTCACACCCTTGAGGTTTTAGAGATTGGAATCACACTTTAAATTTGATTAACTGCAACAAAACAGCAAGGGAAAAATGGTGCGTGATGCTTGCTTTTATCCATTTCATATTTGGAAAGGAGTTCTTGCTAGCTACGTACTTTACTGGTGTGAAGTTGCGGTAAACTAATTATTATGGATGAAGCTATAATAATCTTCTATAATTCTAAAACAGAAACTAAAGTGATTCACAACGTTAATCGCATCTTGTTTTCACAGGGTTTGCTCCAAGCTGTTTGCATTTACCAGAATGAATGAGGCCAATCTGATTTACTGTGATAATAAATTATCTTATCCAAAGAAGAAAGTACACAAACTGGAATCTACACATTAAAATGAGGAAACATAAATCATCTTTCATCTCTTTAAAATATAATTAATACTTCAACTTTATTAAAAGCAGCCAGGAGTAAGATTTCCCTATCTACTCACATAAAATCAGGTGGTGGCACACTGCCCAAAGAATGTGGTACCTATATTGAAGGGTAATGCCCCAGTTGTGCACCATCTACATGTGCCTTCTGCTTTCCCTTCAGCCACTTTTCTCAAATCCCCTAATAGCTCTGTTCCAAAAATTAACTACTAAATGCTTTAATGTGCTGAAACTAAAATACTACATGCACGGCTTTTCATGCTCACGATCCAGTTTTGCTTTTTAAGTGTTGTTTGCCATTTTGTTAATATTAAAATCTATGTCATCTGGAGACCTGTGGAGAAGCAAGCTCTTTCAAACTGTCTTTTTATGGTACCATGTGAAAGAGGTTTCAGCTTTGTATCATTCCACAATCTGCAGCATAACTGAAGACAAAGCTGACCTCAGTTGAGTGTTGGGTATCAGATTAACTCATAGAATGCAAACTTCTTTAAGCATGAGAAATTGGAACCAACAGTGTTTGTTATTTACAGGTGCTATCAAGTAATAGAGTAGAAGATTACAAAGATGCAAAATACACTATGAGGTCAGTTGTGCTTTTTTGGACTGTTACATAGGCTTTCAAAAATGATGGAACAACAATAACAACTTGTAATTATATAGTAATGTAATAAAAACACTTCACAGGAGCATATAAATCAAAATTTGACACTGAGCCACACAATGCAATGTTGGGGTAGATGGTGAAAACCCTGGTTAAAGGAGCAGGCTTTAAGCAGTATCTTAAAGGAGAAAAATGAGGCGGGGTGGAGACATTTACGGAGAGAATTCCAGAGTTTACAGCCTTGGCAGCTCAAGGCACAGCCACCGATGGTACTGCAATTAAAATTGGAAATGTTCGGGAGGCCAGAATTAGATGAGCACAGATATCTTGGAGGATTGTAGGACTGGAGAAGATTACACAGATAAGGAGGGATGAGCACATGGAGAGATTCAAAATCAAGGATTAGAATTATAAAGTTCGAGGTGTTCCTTGCCAGGAGCCAATAATGGTCAGCAACCACAATGGTGATGATGAATGGGACTTAGTGCGAGTTAGTACACAGGCACCAGGGTTTTGGATGACTTCAAGTTTAAGGAGGACAGATCATGGCAGGCCGGCCATGAGTACTTTGGAATAGTCAAGTCTAAAGGTAACATTGGCATGAAGGAGGGTTTCAGCAGCAGAGCATCTAAAAGGAAAGCTTTTCCAAAATTAGATTTATTCAGAAAAAAAATGCTGAAAACGAGTCATGTCAAAGCTTCTCATCTTGCACTCATTAGGATACTTCGTAAGAGTACCAACATAAGGGGAAAACAGGGACTTATAATGTATGAGCAGTTCAGAGGCTAGGAATCCTGTGACGAGTAACTCATCTCCTGACTCCCCAAAGCCTGTCCACTATCTACAAGGCACAAGTCAGGAGTGTGGTGGAATACACCCCATTTGCCTTGATGAGTGCAGCTCCAACAACACTGAAGAAGCTTGACACCATCCAGGCCAAAGCAGCCCACTTGATTGGCACCCCAATCACAAACATTCACTCCCTCAACCACCGATGCACTGTAGCAGCAGTGTGTACCATCTACAAGCTGCACTGCAGGAATTCACCAAGGCTCCTCAGGCAACACCTTCCAAACCCAAGAACACTATCATCTAGAAGGACAAGGGCAGCAGATTGTTGAGAACACCACCACCTGGAATTTCCCCTCCAAGTCACTCACCACCCTGACTTGGAAATATATCACCATTCCTTCACTGTTGCTGGGTCAAAATCCTGGAACTCCCTTCCTAACAGCACTGTGGGTGTACCTACACCACATGGACGGCAGCAGTTCAAGAAGGCAGCTCACCACCACCTTCTCAAGGGCAATGAGGGATGGGCAATAAATCCTAGCCCAGCCAGCAAAGCACACATCCTGTGAATGAATAAGAAAAAAGAGGAGAGTGCTGACTGGTTAGCAAGTAGACTCAGTAGGGCTCTCAGTGTGGCACATTTGTGTGTACTGGAAGCTACATATGTTAATGCACAGGGCCCTGTTCTTTGCAGACAGAAAGAACATGTACACAATTGCATCTGTTTCAACTAAACCAAGTAAGTGACAGCCAATCACTGATTCATTCCTCAGGGTAATGTCTTGGCCAAGGATCAAGCTGCCTGGTTTAAATTTCAACAATGTTTGGCAGTTAACTGTCAGCTACCATCACTGGTGCATTCTGCATGTCAATGCCTCTACCAATCAGAGTCCACTCGCTAATCAATCACCACTCTCCTTTCATACAGTGTTTTCCCCTTATATTGGATTCCTTGTCAAGTGTCATGATGAGTGCAAGAAGAAAAGCTTTGTCACGTCTCTTTTTCAGAATACTCAAGTTTTATACTACCAAATGACTATTAGCAGTAAAAAAATGTGAACTCATACCCATCCTGATTCACAATATCAATTGTTCTAGATCCCCACCAAATTAAGTGAAACAAGGGATATTTTGGATAGCACAGGAAAATAGAGTTAAGGCAGAAGATCAGCCATGGTTTTATTGAATGATAGAGCAGGCTTGCAGTATCGCAGTAAGGAACTTTTATGAAATATTAATTCAGAAACTAATTATTTAGTTTTCAAACAGTGCAATGGGAATCACAAATCCTTGGTATTGATATCCCAGCAAATCCTGGTATGTGTTCAATGGGCATCATCATAATTAGCCTTGCCAGGCCTTTGAGGGTCAGGGTGAAGATTCCTCATTTGAAATACCAATGGTGTGTGTTCGTGCCATGATTGGTGCATCACAGGGCACGTGAAGGATTGGAAACATGGCACTGGCTGGCACTTGTTGCCTGTCAGCTGCATTAGTCCAGAATAAAATAAAGGTAACTCCCAATTTGTAAAGTTTGTGTGTGTGTCGGGGGGGGGGTGTGGATGTGTTGGTGGCATGGGGCCAAGGGAAAAAACTCTCCCTCAAAGATCCTCAGGGTTTCAGGCCACACCCCAGGCCTGGACTAGCAGTCTAGCCTAATTCTGCTGGCTGCCAGGTCTTGTCTTACTTGGCATTTCAGTAGATCCTAGGAAATGCTCCCCATGCATACCCACTCTGGTGCAGGTGAATTTGTTTGAGGTGATGAAGGTTCTGTACAAAGAAGGTTGTGGAGAAACTGAGAATAGAAGACAGGACCAGGCATATTCATCTACTTCCTGGGCCTTCCATATTCACAAGGGCTAAGCTATTTAAAGCAATTTTACTGAAAGACAATAAGATCAGCATTGCAGTATTGAAACCAGTTGTCATCTTCAAGCAAGTTTTTGTTTCCTTCTGAAATTACAGTCCCTGGAGATCCATCATATTCATAGCATTTCTTATGAGATGAGTGCATTGACAAGCTTTTATTACAGGTATGATACCTAAGAAGCTTTTGAACATAGAAAAATGCCCCCAAGGATTTTCAATGAAACCAAAGCATTGAAACAAATTTTCAAAACACTGAAATAAAACATTAAACCTGCACATCTAATTGAGGTATTTGGAATGTGTATAGCATATCAAATTGTGGTAATAGATACGAATGAGCAGAAACAAAGATATCTGAAGAATTTGTGTGCTGTTGCTGTAAAGTTTGAGGATAGCACAAGCAAACTAGAAGCATGTAATTTGTTTGAAATCCCACCTGATAAGTTAGAGATCATTAATATCACTAAGACAGTTTGGAATGCAGCTAAATACTCAGTTCCATTATTATTCAAACTAACAAAACACAACACATACATTACAATGGTTTGCATGCCACCTTTTCTTCTACACCAAAGACTTAAAGTGATAGGGCCATGATGGTTTGAGCATATTGTAAAACTTTGGGCCTGTGATGATGTCACTATATATGTTGTTCCAACTTTCCCTTTACAAATTTATTAAAGTTTCCCCAAGTAATCAGTTGTACCTGTGCAACAATCAAAGTGATACTGATTGGTATAAAAGGACTTGAAAATTATGTCTATGCCGCAGCAAACATTTTAGTCCTTTTCCAACTTCAATGAGTAAACTTTGAAATTTACCAGATCACCCACTGCTGTCTTGCTCATAACAAAGGCACGATTGTCAAATGTGCAGATTTCTTTAGTTCCACATAATCTGAAGAATTTGAAATGTCAAGAGTATTCATTACCCTATAGGCAATTTGAATTGTGGTCTCTGATTCAGGTTTTCCGTGACAGATGTACTTTCCGACTTTCAAAGTTATGTGTGTGTCGATAACAAAAAACAAGAAAATATATTAAAAATATAAATTTCTTAGGGGCTTTACAGGGTAGATTCTGGGAAAATGTTTCCCCTAATTGGGGAAACCAGAACATGGGGGACAGCATCTCAGAATAAAGGTTGGTCTTTTGTGACTGGTATGAGATATTTCTTAACTCAAAGGTTTGTGAATCTTTGGAATTCTCTGCCCCTTGGATGCTCAGGCTGTTGAGTATTGACAGTGGTCAATAGATTTTTGGTGACAAAGGAATCAAGGAATATGAGGTTCGTACACAAAAATGTAGTTAAGGTAGAAGATCAGCCATGATATTATTGAATGGTGGAGCAGGCTAGCTGGCTGAAATGTCCTACTCCAGTTCCTATTTCCAATGTTCTTCAAAGAGAATCTCCAGCCTCAAAAACACAGACAATATCTTAGTGTCTCTTTATCTCCACTGCTAAGGTAACTAAGCGAACTTAATTCAACAACATAAAAAGAGAAAGGAGCTAACGTGTAGGAATTTAAGCCAGCAAAACCAATTATCAAGTGCTGTATGAGATTCAGGGTTGATTTATGAATTAATTAAAATATCCAATAGTCTGTGCATGAACTAAATCAATTGGGGATGAAGAAGTACAGCATTATTCTATACCCCCAGCCCTAGAAACCCCCCACCGCCCCAACCTTGCACCTCGCCCCACCCCCACCGAATTTCAGTTCCTCGGGACTCTGGCCCTTTGTGTATTGGCCACTCTCTTCAGTCCAACATAGGCGGCCGTATCTTCAGGTGACAGGTCCGATGCTCTGGGATACCCTCTCTAAACCCCTTTGCCTCTCCATTTCCCTCCTCTCCTTTAGGTCTTCCAGAAAACCTACTCTGAGACCAATTAGCTTTTGGTGACCCTTGGTCTCAGTATCAGGTTTTTGTAAGGTTGCACTTCTTTTAAGTGACCTAATAACGCTTTTCTATGCTGAAGGTCTGATATAAATGTAAGTTGTTGTTATTCATGTGGGTTAGTAATGTTAACTGATGTGGTATGTATAATATTTCCACATCATCCAAAAAAAGTGCAAGTAGGCATCAGTAAAAGGAGCTGTCTTTCTTTGATATAACAACAGGAAATTCTGGTAAAGCTCCGAGGGACTGGGCAGAGAAATAGAGTTAACATTTTGAGTCCGTATGACTCTTCTTCAGAGCTCAGCCTTTCTTTGAGATTTGACTAATTAATACTGTAGACCACGTAATTGTAAATGTGCCTGACAATTCTCATTTAACACAAAGGGGGAGAAATTTGTTTACATAGCCCTGCTTCCAGGGGTGTTACCCAGAATTATGTGGTTTTTCCAAGGGGCAGGTAGCACCAGGAGCCATCCAGCTGTCTTCAATGTAAAATTCAAAAATGTCACATGGGCCGCTCTATGGCATCGCCAGCCCCCAGGGAATTGACATATTTGTATATAGCACATTTACATGATGAAATTTGTCCCCCGAAAAGATAGAATTTGACCATCTAAAAGCGACCATCCTACTTTGGTATTAATATAAATCAACTTGTCTCATACTCTCTCCCGTATCAACTACCAACGACACAAACTATGGCAAGAATATATGGAATGAATTCTTTATTCTCGATAAATACCATCAGAGTACACTCACAGTATTAAAATGTTATGTCCAATTCAGTACATTTCAACCTCTCACAGAAGCAAATTTTAAAAAGAAAATTTTGGTAGGCAGTATGGCTGACGTTGATATGAGGATGGCATTTCTGCTTTGAATGCAGAAACTTCAAGGGTTGCATCCAGATAAAAACCAACAGTCCCTTGACTCGATTGAACATGTGCGCTCTAGCATTCCCACACAGATGCAAAAGCAAAATAGAACATACTTCGAGGCACCATCTACAATACTACACTCTCAAAGTATGGGAAGCAAGAGTGGAAAAATGGTGGCTGGTTCAAGGCTAGCAACACTGTGATGGAACCAGTTATTGAAACCAAGCAGCCCACTCTCATTATTTACAAGCGAGATCTGAGCGAGATAACTCTGAATACACTAAAAACCACTCAAAGTTCAACAGACTACTGGTTACAACTTTGCCAGAATATCCAGATGTGAGCAGAGAGTGCTAGGGGCATGTATGAAGGGGTCAAAACGGCAATAGGTTCATCAGCAAAGAAAACGGCTTCATTTGAAAACAAAGGCTGGGAGATTATTACCGGCTGCATTAAATATTTGGTGAGATGGGTGGAACACCACCCTCAGTTGTACTCTAGGGCAAACACTGCCACTGAGGAAGCTCTAGATACCACAGAAAGCCTGCCTGTCATGGCAGAGCTGGATATCGAACCCACAGTGGAGGAGCCTAGCAAAGCTATTGACTCACTTGCCTTGGGCAAAGCTCCAGGTGCTGATACTATACTGTCTGAACTCATCAAGCACAGGAAATTGGCACTCCTGCAGTATCTGCACGAACCTCTGTCTCTGCTGGAAAGAGAGGCAGTGCCCCAGGATGTGCGTAATGTAAAGATTGTGACCCTGTAGAAAACAAGGGTGACTGCAGCGATTGCAACAGCTATCAAGGCATCTCCTTACTGAGTATCATGGGAAAAGTATTTGCCTATGTTGCCCTTGTCAGACTGCAGGTCTTAGCTGAACACAGCTACTCCAAACTCAGTGTGGCTTAGAACTGGATGATCTACAATTGACATGATCTTCTCAGTCTGGCAGCTGCAAGAAAAATGCGGTGAGCAAAAGAAGCCACTATCTCACCAAAGCATTCGACCATGTGAGCAGAAGCAGACTGTTTATGCTGCTGGAGGAAACTGGCTGTCTGCCGAAGCTGTTCAAGGTGATATTTTCTTTCCATGAAAACACGGCGAGTAAGGTATGCTATATCAGGGAAGAATCTAATCCTTTTGAGATCTGCAGTGGGGAAAACAGGGTTATGTTCTGGCACTAACACTCTTTGGCATACACTTCATTTTCTCTTTGCTGGTGTCATAAGCTTTCAGGCCATCTACAGGGGGTGTCCACTTACAGACCAGAACTGATTGAAAGCTGGTCAGCCTTCTTCGCCTTAGATTCAAGATAAAGGTGTGGCAAAGTCCTTATCAGAGAATTGCTGACGATACTGCATTAGCATTCTATACCATGGAACACCTTCAGTGGCAAATGGGCAAATGGACTCTCTGATGCCTGTAAAGAGTTCAGTCTCCCCATCAGCATCTGAAAGACAAATGTCATGGTCCAGGATGTTGCCATACCGCTAGCTAGCGTCACTGACAATGTGACACGGGAAGCTGTTGATAGTTTCACATATGTAGGCCCCACAATCACCAGCAATCTGTCACTTGTCACTGAAATCAACACATACATCACAAAAGCTGCAGCTGTTGTGTCCAAGCTGAGTAAGAGAGAGTATGGAAAACAGCAACCTGTCTGAGAACACCAAACTGCGGCCTACCAAGCAGGTGTCCTCAGTGCGGTCCTCTATAGTGGTGCCATATGCTAGGCCAGAGAAAAGGCTGAATAGTTTGCACCTTTGCCAACTCAGATGTATCCCCTGCATCACTAATGTATGCTAATTCCGAGCCTATGACATCTGTGCTGGCTTGACCACGTACATTGGATGGATGATGACCATATAGCCAAAGATCTGCTGTACAGTCAAGTGGCCAATGGGTCACAACCTCCTGGGCAGCCATACTTTCCCTGCAAGGACACCTGCAAGTGAGATATGAAGATAGCAGACATTGACATTGACAACTGCGAGACAGCTACTGAGGGCTATGACCTCTGGAAGCTAACAATTTGGAAGGGCTTTGGAATAAACGAGCAGAAAGGAAAATCTCAACTGACCAAGAAGATGGCCCAGAGAGAAAGGAGAGGCCAGCAATTCCTACACCTTCTCAACCCACTGTCTTCATCTGCAGAGACAGCCATGCCGGGGGCGGGGGGGAGGGGTGGTGGGTGGGGGTGGTGGTTCCTGAGCCATACCAGATGATGCTTAACACAGAGTTGACCATCTTGGCGTAAACCATTGCTTTACGAGAAGGCAGGCTGTCACATTTTTAAAAAGCACTTGTGAAAGAAATGTGGTTAGTAAACAATTTTGGGGGGTTTTGGAAAGAGAACAGCTGGAGTTGTGTACAAAAAATGTCTTCGTTCTGGTGATGTCACCCATGAGTGCCATAATTTTCAATATGATTGTGATTAGGTGAAAAATGATTGCTCCCGCATTACAGTAACAAGATATTATTATGGCATCCTATTAAATAATGGCACAATGATTGCAGAAATGCAATTCTGTGGTAGTAAAAGATATATAAATCATCAGTATGTTTATTACTCTTTTTATAAATGAAAATTAAACTATGGAATGTTTCACAAACCATTATGGGAGATATTTTATTTTTCTTCATATATGCACAAATATAATTTTCCACAAATAATGGTGCCAGTTTCAACCGTGAAACTTTCAATAATGTTCTATTTCTCTGCAAATTCTCGTGAAACTCAATTAAAAGCCCATTGATAAACACAATTTTAATGTCTTTAACTAGTCCAGCTTAATATTCACATCAATACTGTGTTGAAGCTCTAATCAGCTGTAGTAGTCTGTGAATGAAACTTCTCTGAAGTTAAAAATACTGTACTATGTCACTTAGTTGTCAATGAAACAGGTTTTACCTTGGCACTTTTGAGGATCAATCTTTGTAGGTTTGAAGCAACTTAGTCCCATGGCACCATGTTACTTGCAACATACTCTCTTCATTGTCTTCTCCGATCCACCAGATCTAGCTCCTAGGCCAGGAAGGAATCCCCAGAGACAGCCTCTTGCTGCCAGAGCAACTAAGCTTAATACACTGGCCTCCTCCCCAGTCCTCCTCCATTGCATATTCGGATACTCCACCAGATTTAGACACACCTCCGGAACAACCCCCAGCCTTCAATCTGTGTCGCTACCTCACTAAATGTAAACTTCTGCCCCTTTCACCTAGGAGATCAGTGCTAATTACTTTTCAGATATGGACAAGACAGATCTGACCAATCAATTGCAATTTGGCTGACCTTTGCAGCACCACATGTTTAAACATTTCCACCTGCAAGAACCCCCTTGAAGTAAAAAAAACACAAAAGAAAAATACTCTTAGCAATATGCACAAATTGTTAATTGTTCTTGCATATTATTAAATCTGATTTCAGAGTTTTAAGACCCTTGTTGTTTATTATCTGGGGTTTGGCTCTTTGCCAGTTATGAACTGACTGCCAATTAAGTCACCTTGAATACACTTGCCCTTTTTATATGCATTCTGTAGCTTGAATGCTGATCAGCTAATCAAAGCCTGTAGGAAACCAAAATGAGTGTTAGGGTCTGCTAGTGCAGCTTCTCAGTACTAGAGGGAACATTCAATTTGCAGCTATCAATAATCATCAATCGTTAGCTGACAAAGACTATAAAACATCCACAAAGCTGCTGTAAGGCACTTCAGGACTAGAAAAATGTTCTCTTACACTACAAATGGCAATGAATATCCATTAAAAGCAGGCTGGGAAGGAGTCATACAGGCCACTGATAGGCAGCACAGGCTTAAAGAAAGAAAGTCATCAAATTTGATGTTAACACATCGTGACAGCTCATTAGACTTTTGCTTTGATGACAAAGTCACAGATTTTCTTTTGGAGGTGGCAGGTGTTGTAATTCCTGGCATTAATATATGTATCACTGAACCAGATAGATAATACAGACAGAAAGAATAAAATCTTACTGAGATGTATGTTCTTTATAAGGTAATATAAAATAAATTTCTTTTGTGATTCCCCCTTCCACCTCACCCCCTCCCCATCACAGCCAGTTGAAGAAAATTCCAGCTACGTATTTTCAAAGCTACTCAACTTTTGTACAATGCATTAGAACTCATGCAGTTCACTGTACAGCAGACTCCTGCAATTGGCATTGTCTATTTTATGTACTTTGAATAATGGCCAATTTCATCTCTTAACTTTCCTTGTTAAGTACAAACAAATATTCTAATCAGGGTCAATCATTAAGTATAAAACTCAGTTGTGCCACATATATCTTAGCTGAATGTGTGGTTATCCAGCCAATATTACAGATGGACCAAAAACCTATGAGAATCCAAGAATATGTACAAGGTCAGGAGAGATCCTTTAATTTAAGTAGCCTGCACAAACTGAGTTGGATCTGGAAGATAGTATCAGGGCATCCATAAGATGAAAAAAATGCTTCCTTAGCTTTTATCGAAAAATGAGCCCTGTGGCTATCGCTGAAACAATGTTTGGCGTACAAGCTGTCAATTATTCCCCCAAGTCCTTGACCTTGGATTTCTTGCTCCTGCCACGCTGTTTCTTACTCCACTCATCTTGTTTTAGGAAGGTAGTGGCCCTGCTTCTTCAAGATCACATGGAAAATTTAAGGAGAAGGGCAGAACCCAGCATATTCAGAATCCAGCCTAATTCACAGCCATTCTGCTCTAATCCTCATAGAGTTACACCAGAAAGGTCCTGGATTTTCAATCCCATAATTAAGACGTGATGGCCTTTGTATGTGTGTGTTTGTATGTGTACATGCACCATTGAAAATAGCTAAACTATCAAGCATGCAAATCTCAAATTCAATTATACCCTGTAATTCAATTATAATGCACGAATGAATGAAAAGTGATAGATGCATATACCTGAAGGAAACCTTGCTAATTTACCTCATTTGTACTGGGACTCCTTCAGTCCTGGAAGCACAAATCAATAATTGGATTGTTTTCCAATTAAATGAAGAAATACTCCAGATTGTTGGATCATATCGAACAGAATTGTGCCAGCAACAAATAATCCCCCAAGTCAGAAATATCCGCAACTTATTCTTTGCTCCCAAAATGTTACCTTTGCAAAGTACACCATGTAAGATCATAAGAAATAAAAGCAGGAGTAGGCCATTCAGCCCATCGAACTTGCTTAACTATTCAATAAGATCATGGCTATTCTAATTGGCCTTAACTCCACATTCATGCCTGTCCCTCAAAATCCTTGACTTCGTTGTTGATCAAAAACTGTCTAACTCAGCCTTGAATATATCTACTGACCCAGCCTCTATTGCTCTCTGTGCAAGAGAATTCCAAAGAGTGAACACACAAGAACATAAGAAATAGGAGCAGCAGTAGGCCATTAGGCCCATCAAGCCTGCTCCAACATTCAATAAGATCAGGGCTAATCTAACCCAGGCCTCCACTTCTCTTTTGTGCCAGTTCCTCATAGTCCTCAATTCCCTCAAATTTCAAAGATCTAACTACCTCCTCTTTAAATACTTTCAGTGATCTAGCCTCCACAACTCTCTGACTTTCGCTACCCTCTGAGAAGAAATACCTTCACATCTTAGTTTTAAATTAGTGTCCTCTTATTCTGTAACTATGTCCCCTAGTTTGAGATTCCCCCAATAGTGGAAACATCTCAACATCTACCCTGTCAAGCCCCTTCAGAATCTTGTACGTTTCAAAAAGATCACCCCTCATTCATCTAAACTCTAATGTATAAAAGCCTAACCTGTTTAGCTGTTCTTGATAAGTCAACCCCTTCATCCCAGGAATCAGCCTAGTGAATCTCTTTTGAACTGCCTCCAATGCCAATATATCCTTTCTTAAATGTGTGGACCAAAACTGTACACAATACTCCAGGTGCAGTCTCACCAATGTCCTGCGCAATTGTAACACAACTTCTCTATTTTTAAACTCCAAGCCCCTAGCAATACAGGCCAAAATTCCATTTGCCTCCTTAATTACTTACTGCATCTGCATGCTAACTTTTTATGTTTCATGGACAAGAACACCTAGATCCCTCTGTGCTGTACTTTTTTAGAGTCTCTCCATTTAAATAATAGTCTGCCTTTTGATTCTTCCTCCCAAAGTGCATGACCTCACACTTTCCTACATTAAACTCCATCTGCCAAGTTTTTGCCCACTCACTCAACCTGTCTATATCCCCTTGCAGATTCCTTATGTCCCCTGAGAGAAGAAATTCCTCCTCATCTCTGTCTTGAATGGGTTACCCCTTATTTTTAAACTGCATTCCCTAGTTCTAGATGCCCCCATAAGAGGAAACATCCTGTCAGCATTTACCCAGTTGAGCCCCTCAGAAGCTTATATGTTTAAATAAGATCACCTCTCATTCTTCTAAAGTCTTGCTCAACCTTTCCTCATAAGACAAACCCTTCACCCCAGGAATCAGCCTTCTCTGAACCTTAGTGCTCCAAGTGTGGTCTCACCAATGCCCTGGGCAGCTGTAGCAAGACTTCTCTACTTTATATTCAATCCCCTTGTAATAAAGGCCAACATTCCATTTGCCTTCCTAACTACTTGCTGTACCTGCATGCTAACTTCCTGTGATTCATGTACAAGCCCAGGTCCCTCTACACTGCAACATACTGCGGTTTCTCCCCATTTAAATAATATTCTCCTTTTCTATTCTTCCTGCCAAATTATACTCCATGTGTCAATTTTTTGCCCTCTCATTTAACCTATCTATATCTCTTTGCATCCTCTTCACAACTTGCTTTATACCTATCTTTGTATCATCAGCAAACTTGGGTATAATCATCCAAGTCATTAATATAGATCATCCATAGCTGAGGCCTCAGTACTGATCCCTGATGCACTCCACTAGTTAGAGTTTGCCAACCTGAAAATTACCCATTTATACGGACTCTCTTTTCACTGTTCGTTAGCCAGTCCTCTATCCATGTTAATGTATCAACCTCAACACCATGAGCTTTTATGTGGCACCTCATTCTCATGTCCAGGAGACAGGAAGAAAAATAGAGATATATCTACGTCATGCCGGCTACTTTATAATATTTTTTCTGTTTTTCAAAATGGACAATTGCTGGACTGATAAAATGGTTGCAGTTGACCGCATGATGGTAGTTCTGGAAGCTTATGAGCTGTTTACACGTGAACAAAGGCTAACACATCAAACCCCCTGGATTGTAACACATCTTGCATCATATAAACATTCCAACCAAGCTAACACAAAGGATTCATAGATGATACATCTGTACCAGCCAGCTCTGAACAAAGGCAGAGTTGTTTGGGACTTGTCATCTTCAACTTTGTACTAACGGTTCTTCAGTTACCTCCTCAAAACACAATAGGTTTTAGCAAGGGTGCCTCGTTAGCTTAGTAGCTCGACCCAAAACCACCCTGTCACATGACCGAGACTTAAGCTGTTTTAATTCTTTTAATTGGACAGCTTTTGAATTTTATCTTCAATTGCGGTTTAACCTCAGAAGAGAAATCGAAACTCCAGGTGAGCAGCCTGCCTCTAATCTTCGTCTCTCTCCAAGTCTGATTTCCAGAAAGAAACCTGTATTTCGCCTACAGAGTGAACTAATACCCACGATGGAAGAATACTTTGTTGCATCTTCAACAGACTCGACCTGCAACCGAGTCCCTAGGACCAAGACCACGAATTCTGCCAGACAAAGCCACCTGAAAGAACCTTCATTGGACATTCACTTACTGGACTCTGGACTCAGGTGAAACAATACTTGTTATTGTTATTGTGGTCTTTTCCATGAACCCCTTTCTTTCCCTTATCCCTCTTTTATTGTGTGAATGTAAAAAAGGGTGGACGTTGCAAAACCCCTTCCCGCATTTTGTGTATGTGTAAAATAAACTAAACTACCCCTTTTATTTGACCTGATCTCAAGTTTGCCATGAGGTTATTAATAAAGAATTGGGTAACTCAAAAACTGAAGGGTTGGGTAAAATATACTACCACTGATAAGGGGGGAAATCAAAAATCATAACCGCCTTCCTGTTTACGAATGGGTAGTGAGTGGAGAAATTAAGGCTGTTTAAATTAATCCCCCCTCTGGTCCGTAACATTATCAAATCATTCCAGAAATCCTAATACACTTCATCTACTGGTTCCCCTTAATCCACTGTGTTTATGATAGCCTTAAAGAGCTTTAATAAATTGTCAAACATGATTCCCCTTCACATAATCAAGATTGATAGTATTATGATATTCTCAATGTCCTGCTTCTACCTTCTTAACAATGGATCCTAGCATTTTCCCAATAACAGATGTTTGCCTAACTGGTCTATAGTTTCATGCTTTCTGTCTCCTTCCTTTCTTTAATGGTGATGATACATTTGCAGTTTTCCAATCCTTTCCAAAATTCAGGGAACTTTGGAAGATTACAACCAATGAATCAACTAACTCTGCAGCCACTTCCCTTAAGGAATGAAGGCTACCAGGTCTGGGGGACTTATCAGTCTTCAGTCCCACTGGTTTTCCCAGTACTTTTTCTCCAGTGATCATGATGTTTTTACGTTCCTCCCTCCCTTTTTCCCCCTGCTTTTTTACTATTCTTGGAATCCTTTTGGGTCTTCTACTGTGATTTTAAATTCAAAGTATGAGTTTAAAGTATCTGTCATTTCCCTTGTTTCCCATTTTTAATTCCCAGTCTCACCCTCTACCAACGCTACTTTCACTACTCTTTTCCTTTTCATATACTTGTAGGCTGGGTCTGCGGCAGGTGGTGAGGGAACCAACAAGAGGGAAAAACCTACTTGACCTCATCCTCACCAACCTGCCTGCTGCAGATGCATTTGTCCATGGCAGTATCGGTAGGAGTGACACCAGACAGTCATTGTGAAGACTAAGTCCCACCTTCGCATTGAGGACTCTCTCCATTGTGTTGTGTGGCACTAACACCGTGCTAAATGAGATAGATTTCAAACAGATCTAGCTGCTCAAAACTGGATATTCATGAGTCACTGTGGGCCATCAGCAGCAGCAGAACTGTATACGACCACAATCTGTAACCTCATGGCCCAGAAAATCCTCCACTCTACTATAACCAGGGGATCAACCCTGGTTGAATGGAGAGTACAGGAGGGCATGCCAGGAGCAGCACCAGGCATAAAATGAGGTGACAACCTGGTGAAGCTACAACACAGCCAAGCCTATCTATATTTACAATCTATATAAATCACTTGGATGAAGGGGTGCATTTGTGTGCCAAGCAGCGAAAACAGCAAGTGATTGACATAGCTAAGCAATCACATAACCTGCCACGTACAGTCGTGAATGGTGGTGGACAATTAAACAACTAACAACAGGAGCAGGCTCCACAAATATCCCCAATGATAGGGGAGCCCTGCACATCTGTGCAAAAGTCAAGGCTGAAGCATCTGCAACAATCTTCAGCTGGAAATGCTGAGAGAATGATTAATATAGATTGGCCTCCTCCTGAGGTCCCCATCATCACACATGTTAGTCTTTAGCTAATTCAATTCACTCCATGTGAGAACAAGAAATGGCTGAGGCACTGGATACTGCAAAGGCTATGGACCCTGACAACATTCCAGCAATAGTACTGAAGTAATAGTGCTGAACAGTACTGAAGACTTGTGCTCCAGAACTTGCCACACCCCTAGCCAAGCTGTTCCAGTACAGGTACAACACTGGTATCTACCTGGCAATGTGGAAAACTGCCCAGGTATGTCCTGTCCTCAAAAGCAGGACAAATCCAATCCGGCCAATTACTGCCCAATCAGTCTACTTTCAATCCTCAACAAAGTGATGGAAGGAGTCATCGACAGTGCTATCAAGCGGCAATTACTCAGCAATAACCTGCTCACTGATGCTCAGTTTTGCCACTCAGCTCCTGACCTAGGTACAGCCTTAATTCAAACATGGACAAAAGAGCTGAATTCCCGAGGTGAGGTGAGAGTGACTGTCCTTGACATTGCAACAGCATTTGACTGAGTGTGGCATCAAGGAGCCCTAGCAAAACTGGAGTCAATGGGAATCAAGGAGAAAACTCCACTGGTTGGAGTCATACCTAGCACAAAGGAAGATGGTTGTGTTTTGGAGGTCAGTGATCTCAGTCCCAGTACATCACTGCAGGGTTCCTCAGGCTAGTGCCCTAGGCCCAGCCATCTTCAGCTACTTCATCAATAACCTTCCTTCCATCATCAGGTCAGAAGTGGGAACGTTCACTGATGATTGCACAATATCCATGCTTGGGCTGACAAGTGGCAAGTTACATTTGCATCACACAAGTGCCAGGCAATGACCATCTCCAACAATGGAGAATCTAACCATTGCCTCATGACATTCAATGGCATTACCATTGCTGAATGCCCCACTATTAGCATCCTGGATAGATAGATCAGAAACTGAACCGGACTAGCCATATAAATACTGTGGCTACAAGAGCAGATCAGAGGCTGGGAATCCTGCAGCAAGTAACTCACCTCCTGACTCCCCAAAGCCTGTAAACCATCTTCAAGGCACAAGTCAGGAATGTGATGAAATACTCTCCACTTGCCTGGATGAGTGCATCTCCAATGACATTCAAGAAGCTTGACACCATTCAGGACAAAGCAAACTACTTGACTGGCACCCCATCCACCACTTTCAACATCCACTCCTCCATCAGTGGCACACAGTGGTAGCGGTGTGTCCCATCTATAAGGTGCACTGCAGGAATTCACCAGGCTCCTTAGACAGCACCTTCCAAACCTGCAACCTCTACCACCTAGGAGGGCAAGTGCAGCAGGTGTATGGGAACACCATCATGTACAAGTTCCCTCCCAGGTCACTCACCATCCTGACTTGGAACTATATCATTGTTCCTTTAATGTCGCTGGGTCATAATCCTGGAACTCCCTTCCTAACTGCACTGTGGGCATTCCTACACCACAGGGGCTGCAGTGGTTCAAGAAGCTAGCTCACCACCTCCTTTTTAAGGGCAATTAGGGGGGTTAATAAAAATGCTGGCTAGCTAGACAACAACACCCACATCCCAGGAAAGAAAAAAAAAGTGGCTTTTACAGTTTGTTTTTATATTTCTTGCTAGTTTTCTCTCATGCTCCAATTTCTCCCTCTTATTTTTTTTTAGTCATCCTTTGCTGGTTTCTAAAATTTTCCTGTAGATTGTATCTATAATGCTAATTTCATTTGGTGCCAAATTTGGACGCATGGGACTAGTTTCCCCAGCATAGTAAATCGCAATGAAGGTGTCTCATAAATTATCCTTATCTATAATCCCAAACAGTATGCACAATGAAACTTGTGATTATCCATGTCAATGAGAGTATACATCTGTTCCAGATTGGAGACTAACACCTACTGCCATGGAAACAAGAGTCAGTCTCCTTTCTCCGCTTATCACTGAAAACTGAGATAGCAGATATGTGGAAGCCAGAATTTGAATTTGGCTGTTGAGGATAAAAGGATGTGGATATTACTTAGTACAGTGTTTCCATTTTATCAAAATGCCCAGCAGTTCACTTGCCAATGTAGCAAACCTCCGCTGTCCAGGAAATTCTGGCGGGGGTAAACTCATGACAAAGCAATGGAAGGACAGATAGATGCTCCCCCAGCAATGACTACCCCACCCTTCCAAAATCAGGACTGACCAGGTTCAGGGATTGGTGTTGGAATTTAGTTGACTGAGTCTAGCTTGTCATTCACAACAGGACAGATCACAAGGAGAAAAGGACATTGCTTCAGAATGACTATTTTAGAGTGGTTCTGAGTGACAGCTGAGAGCAAGGGAGGAGGAATTATTCATTTAAGACTATCTTCTCCCTCCCCCAGCAGAAAGCACCTTTAAAAGAATACAGATGGAGGAATGCTTTATACTGCATAGTGTCTCCTAAGCTTTCTGTCTTCAACTACCTAAATTGTTTTTTTCCCCCCCAGAACCAGTTTATTGCTTCTTCAGAAAAATGCTAAATGCCAATATTGAAAAGGCATGGCAATTTCAGAATTATTCCTAGAACTTACTTCACAGATTAAAGGTGACAAGCACTTGTAGCGTTTGGAATAGGGCAGATTAGAATACATTGATTTACTAGTTGCACCATTAAGTAAATTCTAAGAGCCCTCTGTGTGGGATGGGCAAAGGGTTGGGTGTGCGGAGGGTAGCAAAATTATATTGTTATGATCAGGTGAGGAGAGGTAGAATGGCTCCCCTCTTTCCCTGTTCCTTATTTGATTGCAGCAGGTTTTCTTTTAAAGGGATAAAAACAAAAAAACTGCGGATGCTGGAAATCCAAAACAAAAACAGAATTACCTGGAAAAACTCAGCAGGTCTGGCAGCATCGGCGGAGAAGAAAAGAGTTGACGTTTCGAGTCCTCATGACCCTTCAACAGAACTTGAGTTCGAGTCCAGGAAAGAGCTGAAATAAGGTGTGTGTGTGGGGGCGGAGAGATAGAGAGACAGAGAGGTGGAGGGGGGGGTGTGGTTGTAGCGACAAACAAGCAGTGATAGAAGCAGATCATCAAAAGATGTCAACAACAATACTACAATAGAACAAATAGGTGTTAAAGTTAAAGTTGGTGATATTATCTAAAAGAATGTGCTAATTAAGAATGGATGGTAGGGCACTCAAGGTATAGCTCTAGTGGGTTTTTTTTTTTTATTTTATAATGGAAATAGGTGGGAAAAGGAAAATCTTTATAATTTATTGGGAAAAAAAAAAAAGAAGGGGAAACAGAAAGGGGTGGGGATGGGGGAGGGGACTCACGACCTAAAGTTGTTGAATTCAATATTCAGTCCGGAAGGCTGTAAAGTCCCTAGTCGGAAGATGAGGTGTTGTTCCTCCAGTTTGCGTTGGGCTTCACTGGAACAATGCAGCAAGCCAAGGACAGACATGTGGCAAGAGAGCAGGGTGGAGTGTTAAAATGGCAAGCGACAGGGAGTTTGGGTCATTCTTGCGGACAGACCGCAGGTGTTCTGAAAAGCGGTCGCCCAGTTTACGTTTGGTCTCTCCAATGTAGAGGAGACCACATTGGGAGCACGAATGCAGTAGACTAAGTTGGGGGAAATGCAAGTGAAATGCTGCTCACTTGAAAGGAGTGTTTGGGTCCTTGGACGGTGAGGAGAGAGGAAGTGAAGGGGCAGGTGTTGCATCTTTTGCGTGGGCAAGGGGTTGTGCCATAGGAGGGGGTTGAGGAGTAGGGGGTGATGGAGGAGTGGACCAGGGTGTCCCGGAGGGAGCGATCCCTACGGAATGCCGATAAGGGGGGTGAAGGGAAGATGTGTTTGGTAGTGGCATCATGCTGGAGTTACAAACCCACCGACACCCACAGCTATCTCGACTACAGCTCCTCACACCCCACTTCCTGTAAGGACTCCATCCCATTCTCTCAGTTCCTTCGCCTCCGTCGCATCTGTTCCGATGATGCTACATTCAAAAACAGTTCCTCTGACATGTCCTCCTTCTTCCTTAACCGAGTTTTCCACCCACGGTCGTTGACAGGGCCCTCAAGCGTGTCCGGCCCATCTCCCGCAGCATCCGCCCTCACTCCTTCTCCTCCCTCCCAGAAACATGATAGGGTCCCCCTTGTCCTCACTTATCACCCCACCAGCCTCCGCATTCAAGGATCATCCTCCGCCATTTCCGCCAACTCCAGCATGATGCCACTACCAAACACATCTTCCCTTCACCCCCCTTATCGGCATTCCGTAGGGATCGCTCCCTTGTTTTTGATGGGTTCAGCTTTGAGGCTGTTTAAAGATGTAGACGGGTGTTTTATATGTTCTTCTAGAGGTAGCAGCTGCGAGGTTCAGTTCATTAAAAAGTTTTCTGCCTGTGGTGCATGGACGTTCAAAAGCAGCAGACAGAGTTCAAAACTTGCAAGTTGGAAGAGCAAGAGAGAGAGCCCACTCAGGTTCTTGTTTATTTAGTGTTTCATTTGCTTGTGCACAGGTCTGCAGAAAAATCAGGTGCTTAAAAAACACATGGGCCTGAATTGTACCTTTGCGGGCACCTGCAATCGGTGGGCTCAGGAGTGGCAGGGACGCGATCGGCCCCCGACCGCGATTTCACGATGACTGGCCAATTAACGGCCAGCCACCATGAAACGCACGCTGAAAAGCTCAGCGTTGCCAGGGTGGGGACGGGAAGAGGGCGGGCGATGACATCATCATGGGTGAGCACTGCAAGAGAGCTCCCTGAAGGCAGACAGCTGCCTCAGGAAGCTGCAGAACCTCAGATGATGAAATAAAGGTTTAAAAAGCTGCAAAGAAAAATGTCCGTGCATCACAATCAACCACCTGAAAATATACCTCATTAAAATGCTGTCTACAGATTTTATTTTTTATTTTATTTCATAACGGAGATTTCATCCCGCCCTTGGATGAGATTTGATGAAAAATGTAAAATCCATCTGGCCGATTCACCCATCTGCCAACCGTAAGGTTGGACAGGCCACATAAAATTGGAGACAATTGCATCATTAATGGGCTTAATTGCCCACTTAATTGTTGGTGGTACATTTCAATTTCTGCGCGTGCCCGCTGAGTGAAATATCGTGCGAGTGCGCAATGACGTCAGGACACTTGCCCATCATCTTGCGCGATTTTACACCCAATGTAAAATTCTGCCCATAGGGTTAGCTAGGTTGTCACGCGTCCCTCTCTCTCTAATTGCCCAAACATGGTCATGGCTAGTGGATTCCAGTGGCCTGGCTTACATGATTAGACCATGTCTGGGCACATTCCCTTCATAGCCAGAGTCCCATTGTCCAGGTCATTATGTCTAATGGTTTTGCTCAACCCAATTGAACACCCAGGTGATTGACTGGATGCTTTGCTAATGGGGTAGAAATGGTCCCCCGCTTCACTCCCCCTCCTTCAAGTCAATTGTTCCAGAGGCTTTACAGACATTTCAATGGCTTTGGACTGTAGACAGTGATGTAAATGTTCAGCCATCTTTGACTGTGATTTCAAGTCATTGGAATGTGGCTTTACTCTTCCAAAAAATTTAATTAGCGGTTTCGAGCCAGTAAATGAATAAGTCATTTTTATAAAGCACGGTTTCATAACAATATAGTAAGCAATAACCATAACCTTCCATCTCTAATAAACAAATTCAAATTCAGGCTAGGGCATGTCTGAAATCTCAGGTTTTATCAATGTGCACAGAGGAAAATGAACTCTTGTTTTCACAGGATTAAGTGTTGTTCTCTAATCTAGAACACAAGGGTACTGTCACTGAAACATAATCGCAATCACATAATGGATTCTCATGTCTTGGCTTGTTGTGGATAGTGCTTGGGAATGACAGATAAGGATGACATATGAGGATTATTCATTGCAATTTGCTGGCACAGGAAAGTGGTATGCATCCAATTCTGGCACCAAATTAACTGCACTGCTTCCACAATCCACAGATGTGACCCCTGATTTGGCTTGAACTCAGAAAAAATGTAATTTCGGGGTGCAAACTTCATGACCAGTGGAACTCTTTCCCCTACTTTCAGCTAATTGTCAGAATATTGTTCATGGAAAAAGCAACCATGGGTAATGTCAAAACAGCAAACAAATTCTTTAATCCACTCAGTCCCAAGTTACCACCAGTAAAATAATTTTGAGATAAGCAGTCCTGCAACTGATTTATGTGATTTAAGGTCTTCCTCTGCACCCATTCAAGTGTGTATATTGTTTGTCACTCCAGATCCAAGCTCCAAACTCCCATTTTTACTTTTCCTCCCATTTTTCTCCAGCTCTTCATCATATTCAGACTTCCATCAACGCCCCATCCCCATTCACCTCTCAGACTACATTCTCTTCTGCTGCCCACCTAGGCATCAGTTTATCATAAATTAGTCCATCACATCTCTCTGTACTGGTCCTGCTATTTTCAGCCATGATCATTGCAGCATCCTTCCTTGGATCACCTTGAGCAGTAACACCAAAGGCCTTACTCTTCATCCTGGTAAGCATCTCTCTAGTACACTCCTTGGTTAATTTCACTATCTTCCTCCTCTCCACCTCATTTTTTGACTCAACCCGACCAATGCACCATCAATCTCCACTCTGCTCTTTGTTAATTTCCTGAATATTTGCTCCTTCACATAAAAATTCCGGGATGAATCTATTGAGATTGCGATGCTGAGGCAATTGATTTATGAGAAATAGTTCCTCTTCCTTACTGAAGCCTCCCTGCTGGAATTTATATTTCATCACTTGCTCCATCCACCATTTTCAGCAGTGGGTAGCCCTTCCCATTTTGGGTTTTTCTCCCTCTAGTCTGACATCTAGGCTTCCGCTTTAAAGCACACCAACCTCTTCCATGCCTCCCAGCTCTCACTTAACAGGAGCCACCTATTCAAACCCCATGTAACATCTTCACCAGAATTTCACTCCTTTTCTCCTTCCTTAGCCTGAACACTGAACACTCTCTCAACCTTAATGATTTCAAGTGACACCTGAACAATCCAATCCAATCTCTTTTCACTTCTCTGATCTCTTGTCCTCACCTGATCTCATCCATCAACTAAACTCTCCAACCCACACTCACCATTTTACATGTTCTTTTGCTTCAGAAGCAACCCTGTATATAGGTGACCATCAGAGCCTGGAACCTCTTTCCTAACTATCTTTTCCTGAGAAAATGAGGAGTGATTGGCAAGACACTCAAATGTTGACATTCTCGAAAAGTAAGGCTCAGCTGACAATGGTTCTGAAGAGAGAAAGAAACTTGCTAACCAGGTAGTGAATTAATAATCCATTTGGCAAGCTGCCATTTGTCTATATATATGATAAGACCTTGATAAAGAAGGAGCATCAACCCCTGCTCCTACAAGTAGAGACAGCACAATTATCATTGACAGTATCCAGAGGAGATTTTTACATAAGTGCACTTTGAAAGTTTACTTTAAATATTGAATGGCACATTTAGAATTTTGGTCAAGTCTTCTCATCAACCTTTGCATGTGACCAAAAGTGGAAACACATTTGTTTTTAACATCGAGTCATAAATGTCCAGCACTTCAGATGACATGTTGTCTATTCACCATGAAGCTATGACAACTCACTGCTGCACTCAGCTGACTGCTCCTACGGTTTCATGAAGATATTTCTTTGAGAACAAAAACTTGCCCCATTTCTGAAAATTCATAAATTTTTGTGGCACAGGAAAGAATTTTTGGTGACCATGTGGGAAAAAGCCCTTCCACACTTGTCAAAATTCTGGCTTTAGGTGGTCTTATGGCACAGTGGTAGCATCCCTACTTCTGAACCAGAAGTTCTGGCTTTGAATCACACTCCAGGGCTTGATGGTCATGGAAGGTGCATTAATTACATGGCCAAACAGGTTGATTGTCAACCTGCAGATCCTTCCACTCACCCACTCCTTCCCCAGTGCAGAAACAAACACCTCGGTGGATCCTAGTTCTAGAGTAGCCTCGGGGTCACAATCTAGTGAACATATCACACTGCCTGATCCACAGCAGGTAGTGGCAGGGACTCCCCAGGTTCCTGGCACTTGGAGGATTGTTGGAGGCCAGAAATCTGCTGAGGATCCTCTGGAGTCAGTCATACCTCAATTGCTGGAGCTGCAAAGGCAAGCTTGGGAACATCAGGAAGGGATGTCCATTGCACTCCTCAGAACAATGGAGGAGTCTGTACGCCTTCAGTCTGAGGTGATAGTGCCGGCATACCAGCACACCGCGGTCAACACTGGTAGGATGGCAGCCATCATGAAGACCTTGGTCCAGGACATCGGTCCTGCCCTGCCACTTGGGCTGAATTCCATCGCTGACGCCATAGTTGGCTTCCAACAGTTTCAATGCAAGGTGGGTGCAGGGAAGCTTGATTTCACTGCAGCTTCCCCTTCTCATCAATGAGTCAGCCCTTGGGCACCCATCATGAGAAGGATCAGTAGCTGCACACTCCGGGACCATCCACGCAGGTGACTCCGGTTGAGTCCGGCCCATCCAAATCCCCTCTTGCTGTGATCTCAGCAGCTCCAGCTCCACAGGCCGAGGAGGGTGCCATTGCCACACAACAGGACCCAGAAAGCAGGCCGGGGCCCTTCAAGTCCTCCAGAGGACGGCCGCCAAGGTCATCACAGACAGGGTGTCGCAGTCAGCAAGCTGCCTCCACCTCCACTGTGAATGTCCAGGGAGCACCAAGATGTAGCCACAGGGTTAGGAAAGTTAAGAAGATATAGTTGCACAGCCTGGGCTTGGTTGTAAATCACTTATACATAATGTTCACTACTATAAGTAAATTCCCAAGAATGCCTCCTTGCCTATGGCTCCTCGTTATGATGAGCAGTATTTGTGTCACTCAGATGTGAAACCTTGGTTCCTGCACAAGTTAAAGGCAGGTGTCTCAGTCCAGGGCCTCTTCCCTGTGCTTTTTGCAGCCTTCAGACCAAAGTGATGGTCTGACTTCACACTCACTGGACTCATCAGTGATTCCTACATCTCAATGGTGCTTGGATATTGCTGCCAGAATGTAGTGGGCAGGCGTCACAGAGTTCCGTCATTTTCTCTGTGTGCTCTCAGCAACTTTGATGGGGGCTGACCCCCATCTTTTCAGCAAATGTGACTGGTGATGCTGTGCTCCTGAAGGGGTCAGATGCTGAAGGAAAAGGATCAGGTGCATTTAAAGTTTCATGGCTGTGTCTCTATGATATGACCCTGATCACAGAGCACAAGCGAGCTGCCCTCGGCCAGACAGGAGTCAGACATTCACAGAGGCTATGTAAAGATCTATGGAGTGTCCTCACTGCATGTCGTCATCATCCTCCTGGAATCTAACGACTATTAGGGCCTCTGCTGCGTCTCCATGACATGAACCTGAACACTAAGGGCATGTACACTGCCACCAGCCACACAGGAGTCAAACGTTCACAGATGCAAGATGAGGATGTCAGGACTGTCCTCACTGCATCTCGTCATCATCCTCCATTAATCTTGCGGCTATGCGGGCTTCCTGGGCATGCTTGCCTCATCCTTATCTTCGAGGACCTCACCACCATCATCCCCTTCGACATCCTCCTCATTGAAGAAGACATGCAGCTTTTCCATCTTCTCCTCAGCCAGATCCTTCCCCCCCTTTGCAGTGCCAGGTTGTGGAGCAGACAGCAAGGGACGATGATGCGCAACACTCGGTGGACTGTATTGCAATGGTCCACTGGGCCTGTTGAGGCATTGGACTGGAAACACATTTTCAAAATGCATTTGGTTTGTCCCACTGAAGTCCAGGTTGTGGCATGAGTCTCATATCCCATTGCTCTGCTGCAGTCTGAGGCCACACTGGCATCATTAGCCACGTCCTCTGACAGTGGCCCTTGTCCTCGAGGAGCGAACACTGCAGCCTCTCTGGACCCTGAGAGATGTCAGGGATCTGAAACCCACTAAGGATGTCGGAGTCGTGGACACTCCCTTGAAATTTTGCACAGACCTGTAGGATGTGTTTGTGGTGGTCGCACATCAGCTGAACATTCAGCAATTGGAAGTTCTTGTGGTTAATGTAGTTGACCGCTTGTTGCCACGGAAATCTAAGCACCACGTGAGTTCAGTCGATGGCATCCTGTACCTGTGCGAAACCTGAGATCTGCACAAATTCCAGTGCTCTCATTTCCTGGAATTCCTGATCCCGGGCGAAATGCACAAAGTTCTGTGCCTTCCTGAAGATGGAGTCCGTGACCTCCTGGATACACCTGTGCGTGGAGGCTTGCGAGATCCTGCACAGGTCACCTGTGGAGCCTTGGAAGGAGTGACTAGCATAAAAATTGAGTACCACGGTAACTTTCACAGCCACTGGCAGTGGATTCCCTCCATGTCTCCATGGTGCCAAATCCTGCAGCAGGGGACACATGTGACCAACCAGTTCCCTAGACAAGCACAGTCTTCAGCAAAACTGGTTCTCATTCATCTGTAAGAATGACAGGTGCCATCTATAGGCCCTGGGTCTAGCGAGGTGCCACAAGTGATGGCTCACTTTGGATCTTCAGCTGCTTCCAGAGGAGGCCCTGCTGCCCCTTCACCTTGAGGGTGGTGCTCCTCCCTTTGCTGAGGCAAGTGCCTCTGCCACTCTCTTCTTCCTCTCTGCTCCCTGTAATCCATGAGGCATACCGCTAAATCACCAGGCTCCATGATCCTGATGTTTTCCTCCTACAAGATCAAAGATAGAGATGTGTGGGTTAGCAAATGTGTCCTACGAACTTCTCTTGGTTAAGTCTGAAGGCCCCTTCACTTTTGCAGGAGAGTGCTGCATTGCTGGGAGCACTTGGCAGCATTGGCTGTCCAAAAACCAACCTACATCTGCCCCACTTCACTTGACTGATTGATGGCAACTTCAACCACTGGACTGCATGCTGTGCTTTCAGCTCAGGCGCAGGCATTCTCCTAATCCACACTGCAAAACTGCACTCTTAGCTTGAACCATGATGGATACTGGTCCAAACTTTAATAAAGACATTGCAAGGGGCTTTGAGCGTCTCCACCAGTGACTGCGCTATGGCCACCTTTCGCAAGGGGATTCTACAACTTGTCCAATCGGCCAATTATTCTGTTGTCCCCTAAAACGTACATTAATTTTCAGTCTGCGCCTCTGGGGTGAAAAGTTCTGGAGCATTTGGTGGCACTTCCATGCCTTTGCGTTGCTTGAGTGGGCACAAAAGCTTCAGAGGTTCAACTCCAAGCACATCAATCGACAGCTGAACGGTCTCAGCTGCAGAAGAATGCTCACTTTTGACAAGCTTTTCCAAATGCGTGGCTACTTTCCTCACCCCCCCTACCCACCCCTCAGCATGGGCTTGTGCACTTCCTTTGGTCGGTGCTGCCTTGACCCCATCCCCACACCCCCCCCCCCCCCACCAACCCAGCCTCACTTGCACTGTGTACCTTGCCCTGGCACTGCACTATAAAAGCCATACTGGAAAAAGTGACCTATCTGTGCCCCCCCCCCATGAATGCACAGTGCCTCTTCCTTGGTATCCTATGGGCAATGCTGGCAAGCGCTGCGTAAGGTTGTGTGTACTCACCTCTGACTCCCCCTCAAAGTTCAGGTCGACAGGTGCATACCTTTTAAAGGCAGGCATGAAGCACGCCGTTCTGAAGTCATGCTGACGTCAGCGGTAAATTTGAAGTGGGGGGTTGATTCCAGTGTGCAGGACTTATAATGAGATGCTAAAGTATTGAAATTAGTTTCCCAACATGCACCAGCAGCAAATGCAATCCGTCATTAACCGGTGGAGCGGACGATCGCGAATTGGTTGCACATGGCGTAAAACCAATTTTTGGCCTTCTCGTCATATTGTCCCCCCAATCCCCTTAACCCCCCCCAACCGCCATGACGCCTGATGCCAACAGGACTGGAAAATTCCAGCCATTGCCTTATCTGCAGTTATTGCAGATTTTGCCTGCTCAGTAGGGCTCACATTAAAATATAAACACGCCCACTGCCAGGATTTGGGACGGCTCAATGACAGGCCCAAACATCCTTCCATACTCATGCTCTTTTTAAAGTGTCCTGGGAGTTTCCAGCCTAAGTTGTCGCACTATATCACCAGTCACAATTAATTAACACAATCACTTGCTGCCAAGTTCCAACTGGTGTGAATTTTTAAAAATATATTTAAGTTTTTTGACATCCAGAAAAGTTAGTGGGCCAGACATCCTTTGTGGATTCAATACATTTGTAAGAAGCATTTTCAGAAATAGATCAAGAAAGTGAGAGTGGTTAAGAAAGGTAAACTGTTGAAAAACAGAATTAGACATGTGGTAGAAAGTAAAGATATGGAATTGTTAAATAAATATTTTGCTCTAGTTTTCAAAATAATGAAGCAGAATATGGTGCCAGGAGATAGCTTCTTACTTTCCACAGTGATGGTAAACTGGACTGACTGGTAGCTGACTGGCTGCCTATTATACCCCCCGTTTTTCCTTTCTTTGTAGATGCTGCCAGACTTGCTAAGTGTTTGTAGCATTTTCCGATTTTAAATTAAGCAAACTATTTAATAGCCTCAGAACCATTAACAGTTTGCAACAGTTCATCTGATTCCCCATTTGGTTGAACAGTAGCTCCACTACCTGTGTGGGTGTCTGTCCCCAATATCGCTATTACTCTCCAAGAGTAAATGTACAGAGGCTCCACTCCCATTATGGCAATGGCAGCATTATCAGAAAATTTGCTGTGGGGGATCACTGAGCCTGATTTGGGGTACTCCTGTTTTTCTGCCCTTTAATTTTGATGATTCAATAGGCAAGTGCCATGAATTAGGTGCACCACATTAATTCTACAAACCACAGTCCCATTGTCCGAGACTGCACAATGGGCACACAAAAGTGAGTTTCAGCAAGGACAGCAGTTGTTGATCTTGTAGTTAGACTCAGCAACAATTGGGAGGGGGTAATCAGGGCTTGTGCTTCTGACTGCTATCCAATAACTCCCACTGGAAATGATGTGTGTGGATATCTCAGAATGGGGACTTAGACCATAAGACATAGGAGCAGAAATTAGGCCATTCGGCCCATTGAGTCTGCTCAGCCATTCAATCATGGCTGATATGTTTCTCAACCCCATTCTCCCGCCTTCTTCCCGTAACCTTTGATCCCCTTACTAATCAAGAACCTATCTATCTCCACTTAGCTGTGATGCTCCTACAGTTCAAGAGTTTATTGATACTCACTGGCTTGGCTTATGCACAAGGTGCAGTCACTTAACTGAGGAACCATAATCCTCCCATCATCCAAATAACTCTGTTCCAGGGAGAGAAAATAAGGTGTTGGTACATAATTGGAATTTTTTTCTAAATTAACTGTTGGGAGATCTGATATTTGAACCACTTCAGGGTTTTATAGCTACCAAATAGATGCTTTAAAACCCATTTCAACAACTAAAATATGGTGTGACCCCTAATCATTCCTGCTTTAGAAATTGACTGGATCATAGGGTAAGCTACTGCATGTAGTGAAAAGCAATTGCTCCTGACACCAAATAGAAGTCAGATTGACAAAAAAATGAAAGGTCAAGCAAACAAAGCTATAGCAAGGCAATAAAAGAACACCATGACTGCAAAACATTATAAAAAGGCACAAAGCATGCCAATTCTCCAAAGAAATATCCTATCGATCTTATTGTCTTGAGATCTATGGTCTCATTGTTAAGAGGTTTCCTTTTATTTCCAGTTTGATTTTAAACTGGAACTTTCCTTATCCCCAAGCATTCTCTTCTCTGTCAAGAAAGGCTGTAAGTGGGCCACTGTCAACTGAGATTTCAGATTCCATAGCTAGTCCATACACGAGAGACACAGTGCAGCTGGCACTCAGCTTGAATACAGTATTGTATTTTTTCATTGAGATGCTCTAGGTTGTACAATGCATTGTACACCAAGGGCAGGATTTTACCCTCCATCCAGGGGAAAGTTGAAGTGCGGGCGCTTAGAGATGCGCCTCCAATTGGTGCTCCCGATCGGGGGCAAGCCACCATTTTAGGTGGGCGAGCCAATTAAGGCCCGCCCAGCGTGACGTCTGCACTGAAGCGCTAGGGGCTCCCTGTGCGGGCGGGGGGATTTCCTAAACCCGAGTGTGTACTCTTTCACGCATGCGCACAAAAGAGCGCAATAATCTCCCTGAGGCAAAGTGCTGCCTTAGGGAGATTGTCTCTACTGTAAAAAATATTAAAAATACAAAACAAAACCCTGACATGTCACATGAGTTGGGACATGTCCATAACTTTTTTAAAAACTTTAATTAAATGTTTTAAAACCTACATGAAACCTCATCCTGCCCATGGATGAGGTTTCATGATTTTTCTAATGCCTGTCAGGGCTCCTGGCCTGTCCACCAACCTTAAGGTTGGACGGGCAGGTCCATTAATTACTTCAATGACTCTGTCAATGGCCTCGATTGGCCATTGACAGGTCGGCAGGTGCACAGCTGATTTTGCTGAGCCCCCGCCCACCTGAAAATTTAAATGGGGCGCGGTGACGTCAGGAGTTCCGCCCGACGTCACCATGCGTCATTTTACGCGTTGTCGAATGGGCCCCAACCCCTGCTCACCGATGGGAAAATCCTGCCCCAATAGTGAGCTGAAGAGAAAAGGAAGCAAACTTCCCCTCACATGTCCCCAGCCAGGCACAAAATGTGCCATCCTGAACTGAGACTCAATTCTAAGACCAAAGTGAGTGTACAGCCATACATTTCGATACCCGACGTCACTACCTGAGCACTATCAGAACTTTACTCCACATTACAATTGTTTCGTTTCCTGTTATGGTTATATCCGTTTCTGCAGACTGCTCTTCACAAATGATTCGCTTGTTGTGTCATCAAGGTGAAGGACATTAGGCAATGAGAGACTTTTCCATTTTAGGCATTTAATGTTGGCATCAAGCACCTCACGGCCAGGCACAACATGCACCAGATGTAGAGTAAATCACCAAGAAAGTGCAAAAGGGGAAATATTTGCAGGAAGTTTGAAGAACTCTGGCCTGCAGTAACATCACTCAGCACTCTAAAGGAAGAGTCTGACACAAACATATCCTTAACCTTCACCAAAGTCCTCATTACAAGCTGCTCAGCAGTGCAGCATTTAAGATAAATTTTAATTCTATAAATGATGAAGAAATCTGGTGCTGGGCAGCATAATTGGGAGACTAACAACAGGTGAACATTGATACAACATTTTTCGCCTGCCAGATTAGGCTCCAGAAAGACTATCATTTGTTGCTGCTGAAGCTGTGCACCTTTGACTGCTGGAGCCACCATTCATTAGGACCTTGCTGAGGTCAGAATAGTGACAGCAACACATTCAATATTTTATGCTGTGCTGTGTACATCATGCCCATGAGGGCAGAAATCCAAGCTTGTCAATTAATTAATGATAATCTACTGACTATCCTATGTGTCTGGAGGCCAAATTGGCTCCAAGGTGACATGCCTGGTGATGGAATATTGGAATCAATTGAACTTTTTATGGGTGACTCGATAATCTGACATGTGCACCAGGCAGATCTGCAGGATATTATTAATGCTTGACCAGTCAAACTGACTCATTAACCAACATTGGAGGGATCAAAGAATCATCAGCTCCAGATAAGTCTGCAAGACAATGCTCAAATGGCCCAGGTTGTCCTAGCTGGGTCAACAATTGGTGCTTTTTGTTGGTTAAATGCTAAAAAATGAGCACACTCATAGATCCCTAAGATATAGCAATTGCCAACCTAATCTCTCTGGATTTAGATCAATGGGATTTGCCTTATGAAAAAAGGGTGTTCACTCTACTTTTAGCACAAAGCTCTGTATGGATTTTTCAGTAGCTCGGTTTAGAGGCCCTTAATCATAGGCCAGAATTTTTCCCTTGTCAGGCGGGTACAGTGGGAGCGGGTGGGGGCAGTCGGCTTCGCACTGCGATTTCGTGTGGGTGAGCCAATTAAAGCCTGCCCTGCGTGGATTGCGGGCAGCAGCGCTAAGCGCTACCTGTGCGGGTGGGGTGGGGAGGGAGAGCCGGGCCTGGCGCGCAGTTTGTGCATGCACACGAAAGAGCGCTTCAATCTCCCTGTGGCACAGAGCTGCCTTAGGGAGATTGAAGCACTTTTTAAAAAAACTAATAAATACAATAAAAGTTTAATGAAACATGGGTCATGTTTTTAAATTCAAAATAAAGTTTTTATTTAAATTGTATTAGCTTTAGGAAACCTCATCCCGCTTGTGGATGAGATTTCCTAAAAAACATAAAGGCTGCTTGGGCTTTTCACCTACCCCAAGGTTGGACGGGCGGTGTAAATTTCAAGTTAATTAGCTCATTAACTGCCTTAATAGGCCTTTCAATTATTGGCGGGCGTGCAGCCGACTCTGGCATGCGCCTGCCAAACAAAATATTGTGCGAGTGCACGTCATATTACGCTCGTGTGTGTCAGGCACACGTCCGCACGCCAAACGTAAAGTTCTGGCCATAGTATTGAGTTTCCATGCATGTCAACAAGTTTTGATGATTTGGGGTGCACTGGAATTGGATATATATTGAAAAGTTAAAAATTGAAGGCTTATGCATGAGAAAGATAAGGGGTGTGGGACTAGCTGGATAGATCTTTCAACATGCTGGCACAGGCACAATGGGTTGAATAGTCTTCTTTTATGCTGTGTGATTCTGTGATTACATGTTAAACTCACAACAGCAGATCATATCCCACAGTGTGACATTTTCATTTCCCACATCAACCATCTTTGTCGACACTGATTTGACTATCACTTTAGTGTCAACTAGTTGTGAATATGGGGTATCTTGTAATGTAAATCTGTGACCATTTGAAGTTGAGTTGAAAATGCCCAAAATCATTTTACATGGAACCTTCCAGCCTTTAAACAGAGGAGATTCTTGTAAATTTATATTATAAGGAACCATGTTTCATGCCTAGTTTTATTTGCCCTATTCAAGTAGGGTAGATTCCACAGCACTAGCAACAACACAAAAACTTCACATGCAAAGAAGCGTAAAAATCAAAATTTAATCAGGAATTTCATTCCTGGTTCTGGACTCCAGGCAGCAATACAAAGTTATAGCTTGTAATTTTATTCTTGACCTTGAAGTAACTTTGCTAAAATAAAGATAATACTGCCACCAAAGTAAGGGATGTGGAGAGTGGAACATCCCACTTGTGCATCTAAATTTACTTGTAATTGGAACAAATGTCAGGTTAAAGATTTCTGTCATCAGGGATCAGAAGTGTCTGTTACATGCAATCACTGTTCAGGAGCTGAGAAAATTTTGCTGCTGAATCACTGAAAGTGGTTGCACTGCCTGACAGAATAAACCTGCAGTTTGGACAACAGCCGCGTTGAGGGTAAATATAGATCCTGGAGGAATCCATCACTGCAGGAGCCTATTGTAGAAGATCAGTTTTAAGGGGACCACAATTAACGGTGAAGACATCTGTTTATTTTTAAATTGGCTATAAGATCTAATGTTCTAATATAAGCCAATTCAGTCATCCATGTTGAAATGATTGCACTGAGCACTCTAACGGAAATCTACAGGCTGGTGGTTCAAACAGTATTGATCTCCATGAGCTCCAAGAGCCCCCGTAAACATATGTCATCACAAAATATTTATTCAGCACTAAGGAAAAATGATGTAAATAATGCTAAAAAATTTCAAATGTGGAAAACTGAAATTCAAGAGTGCTAGAACGAGGATAATTACCCGACTGTTATTTGCTGGCTTTTTAAAAAAAAATCTTCAGGATTGAAAGCCGACTGTGTGTTAATGAAACTTTTCTTCTCCCTTTAAAAGGGAGAAAATCGAGAAGATGCAAGCAAGTAGTTCTAGATAAATGACAGGCAGATATGATCTAATGGTTTGTTTTAATGGTACATCACCTGTTTGCATTATGCATTTGTAAACAATGAAAAAAGGGATATGTATTTTTGCAGAAGGTAGTGCCTTTTTATAAGGCTGTTGATGCACCTTGCCTTGTAAAGTGGGCAAACCACATCACAATTCATGTGATAAGAAGGAGGATCACTTATAACATAAGGCAACTTGTAACATAAAAGTTTGGCTTTAAGAGACCAACTAATTCATTACATCAATTTACATTTTTACCAATAATGTTTTATCATATATTGTCAATTATGTGAATATAACAATGTAATCAATTTGTTTAATAATTGAACTAGGTACATTACAGGGAGATAATTTTAAATAGCAAAATACTAAGAATAATATTTTACAAATTTTTAATTAAGTATCACTCAGAACTATTAATCCAAAATTGAAATATTTGCCTCAACTGAGCTGATAGTCTGATCATTTTTAACAACATTAGCAGAATGAAATAATGCTGACAATTCCTAAAACTGTTTAGGTTTTAAGGGGTTTGTTTTACAAGAAATGAATCATTCAAATGTTATTTATATTGCATTTGATTTCAGGATTTTTGTCATCTTTAGGGGATCATATTCAACTGCTTGTCCATTCCCCTGTGAGAACTGCAAATCAAGGACCTCACTGATGATATAATAATCTGTTGGTTACCAATTATGATGCGCTAACTTGCTATTTAAGAACTTCTGTCAGGACAGTGGATACTGCTATCAAATGTGACAAAAATTATCGTTAAGGTGTTATGAGCTTGAATTTCCAGCAGGGGACTGTGTTAGTTTGTGTCATTGCATTTTTTGCATATCACTAAAGTTCGTATTCCAATAAATCATGCGCCAGTGTTAGAGCTAAATCTCGCCTGCTATCATCAGATACGAAGATGACCAGTTCACTCACAAAAGGACGAAAAAGTCTTGTGTGACTTATGTTCAATTCATGGGTGGAATTTTACGGGGAGGCAGTAGCCTTATCTCTGTGACTTAAAAGTCAGGAACGAGCCCATCTCTGCTTGGCCAGCAAGGCTGATACCAATTTTACAGCAGTTAGGCCATTAATTGGCTCAGGGCGAGACTTCCACCACCATCTGGGAGGAAGCCCACTTCCAAGAGCTGCCAGCCAATCAAATGGCCAGATGTTCTCTGGTCCAAGCAGTGCCACCGGGAATGGTGGCCACTGCTGGTACTGGCATCCAGTCTGCGATGACAATCTTCACTAGAGCTGGGCACCTAAATAAGTGGGGGTGATTCACCGGGGCCAGTCTGGCAGGCCCTGGCAAGGGGGATGGAGTCCCCAGTTCGGGAGGGCGGTGGGGAGTGGGACCTGGTAATACGCAAGGTTGCTCAAATAGAAGAGATCCTCCCCCCAGCCCCCACACATGGCATGTTGGCTTTTTGGCTTTCTGACTTACTCCATGAGAACACACATGGCCAGCAACCCAGAATAAACAGTGCTGAACAGGGAAGGGTGGAGACAGGTGGGGGCATGGTTACAAAGGTGAAACCAGGAAGAGCACAACTGCTGCTTTGATATTTCCTGGGCCACCTTGTAAGTGATATTCAGCAATCTCCTTAACGATCATGACTTAAGTTGCTGAACACTAGGCATAACTGGATCAATCATGTGCAGCACAGGCTTCACCTTGTACCTCAATCTTCCAATTTGTACCTTGAGCATGTAATCAAGATCTAATGTATGCATAGGTCCCTGGTTTGTATAATTTAATGATGCTCCTGACTCATTCAGGTGAGTGCTTGGATCACTAACACAAAGGCGATGGGCATTAACTAAGGATTCACTTGGGCTCTGATAAATAGAGACAGACTGGGGCTGGGGTTTGAGTTTAGAAAGTGAATGTACTGTGTATCCCTGTGAGGAAATGCATATAAAAATATTTGAAGATAGGCTCCAGGTTTATCCTTCACCTCTGGGCTTTCTGAAGAGTAAAGACCTGTTCCCAATGTTGCGAAGGATGGATCTGGCCATGTTGTTGTGGAATGTTCTATTCAGTTGGACCTTGTGGAGATGTTTGTGCAAAAAGTACCTTTGATCACAAGTCTATCAGGCATGGTCCACATGTAATGCCCTTGAGGCCCTGCGGATAAAGGAGATGGTGAATCCTGTTGATGGTTCCCTGAACAGATTATCAAAGTCATTTGGCAGAATGCCTCATCGCCAGAAACTTGGAACAAGCACCAAGAGGTAGCCTGGCTAATAGTGAGAAGGGGTCTCCCCATCAGATCCTTCTGTAAGCCTGGAGTCTCACCTGTTGGCCAGGGGCTGCAGCTGAACTGTTAGACACAGGCAAAAGCAACTTTTGAGCTGAAGTAACCTGAGCTCACTGGCTTGAGCAACTTTTGAAACCTGACTCCAGTCACTGGGTCCAAACTGGCTAGAACCAGTTTTAAAGTAGCTGAGTGTCTTGAAGACAAAGGAAATGTGATGAGTCCTTATTTAGAAAAGGAGAAACAAGGTGATACTGCAGGTCTTGGAACAGAGCCAATGAGAATGTGCCACAGATCAAGCAAGCAGGCCTAAACCAACGGGAAAGAGACAGCACAGCTTGAAGAGATGAGATTCAGTATAAGACTGAAAGGATTTCGGGCATGGAGCAGCGAGACTCTGGAGACCAACCATTGCAGAAGCAGAAGAACCTACGTCAGCAATATAGAGACTCAAGAGAGAGAAAACGGAATGCCTGGCCAGTGTCAGCTCTCCTTTTCGGGTATTTGTCTTTATATTCTGTGACCACTCAGGGAGTTTCAGAGAAACCTAGTGGGTGTGCGTTTAGATACTAGTTTTGGGTATAAAACTGTATAATCTACTGTAAACTGCATGAGTATATTTGACCAGACATATAAGCTATATGTAGATGATTTAATGATGTGAATAAAGCAAGTTTAGAGTTAAGAGAGAATTGACTCTTCTAAGCCAATAACCATTACCGGTGACCTCCGGCAACACACCCCTCTGCACGTTGCCCTTAAGGTGGCTGAGGTGGGGAAGAGACCTTCATGCACCTCTTTCTGGAATGTGTCTTTGTGAAGCAGGTCTGGAAAAAGATGCAATGTTTTTTGTTGAGGTTCATCCTGAGCAGCTCCATAGCACAGGACTCTGTGCTCTACAGCTATTTCCAGGAACACACGCCAAGATAAACATGAACTGCTACTGGAGGACCATCAACACAATAAAAGGTGCACTTTGGTCTGCCTGAAATCTGCTGGCCTTCCAGTGGAAAGAGCTATTATGACCCAGTGTTGCAGACTGGCACATTTCAAAGTCCAGTTCTATGGGCTGAGGGATTGCAGCTGCTGCAAAATTGCAATGGGGAAAGGCCACTGTCTTAGGTCCTTCAGTCATCGTATACTGAGGGACTGGAAACAGTGAAAAACCCTTGGGCTGTATATTTAACATGAAATGAATATTGTATATAAGCTGTAATTGTAAATTTGGTGAGGCACCTCAAGGTGCCACATACTGTATCGAAATAAACTGATCTGTTTTGCGCTTTATGTGTAACTTCAACATTAAAGTTATGTAACGTACTTTTATAAATTTTATGAATAAAGTATATTTTTGGAAAAAGAATAACACCAAGTAAAGTGGCAGGTGGCCAGAATTAGAACAGGACAGTAAGTGCAACACTTAGCTTTTAGACTAATTCTATCCATTCTCGTCTGGCAGATAGAGTTAAAATTGGCTCTGTACTTTCTGTATGCAGGATCATGGAGTCACTTTAACAGAAAATGGATAACGAAAAGAAAGAAGAACATAGGAAAAAGGATAGAGATAATGAATTGTAAGGAAAAAGAAATGCAGTGAACAGAAGGCAGATATAAGAAATCAGTGTTTAAGTTAGTCAGCCCTCAGGAGGCAGGTTGACTGGGGGATGTGTGGAATGCACAGTCCCACAGTCTGATCCGAGGGGCTGATTTCCTGATTGCCACGCTCTTTAGTATTTTTGAAGGTGGAATACATGTTCTGAATTTGGTAGCAATATTCTGGGAAATGAATGCCATGCACTAATATTAACTGGTAATTCGCTATTGTGCCATGCAGTTCAATACTCAGTCAAGATGCTATCCAATTGCTGCATCACTATGTAAAGCAGAGATGAAGAATGCTGCTAAACAGTAAATCACAGCAGGCAGCAAACACATATGACTGCAGTCTGCCAAACCACACTAGGGAAGTCTATTTATTAAAAAAACTAATTTGGCCATTTAACATTTCCTTATTCTTATATCATTTTTCCTTGTTGTGTTCACCAACACTGCATCCCTTCTCATTTACTTTGTTGAAATCTGTTGCAGTGGAAAACTATTAACACTGCAGCCTGTGGAATCTTTAAGGTGACGAAAGATCAGTTTTAGCAATCTGTGCAAATGCTTCAAAATTAATTCAGCCCGTGTCCTCTATTTTTTTTGTACAGACATCAGACCTCATGGCCAACTGCCAATTCTGCTCGCTGAGAGAGGAGACAATAACACACTCTATGCACCATTGGCCAAGACAGGCCAAATGGCAGCAGATGGTCTTTCCTCCACAGACCCAGCACTAATTGTGATCCAGTTGGTTGGCTGAATGGTCAACCATGTCTGGATTGAATATCTTTCTCATATGCATGCTTTTCTTTCCATGCAAAGCATAAAGGAGGCAGGCATCACACTTTCCATCTTGGCCAAGGAAACAAAGAGCAGCTCAATCTCTTGGCACTATTAATCATGAGGGCTTTCTGTTGTGGAATTTTTTTTGCATTTCCTCCCCCTTTTTTTAAATGTCTCTCCTTACGAAGTACCATTCTGTGCCTCCCAGTTTGGGAGCATCTGGCTCCAGCTGAAAACATTGGACAACTATGGGTTCAAAGCCACGTCCTAACATACATGTCACAATACACTGAGATGGTATCATGCCACATCACCATGGCATGCTACAGTGTGGTATTGTCATTATGACTAACATCTGAACGTAGGTCTAATAAAAAAGTGTTTCTCTCTTTAGATCACTGGCAACCTCCTAAGGTGCTGCACTGGCAGTGTGGGTGTGACATTGGCAGTGCCACAGCAGGATTGACTGGATTCTGCTCTTCAGTGGAAGCAACAGACTATCTCTCAGTGGCAAGGGGAGCCTGTTCAGAACTTGTCCTGCAAGGCACTGAGGGAAATTGCTGTGGTCATGTAGTATTGTAGGGGCAGGCAGAAGTCCTACATCATCACTTCCCTGCTGCAACATTGGAGAACCCAGGCCTTAGTCAGTGCTGAGTTAGCTGATCTCAGACAAGGCGCTTCATACTTTGCCATGTGTATTTCAGGATGGTTACATACAGAAAACCATTTTCAGTACTGTGCGTGGGGAAAAAGCAGCAAAGTGGAACTAATTGAACAGGTCTTTCAAAGGGGCACGATGGCTGAATGGCCTCCTCCTGTACTGTGTCATTCTATGAAGTACACTAACTAATGTGGAGATCATAGAATCATAGAAAATCACAACACCAAAGGAGGTCGTTCGGCCTGTCATGGCTGTGTTGGCTCTTTGGAAAAGCATTTGTACTTAGTCCCACAACCCCTTTTTTGTCTGTAATTCTGTAATTTCCTCATTCTCAAGCACCTAACACCTCCCTTTTAAAATTATTTTTGGAGTCAGTTTCTGCCACCTTGTCAGGTAGAACATCCCAGTTCCCTATTCCCTGCCTGGAGATCTCTTTTCACATTATCACTTTCCTCAAGGTTGGAAGCAGCCTAGAACAGGGCTTCCCACACTGCAGGCCGTGACCCCACTGAAATTTGGGGTTGTGAGATCCAAGGCAGCAATGGCTGCCGTGGGGCTCAGAATGAGTGCTAACAACTGTGAGGCCCCTTTAAATCCTTGTGTTTCTTTCTAATGGTGGGCATGACTTAATGGACAGATCTTTGAGGTCTGATTCCTGCTGCAATAAGAAGTTGTGGGAACATAGGTTTCTTTATTTTAAAAATCCCTGCAGTTTAAACACATCCCACCACGCTCAATCTCACCCCAACCCAAGTCCCCCTTCCTACCTCCACTCAGCATCTGAAGGCAACTGTCCCTCGTTCATCAGCAATCCCCACCGCCACTCAGCAGCTGAAGGCCCCCTGTCTCCCCCCCTCCACCCAACTCAACAACTCTTGTGCCCCCTCCCCCAAAATTTCTCGTTGGGGTCTAGAGCATTAAAACGGGGTCACACCGCAGGAAATATTTAGGAAGCACTGCTCTAGTAACTGACAGCAGTTAGGATTTTACCTTTCAGTCTTAATATGCTTAGCTGCTACTTTTCTTGGTACAATGAAAGAAGTACATCAAGCTAAGGGTAGCTATGAACCAGAGTTAGCAAGGGTTGATTCAATAGCAGAGTGGTGCAGGAAACATGCCCCTCAGTAAGACCAGTCAGTAGGACGGTCACCACTGGATATATTTGAAGTGAGAGATTTTTAGTATAATGGTGCATAGATGAAGCATCAGTCACACTAATAACATTAACTTGGGCAAAAATGATGAGGTGATGTTTTCACATTGACACAGGGAACAGCCCAGTGTCGCTAATGAATGCTGGGGAAATGTCAAAATCTACCTACACATTCCAGAAGTACGGGAGATTGTAATCCAGAGGTGAGAGGGAAGGACTCTGCGATCTTTCATGTGAGACTCCCTAAACAGAGGAGGGTTGGTAAATCTGCCAAATGATATATTGTGGCACGTAAGTATTTTTAACTTTCCTTTTATCTTGCAAGAAGCTTTATACTCCATCACTTCATCCAGCAACATTTATATGCTTATTCCAGGCCTCAACTGACAATCAGAATTCATAATATGTGAATTATAAGCCTAGAGTTTCCACTGCTTTGTACACAAGCTGTTCTTCTGTCAAATAGCTTATTTATCTTCAATGGGAAAAAAAGTTAATCATAAGTCCAATTCTTTAATGAAGTGGAACTCATAGAGAACATCAAGGCGTGGCTAGAATCTCAGTCCTAATGGATTTTTCTCAGTATGAACCATAGCTCAATTGTACAAGAATAATGAGTGGTGCTCACTCGTAATGAAATGGATGAGTATATTTTTTAAAAATGTAACATTTTGGATCACTTTCTACACAGCCCTTTGTGTCATCGGATGAAAAAGAAACAAAATTGGAATCTTGAGAAATTTAATCAAATGATCGTGTACAATCTTAATGATATGAAGCTTACACACGTTAAAATCGTTTGTGAAGACATGACTCCTGATGGGTCATGTATTGTAAAGCAGGGTGCTTCCTCAACTGCCAGCTGCCTGTTTTGGAACATAAGCATTTGTGGGTTTTAAGATTTTAGTGTGGTCAGCAGGAAGAGCATGAATGCTCCTCCCAGCAACACAAAAATTAATCAGGCACAACCAGCCTGCTCACTTGCCCACACCAGCATTTTCAACACCCACTCCTCCCCCAACCCCCTCCAATGCCTATTGGCTGACTCCCTGCCAAAACTGGATCGTTTTCCACTGTCCGAACCAGAAAGCTTCAGCGGTGCCCAAGGCTTGCCTGCGAAATTCAAATCAGTCCCTAGCTTGAAAGTACTTTGGGTCTTCTAGCTTTTGCTGCAGGCACAATGCCAATGACATGTCCATGTTTTTCTGAAGTTCCAAACTGCCCAGCCTCTTAAAGAGCCTGGAGAAGAAGAGCAAAAATGCCTTCACTGCTGATCAACACTACATGGCACTGGTTCACCAGTGAAGGCACAACCAAAAGAATTCAAAATTTATACAGTGTACTGGCTTACTACCAGTGTAATGGTTAAGTCCAGGTATATAATCTGCTTGAACCTACATTATCAATCCACTTTAAAGACATAGTACATCATGGTCATCCTCCCCTCTCAATTCTCAAAAATCTGAGTGGATGAAAGCAAGTCAGCAAGTTGGAATTCAATACAACAGGCTTTTTGAGCTTTGCAGAGAATGTTTGGTAACAAAAATATTCTGCTACCAATCAAATACGGAGATAAAAGATCAATGGCTTAATTATTGCTATGTACCTGTTGAAAGGTTATTATCTGATTGTATATAAACAACCATTAATTAAATAGGGCCAGGAATTAATCTAGGCTATTTTAAAGTGATCTAGTTAAATTTAAATTTTTCACTACACTGTAGGCATGACTCAGCCTAGTGTTATTTCACTAAGGCCTATGACTCCAAAGCTAGTACTGTGAGTGAGCAGAGGGGAAGCTGCATCAAAAAGGATTTCTTACTAAAATTTCCACTACCCACTGTAGATAATGTCTTGTGATCCCATTAGATGAACAATCTGTCCTTTGAATGTGACATTCTTTAAAGTTTTCCATAAGGTATACAGGGTGTGGGTGGACAGGGGAGGGGATTTGCAATGGCTGGTATCTTGCCTGAAAAATGGACAACTGGCATCAGAAAACCTGATGGATACCTTAGATACTCATTTTACTATTTAGACTGACTTTTAAACTGATGCCCAGCACTCCTGTCCAAAACAGGCAGAAGGCTGCTTAAATGTGCAAATAGGGGTCCAATGCCAGTTGTCGTACGTCAATTGCAATTTTAGCACAAAAATGAGTGCAGCATGTAAAATGCATGCTATTTCTAGAGTATTGGGTGCTAAGCAATCTAACTAACAATCCTTAAAGGCAACTAGAGAGGAGATAGATTTTAGCTATTTCTAAATATTTTGGAGGAACCAGAGGAGCATTTTTTTGGGGTCATTCAAGTTTTCTTCCAAATCCAATCCATATTGCCAGCTTGCTCTTAGCCTACTTGCCTTCCTTCCTTTTATGATGTGTTCCTCCAGCCACTCCACATTCTCATGTAACATCCCTCTACCCACCCTGCACCACCACCACCTCCCATTTCGGGTGAGCAGGTTTAGTTAAAATCAGGGAAAATGTATGAAAGCATTTTGAAATGTTTTGATGTGACCAGGCACCAGATAAATGCAAGTCGTTACACATTTCATCATTAAAATTACTGAAGCATCATACTTTGATGTTCAGGCCAAGGCAAAACAATGTGGGCCTTTAATTAAATATATGATGGTCATTAAAACTAAACCTATTTTATTGATCTGGTCACTTGCCAAGACATTAAATTTGAAATCAGCATTTATATAGTCAGTACAGCCTTGCAGTAACCTTTACATCTATTTAAAATAAAATCAATAAATTTATGAAAAATGAACACTGCAGTTGTAAGATGCTATAGTTCACATTGTAATGATTTTTTAAAGAAGGAAGGAATATGCATTTTTATATACAGCCTTTCACAAACTGAGATTATCCCAAAGTGCTTTATAGCCAATTAGTACTATAAGACCTTAAATTGGCCACATTTGTGGTTAATTATTTATTTTAATAATTTATATCTACAAATGAATTGACAAAAATGAAAAGTAAATTATAATAAAAATTAAAGTGCATTATCCTAGTTGTGAGGTGAGAATGACTGCCCTTGACATCAAAGCAACATTTGACTGAGTGTGGCATCAAGGAGCCCTGGCAAAACTGAAATCAATGGGAATCAGCTCTCCACTGCATGGAGTCATATGTAGCACAAATGAAGATAATTGTCATCGTGGAGGCCAATAATCTCAGCTGCAGGACATCACTGCAGGAGTTCCTCAGGGTAGTGTCTTAGGCCCAACTATCTTCAGCTGCTTGAATGACCTTCCCTCCATCATAAGGTCAGGAGTGGAGATGATGAAAATGATTTTACAGTGTTCAGTACCATTCACAATACCTCAGATACTGAGTAGGCTGTGCCTGTATGCAGTAAGACCCAGACAATATTTGGGCTTGAGCTGATGTGTCTTAAGTACCACGTGCGCCACACAAGTGCAAGCCAGCGACCATCTCTAACAAGAGAGAATTTAGCTACCTACTCTTGACATTCAATGACATTACCTTTGCTGAATCCCCACCATCAACATCTTGTTAGTATTGGCCAGAAACTTAACTAGAACAGTCGTATAAATACTGTGGCTACAAGAGCATATCAGAGGTTGGGAATTGTCCATCAAGCAATTCACCTCCTGACTCCCCAAAGTTTGTTCACCAACTACAAGGCACAAGTTAGGAGTGTGATGGAATACTCTCCACTTGCCTGGATAAGCGTGGCTCCAATGATACTTAAGAAGCTTGGCACCATCCAGGACAAAACAGCCCACTTGATCGACATCTCATCCATCACCTTAAACATTCATTTCCTCCACCACCGACACACAGTGACAGCTGTATATCATCTACAAGATGGACTGCAATGACCTACCAAGCCTCCTTTACCAGCTCCTTCCAAACCTGTGACCTCTAGAAAAACAGGGTAGCAGATAGATGGGAACACCACCACCTGCAGTTCCCCTCCAAGCTATACATCTTCCTGATTTGCAACTATATCTGCTGTTCCTTCACCAGCACTGAGTCAAAAACCTGGAACTCACTTCTTAATAGCACTCTGGATGTACCTGAGCCAGATGGACTACAGTGATTCAAGTCAACAGCTCAGCACCACCACCTTGTAAAACACAATTAGGGAAGAGCAACAAATGCTTGCCTTGCCTGTGACAGCCAGAACCCATGAAAGAATAAAATAAATGAATGTGGAAATATCCATAAAGCCAGAAAAATTGCCACAGTTTTTCCTTAAAGTTTACTGGAACATTAATTGAACAGTCGAAAATTATCTAAAGTGATTATTTTTGAATAAATGAACTATTCAAAATTCTAAATGCTGCAGTGGCCCTCTAAATGTCAATAATATTCAAGATTACTAATTATTTTAACAGCAAGTGTTACAAATATTAGATAAACTGCTTTGAAAGGCTGCTCATGAGACAGTTAGTTAATACTATAGATTAAATGGAGAGTAGATGGAGAACAGTTCTTAGCAGTCAGTTCACTTGAGATAATATTCAGCATAAATGGTTCCTGCTGTTTAGTCACACAAATAGCCAGGGCAGGTTCAACAGCACTTGAGTTATTAACTTCACACTGAAGCGCAGTCTCAACCAACATCAGGAACTGCATAACAATTTACCCATCAGCACTGTTTAGACAGCCTGTACGTTTGCACCTCTGTTTTTCTTCTGCAAAGCTGCAGACACATCCCCAGTCTCTTGTAACATCCTCCAATTCATGCCATCATAGGCCTTATTTCTGATTATTGAAGAAGGTGTAACCAGAACAAAGAATGCATTACACATCAATCTATCTCCTAGAGTTGTGTTGGGCATCACTTTCCAGGCATTTCACCTAAAGAGCAGAGAGTAATTGTACAGTGTGTACATTCAATTCTTAATGAGCAGGTGAATTTAGCTCCAGGAACATAATTATAGCCAGAGGTTCTCTCACCTCTCTCAACTCGATTCCCCCTTCCTCTCTTTCTAGGTCTCCTTTCCTCTAATTTTAGGGAACAGTAGCATAGTGGTTATATTACTGGACTAATAATCTGGAAATTATGAGTTCAAATCCCATTATGGCAGCTGGAGAATATAAATTCAGTAAATAAATAAATCTGGAATAAAAAGCTAGTATCACTAATGGTGATTATGAAACTTTCAGTTTTGTTAAACGTCCATCTCTAATGTCCTTTAGAGAAGGAAATCAACTGTTCTTATCTGGTCTGACCTACATCCAACTCCAGAAATGTGTTGACTCTTAACTGCCCTCCAAAATGACATAACATGCCACTTAATTAGGGATGGGCAATAAATGCTAGCCTTTCCAGCAATCCCATATCCTGTGAATGAATAAAAAAAAACCCATAAACCATGCCTGAAACCTATTGCTGCGAACCTGTTTATTTTTACAGGGTTGTCTAAAGCTTTAAAAACATTCCCAATATCATTCAGGAAAAAGGGTAATTTCTACCTATGCTTTTTAAATCCAGTGGAGATATCAATACCAGTACTTGGCTGACAGCTTCAGCGGTTGTAGGATGAAACAGATGGGTGGCAACATTTTGTAATGTCATGGAAAGAATTGCTGGTCAACATCATCATGTAGGGTCTGACTGTTGTGCTGTAGCAAGCCATTCATGCTGTGAATTGCAGTTTGGTTGAGGGAGTTGTTATTTATACATATGATGATGGCAAATGAAATAAGAGTAATCAAGTAGGGGGAAAGGCAAAGGAATTAATTAAGACATAAACAGTTGTAGAATCATAGAATCATATAGCACAGAAGTTGTAGCCTCAATGGCCTAATGGATAAGGTACTGGCCTCCTAAGTCAGGGATTGTGGGTTTGAGTTCGATGTGGGGTGATCCCTTTTAGGGAGATGATGGTCTAGTGGTATTGTCACTGAGCTAGTAATCCAAAGGTCCAGGCTAATGCTGCGGAGACACCAGCTCAAATGACAGCTGGTGGAATTTAAATTCAATTAATAAAATCTGGAATTGAAAGCTGGTCGCAGTCATAATGACCATGAACCTATCATTGATCGTCGTAAAAAAATCTATCTAATGTCCTTTAGGGAAGGAAATCTGTCATCTACATGTGACTCTAGATCCACAGTAATGTAGCTGACACTTAAATGCCTCCTGAAATGGAGCAAACCACAAGGGAAATTAGGGATTGGCAACAAATGCTGGCCTTGTCAGTGATGCACACATCCCATGAAAGAATAAATGTAAAAAAAGACAATTTTACCTGTAATGCCTCTGCTAGCTCTTTGAAGGAACTATCCAACTGGTTCTGCTGCCTTGCTCCTTCCATTTGGCTCTGCAAATCTTTCCTGTTCAAGTACATCCAATCCCCTTTTGAAAGTTATTAATGAATTTGCCTTGTGTCACCCTCTCATGTTCCGGATCATAAAACAGCTTCGAAGAAGAGTCCTAATGGGCTCGAAATGTAAACTCTGTTTCTCTCTCCATAGATGCTGCCAGACCTGCTGAGTTTTTCCAGCACTTTTTGTTTTTATTTCATTAAAAATTCACAGTATAAAAAAATTCACCACGTCTCCCCCTGGTTTTTTTTGCCAATTGTCCTAGGAGAATTTTCCCAGGGACTAGGAGGTGTATTTACAGGCAGGTGGGGGAGTCTGGGAAAATTGTGGAGAAATAGGTTGTGCCAGCTCCCTGAGGTGTTCCTGCCTCATTGTGTTTTTCCCATAGGCAGCTTCAGTGCAGTGACAGTAACCCACAGGGCAGTCGTGAGAAGCCACTGACTCCCAGGAAGTAGGCTGCTGCTGTGAATGAGGGGGGGTGCTGTATTTTGTCACTGACGTGTGGGTGACGGAGCCCGCACTTCGGACCTTAAAATGTGGCACGCTGATGTCGTGTGAGCGTCCCGACATCAGCGCGCGGCATCGCGATGTTTAGGTGGGCGGGCACGCTATGCAGTGCGACATGCACCCACCATTAATTAAATGCCTTGTTAAGGCCATTAAGTCAGCAATTGACGATGACTTTGAGAAGCCTGTGCAAACTTCGGCTCAGTGCATGGGCCCAACAGGCAGGCGGGCAAGTGATTATTTTAACAAACCTCATCCACTGGCGGGATGAGGTTTGATTGTGGATTTAAAAAAGTTTAATAAAGTTTTTGTGCACTTAATTAACACGTCCCATCTTGTGTGACATTTTCACATGAGGGGGACATGTTAATGATTTTTTTTATTTTTCTAGTTTTGAACTTTCACCACCTTTCAGCGATCTCCCTGAGGCACCACTTTGCTTCAGGGAGATGTGCGCACTCTCGCAGTTGGGGAACCCCCCGCTCGCACAGGAAGTGCATAGTGCTTCCTGTTGGGCGTCACGCTGGGTGGGCCTTAATTGGCCCGCCCATGTAAAATGGCGGCTGGGCCCTTTTCGGCGGCGGTGATCAGCTGCCCACCCGTCAAGGGCAAAATTCAGCCCAGGGTGTGGATCTGACTCCTAAAAATTTTCAAAGTCCAGAAGATTCAGCCCCTTGTTCCTGTGTCTTTTGATTAGCCACATACCCACCAAAGCAAACAACTTCTCCTTATTTACTTGTACAAAATCCCTAAGGATACTGTCCAACTGAATTAAAATGAATTAAAAGGGGGAAGAGTGAACTCAAAATAGTCAAAATGAAAATGTAGCTACACATATAAGCCAAGCTCAAACAGCTGCAGCCCAGGGTTTCAGCAAAGGATAAAGTGCTGCAAAATAATAGAAATGCCATACTACAACACATGTCCTCTGAACCCTTCAATTAAAGACTTCCATTTGCCACACTACTTCTGCAGCTGTCGACTTGCTCAGCGACTCTCTAACTTTCACCTTTGCCCTCAGTTAAACTTTTGCTCTCTCCCATGCTTGTGGCCCCAGCCTTCACTCACTCTAATCCAAGGAGGGTAAACATTAAACAGTCAAATCATAAAAAGACAAAAGGGAACTTATTAAATTAAGTAAGAGTTATGTCTCTACTGTGCCCTCCAGTCACGGAAGGTCTCAAGTGTACTGGGAGACACCGTATGTTCCTCCTTCAGGGCCATCGAAGTGTGGAACGGAGGCAGTCAGCCAAAGTGAGCACCCTCACTGCTGGTCATTGTCTCAGATTGAACCAGTTAACTCACAGCCTCAACAACCTATTCAACCACCCATATTCTCTTCATCAGAAAGACCATATACTTCCACTGTGGCAATGTGGAATGGTATGTACTTTTAAGATAATGTAATTATTTGAAGAAGCACACATGGGGTAAAATTTTTAGCTTGGCGGGTGGATGCACGCCCAACCAGCTCAAGACGTCAGGCGAGAGATATTTCGGTCGACGGGTAGCCTTACGGTTGGCAGACCGGTGAAAAGGCCAAGCAGCCTTTGCACTTTTTAGGAGACCTCATCTACGGGCGGGATGGAGTTTCCTAAAGCAAATAAAAATAAAATTAAAAATTTTAAAACTTAATTAATACCATGTCCCTGCTCATGTGGCAGAGTCACATGAGGGGATGTTTCATTACATTTTTAATCTTTTCATTTTTTTAATATAACACTTCACCTCCCTGAGGCAGCTCTGTGCCTCAGGGTGATTATGAAGTGCGCACTCGTGCATGCGTGAAGGTTGCAATCTCCCAGCTCACATTCCCACCACAACCGCCTGCACAGGCATTGGCTCACCAGTATGAAATTGCCTTCCGGCCCCAATTGTGGGTGGTGGTCGGCTTCCCAGCCACCCCTGCCTGCTCCTGCCAAGCTTGCCCGACATGGGTGAAATTCTGCCCACAGTGTTAGTACTCTGTTCTTAGTTCCAATAACAACCAGTGTTTGTTCAGTTAATCAGTCTCTCTGCCTATATTGTTTCAAGCACCAACTAATGTGTTAATATCTAGGGCGCAGTTACTGTTCGCCGGACAAAGTGAACCTGATAACCAAAAACAAAACTGGCGACGAGGATAAACTGGATCAATTGACAGCAATCAAGAAAGCCGCAGTAAACCAGCTATGTTACTTCACCACCACCTTGAAAGCTGTTTGAAAGTGCAGTCGCCTATTTCATTGAGTATGCCATGGTTTGGGCATCTTGAACCATTCAACCCCATTTCCAATGGCTGGTCTCATTATGCGAACGCCTAGCGTTCTTTACCGCTAACAACATCATGGGAGAGGACAAAAAGAGGGCAATTCTTTTGTCCTCATGTGGGAGCAAAATGTATGGGCTGATCTGCAGCCTCATTTCACCTAACATCTCCGACTCAAAAACTTTCGATGAGTTAGTAAATATTGTAAAAAAAACACCTGAAGCCAAAGCCCTCAGTCACTATGCAGCGTTTTAAGTTCAATTCGAGGAACAGGCTTCCAGGAGAGACAATCGCTGGGTATGTAGCTGCTTTACAGGAATTAACGGAATATTGTGAGTTCGGAACGTCAATTAATGACATGTTGAGAGAATGACTGATATGCAGAATCGGGGACGATGCTATTCAAAAGCGATTGCTATCGAAACTAATCTAGATTTCAGTAAGGCATTAGAATTGGAAATAGCCATGGAGAGCGCTGTTAGAGACTCGGAGGCAATAAAAGTTACACTAAATGGCGCCGTCCATCTTGTAGGACAGAAAGAGCCAGTAATAAAAGGCGCGAAAACATCAGACTGCACAGAAAGGTGGAGAACGCCAACTATGTACAGACCATCGAAGAACAACAACAGTACAACAGTGAAAACCCACATCGTTAATGAGAGAAATGCATCCAGGTAGCCTGCGGGCAATCGACAGTTTGGAAATATCGAATTCTTTTTCTGCCACCGCAATGGTCACATAGTGTGGCACTGTCAAGATAAGCTGAGACTGCATTTTAAAACAAAGGTAGAAATCACAAAATTGTTGAAAAGCCAGAGGAAGCAGAATCTGACACATATTCATTATACAACCTGAAAGTGGGAGGAACTGAGCCAATCCAGGTAGTCATTAGAATCAATAAATAACCCATCAAGATGGAGGTTGATACGGGGCATCAAAGTCTGTCATAGGGGAACATACGTTCAGACACTTGAATAAAGGAGTCCGTTCTTTAAGTTTGGAAGAATCAGACATTAAATTAAAAACATATATGGGTGAAGAAATAAGTGTGTAAGGGATATGCCAAGTCCTGGTGCAGTCAGGGGATCAGTCTGCAAATTTACCCCTTATAGTCATAGCTGGGGCAGGCCCCAGTTTAATTGGTTGCAACTGGCTCAAAAAGATTAAATTGCAATGAGCTGAGATTTTTAAATCAGAATGATAATCTTACAGGAATTGTTACAAAAGTACGTTTCCATTTTCAGTGACGAACTAGGAAGGATTCATGGGCCACAAGCCAAAATCCACGTAGACCCTAACACAAACCTCAGATTTATCAGAGCCCGACCAGTCCCTTATGCTCTACCGGACAAGGTCGAGACCGAGATAAACAGGCTGAAAAAGTTGGGTATCTTACAACCGGTGCAATTTTCCAAGTGGGCGGCACCTATTGTAACCGTACTGAAGCCAGACCAAAGTGTTCACTTATGTGGTGACTATAAGTTAACTGCAAACAGAGTTGCCAAACTTGATAGACACCCAATATCATTATATTCAAAATTGGCAGGGGGCATCACATATTCAAAACTCGACATGAGCCACGCCTACCAGCAGGTAGAGTTGGAAGAAGGTTATAGGGAATTCATGACCATCAATACACATCGAGGATGGTATCAATATACTCAACTACCGTTTGGGCTCTCATTGGCGTGTGCTATTTTCCAGCGCACCATGGAAAATCTGCTTCAGGGACTGCCCCATGTCACTGTTTATCTGGATGATGTCTTTGTCACTGGTCAAACTGACGAAGAATGCTTAGCTAACTTGGAGGAGATGCTGAAATGCTTCTCGCAAGCAGGGATATGCTTGAAACGAGAAAAATGTCTTTTCCAAGTCAAAGAGGGAGTTTACTTGGGCCATAAGGTCGACGTGCTGGGCCTGCATCCCGTGGAAGAAAAGATCAAGGCTATTCGCGAAGCACCTGATCCGAGAAACTCTACAGAACTAAAGGTTTTCTTAGGGATGATAAACTACCATGGACAATTTCTCCCAAATCTATTAACTGTACTGTCTCTGTTATATGCAATGCTTAAGAAAAACCATAAATAGGTTTGGCAGGCACTGCACCAGGATACGTTTCTGAAGGTGAAGAATTGTTAAAATCATCGGCCCTACTGGTCCACTTTGACCCAAAGAAAGAATTGATTTTAACTTGCGATGCATCCCCTTCTGCATAGGGGCTGTACTTTCACATCGGATGGCAGATGGCTCCAAATGACCCATTGGTTATCTATCTCGCACACTCAGTGCTGCAGAACAACGATCTTCTCAAATAGAGAAGGAAGGCTTGTCTGTTGTGTTTGGTGTTCAGAAATTCCGTCAATATCTCCACGAGCACCATTTTCACATTATATCTGACCACAAGCCTCTGCTGGGATTATTTGGAGAGGATAAGGCGATACCCCTGATCGCATCCACTCGCATCCAGAGGTGGGCACTGATATCGGCTGCTTACGAATACATTTTTATTCCCCGATCGGGAAGCCAGATCGCACATGCTGACGCGCTGAGCTGCCTCCACCTCCCAGATAACAGTGTGAAGGTTCCAATTCCACAGGAGCTTGTCTTAGTACTAAATTTTTTGGATTCCTTCACGGTCTAGGCCAAACAAACCTGTGAGTGGACAAGCTGAGATCCACTTTTATCCCATGTCCAGCAGCAGGTCTTGAATGGATGGTCAGGCAAGCCAGAGTCTGATGACATGAAGCCCTATTTCAATTGCAGGTAATGAGCTCACCTGCCAGGGCGGCATATTGCTCTGGGGAGCAAGGGTTATCTGCCCCTGAGGGGGCAAAGGCCATTACTGGCCGAATTATACAGCTCTCACTCTGGCATTGGTAGGATGAAGATACTCGCGTGCAGCTACTTGTGGTGGCCAGGGATGGACGCAGACATCAAAACCCTAGTCAAAAGTTGTCTTCAATGCCAGCAAGTACAAAAGCTACCCCCCTTAGCTCCATTGCACCCCTGGGAATGGCCGCAGTGGCCATGGGTGCGCCTCCATGTTGACTACATGGGGCCCTTCTTGGGCTCGATGTTCCTTTTACTAATCGATGCCCACTCCAAGTGGATGGGTATCTACAAAGTCCGGTCACCCACGTCTGCTGCCGCCATAGACCATTTTTGCAGTGTACGGGTTACCAGAGCAGACAATGGGACTGCATTTACCAGCGGGAAGTTCCACAGGTTTACAACCTGCAACGGAATAACTCATATCAAAACCTTGCCTTACCGCCTCGCCTCTAATGGTTTGGCTGAGCAGGCGGTGCAAACTTTTAAGTCTGGGATGAAAAAGCTGGGCGGGGAATCCATCGGCACCAGATTGTCATGGTTCCTGTTCACATACTGGACGATACCACGTATGACCACTGGTATTGCCCCCGCTGAGTGCCTAATGAAGAGACATCTCTTCACCCGTTTAACTCTTATCAGGCCTCATTTAGGGGGGAGAGTGGAGAGAAGCCAAGATGCCCAGAAGGCTAGCATGATGACCATAATCATGAAAGAAATTTCATGGTGGGAGACACAGTTCTTGCAAAGAACCGGGCCCAATTTGCTCGTAGGTGAAGTGAGTGCTGTGACAGGACCTCTCTCCTATAATATATCAGTAAACGGCCGAATAATTAGATGACACGTGGATCATCTCTGGATAAGAGAGACAGTCCCACAAGACATCATCATTTGCGCTTGAGTCTGCACCACATGTGGAAGAAATGTCACATGATTTGGAAGTACCAATGGGGCCTGTCGGACCTGAAAGGGTCAAAAACATAAACTTGCCCACTTCCACTGAATAGCCTGGTGGACAGTTGACCCCTGAGAAGGGGGTCTCGGAGAAATCAATCAAGGCCATTGAGCTACAACACTTGACACGCCTGAGGAAGCCTCCTGAGAAACTTGACATATAAATAGTTATTCATGTAGATAATTGGGATGTTGTGAAGCTTGTCAACTGTACTTTCAAGTAAAGGGAGAAGGATGTGGTAAAGTGGAGTACTATGTACCTTTAAGAGAATGTAGTTATTTGACCAAGTGACTGTATTGACCAATTGCTACACAGCGCGGGCTACTTGGGTAACTGAAGTCTAGAGCTGGAGGTGATTGAAGAAGCGCACATTGTGTTAGTGCTCTGCTCTCAGTTCCAATAAACCACCAGTGTTTGTTTAGTTAATCAGTCTCTCTGCCTATATTGTTTCAAGCACCAACTAATGTGTTAATATCAAGGGTGCAGCTAGTGTTCACCGGACAAAGCAAACCTGATAACCAAGAACATAAAATCCACCTTTGAAAAACTGCCTCATCCAGTCCCTTCCCCTGTTCCAACCTCCGTCCCTGCCCCAGCCCCAGCCCCTACCCCATCCCAGCCCCTGTTCCAGCCCCTGTCCCTGCTCCAGCCCCTACCCCTATCCCAGCCCCTGTTCCAGCTGCTGTCCCTGCCCAACCCCTGCCCCTGCCCTTGTCCCAGCCCCTGCCCCTGCCCCTGTCCCTATATCCATTATTATGAATAGTTTGTATGTCCTTCTTTACTTCTTTCCTTTTCTTAACACCATTTTTCCTTCCCATTGGACTCAGGTATTATTTCTTATCACTTTCAGCCAGGAAAGCTGCATGGTCTCTTCCTGTGTCAATGATGAAGTTCTGTGACTATTATATACGTGACAATTTGCTTCTCTGGATCAGATCTCCACATTGCTCTATTATCCCTTGGGCCAGAATCTTCAGGTCGGCGTGCGGGGGTGGAGCCCGCTCGCCGACGTGTAAAATGACGCGTGGTGACGTTGGGTGTGTGCCCTGACGTCACTGCTTGTCATTCCGATTTTCAGTTTGATGGGCGCATACTGGAGTCAGCTGCGCACCCGCCGAACTGTCAAAGGCCGGTTAAGGCCAATTAAAAACTAATTAAAACACTTAACGGAGCTGCCTGTCCAACCTTAAGGTTGGTGGGCAGGCGAAGAGCCCAAGCGGCCATCGCATTTATCAGGAAACCTCATCCAGGGGCTGGATGAGTTTTCACAAAGTGTTTATAAATTGAGTAAAAATTTTTATTAAAGTTCGTTGACATGTCCCAGCTCATGTGACACTGTCCCTCTGTGCCTCAGGGAGATTTCTGCACTGTTTCGCCCACATGCGTGAAAGAGTGCAGGCCCCGACTCTCCATTCCACGCCCCCGCCCCAGCCCGCACATGGAGCAGTCTGCACTTCAGGCTGCACTTCACGCTGGGCGGGTCTGAATCGGCCCGCCCACGTAAAATGGTAACATGCAGCCCATCGCGGGCAACAATTGGCTGCGTGCCCACCCGTGCCCGCTCCCATTCAGTCCCCCCAAAGGGGAACAAATTCTCCCCTTGATCTTCTTTGCTTAGCAAAGATTTGAGACTTTTCACAAGCAGTGCATGGGACTCACGACAGCTTTCAGCTGGTGACTGTTCCAATGAGGCCTTACAAGGCTATATGTAGAATTCCTGAGGTAACCCAGGAACTCTCTCTTATGTTATCAGCGAAATGGGTCAAAATGTGCACATGATCACATCCCTCCCTGCTAGAAAATGGCTGCCTAGAAAAAATGGGGTTGCATCTCAATTCTGGTAATGGGTGGGTTAATTCATCCATTCTCTGCCCTGTACCCAGATTGGAACTTCAAGGCTTCAGCTTCTCTAATGGACAATATGGCACCTTCGAAGCAGAGGTTTCACAAAATGTTTGTTCCAGAAACCAAGGCTTCCCCTCTGCAAACTTCTCAAACTGGTGGCTCTGGCATCAGAAGAAATTTTTGGGCAATGTTACATTGACTTAAATAAGATGTGTGTGTGCGTATTTAAAAAAGAAACAAATACTTGCATTTATAAAGCTCTTTTCACAACCACTGGACATCTTAAAGTGCTTGACAGTCAATGAAGTCCTGTTGAAATGTAATCATTGGTGTAATGTAGGAAACACAGCAGCCAATTTGCATACAGCAACAATGTGAAACTGACAAAATAATCTGTTTTAATGATGTTGGTTGATTTTGGCCCTGTCACAAGTTGTAACTCCACAGGTTTTCTTTAAAATAATGCCATGAGATCTTCTTACATTCGCCGAACAGGCAGATGTGGGCCTCAGTTATCACCTCATCTGAAAGACGGCACCTCCAACAGTGCAGCATCCTCTCAGTAATGTGATACTGGAGGGTCAGCCTTTATTTTTATGTACAAGCCCTGGTGTTGGGCTTAAATGTGGAGATTCAGAGGCAAGTGGGCTACCACTGAGCCATAACTCATCATGCAAAATTCATAATGAACATATTCACTCAAACTCAGTTTTGAATAATTTTAATACCCTAGAGAGTTATTAATCCAACTGAAAAAGATCATTGGCTGTGTGGGGACAGACTGAATTCCATTACATTTGGAATTTGAAAAGATGGAAAACCCACAAATCTGTGCATACAGTCCCAGAGATGAAAGAATGTTTCCTCTGTGTTTAATCTTCTGTTGATTTCACTACCAAAAAGAAATAGCTTCTTTTTTTATTCATTCATGGGATGTGGGCTTTGCTGGCTGGGTCAGCATTTATTATCCATCCCTAGCTGCCCTTGAGAAGCTGGTGGTGAGCTGCCTCTAGAATCACTGCAGTTCATGTGGTGTAAGTACACCCACAGTGCTGTTAGGAAGGGAGTTCCACTATTTTGACCCAGCAACGGTGAAGGAACAGCGATATATTTCCAAGTCAGGATGGTGAGTGACTTGGAGGGGAAAATCTAGGCAGTGGTGTTCCCATCTTTCTGCTGCCCTTGTCCTTCTAGGTGGTAGTGGTCATGAATTTGGAAAGTGCTGTCAAAAGAGCCTTGATAAATTTCTGCAGTACATCTTGTAGATGGTACACACTGCTGCTACTGTCTGTCGGTGGTGGAGGGAGTGAATGTTTGTGGATGTGGTGCCAATCAAGCGGGCTGCTTTGTTCTGGAAAGTGTCAATCCTCTTGAGTGGTGTGGGAGCTGCACTCATCCAGGCAAGTGGGGAGAATTCCATCACATTCCTGACTTGTGCCTTGTAGATAGTGGACAGGCTTTGGGGAGTCAGAAGGTGGGTCACTTGTAGCACAATTCCTAGCCTCTGACCTGCTCTTGCAGCCACAGTATTTATATGGCTAGTCCAGTTCAGTTTCTGGTCAATGGTAACCCCCAGGATGTTGATAGTGGGGGATTCAGTGATGGTAATGCCATTGACCATCAAGGGGCGATGGTTGGATTCTCTCTTGTTGGAGATGGTCATTGCCTGACACTTGTGTGGCGAGAATGTTACTTGCCACTTGTCAGCCGAAGCCTGGATATTGTCCAGATCTCACTGCAATTGGACATGGACTGCTTCAGTATCTGAGGAATCGTGAATGGTGCTAAACATTGTGCAAGCGAGCATCCCAACTTCTGACCTTATGATGGAAGGAAGGTCATTGATGAAGCAGCTGAAGATGGTTGGCCTGAGGCCACTACCCTGGGGAACTCCTGCAATGATATTCTGGAGTTGAGATGACTGACCTCCAACAACCACAACCATCTTCCTTTGTGCTAGGTATGACTCCAACCAGTAGAGCATTTTCCCCCTGATTCCCATTAACTCCAGTTCTGCTAGGGCTCCTTGATGCCACACTCTGTCAAATGCTGCCTTGCTGTCAAGGGCAGTCACTCTCACCTCTCCTCGGGAGCTTAGCTCTTTTGTCCATGTTTGAACCAAGGCTGTATTGTCAGGAGCTGAGTGACCCTGGCTGAACCCACACTGGGCGTTAGTCAGCAGGTTATTGCTAAATAAGTGCCGCTTCATAGCACTGTTGATGACCCCTTCCATTACTTTACTGATGATGAAGAGTAGACTGATGGGGTGGTAATTGGCCGGGTTGGATTTGTCCTGTTTTTTGTATCCAGGACATATCTAGGCAATTTTCCACATAGCCGGGTAGATGGCAGGGTTGTAGCTGTACTGGAACAGCTTCACCAGGGGCACAGCAAGTTCTGGAGCACACGTCCTCAGTACAATTGCCAGAATATTGTCAGGGCCCATAGCCTTTGCAGTATCCAGTGCCTTCAGCCATTTCTTGATTTCACGTGGAGCGAATCAAATCACCTGGAGACTGGCATCTGTGATGCTGGGGACATCCAGAAGAGGCTGAGTTGGATCATCCACTTGGCACTTCTGGCTGAAGTTTGTAGCAAATTCGTCAGCCTTATCTTTTGCAATGATGTGCCGGGCTCCTCCATCATTGAGGATGGGGATATTTATGGACCCTCCTCCTCCAGTGAGTTGTTTAATTGTCCACCACTATTCACGACTGGATGTGGCAGGACTGCAGAGCTTAATTCTGATCTGTTCATTGTGGGATCACTTAGCTCTGTCTATCACTTGCTGCTTATGCTGTTTGGCACACAAGTAGTCCTGTTTTATAGCTTCACAAGGTTGACATTTCATTTTAAGGTATGCCTGGTGCTGCTCCTGGCATGCTCTCCTGCACTCTTCATTAAACCAGGGTTGATCTCCTGGCTTGATGGTAATGGTAGAGTGGGGATATGCTGGGTCATGAGGTTACAGATTGTGTTCGAGTACAATTCTGCTGCTGCTTTTGGCCCACAGTGCCTCATGGATGCCCAGTCTTGAATTGCTAGATCTGTTCGAAATCTATCCCATTTAGCACGGTGGTAGTGCCACACAACACGATGAAGGGTATCCTCAATGTGAAAGCAGGACTTTGTCTCCACAATGACTGTGCGGTCGTCACTCCTACTGATACTGTCATGGACAGGTGCATCTGCAGCAGGCAGAGTGGTGAGGATAAGGTCAAGTGTGTCTTTCCCTCTTGTTGATTCCCTCACCGCCTGCCGCAGACCCAGTCTAGCAGCTATGTCCTTTATGACATGGCCAGCTCAGTCAGTAGTGGTGCTGCTGAGCCACTCCTGGTGATGGACACTAATGTCACCCACCCAGCGTACATTCTGCACCATGGCCACCCTCAGTGCTTCCTCCAAGTGGTGTTCAACATAAAGGAGCACTGACTCATCAGCTGAGGCAGGACGGTACGTGGTAATCAGCAGGAGGTTTCCATGCCCATGTTTGACCTGATGCCATGAGACTTCATGGGGTTGGGGGTCGATATTGAGGACTCCCAGGGCAACTCCCTGCTGACTGTATACCACTGTGACTGTATACTACTTGCATTTATAGAGCTCTTTTATGACCTCAGGTCATCTCTAAACACTTCACAGCTGTTTAAATACTTCGGAAGTGTGTTGTTTGTTGCAATGTAGGAAACACAACAGCCAATCAGCACACTGCAAGGTCCCCCACACACCAACTTGATATTTACCAAAAAATCTGTTTTTGTGATGTTAGTTAAGGGATAAATATTGGCAAAAACACCACGTAGAACTCCCCTTCTTCAAAGTAGTGTCATGGTATCTTTTATGTCCACCTGAAAGAGTAGAGGCAGGGCCCGTGGGAATGGGGTGCAGGTGGTGCCAAACACCAGGGCCTGGGTCGTTGCTCTAAATGGAGTTTCTTGTGCCCCAGCCTGAGCAGCCAGAGGCTCAGCTTCAGACTTGAAAGAGCAACTTTAAAAAACATCAGGATCTTCAGTATGAGAGTTCCGATTGTTTGAAAGTGGGTCTTTCAGGTCAGTTTTAGTGCGTTGCTGAGCTGCTACTTCCAACCATCGGGCAGCTTCATGGCTCTGATGCCATTTTTGAAAAGCCTGCCAAAAAACCATGAAGCCGCCTGAAGGTCAGCAGCAGCGCAGCAACTGAGAGAGTTCTTGTTTGAAAAATGGTAAGTAAAATCTCTATTTTAGAACCAATTGGATGTTGTTGGAAGAGTGGGGAGGAAGGTTGGGGAGTGTTGGAGGGTGGGGGTAGGATGGGGGCTGGTGGATTAGTGGGTGGGAGGCTGGGGCTATAGGAGGGGTGGGGGAAGGTTGGGGGCAGTTGGATGGGTTGGGGACAGTTGGAAGGGAGGGCAGAGGTTTGGGGATGTTGGGGAGTTGGAGAGGCAGGGGTGGCATGAGGGAGGTTGGGGATGCGTTGGGTGTGTGGTGTGGGGTGTAAGTATCATTCTTTTTTGGTGTTGGAGTTTCTTATTTATTAATCACATTTTTCCCTTTTAGGCTGCAACCTCACAATGTATGACACAATTTATATGACAGCTTCTGGGGGAAGGGGAAAAGATCCAGTTCTTGAGATAAGGCTGTATTGAATTTATGTACCTTGTATCGTTCTTGTCCGAAAAATTCAGATTAACAATTCAATCTACATTTCTCCTAAACTGCTGGTAGATGTTTGATTGACAAATCCTGGGGATGGTGTCATTAGTGTAATGGGGGCAGATGTCATTTATGGATTATTGTGGGTTGGTGCCAGAGAAGTCAGAATAGTAAGGCTGTATTAGCTACAGAGTTGAATTGTTTTGTAAATCTAGTGATTTCTTTGTAGTCACTTTCCTAACATTAGTTGTTTGTTGTGTGCTTGACTATTCTTAGAGAATGAGCACTGGGCCTCCAATTTCATTATTGCTACAGTTACTGTGCCTACTGCATGCAGATGTAATGAAAGTCAAAACCTACATTTATACAGCACCTTTCATGATGTCTCAAACCACTTTACAGCCAATTAAATACTTTTGAGTTGTAGTCACTGGTATAATGTAGGCAATGTTATCAAATGGCAGAGCAGGCTCAAAAGGCCGAATGGTCTACTCCTTTTCTGAAGATGTATGTTTGTATGTCATCCTGGACGGATGAGATGAACTGGGCTAGATGGCCTTTGCCATCCATTATTATCTTGCAAAGAGATGGTTGAATCATGGCTGGAGGTCTATTTATTTTGTTGCTAATGAAAGTTTACTGTGGACAGGCTTTGTGGAGTGAAATTGTCAGGACAGGAGTGCATAATGGGTTCATTGTAAATAAGTAACCTGTTTTATCCTGCAAATGATTCTCGAGAGTCTTTTCGATTGATTTCAATCTTGCCCTTTTTTGTACTTACCTATTATTCCACTCTATTGTGATGCTTTTCTGAGCTTTTTGAGGAATTAAATATCATGATAAAGTTGTGTTACATTGTCAATATTGAAAATACATTGTAGTGAGAAGCAGCAGTCAGCGGAATCTTCAGATTTACTGATCAAGCAAACACATATACAGTTGTGAGCCATTCAGTCTGTTATTTGGCCGCTTAAAAGTTGTGTCGCACAGAGACATCTGAGGACTCTAATGCTTCTCACTGACAGTGAAGACCTGTGTTATTCAATCATTCCACTTTGCTGCTCGGGAGCTATTTGATCTTTCTACCCTGTGAGATTACTGATGAAATAGAATCCAATTACACCTCTTCTATGAAATAACTATATTAAATAATACCATGCATCTAGGCAGCAGGAAGTCTTCTAATTCTTCTACAGAATGGGAAAGATCTTGTGCAGTTTATCTGGGTTGCAAGTATTGAATCTTTTCTCCAGGTATGAATTTACTGTCAGTGTTCATATTGTGCAATGTGCAGAACATGTTAATGAGGACTGATGCAGTCACTGAAATTCGTGCTACGTTCTGAATAGTGTTATAAATAACTAATATGGTGTCTTATTGTCACATTAACAATATCGCATGATGCTGTTAAAAGTCAAATTTGTACTCGCTGCTTTGTTTGATAGTGGCGGTGGGATCACCTATAGGACACATACAAACTAACACTGCATTATATTGTTGCTGCTGTTAATGCTAATGACCCATGCTGCATTGGTGAATTGATTGGTGAATCTTGAAAGGGGCAAAAATATCATGCATGATTGAAGTGGAGGGTTAGGTGGGGGTGGGATGGTGGTGTGGGGAATAAGGGGCCTGGAAAGAGAAAAAGCACCAGAGCCCATGATTTCTCTCCCTGACCCTGGGTAGAGGGTGTTCCAACGCATCTCAACTGAAAGATGGCATTCTCTCAGTATGATGCTGAAATGTCAATCTAGTTAATATCCTCAAGTCTCTGGAGTAGAACTTGAAACTATGACCTTCTGACTCAGAAACTACGGTGGTACCACTGAGCCAAGGCAGACCATCTACACATTACTAACCAGGCAAAATTCATAACGAACATTTCGCTCAACTTTAGCTTTGAATAATTTTATTGTCCAGAATTTCATTAAAGCAGTTGAAAAAGAACTCCACCTATGTATGCATAGGCTGAATTTATACAAAAAGATAATAGGAAAATTTGGATCCACCTGACACTTGTAGCAAGAACTGCATATGCATAACTTTGGTATATATTCAAAGATCTCTCTCAAATCTGTGGAGACAAATTTAACATTGATATAATGAGATTTATGGTTGGCAAAGTGATATAGGTTGCAAAACCATTCAAATATGCAGAGCAGAGGCAAGGATCTGCTATATGGAATGTGCTGGCAACACCCCTAAGAAATAGAAATGCCAGACAATTTGTTTTGCTGCCACTAGATTGCAGGAGCGATTGGAAAAATGTTCAAAAATAGACCACAGGGAAATAGAATACCCGCTGCTAGATTATCCTTCAATCAAATGGATGAAAAATGTCTGAGTTCCCAGGGAAAAAAAATAATTCAATATAGAAGTCAAAGTGTTAAAACCCAAAGTTAGCACGGTGTGGGATTCCAGTTTTGCCGCCAGTAGTAGCTTCAGTTGTTCCAAATTAATTGCATCTGCTGAAATATCATTTTGTAAATAAAGGCCGTGAGTTTTATGAAGCTTTTTGATTAAAACTGTTAAATTGCAATGAACTCTCAGGACAACAACTGTAAAATGGCAAACAGAGATAGCTGGGAGACAGCTGTGAATGACAGGTTGGCAACAATACAAACTTTTTGGCTCATTTAGCTATGATTTGTTTCATCAATTTATCTAGAATTGGTCAGCTCAAAAAATTAGAAGACAAATGCTGCTTGTATTTTGTACACAACCCTGTGTCAAAACCTACTGACCATTGCAAAACCCTAGAAATTTCTAGGGCAATCATGTTTGCCCAGATGAACCTGAATAAGTATCTTGAAAGGTTATTAGCTATCCCCACTCAAAGCAGCCACAGTTTTTGAAATGTTATTGATTTAAAAGGTCTATGCATTTGATAAATATTTTTATCATGCACTTGAATCCTTTCTCAACGTAAGTGAGATATTGTCATCCACTGAGGAAGGCAGAATTTAGAACACACCACTTAACAGAAAGGTGGTTGGTATCTTCACTGCACTCACTTCAAGTATACTTTTCTTTTGAAAATAACTCTCAAAACAGGCATCTTGATGTGAGAATTGCCTTGTTTTGTGTCTTGAAGATTGACAGGCAGTCTCCAGCCCAGATTTTCATCCCCAGGTTGGGTTTACAGAGTTGGGAGATTTCCCGGCTTGGCAAGCCCAATCTTCAAAAATGTCTGACTACAGGTCCGATTTTCAGTTGGGTAAGGGATGCAGGCTGAAATAGGAGTCGGGGTGGTTGACTCTGGAATGAATGTGCGGGCTGCCAGGTACGGAGGTGGGCAGGGCGCAAGGCCTACCTCTGTGCCCCAGGCCTGTGTTCCCATAAATAAAAAACAATAATAAGCCAAAGACCATTTCTACAGCCCGCACACACTATCTAAGCCCCATCCATGCCAATTCATTTCCCCTACCCATCTCCCATAGCTCCCATACCATCTATGCCAATTTAGTGCCCCTCTACACACCCCCATTGCCCCCACTGCCTATACCAAATTAGTGCCAACTCATGCCAGCCCATGCCCCCACCCACCACCCTTTGCCCTTACCTCCTCCATGCCAACTCACATAGTATCCTTGGTCAGTTCCTTGACAGCTTTGACACTTCCTGGATAGCTTTAACAGATTCGACAGCTGGACAGCTCCTTAACATCTCCTTGACAGCAGGACAGCTCCTTAACATCTTCCTGACAGCTGGACAGTTCTTTGGAAGTTTCTTAACAGCTAGACAGTTCCTTGACAGCTTGAGAGTTCCGATGAGTTTGTGTGCAAAAAGTGCATAATCATGTTCATGTTTAACAATCCCAAAGGGTGCCTTAGCTCTGCCAAAAGTGTCCTATGACCCTATCCAAAGGGGTACCTTACCTCTCCAAAGGGGTACCTTGGAGATCCAATGAGTTGGTTACTCAATGTAGCACGATGAATTCACAGAGTTTTCCTTTGATCAGTACTGCTATCAAAATCATGACCATATTATTTTGAACATGTTTATGATCTTGCTGGAAATATTGACCCACGGGTGTCACAGCAATTCTTCTCCAAGGGAAGTAACTGGAGGCAATGAGACGATTCCCTTTTTTTGGGAGAATCCCAACTTCTTAATAACTTATTTGATCTGAGGGCAATGGTTGGCAGCGAACAATAAATAAAACAAACAACAACTTGTACTTATATAGCGCCTTTGTAGTAAAAAAATACTGCAAAGCGCTTCACAACAGCACTATAAAGAGAAATTAGGGCAGATGGCCACAGGCTTGGTCAAAGAGGTAGGTTTTAAGGAATGCCTTAAAAGAGGAAAGAGAAATAAAGTGACATGTCCAAACTTACCTTTCTGATGGAGTCCCATAATTTCCCGGTTCTTACTGAAATAAGCACAGATGAATGATGGTGGCAAGAAGTCTGCTGAGCAGACAGATTCCTTGTTAAAAATATAGTACTGTCAAAGCACTGGTTCGCTGCCAACCAGTACATAAATGTCTCTATTACTTATCCTTCAAAGGAGCCATGTGCCTTATATTTATCTTTTATTAAACATTTCAATTGGTATCTCATTAATAGCAGAATCACAACACTGGAGATTCCACTGCCAGCAATGCTAATTAAAGCACAAGATTTTTAAATTTATAATCCTGGTGTTTTTTTTTTAGTAGAAGTTTCCACCCAATTGCATGGAGATGTGGTTGGTGATTGTTCCATTGTTTCTTGGCACTGGCTGGATTCATCTTAACAAGATTCCTGGGCCTTGACTTTCCATTCAGCCAAAATCCCAAGCACAATTTGCACCCACCTAATGTCAAGTATGCAAACTTGGCCATAATTACAGAGGTTAGCTTAATTAAAGTATTATGAGTAAGCTTCAGATATCAGGTATGTCACAATGGAAAGGGAACTAGTGTTTGCTGCAGGAACAGCTTAAATGGATGGTCATTTAAGCAAATGCCTTTGGAACCCATCAGCAGCATTAATGCCAACAAGAACACTTATCAGGAATGGAGGCCAGCCCCTAAATTCTCAGATGGAGCTTTCTGCTGGCTCAAGTAATGCACAGCACAGAGTCTATGCAGTAGACTGAATGCCATGGTCACCAAAGATAATTGTCAATTTAAAAGAAAATGCTCGTTGGGATCGGGATGTTGCTGCAGGGGATAGAACTCTCCCCATTTCAAGTACACAGTGTCAGCATCAAGCACTCCCAGACAGGTATTGCACAGTTAATGCAGTGCAAATTTCCTTCTACTCTGCATCAACAATGGAGCTCAGCCAGTACAAGGTTACTAGGAAATAAGAATTATACGGGATTGTTTCTTTGTCCCCTTTTGTAGTTCCTGCATCATTCCTGGATTCCTTCCTATATCTGACACCTTCTTTGAAGAGGCAAAGTGACTGACCTTCTACATGCTATTCTTTCTGCTGGCTCAAGTAATGCACAGCACAGAGCAACAGAGGCTCTGTTTGACAGAGGATGGTGAAAGACTCTAAGGTAACACAAGGGCAACATTTGGAACGCTCCAGGGCAGTGAGTACCAACTCCAACAGCCATTACACAGCGAGTCAAAGCCAGAAACTGAACCTTCCCAGTGTGCACAGCAAAAAATATATCTGCCATGTACAGTGGTTTTCTTCATACTGTGCTCAAGTGTCTGAACTGCTTACTGTTGAAACGCAGGAAGAAACACAGGGCATTTTACATCATCAGTTTTCCCTCATCTACAGCCTTATTTATATGGAACCCACAAAGAGTATGGAATGTAATTGCTTAATGCATGTCACACCCATTATCATCTGCATGTTGAAACCTGGGCAACTGAATGCCATGGTCACCAAAGATAATTGTCAATTTAAAAGAAAGTGCTCATTGAGATCGGGATGTTGCTGCAGGGGATAGAACTCTCCCCATTTCAAGTACACAGTGTCAGCATCAAGCACTCCCAGACAGGTATCGCACAGTTAATGCAGTGCAAATTTCCTTCTACTCTGCATCAACAATGGAGCTCAGCCAGTACAAGGTTACCAGGAAATAAGAGTTATACGGGATTGTTTCTTTGTCCCCTTTTGTAGTTCCTGGGTCATTCCTGGATTCCTTCCTGTATCTGACACCTTCATTGAAGAGGCAAAGTGACTGCCCTTCTATAACTAAGGCCTATTTTCTTGCTTCAGGAATGGCAGTTGAGTCACTGGCACTAATATGTATACATTACTCTGACATCTTAATCTCCGGGCTACTTTGCTCAAGCCTACATCTGAGTATCTACTTCTGCAAATTAAACTGATGTCAGTCTATAGTCAGTTACAAAAACACACATAAATCCAATCTTCTCCCTTCCCTTCCTGTCCTTCAGTGGAGTCCAGTTCACAGGGTGTCAATAACACTTTTAACCAGAAATGTTTTGAGCAGCTTTTATGCAGATTGGACTGTAGCCATTGGAAAATGGGTATTACTGACTCTGTCTGCTTGAAAATGTATTCAGAGATTGCACCAAAATTCTACTGGAGGGTTTGGTGAAGTTTTATGATCACAGGAGATTCCCCTTCAATAAAGCTGCAGACACATGTTCCCACAACATAAACAAAACAGAAATCTAGTTGAGGCATGTTTCGAAATCATAAACGCATGACATTATTCCTTGCAAACTACCTGTATAATACAATCAAAATGTCACTGTGATTAGTGCAAATGGCACTTGGCTGGTAGAGTTTGTCGTCAATCCTTATCATGCTTAAATAGATTTGAAGCACTTTGAGAGATATGGGAAGGCTGCAGTGCCAAAGCAGGAGAGCATAATTAAATACACTGAAAAATCTTGCTCATGTGGAAATATCTTGCTAACAATTCCCAGTTTTCAACATTTTTTCTCACATAAATAGGGTCCTATAAATTTTTGTTTCATAACACTGTACAGCATTCACTGAAGAGGTCAAACTTTTGGATAGAATTGCTACTAAATGCTTATATCCATTCACCATTGTGTGATAGTACACTGTGCAGAATTCTCAAGCTGCTTCTATGCTGTGAAATAAAAAAGTTCAGGATGTAGAAGCTAATGGCTTTACCAGTTGCATTTGATATGTTGCGTGTGTATGCATCTGTGTCTGTTAGGAAATAAAAATTCAAAAGACCATAAGTCAGATAATAACTTGAAGTGAGCAGCAAGCTCACCAGGGTCTGTGAAATGACCAGCATGCACACCCCAATTAGCTGACCTGAGGCCTGATCCATTTTAGATCCCGGGTCTCAATTATAAAAATCAGGCTTTGCATCAATGATAACAGAACAATGTGTGGGAGTTCGGTGACAGAAGCAGGAGGCCACATTCATGGACTGCAAGAATGCTCCTGGTTAATCTAGGTGAAACGGGTCAGCAGTAAGGCTCCCAGGCGACCTCAGGGAGACCAGGACAGGGAGATTGATGCATCTAGAAAGAGAAACTGGCTTGGATCCTGCTGGTTAATATAATGGTGGGGTCTGATTGCTGAAATTAGACCCCAACTTTCACTTGTCAACAAGGCCTTCGCCTTCCTGGGGCAAGGGCCTCACAGGAGCCTGACTCTGGGGGAGTCACACTGCTGATATCTTAACCCTGCCTGCCCACCACCTTTCATGTCACTTATTGTATTTGCATTAATGAGAGGTGAGTACACTTTTTCCGTGCTTCTAGAATTGGTCCAAGGATTAATGCATGTAAATGCTTCTTTTACAGGAGTGGGGGAAATCCTTTAGTGCCACAGGACACATAGGGGAGGGTTTTTCCCCTCGTTGGGCGGGCTCGGCAATCGGGGCTGGTTGGCCAATTAAGGCAGGCCCAGTGTGAAATGCACGTGACAGCGCTCAACGCTGCCTGTGTGGGGGGAGAAGGAGGAGGGCGAGCACAAGTTTTCAGCATGCACCTGGGTGCGCGCTGGAAAATCTCCCTGAGGCACAGAGTTGTCTCAGGGAGCTGAAGAGTTTAAAACATTAAAAATAAAGATTTTTAAAATATTATAAAACATTTCCCCTCATGTGACTCTGTCACATGAGCAGGGGCATGTTATTAATGAAATATTAAAATTTTAATTTCATTTTTATTTGCTGTTGGAAACCTCATCTTGCCCTTGGATGAGGTTTTCTAAAGAATGTAAAGGCCACTTGGCCTTTTCACCTGCCTGCCAACCGCAAGGTTGGATGGGCAACGAAAAGTTTCTTTCAAATATTACTTTAATGGCCTTAATAGGCCTTTTAATTGTCAGTGGGTGCGCTGCCGACTCTGGCAAGCACCCGTCAACTGAAATATTGTGCGAGTGTGCAATGACATTGGGATGCTTGCCTGAGATTATCACGCATCATTTTATACTTGATTAGGTTGGGCGCATGCCTGCCTGACGATCAAAATATTCTAGCCATAGAAATTTGCTCATGCTTACCTTCCAGACAACACCCTGTAAAAACTGAGTGCTTAACTGTCAAAGTTTGGAACAGCACAGTAGATTTTGTGACTATGTGACTTTGATAATAACTCAAGAGGTTATTTAGTGGCTTTAACCAGTGTATAATTAAACCTTTTCAAATGAAATCAGCAGCATTTTTAGATTGTATTTTTAAAAGAATCCCTTTAACCAACTCATAATAAATTAATACATGCCTCTGTGGTTAAATAATGGTGGTGTACGCTGGGAAATTGCAATAATCCTTACCTTAGGCCACTGAAATAAATTTACTGTCATGAAAAGTTCACCACAACTCGTTGTGAGATTATTAATTGTGATCCGATCATGGATTCTGCAGCTGGCCAGCAAGGATACTACCAAAGCCATCATTATTTTCAAAATTTTCCTCAAGTCAGGATACCGTGCATTCCAAATGCTTGGGATTTTTTTTACCCTCTCTTGGTCATCATTTGAGTGTTACTCATCTACTTGAGCCAGCTCTACATCCCCCAACTGAGAAAAATAAGAAACTTCTCCCTTTCATTTCAATATATTTCGGAAATGACAGTCGTGTTTTACTTTGGACATATTGAACTTTGGCCTCTCTGGTGTGGCTGTTGGTAACCTATAACATGGTTGCCAGAAGGAAAATATAAATGTTTCTTACCAGGCACAATTTCAAAAAGGAACTTCCTAGATTCATCTCCATTATACGAATGCTCAGTGACATTATTTCCAGGCAAGAAAATGGTCCCCTGTAAAACAGACCGAATGAGATTGAGAAAAAAGGTCTTGCACAGAACAACAAGCTGAGAAGAAAAAGCAATAGCAGGTTGCACAATTATAAAACACAAGCTGTTAAAATTCCCAGCAGGATTACTGTTTCAAACTGTACCAATAATCAGGAGCTGAATACAACATTATGGTTGTTAATGTTAATTGAGAAATAAAAAGATAAGACTAGCTTTTACATAGCATCTTACACAATCTTAGGATTTCCAAAACTGCTTTAAGCCAAAGACATCCCATCCATGAATCCAGTACCACCATTTTCACAGTGGGGGGGGCAGGGAACAGGTGCAGGCTGCAGTTTGCACAACCGTGGTTCACAGAGGCAGCTGCACATGTAAAAGTGGAACAGGCTTCAAACAGATACATTTTCATTAGTGGGATGTCCAAAATACGACTCGTGGGCCCAAGACGTTCGAGCAAAAGGTCTAAAGCTGTAAGAGTTATTGGAAAGGTAGAGCGCCCTTTTGAAGAGGTAAGATGCCCTTTTGGAGAGGTCCAGGTATGCCTTCGGGAGAGATAAAGTGCTCCTTTTGGGAGAGGCAAGGTGCCTTTTGGGAGAGGTCAGGTGACCTTTGGGATTGTTAAAATTAGACATGAATGTGTGTAAAAAGCGGATAAACTAATTGGAGCTGTCCAGCTGTCAAGGCATTTAAATGTCCATGCTCTTTAAAATTTTTGAAAAAAAAAGCCTGCCTTTGAAAGTAAAATTGTTTGTAATTTCACAGCTAAATGTTGACATAAGCCTGAGGATTAGTACTGCATGACTGATTCCACAACAGTTGACAGCACCAAATGGTTATAAAGTCTTTGATATGGGACTATGAACACAAATGGTTGTTATCATAAGGGATTAAGTACTTAAAGGAATTTAAATGTATTGAATGGGTTTTATAAATGTGTTTTCTTTAAAGAGTGAAGTTATCAATATACAATTAGAACTTTATTTCATCTCACCATGGATCCTGAGGTCTGCCCATTGTGGATAATAGGTGAGTTGGCATGGATGGCGTAATGGCAAAGGTTGGTGGGTGGGGGGCATGGGCTGGCATGAGTTTGCACTAAGTTGGCATAGGGGCTATAAAGTGCCATGGGGGTGGGTAGAGGGGCATTGGTTAGTATGGAGGATATGAGGGGCCTTAGGGGGGTGGGTAGGGGGGCATCAGTTGGTAAGGATAGGACATAGGGAATGTGTGGGGAGTGAGGAAGTGTGAGGGGTGAGGGCAGAGGGCTGTTTTTGGGGTTGTTTTGCAGCTGCGGTGAAGTCCCAGAGCACTGAGGTGGGCTTTTTAAAGTACCTGCCTCTGTGGCTGCCTCCGCAGGGGAGAGTGGCCCAACTCCCAATAACACCAACAACCCTGAAAACCCAAATATTTGGGGCACTTTCCTTGAGTCGGGCTTGCGGAACCAGGAATTTTCCCGACTCTGGGAGTGAAAATTCGTCCCCAAGTCACAACTAACACCATAAATGTTTCCAGAGATCAAGCTGATTGGATTACTCTATGATAGACTCTCAAGTGAATGTGGAGACATTAGTCTCTCCAGTTGTGACATTTTTTCTATTCATAAATTTACTATCGGAAATTCCAAGTAGTCTAGGGTCTTATCCCTACCACAGTCACAGAGAGATGTAAACATGATGGTGGTTCGTCCATCACTATTATAGCAATTTTATTGAAGAAACATATCACATTACTGACAAAAGTTAAAAAATATTACAGATTACAGCTATCAACCAGCCCAGATATAAGTAGAGATGTGAACTGAAGAATTGGAGATGATAGTCAGTCAGCTCGAATTACCATATTCCTGACATCCTGGCCATTAATTTCAATCACTGAACAATCAGGAGCACTGCCAATTTGCCAAGCTGATGGTCCTGTCCAAATCTCTCATTCATGCTTTCACCAAACAAGAGTCCATGCTGAGAGTAATTTTACACACATAGGGCAGAATTTTACGACAGTGGGATTTTACGTTCCCGCTGTTGTCAATGGGATTTATAAACGCCCGCCACATTTTACGGCCCTGTCCCCGCCAAAATGGGGCTGTAAAATTCTGTTCATATAATGGGTCTCATTTTACATGGGGGTTCTCCCACACCGCAGAAAAATGGTGCTCCAGAAATCTTTTTCCTAATGTCAACTTACCAATGGCCAGTATCTTGTTAATCATCAAAATATGGAACTGGCTGAGTGACTGTGGCTGCAATGTCTGAGCTTAGCATTAAAGTGCTTAACCTCAGAATTTTCCCACAACTGATTAAACTGTATGTTTTTCTTAATGCTGCCTGAGGTCACTTTGTGATTTAACACTTAGCAAGTGCAAATCAATATGATATTAAAGGTGGCATACACTTATTGGATGCAAGACTTTCAATGATGTAGCTAAATAAAAGGTCTTCAATGGCAAAAAGACACTTGTTGCTCATAGAAACAGTTTCGTCGGTGACCTGCCCTCCCAACATAAAGCTGGAAGTAGAATGTTTACTGATGATTGTTCAGTGTTCAACTCCATTCACAACTCCTTAGAAAATGAAGCAGTCTGTAACCGCATGCAGCAAGAACTAGACAACATCCAGCCTTGGGCTGGTCAGTGGCAAGTGGTAGAAATGCCAATCTATTGTTAGACAATAGCCATCTCCGACAGGAAAGAGTCTAAACAACTGACATTGACATTCAACTGTATTAACATTGCTGAATCACCCACCATCACCCGCCACTTGAGGTGGTGTTGGGGGTGTTACCATAGACCAGAAACTCAAAACATGTAACTGAACTAGGAATATAGATATTGTAACTGTAAAAGCAGGTCAGTAGTTGAGAATACTGTAGCAAGTAACTCACCTCCTGACTCCATAAAGTATATCCACCATCTACAAGGCACAAGTCAGGAGTGTGATGGAATACTTTCTACTTGCCTGGATGATTGCAGCTCCCACAACACTCAAGAAGCTCAACACCATCCGGGACAAAGCAGCCTGCTTGATTAGCACCCCATCCACCACCTTAAACATTCGCTCCTTGCACTGCAGCAACTGACCAAGGTTTCTTCAATAGCACCTTTCAAACCCACAGCTTCTAGAAGACAAGCTAGGGCAGCAAAAGCATTGGAACACACCACCTGCAAGTTCCCCTCCAAATCACGCACCCACCCCCCCCACCGACTATTAATATATCACCAGTTCTTCACTATTGTTGGGTCAAAATCCTAGAACTGTGGATATGCCTAAGCCGCATGGACTGCAGCTGTTTAAAAAGGTGGCTCACCACCAAGGGCAATTAGAGATGGGTAACAAATGCTGCTCTTAACAGTGATGTGCACAACCCATGAATGAATCAAAAAAAAGTTGCAATTAGTTTCTGGTTTCTGGTTTTTTTCTTGAAAGTATTATAAATTTTGACTCAGTCTTATACAACACAGTGTAGATTTTTCAGATGGCTGGTGACAAATAAGTGGGGAATGCATCCAAGGAGCATTAATCGGCTGGAGACTGGATTTGCACCCCTCATTTGGGTGGAAGTCCTGCTGCAGAGAACCACCAAGCCAGCCAATTTGATTGGCTGAAGCTCTGTAGTCCCAGTAGCACCAGTGGTAGCATTGGCCAGGACTGGGACCACAAGCAGTCCCCAGATTCAAAGTCCTAGAGTCCCGGACTAGGTAGTGGGGCGGGGGTGCAGTCTCATGGCACGAAGGGTAGTTGAGGCCAGGAGGGATTGAGGTGAGGAGTTGGGGGGGCTTGATGGAGAGGCTGGAGGTTGGTGGGGTAGGGAACCTGCAGGAGACAGACTTTGGGATTCTGGAAAGGGGTCCCTTGAGGGAAGTGCCCACTCCCACCTAGTTCCCGCTAAAAGACTGAGCAGGGTGACCTGCCAGGCATCCCCTTACCCTGAACTCTTCCTGTCAACCTCAAAACTGAGGCTGGGAAGGAAGCGGCCCTTCAGTGGCCAATAATTGGTCACCTAAAGGCCTCAATCGGGGTGAGGGCGGACAGACTGCCCTAGCCTCGCCGGTCAGACATAAAATTGCAGATGGGTCAGGGGCAGGCAGGAGGGCCACCCCTACCTGCAAACACATTAGCGGGGGACCATAAAATTCTGTACATTGAGACCTAAACAGATATCAGATTTTGGAGAAATAAATACGGAAAATAATTTTACAGATCACTGAACACTAATCAAGGATCTCCACCATACTGAGTATGACAAATGTTGTTCTTGATGTGGAAACCAATATATCAACAAGCATTCACATAAAATTGCGATAGACAGTTTCATTTCTTCACTGCTGACAATGACTGAATCTAAGGACTCTCCTTCCAGTGGCAGGGTCCCACAGGGTGGGACTTCTGACTGTGCTTCTGACAACACTGTAAACTTGAACAAATGTTTATCCTGGTTCTCCTGCTGGGACTAAGAAATTGAAAAACCTTGAAGTCAATCCCACTCTCCTACTTTGGGTCAGTGATTTCCTTCACTCCAATGGGTGTTAGTTTCTGGGGTTTACTCAGAGGCCAAGTTATCAAATACTGGATCACCTCAGAGCTGTGTTCTTTCATCTTTGCTTTTCACTCTCTACATGAATGATTGTCGATCAGAGCATGACGACATAATGATCCCAAAGTATGCTGTAATGATACAGTACTTGTGGGTCTTATGAGGAATAACAAAGTAATCTATAGGAACTCGGTGGAGAAGTTCATAAAATGGTGCAATAACAATTCTCTTAAACTGAATGAAAAGACAAAAGAACTAGTTATAGACTTTAAGAAAAAGCCAGTTAATGATACTGTTCCTGTGAAAAATCATGATATGCCCACTAAAGTAGTTACCAGGTACAAGTATCTAGATATCACAGTAAATGATAAGTTGAATTGGAGGGAACAGTGTACAGATGTGGTGAGCAAGGGACATACATAATTATAACACCTCAGAAAATTAGAATCCTTTTGAATGGATCCAACAATTATGAAACTCTTCTGTACGGCTGTAGTTGAAAGTGCTATCCTTTTTGGATGTCTCTTCTGGTACAGTTGTCTTAGGAAAGCAGGCTTTTTAAGGGTACTGAGATTATTGAACCAGGCAGGAAGGGTATTTGATGAGCAGACCTTTCTTGACGAAATCTGCTCTCGAAGGAATGAAATAATTTGATGAAATTATAGAGTGTCATGAGCAATGAGAATCACACCTTGTGTCAGTGTTACAGTTTGATGTGTTCAGGAAAAGGGCTACAATCTCCCAGATGCAGGACAAATTGGTTCTTGAACTCATTTGTGCCCTTCTCTATAAGAACTTTTAACAAGAGTTTGACGAATGGATGGGGATATGCACTCAGAGTGGGGCTCACTGACTATTTTAATGCATTGGGATAGTTTTTAATACAGTTTAATTAAAGTTAGATCTCTGTGATGGGGTAATTTCCTTTCATTTTATTGCTATTATTCATTTGTATTTATTTTTTGAATGAACAAGCAATATAGACAACAAAGTAAAATTGAAAGTTGAAATTGAATTGAATTGAAATTCCCATCGTCAACAGAAAGCTGCCATTGCCTGGCTGCAATGTTGTGGTGCTCCTGCAATTGGGTTCAAAAGTTCAGAATTGCTGTGACAGTCTGCATAAAGGTGGTGGAAAGGTAAATGATGGCCAGGTTGGAGGGAGTACAGGCCATCAAAATGCCCTCTGTCTCCATGGTATGGGGGGTGGGGGGGGGGCGTAGATCAATGTTATTGCTGCCACTTCCTGGGGTCAACCACTATCTTTGACATGGCAGGCCTGGGAAGCAATGGTAGTAAGGGTGAATAGGAGGGAAATCTGACAGGAAACCAGGCCTCATGCCTCCATTGCTATTTGCATGTGTTTGGTGGGAAGAGAGAAGCCAGAAGTGGTTGTGGCAGGTGAGTGGAAATTAATTGCAGGTCAGACGACGTAGCCTGCCTCTGTCTCACCAGACTTTACATCATTCACTGTCGCGATCCTACTCCGATGCAGAGTTAGCCTGAAATATAAGTGTACACAATAATGGCAGACAAAACTCCCTGCAGACCAGTGTTAGTAATGTAAAAGGCCAGAGAGAAAAGTTGGGTGATCAGCAGTCAATTGCGATTGGGTCTTGTGGATAAGATAAGCTTGGAGAGGGTACAAGGTTAGGCAGAAGAGGAAGGCACAGGTTCAGAGCTAGAACATGGGGGAGCATTGAAGGAGGTTTGGCTTGGTGGGCACGGAAATGGAGGTGTGGGGGAAAGAAAGCAGTAAATGCTGCTTAAACGGTGAAATCAATAGAAGCAAAAGCCCTGGGATTGTTGAAGAATTGACTGGATGCTGCAAATGGAGGGACTTCAGGAATTTTCTGAAGGGATGAATTATGATTGGCTGAATGGCCTTCCTCATCTGCAATTGCCTAATGATCTTGTGAAACCCAGCAATCAATACAAGTTTTAAAATTTCATGCAGCAGTTTCCCACATCTATTTAATCATGGCACATCAAAGCAGCGTTCTGGGAAAAAAATCTCATGGGCAGGATTTTCTGCTCAATGTGTGGGCGCACGCCTAACATGCCTGAGTGAAATAGCGTCCTGACGTCATCACGCACTAGCGCGATATTTTGGTCAGAGGCCTGCGCGTGAGAATCAGCAGTGCACATGCCAACAATTAAGAGGCCTATTAAGGCCATTAATCAATGAATTAACCTGTGTTTTTTGCTGCCCATCCAATGTTACGATTGGCGGGCGGGCGAATCGGACAGGCGGCCTTTGGATTTTTGAGGAAACCTCATCCACGGGCGGGTTGAGGTTTCTGTAATTAAATTTGTAAAAAAATTTGGGGGCAGAATTTTTCAAATCTACATGTTAACTTAAGTGACTCTGTTGTGTGGGCATTTTTTTCTGGAATTTTAAGAATTTGATATTCATTGGTTTAAAATACCGCAGTTCCCTGACGCAGCTCTCTGCCTCCAGGGAGATTTCATTGTGTGCTTCCCCGCGCCTGTGCTGACTTCAGTGCTTGCCCTCCTCCCACACCCATCCCAGCAGCCCTGAGCCTCTCAGTGTGCCTTTCACACTAGCTGGCCGTTAATTGGCCAGCCAGCATGAAATTGCAGTCGGGGGTGGATGACAGGTGGCAGGCCATTTCTCTGCTGGTCCCAGGCCCGCTGGCTGCACCTGCCCAATGTCCCAAAAATCGGGCCCCATGTACTTGTCTATCTGGTGAGATTGGGAATTCCTGCCCTCTGCAATGTTTGTCTTCATAGTGCTGCAGTCATGGAAGTGAGAGTAAGAAATATTGCATTATGACCAGACAAGGTAAGGATGAAGAGTAGAAACTCAAGAGATTTCTCCACAGCAGAGCAGGTATCAGGAAGAACTTACTGGTACTGGGAAAAGATAGGCGAGAATAGGTGATTCAGAGATTGGCAAATGTGATTTTCTGAATTCCCATTTACACTGCTGTCAGACTCCTTATTCATATGTTGGAATAGGTTAACACCCAATTTCATCACTCAAGATTATGGAGGAATATGAATTGTATATGGGTCTTGCCAGAAATTACCACATGGTGATGATGTTTGACCCATTGCTCCTGTGCTAGTGCTGGTGCTTCAGCAGCTGCAGTCTACTCCCACCCCTTCCCTGAATACCAGTTACATTTTTTTTCAAATAGGTATCCAACTTGCCACTAGTGGCAAAGGATTCTACATTCTGAAAAATATAATTCCTTCTTCTTCAAGTGAAAATTCCATGTCAATGCCTCGTACTGATTTGCCAACCAGTGTAAATAATCTATCATCACTTACTTTCTCAAACCTTTCATAACTGTGAACGTGAAAACTTTTGTTCAATCCTCCTTTAATCATCTTTGATCAAGTGAAAAGTATCCAATTTTTTCAAGCTTTTCTTCCCAATCCTAACCTTTTATTCCTAATATCATATGATTCATGGTTTTAGCAAGCTTCCCAAAATAAGTGCCCAGAACTGTATAATATCCCAAAGATTTATACAAATTCAATGTCACATCCATTTGTTTGTATTAAAACCATAGGCCATTCGGCCCATCGAGTCTGCTCTGCCATTCAATGAGATCATGGCTGATCAGACAATTCTCAACTCCACTTTCCTGCCTTTTCCCCATATCCCTCAATTCCCTTACTGATTAAAAATTTATCTATCTCAGCCTTGAATATTCTTAACAACCCAGCCTCTTCAGCCCTCTGCGGTAAAGAATTACATAGATTGGCTACCCTCTGAGAGAAGAAACTCCTCCTCACCTCTGTTTTAGACGGGCGCCCCCTTACTCTGAGATTATGCCCTCTGGTCCTGGACTCTCCCAGGGGAAACAACATCTCAGCATCTATCCTGTCAAGCCCCCTAAGAATCTTATATGTTTCAATAAGGTCGCCTCTCATTCTTCTAAACTCCAATGAGTACAGGCCCAACCTACTCAACCTCTCCTCGTAAGAAAATCCCTTCATCCCCGGGATCAATCCAGTGAACTTTCTCTGGACTGCCTCTAATGCCAGTATATTTTCTTAGATAAGGAGATCAAAACTGTTCAAGGTATCCTAGATGTGGCCTAACTAGTGCTTTGTATAATTTCAGCAAGACTTCCCTATTTTTACACTCCATTCCCTTTCAGATAAAGACCAACATTCCATTTACCTTCCCTATTACCTGCTGAACTTGTATGCTAGCTTTTTATGCTTCATGCACAAGGACCCCCAGATCCCTCTGTGCTGAAGCTTTCTTCAGTCTTTCTCTGTTTAAGTAATATTTAGCTCCTCTATTCTTCCTTCCAAAGTGCATAACTCACACATTCCCACATTATATTCCAACTGCCTCGTTTTTGCCCACTCACTTAACCTGTTTATATCCCTCTGTAGACTCCTTGTGTCATCCTCACCACTTGCCATCCGACTTATTTTTGTGTCATCTGCAAACTTTGCAATAGTACATTCATTTCCCTCATCCAAGTCATTAATATATGTTGTAAATAATTGTGGCTGCAGCACTGACCCCTGTGGCACTCCACTAGTTACATGCTGCCATCCTGAAAATGCGCCCCCCATCCTAACTCTCTGGGAAGAATTTTCTTTCCACCGTGGTGGGGGGTGGCTGGGTGGGCGTGGGCACGGGCGGGTGCGCAGCTGATCACCACCCGTGATCGGCTGCACACCGACATTTTACGTGAGCAGGACAATTATGGCCCACCCAGCGTGAAAGAGCGCAGAAATCTCCGAGGCTGTCTCAGGAGATTAGTTTGATTTTTAACAATTTAAATAAAGAAAGAAAAAAAAATTAAGACACATCCCCTCGTGTGAAGTGTCACATGAGCTGGGACATGTCTATGAATTTTAGTAAAAATTTTTATTGAAGTTTAAAAACCTTCATGAAACCTCATCCCACCCATGGATGAGGTTTCATAATAAATGCGAAGACTGCCTGGGCTCTTTGCCTGCCCGCCAACCTTAAGGTTAGATGGGTAGCTATGTTAATTATTTAAATTGATATTTAAATTGCCTTAATAGGCCTTTGACAGTTCGGCGGGCGCGCAGCCGACTCCGGTGCGTCCCTGCCGAACAGAAGATCTGAATGACGCGCGATGATGTTGGGGCGCAGCCCAACGTCATTGTGCGTCATTTTACGCATTGGTAAGCGGGGCCCACTCCTGCATGTCAACCCGAAGATTCTGGTCCCTGTCTTCTATCAGTTAGCCAAACCTCTATCCATGCTAATATACTACCCCCAACAACATGGGCACATCTTATTAAGTAGCCTTATGTGCGGTACCTTATCAAATGCCTTTTGGAAATCCAAATATATTACATCTACTGGTTCCCCTTTATCTAGCCTGCTTACTGCCTCCTCAAAGAATTCTAATATTTGTTTGGCATGATTTCCCTTCATGAAGCCATGCTGACTCTGTTTGACTAGATTATGTATTTCTAAATGCTCTGCTATTGTATCCTTTATAATGGACTCTAACATTTTCCCAATGACAGGTGTTAAGCTAAATGGCCTATGGTTACCTGTTTTTTGTCTCTCTCCCTTCAATAAATTATATATATTTCCTGTTAAGGTTTGAAATGTCATTCTCATTGGCAACTGGAATTGCGAGCAAATTCTCAGTGGCAAAATTATTCTTATTTAAAGGGATGTTAAACAATGCAGCATTATTGGACTGATGATTTAAAAAAATAACTAGAGCAGGAGACTCCACAAATATCCCCATCTTCAATGGTGAGGAAGTCCAGCACATCAGTGCAAAAGACAAGGCTGAGGCATATCCCCCTACCGGAAAAGTTTGACATCATTTACACCATTTGCATTCAACAGCATTCATTTGTGCTCATTTAACATCAGTTACGCTCAAAAGCAATCATTTGGCTATCATTTGACATTGCAAGTGGCGATCAACTGACATCATTGTCATCATTTGCCGCTATACCGCAGTGCTCATACATCTGCCATTCGCAAAATCACTTAGCTTAAGCATTCTGATACCAAAAACAATCAGAGTTTGCACTCCACATTTCTGAATTTCTATAGCTTCAAACATCCTAAAACTGAGCTAACTTTAGAAAAAGCAGATTCAGTTTTAACGTAAGTTTTGACAAGCAAGTTTTATGTTTTTCTTCATAAGCTATAACTAGCGAAGCACACACCTGTGCCTCTCCACCATCCCCACAGATTGCAGTGTTTTCTCCTTCACCAATCCGTCCCCGGAACAGTTTTTACCTTACACCCCTGCTCAGGTTGCAGCAGTTTTCTTCCCCCTTCCCCTCTTCCCCCCACCCCCCCTTCTTCCTCTGTCTCTCCCAACCACCTCCCTGCGCACCCCCCCTCCCCCAGAGCGCTCAGGTCACAGGGCCAGCCAGAACGGAAATAATGGTGAAGGCCTGCTCTGCTACAGCTTTCCAGTGAGTGTGGACCAGCAATGGTAGCAGAAAGAGGTGGGTTAGGGTTTGGGTTGGGCAAGTCAGTGGGAGGGAGAGAGTTGTTGGGGGGGGGGGGGCGCAGCTGCCCGAGATGTTCAGCAATGGCTTCCCAAGAAGTTTGGCGGTTGGGCCCCTGAGGAATTCAGTGAGGTGGTGTAGGCCTGAGACTGGTGTGTGGGGTCAGGGGGGGCGGTGGTGGGGTGTGTGTGTGTGTGTTGGGGGGAGCAGACAGTCACTGCTGGGTGGGGGTGAGGGAGGGGTGGTTGGGCCACTGGGAGATTGGCGGGCTAGGAAAATGGCCAGGGAACACCAGGGCCAGAATCTTTGGGTTGGCATGTGGGGGCAGGCCCCACTGGCCGATGAGTAAAATGAGTAAAGTGATGTTGGGCAGGTCATTCAGAGCTTCAGTCTGGCGGGGGCACAGCTGAGTCGGCTGCACACCTGCTGAACTGTCAAAGGCCTATTAAGGCCATTTAAAAAGTAATTCATGGAGCTATCCGTCCAACCTTAAGGTTGGTGGGCAGGCGAAGAGCCCAGGTGGGATGAGGTTTCATGAAGGTTTTAAAAATCAAATAAATGCCTTAATTAAAAGTTTATTTTTCTTTATTAAAATTTTTGATAATCGAACTAATCTCCCTGAGGCCTTGGCTGCACGCTCACCCACACCTGCTCCTGTTCAGCCCTCCCGTCGGAGAGAAAATTCTCCCCCAGGTTTCTGAAGAGAAACCTCTCCACCTGACTACTGCCTTGTAGCCACTCCTGAGTTCACATTTTTCTCCATGCATTCATGTTAAATTCTGGGTTCATTCAACAACTGAGATAGTGAAGTAAGCAGTGTGAAAACAACACAAATAACTATCAATTGCTGGACATAATTTGTGGCTTTAGAATTAGGCAAGTTTTCTGTGTGGATAGTCACAAAAATAATTGATGAATAAAACATAATTGAAGCATTATAAACATAAAACTTTAAGCGGAATATTTCAAATCGAAGTTCTAAATAAGGTCTTATGATGTCCTTAAGCATTTATAATAGAAAGACTTTTCTGGAATAAATGAAAAAAACTTAATAAATTCAGATATTATTTAAGTAATTAATTAGCTTGCGTTTTTCAATGTAGGTTTCTGATCACACTTGATATCAATGAGTGTACTTGATGCCTTGGAGTGCAATTGATGCCTTCAAGTGCTTAATTTTGGTGCTTTCCAGCACCTTTGATTGCTTTTGATGTCAAAGATAGAAAAACCCTGCAGATTGCATGAAAAACCTGTTCCAAATGATAACTGTTGGTGTCAAATGATCGCTGATTGATTTTGAGTGCATTTGAATGCAAAAATGAAGCCAAAATTTTCTGGTAGGGATTTTTACCTATCTTCAACCAGAAGTGTCGAGTGGATGATCCATCTCAGCTCCCTCCTGAGGTCCCCATTATCACAGATGCCAGTCTTCAGCCAATCCGATTCACTCCACACGATACCAGGAAACAGCTGAAGGCACTGGATTCTGCAAAGGCTATGGAGCCTGACAACATTCCGGAAATAGTATTGAGGAATTGTGCTCCAGGACATGCCACGTGTCTAGCCAAGCTGTTCCAGCATAGCTCCAACACTGGCATCTACCCAGAAATGTGGAAAATTACCCAGGTGTGTCCTGTCCATCAAAAGCAGGACAAATCCAACTCAGCCAATTACCACCCCATCAGTTTACTCCCGATCATCAGTAAAGTGATGAAGGGTGTCATCAACAGTCCTATCAGGCAGCACGTACTCAGCAATAACCTGCTCACTGACGCTCAGTTTGGGTTCCGCCAGGGCCACTCAGCTCTTGACCTCAGTACATCCTTGGTCCAAACACAGACAAAAAAGCTGAACTCAAGTGATTCCTTTTGATATCAAGGCTGCATTTGACCGAGTGTGGCATCAAGAAGCCCTAACAAAAGGGGAGTCAATGGGAATCGGGGGGAAATTCTCCAATGGTTGGAGTCATACCTAGCACAAAGGAGGATGGTTGTGATTGTTGGAGGTCAATCATCTCAGCTCCAGGACATCGCTGAAGGAGTTCCTCAGGGTAGTGTCAATCATCTGCAGCTGCTTCATCAATGACCTTCCTTCCATTATAAGGTTAGAAGTGGGGATGTTCACTGATGATTGCACAATGTTCAAAACTCCTCAGATACGGAAGCAGTCCATGTCCATAAGCAGCAAGACTTGGACAACATTCAGGCTTGGATTGGTTATCATTCACACCACACAAGTGCCAGGCAATGACCATGTCCCATAAGAGGGAATTCAACCATCTTCCCTTGACATTCAATGCTATTACCATTGCTATCAACATCATGTTGACCAGAAACTAAACTGGATCAGCCATATAAATACTGTGGCTATAAGAGCAGGTCAGATGCTGGGAATTCTGTGGAGAATAACTCATCTCCTGACTCCCCAAAGTTTGGCCACCGTAAACATGGCACAAGTCAGGAGTGTAATGGAGTACTCTCCATTTGCCTGGATAAGTGCAGCTCCAACAGACTCAAGAAACTTAGCACCATCCGAGGCAAAGCAGCCTGCTATATTGGCATTGTATCCACCACCTTCAACATTCACTCCCTCCACCACTAATGCACAGTGTCAGCAGTGTATACCATCTATAAGATGAACTGCAGCAACTCACTAAGGCTCTTTTGACAGCACCTTCCAAACCTATGACATCTACCACCTAGAAGGACAAGGGCAGCAGATGCGTGAGAACACTATCACCTGTATGTTTCCTTCCAAGTCACACATCATCCTGACTGAATTATATCACCATTCCTTCACTGTTGCTGGGTCAAAATCCAGGAAGTCCCATCCTAATAGCACCTGTACCACATGGACTGCAGCAATTCAAAAAGGCGATCACCCTGCCACTTTCTCAAGGGCAATTCGGGATGGGCAATAAATGCAGTTCTAGCCAATGATGCCCATATTCCATGAATGAATAAATAAAAGAAAATGCACTGCTGAAATATGATTGATATTTGCTGCAGCTCCCTCCCAGTCTCTTCACTGCTCTCATCTAAGGCAGCTTTGGTCTTCATGTCTCGACTGCTGAATACATCATATTGTGCAGCCAAAGATCCCAGAGTCTGTAATTATTAATTGATTTCAGGTGGATATGATGTTGAATGGTTGACTTCAACTTCCCAGGCTCAAGAGAGGAAAAATAAACTTCAGCGACCTGTGCTGGAATTCATGGAAGGCGTATGCAGACGTTGGGTGAGGACAGAACTGAGCTGTGACATCCTCCATTGTCAATTAGCCCACCAACATTCTCTGTCTGGAAATTAACTACATGAACAAGGTTTCAGAGTTAGCAGGACTTTTGCAGCTGTATTTAATCATAAGTCTTCCCCTTCAGGGGAAATGGGAAAATTGGAGGTGGTTCTGAGAAGCAACTTTGAAGATTAGGCTGTCATTAATAAAATGCTTCTATTGTTTAGCTCAGCTGGTGGCTTCTCAGTTTCCATACTTTACCATTTGCAAGGAAGTTTGGCTTTTAATGCTCACTACTAATATAAATTTATGAGAAATAGAATCTATGGTTTGGTGTGTCATGAAACGTATGAAAATTTAATTATCAGATTCACAGGAACTTTTGAAAGTAGTAATTATATGGACACTCTTCACATCTTGCCTTTTTTATTAGATCAACCCGAATTAACATCTGAATGCAGATTGAAGCTGGCAATAAATGAAGGGAAAAGGAGCTGAATAATGAATAACAATGGACTCAGCCACCTGTTTGAACAATTTGTACTCTGGATTCAGTTTTTTCTTGGAGCTGAACAATTGTAAGTTCATTTGGAAACTAAATCAGAGGCCTGCTTCCAATGTGCTAAGAGAAATTGAGTCATCATTGACTCAGAAACTAAGAATGCACATCATCTTAAACATCACAAACCAACCTGAATAAACTTCACTCAAAACCGAAGAGATTCTAACCCACACTAGATTGATGAGTTTATAGGGTGGAATTTTATGGCCCCTCTTACCGGTGGGATTTTCCCAATCCGCCAAAGTCAGTGGACTTTTGAACAAGTCGTCGCATTTTAGGCCCTGCCCCCGCCAAGATATGGATGTAAAATTTCACCCTTAGTCTTCTTTCAACTGCAAAGGCTCACAACAACTTGCATTTACATAGCAACTTTAAAGCAGCAAACCATCTGAAGGGTTTTTGGAGAAGCATTATTGGGCAAAAATCTAGACCAAACCCAGGAAGGATTGACTGAAAGTTTGGCCAAAGGAAAGCTTTTAAAGGGTGTGAGATGAAATTACAGAGCTTAGGCCCTAGATGGCTGAAGGAACTGCTGCCAATTCTGGGAGAAAGGAGTGAGGCATACACAAGAGCATGAATTGAAGACAGAGTTCTTGGAGGATCATAGGGCTGGATGAATGACACTGCAGACATATAAGGGGAGGCAGTGGACTAATATTCTAGAGACCTAAGGTAATGCTCTGTGGACCTGGGTTCGAATGCTGCCATAGCGGATGAATTTGAATTCAATTTTTTTTAAAAATGTGGAGTTAAAAAACTTAATGATGACCATGAAACCATTGTTGTAAAAGACACTTACGCCCTTGAAGGAAGGAAATCTGCTGTTCTCCAGACCCACAACAATGTGGTTGACTCTGAAATGGCCTACCAAATTCTCAGTTCTCAAGGCCAATTAGAGATGAGCAATAAATTTGGCTTAGCCAGCGATACCCACATCCTGTGAATGAATTTAAAAAAAATAGAGAAGGGTGTGGCCATGAGGTATTTGAATGTGGGGACAAGAGCTTTGATGGTGGGTAGGTAGTAGAAATAGGTCGGCAAGCATGTGGAAAGTGGGTCTTGGTGTGAATTAGAATATGGAGCAGCAAACCTTTGAATGAGCTGAAGTTTACTGGGTACATCAGCAGGACAGTAGTGAAACAATCCGGCCTGATGGTGATTTTGATAATCCAGAGACCTAGGGTAATTCTTTGCAGACCTGGGTTCAAATTCCACCATAGCAGATGGTGAAATTTGAATTCAATAAAAATAAATCAGGAATTAAAATGACCACCATTGCCAATTGTCCTCAAAAACCATCTGGTTCACTAATGAACCATGGAAGGAAATCTGCTGTCCTTAGCTGGTCTGGCCTACATGTGACTTCAGGCCAGGTTGTGATAATGTGGTTGACTCTTAAATGCCCTCTGAATAAGGGAAATTATGGGCAATAAATGTTGGCCTAGCCAGCGACACCCACAAATAAAAAAAACAGATAGGCTGAGGCAGGTGCAGAAGGGGGCAATATGAGACACTTGACTGTATTTGATTCTGATGCTGGGACAGGAATAATTATGGGTACTGCATGTCCAAGTTCCCAACAGGCACTACCACAATGCTGCTAAAGAAATTGGAAAAATCACGCACAATGGGAAAGCACCACATTTCACAATACCAACACCCCTAGTTTGATGAGTGCAAAGCTCCCCCCATTTAAAATAATTGTAATGGTTGGTGCAAGTTTAATTAATCCCCAACTACATCAGGTATGATACACTTTCTGCCACACTATACATATGCTGATAAAACCACGGGCAGGATTTTGAGGTTGTCGTGTGGGCGCAGTGGGCGGGCCTGGGACCGGCTGGGAAATGGTCCGGCCTCCGTGATTGGCCCCCGACCACAATTTCACACTGGTGGTCCCAGCATTAAAGGCTGGCTCTGCACTGGTCGGGAAGGGCTGGACCCAGCGGCCGGTTTAAAAGTGGCCCAGGCAGCCCCTGGAAGGCTGCCATGGAAGGACATCTCCTCTGCGTTCCCTAACCAAAGTTATGGAGTCAAATGCGGCTGGACACGACAGGCGGGAGGGCAGGTTGGGTGGGCCCTAGGCCCCCCGCTTTTCCGAAAAGTGTCTCACCATCCTCCTTGAGGAAGTGGCTGCCAGGAAGGACACCCTTGTCCCCCAAGGATGGGAGGAGGAGGCCACTGCACCTCACCAAGAGGGCATGGGAGGAGGTGGCAGCAATGGTGAGCAGCCACGATGTGGTGCGGTGCACATGGGTGCATTTCCAGAAGCGTTTCAATGATCTGCTGTGCTCAGGAAGGGTGAGTACCATGTTGGCATGGGTCAGTGTGCAGAAGTGTTAAGGTGTGGCCATCCCCCCATGGACCTCAGGGAAGCTAGAGTCTGAGTGAGTGCCAAATGTCAATGATGCCGGATCTGGCCCAGGGGGTGAGCCCTGGCTGCTTGGACTCAGTGCCTTGCAGCACAAAGGCCATGACTTGGATGGGCCCTGGACTGGTCAGGTGGATAGAGCAGTGGCAAATGAAATTCAGCCTGGAAAAGTGTGAGGTAATGCACTTGGGGAGGGCTAACAAGGCAGGGGATTACACTATGAAGGGTAGGACCCTGGAAAGTACTGAAGATCAGAGGGACCTTGGTGTATATATCCACAGGTCCCTGAAGGTAGCAGGGCAGGTAGGTAAGGTGGTTAGGAAAGCTCATGGGATACTTGCTTTTATTAGCCAAGACATAGAAAACAAGAGCAGGAGGTCTTGTGGGAACTTTTTCCATTAGTACAAGGGTCAATAACCAGGGGGCATAGATTTAAGGTAAGAGGTAGAAGTCTAAGATGGGAGTTGAGGACAGCTGATTGGGAGAATCCACACAGAGCCCCCACTGAGCCCTGGGAAGAGCCGGTGTGACCTTCAGAGCCACTGGCCTGGGGTGTCCACTCACAGTCGGAGCTGATTTCAGGGTCGATCCTCTGTCACCATCTGTCTTGAGAGATGGAGCCTCCCTCAGCATTGCACCTCAAACATATTGAGGTAGCTGCATCCCCGCCTGTAACCCTGGCAGCAGGATAGTGATGTCTTCCATGGCCCCTGCCACCTTGGGCAGACAGCTGGCCCGGCCCCCCCTGTGCCTGCACCTTTTCTCCCCCAGGTTGCTCCCCTGGAAGCTGCACTGGGACACCTGGCCTGCTCTTCCTTCTGTCCATCTCTTCCTCCTCGGAGAAGATGCCACCAGCGGAGTGCAAAATCCCCATTACCAGGGTTATGGAAGGCTGTCTAATACCTGGAAGGGCCCACACAGTCCAGCTGGGGGCCTTGGCAATACCAATGAGTCCTGAAATGAAGCCGAGAAATGCTCAGAATGCAGCTCTGAAGTGAGATGAAGCTGTCCAGTTCACAAAATCAACCAGCAACACATGATCTCCAAAACTGCTCACAACTCACATTGACAATCTGTTGACCCTTCTTATCTCGCCTGTGGATGGGCTTTTGCAAATTGTGGCCTGCCCGCCTGCCTGCTTTGCCCAAAAATTTGCACGGGCTACGTAAACTTGGAGATAATTGGCGTGTCAAGGGCCTTAACTGTCCTCTTAATTAATGACGGGCGCTCCTCCCTCTCCCTCACGCACCTGCCTAGAAAAATATGGCAAGAGTGCGCATTGACGCTGGCACACTCGGCCGACATCAACACGCATCATTTCACGCTTGAGTGGGTCAGGAGCGCGCCCGTGCGCAAAGCAGAAAATTCTACCCCATGTCTCGGAAGCTATCCTAAACCTCCAGTGCAATTCAAGTATTAACTTTTAACTTGATTTCTCTTTCCACAGGTGCTACATGATCTTCTCTTCAGCAAAAGAGATTTTCTTTGTTTAACTGGTCCTCACCAGGCTTTCACACATTAGCTAAAATTCACTCTTCCGCAGAAATTCTGCAAGCTTACTTTTACCTACAAAATGACCATTTGAGAAAATAAGGAAAGCTGAACTTTTGCAGACCCCCGATGTGAACAGGCACAATCATTCCCAAAAACAACTGACACAGAATTACAGTCCAAGCCAGAAGACAAGTGGAGCAGATCTCTGGATGGGGTAGAGCCTGTTCCCATCGGGATTCTGACCTTGCCAGAAATTGCCATAGAGAGATATGAGTCATGGGAGCCAGGTGGGTGGGACGGGTAAGAGGTTACCAAACTGTCTCACAAATTCTGCCCATTACGCTCTTAGTGGGACCCAACAAAAATCTAGTCAGCTAAGAGTCAGTGAGAATTCCATGGAGGTCCAAGGAAAAGCCTCAAACATTCCCCGGGCAATAATAACTGATGCCAGAAGTGGTAAAGTATGTTATGCCACCAGTTATTTCCTTTAAGCACTGAAGGTGCTTTAACTTACTTTCTTTCTCCCAGGAAGCACCTCTGTTGTCTTACAGGGACGGATTGGGTTGGACCCTGCTGAAGTGCTCTTCTAAGGCTGGCAGCCCATCCCCATAATTTTAACATTCCCAACTAACAAATGTGGGCTGAGGGCTGTATTTTCAATAGCAGACTTACTCTGCTGAACCTCTGCTGCTGGAGCAGTTAGATCAAAATTTCAAACCCCGCAGAAGTTTGGGTCTGATTCCATATACTGTCCTGAGCCTGCTGCTTTAGCTGCATGAATTTAATTTATTACTTATATTGGGAGTATCAACTTAAATCATTTAATGTCATGAAGTGCTAAAGCACAGCAGGTTGCTTGAGCAGCATATTCACCACTATCCATCTTGAAAGCAGTAAAGATCCACAAAATTACTACAGCAAAAGTCTCAAATACTCATCTATCTATTTTTTTAAGTGTGGTAAATTGGCTTAGCACCTAAGTTTGCTTGTACCAATCTTTATGCCCAGCTAATAACTTTCCATGTATAAATTAAGAGTGGGAAGATATGGTAGAATGGTCTTTGGTGCTTTCTTTCTTTGGTGCTTAAACAGTGCACACATGCGGGTGTACAGCACAGCACCAAGTAGACGAACTGCCCTATATGATTCCTTACCTGTGCCAAGACCACATGCTGCCAGCAGCACTTCTAACTGGGTCAGTGTGACATCTTATTTTCTCATGTTAGCTAGTGTCCTGGTGGCTTCACTAAGTGAGATTGCTAGTCACTGCTTTAAGAAGAGCAATCAACATTACACAAAACTCAGATGTAAGATTTTTGGTCAAAAGCTGTATATCAAAGGTGTTGGCTCCAGGATAATTATCTTATCATTTGTTCTATATTTTATCTATTGCCTGTTCTCATTCATTCTTTGTTTTCTCCCATTAGGTTATGCTCCTCTCATTACATTTCCTTTTACTCCATGCACTTTGTCTGCTTGTCAGCTTAAGCATTTTTCTTCCATAGTGCATCTAGAGCCCTCACCCTTCTCCTTAGCTTTATATTTTCTTACCAGTCAACTTCCCTATTTTCATCAGCATTGAGGGCCAAGGGTCAGACTTGTTTGCTTCATCCAAAGACAGGATGAATCAACTGACTCCATTTAGCACAGAAGGTGGTAGACTTAAACTTTGTGCAATAGTGTAAAAGAGGGGATAACGAGTCACACGTACATTTTACATCTCTCTGGATATGTATTTCTATTGAAGCCAATGGAAAATGTTATGAGGTGAGATGTAACACAGGCAGCCAACTCACTACCCCCATTTGACACTGTCAAAATCTATCCCAAGGTGAAAATGATTTGTGCTATTTTTCCTTTGACTCTTTATATATTCTAAAGCACAAACATTATTTCAAGCAGTCACAGAGGCATCAGCATGGAGTTTTGACAGTAAATTGTAAAATAAGTTAAATGAGTCATACCCCTGCTGAGGGTTGAATTTTGTCCAGACAGAAGGAACCCCATGATGGGTCAGGAAACCAGTGGCTACCCTGTCTCAGCCATTTGTGGTACCCATTTTAGGCAGTTGGAGTATTCATCCCTTTAAAAGATGGGAGCCCACCTCCCAAGAGCTGCTGACCAATCAGAGAGCCAACAGTTCTTCAGTCTCAGCAGCACCACTGTCAGCAGTGGCCACTCCAGGAACTGCACCCAGCCGAGAGGATGCAGTGATGCAGGCCGGCCCTGGTGAGGGCAGGGGATGAGTGTTGCTGCAGGGGTGACAGTTTCATTGGGGACCCCTCTGTGGGCCTCTGAATGCTCATTTAGAAGAGTTCCCCCAAGCTCCCTGGGAGATTGTCAAGGCTCACAAGATCGTCTTTCCATTTGGCAGAGCACCCTCGCGCTGCTGCTAAGATGCCAGCAGCATGTGAGAAGAGGCCCTTAACTGGTTACTTAAATGCACAGTGGGCCTCTGGGTAGGAGGGCCAACCTCCACCATTCCCCCATCTCCATGACAGCAGGAAGGCTATGGGCACTCCAAACTTTCCTCATTTCTTTCCCCTCCCCCCTCCCCGCCACCGGCCTCCCTAGGGGGCTGGTAAATTCCAGCCCTAAGTTCTACTTTCTTGGGTTTCTGTTTCACAGAAACGAAATATTGAAACGAATGAAAGTTTAGTTGAATATAAATTAATATTCACAGTACATTAATCCATAAGAGATTAATCCACAAGATGGTACATTATCAGTACGTCATGGTACATTATTGTCATCAGAAAATTTAGAATTTTGGCCTATAAAGTTTTGCTTACGCAGAATCAGTGAATGGTTCCTCTGGTAACTCAGTGGTAACTGCACCACCACCTGTGTTACTGAGCCATTCGAGGTATTCATCACACTTTCAGTGAAGTTAAGGAGGAGAAGAAAATCTCTGAGGAAATTCACAGTCGTAGTTGATCGTAAAATTTTTTAAATCAGATTTGATAATAGGGTATACCAATATACATCTGTGATGCCTGGTAATTTACCTAAGAAATTGTAGTGATTATAAGTTAAAGCTTTCATACTGTTTTGTGGATCATGTGATTGTACAGGCGAATCAGTCCTAAGTGTGGGTAATCTTAGGGTGGAGCTTTATAGCCTTGGTCTTGGTTCAAACATGTAGTTTCATCAGAACCTCTGTAAATAAAGTTTACTGGTTCTAGCAAGAAACCTGTCCAGTACACCAAGTTTATTACAATTGGCGATGAGGATAAATTGCTCCAACACTGCACCTCACCTCGGGAATGTGAGTACTTCAATTTTTAAAGGGAAGGAAGAAAAGTATACTCACCAGTCATGCCACTCTTCAGCAGAATCGACCTGTATAAGTTGTCCATGGAAAACTGGAGTCAGTACATAGAGTGCCTAGGTTTCTACTTTATGGCAAATTAAATAATGGTGGAAGAGAAACAAAAAGTAATTCTTCTAAGTCTCTGCGGGAGCAAGACATAAAACCTCATCTGTAGTCTGAGAACTCTGAACGCACCAAATTCCAGAAGCTCTAACGAGCTAGTAGACTTTGTGAAGGCACATTTTCAGCCTAAGCCATCGGTGATCATGCAAAGATTGAAGTTCAACTCTAGTCTAAGAACCTTGGGTGAATCAATTGCAACATATCTTGCAAAGTTAAAACAGTTAACGGGGCAATGTGACTTCGGAAATATTCTAAACAACATGTTGCGAGATCATATGGTTTGCGGCATATACGACGATGCCATTCAGCGTCGTTTACTTGCAGAAGTTAATATAGATCTGAAGCACACCATGGAAATAGCGCTAGCAATGGAGAGTGCTGAGAGGGAATCGCAGGCTTTGCAGAGTGTGCAGCGTGGCACCGTTCTTCAGTTGGGGCAGGTACCTACCACCGGCTGTGGAACGAAGGTCAGGAAGACAACTGCGAAGCAGGGCACAGTCCCTACTGCTTGAAAAACAAAAAGAAATACTGGAAGCATCTCACCAGCGATTCAGAAATTAAAGTGCAACCGATATGGGGGTGATCATGTACCGGAAGCCTGCAGATTTAGAGATGCAGAATGCCAATACTGTCACAAAAAATGGCATGAAATAAAGCAATGCAGGGCAAAATTGAAACAGCCAATCAGACAGCAGACCAAGATGATTGAAGTGCACAATATAATTGAACCAGAAGCTGCTGATACTGATATCTATTCCCTACACAATCTCAAGGCAGTGAAAACTGAACCAATCACTGTCACCCTTCAAGTAAATGGGAAGCCTCTAGTCATGGAGGTTGACACAGGAGCATCGACCACAGTGGTGGGAGAACACATCTTTAAGTATCTAAGCAGAGGTACCCAGCCACTGAATCTGGAGCAAACCACGGTTCAGCTGAAAACGTACGCTGGAGAGACAGTACAGGTGAAAGGCATCGCCTCTGGACCTGTATCCTACAGGCAACAGACAGCCCAGCTGCCAGTGATTGTTGCAACAGGTGAAGGACCTAGCCTTCTAGGCCGTGATTGGTTGAAAGAAATTAAACTGGTCAGAAATTTTTCAAGTTAGAACAGGAGGAACTCCTGAGCTGTTAAAAATGTACGACAGAGTATTCCGAGATGAGCTGGGAAAGATAAAAGATCCACAAGCTAAAATATATGTAGATTCGGAGGCAATACCCCGGTTCTTTAAGGCCAGACCTTAAGCCCTTAAGTAGAATTGTGCCACATAGGGAAGTTAGGAATAATCCAGCCAGTCCAATTTTCAGAATGGGCAAACTATCTGCATTTGCCAAGACTACAAATGAACTGTGAACAAGGCTGCTAAATTAGACAAAGATCCAATCCCAAGGATTGAAGGCCCGTATCTTAAGCCTGCAGGAGGAAGGTCCTGCACCAAACTGGGCACAAGCCATGCATAGAGATAAAGCTGGACAGCACATCTAGAGGGTATGTAACCATCAATACACACAAGGGCCTGTACCAATATACCCTTGGGCGTATCATCTGCCTGTGTGAATTTCCAAAGAACCATGGATAACCTACCACAAGGACTTCCAAGTTGTAGTGTACCTGGATGACGTCCTGATCACAGGATCAACAGAAGCTGAACATTTGACCAACCTAGAAGAGGTTTTAAGGAGACTTTTGGATGCTGATGTACAAGTTAAAAAATAGAAATGTACTTTAAAAGCGACTGAAGTCACTTATTTGGGTCATCGAGTGGGTGCCTAAGGATTGCATCCAGTTGAAGAGAAAGTCAGGGCAATCAAGGAAGCTTCCTCTTCTACCAGTGTCACTGAACTCAAGTCGTTTTTGGGCATGATAAATTATTACTGTCGCTTCTTGCCTAATTTGTCGACAGTGCTAGCCCCTTTACACCTATTATTGAAGAAGAACCACAGATGTTCTTGGAAGGCACAACAAGAAGTAGCCTTCATAAAAGTCAAGAAGCTTTTACACTCTTCATGTCTGCTAGTGCACCATGACCCATCAAAGGAATTAATACTAACGTGTGATGCATCTCCCTATGGAGTGGAAGCAGTATTGTCACCCAAGATGGAAGCTGCTTCCGAAAGCCTCTGCTAGAATTCAAAGACAGGCTTTGATTTTGTCAGCATATGAATCCATTTTTATAAACCGTCTGGGCATGTATACAGCAAATGCAGGGGCATGTATATAGCAAATGCAGACACCCTCAGTCATCTTCCTTTGCCAGATAGCATTATACTTGCTCCAGTGCCTCAAGAAATTGTACTTGTGTTGAATTTCCTGGACTCCTCGCCAGTCTGTGCGAAGCAGATAAAGGATTGGGCAAATCAGGATCCAATTTTATCAAGAATCCAAGAACAGGTATTGCAAGGATGGTCAAATGCACAAGTCTCTGAAGAATTAAAACCATTCTATGCATGTAAATCTGAATTAAGTTGTCAAGAAGGTATCTTGTTGGGAGAGCAAGAGTCGTCGTCCCTTCGCAAGGAAGAGAATCACTCTTGGCGGTGCTTTACAATGCGCATCCAGGCATTTTGAAAATGAAGATGCCCGCACAAAGCAATATTTGGTGGCCAGGTATAGACAGTAATATAGAAAAAATGGCGAAATACTGTCTCCAGTGTCAGCAACAACAGAGGTTGCCCGTTTCACCTCCACTGCATCCGTGGGAGTGGTCTGGTCGATTTTGGGTTAGGCTACATATAGACTATGTAGGTCCATTTTTAGGTACCATATTTCTAGTGATCATTGATGTGTATTCTCAGTGAATGGATGTGTATGAATTGAGATGACCTCCACTGTGTGCAACTATTGAAAAGCTGTGCCAATGTTCTGGCGGACATGGCCTACCAGAAGTCATTGTTTGGATAATGGTACTCCTTTCATTAATATGGAATTCCAGAGATTCATGAACCTAAATAGGATTAAACATATCAAAACAGCACCGTATCATCCCTCATCCAATGGGTTAGCAGAAAGAGCAGTACAGACTTTTAAAACAGGCATGAAGAAATTATCCGAAGGAACGTTAAAAAAATGAATTTCAAGATTTCTTCTCAATTTTTGCATGACTCCTCATGTAACTACAGATTCAACACCATCTGAATTACTAATGAAATGCTGCCTTCATACAAGATTGAGTCCAGTATTCCCTAATTTAGAGGGGAATTTGGAGATGAACCAGAGTAGTCAAAAAGTAAATCATGATGTTCACAGTAAAGGTCAAGAATTTACTGTAGGGAGACAGTTTTTGCGCAAAACTTTGTAATTGAACCTAGATGGGTTCCTGGTATAATTGTCTCTGAAACAGGGCCTTTGTCATAGCAAGTGGAAGTGGAAAACCGGATTGTTAGGGAACACGTAGATCATCTGAGAAGTAGAGAGACACTTCAACAATCACTTACTCTACCTGAAACTGAAGTTGAACCTTTGATCCCTGAGGTGCCAGGTCGACAAAGAATAGACATACCCGACATCTCTGTTGAAGTAACTAATTCTGAACTACCATTGTCTAAGGCTGTCCCAGATGCCACAGTTTCTGGTCAAGTCGACCCACTGGAAGAATCTCAAGTCACAGAGTTACATCGCTTTACCAGAATCAGAAAACCACCTCAAAGACTTAATCTATAATTGCATGGACTGTATATATTTGTATATATGTTATGGGTTAAGATATTCTTGTAAATAAGAGAGGTAAAACAAAATTAAAATGAGAGGAATGTAGTGATTTTAAGTAAAACCTTTCATGCTATTTTGGGGATCATGTGACTGTATAGATGAATCAGCCCTACATGTGGGTAACCTTAGAGGCAGAGCTTTCTAGCCTCATTCTTGGTTCAAGCATGTAGCTTTACCAGGAGCTTGGTAATTAAAGTTTACTGTTTCTAACAAGAAACCTGTCCAGTACACCAAGTTTATTACAGAAATAAAGGAAAATCCTAAATTCTATAATTTTTTGCAACAATACACTGCTATACAATAGACAAAACCTTGGAGATGTCTGCAGTTTAACTGAAGCCCCTTGCACTCAGTGCAAATACATGTCAATGGCCTATGCTCAGAATTGCTTTTTGAGTTGATAATCTTTTTACAAACATGTGAAATTGGCTGACACGAAGAGATTTGTTAGTCCACCAAGACTGCCCCACACTCATGATGCTCGAGCATCATGACTGGACATGTATCACCCACCCCGTCCTAGAAGCCATTTTTTTGAAGCTGTCAGCTTTTTTTTGGGAAGCTGATGGTAAGCCTTTGCTAATTTTCTAGGTTAACATGTAGCCCAGTCAGCGACTATTGAAAATGTATGTGTATAGACTTAGGACAGAATAAAATTCAGTGTGATGCTTCTGATGGTTGAATAATATGTTAACACTCAGTAGCATCCCACATGAAAAATGGCTGTTTAAATGGTATACTCTGTTATAAGTCACAGGTTTGAAGAAAGCATAGAAGAAAATTGAATGAAAAATAGAAGGGAACTGAAGCCTGCAGCCAGTATGAAATCACCATCTTAAACAATTCTAAGTACAATGGCAGCATTAGAAACTCAGACAAAAGACAGCCAAAGGAAAGATATTTATCTGGCCTGGAATTAAACCAGATCCCAGAGATGAAAGAACAAGAATCTGCTGCAGAATTTCAATCACTGAATTATTCAGTTTTTCCCCTCGCAGATGAATTGCCATATTCTATTACAAATAATTAATAACATAGAAATCACAGGAACTATATTTCCAAAACCATGACTGTGGGGAACAGTACTGTACTAACTAACCAGTTTTTAGTCAAAACATTTAAAACATTTTTAAAGAACTACTAAGGTTGGCGGAGCAGCAAATAAGAGCATTAATCTAGCCAATTTTGACAAACCTTTTTAGACTATTTCATCAGAGTAGCATTTCATTTATTGGGCTGCATTGCCATCCGAAGACCTGCTGCTAACTCTACCATTTTATAGTCAATCATTTGCTTAGCCATTAACTTGTAAGTGAAGCTTAATGTTTATGACCCTGAGCAAAACTGTCGCTGTCACAAAGTAGCTCCCACAGCAGTCATGTGAGATGCCCCTATTCATTTCTGAGCATTTAGTTTTGATGGAATTAGTGTCAGCCACCGCTCAGCTGGTAACATTCTTGCCTCTGTGTCTTCAGGTTCTAGTCCCACTCCAGGGCTTGAGCACAAACATCATAACTGACACTCCAGTGCAGTTTTGAGGGAGTGCTACACTGTTGGGAGTGCTGTCTTTTTGATGAAATGTTAAACTAAGGGCCTGTCTGCTTTGTTAGGTGGATATAAAGGATCCCATGATACTGTTTTGAAGAAGAGCAGGGGAGTTATCCCCAACATCCTGGCCGATGTTCAACCCTTAATCAATTTCACAAGAATGGTTTATCTGGACATTATCCTATTGCTGTTTGTGGGACCTTGTTGTGTGCAAATTCACTGCCATGTTTTCTACATTACAACAGTGACTACAATTTTAAAGAAAACAAAGTACTTCATTGGGGGTAAAGTGCTTTGGAATGTCCTGTGGTCATGAAAGGCACAATATAAATGCAAGTCTTTGCTTTCAATGAATTTCTTAGAATTTGTTGAATGTTATGATTTTGCTTCTCCAGCTGCTTGAATCTCATAAAACTTAGCATCCTGGTCCTAACAGGCACTTTAACCTGTGACACCGACTATATTTACTCGGCTTAGACTAGCAGTCAGATTGCCAGCTTTTCTTTTGCAATGTATTTCACTACTTGGCCTAAAGGTACAGTTCCTTCACTGGATCAAATAACTTAAGATAGTCTGAGTTTATGATTTAGTTTTATTTCCAATACCAGCTTTGAGATTCTATTTCAACCTTATAAAAGTACACTTTCCAAACACAGAGAATAAAATATATTTGGTAATGATGACAAGACAACTAAGCAATTCATGACACATTGTAAACCACAAAAGCATGGCTTTGAGTGGTTTATATCTGATCTTGTGATCAGTTTATTGACTTGAAGTCACTCCAGTCTATCTATAGTATTTTTAAGATACGCTCCTTTTTAATGTCCGGTCTCAGTGTTACTGACTGATGACCTGTAATCAATACGCTTTTATTGATTATTTGGAAATTTGTTGAGAAATAAATCATAGCTTATTACTGAAAAACTATTTGATCAACATGTACTTTATACCCTTTGCATTAATTGTTTAGAACCAGTTACAGAGTAGTCTATCCCAGCTATTGTGCAAACTTTGTGATCCTAATTGAGTGAAAATATTACCAATTGATATTAAACAGAGGAACAAAACATAATGCTAAGTTTTAAAGAAGCAATAAATAACATTTAAACAAAAATCTTTGGTGATATGACCACAAATAATTAAATCATCGTACATTATTCTGAACCTCAGATAAAAGCATGGACTATTATAAATGTGTAAGTGTATTTTGAGCAATGTAAAGCCATTGGCGTTTTTGACATTGAGTGTAATCTCCAATATTTATCATATTGGAGAAGTGTCCAATAGAAATAAAGTAGCATGTAAAAAAGGATCCACAAATGTTGGTCCTTATATGTATACTGCAGCAAGATCTTTGGAAGGGAACAAAGAAGAGTACAATACAAATAACAAAATAAACATTTCTAGCATTTACAAAGAAAAGGAAATGAAATGCAAATTTAAAAAAAAGTCTTGCGTTTTTGTGGCACGACTTTCAGAAAGAAATTGAATAAATGTTTGAAGGGGACTCTGGAAAAAGGGCAAGGTAGCGGGATTAATTGAATAACTCTTTCAAAGAGCCGACATAGGCATGATGGGCCAAATGGCCTCTTTCTGAACTGTATCATTCTTTGTTTCTATGACTTCAGAATGTCCAAAGTGCTTTACAGCCAATAAAGTTATTTTCTTTTGAAGTGTGTTGTAATGAGGGAAATGCAGCAGCCACTTTATGCATAGTAAACTCCCACAAAAAGTAATGTAATAATGACCAGAAAATCAGTTTTAGTGATGCTGATTGAGGGATAAGTATTAGCAATAAGGCGATGTTTCATAAAAGGATAAGTTATGTGAAAATTTTACTGGATAATTGTGAGACCAGACAATTGGAGTGAGGATAATGGAAGTTTCATTGTAATTATATTAAAGCAGGGCTGTTACAAATAATGCATGTTATGTGGTGTAACACTTGTACAAAACTGTCAACCACCTAACCCAACAGTAAAGTGGTGTCTTGTACACATTTTAACAGCCATTTCCATGTAAGGCAATATGGTTCATTCATTACTTCCTTAAATGAACATAACTTGATTAACTCTGGTCAATATAGAAGAATCATAAACTTAGCAGACATATGAGCTCTCAACATTTGTGTTTTATTTCCCAAAATCTGATGCCAGAGAACTTGAATTTGTCAATATATTTTCAGACTTTTTGTTCACAGTTTTTTTTTACCCTTATTTTAAGAACCACCTCAGCAATTCTCTGTTCTGGACATTAACTAAAATAATTATTTTTCTGTTTCATCACATTAATTCTATCAGAGGTTGAAGCTTGAAAACTCGAAAGTGTTAGATAAGTATGTTAATATTACAATAGTAATGCTGCTCTAGGACAACCTAAAACAGACAAGTAGTTAATGGGTTAATAGTTATGGTAATGAGATAGTGATGTGTATCGTGCTGTAATGGTGACATCAGCAGTCGTGTGCCAGAGACTCTCTGCAGAATTTTCCTGTCGGCGATTTGGGGGTGGGGCCCCTCACCAACGGGAAAATGATGTCAGGAGGAACCCCGATGTCATTCCGGTCCCATTAAATTCTTAGGAAGGCTGGTGGACAGCACAATCACCTGTCCGCCCGCCAACCTATCAATAACCAATTGAGGCCATTGACAGGGTAATTAAGATAATTAAAGACCTGCCCATCCAACCTTAAGGCTGGCGGGCAGGCCGGGATGAAGTTTCATGCCCGTTTTTAAGAATTTATTAAAACTTTAAATGTTTCTTATTAACATGTCCCATCTCATGTGACATGAGGGGGACATGTTAATAATTTTAATATTTCTCTATTTTTTGACATTTCTTGTCTGTCAGTAAACTCCCTGAGACAACACTTTGCCCCAGGGAGCAGTGCACTCTTTCGCACATGCACGAAAGAGCACACTTTGACAGCTGGGGATTCCCCACCCCCCCCAGAACAGGAAGCGCATAGCGCTTCCTTTCGGGCAGGCCCCTGGGTGGGCCTTAATTGGTTCGCCCACTCAAAATGGCAGCGGGCCCAGTTTCAGTAGCAGGGGTCGGCTGTCTGCCCGCCGCCGAGCCGATGGGGCCCGCACGCCAACCAAGGGCAAAATTCTGCCCTCCGTAGAAGGGGGAACAGTCTGTACACAAGAGGGATGTACTTACCAAGAAGCTTATTATACATATAGTGTTAATAAAGTAGTTTTGGAAGAAACCTATCCAAGTCAGACCTGAGTCACTCATGAGTAGTATTGACTAGGCCACAAGATACCCACAAGGAAGATCCAAACGCTATTTAATGTGGAAACCAAACCACAAAACATTCATCACAAATGATGCAGTTTGACACTTGCTCACGTACGTATACTTAAAATAAGGACAGTAGGGCTCGATGTTACTGGATGTGGCTGGGTTCTGTTCTGTGCAGCAACAGAAGCAGTTTGCGAATCTTTCTGACTTCCAGTATCCCCTATTAACAAGTAAATAAAAAAATATTCCTAGTCTATAAGCAGTGACCTTGTCTCCTACAGACTGATTTTCCAATGTTGTTGTGTTCTAATAATTAGAAAATCTTTAGAGACTTGTCTAGTAACACACTACAGTACAATCAGGCTATTAAGGGAATCAGACCACTGAATGCACTAAACTGCTTTTTTTTGAAGAGATGCTTCTCCAGGAGTGTATTGCTTACTGCTACTTTTGTAGTTAAAGGATTGTTTTGTCAAGTTTAAAGTATCTTGCAAAATGACAGTGAAAACACAGTAAAACTTGATTGCAACAATGCATCAATGAGCATGTCTGTATTTATTAACATCCTCCAAGATAGTATTTTTGAAAATAATTTGAATATGTTCATGCTACAGGATGGCATTTTTAAGAACCTTACTGCTAACTATCCAGTTATGAAAAATAAACATCCTTTTAAATGATAGAATCTGGGCATCTTATATGTCAGCTTTCCAGGCTATCACAACCAATTAAATTAACTCAATCAATCACTTTTTCCCCTTTACTGTCATGTTGCTGTCTTGAAAAGATTTTCACTGTGTGAAATCTTCACTGCAGCACTTCATCTACATGGAGCCTCCACTTTAGCCGAAATGGATCAAAGACTGATCATGTGGACATGAATCCCCAGGTGAGCATCTACAGGAGCTGTCATTCTTAACAGAAGGGATGAGATCAAAAAATGTTTCTCCCCATTTTCACACTCATTCCATACAGGAGCTAATCAATGCAGGAAACAAATTTATTTTATACAGTGTGTTTTTCCTTTCAAACGAGAATGCATTTTCCATCATGGTAACCGCCATCAAGATAAAGAGGACTATAGCATGCACATGTCATCCAGGAAGATAAAAAAGTGTAAAGTTCGAAGGCAAAGCAATAAAAGGAAGCGCTTCCAACCAATACCCCATTAACTGATTCTTATTATGCCTCATTTGTAATGACCCAACAGCACATCCTAAATTTATAGACCAGGAACTGCGTTGTACGACTGGAAAGTGACAAATGTAACACTCCTATTCACAGGAGGACGAGCCAGCTCAAATTAATAATTGGTTAGGCTGTAGTGGAAGCATCACTAGAAACCATAACTAGAGATAAACAGATGCATTCTTAGAAGGAAAGGACTGACCAAAAATAATTTAACGGGGATTTGAGAAGGATAGATCATGTTTGATTTACCCTATCATGTTTGATTTACCCAATAGAAGTTTGTGATAACAGGAAGATATACACAGAGGAATGCAGTAGATCTAGTTGATATGGACTTGCAGAAAACATTGATGAATTGCTACATAAGAAATTGCTTGAGAAGATGAGAGACCATGTTACAAATGGAAATACGACATGGTGGATAAAGAGATGAGTGAATGTCAGAAAGTAAAAGGTGTCAGAAAAGAGATGACTCCCAGTATAAAAGGTAATAAGAATCGGAGCTGGGACCATTTTTGATCACAACTGATTTCTAAAAATTACATCTTAACTTAGAAACAAAAGATAGATATTAAAATTTGCTGATGCTACCCAAACCTGGAGGTCTGGTAAACTGCCAGGAAGACTTAAACAGGCTTGGAAGTTGGCAGATAAGTGACAGCATACAAAATATGAAATGATACATCTGAGAACAAAAAGAGGGAATGCAGCTACGACTTAAGTAGCAAATTTCTGAATGTAGTGGAGGAGTAAAAGGATCTAGATGTATAGATAAGGGACGTCAATATTTACAAGTGGGTAAATTGGTGAAACAAAATGGTGCCATTAAGACGAAATTGGAATTTTCATTTACCTAAGAGATTTAAAAGCAAAGAGATCATGGGCCAGACATGTGGGAGTACCAATGCCTTAGGTCGATGTGGCGTCCTTGACAGCTGCAGCCTCCTTCCCAGTGGATCAGCTGGGTACACGTTGCCAGTGACCATCAGGGTGCCCGTCACGAGAAGGCCATCAGCCCCCACCCCACCCCACCCCCCCATGTGTCTTTACCTTTCTGCCAATGTTGTGTGCTCTCCTGTAAGGAGAGAAAGCAGAGTTGGTAATGGTTTGTATGGAAAGGAAGGAAGAACAACATTTGTGGAGAGTGACTGTGAGGCATGGCTGCCAGACAGCAATAGGACGAGGATGAGGGTATGAGTGTTTGGCTGTTCAGATGGGGATGTGAGGAGATGCCTGGAGAGAGAGGAATGAGTGCAGCTTCAAACTGTGTTGTTCTGGGGAGTACTGTACAGGAGAATACTGGAAAGGTCAGAGTGTGGGACTTGACATCTGACAGATTTCTGTCATTCACCTTTCCCATGCTCCTGAATCTTCTTGGGGCACTATATCCAGGTTGGAGGGATCATACTTCTGTGCTGACTTCCTCAGCCATTTCCATTCAAGCCTGCTTGGTAGGAGAGGTTGTCCTCTTCCCCCTGCTTCTGGGAAAAATTACCTCACTGCAGTCCCTCACATCCTGTGGCAGGACCTCCAAGTAATAGTGAGGGATGCAGGAAGCAGCCTTCCCAGGTCTTCTCCCCATCCCTGTGGTTGCTGCACCCTGAAAAATTAATGTCCTGTTGATTCATGCCAACCCCATACTGGGGTCCCTTTAATTAGAAATCCTTCCTTTGACAGATCCAAAGCATCATCCCACCTGCCCTCCCCAATTGACCGAGGAGCCTGGAGGGGGATGTTTATGTCCTTCCTCAGTTAAAGAGCCTCAGCAAAGCCCACTCCAGCTGTCAGCAGGTTCCCAAGCCGCTAACAGTACCACCATTTCAGCAGGGACTCCCATCCGAAAATTCCACCCATGATCTCAAGATAAGCAACAATTGTATGCAAAGGCAAGATGATAAAAATCTTTTTCACACAAGTTACTTCAATGTGGAGTGCCTCACCACAATTGGTGATTAATGCCAACTCAATAAAAGCATTCAAAAGGATATTAAATAATTGCTTAAAGAACAACATGAAATTGAATGGGGAGAAAGTCAGAAATTGGAACAGTGTCAAACTAGCTTTCAACAGATGCCTAAATTCTACGCAGGCAAGAAATCTGCATAGCCTCAGGCTATGCTAACATGCCTATGTTTCTACTTCACTATATTATGAGACTTAACTTTGCCTGCATAAATGCTGCAGCTTCAATGTTTTACGCTTTGTGTTGGGAGGAAGATGAATGAGGAAGATTTATTTTATATTCAGTTGGTTGTCTGTGTATTACAGCATTGTCACTATGGCGATCACCTATGAGTATATGTCATCCTTGACACACACGTTTATTCCATTTGATTACTAACCAAGATATAATTATGACATACTTGACAAGGGATGATTTGCACTTACTCAAAATTCTGTATCTTATATTGGAAGATATTTGAAGTAACTTTTATTAAAGTTATGTCTCAGATGTAACACTAAGAAACTGATATGAGTGATGCTATTTTATCAGACATGGCAATTGATCTTGAAAATACTCAGGGATCAACCCTGGTTCAATGAAGAGTGCAGGAGGGCATGCGAGGAACAGCACCAGGCATACCTGTGTCAACCTGGTGAAGCTACAACATAGGACCACTTGTGTGCAAAACAGCGGAGGTAGAAATAGATAAACAGATCTAAGCATTCCTATAGCCAATGGATCAGATTTAAGCTCTGCAGTCCTGCCTCATCCAGTCATGAATGGTGGTGGACAATAAAACAACGCACTGAAGGAGGAGGCTCCACAAATATTCCAGTTCTCAATGGTGAGGGAACCTAGCACATCAGTGCAAAGGACAAGGCCGAAGCATTTGCAATCTTCTTAACCAGAAGTGCAGTGTCGATGATCCATCCAGGCCTCCTCTGAGGTTCCCAGCATCACAGATGCCAGTCTTCAGCCAATTCGAATCACTCCATGTGATATCAAGAAATAGCTGAAGGCACTGTATACTGCAAAGGCTATGGGCCCTGACAGTATTCCAGCAATAGTACTGAAGACTTGTGCTCCAAAACTTGCTGCACCCCAGCCATGCTGTTCCAGTACAACTACAACACGCATCTACCTGACAATGTGGAAAATTGCCTAGATATGTCCTGTCCATAAAAAGCAGGACAAATCTAATCTGGCCAAATAGCAGCCCAATCAGTTTCCTCCCAAACATTGGCAAAGTGATGGAAAATGTCATCCACAGTGCTATCAAGTAACACTTAGAAAGTAATAACCTGCGCACTGATGCACAACTTGGTGTCCGCCAGAGCCACTCAGCTCCTGACCTCATTACAGCCTTGGCACAAACATGGACAAAAGAGCTGAACTCCAGAGGTGATGTGAGAGTGACTGCCCTTCATATCAAGGCAACATTTGACCGAGTGTGGCATCATGCAGCCCTTGCAAAATTGAAGTCATGGGAATTGGGGGAAAAACTCTCCACTGGTTGGAGTCACACACAACACAAAGGAAGATGGTTGTGGTGGTTGGAGGTCAAATGTCTCGGTTCCAGGATATCATTGCAGAAGTTCCTTAGGGTAGTGTCCTATGCTCAACAATTTTCAGCTGCTTCAGAATGACCTACACTGTCGCAAGAACAGAAGTAGGGATGTTAGCTTTGATTACACAATGTTCAGTACCATTCACAGCTCCCCAGATACTGAAGCAGTCCATGTCCAAATGCAGCAAGACCTGGATAACATTCAGCCTTGGTGTAAAAAGTGGCAAGTAATATTCGCGCAACACAAGTGCCAGGCCATGCCCATCTCCAACAAGAGAGAATCTAACCACCTCCCTTTGGCATTCAGTGGCATTTCCATCACTGAATCCACCACTATAAACATCCAAGGGGGTTACAATTGTCCAGAAACTGAACTGGACCAACCACCTAAATACTACAAGAGCAGTTAAGAGGCTGGGAATTCTGCAGAGAGTAACTCATTTCTTGACTCTCCAAAGCCTGTCCACCATCTACGAGGCACAAGTCAGGAGTGTGATGGAATACTCTTGTTTTGATCCGAGCTGGGTTAGCCCTGGACAACGCTGATCCCAAGGTGCAACCCAGCTTGATAGATCCTAACTTTTATTTGTTGTTTAGATATGTGGAGAGCAGCTACTGAACAGAGTCACAGGAGTCAGCTGATACTTTTAACAAAATAATAAAATACTTATTCAACTGGAAAAGATGAACTATATTACAATAATCCTTCACCCACAACTATATCTTTCCAGATATATACAGATTTGTAAGGGTAGTGCAAGTTACAAAAGCTATCTTATACTCTAATGTCCACAGTAAGTTCACAGTCCATGTACCAGTAGGCATCTGTGGTCAGACACATCACATTCTGAAACCAAGTGAAAGATGCCACCTCACCCAGGCGCTAAGGATCTCTACTCAATGTCCCCCAGAAGCTTACCACACAGTGAGCCAACCAATCTTACTGAGCTCTGTCTTTCATACAAGGTTTCCAATCTCTACTCTCCAATACCTCATCCTGGAATCTTCTCCCAAACCAATGCTTTCTCACAGACTCTTTCCACAATGATTCATCTCCAGGGTTTTGAACTCTACTTGCGACTTTCCTCTTCCCTGGTCACCACATGATGCATTCAAGCTGTCTTCCACGCACTCTCTCTCACTGACTCAGCTGACAACAGTACCACTGCTTCACATACCCATATCAAAGAGTTACATACCTTCAGATGGCTCTTTGGACCTTCTTGCTACTTGAAAGCCATTCTCACTTTAAATCTACTTTCTGCAGCTTTTGTCTCTTTAGATATGAAGCTTGGAGCCTTTCTCTCTACCCCTTACTTTTAACTTCACTTAACAGGACCTTTTCCAGGTTCCTGGCCTTCCTTTTGGCCAGTAGGTCTGCTTGGGACTTTCCCCTATTCCACGCTCCTGGATTTTGGGGTCTTTTCTTTAGCTTGGAATTGGCTATCTATCCCCTTTGCTCCTGTTTCTCCTGGCAGTACTTCCAAAACCAACTGAACTCAAACAGCTTCCAAAATCAAATGGCTGTTTCTAGCTTTTCTATATGTATATGTGAGAGGGACCTGCCTCTTTGGACCCCTGTTGCTAGGCAACAGCCCAATTCTTCTATTCTTGTTTGTTTACCTTAGATGCAACAGTGGTAAAAACCTCATTAGAAATGCAGGCATCTTTTTATAGTGGAACTAAAACTCAATTTGACCTTTCTTAACACACAGATACAGAAATACAAATCAAACTTAAACTTTAAAGCTAAAACTCATCCCTAACACCCACAAAATACAAATATAAAAAATATAAGTATGGCTTACTTAAACTGTCTCTATTTCCTAACACTCCCCACTTGCCTGGATGAGTGCAGCTCCAACAATTCTCAAGGAGCTCAACACCACCCAGAACAAAGCAGCCTACTTGTTTGGCACCCCATCCACCAAATTAAGCATTTGATCCCTACTGCACTGATTCACATTGGCAGCAATGTATACCATCTACAAGATGCACCACAGCATCTGATCAAGGCTCCTTCAACAGCACCTTCCAAACCCATGACCACTATCATCTAAAAGGACAAAGGTGGCAGATGCATGAGAACACCACCAGCTGGAAGTTTCTCTTCAAGCCACTCATCATCCTGGCTTGGAAATATATCGCTGTTCCTTCACTGTCACTGGCTCATAATCCTAGAACTCGCTTCCTAACAGCACAGCAGGTGTATCTACACTATATGGACTACAGCAATTCAAGAAGATGGCTCACCACCACCTTATCAAGGGCAATTAGGGGTCGGTAACAAACTTTGCCCTTGCCAACAATGACCACATCTCATGAAAGAATAAAAAAGATACAAATCCTCTAGACATAATGATTCCAACGTTCTATTGGATGACACCTCATACTCCATAATCTTCATCTCATCCAAAATTCCACTACTCATACCTGCCCCAGATCAGTTCCTGTTAACTCATTAGCCCTGTGCAGTCTGACCTATATTGATTTCCAGTCCAGCAGTGCCACAATTTTAAAATTCTCACTCTTGCGTTTAAAACCCTTCATTGCATCAGATCACCCAAAATCTATAATGTTTCTCCAACCCTACAGCCACTAGTAAATTCTCTATTTCTGAGACTCCAGACAACGTTTTGGGACTGCTCCTCTGAGTCTGCCCCAATCCTGGCCCATTTACCTGGATCAGAGAAGTCACTAAACATGCATTGGCTATTATTGGGATTCATCAGTCCAAGAGGGAGCTTGCCAGTATTCATCCTCAGCACCATGATGGTACTACAGCTGGACCAATGCTGGGTGCGAAACGAGGCATCGGGCATTTAAGGGACACAAGAGCACCAAAGATCAATGAAGCTGTAGTGTTATATGTATGGGGCCCATAAAACATGAGAGAAAACCCCTACTAGTCTCCTCAATCCATTCTCTGACCTGCTGGGGCCTTGACTGTCGATACCCTTGCTGCATCTCCACCTTCCACATGATGGTCTGGGAATTGAAAGCAAATGAATGGGAGGCAAACAGGCCAAGTACCCAGGCCGACCTCCCCTTACTGCCCCTGGCAGTTACATGTACTGGAAGAACAATGATATCAGAGCAGAGGTGAGGGAATTACAAGTCAGGGCAGGAGCCCTTAATGCTAGATTTTGCTTCATTCTCTACCATTATTCCACGCTATTTCACACAGCATTACAGAAGTGAATCCAACCCATTGCCTCTGGCAACTTCTGATGCCTTCAAAAATGCTCGCAAAATGTTTCTGCTTCTCTAGTGAAAGAATATGTCATGTACAGTAGCAACTCATGATTTGATAATAGTCTGCCCAACTTCAGTGATTTGTCGACTTTGTGTCTCTTTGATTTTATTTTTAAGTGTTATGCTCCTCAGCAACTTGATCGAGAAGGACATGTAACATAATTTCAGGCCTCCATCAACACTGCTCTGCAATTATTAATGGGTGTTAAGAGTTACTTGGAGCAACACATATGTAATTTTTCCTTTTCCATCCATTGAAAAAGTGCGGCACCTGTCATCAAAGGATAGACGATATTAAGATCTATCCCACCATGGCGTCCTGTCCACAGAGTTTCAGATTCATTCATCAGTTCCCTCCTTGTCATCACCACAATTTGAACTGCATACAAACATATGAAATAGGAGCAGAAGTAGGCCATTCAGCCCCTCAAGCCTGTACTGTCATTCAATAAGATCATTAAAGCAAGAGAATTAAAGCAACATTCTGTGCAGGAGACCCAGCCCTTTCTCTAACTGATCCATCACTATTCCAAATGATTAGTAGTTGGCAGACCAGCAGCTAAGGCACTAGACTAGGCCCTCAGAGGTGCAGAGTAAATTTTCCTCAACACTGCATATATCTGATACAGCATATCAACCAAAAGGGCCACTCTGATTTTTACTCTATTAATATTAATTTCATTCCCATCCATGCGGTGAAGTTCCAAATTTACCCCCATGAGTTCAAATCCCACCATGAAAAGTTTGGAATTCAATAAATCTGGTCATTTTTGGGCAGACATCAAGAGAAAAAATAAAACAATGAAAACTTCCAGATATTCAAAAAGAATATGATTCATCACTTCACTGATTAATCAATGTCCTACTTAGTTTGGCCAAAATGTAACAATGGCCCAGGTTATAGAAGGGGTAGCTTGCATTAGCATGGGTGGGATAGGCAGATTTTCAGGTGGGAAGCCCAGACATCTGCAGCAGGGGGGCTGATCTACGGACAGAGTAAGGTCAGTGGAGGGGAGGGTAAGAACTCCTGCTCCCCCTGGCCCACAAACATTGCTGTAAAGGGAATCCTTCTCCCTAAAGGTGCCCTTGCCTCTCTTGAGCTGCTGGGTTTTCCCAAGACCACAAAGCAGGTTAAATCTGAGATGCCAGCCCCCTCAAATATTTAAATTAACAACCTACCTCCTTCAAGCAGAATGGCTGCCCACCCTTTGTCCCACCCCTATTAAAGCTGGAAGTAGGTAGACTAGAGAGAGGATGGGGTCAGGTTTGAGATTTTTTTAAATTTCAACATTTCACCAGATCCTAACCCAATTGTTTTTAGGGATTAAAATCCCCCCCTACATGTTTGACTCTTAATGCATTCAGGAGATCACGGGTGGCAAAAATGTTGATTTATCAGCATTGTCCACATTCAAAGATCTAAATTAATTAAGAATAAGTTATAGGTCACAGTGTAACTAAACTGTGACAAAAAGACTGAAAACATCCATAATATTTGTAATAAAAATGCAATGACAAGTCCTCCCACCATAGATCAGTGGTCCTTACAATATATTGCACATTATGCTGCATAAAACCATGTTAACTTTAATTCATCAGGGTCATTAGTATGGGAACTCTGCTTGGATCTTCCATGTGTTCCTCACTTTAAGTTGGTAAAATGAAAGCAACTTTATGGAAATATCTGCATAAGCAGGATTTTTAGCTCAGCGTGCAGGTGCATGCCTAACCTGCTCGAGCGTAAAATAGCATGTGATGATGTCTGGCAAGCGTCCCAACGCCATCCCGCGCTCACGCAGTGTTTTGGTCGGCAGGTGCGCACGAAAATTGGAAATGCAACCGATGGCAATTAAGAGGGCAATTAAGCCCATTAAAGTTCCAATTGACTCAGGTTGTGATCCATCCAACCTTTCAGTTGTCGGATGGGTGAATCTGCCAGGCAGGCTTTGCCTTTTTCATGAAACCTCATCCAAGGGTGGGACGAGGTTTACATCATTAATTTTAAAAAAAATAAAATTCTTCGGACAGAATTTTCATCCGGCTGCATTTTCCAGTAGGCAAGCGGGGGCAGGGCCTGCTCGCCGACGCATAAAACGACGCAGGGTGACGTCAGGCATGCGTACCGGCGTCACACCACGTCATTTAGATTTTCAGTTCAGCAGGCGCGCAGCAGAATCGGCTGTGCGCCCGCCGGACTGTCAAAGGCCTATTGAGGCCTGTTAACAAGCAATTAAAACAATCAACTGAGCTGCCCGTCCTACCTTAAGGTTGGCGGGCAGGCTGGGAGCCCAGGCGGCCATCAGAAAATACATGAAACCTCATCCATGAGCGGGATGAGGTTTCATGAGAGTTTTCAAATTTGTATAAAATGTTTAAATAAAAGGAATTGACATGTCCCAGCTCATGTAACAGTGTCACATGAGAGGCCATGTCAGGAATATTTTTTTTCTGCCTTTGATGAACTGTTGAATCTTGGGCCGATGTCCCTGAGGCAGCACTTTGCCTCAGGGAGATCTGTGCACTCTTTCGTGCACATGCGCAAAAGAGAGCACTCCTGCCTCAGGGAATCCCCCTCGCCTGCACAAGGAGGGCACAGCATTTCTGGGCGGACATCACGCTGGGCGGGCCTTAATTGGCCCACCCGCATAATATGGCAGCGCGCCCCCGACCAGGGACACCAATCGGGAGACCGCCTGCTCCCACACAATCCCCCTGACAGGGGGAAAATCCTGCCCATCATCTATATTTTGAGGTGACTGATTCTGACGCTTGGACATTTTTTTCTGTGTTTTAAAATCCTTACTTATTGCTTTTAAATTCTTCAGTTCCCTGACATTGCTCTTGCCTTCAGGGAGCTTTCATTTCGCGCTCCCCACGCCCATGTTTATATCAGCGCCTGCCCTCCTCCCATCCTGGCAGCGCTGAGCATTTCAGTGCACCTTTCACACTGGCTGGTTGTTAATTGGCCAGCCAGCGTGAAATCGGGGTCAGGGGCCGTTCGTAGTCGGTGGTCCATTCCCTGGCCGATCCCGGGCCTGCTGACCACATGTGCCAGCTGAACTAAAAATCCTGCCCTATGTGACTGGGTTTACAATTTTTGTGTAGATTTAATTTTGCACGGTTACTCTCCTGTTTGTATTTGTGTTTGTATGTATTGCTACTATTGTGTTTGAATCTCTGTATTTTTGTGATTCTCAGTCTTCATTTTTCACTTATGGTTCCCAGAGAATTGTTTCTTCGCTTTCAATCCATGTGATTTTGTTTTTATCCCTCTCTGCCTCTTTCTTTCATGTAGTGATGCATTTAACTTTAGGATGCTGTACTCATGTAAGGGCGATAGATGCACTAAAGGTGGACTTAGGCTGTTGCAAAATCTTCTTTGGTGAACAATGATGTTGAGGTATGGATTACAACAAGGCAGGAGGCTGGGACCAGCACTAAGAGAAAACAGCTGGATAGGGAGGAGCATCATTTGGAAATATATCGCCGTTCCTTCACTATCACTGTGTCAAAAACCTAGGACCCCCCTCCCTAACAGCACTTTGGGGTACCTACACTGCATGGACTACAGCAGTACAAGAAGGCAGCTCACCACCACCATCTCAAGGGCAATTAGAATTGGGCAATAAATGCTAGCCTAGCCAGTGACGTCAACAACCCATAAATGAATTCTTTTAAAATTTGGTCCAGTCTGTCCGCAAGAATGACCCAAACCTCCCTGTCGCTTGCCATTTTAACACTCCACCCTGCTCTCTTGCCCACATGTCTGTCCTTGGCTTGCTGCATTGTTCCAGTGAAGCCCAACGCAAACTGGAGGAACAACACCTCATCTTCCGACTAGGCACTTTACAGCCATCCGGACTGAATATTGAATTCAACAACTTTAGGTCGTGAGCTCCCTCCCCCATCCCCACCCCCTTTCTGTTTCCCCCTTCCTTTTCTTTTTTTTCCAATAAATTATATAGATTTTCCTTTTCCCACCTATTTCCATTATATAAAAAAAAATTATTTTTTTTTTACATCTTTTATGCTCTCCCCACCCCCACTAGAGCTATACCTTGAGTGCCCTACCATCCATTCTTAATTAGCACATTTGTTTAGATAATATCACCAACTTTAACTTTAACACCTATGTGTTCTTTTGTTCTATTGTTGTTGACATCTTTTGATGATCTGCTTCTATCACTGCTTGTTTGTCCCTACAGCCACACCCCCACTCCACCTCTCTCTCTCTCTCTCCGCCCCCCCCCACACACACACCTTAAACCAGCTTATATTTGAACTCTTTCTTGGACTCGAACTCAGGTTCTGTCGAAGGGTCATGAGGACTCGAAACGTCAACTCTTTTCTTCCCCGCCGATGATGCCAGACCTGCTGAGTTTTTCCAGGTAATTCTGTTTGTGTTTTTGATAAGGCATGGTCTATACATTTAGCTGTGTGGCATCCATTTTTGCTCTCTCTAGTTTGCTGAGTTCCCAGGATGACAGGCATCCAGGAGAGGAAAATAAAAACTTATCTTTACCGAAGCCTGAAGCAAGTGTGAGGCTCTTTATTTATTTTAGACAAAAGGCCCTGAGCGACCACCGGACAGTCATTGTGGAAACAAAGTCCCGCCTCCATCATGTTGTATGGCTCACCCATCTTGCTAAATGGGATAGATTTTGAACAGATCTAGACAGGGCACCCATGAGGCACTGTGGGCCATCAGCAACAGCAGAATTGCACTCGAACACAATCTGTAACCTCATGGCCCGGCATATCCCCCACTCTACCAGTACCATCAAGCCAGAGGATCAACCCTGGTTCAATGAAGAGTGCAAGAGGGCATGTCAGGGGCGGCATCAGACATATCTAAAAATGAGGTGTCAGCCTGGTGAAGCTACAGCATAAACAGCATAGCCAGAGCTAAGCAATCCCACAATCAATAGATCAGATCTAAGCTCTGCAGTCCTGCCACATCCAGTCCTGAATGGTGGTGGACAATTAAACAACTCACTGGAGGAAGTGGCTCCACAAATAGCCTCATCCACAATGATGGAGGAACCCAGCACATCAGTGCAAAAGATAAGGCTGAAGCATTTGCTACAGTCTTCGGCCAGAAGTGCCGAGTGGATGATCCATCTTGACCTCCTCTGTAGGACCCAGCATCACAGATGCCAGTCTTCAGCCAATTCGATTCCCTCCATACGATATCAAGAAACGGCTGAAGGGACTGGATACTGCAAAGGCTATGGGCCCTGACAATATTCTGGCAATAGCACTGAAGACTTGTGCTCCAGAACTTGCCATGCCCCTGGCCAAACTGTTCCAGTACAGCAACAACACTGGCATCTACCTGGCTCTGTGGAAAATTGCCCAGGTATGTCCTGTACACAAAAAAACAGGACAAATCCAACCCAGCCATTTATCGCTCCATCAGTCTACTCTCGATCATCAGTACCGTAATTGAAGGAATCATCAGTAATGCTATCAAGTGGCACTTGCTTAGCAATAACCTGTTCACTGATGCCCAGTTTGGGTTCCGCCAGGGCCACTCAGCTCCTGACCTCATTACAGCCTTGGTTCAAACCTGGACAAAAGAGCTGAGCTTCCAAGGTGAGGTGAGAATGGCTACCCTTGACATCAAGCTGGCCCAGCCAGCGAAGCTCACATCCCATGAATGAATTTTAAAACTGGTTATTTTAGGTCCCTGTTTTAAGATCGCTTTATGCTGGGGTTGTCCATTGCAATGCAAAGCGACACTCAGGGAAATCAGACTTTGGAATGGCCTGTGACTTATAAAAGGTGATTTTGTTTTTAAGGCCAGAATCTTCGGGTCGCTATGCGGGGGCACGCCCCGCTCGCCGACGCATAAAATGATGCTTGCACCCCAACGTCACAGTGCGTCATTCAGACCTTCAGTTCGGCGGGCACACACTGGAGTCAGCTGTGTGTCCACAGAACTGTGAAAGGTCTATTAAGGCCATTTAAATATCAATTAAAATAATTAACAGAGCAGCCTGTCCAACCGGGCGGCCTTCGCATTTATCATGAAACCTCATCCATGGGCGGGATGAGATTTCATGAAGTGTTTATAAATTAATAAAAGTTTTTATTAAAGTTCATTGACATGTCCCGGTTCATGTGACACTGTCACATGAGGGGGCATGCCTTAAAATATTTTTTTCTTTATTTAAATTATTAATAATGAAACTAATCTCCCTGAGGCAGGGCTGTGCCTCAGGGAGATTTTTGCGCTATCTCACGCACATGCACGAAAGAGTTCAGGCCCCGACTCAGCCTCCTACCGCCACCCGCACAGGGAGTGCTCAGCACTTCCGGGTGCGCATCACGCAGGCGGGTCTTAATTGCCACGGGCAGAAATCGGCTGCGCGCCTGCTCCTGCTCAGCACCCCAACGGGGAGAAAATTCTCCCCTAACATTTATTTCCCTGAATGTGGAGTCAGGAGGGGCAGGTCCATCCTCTGCTAATCTCTGATCCTCATCCCCAGCTTGCTCTCATGACACCAGGTCCTACCTTCCCAATCCCCAAATTGACCTACATGATCCCCGGTCCCTACAATTCTGAATCTGTATTCAAATCTGGTCACAGACCCAAATCCCAGCCCTTATCCCCATACCCTTTCCTGAGGGCTGCAGGAATGCTAGCAGCAGCCCCAGTCTTTCTTGCTGGCAGGCTATTGTGTTTCACTGACTCTCATATAATGAGGGCCAAGGCCCAATATCAGCAGCCCCTTGCACCTCAGTATTCAGGCACAGGATACATCCCCCTCTGGCCACAAATAAACTTGCAAAAATCCTCGTAAAAGTCACTCATAAACTTACATTTGGAACGTCACAGCTCAGTCAGAAAAGTAATATTAGTTTGATCAAACCCTAGTGGGTTTCAATACCGTATCAAATCATTAAACAGCTCTTATCTGAACAGGAGCTCATTGTCCATTGGCAAATGATTTTCCCTGCTCTTAGCTAAGTGGCATAGGAACACTTAAAATTGTAATGTGTTAAATGCAATTTTCCTAGCTTCCTCTAATTCATTCAAAGTGACAGGCAATTCATTAAAAGTTCACTAATAGCAATGCAAGATATTTTATTACTTTTGCTGTACTATTGTATGTTTAAATTGCACAAAGCTGGCCTCAGGAATTGTAGGGACAGTTGTCACAGACAGAATGTACTCTTACTGCCCATGATCAGTACATTTTGTACGGTAGGAGATGTGTCTTTTGTTATCCTATGTGAATGTGCATCCTAATTAAATAATTCTGCAGCAAGCTTTTGTGATAAAGTGTCACATCAAAGATTATTGCAGAAAATAAAAGCTCATGGTATAGGGGGTAACATATTGGCATGGATAGATGATTGGCTGGCTAATAGGAAGCAGGGAATTGACATAAATGGGTCTTTTTCAGGTTGGCAAGATATAACGAGTGCTGTGCCACAGGGATCAGTGCTGGGACCTCAACTGTTTACAATTTATATAAATAACTTGGGGGAAGGGACAGATGGGACGGTTGCCAAATTTGCTGATGACACAAAGGTAGGTTGGAAAGTAAGTTGTGAAGAAGGCATGAAAAGGCTACAAAAAGATATATATAGGATAAGTGAGTGGGCAAAGATCTGGCAAATGGAATATAAGGCGGGAAAATGTGAAATTATCTAAGTGGTGAGAGATTGCAGAGCTCTAAGATTCAGAGGGATCTGGATGTCCTGGTGCATGAATCACAAAAGGCTAGTATGCAGGTACAGCAAGTAATTAAGAAAGCTAATAGAATGTTGTCATTTGTTGTGAGGGGAATTGAATACAAAAATAGGGAGGTTATGCTTCAGTTATGCACAGCAATAGTGAGACCACATCTGGAGTATTGTGTACAGTATTGGTCACCTAATGTAAGGAAGGATGTAAATGCATTAGAAGCAGTTAAGAGATGGTTTACCAGACTAATAGCTAGAATAGGCGGGCTGTCTTATGAGAAAGGTTGGACAAACTGGGCTTGTATCTGCTGGAGTTTAGAAGAGTAAGAGGTGACTTGATTGAAACATATAAGATCTTGAGGGGTCTTGACAGGGTGGATATGGAGAGGATGTTTCTTCTTCTGGGAGAATCTAGGACCAATGGCCACTGTTTAAAAATAAGGGGTCACCCATTTAAAACGAGATGAGGCAATTTTTTTTCTCTGAGGAACATGTCTTTGAGGTTAGAGGTTATCGGGGTTAGGCAGGATGCAGATTTGAGGTTACTATCAGATCAGCCACGATCTTATTGAATGGCGGATCAGGCTTGAGGGGCCAAATGGCCTACTCCTGCTCCTTAACAAAAACAGAATTACCTGGAAAAACTCAGCAGGTCTGGCAGCATCGGCGGAAAAGAAAAGAGTTGACATTTCGAGTTCTCATGACCCTTCAACAGAACTGAGTGAATCCAAGGAGAGGGGTGAAATATAAGCTGGTTTAAGGTGGGGCTGGGGGGGGAGAGAAATGGAGGGGGTTGGTGTGGTTGTAGGGACAAGCAAGCAGTGATAGAAGCAGATAATCAAAAGATGTCACAGACAAAAGAACAAAAGAACACAGAGGTGTTGAAGTTGGTGATATTATCTAAACAAATGTGCTAATTAAGAATGGATGGTAGGGCACTCAAGGTATAGCTCTAGTGGGGCTGAGCGGGCATAAAAGATTTAAAAATAATGGAAATAGGTGGGAAAAGAAAAATCTATATAAATTTTTGGAAAAAACAAAAGGAAGGGGGAAGAAACAGAAAGGGGGTAGGGATGGAGGAGGGAGTTCAAGATCTAAAGTTGTTGAATTCAATATTCAGTCAGGAAGGCTGTAAAGTGCCTAGTCGGAAGATGAGGTGTTGTTCCTCCAGTTTGCGTTGGGCTTCACTGGAACAATGCAGCAAGCCAAGGACAGACATGTGGGCAAGAGAGCAGGGTGGAGTGTTAAAATGGCAAGCGACAGGGAGGTTTAGGTCATTCTTGCGGACAGACCGCAGGTGTTCTGCAAAGCGGTCGCCCAGTTTACGTTTGGTCTCTCCAATGTAGAGGAGACCGCATTGGGAGCAACGAATGCAGTAGACTAAGTTGGGGGAAATGCAAGTGAAATGCTGCTTCACTTGAAAGGAGTGTTTGGGCCCTTGGACAGTGAGGAGAGAGGAAGTGAAGGGGCAGGTGTTGCATCTTTTGCATGGGGATGGGGAGGTGCCATAGGTGGGGGTTGAGGAGTAGGGGGTGATGGAGCAGTGGACCAGGGTGTCCTGGAGGGAACAATCCCTATGGAATGCCGCCGGGGGGGGTGAAGGGAAGATGTGTTTGGTGGTGGCATCATGCTGGAGTTGGCGGAAATGGCGGAGGATGATCCTTTGAATGCAGAGGCTGGTGAGGTGATAAGTGAGGACAAGGGGGACCCTATCATGTTTCTGGGAGGGAGAAGAAGGCGTGAGGGCTGATGCGCGGGAGATGGGCCAGACACGGTTGAGGGCCCTGTCAACGACCGTGGGTGGAAAACCTCGGTTAAGGAAGAAGCAGGACATGTCAGGGGAACTGTTTTTGAAAGTAGCATCATCAAAACAGATGCGACGGAGGTGAAGGAACTGAGAGAATGGGATGAGTCCTTACAGGAAGCGCATTGTGAGGAACTGTAGTCGAGGTAGCTGTGGGAGTTGGTACACCTGTAATGGATATTGGTGGACAGTTTATCACCAGAGATTGAGACAGAGAGGTCAAGGAAGGGAAAGGAAGTGTCAGAGATGGACCATGTGAAAATGATGGAGGGGTGGAGATTGGAAGCAAAATTAATACATTTTTCCAAGTCCCGACGAGAGCATGAAGCAGCACCGAAGTAATCATCGATGTACCGGAGAAAGAGTTGTGGAAGGGGGCTGGAGTAGGACTGGAACAAAGAATGTTCCACATACCCCATAAAGAGACAGGCATAGCTGGGGCCCATGTGGGTACCCATAGCCACACCTTTTATTTGGAGGAAGTGAGAGGAGTTGAAGGAGAAATTGTTCAGTGTGAGAACAAGTTCAGCCAGACGGAGGAGAGTAGAGGTGGATGGGGATTGTTCGGGCATCTTTTCGAGGAAGAAGCTAAGGGCCCTGTACTGAAGGTCTTTGGGTATAGGGCCATCATCCATCCAGTAAACACGGCCGAGCCAGCACAGACATTGCTGGCTTAGTAATGAATGTATGCTGATGGAATTAGCGGATCTCTGAGTTGGTGATCTTCTCCTGCCAAGAGATGCCGAGGATATCTTGGAGACAGCAAAGGTGAAAACTGTTCCCTCTTTTCTCTTACCTAACATAGGTTGTCCAGGTTTCAGCATTCTACAGCAGTGCATTGAGGATGCACGTTTGGTAGACTCACAGTTTGGTGTTCTCAGTTAGGCTGCTGTTGTTCCACACTCTCTTACTCAGCTTGGACATAACTGCTGCAGCTTTTGTGATGCATGCCTCAATTTCAGCATCAAGTGATAGATTGCTGGTGATTATGGAGTCTAGGTATGTGGAACAACCTCCAGTATCACATTGTCAATGGCGATATGGCAATATCTTAGACAATGGCATACATCTTCCTGATGCTGATGATCAAACCAAGCTCTTTACAGGTATGAGAGAGTCTGTCCATTTGCAATTCAGGGGCAGAATTTTGCCCTCATTGGGTGGATGAGCAGGAAACGACCACTGCCCTTGATTGGGCCGCGACCACAATTTCACATTGACGGGCCAATTAAGGCCTGCCCAGCGTAAAACGCATGCTGCAGTGCTCAGCACTTTCTGTGTGGAGAGGAGGGAGGAGGGCGAGAGCACAAGTTCACACATGTGTGCAGGTGTACGCAATGAAAGCTCCCTGAGGCACAGAACTACCTCAGGGAGCTGTAGGTTTAAAAAAATGAAAAATAAAGAGTCTTAAAATGTTAAAAAAAACATGTTTGTCACTTGAGCAGGGACCTGTTATTAATGAAATGTTAAAATTTTTATTTAATTTTAATTGCTGTTAGAAACCTCATCCCACCCTTGGATGAGATTTCCTTAAAAAATCCAGAGGTCGCTTGGCCTTTTTGCTTGCCCACCAACCATAGGGTTGGACGGGCAGCGAAAAATTTAATTCAGTTGGACCTTTAATGGCCTTATTAGGCCTGTTAATTGTTGGTGGGCACGCGCGGGAGTCGGCAGCGTCATTTTACGCTCATATGGGTCGGGCACACGCCTGCCTGACAAGCGAAAAATTCTGGCCCAGGTGTTCCTCAGTATGAAATGCGAGTGCGGCATTGTCTGCGTGGAACAACCCTCTGATGAGGACTTGGCTCAATTTTGTTTTGGATTTCAGAAGGCAAGGCTGAGCAGCTTTCCATCAGTTCTGGTCTGTAAGTACACACCCTCTGTAGATGGCCTGAAGGCACACAACAACAAGGAGAGGAATATGTCCTTGTTGAGTGTTGGTGCCAGAACACAATGCTTTTTGACCCCACTATGGGTCTCAAATGGTTCTAAAGTTGCCCTATAATAACTGACTTTGCCCACCATGTTGTCATGGAAATAGGAGATCGCATTGAGCTGCTTCAGAAGGCAGCCAATATTCTCTATCAGTGTAAATACCGCCTCTGCTCACAAGGTCAAATGCCTTGGTAAGGTGGTGAAGGCAATATATCGCTGTCTCCTTTGTTCATAGCATTTCTCTTGCAATTGCTAGATTGAGAAGGTCATGTTAATTGTAGGTCTTCCAGCTCTAAAACCACACTGGGATTCAGGGTAGATGTATTTCAGCCAGGATCTGCAAACTGTCAAGGACAACATAGACAAATATTGTTCCCATGATGCTCAGCGATGCCTTGATAGTTGTTGCAATCACTGCAGTGGCCCTTGCTATTGCAGGGGGGTCAAATCTTTGCATCACACCTTGTTCGGGACACTGCTCCCTCTGGCAAAGACAGAGAATTATTGCAGCTGCTGCAGGAGTGCCAGTTTCCTGTGCTGGATGAGTTCAGACAGTATTGCATCAGCATCTGGAGCTTTGCCCATGGCAAGTGAGTCAATATCTTTGCTAGGCTCCTCCACTGCAGGTTTGATATCCAGCTCTGTCATGACAGGTAGGCTTTCTGTGGTGTCTGGAGCTTTCTCGGTGACAATGTTTGCCCTAGAGTACAGCTCAAGCTGTGCTCCACCCATCTCTCCAACTATTTATTGCAATGGGTGATGACCTCCCTGCCTTTATTTTCAATGGAGCTGTTTTCTTTGCTGAGGGACCTGTTGCCTTTTTTATCCTTTCGTATTTGCCCTACCAATCTCTTGTGTCAAAGGACAATGGGATATTTTGAAAAACTTGTAACCAGTAGTCACCGGCACACCACCTAGCAGTCAGTTGGATTTTAAATGCACTAAGAGCTGCTTGGAGTAAAGTCTTTTCGCTCGGATCTTTCTTGTAGTCAATGATAGTGAACCACTCAGCTTCAATGACAGAATCCATTACAATGACATTAGCCTCAAATAAATCAGCGTTTTTCCACTCTTGCTTCCCATATGATGAGACTGCAACTTTATGGGAATACCGAAGAACACCTATTCAATCGAGTCAAGGAACTGTTGGATTTTATCTAGATCGGCAGTATGGCCGACGTTTATATGAGGACAGCATTTCAGTTTTGAATTAAAAAACTTCAAGGCTTTCATCCTAACCCTGGTGCACACAGTCGGTGCTGTGGTAGCTGTGTATGTTAAGAATGCTGTTCAAAGAGTCACATCTGATGAGGATCAGATTTAACTGGTGCCAATGCCCTGATCTTGGATGTCTCTGGACACCTTGTGGCATGGTTTGTTGCGAAAGAAGCTGTTGATTATAAAAAGCTCATGATAGCAGCAAAGCTTATGTAGTCTCTGTCTTTTCTTACTTATCTTTCCCAGGCCATGATGACCAAGGCTGCGGGGCCATGCCTCATGGCCTGTGCCCACTCGTGCAATGATATCCCCCAGTAGGTAAAGGCTCTGCTGATAACAGTGTCAAGCTCCTCATAGAACAGGTAAGTTGCCTCAGTAGTGGAGCACAGTATTGGAGCATAGACACCCATGAGGTTAACTAGCCCTGTTTGAGTTGAGAGGCATTCTTACCTATTTTTGGAGGTTTCTATCATCAAAAGTAGTGAGTTCCTTACAACAAAGCCTATCCCGTGTTCACGCATTGCCTCTGAGCTCTTTAACATGCCAAGTGTTTTCTTTCGGTGATCTGCTCTTGGCAAGCCTGGTCCATTGTAATGCAGCTTTATCAATGTTCAGCCTATCTTCACGCCTGTCTTGCCTGTTTAAACTACTAATGTGTTTAAAAGTTTGTCAATCCCATGCATACGGTCCTGACGTTCTAGCTTGCCAAATGAAGAGTGGCATCTTTCCTTTTGTCTGTTTTGTTTGTTTGCCTGGTGCATTGGGTTTCATCCACTTGTTCAGCAGAGACTACAAGCCCCAAGCACCAATTGAAGCAGGTCAGGTCAGCACCTTACTAGTTGGGGCTACCTATCTGGAGGTGGGTGATGGCTGACCAATGGGGACACGATCATCTCTCCCACCACTGGAGGCAGTCTTGCAGCACTCACTCTCTGTGCCAATTGAGTTGGGTTCATCACTTCTAACTGCTGTCTCCCATGTTGTGTTAACACTCTGCAGTGAAACCAGAGTGCCCTCTCCCAGGGCAAAAGCCTGGGCAAAATTTATTGAGACCATAAGCTGCTCAAACATCAGGGTCCCCCTCTCAACCTACCCTGGGTCCAAAGGAATGCAAAGCATTATGTTTGGCACTGGGTTGGTTGCAGGAGTTGCCAGAAAGATGACATATTTAGACATCAGTCCGCCTTTGGGCTCCACTCCAGATTTTCTGTCAGGGTTTACCCTCTTGGCCTTCAACTCTCCTGAGGTATCCACAAAGCAATAGAGCTATTTGCCCATAGCTGGGAGTTTGGTTCGTGAGTGCCAGGGCATGTCCATATGCCAGTGGGCCTGCACATTGCACGTCTGGGGACAAACCTCCTCCCAGTTCCTCTGAACCTTTAATCTGGGGCTGCCAGGGGCCCAGTTTCTACATGTCGCCACAAGTGGCACAGTTGATGACTTGTTGATGTAGCAGCAGTGTACTGACAGGGCGAGACTAACACATTTAGTTCTCTTTTTCACATTGCTACTAGCCAGCGGTGTAGGCTGGAAATGAAAAGCAAACTAGCACTCAAAAGCAGAAAGCATGCTAACTGTCTTCACCCATACACAAGACGCAGCACATTAACCTGTTAGGCAAATTAAAAGATTACAAATGTTAAAGGAGAGGTTAACAAAATAATCTTACGGAGCGTGAGATTCTCTGTCACAAATCACTGTTGATTCAGAATCACCACCATTCAGTAAATAAGTAAAGCACTCAAAATGATCAATAATCACTTGCAGTTTGCTTTTCATCTTCCCATTTATCAATAAATACACAAATAGTTTAAACTACACATGCAAATGCCACGTGAATGAGCATTAAGATCACATATTCAACTATGGTGTCCATTACTCATTTACTAATCAAAAGTGCAATTTGCTACATCTGGATTCTCAATTAGCTGAATTGACTAAATGTATTGGACACATATGAGCAGGATAAGGCCATTCAGCCCTCGAGCCATTCAATTAGAACTGATCTGTATGTTAACTCCATCTGCCTGCCTCGGTCCCATAGCCTTTAATACCCTTAGCTAACAAAAATCTATCAATTTCAATTGACCCAGGCTCTCAACAGCTCCTTTGAGGAAAGAGTTCCAGATTTCCATTACCTTTTACGTGAAGAAGTGCTCTCTGGCATCATCCATGAACAACCTCTCTCTAATTTTAAGGCTATGCCCCCTTGTTCTGGACTCACCCACCAGAGGAAATTGTTTCTCTCTATCAATGCCATTAATCCCATTAAAATAATCCACTTAATCACGTTAATAAGGTTATCACAAAACCTCCTATACTTAAGGGAACTCAAGCCAAGTCTACCCTGCCTGTCCTCGATTTCACCGTTTCAGTCCCCCATTCGTATTATTCTGGTGAATCTGCACTGTTCCCCTTTGTTAAGGGAACATATCCTTCCTGAGGTGCAACATTTGGCCAAGTCAGATTAGTCATGCATTATCTAAAAAGAAACAAGCTTTCTCCCTCATGATTAAAACAAAACTTGTCAAGCTTTCATTTTAGTGATTCTTATATAAATGCAGCATGACCTCATCAGTACAGGCCACGCCATCAAGATCAAGTATTTTGCTTACTAAGTTCAATTTGAGATTTTGGGCTGAATAAAACGGGGGGACGAACAGCTCATCCCCTCCAGGCCACCACCACCACCACCCCCACCAACAAACCCCCCGCCACCACCCCCCCCCCACAAACCAGTCACGTGGAGCCGACCTGCTCCACGCTCGCCTACCCCACAGCCATTACACGCAGCAGGTGAGCTTAGCAAGGGCAAAGTGGGACTTCCGCCCTTCACTGGAGAGGAAGTCCTTCCCTCCTGATTGGCGAGCAGCTCCATCGGTCCCAGCAGGCCATGAGCATGTTAGTGACTGCTGCCAGGACTGCAAGAAGAGGACGAAGGAGGCCCATGGACCCCTGAAGCCGGTAAGTCCAGGATCTTTGGCAGGAAGGGTTTTGGCAGGTCAGGGCGGGCAGGAGGGTGGGGGGGGGGGGGGGGGGGGGGTTGGGTTTAAAGCTGCAGGGGGAGTTATGAAGAAGGGAGGGGGGGGTTCCATTTTAGGCAGGCCAACCCCCAATCCACAAAGTGCAGTCCCTGAACATCGAACCCCCACCCCCTTGCTTCCCATCCTTTGATGAATGCAGTTAAAAGATTGGGCTACTCGCTCCTGCCCGACTGCCTATGCCAAACATTTCATGGCATGGGCAGTATTTTATCAGAGTCAATTGGTTTGGTGACAAGCCTAATTGATCCTCAATTACCTATTTAAATATTGTGGGCGGGCTGCTGATTTTGGTGCCCGCCCACCTGCCGTATTTTGGGGGTGAGCTCAGGGTTGGGAGGGAAGATGGTGGGGTGGGGGGTGGGCACCCACCCAGTTTTACATGACCTTCCCGTCGGAAACATACCCAGCAGGGGCATGTAAAATGCAGCCCATTGACTAAGGAATGTAACACAAGTTAAAGCAGTCTCCTTTGTATGCGCAACAAATGTAAGGGAAGCGGAGGGCTTATGATTCATGTTAGGCTTGTTGCTGCAAAATTCAGAGATTAAAACCAAACTGACCAGCTCACATCAGGGGTGGAGACATTGAAGAGGATGTGAGAGGTGGGGCTGTGAGAGCCCACAGAGTCCTGCTCCCCACTGACAGGAGGAAGAGGCAGACTTACAATCCAAACTGGCTGCAAGTGGCCAAAGAAAGCAGACCCAGTATTCAGTGAAAGAAAATAACCTCAGGAGGGCAGGAAAGGTAACATTTTCAGTTGCCAACCCCTACATACTGACTTCCCGAGCATTCTGCACTCCTCAGAACAACACCCATTGCAGTTCCACTCATTCCTTTATCTTCAGGCACCTCACTTCATCATTTTGGACAGCCAACCCTTACGCTCACATACCCATCTATCTAACATCTTGAACCCATCACTCACAACCACCCTCCACAAATGGTGTTTTTTCATTCTCTCAAACATTCTCGTTCTCATACTCATAACCACCCTGCTTTCTTTCCTTGCAGAAGAAAATACAGAACTGAGGGAGAGACAAAAAAACAGTCAGAGCTACACTGATCATTGCAGTGGAACAGTCCGGGGTAGCAAAATGTGAGACCATTAGAGAGGGGGACGAGGATCTCCCAGATAGCTGATTACAGAATTCAAAATCACACTGCCACATAACAGTCATTAATGCTGAACTGATATACCACTCACTGAAATGTGAACATCTTATTTCCCTTTCCCCATGTCAGTCTAATTCATGCCTTTCATTTCCCACATGTCCTTCACACAACGCCTGGGGCAGGAGGAAGTTGAGGATCCCTCAGAGGGTGGTCACAAACTCTGATGAAGCATCATCAGATGATTCTTGCGTACGTATACACACCTCAGGATGTACCATTCCACTAACCAGTTAAAACTGTAATTGCTCAGATAGGAAACGATTGGCAGCTCCATTTTTACTGCCACAACCAAATTAATGCAACAGTTCCTGCCTGAATGAATTCCCAGCGTTTACAATTGTTACCTACTGGCTCCCAGCAACACTTTGCTAAAAGGCTTGATTCCGTGCAACCAGGATATTTAACTTTCTTTCAAAAATGTTGGGCTGGACAATGATTGCCTTTGCCATATTGCCAACATAGTCTGGCACCTATGTTCACTCTGTTGCACATAACCTACATAATCTCTTAAGGTCAGTAAGGAGCATGAGAGGAGACAAGCGACTATGCCTGAGTGAGACAGAAAGTGAGTGTATTAGGCTCAAGTGGGAATTTGGTGCACGGAGAAAGAGGTGTGGTGTACATAGGAATTATTCTAAGTTGGGAGCAGGAGCAGCTGAGCAGAAACAGACCTGGGTGTAAACCTCACCTTTGGAGCTGAGTTTGAAAAAAATTCGAATAGTGATATCACAGAAAAACTGTAAGTTCATTGGTCAGTAAGAAACTGCTGTTAGGGAGTGTCTTTAAATAGTTGTAAATTAGAAAAGCGCATTATTTTTAAAGAAGTAGCTAGTTGGATTTGAGCAAAAAACACTAGGAATAAGGGGAAATCAGGGCCAGTAACATAAAGTAATATAAGTAAACCAAAGTAAAATAAAGTTAACGTAAGAGGATTAAAGTTAAGACATGTCAGAGCAGCTTGGTCATGTGGAATGCATATGCTGTAATACGTGGGAGATCATGGACACTACTGGTGACCTAGATGACCACATGTGCAGCAAGTGCTACCAGATGCAGAAACCTGAACTCTGGGTTTCAGAGCTTGAGCAGCACATTCGTGAGGCTAAGAGCTACGTGGATAGCACATTCAGAGAGGTGGTCACGCCGCAGGTTAGGAGACTGGAAGCAGAAAGGGAATGGGCGACCACCAGACAGCCCAGAGAACCAGGCAGGTAGTGCAGGACCTCTTGGGTCCTGCTCGCTAATTGGTTTTCCATTTTGGGTACTGGTGAGGGTGCTGGTTCTTCAGAGGAGTGCAGTCAGATCCAAGTTTGTAACACCATGAGAGGCTCGGCTGTACAGAAGGGGAGGAAGAAGAAAGGAAGAGCAATAGTGATAGGGGATTCATTAGTTAGGGGAACAGACATGTGTTTCTGCAGCCACATGTGACTCCAGGATGGTATGTTGCCTCCCTGGTGCCAGGATCAAGAATGTCACCGAGCGGCTGCAGAATATTCTTCTGGGGGAGAGTGAGCAGCCAGAGATTGTGGTCCACATTGGTACCAATGACTTAGATAGGGGACGTGGTCCTGCAGACAAAATTTAGGGAGCTAGGTAGAAAATTGGCAAGCAGGACCTCAAAAGTAGTAACCTCTGGATTACTCTCAGTGCCACAAGCAAGTGAATACAGAACTAGGAAGATGAGGCAAATGAATGTGTGGCTGGAAAGTTGTTGCAGGAGGGAGGGCTTTAGATTCCTGGAACAGTGGGACTGGCTCTGGGGAAGATGGCACCTGTACAAGCCAGAAAGTTTGCACCTGAACAGAGCTGGGACTTTTGCTAGTGCTGTTGGGATGGGTCTTTAAACTAACTCAGCAGGGGTGTGGGAACCAGGAGAGAATACTAGAGAGTTATACCAAGGTGCAGAAAATATTGGGAGAGACAGATAGCACTAGAATAGAGAATAGTAAGTTAATAGGCAGAGTCGGAGTAAGGGACAAAGCAATGAATTCTAAATGAGGGTTATACTGCATGTATGTGAATGCACGGAGTATAGTAAACAAGATTGGGGAGTTATAGATGCAGAATGCCATGTGGAACTTTGATGTTGTGGCAATAACAGAGACCTGGCTCAAGGAAGGGCAGGACTGGGTGTTAAATATTCCTGGGTTTAAAGTGTTCAGGAAAGATAGGGCAGGAAGAAAAGGAACAGGGGTGGCTGTTTTGATTAAGGAGAGCATTGCAGTGCTAGAGAAATAGAATGTTCCAGAGAGTTCAAGGACAGAATCAATTTGGCTAGAGCTAAGGAACAAAGAGGGTGCAATTGCATTGCTCAGTGTAGTCTATAGGCCACCAACTAGTGGGAAGGATGTAGAGGAACAAATCTGCAGGGTAATTGTAGACAAGAGCAAACATTGTTGAGTAGTTATAATGGGGGACTTTAATTACCCGAATATAAACCGGGATAGTGTAGTGTAAAGAGCAGAGAGGGGCAAGAATTCCCAGAGCGTGTTCAGGAGAATTTTCTACAGCAGTATGTGTCCAATCCAACAAGAAAAGATGCACTCTTGGACCTGGTTCTTGGAAATAAAGTGGGCCAAGTAGATCAAATGTCAGTGGGGGAAAAATTTAGGAGACAGTGTTCATTGTGTCATGAGGTTTAGGATGACCCTAGAAAAGGACAATGTGCAATCCAGAATAAGAATAATTAACTGGGGGAAAGCCAACTTCAATGGGGCAAGAACGGGGCTGGGCAGGATAGACTGGAACCAAAGGCTGGCAGGAAAAACTGTAGCTGAACAATGGGCTACCTTCAAAAAAATGGTTCGGGCACAGTCAAGGTATATTCCCTCAAAAGGGAAAGGTAGGGCCAACAAGTCCAAGGCTCCCCGGATGAAAAAGGAGATTGAAATTAAGATAAAGACGAAAAAGTATGCTTATGACAGGTGTCAGGTAGGAAATACAATTGAGAACCAAAGGGAATACAGAAGGTTCAGAGGCAAAGAAGTAAATAAGAGAAGCAAAGAGGGATTATGTGAAAAGACTGGCAGCCAACACAAAGGGGAACCCCAAAGTCTCCTATCGACACATACATAGTAAGATGGTGGTAAAAGGAGGAGTAGGCTGATTAGTGGCCAGAAGGGGGACTTACACATGGAGGCAGGGGGCATGGCTGAGGTGTTAAATGAATACTTTGTATCTGTCTTTAACAAGGAAGCAGGCCATGGTGACAGAGGAGGAAACTCTCACTAGAAGGGACCAAAATTGATATGGAGGAGGTATTGGATAAACTTTTGATACTTAAAGTTGACAAGGCACCAGAACCAGATGAGATGTATCCAAGCACATTAAAGGAAGTGAGAGTAGAAATTGCAGAGACGCTGGCCATAATCTTTCCATTTTACCTAGGCTCAGGGGAGGTGCCAGAGGACTGGAGACTTGCAAACATTACACCCTTGTTCAAAAAAGGTTGTAAGGACAAGCCCAGCAATTGCAGACCAGTCAGTTTAATTTCAATGGTGGGGAAGCTTCTAGAAACAATTACTTGGGATAGAATTAATAGTCACATGGAAAAATGTAGGTTGATTAGGAAGAGCCAGCATGGATTTCTAAAGGAAAAATCATGTTTAACTAACTTGCTAGAGTTTATTTGAAGGGGTAACAGAGAGGGTTGATGAGTGTAATGCTGTTGATGTGGTGTACATGGACTTCCAAAAGGCATTCGATACAGTGCCATACAACAAACATATGAGAAAAGTTACAGCTCATGAAATGGAAGGGACAGTAGCAACGTGGATACAAAATTGGCTGAGTAATAGGAAACAGCGAGTAATGGCTCATTGATATTTTTCAGGCTGGGGGAAGGTTTGTAGTGGAGTTCCCCAGGGGTCGGTATTGGCACCTTTGCTTTTCCTGATATATATTAACAATCTAGATCTTGGCGTACAGGGGACAATTTCAAAGTTTACAGATTATACAAAACTTGGAAGCATTGTAAACTGTGCGAGTAGCAAGTACAAAAGGACGTAGACAAGTTGGTGGAGTGGGCAGATAGGTGGCAGATGAAGTTCAATGCAGAGAGGTGTAACGTGATTCATTTTGGTAGGAAGAACATGAAGAGGCAATATAAAATAAAAGGCACAACTCCAAAGGGTATGCAGGAGCAGAGGAACCTGGTTGTATTCTCTTTTTAATAAACCCAAGAATCAATAGAATAAACTAATAAATGGTGGAGACAACCCTGGGTGGGCCACTGTAACTAAACATCCTTTATTTATAGACACTTTTGAAAATCAAAATCAATAAATTAAACTAAAGATCAAAGGAGGGCGGTGACAGCCCCTGGTGGGGCACTGTAACTAAAACAAAAATGTGAAAGAAAACTTACAAATTCAAATCAAAATGTCATTTCTGGGGTGATGATGCAGCCCAGCACCCGCGGTGCCCACCGATCGCAAAGGCTCTAGTGCACCAGTGGACACCGCATGCTCCCTTTCCAGGGCTGCCCGGCTGTGAACATTGCAGTGATAGAGGGGCAGGCAGTTGGGTCGGACGATCACTCGACAGCCCGCTGCCTGAACCTGTTGGTGGCCACCTTGGCCAGGCCCAGGAACAGGCTTATGAGGAGGTCCGCCTCGGTCCCCACTCTCCTCCTCACTGGGTGACCAAAGATCAGAAGTGTGGGGCTGAAGAGCAGCCAAAAATTGAGGAGCATCCCCTTCAAAAAAATAAAAATGCGGCTGCAATCTCAGTCAATCTATCTATATGTGGAACAGAGGCTCCCCTTGGCAGCAGAGAACGCAAGTGGCCTGGGAATCCATGTACCATCTTAATCTACGATCACATGGCAGTGCTGCATGCAACACCCTCCATGCCAGGTCACCGATGGAGAAAGGGGGACTCCCACATAGAGAGCCCTCCACTGGGGTCCACCCCTACTGCCAGATATAGAACAGCACGCCACAGCGTGTCCTGATAGTGAAGGAAGTGGAGGGTGTGCAGCAACAGGCCATACAGGAAACCCCTCTGCACCTAACGGAAAGGCACGGAGAGAATTTCTGTGAGATGGCTTAAATTGTGGGGCCATGGCTCCCAAGTGAGGCATGGCCAAGTGAAATTCAGTCCAAACGGGGAAACCTGGATGTATATGTGCATAAGTCATTAAAGATGGCAGGACAGGTGGCGAGAACAGTTAATAAAGCATAACAGCATCCTAGGCTTTATTAACAGGGGCATAGGGTGCAAGAGCAAGGAGGTTATGCTGAATTTCTATAAGACACTAGTTAGGCCTCAGCTGGAGTACAGTTCTGGGGGCCACACTTTAGGAAGGATGTGAACACATTGCAGAGTGTACAGAAGAGGTTTACAAAAATGATTCCAGGGATGAGAAACTTCAGTTATGAAGGTAGATTGGAGAAGTCTAAGAAGAGACTTGACAGAGGTGTCCAAAATCATGAGGGGCCTGGACAGCGTAGATAGGGAGAAACTATTCCCATTGTGAAAAGATCAGGAATGAGAGGGCACAGATTTAAAGTGATTTGCAAAAGAAGCAAATGCAATGTGAGAAAAAGCTTTTTCACACAACGAGTGGTTTGGGTCTGGAAAGCACTGCCTGGAAGTGTGGTGGAGGTAGGTTCAATCCAGGCATTCAAGGGGGCATCAGATGATTATTTACATCAAAACAATGTGCAGGGTTACGGTGAAAAGGCAGGAGAATGGCACTGAGTCATGATGCTCATTCAATGAGCCAGTGCAGACACGATGGGCCAAATGGCCTCCTTCTGCGCTGCAACAATTCTATGGCTCTGTGAACCCGACATGCAGTCTCCATCCACAGTGCTAGCTCAAGAGCTCTCATAAATGTGAGTTTGTTTTCTATCAAAAGTTTTCTCTGTATCAACATCTACATCAAACCGTAGGTGATCTATTATTGTGTAGTTGAGAAACTTACCAAAGTCACATATTTCTCAATTCTGCCATAAACTGAGAAATATTTTCATCATTCCTTTGACTCCATTGGCTGCTTGAACTATTCTGCAATAACCTGTGGCTATCTGACTAAATAGGCCAACCCCTCAGACATGTTATCCTTAGGCTGACCAGGAGCAATCAGATTCATTAAATGTGGCATTTATTGCACATGTATCTGCCTCAAAAAAACAAATTGGAATCTTCTGATGGACTCACCGCAGTTCGATACCATTGAATACTCTCTGAATTTTTCAACTAATGACATCATGATATGAAAATTCTTGGTGACAAGGTGGTTCACTACCTCACGACCTAATTATCAAAGATGTCGATATTTAACATTTTAACAGTGCGATGTCTGTTACCCTCATTGCCTCAATGAATTTGTGTGATGATAACTAGCTGCTTTTATTTCCACCCCTTCTAGAATGTTCCAAAGAATAACAAGGAATACATAAGAGGACATTGGAGTGTCATTGCAGCAATTGCTTATCCTCACGAAGGGGCCATTTAATGGTCAGTTAACAATATGCAAGTACCATACATAATCAACTTGGTGTTTCTTTTTTATTCATTCACGGGATGTGGGCTTCGCTGGTTGGGCCATCATTTATTGCCCAACCCTAATTGCCCTTGAGAAGGTGGTGGTGAGCTGTCTTCTTGAACTGCTGCAGTTCATGTGGTGTAGGTACACCCAGAGTGCTGATAGGAAGGTAGTTCCAGGATTTTGACCCAGTAACAGTGAAGGAACAGAGATGTATTTCCAAGACAGGATGGTGAGTGACTTGGAGGGGAACTTCCAGGTGGTGGTGTTCCCATCTATCTGCTGTTCTTGTGCTTCTGGATGGTATTGATCGTGGGTTTGGAAGGTGCTATCAAAGGAGCTTTGGTGAATTCCCGCAGTGTATCTTGTAGATGGCACATGTTGCTGCTACTGTGCATCGGTCATGGAGGAAGTGAATGTTTGTGGATGTGGTGCCAGTCACGCAGGCTGCTTTGTCTTGGATGGTGTCGAACTTCAGAGTGTTATGGGAGCTGCACTCATCCTGGCAATTCGGGAGTATTTCATCACACTCCTGACTTGTGCCTATAGATGGTGGACTGGCTTTGGGGAGTCAGCAGGTGGGTTACTCGTCACATGATTATAAGTGAGAGTGCAGGAAAAAGGATTTAAAGGAGATGCTTGGGTAGTTGAGAATTATTTTCGCTTTCCAAGATGGCACTGGAAGATTAAGAGAGGGCTGATAGCCTTTGGTGATGACTGGCTGAATCAGTTGCGCGTTAAATACACTCAAGAACGTGCCGTCTGGCCTTGAAGGAGAAAATTCGGGGAAAATGACTGAGGTGGAAGAGTGTAAAATTTTTGTTCAGAATAAGGGCATCAAAGGTGGAGCTGAGAAAGTGGTTAAGCAAATTGATGGTTGCATAAGTATTGCGTAAAGTGGAAGACCAAAAATTAGGTTTGAAAGTGCTGTTGTAAGTGCCTTGCGGAGAATGTTTTTCTAGGGGTGGTAATGGAAGAAAGTGGAAAGGGCTTAAGGCTATGGGTGGTAGGGATGCAGGGAAGTGATCAGAAATGGCCTTGTCAGTCATCAAGACCAGAGGAGGAGAGATTATGTGAAGCAGCTATGTTGAGAGAGTTGCATGAATAAAAATAAATTTATGTGGAGTGAGAGAGAGGAGGGAAATGAATTTTCAGAAGTGGGGACATGGGGAGCAGAGATGTAGACCACTGAGGATGAAGAGTTGCTCAAGACAGAGGGAGCAAAGGAGAGAAGGTATATCAGGAAGAAACTTAAGGTGGGCCTGGAGAAGGAATAGACAAAAATATTTTTTTGAGGAAGAGGCTAGAGGGCTGGGGTAGGGTGAGCTGTTTGAAGGAGGAGAAGGTATTGGAGGATTAGGGGGAGGAATTTAAATCTAACGTTTAGTGCTTCCAGTCAGTCTAATTTAGAAAGGGAAACTTTGTGATGTTTCACATTGCTCTTCAATCGGTTTTCTGATATTCCAAGAACAAGTGCTCTTTAGTTTATGCACTGCCTTAATTAATTAGTATACCTTGGACATCTAATGTAGACATGAATGAGATGGTGACACTATATGAAGAAAAATTTGCATAAGTGTAAAGTGTTCGATGAAAATAGTCCTACTGGAATCCTACTGTAACAACAGGTATAATTAGTCTGGTTGCATTAGTCAACTTTTAATAAATCTGTACGATGAGGTTTCTTCGAGACAGGTGGCAAGAAATAGAACTCAAACTTATTATAAGCAACTTTTTAAAAAACAGAACATAAAGCTGTAATTGTCCTTTCTAAAAAATAAAGAAATAAAATCATCACTCTAAATCACTTGAGATACAGCTGGAAAGGTTTAAAACCACAACTTGACTTCACTTAATCTTATTTTGCAAAGCTACAAGCATCAGTACAAAAATAATAAAGATTGCCATAGCAACAAGTTATATCCTTCTCTAGACTTCATTTGGCTGAAAATCCTGCTTTAATTTATAAATGAAAGGATTTACAGGAGTCCATTCTGGATTGTAATAGGCTAAAATAGAGCAATCATTAGTTTAAAAAAACTGACAAGGACCTCTCTCCCAGACTTCCTATTACCTTCCAGCTGATTAACCTTTGAGGTGGTATTATACGAGGATGAAGCAGAAAATAGTTTCAGTTCAAACTGAGCATTTATCCAGTTCATTTTTTGGAGGTGGGAGGCAAGGGCAAGGGGGTGGGCACAGGGCAGTCAAGTTTCAGCAAATACAAAAATCATCCTGAAAGACACTGCTGGTTTTAAGGAAAGGAACCATTCATCCCACTGCAAATGATCCAGGCCTCAGATACAGCTAAAACACCACAACATTGATAAACATCTTCAGAGCTACTGCACTTCAGTTGACAATAACTGTAATTGTGAAGGCTACACAGCAAAAGGTGAATGTAGGCATACAATAAATTTCTAAACTCAGGCTCTTCTCAATTCCCCATCCTGTATCAAGAAAGAAAGTTGAAAAATATTGGCTGAGATTAACACACAAAACATTCAAACATTATTGGGATATTTGTGGGAAGGATTTGAATACTTCCCAACAGTTAACCAGCAGGGAATGAAGACCTTTCCCCACCCTCAAACACATGCTAAACTATCTAAAAATCTGTTATTGCCCATAAACCAGCAAGGAATTCAGAATCCTCCCACATGCATTACAATGATCAGAAAACATGGAGACAGATTCCCTAGAACAACTCAAATAGCTGGACTTCCTCAGGGATTCTATCGGTCACCGATTGTAACTCCAATGGAAGAGCACTGGAACCCTCCTTAAACATGGCAGAGACACTGCTGTGCTAGATATAATCCATTTCTTGGTGAGCCTTGTAAACAGCATAACCTCCATCAGCCTCTTACAAAGCAAATGATGAAAGATGGCACAGCCACTGGTAGCAACTCTTCAGGTTGGAGTTCCCATTCCTGAGCTCAGGACCAAGTGTTATTTGTGGGAGGCCTATGAGATGAGGCCGTTACATGGGCTGATGTGGGTCCTAGCAGTAGGAATTAGCCAACAGAAGCGGTCTTAACCAGCACAGAAACCTCAAGTGAATTATTTTTCCCTAATTTTCCAGATCATGACCAAAGGAAACAGAACTGCATCAGTAAAGCCTGAGCATCCCTCCACCCTCCCATTGCAGCTGGGTGTAACTTGCATCCAGCTGCCCAGTGCAAGGTGAGTTCTCTCCCAGGAACCTTGCCAGCATTTTCTCAGTTCCAACTGAGCCAAGTGAGTGGGAGTTCTGGTTTAGGAGTCCCTGCACCTAATTCCACTCCCTTGGCATCATTTTCCTTGTAAGGGGTGGGTGGAGGTTCTGCCCCTTTTTCAGGTAAATTAGAAACTCGCACAACAACTAGGACTCTGTGTAACACCCAATGAGTTTCAACCCAATATTTTTGGTGAGTGTTGTTCAATTTGCCTAGGTACCCTGAAGCAGATCATGAAAACATTTTCTTCAATTGATTTTAACAATTCTTGAGTGGGTGAAGTCGACCCTGCGTGTTCCTCAGTGAGTGGTATTACTGGAAACGGAAGATCATTCAGTAGCAGGACATGCAGTTTAATTTTATTAAGAATGGAGTGTTGTTTATTCTCTCATCTCTTTTAAATACCTTCCAAGTTCCAGTGTCTTGACAAGAGCTATTCATAATTAATATTGCAATAGAGGTGGAACCAAAAACACATAATTACAGTGTGGCATTCACAAACAATGACAATTTCCCAAACTGATGTTATGATTCATTTCAAGTCTCTTCTGTGGGAACAGTCTGTCAGCTGATTCTCTATGAAAGTAAAAAGATTAGTAGGATGATAGTTTCCTGGTCAAATCCGAGAAAATTAGCCTTAAAGTCATGAAGCTTACTGTAACAGAGAGGGGTGTTAAAGTACTGACAAATTTTGGTGCTTAGGTTTACTCATATGTGGCCATTCCAGTCTCAGATGCTGCTTTCTTCATTCCTCACTGCTGACTATTAAGGTCAGCGTGATTCCATTGGAAAGACATTTTCCTGCCCGGTCATGGCAGGACCCACCGTGGGAGATTCACTGGCCCAGCCAGAAGTCCATTGACTCATGGCGGGACCGGACCATCCCGGCGCATGGTGGGGCCAAAAAATCCCACCCAAGGTAATAGTTTGATCCTGGTTTTGTGAACTACAATGACAGGTTGAGAGATTTCTAATGTAAAATTGCCAGCAAATTGGCAAATGTGGTGTGACTTCTTAAGGTAAATATGTTCTGGAACATTTCTGAAAGTGAATCCTTTTACGTCAGCATCATTGCGTTTGTAGCGTAATTCTGTTATCCCTTCTTACAATTGCACCTTTCACACCGGGACTTGGCATCAACTGGCTACTTTTTTTCATTTAGCTTGTCTTCCTTCGTACTTTTTTCCTATAAATATCAAAAGAAACTTCCTCACAATGTTTTATACCTCCAGGTGTTAAATCACTGGGCAGAATTGTCCCAGATTTGCACAACGTGTTGTAGTGGGCGGGGAAAAAGTAGTTTTACCTGCTGATTGCAATGGCGGGTTTTCGTGCCGTATCTTCTTATTCCTGCATCATTAATTATGCAGCCATAGGAAACACGCCGTCTCGCTGGCGGGTGCCCTCTGATTTGCCTGCCATGCTGTTACCTTGTGGCTTCTTCACACAGGGCACCATATTTAAACTGCAGCTGCGCACACATTTCTCAATGCTTGCAGCCCAGCACTGTTCCAGTGAAGACATGGCCCCAAAAGCCAAGAAGAGTGCAAGCCCTCCCCCCAGTGACAATTTCCTGGGATGCCTTCTCTGCACCGTGGAGACCCACACAGTGTCCTCCATCCCTGCTCTAGCAACAGGAGGCCCATCAGTCCCACCACTCCAGCTTGGGGGGCAGTGGCAGAGGTGCTCAATGCCAATGCGGCACACAAGAGGTCAGCCGTCCTGTGTAGAATACAGATGAATGATCTTATCCGTGCCACTAGGGTAAAGCAACCATCTCATCACTCTAAACTCACACACTCACAACACAAACACACATTCACTGGCATCTCACTCACAGACAGCTCAAGACACATCACCACCAATTCTCTCACACATACCCTCACATCTATCTGGAAACTGCCTCCTCAGCCCTCACCATCTTGAGGCTACTTACACAGATCAACTCGTGCCCCCACACACACTGTGGGATACCTCCCTTCACTAGTACAGCCCTCAACCTGAAGCCTCTTCCCTTGCCTGAGGCCACTTCTTCCCCTTCCCTAAGCACGCACTAGCCCTGCAGCCATTGAAAAGCCAACCTGCCTTACAGCTGGTTGGATAGGTAGAGACCTGCCCATGAGACCCCCTAAAAGTGATGTGGCGCTGCTTGTGAAACCTGGCGTAGATGACTGCAAGTGCTGCCCGAAGCAAGGTAGGCAAACAAACCTTGAAGCCCTGAGCAAAGTGCAACTCACCAGGTGCACATCATTTATGTACAGTTGTGAAACATGTCGCTGTGCAATCACGCCAATGTTCTCGGATGATCCAACGTGGGGGGGAATGATTCCACTGAGCAGGACTTATAATGAAATTCTAAAGTATTGAAATTAGGATCCTGATTTGTGGCAGTGGGAAACGTGGCCCGCCATTGACGGGCGGAGTGGATGATCACGAGCTGGCTTCACAACAGCTTGAAACTGATTTTTTTTCGTCTCGCCATATTGCTCAACCACCAACACCCACCCACCGCCCCCACCCCCCCCACCTGCACCCCCCCCCCCCCACCCCCCCCCCGCCCCCTGCCACCACCTGCCATGACGTCCGATGCCAACGGGGTCCGGAAAATTCCTGCCACTCTCAGCTGTATTATCTTTTTAGCCACATCACAGACAGCAAGTTTGGCCTAAAAAGACAAAATAAATTCAGAAGCGAACACTGTTTTTTTTAAATTACTTGATGTCATTTATTTGAAAAGGTTAACAACTTTCTGGCAGCGAGTTTAAAGCAAAAAATTCAGCCACTGAGTTCTGCTCTCATGGTTTATGACATCATATGAACCTCTTGATTGAATTAGTCCCTGGTAACTCAATCCAGCCATCTATTATCTTACATTTACAGTAACGCAATGTGACTATATCAGAAATAACCAGAAACGTATGACTTAACTCCTATCATAAAAGTTGTATGTCACAAATATTTGATGTACGTCCCTTTCAATCCAAAAGAAGAGGATTACTATAACAAGTTCCACTCAGAGGAAGCTGCAACAATTTTCATATAAAAACAAACTAATTCACACACCTAACTTATCTTTTTGGGAACTCTGGGATCTTTTTGTATCAAATTCGACTCAGGTAGTGACCAAGTTTAGCCAAATCTCATTGGCATTTATATTGCATCTTATTGGTCATGACATGTATTAAATATCACATGACCTCGCACCATTGAAGATCCCTGGGCAACAGGCAGGTAAGCATTTGAACTGGTAGGTGACAGAAATTTCATTTGAATAGCCTCCCTTGAATAGCCAGATTTGAAGCTTGATTGGTGAACTATCATCAACATTAATGCAACACATTTCCAAAATCCAGCAGGGCCTCCACTGAGTTTCCTGTATGAGGCTGGCACTAGATCTACTGTTATAGTGGCTTTCTCAATGCACTTCATTTCCTATCAATTACACTGCAATCTTGGCACAATCATTTTGTTGATCATATATTTGCCGAGGCTTGTGTTTACAGGCTACATAAAGATTACTTGACAGTCATTTTATCAATGGTAATATTCTATTAAATTGTCATTGCAAGGTGCTATTATTACCTGTTATCTTATTAAACAGGATGTCTTCTGCAGCTTATCTCTGTTTCTGCATTATTTCTCCTTTGAGTTGAGATTCTTCTTTATCCAAAGTCTAATATTATTCCACACACATCTAAAATGTATGTGCTAAATACAAAATTAGCTTCATTTATTATTTTGTTACATACAAAATGACACTCTGTTTCATTGTGAAACATTCTACGTTTAGTAAACCAGACACTTAGTAAATTGCAAATACCACTTTACCTTGCCTACACGGCATGAGTGGATGAATATTGCCACGGAATCATTGGGTGGGAGGGGACGGTCAGTGGCAGGATTTCCCCTGGATGCTCCTGCTGATCTGCCATTGACGCCCCTACTTTTCAGCAACTGCAGAGGCGGGGCCAAGCCAAAATCACATGTGGAAATCCACATTTCTACCCGCCTCCACACTTGCTTCAATGAGCAGAATCTTCTGCTCCTGGAGATGGTGAGCTTGGAGGCAGGAAGGGCAGTTAATTAGGAAGGATGGTGGCGTACCTAAGCTCCACCGCCTTCCCACCTCTGCAGGAATTAAGTTCTGGGCAGGAAGGTCCATGGTCAACCTACCTGCCCTGCTGCAATTAAGACGCTTAAGTGGCCAAGTAATGACTGTTTAAGGGCCTTCTCCCACCACTGCTGGGATTAACCCAGCTCCAGATGGACCTGCTGACATGTGGTCTGCATGAGTAGTAAAAGATTTTGGCTGCCTGTTGCCCTGTGGGAGGGGTGGGGGGGTGGGGGGCAGAGGAGGGTCCCTGGATAAAAGGCATTCAGTGCCTGATCGAGGGCAGAGGCATCTGGCAAGGGAGTACCTGCTGAGAACCACCCCACAGCCCTTGTTTCCAACCCCCCTGTGCCCCTCCTCACGACCCCACCCTGACAACACCCCCGCAGCCCCTACCCATTACTTACATTTCTCCTGGGTCTGTGGACTCCAGGGAGATGCTGTTTTGACAGCAGCCACAGCCCCCTCCCTACCACTGCCGATTATAAGAGCTGCTGGCCACCGATTAGCCAGCAGCTCTTAGCAGGCAGGACTTATGCCTCTGGGGCATTGATTTTTGAGAAAGGCCCGCTGGTGTCCCTGGATCTGCCTGATTGGTATAAAATTCAGCAGGCTTTCCAAAGAAGAGGCAGCGCCGGTCTCTTGCCGGCTCTCCAACCGGCTGATGAGACCCTCACTGCCAACAGAATATTCTGCCCCAAGAGTTAAGAAGGCATATGGGATGTTTGTCTTTATTAGCCGAGGCATAGAATATAAGAGAAGGGAGGTTATGTTGGAGCTGTATAAAATGCTAATTAGGCCACAGCTGGAGTACTGTCTGCAGTTCTGGTCGCCACATTATAGGAAGGATGTGATTGCACTGGAGAGGGTGCAGAAGAGATTAAGTCGGATGTTACCTGGGCTGGAGTGTTTCAGCTGTGAAGAGAGACTGGATAGGCTAGGGCTGTTTTCCTTAGAGCAGAGAAGGCTGAGGGGGGACCTCACAGAGGTATATAAAATTATGAGGGGCATAGATAGGGTAGATAGGAAGAAACTTTTCCCCTTAGCGGAAGTGTCAATAACAAGGGGGCATAGATTTAAGGTAAGGGGCAGGAGGTTTAGCAGGGATTTCAGGAAAAAAAATTTCACCCAGAGGTGGATAGAATCTGGAACACACTGCCTGAGGGGGTGCTAGAAGCAGGAACCCTCACAACATTTAAGAAGTATTTAGATGAGCACTTGAAACACCATTGCATACAGGTCTATGGGCCAAGTGCTGGAAAATGGGATTAGAATAGCTAGGTGATTGATAACCAGCATGTACACGATGGGCCAAGGGGTCTGTTTCTGTGCTGTAAAACTCTATGACTCTATGACTATGATTCTATGAGTGTACACCATGCAGGGGGGCATTTGGCTCAACACACAGTTCTCATTGTTACCTACTCAAATACTGCTAACATCTCTGACCTCACTCCTTTGCATTTCCTCCTTTCAGGCACTTACACCCAGTGATGTTCCAGTCCAATGTTGTTCAATATATTATCCACTAGTCATATGTGGCTAATTGAGAATCCAGATATGGCTGATTAATTTACTTATCAGACATACAAAAAAGGAAGGAATAGATTCTGTTAGGCATGTTATCTCAGTAATCACATTCACAATATGCAATGTTCAAACTGTGGCCTAAAAAATGTCTTGTACAAAATCTGCATAGTATTGTTTTTCTTCAATGCCTTATGGAGGTTAAATGGATGTACATTTATGCATATATTTTATGAAGTAATTGGACATATAGGTGTATAATCAAGATAAAATTTATGAAGTTAATATGCAAATAGGTATATATTTGCATAGAGTTACATTGAATATACAGTACAGAAACAGGCCATTCAGCCCAACCAGTCAGCTGATGTTTACACTTCACACAAGACTCGTCCCATTCTATGTCCCTCACTTCAACCTTTCAATATATTTTTCCATTTCCTTTTCTCTCATGTGCTCACCTGATTTCCATGCAAAACCACCTAAGCTATTTGCCTGAACTGCTTTGGATTCCACTTGCACATTCTAATCAATCACTGAGTAATGAAATATCTTCTTATTTCCCTATTGAAATTATTACAATAACATTTGTTTATATAACATCTTTAACATAGTGAAATATCCCAAGATGCTTCATGGGAGTCTTATCAGACAAAATTTGACACCAAGCCACATAAGGAGATACATTAGGGCAAATGACCAAAAGCTTGGTCCAAGAGGTAGATTTTGAGGAGTGTCCTAAAGGTGGAAAGAATAGAGAGGTGAAGAGGTGTAAGGGTGAGAGAGTGTTGGGTCTGTATTACAGGGTCTTGGCAGCTGAAGGTGACCAATGGTGAAGTGCATAAAATCAGGAATGCTCAAGAAGCCGGAATTGCAGACGTGCAAATATCTCAGAGCTTTGTGCAGCTGGAGTACATTACAGAGATAGGGAGGGATTTGAAGACATGGATGAGAATTTTAAAATCCAGGTGTTGCTCAATCAGGATCCAATGTAGGCCATCGAAGTGTTATGACTCCAGCTGAGGTTACCCCTGGACAAGTCTGATTCCAGGGTGGAACCCAACTGTATAGATCCTAGCTTTTATTTGTTTGTTTAGATATGTGGAGAGTGGCCACTGAACAGAGTCACAGGAATCAGCTGATGAACTTTTATCAAAAGAATAAAACATTTATTCAACAAGAAAAGATGAACTATATTATAATACTCCTTCACACACAGCTATATCTTTACAGACATAAACAGATTTGTAAGGATAACACAATTTACAAAAGCTTTCTTATACTCTAATGTCTACAGTAAGTACACAGTCCATGTAAATCTATGGCACCCTGTGGTCAGACACCACATTCTGAAACCAAGTGACAGATGCCACCTCAACCAGATGCTATGAATCTCTCCTCAACTCCCCCAAGACACTTGTCACACTGTGAGCCAACCAGTCTCACTGAACTCAGTCTTTCACACAAGGGTTTCCAATCTCCACTCTCCAAGACCTCGATTTCTCTCAAACTCCTTCCGCAAGGGTTCACCTCCACAGTTTTGAACTCTCCTCCTGATGTTTCTCTCCTTTGGATCACCGCATGCATTCAAGCTGTCTTCCACAAGCTCTCTCTCACCGACTTAGCCATCAACAGTACCACTATTGTTTCACAGGCCCATAACAAAGAGTTACAGATGTTCAGTTGTCTCTTTGAACCTTCTTGCCTCTTGCAAACTGTTCTCACTTTAAATCATCTTTCTGCAGTTTTTGTCTCTTTAATTCTGAAGCTTGGAACCCTTATCTTTGTCCCTCACTCTTAACTTCACTTAACAGGGCCTTTTCCAGGTTCCCCTGTTTCACTCCCTGGATTTTGGGATTTTTCTTTAGCTTGAGACTTGCTATCTAGGCTGCTCCTGCATGGCAGTTAACTTCAGAACCTGCTGAACTTGAACAGCTTCCAAAAAAAACTGCTGTTTTTCTTCTGTGTGTCTGTGGGAGGGACCTGCCTCTCTGGGCCCCTGTTGCTTGGCAACAATCCAATTCTTCTATCCTTGCATTTGCTTAACCTTTTAAGTTGTAAACTCTCATTAGAAAAGCAAGCACCTTTTTAAAGTGAAACTAAAACTTTATTTGACCTTTCTTAACACACAGATAAAAAAATACAAATTAAACTTAAACTTTAAAGGTAAAGCTCATTCCTAAGACCCACAAATACAAATATAACTTACTTAAACTACCTCTATTTCCTAACAGAGGACAGGAATGATGAGTAAATGGGACTTGGTGTGAGTTAGGGCATGGGCAGCAGTAGTTTGGATGATCTCTAGTTTAAGGGGGCAGAAAGTAGAAACAAGATGATAATCCTCTTGTAGTTCACCTCCACATGTACTGTATTCAACCCATTCATAATTATAAAGGCCTCTATCAGGTCACTTCCAAGACTCCTTTTTTCTAAAGAAGAAAGGTCTAATCTGGTCAATCTTTCCCAAAAGCTGCAATCTCTGAGTTCTCGTACCACCTTTATAAATCTTTGCTGTACTTTTTCCAGTACTTTTATGCCCTTTTTTCTTTCATTTGTTCATGTGACAGGGGCGTCGCTGGCTAGGCCAGCATTGCTAATTGTCCTTCAGAAGGTGGCGGTGAGCCGCCTTCTTGAAACGTTGCAGTGCTTGCGGTGTAGATACACTCAGAGTGCTGTTAGGAAGGGAGTCCCAGGATCCTGACCCAGAGACAGTGGAGGAATTGTGATATAGTTCCAAGTCAGGATGGTGTGAGGCTCGGAGAGGAAATTGCAGTTGGGGGTGTTCCCATGCATTTGCTGCCCTTGTCATTTTAGGTTGTAGAGGTAACGGGTTTAGAAGATGCTGTTAAAGCAGTCTTGGTGAATTGCTGCAGCGCATCTTGTAGATGGTACACACTGCTGCCACTGTGCATTGGTGGTGGAGGGAGTGAGTGTTTAAGGTGGTGGATGAGGTGCCAATCAAACTGGTCAATGGTAACCCCCTAGAATGTTGATAGTGGAGGATTCAGTGATGGTAATGCCATTGAATGTCAAAAGGAGATGGCTAGATTCTTTCTTGTTGGAGGTAGTCATTGCCTGGTACTTGTGTGGCCTGAATGTCACTTGCCACTTATCAGCCCAACCCTGAATATTTTCCAGGTCTTGCTGCATATGGACATGGACTGCTTCAGTACCTGAGGAGTCACAAATGTTGCTGAACATTGTGCAATCATCAGCGAATGTCCCCACATCTGATCTTATGATGGAAGGAAGTTCATTGATAAAACAGCTGGAAATGATTGGGCCTAGGACACGACCCTGAGGAACCTGTGCAGTGATGTCCTGGGACAAATTATGTAAACCAGAACTGTGCTAAAGGTAGATTTCCTGGAGCTTTTGTACATATAGCTGTATGTTCACACATATTTCATGGGCTAAATTTTTATCTTGGCATGCAGGTGCGCACCCGACATGCACAAGCGTGAAATAGCACGCGTCCCGCCGTCATTGCGCATTCGCGTGTTGTTCCGGTTGGTGGGTGCATGCGTAAGTTGGCAAAATATATTACAGTACCTCATATTCTCTGCACTGAGCTCCATTTGCCAACTATCTGTCACTCAACTAAACTATGTTTTCCTATAATCTCCCACATTACAAATTGCTAAGCCCCTTTAATTTGGTATCATAAGAACACTTCAATCAATTCTCTTATACCTATATCCACATCCATAAATACAAAACAAATGAGGTCTCAGCAGGGATCCCTCCGGCATATAATATGACATTCAAAAATGGAGCAGAAGTAGGCCAATCAGCCCTTCAAGCTTGCTCCACCATTCAGTAAGTTCAGGGCTGATCTGTTTGTGTTTCTAATTCCACATTCCCATCTGCGTCTGATAACCTTTGATTCCCTTTCCTAACAAGAATCAAGAGTCCTCTAAAGCCTGTCTCTTCTTCATCGTCTAACCAACCTTCTATTCAGTCCTGTTGATGCTGGTGTCTTCCTTTTCAAAATAAATCTCTATGTGATCCCTTATTAAATGCTTCTCAAAAGTCATACATATAATATTCAAGGCAGTCCTTTTGTATAACCACTGGGATTTAAAAAAAACAATCAAGGTAAGCATCATCTTCCTTTTCCAATGCAATACTGATTCCTCTCAATTAGCCCAAAGCTTTCTACATGTTTGCAAATTTCATCCCTCGTTTTGGACTCCAGAGGGTAGATTTTATAATTGTGTGCCTTTGGTGCAGGTAGGGTCGGGGGCAGGTAATAGGAGCAGGATGTGATTTACACACAGGGCGATCCCAAACCCAGCAGGGCTACTTGAACTCAGTACTGAGTTCAAACAGATCCTATTTTCACTGGAGCAAGGCTCGCTCCCTGCAGTGTGTGACTTACAATTTTTAAGAATAGACATGTATGCTTGTAAAAGGTGGATAAAGTTTGTGGAACATCAAGCTATTTAAATTCTCTGCCCCTTAAATTTTGAAAAAAAACAGCCTCTCCGAGTAGGGAAAAAAATGGTGCTTGCAGTTTCAGTAGGTTTATTTACATAATTCTCAGGGCTATCAATATAGTATTAATATTGCTTGACTGCTTCCACAGCCTTTCATTATCACAGTGGGGGTGCTGTAAGTTCAGTTTGATTGACAACTCCAAGAACTTATAAAGGGATTCGCTGTCTTTGATGTAGGCTACGAATACAAGTGTTTGTCTTTACAAGTGATTGGCCTGAATTTTCAGCTCAGCGGGCGGGTGCAATTGGCGGGCTCAGGAATGGTCGGGAAATGGGCCGCCGACTATGATCAGCCCCTGACCGCGATTTCATGCTGACTGGCCAATTAATGGCCAGCGAGTGCTGAAAAGCTCAGCGCTGCCGGGGTGGGGGCGGGAAGAGGGCAAGCAATGACATCAACGCAGGCGTGGGCGATCGCTGACAGAAAGCTCCCTGAAGTTAGAGAGCTGCTTCAGGGAGCTGAAGGCTGGAAAACCAGGAAATAAAGCTTTTAAAATCAGGAAGAAAATGTCCAAGCATCACAATCAGTCACCTGAACATATAGATTATAAAAATGGTGTCCACAGATTTCTATTTTTTATTTTATTTAATAATTGAAACCTGATCCTGCCCTTGGATGAGGTTTGCTGAAAAATATAAAGACTGCCTGACTGATTCGCCCATCTGCCAACCATAAGGTTGGATGGACTACATGCAATGACAGACAATTGTGCTGTTATTGGGCTCTTAATTGTCAGCAGGCCTGCTTCAGATTTTGTGTGCAGCCGCTGACCAAAATATTGTGCGAGCACAGGATGACATCAGGACGCTCGCCTGATGTCATGTCGCATGATCAGCATAAAATTTAGCCCAGTAAGTACTTGAGAGGATTTAAATGCGTTGAATGGGCTTTTATCAATGAGTGTGGTTCTTTTTTATATAGTAAAGGCTGCAATAGATACTTAGAACTTTATTTATTTCAGCTTGGCTCCTGAGGGTTACCCATGGGTGAGTTGGCACAGAGGATGTAAGGGCAGAGGATGTGGGAGATGGGCCTGACTCCAGTACGCATGCATTCCCCCGCATCAGAACTGAGAACCCATTATTCAGGGCACTCTTTCTTAAGGTGGGTGCGACAAGCTGGGAAATTTCCTGACTCTGCACTCTGCCTCAGGAGTGAAATTCCAGGCCAAAGTCACTGTTGCCATGTAGGAAACACAGCAGTCAAGTTGTACACACATGTAAGAAGATTTTCCCTTAAAGAGGCCTTCAAAAGAAAAGATTGGTAGCTCAGCTTGAGTCCTTAAGCAGAAGGTGACAGGGTCAAGTTGCACATCTGCCTAACAGTCAAGCTGCTTCCTTTCAGTGGGATTCTTTCTCAGCTTTGCTTCAGGTAAGTGTCTGAAGTACCATGTAGAAGCAAGGATCAAGTTTATCACCAATGACAATCTCACAGGAATACCCGCTGCTTTCAGATGTCTAGATTTCATCCATATTTCACACTATTCTATACTCCCAGCTGAAGAGGTTTTCCCAAGGGTCAATTAAGAATTCTGCACTACAAACAATGCTTTCCCCCACGGAGTGGTGCCTGATATGCGAACACATCACTGTGCTTCAGAAGCTCCAAAAAGGAATTTCTGTTTACTCGATCTGGAGTGCAGATCTCTGCTTAAGTCCAGAAAGCACCAGTGCAGGTTTTCAGGAGCCACAGATTAGAGATCTCCAAGTGTGTCCAAGGTTTTGGTGAGCTCCACACAGAGCGCTGGTGAGCTTTTAAGGAATTGGTTTGTAGAATTACATGGAGATGAGTAGCCAGAGCAATGTGTATTATCTAAAACTACTCGGCTAGAATTATTTGAAGGCAAAAGAGCATGCAGAAACAAAAACACAGCAAGATACTAATAGACAATTAAACTTACACAATACATGGGCTAGGCAATCTGTTTGTAAACAAAATAATTCCTCTAATTTTGTTGTGATGTACATTTCCCTAATGTAAATCACCTGCCAGATAGAGCTAACTTCAGTGATTTAATTTACTAATAGAATGGTGTTCAGCGACAACATTAAACTTTAATGATCTTTTGATGATCTGCTTCTATCACTGCTTGTTTGTCCCTACAACCACACCCCGCCCCCCCTCCACCTCTCTCTCTCTCTATCTCTCCGCCCCCCACACACACACCTTAAACCAGCTTATATTTCAACTCTTTCTTGGACTCAAACTCAAGTTCTGTCGAAGGGTCATGAGGACTCGAAATGTCAACTCTTTTCTTCTCCGCCGATGCTGCCAGACCTGCTGAGTTTTTCCAGGTAATTCTGTTTTTGTTTTAAACTTTAATGAATTGTCGAAGAGTTTGCATATTTATAGGGCTTTTCATGTGTTTAAGCTATCCCAAAGCACTTGAAGGACTTTTGAAGTGCAGTTACTGTTCTAATGTGGGCAAATTGTGGCAGCAATTGTGTGCATAGCAAGGCCCCATAAAGAACAATTAAATAAATACCCAGGTCATTTGTTTCAAAGGTGTTAGTCAAGGATTAAATGTTTGCCAGGACAGTGAGAGGACTACCCTGATCTTCCTCAAATAATATCCACCATGAAAGGGCAGATGGGGTCTCGGTTTAACATCTTATTTGAAAGATGGCACTCCCTTAGAACTGCAATGAAGTGTTAGCCCAGAATATGGGCCTCAATGGATGAGAATTAGCTATAGCCTATCCTAGGAAGTGGGGGTGGGTTACAGGACAACAGGATCAGGCCTGGTCACAGGCCAGCAATGGCCCTCTGGTGGCGTAAAGCAGCCACAATCAGGTTCAATATTTACTGTCAAACATTCTTCTAACTTCAAGATGAGAGTGCTGCTATTGAGGTATGATTGACTAAATATTGGTAATTGGTGATGATAGTTTGAAAGCTATTTTAAATAAGTTAATGTTGAACTAGTGGATAAGGGTGACAATAAGCATTTGGTCCATTATTATTGCTAACAGAAATTTTAGGTGTATTTATTTTGATCCCATTAACTCAAAAGATTTTTTTTAAATCACCAGAAAAAATGGGGAAGTGACAAAACATGCAAAACATATTTTTTCATTTAAATTTATAATTCCATCATTTTAATGTAAAAAGCAAGAAGTTTGAGTGTGAATGCTAAAAAAGGTGAGATTATCCGGGCCATAAATTTCCTTGAAACAGCTCCTGCTCCAAAGCCTCAACTGCATCAGAACTGCAGTGGAAACTTTGTTCACCTGTTTAAATGAGGTTTCACTGCTCTTCTGATGAAGTAACACCGGCAGGAAGGGAGCAACTCTGAGGAAACTCCAGGCCTTAGTACCCATCTCGACATGTTCAAAAACATACAAGTATTTGAATTCAGTTACCCTAGAAATCATGGTTTTTTTAATTTCCCGTGGAGGACGGTACTCTCATGATTCTAGCAGTATCGGTGCTGTGTTTAGTACAAACCAATCTGAACACAACATGGAAATGGGGAAGATAAAGTAGAGGAGGCAGACAGGCAAATGGGTGGCATAATAACTTGAAAGATGCAATTACAGGTTAAATCATAAGCAATGAGTTGAAGCAGTAAATTTCAGTAGGGAGACACTTTATTGTAGATAATTAATGCCAAAATTCTGTGGCAAGATTTGAAATCCATTATGAAGTGTTTGAATAATTATTGTGGGAGTTCAATAGGAGTTTTAGACCGATGCTACTCTAGACTGGAATGGTATGATTAAATATCTAGATAACAACTATCTAGGCTAACCTATGGGATGCTTCATTGTTCTTCTACATGGCTTACTTTTATCTTGAATCATTAAATGAAAAATTAAATTTAGCAATCTTGGAACATTTTATATATCAATACTTTGGGGCTTCATCGCTACTAGAAGCTAGTTTCATTCACAATAATCCTCAAGTATTGGATTATTGGTATTATGTACAGTGCTGTGAGGAAGCAACAAGCAGCCATAAGTGCCTGATATTTAATAGGAGGGGTGAGAGGGAGCACAGTACAGCAGAGGAAAACTGGCAAAGCCAGGGTGCGGGGGACCTGCTAAGGTTAACCTCACTGTAATCTTTTTCATCTGTTTCAAACCCACCAGCTACAAAGTAGATAGGATGGTCAGGTACCGGGATGGAAAACCAGTGGCTTGAGACTGCAGCCGGGGAGACTTGGGGACAGTCCGCACCAAGTGGGAGCAGGGAGGGGGCGAGAGGTTGGGGCTTGGGAATGGAGGAGAAAAGGCCATGTCTATGATGGAAGCAGGGGGTTGTTTGTGATGACGGGAGACATCTGTGACTGGGTTGGACGGGTCTATTATTGAGGTGGAGCATCTGTGATTGAGGTGAAGGGTCTGGGATTGGGGTGGGGCATCTATGATTGGGGGGGGGGGTCTGTGATTGGGGTCGTGAGGTCTATTATTGAGGTGGAGCATCTGTGATTGGGGTGGGGAGTCTGTGATTGGGGGGGGAGTCTGTGATTGGGGTGGGTGGTCAGTGATTGGGGTGGGTGGCTCTGTGATTGGGGTGAGGGGTCTGTGATTGGGGTCGGGGGTCTGTGATTGGGGTGGAGTGTCTGTGATTTGGGTGGGGGGTCTGTGATTGGGGTCAGGCGTCTGTGATTGGGGTGGAGTGTCTGTGATTTGGGTGGGGGGTCTGTGATTGGGGTGAGGGTGTCTGTGATTGGGGTGGGGGTGTCTGTGATTGGGGTGGGGGTGAATGAGATTGGGGTGGAGGATGTGGTCTCTGATCATGGGGAGGCAGAGAGAGACCACAATTGACAAGAGGCATACTTGAGGGGTTAGCCAAACTCCTGCTTCTCCTGGCCCACAAGGAGTGTTGCAAAAGTTACTTTACCTTCTTCAGCTGGCAGCCCAGGTCTCCCTTTTACTACCTGCTTTCCCTAGTCCTTAGAAACTGCACTGGCAATTGAATTTAAATTAAGCACCCAATTGCATTGGCAGTGCCTGATTTAAATATGTTGATGAAGTGTTTCAGCTCTCGACAGAAGGACACTTGCACGCCATGAAACACGGCACCAAGAAAACACCAAAGGGTGTGTATGTGGCAGGTTGTAAACATGTTCACAGCTTTTTCATTTTTCACCGTCCCCTGCCCCCTCTTGTACCTTGCAGGATGCTTAATATCAAGGTCACGAAGGCAGAGGGAAAACTATATATCAAAAATGGATAGGCTATTGGGCCTAACAACAACTTGTATTTACATGGCAGTGGTAACATAGTAAAATGATCTAAGGCACAACACAGGAGTGTTAATCTTATAAAATTTGACGCTGAGTCACATAAGGTGATATTAGGACAGGTGAGCAATAGCTTGATAGGTTTTAATACCCTTTTGCAGTTCCTAAAAACACTCTGCGTTGCCCCAACTGAAACAATCAACCTGAGCTGCACCTGCACACTAATGTCAAACTGAGAACAGAAGACATAAAATTTGTCACCCACCCACTTGTTCAGTGGGGAGGCTCTAATAAGGGAAAATAAGGGGTAGTGAAGAAAATGTATTAAAATAGTCTCATTTGAACTGGCTATCCATCCATATTCCTGATCATTGTGATTAATAAAAGCACACAAAAAACAGAAAAAAAGCCCTCTGACCTTTCTACTTGGTTAATGCGGTGGGAAAATGTTTGGAATATTTCTGTACATTAGCTCCCAGATGCAGTAATCCTGATACCCACTGACAAAATGACAACCAGTATGCAGGAAGGATTAATGAACAAGAGCTTTATAATATAGTTCTACATCAATATAACTTATTTCACAAGATAAGAATCAGATTCTTCAAACTAATGATTTTGAGGACTCCATTACCTAAGGAGGCAGACCTGTCACTATCTTCTCAGTAATTCTCCTAACTTGGCTGAAAAACAGCAGAAATCCCTGTTTTTGCAGTTTATCTGGGGTTAACACCAATCTTCTGCTGAAGCTGTGGCAGGAAGCCCCAAGGAAATTCCTGGCAAGAATTTTTAGAAGAGAAATGGAACTGATAAATGAATGGTCCACTTCTGTTTCTATTCTGCAGTAACAGATGGTTATGTCAAAAGAAATGGCTGAAACTCAACATTCAAACCGCTAATTGAAAGTGTAGTGAACTGAAAACTTCAATTTGTTATTGTTCCCAGCATAGCCTGCCCTTAATAATATATTAACAATAACTGTCAAGCTTCTCATAGACAGGAGCAATAAAGAAACAGGGCTGATTCAGAGTTCAGTTCCCCGTTGAAACTTGAGGAGCAATTTCTTCACTTTGTGCTCCTGTCACAGTTTTCCCACTGAGAGTGCATATTTGGTATTTCGGGCAGCTTTCCCCATAATTCTCCATGGAAATTTTGTGCCTGAAATTCTGTTATATTCCTGGTGCTGTGGAAGGGGGGGGGGGAGTGTGTTCAAGTCCACTTGTCGCCAAATTGTTTGTCTCTGATAAGTAATTACTTGCACTAGTCTTATTCTTATGCTATTGCAAACCAAGCCCAAGTAATGAGTATGCCACTTATTATTTATTCTTCCAGACAGTGCTCAGTATTTAAGCCTACAGCGTGCACACAGAATAAAACAGGGGATTACATGCTATAAGGCAAAACAGGTGTATGGAAAATATGATGCAGCTCATGTACAATTAATCAAGAAATGCCTCCACAATCTATTTCAGCACCAACCTTAATTACGCATCTCAGTATAAAAGCCATCCTGAATGCTCATATTCCTTTTACTAAACAATTATATTTATTTTTCTTCCCATGTTTGGTTAGAATAGTGGGACATTGACTCTTTTTCCTGTCTGGCGGCATAATCAAGTACTCAGGAGTTAAGAGTTTGTCTAATCCAGGACTCCCCTGCATTGACTAATGGTCCATTCATACAAGTACAACATCAATGAAAAGGGGTTTGGTATTATACCATTAGCTGCACCATAAGTACAGCCCTAACCTGAGGCAGGATTTAATATTCAAAGCAGGGTTCTCATCCACCAGCTGCAAAACTGGTGGGAGCTCGGCATCAAAGATTTCAGGAGGCCTGATATTTTTTCAAGGCAATCTGGCACTTACCAGGCAGCATAGGAGCCTCCCGTTGAATTGAGCCCCAAGCAGGGTGGAAATCTTACTGCTGAGAGTTGTCAGCCAATCAGAGGCTGGCAGCTCTTGCTGTCAGCCAGTCAAAGATTGGCAGCTCTCCATTACTGGCAATCCCACCAGGTACCATAATCGTTGGATCCCTGAAGAAAAGAAGGTGGGATGGGATGGGGGTATCAGGGAAGCTGCTGCGGGCAAGGGAAGAAGGGAGGGGAGGGGAGGGGGATTGACAGCAAAGGCAGGGGTTGCTTTCCCTCGGGCCTCATACTTTGTGATGCTGGGTCTCTCAATCAGGCACAGAATGCCTGAGAACGAAGGGCCCCGCACCAGAGTAGGCAGCAGGCAACACAACAGGGAGCCTTCCCAGATGGCAAATCCCCTGTCGCTGCTCATAACATTCCAGGGATGCCAGACTGAGGCTCTTACATGGCTACTTAAGTGGCCTCCAAACTCACATCTGTGTGAGGGTCATTAAATTCCACTCCTGGAGTCTGGACATGACCTGACTCTGAAGTCACGTGGAATACCACGGCTAAGAAGAACGACTCTTACTCTACTTTGCTTTGCTCTAGACTCAAGTCAAGTCTTAACTCTGCATTTATGTTACACAAGCGCAATAATTATGTCAAGTCCAAACTGCTTTGCACAGATACTAAACTACTGAGGGTGAAAACTATTGGGTCCCTATTTGACTGCTGGAAGTTAAGGGGAGTCTGACCTCTGCTTGGTGATGCCACAATGTTTACCTCGATCCAAATTGCAGGAATTGGGTAATTTCCACAGTTAGTGTGAGCAGCAGAACTGTCTGCATCAATGAGCAGGAAGTATGTAGAACACTGGAACAGTAATAGCCTATTCAGCCACTCGAGCCCGTTCAGACATTCAGTTGGATGATGGTTGATCCAAACCTCAACTCCATTTACCTTCCTTTCCCACTCTTGCTCAATTAAAATCTACCCAATGACTAACTGAGGAGATTAGTGGCAATGTCACTAGACTAGTAATCCAGAGGTTCAGGCTAAAGCTCTGGGGACATGAGTTCGAATCCCACCATCGCATGGTGGAACTTAAATTCAATAAATAAATCTGGAATATAAAGCTAGTCACAGAAATAGTGACCATGATAACTATCACCAACTGTAAAAACCCACCTGGTTCACTCATGTCTTTTAGGGAAGGATATCTGCCACTCTTACCTAGTCTGCAATGTGGTTGACTCTTAATTGCTGTTACAAAAGCATAATAATTTTCATAATATTTTTCTGGTTTGTTGTAAAGTAGGTTTATGGGTGTAAGGGTAGATAACTCTGTGTGATTTAATTACATTTGGAGTCAGGTAGACTGCAAGCTTGAAATTATCAAAAGAAGTTAGGTATATAAATGGACTTAACATGCTAATGAGTAAACATGGATGCTGTCCTAGCATGTAAGGTGTGAAGGGAATTTGCATTTTGAGATAAGTGAAGGGATTGTTTGGATTTCAAAGGGATATTAGTCTTTTTACAACTAGCCAGAGAAGCAAAGCAAAACAGTATGTTTATTCTTCCCAAAGGTTACTGACAATATTGGCAACATGAAAGTTTTTTATATTATGGGAAAGGTTCAGTTCCAAAGATCATATCGAACAATGGAATTCACAACAAAAACAGAATTACCTGGAAAAACTCAGCAGGTCTGGCAGCATCGGCGGAGAAGAAAAGAGTTGACGTTTCGAGTCCTCATGACTCTTCGACAGAACTTGAGTGAGTCCAAGAAAGGAGTGAAATATAAGCTGGTTTAAGGTGTGTGTGTGTTGGGGGGGGGGGTGGTTTGGGTGGGGGGAGAGAGAGAGAAGTGGAGGGGGTTGGTGTGCTTGTAGGGACAAACAAGCAGTAATAGAAGCAGATCATCAAAAGATGTCACAAACAACAGAACAAAAGAACGCATAGGTGTTAAAGCTGGTGATATTATCTAAATGAATGTGCTAATTAAGAATGGATGGTAGGGCACTCAACGTATAGCTCTAGTGGGGGTGGTAATGGAATTCACATATTAAAGAGAGAAAGAAACATATATAGAGGAGAGCAAAAGGCAATGTTGGGGGCCATGTAAGTAACAGGAGTGTGTGAATCAGCCTTGAAGATACCTCCAGCCATTTGTGCATAAGTATGTTGTGTCCAGTAACTAAAGTTGGAGAAAGCCATTTGGAGTTCTACTATCAAGAGGGGACTGTGTTAACTTGCTGTTTTTTTTAAAATCTAAAATCTATTTTGGACTGTTGCCTTAAAGGGAGTGTGTGACTGGGACTAAGGTTAATTTGGAATGTTAGGATTTGTTATAGTATTAAGTAACTGTAATCTTATGTATGTGCTTGAAACCTTTTCTTTTGTTAATAAATATTTTAATTTACTTTTTTAAATCTCTAAAGATCTTGGTGGGCTCATTACCTCTGAATTCAGTGCACACATCTTCTCATAATAAATACAATTTGCAAAGCCGTTGTGATAACGCAACCAAGTTTCTCTTATGGGTTTGGTCCGCTTGGTACACATCATCTGCCACATCATAACACTGCCCTCTGAAATGAACAAGCAAGCCACTCAGCTCTTGGGCAATTTGGGATGGGCAACAAATGCTGGCCTTGCCTGTGATGCCCACATCCTGTGATTAATTACAGTGCTCCAAAAAGTAAAGCTTAAAAGTGACAACTAAAAAGGATATATTTTGGCATTAGTGTATGTTTTAGAATTAAATTTCTGGCTGTCCCATTTTCCTCAATATAACATGAAACATATCTTAGCTCACTTCAAGGGAAGTTAGGATATTAACAAAAGAAAAATGTGTGGTGTCTTGCCACAAAACATCATAAATTTGCAACTTTCCAGGCATAAAATAGAAATAATAAATGAATTTACTGAGAATATTTTGAACGTTAGGTGTACATGTCCAAAGGGTCATTTAATAAATGCAATCATACCCTCTCTCTTCTAAACTATTAATAACCATGACAAACTCAGCTTAAAATAATGTCGTCTAGGATCCTTTCATTAAACAACATTAATTGGAATTCTAAACAGATAATTTTAACCCTGTCTGCAAGGCAATTAAAATCTTAATTAAGTTTACCTCAGAGACTTGCTGACTGACTGGCGTCCTGTTCTCCTCTCGCAGACTTCCATTTGAACCTGTTCTTAGCAGCATGTGGAAACCGTCAGGGCCTTTCTTTAACTAGGCAGATCAGGCTCCGATGATGTTATTGGGGCCATCCACTAGTTTAACCGATGGCCTGAAATCCATGTGGGTTTCCCATCACATAAAGTTCAAGGTCAGAAAGTGGGTCAGACAGGTTTATTTTAAACATTATTTTACTTTCCTTGTTGGCTCAGGTGGAGCAGGATGGTGAGGCCCTCCCCAAAATAGCTCCCAACTGCTTACCCGAGTGCCAGGAGCTGTTCGTCGGCCCTTACCTGTGGTCTCCTGCTAGCCAACATTCTGCTCTGACCACTGCTTCCCACCAGTTATGAGTGAACCACTGAACAGGGAGATTGCAGATGGGGCACGGAAGATAAGCTCATGATTATAAGGTCAGGGTCATTTATCATCACCTTCATTCTCCCCACCGCCCCAAAACCCAACTTTACCTCTCCCGGCCCTACCGTGTAATTCCCAGCCTGATTAAATTAGGGCCCAAAACAATCTTTTTTTAAGGTTATACTAATATAAAAAATAATTTCTATTTTTTCACCTTTACTGTCACTCGAGGGAATCATTGGACCAAATGTTCAGAGCAGAACCCTCACAGGCTCCAATTCTCTCCTGCTTTAGCAAAGTCAGATTGGGGACTGTGCAGCACCTACAGAAACCACTAATTTTGATGATGATTGAAAGGATGAAAATTGGCCACCAATGTTGCTTTTAGATGAGTTTGCAGCAACAATTTGCATAGTACTGTCATAGCAGTGTGTGAACAGGATCCTCCACATAGGCACTCACTTTATCCCAAAAACAGATTGCCTAAGCCTCCAACTTACCACTTTATGACTCCACACAGTATGATTTCAATCTTAGAATAATACAGCACAGAAGGACACCATTGGTCCACTGCGCCTATGATGGCTTTTAAAAGAGCTGCCCATGTTCTTTCCCCATAGTACTATATATTTTTTTCTTTTCAGTTAATTATCCAATTCTGTTTTGAAACTTACTATTGAATCTGCTTTGAACATTTCAGGCAGTGCATTCCAGATCACAATAACCTGCTGCATAAAATATTTTCTCTGATGTCACCTCTGGTGTTTTAATAATTACCTTAGCCCAGCCCTGTGACCCTGTCACATGAGATGGGACATGTTTTTAATTCCAAAATAAAGTTTTTATTTAATGTTTATTTGCTTTAGGAAACCTCATCCTGCTCGTGGATGAGGTTTCCAAAAAATGTAAAGGCTGCTTGGCCTTTTTGCCTGCCTGCCAACCATAAGGTTGGATGAGCAGCATAGATTTGAATTTAATTATATTGTTAATGGCCTTAATAGGCCTTTTAATTATCGGTGGGCGCGCAGCCGACTCCGGCGTGCCCATCAAACAAAATATTGCACAAGTGCACGATGACATTGGACGCACACCCGACAACATCACACGTCATTTTACGCTTGAGCTTGTCAGGCGCATGTCCGCACGCCAAGCGTAATATTCTGCCCTATGTGTTATTTTGCATCAGTGCTCTTGCTGGATAGAAATCTGTGGTTTTGTACCTACAAAAATTAAAAATCAATTAAAAAATAAATTTGAAGTTGACATTCACCAATGTAATGCAACAGATTTAGCTCGGGACTTAGGCAGCAGCAGCTCACCATAACTGAGCTATTGTCTTACGGCTTGAGGGAAAACATCAGAGAATTGGTTGTTTGGTGCCACTCTAGTGCATTAGTTGCAGAGTTGGATTGGCAGAAAACCGTTATTCCCAAGAGATGATTGAACAAGACATACTGCAGAGACATCTAAAGCAGAAAAGGAAAAATGAAAACAGATGGAATTTAATCAGACTGAACAGCATTCCACCTTACTACAAGGCAAAATCAGTTTGCTCAGTTGCAAACTGGGATTTTCTACACTAATTCCTCTACAGAGTGTTTTGCCAAGGCTTGAAATGAGCAGTAATATATGCCCTCCTCACCCTCACTCCATCCTCATTCTGTTGTGATCAAAAGTCCTGTCCTTTGGCTCTCTTAATTACTGGAATGCCTTACCTCTCTCAGTGTCCTCATCTTTATACTTGCCAGGCATTTTAAACTCAAGCTTAGCTTCACTCTTCACTTCGGTGCTTTTCAGCTTTGATGTTCGTACCATGGCTAGCATTTACTTAGCTTTCGCACTCGAAAGTAAAAATGTAATCAATTATCAAGTGTAAGATTTAGGTATATATCTGGTGGTAGGATTATCCCAGGGATTTTCCCAATCTCCCATCACAAATTCAATAGAAATCCTGGAAAAAAAATGCAAATGTCCATTTACATCATCTCTCCAGAGTTTCTGCTGATCTTCTACCAAAGTTACAATAGGATACCAGGTGAATGCATGTGAAAATCTCTGGCTTGGAGCTCTGACAGTGGTGAGTGATAATTTTAGAAAAAACTGTAATTTGGGAAGACACTGACATAATAGCCATCAGTAAGTAGTTGCATGATCAAGTAGTCATTCTGTGCACTGTTTACTTTGTACTAGTTTTGAGATAAAGACAACAAAGGCACCACAGAACTCTCCTCCCGTGGTCTATTGAAGCATCTTCTGAAACAACTTTGTAGACAGCTTAAAAGAATAATTTTCATTTCAGTTACTGTGTCAAGGCTACCACTTTTAACCTTGGTGGGCACAGACAAATGTCTGTGGAGAATTAATTGAAGCATTGGCTCAATTTTATTGAGAATGACATCTCCTCAACTGGCAGGACAAGGGCCCCAAAAACAGGCCCAAAAGCTGGGGGATCATGCAGCCTTGCCTGGGCCATTTGTGGGAGCCCAGGCTGCATTTTCAGGCCATCCCAGCAATGAATTAGTTTACATTAAAAGGTGGGCACCTGCCCTGAGGAGCTTCCAGCCAATTGGAGGGCTGGCAGCTCAGCAGCACCACCAAGAGTGGTGGCTACTGCTGGGAGACGACGCCATAGGTCCCGGCCAGGAAAGTAAGGTCTGGTGGTGCTGGCGTCGGCAAGGGGGTGAGGTGTTTGTAAGGACAGGTAAGGGAATTTGCCACATGGTGGTTACTGCCATCCGGCGCCCCTCCATGAGCCACAGTGTGACCCAATAGGAGGACTGCCCTGAGCCCACATGGAGGCTGCAAGATTCACCAGGCAGTCTCCCCATGCAGCCCACCTGCTGCTGGTAAAATGCCATTGGAAGTGGCAGTGGAGAGCCAGGCTATGAAGTGGTGGAATACAATTTTGTTGCTGATGGTGTACAGTGCCTCACGGATGCTCATGAACTGCTAGATCTGAATCTATCCCATTTAGCGCAGTGGTAGTGCCACATAACACAATAGAAGGCATGTTCAGTGTGAAGATGGGCATTGTCTCCACAAGGAATTTGCAGTGGTCACTCTTACAAATACTACCATGGACAAATGCAGCTCTTACAGGTAGGTTGGTGAGGATGAGGTAAAGTAGATTTTTCCCTCGTGTTGGTTCTCTCACCACTTGACACAAGCCCTGCCTGGAAACTATGTTCTCCAGGGCTTGGCCATGGGCAGTGCTACTGAGACTCTCTTGGTGAAGGGCATTGAGGTCCCTCATCCAGAGTAATTCTTTGTCCTTACCACCCTCAGCGCTTCTTCGAAGTGATATTCAACTTGGATGAGTCTTGATTCATCAACATAGGAAGGAAGCTAGGTGGTAATCTCAAAGATTTTCTTGCCCATGTTTGACTTGAAGCCATAAAACTTCTTAGGGGGAGGAATCAATGTAGAGGACTCCCAGGGCCACTCCCTTCTGACCATATGCTGCTGTGCCACAGCCTCTGCCAGGTCAGTTTTGCCAGTGGGACCGAGCATACCCAGAGATGGTGATGGAGGTGTCTGGGGTGTTAGCTGATGGTCCTTTTTATTGAACCATACCTATGTCAAGTTGTTGCTTGACGAGTCCATGGGACAGCTCTTACACTCTGGTACAAGTTCGCAGATTTTAGTAGTGTGACTCATGTCTCCGGGTTATTAGTCCATCCTCCTGGACTATTACTCCAATAAAATAACCACGATGCTAATGTAAGGGTGCTCCTATGCTCCCATCTGCCTCTTTCAAAATTAGATTGAAGGATATTTTAGCATTCAGTATACTCAATATAGACTTCATGTCATGGAAAGTCAATTCCATTGAGCAGCTTCAAGAGGCTTTTTAGTCTTGAAATTGAGCTGTCTTTAAATCCATTTTAGAGTCAAGAATTCTATGAATGGAAATTTATTCATCATCATTTAAAAAATGCTCTTCAGCTGCTGCATTCTGATTTGAGTAATGGTGTCAGGAACACATTTTAACTGAGAAACACAACACATATAAGGCCACACTAATAGACCCTTCTACAAATATTCCATCATGAGTGGTTCCAAAACAAAGAATCTCTGAGTCATAATACATAAAAAGAATAGTTATTTATTAGTTACTGCCATAGTGATATATTTCTGCATAAAGGCCTTTCTTTTATCTGGAATAGACTGTCTCAGAATTAGCAAATCTTCTTTTTATTCTTTCACAGGATGTGGCATCACTGGCAAGGCCAGCATTTATTACTCATCCCTAACTGCCATTGAGAAGGTGGTGGTGAGCTGCCTCTTGAATCGCTGCAGTCCATATGGTGTAGGTACACCCACAGTGCTGTTAGGGAGGGAGTTCCAGGATTTTGACCCAGTGACAGTGAAGGAACAGCGATATATTTCCAAATCAGGATGGCGAGTGACTTGGAGGGGAACTTCTAGGCGGTGGTGTTCCCATCTATCTGGTGCCCTTGTCCTTCTAGATGGCAGTGGTCGAGAGTTTGAAAGGTTCTGTCTAAGGTGCCTTGCTAAGTTTCTGCATTGCATCTTGTAGATGGTACACACTGCTGCCACTGTTCATCGGTGATGGAAAGATTTTTAAACAATCCCAGGGTTTTTCCCTCCACTGCTCTATCAAGAAGTTTATTTTTACCCCAAAAGAGTGTCTTCATATTTCTTTGATGTTTTTCCTAAAAGTAAAATTCTTTAGTTCGAATGCAGGTATCCTAGTCTGACTCCTGCAGTTAAAGTAATATTTCGATATCCTTAACCATCACATACACTTACATAAGATCACCTCTAAGAAGCTTCCTTTCCAGTCTGAAAAGCCCAAGTTGCTACACTCTTTTCCTCATAACTGCAACAACTGAAACTGGAGATCAGCCTTATCGCTCTTCTCCGCACTGGTTTCAGTCTTAGCTCCCTCAACACTGATCATGGTACAGGGTATAGTGGTTATGTTATGGGCTGCGTCATACAGAGGCCTAGTTCAAATCCCACCATGGCAGTTTGAGAATTTAAACTTGGTTTAAAAAAATCTGATATCAAAAGAAGCGACCATGAAGCTATTAGACCACTATTATCTCTTAAGAAAGGAAATCTGTTGTCCTTAGGAAGGAAATCTTTAGTCCTGTACTTAGTCTGGCCTATGTGTGGGACCTGTTTACACCAATGCAGTTGATACTTAACTGCCCTCTGAAGTGGCCTTTTAAACTTAATTGTAACAACTGTTGGAGCGTTTCTTAAAGGCAGCTTCTTGGGGCAATCAGGGATCAACAATCAGTGTTGACCCGGCCTGCTATGCCCTTATCCTAAGAATTAATGAATAATGGTGGAATATGTAGGTTGTTAATGTTTTCCTCCAATGTATAGCATTTTACATTTGTTTTTAAATTCCATCTGCAGTTATTCTGCCTGCTAACATATCTTGTCAAATTCTGTCATTTCTGAGCTGCCTCTTCTGATTCCACAATCCTTTGTAGTTTGGTATCACATGTAAACTTGATCACTTTGCATTGAGTTTTTGAATCCATGCCATTTATGTAAATTAAAAGCAGTGGTGGTACCAGCAGTAAGTGCTGGGGACCTAACTCAATACTTTCCCTGTCTGCTCTCACCTTCCCCACACCGCCCCCCTCCCCCACCCCCCGCTGCCCCACTACAGCAATGCTTCTCTAATGAGTATTCATTGTTTTCTGTCTCCAAACAGCTTTCCATCCAATCCCAAGGTTTCCCTTGAATCTTCACTGCTTTAAATGTAATGGTAGCCTTTTGTGTGTAACTTTAGCAATAGCTTTTTGGAAGTTAAGATACACCCGGTCATCGGAATTTCTATAGTTCACTTAGATTGTGACTTCTCAAAGAAGGCGACATAGTTGGCCTGGACCTAGCCCTTATGAATCCTTGTTGTCCTCTGTTAACTCGGCTATTGCTGGCAAGACTTACCCCTAATAATCAATGTCTGTATTTTACACAGGGCGGAATCATCCCAGATTTGCACTAAGTATGTAACCGGACGTATAAAACAATGTCTCACCCGCTGGTCGCGATGGCGGGTTTTCATGTCGTATCATCCCAAACCCGCCACATTACTTATGCATTCCCAGAAAACATGCCATTTCCATGGTGGGCAGGGTCTCATTCACCCACCATGCCATTACCTCACCGCTTCATCATGTCAGGCACCACATTTAAAGTACAGCCGCACTCAGTGCTTCCAGCCCGGGACTGCAGCAAAGATGTCATGGCCCTGAAAGGCAAGAAGATGCAGCCCTTGAGCGCCTTTTGGACACTGTGGGGGCCTGCTATGATGTCCTCTATCCCCCTCTGGCAGCAGTAGGGGTATCTACATTACCAATCCAGCATGGTAGGCGATGACAGTGGTATTCACAGAAGAGGTTGGCCATCAAATGCAGATAGAGGATGAATGATCTCACCCATGCAGCCAGGGTAAGGCAACCATCTCATCACTCTAAATGCCCATCACACATTCACTGACATCTCACTCACTGCCAGCTCAAAGGGCATCACCATCCATTCTCACACACATGCCCTCACATATCCATCTGGCCTCATCTCCTCTGGAGGCTGCCTCCTCAGGCCACAACATCTTGAGGCCACTTGTACAGATCAACATGTGCCCCACACACACCTTGGGATACTCTCCTTCCCCAGTACAGCCCTCGCTCAGCAGCCTCTTCCCTTGCCTGAGGCCATTTCTCCCCCTTCCCCAAGCAAGCCCTAGCCCTGCAGCTGCTGAAAAGCCACTCACCTATGGCTGATCTGGTAGGTAGAGACCTGCTGTGAGCCCCCTAACAGTGACGTGGTGCTGTGTGTGAAGCCTGGCGCTGATGACTGTGAGTGCTGACCGAAGCGAGGTCGGCAAACAAACCTCGAAGTCCTGAGTGGATTGCAGCCCCCCAGATCCACGTTGCTTATGTGCTGCACTGAAACAGGTCAGTGTGTTTTCCTGCCGACATGGGTGGGCGATCCAGCGGGGAGGATGAGTCCAGTGGCCTTATAATGATTTGCTGATGTATTACAATGAGGTTCCTGACATCCTATGGCAGGAAGCACGGCCCTCCATCAGCGAGCTGAGTGGACGATCACAAACTGGTTTCACCCTGTTGTGAAACCAATTGCGCCATATTGTCCGTTCATGCCACCGAACACGCCCAACGCCAGCAGGCACAGAAAATTCTGGCCACAGAGTGGAAAACAAACAAATGTATCTGCACTGTCTATGCCTTTTTTGCTACCCTTTTTAAATTTGGACATCACTTTAACCTTTTCTAATCCATTGGTGCTTACTCAATATCCATTAAACCCCATTGATCATAATGATTGTTGATGTCTCCTCCATATTCTTCCAGCACCCGGGATAAATATCCTGTGGAATTAACGTTTCAGCTCTGTGATCGCTCGTCTGATTATTTGCAGTATTCTCTGTTTTTATTTTAGATTTTCAGCAGCTGCCATATTTGGCTTTTGTACAAATATCATCTGTCCTGGACATCTAATTGTTTTGAGCCCAATTAAGATGTCTGGGACTTGCATCTCATTTATGACAAAATCATTGATTTTACTTTGGGCAGCTTTGAAGGGGACACCTTGCTCATGTCTTCCTTTGTGAATACTTAGAAAAAGAATTCATGCAGCATATTTACTATTTCATGCTTGTTATCAGTTTTGATCTCGTTTGCATATTTTAGGAATTTCACCTTGAGCCTGACTGCACTTGTTATCGTGGAACTGAAAGCTGCTCAGCATTTTTCTCATTACTGTTTGCCTATCTGATCACATGGTTAGCATATTTCTGCAATTAACTTATATTTGTTTCTGTCAATGTTTCTTTTGATATTTGGTCCAAAAATAAATACTAATAAGACTGTTAGAAAACTGGCTAGGGTGAATTGCTGAGCATGACAGGTGGGGCTGAGTTGACACAGGAAATGAAATCATTAACTTGAGTAGTGCTTCAAGATGCATACCAATAAGGTGGGATTGACTGGAAGGGGTTTCCTGATTGTGGCTGTAATTTTGCAGAAGAGTAACCCCAGAGAAACTGGAGTAAAATAGTATTTACATTGATTTCTCTGGAGTTTCTGCAACTCTGCCACCAGTTATATTGGAAGAACCTTCACAGGAATTTGTGATGTCAGATCATCTTCCTCCTATGGTGGATAATGGGGGGGGGGGGGTGGCGGGGCAAGGTGAGTTAGGGACTCTCTCACTGCTAAGGCCAGGGCCACTCAAACTTTCAGGCTTCATCTAAATCCTACTGGCTGACAACCCACCGGGAGTGGCAGGGATTGGAGGAAAATGGCCAAAAATTGTTTGGCCCAGATCCATTTAAAACAGATCAGCTTCCGCTTTGGGAGCCATCTCATGGCAGTGGGGGGCTTTTTTGGGATGCGTGTAGTTTGTGGTAGAGGAGACTTAAGTTTTCCTTGTGGGGAGTTCCTGCTCTTCCTGCCCCACATTAGGGAGAACAGACAAAAAGCCTGCCTCTTTGGCCCTGCCTCCTCCTCACCTAACAGGAAAGGTACAAAGGTTTCCCTAATCAGCCCACAAGCTAATATTGCAATCAGGTCCCAATTACATCATTGGGATCTGACATGAATATGTAAAGAAGTCCTCTGTGGCTGGGAGAGAGGGGTGGAGCAGGCAAATGTCTTTAACTATCAGGCAGCCAGAAAATTGCAGCCCTATATCTCCGATAACCCAATGTCCCTAATATACCATCAGCACTAACAACTTAAGAAAAAATATATATATTTAAATCTGCAGGAAGATACAGAATAAAGAAAAGATTTTAACATTTTTTTAAGATTAATGCTCTCTGTAAGACAAATATCACCTTGTCTATTAGCTCTCTTTTGGTGACTACAGGTACAGTACCTCAATTCCAAAAAACAGGTATTTTTTTTAGCAGGCCATGCAAGAATTTTAAGTGCTATTAAATGAGTGAAAAACATTGCTATTTTGTTCAGGGTGTTGCTGCATCAACGCAGTGGCATGCTGAGTTGTTATCTGTTTCGTCCGCCTGCCGTTTCCTGCGCTCCAAGTGGTCCGAGTGACCTTTGACCTTACTTTTGCAATTGTAAAAGTTTGGGGAGTTGCACTTCTCTGCACAATTTCCATCTGGAGTGTTTCTTTATTGCTCCAGTGATCCAAAGTGAACACAGTTTTTAAGTTAGCTTTTAAGTTGTGGTCTTACCAAAACACTATCCAGCTTCATTGTGGCTGCCTTAGACTTGATCACTGACAATCTTTCTCTCATCACATAATAGATACTGTGAGATGTCTCCAGAAACTTTTCCAAAAACTGGCAAGATCCGAAATCCGGCACAGACTCGCTTCAAAAGTTGCCAGTTTTGAGACACTCTATCTGAACCGCACAATGAATCCCAGTGACATATTTCACTAAAACGTATAATGCAAGCTACAATTAACTAGTATTTTTATCAGCCCACACAAATAGAGGTGCTTCTACCTCCTCACTGCTACTAGGTGAATAAGGTAGTTAAAAACCCTGCAAAACTGCTGTTGTATTCTCTGGTAAATGAAAAGTGATGTAGATATAAAATGTTTAATCACCAAGACAAGCTACTTCATAAGAGAGTAAGGTATTGTTATTGTCACTTTACATGGCCGTTAACCAAGAGTGACATCAGCAATCCACTGTACACAAACTTATTGGAGGGGATTGTGACACGGTGATTTCCAAATCAAAGGATTCATTAATATGAAAAAGCTTTCTATGGAATGAAGGACAACGTAATGACAAAGAAAGAATTTAATCAAAGGATTCGGAGGGATCACACAGACTGCAAGAGTGAAGCATAATGCTCCTAATTGCTGTTTGACACCCAGGGTGGGTCACCATTATGCAATTACTGCAAATCAGAATTTTGTTTGTATTACTGCGGATTTCTGTGATTTTATATAGCTTTGGGAAAAAAGCACCTTCATTTTAAAGCAGTGCTTAGGGTAGATGCTAATGCTTATAACCGTTTATAAAGGAATAATGTGGCCAGTATAAATTATCTACATTTAACTGTGCTGTGAAATGGTGAGAAGGCTTCCTTCAAGTAAGATTCCACCATTGACTGGTGCAACACCAGAGACAGAATAAATGGCAAATCAATAACAATAAATACAAGAGAATAAACTGTAATCTCAGTGAACTATGCAATACTGGTACCAGAATCACAGGATTACGTTCACAATCAAATGAGAGCGAGTCATTTTGTTACCAGTCACAGATCATGCTCCATAAACTAATGGGGCAGGATTGCCCGGTTGGCGTGCGGGGTACGGGACCCACACGCCAACGCATAAAATGACGTGGGATGACGTTGGGTGGAACTCCTGACGTCACTCCGCATCATTTCAATTTTCAGGTTGGCGGGGGCGCAGCCGAATCAGCTGTGTACCCACTGACCTGTCAACGGCCAATTGCAGCCATTTAAAAAGTAATTGCAGTAGTTAAAGGACCTGTCCGTCCAACCTTAAGGTTGGTGGGCAGGCCAGGAGCCCTGGTGGGCTACAGAGAAAGCATGAAACCTCATCCACGGGCAGGATGAGGTTTCATGTAGGTTTCTAAAAATGTAATAAAAATTTAACTAAAAGTGATGGATATGTCCCAACTCACGTGAAAGTGAGGGGACATGTCAGGGAAATTTTACTTTTCTATTTTTAACATTTTTGAATTTGGCGTCGATCTCCCTGAGGCAGCACTTAGCGCGAAAGAGCACACTCTCGGATTAGGGAATCCCCCCCGCACCCCCCAACAACTGCACAGGGAGCGCATAGCGCTTCCTGGCGGATGTCATGCTGGGCGGGCCTTAATTGGCCCATCCATGTAAAATGGCAGTGCGCCCTCGATCGGGGGTGCCAATCGGAGGCCTGCAGCACGCGCCGGCTCCTGAGCTTCCCCCCTGATGGGGGGAAAATTCTGCCCCTAGTCATATTAATACATTTTCTTGCATATTAACAATGTAATATTAATGCAATTTGAATCAAAACTCATAAACTGATAAAATTATTCTGGGGAAGAGACACCATATTCCGAGGCTCCTGCAGCTATTAGTCTGCTAAATAAAGTCCTTGGAACCACTAATTATAGTTTAACTAGGATGGTTTCTAAGACTAAATATTCTTTCAAGAAGGTAATTTAATTTCAACTCAGCTTACTCAACATATGTGAACAATTAACAATTTGTCTTTAATAAATTAGAGCAAAATAAATTGCATTTATATTATCTCAGAACTCTATCAGTTTCAAAGATCTCAAAGTGACATCAGCCAGTCTCAAATGGATACCAGGTCAGGAATTGAAATCTCAGATGCCGTCTGGGGGAATTTTAAGGTTCTAAAATAGCTCATTTTTTTCTTAATGGCCCTGTCAGCTAATATTTCAAACCCAGAGAGGAAGTTTGAGTACTTTGCCGTGATGGTAAATGTAGAGAGAAAATGGAGCTTCTGTATATTGCTTGATAATGTATATGGAATCTATCTCTCGAAGACCATCAATATCGTTTCTTATGATAGAAACAACTCCAACTATAGAGCAGACTGAACTTGTGCTCAAGCCTTCTTGCTGCTGACAGACCGAGACAGCACAATCTTAGAGTGACCTTGCAATTACTTCAAGTGATACTGATATATAAATATTTAATGCCTTTCAATGAAATGCCTTTATCCAGTATTTTAAAGTGGCTGTATTGTAATAATGGACAAAGGAATTTCATATGAATTCATTAATATCACATGGTGTAATATTCAAGTGAAAATCGACTACTTCAAGACGAGATTATTGTCTTGAAATCCTTTCATCATTCTTATTATGATGCCTGTGGAAACAGTTTTATTTTGTGAGTTCATCAACTTCAGTGCGATCAAACTAGGTGAAAATAAAATATTGTTTCCAAAAATATATAGCCTTCTGAGGAACTAGTTCCTTTACACTCTTCATCTCCAGTCAATTCATCTCCAGTCAAGGACATTGATGACATGTGGAGTTGGAGTATGTGAGTTAATGATAGTTTGAGGTCAGTGTGTTAGGTGTTAATCTTTGCTCAGTGATAGCATTCATGTCTTTAGTCATAAGATTATGGGCTCAAACCCAATTTCAGAGACTTGCACATATAACCTATGCTAACAATTCAGTGATGTACTGATGAAGTGCTATTCTATTTGTATTGCAACAATTTGGAACTGAGAGGAACCACAATTACCTCTCTCGACTCCTCCATTGTCGCTAAATTATCAGACTACTTATCCAATGTCCAGTATTGGATAAACAGAAATTTCCACCACTTAAATATTGGAAAGTCTGAAGCCATTGTCTTCTGTCTCCATTCCAAATTCAGTTTCCTAGCTACTGACTTTATCCTTCTCCCTGGTAACTGTCTGAGACCATACCAGTCTGTTCACAATCTTGGTGTCATATTTGACCCTGAGATGAACATCCAAATCACTAAGAATGCTTATTTTGAATCTATAACACTACCTGATTGCCCCTGCCTTAGCTCATTGGATTCTGAAACCCTCATTCATGCCTTTCTTATTTCTCGACTATTTCAACACATTCTGAGCAACCTCCCACATTCTACCTTGAGGTTTTTCAAAACACTGCTGCCTACGTCCTTACTCATAACGAGTCCCGTTGCCCTGTGACCCCTGTATTTGTTGACCTACATTGGCTCCTGGTCAAGCAAAGTCTTGATTTTATAAGTTTCATCCTCGTTTTCAAATCCCTCCATGGGCTTACTCCTCCCAACTCTGTAATCTCCTCCATCCTTGAGCATTCCCGGTTTTGATTGATCCACCATTAATAGCGAGCCTTCAGCTTCCTAGGCTTAAACTATGAAATTCCCTCCATACATCTCTCTACCTTACTTTCCTCCTTTAAGACACGCTAAAACCTACCTCTTTGACCTAGCTTTTAAGTCATCTGACCTATATTTCCTTATGTAGTTCAGTATTATATTTTGTTTGATAATGTTCCTGTGAAGTGCCTTGGAGAATTTTTTTACATTAAAGAGGGTCTATAAATATAAGTTGTTATGGTATCTTAGATGTACTGAGATCAAGGGATGGGAGATTTAAACTTAGTGAAATCTGATGCAGTTATCAGCAGAGGAGGAATTTGCCTAGGAGCAGAGGAGCCAGGAGATAACAACCATACTAGTTCATCACTCTGACATATTTGAACCTAACACAATCTTCCCTAGGGAAGTCAAGGTAACCACTTCACCCACGCCAGGCTGTAAGAACATTGGGACATTGGTGACTTATAGATCTTAGAAACCTAATGCAAACATATAGAACTTAATCTTATTCAACAGGCTGCTTTCTATTTCTGTTAAATTGTCAGCTGAAGAATCTAGTACCTCATTAAGCTCAACGTATAAATTTATCGGCAAGTAATTAAAGGTAAATTATTGTGATGTAAGTTAACTGTTTTTGTTACCTTTGTTACTCCTTTTGTAAATTAAGTCAGCCTACTAATTATTTGCATATTCAATGTTTAAATGCTGTTCTCTAGGATCTTAAGATTAATAAATAATTGCTAGTTCCTGAATTTTGTCTGATTTCTTTGATAATTGGCAAGAAAGGGTTAATTTGTTCACTCAGTACAGATCCCAATGGGAGGTTGGCAGAGTAAGAGCTTGTGTAATCCAAACTAATTGATGTAAGACAGTTCAGTGAGCCAAATATAGGCATCATTCACTCCTAGGCATGGACTGGATGACAAAACCCTGACTGTTCCTTAACAAGGAAATAAGGTGAAAGAGTTAAAGATTCATCTGATGCCCTTAATAAATATTCTTGTCAGGGTATAGATCTCAGTCTTCTTACAAGGCTGAAGCTGGCTGCGAACCTTGGCATCACAATACACAGTTCAAACAAGAGTAAACATAAGCCACTTCCAAGATGCATTCATCTGTTTAAACATCACAAGGAAGACAAACTGGAAACAATACATGACCACTTGAGAATCATTGCACAAGGCTGGCAAAGGATAGCCACTGTGCCTAGTGGTTCAGCACAAAGGAACAAGTAAGTCTGTAGACTTGGACAAGCTCAGTAATTCTCACCACGAACAAAAAAAGCACCAGCTGTTCACATTGCACAGCTGTGTTTGCCTTCATTAGGTGATATTGAGTAATTTATTTAAGTTTCTCAAACCACCCTAAATATTTCCTTCTTTAGCCCTTACATTGAGGAGAAAAAGAAGATGGATTTTTTTTTTGTGTGATTCTGTTAATTGCAAAAGCATTGTCTTTCCAAAGCATCAGAACATGAGGAGGTTCATTAATCTTTCTGCTGCTGTGTTTCTAAGAGCTGTACACTATTTGTCTGGTGAATTCACATCTGATCATTTCCCTCTGTAGTCATTTTCCTCTATAGTCCTACACTCTGATCATTTTCTTTTTGGCTAGGCTTCAGTTTTTAAAACCAGGCAAGAGTTTTTATAACTCTACTATCCATATATATGTTCAAATGAATCAAATGTGGCCTCACATGGATGTAGAAAGGATTCATATAGCTTACAGCAGATTATGAAAAATGTGCACCTTTAGGTAGTTTATCTTCCAGTCAGGGTTCAGAGCAACCTTAGCCCATGTATAACTAGGAAATCTGGAATTACAGATAGAGGAGTGGATTGAGCCAGAGGCGTTTTTGAATTTTTGTCCGGTTTCCCTAATTGTGATTACATTGGATGTTGCCACAAAAAAATATGATGGATAATTTGTTTTTGGCATAAAGTCATAACAAAATATGCAACTTCTACAGACATTGAATGAGATTCCTTACATCATTATCAATGTTCAAATGTGGTGTAGTTCCATTTTAGTGCACGACAGTTGAACTATTACTCAGCGACCCATCTTTACTTCTTATTGTATCAGTTAAAAGGAGTACTATACTCAATGAAAAAGTATTTGGGGAAACTTATTTTGTCCATAAAGGGAGCAGTGAAATGTGTCATTTTTGCTATACTAATTTTATACACAGTTGGCACAAAAATAAACTTTTGCTTTTGGTTTTGCCTTTGAGCATTTGGGTCGAATTTTGCTAGGCGGATCACAATCCCAATGTCCGCCTCAATTCTGGTTTGGGAACCCAGATGTGGCTGTGGAAGGATATCGATCGTGACCTTCGAGGAGGTGGCCAATAAAGAAGCTGCCTGCAGGAGCCCCATTCAGTTAAGGACTATGAGTGGACCAGGGAAGAGGGATGCCCAATAGGAGGACCCATCATTAATGTCTGACCAGCAGCACCACCCACAGTAGGGGACTGTTGCTGGAGAAAAGGAAACCCAGGGTGTGCCTCAAAATGGAAACACTGAAGAAGACCTCCTTCAGCTGAAATAAAAGGAGGCACAGTACTATGAGGGGCCTCAACATAGTAGGGTAAACCCTCCTGAAGAATGTCTGCAGCCATCCCTGGACTCCTGTGAGCCTTGCAGCCTCTTGATGCAGCCATTTAATGCATCCTGCAGAGGCCCTTTGGCTCTGAGTGACAGGCCAAATTCAGAGAGCTGCCAGCCTCCAAACCTGCCAGGGGGGCCACTCCAATAGCAGTAAATTGCCATCACCTTCAGTCACCACTCAGTTGGGTCTTATTTGGTCTAATTGGCTTCCTGCTTCCATGGACCAGGCTGCTGACTTTGTTCCTGCCTCATCCTGGGAAATTTCCCCATTGTGGGAAGTAATCAGGGAGTCATTCTATTGCAGTTTTCCCCTATTTTCCTGTTCCCCTTCCTTTAAACCTGTCTCAAGAGGGCTGGGAAAATTCAGCCCACAGTCACCATAAAATAATCAGCAACTGCTGCAGAAATACATGGCACTGGGTGAATTTTCTTTGCAGCTTCATCAATGTGGATTGTAGTAAGGAGTTCCATTTTGGAATCAGAATAATGTCAAAGCATTAGCATTTCCAAAAAAACCATTCAAAGTTTGATGAAGAGACTTTCAAGGAGACAGGTCTTTGATAATGAGAGAAGTGATGCCACTTTGCAGTTGAGTTACCTCCAATCTTTCTAGTAGCTTTTTTGCAGTAAAGACTGCAATGTGTAACTTACAAGTTAAGCATGCTCCTCATATTTAATAACTCCATGGTTATGTAAATTAATTTCAAATGAAATTGTTGGCTTGTATAATATGGGCTCAGAATTTGCTGGGAAAATGACAATGTATAATGTGCACCCACAGTTATAAATGTGCAACTAATCCAGCAATTTGTGCTATGGAAGAGATACAGCATGAGTTGCAAATCACCACACGTTGTTGGATGATTTAACCATTCTGCTGTCAGCTTCACAAAAATGGAAACTTGCATCAACCTTCCCCTGAGTTTCATGCTGTATTTCCCCAGTTAAAACAAATTGAACTTGTTGCAGAAAGTTAGAATGGGTACTGAATGGTGTAAGGACCCTTATAACAATAGAATTTATGTTCCTGTGATGCCATTCAAACGCTCTAGACCGAAAAGGGGACATCTGACACGATGGAGTCTCATTCCCTCAGGTAGCAAAATGTTCCTAGAAGTTTTTAAAATTTTAAATGTTCAACTTTTAATTTTTTCTCCTTTCTCTTTATGTCCCTTCTTTCTTTCTCTCTTAATCTAATCTCTTTCCCTCTCTTTTGACTGAATTTTAACTTTCCAACCCCTTTGTGGCAGGGAGACAAGCAGCGCGAAAGTAACCCGGAATGTTTAGCAATGCATTTGTCATTGGCTTATTAACTCAGTCACAGTATCTGTATCTGACTTCTGGGTTTACCAGCCAATTAGAGCTGACGGCATGATGACAACCTATATTCGTATGCTTCAGCTCCATTATTTAAAAGAGTCCTGCAATAGTGAGAATAGAAGCATTGTTAAAATGTCAAAACAGAGCCCGCAACTTGTGAGTTGGAGTATTAATATGCAAAAGCAGCAAGATGCTTTTCAGATGAGCCTTTGAACATTATGCTGTGGGCTGTAAGGGCCTACTTTCTTCTCCGTTGTTCATCTGTTCCTTTCTGTATCCTCAAATCTCATAGGTTAAAGAGGAAGACTGTTGGTTCTGTCGCTCACCAAAGTCTTCAATGCTTCATTATCAATTTGCACTTCCAAAACTTTGCAGCAAAAGAAAATATTTTAAGCTGAAGAGTGAGGAGAAAGTTTAACAAACATGGCACACAGTCAAATGTTGTGCTCCAGCAAATGCTAGGCCCATAATGAAAGCAGTTTTACTGGTGAACCAGGGCAGAAAGCTTAGCCAATAGATAGTAAGTTGGTTGAATGTCTCCACTATTGTTATCACCAACTGGAAAGACAGAGAGCCAGCTTCAGCTGAAGTTCCTGTTTGTGGCAAGTGGAGTTCCCAATTGGGAAGTGTTGGGGTGTAATAATGTCAGTGGTGCCAATTGAAAATGAAACATTTGAAGCTGGAGTTTCCCTGCAATGACCTATGTTTGGTGCATCACCTAATAACGATGAAGCAATATCATTTAAGTTGGATTCAACAATGTATTCCTGGGAATCAAAAAGTGGTTCAAAATCAGAGCCATCCTGATGGTGCAAGATGAAGACTACACAATTCTCAAGACCTGGGGGATCTGAAGAAAGGAAAGAAAATCCGATGGAATGCCAATTCCCCTCTTCTCATGCATCTCCCTATAGCCAGCTGAAAGGTTGCATTAGCATTGTTGATAGGATTGCCCCTTCTCCACATGAATCAGGTTTTAGCTTTTAATAGGATTGCCTCTCTGTGGTGCATGGTGAAGGAGAGAGGATTCTAGAGAAAAGGTAACCAAAGACAAGGAAGGAGTAAATATACATAGCATTCTTACTTTTAAAGCTGACACGTGGCAGGTAGACCAATATATCATTGATATTTTTGTTTTGTTTACCGGACTGGCATTATAATAAGTGAAGTGCAGAAAACAACACTGCCTCACTTAAGCTTGTCATATTACCCTCACTGTACACAAAGTCTAACCTGCTTCTCCCCAAATTTGGAGTGTCACTGCGCATGCAATAATGTATGTGTTCCATGATAAGTATGGTGTCTGCACATGCGCAGTGGGGCTCCAGGCTTTTCAAAACAGCATGGAATCAAATGTATTCTTCCCACTAGGAGATAACTCAAGAATACAGTGTTTTCAACAAGTACAAACACTTTTCAGCTTGAAAGTATTGGACCACGGTGCTCTGCTCACACTGAGAGAGACAAATGATTTCAATGTGTTTTGTCGTGTAGTTAAGCTGCAGTTAGAGTTGGCAGCTCTCTGCTGGAATATCCATTTCATAGTTATGCTCATCTTAAAAATCATTGTTAAACATAAAGTCCTCAAACTTCAAAAGACCAACTGTGTTTATTTATTCTTAGCCAGGATGATAGGTGACTTCAAGAATAAAAAAGCAACATGTTTTTGATGAATCTGTTGCCTGAGTTACAAAACAGCCTTGCCGTAACAACACCAGAATATGAGTACACGAACATACAAACAAGGAGCAAGAGTAGACCATTTGGCCCCTTGAACTTGCTCCACCATTTAATAAGATCATGGCTGATCTGATAGTAACTTCAAATCTGCATCCTGCCTACCCCCGATAACCTATCACCCCCTTGCTTACCAGGAATCTATCCACCTCTGCCTTAAAATTACTCAAAGATTCTGCTTCCACCACCTTTTCAGGAAGAGAGTTCCAAAGACTCACGACCCTCTGAGTGAAAAAATTTTGCCTCATCTGTTTTAAATGGGCAACTCCTTATTTTTAAACAGTGACCCCTAGTTCTAGATTCTTATACAAGAGGAAACATCCTCTCCACAACCACCCTGTCAAGACACCTCAAGGTCTTATATATTTCAATTAAGTCGCCTCTTAGTCTTCTAAACTCCAGCGGACACAAGCCTAGTCTGTCCAACCTTTCCTCATAAGACAACCCACCCATTCGAGGTATTAGTCTGGTAAACCTTTTCCGAACTGTTTCCAACGCATTAACATTCTTCCTTAAATAAAGTGACCAATACTGTACGCAGCACTCCAAATGTGGTCTCACTAGTACCTGTACAACTGAAGCATAACCTCCCTGCTTTTGTATACAATTCCCCTCACAATAAATGATAATATTCTATTAGCTTTGCTGTACTTGCATACTAGCCTTTTGTAATTCATGCACTAGGACACCCAGATACCTCTGTGCCTCAGAGCTCTGCAACCTCTCAACATTTAGATAATATACTTCTCTTTCATTCTTCCTGCCAAAATGGACAATTTCACAGTTTCCCACATTAAACTTCATCTGCCAGATCTCTGCTCACTCACTTAACCTATCTATATCTGTTAGTAGCCTCAGGCATTGAGTCTTAGATATGAAACTAAAAGAAAAAATACTGCTTGTTGTGATGGTGGTGTTATTAAATAAACATATGAAACTGTGTTAAACCACTTAGCAACCACACCTACATGTTGCATACTGTGACATTTCTGGAATGCAACTTTTGAGCAGGTGATGTAGTGAAGCGCAGTAGCTTTGCTGGCAATGTTTTCTGAAGTAATGTTGAAGTAGAGGAACATTATCTTCATATGTACTGTCATTGATAAGATTAATTTGCAGTGCGATGGTCAACAGATTGAAGAGGAACTGTGGCCTTCTTAAGGAACATCTAGAAATGCCTCAATCCTTCAGCACCCAGCCCCAAGTGCTGCTTTGGAGCCAACTGTTCGGAGGCTTAAGATATAGACCAGGGACAATTCTCCCTCTAACTTGACATCTTCCAATGATTGGATCTCCACTTCAATATGACATAGATCCAGAATTCAATAACAGTGTGATGGGGAGGATGGACGGGATGAGAGGTGTGATTGCTTCATAATTTCAGCCCACCACTCTTTGCACATTGTTGCTCCGCCCAACTGCACCAACACATGGGGCAGAATTTTTATCTGATCGGGCAGGCATGGCAGGCGGGCCTGGGAGTGGCCATGAAACTGACGGCCGCCCGCGATTGGGCCCCGACCGAAATTTCACTCTGGCTGGCCAATTAACAGCCAGACGGCATCCATCACACACTGCAGTGCTCAGCACTGCCAGGATGGGGGCAGGAGGAGGGCGAGCACAGAAGTTTGCACATACACATGGGTACGGGCACTGAAAACTCCCTGCAGGCACAGAGCTGTCTCAGGGAGCTGGAGATATATAATATTACAAATACAGAGTTAAAAAATAAGGTAAACGTGTCCACTCATGTGATTCTGTCACATGAGCAGGGACATATTATAAATGAGATTTAAACATTTTTATTTTATTTTTAATTCCTGGTGGAAGACTCATATCGCCCATGGATGAGGTTTCATAAAAAAAATCCAAAGGCCGCCTGGCTGATTCAAGTCAGGCAGGATGGGCAGCCCAACGTCATTGGACGTCATTTTACCCTCGAGCGTGTCGGGTGCACGCCTGCACGCCAAGCAAAAAATTCTGGCCATTATTTGCTTTGATTTTCATTTTTCAAAACTGGCCACTGTATCATAAATACTTTTCCATTAACCTGTGTCAATTGCACTCAGAAGAACTTTGCCATAGAGATCTTGGTCGAGGACATCGCTCCTGCACTGATGCACAGGCTCAACTCCATCACTGATGCCATAGTTGCCCTCCAACAGCCTGTGCGTGCAAAAAGTGTGTGTGCCACACAGCAGGACCCCAAAATCAGGCCGGGGCCCTCCAGGTCTTGGCCCTCCCAAGGACGCCTGCCAAGGTCATCACAGACTGGGCGTCACAGTCAGCAGGCTACCCCCACCTCTACTGTGGATGTCCGGGGAGAACCAAGACTGGTGGCAGAGTTAGGAAAGTTAAGAAGATATAGTTGCACAGCCTGGGCGCTGGCATTAATCACTTGTACATGCTGTTCACTATTGTCAATAAACTCCCAAGAATGTCTCCCTGCCTCTGGCTCCTTGTTCTGATGAGCAATGTTCTTGTCACTCAGATGGGAAACCTTTCTGCACAAGATAAAGGCAGGTGTCTCAGTTCAGGGCCTCTTCCCTGTGCTCTGTGCAGCCTTAAGACCAAAGTGATGGTCCGGCCTCACATTCACTGGACACATTACTGATGCCTGCACCTCAATGGTGCTTGTCATTGCTGCCAGAATGTCATGGGCAGGCATCACAGAATTACGTCATTCACTCTGTGAGCTCTCAGCACCTTTAAGCTGGAGATGGCCCCCATCTCAAGCATCTCTGACCAGTGACACTGTGTTCCTGAAGGGCTGAGGTGCTGAAGGCGGACAAGGGATCAAATGCTTCTAAAGCTTCGTGGCTGTATCTCTATGATATGACCCTGATCACTGAGCGCAATCGAGCTGCCATCAGTCAGACAGGAGTCAGACATTCTCAGAGACTATGTGAAGATCTATGGAGTGTCCTCAGTGCATGTCGTCATCATCCTCCTGCAATCAAGTGACTATTAGGGCCTCCAATGTATCTCCATGACAGGAAAATTCTCACAGAGGGTATGCGCACTGCCACAATTCAGACTGGAGTCAAACATTCACAGATGCAATGTGAGGATCCATGGGGTCATCTCACTGCATGTCGTCATCATCCTCCACAAATCTAGCAGCTACGAGGGCCTCCCGAGCACTCCTGCCTCATCTGGCCAGTGCAAGGGCCTCATCCTCATTATCACTGCCTTGAAGGTCCTCCTCACACTCATCACCATCAGCAGCATCCTCATCAGAAGAGACCTCTAGCTCCTCCATCTCCTCCTTAGCCAGCTCGTCTCCCTGTTGCAGCACCAGGTGTAAAAACGCAGCAGACGATGACGAAGCATGACACCCTCTGCGGACTGTATTGCAGGGCTCTACCAGACTGGTCCAGGTACAGGAACTGCATCTTCAGCATCCCGATGGTCTGTTCCACTAAGTAGCAAGTTGCTGCATGAGCCTCATTATAGCATCGCTCTGCTGCAGTCTGAGGCCGCTGCATGGGTGTCATTAGCCACGGCCTCTGTGGGTAGCACTTATCCCCAAGAAGCCAACCCAACAGCTTCTGTGGATTCTACGTAAGGAAGGGCATTATAGAAGAAATACTTACTGTGGATCCTATGTAAGGAAGGGCATTATAGAAGAAATACTTACTGTGGATCCTATGTAAGGAAGGGCATTATAGAAGAAATACTTACATTTTATTGTGGTTTCTTTTAAGATCCATTTAGTGAGTTTTTGAAAGAAACCTACTGCCATTAGCAATTCTTCAGGTCATTTTTTGAATTGTTACATCAACTGTCACGGAGAAGTGGCTGGATTCTGCTTTCAGGAAGAATATGTAAGAATGTATTTTCAAGATGGCAAATGTTGTAAAGTTCAGAGGAAATTTTAATCAGTATATAAGAAGGGAGTTGGAAATTATGGGGTTTTATGGCCAAATCTTTATCTGGGATGTGTATTTGAGCTACTTGAAGGAACCAGAAAAGCTTTATGTCACAGGAATGAAGAACAGAAGGAGGATGGGGTTGTCAATCCTACAGAAGGCTTCAGAATATAGGAGGAAGGATAGTGTACCACGGTTACAATTAGGTGGCCTATTATTGGTTTCCTTGACCAGGGCTGTGTCTGTGTCAGAGGCATATTGAAGACTAAGCTGAAGTGATTTGAAAAGTATATGCTGGGAAGATGACCATGGGCTGGAAGGTAGCCATTAGTTTGCGGGCATTTATAGAAGAACAGAAAGTTAGAAATGGAATGATGATTTGAGAAGATGGAAGGTGGTGGTGGAGGAAGGGGGTGGTTAAAGGTGTTTTAAGCATTTCTTAACACAACTGCCATAAATTGCAGCTCCGCAGATATGTAGCGTCATTCAAGTTCATTAGAGTATAAGAAATAGGAGCAGATGTAAACCATATGTTCCTTTAAGCCAGCTCTGGTATTCAGTAAGATCATGGCCGAACTCCTACATCAACTTCACCTTCCTGCCCTATCCCCATATCACTTGATTCTTTTAGCGCTTTAAAACTATTGATTTCAGTCGTCAGTTTACATATCAAGTGAGTATCCATAGTCCACTGAAGTAGAAAATTCCAAAGGTTGACAATACTCTTGAGTGAAAAAAATGCCTTCTCATCTCAGTCTTAAATAGCCAGCCCCTCATCCTGAGACTGAGCCCTAGTTCTCAACTCTTCAGCTGGGGGAAACAATCTCTCAGCATCTACCCTATCAAGCCCCATAAGAATTTTATGTATTTGAATAAAATCACCTCTAAACTCTAAGAAGTATAGGCCCATTCTACTCAATATCACCTCAAAGGACAGCCCTCTCATCCTAGAAATTACACTACTGAGCTTTTGTTGCACTCCCTCTAGGGCAAGTATATCCTTCCTTATAGGTAAGGAAACACAGTACTCCAGGTGTGGTCTCACCAAAGCCTTATATAATTGCAGTAAGACTAATTCTTATGCTCCAAATCCCATTTCTGCCTTCCTAAGTGCTCAGTGTACCAGTGGATAATTTCATGTGGTTCATTTGAATCATCAATTTATGTTGCCACTTTCATTTATCAGTAGAAACTGTAAGTTAGTGAGAAATCTGAACATTAAATAAAGTATGATGCTCCACAGCTAACACAGAAAGTTATTGTTGTTTTAAAAATTTAGCAGTGGCCTAAGCATTACAAATGCATGGCAGGCCCACACATGAAACTCTTCAACTTTGTAAGTAATCCTTTGACATTATGCATCTTTTCCAGAAATTCTTTGAATTATATACGGCCTACAAAATGTAGGACTAGCTGGTTCAATAAAATATTCATTCACTTGAATCATTACTGAAAGGCAACAAAGATATTTTGTACAATATGTAGATACTTTTTAAAAAATGTAAGTGTGCTTTTCTGAAACATAATTCACAATTTTAGTTTAAAGGGACAAAAATGAAACTGGGCACCTGAACTAACAGTCACAGAATTTTTACATCACAGAAGGAGGCCATTTGGCTCATCATGTCTGCACCTGCTCTCCGAATGAGCAATTCAGTTATTGCCAATCTCCTGCTTTAGCCCATAACCCTGCACGTTCTTCCTTTTCAGATAACAGTCTAACTTCCTTTTGAATGCTTCAATTGAACTTGCCTCCACCAGCACAGTGATTGTGTGCTTGATGCACAGAAACCAAACAGATTTAATGTGATTTACTGACACTGTGCAAGGAGTCTTATTGCTAAAAGAAATTAAGGACACTTGGAAATAAATGGTGAAAAATTGTCACTGTGATTTTGGCTGATTACCCCTTTTCCGAGGTCTTTAAGAGAGGACAGAGGTTACAAATGGGTTGAGTTGAGAGGGTGGGTGGGGGTTGGGGGTTGGCACTGGGGGCGGGTGGGGGATAAAAATTGAGTTTGTTGTTTAACAGAGCCAATGCTTTGGCTGTGTTGAACACACATGTCAGTGTAAGAAACCTTTCATACAGAAAACACCCTATTCAAACATTAGAAAAGGAGAGTGACCCCACCCAAAATTACATAAATATTCAAATTTACATTTCTAAAATGTGCACAGTTAATAGAAATTGTGCCATTCTGATAAAAGGGGTCATTTTTAATTTATTCTGTTACTTTTTAAAATGGAAAAACCTAATCTAATGGTCAAAGTCAGACCAAGGCCAGACACTAAACCTGAAGCAATACATAAATTAAAAGCCTGTTTTAATATAGCATTTTAGGAGTAGAATTTGGTTATGGTTGCTTCCATTTGCTGGGTGGAGCATGGGGTCAAAAAGGACCTATTTCTGTAAGTGATTGCTTTGGTAGGGGAGACTGTGGTGTAGTGGTACTATTGCTGGACTATTAAATCAGAGACCCAGGCTAATGCTCTGGGGGTATGGGTTCAAATCCCACCATGGCAGCTGGTGGAATTTGAATTCAGTTTGTATATTTGGAATTGAAAGCTAGTCTTGGTAATGGTGACCATGAATCAATTGTCATAAAAACCCATTTGGTTCACTAATACCCTTTAGGAAGGAAGTCTCCTATCCTTACCTGGTCTGGCCTACATGTAACTCCAGACTCACAGCAATGGAGGTGACTCTTAACTTGCATGCCACTCAGTTCAAGGGCAATTAGGGATAGGCAACAAATGCTGGCCTTGCCAGTGATGCCCACATCCCATGAAAGAATAAAGGGGGGGGGGAAAAACTGATTTTTACCTGCATTAGGAGCAACATCATTTGGTCTTGGCAGCATCAAGGGGCATCATGCCCCTTCCATATGCAAATCAAGAGCCTACATTGGTTTGAGGACCCCAGTTGGAAACTCACCTGCCTGGATCAGAGCAGGTACTAGCTCTGCAGGCAGCCACCAGTGGATCTTAAAAGAAACCACAATAAAATGTAAGTATTTCTTCTATAGTGCCCTTCCTTACATAGAAGTACTGCCAACTTGCAGTAGCCCCATCCTGTTACCTTCCCTCTTACAGAGGACCACTGCTAATGAAGCAACCTGCCTTAATTGGAATTGCTCAAACCAAAGAGCTCCCTCCAAAAGTACAGCAGGAATCTTCATCTTGCCTGAGCCATGCCTCACATTGGGCCTCCATCTTCTGGTGCACACTGGGGGTACCCTGATCATTCTGTGCCTGAAAATGGGCCTAAAGAAATGTTCAGCCCTTCATTTCTTCTGGAAGTCCCAATGCACTGTCTGGTACTACTTTGTAACATACACAAACACAATAGAATTTAGTTGCCAATAGTGATAAATTAAAACACTGCTTATGCTTTTTTCTCCTACAGATAGAATTAAAGACATAAGAATTTTCTTAGAATAGCAAAGTTCCACTCTTGCAGCTGAACACTAAATGAAAATCTTTTTAAATGCTTATTGTAGAAACTTGCTCCCTGGTGCCCAGAGAAGCAGGTTCCTGTTCAAATTTCTGCTGTTTCTGCATTCTGTGAAGAATATTTAACTCCTTCTTTGAGGTAGTGATTAAATCCTTGCTGATGTTGGAAACATTTATAATCTGTGGTGTGGAAACCATTCAAAACCTTTGCTGTTGAATCAACCATGATGATGTGTCTAGCACAGTTCCTCAGTGTCAAGGTTGGACAACCAGCTGTTTAAAGAGGCTGATCTGCTAGCAGATGGCAACAAAACTGAAACTGGATAGGGAACTTCATGTGTCCACAACACCACCCACTTGATTTAAATGTATGGAAATTTGTCTGGTCTTCATGACAGGTGTGTGATCCTCTCCACCAGAATTTCCTCTATACGTTTTGTTCTGACAGCTTTTTGTGTCCAAGTGCAACAAAATAAAAGTTACCCTATGTTTACATGATCCAGATTGAAAAGGTATTTTTAAAAAATGAACGGATAAGGATCCTATGGATTGAAAACTACACTTTAAATTAAACCCAAACAAATATAATGAACAAATCTGTCCAGAAATGGATGGGAACACAGATAGAAATATATTGGCGACCATCTCGATCTTTTTTTAAGATTTAATATTTAGAATATTTTAAAAAAAGCTCAGCAGAAGTCAGCACTACTGAAACTTGCTAAAAGAGGAAACAGGAAGTCTAATGATATTTTGCTGCGTATTCAGGAGAGATATGTTTGATAATGTTTTTTGGAGAAGTGGCCTGTAAGGGTCCATCCATAATTCTCTTTTTTCACAAGACTATGTTTTGCTGATTTTCTCTCCTTTCCAAAGCATGAAAGTCTACATTGCATATTTGTGAATCCCCCTCCTCCATCACCGAACTCTCATAAAATACAAATATGGTCATAGTTTTCATTTTTCAAAAGGCATACTGAAAGATATCCCCTTCTATATTACTTCAGGCTGCAATCCTGAAGTATACATTAAATAATTCAAGATTTATATATTTTGTCAGTTACCATCATCTACAAATAAAACTTGACCAAAAGATCAAATTGGTTGAATATCACAGGATAATTAGTTGTTAATCCATGAGGCTGAGACATACAGGTGCATAAATTCTGTGAGAAGCATCAATTCTTAAACTGGGCCATACTGAGACATTAGGAGAGGAAATAAGGGACACTGCCTGCCTCATTCTGTGCATCCAAATTACCCCAATCAAATGTGAAGCACCATTGGCAATAGGTATAAAATAGTTTCATTCAGAGATTTCCTCATACCTAGAAGAGTGTGAATCTCAGAAGTGACAAGGAAGTGGAAGAAGAAAAGGTGGAACTCTTTAAAATGGATTCCAGCACTTTTAACAGGAAGACATTGTCAACAAAGTCAGGTGGTAAAAGAATTATTAGACTGTCACTCCTGAAGCTTGAAACCAGAACATTGCCTTCTCCCCGAGTGCACATTTGCCACAGAAATGATCTTTCACCCACATGTACAGTCTCTCATTTCTCAATGCCATCTGTATCAAGGCAATGAATCCTTGCCTATCAGAACCATCAGCCGCTGCTTATAAATCTTCCTACATGCCCCTGCAGCAAGCATCCTAAACTGTGATTCTGTTGCTTCAATCTCTGAACACTGTTGAATAAGCTGGAATATACGGCAAGGAAAGGAAGGATTTATTAGGAAATGCATACCGGAACAACAGCAGCTTTAGTGAACGAGATTTTTTTTGGATTTATTTTTATTCTTTCTGCTGCCCACTTCCACTTCAGTGTTGACAGCAGACAAAGATTTCCACTGCAAGGTGGGCTAGAGATGGCAGTTCACATCCACAGTCCCACTGCAACTCGCAACTAGACTGGAGGTTTTGCTCTCAGGTCTAATAATGTTGAAGTCTCGCCAGATTGTTATACACTGAGTTGCCAGAGCTTACTAAAGATAAGGTAGATCCAAGTGGAATTTGTAACTGGTCCAGTACTTATGAATTCAAGAATGTCCACGTGTATCCAGTATGTATTTTATTCAGGGGTTTCCCCAGCTGTATCTCCCATGTGGGGTGGGACATTTACTTTCGTGGAAACTACTATTTGAAAACTATAAAACAAATACAATAGTAACTAGCCAAGGGTGATCATTTATTATTATCATAAATATATAGACTATATTAAGACAACTTGAAGCATGTTCAAAACTGTTATGCAATTGAGCATTATGTTGACATCAGAACCAAGAGAAAAGCTTAGTTTAACTATCCAGCTGAATTCGCCAGAATGTGTTAGGTCTCTTAAGGAGCTTTCTCTTCTTTCTCAAGCATAGTCCTGTCTCTTTTTTTTCTATCAGTGAACTTTCTTGCTCATGTCTCACCATTCAAGTTTCTTGCCACTGCAATTTGTTTTGTCTTATTGCCAACAGTTTCCACCATTATGGTTGTAAACATGAATGACAGAGAGAGATGATATTGGATTGCACCAGGATATTTAACTCCTGTGCATATTATTATACTGGCCAAGTCATCTGAAGCAAATTATTTCTCAATAAATTTGTAGCAGTGCCAAGAGTGAATCTCATCAGACAATGACAATGTGGAGGACACAAACTGCACACAGACCGTACACAGACTGAACACAGACCACACGTATATTGTACAAAACCAGGAGTCAGCTTATACATGCATCAAGAAAGCTTACAACATTTGAATAACCCACTCATTATTCAATAAGTATTACATCTTTTTAAAATTCTTTCATATGCATTTTACTTGAGAGGGTAAAAATGAATCTAAACCTGAATAAAACTAGACTATACAACCCACAGTAAATTAAATAGAATATAGTATATCCATGGAGTGTATATATTCATGGAGCTAATCTCATTTTGATTCAGATGACAATTATAAATGACTTAAAACTTTGCTCTTGTAGTCTATGATATCATCTGAATCCATAATTAGATTACTTTCTCATAACCACTCCTAAATATCCATTACTGTCTACATAATATTCATGCACAACAGAATAGTAGACAGAGGGTATAGTCGAATGGATTATATATACATCAAGAAAACAAAGAAAATAAGGTGTTCTTGATTTGCAGCATATACAATGATAACTACCAAAGTCAAACACATGCATGCACACACATGCACACACATAAAAGACTCCAGTAAAATCCAGCATGAATAATAAGCTTAAAACAGAGCATAAACTGGGATATACATTGGAAACTTGACCTCAGTTTGAACCTGAAAAGGTACTTCCATGAGTTGAAAGACAAGTTTTATTTGATTCATCAGTCACATGAGTTTCAGGTTAGTGGTAATCCTCTGACACTTCAGTGGAGTGCTCTAGGAGCACTGCCTTATTAGAGGTATTGGGCCTGAAGTTCCTCGGAGTGGCGATCAACAACCAGTATGCCCAGTTTCTTACCTGATTTTTTTTCCCCAGCCTGTCTCGCCGAACCTTCCGGCTCAGGCCGGGTGAGATCCAGGCAGTGCAGAGCGTCCCCGGGGCCCAGCGTCGAAGTGCAGGAGAGGCAAAGTGAAGGAGGACACACCTTTTTTTACAGCGCTGGCTGCCATAAACCAGGTAAGTTTAAAGGTCCATTGAAATGTAAAGATGCTTTGCAGGCCAGGGCGAAATTAAGTGTTGAAGGTAAATGGATAGGATTTGTTGGAGGTGGGAGGATCGGAGACCGGGAGGGGATCGGAAGTTGTGGGAGGGGGTTAGGCCTTGGTGGAATGTTGGAGGTCATGAGGGAGTCAGGCATTGGGGGCGTGAGGGGGGAGGAGGTTGGCAGGGAGGATCAGGCCTTGCGGGTGGGGGAGAATCAGGCATTGGGGGGGGGTCTCAGGGGCGGGGGAGGAGGTGGGAGTGGTGTCAGAGGCAGGGAGAGGATCAAGCCTCAGGGATGGGGGAAGATCAAGCCTCAGTGGTGGTTGTCAGGCCTCGGGGGTGGCAGGGTCGGGCCTCCGTGTAAACTTGGGCCTCGGGTGGTGGGGAGGGGGATCAGTCCTCGGATCGGGTCCAGTCGGGCCTGGGTGGTGGAGGGTTGGTATAGGTTTGGTGTAGGTGAGAGTCGGGCCCATCCAGAGGGGCGGGTGGCAGAAAGCAGTCCCATGTGGGCGGGAATGCCATGGGGGTTAGTCTGGGGTGGGGGGGGAGACCCCTGGGGAGGTCAGTGTTGGAGGAGTCCCATGGGGTGTGGGGGGCGGGGTGGGGGGGGTGTCCCCTGAGGGGTTGGAGGAAATCGCATGGTGGGGGGTGTAGTCAGGGAGTGGAAGCAGACCCCTCGGGGATCAAGGGGTGGAGGAGTCCCATGGGGATGTTAGTCGGGGGGATGGGTGGAGCCTCATGGGGGATCAGTCTGGATCTGTACAATAGTTACCCAGAAGTTGGAAGTGGTTTTAATCCTTCTAACCTTTACTGAGTAAATATTGGTATAACACAGTCAGAACCATCCGAAGTTTCCAATTTACATTGCATTTTCAGATGGTTCCCAGTGCAGGCAATTACGCACGGGAAGTTTGCATGTCTGGATAATTGCCATGCAAGCCTTACCTGCAAATGTCCGAAGGGGATTCCCTAGCACCCCAATCTGATGCTGGGGAGCTTAAGGTCCATTGTCTTTTAGATGAAACTTTAAACCGAGGCCTCATTTGTCTGCTCAGATGGACTTTAAAGAACTTATTCTGCTATTTGAAGAAGAGCAGGGGAGTTTTGCCATTATCCCTCAACCAACAGCACCAAAACAGATGAACTGGCCATTGCATTTATACAGTGTATTTCATGACCTCAGGACATCCCAAACCATGGGCAGAATTTTACGAGTCGGTGAGCAGGAGCAGGGCCCACTCACCGGCGCTTAAAATGACGCATGGTGACGTCAGGGGGAACTTCCCCAGAACAAAAAAAAAGGCAGAGTGTTTGGAAAAGGCTAGGAATCTAAATTCAAGCACATCAAATAAAGGGACGACAATGAGAAAGGGGACAGGAAATACAGGACTGAAGGAGTTGTATCTGAATGCACACAGTATACAAAATAAGGTAAATGAGCTTGTGGCACAGATTGAAATTGGCAGGTATGATGTGGTGGGCATCACGGAGACATGGCTGAAAGGGGATCAGGACTGGGAGCTAAGTATCCAAGGATATACATCCTATCGAAAAGATAGGCAGGTTGGCAGAGGGGGTGGGGTTGATTTGTTAGTAAGAAATTAAAGTAAATTGATAGCAAGAAACGACGTAGGGTCAGATGATGTAGAATATGTGTGGGTAGAGTTGAGGAATCGCAAAGGTAAAAAAACCATAATGGGAGATATGTACAGGCCTCCGAACAGTATTCAGGATATGGGGCACAAGATACACCAGGAGATAGAAAAGGCATGTAAGAAAGGCAAGGTTACAGTGATCATGGGGGGTTTCAATATGCAGGTAGACTGGGAAAATCAGGTTGGTAGTGGATCCCAAGAAAAGGAATTTGTGGAATGTCTACGAGATGGCTTTTTGGAGCAGCTTGTGGTGGAGCCCACTAGGGAACAGGCAATTCTAGATTTAGTGATGTGTAATGAGGCAGATTTGATAAGGGAGCTTAAGGTGAAGGAACCCTTAGGAGGAAGTGACCATAATATGATAGAATTTACCCTGCAATTTGAGAGGAAAAAGCTGGAATCAGATGTAACAGTATTACAGTTGAATAAAGGCAACTACAGAGGCATGAGGGAGGAGCTGGCCAGAATTGACTGAGAGATGAGCCTAGCAGGAAAGACAGTGGAACAGCAATGGCAGCAGTTTCTGGGAGTAATTCATCAAAAATTCAGCAAAAATTCATCCCCAGGAAGAAGAAGCATACTAAAGGGAGGACGAGGCAACCATGGCTCACAAGGGAAGTCAGGGACAGATAAAAGCTAAAGAGAAAGCATATAATGCGGTGAAGAGCAGTGGGAAACCAGGGGATTGGGAAGCCTACAAAGACCAACAGAGGATAACTAAAAAATAAATAAGGAGGGCGAGGATTAAATATGAAGGTCAACTAGCCAGTAATATAAAAGAAGATTGCAAGAGTTGTTTTAGATATATAAAGGGTAAGAGAGAGGCAAAAGTGGACTTTGGGCTGCTGGAAAATGAGGCTGGAGAAGTAGTAGTGGGGAACAAAGAAATGGCGGAGGAATTGAATAGGTACTTTGCATCAGTCTTCACAGTGGAAGACACGAGTAGCATCCCCAACGTTCAAGAGAGTCGGGGGCAGAGGCGAGTGTGGTGGCCATTACCAAGGAGAAGGTGCTAGGAAAACTGAAAGGTGGAAAAATCACCTGGACCAGATGGATTGCACCCCAGAGTTCTGAAGGAGATAGCTGAAGAGATAGTGGAGGCATTATTGGGGATCTTTCAGGAATCACTGGAGTCAGGGAGGGTCACAGAGGACTGGAAAATCGCTAATGTAACCCCCCTGTTTAAGAAGGGAGTGAGGCAAAAGACAGGAAATTACAGGCCAATTAGCCTGACCTCGGTCGTTGGTAAGATTTTAGAGTCCATTATTAAGGATGAGATTTCAGAATACTTGGAAGTGCGTGGTAAAATAGGGCAAAGTCAGCATGGTTTCATCAAGGGGAGGTCATGCCTGACAAATCTGTTAGAATTCTTTGAGGAGGTAATGAGTAGGTTAGACAAAGAAGAGCCAATGGATGTTATCTACTTGGACTTCCAGAAGGCCTTTGACAAGGTGCCGCACAGGAGGCTGCTCAGTAAGATAAAAGCCCATGGTGTTTGAGGCAAGGTACTAGCATGGATAGAAGATTGGCTGTCTGGCAGGAGGCAGAGAGTGGGGATAAGGGGGTCCTTCTCAGCATGGCGGGCGGTGACTAGTGGAGTTCCGCAGGGGTCTGTGTTGGGACCACAACTTTTCACTTTATACATTAATGATCTAGATAAAGGAACTGAGGGCATTCTGGCTAAGTTTGCAGATGATACAGAGATAGGTGGAGGGACAGGTAGTATTGAGGAGTGGGAAAGCTGCAGAAGGATTTGGACAGGTTAGGAGAATGGGCAAAGAAGTGGCAGGTGGAATACAACGTGGGGAAGTGTGAGGTCATGCACTTTGGTAAGAAGAATAGAGGCATAGACTATTTTCTAAATGGGAAGAGAATTCCGAAATCTGGAGTGCAAAGGGACTTGGGAGTCCTAGTCCAGGATTCTCTTAAGGTTAACTTGCAGGTTGAGCCAATAGTTAGGAAGGCAAATGCAATGTTGGCATTTATTTCGCAAGGGCTAGAATATAAAAGCAGGGATGTGCTGCTGAGGCTTTATAAGGCTCTGGTCAGACCACATTTAGAATATTGTGAACAATTTTGGGCCCCGTATCTCAGGAAGGATGTTCTGGCCATGGAGAGGGTCCAGAGGAGGTTCTCGAGAACAATCCCAGGAGTGAAAGGCTTAACATATGAGGAACGTTTGAGGACACTGGGTCTATATTCGGTGGAGTTTAGAAGGATGAGGGGGGATCTAATTGAAACTTACAGAATCCTGAAAGGCCTGGATAGAGTGGATGTGGGGAAGATGTTTCCATTAGTAGGAGAGACTAGGACCCGAGGGCACAGCCTCAGAGTAAAGGGAAGACCTTTTAGAACAGAGATGAGGAGAAACTTCTTTAGCCAGAGAGTCGTGAAACTATGGAATTCATTGCCACAGAAGACTGTGGAGGCCAGGTCATTGAGTGTATTTAAGACTGAGATAGATAGGTTCTTGATTGGTAAGGGGATCAAAGGTTACTGGGAGAAGGCGGGAGAATGGGGTTGAGAAACCTATCTGCCATGATTGAATGGCGGAGCAGTCTCGATGGGCCGAATGGCCTAATTTCTGCTCCTATGTCTTATGATCGTATGGTCTTACAGTGTTGGTTAGGATGAGAGGGTTTGTTGCTGGGGCAGCCATTGGTGCTGGGGGCCCCTCCATGGGCCACAGGTAGGGTTGCCAGCTGTAATTAAATGTATTCATGGAGGTTTCATCAAATGCGTGCATAGTTGCCCCCAATTTCCAGCTATTATTCAGCCAAAATATCCATCCTTGTGATGCATTGCCTTCCTATGCCAATTAGAAAGCAAAAAGACTCATTATCCAATTGGATGATGCTTGACTGCCAGCCAAACAGCTTTTTCCCCCCATTTTCAATACTTTTATATCTGGTAAAGAGAAATGTTTGAAGAAAATGACAAAAAAAAATCATTTTTTAATGTCCCTATGATTTTTCTCCAGAATTCCACACAGCAGCAACCTGGAGATTGATCTTCAACTCCTGGAGACTCCAGACCAATCATGGCAGGTTGGCAATCCGAGCACAGAGCCTGTACCATGAGGTCTCCCACAAGGTGGAGGGCCTCCCGACCACTGGTAAAATACCATCAGTGGCAGGAAGAGGCCCTTAATTGCCCACTTAAGCGACTCAATTGGCCTCTGGGTGGGAGGGTTCTCCTCTGCCTTCCTTGCCACTGGTGAAATGCTACAGTTGCTGGAAGAAAATAGGCATTCTACCCCGCCCCCCCACAACTCCCCTCACTATTTTACAGGGCCCCTTCCACCCCCAGCCCATCCCTGGAGGGTTGGTAAAAGCCAGCCCATCATGTGCAAATTGACTACTGAGTTTGCCTCCATGACCAGGCCTTGCAAACAATGATTAAGACAGATAAGCAGTTAACATGCTTTGTGTTGTATTAGTCAAGAGAAGCACTAGCTTGATTTGGAAATGGTGCTGGATTTCCATGCCTGTCAGCTGCCTAACTGACCAAAAATACTTTCAATATGTTCTCATTAGGCACTAATTACACCTGCACACCAGGGAGAAGAGAGCTCAAAAAAGAAGCTGAATATGTAGGCGTAAATATACTCCCCAAAAAGAAACAACAACATAGTAATATCCTTCAAAAAATTGAAGAATTATGCGTAACAATAATAGCACATTATTTTTAATGGACTCGGGACCATATTAGACACAAACAGAATAGTGTTAGAAGCAGCCTGCATTCATCGCGATATGCACTTTCTAATTTCAATAGAATATCATATATTGAATAGAATTATTCGAAGAGCAAACAGTTGAATTCAATGTTTATTCATTAGTAATGCAGGTTTAGACAAGTTGTTGTTGACTTTCAATTCATGGTATTTGATCAACTTTGATTGGATTCTCATGTTCCCCTTATGTGACTGGTTCCAGTGAAGCGCACCATCCAATAATGCCAACTAAGTCAGACCAGTCAGCACACATTATCCGCTCACTGTGAGTCACTGATTTTTGTTTCAAACTTCAAAATACTACTGTCCATGGACAAGCGTATATGTGCAGTGTTATTAGCCCATGCATTTGGACCCATATATGTATAGTGATGATCAGAGTGGCAAAGGAAACTGCAGCAATCAAACTGGCAGTCTTGGCTCGACTTAATGAAAGGACTGTAATACAATTATTGCTGTTCAAATGAAACTGAAGTAGGACAAAAAGAGCTGTCACTTTAACTTAACTTTCAAATTAATAGACCAGAAAAGTTGAAGTAAGGACCAAGTTCCAGCAGATAGTAACGAGGAGAATGTGATAATTAATTAGGCGCCACATTTTAATCATTTATTTATATTTGACATGGAAGATTCTGGAGCCAGACTCAATTAAGAATGTAAATGAAAAATTAGCAGATGGTTTAACATTTAAAGAGGGTTTCAAAGGAATTTCAGATCTGACCAATTGGAATATATATACAAATGTTAAAGATATGAGAGATATGAATACAATGTAATAGTTTACTGCTTACCATAATTTTGTCTGCTATCAAAACACTAAGCATTATTCTTTCGCAGCACTAATGGCAAAGAAGATTGGGACATGCATTGGTTCAGACACTCAACTTTCATCTCTGGGTCCAACCCACACATGAAGGCCTCCTTTTATCTGTTACAGGTAAAGGCCTATGTGGTTACTTAAATCCTGTTCCTAATGGCAATGGGCCCATAGCACAGAACCAGCCCCAATTCAGCACTCACTGGTAATCTCGTTCAGACAGTCCACAAATAAACTTGGGGATTGAAGCACACCACTGATGTTTTTCCAACGTTGGGACTAAAAGAAAGACTTCATTTATATACCGCCTTTCATAACTAACCGGCATCCCAAAGTGTTATACAGCCAATGAAATACTTTTAAGTTTAGTCACTCTTGTAATGTAGGAAACACAGCAGCCAATTTGCACACAGCAAGTTCCCACAAACAGCAATACGATCATGACCAGATATTCTGATTTTGTGATGTTGATGAGGAATAAATATTGACCAGTACACAGGGATAGCTCCTCTGCTCTTCTTCAAAATAGTGCCATGGGATTTTTAAATGCACACCTGAAAGGGCAGATGTGGCCTCGGTTTAACATCTCATCCAAAAGATGACACCTCCATCAGTGCAGCACTCCCTCATTACTATATTGGGACATCAACTCTGATCTTTTGTGCTCAAATCCTGGAGTGGGACTTAAACCTACAACATTGTGACTCAGAGGCAACAGTACTACCAACTGAGTCTCAGCTGACACATTTCTAGAGTACAGTAGAAGAAACTTTATTCTGCATCTACCATCACTGTGGTAGGAATCCTTAATGCTGGCACTTGAGGCGCATTGCGGACTCTGTATAGTAGGAATGCACCTGAAATATTTTAATTAATGGTCAGAAAACCATCTGCTACCTATTCCCAAATTTTAAATATGGGCTCCCAGCAGGCAAATCTCCTAGCCAGAAGTGTGAAATTGGAGAAGTATCCATTTATGCACAAAATGGAAAGAGTTCCATTTCCAAGTAGAGACATCCATCACCTTGACAAAGATTGCATTTCTCCCCTCCTCTTTTAAAAGAGCAAGGACTCAAATAGTTCTTCATGCAAGTAGTTTCCTTACAATGCTTAGCCACATAATCTGAAGGCTTGGGGAGAATTTTTAGGTCGGTGAGCGGGGGTGGGGCCCACCCGCCGATGTGTAAAATGATGCAGGGTGATATTGGGCGTGTGTCCCGACATCATCGCACGTCATTTAGATTTTCAGGTCAGCAGGCGCATAGCCGAGTCGGCTGCAGACCTGCCGACCTGTCAACGGCCACTTTAGCCCATTAATAAAGTAATTAAAGCACTTAATGGACCTGCCCTTTCAACCTTAACATTGATGGGCAGGCAAAGGGTCCAGGTGGCCTTCAGAAAAAACATGAAACCTCATCCATGGGCGGGATGAGGTTTCATGAGGGATTTAAAATGTTCCAGAAATTTTTAAATATAGGTAATGGACATGTCCCAGCTCATGTGACAGTGGCACATGAGGGGACATGTCAATAATTCTTTTTCTCATCTTTATTCAATGTTTGAAGCCTGAGCCGAACTCCAGCACGTTGCCTCAGGGAGATCTGTGTGCTATTTCACGCACATGCATGAAAGAGCACACTCCTCGCTCAGGGAATTGCCCCCTGCCTGCACAGGGAGCATTCAGCACTTCCTGGCACACGTCACACTGGGCGGGCCTTAATTGGCCCGCCCATGTAAAATGGCGGCGCACACCTGATCGGGGGTATCGATCGGGAACCTGCCCACTCGCACCCGCTCCCACACAACCCCCACGAAGGGGGGAAGATCCTGGTCCTTGTTTTGGATTTCACATGCACACTGACAACAAGCAGCTCTAACTCTCCCACACTGCGCTCAGATCCCTCCACTGCTGCTGTATTGTCAGGCTGCTTGTCACGCATTCAGTCCTGGTTGAGCTGCAATTTCATCCAGTTAAGCATTGAGACGACCAAAGCCATTATCCTCAGCGCATACCAGAAGCTTGTATTCTCACCACTGATCCCATCCCTCTTCCTAGCCACTGCCTCAAGTTGAACCAGACCATGAGATATCAACCTGGTGAAGCTATAACACAGGACTACTTGCATGCCAAACAGCATAAGCAGCAAGCGAGAGACAGAAATAAGCGATCCCACAACCAACGAATTATACCTAAGTTCTGCAGTCCTGCTATATCCAGTCGTGAATGGTAATAGACAAACAACTCACTGGAGGTGGGGTGGGGGGGGCTCCACAAATATCCCCATCTCAATGATAGACAAGCCCAGCACAGCAGTGTGAAAGATAAGGCTGAAGCATTCGCAACAGTCTGCAGCCAGAAGTGCCGAGTGGATGATCCATCTCGGGTTCCTCCGCATGTCCACAGAATCACAGATGCCAGTCTTCAGCCAACTCGATTCACTCCACGTGATATCAAGAAACAGCTGAAGGCACTGGATAGCGCAAAGCCTATGGGCCCTGACAATATTCTGGCAATAGTACTGAAGATTTGTGCTCCAGGACTTGCCGCATCCCTATCCAACCTGTTCCAGTACAGCTACAACACTGGCATCTACCCGGCTATGTGGAAAATTGCCCAGGTATGCCCTGTACACAAAAAGCAGGACAAATCCAACCCAACCAATTACAGCCCTATCAGTCTACTCTCCATCATCAGTAAAGTAATGGGAGGGGTCATCAACAGTGCTATCAAGTGGCACTTATTGCTTTGCAATAGCCTGCTCATTGACGCCCAGTTTGGGTTCCACCAGGGCCACTCAGCTCCTGACCTCATTACAGCCTTGGTTCAAACATGGATTAAAGAGTTGAACTCCCAAGGTGAGGTAAGAGTGACTGCCCTTGACATCAAGGCAGCTTTTGACAGAGTGTGGCATCAAGGAGCCCTAGCAAAACTGGAGTCAATGGGAGTCAGAAGGAATACTCTCCGCTGATTGGAGTCACACCTAGCACAAAGGAAGATGGTTGTGGCTGTTGGAGGCCAAACATCTCAGCTCCAGGACATCGCTGCAGGAGTTTCTCAGGTAAACGGCCCAATCATCTACAGTTGCTTCATCAATGACCTTCCTTCCGTCATAAGGTCAGGAATGGGGATGTTCGCTGATGATTGCACAATGTTCAGCAACATTCACGGCTCCTCAGATACTGAAGCAGTCCATGTCCAAATGCAGCAAGACCTGGACAATATCCAGGTTTGGGCTGACAAGTGGCAAATAACATTCACACCACACAAGTGTCAGGCAATGACCATCTCCAACAAGAGAGAATCCAACCATCACCCCTTGATGTTCAATGGCATTACCCACTATTGACATCCTGGGGGTTACCAGAAACTGAACTGGATTAGCCATATAAATACAGTGGCTATAACAGTAGGTCAGAGGCTAGGAATCTTGTGACAAGTAACTCACTTCCTGACTCCCCAAAGCCTGTGCACTATCTGCAAGGCACGTCAGGAGTCTGATGGAATACTTCCCACTTGTTTGGATGAGTGCGGCTCCCACAACACTCAAGAAGCTCAACACCATCCAGGACAAAGCAGCCCACTTGATTGGCACCACATCCACAAACATTCACTCCCTCCATCACCAACACACAGTAGCAGCAGTGTGTACCATCTACAAGAAGCACTGCAGGAACTCACCAAGGCTCCTTCGACAGCATCTTCCAAACCCAAGACCACTACCACGTAGAAGGACAAGGGTAACAGATAGATGGGAACGCCACCACCTGGAAGTTCCCCTCCAAGTCACTCACCATCCTGGTTAGGAAATATATCGTTGTTCCTTCACTGTCGCTGGGTCAAAATCCTGGAACTCCCTTCCTAACTGCACTGTGGGTGTACCCATACCACAAGGACTGCAGCAGTTTAAGAAGGCAGCTCACCACTGCCTTCTCAAGGGCAATTAAGGATGGGAAATAAATGCTGGCCCAGCCAGCAAAGCCCACATCCCATGAATGAATAATCAAAACAAAATGTGCTGCCTCAGTATCCTACTTGATCCAGAGCTGAATTTCTGCCCAGATAGCCTCATCAGCACAAAGACCACCTGCGTCCATTTCTGTAACATTGCCTCCCGCTGACCCAGCCTCAGCTGCTCCACTGCTGAAACCTTCATTCATGATTTTGTTAGTTCCAAATTTGACCATTCCCATGCTTTCCAGGATGGCCTCCCATCCTCCATAAAGAAAGAATTTGCAATTATATAACACTTTCACACCTCAGAATGTCCCAAAAGATCTCACAGTCAATTAATTACTTTTAAAGTGTCATCACTAGTGTAATGTTCAATATTCAAACTTTCAGCTCCTCTGAAACTTGTTGCATGTATCTATCCTGCACCAAGCTCCACTCGCCCATCACTCCTGCACTCATTGCCCTACATTGGCCCCTGTTTCCCCAATATCTCCAATGTAAAATTCTTAAAATTTACAACACTTCATTACTTTAAGCCTCCATGGCCAGAATTTTATGCTCCCCAACCAACCCTTCCCTGGCGGGTTCTGAGACAGGAGCAGGGGGAGTACAAAATTGAATGGATGGGGATTCCCTCTGGGATCCCACCGACCCCGACCTGGTCACGATTTTATGATGGGGCAGTCAGGGCCTTGGACAGGAAGCTCACCCTTGCACCAACTAAGGCCCTTAAGTGGGCACTTAGTGGCCATTTAAGGGCATTTTCCTGCCCAGCCTAAAATTTTCCTGCCCAGCTCCCTCCCATTAGGGCCTGGTGACCTCCCATCCTCCCTCCTCCTCTGCATCCCCACCTCCAACCTGTCCCCTGTGATCCAAATTACCCCCTCATCACCCTACAGATGTCGCCTACCACCACCCCCCCCTCCTTCCCCCGCCCTGGGACCCCTGCCACTTACCTGTACTCCAGACCCTGGGGCTGAGAAAAAAACCTTTTTACACAGCAAGTGGTTCAGGTCTGGAATGCACTGCCTGGAAGTGTAGTGGAGGCAGCTTCAATCAAGGCATTCAAGAGGACATTAGATGATTATTTGAATAGAAAAATGTGCAAGGGTACAGGGAAAAGGTAGGGCAATGGCACTAGGTCATAATGCTGGAGAGCCATTCTGATTGGCTGGCAGGTCTCCAAGTCGGAATTTACTCCCTCGTGAGGGCAGATCAACACTCATTACAGTGTAAAATGGCATTAGGGCTGCTGGAGTCAGTGGGGATGTGTTCCCTGTTGACTCCTCACCCCCGCCATCCTACAAATTCAGGCCCATATCTTTGTAACAATCTCCAGCCCTATAACCCTTTAACAAGATCTGAATTCGTCCACTCTCTTGACCTAATCATTAATGGTCATATATTCAAAGTGCTGGAACCCTCTGAGTTGCCTCCCCAAACCTCATCTCTCCCTCTCTCTTCCTTTAAATTGTTCCATAAAATGTACCACTTTGATTAAGTTGTTAGACACCCTTCTTAATAGCTCCTTCTTTGGTTCTACAATTGATTTTTATCCAAATATGCTTCTCCAAATTGTCCTGGGATTTTCTTTCAGGTTAAATGCACTATATAAGCTCAAGTTTTTGTTATCTGGTGCAGCTCGTCCCACGATAGAAGCAACTTTCCCATGTTTGTCTCTTTAGAGTTGTGAATACGCAGTTTGTAGAGAAAAGCAAAAGGGGAACTATTTACCTGTACAGTTTACTGCTGAGTGGACATGTCCTGCAGGTCAGTGTGGACTGAAATACCGATACATCAGACCTTCATATATGAAATTGATGCAATTTCTAACATTTTTGTACTGATTCCCCTCTTAATTGCTGGCCTGACCTTTAACAACATTCTTATTCTTATTTTTCCAGAGTTTTATTTCAGATATCCAGCATAGGTGTCCTTGTGCATGAACCGCTGAAAGCTAGTATGCAGGTCCAGCAGGTAATAAGGAAGGCAAATGGAATTTTGGCATTTATTGCTAAAGGAATAGAGTATAAAATAGGGAAGTGTTGTTGCAACTGTACAAGACCGCAGCTGGAGTACTGTGCAGTTTTTGTCCCCTTACTTGAGGAAGGATATAGTTGCACGGGAGGCGGTTCAGAGGAGGTTCACTAGATTGATTCCAGAGATGCGGGGCTTGTCTTATGAGAAGAGATTGAGCAGTTTAGGCCTATACTCCCTAGAGTTTGGAAGGTTGAGAGGAGATCTAATTGAGGTATATAAGATACTAAAAGGGATAGACAAAGTAGACGTGGAGCAGATGTTTCCCCTTGTGGGATATTCTAGAATGAGAGGCCATAGTTTTAGGCTAAGGGGTGGTAGATTTAAATCAGAGATGAGGAGGAATGACTTTTCTCAAAGGGTCGTGAATTTGTAGAATTCACTACCTCAGAGTGCAGTAGATGCCGGGATGCTGCATAAATTTAAGGAGGAAATAGGCAGATTTTTAATTAGTCACAGGTTGAAAGGTTATGGGGAGAGGGCGGGAAATTGGAGTTGAGGCTGAAATAAGATCAGCCATGATCGTATTGAATGGTGGGGCAGGCTCGAGGAGCTGAATTGCCTGCTCCTAGTTCTTATGTTCTTATGTATCTGCAGTGTGTTGTTTTTTTGTTTCTTTTATTTTTCTATATTGGGAGCACAAGGATTCAAACTGCTGCCTTGCATGATAGACCAATGTTTTCTGCAGCTACTGCTGACGCCAATGGAGATTCGCATCTTTCAACACAAACCTTATTATTTTCAAACTTATTCCAGATTCGGTGGTAGGAATGTAATGATTAGCTCTTAAGGAAGGTCCTGTTAATGCAGCTTTCAGGTGAGCAGTACCCCCAGAAAATCAAATCTTGGGATGCAACACAAACAAGATTAATTTACTGGCGATGTCTAAAGGTCAGTGCCACATTCCATTCAAAACAATAGCAAATAGGGTTCAGAACAGTAGCAAAAATAATTTACAAAAATATTTTGGGAAGTTGTCGGGACATCCCCGTGTCCATTTATCCCAGGTTCACTGATAATCACACTTGCCTCGGTGGCATGTTCCTTAACATGCACTTTGGTGCTGATAAATGCCCAACAAATATTTGGAAGACTAAACTCTTCTGTCAATCAGTCTCTCATGCCTTTCACCCTATCACAGACCTATGTCCTTATCTTGTCCCACCAACCATTGCTAAAAACCTATTACATCTCTAAGTTTTTGCAGTTCTGATGAAAGGTCATCAACCTGCAACGTTTTTCCCTCCACAAATGCTGCCTGATCTGCTGAGTATTTCCAGCATTTTCTGATTCAGATTTCCAGCAACCACAGTTTTCTGCTTTTCAACCTGGCTCCAGTACTATTAGGTGCATTTATGAAAGTGGACAGAAGTATAAAATTAGGCACGCTGAATCAAAAAAAAAAGTACGTGATTAAGACATGTTATTCACAAATAAAAGTGGGAAAGCTTTTGCCAGTTGTACACAAACATATAACCCAATGATGACAATCTCTTGGAAATGCATCGTCTTGCTGCTCGTGTGACTCATCAAAATTTCAAACACAAAAAAAGCTTTTCTGTCACTTTTAAAGACGTTAGCCCCAATATCTACCTGGAACTGTGAAAAAGATTAGCAATAGGAGGATTGCTTGACTAGAAACCCAGAAGTATGGGTTATCTGGATGTCCTGTTGAAATTAGCCACCTAATTTCCCGCCTGTTGGATGGGAAAGAAGTTGGGGAGAGAATAGCAGATAAGTCAGAGGCTGTCAGAGAGTCAGAGATCAGAATGGAGGGGGTGGAATCCCCGATGGGGGTTGGGGCATAAAGATAGGGATCAGGCAATCCAAGAATGGGATTTGGGATGTCAGAGATGGGAGGAGTTAAAGGTTGAGAGTGGGGGAAGTCTGAGATGGAGGTCACGGTCTATGAGACAATCAGCTAGGGGGATTTGGAGATTGTTGGTGAGGGGTTAGGCTGGTGTCAACCAATCATGAAATGAGGTGTAACTGGAGTAAACCCTCCTGCTCCTTCTGGCCCCTCAAGTAGTGTTGTAAATGCACTGACTTCATGGATCCAGCCCTGTTCACCTCTTAAAACCTCCCAGGGTTCCCAATCTGTGGGGGACCCAGCCTCCCTGGCTTAAAATTAAAATCCAGTTAAAATGGAGGCACACAGTCTCTTTTGAAAGTAATACTGACTGCAAACTGAGGGGTCACCCATCCCCCGATCCAACTCTTTTAAAAACAGAAGTTGGTAGGCTAGGGTCAGGTTTGAGCTTTATATTTCTTTTTCCACCTGCCAAATCCCACCCTTTGGTGTTAAAAACCCCCTCCCCCCTCATTGGCCCTTTCAAACCAGCCGCAAATTAGTTCTCTAAAACAATGCCATAAGGAGGGATATTATTCACCACATCTCCACGTATCAAAACTTCTAGTTAACATTCTGCTACATTACAACAGTGAGTATTCTTCAAAAATATTTGGTTGGCTGTAAAGCGCTTTGGAACATCCCAGGGTGTGAGGCATTTTGATATTTTGTGTATTTCTGTGACGCTGTAAGGCCTCCCTTTGTTTCTTTTTAATATGTATTATCTTTATACTTGTGTCAAAATGTAACCAGCTGTGAAGCGGGCCAATGTCCTGAGTTCAGGACAAGATGGTAGAAACCTGGGATGTGGAGGACATCAGACGAAGGGAGAAGATTTTTGACTGAGAAGGCATCAACTCTGAGGCTTATATGGAACGTAAAAAAAAAGACTGGACAAGGATATGCACGCACACAGGCACAGACGTGTAAGGACATGCCGCTGGGGAAGTGGTTATCTACCAGACACCCTGATTACAGAAACTGACCTAAACAACAGCCTCTCAAGTTTGTGTGAATGGCCCTCCTCCTGTCTTACCAAGATACAGAAATCACATCCACTGCTGGCAGATACCTGGGGACACCCCGTGCTGAGAGTAGGAAATTACCACATGCAGGTTGTCTTTGCATGGCCAGGGTGGGATTGATAATCCAATCAGATGACTCGATTTAAGACATTATTTTATATGCCAAGAGATCAGGGTAAGGAAGGGGTATAAAGCCACAGCTTCCGAGGACATTGGGGCTGCAACCAGGAAGTGCAATTTGGTCAGTCATGGAGAGTCGTGTGGAGGAATTCATTCAGCAATCTGACCACCCGGGGACAAGATCCTACACTCGGGTCTTATTAAGCAACTGCTGTTGTAAGTATATACTATTGCTTAGTGGGTTAATAAAGGTTTTCCACATAAAGTGGAAATTGTATCCATAGTTTGTTTTGTGCCATTGATACCAAGTATGGGGTGAGGATGTTAGAGGGTAGTGAAACCCCCTGGTTAAGAGCCTTTCAGGGTTAGGTATGGTCCTATATAAATGTAAGTCTGTTTTTCTGCTTGTTATCTTGCCCTGGCATTGGGCACCCACAGAGAATGGGATGGCCAACAGCCAGTTGTTGTGCAGGACAGCTGTTTGACTCCTGTGCTCCCAAGGAAAAAAAAAGAAAAAGAAACAAAAGCAACATGCTGTGGATGTTGGAAATGTGAAATAAAAGTCTTGGGATAATAAGAATAAAAATCCTATTAAAGGACGAGCTAGCGAGTAAAAATGGGAATCAGTATATCTCCAAAAACGTTATAAATCACCTCTACTTTGCATATGAGGGTCTGGAGCATCTGGTATTTCAGTACACATTGACCTGCAGCATTCCTGCTCAGCAGTAAACTATACATGCGAATACTTCCCTGTCTCCTTTTCTCTACAAACTGTGAAATCCAAGTCTAAGGAGACAAACAGCAGCAGGCCCTTTACTGCACACAGCTGACACTGATGTATTATTGCCTATTTTTACTACCTTAATCACTGGCTGTACAATCCAATCTCTTTTGATGTTACACATCTTCCAAATATTGATGAACCGATTGCTGTTATTTTTGTGATTGTATAGTGCTACATATGAAATGGTAGGTTTATTTTGGGGATGTGGCTTATTTTTAAAACTGTGACCTACGAATTCTGAAGGGTGTTCCAATTCTCTCTCCCACAAGAAGGAAAATAATAGATGTATTTTCAAAAAGACTGCACATTGTGGTTTGTGGCAACTTCCCAGTTAGGGGCTGAAGGTCTAATGAAAAGCCATGTGGTAATTAGACAGTTTATGCAGATTACTGACTAAATGATGACTAAAACATCACAAAAAGTTCAGAGAGACCTTAAAAAAACCTCACACGGGTGCAGGAGAAAACTTGCAAGAAGACTGTCAATGAAGAGGCAAGACCATTAAAAGATGCAAATGGCTTGAAACTGAATTTGTAAACACAATCGTAAATAGTCTGAGAGGTTCATTTCTCATTATATCCCGAGGAAAGAGAGGGGCATTGTGCCCATCACCCCCCAAAAAAGTAGAACGGCAAAATTCATATATTTAAAATAATGAGGAGGTAGTCCCACAAGGGCTGAAAGAGTTTAACAGAATAATCCCCAGGATTAGATAATATTTATCAGAGAATGTTGAGAGAACAAAAGGTAGAGAGACTGGGTAGGGCACATCTTAAGAGAACTTGTAGGATACATTATGTAGGAAAGATTTCAAGGAAAAAGATGAAGAGGAAGAGGAAGGAAGAGAATATCAACATTGGATGGCTTGAAAATTGAAGGAGGTTTTTGGCAAATGAAAACACTGGCACAGGATAGAGAGAATATCGAAAGACTATGATGAACCAAGGACCTGTCTTCAGGCAGAGCACACATAATGATGATGATTTAGAGAGACTAGTGAGAAGATGTGCATGGCAATGAGAAGGACATTGCTTCCCCTGGCTGGGGCCTGTCAACCTGGCCCCAGTGAGACCTCAGACTTACTATGAAGTACGGGATCCATCACTGAACATGCTCTTTGGGACTGGTGGCACTGCTGGGACCAGAGAGCTGTCAGCCATTTGATTGGACAGCACCTCTCAGAGGCAGGACATTCTTTTCCAATAGGAACAGAATGCCTCAAGCCAATTAACTGGCTGTGGGGCGAGCCGGACAAGCGAGGGTGGACTTTTGTAGTGCATATAGTCCAGTTCACAATGTGCATATTTTAAAAGGGTGACAAAATAGCCATATGCTATTACTTATTAGATGCCATTTTGAGGATTGACCATGCAACAAAATCTAACAAACATCAGTCAACATGACTTTACATAGCTTTGATTCTGCCTGATCAGCCTCCTCAATTTCTCTGAGAATGACCAAGTTGCCTGTGGTAAAACCAATGATGTTTTGTACTTGAACTGCCTTAAAGGCATTTGATAAAATTCTACAAGTTGCTTGTTAAGCAGAAAGCCTTGGAAATTGGGATAGATAATAAGTTAGCTGTAGAGTGGAAAACAATGGGTACTGGTTTGAGGGGTAATGCGGGTGGGAGGAAATGCGGGTTGGGGTGTCCAGAGCTCAGTACTGAGGCCCCAATTGTTCTGAATTTACATAGCTTGGATTTGAAAACTCAATGCAAATTGGCTAAATTGATGTGAGGTACTAAACTGGAAATAACAGTGGAGTTAAAGAGAACAAAATTACAGAATTTTAAACAAAGAGTGTGTCAGCTAAAAAAAATGGCAGGTGAGATTTATGGGGGAGTTTCGACCTAAATAACAGGTGTGTTTGTGTCGGGTAGGAGTTTGACAAAGCAAACATCTGAATCACAACCCCAACCTACCTACCCATGCACTTTTAATTGAGGCGGGATGGAGAGCAGGCAGCCAACCTGCTCTCAGGACAAAAACAGAATTACCTGGAAAAACTCAGCAGGTCTGGCAGCATCGGCGGAGAAGAAAAGAGTTGACGTTTCGAGTCCTCATGACCCTTCGACAGAACCAGCTGGCTGGCTGCTCTCAGGACATTGTTTGGCAGTTTCAATATTATAATGAGGCTGTCAGCCCTACATTGATTCATGGTTTCAAATTTAACTCTGGCCAGCCAAGTTTTCCGGCTTCGGGAAATCTGGCAGCAAAAGGGAATCGAGGTCTGCTGGAGGTAAGTGCCTTTCCACTGAGCTGCTTGATCCAGCACAAACAGAAAGCTAACACCACCGCCCCCACGATTTGACAACCCCCACCGAATAACCCTACATTCCTATCCCATTATTCCCACAAAGCCGATGCTCTCTCTTCGAATACTACAATCGCACATGCTGCCCCACCCCCTGCCTTGGATACCACAGGCCTTTGATCCCCTACCATAACCCGCCCCCCCTACCCAGCTGAATCCTCCCAGGCCTCTAATCTCCATTTATGCAGCCTCCCCCACCTCCAATCCTCTCTTGCCCCACACATAACCTCCGATTCTTCCAACCCTCCTCGCTGTTCCCCAGTTGCAGCCTGGTGCTGAAGCTTACCCACTTGGCAGCCAGTGCCAACCTCTCAAGCTGGCTGGCTGCAGACAGGGAATGGAGATTAAATCAACGTAATCAGGTCTTGCTATTAAGTTTGGCAAGGTGTTCCTAGTTTCCCAACTTTAACCCAGCACATAACCCCGTCCCACTCACTCGTTAGTACCTCCAAGTAAAACTCCAGCCCTTAATGCAGGTAAGTATTGCACAAAGGAAAGAAAAGCAGGGAGTGCACACAGTAGAATTTGGCTACAGCTCTTTATCACATGCATAACGAACAGCGCACTTTCCAAATCTGCCTGAACCAGCAGGCCTTGGCTTTGCAGAAAATCTGCCCTCAGACATCATTGTGGTGATTATAGAGGCTGCTCAAAAACTAGAGGTGGCAGCTTTGCCCTCTGTAAGGATCAGATACAGGACTTCACACCCAAACATTGGTAAATGTCGCACCTGGTTTTTCAGGCTCAAATCCAATTTCTCCTCAAATTAATGGTTGCCTTCAAAAAGTGAATTTGAAAGAGATTTAGGACTCTTAAGAAGCCATAATAAGTCAAAGTTTTCAGCTAATGCAGAGTGGTAATCACCAAAGCCAATAGAATATTGAAAGATGTAGGCAAACAGTTGAAAGCTGTGATCAAAGTGTGCAGTGCCCTGGTCAAACTACACTTTGAGTATTGTATCTAGTTCTGGTTGCTGAGAAACAAGGGAGAGTCAAATGCTGGAGGAAATACTAACCTCATTAACAATAATGAAAGGTTGTAGCTAGTTACAAGATCTGCTGTAATGACCCTTTTACACATCTCAAGCAGCTAATAAGCTACTTACCCAATGGAAATGTTGAAGGGCTCAGCAATCCAGCTGTGGCATGTGAAACTGTTATCTAAATGGCTGAGTGACAAAAGAGAACATTTGAATTTTCTTGCCAGGCTTTGGAGGCCTGCAGCAATATTACTGACCTTCCTGGTTTGAAGTACAGCAGAGAAGAAGATTTCTGGCACTGGTACCAGTTCTATGTAGCAATGGGATCAACCAGTTTTAACACATAATTTTTTCTGCATTTTGAATTTTTTCAAGTTGCTCAATTTAATTTCCAGCAAAAATATGGGTGTAATGTCAAACCTCCCGATATATTTTCCTAATCAGTTATGAACACTCATCCCAAAACTGTGAGCCAGCGATTCCGGCAATTGCATCAAGCCTGGCAGGTACCGCCACCGTCAAATGTGATGGATTGTCCAGGGTCAGATGGAAATCCTTGAAATAGCAGGTGCCCCAGTCACTGTCTGTCCAAGGGTCCTACACCAATAATATGCTTTATCCCGCTGAGGGCCAGGATGTGGGAACCTCTGATGTAGGGGCGGTCACATCAGCCTGGTCCCCCTTGTCTGCTGGTCTCTGTGTTTAGGATGAGTTAAGACCTTGCATTCCCAATTGACCCCTTGTCCTCCACAGCTTTGTGAGCAGAAAGTTACAGATTTGCATTAAATCCACATGTTTCAGGGGTTTGGAGAGCTTACCACATCTTCACAGTCTGGAAAGGTAATTCGTTCAGAACCACCCCATGTGGAACTAACAACTGCCTCTCCCCTCCCCTCCCCTCCCCTCCACATCTCAATGCTGTTTTCACTTCATTTACTCTTGGCTAAATTTGTCATCCCAGTAGGCCCAGTAGAATGCACAAGACCGGAATCCAGCAGATTTGGGTCCCAGCCAAGTTTCCACCTGTTCCAGCATACACCTGTCAAAGTTATGGCAGGAATACATCAGAAGGGTCACAGGTTTTCTAAGGCAATATTTTAGAGGAGCAAATTGGAAGCAAAATATGTTTCAAAATTCCTCTGCTTGACACTGTATTCCAAAAGATATCTTATTTTCTGATATTCTACTTATTCAGCGGATATTCTTTTTACTGGCTTCACCCCACATGCAGTAAACTCCCAACTGCACGATGGTATAATGTGAAGATTAGAAATCAAAGTTCTGGCCATCTTCAAGACTTTTGTGACTGGAGGAATTTCCGTGGGTGTGCTGGTCAGGCAGAATTCCAGGGTGGGGGAGCTCTTCTGCAGTAATTCTAGTCCAATTGTAAATGCATTCCTTACAACACATTTATTGTTTACTACAATAAGTGCACAGAGGCAATGTCTGTCCAAGATTGTTCCTATAGGCAGCTTTCATATACAAGTAACCAGTGTCAGGAATGTGGCTGCATCCCCCATGTCATTTGATGAATATCTGAGACATGCATCATCTGCACTGATTTTATTTACTGTGCAAGGAAATTGTATTAAACTTGAAGTGACATGAAGCTCCAGTTTTTGCCTTTAACTATCAACCACAATCTGCACAGGAATTGAAGCCTCCAGCTTCAGTATTTCAATCACAAGCCTCTGCTGACTTTAACAGTGTAACTTTCAGCAGCAGGAAAATATATTTTGCACTGTTATTAGTATGCTCATCTATCAATCAATGATCATGTCCGCTAAACCAAAAAAACCAAAATCTGATTGGGTTTTACAGACTTAATTTGTTTGAGGCTGAGGTCTATTCATTTTGTAACCAGGCATTGTAACAACCTTGTAGCAGATCAGCAGTCAATCTTTCACCATGCCAGGTTTTGTTTACCATTGACTTGAAGAAAATGTTACCAATATTTTTAATTTCGATCCAAATAAAAGTGCCAGTGAGACTAGGTAAAAAGTCTCAAAAGGAGTTGAGCTATTATTCCAAGGACTTCAGTGGAAAGAGTGTTTGGAGAAGAGGCTTTGTGCAATGTGGCCATAGGCTTGCCATAGTCATGTGGCCTCTGATGTCATCCTTAACGTATAAAGGCTTGGAACAGAAGCCATTTCATCCACCACTTGGCACATGGTGTCAAGAGTGTGTAGTTGAAATTGAGAGGATTTTGGTAGCTGTAAGAGAGCCAGCAGCTGCAAGAAACAGCAGAGAATAATTAAAACTTCACAGTTCAACTTTGTACAGGATGTTGGTCACTATCTGTCTTTGACTATTCTTGTACTTGCTCCAATGGAGATGAAGGCAGATTTGAAAATAAATTGAAAATTCTTCCCATCTCAATGGCAAAACTTTGAAATTGCTGGAGTTAAACAAGAAACCTTAACAAATATGAGCAGCAACTCTGTCATCAGTGCTGCGGAAAGAGTCCTACAAGCTGTATTGCACCCAAGACCTCATTGAGAAGCAGAAGCAGTTTTGTGAAATCTTCGACATCTTAAGGACCCACTTTGAGCCCTCTACTAATGTTATATATGAAAACTACAGTTTCAACACTGGAGCTCAGGAAGAGGGGGAGAACATTGATCAGCATGTGACTGTATTAAGATGACTATCTGAATCAGGAATAGGATTGTCTTAGGAAGAAGTCTTATAAATTCCTTTGTCTTAGAAAGAAATTCCACCGTGAGAGCATAGAGAGAGGAGAAAATTATTCTCTAGAAAGCTACTGACATGCAGAAGCTCTGAAATAGTCAATCATTAGCTGCAGAGGGAGAACAGACGAGACTTTGCACTCTGCTGAGAGGCAATTCAGGCCTTCCAAGCACACAACAATGGAGAGAAGGAAGAACTATTTGGAGAAGGGCCAGCAGAAAGATCAAGGCCTGAGTACTGGATGGAAATATTGGGGAGGATACCACACAAAAGGAAAGGAAGCATGTCCAGCATGGGGAAAGCAGTGCTCTAACTGCAAGAAGCTGAATCACTGCACGCAAGTGATTTGCTGAAAGGAAGAAAAGTGAGCTTTTGAAGATGGTTTCTGGAGAGATGTCGGGCGATGATTCTGATAAATCACTCTAGACCCGAGAACAGGTTGGCACTGTCAAGTCTCAAGATAAAAAAGGGGTTTGTGACTATTGAAATGACTGCAGAAGGAGAGCATTAAGTTAATGTGAAGTGTCAAATAGACACCGGAGCTATGGCAACATCATGAACTTTGCAGGTCTGGGAGAATTTGCACAGGATGGTGAGTCGAAAATAAAGCCGTGGATGGTAAAGCTGAGGCTATTTGATGGAACGTGCTCACCCCAAGTGCCCCTTGGGGAGAATTTCCTGATGACCCTTCTTCAGAACCTCCTGGTGAATCTGCTCTGCACCCTCTCCTGTGCAATCACATCCTTCCTATAGTGTGGCGACCAGAACTGCATACAGTACTCCAGCTGTGCTTCCATGCATCAGCTACCCTTGTTCTTCTAGATGGTAGAGGTCACGGGTTTGCAAGATACTGTAGAAGGAGCCTTGGTGAGTTGCTGCAGTGCACCTTGTAGTTTGTACACACTGCTGCTACTGTGCGTCGGTGGTGGAGGGTGTGAATGTTGAAGACGGTGGATGGGGTACAAATCAAGCAGGTTGTTTTGTCCTGAATGGTGTCAAGCTTCTTGAGTGTTGTTGGAGCTGCACTCATCCAGGCAAGCGTAGAGTATTCCATCACACTCCTGACTTGTTCCTTGTAGATGGTGGACAGGCTTTGGGGAGTCAGGAAGTGAGTTACTCACCACAGGATACCTAGCCTCTGACTTGCTCTTGTAGCCACAATATTTATATGACTAGTCCAATTCAGTTCCTGGTCAGTGGTAATCCCCAATTGTAAGCAAAACTTTCAATTAACTAAGTAACTGAAGAATTTTTGTTCTCTCATTGTAGGCAATCCTGGCAAAACAGAATTATAAAGCTGGGTGGGAGGGTGAGCTGTGAGGAGGATGCAGAGATGCTTCAGTGTGATTTGGACAAGCTGAGTGAGTGGACAAATGCATGGCAGATGCAGTATAATGTGGATAAATGTGAGGTTATCCAATTTGGTAGCAAAAACAGAGAGGCAGATTATTATCTGAATGGCTATAAATTGAGAGAGGAGAATGTTCAATGAGACCTGGGTGTCCTTGTACACCAGTTGTTGAAGGTAAGCATGCAGGTGCAGCAGGTGGTAAAGAAGGTAACTGGTATGTTGGCCTTCATAGCCAGAGGATTTGAGTACAGGAATGTCTTGCTGCAATTGCACAGAGCCTTGGTGAGACCACATCCGGAATATTACGTGCAGTTTTGGTCTCCTTATCTGAGGAAGGATATACTTGCTATAGAGGGAGTGCATTGAAGGTTTAACTGACTGATTCCTATGTACTAAATATGACCAGGAAGCAAATGCAGGCATATTTACCACTGGTAAGATGGTGCATGAAGCAGGAACCAAGGAGCCCAGGTATCCTGGGATGGGGCGGAGTGTGGTTTGGGTGGAATAAATGCCTGCTATTGCTCCTGCTGAGTACTTGCAGCATTTTCTGTGTTTTTAAATTTCAGATTAGCCTTTATGATTGCATGAGCACCTCAAAATATGTGAAGTGTCACATTGTATAAAACTGAGTAAAACCAAGCAACTACCTACTACAGAGTAAAATGAATTGCTAAAAAAAGGTGCCTTGATCTTGGTATTAAGTTTTCAAGAAAGTTCAATATTAGTGATTTTTAATTACTTCACCTCAGGATGCAGTCACAAGGAAGAAGCATCTTCAGGCTGTTGTGCCCCGGGTTAGAAGTGAGGCTAACTAAATGTCTGCAACTTTGAGTGAATGAATGTGGAATGGGTTGGCATTTAACACTGTTGATGAATAAGACTTGGTAGAAAAATACACCAAGTACAAAGAGTTTCCTGGGGGGGATTTATGCTCCCACTGAGATGTGGGAAGAATTTTTTCTTTTCAACAATTAGGAGCCCCCAGGGTATCCATCATTTGCTTAGAAAGTTATTTATCTTAAAAATTTACCATTTTAGACTATTTAAAATAACTCTGGATTGAATTTAAACATTCGACCTCTGAAAAGAACACAAGAATGATATCCACAGAGTTTTCATCAAGGTGCAGCTTCAAACTGGTGGCAGTTCCATAAAAACAGCAGTGCACAATGTCTATAACGTCACAGACTCTAAGTACATCACAAACAATTAAAAAGGTAAAAATGATGGTGAGGGGGAATAGAATACATTATCAAAAACACATTACCAAAGGGCTGATGTTGATAAACTTTAAAATGGAATTCTGTGCTCACGGTGTACAGGCAGGGGAATGAGAGAAGGTGCTGCCAGAGCTGTGAGAGAGCGGCAGGGTTGGGGGGAATGAGAGAAGGTGCTGCCAGAGCTGTGAGAGAGCAGCAGGGTTGGGGGGAATGAGAGAAGGTGCTGCCAGAGCTGTGAGAGAGCAGCAGGGTTGGGGGGAATGAGAGAAGGTGCTGCCAGAGCTGTGAGAGAGCGGCAGGGTAGGGGGAATGAGAGAAGGTGCTGCCAGAGATGTGAGAGAGTGGCAAGGTTGGGGGGAATGAGAGAAGTTGCTGCCAGAGCCGTGAGAGAGCAGCAGGGTTGGGGGGAATGACAGAAGGTGCTGCCAGAGCTGCGAGAGAGAGCGGCAGGGTTGGGGGGGAATGAGAGAAGGTGCTGCCAGAGCTGCGAGAGAGAACGGCAGGGTTGGGGGGGAATGAGAGAAGGTGCTGCCAGAGCTGTGAGAGAGTGGCAGGGTTGGGGGGAATGACAGAAGGTGCTGCCAGAGCTGTGAGAGAGAGCGGCAGGGTTGGGGGGAATGAGAGAAGGTGCTGCCAGAGCTGTGAGAGAGTGGCAGGGTTGGGGGGAATGACAGAAGGTGCTGCCAGAGCTGCGAGAGAGAGCGGCAGGGTTGGGGGGGAATGAGAGAAGGTGCTGCCAGAGCTGTGAGAGAGTGGCAGGGTTGGGGGGAATGAGAGAAGGTGCTGCCAGAGCTGTGAGAGAGAGCGGCAGGGTTGGGGGGAATGAGAGAAGGTGCTGCCAGAGCTGTGAGAGAGTGGCAGGATTGGGGGAAATGGGGAAAGACATTGCCAGAACTGAAAGAACTGTGCACAAACAGGGGCGAGTGGGTACTACGCATGAGCAAAATTTAAACCGAACTGCGGGAGGACATGGGACAGAAGCAACAAATAAGGGGTGATTGCATAAAATAAGGGATGTTTGGTCACCCTGGTTACAGCTGAAACTCAAATGATGAGAATACACCTAAAGGAGCTGGGAAACTTTGTTAACTTTGGTGACACTAGTTACCTAATGGGCAGCCCCTTTCTGCACAATCCCTTTTCTTTAATCTTTTCATGGGATTTGGGTGTCACTGGCAAGGCCAGCGATTATGCTCTTGAATTGAATGGCGGTTAAGAGTCAACCACATTAAGGCCAGGTAAGGACAACAGATTTCCTCCCCTAAAGGTGGATTTTTACAGCAATCAATGATAACGTCGTGGTCACTATTACTGAGAGCAGCTTTCAATTCCAAATTTTATTAATTCAATTCCACCAGCTGTCATGGTGGGATTTGAACCTATGCCCCCAGAGCACTAGCCTGGTCCCCTGGATTACCAGCCCAGTGACATTTAACACTGTGCCACCATCTCCCCCAATGTATGGCTATTAAAAAAAATCTCATTATTATAGCTTGCATAATCCAGGACATAATGCTTTTAAATATCTTTATTTTTTTTCTTGGGTCTTTAATTTGACTCATAATGCATTAAGAAAAAAAACTCAAAAGTGAGATTCCCCTCTCTGCAGCCTTTGCTCCATCCATAATGCTGCAGACCCAGAAGCACTGCAAATGCAGCCCCCATACCTGGTGCAGCCTTTACGTGGACAGCTCTTCAAATTCTCAGCCCTCCCTCGGAGGATGCAGCAACTCCCTGCCAAATCCAGCAACTCACCACAACATCTCCAAGCACACTCCACAGTACTTGCACAAATTTTGCAATCTCAAAAGTCACTCCACCTGAAAGGGAGGTGGCTGTCTCTTTAACAGCATTAGTTGGGGGAGCGGGGAAGGAGGGGGTTGGTCTCTTTTGCGGCTGAGCAGGTTTGAGTGGATTGTGCACATGTTCAGTGGACCTGCACGGTCTTTAAAAAACATGTCTCCAATCAGCCGGAACAGTTGTTTAACATTCTGATCTGCCCTGTTGGGGCCATTATGGTGGAGACATGGCACACCCGCACTAGTGCCCTTCCCACACATGGGTCACATTGATAGAGGTGCACTTGTCATTCTGAGGGCTTCAACTTCTGTAGTTCTGGCTTCAGTAATGCTATGGAGCTGAATATCTAGCCCAGGGTGCCTCATGTTTATCAATATCCATCTTTTCCTTCCCTTCCTGTACAAATTTCCCATCTTCCATCAACACTCTATTCCAGTGGTTGGACTAAACTCAAGAATTCATTACTTAAGGATTGACCTAAATGAGCTGTTTAGTTAAAGTTTTTTTAAAAGCATGTATTTTATTTGCAGCATATTACCTGTTGTAATACTGCTTTCATTTTAATCATTGGAAACTGGCTCCTGCATCCATTTGCCAAATCACTAACAGTCACTTTTTTCAGTCTTACTCTTTCCCAGGGATTCTTCCCTTATTCATCGCCTTCATTTCTGATTTCTGTTGAGAGTTTTCAGCTTTGAAAACATGGACCCTGCAAGTCTGCTGAATGCACGCGCACTATCAACTCACAAAATAGGATGTGTTCAGTTGCCAGAGGAACACACCAATTAATACAATAATAATTCATTAAAAAATATTCCCTTTTATTTATCATTGTTTCAGGTCCTTTCAACCCATATTTAATTGTTTTTCCATTGGTTTTCCTTTATTGTCATCCATAATTGTCTGGATAACTAGATGAGCAACTTTTGCTCCCCAAAGCTTTGGAAATGGCACTCAACAAACTGGCAAATTTGAATTACTACATGCAGTGCAGTAAATTTATACTTCTACTTGCACAGAGCTTCTCTTTTATATTGGAAGCTAGGAATCATTGACAAGGAGTCCACAACAATTCTCTGTCAAAATCATTTCAAACTTTCAACAAAAATGCACAAGAAAAATAGAGTATGAAAATCTTAGAGTACCAGTGAAAGAACAATAAGTATTTTAAAAATGCCTGCCACAATACCTTGCAATCCTATGAGATAACAGCTCGAATAACAGCTTACTCAGCTCAAGTAGGCCACTGTTACTTATACATTAAATTCACACAAAGTCCTTGAAAGATGCCTGATATCACATATTAACTTTTGGCACTGGCCTACTTACCAGTGGCCTATTTTCATCTTCGTCCTTATAGTAGTGAAGCTGATCCCCCTTCAGCACAAACCATCGTGTGTGCCAGGTCTTGACAAAGCCACCTTGCTTTCTCAGCCATCCACACTTAATGACATTTTGCCTGGCTCGGACAGACTGGGAGCTGTCCAAGGAGCCACTGTGGTCATCCATTATAAGACTAATAGATTTCCCTGGTAAAGAAAAAGAGCAGCCAATTAGGAGAACATAAGTAAACATATATTAACTTGAAATACATACCAGGCTTTATCTTATTGATACACATCTAAATATCCTGCTGCAGACTAACCTACTACCTCACAAGCTGCCTGGATTGGAGCTAACCCATGCTTGAAGGATTATGCAGGTAGCTCCTGCCAAGGAAAACAAATGATCAAAGGTCTCTTCAACTGCAGGAGAAGAATCATTCCTTGCTACATGATGAATGCCAATATTCCGGAATCAATACAGAACGATTTTGCCCTCTTTTTGCACCCATGTAATCTGTTATTCTCACTTAATGTAAACACTCACTTACCAGTTTCTCCACAAATGTAACTTGTCACATACTTCAAATAACTCAAATCATATCTTCATATCTATGAACATTTAAGTATGTAACAGCCATATAGAGACTAGGGAAAGCCAAACATGTTCTGTAATCACATAAAGCATCTCGCCAGGTTCTGAAGCTGTTCACATAGCAGCTGAGGATCACATGGTAAAACCGGTCCAAATATGTGCATATAAATTACAAATCCAAACATTGCTAACCAGACTTACTATTTTTGTTTCTGGTATGTTAACAGCAACTTTGTTCTTACATAAAGCAAATGAGGGAACTGTTTGACCCAGATAATTTTTCTGGGCTTACCCAATTCAAGAGAAATATACTTTTTTAAAATTGTCCATGGGATGTGAGCATTGCTGGCAATTTTGTTCTTCCCTAGTTGGCTTTGAGAAGGTCATGGCAAGCTGCCTTCTTGAATTACTGTAGTCCGTCTGGGGTAGATAAACTGTTAGCAAGCGAGTTCCAGGATTTTGATCCAGCAACAGTGAAGGAATGTTGATAAATTTCCAAGATAGGATGGTGTGTGGCTTGGAGGGTAACTTGCAGGTGGTGATGTTTCCATGCTGCCCTTGTACTTTTAGGTGGTAGAGGTCATGGATTTGGAAGTTGCTGTTGAAGGAGCCTTAGTGAGTTGCAACACTGCATCTTGCAGATCTGATATACTGTCGCCACAGTGCATCAGTGGTGGAGGGAGTGAATATTTAAGTTGATGGATGGGCTGTTGATAGTTGTTTTGGCTTAGAAGCATCATGAGTGCTGTTGGAGCTGCACTCATCCAGGCAAGTGGAGAGTATTCCATCACATTCCTGATTTGTGCCTTGTAGATGGTGGATGGACTTTGGAGAGTCAGGAGGTGAGTTATATGCTGCAGGATCCCCAGCCTCATAGAAACATATGGGCAGGAGTAGATCATCTGGCCATTTGAGCCAGCTCTACCATTCAATAAGATCATGATGGATCTGGTTGTGATCTCAGCTGCATTTTCCTGTCTGCCCCCCATAACCCTTGACTCTCTTGCCTAACAAAAATCTGTCCAACTGCCTTGAATAAGTTCAAAGACCCAGCCTCCATTACTTTCAGGGAAAGAGAATTCCACACACAAAGACCCTTTGGGAGAAAAAGTTTCTCTCCTCTGTTTTAAAAGGAAGGAGTCTTATTTTTAAACTATGTCCCCTAGTTTTAGCCTTTCACACAAAAGGAAATATCCTCCGGGTATCCACCCTATCAAGTCTCCTCAGGATCTTATATGTTTCAATAAGATTACCTCTCATTCTTCTAAACTACAATGAGTTTGGCCTAACCTGTTTAACCTTTCTTCATAGGGTAAGCCCTTCATCCCAGGAATAAGTCCAGTGAACCTTCTCTGAACTGCTTCTAAAGCAATTATATATTTTTTTAAATAAGGAAACCAAAATGGTACACCAGATGTGATCTCACCAAGGCCCTATACTGCTGTAGTAAAACATCCCTACGTTTATATTCCATTTGTCCTGCAATAAACGCCAATATTCCAGTTGCCATCCTAATCACTTACTGTACCTGCATACTAACTTCATGTGATTCAAGAACCAGAATATGCAGATCCTTCTATACCAGCAGGTTCTGTAATCTTTCACTGTTTAAATAGTATACTGGTTTTCTATTCTTCCTGCCAAAGTGAAGAAATTCACAATTACCCACGTTATACTCCATCTGCCAAATTTTTGCCCACTCATTTAACCTGTCTATATCCCTTTGCAGACTCTCTACCTCTTCTTGACAATCCTACCTATCATTGGCAAATTTAGCTACCATACATTCACTCCCTTCTTCCAAGCCATTGGTATAGATTGTAAATAGTTGAGGATCCAGCACTGAACACTGTGGCACTCCACTAGTTACAGCTTGCCAATCTGAAAAAGATCCATTTATCCGTACTCTCCGCTTCTGGTTAGCTGACCAATCATTTATCCATGCTAATATGTTACCCCCTACACCATGTGCTCCTATCTTGTGCAGTAATGTTCATATTCATATGGCTGGGCTGGTTAAGTTTCTGGTCAATGGTAACCCAGGATGTTGACGGTGGGGGATTCAGCGATTAATGCCATTGAATGTCAAGGGTAAACAGTTAGATTCTCTTTTGTTGGAGATTGTCATTATCTGGCACTTGTGTAGTGCAAATGTTACGTGCCACTTATAAGCCAGCCTGAATATTGCCCAAGCCTTGCTGCATGTGGACATGGACTGCCTCAGTATCAGTGAAGTTGCAAATGGTACTGAACACTGTGCAATCATCAATGAACATCCCCATTTCTTATTTTATTGTGGAGGAAAGATTATTAATGAAGCATTTAAAGAGGTTGGGCCCTGGACCCTAGCCCAAGGGACTCCTGCAACGAAGTCCTGTGGTTGAGATGATTGGTCTCTAACGACCACAACCTCACTTTGTGCTGTGTATACTTCCAATCAGTGGAGAATTTTCCCATGATTCTCATTGAATTCAAATTTGCTAGAGCTCCTGGATGCCAGACTTAGTCAAATGCTGCCTTGATATCAAGAGCATTTGCTCTTACTTCACCTCTTGAATTCAGCTCTTTTGTCTATTTTTGAACTAAAGCTGTAGTAAGACCTGGAGCCAAATGGCCCTGGTGGAACCCAAACTGAGCATTAATGACTCTATTATTGATAAATACGTGTCACTTCATGGCACTGTCAATGACACCTTCACCTTTGCTCATGATTGAGAGTAGACTGATAGGATGACAATTTTCTGATTTGGATTTGTCCTGCTTTTTGTGGACAGAATGCATGTAGTCCTGTGTTGTAGCTTCACCAGGCAGGCATCTTACTTTTTAGGTATGCCTAGTGCTGCTCCAACATGCTCTCACACCTCATTGAATCAAGGCCGTTCTTCTGGCTTGATGGTAATTGCAGAGTGACGTATATGTCAGGCCATGAAATTACAAACTGTGGTTCAATACAATGCTGCTCATGCAGATCCCACAGCATGAAATCTGAGAGGAAATTTTAAAAGAATACTCAACAATGAAAATGAAATTGAAGGGCACTAGTCAACCAGATAGATTTTTATAATTATCCAATAGTTTCATGATCATCATTACAGTGACTGGCTTAATTAATTAATAAAATTCAAATTCCTGCAGTTGCCATGGTGGAATTGAACTCATGGGAAGGATACTCCCCCCACTGATGGGGTGGGGGGGTGGGGGGGGGAGGTTCAGGAGCGGGTGCACCTCTGAGCATTTTACATAGGCGGGCCAATTAAGGCTCGCCCAGCATGATGTCCGCTAGGAAGCACTATGCGCTCCCTGTGTGGGCGGTGGGTGATTCCCTGAGCTGAGAGTGTGCTCATTTTTATGCGTGCGAAAGAGTGCACTCATATCCCTGAGGCTAAGTGCTGCCTCAGGGAGATTGGCGCCAAATTTAAAAATGGTACATGTAGAGAAATGAAATTTTCCCCTCATGTGATACTGTTGCGAGTTGGGACATGTCCATCACTTTCAAGTAAACTTATAATAAATTTTTAAAAACCCGTGGATGAGGTTTCATGCTTTTCCTGAAGCCCGCCAGGGCTCCCAGCCTGTCCGCCAACGTTAAGGTTGGACGGACAGGTCCATTAACTAGCCTAATTACTTTTTAAATGGCCTCAATTGGCCATTGACAGGTCGGCGGGTGCACAGCTGATTCGGCTGCGCCCCTGCCGACCTGAAAATTGAAATGACATGGGGTGACGTCAGGAGTTCAGCCCAACGTCATCCCGCGTAATTTTACATGTCGATGAGCAGGCCCCGCCTCCCCCGCTCACCGACCTCAATATCCTGCCCCATGTTTCTAGAGCCAGAATTTTGAGGTCAGCAGGCAGGCACAGTCGGCAGGCTCGGGAGTGATCGGAAAATGACTCGTCGTCCGCGATTGGCCCCTGACTGTGATTTCACACTGGCTGGCCAATTAATGGTGTGAAAGGTGCACTGATATGCTCAGCACTGCCGAAGTGGGAGCGGGAGGAGGGCGAGCACTGAAGTCAGTGTGGGCACGGGGGTGCGCTCACAGAAAGCTCCCTGCAGGCAGAGAGCTGCCTCAGGGAACTGAAGAATTCAAATACAATAAAAGCAGATTTTAAAATCCAGAAAAAATGCCCACAGACCAGAAACAGATACAACATGAAAATTCTATGCAAACATTTTTATTTTTTCTATGGGCAGAATTTTCACCTTGGTAGGGGGGCGCGAGCGTCAAATGATGCGCAATGACGTCAGGCAATATTCCAGTCAACGGGCGCGCGCGGGATTCGGCAGTGTGCTGCCCTCCAACACTTAGAGGGCCTATTAAGGCTATTAAAGTATTAATTAACTTAAATTTTTCACAGGCCCATCCAACCTTACAGTTGGCGGGCAGGTGAAAAGGTTTTGTGCCTCAGGGAGTTTTTCCAGTATTCACTTGTGTGCATGTGCAAAGTTCCCCAGTCGCCCTCATCCCCTCCACCGCCACACAGGCCTTAATTGGCCCGCCAGCATGAAATCACGGTCCAGCCCCAACCGCGGGCGGCGGTCAGCTTCCCTACCACCCCCGCCCAGCCTGCCCAACAAGGGCAAAATTCTGCCCCATTTAATGGTGGAAACCTCATCCCACCCTCAGATGAGGTTTCCTGAAAAATACAAAGGCTGCCTCGCCGATTCACTCACCTGCTAACTATAACATTGGACGGACAGCAAAAAATCCCAGTTAATCGCACCATTAATGGGCTTAATAGCCCTTGTAATTGTCAGCAGGCGCACCTCCACTGACCAAAATATCGTGCAAGTGTGCGATGACACCGGGACACTGACCCGATGTTATCACAGGCTATTTTATGCTCAAACGTGTTGGGCACATGCCTGTACGCTGAGCGAAAAACTCTGCCTGAGAGCTTTAGCCCAGGCATCTGGATTACTAGCTCAGTAACATTACCATTAGGCTACTGTCCTTTTAATTTGAAGCTGTCCAACATCAAAGATTTTTACCACATGCAATATTTAACAATGCAAGTTGTTAGTAGTAAGTGTGGCAATAATTTTGTAACTTTTTAATTGTTTAAATGAGCATTATTTTAATCTTTTCATGTCAGATTCCCAAAATTATTATCTAATTAATGTTCAAAAAAGCAAAGCAGCTATCCACAAAAGTCTTGCAGTTTTCTCTAAAAATCTCTTTTGCCCAATCTCCGCCCCCTTCATCTATTTTAGTGCCTCAATTGTGTGAAACACCCGGCTGAATTTTCACCTCGGCCTGTGGGCGTTCACCCGACACGCACGAGTGTGAAATAGTAGCGTCCCATGTCATCGCACATTCGCACAATATATTGGTCGGTGGGTGCACGCAGGAGGCAGCAGCACGCCCGCCAACAATTAATCAGGCTGTTAAGTCCATTTATAAGTTAATTAAATTGAATTGAATTTTTCCCTGCCCGTCCAACTTTACGGTTGGCAGGCAGGTGAGTAGGCCAAGTGGCGCTTCAAATTTTGAGGAAACCTCATCCACAGGCAGGATAAGGTTTCCGATGTTAATTGAAAAAAAAATAAAAGCTTTCAGAACTCATTTTCAACATGTCCCTGCTCAGAGTCACATGAGGTGACATGTTTCCCTTTTTTAAAAAAACTTTATTCTTAATGTGGAAAATTTTCAGTTCCCTGAGGCAGCTCTGTGCCTTCAGGGAGCTTTCTGTGAGTCCACCCGCCCACAGGGGCTGACTTCCGCACTCACCCTCCTCCACCCCGCTCCCCCCCCTCCCCCCCCCCCCCCCCCCCCCACCCCCCTCCCCACCCCCCACACCCCCCCCAAACCCAGGCAGCGCTGAGCATTTCAGTGTGCGATTCATGCTGGATGGCCATTAATTGTCAGGGTCCCATCGTAGGCAACGGACCGTGGCCCGGCCCGCCCAAACGGGGGGAAAATCCTCCCCACTGTCTCCTTTGCTGCTTTACCTGAAAGGTTGGGACAGTCCATCTGCAACTTCCTTTGTGATTAACATTAATACCCCCAATGGTCAAAAGGAATTTACTCACTGTGGGTTGAAACTTAGCCTCTGAAGCTGTAATATTAGCCTGTTCTGTGTGCTCTGACGCACCTGGATCAACAATCAGCAAAACCCATCAACTGAAGGTGATGACATTAGAAATTCCATCCTTGACTTGAAGTTGCACTTGGGTTCCTAGGACAACAGTCCTGCACTTTAACACTTCCATACTGTTCCTAGCCTTCTCTATTTCTGTTTTACAGATGTATAAACCTTGCTTCAAATAATTCAAATACTTTAGTTTCATTCATTTTTTTAATTTGTTAACAAAAATATAATAAAACAAACTTTTTGTTTTGATTTTCCGTAAACTTGCCAGTCAATTGTTACCTTACACTTAGGTTAATGTCATCACTGAAGTTAGTGGACACAGGAATTTCCTTCTCCCATCCTTCAACTATCGCCCAGTTTTTTTTAAAAAGATGGATAATTCATTAATGTTACGAACTTTGTTGTAGTACTGGTTCAAGGTTGTCAAAGTTCCCAAAATAATTGACGGCTGACACTGTTAAAGACCAGAATAACAACTCCTTGAGGTTTCGTCACCAATGTCACAATAACCCAACTGACATTTTCCATCTGTCAAAGTATATGATGCAATACCAACAGAGATTTGAAATATTGTCAAACTGTGTTATTCTAACAGCAAAATTTGTAAACAGCAATGGAACAGCACAAACTAAATGTGCACCATTTCCAAGGACAATGGGATTTCACACAAATACAGAACGATCTGTTTGACATAACATGGGTAGAATTTGCACCTGTTTTTCGGATGCAAATTAGACAAAAACTATATCAAATGAACAGTCGGACAGCCCTCATCTAAATCAGGTATTCGGCACCATGAAAATGTTAATGAGGGTTTAATGCCTGTTGAAAGATTACCCTTCGAAGTTATTCAGCGATAAGCGGGGCACATGTCATGCCTGACTCACCCACCGTTCTTCAGTGCAAAAAAACCTGTTTAAAATAACTTTCTCATGAAGCTCGATGAGTAGGAGAGCCCCCCGAGTTCACAGGAATTGCAATTGTCCCAACCCCATCCAGAACTCACTCCACCCTCTCACTCCCCTGATTTGCCAGAGGACCACTGTTGGTAAGAAAGGGTGCACTAAGTGATGCTTGCTGTTGGGTGAGCAACCTCTTGATGTGCAACTAGCCTCCACATAGCTCACAAAACAAAAACAAAAATAGAATTACCTGGAAAAACTCAGCAGGTCTGGCAGCATTGGCGGAGAAGAAAAGAGTTGACGTTTCGAGTCCTCATGACCCTTCGACAGAACTTGAGTTCGAGCACAAGAAAGAGTTGAAATATAAGCTGGTTTAAGGTGTGTGTGTGGGGGCAGAGAGAGAGAGAGAGAGAGAGAGAGAGAGAGAAGTGGAGTGGGGGTGTGGTTGTAGGGACAAACAAACAGTGATAGAAGCAGATCATCAAAAGATGTCAACAACAATAGAACACGTAGGTGTTAAAGTTAAAGTTGGTGATATTATCTAAACGAATGTGCTAATTAAGAATGGATGGCAGGGCACTCAAGGTATAGCTCTAGTCGGGGTGGGGAGGGCATAAAATATTTAAAATTTTTTTTTAAATAATGGAAATAGGTGGGAAAAGGAAAATCTATATAATTTATTGGGAAAAAAAGGAAGGGGGAAACAGAAAGGGGGTGGGGATGGGGGAGGGAGCTCACGACCTAAAGTTGTTGAATTCAATATTCAGTCCGGAAGGCTGTAAAGTGCCTAGTCGGAAGATGAGGTGTTGTTCCTCCAGTTTGCGTTGGGCTTCACTGGAACAATGCAGCAAGCCAAGGACAGACATGTGGGCAAGAGAGCAGGGTGGAGTGTTAAAATGGCAAGCGACAGGGAGGTTTAGGTCATTCTTGCGGACAGACCGCAGGTGTTCTGCAAAGCGGTCGCCCAGTTTACGTTTGGTCTCTCCAGTGTAGAGGAGACCACATTGGGAGCAACGAATGCAGTAGACTAAGTTGGGGGAAATGCAAGTGAAATGCTGCTTCACTTGAAAGGAGTGTTTGGGTCCTTGGACGGTGAGGAGAGAGGAAGTGAAGGGGCAGGTGTTGCATCTTTTGCGTGGGCATGGGGCGGTGCCATAGGAGGGGGTTGAGGAGTAGGGGGTGATGGAGGAGTGGACCAGGGTGTCCCGGAGGGAGCGATCCCTACGGAATGCCGATAAGGGGGGTGAAGGGAAGATGTGTTTGGTGGTGGCATCATGCTGGAGTTGGCGGAAATGGCGGAGGATGATCCTTTGAATGCGGAGGCTGGTGGGGTGATAAGTGAGGACAAGGGGGACCCTATCATGTTTCTGGGAGGGAGGGAGGAGAAGGCATGAGGGCGAATGCACGGGAGATGGGCCGGACACGGTTGAGGGCCCTGTCAACGACCGTGGGTGGAAAACCTCGGTTAAGGAAGAAGGAGGACATGTCAGAGGAACTGTTTTTGAAGGTAGCATCATCGGAACAGATGCGACGGAGGCGAAGGAACTGAGAGAATGGGATGGAGTCCTTACAGGAAGCGGGGTGTGAGGAGCTGTAGTCGAGATAGCTGTGGGAGTCGGTGGGTTTGTAATGGATATTGGTGGACAGTCTATCACCAGAGATTGAGACAGAGAGGTCAAAGAAGGGAAGGGAAGTGTCAGAGATGGACCACGTGAAAACGATGGAGGGGTGGAGATTGGAAACAAAATTAATAAATTTTTCCAAGTTCCGACGAGAGCTCTCCCTACCCCCACTAGAGCTATACCTTGAGTGCCCTGCCATCCATTCTTAATTAGCACATTCGTTTAGATAATATCACCAACTTTAACTTTAACACCTATGTGTTCTTTTGTTCTATTGTTGTTGACATCTTTTGATGATCTGCTTCTATCACTGCTTGTTTGTCCCTACAACCACACCCCCACTCCACTTCTCTCTATCTCTCTCTCTCCACCCCCCACACACACACCTTAAACCAGCTTATATTTCAACTCTTTCTTGTACTCGAACTCAAGTTCTGTCAAAGGGTCATGAGGACTCGAAACGTCAACTCTTTTCTTCTCCGCCGATGCTGCCAGACCTGCTGAGTTTTTCCAGGTAACTCTGTTTTTGTTTTTGTTTTGGATTTCCAGCATCCGCAGTTTTTTTTGTTTTTATCTCTGTGTTTAATTGACTGCCACTGCTCTTCAAGAAAAGCCTACCTCCTTGAAGAAGTTCTGTTCTTTTCTGCGACAAGATTTCCGTTCCTCTCTTTTGCCCTGCTCACCTTCCTTGCTTTCCATTTCCCTCCTGGTGTTTGACAAGGTGTTTACTAAAACCCGCTTTCACAGCCATATCTCCTTTCTCAGTGACTGTCTCCATCTCCGACTTACCCCACGTGGATTTCAACTGAAATTCCACCCCTCATGTTTCGAACCCACCCAGGATTACAGGTATCTCCGGGACATAAAACGTTTCTCGGACTGCTGTTTCCATCACATTCTGAAATCCACACTCAGTGCCATGCGCCGCCATATGAACACACTCGACCTCTCCCTCCAGCAGCACCGCCATACCCTTTTTCAAAGCTGTGCGTGCCCCCAGTTTCATTTTATCCTTCGGCTCATCCGACGCCTCAACAAAAAACTTTTTCTCTTTCTCTCAAGTGCTAAGGAACACAAGCTCCAACAACTCATCGACACCAACACCCATCTAGGACCCTCCACCCCAGCCTGTCCCTCCGTCCCCACCCCATCTTCCAATCCCAACCCCAGCCGTGTATTCACTATACCCCCTGACCTTCCCCTCTCCGATGCTGAATGTTCAGCGCTCAGCGAAGGACTTAGTTTCATACCCTTACGCCCTCACCTCAATGAATTTCGGGCTCGGCATGATGCTGAACTCTTCTTCCGCCGTCTTCGTCTCCGGGCTCACTTCTTTGGGCAGGAGTCCTCTCCCAGTTCAACGGATCCTTTTACCCATCTCCAATATTCTCCCTCCACCTGGACCCCTCCCTCTGGATTCTTACCTTCTCTTGATCTTTTCATTGAGAACTGTCGGCACGACATTAGTCGTCTCAATTTCTCTGCTCCTCTCACCCATTCTAACCTGTCTCTCTCTGAACTTACTGCACTCCATTCTCTCAGGTCCAACCCTGACATTGTCATCAAACCCACTGACAAGGGTGGTGCTGTTGTTGTCTGGCGCACTGACCTCTACCTCGCGGAGGCTGAGCGTCAACTCGCAGACACTTCCTCCTACCTCTCCCTAGACCATGACCCCACCACTGAACATCAAGCCATTGTTTCCAGGACTGTCACTGACCTCATCTCCTCTGGGGATCTCCCTCCCACAGCTTCCAATCTGATAGTCGCCCAACCTCGGATGGCCCGCTTCTATCTCCTACCCAAAATCCACAAACAGAACTGCCCCGGTAGACCGATCGTCTCAGCTTGCTCCTGCCCCACAGAACTCATTTCTCGTTATCTTGACTCCCTTCTCTCTCCCCTTGTCCAGTCCCTTCCCACCTACATCCGTGATTCCTCTGACACCTTACATCACATCAACAATTTCCAGTTCCCTGGCCCCAACCGCTTCCTCTTCACCATGGACGTCCAATCCCTCTACACCTCCATCCCCCACCAGGATGGTCTGAGGGCCCTTAGCTTCTTCCTCGAACAGAGGCCCGAACAATCTCCATCCACCACTACTCTCCTCCGTCTGGCTGAACTTGTTCTCACGCTGAACAATTTCTCCTTCAACTCCTCTCACTTCCTCCAAATAAAAGGTGTGGCTATGGGTACCCGCATGGGCCCCAGCTATGCCTGTCTCTTTATGGGGTATGTGGAACATTCCTTGTTCCAGTCCTACTCCGGCCCCCTTCCACAACTCTTTCTCCGGTACATCGATGATTACGTCGGCACCGCTTCATGCTCTCGTCGGGACTTGGAAAAATTTATTAATTTTGCTTCCAATCTCCACCCCTCCATCATTTTCACGTAGTCCATCTCTGACACTTCCCTTCCCTTCTTTGACCTCTCTGTCTCAATCTCTGGTGATAGACTGTCCACCAATATCCATTACAAACCCTCCGACTCCCACAGCCATCTCGACTACAGCTCCTCACACCCCGCTTCCTGTAAGGACTCCATCCCATTCTCTCAGTTCCTTCGCCTCCGTCGCATCTGTTCCGATGATGCTACCTTCAAAAACAGTTCCTCTGACATGTCCTCCTTCTTCCTTAACCGAGGTTTTCCACCCACGGTCGTTGACAGGGCCCTCAATCGTGTCCGGCCCATCTCCCGCGCATCCGCCCTCACACCTTCTCCTCCCTCCCAGAAACATGATAGGGTCCCCCTTGTCCTCACTTATCACCCCACCAGCCTCCGCATTCAAAGGATCATCCTCCGCCATTTCCGCCAACTCCAGCATGATGCCACCACCAAACACATCTTCCCTTCACCCCCCCTATCGGCATTCCGTAGGGATTGCTCCCTCCGGGACACCCTGGTCCACTCCTCCATCACCCCCTACTCCTCAACCCCCTCCTATGGCACCATCCCATGCCCACGCAAAAGATGCAACACCTGCCCCTTCACTTCCTCTCTCCTCACCGTCCAAGGACCCAAACACTCCTTTCAAGTGAAGCAGCATTTCACTTGCATTTCCCCCAACTTAGTCTACTGCATTCGTTGCTCCCAATGTGGTCTCCTCTACATTGGAGAGACCAAACGTAAGCTGGGCGACCGCTTTGCAGAACACCTGCGGTCTGTCCGTAAGAATGACCCAAACCTCCCTGTCGCTTGCCATTTTAACACTCCACCCTGCTCTCTTGCCCACATATCTGACCTTGGCTTGCTGCATTGTTCCAGTGAAGCCCAACGCAAACTGGAGGAACAACACCTCATCTTCCGACTAGGCACTTTACAGCCTTCCGGACTGAATATTGAATTCAACAACTTTAGGTCGTGAGCTCCCTCCCCCATCCCCACCCCCTTTCTGTTTCCCCCATCCTTTTTTTTCCAATAAATTATATAGATTTTCCTTTTCCCACCTATTTCCATTATTTAAAAAAAAAATTTTAAATCTTTTATGCTCTCCCCACCCCCACTAGAGCTATACCTTGAATGCCCTGCCATCCATTCTTAATTAGCACATTCGTTTAGATAATATCACCAACTTTAACTTTAACACCTATGTGTTCTTTTGTTCTATTGTTGTTGACATCTTTTGATGATCTGCTTCTATCACTGCTTGTTTGTCCCTACAACCACACCCCCACTCCACTTCTCTCTCTCTCTCTCTCCGCCCCCCACACACACACCTTAAACCAGCTTATATTTCAACTCTTTCTTGAACTTGAACTCAAGTTCTTTCGAAGGGTCATGAGGACTCGAAACGTCAACTCTTTTCTTCTCCGCCGATGCTGCCAGACCTGCTGAGTTTTTCCAGGTAATTCTGTTTTTGTTTTTGTTTTGGATTTCCAGCATCTGCAGTTTTTTTGTTTTTATCCATATAGCTGGATATGTTGGTGAGGATAGAAGGCCAATTTCTAACAATCCCCAGGCTTACATTGGTTAAGTATCACTGAGTCTAAACTCAAAGACTGGCCCAGACAAAACTTTCTCCCAATTTATGTGAGCACGTTATAAAAAAAATGAAAGAAAAACCTTTTGCATGGTGAAAAACCTCTTTAAAAATTAACAAAAAAACACCTCAACACAACATGTATTTCTGAAATAAATCATGCAGAAGATATTTGTTTCTGGCATGTATTTATCTTCAATGGTCACACAAAATGGCTGATCACATATCGCAGCTTTTCTTGCACTCCAACACATTTTCTTTTCCATTGACTTTAGACTGACTAATTTATACCATAATGTGACAGGCTCTCAAAAACCACTGCGGTTTTCTGATTGAAATCTGCAATTTTCTGATTGAAATCTGTCACCCACCTCAGCATTGGACTTGTCTCAGTTTTATTTAGAACTACAGATGTGCAATCAGTTGGCAATAGTCAGTGTTTTTTATCAGCGTATTATGGTACATGTGCCACTAAGACGCATCTGTCACATCCCCTTAATCTTCCTATTCTGCTGGTTCTCATAATTTACTTATATCAGCACAGTCAGCAAACATGGATTTAAAAAAGAGAATTAGATTTATATTGCACCTTATCAAGTCTCTAGGGAATACCCCAAATAACTTCACATAGATAAAGATGCAGCACTTCTGTCTTCTAAAACTAGATTATTCTCGGTTTACAATTATCTCATTCTGCCCCTTTGAGACAGAATCTAAATGTTCCCTTCACTAATGATTTCTATAATTAAAAACGTTATCTAGTATCATCCAAATTAATATTATAAACTGTGTCAGCCATTATCGATAACACCAGATTGTAAGTAAAATTTCTTTTTATAATTTACAAACGGAAGTTAGTTTTCTTGGTTCTGGGTTTTGGGGGAAATCAAGCCTTTCTCTGACTAGGACTAGCTGTTGGACTTCCCTGTGATCCTGGCCAGGCAGGTATCACAGTGGTATAGGTGTCTGCCAGTCCCATTCCAATAGATGTCATCACCCCCACTGGCCATACATACTAAAGTATCAGAACCACAGGCAGGCATGTGTCTACTGTACCTGAAGGGACCAAAACTTACTGAAAATTCAGCCTTCTGTTTCTTTATTATAAAGCATTTGGAAAACTAGTTCTTCCCCACTTGGTATTAGATATCAAATACAATAATATAAATTACTTTGACACATACCATTGCCCTCCCATTTGCAGACAACATCATGTCAAAAGTGACTTATGACTTGTTTTTGTCTCTTGGAACCGCATAAATAGGCATTTGCAGGATTCAACATATAGCCCATTGTGTCTGCACTGATTCTTTTGTGTAAACATTCAAAATGAATACTATAGCTTTGCTTTCTCCTCATTAATACTTAATTTAATATGTAATAACATAATTATGGAAAGATACTTTAATTTGTGGAAGCTGGAAATCCTGTCAGTCATATTAAAGGGTTGGAGGGTGGCAAATGTAACCCCACTATTCAAAAAAGGAGTGAGAGACAAAACAGGGAATTATAGACCAGTTAGCCTAATATCAGTAGTAGGGAAAATGCTAGAGTCTATTATAAAGGATGTGATAACAGGCCACATAGAAAATGTCAACGGGATTAGACAAAGTCAACATGGATTTGTGAAAGGTAAGTCACGTTTGACAAACCTATTGGGGTTTTTGAGAACGAAACTAGTAGAATGGATAAGAGAGAACCAGTGGATGTGATGTATTTGGATTTTCAGAAAGCTTTTGATAAAGTCCCACGTAAGAGGTTAGTGTGCAAAATTAAAATACATAGGATTGGGGGGATATATTGGCATGGATTGAGAATTGGTTAACAGACAGGAAACAGAAAGTAGGAATAAATGGGTATTTTTCAGAATGGCAAGTGGTGATTAGTGGGCTACCGCAGGGATTAGTGCTTGGGCCTCAGCTATTCAAAATATATATCAATGACTTGGATGAGGAAACCAAATGTAATATTTCCAAGTTTGCTGACAACACAAAACTAGGCGGGAATGTGAGTGGTGAGGAGGATATAAAGAGACTTCAAGTTGATTTAGACAAGTTGAGTGAGTGCAAATACATGACAGATGCAGTATAACGTGGATAAGTGTGAAGTTATCCACTTCAGTCGGAAAAATAGAATTGCAGAGTATTATTTAAATGGTGATAGATTGGGAAATGTTGATGTACAAAGGGACCTGGGTGTCCTGGTACACCAATCACTGAAAGCAATCATTGTAGGTGCAAAAAGAGGTTAGAGAAGCAAATGGTATGTTAGCCTTCATTGTGAGAAGACTTGAGTATAGGAGCAAGGATGTCTTACTGCAGCTGTACAGGGCCTTGGTGAGACCACCTGGAGTATTGTGTGCCATTTTGGTCTTCTTACCTAAGAAAGGGTGCACTTGCCGTAGAGGAAGTGCAGCGAAGGTTCACCAGACTAACTCCTGGGATGGTAGGATTGTCGTGTGAAGAGAGATTGGGTTGACATATAAAACTCTGACAGGGCTGAACTGGATTCAGGGATGATGTTTCCTCTGGCTGGAGTATCTACAACAAGGGGTCACAGTCTCAGGATAACGGGTAGACTATTTGGGACTGAGATGAGGAGAAACTTCTTCATTGAGACGGTGGTGAACCTGTGGAATTCTCTACCACAGAGGGCTGTGGAGGCCAAGTCACCAAGAATATTTAAGAAGGAAATAGATAGGTTTTGAGACTGTAAATGTTTGAAGGGGTATGGGAAGATATTGGGAGTATGGCATTGAGATAGAGGATCAACCATGATCAAATTGAATGGTGAAACGGGCTTGAAGGACTGAATGGCCTACTCCTGCTCCTATTTTATATGTTGCTATGTTTTCTATGTTGCCTCCCTGAACACTGATTCAAAGAAGTAACTTAGGATTATTTAACTTTCCTTTGGTGAATAAGAGAGTACACTCCTTTACTTTCAGTAATTCCAGTTCCAAACAAGTTATAATGGACATGGCCAACAGTACAAAATAATGCAGGGTCATTTATGCAGTAGGCAGAATGTCACAGACACTAATGTACAACATGGTGGATAGAATCTGGTCTTTCTGGTCTAGTTCAATCTTCTGCGAGACTGGTAAAATAGTAGTAGTAAGCAGATTTAAGCATTGGAAACCAGGTGAAATGAAGCACTGAGGTCGTCATTTTTCTCCAAACCTCAATGCACCCACTTCACAGTGCAGATTCAGAGAGAATCAAAGGGTTATTGCTAGGGCTGAATATAAAACTGCAAGCGCAACTGAGGCACAGTTGTTTAACGAGGCTTAATGGTGATAGCACCCTGTTGTACAACTTAGTGATCATGACAAAAGATATTCAGACCCCTCATCAGCAAAAATCCTTACTTCTTAATAAATCAACTAAGATAAATGTTCCATTGTATATGTCATTGATCAGATTCTTATTTGGCTCTTTTAAACACAGTAGTGGACCTTTTGCCTCTTTAGGTAGTGGTGTGGGTGCACAATTGTGATGTGGGTGCTAAAGTAAAGATTGTTTAAATTTGTCTCCTTAACAGTTCTGCCCAAGTAGTCCATGTGGTAACTGGGCCAAACGGGTAAAAGCAGATAATTGGGAACTCATGGGCTTAATTTTCGCCCTGTTGGGGGGGAATTGGATGGGCGGGCGCATGCAGGTACACTTTCGATCGGCGCGCCCAATCGGAGGCGTGGAGCCATTTTACTTGGGTAGGCCAGCGTGACGTCAGCACGAAAGTGCTATGTGCTCCCTGTGTGGGCAGGGGGTGGAATTCCTACCATCGACATTGCACTCTTTTGTGCATGCAGGTGAAAGAGCGCACTCGTCTCCCTGAGGCTAAGTGCTGCCTCAGGGAGATCAGCTCTACTTTCAAAAATATTAAAAATAGAAAAATAAAATTTCCCTTACATGTCCCCTCATGTGACAATGTTACATGAGTTGGGACATGTTCATAATTTCCAAAAATTCTTTATTGCAATTTTTAAAACCCTACATGAAACCTCATGCCGCCTGTGGATGAGGTTTCATGCTTTTTCTAGTTCGTGCTGGGGCTCCTGGCCTGCCCGCCAACCTTAAGGTTAGACAGGCAGGTCCACTAATTACATTAATTGACCCTATCAATGGCTTCAATTGGCCATTGACAGGTCGGCGGGCCGCAGCTGATTTTGCTGCCCACCTTCCTGAAAATTTAAATGGGGTGCAGTGACATCGGGATTTCCGCCCAACGTCACCGCGTGTCATTTTACGCGTCGGTGAGCTGGCCCCGCCCCCGCTCGCCAACAGTAAATTCCAGCCCCATGAGTTCAGTTGGTTGGTATGGGAGTGATCTTTTTAATGGCTTATACAGTTATGACTCTCGGTCAGAAGAATCTAGGAAGTAGTGACTGAATTTCTTTTTAAACTGCGGCATCAGCTAATGTCTAGGGCTAGGCCCTTATCCTTTCACCTCTGTGACCCGGGTTTGAATGCAGCTTATACTGAAAGGATAAAATTCTCTCTCTCTGCTGAAATCAGCTTGGACAGCCTCGACCCCCAATCTTTGCACACACAAGTTAACCATGTCAATTAAACACAAAGCACTCAGACAGGGTATAAAACACAAGGCTGTTGAAAGCAGAAATGCAATACTGATATATCCATGAGTGTGTTTCTGAGGTTGGAGTAAGTTCCCCTTGAGTCTCCAGGAATTAAAGATTAATTGCCGGGACATTAGTCCAAGCAACCAGCAGGAAGAAAAATCATACTGGGTTTTTAAAAAAGTGTTTTTTTTTTCATTTTCTTTGAATATTTCTGCTCACTGAATGTGGGGAGAAGGGTTGTTTGTTTTTATAGTGCTAATCACTCAATCGGATAGCATAGGGCTATTAAGGCACCCACACCACAATTGTGCACCCACCCTCCCTGCCGATGGGCTTGAAGGCGAGGGGGGGCGGGGGGCACGTTCAGGCGACTTGACTGCTGCCTACCCACCCGCTTCTGCCCCATCGCAATTATACCAGCGGCGAAGGTGGTGTCCGCCAATGGGACAATTAAACCCTTAAGGGCTTTAGCCTGCTGCCGCCAGCATTAAACCAGAGGCGGGAGAGGCCCACACCAAGCGGCCAGCCAGCAATATTCCTGCACAGGCTGGTGGTGGATGGGGTTCCCTCCTTAACTGAGCCCCTGGGCACATCAGAGGGCCCTCCCAAGGTGTAACCGTCAACCTCCCCACCCCCCCCCACCAACCTGCCCTCAGCCAAGGTTGCCCTTCCCCCATGGCCTCTCAAACCCCTGCCCCCACACCTCTTGCTGATTCCCCTTGCCGACCCCCAAGCATTTGCAAAATTCTGAACCATCTTAGCTCACCTCCTCATCACCTGAGTACAGTACAGGCGGTGGCCACCATGCCCCCTGGCTGGCAGGTCTCTCAGGCAGGACGTGGAGTCACAGAGATCTACAGCACAGAAAAAGGTCCTTCGGCCCATCGGCACTGGTCAAACAAGTACCTCACTATTCTAATCCCACTTTCCAGCACTAGGCCCATAGCCTTGTAAGCCATGGCATCGCAAGTGCACATCCGAATACTTGTTAAATATTATGAGGGTTTCTGCCTCTACCACACTTTCAGGCAGTGAGTTCCAGATTCCCACCACCCTCTGGGTGAAAAATTTCTTCCTCACATCCTCTCTTAACTTCCTGCCCCTTACCTTAAATCTATGCCTCCCTGGTTATTGATCCCTCCACCAAGGGGAAAAGTTCCTTCCTGTCTACTCTATCTATGCCCCTCATAATTTTATATACCTCAATCATGCCCCCCTCAATTTCCTCTGCTCCAGGGAAAATAACCCCAATCTATCCCATCTCTCCTCATAACTAAAACTCTCCAACTCTTATATCCTGGTAAACCTCCTCTGCACTCTCTCTAGTGCAATCACATCCTTCCTATAATGCGGATTCCAGAATAGCAAGCAATATTCTAGCTGTGCCCTAACCAGCATTTTATACAGTAGCAGCATAACCTCCCTGCTCTTATATTCTGTGCCTCGGCTAATAAAGGCAAGTATCCCAAATGCCTTCTTAACCACCTTATCTACCTGTCCCGATACCTAAGGGACCGGTGAACATGCACACCAAGGTCCCTCTGATCCTCGGTACTTCCCAGGGTCCTACCATTCATCGTGTATTCCCGTGCCTTGTTTGTCCTGCCCAATTGCATCACCTCACATTTATCCGGATTAAAATCCATTTGCCACTGATCAGCCATTTGACCAGCCCATCTATACCCTCCTGTAATCTAAGGCTATCCTCCTCACTATTTACCACCCCACCAATTTTCGTGTCATCCACAAACCTACAGATCAACCCTCCTACATTCAAGTCTAAATCGTTTATATATACCACAAACAGCAAGGGACCCAACACCGATCCCTGTGGAACCCCACTGGACACAGGCATCCAGTCACAAAAATATCCCTTGACCATCACCCTCTGCTTCCTGCCACTCAGCCAATTCTGGATCCAATTTGCCAAATTGCCTTGGATCCCATGGGCTCTTACCTTCATTATCAGCCTCTCATGCGGGACCTTATCAAAAGCCTTGATGAAGTCCAAGTAGACTACATCAAATGCATTGCCCTCATCTACACACCTGGTCACCTCTTCGAAAAATTCAAGCTAGTTGGTCAGACATGACCTCCCCTTAACAAAACCATGCTGACTGTTCTTGATTTAGACTTCCTGTCCCTGAAGGGCAGAAATCCTACCTCCAGCCTATTAATAGCTAATTCGTATGGCAGCCATTCAGCCCCTGGGTGGGCTTCTCCCCCGCCTCCACTCCACCCCAGTGGGGCCTATGGCTCCTCAAATAATTCAGCCCATATGTTCTGTTCATTATCCGATTGGCCTGGGGTGGAGGTACTCTCTGATGCTAGGCCTGTTGGGAAACCAATGGGTGAGGGGGGGAGGGAGCAGGGTCGTTCTGTGTCATAGGTCATGTGATGAAACCTCCAGGGATATTAATAAATGTTACTTTCTTATTAAAATTCAAATCAACATGACTCGAGGCCAGAATTGATATCCCTAGGTAGGAGTTGAGGAACATTACTGTTTCTGAAAGAAGCTTTATTTTGCATCCAATCATTGTTGTGCCTAACCTTGGAGTGCTTGATGCTGACACTTGATGGCAAAAGTGGAGAAATATCTTATTTTCCTGCACTAACACCTTGGAAGGGTACAGGGAATCACAAAAATAAAATCTGAATAAATCATATTTAATTTTCATGTATTAGAGGCACTGTGAATATAGAATTGCTTAAAAAGTAGCATCCCTTCCTACTGAATGATTGCTAACTAATTTCCCACACATGAACTTCTTCTGAATCACTTGAGGCTTTTGATTGCTGCATTAACAGAAACAATATTTTGAATCAACATCTAATACATTCACTATGTTCATCTCTGCTGTTTGTTTCCATTGAGTCTTTAACAGGAACAGTTGATTACCACAAGTGTAGCCCCGAGTCATGTTGATTTGAATTTTAACAAGAAAGTAACATTTATTAATATTGAGGAATTTTGACCACCCACACACTCATAACCTCCTCCAGAAAGAAAAATGGCACTTAATCTGTACTTAGCAGTCAGTAATTTCCTTGGACTGCAGTATGAATTCAAATAAAGTCCAGGAAGCAAGGTTTGTAAAAAGGAAATGTCATGGTCTAAAGTAATTCTTCTCAATGAGTAAAATTATAATTATTTTATACAAACTTTATACAAATGCAGGTATCCTTAGCAGAAGTCTATTGCACCATTCTCTCAAAATGAATGGACACACCATTCAGTGATGTAACAGGTGTGCCCACCTCCAGTCATTTGGGGTTTAGCTGAGTAAGGAGTTAGACTGAGACTCTACAGTGTTTATATTCGAACACTGGGATTGTTATGAACAGACAGAATCTATATAAGTTATCTTTGTAACATTTCATTTCTGTTGAAGGGACATTCAAAGTAGCTTCCTTTTAACAAAGTATAATTTAATTCTGGAAAGTTACATCACACAGCTTGACAGTACAAATCAACGCAACTGGTCTCAGGATACTATGAAAGAGGTACATCGGACCATTATGAGTGGTTGTGCAATGATAGTTATCTGAGGACATGAAGTGATGGAATTACTAAACCATTATTTAATTTTTTTTTAACCACTGAGAGAAGGGGGAAGGAATGCCTGAGCCAAGATAGGGACTTAAGGAAGCCTTCAGAATCAGAGGGAAACCACATTAGGAGGTTATAGCTAAACAATATTCCAGGCTTTTGATAATTTCAATCCAAAAGAGTTGTTGGACTTGGCTGAGGAGATAGCAAATCCTTTCCTATCTTTCATAGCTGACTGGAATCAAGTAATGTCTCAATGGATTAGAGAGAAGCAAATGCAATCATTTGCATTTTCCCCGATACAAAACCAAAATGGAATCTTGTACTCCAGGTATTTCTGTTTTTGTTTTGGATTTCCAGCATCCGCAGGTTTTTGTTTTTAACTCCAGGTGTGCTTCACCAATGCCAGGTACAATTTTCATATCAACTCTTTTGACTTACAAGTCACATTCCTAGCAGTACATTCCAACACTTTATCAACATTCCTAGTCCACCTGTAAACACTAACCTGATAACATGAGGGACAAGAAATATGAACTTAAATTACAGCCTTACTTTGACTGTGGAGAGCCTTCAACACTTCAACTATGGATAGCACTTGGGATCATCTGGAAGGAAAGAGGCTGATTGGAGTGAATCAGCATAGATTCAGAAGGAGCAGGCTGGATTTGGCCCATTAACTGGGCACGCTTAAGGACTTTGCTGAACCGGTGGGTAAGGGTGAGGCAGTGAATCTTGTCCACTTGGAATTCTGGGGCCACTTGACACTGTCCCAAATAACAGACTGGTTGACAAGTTGTGTATCCATGGGGTAAATAATTACGTATTAGGCTGGATTGATAAATGGCTACAAGATAATCAGTAAAGAGTGGCACAGTGATATTTGGGGAGATATTAAAGTGAAAACTCATTGCCAGAGACAGTGATGTTAAGTCCTTTTGTTTTTGTACAAATTTGTATAAAGGATACAAAATATATCCAATGGGTTTGATGACACAAAATTGGAAGCAGGGGTCAATGATTTTAATCTACGTGCGACCTTGATAGTCCAGGGTTCCGGACAAGCCAGGCAGAGAGGTGGCAGACATGATGGTGGACCAGAGAACCATGGCAAGGTTTAAAAAGGTTTAAAAGAATTCCCAGTAGTAAAGGGCAATTAGTTGTAGAATCATAGCAAGAAACCTGATGGGGGATTTAGAAGAGTAGTTTAGACATATAAATGGCCCCTAGTGTAAAACATTACTGTGTTTGGTCTCATCCACCCAATCCCTACTAGCAGTATCAAACTACAATGCTGCTAGTTGGATTTCTTCACAATATGGCAGAATATTACAATATTCAACAAAGGGCTAATGAGTAGATATTAAAATTTACAATTTTAAAATAGCGTCAAATTTAAAGTTATAATTAGAGGGCTATTTGTTTTAAATAATAGACATACAAATAATGAGCAACTGGGTAAGATTAGGCCTTGTGATATCAGCTCTACAGCACCTCTAAGCCACAGATCATAAAGCACAATGTCACAGGTCAGTTGAAGATGATGTTCTTTGTTTTATACTCTACTCTTGCCCTTTAAAAAAGTTTGACTTTAATGATAGAGGCACATGAGGTGCTGCTGCACTGTCACACTCAGCTTTAGTTTTGCACCTTAGAGACATGAAGGCTGCCAAGTTCTGGGCCACACTCAGCGACAGATGTGCAAGTTTGTTTGATTCTGAAAATGTCACCTATTTGTTATGCTGTCTCTTCACAGCACTCGATGACACAAACAGACTACACGCAGGTGCCTTTAATGTGAAATATTTCAAAATGCTCACGGTAAAAGGTGCAATGCTGAATAGATGATCTTTGCTTTGAGAAACAGCGAGGCAATAAATTGTGCACTGTAAAGTGTTTTGTGGCAGTTATCAGATTACTAAAACATATGTACATTGATTTGAATGCGATCTGTGGCTATGGCTACGTGTGTCAAGGATCAAAGCACAATTGAGTAATGTAGCAAATATTTAAAATAGTACACATATGTTTTAAGATATACAGCAGCAGCATTCACTCATATCTGGGATTTTTTGATCAGCAACTTTTGGCAAAGGGGAGGTTGTTTACTTTAATTGCACATTAGTGCACCAGTGCACTGGATCACTGAAAAGAAGACCTGGGTCTCCACTCAATGCCTCCTCCAACTACTAATTACTTGAGACCAGGAAATAACTGTGAGGAATCATCATATGTTTAAACAAGCATCTAGTCTGTGGCTCTGCTATTTTGTAAATAACCCGACTATAACAACTGTGTTTGTCATTTTTCGCCAGTAGTAATGTAATTCCAAGTAATGAAGTAATTCAAATTTATTATAGAAATAAACATCTTGATACATTGACCCCTGCTGTAATGCTAAAATTGCCTTAATAACTTCCTCTTTGAATTTGCTTTAATTGTTATGTCACTGAAATCAGCTTGGAATAAAATCCAAATTATGTACAGACACCCTCACCACAACATGGCATTGCATAGTGAATATCTGATTACACAGCAGAGAATTGAACACAAAAAGAGCAGGAGTCAAGGACAGTAACCGTATACCAGAGATTGGGTTGAATCTGAGACACTTATAATGAGGCTGAATTCTACTGTGTAATATTGGGTTACAGGGAAATCCTTTATTTAAATATTTTCAAGATTGAGATGATATCCTGTTAATATGGATTGTGGATTAGAATCTAGCATTGGAGATATACCTCAGGAAGTCATTAAGTATGGAAGTATACTAGCAGAGCTTTCTCGGTTGCTGGACAAATGGGCTTTTTCAAACTCTTGTCTTGCTTGGTGTACAAAAGCTTCCGTGAACTTCAAATGATCAATAACTGTCAAACTATGGAGCAGGATTTTCCAGACTCGGGATGATGGACTGGGTGATGGGGGCTGGGGGTGGAGGGGTTGGGTTGTGGGTCCGGGAAAATAATGGGGACTCCTTGGGATGTGTTGGGATGGCTCCCCGACACAGTCTGCCTGCCAAGGAGGTTTTGCAGCAGCGAGACAGGATGCAGATCAGCTGCATGTCGGCATTCTGCTGGTGACAAATCAGGCACAGGCTGCCTTGCAAGATCACCAGCTTCATGGAGGTGACCTTCCTGCTGTCAGTCATGGGGCCACCTCTATGAAGCTGGAGACTCCATGCCCAAAGGAAGTACCACTGACAGGGAAGTGACCACAATGGGCCATCTGGGAGGGGCCTGACTGCTTGGCTCCCTGATTTTAAGTTTCTTATTTGCCTCTTCGAGGGTGTATGCATGTTAAGGTGGTTCCTTAATCCCTGACCTACCTCGGCTGACCTACCTATCACTCCTGGTGAAGTTGCCGTAGCTTTAGAGCTGCAGGCAAAATGATTGGGTCGGCTACATCAGGAAACTACTCACCATCGTTAATTAGACGGTGAGCTCAGAGGCGCCAGTTAGGAGGTTGCCTCCAGTAAAATTGCTAAGCCGGTCTGGCCCCCAGCAAGGGTGGGCTCAGGACTTCCATTTAAAACCAACGCCTGTGCTAATATCCTGCCCACAGTTTCCATGAGCAGAAATCGCCTCATACTGTATATGTTTGTTGATTATACTAATTCCATTTCTTATAAAAGCACATTTTTGTTTTACAAGGGCATAAGTTGGAACACTGGACATTTTGTTTTGTGTGCCCACAAAATACAATGTAACTATCACCTGCACTGCCCCTGATATTTATGGAAAGACATGGAGGGTGCAGGGGAACATGATCGAATTGACAGACTAGCTGGTTGTGAGGCAAGAAAACCAGAGCTAGAAGACAGTCCTTGACAATCAGATTGTAAGGCAGGCTGGAGTTCAGGATTTAGTGAGTGGAAGAGAAGGTCGCTAATCACAGTAGTGTGGGTAGAGAGAGGTCACAATTAGCAGAGGGAAAGGTTTAGCAAAGGTTTCCTTGAGGGGTCAGGAACCACTCTTTCTCCTCCTGCCCCACAAGGAGTGCTGTTAAAAGCACTTATCTCCTGGATCCAGCAGTCTGTGCCTCCACTTGGCTGCCAGGTTTCCTGCATCCTGAGATACTTTGTTGATCAAGTTACATTCAAATCAGCCTCCCAGATGCGCTGTGGGAGCCTGATTCAAATATGTTACTGAAATATCCTCCTACTCCGAAATGGGAGAATGGCACATTTTGCTATTCGAAGAGGTAAACACACAAATGGTCATGTGCTTAGTGGACTGGGGTTGCATTATCCAATTAGCACGGCACCCCCAACCCCCACCCCGCAACTTGTCGTGAGGAGTGAATACAAGGCACTGAATCACTAATTTTAACTTAAAACCTTAATAAACATGAATGTGCCGTGTTAGGAAATTCACACTGTCACAATCAACCCAGCTCAGAGAAACCAGAAACTTCCCTTAAGACTTGAAACTTATGCTGGGGAGTGCACCTTGAATGAAGCAAAATAACATACATATTTGGCTGGACTCTGAATTACAAATCTGGTTTATTAAAATAATCAGCACAAGAGCGTCACAGAATCGCATTCTTGATCGCATTGGATGATGAAAATCCTCCCAGCACATGGCTGAAAGTCATCCTCCTTTCTGCTGAAGCAAATTGTTACTGATCCACATTTTCTTTTTTCTTAAAAGCCTGCCTGTCTCAGGCTGACAGCAGTAATTAGTCAGCAACAAAAAGGAAAGGATCTTCCATTTATTTAAATCTTTGTACAAAACCTCCTCAACCACACCCCAAAAAAACATATAGTTCATGGCTCACAATTGAAAACCATGTGAACTAAGCAGAACTCCTTCTCTACACCACTCAGCCACACCATGTAACAGACACATAACAAACACAAGTCCACTCTAAATGATATTTTGGATTTACTTTGTTAACAATAATCTATATAAGCATAACTTCTATCTGATCAGTCACTGAGATCTCTCTTTTTGGAATTAATTTCATACTGTGTGTGTGTGTGTGTGTGTGTGTGTGGTCCCAATCCCCAAGAACTGTGGAACCATAAATTATCTTTCCACATGTATCAGATCATCAGCTGTGAGGACTGAGACTACTTCCCCCTTTGTCCTGCAGTCTTTTTAAGCAGATTGGACAACCTTATAAATCAGGGAGGCAGAAATTATATTTGTCATCTCTTTCATGTACCTTCATTTTTGTACTTCTCTCACCTTCCCGAAACCTCTTGGTCCTTTATCTGTGTTCTCCTAACCGTACATAAATATGTCCTATTGCCTTTTGTCCTATTTTTTGTTGCCCTCTCTGTTTCACTAAGACCATTATAAGATTAAACAAAATAGGAACAGGAGTAGGCCATTCAGCCCAACAAATATGTATGTTATTTTTGTTAAGATCATGGCCTTATCTCCACTTTCTTGCCTGTCCCCTGTAACCTTCAACTTCCTTGTCAATCAAAAATCGGTCTAACTCGGCCTTGAATATACTCAATGATCCAGCCTCCACTGCTTCCTGTGGAAGAGAATTCCAAAGACTAATGACTCTCTGAGAGAAAAAATTTCTCATCTCTTTCTTTAATGGGATTAAATCTTAAACATCTTAAATTCAAGCCCCTAGTCCTAGCTTCCTCCATGAAAGGAAACAACTGCCCTGCAGCTATCCTGTCAAACCCCCTTAGAATTTTCTATGGGCAGAAATTTTCGCTCGGCAGGCGGGCACATGCCCGACCCGTTCGAGCGTGAAATGATGTGTGTTGACATCAGCCGAACAGGCTAATGTCAACGCAGTTATGTGATAGTTCAGTCAGTGGGCACGTGCCAGAGTTGGCAGCATGCGTGCCGACAATTAAAAAGCCTGTTAAGCCCATTAAATAATCAATTAAATTAATTTTTTTGCTGCCCATCCAACCTAACAATTGGCAGGCAGGTGAAAAGCCAAGCGGCCTTTACATATTTTTGGAAACCACATCCACGGGCGGGATGACATTTCCAAAAGCAAATAATAAAAAATAAAAGTTTTAAAAGTTAATTAATAACATGTCCCTGCCCATGTAACAGAGTCACATGAGAGGACATGTTTCATTACATTTTTATTTTTTTAATTAATTTTTTTAATATCTCTTCATCTCTCTTAAGTAGCTCCATGCCTCAGGGAGATTATGCAGTACTCACTCGTGCGCATGCGCGAAGTTCACGCTCGCCCTGCTTCACTCCTCCACCCACCTGCGCTGCTGCTTGCGTTTCACCCTGGGTGGGCCTTAATTGGCTCACCAACGTGAAATCGTGGTGTGATACCGATCGCGGATGGCGGTCAGCTTCCCGACCGCCCCCACTGAGTACCCCAACCAACGGCAAAATTCTACCCTATGGGCAACATCTTCCAGTCAGCAAGCGGGGGCGGGGGCGGGGCCTGCTCGCCGAAGCGTAAAATGACGTGGGGATATGTTGGGCATGCATCCTGGCATCACCTCACCTATTAAGGCCATTAAAAAAGTAATTAACTTGATTGATGGACCTGCCCGTTCAACTTTAGGGTTGGTGCCAGCCCGGAAGCCCGGGGGGCCACGGAAAAAGCATGAAACCTCATCCATGGGCGGGATGAGGTTTCATGAGGGTATTTCAATTTTTATTAAAGGTTTCAATAAAAGTTATGGACATGTCCCAACTCACGTCATAGTGTCACATGAGCGGACATGGCAGGGAAATTTTTAAAATACCATTATTGAAAGTTTCAAATCGGAGATGATCTTGCTGAGGCAGCAGTTTGCCTCAGGGAGATCTGTGCGCTCTTTTGCACGCATGCGCGAATTCCCCCACCCGCACAGGGAGCGCACAGTGCTTCCTGGCGGATGTCACGCTGAGTGGGCCTTAATTGGCCCACCCAGGCAAAATGGCGGCGACCCCCTGCTCAACCTTTCCCCAAAAGGCAACCCCTTAATCCCATGAATCTGTTTAGTGAACCTTCTCAGAACTGCTTCCAATGCAAGTACATCCCTCCTTAAGTAAGGAGACCAAAATTGTACACAGTACTTGAGATGCGGTCTCACCAATGACTTGCCCAGCTGTAGAAAGACTTCTCTATTTTTATACTCCATACCTCTTGTAATAAAGGACAACATTTCACTTGCCTTCCTAATTACTTGCTGTACCTAACTTCTTAGATTCATGTGGATGATCCATCTCAGCCTTCTCTGAAGCTCCCCAGCATCACAGATGCCAGTCTTCAGCCAATCGATTCACTCCAGGAGATATCAAGAAGTGGCTGAAGGCACAATTTACTGCAAAGGCTATGGGCCCTGACAGTATTCTGGCAATAGTACTGAAGACTTGTGCTCCAGAACTTGTCACGCCTCTAGCCACGCTGTTCCAGTACAGCTACAACAGTGGGATCCACCCAGCTATGTGGAAAATTGCCCACGTATGTCCTGTACATGAAAAGCAGGACAAATCCAACCCGGCCAAATTACTCTACCATCAGTCTACTCTCGATCATCAGTAAAGTAATGGAAGAGGTCATCAACAGTGCTATCAAGCGGCACTTGCTTAGCAATAACCTGTTCACTGACTCCCAGTTTGGGTTCTGCCAGGGCCACTCAGCTCCTGACTTCATTATAGCTTTGGTTCAAACATGGACAAAAGAGCTGAACTGCTGAGGTGATTTGGAAGTAACTGCCCTTGACATCAAGACTGCATTTGACAGAGTCTGGCATCAAGAAGCCCTAGCAAAACTGGAGTCAATGGGAATCAGGGAGAAAACTTTCCGTTGCACAAAGGAAGATGGTTGTGGTTGTTGGAGGTCAGTCATCTTAGTTCCAGGATATCACTGTTCCCCAGGGTAGTGTCCTTGGACTAAACATCTTCAGCTGCTCCATCAATGACCTTCCTTCCATCATAAGGTCAGAAGTGGGGATGTTCGCTGATGATTGCACAATGTTCAGCACCATCCATGTGTCCTCAGATACTGAAGCAGTCCATGTCCAAATGCAGTAAAACCTGGACAATATCCAGGCTTGGGCTCACAAGTAACATTCACACCTCACAAGTGTCAGGCAATGACCATCTCCAACAAGAGAGAATCTAACCATCGCTTCTTGATGTTCAATGGCATTACCATCACTGAATCCCCCACTATCAACATCCTGGGGGGCTACCATTTACCAGAAACTGAACTGGACTAGCCATATAAATACTGTGGCTGTAAGAGCAGGTCAGAGTCTAGGAATCGTGCTACGAGTAACTCACCTTCTGATTCCCCAAAGCCTGTCCACCATCTACCAGGCACAAGTCAGGGGTGTGATGGTATACTTCCCACTTGCCTGGATGAGTGCAGCTCCCACAACACTCAAGAAGCTTGACACCGTCCAGGCACCACATCTACAAACCTTCACTCACTCCATCACTGATGCACTGTAGCAGCAGTGTGTACCATTTACAAGAAGCACTGCAGAAATTCACCAAGGCTCCTTCGACAGCACCTTCAAAACCCACAACCACTACCATCTAGAAGGACAAGGGCAGCAGATAGATGGAAGTTCCCCTCACCATCCTGACTTGGAAATATATCGCTGTTCCTTCACTGTCACTGGGTCAAAATTCTGGAACTCCCTCCCTAACAGCAGTGTGGGTGTATCTACACCACATGGACTGCAGCAGTTCAAGTAGGCAGCTCACCACCACCTTCTCAAGGGCAACTAGAGATGGGCAAAAATGGATGGCCCAGCCAGCAAGGCCCACATCCTGTGAATGAATAAATAAAAAATGTACAAGGATACCCAGAACTCTCTGTACTGAAACATTTTGCGGTCTTTCTACATCTAAGTAATTTTCTGCTTTTCTATTCTTCCTAGCCAAGTGGACAATCTTACATTTTCTCACGTTATACTCAATCTGGGGGCTGGTTAGCTCAATTGGCTAGTTGGCTAGTGTGTGGTTCAGAATAATACCAACAGAGTGGGTTTAATTTGTGTTCTGGTGAGGTTGACTTGGAATCTGCTCTCTCACCCTACCCCTGAGATTGGAAGGCAATGGCAAACCATCACTGACAAAAACTGCCAAGAAGAAAGGCTCAGGGTAAAGCATCAGCAGAAAATGAGCCAAGGACCTGCTTTCAGACAGAGCACTAGTAATGATAATAACGATGATACTCTATCTGCCAAATTTTTACCCACACACTTAACCTATCTATATCCCTTTGCAGACTCTTGTATGCTCCTTATGACTTGCTTTCCTATGTATTGTATCATCAGCAAATTTGACTACAATACAGTCTGTCCCTTCATCCAAGACACTAATATAGATCGTAAATAGCTGAGGCCCCACCACTGATCCCTGTGATACTCCACTAGTTACAGTTTGCCAACCTGAAAATAATCCATTTATCCTGACTATCTATTTCCTGTTAGTCAGCCACTCCTCTACCCATGCTAATGTATCACCCCCAACACCATGAGCTCTTATGTTGGGCAGTAACCTTTCATGTGGCATCTTATCGAATTCCCTTTGGAAATCCAAATACATTACATCCACAGGTTCCCTTTATCCATCCTGCTTGTTACATCCTCACAGAGCTCTAATAAACTAGTCAAACATGATTTCCCTTTCACAAAACCATGTTGACTTTGTCTGATTGTATTAGGATTTTCTAAATGTCCTACTACTCATTATTAATGGACTTTAGCATTTTCCAATGACAAACGTTAGGCTAACTGGTCGATAGTTTGCTGCTTTTTAATCTCCCTCCTTTCTTTAATATGGTGTTACATCTACAGTTTTCCAAAGTGCTGGTGATTTTCCAGAATGCAGAGAATTTTGGAAGATTACTACCAATGCATCCACTATCTCTGCAGCCACTTTCTTTAAGACCCTAGGATGCAAGCCACCAGGTCCAGGTCATTAGTCAGCCTTTAGTCCCATTAGTTTTCCTAATACTTTTTCTCTAGTGATCATGATTGTTTTAAGTTTCTCCCTCCCGTTTGCCTCTTGATTTCCTACTGTTCTTGGGATGTTTTCTATAGCTTCTACAGTGTAGACAGATACAAAATACTTGTTCAAAATCTCAGTCATTTCCTTGTTTCCCATTATTAATTCCCCAGTTTCATCCTCTAAGGGATCAATGTTTACTTTAGCTAATCTCTTCCTTTTTATATACATACTATTTCTTGCTAGTTTTTGCTCAAATTCAAATTTTCTGTTCATTATATTTAGACATCTTTCACTGGTTTCTAAAATTTTCCCAATCTTCTGAGCTACCACTAATCTTTGTAGTATTGTACATCTTTTCTTTCAATTTTATACCATCCTTAATTTCCTTAGTTAGCCACAGATGGTGTATCCTTCTCGTAGTGTCTTTCTTTCTCAATGAAATGTATCTTGGTTGAGAGTTAGGAAATATCCCCTTAAATACCTGTCACTGCTTTTCTACCATCTTACCTTTTAACCTATTTTCCCATTCCACTTTAGCCAACCTTTTCTTCTCACCTTTTAATTACCTTTATCTAAGTTTAAGACACTAGCTTCGGACCCAAATTTCTCACCCTCCAACTGAATGTGAAATTCTACCATATTATGATCATTCTTAACTAGATGTTCCTTAACTATGAAGTCATTAATTAATCCTGTCTCATTACACATTATCAGGCTTGAAATAGCCTGTTCCTTGGTTGATTCCAGAGCATATTGTTCTAAGAAACTGTCCCAAATACACCCTATGAACTCATCCTCCAGCCCACTTTTGCTAGTTTGATTCATCCAATCTATGTGAACATTATAATCTCCCACAATTATTACAAGTTCTCATTATGTCTTGATTTATACTCTGTCCTACTGTTTGGTGCTGTCAGGATGTCTTTAAACCACACCCACCAGCGACTCCTTTTCTTTCCATTCCTTTCTATTTTCCTCCAGTGGTGGCTTTCCAATTCTCTTGTTTTCTTTACATTCTGACAGTCTGCTTGTTAGTTGTTCTACTGAGGAAGTTAAATTTATCAAGTTTGAGTTACTGTATATTATTATATACTTCCAAATGACTTAGGAATTACATACTCATGCATAAGTATAGATAAATGTCCAGACTTCCACATCGTTCACTACTGCGTCGTTCACACTGTCTGTGTATTGAACTAACAGTGGTGGCAGTAGATGCCTGTGAGTAAAACCCAAGCATTATAAGTGAGATAAATGTTGAATTAGGTTGAGATAAATCAACCTTAATTAATGTCAGAAAGAGAGAGAGAGAAAAAAACTGAATGAGTTGTGTGAAAGCAAAATGGCTGCTGCTGCAGCAATGAAGCACAGCTCCAGCTCAGGATGAACTGGGAAGCTGATGATGCCATAGGGACATTTGAGAAGGTTAAAAAGTGCAAATTAACATTCGGTAGTTTTCTAAAAGGCACCATTGAAGAGTAAAAGATCAGCTACATCCTTTTGTGGACAGGAGAGAAAATATTAAATTGGAAATGAATGAGGATTGCAGTAAAAACTCAGATAAAATTTTCAAGAAATTCAGCACACATCTCCAGCCAAAGTCGACCCATTGGACCCGTTGATATGAATTTTAAAGCCTGAGGCAAGAACCAGGTGAGCCTGTTGACAATTTCTTAATGAGATTGAGGAATGTAGCCAACAAGTATAATTTCAAGGAAACAATTAAAGGCTGATAGATCCACTGATTTTGGGCTCTGCATGCCTTGATGTACAAAAATCTCTGATTGGAAAAGACAAGCTCATAAAATTGCAGGCTGTAACATTGCCAGAGCACATGAAGCCAAAGTAGACAGTTGAAGATGCTGATGACCCAAAATTCAGTTAAGTCATGAGAAAGGCAGCAGGGTTGATGCGGTGAAACAGTAATAGAAGAATGCACAACAGACAGAGAGAAAGATGTGCAAGAACTGTGGATGGCCACATGAATTCACAGACAGAAGAAAAAGTCCCACATTTGGATTAAGCTATAGAGCTTGTGGAAACCAAATCACTGGGAAAGATGTGCAGAACAAAGAAAGAAGATGGTAAATGAGCTGCCAGAGGCAGAGCAACATGGCAAATGAGAAAGAAAAGTAACCAAAACATCCATATCCTGGAAAATGAATAGACATAGGAACCATACAACTGTAACAGTTCTGTCACTGATTAGAAGATCTGGGCCAATGAATCTGTTCACAGCACATATGGTGCGATCTGAGAAACACATTCGATGAAACTCCAGCATTTGAGTCTAAAAGAGTGATTATTTTAAACTTCTGGGAAGACATAATAACTCTCTCTCAGTCATTCCTCTACATTGTTATCACTTTATGTAATGCTACCTCATAAGCCATCATAACTCTATTAGAGATTTTTGGGTATCAGGAGGTTTGAAGTATATGTGACCGCAGTACAGAAAATAAATTCCTCCCTTAAAAGTGATGTTTTGATTCAATTACTACACTCAAATCATGAATACAAGTAGACATTCTCACATTTTAAAATATATACACATTTGCTCTAGCTTTGCATTTAACTAATGACATTTGAAGGGGACAGGGGTCGGAGGGAGTGTGAGAGGGCCCCTGTGGGAGACTGTCTGCTCAAAATTAATACAAGTTTTCCGGCTCCCCCTGCAGCAGGGCAATCCCAGTTAAGATAATTCAAATCAAAACAGTACTGAAATAATATATTTTAATTTTAGACATATGGTATAAATTTGCAAATAAAGGCTTAAGAAAAGTATTGGAATGACATTGCACAATATAGGAATCTGATGCAGAGGCCAGGAGAGGGGATATTGAAATAATATATATTAAAAAATAGAAACAATGCAAGTTTTGTGGATGGATAAGACAAGGGATTAATATCCTCCTCATAATGTTTACTATCCAGTTACTTATGAGTTGCCTGTTTAGCCAACTCATGCTTGGAACTAGTAATTCAAAACTGATGCAAAACAGCATGCTCCCACCTTATCCATCTACTTTTCATTAAATATGTTACTCAACTCTAAACATGAGGCTCAAAAGCCAGAGAAACTAGAGCCTACTACTTTAGACTTTGATCAATATTTTTTTTTTCAATTCTGCATGTTAACAATTATATAAATTTGTTTTACAGAGACTTTGTTTATTGAAAAATGTTTTGTTAACGATATTAAAGGAGACAAATGGTGTACTGTTACACCCATTCACTGGCTTATTATACAACCAGTTGACCTTGGTGCATGCAAATATAAACCCAAGTTCGCTGACTTGAGTTGTCTACTCTCCAACTCTTACAAAAGAGGCTGAGCAGCACCTCAGCATTGTCCATGTAAACCAATCAAAAAGAACTGGACAGGAAATTCTTTTCAATTTAAACCTCTCTGCCATTTCCCATTTACAACCAGGGTTGATAGGGAGAATTCGAGGATTCTGGCTGAAAGAATTTAACGCATGAACAAAAGAAACCATTTAGGAGTTTGTGTGGGAGAAATGTTGGAGAGGCCATTTGTTTCAGAAGCCACATCAAAGCTCTTAACTCTCAAACATATGTCTTTATTAACCTGATCCAATGTTTCAGAGTCAGCAGCATTCAAGTTTATTACCAGTGAATAACTTCCATTCTCCAACAGAAAAAATGAACATCTCCCAATTTACAAAAACTGGTGTTACTCCAACACCCCTAACAAGATGAACAGTTACTGTTAACAGCTAATAACCTCATCCCTCATCCACTGTACTTCCACACTATGATTTTCATTAGCTGGCTCAGAAATGCACTATGATGCAGTTGGTGCTGATTTGATCTAAATTTAGTGGCATAAGCAGGAAGTGGGCCAAGGGGTGATCGCTAGTCAACTTTACTGTTTGTTTACTTTCTCCATTTTGAAACTCGGTGCTCTTCAATTAGTTCAAAACACACTAAGCTCAAAATTACACAGTGTTGTGAGTGAGTGGAATTCACTTCCAGGATTGGTGGCTGATACAGAAATAATTTCAACATTGAAGGTTGGATTGGCTAGGTGGGTGAAGGGGGTTGAAGGGATATGGGAACAGGGTGGGTAAATCTGTTGAGTCCTATTTCCTTGCATGGAAGATAAACACCATAGACTGGTATATAACCAACATAGACTGATTGGGCCTATATTGTAACTTCTATGTATTGCCAGGTATCTCATTCCCAAGCCTGCATGCAGTTGTGCCCACCAAGAACCCCCAGTCCACATCTGGACAGCTTAAGTTGGAGTTAATTGCACTAATGCACAGATATTGGTGGTATAAAAGTAATTTTATTGCATTTGTGAGATTATTGAATTCAAGTGACCCTATTGGCTGAGAGAATGAATCTAATGAAACTTCTGAGCCCACACCACAGTGTTGACTTCAATCAATATTGATGAGGTAGGCATTGATGAAATTACAGTACTGAAGAAAGCAACGCTCAGACCCCTTGGCTAGCATTATAATTTGAGGTGAATTAGGCTGGAAAGGATACATCAAAATGATTTGAGGTAGAAATCTATCACAGCTCATCATTCTGTTTGCCTTATATTCAGTTCAATAGAAATTGATATGAAGCATGATGCATAAAAAATGACCAATATGATAAACATTAAACCCATTTACTATGGCCACCCAACATTCTACCAATTTGACATTACTGATTTTTGGGTGACTTATTCACAATGCAAACCTGCCAATTAATTTCATTCTTGCCTCCAATGCGAATTCTAAAAGCCACCCTGCATGTTTGAGTGTTTTAATGGAAAATGCAGAAGGTATCACCTCCAGATTTCCTGAAACTGTGGTAGACCATTTGTAACCCAGTGGGAGGTCCTTCCTAATGAAAGCAATATGTCTTGGACTCTGCAACTCACTAGAGAAGCATTATACCTCTGTTTAATGACTTCTTATTCTGGTTTAGACCGAGCAGTCTAAGGTTGCAACACTGAGTTATACTGCTGACCCCACAGCTCTCTCCACTCAGACAAAATTTGGGTTCAGTATGAGTAAAATATAATGAATTCCAACTTGTACATCAATTAAATTTTTGATCTCAGTAAAGTACTAATCCTTCACACGCTTTGCAAAGACATTGGACAAGTGTGCCAACGACATCGCACACTCGCATGGTATTTCAAACGGTGGGCACGCGTGGGAGTCAGCAGCATGCCCACCGACAATTAAGCGGCCTATTAAGGCCTTTAATCAATTATTTGACTACAATTTTCCGCTGCCTGTCCAACTGTTCGGTTAGCAGGCGGGCAAAAGGGCCAAGCGGCCTTTGCATTTTTGGGGATACCTCATCCCATTAATTAGCCAGCCAGCGTGAAATTGCAGTCAGGGCCTGATCGCGGGCAGTGGTCGGCTTCCCAGCCGCTCCCAGGCCCACCCGCCAAGCCTGTCCGACAACCAGAAAACCCCGGCCAATAATTTAAAACAGAAATCCATTGAATTGCCTAGGAACATTTTAAGCATTAATTTTAACGTTTGCAAGAAAGCTAACACTGCAGTCAGTACAAAGCTGAAGCAATAGCAGGAGTTTTAACTCCCAAGTAGGAAAGTTGCCTAGCAAAAGGCTGGTTTATCCAGGAATGGGAGGCCCAGTCGCTTTTAAACAGCTAGGTCATATTGACATCTTGTTGGCTGTTTCTCAACCGGAACAGCCAAGAGGTTCATGAGAGCTTATAAAACATTAGACCAGACCCAGGGTAAATGCAGGATGCTCAGTAGTTCACGAATGGGAGTCTGGGCAGCAGAGGCACACATTTCCTTTGTGGGGCCCAGGAAAGCACTGCAGCTCTGTCTTGTGTGATCATTGAACTCACCACCAGCTGGGTGGTCTGGTTGGTTTTTGGTGCTCGGTGGGCACTGCAGGTGCCCACATGAACTTCCTGGTTAAGATAGCATCAGGGTCTCATTAACATATTAGGACTCCAATTAGTATAAATGTGTGAGGTTCCTATCTGATTCAGGATGGCACCATATACTGCTGGAAAATTAGGCATTTTAAAATTGCAACAGGTCAGGGACAGAGCAATGAACTCACCTGTTCCAGTTGAACTGCATCCCGTCCTCTGGCCAGTTTCTCTGGAATGAGGAGAGTTTAACACTCCTCCCAATGTGTGACTAACTCCTAGAAATGCACTTATCCCATTTCTGATTAACTAAGTCATACTGAAATCTGCAACCACAATCTGATACAAGTGCAGCACATTGGTACATTAATAGTACAATAAAGCCACAGATGGATATAAAATGAAAAGTTAGAGACGCTTTGCATGCTGACATAGCAGCATGTTGTTACGCCATGTGAAATACAGCCTTAAGGTTTTTGGAGTATGGAATTACTATAAGTAAGCCAAAACAAATCCACTTCAGGTTAACGTGCCACAGTTTATCTATTTATCCTATGAATCAGTCTCATTAGCTTTTCTCCTTGTTTAATAATCCATCAGAGGACTGGCAGATAGCTAACATTATATTTAGTTTTAAGAAGGGAGAGAGCACATGCCCAAGGAACTAGAGACCAGGCAGCTTAATATAAGTGGTAACAAATATAATGAAATCCCTACTAAAGGAAAAAAATAGCTAAACACACAGAAAACAAAACCATAAGTAATAGCCAAAGTGGATTTTAAAAAGGAAAGTCTTGCTTGACCAATCTCATTGAGTAGGCAATAATAATGCAATTGATGAAATAGAGGCTAAATTAGCCAGTGCCCAAAAATGGGCACAGAATCACAATGTGCAGTTAACCCACGCCCATTGAATACAATGCAAGCAACATGCCAATTTTGTGATGCCTGCTCATTTGAATAATCTCAGTGTCCAGCCAGCACTAGCTGTGCTGTATATTTGCTGGAGGCACAAGTAAAATGCTAATAATCCCGCTTAAAGCTAGCTTGCCCTGCTTAGAGGGGCAAGGTGCATTATGACTCAAGCAGGTGCTGGGAGTCATGGTTGAAGAGAACCTTTAACAAGTGGCACAACTTGGATGACGGCAGGTTCCAAGGTCTTAGGACACTGCACCCGTGGTCTTAGCGGAGGAGGTGGAAGAGAGGAGAGATGTCCTGTAACCTCAGGAGGAAAGAAGCCCTTCAGACACATGCTCAGAAGGCAGTAGGAGTAGATAGCTGTGGAGGGCAATGTCAAGAGTCAAGTCCTGAGGACCTGGATTCAATGCCATGAGAAGTTCAATGATCTCATACAAGAGCACCATCAACAGATTTCACACTTGCAGCCACCAGTTCTGATATGGAAGCTGCACATATTATAGAGAATAATTTAGAGGCAGGATCTGCACATGGGGAAACCCAAGGCACATGTGACCTGCAGCCAATGTGGTGGGGGGTGGGGGGGCGGAAGAGGGCAGTGTAGTTGCTAACTCAGCAGAGGGCCATGTAATGTTAGGAAAACCTATTCTGCAACACCCCCCCACCACCACCCCACCCCCCCCCCACCCCCCCCGACCAGAGCTGCCAACCAATCAGGGGCCTGTAGATCACCCTTGCCAGCAGTGCCGCTGGGAGCGATGGCTACTGCTGGTAATGCACCCCCAGAAAGGCCAAGGATCGCGAGGAACCCAGATCACAAGTGAGTGAGGGTGAGATTAGAGTTGTGGGGAGGGGGTCACCAGTTGGGGGGTTGAAGAAAGGGCAGGTGGCTTTCAGCAGGCACCCACTTTCCCGATGCTGGGTCTCTCAATCAGGCATTGAGTGCTTTTGAATGAGTGACCCCCTCCCACCCAGACTTCCCCAGGAGACCACAAGCAAAACCAACAGAGTTTGCTTGTCAACCACCCTATATAACGAGTTCCATGCCCACTGTTGGTTGAAAATTAGTGTTGGCAGGATGAAGCCCTTAAGTGGACATTAATTGCATAGGAGTACTGGGTAGCTATTCAGAGTGGCATTAGGTAAGAACTTGGGTCCCACAAGAATCATTGCTGAGCCCACAGTTGTTCACAATTAGCATTAACAATTTCGATTGTGGAATCAAAACTGCAATTTCTAAATTTGTGGGTGACACCAATATGGGAGGGAAAGTCAATACTGAGGAGGACAATATTGATAAGTGTGAGATATTGCAACTTTGTAAGAAAAATAAAAAGCCTCAAATCACTTAGAAAATAAGAATCTAAATGGGTTGTTGGAGGGAAGGGATCTGGAAGTACAAATGGACAAATCACTAAAAGTTGGTGACACAGGTAAAAAAAGGTACAAGAAAAGCAAAAAGCAAAAGTGCTAGAGTTTATTTCTAAAGAAATAGATTTGAAAAGTAGGGAAGTTATGCTGAACATGTATTGTTAAGACCATATTTGGAGTACTGTGTATAGTTTTGGTCACCATATTATAAAAAAGGATACAGAGGATGAAAACCATCCTCAGCTCTTTATCAATGACCTTCACTCAATCATAAGGTCAGAAGTGGGGATGTTTGCTGATGATTACACAATGTTCAGCACCATTCACGACTCCTCAGATATTGAAGCAGTCTATGTCCAGATGCAGCAACATCAGAAGACATTCAGGCTAAGTGGCAAGTAACATTCGAGGTGCACAAGTGCCAGGCAATGATCAGCTCCAACAAGAGGGAACCTAACCATTGCCCCTTGACATTCAATGACATTACCATTACTGAATTCCCCACTATCTGCATCCTGGAGGTTACCACTGACCAGAAACTGAACTGGACCAGTCACTGTGGTGAGTAACTCACCTCCTGACTCCCCAAACCATCTATAAGGCACAAGTCAGGGGTGTGATGGAATATTCCCCACTTACCTGGATGAGAGAATCTCCAAAGCATTCAAGAAGCTTGACACTACCCAGGACAAAGCAGCCCATCCACCACGTTAAATATTCACTCCCTCCACCACCGATGGGCAGTGGCAGCAGTGTGTACCACGTGCAAGGTGCATTGCAGCAACTCACTAAGGCTCTTTCATCAAACCTTTCAAATGCACAAGAGCAACAGATGCATGTGAACACCACCACCTGCAAGTTGCCCTCCAAGCCACACACCATCCTGACTTGGAACAATATCACTCTTCCTTCACTGTTGCTGCGTCAAAATCCTGAAACTCCCTCCCTAATCTCGTTGTGGGTGTACCTACACCGAATGGACTGCAGTGGTTCAAGAAAGCAGCTCACCAACATACCAACCAACACCAACCTTCTCAAGAGCAGTTAGGGATGAGTAGCAAATGCAGGCTTTGCCAGCAATGTCCACATCGTGTGAAATAATACCAAAAAGTTCATGGTTTACTAGGAAACCAGAACTTCAAGGTTACAACTATCAGGAAAGGATGAAAAGGCGGCTGGGTGTCTTTACTGGGTCTGTGGGAAATAAAAATATCAATATAAAATTAATATAAACTATTTACCAAGAAGTCAGTTAGGTAACTCAGGAGAAGCGTCTTTATGCAGAGAATGATGAGAATGTGGAACCCGGGAGTGGTTGAAACGAATGGTATAGATGCATTTAATGGGAAGCTGGATAAGTTTATCAGCGAGAAGGGAAAACAGGGCTATGATGAGAGAGTTAAATGAGGAAGGGTGGGAGGGGGATGGAATAGTTACATAAACACTGACACAACTGGTTGGGCCAAGTGACCTGTTTCTGTACTCTATATTCCGTGTAATGACATTATAACAAGGAGAGAGAATGTGGACACACAACAACCTTTCATTTCATCTCAGGTGATTTAAGTACTATTCCCTCATTTTGCTTAATGACGATCTAAAAATATGGTTCTACATTACTGTTCAAAAGAAAAAAGGAAATCTGAACCCAAATGCAGCAATCCTTGGTTCCAGCTTGATTCCACTTAACTATCTAGTGTCAGATAAACAGCTTTCCAACTCCTAATAATATGGTACTCTTACTCAGATGTTCACTTTAATTCTTTAGCATCTCTTCAATTATGTTACTGTTAACAAAGATTGCTTAATTTACTTCAAAAGAAGACATGTTTGGATAAACTGTAATTATGTTTAAATGCTCCACTGAAATAGCGCCAGTGGGGCGCATGTACACCCATTACTGATTATTTATTGCATACATAAAAAATAAGAAATAGAAGCAGGAGTAGCCATTTGGCCCCCTCGTGTCTGCGCTGCAATACAATGCATTATTAAATAAGAAATAAGTATTAAATTTTGACAGTAGTTGTCACCACAACTAAATTCCATCTCTGTTGCATCAGATCCCCTCCATGGCAATATGCACTAAGACATTACTAAGCTCTTCGTGTTATAGTAACAATAAACTGGTACTAAGATGAGTTATTAAAGGTAGCATACTCTCTTTTAGTCCCTTGTTTTCCTTCCTTACCAATTTTCCTGAAGGCATTGACTTTTTGTTGGTTGCACAATCACCAGCCACCCTCTGATGATCCAACTGAAGAGGTTTGAGCCTCAGCATGAATGCCAGAAGGAAGTTGACTACAGTACCATGCAGTTTCAGTCTCCCGACCTAAGAAAAGATATACTTGCCATAGAGGGAATGCAGCGAAGGTTCACTAGGCTGATACTGGGGATGGCAGGACTGTCATATGAGGAGAGATTGGTTCGACTGGGCCTGTATCCACTAGAGTTTAGTATTTAGAAGAATGAGAGGGGATCTGATTGAAACGTATAAAATTCTAACAGGGCTAGACAGACCGGATGCAGGGAGGATGTTTCCTCTGGTTGGGGAATCTAGAACCAGGGGACACAGTCTCAGGATACAGGGCAGGCCATTTAGGACTCAGATGAGGAAAAATTTCTTCACTCAGATTCAAAGGGCAGAATGTAATACCCTTTGCCATGGTGAGTTTAGAGGTGGGGGCGATTTAATTGGACTACAGGATATGGGGTTGGGACCACACCACCCTGTTGCCTCTGCCTCAATTAAGTCCAGAGCAGAAAGGCTCGTGAACGGCCTTCCTGTCCTGCGGCCAATTGAGGCCAGTTAGCTAGATGGCTAGTGTGTGATTCAGGAGAACACCAACAGCATGGCTTTGATTCCCCTTCCAGCTGAGGTAGACTTGGGATCTACCTCCTTGCCCTGCCCCTGAGGCGGGAAGGCAAACCTCCACTTACAAAAACTGGCAAGATAACCACCAAGGATGATGCATCAGCAGACAATGAGCCAACGACCTATATTCGGGCAGAGACACATGACATGACATTGGCAATTAAGAACCTCATCCATGTCGAGTTTGCCTGTGGACTCCCAGGAAGGGTCGCTGATTGAAGGACCCGCATGAAGAAGGGGCCCACAGAGAACCAACCCCTGGCCTTTTTTCCAACCCCTTACCACCCCCAGCCAGAAATCCACTCCCTGCAACCCCCAGCCCACCCTCACTCCCCTGTGGCCTGGGTTCCACTGATCCTAGGCCTTTGATGGGTGCATTGCTGACAATTACCACAGCTTCCAGTGGCACTGCCTGCAATAGAGCTGCTGGTCATGTGATTCTTGATCCTGGAGAAGGCATGCCGCTGGCCACTTAAGTATCTGAGAGCCACATAATATGGCAGATCTTCCCCAGAGGGATAGAGCAGGCCTCTCAGCAGTTCTCCAGCCGGCGAGGGAGACCCCATCGCCTGGATTAAATTCCACCCAAAGTCACCGTCAGAACTGTAGCTCTTTGAGAAGTTACTGGCTGGAGATTTTCTTTCATTAGTATTTAAAAACTGAAAAAGAGAAATCATGACTATTTCCAATACAGTAACAAAATATATTTTTAATAGAATTCTTTAAAGAATCCATAAACTAGCATAAAAGCAAAATACTGCGGATGCCAGAAATTGCTGGAAAAACACAGCAGGTCTGACAGCATCTGGGAAGTGAAAGACAGGGGTAATGTTTCGAGCCCATATGACTCTTCTTCAGAACTAATGAGTAGTAAAAATGTGGTGAAATATATACTGTTTAAGGGGGGGTGGACAGGTGAAGCTGGATAGAAGGCCAGTGATAGGTGGAGGCAAAGGAGAGATTGCAAAAGATACCATAAACAAAAGGTCAAAGGGGTGTTAATGGTGGTGATACTGGCTAAAGGAGGTGCTAATGGTGATTTAAGAGTAGAAAGCAGAATGAGCAAGTGACAGATGGCCCTAGTGGTGGGGTGGGGTGGGGGGGAGGGGACAGTGTGGGAAAAAAGATTAAAATAGGCTAAAAGGTGGGGATAAAGCAATGAATGGAAATAAATTTTAAAAATAATAATAGAAATAGGTGGGAAAAAATATATATATGAAAAAAATTTAAAAATATTAAAAAAAGGGGATCAAAAAGGAGTGAGGATGGAGGAGCAAGTTCATGATCTGAAGTTGTTGAACTCAATGTTAAGTCTGGAAAGCTGTAAAGTGCCTAATCGGAAGATGAGGTGCTGTTCCTCCAATTTGTGTTGAGCTTCACTGGAACAATGCAGCAGGCCAAGGACGGACATGCGGGCATGAGAGCAAGGTGGTGTGTTGAAATGGCAAGCGACAGGAAGGTCTGGGTCAGGCTTGCGGACAGACTGAAGAAGCAGCGCTTCACTTGCACTTCCCTCAATTTAATCTAATGCATTTGCTGCTCTCAACGTGGTCTCCTCTACATTGGAGAGACCAAACGCAGACTGGGTGACCACTTTGCGGAACACCTTCGGTTACATAATCTGGTTAAAATTCTGTCTCTTGTGAGGAATTGCAAGTGTTCATTCTTCCCTTTCGAAGAATGAGCCTTGGAATTCTCTCCAAAAAGTCGCTCCGGCTTGGACTGCCTCAACAACTGCTCACCTCGCAGTGTTCCAATCTCGTCTCCTGAGATTTCATTCCTGTGGATTCCCAAGTATGCATTCAAGCACCAACACAAAGGCACAACTTTAGCTCTCCAGCTACACCGATCAGCCACTACTGCTCCCAAGGATTACCATTTCCCCAGTGGCCTGCAGTACAGAATCACCGACCTTCTGCTGCTTTCTCAGATCTCCAGGGATCTCCCAAACCCCCACTGCTTGAAGCCTGCCAACCACTGCACTTTTTCTGCTTGGAGCCTCTTCCTTTGCTCCTCGCTTTTAAAGGCTTGATTAAGCTCTGAAAGAAGCCACATAATCATTAAAATAATTAAATGGCATTGTATACAGGGGCAGTGAGGATAATTTGTATTCCTGTGTAAAAGATGGAGTTCTTTAGTGAGAGTGCTTACAGAGGTAATAAAATATGGCCCATAATCTCTGACTTTGAAATGAAGCCTGTTGATTGCTCCTATTTTGGTTTCTGAACCTCCCTAGGTACACTAAACGTAGTTAAGCATTTCTTCCCCTTGACCACGGAAATCCCACATGGAGGCATACCAAAAGGATACTCAAGCACTTTTGGTGTTTTGGTATAAAAATACAGTGATTCAAACTAAATGCATCATGGCAGGGGCTGAAATAAGAACAAAGTCAGATTGCCAAAATGATTACTGGAAAAATATTGTAAGCAATGGTGATATATCCTGGCATGTAAAACAGCCCTTGTAAAAGCAGCAGCTGGAAGATTTGCTGGTTCAGCATTTAATCTCATTGGTCCAAATTTGTGTTTTGCAGGATTGCTCCATTGAGACACTGCATGCTTAATGTTTCTGCTGGAAGAAAGTCTCATCCATGTTTATTTCATTCTTTCCACGTGAAAGGTCTACACTAATCCTTATGTTAATTGTAACTCATTGAGATTATTAGATGGCAGTAGTATAGTTAATAATGTACTATGAATAATGAAATTATTACATGCTATATCTCTATAAATCAATTTTTGAACACAAGTGCTTTTTGCACTGCATTTTCCTGCAGAGCTTTATATCCGTCAGCTGAACCCACACAATTTCCCCTGTTTACTTTAGTCCATGCTAACTTATGTTCGTCAGCAGACACACAAGGAACGTTTTAGGTAAGTTAAGGTACTTTGTCACTTTTTTTCCCTTTTGTTAATGCCACAAAAGAGGACAGGCAGTAATCATCACTCAGTTCAGGGGTTTGCCAGTCAGAATGTATAGCTGTTTGTTGTCACAAGGGGCACCTGAACTTTAAAGGTAATTCGCCTTTAACTGTTCCCCCATTTTCTCTGAGGACACAACGCACTTCCATCTTGCACATCCCAAAAAAAGTGCAACTGATACCAGGAACGTTCGATGTCAAGAAGCCATGGGGTGAACCCAGATTCAACAACTCATGATGCAGTGCACTGCTGCAACAATGCACTATTTCACTTGGCAATACTCCTCTAAAAATATCCTACCTACAAGGCAGTAAGGTTGGAAAGTTTCCCTGGAGATTATTCTTGAAGAGAAATCTCTCTGTGTACAATAGTTATTCTTGACACGTAGTGCTCTCTTTGTACCATCAACTCTATATAAATCTGAAAATTAATCTGCAGCCACCAGTCAATGAGATCGAAGTAATGAATTGTCCTCAAGGCTTTCAGCCCTATTTCAAGCCAACATCAGGAGCAAGGACATCATTACAAAAGCAATACATGAAGTTGCAAGGTTTCTAAGAAAAATGTATGATTAGGACTACTGTAGTCTTCATTACACTAAGACTGTTAATTTAAATGGAATCTAAATCAACTACCAGTTCTGCTGTTGCATTTAATTTCTTCCCTAATGCTACAAATTCTAGCCAGTAGCTATAACCTCCTCTGAATTCATTATGGTTTACAAAGGAAAAATAAGTACAACAAATCACAATGAACTTTTATAGCAGTAGATTGCTATATGTTCATTTGGGCTTTTAAAGCCATTTCTAAACACGTCAATTGATAGAAGCAATGGTACACTCTGCTGAAAGCTACCTAATAAGCCACAAAATCCACCAGCACTTCACTGCTTTTTAACAATGAGTTCAGTACTGTGCTTTCTAATATTGAAAAAAAGCACCTATTTGGAATGGATTGTATTTTAAAAATGTGCTGAGAAATTATTTCCTCTGGAATGGTTCATGTCAGAACTGGTGCCCCACAATGTATCATGTATACTTCAGGCAAAGTGACATGTGAAGCATAATCATGGAGCCACTGTTTCCTGGCATGAATTAAGTAATATGGGACGTCTGCATGTGCTATTGGCAAACTGAGGACTGGCTGAAAGAGCAAAGGGCAAGATCAAAGATCAAGTTTATTCTTTGGTTTCACCTGTCAGTCCACCACTTTAATAAGATAGTGCATGTCAAGCTAATTGTTATAATCCAGTTAAGCTGTCAATGAATTTTATTTCACTTTCATAGTTTGTTCTTTTATTTAAAAAATTATATGATAGCAGTCTTTTCAACTTGAATGTGAAAATGCATTTAGAGAACTGATTCCATTCACTACAATGAATGCTGAGTAAAATCAATATTGCAAAGATAAAATCCTACTCCAGGTCAGACTGTTTCCATAGATTTCTATATTTTACAGGAAAAACATATCCAAATTGGACATGGGAAGTACTATTTACTGGAAAAAGCAGCATCTGACGAGAAAGCATTCAAGACATGATCTATAAATTCTTTATTATTTAGTAAAGGACTATCAACAAATTTGTGGTTTCTATTATTCTCGTGCAGCTTTTACGATTATGTCACAAGATCATGGGTTGAATTTTATGGGGCATGTGGTTCCCAGCCCCCAGCTAAAATGTTGGGTGGGTGGGGGGCCTGCCCTTGATCTTGATGGCTGCCCCACAGCAATTCAACATTGGGAGCAGCGTTAATTCCCTTAAGGCAAGGCTCCTGCCACATCTCAGAGAGAGCTGCTGGCCAATAGGATGGCTGGCAGTTCTGTAGCCCCAGCAGTACCAGACATCTGCGCTGGCCATTGCTGGGACTACAGGCAGTCCCACCACGTGGAGAAACCCAGGTAAGTATGGACTTGGGGGCATTGGCAAGAGGGTAAGCCAGGTGATGAGGGACAAGGCTCAAAAGGCCAGGGGGAGGGTCAAAGGGGGCGAGTGGAGGGATCTGGTGGCGGGGAGTGATGCCTCCAATAGGCCCAGGGATCCTCCAAAGGAGGTCCACCCCACCATTGCCTGACAGCAGCCAATGCAGCTAAAACTGCCAGGCTTCCTGCATGGCGTGGGCCTCTCCCCACCACAGGTAAAATACCGGCGGTGGCAGTATGAGGCCCTTAAGTGGCTATTAATTGACTATTTAAGGGCCTCAATAGGCTCCCCCACCCACAAACCCCCCGCCCCCCACCCCTCCATCAAGTCTCAGCACCCCCCCCACTTACCTGGTTCTGGGCTCCCAGCAATTAGAATTTGGGGGCTGCCTGTTGTACCAGCAGTGCCCGCCACTACTCAGAGTTTTAAATAGTTGTAGGGCTGCCCATTGGCTTTTCTGGTGATGGGGCCCCACCACCTGAAAAATCCAGCCCATGGATTTAAGAGATTCTGAGGTCCCTTTCAACTTCATTCTTAACATTATTTTAACATAAGAAATGCAACGCCAATTTACAAGGTCCCACAAACAGCTTTTTCTTATATATTTTTCATGGGACGTGGGCGCCATCAGCAAGTCCAGCATTTGTTGCCCATCCCTAAATGACAATGACTAGGTCAATGGCTAGGTTAAAAATGTTTATTAAAGGATAGGTATAGGTCAGGGATAACTCTCCTGTTTCCCTTCAAAATAGTGCCATGAGAATTTTTATATCCATCTGACGGGGGCAGAAAAGGCCTTGTTTTAATGTCTCATCCAAAAGCTGGCACCTCAGACAGTGTAGAACTCCGTTAGTACTGCAATGGAATGTCAGCCTAGACTTTTGTATTCAGGTCTCTGGAATTAGATTTGAATCCACAACCTTTTAATTCAGAGATTGCTGCCTACTAGGACATGGCTGCCATGGTTTCTTCTAATGTACAGTTGTTCACACTTATCTTACAAATCTTGTTTAACTCATATCCGCATTATTAGATCTTTAGTTAATCCTCTTAACTTGTTTCTGGGTGATCCTATATTCGTCCTAATATACCTCTGCTCCTTTTACTGGCAGGATTTGTAGAAGTTATTTTTGCTCCATTTCATTTTTAATTTAAGGTAATGCTTAATTTTTTAATTATTATTAGTTCTTGGGATGTGAGCATCACTAGCAAGGTCAACATTTATTGCCCATCCCTAATTGCCCATGAGAGGATGGTGGTGAGCTGCCTTCTTGAACCACTGCAGTCCAAGTGGTGTAGGTACACCCACAGTGCTGTTAGAGAGGGAGTTCCAGGATTGTGACTCAGTGATAATGAAGGAACATTTATATATTTCCAAGACAGGATGGTATGTGACTTGGAGGGAATTTACAGTGTTCCCTTCTACCTACTGCCCTTGTCTTTCCAGGTGGTCAAGGCCATGGGTTTCAAGGTGCTGATCAAGAAACCTTGGTGAGCTCCTTGTAGATGGTGTGCCCTGAAGCCACTTGCACCAGTGTTGGAGGGATGATTATTTAAGATAGTGGATGGGGTGTCAATAAGAGAGCTGCTTTGTCCTTGATCATGCTGGGCTTCTTGAGTGTTGTTAGAGCTGCATTCATCTAAGCAAGTGGAGAGTATGCCATCGCAATCCTGACTTGTGCCTTATAGATGGTGGAAAGGCTTTGCAGACTCAGGAGGTCAGTTACTGCAGGAGGTCAGTTACTGCAGAATTCCCAGCCTCTGACCATCTTTTGTAGCCACAGTATTTGTGTGGCTCATTCTGGTCAATGGTAGCCCACAGGATGTTGGTGGTGGGGGATTCGGTGATAGCAATGCTGTTGAATGTCAAGGGGAGATGTTACATCTCTCTTTTTGGCGATATTCATTGGCTGACACTTGTGTAACATGAATGTTACTTGCTACTTAGCTGTTCAAGCTTGAATGTTGTCTTGCCACATGTTGGCAGGGACTGTTTCAATATCTGAGGAGTTGCAAATGGAACTGAACACTATATGATCATCAGCGGACAACCCCCACTTCCGATCTTGTGATGCAGGGAAGGTCATTGATGTACCAGCTGAAGATGGTTGGCCATCCATTGGTAGGCCAGAGGATTGGGATTTTTCTTAGGGACCAGCAGTGGATGACTAAAAAGCTAATAAAGAGGGAGAAAATTGATTATGAAATTAAATTGGAAAGAAATATAAAAACAAATAGCAAGAGCTTCTACGGGTATATAAAAAGAGAGTAGCTAAGGTGAGCGTGGATCCTTGGAGGATGCAATTGGAGAATTGATAACGGGGAGCAGAGAAATGGCAGATAATTTAAATATTTAAACCAATATTTTGCATCGGTCTTCACAGTGGACTATAAACATTCCAAAAATATCAGATAAACAAGGAGCTAATGGGAGGAAAGATCTTGTAACAGTCTCTATCATGAGGGATGAAGTATTTGACAAACTAATGGGACTAAAGGCAGACAAGTCACTAGGACCTGATGGCCTGCATCCAAGGGTTTTAAAGGAAATGGCTGCAGAGACAGTGGAGGCATTGGTCGAAATATTCCAAAACTGACTGGATTCTGGGAGGGTCCAGCAGACTGGAAAACCAGTAATGTGATGCTCCTGTTCAAGAAGGGAGGGAGACAAAAAGCAGAAAATTATAGGCCAGCCAGCCTAACATCTGTCACTGGGAAAATGCTAGAGTCCATTGTTAAGGAAGAAATAGCAGGACATTTAGAAAAGCTTAATGCAATCAAATATAGTTAACATGGTTTTGTGAATGGGGAGGAGAATTTTCCCCCTGTCAGGGGGGCTGAGCGGGAGTGGGCGCGGGCGGGCATGCAGCCGATTGCTGCCCGTGATCGGCCTTGCACCGCCATTTTACGTGGGTGGGCCAATTAAGGCCTGCCCAGTGTGACGCACACTTGGAAGCGTTGAGCGCTCCCTGTGCAGGTGGGGGGAGGAGAGAGAGTCGGGGCCCACGGTATTTTGCGTGTGCGCGTGAAAGAGCGCAGAAATCTCCCTGAGGCATGAAGCTGCCTCAGGGAGATTAAGTTGATACTGAAAAATTGAAATAAAGGGAAAAAAAAAATATTCAGGCATGTCCCCTTATGTGACAGTGTCACATGAGCTGGGATATGTCAATGAATTGTAATAAAAATATTTGCTACATTTCTAAATCCTTCATGAAACCTCATCCCGCCTGTGAATGAGGTTCCATGAGAAATGCAAAGGCCGCCTGGGCTCTTCACCTGCCCACCGACATTAAGGTTGGACAGGCAGCCCTGTTAATTATCTTAATTGTTATTTAAATGGCCTTAATAGGCCTTTGACAGTTCGGGGGGCGTGCAGCCAACTTTAGTGCGCGCACACCAAATTCAAGATCTGAATGACACACGGTGATATCGGGACGCACGCCTGACATCACCACACATCATTTTACGCATCGGCGAGCAGGGCCCACCCTCGTAGGCCAACCAGAAGATTCAGGCCGGGAAATCATGTTTGACATATTTGCTGGAGGTCTTTGAGGATATAACACGCAGAGTTGATAACAGGGAGCCAGTAGATGTAGTGTATTTGGATTTCCAGAAGGCATTTAATAAGGTGCCACATAAAAGGTTGTTGCACAATATAAGAGCTCACGGTATTGAGGGTAATGTTTTAAGAATTGGTTAACACACAGAAGACAGGGAGTCAGGATTTAATGGGTCTTTTTCAAGTTGGAATGACGTAACTAGTGGAGTGCCACAAGAATTAGTCCTAAAGCCTCAATTATTTACTATCTGTATTAATGACTTTTAGGAGGGGGCAGAGTGTGATGTATCCAAATTTGCTGATAATGCAAAAGTAGGTGGGAGGGTATGTTGTGATGAGGACATAAGGAATCTGTAAGACAGGTTGAATGAGTGGGCAAAAACTTGGCAGATAGAGTTTAATGCAGGAAAGTGTGAGGTATTGCATTTTGGTAGGAAAAATCAAAAGGTAGACTATTATTTAAATGGAGAGAGACTCCAAAAAAGTGCAGCACAGAGGGATCTGGGTGTTCTTGTGCATGAAACACAAAAGATTAGCATGCAGGTGCAGCAAGTAATTAAGAAAGCAAATGGAATTTTGGCCTGTATTGCTAGGGGGTTGGAGTTTAAAAATAGGGAAGTCTTGTTACAACTGTACAGGGTGTTGGTGAGGCTGCACCTGGAGTACTGTGCACAGTTTTGGTCCCCATATTTAAGAAAGGATATACTGGCATTGAAAGCAGTTAAAAGAGATTCACTCGGTTGATTCCTGGGATGAAAGGTTTGACTTATCAAGAACGGCTCAACAGGTTAGGCCTCTTTTCATTAGAGTTTAGAAGAATGAGGGGTGATCTTATTGAAATGTGCAAAATTCTGAGGGGGCTTGACAGGGTAGGTGTTGAGAAGATGTTTCCACTAGTGGGGGAATCTCGAACCAGGGTACATAGTTACAGAATAAGGGGACACTCATTTAAAACTGAGATGCGAAGGAATTTCTTCTCTCAGAGGGTAGTGAATGTCTGGAATTCTCTACCTCAGAGAGTTGTGGAGGCTAGATCACTGAAAGTATTTAAAGAGGACATGGAAATAGATTTTTGAAATATCGAAGAGTTGAGGGCTATGAGGAGCTGGCATGAAAGAGGAGTTGAGGCCTGGGCCAGATCAGCTATGATCTTATTGAATGGCTGGGCAGGCTGGAGGAGCTGAATGGCCTACTCCTGCTCCTATTTCTTGTGGTCTTATGTTCATAGGACAATACCCTGAGGAACTCTGGCAGCAATGTGCTTGAACTGAGATGAATGACTTCCAAAACCACAAATATCTTCCTTTGTGCTAATTATGACTTCAGCCAGTGGACAGTTTTCCATCTGATTCCCATTGTCCTCAATTTTGCCACAGCTTCTTGATGCCCCACTCTCTAAAATGCTGCTTTGATACCAAGGGCAGTCGTTCGCATCTCGCCTCTGGAATTTTGTCCACGTTTGGACCAAGGCTGTAATAAGTTCATTGGTGAGTAAGTGCATCTTGATAGCACCACTTGCAACATCTTCCATTACTTTGCTAATGATTGAGAGTAGACTGATGGGATGATAATTGGCTAGATTTGATGTGTCCTGCTTTTGATGGACAGGACGTACCTGGGTAATTTTCCACATTGTCGGGTAGATGCCGGCTCAGTTTGATCCTGCTGATCTTTGGCATGTATTTGTCCTACATGTCCATTATTATCCTTTCACAGGTTGCACAAAATAATCATAATCAAGGACACTAGGAAAAATATGAGAAATCAGCCAAAAACATCATTGATCTCTTAGTTATTTGTGGGACTTTCTCGTACACAAATCGGCTGCCACAAAAGCCAACTTAACAATAACTCTTGCAGTTTGAGTAATTTATTGTATGCGAAGTCTTTGAGACATCACTGAGAGACATAAGACACTATCAACGCAGTCTTTTATGTAACATAGGATACTGAGATCAATTTAAGTGGTCATTTAAAATCAAATTCCCCGTAATACCTATCTATTTTTATCAAATTGCTGCACAACCAGCCTTTTCTTGCTTTCTGATCTCATATTTTAAATGAAGTATTGATAACAACAATGTCAGCTTTTTTTTGCAAATGCTTTGGTGGAAGGATTAGAGGATCAAAGAACATGATTTTCAAATCCCTGTAATAAATAGAATTATTCGGTATCCGATAGTGCTTATGTTCCTATTTTTGTGCCAAAATGCTCATTTGATATTTTTGGCCAGTAAGCACCAGCAGACATTTTATAGGCTGAATATCAAAGTGTGCCTGCTCATTCTTTTACCCAAATGGATTGTCAGAACCATTTTCAATAGTGCCCTTTGACCGCTGTTGGCTGAACCCTCATGAAAACAGAGACAGACACCAAGACAGACTATGTTCAGTATTGATGCAACTTTTTTGTAGGCCTGTAATGGGTACATCAATAAACCAATTTAGCAGGGCAGAGGCCTGTCCATTTGCATGTATGTTTGGGCCACTGCTTAAGTGTTCAGGGTCTTTTATTCAATTACCTTGTGCCGTCCGAACTGAGCTAAGGCTTCATTTCAAGATTGAAATGAGGTTCTGACACCCATTTTAGATGAGGATTGCTGAATTCATTTGTCCTAATTGTGCTGCGTCAGCTCCGACAGTTATTTTGGGGAGTATCTTGATCAGCGATCCTCAAGGGAACCACCATTTCCTGCTCAAAGAAAGGTCTCAAAACTTTGAAATTGCTGCTTTTCTGTGGAGACTTAAATATCAGGACACTACCTCATGGCTCCACAACCAACAGCAGGTGACAGCTAATATGCCGTCACCCACTTCCAAATTGCTCCTGTCAACATTGACCCACCTCACATACCATGAACTTGCCTGTGTGTCTCAGTGAGGTGTAAAATTGATAAGGTCCCTACAGGTAAGATTTGGACCACATTACCATCATAAGGCCAGAGGCCAAATTCAGGATGGTCCTCCGGCCTTTCTGTTTCTGCACACCATCACCACGTGCCACCTGATTTCAGGCGTTAACAAAAGACAGACTTAATGGGCAGAACTGGCCTGTATGCAGTCATAGTATGTATTATGGCAGGGAAATTGCAATCAGCAGAGCCAATCAATTATATAGATGGAGATCAGTAAATTTGTATGTGACTGAATAGGTCCCAGCTTGGGAAGCTCAAGCTCACACTGTGGGCTGGATTTTCTTGGAGTCAGGACAAGTCCGGAAACCTTTCCAAATGGTACGCAGGATACAGGTGTGGAAGTCCTGTCCCCATTCCTGGCTGATACCATTTTTGCTTGTGGGGAAAAGGGGGCGTGAAGCAAATCACAGGCAGGAAACCCGAATTCATCAGGGCCATTTGAAAAAAGTAGTGAATTTAAACAGTCCCTATTTTAAGGGGAGGTGATGGCATTGTGGTGTTGTCACTGGGCTAGTAATTCAGAGACTCAGGGAAATGGTCTGGGAACCTGGGTTTCAATCCCACCAAGGCAGATAGTGAAATTTGAATTCAATAAAAATCTGGAATTAAATGATGACCATGAAATCATTGCTGATTGTTGTAAAAACCCATTGGGTTCCTGCCCTTTAGGGAAGGAAATCTGCTGTCCTCAATAGGTCTGGCCTACATGTGACTCCAATGTGGTTGACCCTTAAATGCCATCTGAAATGGCCAAGCAAGCCACTCAGTTGCATTAAACCACTACAAAGTCTCAAAAAAGGAGTGAAACCGGATGGGCCACCCGGTATCGACCTAGGCACTGGAAACAAAAACAGCAAACTCAGCCCTGTCGACCCTGCAAAGTCCTCCTTACTAACATCTGGAGGCTTGTGCCAAAATTGGGAGAGCTGTCTCACAGACTAGTCAAGCAACAGCATTTGCAGGAAGTGCTGAGGGTGGCAAGGGTGCAGAATGTACTCTGGGTGGGGGACTTCAATGTCCATCACCAAGAGTGGCTCGGTAGCACCACTACTGACTGAGCCGGCCGAGTCCTAAATGACAAAGCTGCTAGACTGGGTCTGCAGCAGGTGGTGAGGGAAACAACAAGAGGGAAAAACATACTTGACCTCATCCTCAACAACCTGCCTGCCGGAGATGCATCTGTCCATGACAGTATCAGCAGGAGTGACACCACACAGTCGCTGTGGGGACAAAGTCTCGCATTCACACTGAGGATACCCTCCATCGTGTTGTGTGGCACTACCACCGTGCTAGATGGGATAGATTTCGAACAGATCTAGCAATTCAAGACTGGCATCCATGAAGTGCTGTGGGTCATCAGTAGCAACAGAATTGTACTCAAACACAATCTGTAATCCCATGGCCCTGCATATCCCAATTCTACCATTACCATCAAGCCAGGGGATCAACCCTGGTTCAATGAAGAGTGCAGGAGGGCATGCCAGGAGCAGCACCAGGCATACCTAAAAATGAGGTGTCAACCTGGTGAAGCTATAACACAGGACTACTTGCGTGTCAAACAGCATATGCAGCAAGTGAAAGACAGAGCTAAGCCATCCCACAACCAATGGAACAGATCTAAACCCTGCAGTTCTGCCACATCAAGTCGTGATTGGTGGTGGATAATTAAACAACTCATTGGAGGAGGAGGCTCCACAAATATCCCCATCCTCAATGATGGAGGAGCCCAGCACATCAGTGCAAAAGATGAGGCTGAAGCATTTGCAAGAATCTACAGCCAGAAGTGCTGAGTGGATGATCCATCTCGGCCTCCTCCGGAGGTCCCCAGCATCACAGATGCCAGTCTTCAGCGAATTCAATTCACTCCATATGATATCAAGAAACGGCTGAAGGCACGGATTGTGCAAAGGCTATGGGCCCTGACAATATTCCGCCAATAGTACTGAAGACTTGTGCTCCACAACTTGCTGCACCCTTAGCCAAGCTGTTCCAGTATGGCTACAACACTGGCATCTACCCGGCTATGTGGAAAGCTGCCCAGGTACGTCCTGTCAACAAAAAGCAGGACAAATACAAACCAGCCAATTACCGCCTCATCAGTCTACTCTCAGTCATTAGTAAAGTAATTGAAGGAGAAGTGCTGTTAAGTGGCACTTGCTTAGCAATAACCTGCTCACTGATGCCCAGTTTGGATTCCGCCAGGGCCACTCAGCTCCTGACCTCATTACAGCATTGGTACAAACATGGACAAAAGAGCTGAACTCCCGAGGTGAGCTGAGAGTGACTGCCCTCAACATCAAGGCAACATTTGACCGAGTGTGGCATCAAGGAGCCTTAGCAAAACTGGAAACAATGGGAATTGGGGGAAAACTCTCCATTGGTTGGAGTCATACCTAGCACAAAGGAAGACGGTTGTGGTTGTTGGAGGTCAGTCATCTCAACTCCAGGTCATCACTGCAGGAATTCCTCAGGGTTTTGTGCTCTGCCCAAATATCTTCAACTGCTTCATTAGTGACCTTCCTTCCATCATAAGGTCAGAAGTGAGGATGTTCGCTGATGATTGCACAATGTTCAGCACCATTTATGGCAGGAATTCACCAAGGTTCCTTAGACAACACCTTCCAAACCCATGACCACTTCTATCTAGAAGGACAAGGGCAGCAGATAGATGGGAACACCACCACCTGGAAGTTCCCCTCCAAGTCACTCACCATACTGACTTGGAAATATAATGCCATTCCTTCTCTGTTGCTGGGTCAAACTCCTGGAACCCCCTTCCTAACAGCACTGTGCATAAACCTACAGTACATGGACTGCATTGGTTCAAGAAGGCAGCTCACCACCACTTTCTTAAGGGAGACTAGGGATGGGCAATAAATGCTAAGCCCAGCCAGAGAAGTCCACATTTCGTAAATGACTGAAAAAAAAACACTGCTCCAAGTGTGGGAGTCTGGAATTTATGGTGGAGACGCAAACACTCTTGAAGGCAGATACAGTCTAAGTGTCATGATCTGAAGTTATTTAAATCCCCAAACCTTTAAAAATCAAAAAACAAAATAGGCTGCAGCTGTCAGAGTTAAAAAATCACATGCTCTAGACTGCATTGATTGACAGGCCATCTGATAGAGCTTAGAAAAAACCATTACGATCTGTTAGTGCAGTTTCTTTTTTTGACATTTCCCAAGAGCTGTTATTACAATTGAGCCCAATATAAATGATTAGCTGAGCTTCACAAGGTCCAAACATATTTATCTCAGCAGGGGGGTCTAAGTTCGCATTTTGATTGACAGTTTTAAGAGGCTATTTAAGGATAACTGTCTTTGAAGTGATTACTGAATAGAAGTTTGTTCGTTTTTATAACAGATTGACCACTTGAGGGGAGTTAAAATCTTTGAATGTATTTTATGAATGAGAGGGGTTTTTCTCTGTATCAAGTATGTATGAGTGAGAGCTCTATTAGACTGTTAGTTGTTTAATTTTTTTTCATCTCCACTTGACACCTGAGTCTGCCCATAGTAGATACTGGGCAAGTGGCTATGGAGATAGCATGGGTGATATGAGGTGGCATGGAGGGGGCATGGGTGTAGCATGGGTAGGTGAAGGGTTGTGACAGGTGAAAAGGTAGACATTCTAACAGCTTTTAAAATAACTGGGACAAAGTCCCAGGGCAGAATTTTCTACTCATCGGGCGGGTGTACGCCCGCACCGAATGAGCGTAAAATGACACACGATGATGTTGGGTGAATGTCCTAATGTCATTGCGCACTTGCACCATATTTCAGTCGGCGCATGCATACGGGAGTTGGCAGGCAGGCGAAAAGTTTTTTTGCGAAACCTCATCCACCGGCAGGATGAGGTTTCGTTCAGTGAGTTAAAAAAATATTTCAAACTAATTTCTAACATGTCCCTGCTCATGCAACAGAGTCACATGAGGGTAGACGTTATAAACATTTTAAAATTCTTTATTTCCATTGTTCAAAATCTTCATCTCCCCGAGGCAGCTTTGTGCCTCAGAGAGCTTTTCTTGCTCGCCTTCGCGCGCATGCACGAACTTGATCATTTGTAATGCTCGCCTCCTCCCCCCCTCCCCCAACATAGGCAGCACTGAGCGCTGCAGCGCGCGTTTCATACTGGGTGAGCCTTAATTGGCCTACCAGCGTGAAATCGCAGTCCGTCCCTGATCGCGGGCAGTGGTCGGCTTGCTGACCACTCCTGCTCGCCGCCTCCGAGCCCACCCAACGAGGACAAAATTCTGCCCCCAGTGAACTGAAGCGGGCCTTCTCGCAGCCCCAACTGGCACTCACCCATCCCGGTGGCCACCTCCAATCTCCTTCCAGGGCCAGTGGGCCCAACTTGAACCCACTCTTGCTTCTCTGGAGTGAAAATTGTGCATAATGGGGCATTTTATCAAGGTGGGTCTGCCAAGCCAGGAAATTTCTTACTCGAGCTACCCACCTTGGCAGTGAAGTTCTGGCCCTCTGTGTGATAAGATGTCAATGAAGAGTAATGAACAGCCAGTGGGTGCAAGAGATGGCAAAGCTAAGTGCAGAAGTTTCTGCTATCTAGGTATTGAGGATTAACCAAAAGCCAGTCAACCATTTCCTCACACAGGCGTACAATATGGGCTCACCGATTACATAGGGATCAGAATTTATATCAAAGCAGTGTTGTCGCTACCTCAACTGTATCTTGATCATTTGTAATGCTGTACAAGTAGTTCCAAAACAGAATTTGCATTTTACAATATACTTGATCCTTGTGCATGGATTTTTTATTTATACATAATTTCATTAATGCTTCCTGTCAGCCAGAAAGGAGAGGGCAAAGGAATTCAGGAAGAACAGCGCAGTTGACGGAAAGTATGCTTATAGACCTTGTTCACTGCTTCATGAGACTATCTCACACACAAACGGGCAAAAAAGGAAATTTCCAGTTTAACATATAAATCTGCAACCCATGGATTGTGTACGAAACAACATAAACCTTTCAGGAGTTAAATACATGAAACTACCAGGCTGTCACACCCAACTGAACAGCTTATTTGGCCAGGCATTACACCATTCAGTGTAACACAGCAAGTATAAGCAAATGATCCTTAACTAAAAGCTGTAGAGATATTTCAGTCAGCCTGATTGCAACATTCTAGTAAGACACCATTAACCTTCTAAGTGTTGTCTTTTTCATATTTTAAAATTTACATTTCTTATCTTTCATCAACCTGCAAACCTGATTTTCTAGAAATTTCTGAAGCTGGTTCTTATGTCAAACACTGCACAACCAAATCATTTTCAATTACCTGTATATGTTATTGAAATAAACTGAGTTGAAATTGCAGTAGTATTTCTGGAACTTTTATTTGAACCTTATTATTTTTGAACTATTGCACCGTTTGTACATATGAGCCATGAGCCAAGGCACAGTGATGTACATTCTACTCAAAGGTGATAGATGAAAATCATTCTGTTTATTAACAGTAAAATTGAGGTTTAATTGATGGTTAAAAATTAGTGATGCATTTTGGGGCTTGAATGTATTTCAAGTGCCCAAAAATTCAAAGAAAACTGGGTTTCCGAGGATCCGAACTTCTGTTTTTGAAGGGCTGAACCAACTCGAAAAATCCAAAGCTTAATTAAATTTTCAGCTTTCAAGCATCTTAAATTAATCCAAAATCAGACTTTCAGGTGCTTATTGCTATGGATAATTAGTGCAATTTGTATGTTACCCATTTGCAATTGAATCATCGAACAGTGTATAAATTCTTCTCACTGTGAATTAACAGATGAATATTGGTGTGATCTGCAATGCACACCTATCAGGCGTAGAACTATGCTACTTATGCTCCTGCTGGCAGTTCAAAGACATCTTGTAATTTTATCTTGCTGTGCAATTATTTGCAAAGCAGACCAGAATTCCAAAGATTTCTATCTCTGAATGGCGTGGACAGACAACATTCTTAATGTAAATTCACCATTAACAAATCAGCAATCAATAGCACTGCAGAATCTGCCATACAATCTCCACTATACCCTTCAACTTCCCTTTTATCAATCGCAGCAGGCAAGGAGTTCATCTGATATAACATCACTTAACAAGCAAGCAACAGCTGCATAGACACATCGCATGTCTTACCTTGTCTGGTGATTCTCAACCGTGGACTTAACAGCATCTTTGTTTCTCAAACCCTAAAGCTCAATGCTTGTTCTAACGTTATAAGCAGGGAGCCAAAGAGCATTATAAAGGTGTACTGTCAGTCTCTTCTACTGCTGGACTGATGAATAAAATATCAGGCATTCTGCTGAAAAAACTACATGTATTATTTATAATATTCGGACATGTCCATAGCGAACTTTAGGGTAAATTGACTAGAAAAAGACACTGTCGTCTCTGTGTAGTGTTTTAATTTGATTCTTCTGTCTTTGAATTCTACAGGCAGGTGGAACATTCAGAGAGCAGTACGAACAACGTTCAGATTTTAACTCCCTCATGCCTACTGGCTTTCTAACATTAGAATCCTGGCTTCTTGATTATGAAACCATTAGAGCTGAATAACCCCACTACTTGTATAGAAGTAAAAAAATATAGAATATGCTTGACTTGTCAACTATCAAACCATACCAATAAAGATGGCAATTTGATAGAGCTATGTAAGTAGTTCAAAGCACGACAAAAGAATGCATTTAAAAATCATTTACATCCACTTTTTAGCAACCTTCAGATATCCAGGATGGAACTTTCCTGGCCCAGCGGAGGTGGGTTAGGAGCTGGGACTGGGAGGAAACTTGAAAATTAGTGCACCAGCTACCTGGTGCATTCCTACCCCTGAGCAATCTTGCCAGAGGCAGAGTCGATGCAGCAGCAGTGGGTAGACAATTAGGCCCATAAAGGGGATAATTGGGAACAGATTTATGACATCGCCGGGATCTTCCTGACAGCAGACAAGTCAGGACCATTCCCACCACCACCCCCCCGCCAACGATGAGGATGGAGCACAGCAGATAAATGGAGGTGGTCTCCCAGCAGCAGGTCTGGGAAGGCATTAATGTCTTTTCTCAATCGCCCCTGTACAGACCGCTGGGATGTGATGGCCACAGCTGTGGCCACAAGCCACCCTGTGGATGGATTCCCCTCCACAGTGATGCCATAACAGATGTGGTCCTGAATGAATCTTAAATGTTCACAGTGCCACAGAGGACACTTCCATTTTGAGGTTCCATAAATGGCATCACTAGAACCCACCTACTGGGGTTGCTGGTCATTCAGAGTCTCAGGCCCTGTGATCAAACCTCCCACTTCGGGAGCCTGCCTATTGTCCCAAATTGGACAATAAGTGCAGAGTTGGCCTTTTAATTAACTGCCTCCCATAAGATTGTGACACACTGCACACAACAGACCTCACCAGCATCAGGACCTGCATTTGTTCCCAACATCCTTAGAGTGTAGAAGGTCCTGTAACCAGATTGATCTATCTTAATTTAATTGTAGCCATTTTTATATTTTAAGAAATACCTCCTCAATTATTTAAATTTTACAATAAATTTTTCTCTGTCCTTTTCTTAAAATAATTTTCTCATAGCATGATTCCTCAGTAAATTTTGTAAAATCATAAATAACTGACTGAGAGATTAACATCGAGAGATTGTGGTAACCAGCTTCTCTGAAGTAATCTGCTGAAATGAATTTATAAATAGCAGCTCCACATTCATGAGCATTCATCTTTTAAAACAAATAAGCTTTTGCTTTAGTTGTGTTGGCATCACAGACTAGTATCCATATTCCATTGACATTTATATGGATAGCACTAGTCAAAACAGGCATGACCTGCTGAGATGGTAGTCCTGATAATGAAAACTTATAAATGGAAATAATTTAAAGATGGGGCTTGAAGATTTCAAGAAATGGGGCTGTGACTATTCCTTTGGCAGCTTGTTGCACTGAGGGATTGTCCTTGGGAAGAAAGATTGTTAATGCAATGTCTTGGGGACAAATATGAAGGCATCGTGAGCAGTGCGCTTGGCTCCACTCAGTTTCTAGCCTTTATTAATGGTTTGGCAGATTTGATTTTATTTTTCTCCATGTCATCATCTTCTACAGAATGGTTAACTGCATATTCAACAAAGTAAAGAAAACTAAGTCACTGGAGGTAAATCACAGGCATTCCTCCTGCAGGATAAAGATGTCCTTTCTTCTAGTGACTCCTGTGAGGTACAGTAGCACAGCACTTACTTTACACAGGTGAAGACCTCTGATAATTCCTGGAATAAATGTTGATGAAGTACTGCCATAGTGCCATAGTATGTCTCCCGATGTGGTTCAAAAAATCTTCTTCAAACCTCCAGCAGCAAATGAACAGTAAAAGGTAATATAGCTTCAAGTAGCACGTGAAATGCCGAATAATGACTTGTTCACTCCCATCCAATTTGTCGCTGTTAGAAGAGGGGATTAGTTCAAGCGTTAGCCACGGCAATGCCATCCAGCTTCATTAATGAGTGCTAGTAGGCAATTTAAGTGGCAGTCAGCCCATAATGATCTGGCCAGGCAGCCATTCCTAGCGCAAGCTTCAACTCCTTTACCAAGCTGGTAGCTTGCGCTAAACACAGGCTAAACCAGCGTTTCAGCTTAAGACTCCATCCTGGCTACATTAGAGGCACTTTGGCACCTAGGGTATCCAACAAAAATGCCCCCCTAGTCTGTCCTGTGATTGAGCAATATAAACCTTATTGACAGGCTACACTTCAGAGCCAGGCAGATCAGTGACTCGACTAAGAACGGCCAACTCCATGTTATCCGGTACTATACTGTGTTTGAATAAAATTCTAACATAATGCTTTGTTGAAAAACTTAAGTAAACTGATGAAACAAACAAGATATTTTGTTTCTTTTCCATAAAAGAATGGAAAGCATCTCATGCTAGAATATAGTTTATTTCCCTGTCCTAATCAAAATGCTAATCTGCATAGTCTGCTCTGGCTATTCAGTACACAGAATGCTCTGCTTTGATAACTGATGTAAATATATCTATCAGTAAATACCGTCAGCGCACATATCAGTATCCAAGAAACCTTTAAATTGTTAAATGGCATCAACTCTGAAACAACAGGACAAATTGTTCTTTCTGATCTAGGAGTAATAAAGTACATCTTTTCCCCTGGGCTGAAAAGAGAAAAACAATTCACTCCTTTAACTGAGACAATTATAACATTGACAACAACTTGCATTTATATGGAACCTTGAAAGTAGAAAAGTCTCCCAAGGCACTTCACAGAGACAAACGATGGATACCTAGGCCCGCTGGAATGCACCCGTGGGAAGTGAAGACTGCTTAAGAAGCCTGCTAAAATATGTCCTCATCATACCTGCAGCTCTCATAGCCTCATTAATTACAACACTCACAGCACGCTCAGCATGGCCCTCCCCCATTATCCTGTATTTCTGCAATCACTGCACCACACTTCATGGAATATCCTTCTAACTATCCACAGCTGTTAGTGCCAATGCATGCAAATTCTGTGGCACCTGCCTATTATAATAATTTATGTATGCAGACAGTACTACCCACACTATTCATTGCCTGCACACCTATCGGGGAAGGGGACAATAACAGGAGTTCAGGATGAGACTGAAAAGCAGCCAGCAGCTTTCTAAAGGGAGGTGCATTCCGGCTGCAAAATCTGTGCTGCCAGATCTGAAGGAAATGGCTGAAGAAGGGAGAGAGCAAGCACTAAGGTTTTCTGGTGCTATACTGGAGGCCATTGTGTAGGCAGTGAAGAGCAGGGGCATCCTATTTCGTCAGGTGGCTGGAAGCTTTGCAGGCATCTACTGAGGACATGGGACTAGATAGCAAAGGATGTCAATGGCAGGAATGTTGCCACAAGAACATGGCTGCAATGCTGGAAGAAATCCAATGCTCTAACTAGAGTTGTCAAGGTAAAAAAGACTGGTAAAATACTTCCTTATTAAACAAGCCTCTTCAGACACCATGAAGTAGCTTTTGTAGTCTTGAGTATATTAACAGCAAGTCTTTATTAACAACTCTTATCTATATACATATGTACAGTAGAAGGTACAGTTATGTAGCTGACTCCATCCTCGGTCATTACACATCTCTATCCATCACTAGACTGACCCTGGCTCTGGGTGATGTGCCTTCTTACATCGCTGTGTGGGCAGTACTGTACTTAGTTCTACATTAACCCTGTATGTACCAGACCCTAATGCTACACCATCACAACTGCAACACTAACAGCTTTATTGACTACAACGTTCACAACACTGTCCTCCTCCATTAACCTCGCTGTCTTGCAATTGCTGCTCCACACTTCATCAAACATCCAGTGTGTCACATCACTCCAGCAAACTGTTCTCCAGCAATGGTCTAAGAATACTGAAGCACTACCCCAGGACAGTGGCCTTGGCTGCATGGGAGAGGCACTGCTAACCTCTCTCAAGATGACAGAATGGCATGCTTCTCCACTCCAAGCAACCAGAGTTCTTCAGTACACTGCAGCAGTCTGCAGTTGGGCACCCTAGGCCAAGCTGTTCAAGATCCAAAGTCTTCTGAAATGTACACAACAGAAACTCAGCAGCCATCCATCTTGTAAGCTGTGGTTACTGAGAAAACCTAGTGTTAGTATTAGCACTAGGGTAGGAAAAGGAAAATGAAGCCAAGCTATCAGGGCTTTCACAAGCTTGATTCTTCATCTCCAGATAGCATCCTTGATTGTTCGAGGGTTTCCAAACTACAGCTTATGCTGTGACCTGGCTATGGGACAGGGTGAAGAGGCAGACCCCAGGTCTACCTCAGCTGGAATTGGGCTTCAACTCTGTGCTGTTGGCGTTATACAATCTAGCCGTCTAGTCAACTGAGCTAAGCAGCAACCTGCCCACCCCCACCACAACCCCCAACTCCAAAGCTTTATTAGTCATATTTTGTCAATGCTGACATGATTTGTTTGATAATATTGTTTGTCGATCTGGATTTTGGGTTAATATTTGTCTTTGTAGTGGAGTGAGGTCAAGACAAGGAACTCTGGAGTGAAGGAAGGCAATTGAATGGTGGTTGTAAGAGCAGTTATGGGGATGGTGCTGTTGGTGAATGGGGTAATGGAAGAGCTGACGTTGTGTTCCTCGATGAGCTTGTCTCAGAGAGCTCTGGCAGATGGGACCCTAGTGATCATTAGCTTTGCTTCTCCACGTCCTCTTCTTTCTGCTCCTCCTCCTGGACTTGAGTCTATAGGTGATGGTAAATGTTGGTTCTTCATGATGGCAAAGTTGTGGAACATGCAGCTGATGATGTCAAATCTAGACACATGCTCAAGGGTGGACTGCAAGGCTCCTACTGAATGGTTCAGGTATTGAAAGCATTGCTTGAGCGCACCAATTGTTTTCTTGATGTTCCTTTTGACAGCATGGCTCTGTAGAGCAGCTGTGTAGCTGTACATGGATTCCTGACTGGAGTTATGAGCATGAATAAATGGATTGTCCCTTGCCGAAGCCAAAAACCAACTGTAACTTGGCAGCTTGGCAGAAACAACGGGGGCATAGTGGACTGATGCATGATAAAAGAGTCATGACTGCGGCTGCGATAATGGACACAGAGCTGCACCGAACATGCCTGATGCCAGCAGGCATGGACGATTCTACCCAAGGACTGGTGAAAGAATAATGTGGGTTCTTTGTTTCAAGATAAGACTATGTACAGATAGATTGACAGGGAGGCTAAGTATAGTACAGCTGATCTCTACCCTGCTGCTTGCATACTGACTATAAGACATGGGGCTACTACATCACATCCTTTCCAGGTAGAAATGATTGATAGTAGTATAATATATGATCCCTGAAAGGTGCGTGTACCCCATATCACAACATCCCCTTTTTGTCGAACTATAAGTTACTCTTAAAGAATCAAACTATTCACCTGCAGCAAAAGAAGATAACACTGTAATAACCTAAAAGCAAAATACTGCAGGTGCTAGAAATCTGAAACACAAACAGAAAATGCTGGAAAACCTCAGCAGGCCTGACAGCATCTGCAGCGAGAGAAACAGAGTTGACGTTTCGAGTTTGTATGGCCCTTCTTCAGACCCTCCTTATGATCAGAAGATAACATTGTGCCTGAATATACTTTATCACAGAGCCATAAATTTACAAGTTTCAGCAGTTTGCTTATCCATCCAGCTTTAGTTAAGGTATTCTTTGCTGGAGGCTGCTGTATGTTTTCAGAATGCTAGTTACAGAAGCTTTGTTTGTGTTGCATCTCAGACCATGTTCCAGTTGCAATAGAGCTACTTGGTATTTCTGGTTGTGGTATTATCCTGATTTAGCTAGCTGTTTCATCACACTGTCATGCCATCTGGTGTCCATATGTGATATGATCTTGGATCTGGCCATATGCTGATTCTTTTTGCTGGATTCCAGGTACCATCCATCCAGTTGTACTCGAACTTTCTGTCCAATGTTCAGGCTGGATCGTTCATTTCCTGCTTGCCAGTTATGGGCATTTTTCACCATCCTATGATGTAGTCCTATGACCTTCAGATTAATATATGCTACCTTAAAGATACATGCACCTCATATCACAACAGGATTTGATATTGGATCGAACTCCTCTGTATGTATCAGTATGATGGGTCCAGAATAAAGAAATTTATAGGCCTGTCTCCTTTTCCACTGAAACGCCTATTAATTGATCAATCTACTTTTCAGTTAGTGGCCTCTAATCATGTGTCACGGGGCGGAATCATCCCAGATTTGCACTAAGTGTGGTAGCAGGCGGGAAAAATGATGTTTTACCCACTGGCAGCAATGGCGGCTTTTCACACCATATCACTCCGATCCTGCTGCTTTAACTATGCATTCCCAGGAAACGTGCCGTTTCGACAGTGGGCGGATTCTCATTCACCCACCAAGCCATCACCTCACCGCCTCCTCACGCCGGGCCCCACATTTAAAGTGCAGCCATGCACATACCTCTCAGTGCTTCCAGCCCAGGACTGCTGCAGAGAAGGCATGGCCCCGAAAAGTCAAAAGACTGCAGTCTCCCGGTTTAATAACACATCCTTTGAACACCTTTTGGATGTGGTGGAGGCCTGCTGTGATGTCCTTTACCCCTGCTCTGGCTGCAAGAGGGGCAACAACATTACCACTCCGGCTTGGTGGGCAATGGCAGTGGTGATCAGTGCCAATGCTGCATAGATGAGGTTGGCCATTCAATGCAGATAGAGTATAATTGGTGTCATCCATGAAGCCAGGATAAGGGAACCATCTCATCACTCTAAACTCTCACACTCAAGCCCATCGCACATTCACTGGCATCTCACTCACTGTCAGCTCAAGGGACATCAACATCCATTCTCACATACACGCCCTCACATCTCCATCTGGCCTCATCTCCTCTGGAGACTTCCTCCTTAGCCCTCACCATATTGAGCCCACTTGCATAAATCAACATGTGCCCCCACACATGCCCTGAGATACCCACCTTCCCCAGTACAGCCCTCGCCCTGCAGTCTCTACCTTAGCCCTGCAGCCATTGAAAAGCCACCCACACCTTATGGCTGATCTGATAGGTAGAGCTGCCCATGAGCCCCACTAAAAGTGATGTGGGTGCTGTCTGTGAAGCCTGGCGCTGATGGCTGTGAGTGCTGCCCGAAGCAAAGTGGGCAAATGAGCCTTGAAGTCCAGTGAAGTGCAACCAGCCAAATACATACCTTATATATGCTGTTGTGAAACATGTCAGCATGCAAACATGCCAACATACTCGGATGATCCAGCTTGGGGGGAATGATTCTGGGGACTGGCCTTATAATGATATTCAGGTGCATTACAATAATATTCCCGACATCCAATGGCAGGAAACGCGGCCTGCCACTGATGGGCAGAGCGGATGATTGCAAACTAGTTTCACAACATCATGAAACCAATTTTTGGCCTTCTCACCATATTGTCCGCTCACGCCGCCAAACATGCCCGATGCCAACAGGCACGGAAAATCCCGCCCATGATCACGTGAGCAATTTCTTAATCATTCCTCAAACAACTCATTTTTACTTACTTCAACTGCCCTACATTTGCCTTTTCCTCTTGGGCTAACTGCCCGGTTCAGTGTTTATGAAGTGATTTTATGCTTGGTGTCTAGTCTGCTCTTTATTTGACCCTGTCTCTGCTTTGCACCCTTAACAAAAATGTAACCATAATGCGCCGAAGTGGTTCAGATGTACATCAATGGAAGGCACTCTGAAGATAATTCTTCAAACCTCTCTCATCCTCAAAAATCCTCACAGTGTCATCTGATTTAACCACATATACAATAGAAGCTGCTCATTCACTGTGGTCTACCAGGGAAATGATTCAAGGCAATCCTATTTTCTGTAATTGTTCCTCCATGGCTCTTTTAGCTGCATAAAAAATGAGGCTAGGTTTGAAAGAGTTCAAGTATTGCTACTTTCAAACTGCCTTTTATACTTCAAATAAATCCAATCTAATTTTGAACACAGCTTCATATTTCAGCCACAGCCTATGTATAACATCCAATGCTACATTAATCCTGGACCAGTGCATGGCTTTTCTGCCAACATTTTCCTATTTGTCCTTTGTTCACATTTCTAGGTCCAAGATCGAGTATTATTTACCTCGTGTTACCCTTAGATTTTTTACTCAATAATGTCATTCTTTCATGAGCATTTACATGAAATACCAGGCTAGAAGGATATAGCTCAAGGAAATAAGTTCCATTCAGAAATTAGACTTAATTCCATTAGCATCATTGCCCATGATTAAAGTCTGTATTTGGAGTTTTGTTTTGATCACACTGGTTGCTTCAGCATAATTTGCCCAATATGGGTGTGACAATGCAGAAGCTCACAGAATGTTAAGATCAAATTCTGTGCAGCACAACTTGAGTTTCCATGATCCTTGGTGTTCGTTTTAAAAACATTCGCTAGAAGTCGACACTGTCCACAAGATCGGCCATTCCCCCAAAGTGAATTAGTCACTGGTGGGAGTTTTGGCTAATTGCATTCATTTGCAAGCCTTTGAGGAAGCTCCAAAAATTAGGCTGGTGCTTTTGGGTGAAAGGACACAGACATTTTGAAAAGGTTTGAATGATTTTTTTTAGAATGTACTAAGGAACTGATCAGTCCACTCCAATCTAATTTCAAACTAGTTTAATATAATTTTTGAAAAGTCACTTGCAGTCATTTATATATCATCGTTCCTTCACTGTCGCTGGATTAAAATCCTGGAACTCCCTTCCTAACTGCACTGTGGGTGTACCTACACCGCATGGACTGAAGCGGCTCAAGAAGGCAGCTCACCACCACCAAGGGCAACTAGGAGTGGGCAATAAATGCTGGCCCAGCCAGCCAAGTCCACACCCTGTGAATGAATTAAAAAAAAATTGGGTTCTTTATCAGCAATGGATTGACAGGGTGATTTAAGATGCTTATTTTTTGCTATAAACCCCATCTTCAGCTCTATTAATCAAACTTTACCAAGTTATGACTTTTAAATATCGTCTAAGGCAACATTTTTCTAATGGGGTCCCAATTGTGATGACTCATGACAGATTTTGCAACATATCAAGAAGTAAATGGGTTAAAGTGGATAGTTGAGGAAAAAAACACTTTTCAAATCAAGTGCATTTTTGGGCACATTTTGTGCCGAAATCGCCAATTGTGATTAAAGCAGAAACTCTACCTCTGTTGTTTCAGCGGCAGTTGCTGGTAGCCAACTCAGGGATATCAAATTTCAAACTGTTTGCCCACCTTCCAGCAGGAAGACAGGATGTCCAAGGAGGGTGGGCTATTCAGTAGAGGGTCAAGGTAGTCGGGGAAGGGGAGGGCAGGTGTTGAGGGGGATGACCCAGAGTGGCACAGGCTTGTAGATCACTCCTGCCTTTACCAGAAAACATAAACACAAACTTCCTTCAGCTAAACCACCAGCTAATGCTGGGAGGACTTGCTTGAAGAACACATGCCCAGTTCTTACCTCATGTATATCATGGGACTCTGCTTTGCTTTTTTAGTCAGCTCAGTGCCAGTTGCCCAGCAGCGAGTTCAGGGAATTATGCAGCAGCCGCAGTGATGGTGGGAATGGGCAGAAAGTCATTCTCCATCATTTCCGGGATGCTACTGCCCTGTTTCCACTCAGCAGAAGGCCTCAGAATCCAAGTATTTTGCTTGTTTGCCAGTGGTAGATTTAATCAGCTCCTAATTTCCACAATAAGTAAAGCAATGTGCTCGTGGCAAAACATTTCTTGCTACACATTTCTTCCCCGCACTCCCAAAAGTACAGATCAATTGAAAATCTATCTACATTTATATCTTACATTACTCGAGCTTAGCTGGTTTGCCTCCTTATATTGATCTCATGCTCAACCATCATCTCGATTTAAGGTCATAAAATCTATTCGGCATAGTAGGTGCCCATTTGGCCCATTGTGCCTGTACTGGCTCTTTGAAAGAGCTATCCAATTAGTCCTGTGCTCAACTCATTCCGCAGAGTCCTGCATTTTTTTTCCCTTTCAAATGTATATCCAGTTCCTTTTTGAATGTTACTGTTGAATTTGTTTCCACTATCCTTTCAGCCAGTGCACTCCATTTGTACTTATCCTTAAAATAACTTGTAATTCTGTTTGTAATCAGATAATAATCCTGTTCTCTTTTTAAAAAAATCAAATGACATGGCATTAGCTGCCTTAGCTGGGAATCTATGTCTAATACTCCTAGAAAATAAATGTGTTCTAATTTCAAATCTTACCTGGAAGAACAGACAGTAACACGGACACGGGAACACATCCAATGCGATCCAGCAAAAGAAATGCTATGTCTGGACTTACCCCAAATTGACACCCATCATTCACAAACTGCGCTTACGCAGATAATTACCAGAATGACTCATTCAGTTGCATAACCCACAGTCATGAATAAACTATGCAGGCGCTGTTGGGAGTGGATATTCTTTGGTAAATCACTATGCTGATTAATGTGCTGCCGCTGGTGCTATACTTAAAAGAACAGTTGACCAAAAACCTATTCCTGGTAATCTAATATGCCTTGTGAAGGATTTCATTCATAAAGGGTCAGAAAGTTGTGGGCCACTGCTTTTTCACTCTAGCTGTGTAACCAAAGGTCCACCCCACTAACTCCAAAATCATGGTATGAGTATTATATGCAGACACAATTCGCTAACTTTACATTAAAAAAATAGACAATTTCAAAATATCTTAAAACGTTTTCCCAACAGAAAAACTTCAGCATAAGTGAACTTATAACATCAGCATCGGTGTTCAAATACTCTTGGGGTTGAGGCAGCCTGTGATGGGTAGCAGTAGTGACATTTCAAAATAGAATACAGTTACAGGGCGCTGTGGGCTCCGCACCCTGGTTAAAAAGTTGGGGGGAGGCCCACTCATGGTCCCCATGACTGGCCTGCAGCAATTTAACACTGAGAGCAGTGTTAATCATTTGAAGGTGAGATGTCTGGCCCTTTCTCAGGAGGAAACCCCAACTTAGAGAGCTGACAATCAATCAGATTGGTTGGCAGCTCTGTAGTCACAGCACCACAGTGAGCTTTGGCCATTGCTAGGACTACAAGCAGTCTCCAATGCTGAGGAACCTGGACTGACAGATAACCCCAGGATCGGCATCTCAGTTGGGGGCGGGGGTGGGGAGAGGTGGGTAAGTGAACTGGGGGGTGGGGGGGTGGTTCAAGAGGTCAGTTGGGAGGATTAAAAAGGCTATGGCCTGATGGGAATTGTGGGGGGTGGGTGGCTGCCTTCATTCGGCCCATAGGGCTCCCAAAGGAGGTTACCCCCACCTTGCCCAATATGAGCCCAGGCAGCTAAAGCTGATAGGCTTGGGCCTCCCCCTGCCATGGGTAAATGCTGGCAGCAGTAGGATGAGGTCACTTAAGGGCCTCAATAGGCCCAAGGGCGGCTCCCCCACCTTCCGTAAAATTTCAGACAGTGCGGGGGCAGGTGGATAGGCGGTGGGAAGGCTGTCCGCTGGATTTTACGAGCCCCACCCGCCTTTCAACCCGCTGGCGTGGAGCATAAAACCCAACACATGATAGCGGAAGTAAAGCTCATATTAGGAGAACCATTTGGGTAATTTTTTTGATTTTGTATTGCTAGTGCCCACTAGCTGGATTCTCCTGCTTATTAAATATATTCAGCAGCAAGTACCACTTCGGGATCCTAAACAGATCTGCAGAGCACCTTCCAGTGCAATCCTCAGGGATGCCGCCTCCTAATTGGCTGTCTCCACATCTGCTGTCTCATTAAGGATGCCAGCAGGTTCCTGAGGCCAGAGGCCCAATCAGAAGACCTGCAGCAATGTCAGGCCAGCAATGTCCACCCGGGCGTTACTGGGGCAGCGAGTACAGGGAGGACTCATCATGGTTGTACCTCTTGAAGAGTGATTAAACTTCTGAAAATGAAGAGGCCTGAAGCTGGTAGGGCCATCGAAGTGGAAGGGAACCTCTCCAGAGGATTCATTTTGGGTGTGGCTGCCTCCTTTCATCCCCACCAACCCATCATGGGTTATCTGGTTCCCGTGGCCTCCTAGCTTGTCACCAAGAGATCTCTGTGGAGCTTCCAGGTTCGGCACTCTGTAGAAATCCGCTCCAACACTGTTACCCACCTACCCCCCACCTTTAGGTATTTAATTGGTCTTAAATGGCTGCTGGTGCTGCCAGGCAGGAATTGCTTCAAATGCTCACCTTCCTCCAGCAAGATCAACCAAAGATAGGAACAGGTTAGGGCTCCAGCCCAATATCCTAATGTCCAATTTTACTCATAGCTCTTCCCACAAGCCCACCTCTGTGGGATTGGGGTGATACACCCACTGAGAACACAAACTGCAAATCCAAGGGCGAGGTGGGCAGGATTGCTCAGGTGGTCCAGGAATTCTTAAATACCCGCCCTTCAAGTGCTGCTGGAATTTCGGGGGTTTCAGGTTCTAACCCAAAAGTTATGCCCCACCCGCCTTAACAGCATTGTTTTTCCCACCTCTGAAATTTCGGAGCTAATAGATTTTCTAAAAACAGCATGTAAGAGTGGTTATGAAGCGAGAACATATTACGCCTTTTCTGTTATTACATTTGGCTTAAAGGTGCTTAAAGTACTAACGTTTGCTGTTTATGACGTTATTAACTGCTGGGCAGTTTGCAGTACAATCTGTCAATCACTATCAATGTCAATTTGACTGCTAACTGTAGGCTGATTGCCAATTTTCTCTCCTTATTTTGTCTGATCTCTGTCATGTAGTGCAAATGCAGCAAAGATCAACAATCTGAGGTGGAATTAAAATGTCTGTGGTCATGCTTTAGTGCAAAATTATTGATCACTCATGGTTGCTGCATTGAAATGAGTGGCAGGACACAGTTTTACCCAACAACAACAAAACCAACATGCAATTATAAAGCACCTTTAATTTAGTAAAACCTTCACAAAAGCCTTATCGAGCAATCTTTGGCACTGAGCCACATAAAAAGTTCTTGAGGCAGATGACCCAAACCTTGGTCAAAGAGATAGATTTCAAAGAGTATCTTAAAAGAGAAAAGAGAAGTAGAGAGGCATAAAATCTAGGAAGGGAATTCCAGAGTTTAGGACCTTGGCAGATGAAGGAATGGATGCTATTGGTGCAATAACTAAAATCAAGGATGTACGACAGGCCAGGATTGGAGGAGTGCAGGTATCTTGAAGGGTTGTGAAGCTAGAAAGATTACAGAGAAGGAGAGGAGCTATGCCTTGGCAGGATTTTAAAACATCTGCAATTTTCCATCTAGATTCTTTTTTTAATTTAGTGGAAGAAGGTGGTGTCATGGTAATGTCACTGGACTAATAATCCAGAGGCCCAGGCTCTGGGGGCATGGGTTCAAATCCCACCGCGATAGCTGATGGAATTTAAATTCAATTAACTAATCGGGAATTGAAAGCTTGTCTCAGAAATGGTGACCATGGCGACTACGACTGATTGTTTGTAAAAAGCCATCTGGTTCACTAATGTCCTTCAAGGAAGGAAACTGCCATCCTTACTTGGTCAGGCATTCATACAACACCAGATCCACAGCAATGTAGTTGACTCTTAAATGGCCTAGCAAGCCATTCATTTCAAGGGCAATTATGGATGGTCAACAAATGCTAGTATTGCCAGTGACAACCCACATTCCATGAAAGGATTAAAAAAGAAATTAAATTATCCTGTTGATCAGGTGAGGGATATTAGTGCTCTTGAATGGATATCTCCCCATCTATTTCAGGCACCCAGTGCCAACATCAAACACTAGCATGTTAAGCGGAATACAGCCATAAGTAGTTTCCTCTACTTTGCCCCACCAACTTACCTCAGCTCTATTTTTTTTGGAGAACACCCCATACTAGCACCAGTGTGACATTTTTTCCCATTTGCCACAGAAACCATCCTGTAGCCTCTGAGTGAGATTACTAATTAATGCAGAACTGAGGCAGTGTTGTGCCATTAGGCCTTGGCCAACTAAGATTGAGACTGCCCACACTAACATCACCTTGCAGCCAGCAGAGTGAGGCATACACACTATCTTGGATACTTTAATGGTGGCAGTCAGTATTTTAGGGATTCAACCAATAAATCAAGGTTTTCTGATGATGACCGATGCAGCCCAATCCCCTCTCCTTATAGTTCCACTCCCACCTGCTAATGCATTGAACTGAGCACCTAGCCCTTCAGGGCCATTCCCAGCAGGAATTCCAGGGATTATGGCCTTCATCTTTTAGGTGGGAACTGTCATGTGGGAGGAATACGCACAGTATCTGCAGGCCACAGTGCCAATAATTAGCACAAGAGATGGTGCTGAGCGTCATAGGGCTGGATTTTACAGGCACTGCAATCCCCGCACCCTCCAACCAAAATTGGGTGGGGAACTCACCCACAATTCTACCCACAATCTCAATGGTTGCCCCACAGCAATTTAATGCTGGGAGCAAAGTTAATTGCTTTCAGGTGAGACTCCCACCCCTATCCCAGGAGGAATTAAGTCCCGCCTTAAAGAGCTGCTAGGCAGTTGGATTTGTCAGCAGCTTTGTCATCCCAGCAGTGCCAGTGGCAGAGGTGACAACTGCTGCAACTACAGGTAGTCCCACCATGCCAGGGAGCCCAGGTAAGTCTGGGGTTGGGGTGATTGGGGAGGGGTTTGGGGGCCAGATTCAAGGGGCTTGGGGGAAGGTTAAAGAGGGAAGATGAGCTTTGTGGGGCATGTCTCTGATCGGACTAGGGGCCTGCTAAAGCTGCTGGGCATCTCGCATGTTGTAGACCTCCCCCCACCGCAAGTAAAACACTGGCAGTAGCAGGATGAGGCCCTTAAGTGGCCATTTAATGGCCTCAATTGGCTAAGGGCAGGTAGACTGCAAGACACTTAACGTGACTTCCCCTGTAAAGTTTTAGACAGATCAGGGGCAGGCAGACCACCCATTGTATTTTATGTCGCTCCCATACCCTCCCTTCCCCACACACCTTCAAGCCTAGTGGCAGAGGAGCATAAAGTCTAGCCCAGAGAACCAGTAGGGTACAGATGGATGCCATTTGGCCCATTAAGCCCATCTGGCTCTCTGTAAACAATCCACTCAATCCCATACTCCACCTATATCCCCTCAGGCCTACATTTTTATCTCCCCCAAGTGTTCATCCAATTTCCTTTTGAAATCACTCAGCGTCTCCACTTCCACCACCCACCTAGACAGCAAGTTCCAGGTCATTAGTACTCACTGTGGAAAAAAGTTCTTCCCCACATTTCCCCCTCAGGAGGAAAGGATCCAGCCCAATGTATTGGCAGATACAGTCAGATAGGGAGCAGGATGGAGCAGGCAACAAGCAGGTAACAAGAAGGGCAAAATGGATGCCATGAAGGAGAGAGTGAATAAGGGAATGAAAGGGAGAAAAAAGGGTTTTCAAAGCTGGGAATTGTGCTTGGGTAGGATTGGAGGGAGCAGTGAGAAGAAGCTGGACATGATTTTATGGGGCGGAGAAAGGAGGAGGGTGGCACAATTAACAAAGAGGAAGTGATAAGTACAACTGCCAGTATAAACTGGATGGAAGGCAGAGAGTGCCAATCTGATGGAAGAAGAGTGCTAGTTAGATCTTGGAGCGGGGGTGGGGGGGGGGGCGGTGTTGAAAGCATGTGCAGCTTTCTAGCGTGTATTTTTAATTTTCACTTAAAAATAGAGATGCCACAATGTCTGGAATCAGTGGTGGGAATATCCATTGGAGTTTAGAAGAATGAGAGGTGATCTTATTGAAACATAAAAGATTCTGAGGGGATTTGACTGGGTGAAAGGATGTTTTCCCTTGTGAGAAAGACTAGAATTAGGGGACACAGTTTAAAAATAAGAGATCTCCCATTTAAAGATGGAGATGAGGAGAAATTTTGTCTCTCAGAGGGTCATGAGCCTTTGGAACTCTTCTCCACAGAGAGCGGTGCAGGCAGGGTCATTGAATATTTTTAAGGCAGAGGTAGATAGATTCTTGACTAACAAGAGAATCAAAGTTTTTGGGGGTAGGCAGGAATGTGGAGTTGAGGTCACAATCAGATCAGCCATGATCTCATTGAATAGTGGATCAGGCTCGAGGGGCCGAATTTCCCTGCTCCTAATGCGCACGTTCATATTTATGTTCGTATGAATGGTTCTGAAGAAAGACACTTGGTTCAATGCATTAGCAGGAAGGGGTGGGACTAAGGGGAGAGAAGATTGGTCTGCATTGATCGATTGGAAATGGAAGAAGAGAGCCAGGTTAAATCAAGGGAAGGGAAGTATCAATATGAACTGGGAGGATTGGAGAACAGAGTGTCTCTATGAAAGGGTATGAAGTCAGATGGATTGCAATGCCTCTCTAAGAGAGATCTGGAAGGGTAGAGTGCCTTTTTGAGCTGGGACAATTAGATGTGGCCATGTGACTACTGAAAACCTGCTGAAAAGCCAAACGCTACTTTCATTTTTTAGATTAATGAACTAACAATTGCAAAATAAAGAGTGCTTAAAATTAACCAGAATGAATAATGTTTTATGAAATAATTCAAAAAATATTCCAGGAGGGAATGTCTTCAGACCACCAAGTGTGTGATGTCAACATCTGACTCTCCTTTTACATTCTCTTCAATAACAAGTATAGGAATACTCTACCTACAGCTTAAATTAAAAACACTGATCGAACTATTTGTTTCTACATCAAGCAGTTCTTCAATTGGTGAGGGTTGTGTCATGTTCTTTTGATGTTGCTGATAAGCTATTTTGCATGGGTGTAACATTTTTCTTCTGTGTTCTCTTTAATGTGGTTGTTAAATCATTTCAAATAAACAAGAAACCCTCATTTGATTTGACTAGGATCAAATCTTCCTATCAAACTTACTCTGAGACTTACTCTGCAAAACTTCATATAAAAAATAACATAAGGTAAATGCTATGAAGCTGTGCTCCTGTCTTGGAGCATTGTCTGATAGGAGCCTGAATTTGAATTGGGCCCAGAGGACAGGCCCGCTATCCACAGTACTCCCGATTTATAGCTGATTCATTTTAATGACCTTGGGCAATTTGACCGCTGCACTTGATTCCCCAATCCACAATCCCATCAAACGAGGCTCCACACCACTTGCTTCAATCTGAAAGATTTACCCTAATAACTCAACCCCTGCATTGAAACCATTTCATTTACAGAAACATCTCTGCCTCTGCACTGAAACCCATTCTTTGAAACAAAACATTTTGCAACTACACTTTTCCACCAAAACTGGGTTCTTCTTAAAAATATTATTGCCTTTTTCTTTGCATTGAAAACAATATTTTCAGCTATATTTCCAGTAGGTTCAGAGGTTGTGGGTGTTGCTCACTTTATATAATAGAAACTGAAACACAAAAACAATGCCTTTTTAGCACAGGAGGGACATTGAATTTAGGCCCTCTCAGGGCTCAATTTATACAATTCTCATGTATCATTTTCTTCTCGTTTCCAGTGTCAGGCCATGCAAGGGGTTAGGCTTGCACCAGGGCATATCAGAAGTAGGATAATGGACTGAATCCAGAATGACTGATATGTGCAGGTTATTGAAGGTGGAAAGCACTTTGTGTGTACTTCACCTGTATGATGCCTAGGTGCGAGGGGGCAGGGTAATCAGCCTCAACACATTCTCCTACAGTAAGAAGTTCAAAAGTGCATGCAGCATTCCAGATGTGGCCTAAACACTTCTTGTAGAGCCAGTGTGACCTCTTTGTTTTTGTATTGAATCCTCCTTATAAACTCCACAACCATAGTTGATGTTTTAAATGTTTGTTTTTAACTTGTCCATCCACGTTTTAATGATATGTGTTCCTGCACACATAGGTGCAATTACTCTACTACTATGGTGAAAGATGTACTGCTTAAGATATAATTATATTCTCATTCCCATTTGTATTTTCACTCCCATTACCCCATAATTTATAGCATCAAGTTGCATCTGCCATTTATCTTTCCATTGCTCTAAGCTGTCTTCGGCCCTCATATTGTCTCCTTCATTCTTCCTGGCAACTTGCTACCCTTCTTACTTTTATATCAACATCAAACTTTGTTATCCACCACTGTATGGCTCAGCTCAAATCATTTACACATAGAAATTTCAAAAAAATTGGTCGCCACTCCCATCTCAAGACACCCTAATAACCACTGCTGCCTTAACATAGTGAAGCTCAATGCAAACTGGAGGAACAGCACCTCATCTTCCGACTAGGCACTTTACAACCTTCCAGACTGAATACTGAGTTCAACAATTTTAGATCATGAACTCTCTCCTCCATCCCCTTTCCAATCCCCCTTTTTTCCAATAATTTATATAGATTTTTCTTTTCCCACCTATTTCCATTATTTTTAAATGTATTTCCATCCATTGTTTTATCTCTACCTTTTAGCCTATTTCGATCCCTTCCCCCTACCCCACCCCCACTAGGGCTATCTTTACCTTGCTCGTCGTGCTTTCTACCCTTAATTAGCACATTTCTTAGCTAATATCACCACCGTCAACAACTCTTTGTCCTTTTGTCTATGACATCTTTTGGCAATCTCCACCTATCAATCGCTGGCCCTCTATCCAGCTCTACTTGTCCCACCCCCCCTTAAACCAGCTTATATTTCAGCTCTCTTCTATTTTTCCTTAGTTCTACTGAAGAGTCATATGGACTCGAAATGTTAACTGTGTTCCTCTCCGCAGATGCTGTTAGAGCTGCTGAGTTTTTCCAGGTACTTTTATTTTTGTTTTAGATTTCCAACATCCGCAGTTTTTTGCTTTTTATTAAAAAAATACTCTTTCATTGGATATGAGCATTGCTGGCAACGTCAGCATTTAATACCTGTCCCTAATTGACTCTGAAAAGGTGGTGGTGAGCTGCCTCCTTGAACCGCTGCAGTCCATGTGGTGTAGGCACACCCACAGTGCTGTTAGGAAGAGTGCCAGGATTTTGACCCAGCGACAGTGAGGGAACAGCAATATATTTCCAAGTCAGGGTGTGGAATGGCTTGGAGGGGAAATTCCAGATGGTGGTGTTCCCATGTGTCTGCTGCCCTTGTCCTTCCAGATGGTAGTGGTCATGGGTTTAGAAGGTGTTGCCAAAGGAGCTTTGATGAATTTCTGCAGTGCATCTTGAACATGCTGCACACTTCTGCAACTGTTCATTGGTGGTGGGGAGAGTGAATCTTTAAGGTGATGGATAGAGGATGGAGTGTTGATTAAGTAGGTTGCTTTGTCCTGGATTGTGTTTAGTTTCTTGAGTATTGTCAGAGCCACACTCATCCAGGTAAGTGGAGAGTACTCCATCGCACTTCTGACTTGTGCCTTGTCACAGTGGATAGGCTTTGGGGAGTCAGGAGGTGAGTTACTCACAGAATGGTACTTTTCCTTTTATGTCAGTGCTCCTACTTTTCTCAAGTTTTTAATATGTTGCTTAAAACTTTCTGGAAGTCTACATAAATGTCCTAGACTATCCCCATCTATACTTTTCATTATTTTCTGAAAAATATTCTATTAGCGAGTAACAATTCCATATTGACTATCTTTCATCAGTCCTGCCCTTCCAGGTACTCATTTATTTTATTTCTAATTATAGTGTCCAGCAATTTTCTGATGACTAATGCAATGCTAGTTAATCAATAGTTCTCAGCCTATCTCTTTCTACCTTTTTGAACAGAGGTGCAACATTTGTCACTTTACAGTCCTTCATCATAATTGGATAATGTGATAGGTGGCTAGAAGAACAACATCCAGTGTTGTGGTTGCTGCCATTTCATTGAACATTTCCGAGCTTGTTGATGTTAATGCTTAAAGGAAAGCTCGCCATGCAAAATAAATTGGCCCCTTGCTTTTTATTTGAACAGTGAAAGGAGTTAGAGGAACCATGCACTCTTTTCTTAACGCTGTTGTGTTCAAGTGATTTTGATGTGATTGAGATCTGCATTTCTGAAGAAATAAACATAATTTCAAAAAATCACACAAATGATCAATCCAGCAATTCTTAATTTATTTTTCAGATTCAAAAGAAATCTGCTTACAATGCGTTTGAGTTCTGTTGACTAAAAAGTGATGTGAAGGTAAGGGTTAATAGTGAAAAGTTGCTGCTAAGTTAAGATTTCTTGGCTGGGGTAAGGTGACAGAAAGGAATCAATCAATGAATTGTGTGGGGAGATCAAATAAAAGGAAGAAAGCCATCAGAATTTGAATCTGAAAGTTATCCCAAAGAAAGAAAATGAGCAGAATTTTACAGGCCCGTCACGACATCTCGCAAATGCTTCTTCAACATTACTTCCCAAATCCATGACCTCCACAACCTAGAAGAACTAGGGCAACAGAAGAGTGAGGAAACCATCACCTTCAAGATTTGTTCCCAGTCAAACACCATGGGCAGAATCTTCTGTTTGGCGTGCAGGGGTGGGCCCCACACGCCAACCCGTAAAATGACGCGCAGAGATGTCGGGCATGCGTCCTGACATCACCGCGCGTCATTCTGATCTCCTGTTCGGCGGGCGCGCACCAGAGTCGGCTGCACGCCGAACTGTCAAAGGCCTGCTAAGGCCATTAATGAAACAATTAGCCCAATTGAGAACGTTGCCCGTCCAACCTTAAGGTTGATGGGCAGGCAGAGAGCCCAGGCGGCCTTCACATTTTTTATAAAACCTCATCCACAGGTGGGATGAGGTGTTGTGGAGGATTTATTAATGAAATAAAAATTTTTATCAAAATTAATAAACGTGTCCCAGCTCATGTGACACTGTCACATGTGGTGACATGTCTGAATAATTTTCTTTTTTTTTTTACATCTTGACGACTGCGCTTAATCTCCCTGAGACAGCTCCATGCCTCAGGGAGATTTCTGCGCTCTTTTGCATGCAGGCAAAAGAGCGCAGGCCCCAACTCTCCCTCCTCCCCCCCACCCGCACAGGTAGCACTGAGTGCTACCGGGTGCGCGTCATGCTGGACGGGCCTTAATTGGCCCGTCTGCGTAAAATGGTGGCGTGCAGCCGATCACAGGTGGCGATCAGCTCCGCACCTGCTCCCAACCGGCCCGCCTGACAGGGAGAAAATTCTCCCGCATGTTGATTTGAACACTTCATGGTCACTCGGTTGGAATCCTGGAACTCCCTACTTAACAGAATTTTGGGAGCACATTCACCATATAGACTGTAATAGATAAAGAAGGCGGCCCACAATCACCTTGTTGGATCAGGTAATGATAGGCATTAAATGCTAGTCATGCCAGCAATGCCACATCCCATGAATGATTATGTTAAAACCATCATGATGGGCTTTGTATGTTGCACTGCCTCTGATTATCTCAATGATGAAGGAGCTAGTTTTTGCATGGGCAAAGCAGACACTCAGACAGTGTCCATCCCCCCATAAATGATGTACATCTCTTACAGAGGTGCCAGCATGTGAAAGGGACACCACTGTTTGCAAATCATGAATTTAGATTTATTAAGAGAAACTGAAAAATTGTTTCTAAATCAAACCAATAGTAGAAACGTAGTGAAACTTCTAAAGATCCAGGTAAGAGACTTCCTGCAATCGTTTGTGTTCTAGATAATGAAGCAAAGCAGTGGTTTGGAAACAGATTTTTGGAGCAGATGTTTGCTGGTTCCTGTATGAATTCAACCTGCTTAAGCTCACAGAATGTACAGATGTTTCATGAAATCTAGGCTGTACAATAACCCACAGATTTACGATTCAATAACTAGACAAATCTGATAAAATGGGTCGCAAACGGCTTTGGTTTTAATGGTTTTATAGTTGTGACCCAATTCATGGGCTTAACAGCCACATTGTCAATGCCTGCACATAATATTACATCTAACTCTGCTGCAGTTGTGTATACTCAGAGCTGACCTTAATATTTTTTGAGGCCCAGGGCAAAGTTAGTTATGGACCTTCCCCATGCTCAGCTAGGCTTTTTGACCCTGCCTCCCACAGCCTGTTTACCATAGAAAGAATGGATATTATTGATAATCCAAGGTACATTCTGTCTGTCCGCCCTTTCTGCAACTGCAGTTTTTTTTACAATAGCAACTTATATTTATACATTGCCTTTAACATAATAAAATGTTCCTTGGTGCTTCACAGGAGCATTCTAAAACAATATATGCCATGGAGCCACATAGGAGATAATAAGAATAGATGAATACAAGGTTAATGGTCAAAGAGATAGGTTTAAGGAGCATCTCAAAAGAGGTAGAGAGGCAAAGCCATGTACGAAGGGTATTTCAGAGCTTGGGGCCAAAGCAAATGAAAGTACAGCTACTAGTGGCAGAGTGATTAAAATTATGGGTGCAAAAATTAGACCAGAATTAGAGGAGCGTAGATATCTCGGAGGACTGTGGGGCTTGAGGAGAGTACAGAGATGGGCTGGGGCAGGGGTGGGTGCGTGGATGGGGGTAGCAGGGTTTGCAGTGTGGTGCAATGTGAGGCCATGGAGGGATTTGAAAACAAGAATGAGAATTTTAAGACCAGGCATTGATTGACCGGGACCTAATGTAGGTCAACAAGCATGGGGGTGATAGGGGAATAGGACTCGGTGTAAATTAAGACATGCAAGCAGAATTTTGGATGACCTCAAGTTTTTGGAGAGTAGAATGTGGAAAACCAGCCAAAAGTACATTGGAATAGTCAAGCTGGAGGAAATGAAGGCATGAATGAGGGTTTCAACAGCGAAGGAGTTGAGACAGCACAAAATTGGGTAATGTCACGGAGGTGGAGGTAGGCTGTGTTATTCATAGAATGGATATGAGGTCAGAAGCTGATCTCAAGGTCAGATGTGACACCAAGGTTGCAAACAGACTGACTTAATTTCAGACTTGCCAGGGAGAGGGATGGAGTCGGTACTAGAGAATGGAGTTTGGAGCAGGATCCAAAAACAATGGTTTCAATATTTAATCGGAGGAAATTATTTTTTTAAAAATTGAAAAGATAGCCCTGAGGTGACTACTAAAGGTGAAGGTGTCACCTGGGACCCTTGAATATAACAGGAATATAAAAACAAGAGTCTGCCATTCAGCCCCTCAGTACTTCAATTAGATCATGGGTGTTCCGTATCTTAACTCCACAAACCCACATAAAAGTAAGAGGAAGGTAGGAACCGAGATGATAGAAAATGAATTACAATTTCTAGATCAATTTTATTTTTACATATTGCTACAATACTGCATTCATTAATGTGCTGTTACTCAAGTCCCCTCTCGCTACCCTGCCAGTACACTGAGGACCTCCTCAGCTAGATATTCCATGGGTGTTTAAAGACAGTTCTGTGCCTTCTGTACTACTTAGATTAAATATAGTGACATTCAGCATGTAATACAAGACCAGAAGAACATAAAAGTATGAGCAAGATTAGACCATATGGCCCCTCAAACTTGCTCTGCTATTCAATACAATCAAGGCTGATCTTCAGCTTCAACTCCCCTTCCCACCTGCTCCCCATATCTTTGATTCCCTGAGAGGCCAAAACTCTGTCTATCTCAGCCTTAAATGCATTCAACAATGGCACATTCATAATCTTCTGGGATTGAGAATTCCAAAGATGTAGAACCCTTTAAGTGAAGACATTTCTCCTCCTCTCAGTCCTCTTATCCTGAGAAGGTGCCCCATGGGTCTAGATTCACAAGTCAGGGGAAACAGCCTCTCAGTGTATACCTTGTAAAGCCCCTTCAGAATCTTATTTGTTTCAATTAGATCATCTTTCATCCTTCTAAACCCAGAGAATTGGGACCAAGTTTACTCAGTCTCTCATCATAGGATACCCCTCCCATCCCAGGACCTAATCTAATGAGCCATCACCACACCCCTTCCAAAGCAAAACTATCCTTCCTTAGATATGGTGATGGAAACTGCGCAGCAATCCAGGAGTATCCTCACCATAGCCCTGTACGCTTGTAGCAAGACTTCCTTATTCTTGTACTCCAAACCCTTTGCAATAAAGGCAAACATGTCTAATTGCTCGATCTACCTGAATGCTAATTTGTTAATAAGTAAGCAAAAACTAGGCAAAAGACTGAGCACATTTCATCTTGGGTCTAATTGTGCAAGGAATTCACCAGTGCTCCTTTTGACAACACCTTCCAAACCCACAGCCACTTCATCTAGAAGGACAAGGGCAGCAGTTGGGTGGGAACTCCACCACCTGGAAATTCCCCTCCAAGCCACTCACCATCCTGACTTGGAAATATATCGCTGTTCCTTCACTGTCGCTGGGTCAAAATCCTGGAACTACCCCCACCCCTAACAGCACTGTGGGTGTACCTAAACCACATGGACTGCAGCGGTTCAAGAAGGCAGCTCACCACCACCACCTCAAAGGCAACTAGGAATGGGCAATAAATGCTGGCCCAGCCAGCGAAGTCCCCATCCTGTGAATGAATTTTAAAAATGGTAAGTTTGGCAACAGAAAAGACAGGAAATGTTCAGAAATCTGTCCCAAAATTGCACTACCTGTCCTGAATGATATTTCTATTCATTTGAAATGAAGGCTTGCCATCTACAAATGATTTACAACCCAGCTGGGCTTTTATGCTTTCTGCTTTATTGTGGTAATAGGTAGCTTACCATTGACATTTATAGCCCAATAAAAATAATTGATTGAAGCTATTGTGATGTGTTTGAGAGTGTGTTATACTACACAGCACACAAGTCTAACACAGCCTGGGGATTTTGGATAGCGGGAAAGGACCAACATTGGAACAGCCATTCTTTATGTAACTCTCCCAGTTTTCATTGTGGAAGAGGAACTCTCCTGATGCAGAAACAAAAAGTTACATGAGCTCATATACGCAGGCTGATCTTCACCTGGGTAGGAATCAGGGCAGACAATTCCTGTGCTGCTGTATCTGCTTCTGGGTATCTGGCACTTGCCTCCAGCCCCACTGCCCTCCAGTACTGGCCGACAGAAATTTCCACACAAATGCAGTTCTGAAGGTATGCCAGGTCAAGGGTCGAAATTTTTTTTTCTTCAAGGACTTTTCTTAAAAATTTCTCAAAGGCTGCTTTTTGAGTTTCGGGGACTAATTTTTGGTTTTTGAGGGCTTCTTTTTCATTTTCATTTGAGGAGTTCAAGTCACTTCTTCCTTAGTTCCTTGGCATTTTCCCCCAAATTTGGATTGTAAATACAATTCCCAGTGTACAATAATAAACTAAGGTCAGATTTGTCTTGAATTCCAAATATTTGATGCAATGAAACAGAAATCACAGGGCTATAGAGAGAGAGCATGAGTGTAAACCTACAGAAAACATTTAACATAAGGAATGAGATTCAATGTTGTAATCTAATCAGGAATTTCAATTGTAAGCTAATTGAGCTTCGCTGACAACTTAGATGAGTGGCCCAGGTTTTCACCATAACAGAGAAAAAAACTTTGTTTTATCTCATCTTTGCATGGGCCCTGAGGTCTGCCCATGGTGGGTGCTAGGTGAGTTGGCATGCTAAGTGCAAAGGGCGGTGGGTGGGGGAACCATGGTTTTGCACAGGGGCTACAAAGGACAATGGGTGAGGTGGGTGGAGGGGCATAGATTGACATGGGGGTATAAAGGGTCATAGGAGTAGATGGAGGGGTAGAGGCTGGCATGCAGAATGAGGGGTTATGGGGTGGACGGGGCCATAGGTTGGCAGTGAGGGTTTGAAGGTTGAGTGGAGGTCATGAGGTGGCATAGGTTGGCATGACTGGGGCATGGGGAGTGCTGGGTTGAGGGCTGAGTGATGGAAGATTGTTTCATGTTTTAATCTTTATTTTTAAAGCTTGGACACCGTGCCAGAGCCCCCAAGGCAGGCCTTCCATCCAGCCATCTCCAAACCTGGCATCCTCTTCAGTTCTTCCCAGGTCATTTGCCCGGATTTCTACTCCAGCCCACTCCAGAATGAAAATCTGACGTCTGGGAAGTCATTTTTAAAGGTCAGGTTCATGGAGCTGGGAATTCTCCTGACTCTGCGCACCCGACCAGGAAGCAAAAATCTGGGCCAGTATTTGTGCAGGATAAATAACATCCTTTCTTATTTTTATTCATTCATGGAGTGTGGACATTGCTGGCTAGGCCAGCATATATTGCCCATCCTTAATTGTCCTTGAGAAGGTGGTGGTGAGCTGCCTTCTTGAACTGCTGCAGTCCATGTGGTGTAACTACACCCAAAGTGCTGTTAGGGAGGGAGTTCCAGTGTTTTGACCCAGCGACAATGAAGGAACAGCAATATATTTCCAAGTCAGGATGGTGAGCGGCTTGGAGGGGAACTTGCAGGTGGTGGTGTTCCCATGTGTTTGCTGCCCTTGTCCTTCTAGTTGGTAACAGTCCTCCTCATCTCTGACTCCAAGTAAATCAACTTTAGTGCATTAATAATGTTAGTCAAAATCTACACTGAATGTGTGTCCAACAGTAATTTTACATGGCTTTACCTACTTGCACCTTCATGGAATTATGAATTTGAACTCCTTATACCTCTTTATTCCTCCTCATCCTTCTAAATCTTCCCATTGACTTTATATTTCCATTTCTTGTTTTCCTTTATTAAATGCATTACATCACATTTTTCTCATTACATTTTATTGGCTATCTGTCCACCCATTTTACTAACTCGTCTATAACCCCCTGATTTCTTTTACAACACCCTTCACAATTTGCCAAACATGCTACTTTAAGTGTCATTGTAAATTTTAATATTGTGCTCACTGTGCCCAAGTCTAATCATCTATATGTATTGAAGACAAAACTGGGCCCAGCACCATTTTCAACACTTCTCCAATTCAATCAATACCCAGTTAGCCATTATTTTTTGTTTGCCGACCAACTTTCTTCCCATGCTGTTACAGTTTTTTCTTATCACAGGCTTGTATTTGTGTAACAAACCTCCTATGTGATACTTTATCAAATATATTCTGAAAATCCATATAAACTACAGCATTCCTTCTAACTGCGAATTGGGATAAATGATAGAGGCAGAAATTTTTGCACCTTCTGCCTTCGATGGCAGTTTTGCGTCCTGCTGCAGTGCCTCACTTGTGTTTCCCTCTGCTGGGTTGAGTTTCTTATATTGCAGCATACTGCTTTTTCATTAGTGTGTTTGCTCTCTCTGCCACCCTGTTTAATCTGTGACCCCACTGGTTTGAGTTCATATCAATACCATCAGCATATTTGTCAAGCAGAGGTCTATCATTGTTGACGGTAGGGAAGAAGGAGCGTACTGTCTCCTAAAACTCAGGTTGGAGCTGCTGGCAGTCATCTTTTCAAATAATTCCATTGAATTTGTCAAACTCATCTTTAATGAATACACGTTGGCTATCCTTGAACATCAGGTGCCTCTAAATGCTCAGTAATTAGGTCCTGAATTATGTATTAATGAGTCTGTCCATAACTGAATTCAGCCTAATTGGCTTATAACTGCCCCCCTGGAAAATCCCGCCCACTAACTTTTCTATAGTTACCGCCAACAGTTGTTCCATATTCCTCTTTAGGACTAAGGGAATCAAGAGATATGGGGACAAGGCAGGACAGTTCAAAGTGATGTAGATGTTCTGCCATGATCTTATTAAATGACGGAGCAGGCTCAAGGGGCTTGATGGTCTACACATACTCCTACTTGTTACGTTCTAAAGCGTATAAACATTCTCATTCACACCATCAATTGAAAAAATATGCAAAATATTTATGTCACATCTGTTTATCTTCGTCCTCCATTAATTCATTCCCCCTTCATTCTCAGCTGTTGCTTTTGATTATTTTTTTACTTTTAGCATGCCTATGAAAGTCCTTAATATTTTATTTTTATATTACCAATTAACCTGTTTTCTTATTCCATTGTAGTCCTTCTAAACACCCTTTCCATCAAGGCCCCAGTAAACTTTCTATATTGTCCTGTGAAGAAAGAGATTGGAGTAGCTGGGAAGCAGAGTTCCATAGGAGTGACACAAGGGTTTACGATCTAGTTTATTGGAACGTTACATGGTCCAACAACATGAGGAGGATCAGAAGTAGAGAGTCATGATGAACTTGCAGCTGGCACCTGCCCACCAACTTCCCTGTCCTCATGACTCCAATAGCTCCTCTTTCTAGAGCTTGAGAGAACAGAGGTCTTCCGACTTTGGCTAATTCCTCTCTCATGTTATCGGCATCCAGGGAAAAGAATGCAAAATATGAGAATGTCATCTTGTTGCCATGAGATACAGTAAAACCTAGGTGCTACCAGAAGAAACAGGTGCTTGAAAGAAACCATTACATAATATGTTGAATCTTTTGGAGGTCACCATAGATAAGATTTTCCTGGATCTGTGCCCAAGTGCACAGAGCTCAGGGGAAATCGGGCAATCTCTTTTGCAGATGTACCATCTGACCCACATGATCTTCCTATATTTGCTTTGCCCAGGTGATCCAGTATATCTGGCCACTGGCCCAGGAAATACTCCCATCATGTATGTAAGGCTTTGAGTGATAGGCCCCTTCCAAGTGAAGGCTGAGATTTAAAGGGCCTTCTCGACATTAATGTTAAACTCTTGAAACACTCCAACGCAGTGAAAGGAAGATGGTTCCAAGTGACCTACATGGCTAATACAGTGCATTTTAGGAGTCAGTGCTAAGGCTGACCCCTCTTATCTTGTTTGATCTTGTAAAGTCATTAGACTTCTTGCGACACTGAGTGTCTGTGCATGGACTCATGGGGCAGAATTTTCTGGATTGTGGGGGTAGCGGAGCAGGAGCGGGCACGTACCCAATCACCGCTCATGATCGGGTCTGGGCCGCCATTTTACACGGGTGGGCCAATTAAGGCTCGCCCAGCGTGCTTCACAACTCCTGTGTATCGCGGGAGTGGGTGGGCGGCGGCGGGGGCATTCAGCCTGCCGAATCCAATGGTGACCCGGAGGCCTGTATAAAGGAAGGCCTGGCAGCGTTGGAAAGGCTGCTCGCAATGGTTGGGCAAAGGACTCTGCAGTGGGGCAATGAAGGTTATGCAAGTCCGGAGGGTAGGCCATTGGGCCAGGCCAGGTTGGAAGGTAGGATGGGGGGGCCAGTGTGCCCCTCGTTTTTCCGATGAGTGCTTTGCTTCCCTCCTCAAGGAGGTGGCAGCACAGCAGGAGGTGCTGGTTCCCCATGACAGGAGGAGGAGGCCCCCGCACATGACGAAATGTGCCTGGGAGGAGGTGGTGGAGGTGGTGAGTTCCCGCAATGTGGTGCGGCGCACCTGGATCCAGTTGTACTCTAGGAGGGTGAGGACAATGTTAGCATTGGTCACTTAACCCAGCAGGTAGGCTTTCCCCCACTGCTGCACCCCACCCGCCCCCCCAAGTCTGAGTGTAGTGATTGCATTGAACCATTGACGGCATGTGTCCTTCATTGGGTGGGCCAGCAGATATTGCCCATGCCGAGGTCAGCTTGGGAGGGTGGTGAAGAGATGGGTTCTGCACCCGCAGCATGTGGTACACTGAGACCCAAATTACTGTTTTGGGGACAATCTGGAGGAGCTGCACCTAGGCACAATGCTAGAACTCCAGGACATGTCAAAGTCAGGGTGATGACATGCCGGGAGGGGAGCTTCAAGGTGGCATGGCAACGATCTATCTGCTGCCCTCTGCACTCCACGTGCTTGTGCCTCCTTGCTATGGAAGGAGGCGCACCATGTGGTGCTAATGTGATGTAAGCAGCATGTGGCCAAGGGGTGGGTGGGTGGGGAACAGGCCTAGCATCTTTGTGTGAGTGTTTGGCAGCAGCGAGGTGAGGAGGCACTGGAGCCCTGCAATGTCCCACTCTGGTTGGGGTGGGCCATGCACGAACAGCGTCCATGTACAATTTGCACAAATCAATGCTCTTCTCTCATTTTCAGGAGAAGAATGCTCATAATGCTGCAGAGCGGGTGAGGACTGGCAGCGGCCAGGCGCAGTTAGCCATTCTCAGCCAGTTTCAGCAGGAGGCCCTGGATTTGGAGAGGCGCCATACGCCCAGGTCCACTGGTGTCGGTCAGGCTGGGGTGCCACAGGCAGGTATGTATACCCAGCAGTGAGGTCAGCATTGTTCTCCCAACAGCCATAGCTGTGCTGAATGTTAATGGATTTAATTTTGCAACATGGCTTGACCATTGCTTATGGAAGGATAAGCGCATAATGATCCGGGGAACAGGGATGCACTTTGTCATTGTCTCCACGTTAACTGATCCAATGTCCTTGTTCTTCCTTTCAGCATCAGCGGAGCAGTGTCAGGAGGAGGAGCAGCAGAGGCCCCTTCTCACACCTGATGGCCCTGATGTCTCACCAGCGTCACACCATCTCTACCAGGCAGGCACCAGCGCAGATACTAGCACCTCACTAGGAGTTAGAACATTGGCTAGTGTCACAGGGCACAGCGGTGAGGGCACTTCACAGTCCCTGGAGGAGCTGGCAGAGACAGCGAGTGCCCATGGCGCCAGGAATTGGAGATCTGCAGGGGACCAGGCACATGCTCAGTTGGTGCCTGATGATGTGCCTCTGGGGTTGTCCATTACACAGCAGTGGCAGGAAATGCGGCCGGGTGTGTGGGATCGTCTGGTGGAGATACAAGTGGCTATGCTTGGCTTGGTCTCTGTAGTGGAGGAGTCTATACGGACAATCGCCGAAGCAATGAACCACATGTCTGAGCAGCATGTGTCTTCCATGGAGAGAGTGGCAACTCTCGTGGAGAGCCTCCTCCAGGAGACCCATCAGGGCTTCCTGGGGATGTGCTCTGACCAGCAAACCCTCACATCAGCATTGACCTCAGCTGGTCAGTGCCAGCGTGGGAGATGGTCTGGACACCAAGTTTCACAGCTCGGTGCCCATCCATTCATAGTGAGCAGGTCTGAAGCGACCTCATGTCAGCGCAGCAGCTGCCTGTCGTCTCTGCGGGCACCTCTCAGGGCGCTCCGGATGAGGGCGGCAGCTCCTCCGCCCCTTTTCCAGTGACTGTAGCATCTGGAGAGGCTGTGACAACTGGGGAGATGCCAGCTGTGGAACTGACAGCTCCCTCCCAGGTGGGGCTGCCACTGGTTCCAAGAGCTAGAGGACAACCGCCAGGGTCATCAAGGCCAACAGGACAGCAGAGTCAGCAGGCTGTCTCAGTTGCCACTTCAAGCGATGGGGCAGCAGCAAGACGTAGCACCCGTAAACGTAAACATAAGGCACCTTAGGCACACCACGGGTTTATCACTGGCGTTTTTGTGTTGGCCTGCAATGAGGTCTTTATTATTTGCTTTGAATTGGAACACCCTTGTCATTTTGTTTCATTAATTTTCTTTGCTTGTAATATTAAATTCAGACATGTGACCATGGCTGAGGGTACCTCTTTTCGTCTGCATGTGTATGGTTTCCAAAAATGTTACGAGTGCTTTGTGGGGCATTCAGCTTTATTAACAAGGCCCTTAGTGACTGTTCCTAACCTGGAAGATTTGGCACTTAGATATCGAGTATGGAGCCAACAGCCCAGGCTTGTCCTGGAGGTCCACCTGTGGTGTGCTAGCTGAAGGTTCATTGGGATTAAAGCTTCCCAGCCAGGTGTCCCTGCCTCCCCTGGAGTATGCCCGGGTCAGCGTCTAACCCCTCAGCATTCTCCTGTATGTGCTCATCCTCGGACTCACTGCTGGACTTATCGTGTGCAGCCGCAGCCACAGCGTCGATGTCTTCATCATCCACCGCGTCCCCCCTTTCCAGCACAAGATTGTGGAGAGCGCAGCGTGCTACCACTATCACTGAAACATGATCTGGGGGGTACTGGAGTGCGCCCCCTCAGTGGTCCAGGCATCAGAAGCGCATCCTGAGAAAACCGATGGTTCTCTGCAGCACGACCCTTGTGGAGGTGTGGCTCCTATTGTACCGCTGCTCAGCTTCTGTTCTTGGATGGCGGAGAGGCGTCATGAGCCACCTTCGCAGGAGATAGCCCTTGTCACCCAGCAGCCATCCATCCAGCTGGGCTGGAGCACTGAAGAGCCCCGGCACCTGGGAGTGTCTGAGGATGTAGGCGTCGTGGGAGCTGCCTGGGTACCTTGCACAGACTTGTAGAATCAGCATCCTGTGATCACACACTATCTGCACGTTCATGGAGTGGAAGCCCTTCCTGTTGATGAAGGCACCGGGCTCACCCGCTGGCGCCTTGATGGCCACATGTGTACAGTCTATTGCACCCTGGACACGGGAGAAGCCAACAATGGCTGTGAAGCCTCTGACTCACTGTGTCTGGCTTGCCTGGTCCCAACGGAAGTGGATGAAGGTCAATGCACATCTAAACAGAGCATCTGTAACCTGCTTGACACAAGTGTGGCCAGCTGATAGGGAGACACCACAAAGATCACCCACCAAGCCCTGGAAGGAGCCAAAGGCATAGAAGTTGAGGGCAGCTGTGACCTTTAGAGCCACTGGCATGGGGTGTCCACCCACACAGTTAGTGGAGATCTCAGGCCCAATCATCTGACAGATATAGTTGACTGTCTCCCTTGTGAGATGGAGCCTCCTTCGGCACCGCACCTCAGTCATATTGAGATAGCTGCTTCACCTGTATACCTTGGCAGCAGGATCGTGGCATCTTCTGCGGCCCCTTCTGCCTTGGTCTACCTTCTGGCCCTGTACCCCTTGTGCCTGTCCTCCCAAAGGTGGCTCCACTGGAAGCTGAATGTGCACTCCTGGCCTCCTCCCCCTTCTAGCCCTCCCTTCCTCCTCAGAGGAGGTGCCTCCAGTGGAGAGTTCAGCTCCATTCCTAGGCTAAGGGAAGGCTTCCTGAAACCTGCAGGCCCAAAAAAGATTCCTTACTGCAGAGTGCTGACCTGAGGGTAAAGGGTCCAGACAAAGTAGCTGGCATACATTTTGAAGTATTGCAGATCACACAGGCAAGTTTCAATAACTTTGAAAAATCAATACTAGAGAGAGCATCCAGTGAGCCCCCTTATCCCGCCCTTGGATGAATTTTATACCAATGTGTCCTACCCACCTGCCCGTTGCGCCCGTGCGCCGACCTGAAGATTGCACAGGTGCTGAAAAATTGGCAGCGATTGGTGAATCAAGGGCCTTAAATGGCTCGTTAATTAAAGACGGGTGCGCAGAGGATATCATCGCGCGCCCACCCAACAAAATATCGCGATGGCACGTGGTGATGTCGGAACGCTCACCCGACATTACCGTGCATCATTTTATGTGCAGATGTGCAGGGCCCGCACTCCGCACGCCAATGGAAAAATTCTGCCCATGGAACCAGCACTAACTGGTCTCCTTTCACTAATCTGTTGGCATAAACTTTTGATGACCTTGTCTCTGAACCAAGAAGGGTTACAGTCCTCACCTAACTTGTGCCAGGAGCATGTCCAGTGAAACCTCAGGCAACTTGGGGACTCTGCAAGCTGACCAGTGAGGCATTCTCCAAAAATGTTGATTGCCAATGCCTTGTCCTTTAGGGTGATCTCGATATTTAATTCCTACACAAAACTTCCCACTCTCCTAGCCAAATTTCCATGGGAAGTTTTGGCAAGACCATGAGTTTTTCCTGAATATCTGAATTCACCAGGGGCAACACTGAGTCAGTCTGGCAACAAAAGATCCCACCTGCCACAGAGGAAAATCCAGGATTCAATGTTCGGAAGAATAATTATCTAGGTGAACTATTGGAGAGCCAATAGCTTTGGAACTGTAACCCCAACATGTTTTCCGTAGAAGAATAATGAAGGGAGAAAACTGGATGTAAGACTGAAAGGAGGATGAGAAAATAGAGAAGAGCATACCAAACAGAATCAGCGACACAGTAACGCCCTCTCATTGACAATATATCTCACTTTACTGTGCCAGATTCTGTGTTGATGTTTGAGATCAACGACCATTTGACAAAAACTGATGAAAAGTCATCAACCTAAAAGGTTAACTCTGTTTCTCTCTCCAAACATGCTGCCTGACCTGCTGAGTATTTCCAATGTTTCCTGTTTTTATTTCAGATTTTCAGTGTCTGCAATATTTTGCTCTTAACTTTTTACCACGTTGTGTCTTCATTCGACAACTGTAAACATACACTTTCCAGCAATAAGATAAAGGCAAAATACCACAGATGCTGGAAATCTGTAACAAAAACAAAAATTGCCGGAAAAACTCAGCAGGTCTGACAGCATCTGTGGAGAGAAAGACAAGCTAACGTTTCGAGTCCGTTTGACTCTTCTTCAGAATGAAAGAGTAGTACAAATGTGGTGAAATATATACTGTTTAAGGGGGTGGGACAGGTGAAGCTGGATAGAAGGGCAGTGATAGGAGGAGGCAAAGGAGAGATTGCAAAAGATGTCATAAACAAAAGGTTGAAGGGGTGTTGATGGTGGTGATACTGGCTAAAGGAGGTGCTAATGGCAACATTAAGAATAGAAAGCAGAATGTGCAAGTGACAGATGGCCCTAGTGGAGGTGGGGTGGGAGGAGGGAATGGTATGGGAAAAAAGATCAAAATAGGCTAAAAGGTGGGGATAAAGCAATGAATAAAAGTGGAAATAAATTAAAAATAGGTGGGAAAAAATATATATATAAAAATTTAAAAATAAATATTTGAAAAAGGGGATCAAAAAGGGGTGAGGATGGAGGAGACAGTTCATGGTCTGAAGTTGTTGAACTCAATGTTAAGTCCGGAAGGCTGTAAAGTGCCTAATCGGAAGATGAGGTGCTGTTCCTCCAGTTTGCGTTGAGCTTCACTGGAACATTGCAGCAGGCCAAGGACAAACATGTGGGTGCGGGAGCAGGATGGTGTATTGAAATGGCAAGCGACAGCGAAGTCTGGGTCATGCTTGCGGACAGACCGAAGGTGTTCCACAAAGTGGTCACCCAGTCTGCGTTTGGTCTCTCCAATGTAGAGGAGACCACATTGGGAGCAGCGAATGCAGTAGACTAAATTGAGGGAAGTGCAAGTGAAGCGCTGCTTCATTTGAAAGGAGTGTTTGGGCCCTTGGACAGTGAGGAGGGGGGAAGTAAAGGGGCAGGTGTTGCGCCTTCTGCGGTTGCATGGGAAGGTGCTGTGGGAGGGGGTTGCGGTGTTGGAGATGATGAAGGAGTGGACCAGGGTGTCCCAGAGAGAATGGTCCCTACAGAATGCTGAAGGGGGGGTGGGGCTGGGGAAGATGTGTTTGGAGGTGGGGTCATGCTGGAGTTGGCAGAAATGACAGCTTTTGATTGTTTATGACATCATTTGCAATCTCTCCTTTGCCTCCACCTTTGGCCTTCTATCCAGCTTCACCTGTCCCATCCGTGCACCACACACCCCACCCCCCCAACCTTACACAATATACATTTCACCACATTTCTACTTCTCTTTAGTTTCGAAGAAGAGTCATAAGAACTCGAAACGTTAACTCTGTCTTTCTCTCCACAGACGCTGTCAGACCTGCTGAGTTTTTCCAGCACTTTTTGTTTTTGTTTCACTTTCCAGCAATCATCATTAGGCAGTGATCTGGCAATTCTGGTTGATTTCCTGCCCACTTCTTTGCCTAACTCTAGCAAGTCAACAGCTGCTCTAGCAGAATTCGATGCAGACCAGAACTTTCTAGTCCATATAACTTAGTTTCAGACTAAAATACTACTATTACCAACCAGGTTATTTAGGTCCGGAGGCTGGGCTGTTTGCTGTGGGAGGATTTGGGGGTATAAAATATATCCTTTAAGGTCTCGAGTAGATGTAGACATCTTTTTGATTTTGTGGAAAAAAAGAAACCAAAAGTAATTTTTAGGGGTTTTTTTTAACACTAAAGGGGCATTTCACTCTCCTTCATCACACACAGCAATATCTATCAAGTGACTGTGTCATTCCAATTTGAAGATCTTAGGCTAAGTATAAAACATTAATTTGACGCTAATGTGCTTATTATGAGTCGAGCAATGGACTCAGCCAAAAAAGGGTCATTAGATGACAATTAAGTTTTGTTCTGAACACATCAAAAATCTTGAAAGTTTTCTTGTAACTGCAATCACACTGAATCTATTGCCAAAATGAGCCTTCTATATGCTTTTAATGAAACGTTTACATATTGCATTTGAAAGGACATGTGTACCTTCATTCGAGAATCACCATCTTTAGGTTTCAACAATGCTTATAAAGACAAGCATCTTACCTAGTGTCTTGTCATACCAATGCATTGTACTTCAGTGGTACGACACCATCTCGCACCTGCGGTTTGTCACACAGTGAGATCCCTGTCTCATCTAAGCAATAAATCAGGTGTATTTATCAGAGACTCGGGGGTTGAAATTCTGCTGTTAGTTAACTTTACATACTTATGTAAAATTTCCAAATGCAGTATTTTAACAAAGTTGTTAACTCAAAATAGCTCCACAAAATTTAAAAACCTGCAGTCTTTGCACTCACTGAAGGATGTGAAACTCTAAAGGACACCCTGGGTCACTCATTTACTCCTCCTGGTGGCAGGTTCCACAAATGCCTGGGGAACAGACTGTAATGCTGGTGTTTGAGCTAGGGGCCCACAGATGAAAATTGAAAAAGAAATTGGGGAAATGATGACTAAACAACAAACAGGGAAACAAGTCCAATAGAGGGTTTTGCAGCTCAGCATAGGCTGGTTGGGTAGATTTCTAAACAATGCATGCTTGTACAGGCATTATATTACTATGTGGGTGTTTATCAATTTTTTTTTTTGCAAAAATTTACTGCAATGTTCATTTTTTGTTATAATTACACTGGGATTCTTTCTAAATTTACCCAAAGTGCAACAATGGAGAATGATATGTGGGTGTGTAATAGATTCCTCTTAGCCTTTTGATTTGACTATTTTAGCATTTTCAGAATTCTCTAACTTCCATTAAAAAAACTCTGCTTTGAGTTAATTTTTGATCAATTGCACAGTACACAGACTGTTTCAAACTGCAGTGGCTATTTTGTCCAATTGAACCGATGGTGCCTAATATGGCTAACACGTGTTCAATTTCCGTGGTTCTAACTCTGCATCAATGTACAGAATCGTTCATGCTGAAATGAAGCAGGTAGACCACACTGTTACATTCTTATCACAAACTGGACTCTTGACACTAAGTGGGTAACCCATGTAGACTCTTGAGATTAAATAGTCTCAAAATAGTCTTTGAGTTATAAATATAGATTGGTTTTGTTAAAGTAATTTGCTATGTCTTTCAACTTCATTGTAAGACAACAAAAAGTAGGACTGTGTCATTTTTTTTAGAAATTATGTTTTTTTATTGTCACTCTAAGACGCTTTTTTACCCAGTCGGTCTTGCCTGCTTCTGACTTACACTAAGTGGCAGACTGCAGTTCTATCTGGGAAATGGAACCATAAGAATACAGAGACTGAATCCTGCAGCTCCCCTACCACCCCCACCGCCCCCTACAAACATTTTACATAGTAATCCAGGCAGGGCGGCAGGATTGATACTCGAATTAGACTAAAAATGGTATATTTTGTAGTTGGCAAAGTGTTGACTGTCGAATATATTGCTAACATTGTACAATCAATTGAGACATATCACTCTAAGGTTTTCCTGATGGCTTACTGGACAAACAGGCCAGGGCACTGACACTCCAAAAAGTTGTCCTAGTAACCTACTATCATTTTGGTAGGAGAACAGTGGAAATGGTATATATGGCAATGTTAGCTGTTGATGCTGTTTGTCTGGGGGGGGGGGGGGGGGGGGGGGGGGGGGCCCTTCCAGACTCTGCCAAAATTAACTGGAATTTCCAGGTGCATATGTTATGATTGTGAGTCGTCAAAACCAGAGGAAGTCCAGTTTGGTCTCCGGATAATAGTGATTCAGCTGACCTCATAGAATCTTGCAGCACAGAAGAAGGCCATTCTGCCAATCGGGACTGTGAAAGAGCTGCCCAATTAGTTCCATTCCTCCATTATTTCCCCATAGATTTGCAAACATTACATTTTCAACAATATATTCAATTCCCTTTTGAAAGTTACCATTGAATCTAGTTCATCTGTGGGAGTGGCAGAGCAATGCAACATTTCTGTGTTTAAGAGTAAAATCACCCAGACTTTCTGCTTGGGATTGCTATTTAATGACCTCTGCTGGCAATTGCATAAGTGCGGATGTCAGGTGGAGGGCAAGATCTGGCACAATGCCTTTTGGAGGGAATATTGCGGGGAAAAGAAAAAATAGCATTCCTTATCAAGAAGCCCGTCCATTGCTGGAAATGTAAACAGCAGCTCCAGCCTGAGTTTGGGAGACAGGGAACTTTCCTTTCCTCCAAGTGCCAACAGTGACAGATCTCTGCTTAACAAATATGCTGAGGGGGTAGATGTGAACCCATGCCTGTGGGGGGCAACAGAATAAACAAGGTGGCAAAGGGAGCTAGCACAGTAATGAAAGAGCAGTATGCTGCAATGTAAGAAAGTCAACCCAGCAGAGGGAAACATAAATGACGCACAGCAGCTGCAAACAAAACTACTGTGGAAAACAGAAGTTACACAAATCCCTGCCTCAATCAAGTCCCCCTGTCAGCAACTAAAATGATCACTCTTTTGGGGAGAGGAGGGAAAAACCTTATTTTATTGTGGAAAGGTCACTGGACACAGTTTACAACCAGAAATAGGTTGACAATATTTCTTCTATTATATAATTAAAATATGAACCTTATTTGTAAAAAAAGGTCCTTTGTGATGTGAAACCTCATCAAGGAATATCACAGGAAACTCATTTTAATGTTGTATATTTTGAACTGCATGATTTTAAAACCATTTCTGAAAATATCCATTGAGCAAGTGCAGAACATCATAAAATATCTTCAATAGATAGAAAGATTAAAATGATGCAAGTCTGATTCAATTTTGTTTTAATAAAGCTAATTGTACTGTAACACATCTCAATGTTTCAACTGTTTCTTTTCCAATATATTGTGGATGTCAAATGAAAATTAATCTACCAGCAGTTGAGACCATAGCAAATATTTTAACCAGACTGCAATACAGCTGCTTATTTACAGCACAGACTTGGCCATTCAGATTTTCCAGTCACAAATAAAAAAAAGTGACTGAGGCATTCCAGAACCAAACATTGATATCTTACTTTGTGTCAGTTCAGGGCAAACAATGCTCAGACTGACTTTGAATAATATCGTTTTCATATTTCTCAGGGGAATAGTCAACTCGTGTGTTTCAGCGATTATTGATAATTATATCCCACCCCTTCCCCCATGCCCTAGCAGTTCCACTGACCCTGGATCAAGAGTCTTAACAACATCTTGTGTAATCTGAAGTTTCATGCATCACATTCTGACAGCAAAGGAGACGACCATGGTGACATTTACAATGCAGCAAATAAGTTATATACTGTATTACGAGATTGATACTTATTATCAGTACACAATTAACGCTTGATTAGTGGATACCAACTATACAGATAGAATAATGCCAAATCAAGGGCAATTTGCAGAAGGCTGCAGAATTTTCAATTTCACAGAATACATTGGTATAAAGGTCATGTAATGAATGATTTGTGCCAGGATTGACCATTAAGTGCACAGCCGAGTCGTAGCAGAAGCTGTTGAACTAATCTAGTCTAATCAATTATTGAAATACAGTAACAGCAACACTGCTCAATGCCGTCGAACACAATACAGCACCATCGCCACACACCAGCTGCTTCCTGGTGTACAGCACAGGCTCTGGTCTGACCAATTCGACCTTTACAGCCCATCGCACACAAATAGCACTTTAAAAGGCACCTACCGTGGGGCAGACGAGGAGTGTGGACCTGGATGAGAATTTGGGAGCGGCAAATAAGCAGAGAGAACTGCTCACACACCAGAAGAATTCACAGCCATAAACCCTGCAGCAGGACACCAGCCCAGAGAGGAAGTAGATTTAAAATAAGCTGTCACTTCAGTGAAAAGTTTTCTCCCCCCCCCCCTTTCTCTTTTGACTGTTCAGACCATCTGTATCGACAAACTCCCAGGGGGTGAAGGGGGTTGGGGTGGTGGGGGAGCTGCTGGCCGCTACCTTATTACAGCTGAGTGCAGTGACATCCAATTGAAAAGTGCCAGCGTTTACAGAGAGTGAGATGCAGGAGTTTACTGGGGGCGGGGGTGAAGAGAGAGAGAGAGAGAGAGATGGAGAGACAGACAGACGGACAGACAAAGTGTGTGTTTGTTTGTCTGTCTGATGATCTGTCTGTGTGTGTATGTGTGCGTGTGTGTACTAGACGAGGCTGCAATAGTCAGAACTGTACTGACAGCCTTCAACCTCTGCCTTAGGTTTCAGGTTTCACAGGCAACTGGCAGCACCAATCGAGGTTACCAACCGGTGCTTCGGGGATAACCGCTTCTGTTAAAATAACTCACTGCTCAAACATTCTCAAGATCATCGCGCCGGCCTGTAAGCCACTTTGGAGTTTGTTTGTCTGCTGTTAACTGTTTCACTGCCCCAAAGGCATGCGTCAGCTGCAGTAAGTTCTCCAGTTCAGGGTTTGGGAGCTGGCAGCTGTAAGAGGGGAATGAAGCTTTTGCGTGGAAGAATGACGAATATAACAAGCTTAGGGATATATGATCAGCGGTGTCATCATGTGCAAGGGTTACACCAAATCCTTCCGCAGAAAGGCTGCTATGCAGCCCAGGCTATATGTTCTCCCATTGCAGCTTTGAAACCGGATCGAAAACTTTTGCGAAGTAAATTTTGAGAGCGATGCAGAGTCTGCTTTACAATTCATATAATAGCTGACAACTTTAAAAGCCTTCAATTCTACTAGCCAACAGGTTTTTCTTGTCAGGCGTGGCGACTTAAATGGAAGAACCAAGTACGAAACCTTTTACTTATAATACCTGTCTGCTCTTAATTCTCAAGTTTCGAATGTGTCTGCACCTGAAACACAACCTTGCCTGTGTTCTCCTGACTGCTGGTTTCATATTTCCAGCATTTATAGCCTATGCTTAGGTTTTCCAAAACTGCAGAATCTTGCTCATTTTTAAAATTATGCTATTTTTAAATGAAAGCATTCTGATTCATTTTAAAAGGAATGAATGTTTTTAACATGTTCTTAAATACCAGAACTGAGGAAAATCACCTTTCCTGTTGACTTTAATCCCTTTCCTGACCATTATATTACTCACTGTGTGAGCCCCAGGACTCAAGAACAAGTGCTTTCAAAATTGCTTCATTTATTTGGAATTAAAAGGACTTAACAAATAAAAACTATTTTAGAAAGTTTGCAATTGTTTCAATTGTCAGAAATCCCTTCAGATAGTACTTTCCTTGCTTTATAATTTTGGGACTTTGAGCACAATACAGTGGCATTGAATTCCATAGGCTGTCTATTGGCATAACACTGTAATAAGAAGTGCATGCACATCATCCTCACAGCACTGCTTTCACCAAACTATTGGCATCTAAAAATTTGCCACCTTAAAGCATAGATCATTAACCAGTTTAGGCGAAGGTGGTGGTATTGTCACTAGACTAGTAATCCAGAGACCCAGGGTAACATTCTGGGGACCTGGGATTGAATCCCACCATGGCAGATGCTGAAATTTGAATTGAATTGAATTGAATGAAAATCTAGAATTTAAAGTCTGATAATGACCATGAAACCACTGACAACTGTCATAAAACCCCAAATGGTTCACTAATGCCCTTTGCAGAAGAAAATCTGCAGTCCTTACCTGGTCAGCTACATGTGACTCCGGACCCATAGCAATGTGGTTGACTCTTAACTGCCCTCTGATAAATGCTGGCCTAGCCAGTGATACCCACATAACATAAACAAATAAAAAAGTTTATCAAGTAATTAGGAAAAGCTCAAATGGATAGAGTCAGCCAATGTCCTTAGATCTCAAATATCTCAGTTTGGTCTGACACAAATGGTTTGGATTTGAACCAAATTATGCTATAAAAAAATATGGCATCCATGTTCAGAGGGGCAAAATCTCTTTTGGTAAAATTTTTTAAAAAATTCACAGGATATGGGCATTGCTGAAAAGCAATTTGTTGCTCATCCCTAATTACCCTTGAGAAAGTGGTTGTGAGCCACTGCATTTAGCGCAGGTACAGTAGGAAGGGGGTTCCAGGATTTTGATCCAATGACAGTGAACAGCAATGAACAGCGCTGTATTCCCAAGTCAGGGTGGTATGTGATTTGGAGGGGAACATGCAGGTAGTAATCTTCCCATCAATCCACTGCCCTTGTGCTTCCAGGTGTTAGAGGTCACGGGTTTGGAAGCTGCTGTTGAAGGAGACTTGGTGAGTTGCTGCAATGTATCTTGTAGTTGGTACACACTGTTGCCACTGTGCATTGGTGGTGGAGAGAGTGAATGTTTGTGGATGTGGAGCCAATCAAGCGGGCTGCTTTGTCCTGGATGGTGTTGAGCTTCTTGAGTGTTGTGGGAGCTGCACTCATCCAGGCAAGCAGGAAGTATTCTATCACACTCCTGACTTGTGCCTTGTAGATGTAAAAGGCTTTCAAGAGTCATGAGGTGAGCTACTTGCTGCAAGATTCCTAGCCTCTGACCTGCTCTCATGACCATAGTATTTATGTGGCTAGTCCAGTTCAGTTTCTGCTCAATGGTAACCCCCAGGATGTTGATAGTGGGGGATTCAGCGATGATAATGCTATTGAATGTCAAGGGGAGAAGGGGAGATGGTTAGATTCTCTCTTTTTGGAGATGGTCATTGCCTGGCACTTGTGTGGCACAAATGTTACTTGCTACTTATCAACCCAAGCCTGGATATTGTCCAGGTTTTTCTGCATTTGGACATGGACTGCTTCAGTATCTGAGGAGTTGCAAATGGTATGGAACATTGTGTAATCATCAGCGAACATCCCCACTTCTGACCTTATGATGGAGGGTAGGTCAATTGATGAAACAGCTGAAGATAGTTGGGCCTAGGACACTACCCTGAGGAACCCCTGCAGTGACGTCCTGGGACTGAAATGATTGGCCTTCAACAACGACAACCACCTTCCTTTGTGCCAAGCACGACTTCAACCAGTGAAGAGTTTTCCCCCTGAGTCCTACTTGCTAGGGCTTCTTGATGACACACTTGGTCAACTGCTGCCTTGATGTCAAGTGCAGTCACCCTCACCTCTTCTTTTGAAATCAGCTCTTTTGTCCACGTTTGAGGTCAAGAGCCAAGTGGCCCTGGCAGAATCTAAACTAAGCATCAGTGAGCAGGTTATTGCTTTGTAAGTGTCATTTAATGGCACTGTTGACGACACCTTCCATCACTTTACTGATGATCAATAGTAGATTGATGGGGTGGTAATTGGCCAACTGGATTTGTCCTGTTTTTTGTGTACAGGACATACTGGGCAATTTTTCACATACCCGGATAGATGACAGTATTGTAGCTCTACTGGAACAGCTTGGCTAGGGGCATGGCAAGTTCTGGAGCACAAGTCTTCAGTACCAGTACCGGAACGTTGTCAGGCCCATAGCCTTTGCAGTATCCAGTGCCTTCAGCCGTTTCTTGATATCACGCGAAGTGAATTGAATTGGCTGAAGACTGGCACCTGCGATTCTGTGAACCTCAGGAGAAGGCTGAGATGGATTATCCACTTGGCACATCTGATTAAAGACAGCTGCAAATGCTTAAACTTGTCTTATGCACTGATTTACTAGGCCCCTCCATCATTGAGTATGGGAATATTTGTGGAGCCTCCACCTCCAGTGAGTTGTTTAATTGGCCACCACCATTCACGACTGGATGTGGCAGGACTGCAGAGCCTAGATCTGATCAGTTGGTTGTGGGATTGCTTAGCCCTGTCTATCACTTGCTGCTTATGCTGTTTGGCATGCAAGTCCTGTGTTATAGCTTCACCAGGTTGGCACCTCATTGTTAGGTATTCCTGGTGCTACTTCTGGCATGCCATCCTGCACTCTTCATTGAACTAGGGTTGAACTATTGCTTAGTTTGATGGTAATGGTAGAGTGCAGGAAATGCTGGGCCATGAGGTTACAGATTGTGATTGAGTACAATTCTGCTGCTGTTGGTGGCCCACAGCACTTCATGGATGCCCAGTTTTGAGCTGCCAGATCTATTTTACATATATTCCAATTACCACAGTGGTAATACCACACAACACGATTGAGGGTGTGCTCAGAGTGAAGATGGAATGATGAAGATCATCATGTGGTGGTCACTCCAACTGATATTGTCATGGGCAGATGCATTTGTGGCAGGCAGGTTGGTGAGAATGAGGTCAAGTGTGTTTTTCCCTCTTGTCGGTTCCCTCACCACCTGCCGCAGACCCAGTCTAGCAGATATGTCCTTAAGGACTTGGCCAGCTCAGTCAATAGTAATGCTACTGAGACTCTTTTGATAGGAGGACTTTACAGCGTCAACGGGGATAAGTGTGCCATTGTCATTTCCATGCCCAATTCAACACCAGCTGGCCCATCCGGTTTTGTTCCTTTTCAACTCTTCTGTAGTGGTTTGGTACAACTGAGTGGCTTTTTAGCCCATTTTGCAGGGTAGTTAAGAGTCAACTACATTGCTGTGGTCTGGAGTCACATGTAGGCCAGACCAGGTAAGGCTGGCAGATTTCCTTTCTTTAAAGGCACAGGTGAACCAGTAATCGATGATAGTTTCGTGGCCCCATTACTGAAACTAGCTTTCAGATCCAGATTTTTTTAATTAAAAAATTGAATTGATTATTTGAATTTAAATTCCACTAATTGCCATGATTGGATTTGAACAAATGCCTCCAGGGCGTTAGCCTGGGCCTTTGGATTACTAGTCTAGTGACATTACTACTACTACATAATCCCCTCTCCTGCTTTTCTGCCATCATGGTGGCTAAGGGCTGGTGCTCAACAAGATTTTACCCCATACTTTATCTGTCCCATGCCCAATGAGAACAGACTGCACAGGGATTAAAATCGTGTAAGCATGTTACCTCGGCATCCATGCTGTATTCTCACCAGCCCTGATTTTTAACTAAGGGGCTGTGTAAGGCATGCAGAGGTCTCATAAGCATTCAAAAATTCACATTCGATGGAGCAGCATTCATACTGCTCCATGATTTTAACCCAAGCCTCATGAGTCATGCACATTGTTGGTCTGTGCCTTGGAGATCTGCAGTGAATTGGCCAGTAAAGATCCAGGTAGACAAAGCTTGAAATTATTTGAAGGTTTCCTTGTGGGATAGGAGGAGCAGGAATGCTTCCTCAAATGCCACATGGAATTCTTTGGCCTCCTCTGCCTAGTCACCACAAGCATTTTGGAATTTGTCACTCCGACTCTGGGCCCCATCGCTCACCTTGCTAGGGACCATTTCCATGAGTTCTCAAACTGCTGTCATCGACTGACTATCTCAATTTTTGCAGTCAAGTGTCTAATTTGAAAAATTTAAATGCGTCCTGGGAGTTAAAATGGTATAGACCCCAGTGCGAGCTTTTCACTTGTGCTTTCATGTCCCCCAATCTCATCTGCCTCAGGAATCAAAATTGGTGCTTTTTAGATTTTTAAAGAAAAGAGTTGAATAGTCTGTATCTTTAGCAGAATGGATATATTTTCAAAGTGGTCATTTCCCTCATAGCATAATGAAACGGCAATAGATTAATAGTTCACATATCAAAATATAATTGATTTCATAACTTTATTGGGATAAAAGGAAAAAAAGCACAAATGCCAGCCCTCTATGAATCTAAGTCAGTGCCTGGCCAGCACAAGGATAGTGAAGAGCAAGGGCATGTCACTGGCCATTTTGGGAAGGGGGGTCTCTTAGAGTGTACAAGGTGTTTCTCATTCATCAGCAAAGGGGATTGGTAGCGGAACATGACAGCAGTAGTATTAAAACAGAAAAAGTATTAGGTGGCAACCTGTAAAGCTGAGGCTGCTGGGATACTTGACATATGTTAGCCTAGACAAAGGACTCAGCAAAACTAGTCCAGATTAGCCCACAGCAGGTGTGAACCCAGTGATCAGAGGAAGATAGGTGTCAGTCATTAGAATCCTAAGTAAGACCAGACAGGAGAACTACAACATTTAGCACTTATTACGATAGCAATTGTAGGTAACGAGGTGTCAGTCATTGGAATACGAACATACGAACAAGGATCAGGAGTAGACCTTTTGGCCCCTCGAGCCTGCTCCACCATTTAAGATCATGGCTGATCTAATAGTAACCTGAAATCTACATTCCGCCTACCCCTGATAACCTATCACCCCCTTGCTTACCAAGAATCTATCCACCTCTACCTTAAAAATATGCAAAGACCTTGCTTCCACCACCTTTTCAGGAAGAGAGTTCCAAAGACTCAGACCCTTTGAAAGAAAAATTTCACCTCATCTCCATTTTACATGGGCGACCCCTTATTTTATTTTTAAACCTTGCCCCCTAGTTCTAGAGTTTCCCACAAGAGGTCTGTCAAGATGCCTCAGGATCTTAAAGGTTTCAATTAAGTTGCCCCTTATTCTTCGAAACTCCAGTGGATACAAGCTTAATCTGTCCAACCTTTCCTCATAAGACAACCCGCCCATTCCTGGTATTAGTCTAGTAAACCTTATCTAAACTGACAGCAGGACAGGACTGTTGAAACACTTTACACCTATTCTGATAGATTATAAGCCTATGTGACCAAGAACACAGCCGCAGTCACAAAACGATAGGGACTAAATGTATATAAGGCAATGTAACAACTCAGAGGACAGATTGGCTTGGATTTGATTGACAAAGACAGGGTCTCCCTGCATTTGCTTGAATAAATGATTGAAAACCACGCCTGAGTCTCCGAGGTGTTTGATTTCACCATAGCAACCAGCAGGAGTGAATGATACAACTACAAAGTTCTTCATGGGAGCCAAAGGAGCTTCATTTTGTCAAGCCGGTGTTTTGGCCTTTCCTCAGTGTGCAACACAGAAGAAGGGGAGAGAGAGGATTTCAGTTCACTGTCTTCCTTCTTGAGGGGTTGTGTTGTCCGAGTCCTGGAGGGTTTTTCTTGAATCAATTTTTCCTCGATTCACTGCCTTTACATTCAGGTCATCATAAGAGTCACAGCCCAAGAGCCAGCTGTTTTGAAAAGATGCTCTCCTATTCCACCATGTTTGCCTTCCTAGGAAAAGATAAGGAAACACATATGTCCTACATGTCCTCCAAAAGAGCCAAGGACACTTTTGGGGATTGTTGGCTTTGGTGAATCTGACTTGGGGGTGGGATGGGGAGTAGGAGTTGGATGGAAACTGTAACCAGTGCATGAAGTTAACAGTTTGTGGGAAGAGTGAACTTGGGAGAGATGTAGATTCAAGGGTTAACTCTAATAAGAGCATACTGAGCATGTGCAAAAGAAGCTACGTCACAGTGATGTCACTCACTGAGGGAGGATGTCTGAGTAGCATCTCAGAGGGCAGCTCTAGCTCAATGTCAGTCTTATTTAACCTTTGTAAATAGTTAGCATGTAAATAAATGTTTTTTGAACAAAGACCGTTGCAGCCAGCAAGATCTCTTCTAGAATAAGAAGACACCAAATCCCGAGACAAACCCATCATAACAGGCACAGCAAGTCAGTCAGTCTACAAAAGAGAAAAATAGATTAATTTTTGACAAGTTCTAAAGAATAATCAGATCTAAAATTTTAGCCTACTTTTCTGTTTCAGATAATGATCAGCTAGTGCGTATTGGTTTTAATAAACGAGCACATGCAGTATAGCGGTTGTAAGATATTGTACAGGGTAATGGTTAGGACATACTTAAAGCACTGTGTGCACTTTTGAGGTCACCATGAGAGAAAGGATTTTAAAGCCATTGAGTGCATACAGTGTAGATTCACTAGAACAATGCCTGTGATGAGAACTTATTGGAATGAGGAGAAAAATGTGATGGTGGACGTGTTTCCACTAAACAGAGGAGACTTAATAAAGGTTTAAGAATTATGAACAACAAACTTTTGTTAACCATCCATATACGTGCAAAGTGTTATTCTCTGTGACTTGTCAGAAGATGCCTTACTGTCAAAGTCACTTTTAAATACGAAACAGTTAAAACGTATTTATTATTTGAAACATCTATTCCTTTAGTTTCACTTCTGACTTTATTTATATTTTTTTGCCATGCTTGCTGACCTACATTGAAATTCTCATCTTTGTTTTTAAATCCTGCTGTGGCCTCATCACTCCCTATCCCTGTACCCTCCTCCAGCCCCGCCAGCCTCTGGGATATCTGTGGTCCTCTAATTCTGGTCTCTTAAACCACACCCCCCCACCCCTAATTTTAATTATGCCACCACTAGTGATCGTGTTTTCAACTACCTAGGCCCTAAGCTCTAAACTTCCCTCCCTATATCACTCCACCTCTCTACTTTGTTTTCCTCCTTTGAAACATTCCTTTAAACCTACCTCTTTGACCAAGTTTTTGGTTAACTGCAGTAATATTTCCTGATACAGTTCCTGTGAAGTACCTTGGTGTGTTTAATTACATTAAAGACACTGTGTAAATGTAAGTTGTTGTTGTTTAAAGTGATTTTTTAAAAAAAAATAAATCATTCTCGGGATGTGGGCATCACTGGCAAAGCCAGCAGTTATTGCCCATCCCCTGTTGCCCTTGAAAAGGTGATTGTGGGCTGTCACCTTCAAATGTGGTTAATGTGGTGAAGATAGTCTGCTTGTGTTGTTAGGTAGGGAGTTCCATCATTTTGATCAAGTGGCGATGAAGGAACAGTGAAAAATGTCCAAGTTGGGATGATAACATGACTTGGAACAGAACTTGGTGTTCTCATGTATCTGCTGCCCTAGTCCTTCTAGGTGGTGGAGGCCACAGATTTGGGAGGCGTTGTCAAAAATGCTTTGATGAGTTACTTCAGTGTATCCTATAGGTAAGACATACACTGAAGCCGCAGCAAGCCAGAGGTTGAGGAATTGGCTTTTTAAGACAGTGGATGGGCTGCCATTCAAGGAGACTGCTTTGTCCTGAATTGTGTCCAGCTTCCTGAGTGCTGTTGCGGTTCACCCAAGCAAGTGGAGAGTATTTTGTCAGACCGCCGATTGGTGACTCAAGTGCCAGTGAACTAGTTTGAAAATGTTATTGTGAAGTCTAAGGGTGTGCGGAAGTTCAACTATGATTAGTAAAAATATTTAAGGCGGCAGACCTTATGCTGTCAGGTTCCTTTGACAATGCCAATAGGCTTGTCATTGTTAAAATAATAACATTTGAAAGAACAGTAGAAGTAAATATTGATAAAATTGTAGATGGCAACTGTTCATGATTCTACCATTTACAATTGCTCCTTGATTCTATACATACGAATTAGGAGCAGGAGTAGGCCACTTGGCCCCTTGAGCCTGCTCCGCCATTCAATGAGATCAAAACTGATCTGATTGTAACCTCAACCCAACATTCCTACCCACCCCCGATAACCTTTCACCCCCTTGCTAATCAAGAATCTATCTGCCTCTCCCTTAAAAATATTCAAGGACTCTGTTTCCACCACCTTTTGAGGAAGAGAGTTCCAAAGACTCACAACCCTCTGAGAGAAGAATTTCTCCTCACCTCTCTTAAATGAGCAACCCTCTAATTTTAAACAGTGGCCTCTAGTTCTAGAGTCTCCCACAAAAGGAAACATCCTCTCCACATCCATCCTGTCAAGACCCCTCAGGATCTTAAAGGTTTCAATCAAGTTGCCCCTTACTCTTCTAAAGTCCAGTGGATACAAGCCTAACCTGTCCAACCTTTCCTCATAAGGCAACCCACTCATTCCTGGTATTACTCTAGTAAACCTTCTCTGAATTGCTTCCAACACATTTACACCTTTCTTTAAATAAGGAGACTGATACTGTATACGGAACTCCAGATGTGGACTCACTAGTATCCTGTACAACTGAAGCATAACCACTCTACTTTTGTAATCAATTCCCCTTGCAATAAATTATAACATTCTATTACCTTTCCTAATTACTTGCTGTACCAGCCTACTAGCCTTTGGTGATTCATGCACTAGGACACCCAGATCCCTCTGAATCTCAGAGCTCTGCAATCTCTCACCATTCAGAAAATAAGCTTCTTTTTTATTCTTCCTGCCAAAATGGACAATTTCACATTTGCCCACATTATACTCCATTTGCCAGATCTTTTCCCACTCGCTTAACCTATCTATGTCCCTTTGTACCCTCCTTATGGCCTCTTTGCTATTTATTTTCCCACCTAACTTTGTGTCATCAGCAAATTTAGCAACCATTCTTTTGGTGCCTTCATCCAAGTCAGTTATAAAAGTGTAAAAAGTTAAGCCCCCAGCACTGATTCCTGTGGCACACCACATCCTGCCAACCAGAAAAAGACCCATTTACGCTAACTCTTTGCTTCCTGTTGGCTAGCTAATCTTCTATCCATGCCAATATATTACCTCTGATTCTGCATTAACCTTTGATGTGGCACTTTATCAATTACCTTCTGGAAATCGAAGTACAGTACATCTACCAGTTCCCCTTCATCCACAGCACATGTAACCTCCTCAAAGACCTCCAATAAATTGTTTAAACATGATTTCCATTTTTAAAAAACCATGTTGACTCTGCCTGATTGCCTTGAGTTTTTCTAAGTGCCCTGCCAAAACACCTGTAATAATAACTGCTAACATTTTCCCTATGACAGATGTTAGGCTAACTGGCCTGTAGTTTCCTGCTTTCTATCTCCTTCCCCTTTTAAGCAAAGAGGTTACATTTGCTATTTTCCAATCTTATGGAACCTTTCCTAAATCTAGAGAATTTTGGAAAATTGAAACCAATGTATCAGCTATCTCACTAGTCACTTCTTTCAAGACCTTAGAGTGAAGTCTATCCAGACCTGGGGATATGTCAGCTCTGCAGCCCCAACAATTTGCTCAATACCACTTCCCTGGTGATTGTAAGTTTCCCTGAATTCCTCCCTCCCTTTCATTTCCCAATTTACAGCTATTTCTGGGATGCTACTTGTGTCCTCTATAGTGAAGACTGAAGCAAAATGCCTGTTTAATTCATCCGCCATCTCCCTCCTTTCAATTATTAATTCCCCACATGCATCTTCTATAAGACCAATGCTCACTTTGTTAACTCTTCTTATTTAAATAACTATAGAAACTCTGACTATCTGTTCTTTATATTACTAGCTAGGTTTCTTTCATACTCTACTTTTCCCTGCTTATTAATCTTTTTGTCATTCTTTGCTGTTATTTATATTCTCTCCAATCTTCTGACCTGCCATCCATCTTTGTGCAATTATATAATTTTTCTTTAAGTTCGATACTATCTTTAAGTTTTTGGGTTAACCACAGATGGTGGCTCCCCCCCATTGGAATTTTTCTTTCTCATTGGAATATATCTATCTTGTGTGTTATGAAATATCCCTTTAAAGGTCTGCCAGTGAACCTCTATTGACCTTAATGTCATTTGCCAGTTCACTTTAGCTAGCTCCACTTTTATGCCTTCATAATTGTCCTTATTTAAGTTTAAAATACTTGCCTTGGACGTACTCGTTTCTCCCTTAAATGAATGTAAAATTCACTCATATTATGATTGCTGCTACCAAGGAGTTTCTTCACCAGGAGATCATCAATTAAATCTATTACATTGCTTAATACCAGGTCGAGTATAGCCTGCTCTCTGGCTGGCTCCGGAACATGCTGTTTTAAGCAATTATCCAGAAAACATTCTATGAATGCTTCATCTACGCTAACTTTTCCCATCTGATTTTTCCAGTCTATATGTAGATTAAAATCCCCCATGATTATTGTTGTACCTTTCTGACAAGGTCCCATTATGTCTTCTTTTATACTCTGTCCTACCGTATAGTTACTATTAGGGGGCCAGTGCACCCCTCCCACAATTGACTTCTTGCCTTTATCATTCATTATCTCAACATGAACTGCTTCTACATTCTGGTTTCCTGAACTTCGATCATCCCTCTCTAATATGCTAATACAATTATTAATTAACGGAGCCACCAGCCCACCTTTTCCTAACTTCTTGTCCTTACTATGCATGTCCCCTTACCACTCCTTTTGGCCTTGCACAATCATCTCTTTCACCATTTAATCTCTCCTGCCTTCCATCCTACCACACACCTTTCTTTTTTCCATCGTCCCCTCTTTCACTTGCTCGCAACCTATTACATTCCTAACTTCTCCCCATTCTGATGAAAAGTCATTGACCTGAAACATTGGGCAGGATTCTCCCAGCCGCATGGAGACAGGATTGGAGGTGGTGGCTGGGAAATTGGTGGGAGGCTACTTCAAAATGGATCCCTGATGCAATCCCCCCCCTCCAGGCGCTTTCCTAGGAGTGGACAGGGACAAGGGTCAGCTTCTTATCCATGGAGGTGGGCAGCCAATTAGGGAAATTGAGGCCCTATATATGGGCCATTTATGGCATTGGTATTTTCCCACCATTGGAACAGTTTCCCACTGCAAGCCATCAGAGCCAAAAGCTCCATGCCTCAATGAAAGGGGTAAAAGGCCGCAACCTCATCCGTCACTACTTTTGGGCTTGCCCTCCATCCTGATGGCCCTACCAGCTTATATCCCTTTATTTGTTGAATTCTCTGCAGGCAACTGCCGGTATTTCTCTCTCTCACAGATGCTGCAAGACCTGGTTATTATTTCCAGCATTTTCTGTTTTTATTAATAAAACTTTAATTGATCAGTACAATTTTCAAAATGGTAAATTGGCAATATTCTTTTGACAGTAAAACTCCCGGGATCAATTTCTATGTCAGTACGTTTTCACTGGAAGAAAGATGGAGGCAGACCCAAGGTACCACATGGGCCAGAAGTGCTAGAAGCATACCAATTTTTTTGGTAGACCGCAATTCAAGTGACCTGAGGTCCTGCCAGGAACACATGACAGGTCAAGTGGTATAGTTAGGATCGCCTTAGAGCATTTTTGTCTCTGTCAGCATTGTTACTGTCTGTGCCTGCATGAATCCAGCAATGATGGGCAGTGAAAGTCAAGATTCAGCCACTGTCAGTGTGAACTAAAGGCATCTTGGGCTGTAGTTGGAGAAAACTGGGTGGAGTTTTGGGATTCATTTTTATGGCAGTTGTTTGTGCACCTTGAACGTTAAATATTTCTGAGGTTAATATAGTTACTGCTGCAGGTTCTACCTGGAATTTAACTCCTGCACTGAATTGCTGCTTCTCTTCACGCCTAACAATTCTACTCCCTCCCCATTAAGGTGCACGGCAGGCTTTTCATATTTAGCTGCTCAATTAACATCCTGTCTCCGGATTGGCAAACTGCTTACACCAGAATATGTTTCGCTAAGGCAGCTCAACGACCACATTAGAATGAGGGTCCTGAACCTAAAATGCGACAAGTTCCCCCAAACCCCAAGTCCTCTGAACTGGGCACCGCACAGTTCACCCAAAGCCTACCTGAATAGTGTGCCAAACAAAAATCACTCCCTCTCTGGCATCACAACAGAGCGATTTCAAGCTCGTTCGGTTACAGAAGCAGATAATAATAGCCTGCCCTGGAAATCTTATTGCCTTGGCTCCATGTTATAAGGTAGCCATGGAAATGATGTGCTGCTCCACTGCATACTTTTTCAAATTAAAAAAAAAAATCTTAAAATTACATTAAATCACCACAATTTTGAAAGTAGGTTAACTTTCTCACAGGAAACCTCACCTTATCATCTCTGTTCTTTAAATATTCTTTTCTTAAGACTATAAATGAACATTAATGAAATGAGTTGATTCCATCTACTCTGTTTCTGCATAGTAAAGTGCAATTTGTCCTATCATGATCTTGGCCAATTTACTTCAACTCCTGAGGGAAGAAACTACAAAGTTTCTCTGTTTCCCAAAGGCAATGAAACTAAACTCCAGAATATCCCCTTCAGCTTCTGCCATACATTCTTCATCTTTGACCATTTGTTTTTCACTGCATGACATTTTCAATGTCAGCGGCTCAAATTATTTGATCGTCGCTGTAACCTTCAATCAGTCTGCACACATATAATGGACACTTCTCCACAATTAAATCAAAAGAATTATACCATAAACTAAAAAAAGTACAGCTCTCATCTTGTTCTGTCTGGTTCTTTCCCATTTTCTAATTCATCCTCTACACTTTTATTTTGTTCTCCATCTCTTTTTCTCTCAAATGCAAACTCTGCAGACACTGGTAATCTGAAATAAAAACAGGAAATACTGGAAAACACTCGAGAAAGTGGAGCAGTGTTTATGGGGACAAAAACAGAGGTCAGAATTTTACCCTTGGCGTGCGGGCATGTGCCCAACACACCCGAGTGTGAAATCAAGCGCGTTGACGTCGGACAAGCGTCCTGACGTCAACATGCACTCTCGTGATATTTCACGCGGCGGGCGCAAGATGAAGAAGCTCGCCATTAATTAAGTGGCCAGTTAAGGCCCTTGAGAGACCGACTGACTCTGTGTTTACGTAGCCCGTGCGATTTTCAGGCCGTCACACAGGCAAAATGGGCAGGTGGGCAGGCCACCATTTGCAAAACCTCATCCATGGGTGGGATAAGAGGGGCCAGTGGACTTGACAAAGTGAATAATGAGTGGTTTTGGATATCACTTGCTGCTGCTTGCTTCTGCGAACAGGGCAGCTTAATTTTGCTTCAGTGCTGCATTCAGAGCATTTAGAGGCTTCAGTTCAGATTCAGTGTTGCTTTCCAGGCCCTCGGAGGATTCACACCGCATGGAGGCCTTCCAGGTATCAGACAGCCTTCCCTTACCCTGGTAATGGGGATTGTCATCTCTGCTGGAGGCACCTCCTCTGAGGAGGAAGAGAGGGCCAGAAGGGCGAGGTGGCCAGTGTCCCAATGCAGCTTCCAGGGAAGCGATCTGTGGGAGGAGAGGCGCAGGCACAAGGGGCGCAGGACCAACAGGAAGGCCAAGGTGGAAGAGGCCGAAGAAGACGCCACTATCCTGCTGCCAGGGTTTACCAGAGGCATTGCAGCTACCTCAATATGTCTGAGGTGCAGTGCCGAATGAGGGTCCATCTCTCAAGGGAGACAGTGACCTCCATTTGTCAGAGGATCAGGCCTGAGATCAGCTCTGACTGTGTGGGTGGAAACCCCATGTCAGTAGCTCTGAAAGTCATGGTGGCCCTCAACTTCTATGCCTCCGGCTCTTTCCAGGGGTCAGTCGGTGACCTTTGTGGAGTCTCCCAATCAGCTGTCGATAGTTATGTCAAGCTGGTGACAGAAGCTTTGTTCAGCCTGGCATTGATTTTCATTCATTATGAATGAGGCCAGCCAAGCAGGGCGACCCAGAGGCTTCGCAGTGATTGTTGTGTTCATCCAATTCCAGGGTGCCATCGACTGCACATGTGTGGTCATCAAGGCACCGCATATGTACTAGGTAAGCTGGAAGCCTTCATCAACGGGAAGGGCTTCCACTCCATGAATGTGCAGATAGTGTGTGATCACAGGATGCTGATTCTACAAGTCTGTGCAAGGTACCCAGGCAGCTCCCATGACACCTACATCCTCAGACACTCCCAGGTGCCGAGGCTCTTCAGTGCTCCAGCCCGGCTGGATGGATGGCTGCTGGGTGACAGGGGCTATCCCCTCAGAAGGTGGCTCATGACGCCTCTCCGCCACTCAAGAGCAGTTGCTGTGCAGTGGTACAATAGGAGCCACCCCTCCACAAGAGCTGTGGCAGAGAGAAACATCGGTCTTCTCAAGATGCACTTCTGATGCCTGGACCGTTCAGGGGGTGCATTGCAATACCCCCCCAGATTGTGTGTCACTGATGGTGGTTGCATGCTGTGCTCTCCACAATCTGGCGCTGGAAAGGGGGGACGCAGTGGAGGAAAAGGATCTTGACGTAGCTGACGATGAGTCCAGTAGTGAGTCCGAGGATGAGCACACACAGGAGAACGCTGAGGGCATAGGTGCTGACCTCGGTAACCTCCCGGGAGCCAGGCACACCTGGGACACTTTGATCCAACACTCATTCAGTTAGCCTACCACATAAGAATCACCACCACGTGCCAGGGCTGCAGGCTCCAAACTCAATCCCTGGCAGGACCAGTTCCTTGGTCAACAACATACACTATGTGCCTTTGCAATAAAGTTTAAGGAGTCACACATCATCATAACATCATGGCTTACCCTGCACCCACCGAGCAAATGAAGCATCCAGAGGCCAGCTGCAAAAAAAATCCCTAAAACATCTGAGTGATAAGCATTGCAGAAATTAACATTGACATGTGTTATATATCACACCATTAAAAATAATAACAGAAAAATGGGGGAAACAAATATCACCCGTGATCAGGCCATGTTGTGTTTAAGGTGCTTTAGGTTTTCACTTGCGAGCACTACTTCTAGGTGCTCCCCACTCACTGGCACCAGCATTGGAGTCAGCCTGCTCACTGTGCTGTCCAGGTGGCCTTGATGACCTTGGTGGGTGTCCTCTGGCCCGTGGAGCCTGTGATGGTCCTGCCTGTGAGGGAGTGGCCAGTGCCATGGCTGGCAACTCCCCAGTCATCATAGCCTCATCAGATGCCACTGTCACTGGCAGAGGGGTGGCGGAGCTGCTACCGTCATCCGGAGCACCCTGAGAGGAGCCGGCAGAGACGACAGGCAGCTCGTACGCCAACATCATGTTGCTTTGGACCTCCCTGCTCACCAATGATGGGCGGACGCTTAGCTGGAATACTACGTGCCCAATCCACTCACCAGCTGAGGTCATTGGCAGTGTGTGGGCTTGCAGATCCTAGCACATCCCCAGGAACCCCTAGTTGAGTCCCTGGAGGAGCCTCTCCATGAGAGTCACCACTCTCCATGGAGGAGGCATTGCGCTTGGCCATGAGGGTCGACACAGTGCTTATGCTCGGCATGGACTCCTCCACAATGGAGACCATGGCACGCATTCCCTCAAGTATCTCTGCCTCTCCTCCCATACACCCTGCTGGACTTCCAGCAGCAGCTGCCTCACGGATGACTCCAGAGGCTCATCATCAGCCATCAACTGAACATTGTCCTGGTTTCCAGCAGTCCTCCGACTGCCGGCGCCCTGGGCACTCTCCACCTCTGCCTGCACCTCAAGTGAGTGTGAAGCGCCCTCACCGGTTTGCACAGAGATACTAGAAGCCGATCTTATGCCCACCGAGGTGCTGGTATCTGCGCTGGTACTTGCTTGACAGAGAGCGTGTGACATTGGTGCATGCTCAGCATGCTGGTCCTCAGGGGTCAGGGGTGGGCCTTCAGGCTCCTCACATCGAGGGGCTGCTGGTGAACCTAAAAAGGAGAAGAAGGGCATCTCATTAGTTTAAGTCATTAGGCTGTCAGTGTGCATGCCTGGCACCCTGATGACACAGAGATTTGCATCATGGTGCCCTCGTCTTACCATTATCAATGGGCATTCCAGGTTCGAGGTCACATCAATATAGAGACTACACTGCAATGGTTGCAAAAAGCCACAATCTCACCTCAGTGCACTGTACCCTTACCTCCCTCTGGCACCCCAACCTCACCGCAGCCGCTTGACCGAGGTGCATGGCACCTCTCCAGCTCCAGGGCTTCCTGCTCATATCTACTGAAGATGAGGAGGTGTGGGGGTCCCGCCAGTCCGCTACCTCTTTGCATTGTTATGAGATGTTTTCTCCTGGAAGGATAGAGGAGCACTGATCAGTCCACCCTCTACCTGTAGCGCCATTGCAGCCTGGCTAACCCCACCTGAGGAACACCTCACAGGGCTCAGCACATTTGTGACCCTGGAGCTGCAAGGCATGCAGTCCAAGCAGCCAGGGCTCACCCCATGGCCAGGTCCTGCCTCAATGACATTTGCCACTCACACTGTAACACCTCTGAGGCCTATGGGGGGATAGGCAGCTCTTACCTGTTCTGCAAAGTGATCCATGCCAACACGATACTCACCCTTCCTGATTGCAGCAGATCATTAAAGCGCTTCCAGCACTGGACCAATGTGCGCCTCATCAGGTCATGGCTACTGACCCTGGATGCCACCTCCTCCCAGGCCTTTTTTCTGAGGTGAGGGGCCTCCTCCTCCTGTCCCTGGGGACAAGTGATTCTCTCCTGGCTGCCACCTCCTCCAGGAGGGCAGTGAGGGACTCAGTCAAAACACACGGGGCCGACTGCCCCGCCGACCTGCCCTCTCGCCTGCCATGTCCATCTGCTAACATCTCCATTCACAGGACTTCCATGTCCTTCGATGGCAGCCTTTCAGGTGTCTCATGCTGGGCGGGCCTGAGTTGGCCTGCCCGCGTAAAATCATGGTGCGCTGCTGATCGCAGGCGGCAGTCGGCTTCCCAACCGTGCCTGCCCAGCCCCATTGAGCACCCCCACCAAGGGTAAAATTCTGCCCAGAGTTAACATTATCTCTCCACAGATGTTGACCAAACTGCTGAGTGTTTTCAATTTCCATTTTAACATTTTCTCTCTCTGTAACTTTATCTCTGCATGGTTGCACCTTTCTCATTGTGGTGTCTGCAACTCTCCATCCCTCACTTCTACAGTAAGCCTCGTATTACCTCCATGTCCTTTGTTCTCAGTGAATCTCCCAATTCACTGTGTGGATCGCATTCAATTCTTCAGAGGCACTCAAATCTTACCTCTCACTTACCTTTTTCACTGTTCAGATTGTAAATCAAGATGAAAGCCACCATCTACCATGCTGAGGCTGTGCATTGGGATTAGCCAGATAAAAATTATTGAGGGTGGTTTGAATATGTATGGGTAAGACAGAGAGTAAGAAAAAAGTGCTCGGCCAAGAGGAAATGAAGAGCTGGTGTTTGGAGAAAGCAGACCGATTGAGACCTCAGATGGCTGTAGGAGGAGATGCAGAACAAGCTGATAGAGGCTTGTGTTGTGTAAATTGGCTGCCCCAACTTCCTAATTACAGGGACTGCACTTCAAAAAGTACTTTATCAGTTGTAACGGGTCTTGTGGTTTTCAAAGGTGATATATAAATGCAAGTCTTTCTCTCTTTTCTTTCTTTTTAAACATGGAGCAGAATCAGGCTTGGCGGGGGCAAGCGGGAGTGGCCAGGAAACCAACTGCCACCCACGATCGGAGCCTGATTGCGATTTCTCGCCAATTAAGGCCCGCCCAGCGTGAAACACACACTGCAGCATTGCCTGTGGCGGGGGGAGGAGGAGGGCAGCCTGTGGGGGGGGGGGGGGGGGGGGGTGGTAGGAGGGCAAGCACATGAGTACATGCAATGAAAGCTCCCTGAGGCATAGAACAGCCTCAGCGAGCTGAAGATTTAAAAAGTGATAAACAAAGAATTTTAAAATGTTAAAAAAATGTCCCTTCATGTGACTCTGTTATGTGAGCAGGGACATGTTATGAATGAAATGTTAAAATTTTTATTTAATTTTTAATTGCTGTTGGAAACTTTATCCCGCCCATGGATGAGGTTTCCTAAAAAATCCAAAGTCCGCTTGGCCTTTTCTGTAAGATTGGATGGGCAGCAAAAAATTACTTTCAATTGGTACTTTAATGGCCTTAATAGGCCTGTAATTGCCAACTCCTGTGCACGCCCGCCGACTGAAATATTGCATGAGTACTCAATGTTGTTGGGACACTTGCCCGACGTTATCGCACGTCATTTTACGCTCACTTGGGTTGGGCACGCGTCCACTCAACGAGCGGAAAATTCTGTCCATGGTGTGCACCAGACATGGAGAAAGGTGGCAAATGTTGCAAGCTTCAGGACCTAGATCCAGTGCAGGCAGCACTTCAATAACCCCTAGCGGAGCAAACAAAGCTAGGGAATACTCATTAAATGGGAGGATATTGAGAAGGGTTGAGGAAATGAGAGACCTTGGAGTGCATATCCACAGGTCATTGAAGGTGGCAGGACAGGTGGATAAGGTGATAAAGAAAGCATTTTGAATGCTTTCCTTTAACGGTTGAGGTATTCAATAAAAAAGCAGGGATGTAATGCTGAAACTGTATAAAACGCTGGTTAGGTGACCGCTAAAGTTTAGCATACAGTCCTGGTCACGACATTACAGGAAGGGCATAACTGGTCTGGAGAAAGGACAGAGCAGATTTACAGATTTATTTGAAAATTGCAGCTGTGAAGAAAGGTTGGATAGGCTGGGGTTGTTTTCCTTAGAACAGAGGAGGCTGAGGGGTGACCTAATTGAGGTGTACAAAATGATGTGGGGCCTAGACAGGGTAGACAGAAAAGACTTGTTTCCCCTAGCTGAGGGGCCAATTACCAGGGGACACAGAATTAAGGTGATTGGTAGAAGGATTAGAGCGGACATGAGGAAAAACTTTTTCACCCAGAGGGTGGTGAGTGTCTGGAATTCACTGCCTAAATTGGTAGTTGAGGCTGAAACGTTCAACTCATTTAAGAGGTGCCTGGATATGCACCTGAAGTGCTGTAACTGGCAAGGCTATGGACCAGGTGCTGGAAGGTGGGATTAAAAATAAGCAGCTAGCTTCTTCTCTTTTCTTGGCTGGCGCAGACACATTGGGCTGAGTGGCTTCTCCCTGCACCATAACTTTTCTATGGTTCCATGGTTCCAACACCATGGGCAGGATTTTCTTGCAGGTTTCTGAACTCGGCTTTCAGACTTAACTGGGAATCAGAAACTCGCACGGTGTGGGGAACAGTCACTCATCCATGAATCTCCCCGAGTCGGCCAATTAATGGCCAGAGAGAGAGCACGCCCATCCAATTAAGGATGATGTGCAGGCTCTCGAAGCTGGAAGGCCAGTAGGATGCTTACAAGCTTGGAGGAAGCTGAAGGATGCCATTGTAGGTGAGGAAGAATGTCCCAAAATGGGGGCACATCTCTCTCCAACATGTTTAAATCTAAAACAAAAGAAGGTCTTAGTAGCCGGGCCACCATTGTGGAGTAGGAGCCCCTCCACAAGGAGGTCTGAAAGCCTGGCTGGAGCTCTGGCCCTCCAGTGTGCCACTGGAAACCTACCACCAAGCAGCTGCCTTGTTCCTCAATGCCTGAAGAGATCTGGAGGTTATTTGCATTGTGGAGCCCTCCACAGAAGATGGTTTTGATGCATCAACCTCTGGGTCATGGGCCCAACATGCTTCCGCTGCGCCACTCTGGGCCAAATCGAAACAACTGACCTTAATTGGCCAATAATTAGATAACTTGGCTACCCAGCACTTGCGAGGTATTGCAAGGACCAGTGCTTGGACCTCAGCTATTTACAATCCTTATCAATGACATTGATGAGGAGACTGAGTGTAATCTATCCGAGTTTACTGATTATTACTGATTAAACAAAGTTAGGTAAGGCAGTAATCTGTGAGGACTCAAGGAGGCTTTAAAAGAATTTAGACAGGTTAAATGATTGGGCAAGGACATGGCAGATTGAATATAATAAGAAGTGTGAAGTTATCCACTTAGGTAGGAAAAATCAAAAGAAAAATACTTTTAAATGGTGAGAGACTGAGAAATGTTGGCATTCAGAGGGACATGGGTGTACTTGTAAGTGAATCACAGCAAGTTAATTTGCAGGTATAGCAAGCAATTAGGAAAGAAAATGTTATGTTAACCCTTATTACAAAGAGGTTAGAGTACAGTAAATAAACCATACTATAATTATATAAGTAAGATCACCCCTGGAGGGCTGTGTACAACTTTGAGTCCTTACCTAAGGAATGATATTTGCCTTGGAGGGAGAACAACTTAAGTTTAAGATAAAAGCAAAATGCGGATGCTGGAAATCTGAAACAGAAACAGAAACTGAAAATGCTGGAAAAACACAGCAGGTCTAACAACATCTGTGGAGAAAAAAAACAGTTAACGTTTCGTTATGACTGTTCATCACTCTGAAGAAGAGTCATACGGACTCAAAATGTTAACTGTTTTTTTTCTCTCCACAGATGCTGTTAGACCTGCTGATTTTTCCAGCATTTTCTGATTTTGTTACAACATAGGTTTATTAGACTGATTTCTTAGAAGAGATGATTGTGCTGTAAGGGGAGATTGAGTAGACTAGGGGCAGAATTTTTCCCTTGGTTGGCAGGCGGGCCCCACCGGCTCGGCGGTGGGTAGGCAGCCGATCGCTGCCGCCGCCAAAACGGGCCCGACTGCCATTTTACTTGGGCAGCCAATTAAGGCCCGCCCAACGGTCTGCCCGAAGGGAAGTGCTATGCACTTCCTGTGCAGGGGGGGGGGGAGGGATCCCCCAACTGGCAAAGTGCGCTCTTTCACGCATGTGCACGAAAGAGCACACTGCTCCCTGAGACGAAGTGCTGTCTAAGGGAGATCACTGACAGTGCTTCAAAGTTTAAAAATAGAAAAATAAAAAAATTATTAACATGACCCCCTCATGTGACAATGCCACATGAGATGGGACATGTTAATAAATCTCACATAAAGTTTATTAAAGATTTTTAAAACGGACATGAAACCTCATCCCACCAGTGGATGAGGTTTCATGTTTCACCAGACGCCCACTGGGGCTCTTGGCCTGCCCGCCAGCCTTAAGGTTGGACGGACAGGGCCTTTAATTGCCTTAATTATCCTGTCAATGGCCTCAGATGGCCATTGACAGGTCAGCGGGGGGTGGAGGAGAGGGGTGGGTTGGGAGTGGGGGAGGGGTGGGGGGGGGTAGCTGATTTCGCTGTCCACCCCCCTTCCTGAATATTTAAATGGGGCGGGATGACATCGGGGGTTCCTCCCAACGTCATCCTGCATCATTTTCCATCAGCGAGCGGGCCCCGTCCCCAAATCGCCAATGGAAAAATTCTAGCCTAGGTTTATATTCTTTGGAGTTTACAAGAATGGGAGGTGATCTCAAGACACAACATTTTTAAAGTGGTTGATAGGTAGGTGCTCGGAGGGTGTTTCCCCTGGCTGAGGAGCCTAAAACTAGGTGTCACAAACTCATAATAAGACATCAACCATTTGGGACTGAGATGAGGAGAAATGTTTTCACTCAAAGAGTTGTGAATATTAGGAAGTCTCTACCCCAGAGATGGATACTGTCACAATTACTAAGGGGATCAAAGGATATGGTTAAAGAAAGTGGATTTGAGGTAGAATATCATCCAAAAATGCGTCTTAAATTGCAAACTTCGGATGGTTCCAGCTCTGTTAGACCAATAGTTACTCAGAAATAGTTAGAAGAATTAAAACCTCTTCTAACTTCTAGCCATGATTTTTTTGAATAGTGGAACAGGCTTGAGGGGTCACACAGCTTACTCCTGCTCCTGTTTCTTATGTAATCTCTGCTCATAATCTAATCCTTGGAGCTCTCGTATCATTTGGGTGAAACTGTCTCCTGGGGGATGTGGGGGCAGTCTGGTGGAAAGTGTGGGGGGTGGGGTGGGGGGGGGGGGTGCGTGGATGTTGGTTGGTCTGGGTCTTTACAATAGTTTTCTAGATGTTAGAAGAGGTTTTAATTCTTCTAACTTTTTCTGAGTAACTATTGGTGTAACAGAGTGGGAACCCTCTGAAATTTGCGATTTAAGTTGCAATTTTGGATGGTTCCCAGTGCAGGGCAATTGCCCAGAGGAAGTTTGCACTTCTGGGCAGTTGCTGTCCAAACCTTACCTGGGGTTCCCCAGTGCATCTTTGGGGCATCCTCCCAATCCTACGGTGGGGAGCTCAGAAGTTACAGCCCAATATTAGAATGGAGTTTAAACATAAGAGTAAGGAAGTTGTGTTGCTATTTATCAGGCCACACTGGGAGAACTATGTACAGTTCTGGTCTCCTTACCAAAGAAAGGAAATACTTGCCTTGGGGATGATTCAAAACAAGTTCACAAGTTGACTAGTCGGAAGGAATAGTTGTCCTTTGTAGAGAGATTGTTAGAATGGACCTGTATTCTCTAGGGTTTAGAAGAATGCGAGTTGATTTCATTTAAGTATAGAAAATTCCTGAAGGGATTGACAGGGTCTAGAGAGTAGAGAATAGGGTGTCACATCTCTTGATAAGGGGTTGGCCATTTAGGAGATGAGGAAAAATTTCTTCACTCGAAGAATTGTTAATCTTTGGAATCCTCCACCCCAGTGAGCCCTAGATAGTCAGCCATTGATTTTATTCAAGAATGAGATTCACAGATTGTTGACCACCAAGGGAATCAAATGATAAAGGGAAAGAGCAGGAAAGTAGAGTTGAGGGAGAAGATTGTCCATGATTATTGAATGGCAGTCCAGGATTAAGGGGCTGCGTAGCCTTCTCCTGCTCTTCCTTCTTATGTTCTATCCAACTAATCTCCTACCCAGGTCACTAATTTGCCTTCAAAAACATGAAATTTAAATTTAAACAGCTTCTTATGTGGATCTTTATTGCATGCCTTCAAGAAGTCCATATAAATGATACTCATAAATATTCCTCTCTCTATTACTTCAGTTGAGTCCTCAAAAATTCAGTTAGTTTGTTAGACATGACCTAACCTTTACAGATCCATGGTGACTTTCTAATCAGCTCAAATTTCTCCAAATGCTCAGTCTATTCCAATAGCACCCTCACAGAAAATGGCAGACCAAGAGATCTATAAATTTCTGGTTCCTCATTTTCATCTTTCTTAAATAACAGAATTATATTTGTAATTTTCCAATATAAAGGGATAATTCCAGAATTGAGAGGGCGCTTTGAACTATCACGATTAAAACACCTTCAATTTCTTCACCTATTTCCTTTAAAACCCTGTAATGGAAACCATCAGGTCCTGAGGTTTGTCAGTCTGTAGCATCATTATTGTTTCAATACTGTTTTCTTGCTTATGTTAACTTTAATGAGTTCCATTCCTTAATTCTTTATTAGCTTCCATGGAATGTCAGTTATTTTATCCTTTTTCCCTACTGTGAATGCTGAAACAAAGTAATAATTCAACAATCTGTCATTTCCTTATTTTTATTTGCAATATTACCCACATCTTGACTCCCCTTGTTCTTTAATGTAATTATATAAAAAAAATATTGCTCATAATGTCCCTGGCAAATTTATTTTCATGTTCCCTTTTTGGAACTTTTAATATTTTTGTCTTCATTTCATCTTTTTTACATCTACCCCAGCCCTTAAGAAAAGAAAAACATGATAAGTAGAACCCCTCCAGCCTGTTCTGCCATTCAATAAAACCAGGTTGATCTGATATAGCCTCAACTCCACATTCCTACCTGTCCCCCATAAACCTTAACTTCCTTGTAGATCAAACATCTATTTAACTCAGCCTTGAATATACTCAATGACCCAACCTCTCTGTTGTAGAGAATTCCAACAATTAACAGTCTTCTGAGAGGAGAAATTCCTCTTCATCTCCATCTTAAATTGGAGATGCCTTATTCTGAAACTATGTCCCCTAGATCTAGACTGTCCCACAAGGGGACAAGGGGAAACATCCTCTCAGCATCTACCCTCTCAAGGTCCCTCAAAATCTTATATGTTTTAATAAGATCACCTCTCATTCTTCTAAACTCCAATGAGTATCAACCCAACCCGCTCAAACCTTCCTCATAAGACAACCCCTTCATCCCCACGATCAGCCTGGTGAATCTTCTCTGAATGCCTCCAATGTAAGTACGCAGTGCTCTAGGTGTGGTCTCACCTATACCCTGTACGGTTGTAGCAAAGCTTCCCTATTTTTAAATCCCATTCCCTTGCAATAAAGGCCAACATTCCATTTGTCTTCCAAATTACTTGCTGCACCTGCATGCTAACATTTTGTGACTCGTAACAAGGACAAACAGATCCCTCTGTGCTGTAACATTCTGCAATCTCTCTCCATTTAAATAATATTCCACTTTTCTATTCTTCCTGCCAAAATGGACAACCTCACATTTTCCACAAAATACTCCATCTGTTAAAATATTTCCCACTCACTTATCCCATCTCTACCCCTTTGCAGATGCTTTGTGCGTTCCTCTCAATTTGTGTTCCTATCTGTCTTTGTTCATCAGCAAATTTGGTTACTATACAGTCAGTCACTTCATCTAAGTCATTGATACAGATCCTTTAAGGCCCCACCCCTGACCGCTGTGGCACAGTTTGCCAAGTTTAAGATGACCCATTTAACCTAGCTCTGTTTTCTGTCAGTTAGCCAAACTTCTATATCAACTCCAATACCATGCGCACTTATCTTGCATCTTAACTTTCAATGTGGCACCCTATCAAATGCCTTTAGGAGATCCAAATACGTTAAATCTACTGATTCCCTTTACCTGCCCTATTTGTTACATCCTCAAAGAAATCTAATAGATTTGTCAAACACGATTTTCCTTTTACAAAGCAATGTTAACTCTGCCTGATTGTGTTATGATTTTCTAAATGTCCTGCTACTACCTCCTTAATAATGGGATTCCAGCATTTTCCCAGTGGCAGATGTTAGATTAACTAGCCTATAGTTTCTTGCTTTTAGTTCCTCCTTTCTTGAATAGAAGTGTTACATTTGCTGTTCTCCAATTTGCTGGGGCTTTTCCAGAATCCAAGGAATCTTGGAAGATTAATCAATGCATCCACTATCTCTGCAGCCACTTCTTTTAAGACCCTAAGATGCAGGCCAACAGGTCCAGGGGACTTGCCAGCCTTTAGCCCCATTAGTTGTCCCAATACTTTCTCTCTAGTGATCGTGATTGTTTTGAGTTCCTCCTTGCCTTTTGTTTCCTGATTTTCTGCTATTTTTGAGATGCCTTCTGCTATGAAAACTGATATAAAATATTTGTTCAAAGTTTCTGCCATTTCCTTGTTTCCCATTCTTAATTTCAGAATCTTGTCCTCTAAGTGACTAAAGCTTATCTTAGCTCCTCTTTTTATATACTTGTACAACCTTGTACCGTCCATTTTATATTTCTTGCTAGTTTATTCTCATATTCAAATTTCTCCCTCTCTATTTTTTTTACAGTCATCCTTCGCTGGTTTCTAAAAATTTTCCCAGTCTTCTGGCCTACCACAGAATTATAAGCCTCTTATTTCAATTTAATACCAGCTTTAAATTCCTCAGTTTGGGGGATCTAGGACAGCCAGTGCTGGCCTGTTAATTGACCCCCACTCAAATGGTTTTCCACTTGAGGCTGGTACTATGCCTCCAGAGCTGCTGACACAATGGGTGAAATTCTCCCATTAGGCCTGCAGTGGGTCTCGTGGTGGGCCAAAAGTTGGAAGTCCGCTGGCGTAAAAACAGTCTGCAATTCTCCCGATGGCGGGTTAATGGTGGATCAGTTATCCCACTGGCTAGAGGCGTGAATGCCATTTGCATTCATTAACATCTCATGAATGCCCATTAAAACAGCTGTTTGCCAGAATCTTGTCAAGCCCTCCGATCTTGCTTCACGCTGGCGGAAATTACATTGGCTTCAAAACCATTTGAAAAGGGGGTGGCGTGCACAAGTCAGACCTTAGTTCGCTAGTAACTTTGAGGTGAATGCAATATACATAGCCTACCTGCCATAGCGCTGCGCCGGTCTTGTTGAAATGAACGCCACACTGCTGGGGCTGTAGGGTTAGTCTGCTCCTGCTCTTCCCCTACATTGTCCTGAGAAACATTGCTGTGCTTTGTTACGCATGCAGGTGTCCACTTTCATACAGTGGCCAATACTGCGGCTGGGGTTAGGGAGTGCAGAGGTCTTCTACTCCTGGTGGCTGAGACTGTTGTCCACAAGGACACCATTGTGCAGTGGTAGTCAGGCAGAAATTCACTTTCAGAAAATAGCACTTCAGCCAGGGGTGGGGTGTGAGGCAAGGGTGGGGAAGGGTGAACACAAGGGGGACAAAGGGGAGGGAAAACTGTGGAATGGTATTGAGCGGGAAGGGTGAACACAAGGGGGGCAACGGGGAGAGAAAGCTGTGGAATGGCGGTGAAGGGAAGGGCGAATACAGTAAGCCTTTCCGGGGTTGCCTTCTAAATTTTTGTTGCTGCAAGAGTGAACAGGAGTCTGCTTAGAAAGGAAGGGGGGGTTTAAACTAGATTTGCAGGGGGAGGGGAACCAGAGTGTTAGAGCAGTTAGTGAGGTGGAGGAGGAGGATAAAAGTCAAGCGAGGAATGCATGTATAGACAGAAATCAAGGGTCTGTACATGATAGAAATGTTCTCAGATGCATCTATTTCAATGCAAGGAGTATTGTCGGAAAGGCAGATGAGCTTAGGGCGTGGATTGGCACATGGAATTACAACATTATTGCTATTAGTAAGACTTGGTTGCAGGAGGGGCAGGACTGGCAGCTTAATGTTCTGGGGTTCCGTTGTTTCAGACGTGATAGAGGGGGAAGGATGAAAGGGGGAGGAGTGGCATTACTAGTCAGGGAAAATATCACAGCAGTGCATAGACAGGACAGCCCGGAGAGCTCGTCTATAGAAGCCATATGGGTGGAGCTGAGGAACGGGAAAGGTGTGACCATACTAATAGGGTTGTATTATAGACCGCCCAATAGTCAAAGAGAATTGGAGAAGCAAATCTGCAGAGAGATAGCAGACCGATGTAAGAAACAGAAAGTTGTGATAGTAGGAGATTTTAACTTTCCACATATTGACTGGGACTCCCATACTGTAAAAGGGCTGGATGGCTTGGAGTTTGTCAAATGTGTTCAGGAAAGTTTGCTAAATCAATATATAGAGGTACCAACGAGACAGGATGCAATTCTTCATCTCCGATTAGGGAACCAGACAGGTCAGGTGATAGAAGTATGTGTAGGCGAACATTTTGGGTCTAGTGACCACAATGTCATTAGTTTTAAGTTAATTATGGATAAGGATAGGTCTGGTCCTCGAGTTGAGATTCTAAATTGGAGAAAGGCCAATTTTGTGGAAATGAGAAAGGATCTAGGAAGAATGGATTGGGATAAGTTGTTTTCTGGCAAGGATGTGTTCAGTAAGTGGAAGGCATTCAAAGGCGAAAGTTTGAGAGTACAGAGTTTGCATGTTCCTGTCAGGATTAAAGGCAAAGTTAACAGGCATAGGGAACCTTAGTTTTCAAGGGATATTGGCGATCTGGTTAAGAAGAAGAGAGAGGTGTATAGCAGGTATAGGCAACAAGGAGCAAATGAGGTACTTGAAGAGTATAAAAAATGTAAGAAAATACTAAAGAAGGAAATCAGGAAGGCAAAAAGAAGACATGAGGTTGCTTTGGCAGATAATGTGAAGGTAAACCCAAAGGGTTTCTAGAAGTACATTAAGAGTAAAAGGATAGTAAGGGACACAATTGGTCCCCTTGAAGATCAGAGTTGTCGTCCATGTGTGGAGCCTCACGAGATGGGGGAGATCTTAAACAGTTTTTTTGCATCAGTATTTACTCAGGAAACTGGCATAGTGTATAAGGAAGGAAGGGAAACAAGCAGTAGTGTCATGGAACATATAGAGATTAAAGAGGAGGAGGTGCTTGCTGCCTTACAGTGAATAAAGGTAGATAAATCCGTCAGGCCTGACATGATATTCCCTTGGACCTTGAGGGAGACTGGTGTAGAAATTGCAAGGGCCCTGGCAGAAATATTTAAAATGTCCTTAGCCACGGGTAAGGTGCTGGAGGATTGGAGGGTAGCTCATGTTGTTCTGTTGTTTAAAAAGGGCTCCAAAAGTAATCCAGGTAATTACAGGCCAGTGAGCCTGACGTCAGTAGTAGGTAAATTATTGGAAAGTGTTCTGAGAAATCGGATATACAATTATTTGGACAGCCAAGGGCTGATTAAGGATAGTCAGCATGGCTTTGTGCGTGGTAGGTTGTGTTTAACGAACCTTGTATAGAGTTTTTTGAGGAGGTTACCAAGAAAGTAGATGAAGGAAAGGCTGTGGATGTTGTCTACATGGACTTTAGTAAGGCCTTTGACAAGGTCCCACATGGGAGGTTAGTTCAGAAGGTTCAGACACTTGGTATCCGTGGAGAGGTTGTAAACTGGATTTGAAATTGGTTGTGTGGGAGAAGACAGAGAGTGGTAGTGGATGATTGCTTCTCAGACTGGAGGCCTGTGGCTAGTGGTGTGCCTCAGGGATCTGTGCTGGGACCATTGTTGTTTGTTGTCTATATCAATGATCTGGATGATAATGTGGTAAATTGGATCAGCAAGTTTGCTGATGACACTAAGATTGGAGGCATTGTGGACAGCGAGGAAGGCTTTCAAAGCTTGCAGAGGGATCTGGACCAACTGGAAAAATGGGCCAGAAAATGGCAGATGGAATTTAATGCAGAAAAGTGTGAGGTGTTGCATTTTGGAAGGACAAACCAAGGTAGGACATACACAGTAAATGGTAGGGCACTGAGGAGTGCGGAGGAACAAAGGGATCTGGGATTCAGATATATAATTCCCTGAAAATGGCATCACAGGTAGACAGCATTGTAAAGAAAGCTTTTTGCATACTGGCCTTCATAAATCAAAGTATTGAGTATAGGGGTTGGGATGTTATGGTGAGGTTGTATAAGACATTGGTGAGGCCAACTTTGGAGTATTGTGTGCAGGTCTGGTCGCCTAACTACAGGAAAGATATCAGTAAGATTGAAAGAGTGCAGAGAAGATTTACTAGGACGTTGCCGGGTATTCAGGAGTTGAGTTACAGGGAAAGATTAAACAGGTTAGGATTTTATTCCTTGGAGCATAGAAGAATGAGGGGAGATTTGATAGAAGTTTACAAAATTATGAGTTGTATAGACAGAGCAAATGCGAGTAGGCTCTTTCCACTTAGATTAGGAGAGATAACACGAGAGGACATGGCTTTAGGGTGAAAGGGGAAAGGTTTAGGGGGAACATTAGGGGGAACTTCTTCACTCAGAGAGTGGTGAGAGTGTGTAATGAGCTGCCATCTGACATGGTAAATGTGGGCTCACTCTTAAGTTTTAAGAATAAATTGGATAGATACACGAATGGGAGAGGTCTGGAGGGTTATGGACTGGGTGCAGGTAAATAGGACTAGCAGAATAATATTTCAGCACAGACTAGAAGGGCCGAATGGCCTGTTTTCTGTGCTGTAGTGTTCTATGGTTCTATGGTTCTATGAAGGATGACTACCTCCTTGCAATGAAATCCACTGAAAGCCAATGACTTTGTTAATACTATTAAAGGGCTACTCAGAACTCTGGCTTCATCTCACAGTCACTGCATCTCAAGAGTACCACATAAAGCGGAATCATCCCAGATTTGCACTAAATACAGTAGCAGGAGGGAGAAAGGACATTTTACCTGCCGGCCCTGGTACTGGGTTTTCGCACTGTATCATCCGAATCCCGCCTAATTAGTCATGCATTCCAAGGAAACATGCTGTTTCACTGGTGGGCAGCCTCCAATTTACCTGCCACAGTGTCACCTCACCACTTCCTCACGCTAGGCATCATAGTTAAAGTGCAGCCACGCACACACCTCTCCAGAGGGCACTGGTGAAGACATGGCTGCAAAAGCCAAGAAGAGTGCAGTCCCCAGATTCAGTGACACATCTCTGGGACATTTTCTGGACACCGTTGGAGCCTGCTGCAATGTCCTCTTCCCCTGATCTGGCCGCAGGAGGCCCATCAGCGTCACCACTCCGGCTTCAGAGGTGGCTTGGGAGACAGTGGTCAGTGCTAAGGCTGCGCAGATTGCTATCCAGTGCTGAAAGAGGATGAATGATCTCATCCGTGCCACGAGGGTAAGGCAACCATCTCATCATTCTAAACCCACAATCACAAGCCCTTCACACATTCACTGGCATCTCACTCACTGCCAGCTCAAGGGGCATCACCACTCACTCTCTCACACACACCCTCACATGTCCGTCTGGCCTCATCTTCTCTGGAGACTGCCTCCTCAACCCTAACCCTCTTGAGGCCACTTGCACAGATCAGCTAGTGCCCCCACACACCTTGGGACACCCCCCGCTTCCCTAGTAATGCCCTAGCCCTGCAGACTCTTCCCTTGCCTGAGGCTACTTCTCCCCCTTCCCCAAACAAGCCCTAGCCCTGCAGCCATTGAAAAGCCACCCCTGCCTTATGGCTGGTCTTTTAAATGGAGACTTTCTTGTGAGCTTCCCTAAAAATGATGTGGTGCTGCCAACAAAGCCTGGCACTGATGACCATAAGTGCTGCCCAAAGCAAGGTAGGCAAACAAGCCTCAAAGACCCCAGTGAAGTGCAGCTTGCCAGGTGCACGTCGCTTATGTTCAGTTGTGAAAGACATCAGCATGTGCTTGGATGATCCAGCGTGGAGGGGGATGATTCCGGAGGGCTGGGTTTATAATAATATGCAGATATATTACAATGAGGTTCCAGATGTCCGACAGTGGGAATCGCGGCCTGCTATTGATGGGCAGAGCGGATAGTTGCAAACTGGTTTCATGATGCCATGAAACTGACTTTTGGCCTTCTCGCCATATTGTCTGCTCACGCCGCCAATGGGCATTGAAAATTTTGCCCATAGGAATGGAGAATTTGGGATTGCAGGCAATAGGGAAGGAGGTACAGTTGTATCATACATGGCATTCCATCAATGAAGGCCTGTCATCTGTTTACCAGATTTGACACTCCTAATGGGCCAAAGGGCATCCACTCATTGACCATGAGCAACTGATTGGCTATTAGTGTGTCACATCAGAGATTGGAGCACAGAGATAGGCTGGGTCACTCATCTCAAGTAAACCTTAGCATCCAACGCAGGGCTCAAGGTGTTACATATCTGCGATGCCATTGTGGTCACCTCGATGTGTGTGCTAGTGTCTCAGGGACATGGCAGCCTCAGCCACTGTGCAAGTAGGGCAGGAAAATCTATGGACCCTTACAGTCTCCATACATTTCATCTTCTAAGATTTGCTTTCATCTCCTTTGAATCATTAATGTCTTCAATGTTTCCTTTCAGAGAGAAGGCAAAAGCACAAATGGATCCAGGGCTCAATGCTGCCTTTGTCAGGATCCTAATGTAAAGGAGGGAGAGGCGACACTACATGCAGCTCCAGCAGGAGGCCACGTCTGAGGAACATGGTCAAGGGGAGCCAAACCATGAACAGGAGGGTCAGGAGGAGAGACCCAGACAACAGAAGTGAATTGCTAGACCTTGGGTTTATTGTAGAAGAGTCTCCAATTTACAAATGAGTGAGAGGCACTGTTGTGCTTGTCTGTGCTTGTCCCGAGCTCTGGTACATCACATGTGCCACATTCTTTGTGAAGACCTGACGCCACGTGGAGTTGGAGAGTATCCCTTGCCAGTGGCTTTGAAGGTGACTGCAGCACTCAATTTCTTTGTCTCTGGGCCTTTCCAAGGATCAACAGGTGACTTGTGCAACATCTCTCAGTCCACAACACATCGATGCATAAAAGAAGTCACAGATGCCCTTTACAGGAAGACCCATTATTATGTCAGGTTTGGTCTGGATGAAGATAGCCAGGCTGGGAGATTCACCAGCTTTGCCACCATCTCAGGCTTCCCAAGGGTGCAGGGTGCAGGGTGCAATAGGCTGTACCCATGTGGCTATATGGGCTCCATGGCAGCAGGCTCTAATGTTTATAAACCGTAAGGGCTATTATTCCATCAATGTACAACTGGTGTGTGATCACTGGGAGAACATACTGCACAGTACCCTGGGAGTTGCCATGACTCCTACATCCTGAGTCACTCCCAGGTGCCTGAGATTTTCAAGGGACCATTACATCTGCAGGGATGACTGCTTGCTAAAAAGGATACCCACTGAAATGTTGGCTGATGATACAGTGTGTCACCCTCAGAGTCATTCTGAGGAGAGGTACAACGCTGCTCACAGTTCCACATGCCCCCTTATGGAGCAGACCATAGGACTGCTGAAGATGCACTTCAAATGCTTGGACTGCTCAGGTGGCTGACTCCAATACACTCCCAACACGGTTTCCCGCATCATCACAGTGTGTTGCGCCCTTCTCAATCTGGCAATAAAAAGAGGTGGGCCCCTGTCAGAGGATGAACTGGAGGACGATGAGAGCTCATCGGAGGATGAAGATCCGGAGGCCCAGGAACCTCAGGAGGCTGCTGAGGGTCAGCATGAGCACAGTCATGCCATGGAGGAAGAAGGGCGTGGGAGACATGCCTGTGATATGTTAATCGTTGACAGGTTCCAGGAAGTGTAATGTTAAGTGAGGCAATATAGCCACAATTCTCCTAACCCTCAATGCCATTCCCTTTCATCTCAGGGGACCTCCAATCACTTGCAGCAGGAACGAGTCCCGCATTCACACTTGCACATCTGGCCTCATAAATCGCTAGGCCATGATCTCTGCTTTGGTCTGCAGTGACCTGTGAGTGAGCTCACTCTAGGAACTGAGAGTCCACTGAGGAACAAGAGCGATGCGAGAGAAGACACCAAGCCTTCGCTGCCATCTAATGATGCAAACACTGCTGTGACTGAGATGTGAATATGCCCAGGTATCTCTCCCTCCCGTGCATGTCTTGTCTTCTGCCACTATTGCCGAGGAGACACAAATGCTGCTAGAATATCAATGTTGATGAGCTGCCTTCGCTCAATGGTGTTCTTTGAGGAAGAAAGGTTAGAAACACTTACATCACACACTTCCAATAAAGCTTTAAACACATCTCCCTGACATCACATAAGGGTGCAGAGACTAGTTCAACTGAGGTCAACATCACAGGAATGTGAATCTCACAATGGGACACTGAGTGGTAGGAAGGCTAAACCTCAAAATAAGAGGATTCCAAAGTACAAATTCACAACGCCTTAAGTTGCCCAAAACATTCACATAACCATCAAATGTATTCACAAAGTGCAATTTCTTTACATGTACAGCACACCCGTGACCCAAAAGTGACATCAAATTTTCTTAACTTTCCTAACATTACCTCTACATCTGGGTGCATGCCCAACATCCACAGCAGAGGTGGAGCCAGCCTGCTGACTGCTACGCCCTGATGTCTGTGATGATCTTGGCGGACGCCCTCTGGTGGCCCCTGATAAGGGCCACCTGCTCAGGGGCAGAAGCGCCCTCGGCGGCCTGAGCAGCCAGAGTGGATGGGGTCACAGGCAGAGGGGGCTGTGAGCGGCTGCATACCCTTGGAGTGTCCTGAAAGGGGGCCTCTGGGAGTCGGGCTGATGCTCATCCTCCCTGTGGGTGTTCGAGGGCCCCAGCCTGACTCCTGCAGGAGATGGTGCACCCAGAGGGAGGTCAAAGTGCCTCATCCCCACGTCACCTGCATCCTGATGGTGCCCACCAGGGTGTGTGGCCATGGAGTGCAAGGCCAAGCGCAAATCCGGCAACGCCTGTTGGAGCAAGGCCTCCATGGTGGTTGCCATCCTTGCCAATGTGACCTTGAGACGCTCGCATGTTAGAGCCGTGACATCAGACAGAATGCAGATGGATTCCTCCATCATTCTCTCTAGTCTGCTGAGTGGCTGTCGAATCTCTGCTTGATGTTCCACTGCCTGTCATTGCATCTCCAGCATTGATTTGGCAGCTGCTTCCAGAGGCTCGTCATGTGACCTAGACTGAGCAAGTGGCTGGTCTCCAGCAGCCCTCCGAGTGCTGGAGACCTGGGCTGTCTCTGTCTCCGACTGCTGCAAGGACGTGTCAGTGAGGTGTTCCCCAGAAAGTGACCCTGAGCCTAAGCTACAGCTGTGCCCTGCCGACGTGTGTGGCCCTGAGCTGGTGGAGGGTGCGTGTGAGTGCCTTGACGCTTCTTCCAGAGCTTCCTCTTTGGATGTGGTCTGGGGCTCGGACTTGTGCTCGACTTCTTTATCTGCTGGTGCTTAGAAAGTGGAAAATAGACTTTCAGTTAATGAGCTTGAGCTAGAAAAGAGTGCATGTGGGTCACTATGATTGTCAGGGTTTGATGAAATGATAGAGCTGTTATCAGTACTAGGTTGCTGGGAGAGGAGCGATCCCTGCCCTCCTCAGCCAGTTCAGCTGCGGCCTCCTCGAACTCAGTGAGGGCAATGATGTCAGCTGTCTCTCCCCCAGTCTGCACTCTCTCACGCCTGTTGTTTGCCAGCTTGGCCTGTATGAAGAAGAAAGAAAGGCATGTGGTGAGAAGGGATGGAGCAGAGGTTGGGTGAAACCATGTCCCCTGTGTGTGGTGAGCCAGAGGATGGAGTGTGAGCAACATGATAGATGGGATGGTGGTGATGTGAAAGTCTCCATGAGAGAATGAGTGTTGATATGTGTCCTCCCCTAATGGTTGTGTGAGACCCCTGTAGAGAGTAGCTGTTTGAGTGCATGATGTCATGATATTGGAGGGAGTTGAAGGATGACTTACCTTGGTCAAGCGGATGAGATCATTCATCCTCTTCCTGCACTGAATGATTTTTCAGATGAGGTTGCCAGCGTGCTGACCTGCTCTGTGACGGCTTCCCATGTCGGAGACGTGAGTCTGCAGCACTTCATGCAGCCATCCCTGGGATACAGGACATGCCTATGCACCTGCACTCTTCTGTCCAGGCCCGGTGGGTGAAGTGGGGTGCCGTCTTCTTCTTGAGGCTTTCGGCCTCCTTCTAGTGGATGGAAGATATCTCTGCATGTGCCTTGAAGATTGTTGGGCTGGATAGAGTGTGATGTATGTGTTGGACTGGCTTTTAAATGTGGCACCCCAACCTTTGACCCCACCAGCTGATGGACAGGTTAGCTCCTGGCCCACCAGGTGATTCAGCCCGACACTCGCCTGTGCATAATTAATGAGCTTCAAAGTGCGGAATCGGGCGTGAGTTCCCACCATTCCGACCAGCGGGGTGGGCACCAGCGAAACCGCCCAGCACTGCACTTAGTCCTTTACATGGAAAATTCTGCCCAGCCAGGGGGCTAGCAGATTGGCGGGCTTGGCAATGGCTGCTACAGGGAGATAAAGAAGGTGGCTCATGCTGTAACACCCTTGAAGGCCAGAGAAGCTATTTTTATTACCAAGCTGGAGCCAGGAAGGAAGACCCTAGTAATGGGAGGCGTAAACCTACCAGCAGCAGCAGCATAGCCACAGGGAAGGCTGTTGCTGCTGGGTGCTGCCCCATGGGCCCCGGGGCAGCTATAAAGTTGGGCCCACCTCCCAGGAAATGACTGGAAGGCTGTCTGGTTTACCCAGCAATTTTCCCACACTGTGGCAGCCCCTCCCAATGCTGGTAAAAAGCCAATGGGAGCAGCAAGTGGCCAGTAACTGGTCAAATTAATTGGCATAATTGGATGCCCACTTCCGGTCAGTGGGTGACCACACTGTTGAGATTCTCACCGCTGGTATTTTCTATGGCTGTGGGAAGTCGTTGGGTTCCCCTCCCAATGCCTTTTGTTGCAATTTTACAGGGTCTTCCACCTCCCATCCTGTCTCCATTGTGCTGGCAAAATCCAGCCCTAATTTCCTGACTTTATACTCTGCTATTCCCAATATATACAAAAATTAAAGAGTTCCATTAAAACAGTGACTTTGCTACAAGCCTGTCTAATACCTGAACTACACATTCCATCACTTCATTGTTGCTAACAGGAGACCTGTGGACAGTTCCCACTACAGTTTTAAGTCTTCTCTCATTGCTCAATTCTAACCATGGAGGGCTGAACTTTCTGAGTGGTGTTGGGGCCCCCAACATCAGGGTAAAAAGTGAGTCCTGAGCCCGCACTTGCTGGCAGAAAGATCTACTCTTCCATTTTACTACAGAAATCCTCCTAATTTGGCACCTGTTTGGCCTGATGTAAGGGTAGCAGGCGGACTCTTAATGCTGCTGATCCAACCACAGGGCTGGCAACCCGAGAGCCTCAGCTGTGCCATCGGGAGAGATGGTTAGTGCTGAGGGACGGTATGTGGGAGACATGGAGCCTCCGAGAGGTATTGTGAAAACAAAAACTCACAGACTAGGGGTCAGAGGGCAATTCCCTCTGGGACAGTCATTGAGGCTGTGGCTGCCCCTGCCCCTTCTTTGGCCCATGGAGCCTTGCTCTGTAGTCTGCAGCAGGGAGGCCAGCTCTATTTAACTGGCAGCTCCCCACATGGTGGACAGTCACTCTGTCATCAGTAAAATGCCTAGGGCACCAAGAAATGGCCCCTAATTGGGCTTTTACTTGTGTAATTAGGCTGCCCACCTCTTTGGGGCAGGCATTGCTGGTAAAATGCCCTGATAGTGGTACCGCGTCAGGAGCAAATCCAACTTGGTGTCCCAGTGTCCTAGGCCCAACCATCTTCAGCTGCGTCATCAATGACTTTCCTCCATCATAAGATAAGAAGTGAGGATGTTTGCTGCTGATTGCACAATGTTCAAATCCATTTGAAACTCCTCAGATACTGGAACAGTCCGTGCGCACCTACAACAGGACCTGGACAACATTCAGCCTTGGACTGATAAGTGGCAAGTAATATTCACAACACACAAGTGCCAGACAATGACCATCTCCAACCAGAGAGGGTCTAACCATCCATCAAAGACATTTAATGTCATCATCATCAATAAATCTTCCACCATCAGCATTCTGCGGCTCACCATGGACCAGAAAGGGACCCAAATATTTGGCTACAAGAGCAGGTCAGAGACTTGGGACTGAATTTTCAGGATGGCGGAGGCTTGGCCCCAATCATCCAAAGAGTTGGTGGGGAACACATCCCCGCCAACTTCCAGCAGTCTTGATGCCCCATCACATTCTAACAAGCGTTGAATGGCCAAAGGCAGGACTTCTGCCTCTCATTTGGGAGGAAGTCCCGCCTTGGAGAGCTGTCAGCCAATCATATTAGCTGGCAGCTCTCCAGTCTCTCCAGGCACAGCGCTGCAGTGACCGGAAAGGCACTGCAGGGAGCTGCCTACACAAAGCCCCAGAAAACAATCTGAACATTGATGGAGTGGGAGCCCTTTCTGTTGACGAGGGCACCCAGCTCACCCACTGGCATCTTTATAGCTACATGAGTGCAATCTTTGGCACCCTGGATGCAGGAGAACCCAGTAATTACAGTGAAGCCACTGGCTCGCTCAGCCTGGCTGGTTCATCGGTCTGGAAATGAATGAAGTTCATCATCCATCTAAACAAAGTGTCAGTGACCAGCTTGACACAGCTGTAGGCAGAAGATTGAGAAACAGCACATAGATCTCCCTCTGACCCTTGGAAGGAACTGGAGGCAAAAAAGTTCAAGGCCACTGTCACCTTAAGATCCACAGGCATTGGCTGGCCACTGACACAGTCTGAGGTGATCTCTGGGCCAATCAAGTGGCAAATGGAAGTTACAGTCACCCGAGAGAGGTGGAGCTTCCTTCGGCACTGGACCTCCGACATGTCCAGGTAGCTGGAGCGCTGCCTGTGGACTCTCACTGCAGGATGACAGCATCATCTGCAGACCCTTCTGCCTTGCACTTACTGCTGGCCCTGCATCCCATGTGACTGTGCCTCTTTTTCCACAGGTCACTCTCTGGGTCACTGCTTGCAGCCAACAGCCCTCCTCTCCCTTCTGGCCCTCTCATCCTCGGAGGAGGAGGTCCCTCCAGCGGAGTTGCCAATCCCCATTTGCTAGAATACAGATGGCACAGGATAGTGCCCTGAAGGGGGACCTCGGCAGAAAAAGTTGGTAAGCTAAAGAGAACGCCAGAAAACATAGAAAATGCAAAGAACCGTCAGAAAAGCACCTCCCACCAGCTCTCACCTAAAATCCTACCTACTCACACAGCCACGTCCCTGGTTAACTTTTATCCCACCCTGGATTGAATTTCATTTAAAAATGGGATGGCCACCTGGCCATGTGGCTGTGCGCCAACTAGAAAAAAAAAATGGTAAGTTTCAATCACTTGCCTTTTTAATGGGCTTAATTGTCTGTTTAATTGTCGGCGGGTGCACTTCTGACTCCCGCGTGGGCCCGCTGGCTGTAGTGAGGTGCAGAGGCGCGATGATCTCAGGACATGCGCCTGACGTTTTCTCACATGATTTCACGTGAGGTCGGGTTGGCCACGCGCCTGATCCTGCAATGTAAAATTCTGGCCCAGCCAGAAGGTGGCTCACCACCACCTGCTCAAGGGCAATAAGGGATGGGCAATAAATGATGGCCTTACCAGCAACGTCCACATCAGTGAATGAATAAAAAAGACTTACTTAAAGATGCCCCTTGCTTTAAATTATTTAGCATTAAAAAAAGAAACTTGCAATTTTGAATTTCGCCATTTGATGCTTTTTCCATTTTATTCACAGTAACTCTGCTTTAGTTACCGCCAAGAGAGAAATCAAGGCCATGATTGTTGGTTCAATTTAGTTTCCTCACTCTGTCACACATTGTAGCATCTCCAAGTCGGTTCCACTCTTAAACCATCATCAGTACTTAAACAATTATACCTGAAATGGAAAGGAAAACACAAGGGGCTTTACAATGCTTTTCAGCTCTTCGATTCACAAAGGATGATGATGATTGGGGAGGCTTGAAATCTTACCTGAGTGAAGGCAGTGCAATTTAATCATATTGAATAGTTAAAACTGGAAAGTGACACTGACAGTTGCTGCAGTGTTGAAATATTGGAACAGAGACTTTGTCAGAAAGGAAGCTCACCTGGCCAACATTTTCCCCCCGGTCGGGGAGGATGTGCGGGAGCAGGAACGGGCGTGGGCGGGCTTTCGATCAGCACCCATGGTCGGGAGCTTCTGGCCATTTTACGTCAGCGGACCAATTAAGGCCCACCCAGCGCGACGTCTGTCAGGAAGCGCTGTGCTCTCCCTATGCAGTGGGGTGGGGGGGGATTCCTTCAGCCAGGAGTGCTCTCTTTTGCACATGTGCATGAAAGAGTGCACAGATCTCCCTGAGGCAAAGTGCTGCCTCAGGGAGATCAGCTCAGATTTCAAATTTTAAATAAAGGTGAGAAAATAATTTTGCTGCCATGTCCCTTCATGTGACATTGTCACATGAGTTGGGACGTGTCCATAACTTTTATTTTGAAATGTTCTGAGATTTTTTAATCCCTCATGAAACCTCATCCCACCTGTGGATGAGTTTTCATGCTTTTTTTAAAGGCTGCCTGGCCTCCTTGCCTGCCCGCCAACCTTAAGGTTGGACAGGCAGGTCCTTTAATTATCTGGATTACTTTTTTAAAGACCTTATGTGGCCGTGACAGTTCGGCAGGCGTGCAGGCAACTCCGCTGCGCGCCTGCCGAACTGACAATCTAAATGACACACGGTGACGTTGGGACGCCCACCCGACATCACCCCGCATCATTTTACGCGTCAGCGAGTGGACACCGCCCCCGCTTGCCGATCAGAAGATCCTGCCCATGTATAGATTGCTAAATCCATAATATAAAGTAGGGACAAATGAAATGAAAATAAAATAAATGTTGCTAGTTGTTGTAATGGATTAAGACAAAGACAAAAGGGGGATAGGGAATTGGTATCCAAGTACATGCCTCATTATAGATTGGTCCTAGCACAACTTGTTTGTCACCGTTTTCATAAATTTAAGATGATGATTTCATGCTAAATTGTAAAGAGATAAGTTACTTGCTTTACATTGTTTAGGGGAAGGTAGTGGTGATGTCACTACGCTAGTAATCCACAGACTCTGGGGACCAGGGTTCAAATCCCACTATGGCAGCTGGTGGAATTTGAATCCAATTAATAAAATCTGGAATATAATCTCAGTGATGGTAACCATGAAATATCATTTTTTTGTTGTTAAAAAAAAACATCTGGTTCACTAATGCCCTTTAAGGAAGAAAATCTGCCATCCTGGCCTATATGTGACTCCAAATCTACAGCACTGTGGTTGACTCTTAACATCCCCCAGAAATGGCTGAGCAAGCTATTCAGTTCAAGGGCAATTTGGAATGGGCAATAAATGCTAGCTTTGCCAATGATGTGCACATCCCACAAAAGAATAAAGTGTCCAATATTAGTAATATTGCTGGTGAGGTTGGCAATTGAATAATAAAATGTGGCCTGCTTGAAGACTAGAGTGTGGTCATTATGCATTCCATTTTCTTAGATTTCAACATCTGTAACTCCTGGGTGATTTATGATCCAAATGTCATCTACAAAAATGCTTGACTATAACAATGAAGGAAAAATTTGCAGGGCTACCGGGGTAAAGGCAAGGGTGAATTGTTTCTTCAGATGGCCAGCACAGACACAATGGGTCAAATGGCCTCCCTCTGTGCTGTAACCATTCTATGATCCTATTTGCCTTGGTAACTGTGTCTAACGTATCTACTGAGGCTCCTATATTACTGTCTGTGTAATTATAGAGCGTTCAGAATTCACAAAACAACATGTCATAATCTGTAAATTTTTCATGCATACTTTCGTACAATGGTGCTACATTCATTCAATAGTTAAAGAGCTACACATTCTCAAAGTATTACTCATGATCTAATTATTATTCTGAGAAGTACAAGTCTGAAGATTCTGTAGAGACTCACCTAATCATGCTGATCCCCCCTTAAAGTCTGACTAGATACACTGTCTGAAAAGGGAAAAAATATCGCAGGAATTTAATATTGCGCCAATTCGTTGAAGTAGATAGAAAGTAACTGCTTACTAAATTCATTAATTAGTTCAGTGTAAAAACCATCATGCTATGCCTCTTCCTCGGAATAAATGACCAATTACTATTGACTCCTGATATTCAATAGCATTGCAGCTTCTATTTGAAGAAAAAAAACAATGGCCCAGGAAAAACATTATTCATAAAACAAAACCACAAGCGATAAGCATGTTGTTCCTGTGGGTGTTCTGCGCTGAGGAACTGATGGAGGATTTTCACTGCTGGGGTAGTGTGATGACTGAAACAGCAATACTTTTCCTTCTAGTGAAGAAAAAAGAATGTTTTTTTCAAATTGAGGAAAATACTTCTAAATACAAATTTACACTGTACTTCTTAGAATGAAGGTTCCTTATTTGAACAACCAAACAAGTGGATGTTTGTCTTATATTTTGATTATATACTTAAATAGATGATCAGATTGACCTAATGGCAAGGACTAGAGTTACTATGATCTGATACAAATTTAGTAATTTGCATTACCCTTTTTGTTTTGATTAGAGGTACTAGCATGGATTTTCTGGTACTGGCATCATTAATGCTGAATTGGCTATTGGCAGATTTTAGACAGCTTCAACTGGAATTTGCTTTTTGGGCCCAATTTTCCTGGATCAGCTCATCAGCATAACTTTGGCAGCAGGTTTGGACAGGTCAAGGAAGCCTTCGCGGTGGAAGCAGAAAGCTCTGCACAAGTAAATTTTGGAGGAATGAGAACAATTAAGGGGGAGTGCCACAATAAGGTGATAAAACTTTGAAGACTTAAGAGAGCCTCAAAATATATTTAAGCTCAGTATCAGCCTTTGCTAAGGCTGAAGAGGCAGAATCTAGAAAGAAACAGGCACAAGTGAAGAGAAAGGAAGCCCAAGATGCAGGCAAGGGTCTTCAGGTAACAACACCTGTCCTTGGTTGGTGGTTACTGAAGTGGAGATGGTGCTGCATGAGATTCTTGCAGAAAAAGTTTTTCTTTCTGCTACTGCATTGTATCTTCTCCAAAATTTCGACATTGCAGAGATGCAACTAAGTTTTGGGCTACAACCATCACTGGAGGCAGAAAGCCAATCCTGTCCTGTATCTGCAGCAGTTGACATAGCTCTGCAGATGCTTCTCTGTTGTCCCAGAGCCTGAAAAGCCTGTCCCTCATTGTCATTGTCAGAAAGGTATGTGTAATGCCTACAGGAACGGTTTGCAACATTCTAGGCGTGGCCAGTCAGCTGACGCTGTTTCTCGACCACCACTGTATAACTTTCAGTGCAATATGACATCCTGTGCCTGTAGCACATCAAAGATGTCCCAAAGTGCTTTACAGCCAATTAAGTACTTTGTAAATAGTGTTGTTTAATGGACAATTTACACAGCAAGAGCTCACAAAAAAGCATTGTGATAATGACCAGTTCATCTGTTTTTGGTGTTGGTGCAGGGCCATGTGTTATTTCGGACAGTGTCCTTGTGGGGCCATTTAGTGTGCTCATCCAAGTTTCCTTCAGGAATAGGAGCCTACACTTATCATCAGTCAAAATGATGCATGTTCATCTGTTTGTAGATCTGGATCCAAGCAGAAGCAAGTGAACACAGGGGTGGGTCTGAAGAAGCCGGAAACGAGGTGGATGATGAGACTTTATTAGGCAAGAGCCAAAATCTTGGTTTTCTTACGTCAGGTTGAGTTTGGGAAGCTAAGTGGGTGGCTTGTCAGTGGCGGAGTGGGCATCAGGCTGCTTGGTGGCGGGAATTTATTTACCATGTATTTGCATACCATGAATACTCAAGTCTTGCGCTTCAAGGTAAAGTCAGTGGCACACAGGAAACTCATGCCTCCTGTTTCCCAACAGCTTCTAGGTGGCGTGCACCAGGTGAGATTGTTCAACCTTTGGATCTGAGCTGAGGTTTTGTCTTTGTCTAACTCAGTGGCACATGGGAGGGGAGCAGTAGAAGCTGGTTGGTTCGGTACCGGCAAGGGTGAGGAGGGAAGAGGGTGGCGGTGGTCAGCTCCTCAAACAACACAACAGTTGGGCAACCTTCAGATGTCTGACAGGCAATGTTAGAGATGGCTAACACTTTCCCAGGAGCTGGTCACTGAGCAGTGAGTGCTCCTTCAACAAGAAATGCAGTCTCACAGATTTGGAGGGATCCCCATGCCGGTCACCCTCAAGGTGACTGCGACTCTAAATTTTTACACCAGCAGCTCATTCCAGAGCTCTACGGGGAACACATGTGGCATTTTTCAGGCTGCAACACATGGGTGCATACGGGAGACAACCAATGCTCTGTTCAGAAGGGCCTATGAATTCATTCGATTCACAATAGATGCTAGTAGCCAGGTCGCAGAGCAGTGGCTGCAGGGCCATCACACAGTTTTCACAGATACAGGGAATCATTGCCTGCACTCATGTAGCCTTTAGAGTTTCTTGGGAACAGCCAGCTGTAATTATTAATTGGAAGGGATTTCACTCCTTTAACTTTCAATTAGTGTGAGACCACCGGTAAAGAATTATGCAGGCGTGTGCTCATTTCCTAGAGAGTGCCCATGACTCATACATTTTATGGAATTCCCAGCTGCTACAGCTCTTTAAGACCCCTGCCATAGTGCAGGGTTAGATTCTGGGTGACAAGAGCTACCCCATGAGGACACCGTCCCCACAGCTCCACTGACGAATGTTACAACACAGCACACGCATGGACCAGGGCAATCATGGAGCAGACAACAGGATTGCTGAAAATGTGCTTCCACTACCTTGGCTGATCCGGATTATCATTACAATATATGCTACGGAGAGTATCCAGGATTGTCATAGTTTGTGCATTGCCCGATGTTGCATTGCAAAGGGGAGAGGAATTGCGATGCGAGTACATGGAGGAGATGATGATGGAGAGGAATATGAGGAAGAGGACAGAGATAACATGGCACTTCTCCAAAATGCCAGGGCCTTGTAGAGACATGCCAGCACCGTCAGCGCAAAACTCATGTTTATTTGTTTCTCCCACCTACATGACCATCAGTACCTCGCCTTCAACTTTTGCCTGATCTGAATGTGCGCCCACCTCTGCCAGCCTGTATCTAGAGCTACCTCACTACCCACATCCTCTACCCCTAGAAGGCCAAGGGGAGCGAACCTTTATCAGACATGATAAAAAGAGATGACTGCACCCGAGGATACCAGCTTTGTGCAGGGACAAAAGTTACTGAAGCTATTATGAGCTATTTTTCTGCTCCTTGCTCACATTAACAGAGCATGAGTGCACGAGCAGCACATCAGTTCTCACGCTTGTACATAACCTTGGCCAATCTCCTTGGTATGTCATTTATGGGAAATGCTGCATGTTCAGTGATGTTGCATTGCCTCGAGAATACAAACCACATTACACACATTATCATCCAGTAAAGAGTGACTTCCAATTCACTGGCCCTTTGTTGCCTACACTAGTGAGACGTCCCTCAGTGCCTTCATTCAGCAACAATTGCCAGCCATGAAGCACGACAGTGCCATATGCCCTCTGAATGAGGACGTCCCAAAAAATGCACAATACACACAGTAAACAAAATATAATGTGATATATGTACATGTGCATAAGTTTACAGTGTCCCAACAACGGTGCTGCTATTGTGCTCTCATTATGTCTTAATTCTTTTCTTACACCCGCTTTGCCCTGGTGCAACCTCAACATCAACAGCTGATCGGGGAAAGGCTGCTGGGAGCAAGGCCCCATTACCTGTGATGATCTTGGTGGACAAACTCTGGTGGTCAAACGCTTTGAAGGTCTCGGCCTATTGGAGGTTTCCTGCCCGGTGCAGGGACACCCTCCTTGGCCCACCTACTGGAGTCCCTGAGGTCACTGGCAAAGGGGATGAGGAGCGAACGATCACCTTGGAAGTGCACTGAGAGGATGCCCACTAGGGGGCTGACTGGAACTTTCCCCTCTTGGTCCGCAATGGCACCTCCCTGTATCACTGAGGTGAAGAGGCACCTGGAGGGAGGTCCAAGTGCCTCATTCCCTTCTGGCCTAGCTACTGTTGCACTCAGCCCATGTCCAGAGTGACAGAATGCGGATCCTCGCACATGTAGGTTGCATGTTAGACCTGGCTTTCATGGCAGTCACCTACCTCTCCTTGGAGGAAGCCAAGCACTCACATACCGGAGCCAAGGCAGAAGTTAAGGCTTGAAAAGACACCATACGTGCAAGGTTCAGCATAGTCTCTGGCACCTCTGTCAGGTTTTCCCCAGCCTGTCTCTGCATCTCCAGCTGGCTTATTGTGGCTGAAACCAAAGGCCAGTCATTAGCCTGGATCTCAGCAGAGGCCTGATCCCCAACAGTCCTCCCACTCTCTTTTGTCAGCTTTTCCCTTGCCATCAATTTGCTTCTGCAAAAATTGTTAAGTGTGAGAGTGCGGTGAGCAATGAAATATAAATATAATCTTAAAAAAGCAAGCGACGAGATAGCGGTCAGGGGTTTCAGATGGTGGCAAGAGATGGCAGTGGGTGGTGGGGCTTCTGCCTCCCCTAGACAGGCTGCTGCAGTCCCAAAGGCTGCAGTGCCAGCCTTCTTCGTTCATAAACTTTCCACTCGCCACTGACCGATCCTAAAACCACCTGCCCCATCCCCCAATCATTGAGCCTGTGGAGGTTAGAGGTCGAGTTGGGGGATGGGGCAGGGAGTGACTGGATCTGACCCTGTGCCATCCACTGGTGTTAATAAATGTGTTGGAAGCATCTGGAGCAAATGCAGAGAAGCTCTCCCCTTTAAAAGTAACTTGTACATTTATTTAACTCTTTTTAAATAAAATGAAAGTGTTTCAGTGTTTGTCTGATCACGTTAAATGCCTAAGGTTTCAGGGGAAGCGAGGGCTTTTTTCTGAGTATAAAGTATTGGTGCAAAGTTTTGTTTGAAAAAATAAGTTACCTTGTTTCTCTAGCCGTTATTATTTGAGCGCATTTGACACAGTTTTTGTAGAATTGGGGACAGCAGGGGAGGGTTTAAGGAAAGGGATTAGGGAGCCTGGAAACAGGGGAAGCACCAGGGCCCATGATTTCTCTCACTGGCCCTGACTACACCCATGATCGTGTCCGGACCTCATGGCTGCTCACCTCCTCTGTGATGTTTGTCCAGGCCTTCTTGGTCAAGCAGGAGGGTCTCCTACTTCCATCCCTGGGGAAGAGTACCTCCCGGCGTTCCCAAAGAGCCTGGAGGAGAGGTATCGCTGAACCGTGGGACCGCTCTTTGGCTGTATCCAGACACACTGCTGAATTGGGAGGGGCAGTGATGTGGTTCCAAGAAGATGATTCAGCAGATGAGAGGGGTGGGTGAAGAGAGTTACTTCCTGAAAGTTGTCAAGGGAGATAGAAGCTGTAGATCACAAAAAAATAATGTTTAAAGGCCCTGCAGGTGGAGGGTCTTGCTGCAAACTTGGCACCAGTTCTCCCTGCTGGCAGGTACTGTATGCTTGCGGAGGCAAGCCTTTTATAGCCCAATGCAACCTGGTATTGAGTCAGCTGATTGCAGGATTGGACATTTCCTGCCCGCCCCCAACACATGATTGCATGTGGGCATGTGCCTGCCTCCAGCAATTGCGAGTTGCATCGTAATCGCATGCATTGCGGCTCACAGTACACGAGACCGGAAATGACACCCACTTGCAGCCCCACTGTTGGAAGCCACACTCTCTTAGTAAATTCCACCCAGTTCATGTGCCTGACATGATGGGCATCCCTCTCTCAATCCCCCTCTTCCTCCAAATATGTCCAACAGGGGGATTAACATTTAGGATCCCACTGATGCCAAAAATGCTGCTGAAGGCAAAAGAAAAATGAATAGTTTAGACCAATTGGCACAAAGGCACATGGAGGCTTTTGAGAAATGGCTAAAACAGACTTATTATATTACTGTGTCCTTTCCATGACCCAACTAAACTTCCTGGGGTGCCAATATGATTAAGCATGGTTTTTGCTGAGTGTCCTGTATCTCAGATCAGCTTAATATGGTTTATGGAATGTACATGCCCACAAATTAATATTTAAGTGACATGGGGTCTTGTCCTGCCACTGGCCCTGATCATTACAGAACAGAGTACCAGTAGAAAAGATTCTTTGGCTATTTTCCAACACTGGACACCTGCTTTACTTTGGCACAACATGCAGCTGGCACTAGAGAATCTAGACTTTACCACTTCCCAGATTCTACAACAACGCTTTATCCTTGTCAGTCCTGCTAAGGTGGGCAAGTTACCCTCTTGGGTGTAGTAAAAATGCTAAGCCGTGCTTCCAGCTACCCAAGAAGTTTCAGCATGTTTACTTATTGTGCTTCAGTTTTTACTATATTAAAACATTCTTTTGACATTAAGATTTAGTTACAGGTATAAGTACATACAAAAAAGTGAATCTATTTTTATTGGGTGACAGAATTGGTTAAAACATTCAAAATATTACTGCAATGAAATAGTTACATACTTTGGAATTATATTCAGTAAAAATGGGTCACATACAACCACCCGATTCAATGCACTGCTGTTATTTATTGCTCCATAAACTTGGCAACTTCCTTTGCTATAAATATCAATGAAACAAACAAGGTCCTTGATGCCCCATATTCCTTTAAAGCATTTTGCTCACAACTACATTTTTGAGCATATGGATAATATTTAACTATATTTGCACCTAAGATGTTTAGTAACCATTTGTCTCTTATCCTGGTGATGCAGTATTCTCAGATATATGGAGATTCCACATTTAATGAAAAATCAGAAAAGTGTGAATAGTAATTCTGTTGAACAAAATTGCAAAGGAAATTCGATGCAGCGGGAGAAGGAGGTGTTAACCACTTTAAACCAAGAGGCAACAGTGAATAAATATACAAATAAATAATTAGAGTAATTCATTAGGTCTAAGGTGATAATGTCATCGTGGTTCAGTTGATAGCAGTCTCGCCTTTGAGTTAGAAAGCTATGGGTTTAAGTCCAACTCCAGGGCTTGAACAAAAAAGTCAAAGCAGACTCAGGGAGTGCTGTACTGTTGGAAGTGTTGTCTTTCAGATGAGACGTTAAACTAAGATCCCACCTGCCCTCTCAGATGGATGTAAGAGATCCCATCACACTATTTCGAAGAAGAACCAGGTGTCCTGTCTAACACTCATCCCTCAATCAACATTTCAAAAATAAGTTATCTGGTCATTATCACATTGCTGTTTGTGGGAGCTTGCTGTGCACAATTTGGCTCCTGTGTTACATTACAACAGCGACCGCACTTCAAATGCACTTCATTTGCTGTATAGCATTTTGCAACATCCAGTGGTCATGAAAGGTGCTATTTAAATGCAAGTCTTGCATTAAATAAAAATCTGGTACACATAAATAATTCAATCATAAACAGGAGGAAGGGGATACGAGACTGAAATGATAGAAATAAAACCTAAGCAGGTAGGATTTTTAGTCAAACGATGGGTTGGCTGAAATCTGTTGCTTGCAATTCTTGTGTCATGCGAGAACTCCAAGAAGCTTCATGTGCCCTGAATAAGCATGGGTGTGGGATGTGTTTGAAATGAAGTTCAGAGCTTTGGAGCTTGAGGAGTTACATGGCGTACGGGAGGTTGAGAATTTCCTGGATTGCAGGAGGTGGACGCCCTGCAGCTACAGAGAGTTCTGGACAATTGGGTGGCCATCCGGCAGGGTGGGAGGAGGCAGGAATCCTCCAGGGAATAGCACTCTCAAATTGGTTTTCAGCCTTAAATACATGTGAGGGTGCTGGTACTTTGAGGGGGGCGGTGCACATCCATGGCACCATGGGATAAATGACTGCATAAGGGAAGCACAGCAAAATGTGGAAAAGCAATGGCCATGGGGAAGTCTGGGGGATAGACAAGTGTTTCTGCAACAGCTGACATGAGTCTCACATGGCGTGTTGCCTCCCTGGTGCCAGGGTAAAAGACGTCAATGAGAGGGTGCGAAACATTTTGAAGGGGAATGGGAAACATGATTCATGCGGCAAGCAATGACATAGGGAGGGAGCAACTGGGAGGAAGTTAAGCCTGGGCGGAATTTTCCCAAATTTGCACGAAGTGCAGTAGTGGGTGGGTAAAACGGCGTCCCACCCGCCAATGGCGATGGCTGGATTTCATGCCGTATTGTCCCAAACCCACCTCATTATTTCTGCACTCCTGGGAAACACACCGTTTCCATGGCGAGCGGGCTCCCTTTCGCCTTCCCACCATCGCCCCACTGTTGCATCATGCTGGCCGCCATGTTTAAAAGGCAGCCACCAGCACACTGCTCATTGCTACCAGCTCACCACCGCTGCCCAGGAGACATGGCCAGCAAAGGAAAAAACTCCGCAGCCTCCCGGTTTAACGTCGGGTCCCTTGAGCGACTGCTGGGTGCTGTGATGGCCCGCCGGGATGTGCTCTACCCCACTCTGGCTGCAGGATGGGCAGCAATGTGACCAATCCAGCTTGGGAGGCGGTGGCAGCGTTGGTCAGCGCCAACGCCCTTCAGAGGAGGACAGTCACCCAGTGCCTCAAGAGCATGAATGATCCCCTCTGTTCCGCCAGGGTAAGTCACTCTTTTCATCACTCTCAACTCACACACTCACAAACCCATCACACATCCACAGGGCCCTCACTCACTGCCAGTTCAAGAAACATCCCCATTCACTCTCTCACACACACCGTTATTGTCCTCATTCCATCCATGGGACCACTCACCACCCACACAGGCCAGGCATACCTATCATCTGCCTGGCAGGCGCCTGCTTACACTTTCTCCATCTCTATTCATGCTGGACAAGCTGTACACAACAAGCGGGAGAGGTTGCAGACCTGTGGCAGAATACCCAAAATCAAGGTCCTCACAGACTTTGAAAACAGAGCCATCCGGCTGGCCGGCGATAACCGGGACCGGTCCTGTGCTGACAGTGAGGTCGGCGCTGCTCTACCAAGTGAGAATCCAGCAGTACAACAGCCATCAGACAACTATGCCATGAGTGATGTGTCCTCTTTCACAGGCCACTGCCATGCACTAATTATCTCCCCTTCCTTTCGCAGGCACATCTGCCAAACAGTTGACAGAGTCCATGACCCAGGGCCTCCAATCAAGCCCCGAAGAAACCTCTGAAGAGGAATCTGGAGGCACCCTCCTTGAAATCCTATCAAAGCACTCACCCACACCCTCCACCAGCGCAGAGACACACACCTCGGTGAGACCTTGCTTTAGAGTAGCCTCGGGATCACAATCTGCTGAGCACATCACACTTCCTAATCCACAGCAGGCAGAGGCAGGGACTTCCCAGGTCCCCGGCACTTGGAGGGCTGCTGGAGGCCAGAAATTTGCTGATTCTGAGTCAGATGACGAGCCTCTGGACTCGGTCATGTTACAGTTGCTGGCTCTGTAAAGGCAAGCTAGGGAACAACAGGAAGGGATGTCTGCTGCACTCCTCAGATTGCAAGGCACGATGGAGGAGTCCGTCCATCTTCAGGCTGAGGTGATAGCGCCGGCATGCCAACGCACCGAGGTCAACATGTCAGGATGGTGGCTGCCATGGAGACCTTGGTCCAGAATGTCGCTCCTGCGCTGCTGCATGGGCTCAACTCCATTGCCTGTGCCATAGTTGGCCTACAACAGTGTGTACATGACAGGGGTGCAGGGCAGCTTGGTCTCACTCCAGCTACCCCTTCCCCTCAACGAGTCAGCCAGGGGCTCTCAGGACCCATAGGAAGGAGGATCAATAGGTGCACACTCCAGGCCCATCCACCCAGGTGACTCCGGTAGTGACCGGCCCTTCCGAATCCCCTGCGACGTCAGCAGATCCAGCTTCACAGGCTGAGGAGGGTGCCACTGTCACACAGCAGGTCCCTGAAAGCAGTCAGGGGCCCTCCAAGTCTCAGACCTCCAGGGAACGCCTGCCAACGTTATCACAGACAGGGCGTCGCAGTCAGCAGGCTGCCTCCACCTCCGGGGAGCACCAAGACGTAGCGGCACAGATGGAAAGTTAAGGAGAATTATTTGCACAGCCTGTTCACGGGTGCTAATCACTTGTATATAATGTTCGCTATTGTCAATAAACTCCCAAGAATATCACCCTGCCTATAGCTCCTTGTTCTGATCAGCAGTATTTGTGTCACTCAGATATGAAACCTTTCTGCACAAGTTAAAAGTCAGGAGTCTCAGTAAAGGGCCTCTTCCCTGTGCTTTGTGCAGCCTTCAGACCAAAGTGATGATCCAGCCTTACACTCCCTGGACACATTACTGATGCCAGCACCTCGATGGTGCTTGTCATTGCTGCCAGAATGTCATGGGCAGGCATCACATCATTCTCTCTGTGAACTCTCAGCACCTTTAGGGTGGGACTGGCCCCCATCTCTTCAGTATCTATGACCCACTGATGCTGTGCTCCAGCTCCTGAAGGGTTCAGGTGCTGAAGGCAGACACAGCATCAGATGCTTCTAAAGTTTTGTGGCTGCATCTCTATGATATGACCCTGATCACGGAGCGCAAACGAGCTATCCTCAGCCAGGCAGGAGTCAGACATTCTCAGAGGCTTCATGAAGATTGATGGAGTGTCCTCACTGCGTGTCGTCATCATCCTCCTGCAATCAAGCGACTATTAGGGCCTCCACTGCATCCCCATGACAGGAGCATTCTCTCAGAGGGTATTTATGCTGTCATAAGCCAGACTGGAGTCAAAAGTTCACAAATGCACTGTGAGTATCTATGGGGACACTTCACTGCACGTTGTCATCATCCTCCACAAATCTAGCAGTTACAAGGGCCTCCCAAGTGTGCCTGCCTCGTCTAGCTAGTGTGAGGGCCTCATCCCATCATTGTTACCTCCAAGGACCTCCTCACCCTCCTCCCCCTCAACGTCCTCCTCATCAGAGAAGACATACAGCTCCTCCATCTCCACCTCAGCCAGCTCCTCTCCCCATTGCAGTGCCAGGTTGTAAAGGGTGCAGCAGACGATGATGATGCGTGACACCCTCCGTGGACTGTATTGCAGGGCTCCACCAGGCCAGCCCAGGCACCGGAACCTCATTTTCAGCATTCCAATGGTTTGCTCCACCAAGTTGTGAGTTGTAGCATTAACTTCATTATACCGTCACTCTGCTGCAGTCTGAGGCCGCCGCACGGGTGTCATCTGTGGGTAGCCCTTGACCCCAAGGAACCATCCCTGCAGCCTCTGTGGTCCCTGGAAGACTGCAGGGATCTGCGAGCGACTCGGGATGTAGGCATTGTGCACACTCCCTGGAAACCGTGCGCACACCTGCAGGATGCGTTTCTGGTAGTCGCATGTCATCTGCATGTTCAGTGAGTGGAAGCCCTTGCAGTTGATGTAGTCCACTGTGTGCAGTGACAGAGACCTGAGCTCCACATGAGTGCCGTCAATCACACTCTGTACCTGTGGGAATCCTGAGATCAAGGTGAATCCAATGGCCCTTGTATCCTGGTTGTCCCAGTCCCAGGCGAAATGCACAAAGTTGTGGGCCATGGAGAAGATGGCATCTGTGACCTCATGGATGCATTTGTGGTTGGTGGATTGTGAAATCCCACAGGGGGCACTTGTGGAGCCCTGAAAGGAGCAACTGGCATAGAAATTGAGCACTGCTGTCACTTTCACAACCACTGGCAGTGGATGACCTCCATGTCCCCTTGGCACCAAGTCCTGCAGTAAGTGGCAGATGTGAGCCACCAGCTCCCTAGACATGTGCAGTCGTCGGCGACATTGGTTCTCAGTCAGCTGCAGGAATGGCAGGCGGTGTATACAGGCCCTATATAGGGTGTCACGGCTCGGTGTCGTTCCTGGGCATTGTGTGCGGGAGCCCCTGCTGCCCCTTCTTCCTGAGGTTCCTGCTTCTGCCTTTGCGCGGCCAGGAGCCTCTGTCACTCTCTCCTCCGTCTTCTTCACTCTCTGTAGGCCATCAGGCATACAGCTAGGTCACCATGCTCCATGCTCCTGATGTGGTCCTCCTGCAGCATAAAAGAAAGAGAGACATGGTTATCATGACTGTAATTAGCACCTTTCCTGGCCCTGTGTGACTGCCCCTTAATGCTTCCCGGACAGTGATGGCCACCCCTTGGATGGCCTGAGATGAGTGCGCTGCATGGCTGTCCTGTCAGTTGCAACATGCTGGAGACTGCTCCTAACTGGGATGCTGAGATTGCAAGGGGCTGTGAGCACCTCCAGCAGTGACTGCTACATGGCCAGTGTTGTCAAGACGATTGTACAACGTGTGCAGTCTAACTGCTCCGCTGCTTTGTGGTTGCGGACTCGCAGTCTGTGCCAGGGGTGGTGGGGGCGGGGTAGAGGGGCACTGGAGTACTGGTGACAGTCTGGAGCACTTGGTGACATTTTGGTGCCTCTGCATTGCTTTCATGGGTGAGCAGGCTAGGAGCCTGACCCCAATCATATCACTGTGGCTGTGCCTGACCTGTCTCAGTGGCAGAGGAATAGTCAGTTTATACAGGCGTCCCTACTGCGTAACCACTTCCCTCACCCACCCTGCCCCCCCACCTCGATTTCTTGTGCGCGGGATCCAACGCCAGGGCAGCAGTTGCCCCACCCACCCCCGACAACAGCAACAGTTGCCTCTGAGGCTGGGTAGCACTTAACCCAGTCCCCCCCACCCTCTAGCGCCCCTGAAGCCTGCAAAGCAATTGGCGACCCTGGCAAGCTGTGGGGAGCGCTGCTGTTCACTCACCTCAGTTCCCCTAAGTGAAGGCTGCCAAGTGCACATTGCCTGTGTGCTGTTGTGAAGCACTTTGATGTGCTTTCCCGCCGATGTGGATGGACGATCCGGCAGGGATCCAAGAGCCTGGCAGGATGGCCTTTTAATGATATGCTGATGTATTACAATGAGCTCCTCAATGACCATTGGTGGGGAAAGCAGCCATTGGCGGGCTGAGCAGAAGATTGCGACCTGCCTTCCCGCTGTTGTGAAACCGATCACACCATATTGTCCGCGCACACCACCTGTCACGTCTGGTGCTGGTGGGCACGGAAAATTTTGCCCATTGTCTCATAGGTGGTAATCTCCAAATTAAGCCCAATGCCAAGCACTAGTGAGTAGAGGAATGGTACCGTATAGCTGGAGGAATATTGTAGGAGGAAAGAGTTCAGATTCCTGGGGTATTGGCACAGGAAAGACCTATTCAAGGTGGACAGGTTCCATCTTAATAGAGCTGGAGCCAGTGTCCTCACAGGAACATTAACTAGTACAGTGGGAGGGTTTGAAATAATTTGGGAGGGGGATGGGCACCAGAGTGAAACATCAGAGAGGAGAAATAAGCTGAGCTGGGGAGACAAATAGAACTTGAGTAAAGAAAATAGGAGGGATCAGATGGAGGCCAAACTTAAGCTAGTCATACATGGGTTTGGCGTGCATGATTGGTGAACTGCAGGCACAAGCCACCACATGGGGCTATGGCATAGTGATAATAACAGAGACCTGCCTCAACAAAGGGGAGAATTGGGAACTTAACATTCCTGGGTATGACATATTCGGGAAAGGTAGGGAAGGTATTATAACAGTGAAAAGGGTTATTTCCGTGCAGGGTTCGACAACAAAATTTATTGGGTTAGAGCTAAGGAACAAAGCTATTGGAACATGCTACAAGTCACCAAATAGTGGGAAGGACATAGAGGAGCAAATTTGCTGGAAAATTACAGATAGACATAAGAACCGCTGGGAAGTGACAGTGGGGGACTTATCCAAATAAAGCCTGGGATAGCAATAGTGTTTGTACAGTGCAAAGACCGGCAAAGAAGGGGAGGTATTCCTGAAACCTGTAAGAGTTCCTGTAAATTCCTGTAAGAGAACATTCTCAATTTGTACGTTTCCAGCTGAACAAGGAAGGAGCAGGCACCAGATCTGATTCTGCAAATGAAATGAGGTAATCGGGGCATCTTCTTTATTCTTTCATAGGACATGGGCATCGCAGGCAAGATCAGCATTTATTGCCCATTCTTGTCTGCCCTTGAGAAGGTGGTGGTGAGCAGTCTTGAACAACTGTAGTCCATTTGGTTTGACTTTTCTGCAGCCTATTGGTACAACTGAGTGGCTTACTTGGCCATTTCAGAGGGCCCACTGCTGTGGGCCTGGAGTCACAATATAGGCCAGGTCTGATAAGACAGCAGATTACCTTTCCTAAAGGACATTAGTGAAGCAGATTTTTTTTTAACTGACAATAGTTGCATGGACACCATTACTGAGACTAGCTTTCAGTTCCAGATTTATTAATGGATTGAATTTAAATTCTACAAGGTGCTATGTGAGATTTAAACACAAGTCCCCAGAGCATTAGCCCAATCCTCAAGATTACGAGTCCACTGACATGACCACGATACCACCATCAACCACATGTTCCAGTGGAGACATTTGGGGAGCCCTGAGACAATTCAGGTACAGAATAGACACAATCACATGGCAGAGAACAGAATAACATCCAAAATTAGGGCTCCCTGGATGAGAAAAGATACATAGATTAAGATAAGACAGCAAAAGGAGGATTTGGACAATTTCAAGTTTCATAATACAGCAGAAAACCAAGATGAATATAGAAAGCACAGGGGAAATCTAAAAATCTAAAAGGAATATGTGGAACAGTGATAGAGTATGAAAATAGATTAGCGACTAACAAAATAGGGAACCCTTTTATAAATAAATAACTTTCAAAAGGGTAGTTTAAGGAAGGATAGTGCTGATTATGAACCAAAATGAAGATCTATTTATGGAGGCAGAAGGTATGATTGACGTACTAAACCAGTACTTTGCATTGGTCTTCGAGAGAATATACCAAATGCATTCACACTGTGACTAACATCTGGGTGGGTTGTTGAAAAATCATGGAATCCATTTTGGTCACATCTGTCATTAATTGTGTAGTGCGGTGTGTTCGACCACAGTTGGCTTGTTAACTCACATGTACCTCATACTTACCCTGAATGTTAGAGTATAAGATAGATATTGTAAGTTGTTTTATCTTTCTGATCCTGTATAATAAAACTTATTTTTGTTTGTTCAAAACCAATGGAATCTTGTGGCTTTATTGACTTAGTAAGAGTCTTGAATCTCAAACTTTGTCTACTTTAAACAAAACATTATTGGTCCTGAACTGGGTCTCAACTGGAGGTGAAGGCGACCTCTGACCTCTTTTAACCCTTGGCCATTTCAGAGGGCCCACTGCTGTGGGCCTGGAGTCACAATGTAGGCCAGGTCTGGTAAGACAGCAGATTACCTTTCCTAAAGGATATTAGTGAAGCAGATTTATTTTTAAACGACTATAGTTGCATGGACACCATTACTGAGATTAGCTTTCAGTTCCAGATTTATTAACGAAATTAATTTAAATTCTACAAGGTGCTGTGTGAGATTTAAACCCAAGTCCCCAGAGCATTAGCCCAATCCTCAAGATTTCGAGTCCACTGACATGACCACTATGCCACCATCGACCACATGTTCCAGTGGAGAGATTTGGGGAGCTCTGAGATGGTTCACTGAGACTCCTGGAGTCTGGCCAAGGATCATAACAGAGGCCAGAGATAGCCTTCACCTCCATGCTCATTTCTTTGGGCAGGAGTCCTCCCTTCGCTCGATGGACCCTTTCACCAGTCTCCAATACTCTCCCTCCATTTGGACTCCTCCTTCCCTCTTTGATATCTTCCCTCCACAGCCTCAAGCCACATAGTCCCACAACCCCGTACAGTGCACTTCTACCTCCTTCCCAAAATCCACAAACAGGACTGACCTGGTAGACCCAGAATTTCAGCCTGCTCCTGCCCCAATGAATTTATTTCTTCCTATTTTGACACTACTTTTTCTGGCTTGTCTAGTCTCTTTTCACCTACATTTGTGATTCTTTTGAAGCCCCATGTCATTACAACAATTTCTAGTTTCCTTGCCCTAACCAGCTCCTCCTCACTATGGATATCCAATCCCTCCATACTTCCATCCCCCACCAGGACTGTCTGAGACAGCTCTCTGCTTCTTCCTTGAATTGGAGGTCCAAACAATTCCCCACGACCACTATCCTCCTCTGCCTGGCTGAACATGCTCTCTCATTGAACAATTTCTCCTTTAACCTTTCTCACTTCATCCAAATAAAGGTGTTGCTATGGGTACCCACATGGACCCTAGTTATGTCTGTCTTTTTGTGAGCTATGTGGAACATTTCTTGTTCCAGTCCTACTTACGGTCCCTCCCAAAGCTTTTTTATGGTTCATCAATAACTGTATCAGTGCCGCTTTCTGCTCTCATCTGGATCTAGGAAAATTAATCAATTTCGGGTTTTTTTATTCATTCAACGGATGTGGGCTTCACTGGCTGCGCCAGCATTTATTACCCATCCCTAGTTGCCCTTGAGAAGGTGATGGTGAGCTGCCTTCTTGAACCGCTGCAGTCCATGTGGTGTAGGTACACCCACAGTGCGTTAGGAAGGGAGTTCCAGGATTTTGACCCAGCAACAGTGAAGGAACAGTGATATATTTCCAAGCCAGAATGGTGAGTGGCTTGGAGGGGAACCTCCAGGCAGTGGTGTTCCCATCTATCCTCTGCCCTTGTCCTGCTAGATGGTAGTGGTCATGGGTTTGGAAGGTGCTGTAGAAGGACCCTTGGTGAATTCTTGCAGTGAATCTTGTAGATGGTACACACTGCTGCTACTGTGCATTGCTGGTGGAGGGTGTGAATGGTTGTGAGTGTGGTGCCAATCAAGTGGGCTGCTTTGCACTGGACGATGTCAAGCTTCTTGACTGTTTTGGGAGCTGCACTCATCCAGGCAAGTCAGGGTAGTCCATTACACTCCTGACTTGTGCCTTGCAGATGGTGGACAGGCTTTGGGGAGTCAGGAGGTGAGTTACTCATTACAGGACTCCTAGCCTCTGATCTACTCTTGTAGCCACAGTATTTATATGGCTAGTCCAGTTCAGTTTCTGGTCAATGGTAACCCCCCCAGGATGTTGATAGTGGGGGATTCAGTGATGGTAATGCCATTGAACAACAAGGGGTGATGCTCAGATTTTCTCTTGTTCAAGATGGTCATTGCCTGACACTTGTGTGGCATGAATGTTACTTGCCAATTGTCAGCCCAAGTCTGGATATTGTCCAGGTCTTGTTGCATTTGGCCATGGACTGCTTGAGTGTCTGGGAGTCACGAATGGTGCTGAACATTGTGCAATCATCAGTGAACATGCTTCTGACCTTATGATGGAAGGAAGGTCATTGATGAAACAGCTGAAGATGGTTGGACCGAAGACACTATCCTGAGGAGCTGCTGCAGTGATGTCCTGGAACTGAGGTGACTGACATCCAACAACCACAACCATCTTTCCTTGTGCTAGGTATGACTCTAACCAGCGGAGAGTTTTCCCCCTGATTCCCATTGACTGCAGTTCTGCTAGGGCTCCTTGATGCTACACTCGGTCAAATGCGGCCTTAATGACAAGGGTAGTCACTCTCATCTCACCTCACCTCAGGAGTAGAGCTCTTTTGTCCATGTTTGAACCAAAGCTGTAATGAGGTCAGAAGCTGAGTGGCCCTGGCGGAACCCAAACTGGGCGTCAGTGAGCAGGTTAGTGCTAAGTAACTGCAGCTTGATAGCACTGTTGTTGACCCCTTCCATTACTTTACTGATGATGGAGAGTAGACTGACGCAGCAGCAATTGGCCAGGTTGGATTTGTCCTGCTTTTTGTGTACAGGACATACCTGGGCAATTTTCTACATAGCTGGGTAGATGCCAGTGATGTAACTGTACTGGAACAGCTTGGCTCAGGGCGCAGCAAGTTCTGGAGCACAAGTCTTCAGTACTATTGCCAGAATATTGTGGGGGCCCATAGCCTTTGCAAAATCCAGTGCCTTCAGCTGTTTCTTGATATCACATGGAGTGAACCGAATTGGCTGAACACTGGCATCTGTGATGCTGCAAACACCTGGAGGAGGGCAAGATGGATCATCCACTCGGCACTTCTGGCTGAAGATTGTAACAAATGCTTAAGCCTTGTCTTTTGCACTAATGTGCTGGACTCCTCCATCATTGAGGATGGGGATATTTGTGGAGCCCCGTCCTCCAGTGAGTTGTTTAATTGTCCACCGCTATTCACGACTGGATGTGGCAGGACTGCAGAGCTTAGATCTGATCCATTGGTTGTGGGATCGCTTAGCCTTGTTTATCATTTGCTGCTTATGCTGTTTTGCATGCAAGCAGTCCTGTGTTGTAGCTTGACTAGGTTGATGCCTCAGTTTTAGGTATGCCTGTTGCTGCTCCTAACATGCCATCCTGCACATTTCATTGAACTAGGGTTGATCCCCTGGCTTGATGGTAACAGTAGAGTGGGTGTTATGCTGGGCCATGAGGTTAAAGATAGTGTCCGGGTACAATGCTGCTGCTGCTGATGGACCACAGTGCCTCATGGATGCCCAGTTGAATTGCTAGATCTGTTCGAAATCCATCCCATTTAGCATGGTGGTGGTGCATCTGCAGCAGGCAGGTTGGTGAGGATGAGGTCAAATATGTTCTTCCCCCTTGTTGGTTCCTCGCCACCTGCCGCAGACCCAGTCTAGCAGCTATGTCATTCAGGTCTCAGCCAGTAGTGGTGCTCCTGAGCCACTCTTGGTGATGGACGTTGAAGTCCCCCATCCAGAGTACATTCTGCACCCTTGCCATCTTCAGTGCTTCCTCCAGGTGGTGATTCAACAGCTGAGGGAGGGCAGTACGTGGTAATCAGCCCCATGTTTAACCTGATGCCATGAGTCTTCATGGGGTCCAAAGTCGATGCTGAGGACTCCAAGGGCAACTCCCTCCCGACTGTATACCACTGTGCAGCCATCTCTGCTGGGCCTGTCCTGCCGGTGAGACAGGACATACCCAAGGATGGTGATGGTGATGTCTGGGACATTAACTGTAAAATATGATTGCATCAGGATGACTATATCAGGCTGTTGCTTGACTAGTCTGTGAGACAGCTCTCCCAATTTTGCCACTAGCCCCCAGATGTTAGTAAGGAGGAATTTGCAGGGTCGACAGGGCTGAGATTGCTGTTATCAGTTCTAGCGCTTAGATCGATATCGGGTGATCTGTCTGGTTTCATTCCTTTTTTGTGGCTTTATAGCAGTTTGATACAACTGAATGGCTTGCTCGGCCATTTCTGAGGGCATTTAAGAGTCAACCACATTGCTGTGGGTCTGAAGTCACCTGTCGGCCAGACCAGGTAAGGATGACAGATTTTGTTCCCTAAAAAACGAGATGGATTTTCACAGCAATCGACAATGGTTTCATGGTCATCATTAGACTTTTAATTCCACATTTTATTGAATTCAAATTCCACAGTCTACTGTGTCAGGATTCAAATGCAAGTCCCAGAGCATTACCCTGGGCCTCTGGATTACCTTGGCTAGCAACAATACCACTACACCATCACCTCCCCATAACAGAATCAGAACAGATGCGATGGAGATGGAGTAACTGATAGAATGGAATAGAGTCCTTACAGGAAGCAGCGTGTGAGGACGTGTAGTTGAGGTTGCTGTGGGAGTCGGTAGGCTTGAAATGAATATTAGCAGATAGCCTATCCCCAAAAATGGGGACAGAGAGGTCAAGGAAGGGAAGGGAAGTGTTGGACCATGTGAAGGTAAGAGAAAACCTTATGGCCCACATTCTGCAAACAAATTAAACAAATGCTCAGAGGCTTGTCTTATTGAAAGGAAGTGTTTGGATTGTGAACTAGCTACGTTCTACGGCATAATACATATGTCATTGTAATTACCTTTTGAGTATCTTTACAATTCTGTAAACATTGTTAGGGTTGTAGTAAAATTGCAACTTCTTCAATTGAAAATCAACATCACCAACCAGCAAGTCCTGATCAACAAAGCCAGACACATAGCTTCATTTCTGCCTCTCCAATCAGCACTAGGTGTGGTGGATACAGCGTTCTCTGTATGATATGATAAATGAACTCTAAAGCCTTATTAGAACTTAGTGTAGATTTTTACTCTACTATTCTTTCATTTCATACTATGAGGGAAATCAGGAAATTGAGCCTTACATGAATTGAATGTAAGATTTCAAATGTACATCACAGCCATTGGACACTGTTCTATTGCCATTCAGTATTTTGATGCTTAGCAGTCCAGAAACAGCAACACGCTCCAATCTGACTTCAGAATGTATTTGAAGTCAAGTGGTATGAGATTGGGTTTAGAATGATCATCTGTAAGTCCCCACTTAAAGTTGTTAAGTGCCCTTGCTCACAGCGAGGATTCAGGAAAGTTGGGGAGCAGGAGAGACTGTAATGTCAGAGGGTCAACAGCAAGAGGGTGGGTCAGGGAGTGAGTGAGGCAGCAAGTCAAAGGGTTAGCAACGAGACACTAGGTTAGGAAACGGGAGAGGCCACAAGTCAGAGGGTCAGCAGCAAGAAACTGTGTCAGGGAGCAGGAGCAGCCGCAAGTCAGAGGGTCAGCAGCAAGAAACTGGGTCAGGGAGCGGGAGCAGCTGCAAGTCAGAGGGTTGGCAGCGAGACACTGGGTTAGGGAGCAGGAGAGGCCACAAGTCAGAGGGTCAGCAGTAAGAGACTGAGTTAGGGGGAGCGGGAGCAGCTTCAAGTCAGAGCATCGGCAGTGAGAGAGTGGCTCAGGAAGTGGGGGTGGCCGCTTCAAAATGGCGCCAATCAGGTCACATGGCCCTATGACAGAACGGTGTGAACCGACTTTAAAGTGGAACTCTTGACACTAAATGAGAATACTGCCCCATTAATTTACAAACATTAAAGTGAAACAACAAAAAGCAGGGAAACATTAAACGGGGACTTACTGTGCTGTGCATTGCACCAAGCTGCATTTAATAATTAGAATTCCCAGGAAATTTATAAACTTAGCACTAAGTTTTTGATGTTTTGAACTATTAAATACTCTTGTGAAAGTAAACACCCCTGCCTGTACTCTGGTGGCCAGAGTGCGACTCACAGTTTAATTCGGGTGCTGCTGGCTGTACTTCACACTGTACAGCTGCTGGACTCAGATTGCTATACCACAGCCACTGAGTCACAGATATAAAATTTGACCATTACACACACATGGTGTAAAATTTTTAGCTTGGCAGACGGGCGTGCGCCCGCACTGACCGAGCATAAAATGACGTGATATTTCAATTGGTGGGTGCACACTGCAGTTGGCAGCACGCCCGCCAACAATTAAAAGACCTATTAAGGCTATTGAAAGGTTAATTAAGTTGAATTTTTCGCTGCCTGTCCAACCTTAAAGTTGACGGGCAAGCGAAAAGGCCAAGCCACCTTCGCATTTTTTGGAAACTTCATCCACGGGCAGAACGAGGTTTCCAAAAGCAAACAAAAATAAAATAGAAACTTTATTTTGTCATGAAGGACATGTCCCTGCTCATGTGACAGAGTCACATGATGGGACATGTTTTATAGCATTTATAAAATCTTTAACACTTCGTTTGAAATCTGTTCATCTCCCTGAGGCAGCTCTGTGCCTCAGGGAGATTTGCAAATGGCACTCGAGCACACTCCTCCCCCCGCCCGCACATGTGTTTCACATTGGGCGGGCTTTAATTGGCCCACCAGCGTGAAATTGCCTTCCAGCCCTGATCGCGGGCAGCAGTTGGCTTCCCAAATGCCCCTGCCAAGCCCGCCCGACATGGGTGAAATTCTGCCCATGAACTTTAGAGCGCTGTCATTGGGAGCTGTACAATAAACCTCTCGAAGAGAAACAGTCTAAGCTGTTATAAAAGAGGTAAACAATAATGATACAGGTCTCACTAGTGATCCCAGTGCATCAGCCAGGGGCGACTGTCACTCAAATGTTTTCCAAAATGATCAAAGCAAATATGTAAACAATTATGGTTGAGCTTTAGAAATATTGGCCATACTGTCCTTGTCTTCTGGCCATCATTGAATTTTACTCTGCTTCCCTGACCAGCTGCTCCCCACAGTTTGGAAATAGCTCTGCACTCACAACAACTGCATTCCAGAAGGTAGAATGTCAAATATTCCCTCACTGCACTGACAACTGCTACTCCCAAATGTTTCTTAGTCAGGCTGCAAACTTCATTTGCTCATTTGCTAGCTAAAATATAAGATAGACAGATGAAATACTTCGACAGTGCCACAGCACGAGTAAACATGTGAAAAATAAAAGACCAACTGGTTAATCCAGCCTGTTGCATCAAATATGGTGTACATTAGATCCACCACCAACAAACCCCTCTCTCCCTGCCAGTCATGCCACCTCCTGGAAGAGGCAATTTTTAGGGAAAAGCACTTCACAAAATTCGACTCCAACCCCTAGAGGCAATTGAGCATGCTCCAGGAGAATGCAGCTGCTGCTATCAATAATTACAGCTAACCCTCACCTACATCCTATGTTGTGAGGTAACGTCCATTTTAAGACCTGGTTCAGTTCCATTGAGAAGGCCTGGTGAATTCAAGCTATCCATTCCAGAGATCAGTGATTCCGCGCAAAAGAAGTGCATCATGGTACTTAACCTAAATCCACGTTTTTATATTTTTTCCTGATTGCTGCCGTGTCCTCTCTTCTCCATTAGGTCAAATGCAAACAGAATCTATTTCCTTTAATATTTTAAAGATCTCAATTATATCATCTCTAATCCTATAACTCTCCAGTTTCCTGAGTGCTAAAACTGGGTAATATTCTGCATCTTCTCCATGGGCAGAATTTTGCACTCATCGGGTGGATTCGGGCGGGCCCGAGAGCTGCCGTGAAATCTACTGCCGGCCGCCATCGGGGCCCGGCCGTGATTTCACGCTTGTGGGCCAATTAAAGCCCGCCCTGCTTGAAACCTCCTTTCCCCCCGCCTGTGTGGCGGGGGAGAGGAGAGCGAGTGTGGAAGTTCACTCATGCACATGGGTGCACGCAGGAAAAGCTCCCTGAGGCACAGAGCAGACCTGAACATAAGAACATTTCCCCGACACCTTTTAGATAGTTATTGATACATCCTGTAAGTTAAATACTTAGAACTCTGCACATACCACATGAAACAAAGAACGAACAAAGAACAGAGCTGCCTCAGGGAGATGAAGATTCTTGAAAATAAAAAAGATTTTAAAAATGTTAAAAATGCGTCCCCTCATGTGACTCTGTCAAATGAGCAAGGACATGTTATGAATGAAATTTAAACTTTTTATGTAATTTTTATTTGCTGTTGGAAGCCCCTCATCCCGCCCATGGATGAGGTTTCCTAAACAACACAAAGGCCACTTTGCCGTTTTGCTTGCCTGCCAACTGTAAGGTTGGACGGGCAGTGAAAAATTGAACTTAGTTATTACTTTAATGGCCTTAATAGGCCTGTTAATTGTTGGTGGGCGTGCTGCCGACTCCTGCACGCTTCCACCGACCGGAATATCGTGCGAGTGTGCAATGATGTCAGGATGTTCGCCTGACATCATCGCGTGTCCTTTTATGCTTGTTTGAGTTAGGTGTACGCCCGCTTGATGGGCGCAATATTCTGCCCCATGTCTTTGATATTTCCACCATGTGAAGGACTCAGCTACTCACAGTATTCTAGATACAGCTGTATGCAAACCTTGAATAAGGCATGTATCAAACTTCCAGTTTTGTATTTAACTTAATAAAAAGAAAAACAGCTGGAAATCTTTTGCAGGTCAGGCAGCACCTGTGAAGAGAGGAACAGAGTGAATGTTTCAAGTCAATGAGAACCATTGGCCTGATGAAAGGTCAGGGACCTGAAATGTTAATACAGGGCTATGGGGGAGTATGGGACAGTGGGACTAGTTTTGAATTTCTCTAGCATACAGCTGGTATGGGCATGATGGGCCAAGTGGCCACCTTCCTTGCTGATATTTCTGTAATATATTAGATGTCTCAAATAATTCCTTTTCGTAACTTGTCTTCATTTGAAGTTAAAATAGCAGGCCAAGAGCTTTCAGAATTGAAAACAGGAGCATATGAATTAGGAGCAGGATTAGGCCTTTAAACCTGCTCCGCTATTCAATAAGATCATGACTGATCCTTCCCACCTATCCCAAATAGCCTTTCACCCCCTTGTTTATCGAGAATCTACCACCGCCTTAAAAATATTCAAATACTTTGTTTCCACTGCCTTTTGAGGAAGTAAGTTCAGAAATAAAAACAGAAAATGCTGGAAGTACTCAGCATCGAGCAGGTTTTGTGGTTAACAGTTAACATTTCAGGTCAATAGTCTTTAATCAGAAAGGTCATCGGCCTGACTCTGTTTCTTTCTCCACAGCTGCCGCCAGACTGCTGAGTTTTTCTAACATTTTATGTTTTATTTCAGATTTTCAGCATCTGCAATATTTTATTTTTGTACAAGAATTTCCAGAAACTGGCTTAATAAGCTTCTTAAATACAGGTATCACATTGGCTTCTCTCTAATCCATGGCAACATTCCCAAACCCAGTAAATTGTTAAAGCTTGAGCTAGTAGCTTGAATGACACAATCTTTTAGTACTGTTGGGCCAAGACCTTCAAGGCCAGATCACTTATTTGCCTCAGGGGCCCTGGTCATTGCCAGGATGACTTCTGCATTAATTCCCAGGGATTCAGTTTAAATAGTACCTTAGTCTTTACCCAGTGACAACTCAGCAACATTTTCCACAGCAAAAGCAGATTCAAAAACCCATTCAACACCTCAACACTTTCTTGGAATTCTATCCAAATCTGCTCTGCAAAGACTCTATTGGGAACCCTCTCTGACCACTGACTGAATAAAAAAGATGTTCCTATCATGGCCACGACCATACACTAATTGTTTTTGCATTTCTCTTTTGTCACTCTAATATCTTGTGTCTCGTAAAGTATTTTTTAAAGTTAATGGAACATGAATCCCTTAGCACTCCTGTTATTGAGTGGCCGAGTTGTACTATTAGTAATGGAGTCGATCTGCTGACAACTTTCTTAGTGGAAACATTAAGTTTATTTACAATATATTCAGCAGCAACTACGCATGTGATTTTAACTCCAACTCTATCTCTACACTGACTGCTGAGGTAGCCCGTGCTACTCTAATATTGGTTACTACAAATCATGTGATCTTTCCTAACAAGCATTATTCTTAAAGGTACATTACACACTAAATAAACCATAATTATTACATTCCTCCCCCTTTAATACGGTTATACATATTATATTTACAAGTATATATTTTTCAAGACAACATAATATTTACACTGGGTAAGGAATTTACAAGTTCAGTCTTTCAAGTGGTTTCCTGGTATGTGTGGAACATTGCAGCTCCACAACTTCAGATTCTTCGTCAGGAACCTCCTTTTCCGGAGTTGCCTGAACATCAGGTGCTTCAGTGGGTACTTGCAGTTCTGTATCTTCAACTCTTACTGGAACATCAGACACATCAGTCCTGGGCTGAGCATCTTCAACAGGAAACGAAGACCCGGTCGTGGTCATTGGTGGAACCAAATCTTGATGATTTGTCTCTCTCTTTCTTAAATGATCCACATGTTTATGAATGACCCAGCCTTCCACCTCCACGTGGTAAGATAGAGGTCCAGTCACTGCACTTATTTTACCCGGTAACCACTTTGATCCTTCCCCAAAGTTTTTCACGTATACCAGCTCTCCCATGGTAAATTTTCTCTATCCCAGTCGTGTCTTGTTTTCTGGCTTCCCTGACTCCTTTCCACCTTCCCCTCTAAATTCAGCATTATTAAGCTCAATCTCATCCTGACACGCAATTCAACTATAACTCTGCAGGTGTGACACCTGTTGTTATGTGAAGGGTAGTCCTGTAATGAAAAAGTAAGTAGGGTTGCCAAGGGCTCACCAGTTAGCTTTTTCATGCCTGTCTTGAATGTTTGAATCGCCCTTTCGGCCACTCCATTTGAGGAAGGATGGTACGGTGCAGTTTTTACATGAGTGATACCATTGAAGCTGATAAACTGTTGAAACTCAGCACTTGTAAATGCCTTGCCATTATTGGAAACAACTACTTCTGGTAGTCTGTGAATGGCAAAACTCTGACATAGTTTCTCAATTGTAGTGGCCGACATTGGTGACTCCAGCTCATATACGTCCAAACATTTTGAATGGACATCGACAATGAGCAGAAACATTGTTCCCTGGAAAGGTCCAACGTAGTCAATGCGTAACTGCATGCAGGGTCTACCTGGCCACTCCCATGGGTGTAATGGAGCTGTCACTGGCAACTTTTGCAGTTGCTGACATTGCCCACATTGCTTTACCATAGTCTCTATTTTGCCATCCATCCTTAGCCACCATAAGTAGTTGCGTGCTATGGTCTTCATTTGGGAAATTCCTGGATGGAACCGTGTAATTCAACTAAAAGTGGCTTCCTTCTCTTTGGAGGACCTATCACTCATTCACCCCACAATAAGATGCTGTCCTGACTAGTTATTTCTTGTCATCTGTTGAAGTACAGTTTCATTTCATCAGACATGGGCTCCTGTTACCAACTACGTAGCACTTGTTGTTTCAGGCTCTTCTACATGGTAGATTTCATTGGGCTTCTTCTTTGGTTTATAAGCCTGCTTGAATCTTTCCTTGCACTGCCTCATTATATGTCCATTTCTGTGACAATAGTAGCATTTGTTTTTTTAAACTGCCAATCGCAAAAAGGCTGATTGTTTCTACCTCTATTAAAATTATTCTTCAGTTTTATTGCTAAGTTACTTTTCTTTATTCTTTGGTTAGTGGAGGCTGTTTCCTGCTTTTCGGCAGAGTCTTTCTTTATCGCTCCACTTTCGCTTGAGGTTTCCCGCCTGATGTGGAGGACGGTGCCATTTTGTGCAACCTGTATTGCTTGTGAATCTCTTACTGTGACTTCCATGGTCAGCGCTATCTCTAGCACCTTCTTGAAATCCAGATTCACTTCGGACAATAATCTTTTCTGAATAGTACCCTCTTCAACACTACACACTAAGCAATCTCTGCGAGTGTCGTTCAGAGTCGTACCGAACTCACAATGTTCTGTTAGCTGCTTCAAATTTGATACACAATATGCAATTGTCTCACATGGGGCTCTATTTCGAGAATTAAACCTGAACCTCTGCATCGTGACTGAGAATTGAAAGTGACTCTTCACAAAGTCCACCAATTCATTTTCGAATCTGGGGCACTAGGTGCCATCAAACTTCAAATCAGACTATAGGTTTTGCCCCCACAAATACTCAAGAGGTCTACTCACCTATTCTCTTCTCCTGTAATCTCGTTCACTTGTGAAGCTTTCTATGTGTTGAGCCCAATCATCTGCGACTGGCTCAAAAGGATCGATTCTCCCAAATTGTGGCATTTCGAGAGGGGAAAACGTCTTCAATTCTAACGGAGCTTGCTACTTACAATCACTGGGTGAGGTACGGTACCGAATTCTTTTTAACTTGATTTTTTCTGTTCAATCCTGTTTTATTCTCGTCGCCAGTTTGATGTAAGGTGGCTGAGTTGTACTATTAGTTGATCTGCAGACAATTTTCTAAGTGAAAACATTAAGTTTATTTACAATATGCTCAGCAGCAACCACACGTGTGCTTTCAACTCCAACTCTATCTCTCCACTGGCTATTGCGGTAGCTCATGCTAGTCTACTATTGGTTACTACAGATCATGTGACCTTTCCTAACAAGTACTATTCTTAAAAGTACATTACACACTAAATAAAACCATAATAACTACAACTCCATACCTGGCATGTTTCTGACAGAATAGAGAGACCCAAGTACCATAAAAACTTGTTCTCAGGGTCTCATTAAGAGAGGTCTGGGTGTCAACAGGCACCCCGTGGAAGATCGCCAACTGGAGCATTTTGAATTTTAGCTTGTAACAGAGGCTTGGTGCAAGTCAAAGAGTGGACGGAGGGGAAGGGATTGAAAAGATGCTGAGACAGAGTGGTGGTGGTTTGCAGTTATTTTGTGCAACCAGGTAGAACACTCTTATTCCTTCCAATTGTACAAAATGCGAAAGGGTTTATAAGTTTTTGGATCTTTATTGAGTGGCCTCCAGTTTGTCCTTTATAAACACCTGGTTAAACTCTTCAAAATCCAGAAATGCAGTTGAAGTTTAAACATGAACTAGGGCAAATGAATTTAGGAATCTGGGTTTGAAAGGAGCATAGGAACTCAGTGCAATATTATAATGAGGCTTATGGCCATTTCAGGCAGATGGTACTTCTGCCTAAGAAAGACCAGGTCAATTTAGCAATAGTTGAAACTCCCATACTAGTGCAGGCTACCACTGTACTGCTAAATTGGTAATCATTGCACCCAGTTGAGGCTCAAAAAATGATTCAGTTTAGACCTCAAGTTGTTATTAAATATTATCATTGAACCATATTGATTCCATTCTACCATCTGCCATGCACCTGCTTGTTGTAGTCCCAACATGCTGAGCATGGTAGGATTTTAAACAATTCTTTCATGGGATGTGTGCATCACTGGCAAGGCCAGCATTTGTTACCCATCCCTTATTGCCCTTTAACTCAATGGTTTGCAAGGCATTTCAGAGGGCAGTTAAGAGTCAACCACATTATTGTGAATCTGGATTCACATGTAGGCCAGACCAGGTAAGGATGGCAGATTTCCTTCCCCAAAGGGCTTAGTGAACAAGATGGGTTTTTACAATAATCAGCACAGTTTCATGTCACTATTTCTAAGTAGGTTTTTTAAATTCCAGATTTTATTAATTGAATTCTATTTCCACCAGCTGCCATAGTGGGGTTTGAACCCTTGTCCCTAAAGCATAAGCCTGGGCCTCTTCATTACTAGTCCAGTGACATTATCAATACTTCACTGTCTGAGGCTGATCTAGACTCCTTGCAAACTTGAAGACCTATTTGACCCTGACCTGAACTTCTGACTCGACATTCTCTCCATCACCAAGCTGGTCTTTCACTTCCGTAATATTCCCTCCTTGCCCCTGCTTTAGCTCATCTGCTGCTGAAATTCCCATTCATGCTTTTGTTACTTCTAGGCACACCTGCTCCAATGTTCTTTTGGCTGGTCTCCCACCTAGCATGCTTTGTAAACTTCAGCTCAGCCAAAACTCCACTACCCACATCTTAAGTTGCATCAAAATCCATTCACTCGCTACTCACAGGCTGCTTTCAGTCCAGGAGTTCTTTAAAATTTTCTTTAAAATCCTTTAAAAATTTTCATCCTTCTTTTGAAATACCTTCATGGCCTTCCTATCTCTTTAACCTCCTCCAGCCCACAGCCCTCCAAGGTCTCTGTGCTCCTCAAATTCTTCATCCACAATTTTCTTTGCTCCACCATTGGCGGCCATACATTCAGCTGTCCTGGTCCTAAGCCCTTGAATTCCCTCCCTAAAGCTCTCCTCTCTATGTCTCGATCCAACTTTTAAGATGTTCCTTAAAATTTACACCACTCCACATTCTTTTGGGCCTTGTGTGATTTGCTGTTATATTTTGAATGTTAACACTCCTGTGAAGCATTTTGAGATATTTTACTATATTAGAAGTGTGATATGAATACAAGTTGTTGCTGTTGTTGTTTATGTCTATAATCTAGTGATCTCAGCTGTGAGCAGAAGCTCAAAGCTCCTCTATGGTGGAATGAGGGGGAATCTGGAAGGATAATTATCCAGGCTAACCTACTATCCAACTTCAGAATTGCAATGGCAAGAGCAGGGTAGTAAATCTCCATTGGTTCAGGCTTATATTGGCTGTGGAAGAAACCCAAGAAGAGAGAACTGGAGGAAATAGGGGTGGAATTGTTTTTGGGCAACAGTGCAAAATGGGTGACAGTGACTCAACAGCTTATTTTACAGCCCGCCCAATTTTATTTTTCACTGATGTCAATGAATCAAATTCATCAACAATATCTTAAAAATACAAAATTCTGTATGAATGAAATTACATAAAAGCAGCTTTTGTTTACTGTTTCAGCTAAATAGTTTCCAGGCCATTGTAGCATGAGAAAATAACTGTCATCGTATTCTTAAAATTCGATCCAAACAAAGCTAATAGTAATCTTATTCATATTGTATTGATCCCTTTTTATGCTCTAGTCATCCACACAACCCATAAGGGATTTTTGACAGAGTAGGTAGAGGGAAACTGTTTCCGCTAGTACGAGGATTGATAGCTGGAGTGTATAGATTTGAGGTAAATGACAAAAAAGCCAGAGGCAAATGAGAAGAATTTATTTTACTCTACAAGCTGTTATGATCTGGAATGCATTGCCTGAAAGGGTGATGGAAGTAAATTAAATAGTAACTTTCAAAAAGGAATTGGATATATACCCGAAAAAGAAAATAATTGCAGGGCTATGGAAAAAAAGCATGGGTGGTTGTCGAGGTGGTAGCTCTTTCATGCAAGATGTTTGTGAGAGAAAGGATTGTCATGCCCAGCACAGGCATGTCATATTATGAACTTTTAGTTAGTACTTTTAAAAATTGGGTGTAAATAAGCTTTTAAGATGGCTGCCACAAATCATGTGACTTTTGGCATTTGGATTACAGAGAGACCAAGTCTCTGATAAATAGCTAATTAAATATGCACATATGTGAGGGTACCACACAGCCATTTGTGGAATTCATACATCTCATTTATTAAGGATGGCCCAAAACCTAAAGAAGATGGAGTTTTCAGACTACTTGTCTCCATGTTTCATTCTGGACAAAAGAAAAGATCGAAACTCAATGGCCACTATCAAATTCCCATTGTATTACAATGGCCACCCTCATCCAAACTAGACTATGTGTGCCTCAAAAGTGTTAACCCAGTGGTTTTGTGATTGAAGCTGATTTCAGGGACTGCACCCGGATTACCCCAGGACCCAGCAGATCCATCAGAATGCTCATTCATCAGTCAGGTTGAGAACCAGACTCTGAAACTAACTGCAAGTCATCAACCAGTCAAAGTGCCTAACCTATTCCAGTTTCAAAGCTCAGCTGAGAACCAACCTCCTGGATATTCAACTATGAGAAACATCACAACCTGCTTTGAGCCTTTCACTTTACAGAAACTTCACTTCAACTTTAAATCAACAAATCCATTCAAGAAACCACAGGCCTGCCATGTGGGAGGCTAGAAATCATAAACCAGAGATTGAATTAACTGTAATCTGGGAAGGTGCACTATCTTTATCTGTATCCAATCTTCATGCGTGTGTAAGACTGAGTGTGTGACGTTGCATTAATTTGGTGTAAGTATTTGAGAATAAATAACTTTCTTTGTTTAAAACTTATGAAAGCTTGCTAAAGGCACACTTCTTTCCATACAAACAAACTGATTATGGAGAGTAGGAGAGCACATACATTCTGTCCGTGACAGGAGAAAGTACCACATTATTGTAAGGTTTTCTTTTAACTGACATAGACCTAAGGGTTATTATTATGTGCAGTTGCAAGAATTATTGGCATTATTCATAACAGTATTACTATGTCTAATACAATACAGCAGTTCAAGATTCTGATGGGGAGGAAGAAGATAGGATTCATCAGGCATCTATCAAACAAAATTTTGGTCCTGCATAAGGAAATCAGATATTTATGTTCAAAATAATCCTATTTTCCAATAAATTTACAAAAATTTTGAATGTATTATGTACGAAATAACAGTGAAGCAAATGAAAAGCTGTGATAATTTAAAAGAACTGAGTTGATTTAATAAGTTGCAAGTACAAAGCTGGAGCTGTTTATTTGAAAAAATGGAAGGCATATCCAGGGGTGTAGTGCCAAATTTTGAGGTGCAGGAGCTCTAAGAAAATGTGTTGGCCATATCATTTCTAAATCTACTATTATGTTTTCTCATGTATTAACCATTTGAGTCCTCAAAAGTCAGTATAACTATGCTTCTTAAATGAAAAATATTCATGCCTCCCGCCGCCACCAACCTCTTTCTCGCCCCTCCCTCCAACAGCCTCCCTCACCGCTGACACCCCCACCTTCCCAAACACCCACCCACCTCCCAGTTCCCAACTCCTTACCCAACCTCCCTCTCCATCCCAACCACCTTTCCACCCTTTCCCCCAACATTCCCAACACCCCCACTCCGCTCCCCAACACTCTCTGCCCCTCCCCTAACACCCCTCTACACCCTGCCTCCCCACTCCCCAACCTCCCCAGCAGTAGTGCAGCAACAAAATTGACCTGACAGATTGACTTCAAAAAATACGGACTCCCTGAAAGTTTTGATGTTTTTTAAGTTGGTCTGTCAGGTCCTGAGCTCTGCCGACTCAGCGTGGATAACAAGAACTCTGTTTCAAACACCAAGCCCAGGCCCCCCTAGGCCCTGGGCTCTGGTGTTTGGAACCAGCTGCACCTCCCTCTCCTGGGCCCTGGTTGGAGGTGCTGGAGCAGCACTCCGATGCACTCCGGCAGCTCTATACCCCTGGACATTTCATTTTCTCCTGTTCTTGTGCAATTTTCTGCCGCTATGCATATACAGCTAATCTGGTAAAAATCCAGACTTGCCTCGCATATGGAAGGAGGTCAGATGGTTTTAATGAGCAATATGCAACTAAACATTAAAACTTGCTTTGTAAGGGGAATAAACCAACAGAATGTTCATTACCACAATCAAACACAATGTTGGGTGGGGGTGGCAGGGATGTGGTGTTTGCTTTAGTGGCACCAGGATGTTTATATGATCGTGGATTGATTTACTTTGCTGTGATTGAGAAATAGCTCCTTACCCCAGAGGTGGGAGTGTATATTAAAGCTCTGTAGCATTTACAAGATCTCACCTAACGCAAAACAGCTGCTAATGTGACACAAACTGAATCGCACTTGGTGTTATACAGAGGTGTCACATAATAAAAGTAAACAGGGAACTTGATTGCACTTCAACTCCATTTCAGAATGGATTTTTAGCTAAAATCAATTGCAATTGTCATCCTTCCCATAAAATCATCCCTTTAAGTAGCAACATTTTGAACTTTAATTGAGCTTTAGTGACATTTGTACACTGAAGAGTTGAAAGCAGCAAATCTACTTCTAAGAGTTATCACAGGTGATGTCAATAATCAACTTACTGTTCTCATTTCTTTGCAGAGGATGGTAGCAAAGAAGTAGAACAGTCTCTCAGCTTCTCACTCTATAAGAAAGATGAGTGCAGCATATAAATCTCTCTCATCTTAGTCAATAAATGATGATTTTCATTCTGCTGCACAATCCTTGCTTGAGCATTTCAGAGCACTGGCTACACAGCTGTGATACAAGAGTAAAATCCAACAGCCTCTTTTTGAAAGCTGCAGCTCTTACAGCACCTTATCACCTCTCCGAGAAACATCTCAAAGAGCTTCTCATGTAATGAATTATGTTTTGAATTGCAGTCACCGCAGTTGTATCAACACACACATTAACCATTTCGCACACAGTGGGATCTCACAAAAAGCAAATGACCAGTTAATGTATTTTTTTGGTAATCCTGCTTGAGTTGCGGCTGGCCAAGGCACTGGGAGAACCCCTGATTTGGTAATAGCATGGAATCCTTAACAACCAGCTGAACATAATAGTGGGGCCGCAGCTTAACAGCTCCCCAAATGGCAACATGTTTGACCAGCAGCTCTCCCTCAGAAAACGCAGCCTACCCTCAGACAATACAGAACGCCCACAGACAGTGCAGAATGCCCTCAAATGATGCAGAAAAATCCACAGAAGATGCAGAAAAATCCTCAAATGATGCAGAAGAACCCTCAGAAGATGCAGAAAAATCCTCAGATGATACAAAAGAACTCTCAGGTGATACAGAAAAACCCTCAGGCGATACAGAAAAACACTCAGACGATGCAGAACACCCTCAGATGATACAGAAAAACCCTCAAATGATGCAGAACAACCCTCAGGTGACACAGAAAAACCATCAGATGTTACAGAAAAATGCTCAGACGATGCAGAACACTTTCTGATGATACAGAAAAACCATCAGATGATACTTCTGTTGAAGGGTCATGAGGACTCAAAACGTTAACTGTGCTCTTCTCCGCCGATGCTAACAGACCTGCTGAGTTTTTCCAGGTATTTCTGTTTCTGTTTTTGTTTTGGCTTTCCTGCCAAGCTGAAGCAGGCTGACAGCTGATGAGAAGGATGAAAAGTAAATGATAACATTTCTCTTGTGAGGCCAAGAGAAGCAGGCATTCTCCTCTAGCCCCACAAGGAAAGTCACAGACTCCCTTGTCCCAAACTTTTGCCCTTCCCTCCCATGCAATCCTCCTCAAACCCACTTCCCCCCAATGTTTAACTGAAATCTGGGGGTGGCCAAGTTCTGCCTGATCTTTTTTTGCCAAGTGTCACCCTGTGCCTTCTTGCCACCTGGGGAGTGCACAGGCAGCACTTAAATAAGGCTCAGGAGTTAAAAACCTGAAATTGGGTCAGTGAATGTGACCCATACTCTCCTACCTTTGGCTGTCTGAAACCCATCTTGGGTTAAAATTTGCCTTATAGCTACAATCTTAACAAAGCTCTGTTATATTGCTATCCATTATATAGGTGTAAGATCAACTGCATGAAGCACATAAGATTATGCATATTCATTAACGGTAAAACATTTCAACCATAATCCCAGTAGCTGGGAATGATTTATTTATAAGATGACAACAAAAGGCAGATTCTGCACTCACCGGGGAATCTGCAGACACTAGAGCTGAACATCCATCATGGAGATGGGAAACAGAAGCTTGGGTAGTTTCTGAGTCAAAAACACGTCACCAGGGGAAACAAACTAAGGTTAAGACTTTCAAATGGGAACTTGGCATGTAAACAGGTTCCCTCTCCAATTAAGGGTGGTGGGTGGGCTCTCGAGTCTGGAGGGCCAATCAGGCTTTCCAACTTTAGAGAAGAACCCAGGTGCAGTATAGGATAAGTAACTAAGTGGGTGCTTCAATGAGATGGTGTTCTCTCAACAACTTAGGCCAGGATTTTCTGCTTCCGATCAGGACAGGTGTCATGGCAGGTGCGATCACAAAATCTCGGGAGAAGGCCCAAGGCGCGATTTACAATGGATTAAAAACAGGAAGCGATTGAGCGCTCCTCCTGTCAATAGCGGGTTGCGTTTCCCACTGCCAATTGTCGCTGGCTTTTACTGTGCTGCAGAATTAGGGCTCCATTCTGGAAGAGGCAAGACAGCACTCAGTAAAGGGAAGGGGCCTAGGGACAAGGTCTCCATTCTGGAGGGAGCAAGGCAACACTGAGTGAAGGGAAAAGGCCTCATGGCAAGGGCTCCACTGCCACAGTTGAGACAGTTTAGCATCAGCTCAATTGACATACATAGAGTCAGGTGTGAAGCAATTATGCCCACTCAAGCATCACTGATTCCTCAAAGTGGCAATATTTCTCACCTAATTTTAAGCTCTCATGCGCGGCCTTTAACATCTACAGAGTCTTATGGAACAGCAGAACTATTGGGTGACCAGACAAGCTTGAGGATCCCCTTTGGAGAAGTGACCAGGGAACACTCAGAGTGCGGAACATTCCGAACCCCTTGAATTATTGTAAGGTAGACACTGAACATTCACCCTCATGGTCATACCAAACCATGAAGTCAAAGGGGAAGAGGGTGAAGAGGTCTTGGAGGCCAAGGAAGCAGGCGACGAGGCCATTGCACTGCCCAGGCGAGACAGGCATGCTCGTGAGGCCCTCATTGCCAGAAGATTCCAGGGGGAGGATGACAAGATACAGTGAGGACACCCTGGACAAGTCTCCTCCACCATGGGCCAGCACGAAGACAATAATTGCTACTCCTCTAATTTCAGCCATGAACTTCCAAATGACAGTGCACTCTTGCACAGAACGCTCACATTGCCCTGGTGCTTTGAAGGATGAGAATGCCTCGAGGGCAATTGTCAGTCCTGAGATGATGTGCTACCTGGAGGAGGTCTTTCCAGCCTCAGGCATCAGAAACTGCTGCATCCACATTCATCCAGCATCACAGTTGCAGCACCACCCTAAAAGACAAACAGGCACCTGGACAATCATGAGTGTGATAATAGCTGCTTGACTTCGATCTGGGAAGGGTCCTCAGTGAGATCTATCATGACGAAGGCAGCCATGCACAATGTGTTACCTCGTTGGTGAGAGATAAACATCAAACTTGGGACAAGGGACCCGACGAAATCCTGCTGGTGTGACAGCAAGTGCAGATGACTCTGTGGGCTGTGGCACACTCCCTGAAATGACACTGTCATGCGGCAGTTTCAGTTTGGATTGAAGAGTTTCATTAATCACAACGCAAGGATGGAGGCGGCACACCTGAGAATGATGAGGCCAGACAATTGGCTGTATAATATTGAGATGCCTCCTCTGATATACAAGCAGTGTGTCCTCATGGCCAGACCTTGCCCTTGCAAAGCCCAAAATGATAAGACAACATGAAGCCTTCAAGGGTACGTGTCTTGGCTTATGAGCAGCCCTGTTCTGGTTCATCACACATTCAATCTTATTGCATTGGTCCTCAGCACATTGCGAGAAGTAGTGATGAGCAGTTCCAGTGCAGGCCTAAAGGATCATGTGGCCCTCAGAAATCACCATTTGCAAGTTGCATCAGTAACCTGCTGGAGCGTGAAGGCAATGAGACGAACATCGCTGTACACCAACTTTGCGAAAATACCATTCTCCCCGCAATAGTCAAGAGTCCAGGGTTGCAGATGTTCAAGGTTGGATGTTTCAGCACCTGCACACAAGTGTGCCAATGCCTTGTTAACCTGAGGTGGCCACAGTTCTCTAACTTTGAGCTGAGGTCATTATATTGCATCTGGGAATGTCTGATACCTGTCTGGCTGGGGGCAGTGCATGTAATCTCTGTGAAGAGGCTCATAGCAAGGAGACCCTGCTGAGAGACGTTGGGCACGTGGAGTTTCAGAGTACATGAGCCTTCCGCAAGAGTCATCACCTGTTCCCTTCAACACCATACCTTCATCCCTCAAGACTGTAGACAAGATGGGGGATATCTCTGTCTCAACAGTGCAGAGACAACACAGCACTTCAGGGGACCCTGCCATGCTTGGCGATGTGATTCTTGCAGCAACCACACTTTACATTAAAGTGTAGGCATTAGTGATCTGGAGAATGATGTTGAAATGGGACACTCATTGTGATCAGAAGATAACACAGAAGAGAGGCCCAGGATACTGACAATTTCCATTAGTGTGTATAGGAAACAAGGTTTCACATCTGACTGACATTAACACAGCTCATCATAAGAAGGAGGCATACACAAAGAGACATGAAATAATTGGGAGTGTATTTACATTAATGAACATTATGTACAAGTGTTTAACATCCATGTCCACATTGCACAACTGCATCTTCTTCACTTACTCTGCCGCTATGTCTTGGTGCTCCCCCAACATCCACAGTGGAAGTGGAATAGCCTGCTCACTGCTACACCCTGTTCCCTGTGATGACCTTGGATGCCGTCCTCTGGAGAGCTGAGACCTGGAGGGCCCCAGCCTGCTTTTGGGGTCCTGCTGTGGGCCAGCTGCACCTTCCACGGCCTGCAGAGCTGGAGTTGTGGGGCTCAAGGGAAGAGGGGATTTGAATCAGCTGGACAATCCCAGAGTCACCTGTGTGGATGGCCCTGGGATATTGAGCTGCTGGTCCTCCTCCCTATGGGTGCCCAAGGGCCTCTGGCTGACTCCTTGAAGAGTAGGGGCAGCTGGAATGAGATTGAGATGGCCCATCCCCATCTCGCATTAACAATGATGGATGCCACTAAGTGCCTCAGCAATGGAGTGCAGCTCCTGCATCAGTGCAGGACCAATGTCCTGAACCAAGGTCTCTATGGCGGCAGCCATTCTACAAGTGTTGACCTCGGTGCGTTGGCATGCTGACGCTCTCACCTCGCAATGAAGGTGGATAGACTCCTCCATCAGGCAATCTGAGGATTGCAGCTGACATCCCTTCCTGATATTCCTATGACTGTCACTGAAACTCCAGCAACTGATTGAGGACCGAGTCTGGAGGCACGTCACCTGACTTGGTCTCAGCAGATTCCTGGCCTCCATCAGTTCTCTGATTCACAGTGACATTGCATGTCCCTGCCTCTGTCTGCTGTGGACCAGATAATGCGATGTTCCCACCAGATTGTGACCCTGAGGCCACTCTAGACCTAGGTCCCACCGAGGTGTTTGTCTCTGTATTGGTGGAGGGTATTGGGAGCGCTGTGATGGGTCTTGGGTGTGGCTCCCTCAAATTCCTCATCCAATGTTTCCTCAGGGCTGGAGTCGATGGTCTGGCTCATGCCTGACCTCAACAGCTTTCCAGAGGGGCCTGCAAAAAAACGGGTAATTAGTGAATAGCAGATGACTGTGAAACAGGAGATATCACTCACAGTGTTGTTATCTGATGAATGTTGTAATGCAGGGTTCTCACTTGGTTGAGCACCACCAACCTCACTGTCAGCATAGGCACAGTCCACATCCCCACCAGCCAGTTTGATGGCTCTATTCTGAAAGCCAGATAGGACTTTGGTCTTGGTGACTTGTCTGCTGGTATGGAACCTCTCTTTTTTATTGTGAGCCAGCTTGACCTGCATGAAGACAGATGGAGAGAGTGTGAGCAAGATGCATGTGGGTGCAGATGACATGGATTCCTAGCATGTGTGGGTGGTGAATGGAGCCCTGGACAGGATAAAGACACAAGCTCCAAAGTTGATGAGGGCTGATGGAGATGTGAGTGGTGATGTCCCTTGAGGTGGCAGCGAGTGAGATTCTTGTGAATGTGAGGTGGGCTTGTGAGTGTGTGAGTTGAGAGTGCTGAGATGCGGGACTTACCCCAGCAGAACAGAGAAGATCCTCTTCCTGCACTGAGTGGCTGATCTCTTTTGCAGGGTGCTGACCACTGCTGCCACCCACTGCATCCCAAACAGAATTGGTCAACTTGCTTGCAGTCCTGTGCCCAAAGTGGGAGTAGAGGACATTGCAGCAGGCTTCTACTGCGTCCAGCAGGTGCTCCTGTGAGGCGTCACTAAATCTGGGGACTGCTTGCTTCCTCCCTTTGGATGCCATTTCTTTTCTGCAGCTTTCCTTTAAATATGGCGCCTAGAGTTAAGGAGCTCTGAGGTCACAGGGGGGTGGGCGAATCAAAGGCCGTCTGCCAGTGGTATGATGAGATCCCCGTGGATTACTAATTATTGAAGCTGGGAGCACACGATAAGGCGCAAAAACCCGTCATTGCAGTCGGCGGGTGCAACAGTGATTTTTATGCCTACTAACGCACCTTGCTGAATTCAGGGAAAAGTCCAGCATTCATTTTTTTAAACTTTAATGAAATGACAGAAAAGGCAGCCAGGCCAGCACTATGTTGGGGGGCTCCCTCTACAGGGTGTTCTTTTGCCACCAATGTCACTCCCAGGCAGGCAGAAAGGGCCTTTAGGCCTACCAAGAGCACTGGCACCCTGGCCTCTCACTGGACGCTTGCCTCCAGGCAGTTCATTTTCCGTGGGCATGGGGCTGTGCCATAGGAGGGGGTTGAGGAGTAGGGGGTGATGGAGGAGTGGACCAGGGTGTCCCAGAGGGAGCGATCCCTCCGGGACACCCTGGTCCACTCCTCCATCACCCCCTACTCCTCAACCCCCTCCTATGGCACAACCCCATGTCCACGCAAAAGATGCAACACCTGCCCCTTCACTTCCTCTCTCCTCACCGTCCAAGGACCCAAACACTCCTTTCAAGTGAAGCAGCATTTCACTTGCATTTCCCCCAACTTAGTCTACTGCATTCGTTGCTCCCAATGTGGTCTCCTCTACATTGCAGAGACCAAACGTAAGCTGGGCGACCGCTTTGCAGAACACCTGCGGTCTGTCCGCAAGAATGACCCAAACCTCCCTGTCGCTTGCCATTTTAACACTCCACCCTGCTCTCTTGCCCACATGTCTGTCCTTGGCTTGCTGCATTGTTCCAGTGAAGCCCAAAGCAAACTGGAGGAACAACACCTCATCTTCCGACTAGGGACTTTACAGCCTTCCGGACTGAATATTGAATTCAACAACTTTAGGTCGTGAGCTCCCTCCCCCATCCCCACCCCCTTTCTGTTTCCCCCTTCTTTTTTTTTTCCAATAAATTATAAAGATTTTCCTTTTCCCACCTATTTCCATTATTAAAAAAAAACCCACTAGAGCTATACCTTAAGTGCCCTACCATCCATTCTTAATTAGCACATTCGTTTAGATAATATCACCAACTTTAACTTTAACACCTATGTGTTCTATTGTACTATTGTCGTTGACATCTTTTGATGATCTGCTTCTATCACTGCTTGTTTGTCCCTACAACCACACCAACCCCCTCCACCTCTCTGTCTCTCTATCTCTCCGCCCCCCACACACACACCTTAAACCAGCTTATATTTCAGCTCTTTCCTGAACTCGAACTCAAGTTCTGTCGAAGGGTCATGAGGACTCGAAACGTCAACTCTTTTCTTCTCCGCCGATGCTGCCAGACCTGCTGAGTTTTTCCAGGTAATTCTGTTTTTGTTTTGGATTTCCAGCATCCGCAGTTTTTTTTGTTTTTAGTTCATTTTCCGTTCCCATTGGCCTCCTAAACTTACGTTTAACAAGGAACCCTATGAGCTTAATTGCTTGCCTGCCTCACAGGGGTGAACAGCCTTCAGGGCCCTGAATTGTCTCCCCACAAAATGGCCAGTGCCGGGAGCAGTGTCTTGCAACTGAATGTCGGCTGGTGCCAGTATCTTTGGGGCACTCTGCCTCGGTTCTCACCTTCGGGGGGGATCCCAAAAATTCAGCCCATAGTGTTCAATTTTCCATCTATGAATGTTGTTTCATGGCATGGCTGTCCAACTACAGAACTAGCCATCAGAAGTTTATTTCACATTGTTACAGATATTAAACCTGTTTATTTTCATAACATTATAAAGAAACAGCAAGCCAGTTGTTATTTGTTTCATTATTTCTAACCCCAGGCTGAAATAGCTCAGAAATTACCCAACTTACACAAGCAACATCAGGTTAGAGCAGGTCTGACATCCACTAAATGGCAATTCCAGCATTTTCATGGAAGGTGAGGCCTTTGGAGTAGGGATCATTCCAGGACCAATTCTGCCAAATTTACTGCATCATTGGCCTTGTATCATACACAACAACAGCACTTTTCCATTTTCAATAAATCAGTAAAATAGGGAAAATATAACAGGTCTGAGCATCAGAGACACTGTCAAGAGGTGTGCAAATGCATTATTTTACTGTGACAAAACAATGGATTGTGTTCTGCTGAGAGGCATTCATTTAAATGAAGCAGGTCTCCTCAATCTGATGCTATGGATTTGATTGCTGAGTCCTGATTAAGGTGCAAGAATTTATTAATAACATGGCTGATAGCTCACCAAAACAACATCATTAGTTGTCCAAGTGTATCTGGCCCAAGGAGCATTGTTGAAGAGAGCCTAGCCTCAAAGTTGGATAACATGTTAATCAGCAAGGGGTTGCAATTTGCAGCCTGTCTGCACCAGTTTGTATGGAAGTGGGCGGCATATAATCTGGCTTCTACCCACCTCATTTCCAAGATTATAAAAAGATAAAAACAAAAACTGTGGATGCTGGAAATCCAAAACAAAAACAGAATTACCTGGAAAAACTCAGCAGGTCTGGCAGCATCGGCAGAGAAGAAAAGAGTTGACATTTCGAGTCCTCATGACCCTTCAACAGAACTGAGTCTTAGGAAAGGGGTGAAATATAAGCTGGTTTAAGGTGTGGGGGGGGGGGGGGGGGGGGGGGGGGGAGAGAATTGGAGGGGGGTGGTGTGGTTGTAGGGACAAGCAAGCAGTGATAGGAGCAGATAATCAAAAGATGTCACAGACAAAAGAACAAAAGAACACAGAGGTGTTGAAGGTGATTTCCAAGATTGTTGTTCAGGGCTGAGCAGTTCCCATGCATCCGGCTGCCTGAGTGAGCAGCAGGGTGTCTAGTAGAGTTGTGCTGATATCAGGTGCAGCAACTAGCCTTCCGTCCTGAAAGACAGCCTGTCCCTCTGAAAGGGAGGCTGCACTGAATTCCAGGAAGCTGCTGCATAGTTCTATTTCCGCAATTCTAAATATGGAAAATTGAACACCAGGACAGAGGGCTCCAGGATCATGGACGTGATGCTGGAAGGCTTAGTGATGAAGGCGGACAAGAGAAGATAAGACATGGTTCCACAAGGGAACCAGAAAGCCCCTTAGGACAACCTCAGAAAGGATTGGGAGCAGGTGGGCAAGGAGGTCAATTTCTGGTACCTGGACCCAGCACCGATGAGCATTCACACCGAGATTCTGGGTGCATCAGCTGGCCTCAAGCAGCCCCCTGCCACAGCTAAATGTATGGAGGAGTGCAGATCCAGATTGACAAAGGGCATCATGCAGTGCTTTCCCTCTTCACAGCCTCTACTCCATGTCTCTGTGACTTTGCAGACCCAGAGGGAGGGGGAGATAGTGGTAATATCATTGGACTAGCAATCCAGGGCCCAAGATAATGTGCTGGGGACACGGGTTCAAACCCTGACACCACCCCAGCAGCTGGAGGAATTGTAATTTAGTTAATAAAACAAAAACTGTATTTAAAAGCTAGTGCTCTGAAACTATCATTGATTATTGTAAAAACTCATTTAGTTTAGTAATGCCCTTTAGGGAAGGTAATCTGCCATCTTTACATGGTCTGGCCTACGTGACTCCAGACCCACAACAACTGCCCTTCATTGCCCTATAGCCTATCAAGCCACTCTGTTCTGCCAAACCACGACAGGAAAGGAATAAAACTGGACGGGCCACCTGGCATTGATTTAGGCGCCAGAAATGATGACAGCACACCCACAACACTAAAAAATACTATGTCATATGTATTACCAACAAAAAGTATCCACCAAAAGATAGTTTTAAGTTCTGTAGTCAAATTTTCTAACAGGTAGATACACAAACATACCTGAGGATTCAACTTAAAAACAATCTTCAACAGGGATTCTACATTTAGCAGGTAACACCTAAAGTAAACAGGACTTTGGATTGCTCAGATTTCAGGGGGTGAATCTTTGGTATAGCAACAAAAAAATATCAGTTCACCAAGCACTTGTTCATGCAGTCCTGGAGTAAGCAAGTTGTGTGTGGAATCCTTATATGGCAAGAAATGTAAAGCAATCCAAAGGCATGCTGCATGAATCCACAAGAATCAGTATGGGAAACGCACCAGTGTTACATCCTTGATCAAAGATTTGGAATGGGAATCATTACAGTAAAGGAGGGAGACAAATAGACTGACCGTTTTCTATAAAATATGGAATGGACAAGTGGGAATTGGCAGAAACAAGTACCTGGTGCCCTCTGGAAATGACAAAACATAAAGTAGCCATCCACACAAACTACAAAGACTACGTTTCCAAGACAGTGTATCAACAATCCTTCTTCTCAAGGATAATCCCACAGTGGAACAAGCTGCTAAAGGAAATGGTCACAGTCCTATTACTTGAAATCTTCAAGACACATCTCTAGATTATTTCCAAGTTTTCATTATTAGTACTACCATTTCAGCAGGTCATGCTTGGTTTAGCTAGCACTACCCATATAAATGTTGGCTGAATACAGGTGTTAGTCTGTGATACTGAAACAATTAAAGCAGAAGCAGAAGTAGAAACCCTGTCAACCCTGCAAAATCCTCCTTACTAACATCTGGGGGCATGTGCTAAAATTGGGACAGCTGTCTCACAGATTAGTCAAGCAAGAGCTTGTCATTCACACTGAAGCATACCTTACAATGTCCCAGACACCACCATCACCATCCCTGGGTATGTCCTCACTCACCAGCCCAGCAAAGATGACAGCACAGTGATATGCAGTTGGGAGGGATTTGCCCTGGGAGTCCTTAAGAACGACTCTGGACCCTATGAAGCCTCATGGCATCAGGTTAAACATGGGAAAGAAGATTGGCTGGCTAGCAGAAAGCAGAGAGTATGCATAAATGGTCTTTTTCGGATTGGGAGGATGTGGCAAGTGGAGTCCCACAGGGGTCTGTGCTGGGGCCTCAACTTCTTACAATTTACATCAATGACTTAGATGAGGGGAGTGAAGACATGGTCGATAAACTTGCAGATGACACAAAGATAGGTAGGAAAGTATGTTGTGAAGAGGACATGAGGAGGTTGCAAATGGATATAGATCGGTTGAGTGAGTAGGCAAAGATCTGGCAAATGGAGTTTATAATGTGGGAAAATGTGAAGGTGTTCACTTTGGCAGGAAGAACAAAAAGGCACAGTACTACTTAAATGGAGAATGGCTGCATAATTCTGAAGTGTAGAGGGATCTAGGTATTCTAGTACGAGTCACAAAAAATTAATATGCAGGTATAGCAAGTAATTAAGAAGGCTAAAAGAATGTTATCCTTTATTATGAGAGGGATTGAACATAAAAGTAAGGATGTTACCCTTCATTTATGCAGAGCATTGGTGAGACCAAACCTCAAATACTGTGTGCAGTTTTGGTCTCCTTATTTAAGGATGTAGATCCATTGGAGATGGTTCAAAGGAGGTTTACTAGATTGATACCTGAAATGAGTGGGCTGTCTTATGCGGAAAGCTTGGACAGACTTGGGCTTGTTTCCACTGGAGTTTAGATGAATGAGGGGTGATTTGATTGAAGTATACAAGATCCTGAATGGCCTTGACAAGGTGGATGTCGAAAGGATGTTTCCTCTTGTGAATGAGTCCAGAACTAAAGGGCACTGTGTTAAAATTCGGGGTCGCCCTTTTAGGACAGAGATGAGGAAAAGAATTTTCTCTCAGAGGGTTGTGCAACTTGGGAATTCTCTGCCTCAGAAGGTGGTGGAAGCAGGGTTATTGAATGTTTTTAAGGCAGAAGTAGATAGATTCTTGTTAGAGAGGGAATCAAAGGTTATCGGGGTTAGATTGGAATGTGGAAATCGAAACACAAGAAGATTAGCCATGATTTTATTGAATGGCAGAAAAGGCTTGAGGGGCCGAATGGTCTAATCCTGTTCCTATTTCTTATTTCTTATATATGTTCTTATGTTCTAAGGAAACCTCCTGCCGATTACCACCTTTTGCCCCCACCTCAGCTGAAGAGTCTATACTGCTCCATGTTGAACACCATTTGGAGGAAGAACTGAGGGTGGCAGAATGTACTCTGGGTAGGGGTCTTCAATGTCCATCACAAAGAGTGGCTCGGTAGCACCACTACAGACTGAGCTGGCCAAGTCCTGAAGGACATATCTTCCGGACTGAGCCTGTGGTATGTGGTGAGGTAACCAAGAAGAGGGGGAGAAAAACAGAAAATGCTGGAAAAACTCAGCAGGTCTGACAGTACCTGTGGATAAAGAAACAGGGTTAACTGTTCAGAACTGTTTTGAAGAAGAGTCATATTGGAATGTTAACTCTGTTTCTCTCTCCACAGATGCTGCCAGGCCGGCTATGTTTATCCAGCATTTCCTGTTTTTATTTCAGATTTCCAGTATCCGCAGTATTTTGCTTTTATTACAACAAGATGAAAAAGCCTATTGGAAGCTCTTGACCTCACCAATCTACCTGGCACAGATGCATATGTCCATGACAGGGTAGGTAGAAGCGACCACCACACAATCCTTGTGAAGATGAAGTCCTATCTTCACACTAAACATGCCCTCCATCATGTTGTATGTTGTGTAGCACTACCACTGTGCTAAATGGGATAGATTTTGAACAGATCTAGCAGCTCAAAACTGGGAATCCATGAGGTGCTGTGTGCTATCAACGACAGTAATATTGTATTCAGCCACAATCTGTAACTTTATGGCCTGACCTATCTCTCTCTACCATTAACATCAAGCCAAATGATGGTTCATTGAGGAGAGCAGGAGGAATTGCTGGCAGCAGCACCAGGCATACCTAAAAATGAGGTGTCAACCTTGTGAAGCTATAACACAGGATATTTGCATACCAAACAGTAGAAGCAGCTTCGATTGACAATGCTAAGTGATCCCACAACCAACAGATCAGATCTAAGTTCTGCAGTCCTGCCACATCCAGTCGTGAATGGTGGTGGACAATTAAACAACTCACTGGGGTAGGAGGCTCCACAAATATTTCCATCTTCAATGGTGGGGGAGCCCAGCACCTTAGTGCAAAAGACAAGGCTGAAGCATTTGCAACCAACTTCAGCCAGAAGTGCCAAGTGGATGACCCATCTCCCCCTCCTCCTGAGGTCCCCAGCATCACAGATGCCAGTCTTCAGCCAATTCAATTCACTCTACATGATATCAAGAAACAGTTGAAGGCACTGGATACTGCAAAGTCTATGGGGTCTGACAACATTCCAGCAACAGTACTGAAAGCTTGTGCTCCAGAACGTGACCCTAGCCTGGCTGTTCCAGTACGCTTACAAAACTGGCATCTAGCCTGAAATGTGGAAAATACCCCAGGTATGTCCCCTACACAAAATGCAAGACAAATCCAATCTGGTCAATTACCATCCCATCAGCAAAGTGATGTAAGGTTTCGTTTTGAGTCCGTATGACTCTTCATCAGATCTGTTCTGATGAATCACAGAATCATAGAATCACAGAATCACAGTGCAAAAGAGGCCCTTCGGCCCATCGAGTCTGCACCGACACATGAGAAACACCTGACCTACCTACCTAATCCCATTTACCAGCACTTGGCCCATAGCCTTGAATGTTATGATGTGCCAAGTGCTCATCCAGGTACTTTTTAAAGGATGTGAGGCAACCCACCTCCACCACTCTTCCAAGCAGCGCATTCCAGACCGTCACCACTCTCTGGGTAAAAAAGTTTTTCCTCACATCCTCCCTAAACCTCCTGCCCCTCACCTTGAACTTATACCCCCTTGTGACTGACCCTTCAACTAAGGGGAACATCTGCTCCCTATCCACCCTGTCCATGCCCCTCATAATCTTGTACACCTTGATCAGGGTCGCCCCTCAGTCTTCTCTGTTCCAGTGAAAACAACCCAAGTCTATCCAACCTCTCTTCACAACTTAAATGGTTCATCCCAGGCAACATCCTGGGGAATCTCCTCTGCACCCCCTCCAGTGCAATCACATCCTTAGTCATACGGACTCGAAAAGTTAACTCTGTATTCCTGTCCACAGATGCTGTCAGGCCTGCTGAGCTTTTCCAGCTATTTTTGTTTTTGTTTTTGTTTCAGATTTCCAGCATCTGCAGTATTTTGCTTTTATATTTTGATGTAAGGTATCATTGACAATAACCTGCTCACTGATGCTTAGTTTGGGTTCCACCAGGGCTCTAAATCGATTATGGCCTTGGTCCAAAAATGGACAAAAGAGTTAAACTCAAGAGGATAGATGAGAGTGACTTCCTTTGATATCAAGGCAACATTTCACTGAGTGTGATGTCAAGGCAAAATTAAAGTCTTTGGGAATCAGGAACAAAACTCTCCTCTGGTTGGAGTCATACTTAGCACAAAGGAAGATGGTTGCAGCTGTTGGAGGTCAATCATCTCAGCTCCAGGACATTGCTGCAAGAGTTCCTTGGGATATTATCTTAGGCCCAACTATTTAAGCTGCTTTATCGATGACCTTCCCTCCACTGTATGGTCAAAAGTGAGGATGTTTGCTGATATTTGCACAATGTTCAGTACCCTTTGCAACTCCTCAGGTACTGAAACAGTCCATGCCCATATTCATCAAGACCTGGACAGCATTCAGGCTTGGGCTGATAAGCGACAAGCAACATTCATGCCATACAAATGTCAGGCAATTTGTAGTTCTTGGTCCCTCTCGCAGCTAAATGCTGATATTGTTGAGTAATTTATGAATTCACAAAATTGACTTGTATGATCCAAATTTGGGCAGTGGCTATCCAATCAGCCAGTAGAGTTGTGAGATGTCAGGTTAGCACTGCTTTAGCTGCTCCCACTGCATGCAGGGAACACCTGCATGGGCAAGCTTTGCAAGCTGACACACCATGTGCAGCTCCTGAAGAGGATGAGGTTTTCTGGTGCACCCACAGGCATATGGGTTCATACCCCATATATAGAAGAGAATGAGTTTGCATTGTTCTACTAATACTTTCTCACTATCTTACAGTTCATAAGCTGGCTCTCATCTCAGCCTCCTATTTCTTCACTATTTTTCATTGCTGCTGTTTACTTCTCCTCATTTGCTTCAATAGCCTATTTATTTAATTGTAAGTAAGAGGACATACTGTCAACTATAGAAATGGCATTCATGTGGTTAAGGTTTGCGCCAATTCTGTTGGAACTAATATTATTTTGCAGCTGCATCAGATCACAATCTGAATACTTAGTAATTTTTCTACACGAGACAATCATAAATATGAAATTGTCGACTGAATTGCTTCTCAATATATCAAGGCCACCTCTCAGATCAGTGTGAAATGGCTGGCATTGTACCTAATTTCAATTGGCCAAATTGACAGGATAGGCCTACATCATGAAAGTATGCATTTGCAGTGCTTCTCTAATAAATCATATTTCAAAAAATCAAGATTCACAAACTACAAAAAAATTACATATTTAGCTAAATATAGTAGTGTACAATAGTGATCAGGTCAGCTGATTCAACAGCATATGATACTCCTGCCAATCCAACATCACAATCAACAAATAACTGAATCAGAAGTGCAGTGTTTTGACCGGCTGGGTTAGGTATGGTGATCTGTGATCAAATGCAGGTGGTTTGAAGCATTAAACTTACTGCAAGCGATAATCCCACCTCCCCTACATTGAGTTCTGGAAATAGCTGTATTAGAATGTCAATAAAAAAAACTTGAACATTGGAGTAATGAACAGGGTGGCTCTTTTGATTTTTTTCTCCTTTGCAAATAAAGAGTCTCATCAAGCACCTTTACATAAAGGAACACTCTTTAAAAGTAATTAAATTTCTGCATTCATACCTGAATCTTGTTGCCGTTTCATAGTTGCTGTATTATAGATTGTGAATAAGATATATATTAGTTGTTTCTCATCTCATCCCTTTTAATTTACATTCATAATATGAAGATTGAATTTTGGTATGTGTCAGAAAACTATATTTGGAAACCTTGATTAAGGTTGTTTGATGGTATGACGACTGTGTAATACACAGAAAATTAATTTGATCATAGCATTCCTATGTGACACAGGATAATTGGAATTTTTCATTGCTGTCTATTTCCCTTCGGAGTTCTGGCAAAGGACCATTAGTCTAAAACATAACTGTGTTTCTCTCCCCAAAGATACTGCCTGACCTACTGAGCGTTTCCAGCATTTTCTGTTTTTATTTCATTCAGAAGACTTCCCAACCAATATGAGTTATCTGGTATGATTCCTTCTACAATTACACATGGCCAACACATAAAATAATATAGTATTTTCTCATGTAATGTGACGGGTTAATGCTAAACTTGTAATTAGACAGTCTTCATCATCAGTGATATTCTTCTTATGGGTCTACGGACAGTCTATATAAGGCCCAGCCAGAACTGGACACATTTTTGCGCCTTGTTGTTGAAATTCGGCAAGATCTGCAACAGTGCAGGGTTCTTCTAGCGATAGACGTTGCAGGAGATATTGCATAGTTGCATGGGGCCAAGGTAGAAGCGTTCACGTCGCGGCCCTGTTTCAACCAATTCTACCACCACCATACAAGTAGTGTTTACAACATCAGTGATATAAAATCATATGACAACAGAGCATGCTGAGAGATAGTTCTATATGAAGCACTGTGCCTTGTACTGTATATAGTTAGAAGAATGTTTAATAAAAGGAGTTATAGAGTTGATTTTCCAGGCAACTTTTCTTGGTGGAAACAATGAACTTTATTTTCGAGACAGCAGCAGCAGTTTCATGTGTTCTTCCAACTCTATAACTAAAGAAGAAATCTCACTGAGAGGTTCCCTGTGCTGCTAACTCATTGGTTTACACAGATTATATGATCTTACAACAGAAGATTTTTCTTAAAGCTACAGTCCTACGTTCTTCAGAACTATAATTACTACATTCCTGCCCCTTTAACTTTTCTGTACATTTTGTATTTACAAGGATATTTATCTCATGACATTACAATATTTACACAGGTCATGAAATTACAAGTTCAGTCCTTCAGCTGGTTTCCTGATCCGTGTGGAATGTCGTAGCTCCATGACTTCTGATTATTTGGCAGGAACCACGTTCTCTGGAACTGTATTAACTTCAGGTACCTCATAGGCATAGGCAGTTCAGTGTCTTCCACTCCGACAGAGACATCAGGCATGTCTATCCTTGGTTGAGCAACTTCAACAGGAACCATAGGTTCAGTAATGATTACAGGTGGAACATCATTTTGTTGGGGTGTCTCCCTTCTTCTTAAATGATCTACATGCTTACGGGTGGCCCTCCACTTCCATGTGGTGCGACAATGGTCTGGTCACAGACCTTACTTTACCGGGTAACCACTGCGATCCTCCACTGAAATTCCTTACATATACTGCTTCTCCAATAGTAAACTGTCGCTCACGACTATGAAATCATGAGTCGCTTTTTGGTTCCTTTGACCTATCTCCACTTTCCCCTCCAAATTGGGAAGTATCAGGCTTAGTCTTGTTTGGAGACAGTGCCTCATCTGTAACTCTGCAGGTGTTGCACCTGTCATAGTGTAGAGGGATTGTTCTATAGTGAAATAGGAAATGGGAAAGTTTAGTTCCCAACTTTTTCATTTCTGCCTTAAAAGTTTGTACTGCTCTTTCCACCAGTGCATTAGATGACGGATGGTATGGTGCAGTCTTCACATGGTTGATACCATTTAGGCTGACAAATCTTTGAAATTCAGCGCTAGTAAATGCAGTACCATTATCTGAGGTGATTACATCTGGCAATCCATGGATAGAAAAGCTTTGGCACAATTTTTCTATAGTAGCGCCTGACATTGGTGACTTTACTTCATAAACATCTAACCTCTTGGAATGAGCATCTCTAATCAGTAGAAACATAGTTCCAAGGAAAAGAGCGATGTGAAATATGTGCAATGTCACCCAGGGCCTACCAGGCCTCTCCCATGGGTGTAATGGGGCTGACACCAGCAGCTTTTGCAACTGTGGCATTGCACACAGTGTTTAACCATCTTCTCAATATCACCATCCATTCCTGGCCACCAAAGATTATCATCATCTTCATTCTTGAGATTCCCAGATGGGCACTGTGTAACTCCACTAAGAGCAGTTCCCGTCCTTGTGAAGGAACTACTACTCATGCACCCCGTAATAGAATAATAGAGTTCTTGACTGCTCATTTTGTGTCTTCGTTTGAAAAATGGCTTCAATTCATCAGAGGCTGGATCCTGGGACAATAAATGTAGCACTTGGTCTCTCATTGAAGACAGGACTAGATCACGATTCGTCCAGTTTCTTATCTGCTGGCACAAACTAGTGAGGAATCCAGAAAATTTATCACTAATATGATATCTTGGGAAATTGGGAAATGGTCATTGTTCTCTTGCAAAGGAAGGTGATTTAGGGCATCAGCATGAATTCCTGGTCTACAGGAGAAAGAGCCAGAGGAGGATGGGGAGGAAGAGGAGGAGGAAGGAAGCTGACTAAGAATGCAGCTCCTTCCTGATTGGGCTGTTGATGATCAATTCATTCAACCATGATATGAGCAAACACAATCCCAATAGTGCATGCACCAACAGTCCCACATCTTACCTTCTCGCTGTTACTGACGAGCATGCTGTCTGCTTGGTCACAATGTAAAAATAAAAGCCATCACAAATCAAATTTATAGATCAAACAATACCATATTGCATACAAACATCAACTGGTCATCCTTTTGCATTTACTTATTGTCTGTCTTCCATGTACCTTTTCCTATTCTAGTGCTCCTGTACATTCTGCCACCCCATTAGTACAAGGCTGATGGTTTTCAGTGGGGGAGACTACAGACTTGCAGAGTGACCTTGAGCAGTTCTGGCCCTAGGAAGCTCAGCTTCAGCCAGCACCATCTTGACTTGGGCAGCCGTATCTGGGCTAGCTCGCTGACATGCAACAGTGATGGAGAGGGCAGTGTTGGGAAGACAAATACTGTCATGCTGAGGGAGGACAGTAGGTTTATGCTACACAGAACCATTGCCACTCCCCTGGGCCAAAGCCTGATTGCTAGACTCTTGTGAGAGCCTGCAAGCCCCTTTGAACACTGGTATCTGCAGCCATGAAAGCAGCAAACTGAGCCTGCACTGCCGCAAACTGAGTTTGCATGACTTCAGTCTGAGCTTCCACTGCTGTGTCCAAATGTTGCTGGCCATATTGTGCTTCAATAGAAGCTGAGATATTGGCCCTCAGACATTGCATCATGATTAGGTCTGTAAGTGCGCCAATGGAGTTGGTCACCAGTTTCATGCTGGGCAGCATGGGCTCCAAGCTCTATGCCAATTGGTGCCACCGTCCTCCGATCACCTTGGCATTGACCATAGCCTTTCCAGCAGGTGCAGCAAAGCATAAAGAATTTCATTGTACACACCCATCAGTCTCCTTGTATAAATCTTCATCTTTGTCCTCTCCAGCAGAATTCATGTGCATCCTCATCCTTCAGCTAGCTGGCACCTGTGCTACCCCTGTCCCTTGCCCTGGCTGTAAGTTACTCATGTCTAGTGTCTCAACATGCACAGGTCCTGCCTCTATGTCAGCTAAAGTACATGCAGTGTCATAATCTGAGCTGGTGGCTGTGAGTGAGACAGCAAGAGAACATGTCTCTTCTTTATCATGTTTATCTGCTCTTCCACCTCTTCCAACATTTCCTGGCCACTTTGCAGCTCTTGGATATCTGAAAGAAGAAAGGCACAATGATGGGGTTATGGTGAGGGGAATGGGGTGGGGAAGCAAAAGGGGCATGATTACACCATCTAGAGCTTGTAATTCAGAAGGGATTGGGGAATGTGGGAAAAGTGGGATATGAGAAGGAGGATTAGGTCTGAGCACATTGTCAGTTTTGATAGTTACAGCCCCACTGCTGGTCATGACTATTCCATTGATGGCAAGAACCATCTCTTCCATCAGATAAAGACATGCAGCTGGGCTTGTCCCCCACCAGTTAGGTGCTGCTGTCTCCAGTTATCCTCAAGCTTTTCCTGCAAGAAAGAGGGAGGTATGTCAGCGAGTAGGAGACAATGTGGTTGTGTGAGTGTCTCACAAAGTTGAACAGTGTGTGCAAGCTGTGGGATGTGAGTGCGTGGCATGCAACAGCATTGTGAGTGTGAGGGTGAGATGAGGTAAGGAGTGTTGGGCATGAGTCATGCTTAATAAAGATTGTTAGTAGGTGAGTGAAGGAGTTTGGTATTTTGAGCTGTGTGTAAGATTAGTTGGTGGGATATGGCATTTGAGGATGCCTTCACTGACATTGAAAACTCATGTGAGATTGTTAATCTTCTTGTAACACGGCATCCATGTCCATGGGGCTGGACTCCCGGCACTAAGCTTCACGGCTATCCGTTCCCACTGCCTTCTCAAAGCTTGGCTGGAGTGCCTCCTGGCTCCAAGAAGATAGATCACCTCTCTCGTCCTCTGCACTTTCTGCACCAAAGCCTCTTGCACAGCACTGGAAAATCTTGGAATCAGCAATGTTGTGACATTATTGAGCGTTCCCCTGGTTAAAATCATTTTCATATTGACTCCCAGTACCTGCTCCAGCCACAACGTTCCTCCGTTTTAGGAGTTGCAGGCTGTCTTTAAATAATGCAGGCTAACTTTAACCTCTCACGATTGGTGCCCCCTGATCAGGTGTGTGCCCACACAGCAGCATGCTTCACACAGGTTGTATGCTGCAATCATTGAAATAAGGATGCAGCATGAAGCTTGCATGGTGGCTGCATCAGAATCAACGGATGCAGGTTAACTACACATCACAATTCCCACGCCTGTTTTGGGGAATGATTATCAAATTTGTGGCCATTATATGTGATCTTAGTTCTTGTTCAACATTTCCACGCCATAGAACACATACTGTGTGTGTACTTATCACTTTTATTGGCATTTTTATATCTGGTGACTCTGGGATAGATTTTCAACTTGCTGCCCAGGCATGAGCTGTTCTCACAGATTGGACTCCATTATACTGCCAGCCAATATTAATCTGCATTGATTTCAGTGAAAATTGGGTGACTTCTACGTGAGATAAAAAATTTATGGTGTCATTTTATGGCCAGGCAAGTTCAAAATCTACTCCTTTGTCATTTGGATTGTTGGAAACGTGACTTCCATGTCCTAGCATTCACAGTGCTAGACCTCCATGGATTTGAAATTCAATAGCCCCCAGTTAAGGGATTTGGGTGCCAGAAGAGAGAAGCCTAAGGTCAGTCCTAAATTTGTTCTTGGTGCCTCGATGAAATAAATCCACAAGCTGCCAGTGGCATTCGCCAGTCCTTCAAATTTTGGTTGTCTCAAATGGCAAGCCAGCACAGAGGCAACTCCATTCCTGCACCTTAACGTGGAAAAAGCTTACCTGCCAGTTTCTTCAATGGCCTCCAGCTGTCCCTTTGAGAACATTTGATTTGTTCTTATTTTAACATGATGACAGTCTCCTAAAAAGGCCTTGACAAATTAAGCAGTCGCTTGAATGCTCAGGTGAAAAGAAAGAACAGAAAAAAATCTTGCATTACACGACCGCTGGGCATTCCAAAGCAATTTCCAGTCAACGAAGTACGTTTGATGTGTAGTCACTGGTCGTAACTGAAGGTAAATTGAATGTAAATTGGGTGTGGCTATTGCTCTGCTAAATTTGTCATTGTTGCACTTGTCTTACATTCATAAAGTCACAACACAATGATGTTGCATTTATGCCCCAGATTCTCCTATCCAGATAGGTTCTCTTCTGCAGACAGCAGAATCTCTTCTCTTCACAGCAGAATTCTAGACCATGAAAATACAGGTTTATAATTTTGTTAATGAAAGGAGCCAGTTTTAGCAATGTAGACACAGGGAGCAGACACACAGTTGTCATTCCCCCACATCCAACATATATAAGAAATAAATGTAAATGCCCCTTATTTCTGTCTAAACACCTTGCTGTCTGGCAAGAAGCAGATACCACTCAATCTAAAATAAGACAGTATATGTATTATCTGGATGTTTCAGACGTTATATTTTAACAATATATCAAGTCAGGAGTTGATTGATTTACAATGTCTTCAATTCTTATTGGCCGGAAGCCTTTAGCTGCTTGTCCAGTGATAGCAAATGCACATAAGCAGTGACAGAGTGAACTGAGCTTAGCTAGCAGCCATCATAATGTCCTTGTATCAATGAAAATTCACTAAACCTATCATTGTCATTATTCTAAGTTAAGTACAGTTAAAGAATGTTTGTTTAGATTTATGGGTACTTTAAGCCACTTTAATTGGAGAGTGCTTTTACCTTTTTTTCCTAGCTTATCAATGATGAATTGCCAAACAACAGGAGTGCAGCCAGAGGAAAAGTGAAAATCATAAAGAGATGGAAACAGCTGCAAAACCACAGTGGATCATAAAATAGCAACTATTCTGAATGACTGCTTCCTCCTCAAATTCGCAAGCGCAATGATAAGTGATATGCCCTCCCTGAACAAAGACACCCCAGGAAAATGAATGATTTAGTTATAAATAAGATGGAAGTCCTAGACGCTGCAAAACAAATTAATTCTCTTTGACAGATGGTGTTGTCTCATGTGCTGAGACACACTTGGGAGGTGGTTTGTGAGGCACTAACGATCATTTTGATCAATAGGCATCAAAACGGAAGTACCAGTAGATTGAAAACAGATTATTCTGTTGCTCATGTTCAAAAATGGTAACAAGTTGGTCACAGAGAACTCCAATAGTCTTACTTCTATTCCATGTAATGTAGTGGAATTGATTATCATGAATAAACTTGAGGGTCATCTGTACAAGTAGATCAAAATGGATTCAGAAGGTGTCTGAACTCCTGGGACTCTTTAACCTTGATTGAAGCCCACCTGCAAAGAGGAGATCTCGGAAAATTAAAATGGTAAGGAAGATACTGGGAAATTACCTTGGCTACTTAGTCAGTGACTCAAGAATATTTATCTCTTTTCGAGGGTTATACCAAAGGAACTTAACTTTATCTCATGTTAACAGTGACACAAAAATAATATCTAAAACTGATCTATTGAAATGATGTCGCCCATGGAAATCCCCTCTTGTGCGCACAGTGCCTTGAACTTACATTTACGAGTGCTGCGACTTGGTGCCACCCCCCTCACTGGGAGCGGTGTTAGAGACAGCTGCTCGCTCTGCTGTCCTGTCAGCCCTAATGACCTTGGTGGTCATCCTCTGGTCAGTGGAGCCTGTGCAGACATCCTCTGGGAGGGAGCATTCAGTGCCATGACTGTGCACTCCTCAGTCCTCGGATGCCATGGTCAATGGCAGAGGGGTGGAGGAGCTGCTGCCATCATCTAGAGAACACTGAAAGGAGCCTGCAGAGTTGACAGGAAACTTGTCTGCCAGCATGAGGTTGGTTTGAACCTTCCTGCTGACCATTGATGGATGGGCACCTAGCAGAGCGACTAAGTGCCTCATCCATCTCTCACACTGGCAGTGACTCCTGAGTGCAATCCCAGAAACTCCTGATTCTACACCTGGAGCTACCTCTCCATGAGAGATGCCACTCTCTCAATGGACGAAGCTGTGCCCTCGGAGGTCTGGGTTAACGCAGTGCTCACACACCTCATGGATTCCTCCATGACAGAGACCAAGGCACACAGATCAACAGATCTTCCTGCGCACCCCGCTGGACATCCAGCATCCTTCATCCAATGGACGACTCCAGAGACTCATCATCCACCTCGGACTCAGCAGGGCCCTGGTCTCCAGCAGTCCTCCGACTGCCATTGCCCTGGCATTCTCTGCCCCCACCAGCTCCTCTTGCGAGTGTGCAGCGCCCTCCCTAATGTGCACCACAATCAGAGCCAATGATCTAGTGGCCACTGACGTGCATGCATCTGCTCTCGTGCCTGGTTCCGAGAGAGGATGTGATGAGGGTGAATCTGGCTGAGGGTCCTCCTCTGGCATTAAGAGGTGGTCCTCAGGGTCCCTGCAGCCTCATGAGGGTGGCTCATCTGAGGGAGAAAAACAATATGTCAGTACATTCAATCATCACATAGTCAACGTGCATGCAAGATGGGCTGCTGACACCATGGACAAGTACCTCACTGAAGCTTTCTGATTGTAGGACCACTGGGCACTCTTGCTTATAGCAAGGTTATTTGAGATGAGATGACCCTACGTTTTTTGCACTATCCTGCAGCCTCACACCTGTCCACCGGACTCTTACCTCCCTCAGAGACACCCTGCCTCTCCACGATCGGTGGAGGTAGCTCCACATTGAAATTCCACCTCCAGGGCGCCCTTCTCATATGTGGTCAGAATGATGAGGTTGAGCACCCCACCCCCCATCTGTGATCGCTCATTGGCATTACGGCTTCTCTTCTGAAGGGGCAGAAGTGAATTCATTAGTCCACAGTCTAACTGTAGCATCATTCCAGCATGTCCCACCCACCGCACTTCCCCCCAGCCCCCAACAACCAGGTAGTGGGATAGGACGAGGCGGTAGAGTGCTCACCAGCCTTCCCCTCCTGTGTGGTATGCCCAGCAGGTGTAGATGCCAAATTTTACTCACAGGCTTAAGGTAACTTGCAGGATAATCCCCTCTGTTGAACCTGGCAGCCTTCAGGGAGCAGCCTCTGGGCCTTTAGAATCCCCCATCGGGTCCCCAATTTGCCCACCACCGAACAAGTTCCTGCCCCTGCCCGGACTGAATAACCAACAGCAAGACTCATTTCATGCTGGGCAAGCCTTAATTGGCCAGCCAGCGTAAAATCACATTTCCAATCCAAAGTAGCCCGGGAGCGGATTCCACATCCATTTCTGAGACTGCCAATCACGCATGCCCAGCAGGTACAAGATTCAGGCCCATGTCCTACCTGTCTTCACCTCATAACTCAAATGCTGACAAGAGAGAATCAGGCTTGTGGTTCTTCGAGTATTCATGGTATGGTTTGTCCAAAGCTCCATTAAGTTTGATCACATCTTCTCATGACTTGCATTCTATTATTTTCTCTATAAATCAGCATCCTATTGTCTTTGTTAATTGCTGCATTGCATTAATCAGTCAGGTTTCCCCACTGGAAAGGAACATCAAACTCATTCTCTTTCACAAACAATTTAAAAACTGCCTTTTGATCCACTTTCATCAAATAAAAACTAACTATTTATTTAGGTATCATGTTATTTCTAGCTGACCAAGCAAAATCTGACACCAAAATGCAGGCCTGAATTTTGTGCTCGCTGGGCGTGTGCGATTGGCGGGCCCGGGAGCAAACAGGAAACGGTCCCCCGATCGCCATCGACTCCCAACTGTGACTTCACGCTGGCTGGCCAATTAACGGCTGGCCAGTATGAAACGCGCCCTGAGAAAGACTCAGCACTGCTGGTGGGGGCAGGAAGAGGGTGGGCACCAATGTCACCGCTGGTGCTGGTAAGCACTTCCACTGAGCTCCCTGAAGGCAGACAGATGTCTCAGGGAGCTGCGGACCTTCAAATAATAAAAGAAAGCATAAAAATGCTACAAAAAGTGTCCATGCAGCATAATCAAGCGCCTGAAAGCGTACCTCATAGAAATGGTGTCCCCAGATATTTCTTTTTATTTTATATACTAACGGCGATTTCATCCCGCCCTTGGATGAGGTTTCATCAAAAATGTAAAGCCCACCTGGTTGATTAACCGTAAGGTTTGATGGGCCACAAAAAAAATCGCTTACAATTGGGCCTTAATTACCCGATTAATTGTTGGCGGGTGCTTTTCCGGCTGCTGTGCGTGCCCGCTGAGCGAAATATCACACGACTGCATGATGATGCCAGGACAATCGCCCTACGTCATCTCACATGATTTTACACCCGTTTGGGCTGGGCACGCGCCCACCCACTGGACGTAAAATTCTGGCCATACTTTCTGTTCCAACATTAGCATTATTATTGTTACAACGTAGCATTGAATTAGTGAGATCAGTTGTGCACACACCATAGCATCACTATAACATTTGTTACTGAAATATATCAGTATATTGGAGAACATTTGTTGTGTTGCTTGATTGTGATGTTTTTGTGATAACAATTGGATGGCTGTGCAGCTGATCCAACTCCTAGTTGGTAAAGAAAATATTCCTTTAAGGTCAGGCACCAGACACTGTTATTTGTTTACAAATGCTGGTCATTAAAATTTCTTTTCAAATTACTTAACTGGCTATAACTGACTTCAGCTCTTCTAGTTGGCCTTCCAAATATTTTTTTTTCCAAGCTGAGTCTTTCTTTAATAAATGGAACTGTACATGGGGAGTTCAACAGTAAATTAATTAAATAAATTCAATCCAGGGAATAGAAAGATCAGTAAACATACAACAAACTCACAATGTGTAACACAGTGAGAAACGTGACAATTTATCATCTGTCAAGGTTGCATTTCTTCACATTATTAGATCAATCAACCAGTAACATTCTAGATTATTAAATAAATGTGATAAATAGTTGACCCACATTTCAATCAATGAAGTTTTTACCCCCCTTCTCAAAACACACATTTACAAAACCACCAATATTTTCGATTACTTGTCTAGGTAAACCTCAGGTTCAAATTAGTGCAAATCTATGATTGAAAATGCAATTAATTTTGTACAGGGAAAGACAAACAAATGGTTTTTTTCTTTTCTCCTCCCATCCGCTCCATATTTTAATCAATGCCAGTCCATATTTTAACCATAAGCAGTAATGCACTTGAATCAGTTCCAAAGAAGAGTCATATTGGACTCGAAACATTAACAATGTTTCTCTCTTCACTGATGCTGTAAGACATGTTCAGTTTTACCAAGACTTTCTGTTTTAAATGCACTTAAATCATTTGGGGCAAATAGTCAAGTAAATTTTTTAAGAAAGGTGGCTTGAACTACAAACTTTATTTGTCTCTTCAATCAAAAAGGAATATATTAATGAAAGCTATCCACATATTTATCAGGGTTTCACTTATCAAAACCTCCTTTCCCATGACATTATGGTTTCAGTAATTTCTATTCTCATTGTGTGACAGAAGCAATAGAATGGGAGCAGTAAAGTAGACAAGCCAACAAGAAATGGCACAGCAATGATGAAATGGTCCAGAGGCATCTGTATGATATTCTGGCCCCTGTTCTGTCATGTGGAGAATTTGCTTGCCCACTGAAGGGCACAGGAATGTCAATGAACTGCCTGCATCTTAATGATGTCACTCAATAGGACCTTGACCTCCTCAGTTTTAGGTGCTAAACAGAGTGCTCACCTGGATCCCTGTAGTCTGGAGGGAATAAGTGTCAATATACTGAGGCTTGAAACTGCTATTATTATGAGTAGCTCTATTTCTTTCTTATTGGTGAGTCAAGCTCTGCTACCTTCAGGGTATAGTTTTATCATCTCAACTCTAAAAGGCTAGTCCTCATCTCTGCTGGGATCCATCAGGGTCCATTTGCTTAAAAGCCATCTAGAAAGGAGAGGACCAGAATCAGAGGGAAAGAGTGGAAGGGTGCTATTTCACCAGAGGCATCTATACCCCTCACACTCCTTGGCTACAGTGACTAAAGACATTTTGTAAGCCACTCAGATAACACTATTTGAAGAAGCAGGGGCTCCCAAGGAAAACATTCAAGAGATAAGTAGAATGATTGTTATGGATCTAAGAACAATTTTGCTGATGATCAGACTCTTAACTTCTTTGTACCTGCATCCTTCTTAGGTTGCAAGTGGACATTAGCAATGTGTTCACACTTGCAACACAAAGATGTACACAGAAAGTTACAGATGTAGTATTTGAACAGCATCAAATTACATCATGCTGCCAATGGACTTTAAATAACAGAATAAGAGCGTTCTGAAGATGAGTCATAAGGATTTGAAACGTTAAACTTTGTTTTTCTCTCTCTCCACAGATGCTGACAGACCTGCTGAGTTTTTCCAGCATCTTCTGTTTTTTTTCAGAATAAGAAGGCTGTTGGCTGTAGCATTGTAGTGTTTTGAAAAGTGCAAAATTTTATATATACATATTATACAAATACAAGTTATATTAAACATATACATATACAAGTTATATATATATATATATCACTTGAAGTTACCATACAGAATTGTACCAGCAGAGGGACTCTGCAAGTACAAGTAGTCGGAAGAAGTTGTTTTCATAAAACAAGCCATGTTGATCATGCACGTTTAATTCTGGGCTGCCTCTGCGATTTCTAGTCCCAAGAGACTCACATTGAGAATGAGGATAATACAAAAGAAGAAGGCATCAATCCTTTTATAGGGTTTTGCCTACTCTCTGCAGAGAAAACGGCATTTTAAGTTGCTGACTTAAAAAAAACACTTGAGCTGTATTAAAGACATATAAGCTCAGAGTAAACAAGCAGGAAAGCTTTTACAGACAAGTTTCTTCACCATTGCTAATGGAAATGGCATTATTTATGCTCAATCTACCATCTTTTGCAGTACATTTAGAGCCATCCTCTGTATTCCCATGTTGGCAAAAGTGGTTGCGATGTTTTGAAGGGGCAGTGGCAGGTTTGGCCATCACAAAGGACAAAAGAAAAAAATACCTTACTCTTCCACTATGCCGCGAAGAATTAGAAGGCATCTTTGAAACACTTACACCTGAGCAAAATGACTATGATTCAGCTACAAAGTTGAAAGTTCTTGACCATGCTGTTATCTGTCTCCACTATGCAACCTGACAAAAGAGACCACCAAGTGGAAGTGGACTACATCACACAAACAGGCTGTACACCAGATCAAACAATGGTTGTCAGCAAGTTGCATAAATGCCTTTTTCAACACGGAGAAAACCACCCAGCTAGTCATGGGTGCAAATCTGGTTGGCTTAGGTGCAGTTCTTGTGCAAAAAGACCAGGCAGGTAACCCTTTTGATGGCAAGCTGATCATTAACACCTGTGGAGCAACATTATTCACAAAGAGAGAGAGAAGCACTCTCACTCACATGGGTTATCTTACATTTTCATTTCTATTTGCGTGAAAGCGAGTTTGAAGTCATAACCAATCATAGACTACTAGTAAGCTTGTTCAACAATGTGCAACAAGAGTACGGACTCCATGGTGAGCATTAGCTAGGCAAGCTTAACCAAACAGATTATCTTTCACAACATCCATTACCAACAGTCAGTCCTACCAGTCATGAGGAAAAGGTTGCCAAACAACATCTTAATTATGTAAACCTAAATGCAGTGCCAAAATCGCTAAAACTAGTTGATGTCAGAACAGCAACAAAGATAAGGCATTACAACTATGAATGATGGCTATGGAATCACAAAACTGGAAAGATGTGATCTACAGAGTGTCTACAAACAAAATCAGTCACACACTACAAGGTCTTCACAATGTTCAAAATGAGATCACTATCTCATGATACTCAACAACTGCTTTGTTATTGCACCATAAGACCATAAGATATAGGAGCAGAAATTAGGCCATTCGGCCCACCGAGTCTGCTCTGCCATACAATCATGGCTGATAAGTTTCTCAACCCCATACTCCCGCCTTCTCCCGTAACCTTTGATCCCCTTACCAATCAAGAACCTATCTATCTCGGTCTTAAATACACTCAATGACCTGGCCTCCACAGCCTTCTGTGGCAATGAATTCCATAGATTCACCACTGTCTGGCTAAAGAAGTTTCTCCTCATCTCTGTTCTAATAGGTCTTCCCTTTACTCTGAGGCTGTGCCCTCGGGTCCTAGTCTCTCCTACTAATGGAAACATCTTCCCCACGTCCACTCTATCCAGGCTTTTCAGTATTCTGTAAACTTTAATCAGATCCCCCCTCATCCTTCTAAACTCCATCAAGTATAGACCCAGAGTCCTCAAACGTTCTTCATATGTTAAGCCTTTCATTCCTGGGATTATTCTTGTAAACCTCCTCTGGACCCTCTCCAGGGCTAGCACATCTTTCCTGAGATATGGGGCCCACAATTATTCACAATATTCTAAACGTGGTCTGCCCAGAGCCTTATAAAGCCTCAGCAGCACATCTCTGATTTTATATTCTAGTCCTCTTGAAATAAATGCCAACATTGCATTTGCCTTCCTAACTACCGCATCAACCTGCAAGTTAACCTTAAAAGAATCCTGGACTAGGACTCCCAAGTCCCTTTGCGTTCCAGATTTCTGAATTCTCTCCCCATTTAGAAAATAGTCTATGCGTCTATTCTTCCTACCAAAGTGCATGACCTCACACTTGCCCACGTTGTATTCCATCTACCACTTCTTTGCCTATTCTCCTAACCTATCTAAATCCTTCTGCAGCCTCCCCGCCTCCTCAATACTACCTGTCCCCCCACCTATCTTTGTATCATCTGCAAACTTAGCCAGGATTCCCTCAGTTCCTTCATCTAGATCATTAATGTATAAAGTGAAAAGTTGTGGTCCCAACACTGACCCCTGTGGAACTCCGCTAGTCACCGGGCGCCATCCTGAGAAGGACCCCCTTATCCCCACTCTCTGCCTCCTGCCAGACAGCCAATCTTCTATCCACGCTAGTACCTGGCCTCTAACACCATGGGCTCTTATCTTACTGAGCAGCCTCCTGTACGGCACCTTGTCAAAGGCCTTCTGGAAGTCCAAGTAGATAACATCCATTGGCTCTCCTTTGTCTAACCTACTCGTTATCTCCTCAAAGAATTCTAACAGATTTGTCAGGCATGACCTCCCCTTGATGAAACCATGCTGACTTTGCCCTATTTTACCATGCACCTCCAAGTATTCTGAAATCTCATCCTTAATAATGGACTCTAAAATCTTACCTAGACCGAGGTCAGGCTAATTGGCCTGTAATTTCCCGTCTTTTGCCTCACTCCCTTTTTAAACAGGGGGGTTACATTAGTGATTTCCAGTCCTCTGGGACCCTCCCTGACTCCAGCGATTCCTGTAAAATCACCACTAACGCCTCCACTATCTCTTCAGCTATCTCCTTCAGAACTCTGGGGTGCAATCCATCTGGTCCAGGTGATTTATCCAGCTTCAAACCTTTCAGTTTTCACTTCTCTTTGGTAAAGGCCACCATACTCACCTCTGCCCCCCTGACTCTCTTGAACTTTGGGGATGTCACTCGTGTCTTCCACTGTGAAGACTAATACAAAGTACCTATTCAGTTCCTCCGCCATTTCTTTGTTCCCCACCACTACTTCTCCAGCGTCATTTTCCAGTGGCCCAATGTCCACTTTTGCCTCTCTCTTACACTTTATATATCTAAAAAAAACTGTTGCAATCTTCTTTTATATTACTGGCTAGTTTACCCTCATATTTAATTTTCTCCCTCCTTATTTCTTTTTTAGTTGTCCTCTGTTGGTCTTTGTAGGCTTCCCAATCCCCTGGTTTCCCACTGCTCTTCACCGCATTGTATGCTTTCTCTTTAGCTTTTATGCTGTCCTTGACTTCTCTTGTCAGCCATGGTTGCCTTGTCCTCCCTTTAGTATGCTTCTTCTTCTTAAGGATGAATTTTTGCTGTGTCTCCCAAATTACTCCCAGAAACTGCTGCCATTGCTGCTTCACTGTCTTTCCTGCTAGGCTCATCTCCCAGTCAATTCTGGCCAGCTGCTCCCTCATGCCTCTGTAGATGCCTTTATTCAACCGTAATACCATTACATCTGATTCCAGCTTTTTCCTCTCAAATTGCAGGGTAAATTCTATCATATAATGGTCACTTCTTCCTAAGGGTTCCTTCACCTTCAGCTCCCTTATCAAATCTGCCTCATTACACATCACTAAATCTAGAATTGCCTGTTCCCTAGTGGGTTCCACCACAAGCTGCTCCAAAAAGCCATCTCGTAGACATTCCACAAATTCCTTTTCTTGGGATCCACTACCAACCTGATTTTCCCAGTCTACCTGCATATTGAAATCCCCCATGATCACTGTAACCTTGCCTTTCTTACACACCTTTTCTATCTCCTGGTGTATCTTGTGCCCCACATCCTGACTACTGTTCGGAGGCCTGTACATAACTCCCATTATGGTTTTTTTTATCTTTGCAGTTCTTCAACTCTACCCACACAGATTCTACATCATCTGACCCTACGTCATTTCTTGCTATCGATTTAATTTCATTTCTTACTAACAAAGCAACCCCACTCCCTCTGCCAACCTGCCTATCTTTTTGATAGGATGCATATCCTTGGATATTTAGCTCCCAGTCCTGATCCCCTTGCAGCCATGTCTCCATAATGCACAATCATTGAAGGGCTATGTTGTAGATATAGCACATGAAGGTCAACAGGGAATTGTCAAAAGAAATAAATCCTTATGGAAAAGGTATGGTTCCCAGGAATTGATCGCATGGTCAGTCAGTATCTGCCATGTCAAGCAACCACAATGTCAAATCTTGGTGATCCTCTTAAAATGTCTGAACTATCTCCAGGACCATGGATTGAGGTTAGTGTTGATTTTTCAGACCTGCACACTGGTGAACACCTTCTTCTTGTCACTGACAACTACAACAGATTTCCAGTCATGGAAATACATACATCTACTTCAATGAAAGCAGTCATCCCAAAGTTTGATCAGGATTTTGCTTTGTTTGGAATTCTTCAAATGGTGAGAAGTGGCAATTGATCTTCACTCAACAGCAATGAGTTCAGTAAATATGTGATCCATTTAGGGTTTGCTCATTGAAAGATCACACCTTATTGGCCAGGAGTTAATGGAGAAGCTGAGAGATTTATGAGTATCTTGAAAAAAGTGATACATACAGCTACAGCTGAGAGCAAGCCATGGAAGCAAGGGATGCATCACTTTCTTCGTAATTACAGAGCAACTCCTCACTTGACTACTGATAAGCCTCCAGCTACACTCATCTTTGCACATCCTATGTGCACATATCTTCCTCAGCTACTCCATGGAGCTAATGATCAATACATACATGAACGCAATCAAGAACAAAGGAGTAAATGCAGAGCAAAACATGAAATTCAGAGGTACACCACTAAAGCCAGGAGATAAAGTGCTTGTGAAATGTGATGGTCATGTTGAAATGCAAACAACCCCATATGACATCCAACCATTTGTTGTGACTGACACAAAAGGATCAATGATCACTGCTGAGCATAGTTCACAAATCATCACACAAAATGCGGGGCCGGGGCCATAAAATGGGGCAAGCCATTCAAATGTCCATTGACTTCAGTGGGACCAGAAAATCCTGCCGGTGGGAGGGGCCTTAAAATTCCTATAATATGATTAAGTAGAATCACATGGATTTATGAAAGGAAAATTGTGTTCACCAAATTTATTAGAATTTTTTAAGGATATAAAAAGTAGGATGGATAAGTAGATGTAGTATATTGGATTTTCAAAAAAACACTCAATAAAGTACCACACAAGAGGTTTTTAAACAAAATTGGGTTGGGGTAATATATTAACATGGATCGAGAATTGGTTAACGACAAAAAAAGAGTAGGCATAAATAGGTCATTTTCGGGTTGGCAAGTTGTAACTAATGGTGTCCCTCAAGGATCAGTACTTGGGCCATAGCTATTTGCATTCTATATTAATGACTTAGATAAGAGGACTGAGTGCAACATATCCAAGTTTGTTGGTGAAACAAAGTGAGGTGGGAAAATAAGCATTGAGGAGGGTGCAAGAAGTTGCATAGGGAAATAGACAGATTGGGTAGGTGGGCAAGAACATGGCAGATGGAATGCAATGTGACAATGTGTGAAATTATCCACTTTGATTGGAAAAATAAAAATGAAGAATATTGTTTGAATGGTAAGAGACTGAAAAATGTTCGCACTCAGAGGGATCCCTTGTACATGAATCACAAAAAATTAGCAGGTACGTCCAGTAAGCAATTAGGATGCCAAAAGATATGTTAGTTTTTGTTACAAGGGACTTAGAGCATAAGAGTAAAGAAGTTTCACTACAATTATATGGAGCATTGATGAGGTCATAGCTGGGGTACTGTGTGCAGTTTTGGTTTCCTTACATAAGGAAGGACATACCTGCCCTTGAGGAAAATTTACTAAACTGATTCCTAGGATGAGGTGATTAATCTATTAGGACAGATTGAATAGACTGGGCCTACATTCCCTGAAGTTTAGAAGAATAATATGTGGTCTAATTGGAACATATAACAATTTCAAGGGGCTTGACAGCTGGATGCTGAACAAATGTTTCCTGGATAGGGAATCTGGAACATTAGATTGGTTGGCCATTTATGACTGAGATAAAGACAATGTTCCTCAGTCAAGGGATTTTGAATCTTTGGAATTCTGTATCCCATACAGCTGTGAATGCTCAGTTGTTGATTATGTTCAAGGCAGGGATTGCAGATTTTTAGGTATTAAGAGAATTCAGGGATATGGAATAGATTGGGAAGGTAGAGTTGAGACAGGAGATGAGGAAGCAGGCTTGAAGTGCTAAATGGCTACTCCTGCTCTTATTTCTTATGTTCTTATCCCTCTCTAGCAATGCATCCAGGATTGTTGCCATGTGCTGCATATTCATAATCTAGTGTGTTCAAGGAGGACATAAAGCAGATGAATTGTGAAGTGATACCAATGACCTGATACCATGCTTCGCCCCTCTGTAGTCATGGTCAATACCTCCCGATGTACCAATAAGGACTCTGTCATTTAATGTGAAAATGAACTAACTCTGAAAAACCTGAGAGTCAGCGGCAAACCCTTTTGCTGAGTGTCAGATCTTAAAATCTGCCAGTGCCATGGCTCAGTGGAAAGTCCAAGCCATCATTCATGTACCAAAATGAAAGCTCTAAGCTATTGGTTGGGTAAAAGTCAGCCTGATGCATGTTTCCAGTTATAGACTATCAATTCCAAAATCCTTACTGTGCAGATGTCTTGTTGAAGGCATCCATCTGACCAAGGTTTACCAGTTTTACAAGATTATTATTGTCATTCTGCTGTACCTGAGATATAATAATGGGCAGAATTTTGCCCTTGGCGTGCGGGCTCGGCGGGGGCGGTCAAGAAGCTGACCACCACCCGCGATTGGGCCTGAAAGGCAATTTCACGCTCGCGGGCCAATTAAGGCCAGCCCAGCATGAAACGTGAGCAGCAGTGCTCAGGGCTGCCTGTGCGGGCAGGGGAGCAGTGCAAGCCAGGCGAGTGCTATCTTCACACATGCGCAGAAGTGCGCTACAGAATCTCCCTGAGGCAGAAAGCTGCCTCAGGGAGATGGAGATATATGAAAAAACATAATTAAAAAAATTAAAATGAAATGAAACAGGTCCCCTCATGTGACTCTGTCACATGAGCAGGGGCATGTTATTAATGAAGAATTAAAGTTTTTATTTTATTTTTATTTGCTTTTGGAAGCCTCATCCCGCTGTGGCTGAGGTTTCCAAAAAAGTGCAAAGCCCGGTTGGCGTTTTCGCCTGCCCGCCAACTGTAAGGTTGGACGGGGAGTGAAAATTTTATTTTAATTCACTTTTTAATGGCCTTAATAGGCCTTTTAATTGTCAGTGGGCACACTACCGTCTCCAGTGTGCGCCCACTGACTGAAATATCGTGTGAGTGCACAATGACGTCGGGATGCTCGCCTAATGTCATAGTGCTCAGGTTGGGCACGCGTCTGCCTGCCGAGTGAAAAATTTTAGCCAATAAGACTGTTTACTCATTCAATCAAAACAACTTAACTCCAACAAGGTATGGTCAGCACGCTCACACTCAGCAATGCCACAGGGAAAATCACTGGTTTTAATTCATTAATCAAAATCCAATGCATTTTTATTTGGACTTCTCTTTCACTGCACAGTTAAGACAAGACCCGATTTTTTTAATTGTTAGGGAAGTAAACCTGCTGGTCTAATCCAGTCTAGCTTCTATGTGACTCCTGACCTATAACAATGAGATTAACTCTTCCTGCTCTATTAAATGGCCTAGTAGGCCGTTTAATATCAAAGCCACTAAGAAAATTTATAATCGTGCCCGCATGCTGACCTAAAAATCTTGCCCCTAGAAAACCTCCCACAAACTATGCATAATCAAATATGTCATGCTTTGCATCTATCTCATCTCCTGAGGTAAAGTTCTTCATAAATACTTCTCAATCTCCAAAGATTATCAAGCAGAACTTCAGAATGTTCTTCCATCCTCACATCTCGACTATTCAACCCTGGCCTACTTTCTTCCAAAGATAGCATTTTGTCCTCTCCCCTGGTGGAGAAGCACTGTTTGACCATCTTAGCCAATTCACAACCACATGTGAGTACCAGGATCTGTCTTAAGTCCACATATATAAATCGAAACAAATCTTTATAACACTTGGATAACGTTGCCGAGGAGCAGTTGATGATATTTTGTGCAGCTTCAATACTTTACTTTCAAAAAAGTATTAACAAATCAGACAGGGTTAAAGCAAAATGACAAAGATGATACTGAAACTTTAAATTCTTAAACAACAGCGAAGGACTCAGAATTGCACTTGTTCGTGCTGTGAAAAAAACATTGAGACAGGACATAGTCCAGGTTTTTAAAGTGCTGGAAGGCATAAATTATGCTCCTGTATAAACAGGTTAATTAATTGGGCTGTGGTCACAGAATTAAAGAATTTGAGTGCAACCCACTATCAAGACTTGACTTTAGAAGATGCTCCCCTGACAGATTCCTACCAAAAGGAGACAATACTGTGTTGACAAGCTTCTTTAAATAAAAGGTAGATTAAAATATGGTCAAGAATTGGATTGAAGATTACAAAAATGCACGTTCATACACAGATGATCAAATACTTTACAGAACATGAAGAACCCAGTACTGCGGGAGGCTATGGAAATATCATTTGTGGAATACAACTTGCCAAGGTTGGGAGTTGTAGCTTTAGGATTAGATTCATATCTTGGAGGTCTGTGGATTACTTGAGGAGGTAGACAAGAAATTTCTTGATTTTGCTTTCTTGGAAGTTTTACATAAGGTTAATCACCTCTCCCAACAGATTAAATAAATGGGTTACAGTCCACAAAGAACAAATGGATGTAAGGAATAGGAGCAGCAGTAAGTCATTTGGCCCTTGAGCCTGCTCCGCTATCCATCATAGAACAGGCTCTAACTGGAATGTGTAAGGGATATATCTGTTGGGCCAAATTACAGCTTTCTTGTTTTGTACTTTCTCACATTCTTGTAATCTACACTCGTTCCGACACCTCTGAATTAATCCTTAATATGATGCAGGCTAATTCCTATCGTGTTTCCAAACAGTTTTCAAATGTTCAACAGCACACCTGTCAATGTTCCCCATGCTTCAGATTAATAATACTCACACAGGAGTATTGTTAATTGTATCAGCTTTAGCTTATCAACATCCTCTTTAATGTGTATAATTTATTCGGGTGCAGGAGGGAGAACTAATTTCCCACTTCACTTAGTCTCCAGCTAATGCTCCAAAAATTGTATTTTCATAAGATGACTGGTCTAAATTCCATCTCTGTGAAAGATTAGCATTGTAAACGTAAATACATGTTGTGAAATCAGCAGTCTTGAAAATAACTGAAGCAAGAAGTACATTCTTGGTACCAGCAGTTAGCAATGTGACCACATGAGGATTTGTGTTTTTCTTGAAATAAATTCCTTCTAAATTAACCCTGAGTACATAAACGAAAGCCTGGTGGAGTTCAAATTAATGAAATGTTATCAAAACTGACAAGTCAGTAATTGGAAAAGGAATATTGCAATTTGGGTGTAGAATAAAAATAAGGAAAAACAAGCACTAGTAATTTCTAATCATGGCAAAGAAACTCTAATTTACTTCGCAAAGATCAAAATTGAATTTTGTAGTAAAGGCAAATTTGACAACTTTTATGACTTCTATTCACTTTTCAGTATAGATTTAACAAATCTCATATTAATATTTATATTGGAAGGCATTCTATAGAATTCTGCCTGTGGTCAAGGTGGTACCAGCCAACCACATTTAACAGTATCGTCATTTTCATGGTAATTATTTTGTCATAATTGCAAGTTTCCAGTTTCCACATTGCATTCAATAAGGTTTGGTTGTGCATCAGCTAGAATTCCTACATAACCATCAAATGATTTTGACGATGTTTATGAAAATGTGCAATATTGCTCAATTTTGTTTGTACAATATAAAATATATTTGCTAGATTTCCTACCTCCCACAATACAAAACTAATTCTTGGTTACCAGCCTACCGAAAAATTCTGCTTGAAACTGGTCATTTAGACCAGTTCTGGGTTGCTCCTCTCCACAGATGCTGCCAGACGTGCTGAGTTTTTCCAGATATTTTTGCTTTTGTTTTGGATTTCCAGCATCCGCAGTTTTTTGCTTTGATATTTATTTTACTAGTTTGATCCAGTGTGATAGAAGCCCATAAATAATGTGAGGCTGAAAATCCACAGGCCATGAACCTGTCAATTAGACTGGGAGTCATGCTCGCCGCTGCACTCCAGCACTAATCCACTGGAGTATATGGGGTTGGTGGAATAACACTTGATTCACATGGAGCCGGCAGGCATCCATACCACAAGAATTATATCAGAGGCACCTGATAGCCACATGCTGCTGGAAACTCTGGGTTGCTACTCAGGGATGGTCATCCAACCCTGGAAAATGTGGCCCCTTAATACAGGAACATAGGAATAGGAGTAGGCCATTCAGCCCCTGCCTCCGCCACTCAATGATATTAAGGCTGATCTGCAACCTAGCTCCATATCCTGAATATTATCAAGAAATGTGGTTAACAAAAATGTATTAATCTCAGATTCAAAATTATAAGAATTAATCTAGCGTCAACTGTCATTTACGGAAGAAAGGGAGACACTTTCGGTGGGCGGACCAATTGCGCGCTCCCTGTGCGGGGGGCGGAATTCCCTGAGTCGGGTCCTGTGCACTTTCACACACATGTGCACATGCACGTGAAAGAGTGCAGAAACCCCCCTGAGGCATGGAGGTGCCTCAGGGAGATCAGTTTAAGTTCTGGAATATTTAGTAAAGGTGAAAAAAAATTTTAAGGACATGTCCCCTCATGTGAAACTGTTACATGAGTTGGGACATGTCCATCAACTTTTTCAAAAATTTTTATTTAAATAATAAACCTTTCATGAAACCTCATCCCACTGGTGGATGAGGTTTCATAAAAAATGTGAAGGCTGCCTGGGCTCTTCGCCTGCCCGCCAACCTTAACATTGGATGGACAGCATTCTTAACTAAAACAAGAACAGAATTACCTGGAAAAACTCAGCAGGTCTGGCAGCATCGGTGGAGAAGAAAAGAGTTGACGTTTCGAGTCCTCATGACCCTTCAGCAGAACTGAATGAATCTAAGGAGAGGGGTGAAATATAAGCTGGTTTAAGGTGTGGGGGGGGGGTGTGGTAGAGAAGTGGAGGGGGGTGGGTGTGGTTGTAGGAATGAGCAAGCAGTGATAGAAGCAGATCATCAAAAGTTGTCACAGACAAAAGAGCAAAAGAACACAGAGGTGTTGAAGTTGGTGATATTATCTAAATGAATGTGCTAAGTAAGAATGGATGGTAGGGCACTCAAGATTCAGCTCTAGTAGGGCTGGGGTGGAAAGCCTAGCAGGGCATAAAAGATTTAAAAATAATGGAAATAGGTGGGAAAAGAAAAAACTATATAAATTATTGGAAAAAACAAAAGGAAGGGGGAAGAAACAGAAAGGGGGTAGGGATGGAGGAGGGAGTTCAAGATCTAAAGTTGTTGAATTCAATATTCAGTCCGGAAGGCTGTAAAGTGCCTAGTCGGAAGATGAGGTGCTGTTCCTCCAGTTTGCATTGGGCTTAACTGGAACAATGCAGCAAGCCAAGGACAGACATGTGGGCAAGAGAGCAGGGTGGAGTGTTAAAATGGCAAGCGACAGGGAGGTTTGGGTCTTTCTTGCGGACAGACCACAGGTGTTCTGCAAAGCGGGCGCCCAGTTTATGTTTGGTCTCTCCAATGTAAAGGAGACCGCATTGGGAGTAGACTAAGTTGGGGGAAATGCAAGTGAAATGCTGCTTCACTTGAAAGAAATATTTGGGCCCTTGGACGGTGAGGAGAGAGGAAGTGAAGGGGCAGGTGTTGCATCTTTTGCGTGGGTATGGGGAGGTGCCATAGGTAGGGGTTGAGGAATAGGGGGTGATGGAGGAGTGGACCAGGGTATCCCGGAGGGAACGATCCCTACGGAATGCCACCAGGGGGGGTGAAGGGAAGATGTGTTTGGTGGTGGCATCATGCTGGAGTTGGCGGAAATGGCGGAGGATGATCCTTTGAATGTGGTGACATCCCTCCCAGAAACATGATAGGGTCCCCCTTGTTCTCACTTTTCACCCCACAAGCCTCCACATTCAAAGGATCATCCTCTGCCATTTCCGCCAACTCCACCATGATGCCTCCACCAAGCACAACTTCCCTTCACACACCCCGCACCCCCCCCTGGTGGCATTCCGTAGGGATCGTTCCCTCCGGGACACCCTGGTCCACTCCTCCATCACCGCCTACTCCTCAACCCCCTCCTATGGCACCTCCCCATGCCCACGCAAAAGATGCAACACCTGCCCCTTCACTTCCTCTCTCCTCACCGTCCAAGGGCCCAAACACTCCTTTCAAGTGAAGCAGCATTTCACTTGCATTTCCCCCAACTTAGTCTACTGCATTCGTTGCTCCCAATGCGGTCTCCTCTACATTGGAGAGACCGCTTTGCACAACACCTGTGGTCTGTCCGCAAGAATGACCCAAACCTCCCTGTCGCTTGCCATTTTAACACTCCACCCTGCTCTCTTGCACACATGTCTGTCCTTGGCTTGCTGCATTGTTCCAGTGAAGCCCAACGCAAACTGGAGGAACAGCACCTCATCTTCCGACTAGGCACTTTATAGCCTTCCGGACTGAATATTGAATTCAACAACTTTAGATCTTGATCTCCCTCCTCCATCCCCACCCCCTTTCTGTTTCTTCCCCCTTCCTTGTGTTTTTTCTAATAATTTATATAGATTTTTCTTTTCCCACATATATCCATTATTTTTAAATCTTTTATGCCCTGCTAGCCTTTCCACCCCAACCCCACTAGAGCTGTATCTTGAGTGCCCTACCATCCATTCTTAATTAGCACATTCATTTAGATAATATCACTACCGTCAACGCCAGTGTTCTTTTGTTCTTTTGTCTGTGACATCTTTTGACTATCTGCTCCTATCACTGCTTGCATGTCCCTACAACCACACCACCCCCCCCCCGCACTTCTCTCCCCCCACCCAACCACCCCGCCACCACCCCCCCCCCACCACCACCAACTTAAACCAGCTTATATTTCACCCCTCTCCTTAGAATCACTCAGTTCTGTTGAAGGGTCATGAGGACTTGAAACATCAACTCTTTTCTTCTCCGCTGATGCTGCCAGACCTGCTGAGTTTTTCCAGGTAATTCTGTTTTTGTTTTGGATTTCCAGCATCCGCAGGTTTTTGTTTTTATCTTTTTGTTTTTATAGCATTCTTAACTACTTTAATTACTTTGTTAATGGCCTTAATAGGCCTTTGACAGTTGGTTGGCTGTGCGCCCGCCAAACTGACAATCTAAATGACGCGCAGTGACATCAGGATCCCCGCCCAACATCACCGCACCTCATTTTACACATCAGTGAGCGGGCCTCGACCCCTGCCCCTGCTCGCTGATGGGAAAATTCTTCCCATAGTTCCAAATTTAAACTCTCTTTCACATGCATTTCACTCTTGAAATGTCCAGTTCTAACTTTTAGACTCTGCTTCCTGGTCTTAGACTTCCCAATCAGTGGAAATAATTTCTCTCTATCTACCCTGTAGCCACAGTATTTATTTGGCTAGTCCAGTTCAGTTTCTGGTCAATGGTAACCCCCAGGATGTTGATAGTGGGGGATTCAGCAATGGTAATTCCATTGGACCACGTGGACTGCAGCAGTTCAAGAAGGCAGCTCACGACCACCTTCTCGAGGGCAACTAGGGATGGGCAACAAATGCTGGCCCAGCCAGTGAAACCCACATCCAGTGAATGAATCAAAAAAACCCTATCTGTTCCCTTTAATCTCTTGCAAACTTTGATTACATCATTCCTTAACCTTCTAAACCCCAGGAAATTATACCCTAATTTGTGTAGTCTCTCTGTGTAATTTAGCCCTTAGAGTCCAGATATCATTCTAGTCAATCTACACTGCATTCACTCCAAGGCCAATATATCCTTCCTAAGGAACATAGAGGTCCCCTATTTCCCTCTCACGTTGCCACTGCAAGAACTCACTCTGGCTCCTGTGATGGATGCACGTCTGCACACATCTCCACTTTCCACTGGACCAGGGTCTCCATAGCATCTGCCATCCTCTCCATGGAGACCTCCATACACGCACATGTGGTCACCACTTCATCAGAGAGCAGGCGGACACACACCTCCCACCCGCATGCCACTCTGTTCAGGGCTTCCAACACCTGTGTGATGTTCCCCCACCTTCTGCTGACTCTCCACGATGAGTTGAAAGGCCAAATCCAGACATTCATCCTCTGATTCGGACTCACAGATGCCTCTCCTCCAACAGTCTTCCGAGTGCCGGGAAGCTCGGCTGAACCTGCCTCATCCTGCTGCGTGTCCATGTGGTGACCACCAGATTGTGAACCTGAGCCTGCTCTAGGTCTAGGTCCCACCAAGATGTGTGTCCCTGCGCTGGTGCAGGGTTTGGGTAAGCATGTGACCGGTCTTCCAGGCTGCTTATTTCCAACTCTTCAATGGAGGAGGTGTCCTCTTGGCTGGAGGTGAGGACCTGAATGGAGCTGAGGGACTGGCTGGCAGGCTGCGAGTGTCAGTCGCTTGGCAGAGCTCCCTGTGAACCAAAGTAGAGATAATTAGTGCATGGCAGCAGATTCAAAAGCAGGAGAGAGAGCACTCACAGTTGCAGTGACAGAGGGATGACGTGGTGCAGGATCCTCACGAGGGTGTTCACCACCAACCTCACCGTCACCGCAAGCACGGTCCACGTCCACCTCAGTCAGCGCAATGGCACACTCCTCGAAATCTCTCCCTGCTGATGTGAGCCAGCTTCTCGTGCATGAAAACAGATGGAGAGAGTGTGAGCAGGACACATAGCACTGTGTGGAATGTTTGTGTGTTGAATGGAGATATAGACAGGATGAGGACAGGATGGGAGGGTGTGTGTGTGAAAGTTAGTGGTGTTGCCCTTTGAGGTGTGAGATTCTTGTGGATGTGTGATGGGTTTGTGAGTGCGTGAGTTGAGAGTGATGATAAGAGTGGCTTACCCTGGTGGAATGGATAAGTCCATTCTTCCTGTTGTGTCACTGGGTGGGCAGGGCATTGGCGCTGACCACCCCTGCCACCACTTCCCATGCTGGATTGGTGATGTGGCTGCCCCTCCTGCAACCGGAGCGAGGGCAGAGAACAACATGATGGGCCTCCACTGTGTCCAAAAGGTGCTCAAGGGACGTACCATTAAACCAGGGGCTGCAGACTTCTTGCCTTTCGGGGCCATGTCTTCTGTGCAGCAGTCCTGGGCTGGAAACAGAGGGGTGTGTTCACGGCTGCACTTTAAAGATGGTGCCTGGCATGATGAAGCGGTGAGGTGAAGGCATGGCGGGCGAATGAGAGCGAGCCTGCCATCAAAACGGCAATGATCATCTCCAACAAGAGAGAATCCAACCACCACCCCTTGATGTTCAATGGCATTGCCATCACTGAATTCCCCCACTGTCAACATCCTGAGGGTTACCATTGACCAGAAACTTAACTGGACTAACCATATAAATACTGTGGCTACAAGAGTAGGTCAGAGGCTATGAATCCTGTGACAAGTAACTCACCTCCTGACTCACCAAAGCCTGTCCACCATATACAAGGCACAAGTCAGGAATACTCCCCACTTGCCTGGATGAGTGCAGCTCCCACAACACTCAGGAAGCTTGACACCGTCCAGGACAAAGCAGCCCGCTTGATTGGCACCACATCCAGAAACATTCACTCCCCCCACCACTGATGCACAGTAGCAGCTGTGCGTACCATCTACAAGAGCACTGAAACTCACCAAGGCTCCTTCGACAGCACCTTCAAAATCCACGACCACTACCAATCTAGAAGAACAAGGGCAGCAGATAGATGGGTACACCACCACCTGGAAGTTCCCCTCCAAGTCACTCACCATCCTGACTTGGAAATATATCGCCATTCCTCCACCGTCACTGGGTCAAAATCCTGGAACTCCCTCCCTAACAGCACTGTGGGTGTACGTACGCCATATGGACTGCAGTGGTTCAAGAAGGCAGCTCACCATCACCTTCTCAAGGGCAACTAGAGATGGGCAATAAATGCTGGCCCAGCCAACAAAGCCCACATCCCATGAATGAATAAAAAAGTTTCCCGGGAATGCATGATCACTGAGACAGGGTTGGGACGAAATGATGGGAAAACCCGCCGTTGCGGCCGACGGGAAGAACGTTCTTTTCCTTGCCTGCTACCACACTTTCGTGCAAATCTGGGATGATTCCTTTATCTCTAAACTCCCAGTCCCTCTCTCCACTCCTTTAAGCTCTTAGACCAATTTCAACATGCAACTACTTTCTACCATCCCAATTGAATTCAAATATATTTTGAATATTTTGAAAAAATAAAGTCATTGCATGTTAGAGACAACAATCAAAGTAACATTGTGACATTTCTGGTTCTTATTCATAAATGCATAGTCATTATCTGCAATCTTATCTTATTAAAACCTTAAAGGGATGTCATCATCACTGAACTCGGATCATGAATAACTTTTATCCGTTTAGCAATGAACAACACAAGACCTTCATAAATTATGTGAGAAACAGATTAAGAATGATGCTTAGCTTTTCCAGTAACGAGCAGCTCTCTTTCCCTTCAAAGTGACTTTAGCCTCCTACCTCTTTATTAGCCAATAGACTGGTGCAAATTATTTGCCAAACTTTACAATTCTACTTACTATCTTTTAAGGTTGAAAAATCCTATTGCCTTTCAGGCAGCATTCAAAATAAATTATCTTCCCTTAATCAGTCAATATGCAAGGGGTGATTTTAACCTGCTTGCATCATTACAAGCAGGAAGCTGAGATTGCCGGTGGGACTCAAGGGATTTTCATCTTTTCACTCCTGCAACCCCACTGCCTTCCATCCCCCAACCAGCAGCAGCTTTCAGACAATTTTGAACAGGTACTTGACTGGGCCTATGGGGATGAGGCCCGAGAGTTAAAAGCTCCTGGCCCTTACGCTGCTGAAGTTGTGATGGTTTGCTGCAAGTCCCAGCACGTGCCTGCACAATGAGTTAAAATCAGGGCTGTAATCTTAGTCCAAATTCATAGTTGGTGATTTTCTATGTATATCAACTCTGGACTAGCAGTTGAGTGATGCCAAGAGTAAAAAAAAACATTTTTCTTATCCCATCCAGCAGCTGTTCAACATTGTTGTAGTTAAACTAATGCATAGACAGCCAGGCTGGCAGTGTATTAACAAACATTTTTTCCTGCCTTGTTACGAACAAAAGCAAATGCTCTTTGACCTGATTCTACCATCAAACTCAGCACTCCAACAGCAAGGTACGTCAAGAATCAATGTACTTTCCCAAATAGCTTCTCATTTTCATGTCATTCTTCAAAGCAGTTCACTGATCCATAACCCCCTCAAGCTGAGAGAGTAACAGGGCCATTCACAAATGCTGGTGTCACTGTTGTTCCATTCTCGGGTGTTAAAAGGTTCTCTCAAGGGAATCTCTATGCTAATATCACATCTAGAACAATTGCATCTTGACACAAGCTATTCATGTGAGACTCCTGCAGCTGACTCTATATAAAGACAGACTCTTTACGATTGCTCATCCACTGCCATTTTGCATGTTTCACCACCTTCAATTAAACCAAAGAGACTCATAAACTGTCCAGTCCATTTACTGTTCAGATGTCATGATCAATAGTAAAGCAAATGTCTATCAAATCTTCGCAATGAAAAAATCAGTTGCAACCCAACTCTATTAATGGTATTCTGAGAAGTATATGTCATCATTTTAAAGGTTATTATTGCAGGGCTATCTTACAGGTTTGGCTATTAAATGCACTCCCTGGTGAATCCAAGCCAGGCAGATCAGGAAGGTACAATTTCTGCTTTGTTGAGATAATTGAGACCAGTTGGAGTGCTCATGGGATACTCTAATTCACTTCAGTGTCACAGGAGTGTTCACAGGGTGCTGCAATTGACCACAATGCCGTGTCATTGGAGTGTTCACAGAGCGCTGCAATTGACCACAATGCAGTGTCACTGGAGTGTACACAGAGTGCTGCAATTGACCACAATGCAGTGTCACTGGAGTGTACACAGAGTGCTGCAATTGACCACAATGCAGTGTCACTGGAGTGTACACAGAGCACTGCAATTGACCACAATGCAGTGTCACTGGAGTGTTCACAGAGTGCTGCAAGTGATCACAATCCAGTGTCACTGGAGTGTACACAGAGTGCTGCAATTGACCACAATGCAGTGTCACTGGAGTGTACACAGAGCACTGCAATTGACCACAGTGCAGTGTCACTGGAGTGTACACAGAGCGCTGCAATTGACCACAATGCAGTGTCACTGGAGTGTTCACAGAGTGCTACAAGTGATCACAATCCAGTGTCACTGGAGTGTTCACAGAGTGCTGCAATTGATCACAATGCAGTGTTACTGAAGTGTTCACAGAGTGCTGCAATTGACCACAATGCAGTGTCACTGGAGTGTTCACAGAGCGCTGCAATTGACCACAATGCAGTGTCACTGGAGTGTTCACAGAATGTTACAATTGACCACAATCCAGTGTCACTGGACTGTTCAGAGTGCTGCAATTGACCACAATGCAATGTCACTAGTGTTCACAGGATGCTGCAATTGACTCCAGTGTCACTGGAGTGTTCACAGGATGCTGCAATTGACTCCAGTGTCACTGGAGTGTTCACAGGATGCTGCAATTGACTCCAGTGTCACTGGATTGTTCACAGGATGCTGCAATTGACTCCAATGTCACTGGACCGCTGCCCGCGATCGGCCGCCAGCCGCAACTTCACACTGGACAGCCAGTTAAGGCCTGCCCAGCATGAAACATGGCTCCTCACTGGTCGGTAAGGGGCCAGCGGGGGTGGAGGCTGTCGGCTGCCAGTCCAATGGCGACCCAGAGGCCGGTTTGAAAATTAATCAAGCAGCCCCTGGAAAACTTTTGAGTTATCAACAGGAAATTACGGCTTTCAGTGCTGCTGCAGGCGTCAGGTAGGAGGGCAGGTCAGGTTGGCACTTGGCCCCATAGTTTTCTGATGAGTGACTTGTGGTCCTCCTGGAGGACGTTGACCCCAGGGATGGAAGGAGGAGGCCACTGCTCCTTACAAAAAGAGCTTTGGAGAAGGTGGCAGTGCTGCTCAGCAGCCATGGTGTTGTGTGGCACACCTGGCCCAGCGCTACAAGGGGTTTCATGACCTGCTGTGCTCAGGAAAGGTGAATATCGTGTTGGCACGGATCAGTGTGTTGAAGTTTTAAGGTCTGGCCGTCCCCACCGTGGAGCTCAGGAGTGCTAGAGTCTGCCTACCAACTGGCAATGATGCCAGAGCTGGCCAAGGGGGTGAGCCCTGGCTGCTTGGGCTTTGTGCCTTGCGACTCAAGGGCCACGACTCGGATGTGCCCTGCAAGCTGGTCCTCAGCTGGGGTTGGCCAGGCTGCAATGGCGCTGCAGGCAGAGAGTGGACTAATCAATGCTCCTCTGTCCTTTCAGGGGAAGACGGCCTATAACAATATTGAAAGGTCACGGATCAGTGGAGGTCCCCAAAGTCTCTTAAGTGTCACGAGGTACAAGCAGGATGCCTTGGAGTTGGAGAGCCGGCACGCACCTCGGTCAACCGGCTGCGGAGAGGTTGGGGTGTCAGATGAAGGTAAGAGTGCAGTGTACAGAACTTTAGAGTTTCGGATGGTGCAAACATTCTTGTGTAGTCTCGTCATTGATGGGAGCTTCAAGGCTGGAGTCCCCATTGATCAGTGAAAGATGATGGCACCATGATGTAGATCTCCATGGTCTCACCTCGGTGCCTGGCATGAACAGTGACAACGTGATGACTTAAACTAATGACATATTGTTGTTCTCCCTTAGATTCACCAGCACACACTCAGTCACAGGACCCCAAAGAGCCACCCCTGATGCCAGAGGACCGCCAGGCTCCAGATATACCTGCGTCACACCTGATCTCTGAACCAGGCGCCAGCGCAGATGCCAGCACCTCAGTGGGTGTTAGATCAGCAGCTACAATGTCAGTGCACAATAGTGAGGACACTTCACATTTGTTTGAGGTGCAGGGGGAGGCAGAAAGTGCCCAGTGCACTGGCAGTCAGAGGGCTGCTGGGAACCAGGATGGTGCTCAGTCGAAGGCTGATGATGTGCCTCTGGAGATGTCCATTAGGTGGCAGTTGCTGGATGTCCAGCGAGATGTGTGGGAGGATCTGGCGGCGATCCATGTGGGTATACGTGCCATGGTCTCCTTGATGATGGAGTCCATGTGGAGCATCAGCATTGCGTTGACTGTCATGTCCGAGCGCACAGCCTCCTCCATTGAGAGAGTGGCTACTCTCATGGAGAGGCGGCTCCGGGAACAGAATCAGGGGTTCCTGGGGTTACGCTCGGACATGCAAGTCTTCACACAGGTGCTGACCTCAGGTGGTCATTGTCAGTGTGGGGGATGGATGAGACACCTAGTATACCAGCTAGATGCACGTCCATCAATGGCAAACAGAGTGGTCCAGAGCGACCTCACGTTGGCACATGAGCTGCCTGTCATCTCTGCGGGCTCCACTCAGGGCGCTCTGGATGATGGCAGCAGTGCCTTTGCCCCTCTGCCACTGGGGAGTTGCCAGCCGTGGCACTGGCTGCTCCCTCCCAGGTGGAGCCAGCACAGGCTCCACTGGCCAGCGGATGACTGCCAAGGTCATCAAGGCCAATAGGACAGCACAGTCAGCAGGCTGGCTCCAATTCCACTGCCAGTGAGTGGGGAGCACCAATACACAGCATTCGCAAACACATGTTCTTAAACCACGTGCACAAGAGGGACAGGTCACAGATGATCTTCTGCTCTGCAATATTTTGTTTATGTGTACTGGTCTAGAGAAGGTTCTGTTAATTTGTTTGGACTGTCAAAATGAGATAAATTTTCCTTTGTCATAATTGCCTGAGAATGCTTCACCCTTTTTATTTAATGTGGTGCAGGGTACGCCAAAATGTACTGCTGGATGTGGGTGGCTCTAAACTTTATTGCGCAGGTATTGAGTTGACTTTGAGGTCAAAGGAAAGGGTCATTGCAGACATCTGGGATGGAGGTGGCAGCCCTGGCATGAGGTGGTAGCGCTTATTTGGCAGCCTAACTGAAGGAGCATTGGATCAAAGTGTCGCTGGTGTCCCTGCCTCCCTGAAGGATCCAGAGGTCTGCCTCCATGCCCTCAATGTTCTTCTCACCATACTCCTCTTCTGACTCACTGCTGGATTCATTATCTGTGGCTTGTGCAGCTGTGTCAACATCCTCTTGCTCCACTGGGTCCCCCCCCTTGCCAGTGCCAGATTGTGGAGAGCACAGCATGCAACCACTATCAGTGACCCCCGCTCTGGGGGGTATTGTAGTGCCCCCCCCCCCGAATGGTCCAGGCATCGGAAGTGAACCTTCAGGAGACCTATGGTTCTCTCTACCTCTGCCCTTGTGGAGGCTTGACTCCTATTATAATGCTGCTCAGCCTCTGCATTGGGTGGTGGAGAGGCATCATAAGCCGGCTTTTCAACAGATAGCCCTTGTCACCCAGCAGCCATCCATCCACTCGGGCTGGAGCACTGAAGAGCCTCAGCATCTAGGAGTGTCTCAGGATGTAAGAGTGATGGGAACTGCCAGGGTGCTTTGCACAGACCTGCAGAATATACATCCTGTAGTCACACACTATCTGCACATTCATAGAGTGGAATTCCTTCCCATTGACAAAAGTACCCGGCTGACCCACTGGTGCCTTGATGGCCACGTGTGTGCAGCCAATAGCAGCTTAGATGCAGAGACACCCTGCAATCGCTGCAAAGTCTCTGGCACACTCAGCCTGGCTGGTCTCGTCCAAATGGAAATGAAAGAAAGTCAATACCCACTTGAACAGAGCTTCTGTCACCAGCTTGATGCAACTATGCACAGCTGATTGGGACACTCTACAGAGATTCCCCACTGACCCCTGGAAAGAGCCGAATGCATGGAAGTTGAGGGCTACTGTGACCTTCAAAGCCACTGGTATAGGGTGTCCACCCATACAGTCTGAGCTGATCTCAGGCCCAATCATCTGACAGATGGAGGTCACTGTCTCTGTTGAGAGGCAGAGCCTCCTTTGGCATTGCAACTCAGACATATTGAGGTAGCTGCATTGCCGCCTGTAAACACGGGTAGCAGGATAGCGGTGTCTTCTGTGGCCCATTCCACCTTGGACTACCAGCTGGATCTGCACTCCCTATGCCTGCACCTCTCCTTCCACTGGTCCCTCCCCTGGAAGCTGCACAGAGACATCTGGCCTCCTCTCCTTTCTGCCCCTCTCTTCCTCCTCAGAGGAGGTGCCTCCAGCAGAGACCACAATCCCCATTACCAGGGTAACTGAAGGCTATCTGATACCTGGAAGGGTCCACATGGTCTGAATCTTCTGGGGTCTTTGGGCACACCAAGGAGACTTGAAATGAAGTCTAGGAATGCTAAGAGTGAAACCCCAGGCAGAGATGAAGCTGCCAAATACCAATAAGTCACCAGGAGCAAACTATCTACCAAACTCTTCACTACTCACCCTGGCAATGAGACTGACCCCTTTTATCCCGCCCGTAAATGAGGTTTTGCAAATTGTCGGCTGGCCGCCTGCCCGTTTTGCTCTTACGATGAGCGAGAAATCGCACGGGCAATGTAAAATCAACGTCTATTGCCTTTTTACTGGCCTTAACTGGCCTCTTAATTAATGGCACCCACCAACCCAAATATCATGCGAGTGCGTGATGCTCACCCGACGTCATCACGCATTATTTTACACTGAAGGGGGCTGGGCGTGCACCCGCCTGCTCAGCAGAAAATTCTGCCCTCAGAGTTTGTGGCCTAGGTGGTGAAAGTGCAACTGGGAGAGTTTGTGGCCTAGATGGTGAAAGTGCAACTGGGAAAGTGCAACTGGTGGGAGAGACAAAATTGGGAACACTCCTGAGGCCAGAATCATCGGAACGCAGACCAGAATTGGAGAATAATTCGTAGAGCATTATTGTTTGCAGTCCATCATCTGTCCATGTAGAAAATTGCCCAGGTATCTCCTGTCCACAAAAAAAAAATTCAATCTGACCAACGATTAACCCACCTGCCTACTCTCGATCAGCCACAAAGTGAGGGAAGGTATTGTGATGGTGCTATCAAGTGATACTTACACAGTAATAACCACCTTACTGATGATCAGTGCCACTCAGCTCCTGACCTCATTACAGATTTGGTCCAAACATGGACAAAAGAGCTGAACTCCAGAGGTGAGGTGAGATTGACATCAAGGCAGCATTTGACCGAGTGTGGCATTACGGAGCCCTAGCAAATTTCAAGTCAACGGGAATCAGAGGGGGGGAAATCTCCACTGGTTGGAGATACCTAGCACACAGGAAGATGGTTGTGGCTATTATAGGCAAATCATCTCAGTCCCAGGACATCACTGCAGGAGTTCCTCAGAGTAGAGTCCTAGGCCCAACCAGCTTCAGCTGCTTCATCAATGACTTTCCCTTCATCTTAAGGACAGAGGTGGGGAGGTTCACTGATGACTGTACAGTACTCCTCAAATAGTGAAGCAGTCCATGTCCATATGCAGTGAGACCTGGACAACATCCAGTCTTGGGCTGATATGTGGCATGTAACATTTGCACCACACGTGCCAGGCAATGATCATCTGCAACAAGAGAAATCTAACCATCGCCCCTTGACATTCAACAGCATTACCATCACTGAGTCCTCCACCATCCACATTCTGTGGGTTACCATTGACCAAAAACCTAGTTGGACCAACTGCATAAATACTGTGGCTACAAGAACAGGTCAGAGGCAGGGAATTCTGCAGAGAGTAACTCACTGCCAGACTCCCCAATGCCTATCCACCATCTACAAGGCACAAGTCAGGAATGTGATGGAATACTCTCCACTTGCCTGGATGAGTGCAGCTCCAACAACACTCAAGAAGCTTGATACTATCCAGGACAAAGCAGCCCAATTGATTGGCAGCTCATCCACCACCTTAAACATTCACTCCCTGCACCACTGATGCATAGTGGCAGCAGTGTATACCATCTACAAGATGCATTGCAGGAATTCACCAAGGCTCCTCAGACAGCATCTTCCAAACCCAAGACCACTGCCATCTAAAAGAACAAGGGCAGCAGACACATGGGAATACCACAACCTGGAAGTTCCCCTCCAAGCCACTCACCATCCTGACTTGGAAATATATTGCCATTCCTTCACTGTCACTGGGTCAAAATCTTGGAACACACTTCCTAACAGCACAGTGGGTGTACCTACACCAGATAGACTGCAGCGCTTCAAGAAGGCAGCTCACCACCCCGTCTCAAGTGCAAATAGGGATTAGTGCAATGAATGCAGGCCTTGCCAGGGATGCCCGCATCCCATGAAAGAATCAAAATAACGTTCTACTAGGCGGAGGAGGATGCAACTTTACAAGTTTATCGGACTGTTCAGCTGTCAAATCTGCTAGAGCAATTCAAAACAAATTCTACTACACTGCTGCCTCCTCAGAGTTCTGTGTTTTCCACTGCTTCAAGTATTGGTCCATTTTTCTTTATATAATTTAGTGACTTGAACATTCTTCTGCTGTGAAAAATAATTTGGCTTTGCCTGTTTGAATGGTGCTGCTTATTGATCAGAAGCACATACGAATAGATTCAACATTGAAAGTCACCTCAGTAAAGAATTCTGTATAAGCAAACCTTTTAAAATTCAGTTTGACCTTTTCCTCAGAGACCTCTATGTGAAAAAAAGATATTCAGGGTTCAAGCTCACATCACCTTATCTCTCAGAGGCCTCTATTTACAAAAGAGATTCAGAGTTCTGGCTTCTTCACAGTGCCAGAAATCCTTAGGAGCTGTTTTACTGGAGAAGAAGATAAGTTTTTCACAATAGCTTAGGTATTGTCTGCTCTTGATCTTTCATGCTCAATTTAAAGGTACATTTATCATGCAGGTTTTGAAAAATAAGCCAGTGTGGGAAAAATCTTACTGATAGGATTAATGTGGTAATGAGCCATCAATATTAACAGATTCACTTTTGTCTCCTGCTTCTCCTTTATGTTTTGATTCCTCCGGCAAAACCACATAGCTCAAAGGGCTACTGGCAGCAAAAATATTTTCCCAAGTTTAGGCTGCTTTAACAGAGGTAGTTAGAGGGAATAGCTATCATCTCATTGTGTTGACTGAACCTAAACTCTGGCTTTGAGATGCTCCCTACAAGGTGTCATTGCTTTAAATGAGGAATGTTGGGTGAATTGAATTAATTTTTTAAAAAGATACAGATTTGACATCATGAAGCATTGTGGGTTAAGTTTGTCTTCAAGACTTGAAGAATTGTCTTCAAGATTCTGTTATTAAAAAATGAGTTACTCAATAGAAGGGCCAAACGTTTAACTATTTGGCCAGAGGATGCATCAAATACTGTTAGACTATATAGGGCTGAATAATGCTTGCCGGTGTGGTGCACGGGCCACACACCCGGAAGTGGCCGGCATTCAGACTTCTGAGCCTGCCGCCCAAAGACGCCCAATAAAGTGTCAATTGGACTAATTGAGAGTAGTGGGTGGGTTCTGGGCTGCAAGCAGAGAGTATCCTGCCCAGTCAGAGAGTATCCTGCCCAATCAGAGAGTATGCCGCTCAGTAAGGGAGTATCTTGACCAATCAGAAGGAATCCCTCCCAATCAGAGCGTATACCACCCAGAGAGTATCCCGCCCAATCAGAGTAACCCGCCCAATCAGAGAGTATCCTGACCAATCAAAGGGTATACTGACCAATCAGAGTATCCTGACCAATCAGAGGGCATCCGCCCGGTCAGAAAGCATCCCGCCCAATCAGGGAGTATCCCGCCCAATCAGAGAGTATCCCGCCAAATCAGTGAGTATCCCGCCTAATCAGTGAGTATCCCACCCAATCAGGAGTATCCCGCCTGATCAGAGAGTATACTGCCCAATCAGAGTGTATCCTGCCCAATCAAGGAGTATCCTGCCCAGTCATCAGGAAACAATCATTGCCAACATCAGTTGCATGAATGGGCATTATTGCTTCACTTTCCTGACTCCCTGCATGCCAACTGAACAGCAGCTAACCTGACTCAGATGTGCCCCTTGTCCTCATTTTGGAACTATCATTTCAGTGGGGTGGCCCTTTAGTGCCCACCCCCCCCAACCCCCGCAGTCATGTGTCTCAGTGCAACCTTCCCTGCTCATTATCCTCAGTGGAGCCCTTGCCCTGCAGCCACTTCCCTTCCCTCAGTCCTGTCAGGCCCCTTCCCCAATGGAGCCATGCCCTGCAGAACAGTGAAAGCCACCCCCACCTTAACCCTAGTGTTGTAGCTGTGGAGACTTGCCTGTGAGACCCCCCCCCGCCCCCGAAACCTGCGAGGCCTGGCACCTGCCCCCGTGAGAACTGCGCGAATCAAGGTATGCAAACTAAATATGGAGTCTCAAACAAAGCGCACCAGCTACACCTTGTTTAAATCCTGTTGTGAAACATGTTGTTTTAATTGCACGCCAACGTGGCATCTTAATCCAGCATGGAGGAACAGTTCCAGCGAGCAAGTACCATAATGAGATGCTGGCTTATGCTAGTGACGTTCAGGACATTCTGCACCGGGATATACGGCCCGCCGTTGACAGCTGAAGCGCACAAACGCTTCCTTATTTTACATCATCATAAAACTGGAGTGCAGCTGAACTAACTGAGTGAAGATTTGGAGTTTGGTGAGAGGGAGTGTTGGCAGAAGGACGTGTTCATTTCCCTTTTCTATTGTTCTCATCCCATAGAATTGGCTCTTGCTCTAGTACAGGGAAAGCAGCAGCTGTTTGATGACTCTCTGGTAAGAGGGTAAGTTCTATTCTATCCCTAAGGTTTAAAATAGTGCACAAATTGGTAGTAAAGCTAATCAAATATATAAGAAAGCAACATAAATAAGTGATTGATATAATTAAGTAATTATTTAAAACACATTAAGGATGGCAGGACAGGTGTTGTGTCAAGGCTGCAGCATGTGGGAGCTCCTGGATAACAGCAATTGTTTGCGGCTTGAGAAACTTTGGCTCAGAGACATTGAGCTGGAGGCTGAGCTGTAGACTCTGTGACACATCAGGGAGGGGGAAAGTTACCTGGTTGCTTTATACCAGGAGGCAGTCACGCCGCATAGGATAGGGTCTTCTGGTTTGGTCAGTGGTCAGGGACAGGAGGGTGTGACTGCGAGTGAGGTAGATAAGGGGACTCAGAGGGCAGGAGTGTAGGAGTGTGAGCCTCTGCAATTGTCCACTAGGTTTGAGGTTCTCTCAGCTTGTTTGGATGAGAGTGGGGGCTGCAGGTTGGATGAGCAAACTGACCATGGCACCATGGTACAGGAAACCATCCAAATGGGGGGAGCAAAAATGAATGTAGTGATAGTAGGGGTCAGGTTAGAAAGGGGGATTGAGACTGACCTCTGCAGTAAAGAGCAACAGTCCAGATGGCTGTGTTACCTGGCTGGTGCCAGGATTCGGGACATCTGGTCAGGGCTAGAGAGGAACTTGCAGTGGGAGGGGAAGGATCCAGTGGCCATGGTCCATGTAGGTATGAACAACAAAGGCAGGATGAGGAGGAGGCTCTCCAAAGTCAGTATGAGGAGCTAGGCACCAAACTGAAAAGCGAAACCTCAAAGTTAGTAATTTCTGGATTATTGACTGAGACACATGTAAACTTGCATAAGACAAAAAAGATTAGGAAATGAATGTTTGGCTCAAGGACTGGTGTGGGCAAAGTGGGTTCTGGTTTGTGGGGCACTGGCACCAATGTTGGGGAAAGTGGGATCTGTAATGTTGGGACAGTCTACACCTGAACTGCGCTAGAGCTGGTGTCCTTGCAGCCACATAGCTAGGGAAGTAGAGAGAGTTTTTAAACTAAGGCAGCAAGGTATCAAATTTGGGAAGATGTGGTAAACCAAAGAGTAGAGGCAAGGCAAGAGAGATGGTTATTAATATGGAAAATGATAAACAGAGACTGTGACAAGAGGGTCAAAGAGTACAAATCTAAGAGTAAATCAACAGATATGGCTAGACGCTACAAAAATAATAAAAGGAAGAAATTAAAGGCTCTGTATCTAAATGCACATAGCATTTCAAACAAAACAGATGAACTGATAGTGCAAATAGAAATAAATAAGAACAATCTGATAGCCATTACAGAGACATGTGACAGAGATATTAATGTCTATAACGTTATTGGAAATTATTTTTTAAAATAGAGTTCTAGTGGGGTCTGTGTCTATGTGTGTGCCTGTGTGTGTTTTAATGGGATTAAAACCAGCTAGTCTGGGTGTTCTGGTGTATAGTAGTTTTCAGATGTTAATTAGGTAAACGTAAGGAGAGTAGAAGGTAAAGTGTAGATTTGCACTTGTTAAAAGAAGCCATTCAAGACTGCATGTGAAATTTTACACCTAGCTAGAAAAAGCCAAGCAATGTGTTTATTTTATTTCATCTTACTAATAAAATTGGTGGGATGAAAGGATATTATTGTTAGAAGAGGTAAAGTTAAAAGCCTAGTGATGCAATGGAAAATGTTCATTCAAAGAGAGAAAAGGAGAAAGGAAATTGTGTGTAAGGTGGAGGCATTTTAAGATCCAACAAGTATGAGAAGCCTCCAGCCTGTAAGCCTCAAGTCTGTCTGCAAGGACCCAGAGCTGAAAGAAACTTATTTTGAATGTGACTGTCCAAGGTGTGCTTTGCCAGATGTCATTAAATCTGAGTTTCACTGTTGCCTTAACAGGGGTGTAACTGAGATTCAGATTAAAAGGGGATTTTTGTAGTTATTATAGTAGCAATTTTGTAGACTTATTGTGTGTTTACAATCTTTCTTGTAGTAATAAATGTTTAATTTAGTTTTATAAAAACCCCTTGAGACTCAGTGGTCTTATTACTACTGAATTCAAAGCCTGCATCTTGAAACATACAAATTGCAAAAATGGATTAAGACAGTTGTTTCAAGTTTCCCTCTGGAATTTGAACAACTCAGCCTTTACCATCAGCTGTGTAATAATAATTTGGGGAATTTTGCAGGATATATTTGTAATTGCTTGATTTTTTTGGAATTGGTTTGTCTTAAGGTTGGGAGTATAAGAAGCACTTTGAATTCAGGTGTTGGTGAGATTTTTTTAAAGTCGTGAGACTGCAAGATGGCTTTGGTAATTGCTAAGGCTTGTCTGAGAGTAGAAGATATAACTGATTGGGTTACAAAAAGTATCCAAGGGTAAGTTAACAGAGTTGGTGGATAAATTACAATTGGGGTCACCTGCAGGAGCTAGGAAATCAGAAATAATTGAAGTGATAGCTACCTGAAGAAGTATTGATGAATTATGATATGGTGAAAAAGGCTATTTTGAGTGCATATGAGTTGGTTCCTGAAGCATATAGGCAGAAATTTAGGAATATGAGGAAACAGCCTGGACAAACTTATATTGAGTTTGAAAGAGTAAAACAAAGCTCTTTTGACCAGTGGATACAGGCAATAAAAACAGAGACAACATATGCAGCCCTTAGAAAAGTAATTCTTTTTAAAGAATTTAAAGAGCCAATCCCTTCAGCAATGAGAACTCATGTGGAGGAACAGAGGGTTCATTCTGTAAGGCAAGCAGCAGGGATAGCTGATGATTATGAGTTGGTGCATAGAGTTAAACCTTTTTTTTGTCATCCTTTCAAATCAGAAAAGGGTAGAAAGCAGGAAGGTGAAAGGAAAATGGGTAGTCAGGGAAGAGAAGGAACAGCTGGAAATTCCCAGGAAGTTTTTTCTCAGAATAAAAAGGAAGGTGCTGAGGGTAGAAGTGACACTTGAAACTTGAGTTGTTTTCATTTTAATAAAGTGGGGCACACAAAGTCATTTGTGTATTGGAAATTGCAGGGAAAATCTGTTGGAATTATTGTGGTGCAGAAAAGTTCTGGAAATAAAAGAACTGTGGGTTCTGAGATTCAGCCACAGAGAGAAATAATGGCTTGTGTACAAGTAAAACAGGGAGAATCAGTGATGGGTAAAAAAGGAATGTGGGAATGTGTTCACAGTTTACCCAAGAGAATTCTGAGGAGCAGGTTGCAGAAATGTTTAAAGATTTTGTGTGTGAAGGGAAAGTATTTCCATGTATACAGGGTGGAGTAGGTAAAGATGTTAAACTTTTGAGAGACACAGGGGCTAGTCAATCCTTAATGTTGGGGGATAGTAATATTTGCTGTTCAGAGGGAGTATTGCAGGAACAGGTGATAATAAGTGGGGTACACGGAGATGCTAAATCTATTCTCTTGTGGAAGGTAAATTTAAAGAGTAAGTGGAAAACCAGCAAAGTGACTGTTGGGGTGGTGGAAAATTTGCCCATTGCAGGGGTTTATTTTGGGTAATGATATAGCTGGATCACAAATGTAGGTGATGCCTATGGTAGTTGAGCAGCCTGTAACAGAGGTATTACAAGAGGAGCATCCTGGATTGCTTCCAGATTGTGTGATGATGAGATCACAGGCACAGGTTGAAATAAGAAAAACAAGAAGGACAGGCAGTTCAAAGACAGGAAGAAGGTATTGAAATCCAATTAGCAGGTACTGTGTTTGATAACATTGTTCAGAAAGACACAGGAGAGGACCATTCAGCTGAAATGTTTAACTCAAGACTGTTAATTGAATTGCATCAAAAGGATTTATAATTAAAACAGTTATATCAGACAGCTTACTCAGAAACAGAGGCAAAATGTATTCCAGAATGTTATTACCTTAACGATGACATTTTATTGAGAAAATGGAGGCCGGATCATGTTTTAGCAAATGAAAGCACATCAGATTGTTATCCGATTAGTGTTTAATGAGGTTCTGAGGATTGCTCATGAAATTCCAGTGAGGGGAATTTAGGAATTAGGAAGACACAGGCAAAAGTACAGAAACATTTTTATTGGCTAGGATTGCATAGGGATGTAGTCAAATTCTGTAGAACATGTTACACATGTTAGGTGATAGGGAAACCACAAGCAGTGATTAAGCTGGCACCTTTAGTCCCAATACCAGCATTTGAAGAACCTTTTACTAGGGTCATGATTGATTGTATAGGACCCCTCCCTAAAACTAAAAGTGGAAATCAGTATTTACTGACAATAATGGATGTGTCTACTAGGTTTCCTGAAGCGATACCTTTAAGAAATATTACAACTAAGAAGATTGTGGAATAGTTAACTACAGAAGGGAATACAATCAGATCAAAGTTCAAATTTTATGTCACAGCTGGTTAAGGAAGTAATGAACAGTTTGGGGATAAAACAGTTTAAGTCAACAGCTTATCATCCTGAGTCAGAAGGGGCTTTGGAAAGATGGCATCAAACTTTAAAAACTATTGTGAAAGCGTACTGGCAGGATTACTCACAGGATAGGGTTGGGGAATTCCCTTGCTGTTACTTGCTATTAGAGATTCTCAGAATGCATTGACTGGTTTTAGTCCTTTTGAACTAGTTTATGGCCATGAGGTAAAGGGACCATTGAAATTGATTTATGAGAAACTGGTGGGTCAAAATCCAGAAACTACTCTCTTGAATTATGTATCAAATTTCAGAGAGAGATTAGACAGAGCATGTGAGTTGGCTAGGGAACATTTAAAGATATCAAGGAAGTGATGAACGTGAAGGCTGATAAGAAAGCTAAAGCTTACAGTTTTATTGCTGGGGAGAAAGTGCTAGTTCTGTTGCCAGTACTGAGTGATTCGTTAAAGGCAAGATTTAGTAGGCCTCACAGGGTTGAAAAGAAATTGAGTGAAGTAAATTATTTAATAAATACTCCAGATAGAAGAAAAAAGCAGATAGTGTGTCATGTGAGTTACCTTCCAGATATGTGTCACAATAATTTGGAAAAGCTATTGCAGTATCACAAAGCTATTTGTGGAAATAAGTTGAGAGGACAGATTTAGCTATACATGATGTCTAGCTGTTTCATCTTCAATAAGGCAAATAAGGCAACATCCTTATGGATTAAATCTGGAAGAGTTATCACAAGTACAGAAAGAAATTGATTTTATGCTACAAAATGAGTCTTGTTGCAGTAACTGGAGTTTGCCTATTGTACTGGTACCAAAGTTGGATAGAACACGAAGACCTGTAGACAAACTTTTACGTGGGCGGGCCAATTAAGGATGATGTCTGGCTATGCACCTCCTGTGCAGGCGGGGGGAACCCCAAAAGGCAAGAGTGCACTCTTTCGCACATGCACTCGAAAGAACGCACATCTCCCTGAGGCAAGGGCTGCCTCAGGGAGATCACTGACAGTTTTAAAACTATTAAAAATAGAAAAAAAAAAATCCCTAACATGTCCCCCTCATGTGACAATGTCACATGAGCCAGGACATGTTCATTATTTACATCATAACTTTATTAAAATGTTTAAAACCCTGCATGAAATCTCATCACGCCGGTGGATGAGATTTCATGTTTTATCTATTAGCCACCAGGGCTCCTGGCCTGCCCACCCTCTGCTCGCCGACAGCAAAATTCAGCCCTGTGTGTGGACTATCGAAAGGTGAATGCAGTGACAAAAGCAGATTCGTATCCTATACCATGGTTGGAGGATTGTATTGAGAAAGCGGGACAATGAAAATTTATCACAAAGATTGACTTGCCAAAAGGTTATTGACAAGTACGGTTATTGGAGAGAGCAAAGGAGTTATCGGCTTTTGTGATGCCAAATGGACTATGTCATTTGGTATGAAGAATGTACCTGTGACATTTCAGACTGACAAATAAAGTAATTGCAGGTCTAAGCAATTGTGCTGTTTATACTGATGACTTAATTGTTTTCAGTCAAACATGGGAGGAGCATTTACAACATCTGGAAGAATTATTTACTCGATTACAAGGAGCTAATTTGGTGATGAAATTGGCTAAAAATGAACTTGCAAAAGCGCAAGTTATGTAACTAGGCCATAACATTGGGCTAGATACGTAACTTGCGCTTTTGCTAGGTGGCTCGAAGAGATGTGACAATCAAAGCTATTGTAGATTTCCCATAGTTTACAACAAAATGAGAAGTTTTGAGATTTCTGAGATTGAATGAATTATAAAAGTTTTTAATAAATAAAGTAAAAATGTATTTAAACATGTCCCATAATGTGACAGTGTCACATGAGCTGGGACATGTTTGTGAAGTTTGGAAAATTTATTTAATTATTTTATTAAACCTTCAGGAATCCTCATCCCGCCCGTGGGTGAGGTTTCCTGAAAAACATGAAGGCCGCTTTGGCTTTCCGTCTGCCCGCCAACCTTAAGGTTGGACGGGCAGCGTTTTTAACAAGTTTAATCACTTTTTTAATGGCCTTACTAGGCTGTTGACAGTTTGGCAGGCACCTGCCAAATGAAATATCGAAATCACACGCGATGTCATCATGCATCATTTTCACATCGGCTTGTCAGGCCCCTGCACACCAACGCCAATATTCTACCCTAGGAGTTTCTATAGATACTTAAATAAGAAAAGGGTTAACAATGTGAGCCTTGGTCCTATAGAAAGTGTGTCTGGCGAATTGATAATGGAAAGTAAGGAGACGGCAGATGACGTAAACAGGTATTTTTCTTCGGTCTTTACTATAGAGGACACAAATAACATCTGGAAATATCTATAAATTAGGAAATGGAAAGCGGGGAGGAACTCAGGGAAAATCACAATCACCAGGCTAGTGGCATTGAGCAAATTGTTGGAGCTATGAGCTGACAAATCCCCAGACCCGGATGGACTTCACCCTAAGGTCTTGAACAAAGTGGCTAGTGAGATAGTTGACATATTGGTTTTAATTTTCCAAAATTCCCTCGATTCAGGGAAGGTTCCATTAGATCAGAAATTAGCAGATATAACTCCTTTATTCAAAAGGGGAGGAAAACAGAAAGCAGGAAACTTCAAGCCAGTTAGCCTAACATCTGTCATAGGGAAAATGTTAGAAGCTATTATTAAAGATGTTATAGCAGGGCACTTATAAAAATTCAAGGTAATTGGGCAGAGCCAGCTTGGTTTTGTAAAAGGGAACTCTTGTTTAACCAATTTATTGGAGTTCTTTGAAGGAGTCACATGTGCTGTGGGTAAAGAGGAACTGGTAGATTTATTGTACTTGGATTTCCAGAAGGCATTTGATAAAGTGCCACACCAAAGGTTATTGTGGAAAATAAAAGCACATGGTATAGGGGGTAACATATTTGCATGGATAGAAGGTTGCCTGGCTAAGAGGAAACAGCAAGTTTGCATAAATGGATCTTTTTCTGGTTGGCAGGATGTGACGAGTGGTGCACCACAAGGATCAGTGCTGGGGCCTCAACATTTTACAATTTTATAAATTACTTGGATTAAGGAACTGAAGGAATGGTTGCTAAATTTGCTGACAACACAAAGTTAGGTAGGAAAGTAAATTGCGAAGAGGACATAAGGAGGCTACAAGGGGACATAGATAGGTTAAGTGAGCAGGCAAAGATCTGACAAATGGAGTATAATGTGGGCAAATGTGAAGTTGTCCATTTTGGCAGGAAAAATAAAAAAGCTTATTACCTAAATGATGAGAGATTGCAGAGCACTGAGATGCAGAGGGATCTGGGTGTCCTGCATATGAATCACAAAAGACTAGTATACAGGTACAGCAAGTAATTAGGAAGGTAATAGAATGTTATAATTTATTGTGAGGGGAATTGAACACAAAAGTAGGGAGGTTATGCTTCAGTTGTACAGGGCACTGGTGAGAACACACCTGGAGTATTGTGTGCAGTACTGGTCTCCTTAATTGAGGAAAGATACAAATGCATTAGAAGCAGTTCAGCTAAAGTTTACCAGACTAATGCCAGGAATGGGCAGGTTGTCTTATGAGGAAAGGTTAGACAGGTTAGGCTTGTATCTGCTGGAATATAGAAGAGTAAGAAGCAACTTGATTGAAGACTTTAACATCCTGAGGAGTTTTGACAGGGTGGATGTGGTGAGGATGTTTCCTCTTGTGGAAGAACCAAGAACTAGGAGTCACTGTTTAAAAATAAAGGGCCACTCATTTAAGAAGGAGGTGAGGAGAAATTTTTTTCTCTCAGAGGGTAGTGAGTCTTTGGAACTCTCTTCCTGAAAAGATGGTAGAAGCAGAGTCTTTGAATATTTTTAAAGCAGATCTAGATAGATTCTTGGTTAACAAGGAGCTGAAAGGTTATGGGGGGGATAGGCAGGAATGTGGGGTTGAGGTTACAATCAGATCAACCATGATCTTATTGAGTGGCAGAGCAGGCTCGAGGGGCTGAGTGGCCTACTGCTGCTCCTAACTCGTATGTTCAGTTTTGGGCCTTCTCACGAGATTTAGTTCTCATGCCCACCATGATACCTGCCACGATCAGGAGTGGAAAATCCCAGCACATGGGTGGGAATTCCTCTGGTAGTTACACGTACCAACATTGTAAATACATTTGTGAAGATTTTCCTTCTGTTCACTGCCAGAGGAGGTGGTGGAAGCAGATATGATAGTGGTGTTTAAGAGGCAGCTTGACAAATACATGAATAGGATGGGAATAGAGGGACTCGGACCCCGGAAGTGCAAAATGTTTTAGTTGACGGGCAATATGATCGGCGCAGGCTTGGAGGGCCGAAGGGCCTGTTCCTGTGCTGTACTTTTCTTTGTTCTTTGTTCTTTGTTCACTATTTCTAGAACGATAGAGTATTACAGCACAATAGGAGACCATTCAGCCCATCATGCCTGTGCTAGTCCTTTGCTTGCACAATCTAAAATGAATCCCACCACCCTGTTTTCTCTCTTCCAAATCTTTTTGTGTCTTCCTGTGCTTCAAATATTCCACCAATTTTTGCCTTTAAATTGCTATGATCTCTGCCTCAACCTCTCGCTGAAAAGTATTTGTGCTCCAATAATCCTTTACGCAAATAAATATCTCCTCATCTCTTTCAGCCATCGTGATAATTTCAATTTATGAAAACATACTGGTGTTTTTTTTATTATGAATTGAAAATTTCACTAGAACTAGCACACAAAAGAAATCCTCATGCACATTTCTGATGTCACTAAACATAACAACCAGAAGAGTTTTTCCCCATTTTGGTAGGCATGGAAAGCTCCCCAGGTCAGACAACCTTGTCCTTTTGCTACATCACAAATAGCACAAAAAGCTTGCCACTAAAAGTGTGCTGAAACTATACTAAATAGAAGCTGCAACTTGTTATCAATAGAATGGCCTATGGGAGCTCGAAAAATTATGTTGTTTAGCCAAGCATAATAGTGCCATTCTTCATCTAGCATGGAATCTTCCTGCACTCAACAGTCCAAAATAAAAATCAATATTGGTACATTGCTAAATACACACAGGGCTTTGTCACTACTACAATCTATGAGTCAGAGGTATGACTGGCCTGTGTAGGTCAGGTACAACTCTGGCGCCAGTAGAGATCTGGTTTCTGTTAAACAATCCCCAGCTGTCAACATTAAATTAATATGGGAGCTGCCCATATGCATTTTATTCTATCAAACATGACTGCACATTTAATTCATTTGGAAAAGCTGAAGAGTACACCATTGGATCATTCCAAAACTATCACCATTTCACAGTGGTGATCACTAATGTTCCACTTCTGCCTCAGCAGAAAACAGCACGTCGATGCTGATTTATGATGACTAAGGTGGTTCTCAAAATACTCTTGCTGGCTATCATCTACTGCATTTTTACCTTGTGCCCTAATACTGGGAAGACTGACATAGTTATTGGTGAGTAATCATGCAATGAGTTCTACACCGATGTATTCCATATTCCTTTGACAGATTTAAATATCCATGTTGCCACTGAAGAGCACTCTGAACTTCGGGCATCTATGCAAAAGTAAAGTTACCAAATATAAATTATATTCAGATGGAAATAGAAATATTTGCAAAATATCTGAGTTATTCAGAAAGTAATTGGGTAAAAGAGTGTGGTCATTTTGTGGTTTGTCAAACAGAATAATGTAAAGTGTAATTTTCTTCTGTTATTATTACAAAAAGCCATGATGGTAGCAATGTCCTCCTACTGCTTCATCCTCAATGATTACGAATTTATAGTCTGGATTTTACTTTGATGAAGCTGATTGAAGGTGAGCAATACTCCTGCTCCAGCCACGTGAACAAGTGGAAATCTGTCTTGAATTAGGTGCAAATCAAGCAGAGAGGTTTATCCTCTCTGCCTAATATCCAGTTCTGTTGACTTGAACTTGAACTGAATATCAGGTGTAACGTATAATAGACAGCCGAGGCGTTAATGTCCATTTTGTGCTGCTGGGGTGCTGCTTTGGGCTGCAGTAGAGTGTATAAGTTGGAGTTTGGTAAGTGAGGGAATTTGGTGAGGAGGGAACGAGGTGATCCTTTGAGTACCGTGGGTACAGTCGGGTAAGTATTGACTACTTTTATCACTTATAGTTTTTAAGGTCTTATTTTGTGGTTCATCATTTGTAAGGGCTATATTCTGTAACAATGAGGAGCAGGGAAGAAGGGCCCTGGAGTAATTGATATTATTTGATATTAAGTATCTTACAAAAGGGGTTTAATTTAAAGGGGTAAGTCATGGCAGGAGAGCTCAAAGCCGTGATGTGCTCCTCCTGCTCTATGTGGGAAGCCAGGAACATTTACAGTGCCCGGGGCCAGCATGTGTACAGGAAGTGTCTCCAGCTGCAGCTCCTGGAAGCCTGGGTTTCAGAGCTGGAGCGGTGGCTGGGGACACTGTGGAGCATCCGCAAGGCGGAGAGTATCGGGAATAGCACGTGTAGCGAGGTGGTCACAGCGCAGGCTAAGAGTCCACAGGCAGGAAGGGAATGGGTGACCACCAGGCAAAGCAAGAGGACTAGGCAGGCAATGCAGGAATCTCCTGTAGCTACTCCCCTGCAAAACAGGTATTCTGCTTTGGATGCTTTTGGGGTGAATGGCCTCTCAGGGGAAAGCAGCAACAGCCATATTCGTTGCACTACAGTTGGCTCTGCTGCAGAGGGGAGAAGTAAAAAGTGTGGGAATTCAATAGTAATAGGGGATTCAGTTGTAAGGGGAATAGAGAGGTGTTTCTGTGGCTGCAAATGAGACTCCAGGATGGTATGTTGCCTCCCTGGTGCTAGGGACAAGGATGTCTCAGAGCGGCTGTAGGACATTCTGAAGGGGGAGAGTGAACAGCCAGTGGTCGTGGTAGACATTGGTACAAACGACATAGGTAAAAAAGGGGATGAGGTCCTAAAAGCAGAATATAGGGAGTTAGGAAGTAAATTGAAAAGTAGGACCTCAAAGGTACTGATCTCAGGATTACTACCAGTGCCACATGCTAGTCAGAGTAGAAATAGCAGCATACTTTGGATGAATATGTGGCTGAAGAAATGGTGTGAGGGGGAGGGTTTCAGATTCCTGGAACACTGGGGGACCGGCTCTGGGGGAGATGGGACCAATACAAGCTGGGCAGGTTACACATGGGCAGGACCGGGACTGATGTCCTAGGGGGAATATTTGCTAGAGTGGTTGGGGAGGGTTTAAACTAAAACGGCATAGGGATGGGAACCTATGCAAGGAGTTAGAAGAGGGGGAATCAAGGACGAGAATAAAAGACAGAAAGGGGAATAAGAAAAGTGATAGGCAGAAGAATCAAGGGCAAGAATCAAACAGGGCCTAAGTGAAAAATAGTGGAAACAGGACAGGTAATGTTAAAAAGACAAGCCTTAAGGTTTTGTGCCTTAACGCGAGGAGCATTCGCAATAAAGTGGATGAATTAGCTACGCAAATAGATATAAACAGGTATGATATAGTCGGGATTATGGGGACATGGCTGCTGGGTGACCAGAGATGGGAACTGAACATCCAGGGGTATTCAGTATTTAGGAAGGACAGACAAAAAGGAAAAGGTGGTGGAGTTGCATTGCTGGTTAAAGAGAAAATTAACGCAATAGTGAGGAAAGATATTAGCTCCGACGATGTGGAATCTGTATGGGTAGAGCTGAGAAACACTGAGGGGCAAAAACCGTTAGTGGGGGTTGTATATAGACCCCCAAGCTGTAGTGGTGATGTTGGGAATGGCATTAAACAGGAAATTAGAGATGTATGCAATAAAGGAACATCTGTAATTATGGAGTGACTTTAATCTGCATATAGATTGGGCAAATCAAATTAGTAACAATACAATAGAGGAAGAATTCCTGGAGTGTATATGGGATGGTTTTCTGGGCCAATACATTGAGGAACCAACTAGAGAACAGACTAAAACAAAAACAGAATTACCTGGAAAAACTCAGCAGGTCTGGCAGCATCGGTGGAGAAGAAAAGAGTTGACATTTCGAGTCCTCATGACCCTTCAACAAAACTAGGTGAATCCAAGGAAGGGGTAAAATATAAGCTGGTTTAAGGTATGTGTACGGGGGGGAAGGTGGGGTGGTGTTGGGTGGGGGGAGAGAAGTGGGGGGTGGTGTGTGGTTGTAGGGACAAACAAGCAGTGATAGAAGCAGATCATCAAAAGATGTCACAGACAACAGAACAAAAGAACACATAGGTGTTGAAGTTGGTGATATTATCTAAATGAATGTGCTAATTAAGAATGGATGGTAGGGCACTCAAGGTACAGCTCTAGTGAGGGTGGGGGGAGCATAAAAGATTTAAACATATTTAAAAATAATGGAAATAGGTGGGAAAAGAAAAATCTATATAATTTATTGGAAAAAACAAAAGGAAGGGGGAAGAAACAGAAAGGGGGTGGGGATGGAGGAGGGAGCTCAAGACCTAAAGTTGTTGAATTCAATATTCAGTCCAGAAGGCTGTAAAGTGCCTAGTCGGAAGATGAGGTGCTGTTCCTCCAGTTTGCGTTGAGCTTCAATGGAACAATGCAGCAAGCCAAGGGCAGACATGTGGGCAAGAGAGCAGGGTGGAGTGTTAAAATGGCAAGCGACAGGGAGGTTTGGGTCATTCTTGCGGACAGACCGCAGGTGTTCTGCATAGCGGTTGCCCAGTTTACGTTTGGTCTCTCCAATGTAGAGGAGACCACATTGGGAGCAACGAATGCAGTAGACTAAGTTGGGCGAAATGCAAGTGAAATGCTGCTTCACTTGAAAGGAATGTTTGGGCCCTTGGACGGTGAGGAGAGAGGAAGTGAAGGGGCAGGTGTTACATCTTTTGCATGGGCATGGGGAGGTGCCATAGGAGGGGGTTGAGGAGTAGGGGGTGATGGAGGAGTGGACCAGGGTGTCCCGGAGGGAACGATCCCTATGGAATGCCAAGAGGGGGGGGTGAAGGGAAGATGTGTTTGGTGGTGGCATCATGCTGGAGTTGGCGGAAATGGTGGAGGATGATCCTTTGAATGCGGAGGCTGGTGGGGTGATAGGTGAGGACAAGGAGGACACTATCATGTTTCTGGGAGGGAGGAGAAGGCGTGAGGGCGGATGCGCGGGAGATGGGCCGGACACAGTTGAGGGCCCTGTCAATGACCGTGGGTGGAAAACCTCGGTTAAGGAAGAAGGAGGACATGTCAGAGGAACTGTTTTTGAAGGTAGCATCATCGGAACAGATGCGACGGAGGCGAAGGAACTGAGAGAATGGGATGGAGTCCTTACAGGAAGCGGGGTGTGAGGAGCTGTAGTCGAGGTAGCTTTGAAAAAGGGTACATCAGTGATGCTGGAGGGAGAGGTCGAGTGTTTTCATATGGCGGTGCATGGCACTGAGTGTGGATCTCAGAATGTGACGGGAACAGCAGTCCGAGAAACGTTTTATGTCCCGGAGATACCTGTAATACTGGGTGGGTTCGAAACATGAAGGGTGGAATTTCAGTTGAAATCCACGTGGGGTAAGTCGGAGACGGAGACAGTCACTGAGAAAGGAGATATGGCTATGAAAGCGGGTTTTAGTAAACAATTTGTCAAACACCAGGAGAGAAATGGAAAGCAATGAAGGTGAGCAAGGCAAAAGAGAGATACGGAAATCTTGTCGCAGAGACGAACAAAACTTCTTCAAGGTAGGCATTTCTTGAAGAGCTGTGGCAGTCAATTAAACACAAAGATAAAAACAAAAAAACTGCGGATGCTGGAAATCCATGTGCCACCATATGAACACACTCGACCTCTCCCTCCAGCAGCACCGCCGTACCCTTTTTCAAAGCTGCACATGCCCCCAGTTTCATTTTATTCTTCGTCTCATCCGACGCCTCAACAAGAAACTTTTTCTCTTTCTCTCAAGTGCTAAGGAACGCAAGCTCCAACAACTCATCGACACCAACCCCCATCTAGGACCCTCCACCCCTGCCTGTCCCTCCGTCCCCACCCTATCTTCCAATCCCAGCCTCAGCCGTGTATTCACTATACCCCCTGACCTTCCCCTCTCCGATGCTGAACATTCAGTGCTCAGCAAAGGACTTAGTTTCATACCCTTACGCCCTCACCTCAATGAATTTCAGGCTCGGCACGATGCTGAACTCTTCTTCCGCCGTCTTCATCTCCGGGCTCACTTCTTTGGGCAGGAGTCCTCTCCCCGTTCAACGGATCCTTTTACCCACATCCAATATTCCCCCTCCCCCTGGACCCCTCCCTCCGGATTCTTACCTTCTCTTGATCTTTTCATTAGTCGTCTCAATTTCTCTGCTCCTCTCACCTATTCTAATCTCTCTCTCTCTCTGAACTTACTGCACTCCATTCTCTCAGGTCCAACCCTGACATTGTCATTAAACCCACTGACAAGGGGGGGTGCTGTTGTTGTCTGGCGCACTGACCTCTACATTGCGGAGGCTGAGCGTCAACTCGCAGTCACTTCCTCCTACCTCTCCCTGGACCATGACCCCACCACTGAACATCAAGCCATTGTTTCCAGGACTGTCACTGACCTCATCTCCTCTGGAGATCTTCCTCCCACAACTTCCAACCTGATAGTCGCCCAACCTCGGACGGCCCGCTTCTACCTCCTACCCAAAATCCACAAACAGAACTGTCCCGGTAGACTGATCGTCTCAGCTTGCTCCTGCCCCACAGAACTCATTTTCCGTTAGCTTGACTCCCTTCTCTCTCCCCTTGTCCAGTCCCTTCCCACCTACATCCGTGATTCCTCTGACACCTTACGCCACATCAACAATTTCCAGTTCCCTGGCCCCAACTGCTTCCTCTTCACCATGCACATCCAATCCCTCTACACCTCCATCCCCCACCAGGATGGTCTGAGGGCCCTTAGCTTCTTCCTCGAACAGAGGCCCGAACAATCCCCATCCACCACTACTCTCCTCCGTCTGGCTGAACTTGTTCTCACGCTGAACAATTTCTCCTTCAACTCCTCTCACTTCCTCCAAAAAAAAGGTGTGGCTATGGGTACCCGCATGGGCCCCAGCTATGCCTGTCTCTTTATGGGGTATGTGGAACATTCCTTGTTCCAGTCCTACTCCGGCCCCCTTCCACAACTCTTTCTCCGGTACATCGATGATTACTTTGGTGCTGCTTCATGCTCTCGTCAGGACTTGGAAAAATTTATTAATTTTGCTTCCAATCTCGACCCCTCCATCATTTTCACGTGGTCCATCTCTGACACTTCCCTTCCCTTCCTTGACCTCTCTGTCTCAATCTCTGGGGATAGACTGTCCACAAATACCCATTACAAACCTACGGACTCCCACAGCTACCTCGACTACAGCTCCTCACACCCCGCTTCCTGTAAGGACTCCATCCCATTCTCTCAGTTCCTTCGCCTTCGTCGCATCTGTTCCGATGATGCTACCTTCAAAAACAGTTCCTCTGACATGTCCTCCTTCTTTCTTAACCGAGGTTTTCCACCCACGGTCGATGACAGGGCCCTCAACCGTGTCCGGCCCATCTGCCGCGTATCCGCCCTCACGCCTTCTCCTCCCTCCCAGAAACATGATAGTGTCCCGCTTGTCCTCACTTATCACCCCACCAGCCTCCGCATTCAAAGGATCATCCTCCGCCATTTCCGCCAACTCCAGCATGATGCCACCACCAAACACATCTTCCCTTCACCCCCCTGTCGGCATTCCATAGGGATCGTTCCCTCCGGGACACCCTGGTCCACTCCTCCATCACCCCCTACTCCTCAACCCCCTCCTATGGCACCACTCCATGCCCATGCAAAAGATGTAACACCTGCCCCTTCACTTCCTCTCTCCTCACTGTCCAAGGGCCCAAACACTCCTTTCAAGTGAAGCAGCATTTCACTTGCATTTCGCCTAACTTAGTCTACTGCATTCATTGCTCCCAATGTGGTCTCCTCTACATTGGAGAGACCAAACGTAAACTGGGCAACCGCTATGCAGAACACCTGCGGTCTGTCCGCAAGAATGACCCAAACCTCCCTGTCGCTTGCCATTTTAACACTCCACCCTGCTCTCTTGACCACATGTCTGTCCTTGGCTTGCTGCATTGTTCCAGTGAAGCCCAACGCAAACTGGAGGAACAACACCTCATCTTCCGACTAGGCACTTTACAGCCTTCCGGACTGAATATTGAATTCAACAACTTTAGGTCTTGAGCTCCCTCCTCCATCCCCACCCCCTTTCTGTTTCTTCCCCCTTCCTTTTGTTTTTTCCAATAAATTATATAGATTTTTCTTTTCCCACCTATTTCCATTATTTTTAAATATGTTTAAATCTTTTATGCTCTCCCCACCCTCACTAGAGCTTTACCTTGAGTGCCCTTCCATCCTTTCTTAATTAGCACATTTGTTTAGATAATATCACCAACTTCAACACCTATGTGTTCTTTTGTTCTGTTGTCTGTGACATCTTTTGATGATCTGCTCCTATCACTGCTTGTTTGTCCCTACAACCACACCACCGCCCCACTTCTCCACCCCGCCCCCCCCACCCCCCCCACCCACCCCCCCCCCCCCCCCCCCCCCCGCACCACACCTTCAACCAGCTTATATTTCACCCCTTCCTTGGATTCACCTAGTTCTGTTGAAGGGTCATGAGGACTCGAAATGTCAACTCTTTTCTTCTCCGCCAATGCTGCCAGACCTGCTGAGTTGTTCCAGGTAATTCAGTTTTTGTTTTGGATTTCCAGCATCCGCAGTTTTTTTGTTTTTATCTCTAGAGAACAGACTATCCTAGACTGGGTATTGTGTAATGCGAAAGGAATAACTGGCAATCTAGTTGTGTGAGGCCACTTGGGGATGAGCGACCATAATATGATAGAATTCCTTATCAAGTTGGAGAGTGACTTAATTGATTCTGAGACTTGGGTCCTGAATCTTAATAAAGGAAACTAGGATGGTATGAAGCACGAGTTGGCTAGGATGGATTGGGAGACATTACTTAAAGGGATGACAGTGGATAGGCAATGACAAACATTCAAACAGCGCATGGGTGAACTGCAACAATTGTTTATTCCTGTCTGGCACAAAAGTAAAACAGGAAAGGTGGCCAAACCTTGGCTTACAAGGGAAATTAGAGATTGTATTAGATCCAAGGAAGAGGCATACAAATTGGCCAGAAAAGACAACAGACTGAGGATTGGGAGCAGTTTGGAATTCAGCAAAGGAGAACCAAGGAATTGATTAAGAAGGGGAAAATAGTGTACGAGAATAAGCTTGCTGGGAACATAAAAACTGAGTGTAAAAGTTTCTATGGGTATGTGAAGAGAAAAAGATTGGTGAAGACAAATGTAGGTCCCTTCCAGTCAGATACAGGGGAATTTATAATGGGGAACAAAGAAATAGCTGACTAACTAAATACATACTTTGGTTCTGTCTTCACAAAGGAGGATGCAAATAACATACCAGAAATGTTGGGGAACACAGGGTTTAATGAGAGGGAGGAACTGAAAGAAATCAGTATTAGTAGGGAAATGGTGTTGGGGCAATTGATGGGATTGAAGGCCGATAAATCCCCAGGGCCTGACAATCTACACCCCAGAGTACATAAGGAAGTGGCCCTAGAAATAATGGATGCATTGATGGTCATCTTCTGAGATTCGATAGACTCTGGAACAGTTCCTACAGATTGTAACCCCACTATTTAAAAAGGGAGGTAGAGAGAAAACAGAGAATTATAGACCAGTCAGCCTGATGTCAGTAGTGGGGAAAATTCTAGAGTCCATTATAAAAGATTTAATAGCTGAGCACTTGGAAAACAGTGGCAGAATCAGACAAATTCAGCATGGATTTATGAAAGGGAAATCATGCTTGACAAATCTGCTGGAATTTTTTGAGGATATAACTATTAGATCTGATGAGGGGGAGCCAGTGGATGTGGTTTATTTGGACTTTCAGAAGGCTTTCGACAAAGTCCCACATAAGAGATTAGCATGTAAATTTAAAGTGCATGGGATTGGGGGTAGTGTATTGAGAGGGATAGAAAACTATTTGGCAGACTGGAACAAAGAGTTGGAATAAACGGGTCTTTTTCCGAATGACAAGCAGTGACTAGTGGTGACCGCAGGGATTGGTGCTGGGACCCCAGTTATTCACAATACATTTTAATGATTTAGATGAGGGAACTAAATGTAATATCTCCAAATTTGCAGATAACACAAAGCTGGGTGGGAGGGTGAGCTGTGAGGAGGATGCAGAGATGCTTCAGTGTGATTTGGACAAGCTGAGTGAGCAAGCAAATGCATGGCAGATGCAGTATAATGTGGATAAATGTGAGGTTGTCCACTTTGGTAGCAAAAACAAGAAGGCAGATTATTATCTGATTGGCTATAAATTGAGAGAGAAGGATGTGCAACAAGACCTGGGTGTCCTCGTACACCAGTCACTAAGGGTAAGCATGCAGGTACAGCAGGCGGTAAAGAAGGCAAATGGTATGTTAGCTTTCATAGCGAGAGGATTTGAGTACAGGAGCAGGGATACCTTGCTGTAATTATACAGGGCCTTGGTGAGACCACATCTGGAATATTGTGTGCAGTTTTGGTCTCCTTATCTGAGGAAGGATGTTCTTGCTATAGAGGGAGTGCAGCGAAGGTTTACCAGACTGATTCCTGGGATGGCAAGACTGACTTACAAGAAGAGATTGAGTCGGTTAGGATTATATTCGCTGGATTTCAGAAGAATGAGGGGGATCTCATAGAAACCTATAATAGACTAACAGGACTAGACAGGGTAGATGCAAGAAGGATGTTCCCAATGTTGTGGGAGTCCAGAACCAGGGGTCACAGTCTGAGGATACGGGATAGACCACTTAGGACTGAGATGAGGAGAAATTCCTTCACCCAGAGAGTGGTGAGCCTTTGGAATTCACTACCACAGAAAGTAGTTGACAGAAAGTAGTTGAGGCCAAAACATTGTATGTTTTCAGGAAGGAGTTAGATATAGCTCTTGGGGTGAAAGGGATCAAAGGATATGGGGAGAAAGCGGGAGCAGGCTATTGAGTTGAATGATCAGCCATGATCATAATGAATGGTGGAGCAGGCTCAAAGGGCCAAATGGCCTACTCCTGCTCCTAGTTTCTATGTTTCTATGTGCTCCTTCTCAAGACAAATTTCTACCTCAGTGAGTACTAATCTCAGTATCATGTCGTCCTCAATGTAATGTTCTCAGTGATATTCAGGCATCAGGAACAGCTCTGATTGGGAGCTCACCCATTTGGGAGCAGGAAATGGTCACATTTTTACTGGATTACAAGGCCACCAGCAACTTCTAGGAACAGGAATTCTTATTACTGTTTCCGTACAGGAAAAAAGATCCTGCAATTTCAATCTGGCTGTCAGGATTGCAGGAGGGCAGAAAAAGCAGTACAGATACTGCTGAAGGAGGTTAGCTAGAGGAGGATGATACCCTTTAGCACAGACTGCTGACCTTTGTCTCAAGTGCTGCAGAACTCCATGGAGAACTGTCCAGCGGCAATCGAAGGAGGTCGCCATGGCTATGAATGTTAACTCTATCACTCTCTGCTCAACCAGTCAGGGAGCACCAGGAATAATTTGTAAAATCAACAAAGTTAAGAGAAGGCACCAACACCTTTTTAAAAAGCACTGTAATAAACATACATTGGCAATTACAAAGACTTTCTTCTCACAATATAAAAATGTTTAGTGGCTTCCCATCCATACCAATCAGGTTGCATCGTGCCCTTGACATTTCTATTCTGCATGTGGAGAGTGTCCCTCTCAAATTCTGACATGCATTCACCCCAAAAAACTTCACTTGGACTTTAATTGTTTGTTGCATTCCCTTTGTGGCCTACGTTCTGACATCTGCATTTTGATAGGTGTCACAGAATCAAAACTAAATTATCAACTGGCATTAGTTTTCAATGAGAATGTAGCCCATTACATGGGAGAGGATGAGAGAGAGAGAGAGAGTTGTGATAGCTCTGCAAACCTTGATCTATCCTCCACTATGAATAACAGGCATAACAAATCCAGTGAAAGGAGGTCATACAGAGAGTCAGAGATAGGGGAAGGAGGAAGGTATGTGTCAGCTGTGAGCTTGTGACAAACATTGCTTCTCTTTGTATCCTACTGCATATTAGCTGTCATCAAATTCCATCATGCCACTCCTTCTGCTGTCATTTCATGTGAACTCTGTTTATCAGGTACTCGTTCTTCCTCTTTGCTTCATTTAGATGTTGTTGAGGAAGGATGCACAAGACCCAAACAAGTCAACACTGCCAGAACTGCAGAGTACTTGCTATCACGCTATTCTTCCCAAGCACCACTAGGAATATTCACCTGGGAAACTGAGGGATAAGCAGGAGGAGAGTTCACAGGGTTCATGTGGCATGAAGAGGAACAGCAGCCAGTGATGCATGAGGAGGAGGTGAGAAATCTAAAATAAAAACAGAAAATGCTGGAAACACTCAGCTAGACTGGGAGCATGTGCAGAGTAAGAAATAGAGTTAATGGGGGTAATTTTATGGCCAACCTGTATTTGCCGGGAAGGGGACACGTAAACTAGAATAGGTGGCTAGGCTATCGCCAAGCTGCCCTCCATAAGACAGTGGATAGATAAGGTATCAGCCAGCCCATCTGCCCTTGAGGCTCCTAACTGGCCAATTAATGGCCTATTTCCACCTCTGCCACCATAATACCTGCAGCTGGGGAAGGCAGAATGAAGGAGGCCTGCCCACGCTTTCATGACCTCAGGGTAAAAGGCGAGTAGGAAGGGAATAACCTACATTGGGGTGCCCTGTGCCCATTGGTGGTACCCCCCAACAAGATGGTACTACCCTTTGTGCCTCAACCCCAGCCTCCAGAACCTTCACCCACCACCACCCCTCCACCCCCTTCCCTCCCTCCCTAGGGTCCCCAATCCCTCCATATCCAAAACCCCCAGACTTACCTTGGTGTGCTATCTATGTTGACTTCTTCCCAGGACCCACTAAAGTCCCAGCAGCAGCCACTACTGAGTTCTGGTGGTGATTGGACCATTCAGCTGCCAGCCAATCAGAGTGGCTGGCACCTCTCGAGGGCAGGACTTCCTTTTCTTTCCAAGGACAAAAAGGGCAGAGTGGTGGTGAAGCAAAATTTAAAATGAGAGATGACAGAAACTCGAGGTCATACTTGCGGAATGAATGGAGCTGTTCCACTCTCAGCCCATTAAGGCCGTCCCCAGCATTATCACTGTGGGGCAGCCTTTTTTAAAGCACCACTCTTTCTACCTAGGGGCAAAAAATACATCTCTCCCTCCATAAAATTCACTCCAAAGTTTCAGGTTGAGGCTGTCTCATCAGAACTGGCAAAAGTTAGAGATATAACAGGTTTTGAGCAAGTAGAGAGACAGGGAAGAGGGAGGTTTTGTGGGGTGGTAGGGGTCGGGGGTGGTGTGGAAGAACCAAAGGCAAAGCCTGTGACAGGGTAGAAGGCAGGAGAGACCAAATGGTAAAAGTGTTGGTGGTGCAAGGCAAAGAGGGATGTAATGGGACAAGCAAAGAGGCATAAATGGGAAACAGAAACATTAGCTGCCATTCAAAAAAGAACACAAAAAGAGGGTACAGAGGTTATGATCTGAAAATATTGAACTCAATGCTGAGTCCGTAAGGCTCTAAAGTGCCTAATCGAAAGATGAGATTCTGCTCTCGAGCTTACATTGAGCTTCACTGGAACAGTGCAGCAGACCAAGGACAAAAAGGGCAGAGTGGAAGTGAAGCAAAAGTTAAAATGAGAGATGACAGAAACTCGAGGTCATGCTTGTGGACTGAACTCCACAAAGCAGTCAATTAATCTGTGTTTAATCTCCCCAGTGTAGGGGAGACCACATTGTGAGCAGCAAATCCAGTATCTTAAATTGAAAAAAGTATAAGTAAATCGTTGTTTTGCCTGGGGCCTTGGACATTGAGGAGGGCGGGTGTAAAAAGGCAGGTGTTGCATCTCCTGTCCTTGAGTGGGAAGGTGCTGTGGGAAGGGAAAGGGATTGAGGAATGGATCAGGGTGTCATAAAGAGAATTATCCCTTCAGAATGCAGAAAGGGGAGGGGAGAGGGAGATGCATTTAGTGCTGGCATCACATGGCCAGATAGTGGAGAATTATATCTTGAATGTGGAGGCTGGTGGATTGGTAGGCGAGGACAAGGGTAAGCCTACTACAGTTCTGGAAGGTAGGGTGTGTGAAGACAGAGAACAATGTCTGGCACAGGAGTCTGATTAATTTGATCAGTGGGGCCAATATCCTACAGTTTACTTGTAAGCAAACAGATAAGTAAAGCTTCTGCAGATCAGTATTTCTAGCAAAATCATAAACTTGTGTTACTGCACTTTCTAATTATTGCTGAAAAAAAGAGACATGCCATCAAAGCTTTTCACCTTGCACTCATCAGGACAGCTCACAAGTTAAACCAATAGTAAAGGGAACAAAATTTTATCTTGCCAACTAATAGCACTCTCTTCTCATGCAGTATAAATTGTTGTTCCTTTTACTGTTGGTTTATCTTGCAAGCTATCCTGATGAGTACATGACAATAAGCTTTGATAGCATGTCTCTTTTTTCAGCAATACTCAAGCTCTGTACAGCCAAACAACTACTTTCTAATTACTTGCCGAGCATTAAGGACAATTTGAGTAGAAAGAAGTGAGTGAAATGGAATGGACACGACATGGGCCCTATCAACCATCTATTTTGAGGATATAGGAAGACATATTGGAAGCACTGGTACAGAAGGTCACCTCATCAGGCTAGATGCGATAGATATGGAAAAACAGAGTCCTTACAGGGAGCAGGAGTAGAGAATTTAGCTGTTGGAGTCAGCAGGACTATAGTGGCTTTTTGTTGAAGGAGGCGGACATAACTGGCCAGAGGGTTAGATTGTATAGCATCTTGGCTGAAGAGCTTGTGTATCATAATTTCCTTGCTCTAGCTTTTAAAAGAACAATGCTTGCAGATCCACCGTATCAATGTAGGCATTGTGTACCATGCTTTACTGCTTGCTACTGACTGAATGGAGGATTGCACCAGCAGCATATACAGAACATTGAAGAACAGGTTTGCAACTCCAAAATCCACCTTGGATCCCCTAGCAGGTCCAAAGCCAGCTGCAACAGTGATTCCCAGACTCAGTCTATAAAGGGCAGCCTGTACTACTTTCATAGATGCTCAGATGACTCATTCAGAGGCCTGATGTGCCAGATTGGAGTAGACCATCTCTTCAACCCTGTAAAGACCATAAGACATAGGAGCAGAAGTGGGCCATTCGGCCCATCAGGTCTGCTCCACCATTCAATGAGATCATGGCTGATCTGATAATCCTCAACTCCACTTTCCTACCTTATCCCTATTACCCTCGATTCCCTTACTGATTAAAAATCTATCTCAGCCTTGAATACACTTGACGACCCAACCTCTACAGCCCTCTGCAGTAAAGAATTCCATAGATTTACTACCCTCTGAGAGAAGAAATTTCTCTTCATTTCTGTTTTAGATGTGCTCCCCCTTACTCTGAGACTATGCCCTCTGGTCCTCGACTCTCACACAAGGGGAAACAGCCTCTCAGCATCTACCCTGTCAAGCCCCCTAAGAATCTTATGTGTTTCAATAAGGACCCCTCTCATTCTTCTAAACTCCAATGAGTACAGGCCCAACCTACTCAACCTCTCCTCATAAGAAAGTCCCTCCATCCGTGAGATCAGCGTGAACCTTCTCTGGACTGCCTCCAATGCCAATATATTGGAGATGGGTTGCACACAAGCATCAAGTGGGGCTTGACTGATCTCCTCAGGACTATTTGTTTCATCACAGATCATTTGCGCGACAATGTCCAGTACTTGCGTCATAACAGAAATGTCATAAAAATCACGGTGCAACACCGATGGCATCATCAGGCCATGGCCTTTCAATTTACCTGAAAGTAGATGGGGCCTTGTCATCTAAAGAATAGCACATCTGATAGTGCAACATTTCTTCAGTCTTACACCGAATTGTCAGCCTAGATCTAAAACCCAAAATCTTCTGACTTAATGGAGAAAATGTCACCAACTGAGCAGCTTTCATCACTATGACAGGCTCTTGAAGCCTGCTGCAGTCTCTCTGTCCCACCGTACACTCCTTTCCCTGCCACCTCCACCCCCACCACATCAGGCAGACACTCTGTTAGATTTCAGGAAGTCCACTAATATTATCTAAGTCACCCCAAGATTAGAAAATCATCTGGGGTCAGTGATGCACTTTTATATGGTGCATGGAAATCTTACCTCAACAAATTTGTGTCCCAATTTTGCAAAGTGAATAATTAAGGTAATGTATCTCATTTTCTTTTGAACTGTCACCCTTGTAGACCCTCCTTTTCCTGGATCTGTGAAAACACAGCTGAGATTGGGAGTGCAGCAGAGTGATGATGTGAACTTACCCCAATACAAAGCACTACCAAACCAATGATCTATGTTCACCTTGATTCTGTTAACTACCTAATATTAATCTTTAGAATAATTGACCTAAACGAAGTTGGCATACTTGGTGACCGCTTTCATACCTTTGGAGACGGCATGTTTGGCCAGTTCCCCTGGCAGCATGAAGCGCTCTGGATCTCCCTGGCTGAGATGGTGTGGCGCTTGTTGCAGTGAATGAAGTGCGAGGCCTTGGAGGCGATGAGCTCAAAAATGTTGACAACAAAGGAGCTCATGACACTCACGGCCTTGGATGAGATCCTGGTGGAAGGATGGACCTGGGTCAGCACCCTGTACGTGTGAGTGAAATAGCTCTGCTTGCGAGATTTCCTCCGCTTCTTGGAAGGCTTCTTGGTGACTTTAGTCAGTGACTGCTTTGACGCCTTACAGGTCGCACTGCCCTTAGCCACAGCCACCACCTTAGGCATTCCACTCGACTTGGACCAACCTATATTAACTAACCAGGAACAAATGAAAGTTTAACAGCTTTCACAAGTGGTGTGTAACAGTTGCAAAGCAGCTTAAGTAGCAGCTGGGATAAAACATAAGCCATCGACAGCAAATCAATGATATGCACACCAAGTACATGGTAAACAAAGGATACTGCATAGTAGCACATCAGTGCAGTTATTTAATAAATGGCAGAGTTTTGATGTTTCATACAAGTAAAAAAAGTCTAGAAAATGTGCCCTTAATGCTTTGTTATTCCATTTAGTTGTGGGTTTGTTTTGGAGTGTGTCCCTGAGTGCAGGTATAATGTGGACCATTAAGTGGTAATTAACTGTTGATGAGAACCACGTTCCTAAATTGGGAACTTGCCATGAACACTTCTTGAACAATTCTTTCCTGTTGATTTGAGGCTAGAGTTTTAATTTGTTCTGAGTAATTACATGACTGGAGTGGTTTGCATTGTTGATACTTACAGCCCAGGAAATATAACCAGGCACAGTGGCCTTGGTGGTTATTGTTATTGAACTAATAATCCAGAGGCCAGGACCAGTAAACTGGAGGCATGAGTTGAAAGCCCGACTACAGCAGGCAGGGGAAATTTAAAATCAGTGAATGAAATAAATCTGAAACAAAAAAGCTAGTCTTAGTAATGGTGACAATGAAACAACCGATTGTCATAAAAACCCAACTTTTTTTCATTCATTCAAAGGATTTGAGCATTGTTGGCTGGACCAGCATTTATTGCCCATCCCTAATTGACCTTGTGCTGCAGCCCATGTGGTGTAGATACACCCACAGTGCTGTTAGGAAGGGAGTTCCAGGAACGGCGATTTATTTCCAAGCCAGGATGGTGAGTAACTTGGAGGAGAACTTCTAGGTGGTGGTGTTTCCATGTATCTGCTGCCCTTGTCCTTCTAGATGGAGGTGGTTGTGGGTTTGGAAGGTGCTGTTTAAGGAGCCTTGATGAGGTTCTGCAGTGCATCTTGTAGATGGTACACACTGCAGCTACAGTGCATCGATGGTGAAGGGAGTGAATGTTTGTGGATAGGGTGCCAAACAAGCGGGTCGATTTGTCCTGGATGGTGTCAAGCTTCTTGAGTTTTGTGGGAGCTGCACTCATTCAGGTAAGTAGAGAGTATTCCATCACACTTCTGACTTGTATCTTGTAGATGGTGGGCAGGCTTTGGGGAGTCAGGAGGTGAGGATTACAAGCCTCTGACATGCTCTTGTAGCCACAGTATTTATATGGCTAGTCCAGTTCAGTTTCTGGTCAATGGTAACCCACAGGATGTTGATAATGGGGGATTCAGTGATGTTAATGCCATTGAACAACAAGGGACGATGGTTGGATTCTCTTTTGTTGGAGATGGTCATTGCCTGACACTTGTGTGGCATGAATGTTACTTGCCACTTGTCAACCCAAGTCTGGATATTATCTAGGTCTTGCTGCATTTGGACATGGACTGCTTCAGTATGTGAGGAGTCACGAATGGTGCTGAATATTATGCAATCATCAGTGAACGTCCCCACTTCTTTTATGATGGAAGGAGGCACATAGATAAAGCAGCTGAAGACTTGATAGAACCACTACTGACTGAGCTGGCCGAGTATTGAAGAAAATAACAGCCAGATTGGGTCTGCAGCAGGTGGTGAGAAAATCAACATGAAGAAAAAACCTACTTCACCTTGTCCTCATCATTCTACCTGTTGTAGATGCATTTACCCATGATTGTATAGGTAAGAGTTATCACCACATAGTCCTTGTAAAGGCCTATCCTCACACTAAGGATACCTTCCATTGTGTTGCATGGTATGACCACCATGCTAAATGAGATAAATTCCAAACAGATCTGGAAGCTCAAAACTGGGTATCCATCAGCAACAGTAGAATTGAATTCAAACACAATCATGGCCCAGTATATCTCCCACTCTACCATTACTACCACCCTAATTCAATAAGGAGTGTAGGAGAGCATGCCAGGCATAGAACCAGATACACTTAAAAATGAGTTGCACCCTGATGAAGTTACAACATAGGACTACCTACCTGCCATACAACAGAAGCAGCTTGGTATAGACAGAGCTAAGCAATTCCACAACCAACTGATCAGTTCATAGTTCTGCCACCAGACATGAATGATGGTAGGCAATAAAACAACTACTGACAAGAGGAGGCTCCATGAACATCCCCATCCTTAATGATGGCGGATCCCATCACATGATGCAAGAAACAAGAGTTCACAAGCATCTTCAGCCAGAACTGCCAAGTGGGTCATCCATTTTCACCTCTTCCTGAAGTCTCTACCATCACAGAAACTAGTTTTCAGTCAATTTGATTCAGTCCATGTGATATCAAGAAATCCAAAACAAAAATAAAAATACCTGGAAAAACTCAGCGGGTCTGACAGCATCTGCGGAGATGAATACAGTTAACATTTCGAGTCCGTAAGACTCTTCAACAGAACTAAGGAAAAATAGAAAAGAGGTGAAATATAAGCTGGTTTAAACAGGGGTGGGACAAGTAGAATATCAAGAAATGGCTGGATACAGCAAAGGCTATGGGGCCTGACATCAGAGTTGTAGTGTTGAAGACCTGTGCTTCAGAACTAGCTGTGCCCCCTAGCCAAGTTGTTCCAGTATAGCCACAACACTGGCATCTACCTGACAAAGCAGAAAGTTGCCCTGATATGTCCTGTGCACAATAAGCAGGACAAATCCAATTCAGCCAGTTACCTCCCTATCAGCCTACTCTCAATCTTTAGCAAAGTGATGGAAAGGGTTGTTGGCAGTGCTATCAAGCAACTTTTGTTCACCAATAACCTTCATCAATGCTTAGTTGGGTTCCACCAGAATCACTCAGCTCCAGGCCCCATTATAGTCTGCGTCCAAAACTGGACAAAAGATCTGAATCCAGAGGTGTATTGGAAGTGACCATCCTTGACATTGGACTGAATGTGGCATCAAGGAGCCCTAGTGAAATTGAAGTTGATGAGAATCAGGGGAAATCTCTCCTTTTAGTACAAAGGAAGATGGTTGTAGTTCTTGAAGGCCAATCATTGCAGCTCCAGAACTTTGTGGCAGGAGTTCTTCAGAACAGTGTCTTAGGCCCAATCATCTTCAGCTGCTTCATCAATGATCTTCTCTCCAAGATAAGGTGGAGATGTTCGCTGATGATTGTACTGTGTCCAGTTCCATTCAAACTCCTCAGATAATGAAGCAATCTGCTCATTTGTAACAGAACCTGTACAACATTCAGGCTTGGGCTGATTAGTAACATTCAGGCCACACAAGTGCTAGACAATGACCATCTCCAAAAAGAGGGAAACTAACCATCTCCCCTTGACATTTAACAGCATTACCGTTCTTGGATTCCTCGCACCATCAACATCCTGGGAGTTGTCATTGAGGCAGGAAATTTTGCGATGTGAAACTCACCTCTTGACTCCCCAGGAGCGTGATGGAATACTCACCTCTTGTCTGGACGAGGGCAGCTCCGCAAACAATCCAAAATCTCAGCACCATCCAGTACAAAGCAGCCCACTTGATTGGCACCCAATTCACCCCCTTAAGTATTCACTCATTCCACCACCAGCACACAATAGCAACAGTGTGTACCATCTACAAAATGTATTGCAATATCTTGCCAACCCTCCTTCCAAAGCTGCAACCTCAAACACTTAGAAGGACAAGGGAAGCAGGTAACTGTCCTGACTTGGAAATATATCACCATTTCTTCACTTCTTAGGGTCTAAATCCTGGAACTCTCTATTTAACTACACTGCAGCTGTACCTACAGAAACAAACCGCAACAGTTCAAGAAGGCACCACTTCATCACCAGTGAGCGATGATCAATAAATGCTCGCTTTGCCAACAATGCTGACATCCCATGAATTAATTAAAAAAGGAACTCAAGAGTTTGTTGGAATACTCTCCACTTGCTTGACTGAGTGCAGCTCCAACAATTTTGACATCATCCACCAACTTTAAAGCTTGACACCGACCAAGACAAAGCAGCCCGTTTGATCAGCATCCTGTCCATCACCTTAAACATTCACTTGCTCCAACACTGGCACAGTGTGGGCTGCAATGTGTACCATTTACTTTATGCACTGTAGTAACTCAGCAAAACTTCTTAAACAACTTTTTCCAAACACTCAACCTTTGCTGGAAGGGAAAATGCAACAGATGCTTGGGAACACCACAATCTGCCAGTTTCCTTCCAAGTCACTCACCATCCTGACTTGGAAATGTGTCACCATTTCTTCACTATCACTGCATCAAAATCCTGGAACTCCCTTCCTAACAGCACTGTGGGTGTAACACATGAGTGCAGCAGTTTAAGAAGGCAGCTCACCACCACCTTCTCAAGGGCAACTAGGGATGGGCAATAAATGCTGGCCCAGCCAGCTATGCCCACATCCTGTAAATAACTAAAAACTATACATTCTATTCCACTTTTGTTTTCCAACTTAATCCTCAAAACTTGAAAGTAATACTGAAAACAGTGTGTGTTTGCTGCTTTATTAATTGAAGAAAAAGAGTCAGCCTAGAGGCACTGATTTCAGACACCAGAACACGTAGTCTGTCTGATTCACTCCCTGTTGATTTAAATAAGCAGCACAGAAATAACTTAGTGATGTTTTTGAAAGCACATTGGCAGCCAGGTGAAATGATGGTGAGAATGAAACTGAAATGTGTAATGGTGCAATATATGTCATTGAATCACTGGATGTATCTGAATACAATGATATAAACCTTTTAAAAGCTGTGAACGAATTTAACTAGATTCACCTTGTGTTGAATCAGAAGGCACCTTGTTCTGACCCATCTATGCCAGTCTCTGCTTGGGCATTGACTATTGATCAGATTGTGCCTTAGTAATGGCACTGAAACTGTCAGCTTTCGCTGCTATTACCCTACTGAAACTGACAGCAACTTCAGGAGTGTTATGAGACAGCCTTTGGTAAAGCTGAGTTATTTAAAAATCCCAGAAGGAAACTTTAAACAACTGTCATAACCTATATTTTGAGATACAACTCTAAATTCAGGAATCAGACCAGCAGTTCTCGAGAGCTTTTATATTAAACTAAGTGAAACATTTTATTAGTTTACTCAAGTTAAATGCATATACATGGCTACAAATTAACTACTGCCATTACTTTTAACAAATTCCTCAACTAATCCCCATTAAGGCAACAACAACCCATAGGTTTTTAAGCAGACATCAGGCAAATCATTTTCACCTTATGAATTTAAAATGAGGTTCCTTTCACTTTGGCTCCTGTGGAGTCAGTTGGAGGCTTACCGCTGCTTTGATCTTACATTGCCTCTACTCTGCACACAAAAATACTGCTAAAGATATACCTAGCACAGTTCATTAAATGTAAATTCTCATTGTGTCACCAGCCTCTTCTAACAATAAAACTCCTTTCATAGTACCAAATTTATTAGCAATATAAACATATTTGCTTGGTCTCTGCTAGCTGGTGCCAGATTTCACCCCACTTCTTGAATGCTGTATTCAAAAAATGCAAATGCACTCTACCTCTCTTACATCTCAAAACTAGTACACATGAAAGCAACCAGACTAGCTGTCTTTAATCCAATTAAGACACACCCACAGACTAAACCTCTATTTTAAAAGAAAAATATTTTCCAATAAGATTATATACATTAATAGCTACATGACAAGGAGTCTGCACACACGTAGAATAACGAGCAAATCCAGAAGTTAGTGCTTCTCCAGAGAGTGCAGTGTTGAGGTACGCCACACACAGTAATTGCTAAGCAATTGGTGAGTTGATGAAAACTTCCATTTTTATGCTGTTAAGTCTCACTCTAAAAACCTTTGAAAAAGTTACACCTTGTTGCATGAGGTGTAATTGACCTTTTATTGGTGTACTAACTTCACAATTACTGGTCCTGGAACTTTATTTTTGTGGGATGTCAAATTTCCCCAATTACGATAAAAACTCTTTCATACACTTTAAAACATTTTTTTAAGTTTGTTTGTGATATTTTAGGTTCTATCTGAATCCAACCATAATCATTGATTTTTCTATACGAAATTTTAAATTAAAAGTGAAGGATAATTAATGCTTTTACCTCCCTGGTTTTGCTATCTGTGAGAATACTTCACTGTGATTAGCTCCATGCCGTGTTTGCTGACATCATGGCTGCTGGATGCCTGGAGATCTCCTTGATTTGGCACCAAATTTACACTGCTACTGGAAAGGGGAAAATCCATATCACAGCGATTACTAAATCTTTACGTGCAGATTTTTTCAAGGTCAGAAGTGAGCACAATTGCAAAATCTAGCCCTTTGTGAAACAGTGTATTTCTGACCATATGTTGTAAAAAAAAATACTACATTATATCACTCAGATCTGTTGCAGATAGAAGTGATTCTATTTATCTTGGCTTCTGGTGCTCTGGAACCCACCCGGTTTACATTGGAGAGTATAGTCCACATCACCCACAGGAACAAAATAGCATCTGTGCTCATGCAGTTGTGGCTTTAACTTTTTTTTTTATATTTGTTCATGGGATCTGGGCATTGATGGCCTGGCTAGCATTCTTGCCCACCCCTAATTGTCCTTGAGAATGTGGTGGTGATCTGTCTTCTTGAATCACTGCAGTATATATTCCTTATAGACTTTCTAGTGATTGTAATACAACTGAGTGGTTTGCTGGGCCACTTCAGAGGGCATTTAAGAGTCAGCCATATTGTTATGGGCCTAGGGTCAAATGTAGGCCAGGCCAGGTAATGATGGCAGATTTCCTTCCCTAAAGGATATTCATGAACAAGATGGGTTTTCACGACAATTGACAATGGTTTCATGGGCAAGAATCTTCTCCACGTTGGACGGGCCGGTTGGGAGCAGGAGCGGAGCCGATCACCGTCCGCTATCAACTGCACGCCACCATTTTACGTGGGCGGGCCAATTAAGGCCCGTCTGGCATGACGTGACCCCGGTAGCACTCAGTGCTACCTGTGCAGGTGGGGCGAGGAGGGAGCGTCAGGGCCTACGTTCTTTCACGCTTGTGCACAAAAGAGCGCAGAAATCTCCCTGAGGCAGCTCCGTGGCTCAGGAGATTAAGTTGAATTTGAAACTTCAAAATAACAATGGTTAAAAATCATTTACACATGTCCCCTCATGTGACAACGTTACATGAGCTGGGACATGTTTATTAAATGTTTAATAAATATTAATTTAATAAACCCTTCAAGAAACTTCATCCCGCCCATGGATGAGGTTTCATGAAAAATGGGAAGGCCTCCTGGTCTCTTCAGCTGCCCACCAACCTTAAGGTTGGACGGGCAGCTGGTCAAATTAGTTAATTAGTTTATCAATTACCTTAACAGGCCTTTGACAGTTCAGCGGTTGTGCAGCCGAATCCAGTGCCCGCCCGCCAAACTAAAGATCAGAATGATGTGTGGTGATGTTGGGAGCGCACGCCCGATGTCACCACGTGTCTTTTTACACATCGATGTACGGGGCTTGCTCCCGCATGCCGAACAGAAAATTCTGCCCATGGTCATCATTCGACTTTCAATTCCAGTTTGTGTTTTAGGAAGGCCTGTACAGGCCAAAAATATGGAAAATGCATTGTTGACTTTTACAAGCAGCTGACTCTAGCATACGCACAACCAATAAAAAATGCATTAGGGGATGCCCAGTGACTCGGCCAGCATTGCCCTGTTTGTAGATTCTGGACCTCCGGTGGTAAATGGAAAATTGCCGGAGGCACTTGGGATACCTCCTGTACATTTACAGCACTCCTGCTGAAGTTGAGATAGTAACGTTGTAAGGTGAATGCAATTTAACATGTGTCTCGTGGCAGTAACTCATCCTGAGGTTCAGGTAACGTTAATGAGCCATTTTTTAGTAGCTACTCCAAGCTGCCAAACTACATAATAAATCTTCAAACAAAAGCTGAAGGGTGTTATTGCAGGCACTTGGGTAACTCAAGAAGAAATATTATTCCAACTATATTCTTCAGAATTGGATTCAAAGTTTGTTTTATATTGTCCTTAGGGCACATTCAATAAACCTGGAGAAAGTTTTCACCCGGTTTTGTGAGCACGCAAGGCAAGCAGTGCTGTGTGGCATTTGGAAAAGAAATAGCCCTTATTCTGTTACCCAGAGACACAACTGACAGAATTTCAGATAGTGACTACCCTGAGAGCTGTTTACGCCTGTAGAACTTATTTTCAAGTGACTTTTGCTTTCAAGTGGGGCTATAATGATAACTTGTAATAACATACTGTAGCCTCTCCAATCCGGAAATCTATTCTGGAGATAGTCGGAGCAGCAGCGAGGGTGGAGCAGAGCTAACCTGGGCATGAACGGCGTCAGCGGAGTTTTTCAATAAAAGCCTGAGGTTCAAGGCCCAGATCGAGCCAGTTGGAGCAGTAGCTAACCTCAACAGGAACACTGCCAGAATTCAAAAAGGCTGACAAAAGTGATGGAAAACAGACAGCTGATTGTTGGGTCATGGGTAAGTTGTTTTTCTCCATTTTAAAGCTACATTAAGGAAAGGTAAGAGTTCTAGATTTTTTAAAAAAAAGAAACTTAAATAACGTTCTACTTGGTTTAAATTTAGGGTAAGAGTATCTTAACTAAAGGTATGGCAAGGGAGCTCAGTCCCGTGTGTTGCACAGCCTGCTGAATGTGGGAAGTTTTAGACACTCCCTGGCAGTCTGGATGACCACATCTGCAAGAAGTGCCACCAGTTTGACCAGCTTGAGCGCTGGGTTTTGAAGCTTGAGCATCAGTTGGAGGCACAGTAGTGAATCTGCAAGGCTGAGAGTTATTTGAATAGCCCATTTTTAGATGCGGTCACCCCAAAGCTTACTGAAGTGCAGTCGGAGAAGGAATGGGTGACCACCAGGCAGAGGGGAGGCAGGCAGGCAGTCAGGAAAGCCCCAGATTGCATCACACTCAAGAACAGTTTTTCTGTGTTGGAAAAGGGTGAGAGTGACAGTTCCTCTGGGGAGTGCAGCTAGACCCCAGGTGCACAAGGTGGGAGGAGAAAAAGAGGAAGAGCAATAGTGGTAGGAAACTCTATAGTGAGAGTTGCAGACAGGCATTTGGTTTCTGCAGCCGCAGACATGACTCCAGGGTGGTGTGCTGCCTCCCTGGGGCCAGAGTCAAGGATGTCAGGGCACTCTGAAGGGGGAGTGCGAACAGTCAGAGATCGTGGTTTGCATTGGTACCAATAGGTAGAAAGGGGGCGGTGAGGTCCGGGAACAAGAATTTAGGGAGCAAGGTAGCAGATTGAAAAGCAGGACCTCAAAGGTGTAATCTCTGGAATACTCCTAGTGCCACTTGCCAGTGAGTATAGGAATAGGCGGGTAGAGCAGATGAATGCAGGAGGGAGGGACTTAGAGTCCTGGATCACTGGGTCCATTTCTGGGGAAGGTGGACCCATACAAGTCCGATGGGTTGCACCTGAACCAGAACGGGACCAACATCCTTGTGGGAGGTTGGGATTTGCTAGTGCTGCTGATGGGGGTTTAATTAATTTGGCAGTGGGATGGGATATAGAGTGGAGTTATAGTGGGTGATGCACAGACAAGTATGGAAGAAAAACCAAGTCAGTCTGGAAGGCAGAGCATATATAGTCAAGTTAAGGCATAAAGGAGCATGGCAAGGCTGGATGGCATTTATTTTAATGCAGAGTCTTGCAAGTAAGGCAGATGAGTTGAGGATCCAAAACAAAAACAGAACTACCTGGAAAAACTCAGCAGGTCTGGCAGCATCGGCGGAGAAGAAAAGAGTTGACGTTTCAAGTCTTCATGACCCTTCAACAGAACTGAGTGAATCTTAGGAAAGGGGTGAAATATAAGCTGGTTTAAGGTGGGGGGGGCGGGGGTGGTGGTGTGGTTGTAGGGACAAGCAAGCAGTGATAGGAGCAGATAATCAAAAGATGTCACAGACAAAAGAACATAGAGGCATTGAAGGTGGTGATATTATCTAAACGAATGTGCTAATTAAGAATGGATGGTAGGACACTCAAGGTACAGCTCTAGTGGGGGTGGGGTGAAAAGGCTAGCAGGGCACAAAAGATTTAAAAATATGGAAATAGGTGGGAAAAGAAAAATCTATATAAATTATTGGAAAAAACAAAAGGAAGGGGGAAGAAACAGAAAGGAGGTGGGATGGAGGACGGAGTTCAAGAGCTAAAGTTGTTGAATTCAATATTCAGTCCAGAAGGCTGTAAAGTGCCTAATCGGAAGATGACGTGCTGTTCCTCCAGTTTGGGTTGGGCTTCACTGGAACAATGCAGCAAGCCAACGACGGACATGTGGGCAAGAGAGCAGGGTGGAGTGTTAAAATGGCAAGCGACAGGGAGGTTTGGGTCATTCTTGCGGACGGACCGCAGGTGTTCTGCAAAGCAGTCGCCCAGTTTACGTTTGGTCTCTCCAATGTAGAGGAGACCGCATTGGGAGCAACGAATGCAGTAGACTAAGTTGGGGGAAATGCAAGTGAAATGCTGCTTCACTTGAAAGGAGTGTTTGGGCCCTTGGTCAGTGAGGCGAGAGGAAGTGAAGGGGCAGCTGTTGCATCTTTTGCGTGGGCATGGGGAGGTGCCATAGGTGGGGGTTGAGGAGTAGGGGATGATGGAGGAGTGCACCAGGGTGTCCTGGAGGGAACGATCCCTACGGAATGCCGCCAGGGGGGGTGAAGGGAAGATGTGTTTGGTGGTGGCATCATGCTGGAGTTGGCGGAAATGACCTCTCTGATGACCGATATGATCTTGACTTCTCTGTCTCAATCTCTGGTGATAGACTGTCCAACAATATCCATTACAAGCCTTCCGATTCCCACAGCTACCTCAACTACAGCTCCTCACACCCCGCTTCCTGTAAGGACTCCATTCCATTCTCTCAGTTCCTTCGCCTCTGTCGCATCTGTTCCAATGATGCTACCTTCAAAAACAGTTCCTCTGACATATCCTCCTTCTTCCTTAACCGAGGTTTTCCACCCACGGTCGTTGACAGGGCCCTCAACCATGTCCGGCCCATCTCCCGCGCATCCGCCCTCACGCCTTCTCCTCCCTCCCAGAAACATGATAGTGTCCCCCTTGTCCTCACTTATCACCCCACCAGCCTCTGCGTTCAAAGGATCATCCTCCGCCATTTCCGCCAACTCCAGCATGACGCCACCACCAAACACATCTTCCCTTCAACCCCCCCGGCGGCATTCCGTAGGGATCGTTCCCTCCGGGACACCCTGGTCCACTCCTCCATCATCCTCTACTCCTCAACCCCCACCTATGGCACCTCCCCATGCCCACTCAAAAGATGTAACACCTGCCCCTTCACTTCCTCTCTCCTCACCATCCAAGGGCCCAAACACTCCTTTCAAGTGAAGCAGCATTTCACTTGCATTTCCCCCAACTTAGTCTACTGCATTCATTGCTCCCAATGCGGTCTCCTCTACATTGGAGAGACCAAACGTAAATTGGGTGACCGCTTTGCAGAACACCTGCGGTCTGTCCGCAAGAATGACCCAAACCTCCCTGTCGCTTGCCATTTTAACACTTCACCCTGCTCTCTTGACCACATGTCTGTCCTTGGCTTGCTGCATTGTTCCAGTGAAGCCCATTGCAAACTGGAGGAACAGCACGTCATCTTCCGACTAAGCACTTTCCAGCCTTCTGGACGGAATATTGAATTCAACAACTTTAGATCTTGAACTCCGTCCTCCATCCCCACCCCCTTTATGTTTCTGCCCCCTTCCTTTTGTTTTTTCCAATAATTTATATAGATTTTTCTTTTCCCAGCTATTTCCATATTTTTAAATCTTTTATGCCCTGCTAGCTTTTCCACCCCACCCCCCACTAGAGCTGTACCTTGAGTGTCCTACCATCCATTCTTAATTAGCACATTCGTTTAGATAATATCACCACTATCAACACCTCTGTGTTCTTTTGTTCTTTTGTCTGTGACATCTTTTGATTAACTGCTCCTATCACTGCTTGCTTGTCCCTGCAACCACACCACACCCCCCACACTTCTCTCCCACACCCACCACCCCCCCGCCCCCCACCCCCACCTTAAACCAGCTTATATTTCACTCCTTTCCTAAGGTTCACTCAGTTCTGTTGAAGGATCATGAGGACTCGAAACGTCAATTCTTTTCTTCTCCACCGATGCTGCCAGACCTGCTGAGTTTTTCCAGGTAATTCTGTTTTTGTTTTGGATTTCCAGCATCTGCAGTTTTTTGCTTTTATCTAGATGAGTTGAGGGTGTTGTTTAACACATGGGGATATGATATCATTGCTATCATGGGGACATGGTTGAGGGAGTGACAGGATTGGCAGCCCAATATTCTGGGGTATAGTATCTTCAGGTGAGAAGCAGGGGGGAGGTTGGGGGTGGGTGTAAAAGAGGAGACGGGGTCACAATATTGATCAAGGAGTCAATTACTGTAATAAGGAGGGACGATACCTTAGAAGGTTCCTCAAAAGGGTAGAACTTCTTCAGAGAAGAGTCATATGGGCTCGAAACGTCAACTCTGTTCTCTCTCCACAGATGTTGTCAGGCCTGTTGAGTTTTTCCAGCATTTTCTGTTTTGTTTCAAGATAGGTTGGGGCTGGTTTCTTACAATAGAGAAGGCTGAGGGGGACCTGATTGAGGTGTACAAAATTATGAGGGGCATAGATATGGTAGATAGGAAGAGATGTTTCCCCTTAGTGGAATAACCAGGGGGCACAGATTTAAGGTAAGGTGCAGGAGATTCAGAGGGGATTTGAGGAAAAATTCACCCAGAGGGTGGGGAGTATCTGGAACTCATTGCCTGAAAAGGTGCTAGAGGCAGGAACCCTCACAACATTTAAGAAGTATTTAGATGAACACTTGAAAAGCCGTAGCATACAAAGCTACGGGCCAAGTGCTGGAAAATGGGATGAGAATAGATAGGGGTTTGATGACCGGTCTGGACACGATGGGCTCAAGGGCCTCTTTCCATGCTGTAAAACTCTATGGACTATGACTCTGTGACTAAATATCTGGAGCTTTGGTCATAGGGTAACTTCCACATTTGAATAAACTAAATAATCATACATGTGCAGCCGCTGAGTGGTTCAGCTGCTTGCTGAACATTTTATTAGGGGTTTTGAGAATCAGGTACATAGCAGTCTGCAGTGCCCCATAGCACAGGGCACTGGTGTCTGTCACTTAGCGCTATGAATGTTGAGGGTCACATGATTAGCCCCTCCTGTCTTTGATTTTGTTTTTCTCCAGATGTTAAGAGCATTGCCCCTTTCATCATACCTTTCCCCCAAAGCTGCCTGCAATTTAAACATACATTTTAATTGGTCCACTCTCTTCAAATCTCTGCAAGTGCTATTCCTGGCTGAGAAGAAGTGACCTCTGCCAGTTTGCTACACTTACTGCTACATTGGCTGCTTCGAGATATATGAAAGGGAGATGAAGTGAATTGACAGACAAATTCACCTCTTTCCATGTTAGGAATCGTGAGTGGCAAGCGATTTCAAAATGCTATGAGCAAAACATGAAAGTAAATATGCTGTTCATCACGTTCCTGTGGATTAAATATTGATGAGGAAAGCATTTTCAGGCCTTCACAAATCAGTGCGAGGGGGCTGAAAATATAAGTTTTCTGATGCATAAAAAGACACAGCAAGCATGAATGTCAAGTTTGAAAATGAGCTCCTTTGTGTACAATTACGCTGAACTTTGGTAAATGAAAAAATGCTGGGATTTGTTGCAATTCTGGCCTGAAATACCAGTGCATGAATGCTTAATGCATTCATATGAAATTCACAAACTCACAAGATAGATAGAGAGTGCAAAGGTCATTCAACATGCCTTCAAACCCCCCTCATAGCCTTGCCCCATCCTAACCCTGCAACCTCCTCCAGACTTTTAATCCCCCAATACCTAACTTTGGACTTTTTAAGAATTGTCCTTGGGATGTCAGTGGGGTTGGCAACTTTATTGTCCATCCCTGGTTGCCCTGAGAAGCCGATGTGGGGCTACTTTCTCAGTGTATCCAACTCTCCTTTTGTGTACAATCAAAGGAAGAGTCATAAACAGGCTCAACCCCAATCTAGAGCATTCGTCCTCAAAAGCCATGCACCACTCTACTTTTCTCTCCTCTTCTTCTCAAATCCAATATTTTCAGTCTAACCTCTTCCTCCATAATTTGGTAAATGTTCCCATGTTATGTTGGCTAACATTTATCTCCCAATCAATATCAAAACAGAATATCTCACTGCTCTTTATGGGATTTTGCTGTGTATAAATTAGCTACATTGCAACGACTACTACACTCCAAAAGTACTTGCTTGACTATGAAGTGCTTCAGGACATCCTAAGGTTAGGAAAGACACTTGGACTGGATTTTAACCCCCGCCAGGCCAGGAACAAAGGGAGGTGGGGTCAGAAATTGGTGCTGCTGGCCTGCGTGTCAGATCCTGGTTCCATCCTGCCCCGGTCTATTTTTCCAGAGGAGGGAAGAGTGGGGTGGCAAGGATAGCCAAATCACCTAGCTAATGGTCACTTAAGGATGGATGCTAACTCAGAACTTTGGGGGTGGGGTGCAGTGCTCCAGGCAGGCATAGAAGTCCTCTCTCCCTGCCTGGCTTCAGTGGAGGGGGGTCTTCTCCCCCCAACCTATCCCAATAACAGCAGCCAGGCTGCTGAATGTTTCCTTTTGTTTCACATTTGAAAAAGGTGAAGAGAGGATGCCTCCAATTTGGGCATTCCCTCTCTCTTACTTGCTTGGTATGGCATCCTGCTGCTGTTTTCAACTGGAGGGCCTTCTACTAGCCCCTCCAGCTTCAAGAGCTTGTCTGCTGTCCTTAATATGGACTCTGAGCCCAATCCCTTGCCACTAATAGGCTAATTTGGGGAAGTGATGGGCTGTTTTCCATACAGGACGAGTTCCTGAAACTCATTTGAGTCTGATGGTGGGGTCCTGAAGCCCACAAGGAAAATCCTCCCCTATATCAAGTTCTTTCCAAATTCCTGTAACCTTTGCCCTAGTGTGTTACGATCCTTGGCCAGAACCTGGGACATGGGGGGAGGTCTGGTTAGGGACCAATAACGTTTTGTTTAAAGTAGAGACTCAATACTCCTGCTTTTAGAATAAAATCACAAGATCCCCAGGTTTTGAACAAACAAAAACAAACTTTTGTATGCAATTCAGAAAGATAAAACAATTTACAACATGTACCTTATACTCCAACATTCAGAGTAAGTTTGAGGTACATGTGAATCAACAGACGAACTGTGGTCGAACACACCACACTGTAGAGTAAATGACAGATGCAGCCAAAACATTTTCTATGGATTTTTCAAGAAATCACCCAGATGTTAGTCCCACTGTGAGTCAACCAATCTCACTGACACTTCGTATTTCTCACAAGGCTTTTCAAACTCCACCTTTGAAGATCTGTGCTTGGCATTCTCTCCAAATGTTGCTCCCACTTTGATGGCTTTAACAATGGCCCACCTCACAGGGTTTCAATCTCGCCTTCCGAGATTCCTGTTCCTTGGATTTCCGAGTACATTCAAATATTACAGCCAGAATTTTGAGGTTGGCAGTCGGCGGGCCCGGGAGTGACAGGGAAATGGCCAGCCACCCGCAGTTGGCCCCTGACCACAATTTCAGGCTGGCTGGCCAAGTAACGGGCAGCCAGTGTGAAAGGCATGCTGAGAAGCTCAGGGCTGCTGAGATGGGGGTGGCAGGAGGGTGAGCGCTGCAGTCAGCTTGAGTACGGGAGAGCGCTCAAAGGTAGCTCCCTGAAGGCTGAGAGCTGCCTTTGGGAGCTGGAGAATTCAAATCTAAGACGAACAGATTTTAAAATCTGAAAAATTCCCATGCATCAGAAACAGTCACCTCAACATATACAACATGAAAATTCTGTGCAAACATTTTTACTTCTTTTATTTATTGACGGAAATCTCATCCCGCCTTTGGGTGAGGTTTCCTGAAAAATGCAAAGGCCTCCTGGCCAATTCACCCACCTGCCAACTGTAACACTGGACGGGCAGTGGAAGATCCCGGTTAATTGCGCTGTTAATGGGCTTAATAACTCTCCTAATTGTCAGTGGGCGCAGTTCTGAGTTTAGCGCACGCCCGCTGACTGAAATATTGCACGAGTGCGCAATGACGTTGGAACACTCACCCGACATCATCACTCACTATTTTACACTCGAGTGTGTCGAGCACACGCCAGCGCACCAAGTGAAAAATTCTGCCCTCAATTACAAACAACTTTTAGATTTATGCCTGTGCCAGGCAGAACATCAATGCTCCAAAGGGGTACCTTTTCCCCAGCAGCCACTTTTACTTAAAGTCCGCTCCCCACAGCTCCTTCTTTAACTTAAATTAACTGGGACCTGTTTCTGCCTTTTTCTTATCTTTGTGACACTTGTTGGCTGGCAGGCTGCCTCAAACTGACTGCTTCAAACTGACTGCCTAAAGGAGAGCTGTTCACTGACACTTGAACTGATCTGGGAGCATCCCACCCTTGTTACTAGAGGCAGGAACCAAAATAACAAGCATTGGAACATCCTATACCTTAAATACTACAATCTCCACAGGCTGCTAGGTCAGAAATTTCTCCCCATCGGGGGGGTTGTGTGGGAGCGGATGGGGACAGGCACGAACCCGATCGGTTCCGCACTGCCATTTTATGGGGGCGGGCCAATTAAGGCACGGCCATAGTGACGCTCGCCTGGAAGCGCTGTGCACAGAAGGTGCCTCAGGGAGACTTGTTTCAGTGTTAAACTTTTAAATAAAGGATTTTTAAACTTTTGAAACATGTCCCCTCATGAGCTGGGACATGTTAATGAAATTTTGGAAAAAATTTACTGATTTTTTAAACACTTCATGAAACCTCATCTTGCCCGTGGATGAGGTTTCATGAAATATGCGAAGGCTGCCTGAGCTCTTCACCTGCCCTCCAACCTTAAGGTTGGACGGATAGCTCATTAAATTGTTCTAATTAGTTTTAACAGGCTTTAATAGGCCTTTGACAGTTCGGTGGGTGCACAGGTGAGTCGGCTGTGTGCCCGCCAAACTGACAATCTAAATGACGGATGGTGACATCGGGACGCACGCCTGATGTCACCGCATGTCATTTTACGCATCGGTGAGCGGACCCCGCTGTTGCTCGCCGACAGTTAAATGCTGTCCCTAATTTAGCACCCAGGGACACAACGAGTTGAATTCATAACAAGTGTTTAAAGTAACTTACTGAATTTAACTTTTTAATATTATTCTCTATCTTTTCTACCTCCATAAGGTCATTTTTGTGTCATCCAATTTAAGGTTTAACAGCCCAGTTTCTCAACTCTTTTCCCATAATTCAGTTTTCTTCAGAATGGAGTCCTGAAGAGCTCTGAGCAAAAATGTACCTGTGGCATTTCCTTCCAAAACTTATCCAGGTTATGCCAGACACCAGTGCAATCAAGCAACAAGCCCTGCCTGTTATGATATCACTTTAAGAGAGAAGATGGCAATGAGTAAGTAGCCAGGATGTAAACCATGTGACCAGCAGACATTATTCAGAGGAGCTTTTAGTTTAATTAGTAGCATGTAGTGTGAAAGAGTTGCAGCTGTATTTTCCTGTGAGCAACAGTTGTTGGAAAGCAAGCCAGTACCACATCTTCAAACATACTGGACCTACGTTTAGCTTACCAGTCCTGTGTGAGATTAATAAATTTGTAGGAAGAAAACATAGAAATACAACACTGACTACCCAGGTCTTGATGAGATAGCTCTCATGTGTCTTGTAGATCCCGTTAAACAGTTGCATTAAAGGCAACTTAGGAGCAAACCAGGTGAGACAACTGGGCAAAGACTCACCAGAGATGAGTGGAGAAAAGGAAGGCAGAATACATTCAAACAATTGTGAGCAGGGAACAAGCCATGATTCCAGGCTGTGTTGAGGAATGATAGAAAATAAACACACAATGGAAATCATGTACGCAGAGGGGCTGAGACAATTTCTTAACTAAGGTTAAAATCTTGGATTCAATACAAACTGGTCACATTTGTGGCCACAGTATTTATACGGCTGGTCCAGTTAAGTTTCTATGGTAACTCTCAGGATGTTGATGGGGGAGGATTCAACAATAATAATGCCATTAAGTGTCAGTGGAGGCAGGGTTAGTTAGATCCTTTCTTGGTGGAGATGGTCGCTGTCTGGCACTTGAGTGGCACATATTTTACTTACACTTACCAGCTCAAGCCTGAATGTTGTTCAGGACTTGTTGCTTGTAGGCCTGGACTGCTTCAGTATCTGAGGAGTTACAAATTATATTGAAAACCCCTGCTCAGATCTTCCAATCTCTGGATGGTCAGAGACCGGACATAACCCAGAAGATGCTCTATGGGACCCCTCCCGATGTCCCAACACAACTCTGTGGGAATTGCCCAGAAAGTTTGACCTTCCAACGGGCAATTCCCCTGCTCTCCGAGACCCTCCAAAATAGTCTCCAACGCTGAGTTAGATTCGGAGATTTTGGACAGTTCCAACTTATTTACCTATCTGGATAGTTACCCAGGAAATGTTAGACAGGAAAAAACCTAAAGTAACTCCTGGGTAACTATACAACTAACCCCATCCCTCACTATTACACACTCTGACTCCCCACCGACCTGACCTAACTAGCCCCTGACCCAACCTGACTGGCTCCCACCAGCAAAATTCCCTCTGACCCCCCGACTCTCTAACTAACCCCCTACCCATCCTGACTAGCCGCCACTACCAGACGCCCCGCTCAACCTGACCTGACCTGGACCCACTACCTGACTCCCATCTGCACCTCCCAACTACCCTGACCCCACCTGACTTGCTCCTGATCAGACCTGACTAGGCCCCACCACCCAACTCCCCCCCAACCGAACCTGTCTAGCTCCTGACCTGACAAACCCTCCTCACCAGACTACCCTCTTACCCACCTACCCACTCACCCACCTGCCAGCCTGCCACCCTACCATCTCACCCATCTGCCACCCTACCACCCTACTCACCTGCCACCCAGTCCACTTACCCACTTAACTTACCCACCCTCCCCCCTCACCCACTCTATCCCTTTACCCACCCTTCCCTCTTACCACCTTACCCATTCACCTTATCTGCTCTATCCCTTAACCACGCTACCCCCTTACCCCCACCCGCACCCCCCATCCCCTTATCCACTTACCTTATCCACCCTACTCTCTTACACACTTACCCTTTTCCATCGTTTTTCAAAGGAACTTTGGGACATTTAAACCCCTAGGTCAGAGAATACGGCAGCCACTGCCAAATAAAGGGAGTGCGGCTACTGCACGGATTCTCTCCGCAAGTCTTCAGTACCGTTGCCGGAAAGTTGTCAGGGTCCCTAGCCTTTGCAATATCCAGTGCCTTCAGCCATTTTTTGATATCATGTAGAGTGGAAAAAAGAAAGAACTGGGCATGACTTTAAATTCCCATCAGTGCTTCCCCTTGCTTAGCTTTTGCATTGCATACTTACCAACTAGGTGTAATGTCATTGGAACATTGTTCATTGCTGCAGCGCCAGCTACCACATTCCAGAATGGCAAACAAATCTAATTTTTAGAAATTGAATATGGAGCCTCCTTCCTGGATACTTTAGGCTTAGACCTCTGGTCGCCACCTTGGGGGATACTGAAATCATACAGGCCTTAAACACATATTCAGGGAAGCAGGCAGTACTTAGCCAGAAGCCTAGAAAATCAATTAGAACAGCAGTGTTCACTCACGTAGCCTGGAGTTGTCAACAGTGGGGAATAAACTGGTAAATTAACTTTAATCTTACATAGATACTGATCCAATTTACATGATTTAGGTGATCATTGTTTGTCTGAAAGTTTGTACAGACTATTCAAAGATTCATGAAGAACCAGTAATGGTCTTACAAATCTTTGAAGATGGCAGGACAAATCAAGAAGGCTGTTGACTAAATACATATAGGGTTCTTGGCTTTATAAATTCAGGCATAGGCCTGAACTTTTTAGGTGGCGAGCAGGCTCGTTGGGAGAGGGTGGGGGCGGTTGCAGAGTTGATCGCCGCCCGTGATTGGCTTGGCACTGCCATTTTACACAGGTGGGTCAATTAAGGCCCACCCAGCATAAGGCGCGAGCGGTAGCGCTCAGCACTACCTGTACGGGCGGGGGAAGGAGGGAGAGTCAGGGCCAGCGTTCTTTTGCGCATGCGCATGCACATGAAAGAACGCTTCAATCTCTCTGAGGTGCTGCCTTAGGGAGATTCAATCGCTATTGTAAAGGTTTAAAAGTTTATTCAAACATGTCCCTTCATGTGACTGTGTCACAAGAGATGGGACATGTTTTTATATTTATGAAAATGTTTTAATTTAATTAATAAACGCTTTAGGAAACCTCATTCTGCTCGTGGATGAGGTTTCCTAAAAAACGGAAGGCCCCTTGCCTTTTCACCTTAACAATTAGCCAGCATTAACAATTATCTAAATCAGTTCCTTAATGGTCTTAATAGGCTGTTTACATATCGGCAGGCGTGCAGCCAACTCTGCTGCGCGCCACCCGAGCGAAATATCGCAGGACTGCGCAATGACGTTGAGACGTATGCCCAGCGTCATCAAGCATCATTTTATGTGCTGGTGTGTCGGGCCCCACACGCCGACTGAAAAATCCTGCCCATGGTGTAAAAAAACAAGGCAGTTATGGTAAACCTTTCTCAATCAGTGATTAGGCTTCAGCTGTGTCCATTTTTGCACATCATACCTTCAGAAGGCCCTTGGGAGGGCACAGAGGAGATTTACTAGAGTGATACAAGGGATGTGGAAAAACTAGAGAATCTGTATGAGGGATTATGCTAGAGTAAATTGGTAGAAACTGTTTACACTGGTGGGGTTGGGGGTAGAGGGGATGCAGGGCGGGGAGGCGTGGGGATGGGGGCTGGTCGGCAACCAGAGGGCAATACTTCAAGATAACCAGACAAAAAAACTGGCAGGTGGCTTGGCAGATATTGTGGGTAGTGGGAGGGGGCACGCGATGGGGCATTGGTAGGATGGAGTTAAAACATAAGAAATAGGAACAGGATTAGACCATTCGAGCCTACTCTGCCATTCAATAAGATCATGGATGATCTTTTGTTTCGACTTCCACATTCCCATCTAACCCCTTGAGTTGGGGAGATAAAAGCAAAATACTGCAGATAGTGAAATCTGAAATAGAACGGAAATTTCTAGAAATACTCAGCACATCAGGCAGCATCTGTGGAGAGAAACAGAGTTCATGAGCGGAACCCTCCGTTGACAATGAGGGTCTCGCCTGCCTGCTGAAGAGCTGTGAGAAACACGGGCTGCCTCTTCTTTAGAAGGTCTGCCGGATCTTATGCCAATCAGGCAGATCTGAGGATACAAGGAAGTCCCACTTGTCAAGGCCCAATCAGAGGCCAGCAACTCCTGTGATCGACAGCAGCAGAGGGGAGGTTGTTTTACCAATGGGGTGGAATGTCACTGGGGCATTGCTCAGTGATGTAACACCAGTCATCCCATACCTGCATGGAAGACAAATCTAAATATTAACAACTAAATACTGAAACGTCCTTCCTGGGTTATTTAGGCTTAGGCCTCTGGCAGCCACCTGGCTGGTGTCGGAACAGCAGTGCCAGGAAGAGGCCTTTAAGTGGTCATTAATTGACCATTTAATCTTAATTGGATGGGGGCTGAAAGGCCAACTGTGGGGCCTTCCCACCTAGAACATAAATCCTGCGGAAGGGGGAAGACAGCAGGGTTTAGATATGCCATCAGTCCCGCCTAATTAAATGCCCTTCCTGCCTCCCAGCTCACCAGCTCCGAAAACAAAGGATTGCATCCAATGTTTCAGGCCGATGACATTTCACCAGAAGCTCTGACACGAGGTCATCAACCTGATGTGCTAACTTGGAAAATTAGGAGACTGTTTTTGTTTACAAAGCGAGTTGTGATCTGGAATGCGTTGCCTGAAAGGGCGGTGGAAGAAAATTGTAACTTTCAAAAAGGAATTGGATATATACTTGAAAAGAAAATAATTGCTCGGCTATGGGAAAAGAACAGCGGAGAGGAACTATTTGGATAATTCATTCAAAGAGCCAGCACAGGAACAAGGCTTCTTTCTGTGTTGTAAGATTCTACGAACCCCCTTGGCTCAGTGGTAACTCCCACTCCTCTGAGTCAGAAACTTCTGTTGGGTGAAGACCCAATTCAGGATTTGAGTACACAATCCAGGCTGATGTTTTAGTGCAGTACTGTATGACTGCTGCACTGTTGGAGGTATTGGTCTAGAAATTTGTTTATGGCAGTGGGTCAGCATGAACTGAATACTGAGAATGAACCAGCCTTACCTGTAGAACGTTGGCAAACTGGAGATACCCACTAGGCACCTTCAGGCAGCTCACCAGGAAAGACGACTTCCAAAATGGACACTGTGTGGCACTGGCAGTGGCACTCAGGTAGGTCCTGGGATAAAGGGATTGGGAGGGAGCGGAGCAAGCATAAGAAGTGGTAAGTGATTGGGAGAGAGATGGATCCAGTGATCAGGAGCAAGAAGGAGGCATTCAGGAGGTGAACAAGTCGTGGCCGACAGGGACCTTTGTTTTAAAGTGTAACTGGGAGGAGGAATGTTCCACCTTCTGGCTCCACAAGGATGGCTGGTTAGGTCGCATGTAGATCACATTTTCCTTAATGCCAGTGCCAACTGCACTTAGGGCGGCCCAATTTTACAAAAGGAATTTTAACAGGCATAAGGGCCCTCTATTTACATATGCAAAGAGCCGACCACCTATTTCAGACAAAAGAGCTTCTCACCTTGTGCAGCAAATATTTAACACATAATGAGTGGCACTCTCCATCTGCCATAATGGATAGTTAAATGTCCATTTTGCACATAAGAAACAGACATGAAACAAGCCATTGAATTCCGAGGCTATTTTCTGTCAATTTCAGTGGATGTAAAAGATCCACTAAGAGAAATGCACAGTCCTCGAAAGGAAAGGAAAAAGGCAAAATAATTATTCACTGTGCATGGTATGTTTGATTCAAGTGCATTAACACTTGCATCTTGATTACCCTGGCATTGTTTTTCACTCGCCCTTCATTCCCTGACCTTGGGCTATCTGCCAGTATTACCCCAGCTCTACTGCCACCTTTTACATGGTGGCCCCAGGCAGCAGCAATAGCTTTGGCAGACAGATTAAATGAGCCTGGGATCTAGGACCCACCTTCATCCTCCTTCACATTGCCCAACGCGCAGAGCCCCACTCCAATATTTGCCTAGCCGTGACGGGGAAGGGAAGGAACAGAGAACAGTGAATTTGTGGGAAGAAAATGAGGTCGGGGCAGAGAGGCAGCAATAGGCCTCCCTGTCTATTTTTGCCCCACTCTACACTACAATCCCACTCCATTTCAGATGGGAATTGGGGTGAAAATTCCAGCCTACCACCCACCTCCATGCCATTGAGTACAGGGGTAAATAATACTTAAGGAAAAGGAGAACATTTTGCGAAGATGTATTCTCCTCCAGACTTTGGTCCATCTTATAGGGTTTACTGCTCTTCGATAATACACTGATATTTGCAATAAAAAGGTTGGCTTGTGCTACTTTCAAGTTCAGCTGCTGTGTCCGCAAGCTGGTAAGCAACGATGTGTCTAGGTTGAAAGGCTGGGCAACAAAGTCTGCCCCACTACCGTAAAAGTGAAGTTACAGATACCTTAGCATGCACTTTGGTATTCTACATTTTGATGAAATACAAAACCCGGTGAACATACCGGGCATGAGTGAAATATCATTTTTTAAAGTCCACTTCATCATGTTATATGTTACGATCAGTCCCTGGGCACGGTCCCTTCATTTATTAATTTCCTGAACGGGAACCCAATTTTGTTATGCTGCCGGGTAAGGAGGAATGAACTAGCTCCCCTTCTTTATTCAACTCCCTATATTGGTCACAACAAGATTCATTTAAAAGGGATCCCTACCCCTATTCCTTTTCATACTCTAAATGTATTTTTTTTAGAAGGAGCCAATGTAACCAAGTTTTCTAAGTTTCTAAGTTATTAAAACCTGAGAAAAATAACAAAAATGCAACACTCATACACACAGATCAGAAATGAGAAGTCAAGAGCCCAAATAAAAGTTATAAAAATACGAATCAGTCTTTGGCTTGTCTGTGAGGCACAGGTGGCAGTATGTTGCAGCCGTTAAGTTGGATGATTCTGGTGGAGCTGATTTTTGTAGTTTCGCAGTTGGTTTGCAGACACTTGGTCCTGCAAGGTGGCTGAAAGGCTGTCCTATTTCCTTTAGATGGTAGCTTCTGCTGAACTTAATCTCCAGCAACAGAAAGAGAGAGAGAGAGATCCTTTTTCCCTTCTGACTCTTGTTCCTCTGCCTGCTGTCACACACAGTCACACACCAGCACCACAGCTTTCTAACTGATTTTTCCCAATGTATTCTGGAAGGGGAAACCTTTGACTCATACCCAGAGTCCATGTTCTTTCATCCCACATTCTGAGATATAATTCATCAGGAGATGAATTTGGGATGTCTTCTGAGATGTGCAATCTGCCTTATGTCTCCGCCAGCACAGGGGGTTAAAGTTCAGTCTTTTGCGTCTTTCCTACCTCCCTTTCAAATCTGTATTTGAAGAAGGTTATGGCACCTTTCAGGTGCAACATTCCATGCTCTCTTGGGATGAGTTGGTCAACTAAAATCTATGATGGAACTTTCCAGGCCATGGTCACCTTACATCATCAGCCATCTTTTGCTCAGTGTCTTTACTTGGAGCAGAATTTTCTGTCCCACAGGCAGACGCGCACCCGACCTGATTAGGCGTAAAATTGCGCGAGCACCCCAATGCCATCCCGTGCTCGCATGATATTTTACTCGGTGGGTGCGCGCATAAGTTAAAAGCGCCCCCGCCGACAATTAAGAGGGCAATTAAGCCCGTTAATGGCTCAATTGACTTGATTTTTCAGGTCCTTTCAACCTTATGCTTGGCAGATGGGAGAATCGGCCAGGCAGACTTTACATTTTTCATGAAACATCATCCGAAGGCGGGATGAGGTTTCTGTCATTAAATAAAATAAAAATAAAAATCTATGGACAGTATTTTTATCATTCATATGTTCAGGTGCCTGATTGTGATGATTGGTCATTTTTTTTCCTGATTTTCAAAACTTTATTGCATGGTTTTCGGGTCTGCAGCTCCCTGGGACAGCTCTTTGCCTTCAGGGAGCTTTCTCTCAGTGCTCGCCCGCGCCCACGGAAACATCATCGCCCACCCTCCTCCTGCCCCCACCCCGGCAGCGCAGAGTTTTTCAGCACGTGTTTCACGCTGGCTGGCCATTAATTGGCCAGCCAGTGTGTAATCGCGGTCAGGGGGCCGATTGCGGTCGGTGGTCCGCTTCCTGACCGCTCCCAGGTCTGCCAATCGCGCCCGCCCACCGAGCTGAAAATTCAGGCCTGGTATTTTCTTTCTTTTAAAAAAAACACAGGTCTTCCATAGAAAGTTCAAAATTGTACATATGCCAACATTTTGCTGCCTACAATAATAGCAGTAATAATGGAATGTCGATCGTAATTCTCTGACTAAACTGGTACTATTACTATTAATGCAAGGGAGGCTGCAGGGATTAATCCTGGCATCAGAGAAGGTTAATCAAAATATGAGGCAAAAGTGCTTAGAACCATAGAACCATAGAAAAGTTACAGCACAGAAGAAGGCCAGTCGGTCCATCTTGTCCATGCCAGCCCGAGGACACCCAGGTGCCCTTTCTTAAGGTTCTTTATTCCACACTCCAGGTCTCATAACATTCATAATTCATGAATAATAGTTCCTGATAAACTAGTTTTAAAAGGTTTTGTTGTACCATTCTCTATTGACAATTAATGGGAAAGTCTATTTTATGAATTGGCATATATTCTTACTATCAAAATCATGTGACAGAACAATATTTTATTTCAAATAGCATAGCTCCCTGTACATGAAAGCAGACTCCAGAGGAGAAAAAGACCATCATTTGTGATGGACAATTCTAGGAACTGAGAGCTGCACAAAGTGAGTTAAATAGCAAGATCCTGCAGCATTTTTTAATCTGTATAAATCGAATGACTACGGGCATGGTGAAGACAAAAGAAACGGGATAAAAATGTGATATAAAACCAAATGATTGTACCAGATTTCACAGGTAAATAAATTATTCCTGCATTTCATATGCTATTTAAAGTAAAGGGTTGTCAATTTCAGTGCAGTGTCTTAATAGTAAACAAATAAGAATATTTGAATTAAAATAAAATTATGTGAGGAAAACTAATAGGTATACTCAACACTGAAAAAAATATGAAAACGTATAAAATGGAAATTTTTGAACGCCAGTTTCAACAAAACTAATTCTGATGGGTGGAATTTTCCACGACCACTAGCGTTGGGCATGTTCAGCGGAGTGAGCACACAATTTGGCAAGAATGCCAAAAATCATTTTTGCATCATGGTGAAACCAGTTTGCAATTGACCACTCTGCCCGTCAATGGCAGGCTGCGTTTCCCACCGTCGGATGTTGGGAACCTAATCGTAATACATCTGCATATTGTTATAAGCCCAGCCCACTGGAAACAGCGCCCCCCGCCCCCCCCCATGCTAGTTCATCCAAACACGTTGGTGTGATTGCACGCCAACGTGTTTCGCAACTGTACATAAGCAACGTGCAGCTGGTAAGCAGCACTTCGCTCAGGACTTCAAAGTTTGTTTGTCTACTTTGCTTCGGGCAGCACTTGCAGTCATAAACACCAGGCTTCGCAGACAGAACATCAGTTTTAGGGGAGCTCTGGGGCCAGTCCACTAACCGGACCAGCCATAAGGCGGGGGTGGCTTCTCAACTGCTGCAGGGCCAGGGCTTGCTTGGGGAAGGGGGAGAAGTGGCCTCAGGCAAGGGAAGAGCCTGCAGGACGAGGGCTGCACTGGGGAAGGGTGGTATCCCAGGATGTGTGTGTGGGAGCACATGTTAATCTGTGCAAGTGGCCTCAAGATGTTGAGGGCTGAGGAGGCAGTCTCCAGAGGAGATGAGGCCAGATGGACATGTGAGGGTCTGTGTGAGAGAGTGAGTGGTAATGTCCTTTGAACTGGCAGTGAGTGAGATGCCAGTGAATGTGTGATGGTATCGAATGTGTGAGCTTAGAGTGATGAGATGGTTGCCTTACCCTGGTGGCACGGATGAGATTATTCAACCTTTGTCTGCATTGGATGGCCAACCTCTTCTGTGCAGCATTGGCACTGATCACTACTGCCATCGCCTATCAAGCTGGAGTGGTAATGTTGCTGTCCCTCATGCAGCCAGAGAGGGGATAGAGGACATCATGACGGGATTCATGGCATCTGAAGGAAGTCACTAAACTGGGGAGGGCTGCAGTCTTCTTGCCTTTCAGGGCCATGTCTTCTCTGCAGCAGACTTGGGCTGAAAGCACTGAGAGGTGTACACGCGGCTGCACTTTAAATGTGGCGCCCGGCATGATGAAGCAGCGAAGTAATGGCGTGGCGGGTGAATCGAAGCCCACCCACCATCGGAATGAAATGTTTCCTGGGGATGCATGATTAATGAGGCAGGATTGAGACAATATGACATGAAAATCTACCATTGCAGCCAGTGGGTAAAACGTCCTTTTTCCCGCCCGCTACCGCACTCCGTGCAAATCTGGGATGATTCCGTCCAATGTCTATTTGCACCAAAAAGACACAAAAACAAAAATTGCTGGAAAAACTCAGCAAGAATGACAGCATCTGTGGAGAGAAAGACAGAATTAATGTTTCGAGTCCGTATGACTCTTTTTCAGAACAGATTGTTTCAGATTTCCAGCATCTGCATTATTTTGCTTTTACCAAAAAGACACATTTGGTTAACTTCTAGTGGACTCAACAGTCAAAGTATGGTCCACATGTGAATGATGTGATGCCTCAGCCAGAAATATACTGTGCTCGTAATCCCAATAGAGCAGCTTCAGAGGATGCATGACAGCTCCAAGCTTGTTGAGTTCTGACTGCTGTATTGAGTGCGTTTGCTGTCTGTCTTACCCATTTTACCTGTGAGCTGCTGAATACATTCTAATGGCCTTATATAGATGGAATACTACATCTCCAGACTGCCGTTATACTCTGAAGGGTTTGCTGGTTTCCTCCTCCCCTGAAACCTGGATGTGTGGTCAGGGTGATGAAGGGTCAGCAGCCACTAATATAGTTGACATGATGCTGTATCTGTTTTACTGGTGTCTGCAAAGCTGACTTTGCCAGTCGGCAGCTTCGGAGGGAACTTTTATGTGCCAGCTATGCATGTTAGGAAAGTGCAGGCATGGCATTTTTCACACCTCATTTAAATGTAATTCATGTCGCTACAATGTTTTAGAGCTTATTTATTATTTAAGGTTCACTGCCCAGCCTCACATATTGAAAGAAAGGGCCCTCACAGCATGTTTGAACAATGCAGAGAACATGCTGTTAAGGTGCAATGAAGCAGTGAAAAATCTTGGCATCTGGTAACTCTGCAGGTTTACAATCTGAAGGTGAAGTGGCAATGGAGTAACTGGTATTGGACAGAAACAAAGCTTTGGAAAACGCGTTCACTTTCCTCACTGTTATTGACCATGTTTTTCAAGAGCCCTGCAGTTTTGGCACTCTAATTTTGCTCCCAAGGAATGCTTCCTTCCATTCCAAAGCACTTCACTAAAACAAAACAATTTAATTTGAGCAAAATTTGGGGCTGAATTTTGCCCAGAAGTGGTGACTCTGCTGGAACGTCAGGGGCAAGCCCACCTTCACCAGCCTGGGAAATCATGATGCAACTTTACATGGCTCGTGCTGTTAATACCCTGGGGTGGTGGCTTCCATCCCCATGAGGGAGCATGGCTCACCTCCAAGAGCTGCCGGTCAATCAGGTGGCCGAACGCTGGAGTTCAAGCTAAGTGTGGTCAGTCAGGCAGACCCTGGCAAAGGGGGACAATGGCAAACAGGAGGCTGGGGAGTGCAGGAGGACTCAAATGGGGATGCCTCTTTCCACTGGGGACCCTTCATGCCCAAACAGGAGGGTGCCCCCCCCTTGAGCCCACAGCCAGGTTGCCAGAGTATACCTGGCGGCCTTGCCACATGGCATGAGCACTCCCTGCCGCTGGTAAAACATCAGTGCCGGAGGGAGGAAAACATTAAGTGGTCATTAATAAGCCACTTAATTGCTTCAATTGGCCCAAAGGCATCCGAGACCTACACCACCACTAGTAAACTACAACACCCCAGCCATCACACCTGATTTTGTGCCCTGCCTGCCTCCCCCCGCCCCGCACAATCCTATTGCTGGCTCCCAGGATGACGTAAAACTCCGGCCTAGATTTGCATTTGTTAATACTTTCTGCCCTTTAATTTCATTATTATGATCTGCATAGATGAGAGTGGCAAAATTCTTTGTGCAAATGTGTGGTTGGATGGCTTGACTTCGCTTTGATTGTCAATAAGAGGAAGTTGTGGTGAATATTAGGCAATAGATGTCTAAGCTAACAGAACACAGTCATTGGCAAGTTACTGTCGAAAATATCTTCATGTGCATAACTTCAACTCTGAGGCCTATGAGCTTTTCCTATGAATAAATAGCAACTGACCTACTTTTTCAGAATCACAGATTACACATTTATACATTTCACTAGGGGTGGAGGGGTGACGGTTTGACCTGCTGAGGCATGGGTGTTGGTCTGTGCTGGAGGTAAGACACAGAAAATTTTGGCGTGTCTCTGAAAACTGACAGGAAACCATTGACTTCCACATTTAACTGTGGTGCATAAGTTCAAAAATGCATAAGAAATAGGAGCTGAAGTAGGCTGTTTGACCTATCAATCCTGCTCCACCACTCCTTAAGATCATAGCTGATCTGATTGTGGTCTTAACTCCTTTTTTGTGCCTGTTCCCCATAATCCTTGACTCCCTTGTCAATATTTGTATGCAAATGGAAAACCCCTGTAGGACAGGCAGATCCAACTAAAAACCAACTGACTGCATCTTTAACGATGGATTTTGACTTTAACTGTTGGCGCTTCCCTAGGCTTCCAGGAACTTATCTCACTGAGCAAAACAAAAGGAAAGCTGAATCGACAGGACTGAGCACTGGCCAGCCTGAAAAGCCTTTAAGAAACCTTTAGAAACAAAGCTGGGACAGTGCTTCTTTGACTGGGCGAAAGGCTTTTGTTCACTGGGCTTGTTCTGGGAGTGTGCTTTCACAGCTTTGGAGGTGGTTTCCAAAACTTTGCAAGTCATTTCTGCTACCTTGGAGCTTCTTGTCTTTGATCTGCACTTGCCAGCTGTCAGTCTTTGCAGCAGCATTGCAGCAGCTTACGCAGCTCTACCTTGGACTCCTGGTGAGGAACACGAGGGACAACACCACCAGCAGGAGGACCAGCAGCCTTCTCCTCAGCCACCTACCGCTCCACAGGACAGATAAGATGGAGCACAGAACTCCAGTTTGTGGGAGGTGATAGCCTCAGCACAGGGAGAGGATCAACTTTCTCAACATGACTCAGCACCGGTGCCTCAAGATGCTCAGGCTTTCACGATTGCTGATATCTGCAGCGTCCTGGTAGAAAACCTCCAACCAAGTCGATCACACATAACATCAGGGTCACCACAATCCTGAAATTCTTCATCTTTGGCTCCTTCCAGGGATTTTCTGGTGAAGTCTGTAGAATCTTACAACCTGCCACACACTAGTGCATCTCCCAGATGCCAAATGCCATATTTGACAGGGTCACCCGTTACGTCCACTTTGCTACTGATGAGGCCTGTCAGAGCATGGGGGCCCTTGGATTTGCTCCTCTGGCTGGATGCCCCCAGACAGAGGGAGTCAAAGGCTGTGCACATGTAACAATCACAGCATCCTCTAATCATCTAGCAGGATTCATCAGTCGAAAGGGAAATTATGGCCAGAATTTTCCCGTCGGCGAGTTGGGGGTGGGGCCTGCTCGCTGACGCAAAAATGACACGAGATGACGTCGGGAGGAACCCCTGATGACATCCCGGTCCACTCACATCTTTAGGAAGGCAGGCGGACAGTGAAATCAGCTGTCCGCCCGCCGACCCGTCAATGGCTGATTTCACACTGGGGGGCCAATTAAGGATCTCCCGTTGTGAAATGCGAGCGGCAGCGCTTGGCGCTGCCTGTGTGTGTTGGGGGGGGTGATGTGGGGGAGGGCAAGTGCGTAGGGGCACACTTGAAAATCTCCCTGAGGCACAGAGATGCCTCAGGGAGATCAACATTTTTCAAAATAAAAATTAAAGATTTAAAACATGTTCCAAAACATGCCCCCTCATGTGACTCTGTCACATGAACAGGGACATGTTATTAAATAAATTTTAAAATTTTCATTTTATTTTTATTTACTGTTGGAAACCTCATCCCGCCCATGGATGAGGTTTCCTAAAAAAAATACAAAGGACATAAGCTTGGATGGACAGCGGAAAATTCCTTTCAATTAACTTTTTAATTGCCTTAGCAGGCCTTTTAATTGTTGGTGGGTGCGCTGCCGACTCCAGCGCATGCCCACCAACCAAGATATCTTGCCAGTACGCAATGATGTCGGGACACTCACCTGATGTCATCGCGCGTCATTTTATGCTCGCCCGCCTGCCGAGTTTAAAAACTCTCCCCTTTGTTTGACCATCTCCTTCCATTTCCAGTAAAATGCGGTTCAGACTTCGCTGTGTTGTAAGAGTGAATGATCTGCAAATTTTTTTTTGGTCTGTGGTAAAAGCCTGTAAAGGAAATGTTTCTTCTTCCAATATCCCAAGTTTTTCCTGGGAATTGACTTAGGAAAATCAATACTTTTCCATAAGTGCTCTTTAAAGAGGAGACTGGAATTTTGTTGGGGCGCTGGAAATCTTGCCCACCTGTCAAAGAATGGGAATCCTCATCATTTCTGTAGGGGAGGCCTGACAGAATCAAGTGTGCTGCAGGTACTTAATTGGCCACTGTCAGGCCTTTCCTATGATTGAGGTCCCCGGCGGCAGAAGTGCCACCCGCCGAGAGCTGCCAGCCAGTCAGATGTCAGCAACTCCTCATGCCACGAGCACCAGTGGGAGCAATGGTTGCTGATCACCCTCCTGCTCAATTATCCAAAAGAACCTGACCCCTAAAAGATAATACCAATCTGGTTTTCATGCAGCCACCCTCCTGTCCAATGCTGGGCCTTTGATCGGACACAGAGTGCTGAGAGTGAGGGACCACCTGCTGCCCCCGCCCCACCCCCACACCACCCACTCACCCCACGCCCCACCCCACACCCCACCCCCACACCACCCCCCACCCCCCACCTCCTCCTCTCCACCCCCGCCCCACCCCCCACCTCCCCCTCCCCACCCCCCAACCCCCCACCCCACCCCCCACCCCACACCCCACCTCCCCCCCACCCCCACACCACCACCCACACCCCCAACCCACCCCCAACTCTAGCAGTCTGCTGGAAAAATCACCAGGGTTTGCTGAGCGGCCTTCTGAGGGCAGGGGAGACCCGTGCCACCTCCATTTTCTCCTTGATCCGTGGCTAGATTGCAGCAGACTCAGGAATAATGGTGCCAAATGCACACATCATGGAATCCCACATCAGTCCCTTTCGCTCTCGGGCTCAATCAGGGGAGGTATTCCAACCACCAGGAGATAGACGCAAGGCCTTTCCCACAAGCTGCTATGGTTCCCATTGTGACAGGTTGCATTAAATCCGGCCCAAAATCTCCATTTGAAAACCAATTGACAGGAGAGTGAAATGCTGCAGAAATAATTTTATGGGCCTACATATAGACCACACAGTAAAACACAAGTGATTCAAAAGTTGATTATTCAAATCATTTTGATGGTCTGAACTGAATATGTGATAATGATGAACACCCCAGCATGTTTTATGTCTGTACAGATCTGTGCTTTGATCTGCTCAAGTCTTTAAATCTGCTTAACACAAGTTGAACATAATAGTCGTAGGTGGATTTTGTCCATAATTTTGAAGGGTGTTTTCTTTACATGTATAACACATATAACATAATTTCAAGTTAGTTGAAAATACCAACAGAGCCTCAAAATCAAATTGGAATTACCTTTAAGGGATCAGGTTGTTTTGGACAATAAGACCAGGCTGTACTGGGTGACAGAGAACTGGCTTGCAGCTGACCTGGATGGCCTACCCTGTTGTAGCACTTTAAATTAATAGATCCAAGGGTCTGGAGATCCAGCACGAGACCTTTTAGGCTAGGCCAGAGAAATAAGTGACACTCAGGCACTTAAGTGGACAGAAATGGGCCTTCCACAGGACAAAGAACCCTGGGGGCAGATGTTCCACACGCTGAGAGTTGCTGGCCAATCAGCGGCTGGCAGCTCCACTGAACAGGAGCAGCACTGGAGAGGTAGTGGCTGCTCCTGGCACAACACCCACCTGTCATTGATCCCAGGCCACGGGTGAGTGATGATGGGGGGAGGGAGCCTCACAGAATGGGGATAGCAGAGGAGGAGTGGCGGCAGCAGGGGCAGTGGGTGGTTCTTAGCTGGCCCCACCCAATGCTGCACCCCTTAATCAGGCGTTAAGTCTCTGACAATGAGGGACCCCTACGGCCCCACCCACACCCTCATCCTGGGAGCCCATAAGCAACCCTTCATGGGTTTGCTTGTCGTGCTCCCCACAAAGCAAGCCCCTGCCTCATGCTGAGTTAATACAAGCAGCAGTGGGATGAGGCCCTTAAATGGGCATTAATTGGAAATGTGGCAGATTTTAACTGCCAAAGTGGGATGGTTCAAGTGGGCGTGGGGGTTAAAGCCCTGAAAAGTGGATTGGGAGATTGACACGATCCTGCCCACTTCCAGGTTTGACTCAGGAGGGTTTGCAGGCAAGTGGGAAATCCCAGTAGAGCTGTCAGGTAAGTAATTTTAATACTTAAATCCCCAATGAACTGTGGATTCAACCCAGAATTCTGGCTCAGATTTCCTGAGCTGTGTGGAGCTGTCTAGCTAAGAGCAGCTTGTTAGTGAGACAATGGGAAACCAGCAAACAATGAAAGTGAATAGTTGCAACCTTGTCTGGGTGAGAGGCTCATGTTTACAGCACTCCCTTTACCACTCGACAGGTGATTCCCAACTTCTTGAAAGTCAGTTCACCTGGACTTCACTCACCTTGATCTGCACTTCTCCAGCTGTCAGCCATCACTACAGCATGAAAACAACTTGTGCAGTTTTTCTTTCAACCTCTGAAGAGGAACCAAAGTAGCAGCCCTAGCAACACAAAGTAGCAGGTCGCCTCTCCATTCTTGTGGCTCCTGAAGCCTCTGGAATCAGGTTAGCCATTCTGACCCAGCTTTTAACTAGAAATCCTTTCTTTGACAGAATCAGTGCATCATCCCACACAGCCTCTCTTACTGATCAGGATGCTAATGCCCTGGCTGAGTTAAAGAGTCATGGCAAAGCCCGCTGACAGTACACACAGGCTTCTGACCCAGTACTCACCTCCCCACAGCATGTGGTTCTGTTAGAGTAAAACGCCTCCCTAGGTGTTCACCAAATCATTAACATAATGTGGCGACTCAAGCCCAGCCTCCTCCAGTGCATCTGTCAGTATCAATGAGGTAAATTCAAAGTGCACTGCAAGTTTTGTGTGCCACTAAATAACAATAGCACATTAGTTTTCATTTTAATTTTAACAGACAGGCCTGATTACTATATCACCAGCCAGCTGCCTTCCGGAACTTTCCTCCGGTTCTGGCAGGTTTCACTGCTTCGCAGATGCTGCAACCGGTAAAATTTTAAAATTCTTTGGGTGTGCTATCTGAATGATAGGATCTAATTTGCATGTGTTACGAGGGGTTAATCTGACTCAGCCAGCGGCCTCGATAGTCTGGTGTTAAAACAGTCAGGGCAGAATCCCTGCAGCAAAAGAAATTGTTTGGCTTTAGCTCCCGTTCTGCCCAGTTTCCATTGGCAGAGTTAAGATCACTCTTAATGAATCAGTACAAATCCTAATTTAGATCTCAGAGTCACAAGTCATGTGCATCATTATGAAACAAAATTAATGCCAGCACACCTGTGAGGACGAGCTGTATTCTTGCCCGCGCTCATGTATAATCTTTCCTGCCAAAAGCAAAAAGACTCTATGGCCAGAATTTTTCGCTGAGTGGGCGGGGGCACCCCCGACCTGCTCAAGTTTAAAATGACGTGCGATGACATCGGCCGAGCATCATAGAATCATAGAGAAATTGAGGTCTACATCACAGAAAAAGGCCCTTCGGCTCATCAAGTCTGCGCCAGTCAAACAAGCACCTCACTATTCTAATCCCATTTTCCAGCACTAGGCCCATAGCCTTGTATGCCATGGCATCGCAAGTGCACATCCAAATACTTCTTAAACGTTATGAGAGGCCTCTACCACCCTTTCAGGCAGTGAGTTCCAGATTCCCACCACCCTCTGGGTGAAAAAATCCTTCCTTAGATCCCCTCTAAACCTCCTGCCCCTTAGCTTAAATCCTTCTTAACCTCCTTATATACCTGTCCCGCTACCTTATGGGACCATGGACATGCACATCAAGGTCCCTCTGATTCTCGGTACTTCCCAGGGTCCTACCATTCATCGTGTATTCCCGTGCCTTGTTTGTCCTGTCCAAGTGCATCAGCTCACATCCACGGGCGGGATGAGGTTTTCAACAGCAATTAAAAATTACATTCAAATTTTTAAATTTTATTGATAACATGTCCCTGCTCACTTGACAGAGTCACATGAGTGGACATGTTTTTAAGTTTTTAATTTCTGATTTTTTAAATCTTCAGCTCCCTGAGGCAGCTCTGTGCCTCAGGGAGCTTTCGTTGCACGTACTCGCACGCATGTGTGAATTTCCACGCTCACCCTCCTCCCGCCCCTGCCCTGGCAGCGCTGCAGTGTGCATTTCACACTAGCTGGCCGTTAATTGGCCAGCCAGCGTCAAATCAATGTTGGGGCCCAATCGTGGGCAACAGTTGGTTTCGAGGCCGCTCCTGGGCCTGCCCACAGTGCCCTATCGACGAGGGGAAAGTCTTGCCCTATATGTTGATCAATATGAGTTTCTGCTTTGAACGTTCATTATTACATGTAAATCATTAATCGTTTGTCAGGCGTGGTTCAATTGGGAACCACGACTGAATCACAAGATTCCAGCTTCAAGTCCAATTCCAGGACTTGAGCACAAACAATCAAGGCTGACACTCCAATGCAGCACTGCACTGTCAAAGATGCTACCTATCAGCTGGGATGTTAAACCGAGGCCCCACCTGCCTGTTCGAGTGGTTGTAAAAAATCCCATGGCACTATTTCAAAGAAAAGTAGGGGAGTTTCTTTTATTCATTAATGGGATGTGGGCAATGCTGGCTAGACCAGCGTTTATTGTCCATCCCTAATTGCCCTTGAGAGCTGAGTGGTTTGCTAGGACATTTGAGAGGTAATTTAAGAGTCAATCACATTGCTGTGGGTCCGGAGTCACATGTAGGCCAGATCTGGTAAAGATGGTAGATTTCCTTTCCTAAAGGATAATAGTGAACCAGGTGGGTTTTTCCTACTATCGATAATGGTTTCATGGTTATCATTAGACTTTTTGTAACTTGATGGAGCAGCAGGTTTGGTGAAGAAAAGGCTAAACTTTATTTAGGAGACATATAGAGGTGCTTGCACGCTAGATGTGATCGCTCTGTCAGAAGCCCTGCCCACAGGATTACCGACGCAATAAGCTTATTGGTCAAAGCCCCCGTAATCACATCACATGATGAGTGATTGACAGGAGGAAAAGGCAATCCATTTAGTTTCTTCATTGCCTCCCCCTTTAAGTTTCTTACATTTACAATAAAAAAAATGTTGGAAAAACCAGCAAACATTTGTACAGTCTCTGGTGATTACAAATCAAGTCTCTGAGGAGCTCGGCGGAGAGAGCAGCGTATCTCTATTGAAGGAGGTTCCTGAACAGGCTTAATGAGATCTGGAGCTGCACGAGGAGATACATCATTGGAACTACGTAGGTCTGTATTTGGCAACTTGTTAAATAAGTCTGAAATATCTGCTCTAGGATGATCGCATGCCTCAGAAGTCGATGGTGAAACATCGCTCACAGGTTGATCTTGCACTTGAAAAGATAATGGATCAGTCTCTAAAATGATGGCTTCTGGAGTCCAACAGGGTCCACTTCCAAAATTATGCACGTACACAGGGTCACCTACATGGGACGTACAAGCCTTGCTGTGTAGATCATGGTTCATTTTTTGATTATTCTGGCTCTGTGTCACCTTCCCATCTATATTTGGAAACACCAAGTGCAAACGGCGTTTCATCAGTAACTCTAAAGTAACTCTGACAGTGTCGAGTCCATAGTAGTATGTGGTGTTTTACAATAACTTAGGAGAAATCTGGAAAGGTGAGACTCCAGAGTACCTCCAGATAACTTTTTCATACCAGCTTTAAAGATTTGGACAGATCTTTCTGCAAGACCAATGAATGAAGTACGCCAGAGAGCGGTGTTTATGTACCTGATACCTAACAGGTCCGGAAATCTCTGAAATTCCACCTTGGTGAAAGCTGTTCCATTGCCAGGAACAACAATCTCAGGTAAACCATGTATACTGAAGGAATGACACAACTTTTCAATAGTTGTGGCATTTTTGCTTCTAGAAATCAAGCCATTTTGAACGTGCATTGATGATTAATAGGAACATGGTGCCTAGAAACAGTGACACATCGTCAATATGCAGTCTAACCAAGGTTGACCAGGCAATTCCCATGGGTGAAGAGGAGCTGAAACAGGTAGATTCTGGTATTGTTGGCAAAGGGAGCAGTGTTTAACCATGCTCTCGATGTCACTGTCTATTCCTAGCTATGAGACGCAGTTACGTGCCAGAACATTCATCTTTGATATGCCTCAGTCTGCACTGTGGAGCTCTGCCAAGAGTGACTCTCTACCCTGTGATGGGACCACGAATCCTGAACCCCACAGCAAAATTCCGTCTTGACAATTCAGTTCAGTGTTTTTGAAATAAAGTGACCATAATTCATCAGACACAAGTGTTCTTGGCCATCCTTGTAAAGCAAAGCCTTTGACTTTTGACAGTACCGCATCTCTGTTTGTCCAATCTTGATCTGTTTGGCGCACACAGGTGATGAATCCAAGAAATTTAACAATAACACTAACTCTTGTGGAACGGGTGTATCGACAAGACTACCCAGTAATGGAAGACTGCTAAGTGCATCTGAATCAGCTATATGCAAGCCAGTGCAGTACATGAATGTGTACTCGTAAGCTGATAGTGTCAAAGCGCAAAGTTGAGTTCTCGCTGAAGCTGCAGGCGGATTAGCTTCATCTTCGCTGAACAAACCCGTCAATGGCTCATGGTCAGATAAAATTGTAAAATGTCGCCCATGTAGACATTGGTGAAACCTTTTGATGCCGAATACAATCGACAATCCTTTTTCCAACTGAGAGTAGCCCTTTTCCTGAAACATAGCCAATGGGTCTTTCTGATCTGTCCTCCATTTGATATGATAGATCAGCTCCTACACCATAAGAAGAAGCATCACATGTCAACACTAGCTCTTTAGATGGGCATAATGTACCAACAAGCATGATGAATGAAGCAGTATCTTCGTTCTTACAAAGGCTTCTTCTTGCTGTGAACCCCAGGACCAGTGGAGGTTCTTCCTCAGTAACAAATGTAGTGGTGCCAGTGATAGATTAGGTAAAAACCGGCTCTAGTAATTAATCATAGCTAGGAAAGATTTAAGCTCTGTCACATTAGGGTGATGATGCATCTTTAACTGTTTGAACCTCATCTTCAACAGGAAGCGACCCTATAGTGTCCACTCTATGGCCCAGGTAGGTTACCTCCGATGCTGGAAATGTGCATTTTTCTCACTTCGAATGCACATCTGCTTCCATAAACTTTCTCAGCATTTCCTCAAGCTTGGCTAAATATTCAGCTTTGGTCAGTCTGGTGATGAGAACATCATCTGAGTAAACGACCACACGAGGAAGTCTCTGCCGGAGACTCTCCATGGCTCACTGAAAATAACGCATAACGATTGAACACCAAAGGTAATCGGGTGTACTGGTGCAGGCCTTTATGGGTATTAATTGTCATGTATTTGCTTGATGTGTTATCCAATTCCAATCGTTGATATACATGACTCATGTCTAGTTTTGTAAATGACTTGCCTCCTGCTAACTTGGCGTACAAGTCATCGATTCTGGGAATGGGATATTTGTCTAACTTTGCTGCTTTGTTGATTGTCAGTTTGTAGTTGGCGCATATATGTGTAGTCTGGTCTGGCTGGACAGCTGGGTCAATGGATGCGGCCCACTCAGAAAACTGGACTGGTTGAATTATTCCCAGGTTTTCCAACTCGCACAACTCTGCTTCCACTTTTTCTTTTAGTGAATAAGGCACTGGTCTGACCTTGAGGAAACGTGGTGTTGCCTGGGGATTGACATTCATTTTGGCTTGCATGCCCTCCAGTTTCCCAAATACATCTTGAAAAACTGTCATATTTCTTCAAGAGCTCTGGAATTCCATTGGACTTCAAATGGAATATTTCTGATTATTCAAGTTTTGTTTTCTCCACCAATCTCAACCCAAAAGACTGGGCCCCTCCCCATTTATGATTAGCACAGGCAGTTGGGCTGTCTGTTGTTTGTAGCAGACTGGGGACAGCAGCAAAGCTTTTGACCTGAATGGATTCTCCAGTGTAAGTTCTCAACTGTCTGCTCCAATGTTAATGGCTGACTCCCTTCACTGAGGTGCTTGAATGTGTGCTCCCCAACAACAGTGATTAAAGCACAGGTATCCACCTCCATCTGCAGTTGTTCGCCATTCACTTTCCCTGTCACTGTAATGGACTCAGATTTAACATGTGTCACATGATATCAGTAGTGGCAGCTTCAGCTTTTGCTGTATCAGTTAGCTCAATTAGATTCATTTATTAATAAAAACAAAAAAACTGCGGATGCTGGAAATCCAAAACAAAAACAGAATTACCTGGAAAAACTCAGCAGGTCTGGCAGCATCAGCGGAGAAGAAAAGAGTTGACGTTTCGAGTCCTCATGACCCTTCGACAGAACTTGAGTTCGAGTCCAAGAAAGAGTTGAAATATAAGCTGGTTTAAGGTGTGTGGGGGGGGCGCGGAGAGAGAGAGAGAGAGAGAAGTGGGGGGGGGTGTGGTTGTAGGAACAAACAAGCAGTGATAGAAGCAGATCATCAAAAGATGTCAACAACAATAGAACAAAAGAACACATAGGTGTTAACGTTGGTGATATTATCTAAACGAATGTGCTAATTAAGAATGGATGGTAGGGCACTCAAGGTATAGCTCTAGTGGGGGTGGGGAGAGCATAAAAGATTTTAAGATATTTAAAAATAATGGAAATAGGTGGGAAAAAAAAATCTATATAATTTATTGGAAAAAAAAGGAAGGGGGAAACAGAAAAGGGGTGGGGATGGGGGAGGGAGCTCACGACCTAAAGTTGTTGAATTCAATATTCAGTCCAGAAGGCTGTAAAGTGCCTAGTTGGAAGATGAGGTGTTGTTCCTCCAGTTTGTGTTGGGCTTCACTGGAACAATGCAGCAAGCCAAGGACAGATATGTGGGCAAGAGAGCAGGGTGGAGTGTTAAAATGGCAAGCGACAGGGAGGTTTGGGTCATTCTTGCGGACAGACCGCAGGCGTTCTGCAAAGCGGTCGCCCAGTTTACGTTTGGTCTCTCCAATGTAGAGGAGACCACATTGGGAGCAACGAATGCAGTAGACTAAGTTGGGGGAAATGCAAGTGAAATGCTGCTTCACTTGAAAGGAGTGTTTGGGCCCTTGGACGGTGAGGAGAGAGGAAGTGAAGAGGCAGGTGTTGCATCTTTTGCGTGGGCATGGGGTGGTGCCATAGGAGGGGGTTGAGGAGTAGGGGGTGATGGAGGAGTGGACCAGGGTGTCCCGGAGGGAGCGATCCCTACGGAATGCCGATGGGGGGGGTGAAGGGAAGATGTGTTTGGTGGTGGCATCATGCTGGAGTTGGCGGAAATGGCGGAGGATGATCCTTTGAATGCGGAGGCTGGTGGGGTGATAAGATAGGACAAGGAGGACCCTATCATGTTTCTGGGAGGGAGGAGAAGGCATGAGGGCGGATACGCGGGAGATGGGCGGGACACAGTTGAGGGCCCTGTCAACGACCGTGGGTGGAAAACCTCGGTTAAAGAAGAAGGACGACATGTCAGAGGAACTGTTTTTGAAGGTGGCATCATCGGAACAGATGCGACGGAGGCGAAGGAACTGAGAGAATGGGATGGAGTCCTTACAGGAAGCGGGGTGTGAGGAGCTGTAGTCGAGGTAGCTGTGGGAGTCGGTGGGTTTGTAATGGATATTGGTGGACAGTCTATCACCAGAGATTGAGACAGAGAGGTCAAGGAAGGGAAGGGAAGTATCAGAGATAGACCACATGAAAATGATGGAGGGGTGGAGATTGGAAGCAAAATTAATAAATTTTTCCAAGTGCCGAAGAGAGCATGAAGCGGCACCGAAGTAATCATCGATGTACCGGAGAAAGAGTTGTGGAAGGGGGCCGGAGTAGGACTGGAACAAGGAATGTTCCACATACCCCATAAAGAGACAGGCATAGCTGGGGCCCATGCGGGTACCCATAGCCACACCTTTTATTTGGAGGAAGTGAGAGGAGTTGAAGGAGAAATTGTTCAGCGTGAGAACAAGTTCAGCCAGACGGAGGAGAGTAGTGGTGGATGGGGATTGTTTGGGCCTCTGTTCGAGGAAGAAGCTAAGGGCCCTCAGACCATCCTGGTGGGGGATTGGACGTCCATGATGAAGAGGAAGCGGTTGGGGCCAGGGAACTGGAAATTGTTGATGTGACGTAAGGTGTCAGAGGAATCACGAATGTAGGTGGGAAGGGACTGGACAAGGGGAGAGAGAAGGGAGTCAAGATAACGAGAAATGAGTTCTGTGGGGCAGGAGCAAGCTGAGACGATCGGTCTACCGGGGCAGTTCTGTTTGTGGATTTTGGGTAGGAGATAGAAGCGGGCCGTCCGAGGTTGGGCGACTATCAGGTTGGAAGCTGTGGGAGGAAGATCACCAGAGGAGATGAGGTCAGTGACAGTCCTGGAAACAATGGCTTGATGTTCAGTGGTGGAGTCTCCCTGGACCATGACCCCACCACTGAACATCAAGCCACTGAGGCACGAACTCTCGAATTAAACTTGAAGCACTGCAAGATCATAGATGGTTTGGGCTGAAAGTGCGATTTCACGAGTTCCAGAAACTCACTAGATGACTTAGAACTAGCACATTCGGGACAGTCAGGTTTCGAATCAGGTTATATGTTTTGCTTCCATGTGCACTCAGCAGGATATCTTTTTGTAATAACTTGATGGAGCAGCAGGTTTGGTGAAGAAAAGGCTAAATTTTATTTAGGAAACATGTAGAGGTGCTTGCACATGAGACACAATCTCTCTGTAAGAAGCTCTGCCCACAGGATTACCCACACAATTAACTTATTGGTCAAAGCCCCTGTAATTGTATCACATGATAAGTGATTGAAAGGAGGGAGGGACAATACACCTAATTGCTACATTTTTAATTCCAGATTTTTTATTGAATTCAAATTTCACCATCTGTTGTGGCAGGATTTATACCCAGGTCTCTAAAGTTGCCTGGGTTTCTGGTCTAGTGGCAAGACCACTATGCCACCACCTCCCCAACTATCTTCTGCTCTCATGGTAGTGGTCGTGGGTTTGAAAGTTGCTGTTTAAGAAGTCTTGCTGAGTTCCTACAGTGCACCTTGCTGCCACTGTGCATTGGTGGTGGAGGGAGTGGATGTTTGTGGATGTGGTGCCAATCAAGCAGGCTGCTTTGTCCTGGATGGTGTCAAGCTTCTTGAGTGTCATGGGACCTGCACTCATCCAGGCAAGTGGAGAGTATCCCAGTACACCCCAATGGGAGGCCTACTTGTAGATGGTGTACAAGGTTTGAGTAGTCAGGAGGTGAGTTACACGCCACAGGATTTCTAGCCTCTGTCCTGCTCTTGTAGCCACAGTATTTATACGGCTAGTCCAGTTCAGTTTCTGATCAATGGTAATCCCCAGTATGTTAATAGTGGGGGATTCAATGATGACAATGTCATTGAAAGTCAAGGGGCTATGGTTAGATTCTATCTTTTTGGAGATGGTCATTGCCTGACACTTGTGTAGCGCGAATGTTACTTCTCACTTTTCAGGCCAAGCCGAGATATTGCCCACGTTTTGTTGCATTTGGACATGGGCTGCTTCAGTATTTGAGGAGTCACAAATGATGCTGATCATTGTGCAATCATCAGTTAACATCCCCACTTATGAAGGAAAAAAGGTCATTGATGAAGCAGCTGAAGATGGTTAGGCCTAGGACATTACTCTGAGGACACTATCCTACAGTGATGTCCTGGATCTGAGGTGACTGACCTCCAACAACCACAGCTACCTTCTAGGTATGGCTCCAACCAGTGAAGAGTTTTCTCCCCAATTCCCATTGACTCCAGTTTTGCTAGGGTTCCTTGATGCCACATTCAGTCAAATGCAGTCTTGATGTCAAGGGCAGTCACTCTCGCCTCACCTTGGGAGTTTAGCTGTTTTGTCCATGTTTGAACCAAGGCTATGATGAGGACAGGAGCTGAGTGACCCTGGTGGAACACAAACTGGGCATCAATGAGTAGGTTATTGCTATGCCAGTACCACTTGATAGCACTGTTGATGACCCCTCCCATCATTTTACTGAAGATCGAGAATAGACTAATGGGGCGGTAACTGACCAGATTATATTTGTCCTGCCTTTTGTATACAGGACATAACTGGGCAATTTTCCACATTGCCAGATAATTGCCAGTGTTGTAGCTGTACTGGAACAGGTAGGCTATGGGTGCGGCAAGTTCTGGAACATAAGTCTTCAGTACTATTGCCAGAATGTTGTCAGGGCCCATAGCCTTTGCAGTATCCAGTGCCTTCAGCCATTTCTTGATATCACATGGAGTGAATTGAATTGGCTGAAGACTGGCATCTGTGATGCTGGGGACCTCCAGAGCAGCTGAGATGGATCATCCACTCGGCACTTCTGGCTGAAGATTGTAGCAAATGCTTCAGTCATATCTTTTGCACTGATGTACTGGGCTCCCCCATCATTGAGGGTGGAGATATTTGTGGAGCCTCCTCCTCCAGTGAGTTCTTTAATTGTCCACCACCATTCACAACCGGATGTGGCGGGACTGTAGATCTGATCCATTGGTCGTGGAAATCACTTAGCTCTGTCTGTTACTTGATGCTTATGCTGTTTGTTGCGCAAGTGCTCCTGTGTTGTATCTTTGCCATGTTGATGCCTCATTTTTATGTATACCTGGTGCTGCTCCTGGCATGCCCTCCTGCACTCTTCATTGAACCAGGGTTGATCCCCTGGCTTGACGGTAATGGTAGAGTGGGGGATATGCCGGAACATGAGGTTACAGATCGTGTTCAAGTACAATTCGGCTGCTGCTGATGGCCCATAGCACCTCACGGTTGCCCAATCTTGAGTTGCTAGATATAGGGTTCTAAATCTGTCCCATTTAGTACGGCGGTAGTGCCACACAACACGATAGAGGGTATCCTCAGAGTGAAGATGGGACTTCGTCATCACAACGACTATGTGGTGGTCACTTTTACCAATACTCTCATGGTCAGATGCATCTGAGATAGGCAGGTTGGTGAGGATGAGGTCAAGCATGCTTTTCCCTCTTGTCGGTTCCCTCACTACCTGCGGCAGACCCAGTCTGGTGACTATGTCATTTAGGACTCGGCCAGCTCAGTCAGTAGTGGTACTGCTGAGCCACTCTTGATGATAGACATTGAAGTCCCCCAACCAGAGTACATCCTGCACTGATGTCACCCTCAGTTCTTCTTCCAAGTGGTGTTTAACATGGAGGAGCACTGATTCATCAGCTGAAAGTTGGGGCGGTGGCAGGGGTGTGGGGGTGTGGGGGCGGTGAAGTAGGTGATAATCAGCAGGAGGTTTCCTTGCCGATCTGATGCCATGAGACTTCATGGAGTCTGGAGTCGATGTTGAGGACTCCCAGGGCAACTCTCTCCCGACTTTATATCACTCTGCCGCCACTTCTGCTAGGCCTGTCCTGCCGGTGGGACAGGACATACCCGGGAATGGTGATGGTGGTGCCTGGGACATTATCTATCAGGTATGATTCCGTGAGGATGACTATGTCAGGCTGTTGCTTGACCAGTCTGTGAGACAGCTCTCCCAGTTATGGCACTAGCTGCTAGATCTTAGTAAGGAGGATTTTGCAGGGTCAACAGGGCTGGGTTTGCCTTTGTTGTTTCTGGTGCCGTGTCGAACACCTGGCTTCATTCCTTTTAGCGGTATGACACAACTGAGTGGCTTGCTAGGCCATTCCAAAGGGCATTTAAGAGTCAACTACATTGCTGTGGGTCTGGAGTCACATGTAGGTCAGAGGACGGCAGATTTTCTTTGTCAGTGAACCAGATAGGTTTTTACGACAATCAACTTTTAATTCCAGATTCTTATTGGATTCAACTTCCACCATCTCGCACGGATGGGATTCAAACCCAGGTCCCCAGAGCATTACCCTGGAACACTGGATTACTAATCCAGTGAAATACTGCTGTGCCAATGTCTCCCCCTATGCCCTGGCCAATATTTGTCTCTCAATCAGCATCACAAAAACACATTATCTGGTCATTATCACATTTCTGGTTGTGGGACTTTGCTGAGCACAAGTTGGCAGCCACTTTTCCTGCAATGACTACACTTCAAATAGTCCTCAGCATTGCTGAAAAAGAGACATGCTGTCGAAGCTTTTCATCTTGCACTCATCAGGACAGATTTGCAAGAACACTCAGATGTATTAAAGAAGGCAGCTCACTGCCACTTTCTCAAGGGCAATTAGGAATGAGCAATAAATGGGGGCCTTGTCACATTCCATGAATAAATAAATCACAACAACAATAACAATAAAATGCCCAAGATTTTTCACAGTGGCTTTATAGAATAAGATATGATACCCAGCCACATAAGGAGATATTAGAGCAGATGACCAAAGGCTTGGTCAAAGATTATAAGGAGTGTCTTAAAGAAGGAAAGTGAAGTGAAGAGGTGAAGGGGTTTAGGGAAGGAATTCCAAAGCTTAGGGTCAAGACACAGCTTGTCAATGGTGGAGCATTGAAAATTGGTTGCACAGGAGGGCCAAACTAGAGGAACACAGATATCTCAGAGGGTTGTGTGGCTAGAGGACATTACAAAGGTGGGGAGGGACAATGAAGGGGTTTGAAAACAAGGTGGTGAATTTTAAAATTGAGGCATTACTTAACTGGAAACCAATGTATGTCAGTAAGTACAAGCGTGATGGGTGAACAGGATTTGATGTAAGTTAAGACATGGGCAGCAGAGTTTTGAATAACCTCAAGTTTATGAAGGGTAGGATATGGGAGGTTTTCCAGGACACTAGATTTTTGTTTTGTTTAAATACCCCTCCTATTAATGATTGGGTCCTGTAAGACATCGCACCAGTCCATCCAAATCATCAATGTCTCCTTAGTTGAGTCTAGTTTCTCTCAGTCTACAAATTGCAATGCATCTTTTAGTCTGTAGGACTTAATTCAATTAGCTAATAATGAAGAATTTGTACAATTACCTAAGTAATACATAATTATAAGTAATGTTTCGAATCATCACTCTAAGCCCAGACAGCTAGGCTACTGGGTTATTTTGAGAAGAAATGTTAATTCCAGAACTTCAGAAATATTGGATGGATATTTCAACTTTGGTGGAGACGCAACACTGGTCATTTTGGATCAGCTAGCCCCGTTTTCCTTTCCATTGCTATCGACAGTGAATGAAATTTGGTGGGAGTTTCACCAGGGCCATTTCAATACTGGCACCTTTACACCTCCTATGAAATTAGAAGAGCTGCCCAATATAAATTTAAAAAATCCAACCCAGGCAAAATCTAACTTACCACACAATCCACTGATTGACAGTCAATTAACTCATAAAAAAAATGTTTAAACAGCATTTTTTGAATTGAATTTAGTCTCTCCTAGTCTTAACCGATGTTTTATAAAAGACCACGGTTCTTTTTAAACTGCATTCCCAACTTAACCTGCCACTTTCAAAGGCCTACACCTTCCAGTCTCTGTCCTTGCACCCCCTTTAACTGCATTTAGTTTACATAGACTCTCCCCATTATTCCTTTCAAAATGGATCATGTCACGCTTCTATTTTCAGGCGACGGACAGGCTCGGCAGGAGTGGTCACCTAGCCAGCCAATCACCACCTGCGATCAGCTCCGTGCCACCATTTGACGCTAGTAGGACAATTAAGGCCCACCCAGCATAATACACAAGCCATAGCACTCAGGGAGATTGAATCGATATGGAAATAATTAAATAAATGGTTTAAACATTTATTTAAACATGTCCCCTCATGTGACTGTGTCACATGAGATGGGACACGTTCTTATATTTAGGAAAAAGATTTATTTATTTAATAACAGCTTTAGGAAACCTCAGCCGATACTGCCAGAACTGCTGAGTTTTTCCAGGTAATTCTGTTTTTGTTTTGGCCTTTTCTGCTGCCTGGCAACCTGAAGGTTGGACGGGCAGCGTTAACAATTACATCAATTACTTCCTTAATGGCCCCAATAGGCCTTTTACATATCGGTGGGCACACAGCTGACTCTGGCGCAGGCCCACTGAACGAAATATCGTGGGATTGCGCCATGACGTTGGGATGCATGACCAACGTCATCGCAAGTCATTTTCCGTGACGGCTTGTTGGGCGTGCCCCTTATGCCGACTGAGAAATCCTGCCCGATGTGTTAAATTGCATCTGCCATGTGACTACCAATTTCAATAAGCTCTATCCTCATGAAGTCTGTTACTATCATCCTTAGTGTTTATCAGTAACTGGATTTCATTCATTCACAAATTATACCCTGCATACCCAAGTCCATGTCTTTAATCTACACCAAAAACAGAACTTCTGGAGCATTTCTAATGCAGACTTCACATGTAATTTATGGTTATAGTATGGTTATAGGTGCATTTGCAGTGAGTGAATTCTTTATGCCAGGATAACACAAACAGATTTCTAAAATCAAGGGCAGAATTTTAGGCCCTGCAGGCAGGCGCGCGCCCGAATCGACTGGGCGTAAAATTGCAGGTGATGGCATCGGGTGAGCGTCCTGACGCCATCATGCATTATTTCGGTCAGTGGGTGCCGGAGCCGCGCTCGCCATCAATTAAGAGGCCACTTAAGGCCCTTAACAGTCCAATTGACGACAATTTTTCCTTGCCCGTGCAATGGGCAGGCAGCCAGCTGATATTTTCAAAAATCTCATTCTCAGGCAGGATAAAAGGGTCAGCAGCACTGCCAGTGTGAGTAGTGAGGAGTGTTGGAGATAGTTTGCTGCTGGTTGCTTATTGGTACTTGGCAACTTCATCTCTGTTCAGGGCTTCATTCTTAGCATTTCCAAGCTTCATTTCAGTACTTATTGGTGTCTGCAGGGCGCCTGGAGGATTCAGACAATGTGGATCCTTCCAGATATCAGACAGACTTCCGTTATCCTGGCAATGGGGATTGTGGTCTCTGCTGAAGGCATCTCCTCTGAGGAGGAAAAGAGGGGCAGAAGGGAGAGGAGGCCAGGTGTCCCAATGCAGCTTCCAGAAGAGGGACCTGTAGGAGGAGAGGTGCAGGCACAAGGGGCACAGGGCCAGCAGGAAGTCCAAGGCAGAAGGGGCCATCTAAGACGCTACTGTTCTGTTGTCAGGGTTTACAGGAAGTGATGCAGCTACCTCAATATGTCTGAGGTGCAGTGCCAAAGGAGGCTCCACCTCTCAAGGGAGGAAATGACCTCCATTTGCCAGATGATTGGGCCTGAGATCAGCTCCGACTGTGTGGGTGGATACCCCATGCCAGTGGCTCTGGAGTTCACAGTATCCCTCAACTTCTATGCCTCTGGCATTTTGTTGGGGTCAGTGGAAGATCCGTGTGGAGTGTCCCAATCAGCTGTCCACAGTTGTGTCAAGCTGGTGACAGAAGCCCTGTTCAGGCGGATACTGACCTTTATTTTTTACCACGTGGGCGCGGCCAGTCAGGCCAAGCGAGCCAGAGGCTTTGCAGTGAGTGCTGGGTTCCTCCACATCCAGGGTGCCATTGACTACACACATGTGGCTATCAAGGCCAGCAGGTCAGCTGGGTGCCTTCGGCAACAGGAAGGAATTCCACTCAATGAGCATCCAGATATTGTGTGACCACAAGGTGCAGATTCTGCAAGTCTGTGCAAGGTACCCTGGCAGCTCCCATGATGCTTACATCCTCAGACACTCCTGGGTGCCAAAGCTCTTCAGTGCTCCAACATGAAAGGATGGATGGCTGCTGGGTGACAAGGAATATCCGTTGATGAGGTGGCTCATGATGCCTCTCCACTGCCCAAGAACAAAGGCAGAGAAGTGTTATAATACGAGACATGCCTCTGCAGGGGCGGTGATAGAGTGGACCATAGGTTCTGATGCCTGGACCATTTAGGGGGGGGCACTACAACACCCCCCAGAGCAGGTGTCACTGATAGTGGTTGCATGATGCGCTCTCCACAATCTGGCACTGGCAAGGGGGGGACCCAGTGGAGGAAGTGGATCTTGACGCAGCTGCATAGGCCACAGATGATGAGCCCAGTAGTGAGTCCAAAGATGGGCATGGTGAGGAGAACACTGAGGGCATGCAGCCAGACCATGGTAACCTCCAGGGAGGCAGGAACACCATGGATGCCTTGATTCAATGTTTCTTCAGCTAAGCTACCATCAACTTCAACTGCATGGCAGGGTTGCAGCCTCCATCCTGGACATCTGAAAGGACACTTTCATTTGAATACAAAGAACACTCAGTGCCTGTGCAATAAAGTTTAGAGCCACCCATGTCCAGCATTACATACTGGCGTTCCCCATGCCAATAACATAAAAAGGCAAAGTGTACTCAGGCCATGACGACAAAAACACAATTTATCTCATTCTGACAGTTTAATAATATTTACATAAAGGTTTCTGGTCTTCAACCCCAGACCAGTATACATAAAGTAAACATAAATGAATATAAAATCATCTGTGACCTGTCCCTTTTGTGCTCATGGTGCCTTTAACTTACGTTTGTGAGTGCTATGTCTAGGTGTTTCACCCTCGCTGGCAGCGGCATTGGAGGCAGCCTGCTGACTCTGCTGTCCTGTTGGCCTTGATGACCTTGGCAGTCATCCTCTGGCCAGTGGAGCCTGTGCTGGCCCCCCCGGGAAGGAGCAGCCAGTGTCATGGCTGGCATCTCCCCAGTCACTGCAGCCTCATTGGATACCACAGTCACTGACAGAGGGGTGGAGAAGCTGCTGCCCTCATCCAGACCACCCTAAGAGCAACCCGCAGAGGCGACATGCAGCTTGTGTGCCAATGATGGATGGGCACCCAGTTGGGATACTGGGCGCCTCATCCATCTCTCACATGGACACTGACCACCTGAGGTCAATGCCTGTGTGAGGTCTTGCAGGTCCAAGTGCAACCCCAGGAACTCCTGGTTTTGTTCCTGGAGCTGCCTCTCTATTAGAGTCGCCACTCTCTCAATGGAGGAGGGAGTGTGCTCAACCATGACGGTCAATGCAGTGCTGATGTTCCGCATGGACTCTTCCATAACAGAGACCATGGCAAGCACACCCTCATGGATCTCTGCCTGATCCTCCTGCACATCCTGCCTCTGCATCTGCTGCCTATTGGCGACTCCAGAGGCACATCATCAGCCTTCAACTGAGCATCGTCCTGGTCACCAGCAACCCTCCGACTGCCGGTGCCCTAGGCACTCTCTGCCTGCGCCTCAAGCGAGCGTCAAGTGCCCTCAACAATGTGCACCATGCAGGTGCAACAGAAGCTCGGTGGTCCTCTGGTGTCAGGGGTGGTCCTTTGGGGTCCGCAAAGCACACGCCTGCTGGCGAACCTAAAAGGGAGAACAAGGACATGTCATTCGTTAAAGTTATCACACTGTCACCGTGCATGCCAGGCACCCTGGTGAGACCATGGAGATCTGCATCACGGTGCCCTCATCTTCCAATGATCAATAGGGACTCCAGGTTCGAGGCTCACTAGAAAGGTTGCACAAACAAAAAGTCTTACCTCTGTGCACTGGCATACCCGCCTCTCCACGTCCGGTTGCACATTGGGCGTGCCAGTTCTCGAGCACCAGGGCATCTTGCTCATATCTGGAAAGGATTAGGAGGCTAGCAGGACCTCCGCTGGCCCGTGACCTTTCTATATTGTTATGGGCCACCTTGTCCTGAAACAACAAAGGAGCAGTGATTAGTCCACTCTGTACCTGCAGCACCATTGCAGCCTGGCCAACTCCAGCTGAGGAACACCTCGCAGGGCACATCCAAGTCGTGGGCCTCGAGCCGCGAGGCACTCAATCCAAGCAGCCAGGACTCACCCCCTTGGCCAGCTCCGGAGTCATTGACAGTTGGTGCTCAGACTCTAACACCCCTGAAAGTCCATGGGGGGGATGGTCAGACCTTAACACTTCTGCACACTGACCCATGCCAACATGGTTTTCACCCTTCCTGAGCGCAGCAGATCATTGAAGCGCTTCTGGCAGGAGCCAGATGCACTGCACCACGTCGTGGCTGCTCACAATTGTTGCCACCTCCTCCTATGCCCTCTTGGTGAGGTGCAGTGACCTCCTCATCCCATCTCTGGGGACAACGGTGTCCCTCTTGGCACCCACCTCCTACAGTAGGACAGCGAGACACTTGTTGGAAAAGTGAGGGGCTGAGTGCCCACCCAACCTGCCCTCCGGCTTGCCGTATCCAGCCGCGCTCAACTCCATTGTGAAAGTACAGGGGGCATCCTTCCGTGGCAGCCTTCCAGGGGCTGCCTGTGCTGCTTTTAAACTGGCTGCTGGCTCGCCATTGGGCCCAGCAACCGACAGCCCACGACCCTTCCTGGCCACTGTGGAGCCACGATTCATGCTGGGTGGGCCTTAACTGGTGTGGCATCACTGTCGGGGTCCGATCGCAGGCGTGGAGGGTTTTGCAGCTGCTCCCGGGCCCACCCACCCTACTCACCCACCCTACCCACCCACCCTGCCCACCCACCGACCTCAAAACCCTGTCCCAACATTCTAAATGAATATTGAAAGGTTTTACAACGCTGAGCTAGGCAATTGCACAGGACATCCAAAGGAAGAATTGGAAACATCCCACCAATGTAGTAGGTAGCGTCCTTCAGAAGTTAGGGCTGAAAAATATTGTTGAGACAGGGTAAATGGGCCTTCATTGCATTGAAACTAATTTCACCTCATCTTTCGCATCACTTGATCAGGGATGCATAACATTAAAACTGAAAGTAAAAAAAATGAAGGGTGTTAAATTTCACCAGGACTGGCATTCTTGACCATCATAATCACAAAAAGTGGGAAATTCCCCAGGGCCTCCCTAGCCTAGTTCTGAACTCTCTTAGCTCTCTAGTTTCTTTAACTGCCACTTTACTCTCTCTGATCTCATTTCATCCACGAGGTTCATTCTTTTGACCACATTCCATCTAAACTATTGACAACAAAACTTCCTTCCCTACCTCCTTGCCCCCATTCTAGTTGGCTTTTCAAATGATTCCCTTTCCCTTGGCACCCTTCCTTTCCAAACAGCCATCATCAAACCCTCCTCAAGAAATAGACAATGAACTCCTCTGTCCTTGTAAACTACCTTCCTATTTCCAACCTCGCTTTCCTCTTCAAATTTCTTGAGCTTGCTTTGCTGTTGCCTCCAAAATGTGCAGTCAACTCTTCGAAAGCATTTTTGAATTTCTGTAATGACATTTCCACCTATCGTGGCATCCTATGTGACAATGGCCAGGGCGTATCCATCAATTGTGACCATTGCTTCACCAGCTCTAAAACTTTTGACACATTCGACAGCTACATCCTCCTCTAACATCTTTCATCCATTATCCAGTTCAATGAGACTAGATTCCACCCCTATCTATTAGCTCGTAGCCTCTACTGATATCTTTTCTTCCCATCCATGCGAAACTACATTGGTTGTTCCTCAAGAGTCCATCCTTGGCCCTTTCCTCTTCCTCATCCACATCATTGGTGATACCATTGACAAATACAGGGTCAGCATCTACAAGTAGACTGACGATGCTCAGAGCTACCTCTCCACTGATTCTCTTCGCTCCATCACTGCTGTCAGATGCTTGTGCAATATCCAGTCTTGGGTGAGCCAGCTCCTCCAGGTAAGCATTTGGAAGACCAAAGCCATCACCATTAGCCCCCAGCACAAACTCTGTGCCCAGCCACCAACTTGCCTGCCCTTTTGACCACTGTCTTGGGTTAAACCAGACTGTTTGTAACCTCAACAACCTATTCAAGTACAAGCTGAGTTTCAGACTCCATGTTCTCTCCATGACCAAGATTGATTAATTCCACCTCTGCAGCCTCACCTATATCTGCCCATGCATTATCTTAAACTCTGCCTTCTCCATATCCTATCCTGCACCAAGTCCCACTCATCCATTAATTTTGCCCTTACTGATCTATATAGGCTCCTGGTACCCTAATGTTTCACCTTTATAGTAATAATCCTTGTGTTTAAATCCCTTCATGACCTCTCCCCTTCCTATCTTTGTAACTGTCTCCATGCTGGGTACCTCCCCTCCACCCTCGAGCTCTGCATTCTTCTAACTCCTGCCTCTGGTCCATTCATCCCTTGCTTTCACCCCACTGTGCTTGCAGCTACCTTGGCCCCACACAGTAAAATTACTAAACTGTTTGGATTTACAGTTCTCAACCTTCCATTAAGGCCCAGCTTGGAATCCATTTCTTTCATCAAGTTTCCAGTCACCACTCAATATCTTTCTTCAGCTCAGTGTCATGTTTTTATAAGGCTCTGTGACATGCCTTTGGACATTTATCTATGCCAAAGACAAAATGCAAGTTGGTGTTGAAATAGCCATCATAGGCTAAGTTGCATTCCCTACACTTCAGAACATTGCACAGATTATCTCCTGTTACGTTTGGGCCTAAATAATTGCCTGTATAAAGCACTTAAGAGGAAATCATGAAGAGATGATTGCACACCAGTAAGGGAATCACTCTGAATATAAGTCTTCTCATCGAAACTGAAAATAATTCGGTCAGCCCCCTACCAGGTGGGCCTGCTCTCCACCAAACTTTCTTCCACACAACAACCTACAGTGTTTCTCATGCCATAAGACATCTCAAGGAGTGTAATGAGAAAAAGTTGACACCAAGTCAAAGGAGACCTTAAGACAAGTGACCAAAAGCTTGATCAAAGACACACTCTATCAAGGCAATTATTTATGACCAAATTTAACATTGGAGATTCCACCTTGGAAACATATCATTAGTGCACTGGGTCCTGCATGAGGAAACAGACAAATAAACAAAGGTATGAGGTTAAGTTTCTGTAACTGGTTCCAGATTTGATATACATAGATATTAGAGTTTATCCTCTTGGGTAATATTGCATATGTTTTTGTTTTTAATAATGCTGACATACAGCCTATACTGAGTGACACAAATGAATACAGTTTCCAGAATTGCCTGTAACAAATTAAATGAAGTAGAAGTGCAACTGATTATCTAAGCGCTAACTCTCTTTTAGCCAGAAAAAACAAATCAATCATCCTCAGGCACTGCTGTGCTTAAGAGACATTTAAGTGAATTATCAGAGCTTCAAGCTCCAGTTTCCCTATACATTGTTCTTCATAAACTAATCTACCACCCATCAAATGTCACACTGCATTAGTAAATCCTTTTGTGTACCTCACTGAGCACACATACTTAAGTTTCCTCACAGAGTTTCAAAAATATGAATGTGATATAAGAATTTGCAAATAATGAGATCATAAAAATTGTTCATTTAACATTAGCAGGGCTAAATTGGAAAGTTCCTGCAATCTGGCACTTAACCTGCAATCAGGCAATTAACCCATGCCTGTTCGAAGTGATGCAGGCAACATCCAAACTTCATGCTGCCTGTTTATGATGATTGTGGTGCACAGCCCAGTGCTAAATGTGCTGTTGAGTGGCTGCACTTCTCAGCACACAAGTACTTCTGCAGAAGATTCAGATGGGGACTTCCATGAGGCAACATACAGAAAAAGTCTGATGGACGTGCATTGGCTGGCCTTACAGGAAGTCTGCTGTCACTGTCAAGAAGTATGTTGAAGTTCAGTTCCAACTCGGCACAGGGCTCTGCATAAACCTTGGAGCCCATCCATTCCAGCATGGAAGTGAGCCAACTCCATTAGAATTCGGAACTTAGCTATTATACAGTGCCTGGTGTCACAGCCAACACTGCAGCACAAGCAGAAACCACCCTTGTGTCTGAGGACTACAATGGAAGCTCAGAGTGAGGTCATTAAATCTCAGCTTGTTGCTACACAGGCTTCAGACTGTGACCACCAAGGCTGTGAATACTATTACTCAAAGGCCTTCTGGGGTTTCACAAGCATCCAGCAATCTGTCTCCCAGCAGATTACTAGGATTGCTGAGGCACCGCCCTGGGGAGCAGCAGTGGCTCCATGGAGCATGAAGCTGCTGTATTCTCTCAGGGTGACAGCATTTGTGCTCCCACCAATGCAACTCTGCCTATGCCCTTGGAGTAAGCGGCAACCTGAATGCAACATATAAGATCCTAAGGGGTCTTGACAAGGTGGATGTGGAAAGGATGTTTCCTCTTGTGGGAGAATCTAGAACTAGGGATCATGCTTCAAAAATAACGGATCACCCACTTAAGACAGAGATGAGGAGAAATTTTTTCTCTCAGAGGGTCGAGAGTCTTTGGAACTCTCTTCCTCAAAAGGCAGTGGAATCAAAGTCTTTGAATGTTTTTAAGACAGAGGTGGATAGATTCTTGGTAAGAAAGAAGGTGAAAAGTTATTGGGGGTAGGCAGAAATGTGGAGTTGATATTACAATCAGATCAGCCATGATCTTATTGAATGGTGGAGCAGGATTGATGGGCCAAATGGCCTACTCCTGCCCCCAATTCATATGTTCATATGTTGCCGGTCATCATTCAGCCCAGACCGCTGTCCATGTTGCGGTGGTGCCAGTGTGAAATCAGGACTTCTAGTCCCAGAGCTGCTCGAGGACATCCTTAAAGGCCATTTTCAGGCTCCCCTGATGAAAGTCAGCAGCCTTACCAAAAGCTATGCTGCAGCCACTGGGGTAACACTGCATAGGAGCACCAGGGCAAGCAAAGGCACCTACAAGACAGGGAAAGCACACTTATTTTATTCATTCAGAGGATGTGGGCTTCACTGGCTGGGCCAGCATTTATTGCCCATCCCTAATTGCCCTAGAGAAGGTGGTGCTGAGCTGCCTTCTTGAACCACTGCAATCATGTGGTGTAGGTACACCCACAGTGCTGTTAGGAAGGGAGTTCCAGGATTTTGACCCAGTGACAGTGAAGGAACGGCGATATATTTCCAAGTCAGGATGGTGAGTGGCTTGGAGGGGATCTTCCAGGTGGTGGTGTTCCCATCTATCTGTTGCCCTTGTCCTTCTGGATGGCAGTGGCTATGTGTTTGGAAGGTGCTGTCTAAGGAGCCTTGGTGAGTTCCTGCAGTGCATCTTGTAGATGGTACACACTGCTGCCACTGTGTGTCGGTGGTGGAGGCAGTGAATGTCTATGGTGGTGCCAATCAAGTGGGCTGCTTTGTCCTGGATGGTGTCAAGCTTCTTAAGTGTTGTGGGAACTGCACTCATCCAGATAAGTGAGGATTATTCCATCACACTCCTAACCTCTGTCTTGTAGATGGTGGACAGGCTTTGGGGAGTCAGGAGGTGAGTTACTCATCGCAGGATTCCTAGCCTCTGACCTGCTCTTGTAGCCACAGTATTTATATGACTAGTCCAGCTCAGTTTCTAGTCAATGGTAACCCCCAAGATGTTGATAGTGGGGAATTCAGTGAGGGTAATGACATTGAACATCAAGGGACAATGGTTGGATTCTCTCTCGTTGGAGATGGTCATTGCCTAACACTTGTGTGGCGCAAATGTTACTTGCCACTTATCAGCCCAAGCCTGGATTTTGTCCAGGTCTTGCTGCATTTGGACATGGACTGCTTCAGTATCTGAGGAGTCGTGAATGGTGCAGAACATTGTGTAATTATCAACGAACATCCCCACTTCTGACCTTATGATGGAAGGAAGGAACTCCTGCATTGATGTCCTGGAGCTGAGATGACTGACCTCAAACAACCACAACCATCTTGCTTTGTGCTAGGTGTGACTCCAACCAGTGGAGAGTGTTGGCTCTGATTCCCATTGATTTCAGTTTTGCTAGGGCTCCTAGATGCCACACTTGGTCAAATGCTGCCTTGATATCAAAGGCAGTCACTCTTATCTACCTCAGATTTCAGTTCTTTTGTCCATGTTTGAACCAAGGCTGTAATGAACTCAGGAGTTGAGTGGCCCTGGCGGAAGCTAAACTGGGTGCCAGTGTCAGTGAGCAGGTTATTGGTAAGCAAGTGTTGTTTGATAGCACTGTTGATGACACTCTCCATCACTTTATTGATGATCAATATTAGGCTGATGGAACAGTAATTTGATTGGATTTATCCTGCTTTTTATGTACAGGACATACCTGGAAAATTTTCCACATAGTTTGGTAGATGCCAGTGTTGTAGCTGTACTGGAACAGCTTGGCTAGGTGTGCGGCAAGTTCTGGATCACAGGTCTTCAGTACTGTTGCCGGAATATTGTCAGGGGCCATAGCCTTTGCACTATCCAGTGCTTTCAGCCGTGTCTTGATATCACATGGAGTGAATCGAATTGGCTGAAGACTGGCATCTGCGATGCTGCAGACCTCCAGAGGAGGCCAAGGTGGATCATCCACTCGGCACTTCTGGCTGAAGATTGTAGCAAATGCTTCAGCCTTACTTTTTGCACTGATGTGCCGGGCTCCTCCACCATTGAAAATGGGGATATTTGTGGAGCCGCCTCCTCCAGTGAGTTGCTTAATAGTCCACCACCATTCATGAATGGATGTGGCAGGACTGCAGAGCTTAGATCTGATTTGTTGGTTGTGAAATTGCTTAGCTCTGTCTATCATTGGCTGCTTATGCTGTTTGGCACACAAGTAGTCCTGTGTTATAGCTTCACCAAGTTGTCAGCTCATTTTTAGGTATGCCTGTTGCTGCTTCTGGCACGCCCTTCTGCACTCTTCATTGAACCAGGGTTGATCCCCTGGCATGATGGTAATGGTAGAGTGGGAGATACGTCGGGCCATGAGGTTACAGATCATGTATGAGTACAATTCTGCTGCTGCTCATGGGCCACAGCACCTTATGGGTGCCAAGTCTTGAGTTGCTACATGGTTAGGTGATTGAGTTTTCTATGGAATGTCAGATGTTTTGTTTGATAAAATTGGTTTGGAATGGTTGTCTTGTGTTAGCTTTTATTTCAGGAGTGTGAACTAAAGTATGGTATGATAGTCCATAACTGAGGGGTGGCAAGGTGTAATACTGTTGTTCAATGTGGATCTGAGATTGTATTCATGGGGATTAGTATAGGTGCTCTCCGACAGCCTGTCCAGAATCTGGCTGCTCCAACTATCTCCTCCTTTCCTCCTCCTCATCCACTTCCTCATCTTCCACTGAGGGGGTTGCCAAATCCATGGTGGCAAAGATTGTGTCTTCATGATAGCCAGGTTGTGGAGGATACAGTGACTACCATAACTCGGGATAGCTACTCTGACAAGTACTGGTGGACACCTCCAGGTTGGCCAAGGTGGTGGCATCAGTACTTGAACAACCCAGTTCTCTACTCAATTCTATTTCCTGTAGTGGCATGTATTATGGTCAGGAGAGAGGCAAATTGAACTTCTTTATCCTCTCCCCGTCTGTCCATAAGCAGAGGTGTTTTTGAATTATTTTCAAAGTAGAAAATACTCCTCCATTGTGATTAACTGAGAAGATTAGTTTATTTCACATTCAAACCCATTGGGCCAGTGGTGGGGGGAGAGTTTGTTCACAACCTCACTCAGACACACACACACACACACACACACACACACACACACACACACACACACACATATATGTGTGTGTGTATGTGTATATATATATATATATATATATGTATGTACACACACACAGTAAGGGGGGATAGAAAAGAGGGAGTTTTACAATTATGGATAGCAACAGTAAAAGAACAACAGAAATAAATATTAGTTCACTTGAATTCCAATGTCCGGAAAGGTCAAAGTCAAAAGTGTTTCTTTCTTGGTGGAGTTCAGTTCAGATGAGTTTCTAGTTGGAGACAACAGCACGAAAATCCTTGAAACGAATAACATTGCAGTAGATAGGATTCAAAGCTAAGACTGCTTGGCAGGCGATGATCAGAGACTTTTAAAGATCAAACAGGCTTTGAGTAGTTAAGGTACAGTGACCAGCTAGCTGCTTGATCAGCTGGGAATCCTGCTGTTTAATTAGTTGCTAATTCAGCAGGCTGAGTGTTTCTCAGTTCTCAAAGGAATACAGAGATTTCAAAATGATCACTTGAGTCATGTGACCTTTCTCCAAAATGATTTCAAAAGGGTCCTTAGACAGCACCTTCCAAACCCATGATTCTCTACCATCTAGAAGGACAGGGACAGCACATAGATGGGAATACCACCACCTGGCCACTCACCATCCTGACTTGGAAAGAAATCGCTGTTCCTTCACTGTCGCTGGGTCAAAATCCTGAAACTCCTTTCCTAACAGCACTGTGGGTGCAGCTACACCACATAGACTTCAGCAGTTCAAGAAGGCAACTCACCACCACCTTCTCAAGGGAAATTAGGGATGGGTAATAAATGCTGACCCAGCCAGCGAAGACCATATCCCATGAAAAAATAGAAAAAAGGGATGCTTCTCTAGTGTCTGGGACTGGCTTTGATTTCGGGACTGATAATATCCCAGTGATTAGCTTTCGATAGAGTTACAATCCATAATGAGGCTCTTTTGTCAGGAAGCTATTGGCTGGCAGACCGTCTGACGCTGCTAGAGGAATAGCTAATAAAGATGTAAATGACATTCTGTGCCCCCTCAATGGACCCCTTTTGAAATGCACCTGGACAGTCCCAGGTATGAGATGGGTTAGTTAACAACTCTGCAGGAATAGTGAGTTTCAATGTGCGAGTCCCCTGGTTTCACGATTATAACATCCATACAATTGGATGTGAGATTCCACCATGATGGGGAGAGGATTACTTTGTTCTTGTAACTCCTGTTGGTAGCTTCCAGAACAAAGGGCCAATCATGCGGTCATGTGACTTATAGCAGCCATTTCGTTGGGGTCAGCAGAAAGTCCATTTTAAAAATAGAAAAAAAAAGGAATAAAATCTGATGTACATAGTTTGGATTTCCTTCATGTCTTATCGACATAACACATGGTTGTTATTGTTAATGCACTGGCCACGTGTGGTTGGGCTGCAGAGTGCAGTCATGAACTAGGTGTAGAGCGGATAACCTTTGTTGTCCAACAGCCACCCTCTGGCTTGATGTGGTAGTTGAAAGATTGCTGGAACATGAAGTGTAAGGGTATTTGCTTAGCAAGGGTTAATGTCGGACTGGGAAACAGTACTGCCCACAGTGTGATGTAAAGAGACACATGACCTGATACTAGAGTCAGTGTGGGCTGGACAGAGACCATGTAGAAGTAAGCATGGAGTTACCTCATAGCTTGAGCTATACACTATATGTACGTACAGTTATGTGTTGCCAATAAACACTCAATGTTCAACCATACAAGACTCAGTACCTCTTTGTGAGACCTACTGAACATACAACAGTACAGAAGACTGGCGCAGAATGAATGCATCATGACTGCTGCCAGGATAATGGGCATTCAACAGCCTGATGTGTTATAATTCAAAGCTCATTCACTGTGTAAAGGAGGAACCTGGAGCCATATTTCTTTACCATAGGTTTATTAACAAAACCCAGAAAACATAGGTACAAATTCTCTTTTCCTTCTCCCTCCTCAGATGGATGCTGGTTCTTATATATACTTAAGAAAAATGCCCTAACCTTTTCCCAATTACTAACAGCTGCTCTCACTTACAAGTAGACCATGTGCTTAATTGTGACAGGATTTCAACATTAACATGATGTGCATGTTGTACATGATACGCACATTGAATGAGTAGTAACCTTTGGTGTTGAAAGTACATTTCATCATTGAGATGTGATGCCCACAAAACCATTCTTGAGCTCTCGATGGCATCCTGCACCATGGGGAAACCTGCTACCCTAGCATAAAAAACTCTGACACATTTCTTTTGTAATAATGGACAGCAAACAGAGAGATGTTAGATAGGTCACCTGTTCCAGTCTGGAAAAAACCCAACATGAAGAAATTCAGGACCAAGGTCGCCTTCACAGGCACTGACACTGCAGTCCTCACACAGCTCTAAGGCTGCAAGTCTGGTTTCAAGAGGTGGCAGAGTTCTATGAGCACCTCATTCTTGAATTGGAGACAGTGAATAGCTTGCTCCTGGCTTAGGTGCAGGTAAGAAAAGTGTTCCTGGAAGACCCGAAGTCAGGCTTGTCAAACACATGGCCTGCAGGTCACATTGTGGCCCCCAATGCCTCTGGATTCGGCCCGCCAAACTTATGGGACATTCAACTGGCTTAAATTTGAAAAATGCTATAAAGCTGCTCATCCAATCACAGTATTGCTCCCCCCTGCATTTGCTGTTACTAGCGAATGCAGAGTGAAACCAGCCAGTGATTAGATGAGCAGCAGACAGTGGAAAGGTAGGTTTTAAGGTAAGAGCAGAGTGCAGGGCAGCCAAACCGGGGCCCAGACGAGATGGAACGGGGCCTGGGGAGCCAGACCAGGGCGCAGGGAGCCAGAGCGGGGCCCCTTAAAGCTGGAGCGGTGCCCAGGTGAGCCAGAATGGGGCCCCTGTGAGCTGCATCAGGGCCCAGATAGCCAGGGCAGGCTCCTAAGAGGTGCGAGGGAGACAGAGCGGGGCCCACCGGCACCTGAGTGAGTGAAGACTGTGAGAAAGAGAGACTGAGAGGGGAGAGAGAGAGAATGACGGGGTGCGGGGAGAGAGAGAGAGAGAGAGAGAGAGTGGGTGGGGAGAGTGAGGGGGGAAAGAGAGAGTGAGGGGGAGAGAGAAAGAATGAGGGGGAGAGAGAAAGAATGAGAGTGGAGAGAGAAAGAGTGAGGAGGAGGGAAAGAAAGTGAGATGGAAAGAGAGAGAGTGAGGCAGAGGGAGAGAGAGTGAGGGTGAGAAAGAGAATCTGAGGACAAGAGAGAGAGAGTGAGTGAGAGGGAGAGAGAGTGTGTGTATGGGGGCAGAGTGTGTGCATAAGTTTGGCTCACTCCCAGTATCAGGGTTCTCATTCTCCCTCACCCGCACACCATCATGCACTCTTATCCACTCTCACAGTGGGTGAGGGTGAGTAAGTGAGCATTCTGAGATAGGGAGTGAGCCAGATGCACACACTCTCATCTTAACACACTCCAATACTCATCCTTATTTATTCCTTTTTTTCATCAATTCATTGCTTTGACTTTTTTTTGCTCAGCAAGTTGTTTCTCGTCATACCTCAGTTTTCTTTTTAAATTCATGTGTAAAGTTGTGCCAAACATTATCTTTCTGAAATTTGCTCATCAGCCCCTTGAGTGGGAAAGATGTTGAAATGTGCCGCCCGCCATGTGAAAAGGTTGGATGAGCCAGCACGAAGTGAATAAGGCCTCCTGCTGAGAATCCTGGAATCCCTTCCTCCTCCTCCTCCCCCGATGAACAGCTTGTCGTCTTATTTGTTGCCTCTACACCATCTCCCCTAGGGGGGCTGGTATTCTGCCACCTATGACTGAGAGCAAGTGGAGTGTCCACAGAGCCCTTGCAGTCACGACCAAGGCTTTCCCACTTACAGAACCAAACTGACTTCGTCAACCATAACTAACTCCTCAAAACACCACAAACCCAGCCAGTAGAAAGTAAACAGCAACTGAACTGCAAGTAGATATTGATCCCTTTGAATGGCACTGGTGCAGTGGGGGAGGGGGTGGCGGGGTCCTTCCTGAATATATGATTAATTGTACATGTTTAAAAGAAGGCACAAACTAGAGCAGCATGATCCAAAATGGTAGTACCAGCCAGCATTAGCTGTTAACTGATATTACAATCTGTCTATTTTGCATGCATCTAGTATTTTCCACGAATGGGAACTGAATATCTAGGGATGTTCAGTATTTAGGAAGGACAGATAAAAAGGAAAAGGCAGTGGAGTTGCATTGCTGGTTAAAGAAGAAATTAACGCAACAGTGAGGAAAGATATTAGCTCCGATGATGTGGAATCTGTATGGGTAGAGCTGAGAAACACTAAGGTGAAAAAAATGTTAGTGGGGGTTGCATATAGACCCCCAAACTGTGGTGGTGAAGTTGGGAATGGCATGAAACAGGAAATTAGAGATGCATGCAATAAGGGAACATCTGTAATTATGGGTGACTTTAATCTGTATATAGATTGGGCAAATCAAATTAGTAACAATACCTTAGAGGAGGAATTCCTAGAGTGCATATAGGATGGTTTTCTGGACTAATATGTTGAGGAACCAACTAGAGAACAGGCCATCCTCGACAGGGTATTGTGTAATGAGAAAGGAATAATTGGCAATCTAGTTGTGCAAGGCCCCTTGGGGATGAGTGACCATAATATGATAGAATTCTTCAACAAGATGGAGAGTGACGTAGTTGATTCTGAGACTAGGGTCCTGAATCTTAATAAAGGAAACTACAATGGTATGAGACACGAGTTGGCTATGATGGATTGAGAAATGTTACTTAAAGGGATGATGGTGGATAGGCAATGCCAAACGTTCAAACAGCACATGGGTGAACTGCAACAAGCGTTTATTCCTGGGTCTGGCGCAAAAGTAAAACAGGAAAGGTGGCTTACAAGGGAAATTAGAGATAGTATTAGATCCAAGGAAGAGGCATACAAATTGGCCAGAAAAAACAACAGACCTGAAGATTGGGAGCACTTTAGAAGTCAAAGGAGGACCAAGAGAGATTAAGAAGGGGAAAATAGAGTACGCAAGTAAGCTTGCAGGGAACATAAAAACTGAGTGTAAAAGTTTCTATGGGTATGTGAAGAGAAAAAGATTGTTGAAGACAAATGTAGGTCCCTTACAGTTAGAAACAGGGGAATTTTTAATGGGGGACAAGGAAATGGCTGACCAACTAAATACATACTTTGGTTCTGTCTTCACAAAGGAGGACACAAATAACATACCAGAAATATTGGGGAACACAGGGTCTAGTGAGAGGGAGGAACTGAAAGAAATCAGATAGGGAAATGGTGTTGGGGAAATTGATGGGATTGAAGACCAAGAAATCCCCAAGGCCTGACAATCTATGTCCCAGGGTACTTAAGGAAGTGGCCCCAGAAATAGTGGACACATTGGTGGTCATCTTCCAGATTCGATAGACTCTGGAACAGTTCCTACAGATTGGAGGGTAGCTAATGTAACCCCACTATTTAAAAAGGGAGGTAGAGAGAAAGCAGGGAATTATAGACCAGTCAGCCTGATGTCAGTAGTGGGGAAAATTCTAGAGTCCATTATAAAAGATTTAATAGCTGAGCACTTGGAAAGCAGTGGCAGAATCAGAGTCAGCATGGATTTACGAAGGGGAAATCATGTTTGACAAATCTACAGGAATTTTTCAAGGATGTAACTAGTAGAGTTGATGAGGGGGAGCCAGTGGATGTGGTTTATTTAGACTTTCAGAAGGCTTTCGACAAAGTCCCACATAAGAGATTAACGTGTGAAATTAAAGCGCATGGGATTCAGGGTAGTGTACTGAGATGGATGGAAAACTTGTTGGCAGACAGGAAACAAAGAGTAGGAATAAATGGGTCTTTTTCCGAATGACAGGCAGTGACTAATGGGGTACCTCAGGGATCGATGCTGGGACCCCAGCTATTCAAAATATATATTAATGATTTAGATGAGGGAACTAAATATAATATCTCCAAATTTGCAGATGACACAAGGCTGGGTGGGAGGGTGAGTTGTGAGGAGGATGCAGAGATGCTTCAGTGTGATTTGGACAAACTGAGCAAGTGGGCAAATGCATGGCAGATGCAGTATAATATGGATAAATGTGAGGCTATTCACTTTGGTAGCAAAAACAGGAAAGCAGATTATTATCGGAATAGCTATAAATTGAGAGAGGGGAATGTGCAACAAGACCTGGGTGTCCTCATACACCAATCGCTGAAGGTAAACCTGCAGATGTAGCAGATGGTAAAGAAGGCAAATGGTTTGTTGGCCTTCATAGCCAGAGGATTCGAGCACAGGAGTAGGGATGTCTTGCTATATTTATACAGGGCTTGGTGAGACCACACCTGGAATATTGTGTGTAGTTTTGGTTTCCTTATCTGAGGAAGGATATTCTTGCTATAGAGAGAGTGTAGCGAAGGTTTACCAAACTAATTCCTGGGATGGCAGGATTGACATACGAAGAAAGATTAAGCCAGTTAGGATTATATTCGCTGGAGTTCAGAAGAATGAGGGGGATCTCATATAAACCTATAAAATTCTAACAGGACTAGACAGGGTAGATGCAGGAAGGATGTTCCTGATGGTGGGGGAGTCCAGAACCAGGGGTCACAGTCTGAGGATACAGGGTTGACCATTTAGGACTGAGATGAGGAAACATTTCTTCACCCAGAGACCTGTGAGCCTGTGGAATTTGCTACCACAGAAAGTAGTTGAGGCCAAAACATTGTATGTTTTCTGGAAGGAGTTAGATATAGCTCTTGGGGCAAAAGGGATCAAAGGATATAGGGAGAAAGTGGGAGCAGGCTATTGAGTTGGATGATCAACCATGATCATAATGAATGGCAGAGCAGGCTCGAAGGGCTGAATGGCCTACTCCTGCCCCTAATTTCTATTAGTGGATTCTTGTAATGTCAGAGCTAACATCTTCATCAAGATGATGTATGGTGGGGGCTGCACCAGATGTGAGCGAAGATGGCATTGACATCATGTTGCTACTAAAACGGCATCCGTAGCACCAAAACTACCAGTGCTATGGAGCCAGGTTTTATGGCCCAAAACTTTTTAAAAATTGCATGCTACAATGCATTATAAGGAAAATAAAGGGATAGTTTATTTTATAAAAGCAGATATATGAAAAAAAAGGTTTTCACTGTTTAAATGATATACCAAATAATAGTCATTGTAAATGTGTGACAATTTCCAATCAAATTTGCAATTTGCAGTTAACTCAATAATGCAAATGATTTGAATTGCCTATTCATCTCCTTTCATCAGTATTTATCAAACAACATATGTAAAAACAATTAAATAAGGTGTGTATGCAAAAACAGCGTAAAACACAGTTAATGCAAAACATTTCTATTTGGGCCCTGCGCCAATAAAGTGCCAAAGTAATAAAGTAAAATAAAACACCTCATGTAAATAACACACTAAATTCACATTTCATTTGCTTCAGAAATTCTCCTCACATGTCTGCACATTATTAGTTCAAACAGGTTTTTATTTATTACTTTTAGTTGCAAATGAAGACTTGCTCAGATGACTCCATTTTACAGGAAGGCTTTGCATGTGTGAATGTTCTACACATTTAGTATAGAATATATTCTATACATTTAGTAGAACAGGTAACCAACAATCATGTGGAACATGCATCAAAATTCACTACCTATTACAGAATTATCCCTTTACAGTGAAAGATGAGATGATTGGGAAATGTGCACTAATAACCCTGAGTACCTAAATACACAGCAAGGTAAGCCAAATTGAAGAAGGCTATCACAGTTGTGTCATTTTGGCCGTGCTCTATCTTTGGACCAATTTATTATTTAGAAAAAACTCATGTTGATTAAACTTGGGGGATAAAAACACATGGGAGAATCTTTCCTATGGAGGGTGGGCTGGGCGGATCAGGTGAGAACGGGCGCGGAGCTGATCGCTGCCCGCAATCGATTCTGCGCTGCCATTTTATGCGGGCGGGCCAATTAAGGCCTGCACAGCATGATGCGTGGCCAGTAGAGTTCACCGCTACCTGTGCGGGCAGAGGGAGGAGGGATATTCAGGGCACAGAAATCTCCCTGAGGCACAGAGCTGTCTCAGGCAGATTGAATGAGTTACAAAACTTTATAATAAATAAAATAAAAATTTACTTAAACATGCCCCCTCATGTGACAGTGTCACATGAGCTGGGACATGTTTGCGAAGTTAGGAATTTTTTTTATTGTTATTAAAAACTTCAGGAAACCTCATCCCACCCGTGGATGAGGTTTCCTGAAAAACGTGAATGCCGCTTGAGCTCCTCGTCTGCCCACCAACCTTAAGGTTGGATGTGCAGCGTTCTTAACAAGTTTAATTACTTTTTTAATGGCCTTAATAGGCCATTGACAGTTCAGTGGGCACACAGCCACCTTTGGTGCACGCCCGCCAAATGAAATATTGAAATGACGCACAATGGCGTCGGGACGAACACCCAACATCATTGCATGTCATTTTACGTGTCGGCATGTCGGGCCCGCCCCCTCATGCCCATGGCAATATTCCGCCCATACTGGTGGCAAAATCTGTCTTGGGCAAGAGTCCAAAATTGGCAATTGCGAATTGGCAGTCCATGTTACACTTTGCTCAATGACAAGATACTCAGTTTCATGTATTGTTTTTAATCTGACTTTCTGCACCCATTGTCAAGTAATTTGCTGTAAAATCTGATTTATAATTGTCAAAAAGAAATGGGAATTATTTCTAAATTCTATTGGGCTGATGTTTCAAATGTGCATTGCTGATGAGCCCCTGCCAGAAGCATGTATTGGTCCAACCGGCCCTAATAACTCAATCCAACTCAACTTTCAATTGCAATGCATGAGCAAGCAGCTATTCCGTCTCTTTCCAGTCTGCATTTCCACTGAAATTAAATTGTGTAAATCCAGGCATAGCTCAAGTTAACTCAGGAGAGGTGCTCAGGTAGGATTGGTGGGGAGGCGGTAGGGGGGTGGGGGGGAGGTGGTGGGGGAGCACATTGGATGAGGGAAAGAAATAACGTGAGGCTCCCTGGAGGATGGAGGTTCACAATGCTTGGGTCTGACGCTGCATGGAATGCACCTCCAATGCAATGCCAAAGTAGTTTTAAAAAGTGCTTATTGGCATAATAACTCTCTAAGACATTTTATCTATTGACAGGGAGAACTCTGTGCAGGAGATCTGGGATGCCTGAAAGCTGTCTGAGAGCACTTGTTGCAGTATAAATGCAGCGCAAGTAATCTGTGTGGGGGCAGGGGGTGGCGGAGTAGTGATGATAGGGCTAACTGTGACTTTGCAATAGTGTAAAATTGACAATATTGATTCAGCTGCACACTTTACTGTTTTCCTGTTGTTCATTTCCATTAACTTCAGCTTACACTATCATCCAAAGTCAAAAGTAGACTGGGTGAATGTTAGGTATATAGTTGGTAAGGATGGAATCAGCTTCCTTTTAAAAAAACATTGTTAAAGGATGATGGCACAACAGGATTAATTCCATAGATAAAAGCAAAATACTGCGGATGCTGGAAATCTGAAACAAAAACAAAAATAGCTGGAAAAATTCAACAGGTCTGACAGCATCTGCGGAGAGGAATACAGTTAATGTTTCGAGTCTGAATGATGAAGTTCTGATGAAGAAACATATGGACTTGAAATGTTAACTGTGTTCCTCTCTGCAGATGCTGTCAGACCTGTTGAGTTTTTCCAGGATTAATTCCATGCTCACTTGGGTTAAAGCTAGGGATGTTGACCAAGTTTTCTGAGCCCTGCTTCCCACAATCACCACTGGGGGTGTAAAGTCACAGAGAAATACGCAATTCCATTGCTGGTTTTATATTCAGAATGGTTTTGAATTGTCAGATGGGTGTAACTTTGGAAGAAATCCTGGGGCCAATGATCCTGATATGTGTGCCTCTCCCGTCCCCACACTGTCAAGTGACATCCAATCCCTGGGGAAGGAAATAAGAGCTCATGCTGATATACTAGCATGGATAGAGGATCCAGAGAGTAGGGATAAATGGGTTATTTTTGGGTTGGCAAGATGTAACTAATAGAGTACCATAGAGATCAGTGCTGGTGCCCCAACTGTTTACAATCTACATCAATGACTTTGATGAAGGGACCAAATTTATGGCTGTTAAATTTGCTGATGACACACAGCCAGGTAGAAGGGTAAGTTGTAAGGAAGACATAAAGAGTCTAACAAAAGGATTTAGATAGGTTAAATGAGTGGGCAAAATTTGGCAGATGAAGTATAATGTGGGAAAGTGTGAACTTGTCCACTTTGGCAGGAAGAATAGAAAAGCAGTATATTATTTAAATGGAGAAATTGCAGAACTCTATGACACAGAGGGATCTGGGTGTCCTAGTACACGGATCATAAAGAGTTAGTTTACAGGTACAGCAAGTGATTAGGCAAGCAAATAGAATGTTGGCACGTATTCCCAAGTGGAATCAAGTAAAAAAGTAGGGAATTGTTGCAGCAGCTGGACAGGGCCCAGTTAGACCACATCTGCAGTACTGTGCACAGTTTTGGTCTCCCTATTTAAGAAAGGATATAAATGCATTAGAAGCAATTCAAGGAAGGTTCGCACAACTGATTCCTGGATGAAGAGGTTATCTTATGAGGAAAGGTTAAGCAGGTTGGGGCCTACCCATTGAAATTCAGAAGAATAAGATGTGATCTCATTGAAACAGATACAATCCTGAGGGGTCTTGACAGGATGGATGCTGAGAGGATGTTTCCCTTGTGGGGGCATCCAGAACAAGGAGACACAGTTGGAAAATTAGGGGTCTCCCCTTTAAGGCTGAGATGAGGAGAATTTTTTCTCTCAGAGGGTCAGCAGTCTGTGGAATTCTCTTCCTCAGAAAGCAGTGGAAGCTGGTTCATTAAGTATAGTTCAAGGATGATTTAGACGGATTTTTGATTGACAATGGAGTCGAGGGTTATGTGGGGGAGCGGCGGTGGGCAGAAAGGAAAGTGGAGTTGAGGAAACAATCAGATCAGCTATGATTTTATCAAATGGCTAAGCAGATTTGAGGGACAGAATGACCTACTCCTGCTCCTAATTTTTGTTCTTGGCAAAGAGGGCCAGAAAATTATGGGCTAGATCTTCCAGTGTCAGTAGCAGCTGGTAGATATCTGAGGAAGTCCTGCGAACATGCACAGTAATTTATGGGAAGTTTAAACTTCTGAAGGGCTGATTTGCGCTGTCTGGAGCACAACATGAATGGCTCTTACACTGATTTCAGTGTCAGAGACTTGGACTAGATACAAGCTACCTACCCAGATACTTATCCTCGAAATAGTACACTATTTAATCTCAGGTGTAATCAGTGATTAACAGCGCAAGCCAACCCACCACACCCCACAAGCCCCCAACTAACCCCCAGCCCAACTATGCCACCCCGCCCTGATCACCCAACCCCAACCCAGCTATCCAGCCCCCGACCTGACTACCCACTCCCATCTCTCTCACTCACTATCTCATTAACCCCATAGAAAATCTACCTATCCACCCACTCACGCACCCCACTGAAAGACTTGAGATCTTTAAAAACTTAGCTGAATACGACAGCTGATTACGTAAAAAGCGGCATGCTTACTGCGCGGCTTCTCTTTACCAGTTTTCTCCTGGATTGTTGTGCCGAGTGTTCATTGATGAGGCAGGGTCAGAAGATCCAGCTGCAAGGGTGCGGAAGATAAATATGCAATGGCCTCTGCAGTCAGCAACGGCGCGCGCAGCGTCAGTTGGAAGATCTGGCCCTATTGGGCTGAATATCACCTCTTGTCATTTAGTTTGGAGGGCGAAAGCACAGCTGGGCCCATACCTGAAATTGGCACAAATCCACTGTTCACATGTTAATGAGGCTAGAGGAGACATTTCAAACATCTTGTCTCTTTAATCTGTATTTACGAGTATGAAGATGGATGTTGCCAAATAAGTTACATGTGTGTCTGACTAAGTAGGTTTTTTAGGGGGATGTTTTGTAAAATTGTTTTAATTGTGTAACTTTAATTTGTGTGCTTAAGTTTTACTTTCTTCTTGTTAATAAATCTTTCAATTTTAAAATCCTAAAAGTGTTACTGAGGGTACAAAGTGGCTTTGGCAGTGGCTAAAACTTTTCTGGGAGTGGAAAATGTTATAATCCCAATTGATGTTGCTACTGGATAAGTCAGATCCCAGGGGGAACCCAGCTTGATAGATCCTAACTTTTATTTTTTATTTAGAAACGTGGAGGGCAGCTACTGAACAGAGTCAAAGGAGTCAGCTGATCAACTTTTAACAAAGGATTAAAACATTTACTAAACAAGATAAGATGAACTATATTACAATACTCCTTCAGCCACAACTATACCTTTAATGATATAAACAGGAAAACACAAGTTACAAAAGCTATCTTCTACTCTAATGTTCACAGTAAGTACATAGCCCATGTAAACCCAATAGGTGACCTGTGGTCAGGCACACCACACTCTGAAACCAAGTGACAGATGCCACCCCAAACAGATGCTATGGATCTCTCATCAAATCCCCTCAGACGCTTGTCACACAATGAGCCAACCATCTGATTGAACTCTGCCTTTCACACAGGATTGCCAGACTCCACTTTTGAAGAACTTGCTTTTGAATCTTCTCCCAAACAATGCTTTTTCTCAGATGCCTTCCACAAGGGTCCACCTCCAAGTTTTTGAACTCTCTTCCAAAATGCCTCTCCCCTGGGTCACCAGGTGCATTCAAGCTTTCTTCCATGCACTGTCTCTCATATACTCAGCCGTGCCAACAGAACACCACTGCTTTGCATACCCACAGTAAAGAGTTACCGATCTTTGGCTATCTCCTTGAATCTTCAGGCTCTTCGCAAGCCTATATTGCTTAGGGTCTGCTTTCTACAACTTTCTTCTCTTTAATTTGGAGCCCCCCTCTCTGCTCCTCGCTCTTAACTTTGCTTAACAGGACCTTGCCCGGATTTCTGTCCCTGACTTTGACTTAACTGTCCTCTTGGGATCTTTCCTGTTCCACTCCCTGGTTTTGGGGACTTTTTCCTTTAGTTTTTGGAACCTGCTCCTGCACTTCCCTTCCCTGTGTCCAGCCTCTCTGGAATCCGGGCTGCAACTGAAGTAAGGTTGCTTTTCTGGTTTTCTCTGTCCCTATGTGGGGTCCATCTCTCTGGACTCCTGCTGCTAGGCAACAGCACCATTTTTTCTGCTTTGTTTTTGTTTTAATTTCCCTTCAAGAGTCAAAAAATCTCTTTAAAATGCAGGCATCTTTTAAAGTGAAAATAAAACCCAGGATTCATCCTTTTAACCTACAAATATAGAAATACATATTAAACTTAAAGGGCAGAATTTTCCATTTGTTGGGCAGATGGGCCTGACCCAATCGCGGGCGGGGGTGGAGCCGATCGCCGCCAGCGATCAGGGCTGCACCGCCATACTACGTGGATAGGCCAATTAAGGCCCACCCAGCGTGATGTCCGCTGGGAAGTGCTGTGCGCTCTCTGTGCGGGTGGGGGGAATCCCTAAAATCGAGAGTGCACTCTTTCGTGCATACGCATGAAATGGCACACTCATCTCTCTGAGGCTAAGTGCAGCCTCAGGGAGATCACCTCTACTTTCAAAAATATTAAAAATAGAGAAAAGAAAAATCCCTAAAATGTCCCCTCATGTGACAATGTCGCATGAGTTCGGGCATGTTCATAGTTTACATAACAGCTTTATTACAATTTTTAAAAACCTTCATGAAACCTCATCCCACCAGTGGATGAGGTTTCATGTTTTCTCTATTTGCCGCCGGGGCTCCTGGACTGCCCACCAACCTTAAGGTTGGACAGGCAGATCCTTCAATTACTTAACTGATCCTATCAATGGCCTCAATTGGCCATTGACAGGTTGGCAGGCCCGCAGCTGATTTTTCTGCGCTCCCGCCTTCCTGAAAATTTAAATGGGGTGCAGTGACATCGGAAGTTCTGCCCGACGTCACCGCCCGTCAATTTACATTCTCTGCTCGCTGACGGTAAAATTCTGCCCAAAGATATACCTTATTCCTAACACACCCAAATACACATATAACTTACTTAAACTCTGTTTCCTAACAAAGATGTAACTGTGGAGTATTTGAAATCTCTGACTAAGGCTCAGGTGAGAGACTTAGCAGATAAATTGAAAGCAGAAATAAAAGCAGAATTTCGTAAGGCTGATATAGTTAATGTCCTTACTCAGTATTTAAAGTTAGAGAAGGAGATACCTGAACCTAGTTTGTCACAGGTGGAGGTAGTACGACTTCAGTTGTAAATGAAGCAGCTTAATATGCAAAGAGACAGGGAAAGGCATAAACCTGAACTTCTGCAAGAAAAGAGTTGGGGTAGAATTTCTCCCTCATCGAGCAGGCGCGCGACCAACCTGAACGGGAGTAAAATAATGTGCGATGACACTGGGTAAACACCCTGACATCATCGCGCAGTCCCGCAATCTTTTGCTTGGCGGGCACACCCAAGAGGCAGCAGCGCGCCCGCCGACAATTAAGAGGCCTATTAAGGCCCTTAAGCAAATAATTAAATTGAATTTTTCAGGCAATTACTCCAGGTGGCCTTTGCATTTTTAACGAAGCCTCATCCACAGGTGGGATGAGGTTTTGGGCAGTAAATTAAAAAAAAATAAAAATTTTTAGAACTCATTTTTAACATGTCCTGCTCGTATGACAGAGTCACATGAGGGAACATGTTTTCCTTACTTTTGAAATCCTTATTTTTAAATGTTAAAATTCTTCAGCTCCCTGAGGCAGCTCTGTACCTTCAGGGATCTTTCACTGAACACATCCTCACGCATGCATTCACCCTCCTCCCGCCCTCTACCCTGACAGCGCTGAGTTTCTCAGCACGTCTTTCACTCCAGCTGGCCGTTAATTGGCCAGCCAGCCCGATCGTAGGTGGCGGTCAATTTTTGTGGCCATTCCTGGGCCTGCCCGCTGCGCCTGGCCAGACGAGGGGAAAATCTTCCCCCTGAATTAGAGGAAAAAGAAAAAGAAAGAGAAATGAATAAGAACTTGAAAAAGAAAAGGACAGATTAAATGAAATAGAAAGAGCTGTTGCAGTCACACAAAGCAATTTATGGAAATAGATCAGGGAATGCAAATTTGGCTTTGCATGATTGTGATGTGGGGGATTCAGTTTTACTAAGGCAACACCCATATTGATTGAATCCAGTAACATTGACTCAAGTGTGGAAAGAAATTGAATTTATGCTTCAAAATTACATCATAGGGTCCAGTCGCAATAATTGGAGATCACCCACTGTAATGGTGCCAAAACTGGATGGATCCAAGATTATGTACTGATCACCACAAAGTAAAGGCAGTAACAAAGGCAGATTGATATCCTATTCCATGATCAGAGGATTGTATTGAGAGAGTGGGACAGTCAGCATCTATCACAAAATTGACTTACTGTGAGGATACTGGCAAGTACCCTTATTGGAAAGGGCAAAAGAGATATCAGCTTTTGTGACTCTGGATGGTTTATATCAAAGCAAAGTAATGCCCTTGGTGTGAAAAATGCACCGGCAACATTTCAGAGGCTAACAAACAAAGTGATTGAAGGACTAAGTAATTGTCCTGTCTATATTGATGACTTAGTGGTATTCAGTCAAACCTGGGAAGAACATTGTGACATTTAAGGGAACTGTTTTACCAACTACAGGAAGCCAATTTTGTTGTAAATTTACTAAAAATAAATTTGCAAAAGTTACATATTTAGGCTACACTGTTGGACATGGTCAAGTGGTCCCACAGGATGCGAAAGTAAAAGCTATTGTGGAGTTCCCAGTGTCTACAATGAAACAGGATGTTTTGAGATTTCTGGGCATGAGTGGATTTTATCAAAAATTCGTGCCAAATTCCAGCAGTGTAGTTGCTCCACTGATTGGATTATTGGAAAAGAACAGGAGATTCCAATGGACACAGGAATGTCAGACTGCATTTGACAGCTTGAAAGCTGTACTAACCACTACACCTGTTCAAGCAGCACCTGATTATACAAAACAGTTTAAAATGGCTGTTGACAACCAGTGATGTGGGTGTTGGTGCTGTGTTGCTACAGGATGATGAACTGTGACTTGAGAAACTAGTGGGGTATTTCTCACGGAAGTTGAACATGCATCAGAAGAAAAATTCAAATATAGAAGAAGAGACTTTAAGTTTGATTTTAGCTTTACATCATTTTGAAGTGTATGTTGCTAACAACTTTTCAGAGGCAGTTGTATATCCTGACCACAATCCTTTTCTTCTAGAAACGTTGCAACATAAAAATGCCAGACTGTTCTGGTGGAGTTTGTTATTACATCCATTCAATGTGGCTGGATGAGAGAATCTAATTGCAGATGTTATTGTCAAGTGCTTAAATTCAAAAATGGATTTTGGGAAATTGAGAATGGACTGGAATGAACTTTATTCTTACAAAAGGCTTGTACATATATTTTCATGGATGATACATGTACCTACAATAGCACAGTAATATTTTGTTTTGTATAAATAAGTATACTAAGTAGTAAGAAGTGGGTAGAGAAAATGAAAATGTCTTTTTGAAATTTAAGTTTCAATTTTTTTTGCTAAGCAAGGTTAAAGATGGATGTTATTTTTAAAATATTTTTTGAGAATATGGTGGTATTCTGTAAAGAAGGCTTTGTGTGTGTGTATACGATGCATGCATTTGTAATGAGAGGTTCTGGAGAAGTTGAACGTACGAGTAAATAGACTGGGTTTTAAAATTTGCATTACACAATAGGTAGGGACTTGCACTTTCAACTGTTAAGTTTCAAAAAGGAGTTTAGAAGTGACAAGGGACTTTTACAACTTACAAAGGTTTCATAAGCAAACAAGGGATAGTTGTTACATTTTATTTGACTGAAAGGTAGAGGCAATAAGAAACATGAAAGATTTTTATATTTTGGAAAAATTGAGTTTGAAGTGGTGTTTGACAACTATGGAATCTAAGAAGAAAGGGAAAAAAGATATCTAAGCAAAAGATGTTTAATTGAGTTGTGATGGCTGTGTGGGGGAGATGTCCTGAGACCAGCTCTTTGCTGAGAAAAGGTGTGAAATCTGAAACAACCATCCAGTCAGACCAGAAAAGTCTTGGTCTCAGAAAACAGTTTGTCTTCTGAACTTACTTGGAATTCCACAGCAACGTGGAAGAGAGTGAGAAGTCATGTGGTATATCTTAACTAAAGTGGCAGCAGTTATTGCCTTGGGTAATATTACTGGACACTTATAGTCAAAAATCTATAAGGGAGCTGTTGCCAAGTAGTTTACTTGTGTGTCTGACCAAGTGCGTATTTTGGGGGGATGTTGTGTAATACTGTTTTAATTGTGTAACTCTAATCTTATGTATTTAAGTTTTATTTTCTTCTTGTTAATAAATCTTTCAATTTTAAAATCCTAAAAGTGTTATTGGATTTCTAAGTTTCAGTAGCTCATTTTCAAAATAACAAAAAAGTGTTATTATCAGTAAGACAAGTTTCCCTCTGCGATTTGGCTTGCTCAACAAATAACATCAGCTGTGGTTTTAACAACGACAATGAAGTGTCAATTTTTGCCTGTCTGGCAAAATTATGGCATTTTGGTCAAGGGAGATTCATTCATAACTTTTAACAAGGAATTGGATGAGCACCTGAATGGAGATACATTTGCAGGGCAACAGGGAAAGGGCAAAGGAACAGCACTAGTTAACTTACCCTTGCAGAGAGCTGGCACAGGCTCAACATGCCAAATGATCTCCTTTTCTGCTCCAACCATTCTATGATTCTATGATTCCAACAGTTATGGGCCACCTTGTCCTGCAAGGAAGAAGGGAGAATGCCAGTGATTTTGTTACATTTTGTTGGGTGATGTGCCTGACACAGCTGAATAGCTGGAGGTATGGGAACAATAGAAGGTGGGTGCGTGAGGGTGAGGTGGAGTACCTGAATGTCACACATGAGTCCTGAGTGCCAGATGTGTGAGTGATGGGGCTATGGTACATTAAGCAATGTAAAGACTTGGTGGTGTTGTGGGTAGGTGATGTCATATGAAGATTCATTCACTGACCTTGACCAACTTGAGGTCATTGAACCTCTTGCAACACTGTATCCAGGTCCTCAGAGCTAGACTCTGGCGTTGACCTCCATGGCCATTTGATCCCAATCCTTTCGGATAGTGATCTTGAGTGATGCCCTGGTCTCCATGAAAACATGAGCCTTAATTTTTCGCTCGTCGGGCACATGCAATCGGCAGGCTTGGGAGAGGATGGGAAACGGGCTCCCAGCCACGATCAGCCACTGACCGCAATTTCACACTGGCTGGCAATTTCCGGCCAGCCAGCGTGAAGCGCGCGCTGAGAAAGGCTCAGCACTGCCAGTGGGGGTGGGAGGAGGGTGGGCGTCAACGCCACTGTGGGTGCTGGTGAGCACTTGCACTGCTCTCCCTGCAGCCAGACAGCTGCCCCAGGGAGCTGCAGACCTCCACAGAATAAACAACACAACAAAAATGCTGCAAAATAAGTTCATGCACCTGAAAGCAGACCTCATAAAAAAGCAGTCCCCAGATATCTCTTAATTCTTTTCCCTATGGAGATCTCACCCAGCCCTGGGTCCAGATTTGAGCAAAAATGTAAAGGCCGATTGGCCCATCAGCCACCTGTAAAAATAGACGGGCCACGAAAAATTGCTTTCAATTGCCTCCTTAATGGGCTTAATTCTTGGCAGGCGCGCTTCCGACTGCCGCACGTGCCCGTCAAGTGAGATACTGCACCAATGCACAATGACATCGGGATGCTCAACATCAACTTGCGCTATTTCACAGCTGGACGGGTCGGGCACATGCCTAGCCACTGGACATAAAATTCTGGCCCATGGTATCTGTCCCCCTGTTGAGCTTCACCAGTAAGGCTTCCAGCGTTTCATCCATCAGCACAGGTGCCCTCTTTCTACCCTGGTTCTCCATTTCTGCTGTGCCTACTTGCAGCTTCCTTCAAATGGGTGCAACCACCCTTTAAGAGGAGTCGGCTGTCTTTAAGAGAAGGCGATTTGGGTTTTCAATTTGTACCGTGAGTCTTGTCTCAATAAAACTAACATGATCTATATTCAATAACCCATTTTGCTTCTTAGTTTTTCAGGAAAATCAGTCTAACTCCAAGGGCTGGATTTTACCATTGGTGAGTGGGGTTGGGTCCCGCTCGCCGATGCGTAAAATGACACGCGGTGACATCAGGCGGAACTCCCAGCATCCCGTTTAAATTTTCAGGAAGGTGGGAGTGCAGCAAAACCTGCTGCGGGCCCGCAGACCTGTCAATGGCCAATTGAGGCCATTGACCGATCAATTAAGTAATTAAAGGACCTGCCCATCCAACCTTAAGGTTGGCAGGCAGGCCAGGAGCCCCGGCGGGGATTAGAAAAAACATGAAACCTCATCCACGGGCAGGATGAAGTTTAATGTAGGGTTTTAAAAAATTTAATACATTTTTTTGGAAATTATGAATATGTCCCAACTCATGTGACATTGTACAAGAGGGGACATGTAAGAGAATTTTTTTTTTCTATTTTTGACGTAGAGGCGATCTCCCTGAGACAGCACTTAGCCTCAGGGAGATGAGTGCACTCTTTCGTGCACATGCGTGAAAGACCGCGCTCTCAATTTTAGGCGTTCCCCCCGCCTGCACAGGAGGCGCATAGCCTTAATTGGCCCGCCCATGTAAAATGGCGCTGGGCTCCGATCGGGGGCACTGATCGGAAGCGCACCCGCACGTGCCTGTCCATCAACTTCCCGCCAACGGGGGGAAAATTCAGCCCCCAAGTTTCTCTTCACAATTGTACCCCAGCATTTTAGTCTTTCATATATTTGGTCAGTTTTATCTGCTGTCTTAAGCACACCATACTATCAAATACTGCAGTGCAGGTGTGTGTCTATAAATGTAATTTCTAATAATGCATCCAAACTGTATTTCTCTCCTTGCATTCTGTGGTTCTTGAACCTCTGTGTAGCAACACACTAGAAAGCATATTCCTCCTGCTAATACATTTCCCGAAGAACCTTTAATTTCCTTTTGAGATTAATTTTTAAAATTGAAAATAAACATAAGATATGTTTCCAACGATCATTCACTCTTTTGTCTGAAATTCTGGATAATCTATTTCTCCAAACAGCAACAGTATTGTATTAAATGGTCAATACCTACATTCATTCCAGAGGAAGATACAGTAGTCAGATAGATATAGTAGACAAATAGACAGACAGAAAGATAGCTAGATAGACAGACAGACAGGCAGACAAAGGGCAGAATTTCCCCAGAATTGCACTAAGTGCGGTAGCGGGTGGACAAAATGGAGTCCTACCCGCCAACAAAAATGACGGGTTCTCTCGCTGTTTCTTCCCAAGCCTGCCTCATTATTTATGCATTCCTGGGAAACACGCCGTTTCCATGGCGGGCAGCTTCTCATTCGCCCACTCACTATCACCCCACTGTTGCATCACGCTGGCCGCCATCTTTAAAAGGCAGCTGCCAGGAAAGCGCTTATCACCAGCAGCTCACCAGTGCTGCCCGGGAGACATGGCCAGCAAAGGCAAAAAGGCTGCAGCCCCCTCCTTCAATGACTGGTCCCTCGCGCAACTGCTGGATGTCGTGGAGGCCCACCAGGATGTGCTCTACCCCCTCTCTGGCTGCAGGATGGGCAGCAAAGTCACCAACCCTTGCTTGGGGGGCAGTGACAGTGGTGGTCAGTGTGAATACCCTGCAGAGGAGGACAGCCACCCAGTGGTGCAAAAGGATGAATGATCTGCTCCATTCCGCCAGGGTAAGTCACTCTTCATCACTCCCACCTCACACACTCACAAACCCATCCCACATCCACAGGGCCCTCACTCACTGCCAGTCAAGGAACATGACTATTCAATGTTTCAACCACACCGTCATTGTCCTCATCCTGATACACTCTCCCCAGGGCAAACTGGCTCACAACAGGAGGGAAAGGTCATAGACAGGTGGAGGGATGCCGGAAAACAAAGTTCTGACAGAATGTGAAAACCGAGCCATCCGGCTGGCCGGCGATGACCAGGACTGGTCCTGTGCTGATGGTGAGGTCAGCGCTGATCTACCAAGTGAGGATCCAGCAGTGCAACATCCATTAGACAAACATGCCATGAGTGATGTGTCCTCTTTCACAGGCCACTGCCATGCACTAATTATTTCTCCTTGCTCCCGCAGGCACATCTGCCAAACAGCTGACAGAGCCCATGACCCAGGGCCTCCAATCAAACTCTGAAGAAACCTCTGAAGAGGAATCTGAAGGCACCCTCCCTGAAGTCCCATCACAGCGCTCACCCACACCCTCCACTAGCGCAGAGACACACACCTCTGCTTTAGAGTAGCCTTGGGATCACAATCTGTTGAGCACATTGCACTGTCTGATCCACGGCAGGCAGAGGCAGGGACTTCCCAGGTCCCCGGCACTCAGAGAATTGCTGGAGGCCAGAATGTTGTTGAGTCCAAGTCAGATGACGAGCTTCTGGACATGGTCATGTCACAGTTGTTGGACTTGCAAAGGTAAGCTGGGAACAACAGGAAGCAATGTGCGCTGCACTCCTCAGATTGTAAGACATGATGGAGGAGTCCCTCCGTCTTCAGGCTGAAGTGATAGTGCCGGCATTGCAACGCACTGAGGTCAACACTGGCAGGATGGCAGATGCCATGGAGACCTTGGTCCAGGATGTCCCTCCAGCACTGTTGCGTTGGCTTAACTCCATATTGTTGCCATAGTTGGCCTCCAACAGCGTGAATGTGAGAGGGGTGCGGGGCAGCTCGATCTCACTCTAGCTGCCCCTTCCACTCGCAGAGTCAGCCAGGGGCCCTTAGGGACCCACAGGGAGGAGGATCAGCAGGTGCACACTCCAGGGCCATCCGCTCAGGTGACTCTGGGAGTGTCTGGCCCATCAGAATCCAACCTTCCCAAATCCAGCTCCACAGTCTGAGGAGGATGCCACTGTCACACTGCATGACCCTGAAAGCAGGCCGGAGCCTCCGAGTCTCAGCCCTCCAGAGGACGCCCGCAAAAGTCATCACAGACAGGGCGTCACAGCCAGCAGGCTGCCTCCACCTCTGCTGTGGATGTCCCAGGAGCAGCAAGACGTAGCGGCAGAGTTAGGAAAGTTAGGTAATAGTAACTCTTGCGAGTACAAACCCGTTTCCATCTGTTTCAGATGAAGTTACATTGTTTCATAGTTTGCCATTGTGAGATTTGAACTCTTGATAATCTTTTAAATGAAAACCAAATCAACAAAATTGGGATAAATCAGGCACAGCCCCTAATTCAGGTCAGCTGTAAAACCAAGGACAAAGTTTAAAGGAGCCTTACAAACTTTAAATCAAAATGTGATTAAAGGGATCAACAAAACACCCAGTCCCCGCGGTGCCCACAGAGCACGGAAGGCCTCGAGTGTCAGCAGACACCGCGTGCTCCCTCTCCAGGGACATCCGGCAGCGAACGTAGCCGCGGAAGAGGGACAAACAATCGGGCGGGACTCCCCCGTCGATCGCCCGCTGCCTGGACCTGTTAATGGCCAACTTGGCCAGGCCCAGGAGCAGGTTCACGAGGAGGTCCTCCTCCTTCCCGACCCCCTTCCGCACCGGGTGCCCATAGATCAGGAGCATGGGGCTGAAGTGCAAACAAAACATCAATATAAGGTTTTTCAAATAACTAAAAAGGGAGTGCAGCCTACAACACCCTATGTATACATGGTCCACGGACTCCACAAGACCGCATAAAGGGCACGTGTCCTGAGAGTCCGTGAACCTATGCATCCTCTTATTATAAGGGACTGCTGCATGCAACACCCTCCAACCCAGGTCCCCGATAGAAAGGGGGAGGACACCTCCGTAGAGGGCCTCCCATCGGGGGCCTCTGCCGCCGGACGGCAACAAGGCCCGCCAGGGCGTGTCCGGGCGACGGACAAGGGCGAGAAAATGGAAGGTGTGCAGCAGCAGTCCGTACAAAAAGCCCCTCTTTGCCGTGCCAAAAGGCACAGAGGGCATGTCCCCGAGGCGGCTCATATTGCGGGGCACCAGCACCCGAGGGAGGGTTCGGGGCTTGGGGCCAATGTGGAATTCCGTCCGAACAGGGGAACGCTCAGACGGAAGACCACCGCGTACCTGGGCCACCTCAAGACCCAAAATAACGTCGGGTCCGAGCACGACCGTTCTCAGGTCTTGGATGGCATCGGCTGCGACCTGGACACTCACAGACGCGCGTCGCGCCAACTCCTGCGGGAGCATCCAGCCCAGTCCTCCGCCACCCAGCACGTCCCCGATCCTGGTCACCCCTGCGGCCACAGCCCTCCTCTCCGCCAACCACTGAAAAGGACGGAGGGGCGGATTCCTGAGCAGCGGCTCTCTGACGATAGCCGCTACTCCTGACGGGGGAGAGCTGCGTCGTGAGGCGACCACTTTCCAGACTTTGATCAGGTCCTGGTAAAAGACGGGCAACGCCTGCAAGGAGCCACCGAGGCCCAGCTGTTCTATAAACAGGAGCTGCACGTCATAATTCAGGCCGTGCACCTGACGGAAGAAATACGTCATCAGGGCACACCATCTAGGAGGAGGCTCGACGTAGAGGTATCGCTGCAGGGTCTGAAGGCGGAAAGTCGCCACCTGTGTGCGTAGGCACACTAGCGCCTGACCACCCTCCCTAAGCGGGAGACTCAGAACCTCGGCAGCGACCCAGTGCAATCTTTTGTCCCAGAAGAAGTCGACTAACAATCTCTGGATTCTTGTGACAAAGTCCGGGGGAGGGGTCAAAGTGACCAGCCGATACCACAACATGGCGGCGATCAGCTGGTTTATGACCAGAACTCGACCTCGGTAAGATAGCACTCGGAGCAGTCCTGTCCAGCGCCGCAGGCGAGCGGTGACTTTCGTCTCCAGTTCCTGCCAGTTTGCCGGCCAGGATTCCTCAGCGGGGCAGAGATGGACCCCCAGGTAGAGGAGGCTGGTCCTGCTCCAGGTGAAAGGCCTGAGCTCCTCGGGTAGGGGATCCATCTGCCACTGACCGACCAGGAGTCCAGAACATTTACCCCAGTTGATCCTGGCAGAAGAAGCGGCAGAGTAGACCTCCTGGCACTCGCGCATCCTCCGCAGGTCAGCCGGGTCACTAAACATAAGGAGCACGTCATCGGCGTAAGCCGAAAGGACCACCCCGATGCCCGGCCCGCGCAGAACCAATCCCGACAACCTCCTCCGCAAGACGTGCAGGAAAGGCTCCACGCAAATAGAATACAACTGGCCAGACAGGGGGTAGCCCTGACGTACCCCTCTCCCAAAGCGAAGTGGCGCCGTCAGGGACCCGTTAACCTTCACTAGACACTCCGCGGTGGTGTACAGAAGTCGGATCCGGGCGACAAAATGCGTCCCGAACCCGAAAGCTCGCAGAGTTCCGAGTAAGTATCCGTGATCCACCCTGTCGAACGCCTTCTCCTGATCGAGAGACAGGAAGGCGCTCGACAGATCAGCCCTCTGGGAATGGTGGATGATGTCCCGGACCAGATGGATGTTATCATAAATGGTTCGGTCCGGGACGGTGTAGGACTGGTCAGGGTGGATCATGTGGTCCAGCACGGTGCCGAGCCGAGAAGACATGGCTCGGGCGAAGATTTTGTAGTCCGTGCTGAGGAGGGAGACCGGGCGCCAGTTTTTAAGAAGGCGGAGATCCCCCTTCTTCGGTAGCAGGGCAATCACGGCCCTGCGCCACGAAAGGGGCATCTCCCCGGTAGCAATGCTCTCCCCCAGGACCCCCGCGAAGTCGCTCCCCAAGACGTCCCAGAACGCCCTGAAGAACTCCACGGTCAGCCTGTCTAGTCCCGGGGTTTTGCCCCTAGAAAGACCGTCGAGTGCGCCGGTCAGCTCCCCCAGACTTATAGGGGAGTCGAGCTTTCCGGCGCACTCCGGGCCGACCTGCGGCAGGTCCTCCCACAAAACTCTGCAAGCTTCCTCACTGGACGGATCCGGAGAGAACAGGGCAGTGTAGTAATCTCGGGCAATGGCCCTGATGCCCTCCGGATCCGAGACAAGGGATCCGTCGTCGGCCAGCAGCGTAAAGAGCTGCTTACGGACCCCGTGCCTTTTTTCCAGTGAGTAGAAGAAGGGAGAGCCACGGTCCATCTCCTTAAGGAAACAGATCCGCGACCTCACGAACGCGCCCCGAGACCCGCAGATCCCGCAGCGCGCCCTTCTTCTCATCGTACACCGACCGCAGGGCCGGGTCCGCGTCGGGCTGACGGAGACGTGCCTCCAGGTCGAGCACCTCCTTCTCCAACTCCTCGGCCCTGGATTTGCGTCTCTTTGTCGACCCCTTCGCGTACTCTTGACAGAAAACTCAGACGTGAGTCTTGCCCACGTCCCACCATAGCCTCAAGAAGGGGAAGCCTCCCCGCTTCCTTCTCCAGCCGGCCCAGAAGCGACGGAACGAGTCCAGGAACCGCTGGTCTTCCAACAATAGGTTATTAAAATGCCAGTACGCGGACCCCGTCCGAGCGCAGAACGAAGTGAGCTCCGCCCACACCAGACGGTGGTCCGTGCACGGAACCTGCTGTATAGAAGCAGTCGGAACGCAGGACACGTACGCCTTCGAAACGTAAAGGCGGTCGAGTCTGGACGCTCCGACTCCAGGTGACACAAAGGTGAACACGCTGGAGTCAGGATGGAGATTTCGCCAGACGTCCACTAAGTCGAAGGACCTGACCAGGTCCCGCAACTTACTCACACCTCGCGTGCAGTGCGGGGTACCGTGACGGTCCCGGACCCCGAGGGTGCAATTGAAATCCCCCCCGAGGACGATGCACTCGCCAGCGTCGATGGAGCCGAGATGAGTGGACACTTCTTCAAAGAAGCTCGCTTGCTGCTGCGTGCCCAGGGGAGCGTACACATTCACAAAGTGAAGCACCGCCCCCCCCAGACGCACAGTCAGGTGCAGCAACCGGCCTGGCACCGGCTCCTTGACCCCCAAGATCTCCGGCTGAAAATGCGGGGCCAACAAGATAGCCACCCCGCCAGAATTGGAGGCTAGGTGACTCATGTAGACCCCCCCTCGCCACTCCAGGAGCCACGTGGCTTCGTCTCCCAGAACGGTATGGGTTTCTTGCAGGAAGCACAACGCATACTTCCCGTCCCTGAGGACCGAGAAGTTCTGGAACCTGCGCTGTGCAGCCCTGCTGCCGCGGATGTTGAGGCTGGCTATAGTCGTCTTCATTGTCAAAGGTACATCAAACCTTCACCTTAAGTCATTAAAAAGAAGAAGAGGACTTTTTAGTCCTTCCTCTCCTTCAGGAGCCCAGCGAGAAACGTTTGGACCCTCCGCCACGCGTTCCTATCCAACTCAGGAGACTTGAGAGCCTCGCGAGTGGACCAGAACACCAGCGGAAAAGAATGCCACCGGTCCAAGGCCAACTGAACCCTGTCTCGGCGACCGCGATGACTCGCCATAAAGTCCCGGAGTTCCCTTGGGGGGATGAGGGGGGAGACAGTGGCGGGCACCAGGGGATCCACCGCCTCGCTTGAGAGCGACTCAGCGTAATCTCCAGCGCTCACCACGGACACCCCGTCCTCCTCCAGGTCGTCGCCTCCAGCTTCCGACCCCTCCCCCGCATTGAGTACGGGGGCTGATTCGGAGCTGCCAGCTGGCCCCACCTGTACCTCGATCCCACCCCCAGGATCAAGGCCAGAGGGGTCCTCTCTGGTCTCCTCTAAACGTTTTGGGTCAGAGGGCAGCGGCAGTTCTGATGCCCGCTCTCCTCCCGGCACCGGGTCGTGCGGGGAGCTCAGGACAAGCTCCTGACCCAAAACTAGGACGCCCGGTGCTAAGGTTTGGGAGGGAGCGGGAAGGCCCTCCTTCTCACCGCCACCCAATGACCCGTTAACATTTTTTAAATTTTGAAAGCTACAGTCCCCCGACGAGCCAGAAGGTACCTCGGGGGTATCGAGGGTTCCCGAGTCGGGCACCACCTCAAGGGAGGTGCCTTCAGTGACCCCCGAGGGGCCCTGTTCAGGGAACTGCAGCAGGTTGACGGGGGTAACAGTGGTGGGAGTCAGTGCAGGGGTTTTGAGTTCCCCCAGAGGACAGGGCGAGATTTTACTTGGTGGAGACGCCACCACCTCTTCATCGGGGGAAGGGACGCACCCAACTTCTTCAGTTTGGGCATCACCCACCTCCTCCTCCGAAGCGTGCCGTCTCTTCCGGGTCAGGCTGGGGGCTAGGGAGACCTCCATTTCCGAGGCCCCCTCCTCCTTGTCCAGCCCTCCCGGACACTCCACCCTCTGGGTTTTGGGTGTTAGATTCCCCGGCTTGAGGTCCCACGTCTTTTCCCCGCCGGCCCCGGGACCACACGCAGGGACGACGCCGGGCCCAGCACTCGGCGCCTTAGCACCCACGGGCCCGGGAGCACACGCGGACACGACGCCGGGGCCGGATGATGTCTTTTCCCCCGAGCCGGTGCTTGCAGGTGTTTGGGGGTTTTGGGGCGTTTCAGGGGCCGCCTCCAGGTTGCGGGTCTTCCTCCGCGCCTTCTTACGGCGCAGGGGCTCTCCCCCCGCCTCACCGGCAGCCGAGATGGCAGTGGCCGCCGGCGTCGCTTCCCCTTGCGGGGAGGGAGATGGAGTGGTGGCGGGGGGAGGAGGGACGGTGCCAGCCGTGGCCGCTTGGGTGGGGCTCGTGGCCTTGGAGGCGGGGCAGTTCTTCCTCACGTGCCCCGCCTCCTTACAAGCATGGCACCGCACGCCCTCCACGGTCCAGAAGACCCGATAGGCGGTCCCCTCAAAATTGATAATGAAGGCCCCCTCCAGGCACTCCTCCTGGGCCAAGCGGACAAATACCTGGTGCCGGAAGGAGTACACATGGCGGAGGACCGAGTCTTTGAGGCCGAGCGGGATTGGTGCAACCCCCGACCTGACCTCCCCCAATTTATTAAGGTGGGGGAGGAGGAGCTCACTGGATAGAATAGGCGGGACGTTCGAAATAATAATTCTCTGGGCGGTGGCCTCAAGGGGGTCCACCGCCAGAAAAGTCCCGCCCACAGTGAGTCCTTTTTGCAGGGCGAGGTGCACCGCCCGCTCGGACCTCAAGAAGAATATGGCCTTCCCATACATTTTAGAGGCCGCGACAATGGCTGAGGGGCCGACGACCCCAGCCATAGCCTTTACGCAGGCCTCTATTGTCATTTCAGGGTGAGCATAGCTCTTTACCCCAAGGGCCCTGGTCAGGAGGCGGAATGGTGACAGGGCAGCGGGAGCAGCTGGAGCCGCAGAAGCAACCACCCCCGCATAGGTTTTCTTTTTTTTGAGGCCCTGCCACCGGTGACAAAACCGCCTCCACATTAGCCCTCGAGGGCCCGGCCACAGGCGATGGTGAATTGGCCTTAGGGCCAGAGCCACGCCCACCCTGGGAAGGATAGGCCATTTTGTTTGAGGAAAGGGGGTGGGGGAGAGAGGTAGAAACAACCTTCCCTCTTTTAGGCAGGAGAGGAGAGGAGGGAGAGGAGTAAAAGACAGGGAGGCACAGGAGGGAAAGAGGTAAATGTCCAGGTGGGTGTCCTCGATGGTGGATGGACGGTGGGTGGGGGCCTGATGTTCTTCAGGCAGGGGGAGGCGATGTCTTCACCAGCTATTGCTGGCCTTACTGGGAAAAGGGCAGGGTTGGGGGGAGGGGTGGCAGAAAGATGGTTTCAGCACACACACACACCCTCCCTCTCTTCCTTCCCCAACTCCTCTGGCAGTCTTCTTGCCTCCCCCTACAAAAACACAGTCCTTAATTGCCCCCACCTTAAACAAAAATACACAGTTCAGACACCCACCTAGGATGTTGTTTTTTAACTCAGTCCTGGCCTCCTGGCCTTCCTGTCCTGTATCAACAGCAGCAACTGTTCTCTTCTCTCCCTCTCTCTCCTTTGGCAGCACTGGAGGAGCAGCAGCAGAAGCAGCAGCAGCACACAGCAGAAGCAACAACCCCAAAGGCAGCAGCAGAAACAGTTGAAACACTGAGGAGCAGCAACACCAACACCACACACCTTCTCTCCTCAGTATCAGGAAACCAACTGAATCCACAATTACCTTTCGAGATCGTTAAGAAAATGAACTCTTGATCTCTTGATAATCTTTTAAATGAAAACCAAATCAACAAAATTGGGATAAATCAGGCACAGCCCCTAATTCAGGTCAGCTGTAAAACCAAGGACAAAGTTTAAAGGAAACTTACAAACTTTAAATCAAAATGTGATTAAAGGGGTCAACAAAACACCCCAGTCCCCGCGGTGCCCACCGAGCACGGAAGGCCTCGAGAGTGCCATCAGACACCGCGTGCTCCTTCTCCAGGGACATCCGGCAGCGAACGTAGCCGCGGAAGAGGGACAAACAATCGGGCGGGACTCCCCCGTCGATCGCCCGCTGCCTGGACCTGTTAATGGCCAACTTGGCCAGGCCCAGGAGCAGGTTCACGAGGAGGTCCTCCTCCTTCCCGACCCCCTTCCGCACCGGGTGCCCATAGATCAGGAGCGTGGGGCTGAAGTGCAAACAAAACATCAATAAAAGGTTTTTCAAATAACTAAAAAGGGAGTGCAGCCTACAACACCCTATGTATACATGGTCCATGGACTCCACAAGACCGCAAAAAGGGCATGTGTCCTGAGAGTCCGTGAACCTATGCATCCTCTTATTATAAGGGACTGCTGCATGCAACACCCTCCAACCCGGGTCCCCGATAGAAAGGGGGAGGACACCTCCGTAGAGGGCCTCCCATCGAGGGCCTCCGCCGCCGGACGGCAACAAGGCACGCCAGGGCGTGTCCGGTCGACGGACAAGGGCGAGAAAATGGAAGGTGTGCAGCAGCAGTCCGTACAAAAAGCCCCTCGTTGCCGTGCCAAAAGGCACAGAGGGCATGTCCCCGAGGCGGCTCATATTGCGGGGCACCAGCACCCGAGGGAGGGTTCGGGGCTTGGGGCCAATGTGGAATTCCGTCCGAACAGGGGAACGCTCAGATGGAAGACCACCGCGCACCTGGGCCACCTCAAGACCCAAAATAACGTCGGGTCCGAGCACGACCGTTCTCAGGTCTTGGATGGCATCGGCTGCGACCTGGACACTCACAGACGCGCGTCGCGCCAACTCCTGCGGGAGCATCCAGCCCAGTCCTCCGCCACCCAGCACGTCCCCGATCCTGGTCACCCCTGCGGCCACAGCCCTCCTCTCCGCCAACCACTGAAAAGGACGGAGGGGCGGATTCCTGAGCAGCGGCTCTCTGACGATAGCCGCTACTCCTGACGGGGGAGAGCTGCGTCGCGAGGCGACCACTTTCCAGACTTTGATCAGGTCCTGGTAAAAGACGGGCAACGCCTGCAAGGAGCCACCGAGGCCCAGCTGTTCTATAAACAGGAGCTGCACGTCATAATTCAGGCCGTGCACCTGACGGAAGAAATACGTCATCAGGGCACACCATCTAGGAGGAGGCTCAACGTAGAGGTATCGCTGCAGGGTCTGAAGGCGGAAAGTCGCCACCTGTGTGCGTAGGCACACTAGCGCCTGACCACCCTCCCTAAGCGGGAGACTCAGAACCTCGGCAGCGACCCAGTGCAATCTTTTGTCCCAGAAGACGTCGACTAACAATCTCTGGATTCTTGTGACAAAGTCCGGGGGAGGGGTCAAAGTGACCAGCCGATACCACAACATGGCGGCGATCAGCTGGTTTATGACCAGAACTCGACCTCGGTAAGATAGCACTCGGAGCAGTCCTGTCCAGCGCCTCAGGCGAGCGGTGACTTTCGTCTCCAGTTCCTGCCAGTTTGCCGGCCAGGATTCCTCAGCGGGGCAGAGATGGACCCCCAGGTAGAGGAGGCTGGTCCTGCTCCAGGTGAAAGGCCTGAGCTCCTCGGGTAGGGGATCCATCTGCCACTGACCGACCAGGAGTCCAGAACATTTACCCCAGTTGATCCTGGCAGAAGAAGCGGCAGAGTAGACCTCCTGGCACTCGCGCATCCTCCGCAGGTCAGCCGGGTCACTAAACATAAGGAGCACGTCATCGGCGTAAGCCGAAAGGACCACCCCGATGCCCGGCCCGCGCAGAACCAATCCCGACAACCTCCTCCGCAAGAGGCGCAGAAAAGGCTCCACGCAAATAGAATACAACTGGCCAGACAAGGGGCAGCCCTGACGTACCCCTCTCCCAAAGCGAAGGGGCGCCGTCAGGGACCCGTTAACCTTCACTAGACACTCCGCGGCGGTGTACAGAAGTCGGATCCGGGCGACAAAATGCGTCCCGAACCCGAAAGCTCGCAGAGTTCCGAGTAAGTATTCGTGATCCACCCTGTCGAACGCCTTCTCCTGATCGAGAGACAGGAAGGCGCTCGACAGACCAGCCCTCTGGGAATGGTGTATGATGTCCCGGACCAGATGGATGTTATCATAAATGGTTCGGTCCGGGACGGTGTAGGACTGGTCAGGGTGGATCATGTGGTCCAGCACGGTGCCGAGCCGAGAAGACATGGCTCGGGCGAAGATTTTGTAGTCCGTGCTGAGGAGGGAGACCGGGCGCCAGTTTTTAAGAAGGCGGAGATCCCCCTTCTTCGGTAGCAGGGCAATCACGGCCCTGCGCCACGAAAGGGGCATCTCCCCGGTAGCAATGCTCTCCCCCAGGACCCCCGCGAAGTCGCTCCCCAAGACGTCCCAGAACGCCCTGAAGAACTCCACGGTCAGCCCGTCTAGTCCCGGGGTTTTGCCCCTAGAAAGACCGTCGAGTGCGCCGGTCAGCTCCCCCAGACTTATAGGGGAGTCGAGCTTTCCGGCGCACTCCGGGCCGACCTGCGGCAGGTCCTCCCACAAAACTCTGCAAGCTTCCTCACTGGACGGATCCGGAGAGAAAAGGGCAGTGTAGTAATCTCGGGCAATGGCCCTGATGCCCTCCGGATCCGAGACAAGTGATCCGTCGTCGGCCAGCAGCGTAAAGAGCTGCTTACGGACCCCGTGCCTTTTTTCCAGTGAGTAGAAGAAGGGAGAGCCACGGTCCATCTCCTTAAGGAAACAGATCCGCGACCTCACGAACGCGTCCCGAGACCCGACCAGTTGCAGGTCCCGCAGCGCGCCCTTCTTCTCATCGTACACCGACCGCAGGGCCGGGTCCGCGTCGGGCTGACGGAGACGTGCCTCCAGGTCGAGCACCTCCTTCTCCAACTCCTCGACCCTGGATTTGCGTCTCTTTGTCGACCCCTTCGCGTACTCGACAGAAAACTCGGACGTGAGCTTTGCCCACGTCCTACCATAGCCTCAAGGAGGGGAAGCCTCCCCGCTTCCTTCTCCAGCCGGCCCAGAAGCGACGGAACGAGTCCAGGAACCGCTGGTCTTCCAACAACAGGTTATTAAAATGCCAGTACGCGGACCCCGTCCGAGCGCAGAACGAAGTGAGCTCCGCCCACACCAGACGGTGGTCCGTGCACGGAACCTGCTGTATAGAAGCAGCCGGAACGCAGGACACGTACGCCTTCGAAACGTAAAGGCGGTCGAGTCTGGACGCTCCGACTCCAGGTGACACAAAGGTGAACACGCTGGAGTCAGGATGGAGATTTCGCCAGACGTCCACTAAGTCGAAGGACCTGACCAGGTCCCGCAACTTACTCACACCTCGCGTGCAGTGCGGGGTACCGTGACGGTCCCGGACCCCGAGGGTGCAATTGAAATCCCCCCCAAGGACGATGCACTCGCCAGCGTCGATGGAGCCGAGATGAGTGGACACTTCTTCAAAGAGGCTCGCTTGCTGCTGCGTGCCCAGGGGAGCGTACACATTCACAAAGTGAAGCACCGCCCCCCCCAGACGCACAGTCAGGTGCAGCAACCGGCCTGGCACTGGCTCCTTGACCCCCAAGATCTCCGGCTGAAAATGCGGGGCCAACAAGATAGCCACCCCGCCAGAATTGGAGGCTAGGTGACTCATGTAGACCCCCCCTCGCCACTCCAGGAGCCACGTGGCTTCGTCTCCCGGAACGGTATGGGTTTCTTGCAGGAAGCACAACGCATACTTCCCGTCCCTGAGGACCGAGAAGTTCTGGAACCTGCGCTGTGCAGCCCTGCTGCCGCGGATGTTGAGGCTGGCTATAGTCGTCTTCATTGTCAAAGGTACATCAAATCTTCACCTTAAGTCATTAAAAAAAAAGAAGAGGACTTTTTAGTCCTTCCTCTCCTTCAGGAGCCCAGCGAGAAACGTTTGGACCCTCCGCCACGCGTTCCTATCCAACTCAGGAGACTTGAGAGCCTCGCGAGTGGACCAGAACACCAGCGGAAAAGAATGCCACCGGTCCAAGGCCAACTGAACCCTGTCTCGGCGACCGCGATGACTCGCCAAAAAGTCCCGGAGTTCCCTTGGGGGGATGAGGGGGGAGTCAGTGGAGGGCACCAGGGGATCCACCGCCTCGCTTGAGAGCGACTCAGCGTAATCTCCAGCGCTCACCACGGACACCCCGTCCTCCTCCAGGTCGTCGCCTCCAGCTTCCGACCCCTCCCCCGCATTGAGTACGGGGGCTGATTCGGAGCTGCCAGCTGGCCCCACCTGTACCTCGATCCCACCCCCAGGATCAAGGCCAGAGGGGTCCTCTCTGGTCTCCTCTAAACGTTTTGGGTCAGAGGGCAGCGGCAGTTCTGATGCCCGCTCTCCTCCCCGCACCGGGTCGTGCGGGGAGCTCAGGACAAGCTCCTGACCTAAAACTAGGACGCCCGGTGCTAAGGTTTGGGAGGGAGCGGGAAGGCCTTCCTTTTCGCTGCCACCCAATGACCCGTTGACATTTTTTAAATTTTGAAAGTTGCAGTCCCCCGATGAGCCAGAAGGTACCTCGGGGGTATCGAGGGTCTCTGAGTCGGGCACCACCTCAAGGGAGGTGCCTTCAGTGACCCCCGAGGGGCCCTGTTCAGGGGACTGCAGCAGGTTGACAGGGGTAACAGTGGTGGGAGTCAGTGCAGGGGTTTTGAGTTCCCCCAGAGGACAGGGTGAGATTTTACTTGGCGGAGACGCCAACACCTCTTCATCAGGGGAAGGGACACACCCAACTTCTTCAGTTTGGGCATCACCCACCTCCTCCTCTGAAGCGTGACGTCTCTTCCGGGTCAGGCTGGGGGCTAGGGAGACCTCCATTTCCGAGGCCCCCTCCTCCTTGTCCAGCCCTCCCGGACACTCCACCCTCTGGGTTTTGGGTGTCAGATACCCCGGCTCGGGGTCCCGCGTCTCTTCCCCGCCGGCCCCGGGAGCACGCGCAGAAACGACGCCGGGCCCAGCACTCGGCGCCTTAGCACCCACGGGCCCGGGAGCACACGCGGACACGACGCCAGGGCCGGATGATGTCTTTTCCCCCGAGCCGGTGCTTGCAGGTGTTTGGGGGTTTTGGGGCGTTTCAGGGGCCGCCTCCAGGTTGCGGGTCTTCCTCCGTGCCTTCTTACGGCGCGGGGGCTCTCCGCCCGCCTCACCGGCAGCCGAGATGGCAGTGGCTGCCGGCGTCGCTTCCCCTTGCGGGGAGGGAGATGGAGTGGTGGCGGGGGAAGGAGGGGCGGTGCCAGCCGTGGCCGCTTGGGTGGGGCTCGTGGCCTTGGAGGCGGGGCAGTTCTTCCTCACGTGCCCCGCCTCCTTACAAGCATGGCACCGCACGCCCTCCACGGTCCAGAAGACCCGATAGGCGGTCCCCTCAAAATTGATAATGAAGGCCCCCTCCAGGCACTCCTCCCGGGCCAAGCGGACAAATACCTGGCGCCGGAAGGAGTACACATGGCGGAGGGCCGAGTCTTTGAGGCCGAGCGGGATTGGTGCAACCCCCGACCTGACCTCCCCCAATTTATTAAGGTGGGGGAGGAGGAGCTCACTGGATAGAATAGGCGGGACGTTCGAAATAATAATTCTCTGGGCGGTGGCCTCAAGGGGGTCCACCGCCAGAAAAGTCCCGCCCACAGTGAGTCCTTTTTGCAGGGCGAGGTGCACCGCCCGTTCGGACCTCAAGAAGAATATGGCCTTCCTATACATTTTAGAGGCCGCGACAATGGCTGAGGGGCCGACGACCCCAGCCATAGCCTTTACGCAGGCCTCTATTGTCATTTCAGGGTGAGCATAGCTCTTTACCCCAAGGGCCCTAGTCAGGAGGCGGAATGGTGACAGGGCAGCGGGAGCAGCTGGAGCCGCAGAAGCAACCACCCCCGCATAAGTTTTCTTTTTTTGAGGCCCTGCCACCGGTGACAAAACCGCCTCCACATTAGCCCTCGAGGGCCCAGCCACAGGCGATGGTGAATTGGCCTTTGGGCCAGAGCCACGCCCACCCCGGGAAGGATTGGCCATTTTGTTTTTTTTCTTTTTATATATTTTTTTTATATATATAGGGAGGAAAGGGGGTGGGGGAGAGAGGTAGAAACAACCTTCCCTCTTTTAGGCAGGAGAGGAGAGGAGGGAGAGGAGTAAAAGACAGGGAGGCACAGGAGGGAAAGAGGTAAATGTCCAGGTGGGTGTCCTCGATGGTGGATGGACGGTGGGTGGGGGCCTGATGTTCTTCAGGCAGGGGGAGGCGATGTCTTCACCAGCTATTGCTGGCCTTACTGGGAAAAGGGCAGGGTTGGGGGGAGGGGTGGCAGAAAGATGGTTTCAGCACACACAGACACCTCCCTCTCTTCCTTCCCCAACTCCTCTGGCAGTCTTCTTGCCTCCCCCTACAAAAACACAGTCCTTAATTGCCCCCACCTTAAACAAAAATACACAGTTCAGACACCCACCTAGGATGTTGTTTTTTAACTCAGTCCTGGCCTCCTGGCCTTCCTGTCCTGTATCAACAGCAGCAACTGTTCTCTTCTCTCCCTCTCTCTCCTTTGGCAGCACTGGAGGAGCAGCAGCAGAAGCACACAGCAGAAGCAACAACCCCAAAGGCAGCAGCAGAAACAGTTGAAACACTGAGGAGCAGCAACACCAACACCACACACCTTCTCTCCTCAGTATCAGGAAACCAACTGAATCCACAATTACCTTTCGAGATCGTTAAGAAAATGAACTCTTGATCTCTTGATCTTGGGGTTATAAACCCAGTACCATAACCACTTGGCTATTTCGGCCAAGCAAAGGCTACTGCACCTGGTATTCCCAGGCGGTCTCCCATCCAAGTACTAACCAGGCCTGAGTCTGCTTAGCTTCCGAGATCAGACGAGATCGGGCGTTTTCAGACTAGTATGGCCGTAGGCAAAAATGCATAAAGCACCTTGCCCTTATTGAGGATTGAACTCAGGACTCTCAGATTATGAGACTGACGCGCTGCCTACTGCACTAAGAAGATGTAACTCTTTCGGGTATAAACCTGTTTCCATCTGTTTTTTAGATGAAGTTACATTGTTTCATAGTTTGCCATTGTGAGATTTGAACACTTGATCTTGGGGTTATAAATCCAGTACCGTAACCACTTGGCTACTTAGGCCAAGCAAGTTAGGTAATAGTAGTTGCACAGCCTGGGCACGGGTGTTAATCACTTGTAAGTACAGTTCACTATTGTCAATATACTCCTAAGAATGTCACACTGCCTATGGCTCCTTGTTCTAATGAGTGTTCTTGTCACTCAGATGTGAATCCTTTCTGCACAGGATAAAAAGCAGGTGCTTCAGTCCATGGCCTCTTTCCTGTGCTCTGTGCGGCCTTCAGACAACAGTGATGGCCCAGCCTCACACTCCCTGGAAACATTACTGATGTCTGCACCTCAGCAGTGCTGGTCATTGCTGCCAGAATGTAATGGGCAGACGCCACAGAATTCACTCATACTCTCTGTGTATTCTCAGCACCTTTAAGGTGGAGCTGGCCCCCATCACACCAGCGTCTGTGACCAGTGATGCTGTGCACCAGCTCCTGAAGGGCTGAGGTGCTGAAGGCAGACACAGCATCAGAAGCATCTACAGTTTCATGGCTGCGTCTCTGAGATGGCTCTGATCATGGAGCGTAAGCGAGCTGCCCTCAGCCAGACAGGATCAGACATTCTCAGAGTTCATGTGAAGACCTATGGAGTGTCCTCACTGCATGTTGTCATCATCCTCCTGTGATTGAGCGACTATTAGGGCCTCCACTGCATGTCCATAACAGGAGCATTCTCACAGAGGGTATTGGCGCTGCCATAAGCCAGACTGGAGTCAGACGTTCACAACTGTGATGTGAGGATTGACTTGCACACCTCACTGCATGTTGTCATCATCCTCCACAAACCTGGCAGCTATAAGGGCCTCCCAAGTGCTCCTGCCTTGTCTACCAGTGCGAGAGCCTCATCCCCATTGTCGTTACCACCAAGGACCCCCTCACCCTCATCCCCATCGGCATCCTCCTCACCAGAGGAGATCTCCAGCTCCTCCACCTCCTCCTCAGCCAGCTCCTCTCCCCGTTGCAGTGCCAGTTTGTAAAGGGAGCAGCAGACGATGATGATGAGTGACATCCTCTGCGGACTGTATTGCAGGGCTCCACCAGACCAGTCCAGGCACCGGAACCGCATCTTCAGCATCTCAGTGGTCTGCTCCACCAAGTTGCGAACTGCTGCATGAGCCTCATTATACCGTCGCTCTGCTGCAGTCTGAGGCCACTACACGAGTGTCATCAGCCACGGCCTCTGCGGGTAGCCTATGTCCCCAAGGAGCCAAACCTGCAGCCTCTGTGGACCCTGGAAGACTGCAGCGATCTGCGAGTGACTCAGGATGTAGGCATTGTGCACACTCCCTGGAAACCATGCACATACCTGCAGGATGCATTTCTGGTAGTCACACACCAGCTGCTCGTTCAGTGAATGGAAGCCCTTACGGTTGATGAAGTCCACTGAGTGTAGCAATGGAGACCTGAGCACCACATGAGTGCAGTCAATCGCACCCTGCACCTGTGGGAATCCCGAGATCAGGGCAAATCCAATGGCCCTTGTATCCTGGCTGTCCCGGTCCCGGGCGAAATGCACAAAGTTGTGTGCCATGGAGAAGATGGCATCTGTGGCCTCATGGATGCATTTGTGGGTGGCGGATTGTGAAATCCCACAGAGTCACCTGTGGAGCCCTGAAAGGAGTCACTGGCATAGAAATTGAGTGCTGCAGTCACTTTCACAGCTCCTGGCAGTGGATGCCCTCCATGTCCCCTTGGCGCTAAGTCCTGCAGTAAGTGGCAGATGTGAGCCACCAGCTCCCTAGACATGTGAATTCATCGGTGACACTGATTCTCAGTCATCTGCAGGAATGGCAGGCGGCGTCTATAGACCCTGGGTGTCGCTAGGCGCCAACCAGCCATGTCTCGCTGTCACTCCTGGGCAGTGTGTGCGGGAGCCCCTGCTGCCCCTTCTTCATGAGGTTCCTGCTGCTGCCTTTGGGTGGCCAGATGCCTCAGTCACTCTCTCCATCTTCTACGGTTTCTATAGGCCATCAGGCATACAGCTAGGTCACCAGGATCCATGAGCCTGACGTGGTCCTCTTGCAGCATGAAAGAAAGAGAGACGTGGTTACCATGGCTGTACTTAGCACCTTTCCTGGCCCAGTGTGACCGCCCCTTAACGCTTCCAGGGAAGTACTGGTCACCCCTCGGATGGCCAGAGATGAGTTCGCTGCATGGCTGCCCTGTCAACCTGCTACATGGGGGACACTGGTCAAACCAGGATGCTGAGATTGCAAGGGACTGCGAGCACCTCCAGCAGTGACTGCTACATGGCCAGTGTTGGCGAGGAGATTGTATAACGTGTGCAGTCCAACTGCTCTGCGGTTCAATAAGGTGGCGATGGACTCAAAGCCTGTGCCACGGGGGTGGGGTAAGGTATGGAGCACTTGGTGACCCTTTGGTGCCTCCATATTGGGTGTCAGGCACATCAGAAGAACTGGAGGCTTGTCAGGAAGGGAGTGCAGAGGGAGCCATCAGGAATTGAGGAGGGTCAGTCATTAAAATCAGGTGGGAGGTGGGTTGACACAGGTAAACTGGATCCAGTAAATGGCAAGACACTTACCTTCTGCTGGGATCCAGCAGTCCTGGCCTCCCTTTAGCTGTTGGCTTTCCCGAGATCCGGGTGGAATTTAAAATTGAGATTAAATCTGAGGCATGAAGCATCGCCAGCATACTTAAATGACCAAATCATCTCCTGGGAATGGACAGGTTGCCACCCTCTGTCTTGCCTCTATTACGATTATACATGAGTGGATTCAAGGCAGATTATGTTGAAGTCTGAGATTTTTTAACAACTTTACATCACACCCGGCCCTAACCCACCTGGTCTTGTGCAGAAAACTTCCCTCTTAAATTCAAAGCAGCCCAAATGCTCCTACTTTCCTCACTAAGTGATTGAATAACAGGAAAGATAAAGAACTTGCCTCATAAATAGTGATTTCCATGTACTCAGGATGTCCCATTAGGCTTCATAGCCAGTGAATTACTTCTAAAGTATGTGTTGGGTGGGAGCAGTGGGGGCGGGGGTGGGGAAGTGGTAATTATCATCTTCACCATTTCAGCAACCAGATGATGAAGTGGATTACTCACTAATGGAAATATAAATCTGGCATGTGCATATCACGTGGGTGATCTCTCCACCTGTTCACCACCCAAGTACTGAGGGTGAAAATTACTGCACTGTTGTTACGTAACCAAATACAGCAATCAGTTTGGACACAGAAAGGTCCCAAAACAGCAAAATAAATAATCTGGTTTTTTTGGTGTTGGTCGAGGGAAAAACATTGGCCAGGAAAACTCCTGTTTTTCTGTGAATAATGTCATAGGATCTCTTGCATCCCCCTGAACATGCAGGCAGGACCTCAATTTATCATCACATCCAGAAGCTAGCAACTCTAACAATGAAGCAACCCCTCCTTTATTTGCCAGCCGGGTCTGTCTCCAGAGTATCGGGATATCGTGCCAGTCTTGAGCTTGCAGGATGCAAGGTTGGGCCTATTTGGCACCTGCAGCTTGCGGGACTACTGAGTGAACTCCACCCGTCAACTCCCCGATAGTTAAAATCTACTCCAAATAATGTTTCAGAGTATCAACTATTCAATGACTGAACTATTCACAACACTTGGAAAGATGTCCAGCAATATTCTCTCACATTCAAAGTTGATGTTAAACCATTGCAGGTTTATCATTAATACACGAATATACACACACACACACACGCACACTTCTTCAAATTGTCCTACAGGAAAATGTCATGGGATTTGAGGGTGGCAAAAGTAAAGTTCTGACCAGACATATTCTGCCTGCACAGTAATGGAACTATTATAATTAGCACCAGCAAGGAGATGACAATAATCAGTATTGGTTATTACCAGGCAACTTTGCAGGAAGAACATGCATCCAGATACCAGGGGGAGAATTTTCAGCACGTCGGGCAGGCTATGCAGGAGTGGGCACAGGCAGGTGCAGAGCTGATCGCCACCCGCAATCAGCTCCGCGCTGCCATTTTAATTAAGGCCTGCCCAGCGTGAATCACGGCTCCCGAGAACAGCAGGAGGGGGCGGGTGGCGGCAGGATTGCAATGGCCGCCGGGTCCAATGGCGACCCTGTGGCCTGTTTATAAACCGTACAGGCAGCCTTGCAAAGGCTGGCACCAATGGCTCACACAAGGGTCCCTGATAGAGCTCTTGGAGATCAGGCCAGGCAGGAGGGCAGTTTGGCGAGGCATTGTGCCCTGAGATTCTCAGAGAAGTGCCTCGCTGCCCTCCTTGAGGAGGTGGCAGTATGGCATGAAATCATCGTGCCAAGAGACAGGAGGAGGAGGCCCCCCCCCCGCCGACATGATGAAACGTGCCTGGGAAGAGGTGGCAGACAGGGTCAGTGCAAACGATGCGGTGAGACGCACCTGGGTTTAGTGCTGCAAGTGGTTCAACGACATCTTGCGGTTGGGAAGGGTGAGTACCAAGTTGGCATGGGTCACAGCACAGCAATTAGGTTGGCACTCCCTGGCACTCCCTCCCCAACTCTGAGTTACTGCATTGAATCATTCATGGGATGTGGCCTTCGCTGGGTGGGCCAGCACTTATTGCCCATACCTAGCTGCCCCTGAGAGGGTGGTGCTGAGCTGCCTTCTGTATCCGCTGCATGTGGTGCTGTTTTGGGGCCACCACAAGGATCTGCACCTAGACGCAGTGCTGGAATGCAGAAACATTTCAAAGTCAGGCTGCTGACTGACTGGGAGGGGAACTTCCAGGTAGTGGGGCAGCCATCCATCTGCTTGGCCTTCGAGGTGGCAGTGCTTCCTTGCTATAGATTTTGATACAGTATGAGTGGGTTTGGAAGATCTTAGAGTGTGAGTGGCAAATGTGATGGAGGCAGCATCTGGGCAAGGGGGTCAGCCCTGGCTGCTTGGAGTGAGTGTATGGTGGCTCCGGGGTTACGAATCGGATGAGCCCTGCAATGTTTCACTCAGGTGGAGGTGGCAGGGCTGCAATGGCAATGCAGGTACAGGGTGGACTAATCAATGCTCCTCTCTCCTTTCAGGAGAAAACAGCACACAATAATATAGAGGGGCTGCAGACTGGCGGAGGGCAGCCCCACCTTCTCATCATCACCAGATATGAAAAGGAGGCACTCAAGCTGGAGAGGCACCAAGCACCCAGGTCAACCGGCCGCGGTGATGTTGTGCTGCCACTGGGAGGTAAGAGTGCCGTGCACTGAGATCACAATGTCTGTCAGTACAAATGTTCCACTGTTGACTATATATTGATTTTAGCCTCCAACATGGGATCCCCATTGATAATGGAAGGAGGAGCGCATCCTGATCCGGGTGTCAGGCATGCACACTAACAGTGTTAACAACTTCTACTAATCAAATGTCCTTGATCTTCCTTTCAGCCTCACCAGAACATGCCCACACTCAGGAGGCAGAGGGACTGCTGCTGACCCCTGAGGGCCCAGAAGAGATACAAGAGTGTCACATCATCTCAGCCAGGCAGGCACCAGCGCAGATACCAGCACTTCGGTAAGGATAAGATGGTCGGCTAGCGTCCCGGGGCACAGTGGTGAGGGCACTTCGCACTTGCTTGAGGTGCAGGAGGAGACAGAAGGTTCCCAGGGCACCGGCAGTCGAAGGACTGCTGGGAACCAGGAATATGCTCAGTTGGTGACTGATGATGTGCCTCTGGAGTCGTCCCTAAGGCAGCAAATGCTGGAAGTCCAGCAGGGTCTGTGGGAGGATCTGACAGAGATGAGGGTGTGTGTGCCATGGTCTCCGTGATGGAGGGATCCATGCAGAGCATCAGCAATGCAATGACCCTCATGGCCGAGAGCAATGCCTCCTCCATGGAGAGAGTGGCGACTTTCGTGGAGGGGATCCGCCAGGAGAACAATCAGGGCCTCCTGGGGATGCACTCGGACCTGCAACCCTCACAGAGGCATTGACCTCAGCTGGTCAATGTCAATGTGGGAGATGGATTGGGCACCCAGTATCCCAGCTAGGTGCCCATCCATCAATGGTGATCAAGGAGGTCCGAAGCAACCTCATATTGGTGCACGAGCTGCCTGTCATCTCTGCGGGCTCCTCTCAGGGCACTCCAGATGTGGGCAGCAGCTCCTCCGCCCCTCTGCCAGTGACCGTGGCATCCGATGAGGCTGCGGCAACTGGGGAGGTGCCAGCCATGCCACTGGTCAGTCCCTCCCAGGCTGGGCCATCACAGGCTCCACGGGCCAGAAGATGTCTGCCAAGGTCATCGAGGCCAACAGGACAGCAGAGTCAGCAGGCTGTCTCAGATGCCGGTGCCAGTGAGGGGGCAGCACCTAGACGTAGCACCCGCAAACATAAACGTAAATCACCTTAAGCACAACATGGGCTTATCACTGGTGGTTTTCTGCTGCCCTCGAATTAGTTGATTATTATTCGTGTGCAACTCAACACCCCTGAATGAACTTTCATTTCTGCTTTGTTTTATGAAAACATTAAATGCTGTAGATCTGAACAAGCCTCTGGGTTCTTCATTAGTTCTGCAGGTGTAGGGGAACCCATGATGTTATGAGTGACTTGTTTGTCATTGAGCTTTATTGACAAGGCACATAGTTAATGTTCCTGACCAGGCAAATGTTACTCATAGGTATTGAGTATGGAACCTGCAGCCCTAGAATGTGTTGGAGGTCCATCTGTGGTGGGCTAGCTGAAGGAGCATTGGATCAAAGCCTCCTGAGTGTCCCTGCCTCCCTGGAGGTTGTCTGGGTCAGCGACCATCTCCTCAATGTTCTCCTCAGCGTGATCATCCTCGGACTCACTACTGGACTCATTGTGTGCAGTCAGAGCATCTGCGTCTACATCTTCTTCCTCCACTTCGTCCCCCCTTTCCAGCGCCAGATTATGGAGAGTGCAGCATGCAACCACTATCAGTGACACACGATCTGGGGGGTACTGGAATGCATCCCCTGAGTGGTCCAGGCATCGGAAGCACATCTTGAGAAGACCGATGGTTCTCTCCACCACAGCCCTTGTGAAGGCGTGGCTCCTATTGTACCGATGCTCAGCTTCTGTTCTTGGATGGCGGAGAGGCGTCATGAGTCACCTTCTGAGGGGATAGCCCTTGTCACCCAGCAGCCATCCATCAAGCTGGGCCGGAGCACTGAACAGCCCCGGCACCTGGGAGTGTCTGAGGATGTAGGCGTCGTGGGAGCTGCCTGGGTACCTTGCACAGACTTGTAGAATCAGCATCCTGTGATCACACACTATCTGCACATTCATAGAGTGGAAGCCCTTCCTGTTGACGAAGGCACCGGGCTCACCTGCTGGTGCCTTGATGGCCAAATGTGTGCAGCCACTAGCACCCCGGACATGGGGGAAGCCAGCAATGGCCGCGAAGCCTCTGGCTCGCTCGGCCTGACTGGCCTCGTCCTTATGGTAATGAATGAAAGTCAATGCATGCCTGAACAAAGCTTCTGGCACCAGCTTGACATAACTGTAGACAGCTGATTGGGAGACTGAACAAAGATCACCCACCGACCCCTGGAAAGAGCTGGAGGCATAGAAGTTGAGGGCAGCCTTGACCTTCAGCGCCACTGTCATGGGGTGTCCACCCAAACAGTTGGAGCTGATCTCAGGGCCGATCACCTGACAGATGGAAATCACTGTCTCCCTTGAGAGACTGAGCCTCCTTTGGCACTGCACCTCAGACATATTGAGGTAGCTGCATTGCCGCCTGTAAACCCTGGCAGCAGGATAGTGGCATCTTCTGTGGTCCCTTCCACCTTGCACTTCCTGTTGGCCCTGTGCCCCTTGTGCCTGCACCTGTCCTCCCATAGGTCGCTCCCCTGGAGGCTGGATATGGACTCCTGGCCTCCTCCCCTTTCTGGCCCTCTCTTCCTCCTCAGAGGAGATGCCTCCAGTGGCGACCACAATCCCCATTCCCAGGGTAAGGGAAGGCTGCCTGAAACCTGCAAGACCCCAAGAATGATGTTCACTCCAGAGTCCTGACCTGAAGCCTGTTATTCCAGTGCAAGCAGCTGTGAAGAGATTTGAAGTTGTCCTGTTCACACAGGCAAGTAGCAGTAAGTTTAAAAAGTAAAGTGCTAACAACTCGCACTCCCGATCCCACTCGCACTCCCGTGCCCTTTTAACCTGCCTGTGAATGAAGTTTTTAAAAATGTGACCAGCGCGTAGCGCCTGTGTGACACTCTGAAAATTGCAGGGGCTGCTAGTGATCGCTGTCAATTGCTGACTCAAGGGCCTTAAGTGGCCCATTAATTAATAATATTGTGATGTTGCGTGGTGACATCATTTTACATGTACAGAACTGGACTTGGTGCTGGGGTTGGCATTGGACTGGGTGGTGGGGTAGGGTACTGGACTTGGTGCTGGGGCAGGATACTGGACTGGGTGCTGTGTTAGGCTATTGGACTGGGTGGTGGGGTAGGGTACTGGACTGGGCATTGGGCTTAGCTACTGGACAGAGTGTGAGGGTAAGCTACCTGACGGGATGCTGGGGTAGGGTAATGGACTAGGTTTTGGGGTAGCGCACTGGACTGGGTACTTGGGCAGGTTACTGGATTGGGTGCTGGGGTAGGTTATTGGACTGGGTGCTGGGGTAGGGCACTGGATGGGGTGCCAGAGTAGGGTACTGGACTGGGTGCTGGGGAACAGTAGAGGACTGGGTACTGTTCTAGGGTAATGGACTGGGTACTGGGGTAGGGTTTTGGAATAGGTGCTGGTGTAGGGTACTGGACTGGGCGTTGGGGTAAGCTACCTGACGGGGTGCTGGGGCAGGGTACTGGATGGGGTGCTGGGGCAGTGTACTTGACTGGGCTCTAGAGTAGGATACTGGACTGGTGCTGGTGTAGGGTACTGGACTGGGCGTTGGGGTAAGTTGCTAGACTGGGTGCTGGGGCAGGGTAATGGATGGGGCGCTGGGGCAGGGGACTGGACTGGGTGCTGGGGCAGGGTACTGGATGGGGCGCTGAGGAAGAGTAGATGACTGGGTACTGGTGTAGGATACTGGACTGGATTCTGGGGCAGATCCTGGAATGGGTGCTAGAGTAGGGTACCGGACTGGGTGCTGTGGTAGGGTACTGGGCTGGGTGCTAGAGTAGGCTACTGGACTGAGTGTTGGGGCAGGGCACTGGACTGGGTGCTGGGGAAGAGTAGAGGACTGGGTGCTGGCGTAGTATACTGGACTGGGTGCTGGGGCAGGTACTGGGCTGGGGTACTGAAGCAGGGTACTGGGTTGGGATGCTGCAGCCAGCACTGCATGGGGTGCTAGGGCAAGGGATTGGACTGAGTGTGGGGTAGGGTACTGGACTGGGCGCTCGGATAGGCTTCTGGATTGTTGCTAATGTAGGTTACTGGACTGGGTGCTCTAATAGGGTACTGGATTATTGCTGGGGTAGGTTACTGGACTGGGTGGTGGGGCAGGTAACTGGATTGGGGGCTCGGGCAGGGTACTGGACTAAGCGCTCGAGTAGGGTACTGAATTATTGCTGGGATAGGGTATGAGACTGGGTGTTAGGGTAGGGTACTGGTCTGGATGCTAGGGCAGGGTTCTGGACTGGGTGCTGAGGCAGGATCCTGGACTGTGTGCTGGGGCAGGGTAATGGACAGGGTGCTGGGGCAGGGTACTGGATTGGGTGCTGGGGAATGTGCTGGACTGGGTGCTTGCGTAGGGTATTGGACTGGTTGTTGGGGCAAGGTACTGTCTGTGAAGAGTGTCCTGCAGTCAGCATTGCGGTGAAGCAGTTTGGGAAGAGCATCCTGCAGCCAGCATTGCGGTGAAGCAGTCTGGGAAGAGTGTCCTGCAGTCAGCATTGCGGTGAAGCAGTCTGGGAAGAGTGTCCTGCAGTCAGCATTGTGGTAAAGCAGTCTGGGAAGAGTGTCCTGCAGTCAGCATTGCGGTGAAGCAGTCTGAGAAGAGTGTCCTGCAGCCAGCATCGCAGTGAAGCAGTCTGGGAAGAGTGTCCTGCAGTCAGTTCTTGTTGAAAATAACAAGAGGGACATCACAAGACTCTGCGAGAGAGCGGTGGAGAAATCAGAACCAGCACAAGTGCAGGGAAGCTTCAAAAAGTGATGTCAGCACAAAGGTGAGAGCTGATTGGTGAGGAGTAGGTAAGTGTTTTTCTCCAGTTTTTTTCTCCAATTTTTCTCCAGTTTAAAATAGATTAAGCTAAGGGAAGGTAAGGGTTCTAGTTTTTATTTAAAGTACATAAATAATTTAACATTTTTTACTGTATTTAACTTAAAGTAAGGGTTTTCTTTCAACTAGAGGCATGGCAGGGGAGCTCAGTCCCTGTTGTTATGTACCGCCTGCAACATGCGGGAAGTCCTGGATGCTCCTTGCGCTCTGACCGACCGTGTGTGCAGGAAGTGCCAGCAGCTGCAGCTACTTGAGCTCCGAGGTTTGGAGCTTGAGCAGCAGCTGGAGGCACGGAGGTGCATCCGCGAGGCTGAGAGTTTCGTGGATAGTACGTTCTTAGACGTGGTCACTCCTCAGCTTACGGAAGTGCAGCCAGAGAGGGAATGGGTGACCATCAGTTAGAAGAAAGGTGTCAGGCAGGTAGTCAGGAAATCCCCAGGGTGCATCTCGCTCGAGAACAGTTTTTCTGTGTTGGAAAACGGTGAGAGTGACGGTTCCTCTGGGGAGTGCAGCCACACTCATGGCACTGTGAGTGGCTCAGCTGCACAATGGGGGAGGAAAAAGAGAGGAAGAGCAATAATGATAGGAGACTCGACAGTAAGGGGAACAGACAGGCGTTTCTGCGGCTGTAGATATGACTCCAGGTGATATGCTGCCTCCCTGGTGCGAGGGTCAAGGATGTCACTGAATGGCTGCAGGGCGTTCTAAAGGGGGAGGGCAAATAGACAGAGATCATGGTACCAACGACATAGGTAGAACGAGGGATGAGGTCCTGAAAGCAGAATTTAGGGAGCTTGGAAACAGATTAAAAAACTGGACCTCAAAGGTCTGAATTACTTCCAGTGCCACACGCTAGTGAGTATAGAAATAGGAGGTTAGTCCAGATGAATGAGTGGTTGGACAGATGGTGCAGGAGGGAGGGCTTTAGATTTCTGGGACATTGGGGCCCTTTCTGGGGGCGGTAGGACCTGTACAAGGCAGACGGGTGCCAGCTGAACCAGAAGGGGACCAACATCCTTGCGGGGAGGTTTGCTATTGTCATTGGGGAGGGTTTAAATAACTTGGCAGGGGGATGGAATCCTGAGAGGGGTTCAGCAGGGGGAGATGCACAGCCAAAATTAGAAGAGAGAGTAAGTGAGTCTGGAAGGCATGGAAATTATAGGCCAGTTAAGGCACAAGGGAGTTTGTCAAGATTGGATGGTATTTATTTTAATGCAAGGAGTCTGACGAATAAGGCAGATGAGTTGAAGGCACAAATTAACACATGGAAGTATGATGTCATTGCTGACACAGAGACCTGGTTAAGAGAGGGGCAGGATTGGCAGCTCAATGTCCCAGGATATAGGGTCTTCAGGCGAGACAGGGAAGGAGGTAAAAGAGGAGGGGGTATCACAATATTGATCAAGGAATCAATTACAGCAGTAAGGAGGGATGACATCTTAGAAGGCTCCTCAAATGAAGCCATATGGGTAGAACTGAAAAACCAAAAGGAGCAAGAACGTTGCTGGGAGTGTACCATAGGCCCCCAAACAGTCAGAGAGAAATAGAAGCGCAGATATGTAGGCAAATTTTAGAGAAGTGTAAAAATAATATGGTAGTAATAGTGGGGGATTTCAAATTTCCCAACATTCACTGGGTTAGTCATAGTGTGATAGGTTTAGAGGGAGCAGAATTCTTAAAATGCATCCAGGAGAGCTTTTGAAACCAGTACATAGAAGGTCCTAAAAGAGAGAGGGTGTTCCGAGACTTAATTTAAGGGAATGAAGCCGGGCAAGTGGTAGAGGTACCAATGGGGGAGCATTTTGCAGAGAGTGATCTTAACTCAATTAGATTCAAGGTTGCTGTGGAAAAGGGCAAGGATGGGCCAGAAATCAGAGTTCTAAGTTGGAGAAAGGCCAATTTTAATAAGATCAGATAATGATTTGGACTGGGAGCAGCTACTTTTAGGTAAATCTGTGTCAGAGCAGTGGGACTCATTCAAGAAGGAAATAGGGAGAGTACAGTGCCAACATATTCCAGAAAAGACAAAGGGTGAGACCAACAAATCCAGGGAACCCTGGATGTCGAGGGATATGCAGGATTGGATAAAGTGAAAAAGGGAGGCTTATAGCAGATACGGAGGGCTCAAAACAGCTGAAGCCCTAGAGGATTATAGAATGTGTAGGGGGGAACTTAAAAAGGAAATTAGGAGAGCAAAAAAGGGGCATGAAAACATTGGCAGGTAAAATAAAGGAAAATCCAAAGTTATTTTACAAATACATTAAGAGTAAGAGGATAACTAGGGAAAGATTAGGGCCAATTAAGGACCATAGTGGTAATTTGTATGTGGAGCCAGAAGACATAGGTAGAGTTCCAAATGAATACTTTGTGTCGGTGAGAGAAACGACGTGGGTATGGAAATCAGGCAGAAGGACTGTGATATAATTAAAGAAATTAGCATAGAATGGGAGGAGGTTTTAAGTGGTCTGGCAGGCTTAAAAGTAGATAAATCTCCAGGCCCGGACGAAATGTATACCAGGCTGTTGAGTGAGGCAAGGGAGGAGATAGCAGGGGTGCTGGCAAATAATTTTCAATGCCCCTCTGGCCACAGGAGAGGTGCCAGAGGACTGGATGACAGCCAGTGTGGTACCTTTATTCAAGAAGGGAGGAAGGGATAAACTAGGGAACTACAGGCCAGTCAGTCTAACCTCAGTGGTGGGGAAACATTGGAAGCAATTCTGAGGGACAGAATTAATCTACACTTGGAGTGGCAGGGATTAATCAAGGACAGTCAGCATGGTTTTGTAAAGGGGAGGTCATGTCTGACCAATTTGATTGAATTTTTCAAAGAGGTGACCAGGTGTGTAGATGAGGGCAATGCATTTGATGAGGTCTACTTGGACTTCAAGAAGGCTTTTGATAAGGTCGGGCATGGGAGACTGATAACAAAGGTAAGAGCCCATGGGATCCAAGGGAATTTGGCAAATTGGATCCAGAATTGGCTGAGGGCAGGAAGCAGAGGGTGATAGTCGAGGGGTGTTTTTCTGACTGTCTGCCTGTGTCCAGTGGGTTCCACAGGGATCGGTGTTGGGTCCCTTGCTGTTTGTGGTATATACAAATGATTTAGACTTGAATGTAGGAGGGTTGATCAGTAAGTTCGTGGATGACACAAAAATTAGTGGGGTGGTAAATAGTGAGGAGGATAGTCTTAGATTACAGGAGGATATAGGCGGGCTGGTCAGGTGGGCTGATCAGTGGCAAATGGAATTTAATCCGCATAAGTGTGAAGTGATGCACTTGGGCAGGACAGACAAGGCAGGGGAATACATGATGAATGGTAGGACCCTGGGAAGTATCGAGGATCAGAGGGACCTTGGTATGCATGTCCACCGGTCCCTTAAGGTAGCAGGACAGGTAGATAAGGTGGTTAAGAAGGCATATGGGATACTTGTCTTTATTAGCCGAGGCATAGAATTTAAGAGCACGTTGGTTATGCTGGAACTGTATAAAATGCTAGTTAGGCCACAGCTAGAGTATTGCGTGCAGTTCTGGAATCCGCATTATAGGAAGGATGTGATTGCACTAGAGAGAGTGCAGAGGAGATTTACCAGGATGTTGCCTGGGCTGGAGAGTTTTAATTAGCAGAAGAGATTGGTTAGACTGGGGTTATTTTCTCTGGAGCAGAGGAGATTGAGGGGGGACATGATTGAAGTGTATAAAATTATGAGGGGCATAGATAAGGTAGACAAAAAGGAACTTTTCCCCTTGATGAAGGGATCAATTACTAGGGAGCATAGATTTAAGGTAAGGGGCAGGAGGTTTAGAGGTGATGTGAGGAAGAATTTTTTCATCCAGAGGGTGGTGGGAATCTGGAACTCACTGCCTGAAAGGATGGTAGAGGCAGAAACCCTCATAACATTTGAGGAGTATTTGGATGTGCACTTACAATGCCATGGCAGACAAGGCTATGCACCTACTGCTGGAAAATGGGATTCGAATAGTTAGGTACTTGTTTGACCGGCGCAGACTCGATTGGCCTAAGGGCCTTTTTCTTTGTTATGGACCTCTATGACACTCTGGATTGGGGGCCGGCATAGGCCTTGGACTGGGTGGTGGTGTAGAGTACAGGACTGGGTGCTGGGGAACGTGCTGGATTGGGTTTTTTAATTAGGGTACTGGACTGGGTGCTGCAGCAAGGTACTGGACTGGGTGCTGCGGCAGAGAGCTAGACTGGGTGCTGGTACAGGGTATTGGACTGGGTGCTAGGGCAGGGTACGGGACCAAGTGATGAGGCAGGGTACTGGACTAGGTGCTAGGGCAGGTAATGGTCTTGGTGCTGGCTAGGGTACTGGATGGGGTGCTGGACTAGGGCACTTGTCTGGGTGTTGGCGTAGGCTACTGGACTTGGTGCTGGGGCAGGTACTAGATAAGGTGCTGGGGCAAGGTACTGGACTGGGTGCTGCAGCAGAGGGCTAGGCTGGGGCAGGGTACTGGACTGATTGGTAGAATAGGGTACTGGACAGGGTGCAGCGTTAGGGTACTGGACTGACTACTGGAGTTGCGTACTGGACTGGGTACTGGGGAAGGTACTGGACTGGGTGCTGGGGCAGATACTGGACTCGGTGCTGTGGTAGTAGGTACTGGACTGGGTGCTGAGGAATGTACTGGACTGGGTGCTGGAGTAGATACTGGACTGGGTGCTCAGGTAGGGTTCTGGATTGTTGCTGGCGTAAATTACTGGATTGGGCACTGGGGCAGGTTACTGGATTAGGTTCTCGGGCAGGGTACTGGACTGTTGCTGGGGTAGGGTCCTGGACTGGGTGCTGCGGTCTCCTCTACATTGGAGAGACCAAATGCAGACTGGGTGACCGCTTTGCGGAACACCTTCGGTCTGTCTGCAAGCATGTCGGACTTCCATGTTGCTTGCTATTTCAACACACATCCTGCTCTCATGCCCACATGTCCATCCTTGGTCTGCTGCATTGTTCCAGTGAAGCTCAATGCAAACTGGAGGAACAGCACCTCATTTTCCGACTGGGCACTTTTACAGCCTTCCGGACTGAATACTGAGTTCAACAACTTCCGACTGTGATCTCTCTCCTCCATCCCCACCCTCTTTTTGGTCCCCTTTTTCAATATTCATTTTTAATTTTTTATTTTCATTTAATTTTTTTCATTTATTTGAATTATTATTTTTTTAAATTGATTTCCATTTTTATTCATTGTTTTATCCCCACCTTTTAGCCTATTTTCGATCTTTTCCCCCACCACCGTCCCCTCTCCCCACCCCACCCCCACTAGGGCCATCTGTCACTTGTTCATGTTGTTCTTTCCAGAGAGCTTACCCTGGTCCGGCTAATATCTCATTCTGCTTTCTACTCTTAATGTCACCATTAGCACCTCCTTTAGCCAGTACCACCACTATTAACACCCCTTTGACATTTTGTTTATGACATCTCTTGCAATCTCTCCTTTGCCTCCACCTATTGCTGGCCTTCTATCCAGCTTCACCTGTTCCATCCCCTTAAACAGTTTAAATTTCACCACATTTTTACTTCTCTTTAGCTCTGAAGAAGAGTCAAATGGACTCGAAACATTAACTCGGTCTTTCTCTCCACGGATGCTGTCAGATCTGCTGGATTTTTCCAGCAGTTTTTGTTTTTGTTGTACGGGACTGGGTGCTCAGGTAGGATACTGGACTGGGTGCTCAGGTAGGTTACTGGACTGGGTGCTGGGCAGATCCTGGACTGGGTGCTGGAGTAGGGTACTGGACTGGGTGCTCAGGTAGATTATTGGACTGGGTGCTGGGATAGTATACTGCATTGGGTGCTGTGATAAGCTACTGGACTGGGTGCTGGAGTAGGGAACTGGACTGGGTGCTGTATGGTACAGGACTGGGTGCTGGGGTACAGTACATGACTGGGTGCTGGGGCAGGGTACTGGGCTGGGTGCTGGGGTAGTGTACACACTGGCTGCTGTGTTAGCTTACTGGACAGGGTGCTGGAGTGGATTGCCAGCCTAAATCACTTCATTTTGTTTCCTGAAGGTAGTGAAGTAACTGCAGCAATTGCTATGTGCACCTTTTAACTTCCCTTTGCTAAAAAGTGTTTTAAAAAAACTGTCATGATACCGTAGCCACCTTTCACCTTCCAGTCAGTCCCAGGAAGAGTCATGTTGGACTCCAAATATTAATTCTGTTTCTCGCTCCACAGATGATGCCAGGCGTGTTGCATTTCTCTAGCACTTTCTGTTTTCTTTCTTTCAGATCTCCAGAATCTGCAGTATTTTGCTTTTATTACACCTTCCATTGTCTGACAATCAGCTCATTTTGTCCTCAGTTCTCAATCAATAGAAAGTTACCTGAGCAGATGCTGGGAGACTTCAGTCTGTGCAAGGGCAGGATTTTCCCTTTGTTGGGCAGGCATGGTGGGGGGCCGGGAACGGCCGCAGATCGGGCCCTGACCGCGACTCCACTCTGGCTGGCCATTTAAAGCATGAAAGGCTCAGCCCTGCCGGGGCGGGGGCAGAAGGGGGGGCCAGTGCGGAAGTCTGCGCCTGCTTTCCCGGGGGAGCGCGCGCTGACAGCTCCCTGAGGGCACAGAGCTGCCTCAGGGAACCGAAGATTTGGGCAAAGGAAAATAAAGATTTAATAAATGATATAAACATGCCCCCACACGTGACTCAGTCACATGAGGAGGGACATGTTTAAAATGAAGTGGAATTAATTTTTTTGCATTTTTTAACTTACAGTTGGAAACCTCATCCCGCCCGTGGATGAGGTTTCGTAAAAAATGCGAAGGCCGCCTGGCCTGTTTGCCCACCCGCCAACCGAACAATTGAGTGGGCAGCGAAAAATACAACTTAATTAGTACTTTAAGGGACTTAATCGACCTCTTAATTGTAGACGGGCATGCTGCTGCTCGCACGTGCCCGCCAACCGAAAGATCGCGGAAGTGTGCAATGACGTCGGGACGCTCGTGCAACGTCTTCCTGCGGGTTGGGCAGGCACCTGCCCGATAGACGTAAAATCCTGCCCCATGTGTTGAACTTCCCCATGCCACACCAATGTGAGAGGGCAATATAACCATAGCTCCCTGCTCAGACTGCTGCTGAAATATTGTTAACTGCTGCACCAATGAAGCATTATTGCAACATAAATCAGTCTAATAGCCAAGGATCCTTGTTGCCCATTCCTTCATGGGTACTGAGGTCACAGCACTGGACTTATACCGTACTGTCAACATAAGGAAATTGTTAAAATGTGAAGTTTATGATCAGTATTAGTGAGACAGATTGAAATCTCATTTGAGCTGTGTTTATTTTTTAAGAGCAACATAAATCAAAATCAGTCAGGTTTTTAAACCAAAATGATTGATGGTTACTCCTAATGAGTGAGACAGATCTGATTTATACCTCCTGTCTGCATCTACACATCGGACAATAATCCATGAAGAAAGTGTTTGTGAAGTCACCTAACAGTAGACAGGAAGCAGGCGATACAATAAATCACTACAATAAGTGCAGGAACGCATTAATGTTTTTCCCTCCACAACAGCAACCAGAAGCTTTGCCCCATATAACACGTAACATCCAACAAAATTGTTGGCATCAAAAAGAACTGTGGGACGAAAAATAGTAACACAAATAGAACTCCATTTGACATATTTCTTCAAAAGATTGTTTTGAAGCATTTCAAGTTTTTTTAGACCATTGTTTATATTTTCCTTTGATTATTCTCCCTTTGGAGGTCACAATTTTCAATCGCAGCTCTAAATCTACAATTTCCTGATCAGTGCTCTATTTTCTCCTCATCTTGGAGACTTAGGCTGAGACAGCGAGGGGAAATAATATTGTACAGAATTATTGGCCAGGATTTTCTATGCCCACCTGCGTCGGGCATGTTTGGTGGCGTGAGTGGACAATGTGGTGAGAAGGCCAAAAAACGGATTCATGACAGCGTGAAACCAATTTGTGATCATCCATTCTGCCCGCCGATGGTGGGCCATGTTTCCCACCATCGGACATCAGGAACCTCAGTGTAATAATCTGCATGTCATTATAAAGCCAGCCCACTGGACTCATCACCCCCGTGGATTGTCTGCCCACGTCGGTAGGAAAACACACCATCATATTTCACAGCAGTAATAAGCGACGTACATCTACTTTGCTTCGGGTAGTACTCGCAGTCATCAGCGCCAGGCTTCACAGACAGCACCACATCACTTTTAGGGGGGGCTAACAGGCAGGTCCCTACCTACCAGATCAGCCCTATGTGGGAGGCTTTTCAATGGCTGCAGTGCTAGAGCTTGCTTGGGGAAGGGGGAGAAGAGGCCTCAGGCAAGGGAAGAGGCTGCAGAACGAGAGCTGTAGTGGGGAAGGAGGATGCCCCAGGGTGTGTGTGGGGCCACATGTTAATCTGTGTAAGTGGCTTTAAGATGGTGAGGGCTGAGGAAGCAGTCTCCAGAGGAGATGAGGCCAAATGGACATGTGAGGGTGTGTGTATAAGAATGGGTGGTGATGTCCCTTGAACTGGCAGTGAGTGAGATGTCAATGACTGTGTGATGGGCTTGAGTGTGTGAGTTCAGAGTGATGAAGTGGTTGCCATAACCCTGGCAGCAAGGATGACATCATTCATCCTCAATCTGCATTGGATGGCCGACCTCTTTTGCGCAGCATTGGCACTGATCACCATTGTCACTACCTACCATGCTGGATTGGTGATGCTGCTGTTCGTCCTGCAGCCAGTGCTGGGGTATAGGTCATTATGGCAGGCCTCCACGGCATCCAAATGGTATACCAGTGACGTGTTATTAAACCTGGGGGCTGCAGTCCTTTTTTGCCTTTTGCGGACGTACTCCCTACAGCAGTTGTGGGCTGAAAGCACTGAGATGTGTGCTTGCGGCTGGACTATAAAAATGGCACCTGGCGTGACAAAGTGCAAGGTGATGATGACAGGTGAGCAAATGAGAACCCACCCATCATGGAAACAGCGTGTTTCCTGGGAATGCATATGTAATGCGGTGGGTTTGGGACAATATGGCACGAAAACCTGCCATCGCAGCCAGCGGGTGAAAAGTTGTTTTGCCCGCCCGCTACCACACTTCGTGCAAATCCGGGACGATTCTGCCCATTGTAATGCCAAACAATATTAAAAATGATTAGCAATTCCCTCTGTTCAATGCATTTCTGTTCAAAGAGAAAATGCCCTCCTGCAATGCTGATTTATTGCAGGTGAGCAAGACCCTGCTGATCTGAGGCTGAGCCTGAACAGTGTGAAATTCCAGATTTGACATCTGTGTTCCAGAGATCGGTAAAAAAAAATGTTAGGGTTTTCATTCCTGGTCATTTTTCAGTTACTCTCAGTGGAAAATGCATGAATATGGAAATTGGATGAGATAAAATGACCTTTTGGATGAAGTATTAGAGGACTGCAAAGAACTATAGAATTGCATGAATACAAGCTATGCACTTTGATAGGGATAAAGATAGAGAAAGGAGGAAAATTAGAAGCCAAGAACAATGCCAGTGGGAGGCATCTTTCCAGTCTTTTCATTTCAAGGTGAGAAAGGTTCTTTAGCTCTTTTATATTCATTCATGGGAAGTGGGCATTGCTGGCAAGGCCAGCATTTTTTACCTATTCCTAATTGCCCTTGAAAAGGTGGTGGTGAGCTGCCTTCTTGAACTGCTGCAGCCCATGTATTGTAGGAACACCCACAGTGCTGTTAGGAAAGGGGTTCCAGGATTTTGACCCAGCAACAGTGAAGGAACGGCGATATATTTCCAAGTCAGAATGGTGAGTGGCTTGGAGGTAAATTTGCAGATGATGTTCCCATGTGTCTGCTACCCTTGTCCTTCTAGGTTGTAGAGATCATGGGTTTGAAAGGTGCTGTTGAAAGAACTGTGGTGAGATACTGTAGTGCATCTTGTATTTGGTACACACTCCTGCTACTGTGTGGCAATAGCGAGGACAGTGAATGTTTAAAGTGGTGGATGGGGTGCCAATAAATAGGGTGTTTTGTCCTAGATGGTGTTGAGATTCTTGAGTGTTGCTGGATCTTCATTCATCCAGGCAAGTGGGGAGTATTCCATCACACTCTTGACTTGTGCCTTGTAAGATGGTTGGAAGACTTTGGAGAGTCAGGAGCTAAGTTATTCATCACAGAATTCCCAGCCTTTGACCTGCTTTTGCAGCTACAATATTTATGTGGCTTGCTCAAATAAGTTGCTGATCAATGATAGCCCCAGAGTGTTGATAGTGAGGGGTTCAACAATGATAATATCAAGGGTAGACAATTAGATTTTCTCTCATCGGAGATGGTCATTGCTTTGCACTTGTGTGGTGCAAACGTTACTTGCCACTTGTCAGACAAGTCCAGATGTTGTCCAGATCTTGCTACATGCAGGCAGAGATTGCTTTGGTATCTGAGAAATTGTGAATGGGACTGAACATTGTGCAATCATCAGCGACCATTCCACTTCTGACCTTATAATGCCACTGGATAGCACTGCCGACGATTCCTTCCATCAGTTTGCTGATGATTGAAAGTAGATTGATGGGACGGTAACTGGCTGGATTGGATTTGTCCTGTTATATGTGGACAGGATACACCAGGGCAATTTTTCACATTGTCGGGTAGATGCTGTGCTGCAACAGCTTGGCTAGGGGCACAACTAGTTCTAGAGCACAAGTCTTCAGTACTGCCAGGATATTTTAAAGATCCTTAGCCTTTGCTGTACCAGGTGCCTTCAGCTAATTGTTGATATCATGTGGGATGAACCAAATTGGCAGCTGTGATGGGGGGGCCTCAGGAGGAGGCCGAATTGGGTCATCATTTGACACCTCTGGCTGATGATGACTGCAAATGTCTCACCTTGTCAATCTATCAGAATACCAATTTCACCTTCCAACCGTTACAGCATCTGACTGCTTCTTAAAGGAGTCAAGTGTCCAGGCCTCAAACAACCTCCCTGAAAAACTGTTTCTGCTGTTAAACCTGTGTAGAGAAATCTTTCTTCACACCTGTCCTAAATCTGCACTGTACAATCCTAAATCTTGTACTTGTTTGTCCTGCTCCTCTGGAGCATCAGAAAGTTCTCTTTTGGGTTTAATGCCCTTATCATACTAAATGCCTCCCCTTTTAAGGCTGGGAATGGGTCTCATTAATAATATTGGGCACAAACCAAATGATTTTATTTGGATTTCTTTTTAGGGTTGCAACCTCACAAAGCTGGTTGGAATATTCTGGATCAATTGAGTTATATCACAGCATTGTTACTCAATGTAAATATCAGAGGAACAACACTCCAGTGCAGAGCAACACTAAATGCCTGAAATGACATCCTTCAAACTTAGACTTTGTGCCTCATTACTGTCAGGTGGCTTCCCAGCATGCAACATATAGCTTGCCATTTTGACAAAAGTCAAGAGCTGGGGCCCATTATTGTTTTTCTGCTGTATTTGATGATTTTAATTTGATTGGACAGATACATCTCAGAACCTCTCCCCCATTTGCGGTTTGAAGATGTTTCTGTCAATTAAGGAGCAGCACTGGGAAGAAACCCACCAAATTCAAACAGTAAGACCAACAATCTTAATGGTGCCAAAACATATGTAATATAAATACTAACACAGCATCACTTGCAGAAGGTCGTGACATCAGGATTTTGGTAGGCAATTGCTTGTTTGGACACAGGTTACCTTTGCTATATTGTGACTGAGCTTAGAATACATCATTTCAGCTGCTGAAGTCTATTTTGATAAATTAGAGGAAGTTATTCAAGCATGATCATCATGTTTCTTCCATCTTTTTGTCTTTCTGGAAACATCATAAGGCCAATTTAACCCTGCCCATGCAATGAGTGGTTAAAATGGTGGTGGGCAGCTGCCGACCGCGATTTTAACCACATGGTTTTGATTTAATAAAAGGCATCAGCTTCACTAATATGTAAAAGTCAGGGTCCTAGTCGAAATGTAATTAGGATCCTAAATCCATTTTAACTCTCTATCGAGCAGGTCACGCACAGGGCCAGCACTGCCAGTGAAACCTACTACAGGAACAGCACTGGAACAAGTCCAGAAACTTCTTTTATGATTTCCTTATGTGTCAGGGACAGCAATGCATTTTTGGGCCCCACAGTGAAACCAGGTCTTGCCATTCCTGCCCAATTTGCCCTCCACACTTAACTCACCTTGCCAAACATGTATCGCAATGGGGAAGACTTCTCTCGGGTCGCCAGCCGTAGTCTCCTGCCAGCAGAAATCCTGTTCCTATCAGCCAGGGAGTTCGGACAGGGGATTGTCTTCCAAATGAGGTTCAGGAGTCAAAACCTCGTAGGCCTGTGGCTGTGAGCGGGTTTTACACTTTCCTTCACATCTTAGCTGCCCAGCTATATCACTCCCACCAGGAGTTCAAATCCAGACTGACGAATCACGTGATTCACCCAGTGGTTAGTGCATCCAGGGGATGATCTTATGACTACCCTCAGGGTAAAACCAGGCAAGTGTGGAGTTAAAATCGTCCAGGTTACTTTCATTCTCTGCAGCCACATGGAGCAGCCCGTTCTCTGCTCCACTGAGCATATACAGCACGAATGCCTGCTCAAAGTGAACAAAATTTATCCCAACTGCAATTTCCCTGTGTAAGGAATTACACTGGTTTTCCTGTCATGTAAAGGCAGCGAGGATGAGGATCAGGGTTAGTTGAGACCTACACATGTACATACTACTCATTTTAGATGGAGCAGGTGGGTTAAAGCTATCACCACTACCTACCTGCCCAAAACTCACCTGGATTTAAAATAGACAATAGTATTTGTGGTGCATCAGTTGCCAATCAGGCACTAATTTACAACCAGTTTAGGTAGGTATATATATATCTGGCTAATTTTTTTAGTAGATGCAATTGAGGAATTTTAATCTTTCCATCCAGTGGAAAGCTGGCAGGTGAACAGTTAAAATTCCTTACAAAAACAGAAAATGCTGGAAAAACTGAGCAGGTCTAACAGCATCTGTGGAGATAAAAACAGAGTTAGCGTTTTGAGTCCGTATGGCTCTTCTTCAGAGCTTACCTCTCTTTAGCTCTGAAAAAGTCATACAGATTCAAAACATTAACCCTGTTTTTCTCTCCACAGATGCTGTTAGACCTGCTGAGTTTTTCCAGCATTTTCTGTTTTTGTTTCTGATTTCCAGCATATGCAGTATTTTGCTTTTATGAGTTAAAATTCCTTGGTGTAATGTATCTACAGGAATCATGTTGCTTATGATTTTTACATCCGCTAAGCCCCTTGGCACAAGCCAGTGAGGCCTGAATTCACTTATCAGTATAATAGAGAGAAAGAAAGACTTGCATTTATATAGCGCCTTTCACAACCACTAGATGTCTCAAAGCGCTTTACAGCCAATGAAGTACTTTTGAACTGTAGTTATTATTGTAAAGTAGGAAACTCAATAGCCAATTTCTGCCCGGCAGACCCCCCTAGACAGCCCATGTGATAATGACCAAATAATCTCTTTTTTGTGAGGTTGATTGAGGGATAGATATTGGCCAGGACACCTAGGATAACTCCCTGCTCTTCTTTGAAATAGTGCCTTGGCATCCACCGGAGGAAGCTGATGGGGCCTCAGTTTAACATGTCATCTGAAAGACAACACCTCAACCAGAGCAGGACTCCCTTGGTACTGCATTGGGGTGTTAGTCATGATATTTTTGTTCAAGTCTATAAAGTTGGACTTGAACCCTGAACCTTCCAACTAGAGAGCTACCAACTAAGCCACAGCTGACATGTACTGCATACCAATAGCATCACCATGGCAACAATTTTAACTTGAGCTTGAGTGGCAAAGCCAGCATGGTATTCCCAACAGTGAAGGTTGGAAAGCTAAAGCTCTTGTGGTATATTTTTTTCGCTTTCCTTTAGGGGGTTTGGAGAAACAAGAATGCTCCTCTTGGCCCCACAAGGCAAACTGAAGAATCCCCTGTGCCAGACTCTCACCACAGCCACCATCCCCAACTCCTTCTGTACCATGGAGCCTTCTTTCCCACATTTACCTGAGTGTCTGGCCACCCAATTTTCCAGAGACTGCTTCCTCGGAACATGTTAGAAACCAGGCGGCTGAAACTGCTGTGACCTCATGCTGTTGCAGGCAGGCAGGAAACTAACTGAAACCAGTGGAAACCTGCTGCTAGTTAAAGTCCCTCCTGATATTTTATATATTTATCCTTCATTTTTCTCCTTCAAAAATAAGGTTCTGTTGGTTGGCAAAGCAATTGTGCAACTCGAAATAGTCAAAACTAAAGCAGAGACCAAACTTTCAGACCAAATATATGGGAACTGGACACCCAACTCCAGATGTCTTTTTAAAAACAGGGCTGAAATCAAACACCATCCCATTGTGAGACAAATCAAATCTCCAGACACTGATACGGGGAAACTAAGCACCAGAAACAAAACAAAAACTAATGCAAAAATGAAAAGGCTTGCCTCATGTTTGAAACCTTCAATGAGGAGAAAGAATCATGACTGAATTTTCAGGGCAAGTCAAGTCGTGCTGATAAATACTGAGTTACTGGATCAAATTTGCTATTGCTAACAACAAAGTTGAATATTTTTTTAAAATTACTGAGAGTGGTGAAGTTAATGATAACATTTGATGGAGCCTTTGGAATTTCTTACAAGATTTCCATTGATTTACATTTGTCAAAGCAATATTAACTGCTTCTTTATGATAAGCTCTCATAGAATCATACGTCATGCCCCTAAGACATGAAAAAGGTAATTAACTGTTTAAATCAAATCTTACTCTTTAGCTTATTTAAAAAGTGGACTTTGCTGAACCAAGGAATGGCTGCTACAGGTCACATGATTCACAAGTTGGCTACAGTTTCTCCAAATTTACAACAGCAGTTACAGGACAAAAGCTCAACCCTCATTCTTGTGGAATCACATGCCTCTCATTGTGAGGACACATTACAATCAATGAAACCAGGGACCAGTAGACAAGCTGTTTCCCCAACTGATCCTATAACATTGAAAGTTGTTATACCTGCAAAGGTGCTAATAGCCACCATTCATCTCCTAAGGGGATTTTGACCAAGGTATAGAAACTCCTGCTCCTGACTCATTAATGGGCAACATCACAGGACCTAAGCTTCTAGCCTTTGGAAAGATTTAATATTACATTTCTAGACTTGCAACTCAGTCTGCTGTTCAACCTCCAACCTGCAAACATCAAAGCAGAACTCCAGGCTGACCAACAGCCTGCATCAAGTCTAAGCCTCCTTGAAGGCTATTTCTCTGGAAGATCCCTGGCACCACCTGCTGAACAGATCAAATCTCTGTATACCAATCTCATCTCGCTATGTCACCACTAACTTTAAAGGAATTCTGCAACTCCAAGTTCAGCTAGCTGAACCCGCCTGAACTGTAACTCCTCCGTGAAGGAACCCTCACTCAACTCTGACTTTCTGGACTCGGACAATCACATGAACTGATATCCATATCTGTAATTTTTTTTAAAGTTATTCACAGTTGTAAAGACTCCTCTTTCTAATCTTCTTATTCTGTGCTTGTATATGTGGATGAAGTTGTGCCCAACCCCCAGATTTGAATGTATGAATAAACTATACTTCTGACTTAACCCTAAAGAGATTTTGCTGCGAGTCACTTAAGAAGTTGACCTCACAAACAGGGGGTTTGGGGAAACACGCCACAGCCTATTTCAAAAATGAAAACACCTCTGCTTATAGACAGACGGCGAGAAAATAAATAAGTTGTTTTACCTCTCCCCTGTCCATAACTCATAGAATAATACAGCACAGAAAGAGGCCATTCTTTCTGTCATGCCAGGTCAGGTCTTCGAAAGAGCAGTTCAATTAATTGCACTTTGCTCCTTTCTTCCCATAGCCCTACAGATAATTCCGCTTCAAGCTTTTATCCAATCGCCTTTGCAATTTACTAATGGAACTGCTTCCACCACGCTATCAGGCAGCACATTCCAGATCATAACAGTTCACGGCGTAAATGTTTCCTCTCATGTCTTCCCTGGTTCTTTTGCCAATTATCTTAAATCCATGCCCCTTCTGTCATTGGAAACAGTGTCTCCTTATTTACTCTGACTAAAGCCTCATAATATTGAACATTTCACTTAATTCTCTTGTTAACCATCTCTACTCTGAAAGCAATCCCACATTCTTCAATCTCTCCATGTAACAAAAGTTCCTCACCCTTGCAACTCATAGAGCTGTCTAACACCACATGATGATGATTTTTCTTAACGACTTATTCCCAGTTTGTTAACAAGGTTGATGCTTACTTACTGTTAAGTATGCCATAGCAAACATTACATTGAAGTTTGCTTTGGGGTGAATTTTACTGGTGGATGTATTCCTCGACCTCCCCCACCCTCCCATCAGTAGAAATGCCAGTCGGTACCACTGCTGACTTTAAATTTGGTTGCCCTGCAGCGATAATGCACCGGGGTGGCCCTAATGAGATAAGAGTAGGGCGACTGCCACTCAGGGGCAGAAGGTCCCACCCTCAAGAGCTGCCAGCCAATCTGATTGGCCAGCAGCTCTTACAGACCGGAGCAGTGCAGAGCACAGTGGTGGCCACTGCTGGGGCTACAAGGAGCCCCGAGAAAAACTAAGTGCTAAGGATGGATAGTGTACTTCAGGTAAGTCCGGGAAGTTTGGTTGGGCACATTTCTGTGACCCCAGCGAGGAGGAGAAGGGGGTGGAAGGTCAGGTTTTAGAGGCTAGTGAGGGAGGCATAAAGGGGGGGTGGGGTTGGGTACCATCTTGAGAGGGGGGGTGGTGCCCCAATGGGCACGGGGAACCTCCCAAAGGAGATACCCACTTCCTGCCTGCCTTTAGTTCATGCAGTCAAACTTGCTGGGCTGGTCGCCTTCCTTCATCTTTCCCCAGCTGCACATATTATTGCAACAGAGACAGAGTGAGGTCCTTAAGTGGTCATTAAGGGCCTCAACAGACCTGAAGGCAATGTGGGCTTCCTGATCTTACCCACCTTACCAGTGCCCCCCTTAATATGGCGGACAGGTTGGGGTTGGGCCAAAGACTGTGGGCTGTCCATCCACTTTATCTTAGGTGTCCCCCAACTGGCCTTCAAATATGCCGGTGCAATCCTGTAAAATTCACCCTTTTGTTTATTTACAACATTTGCAAAATGGATTTCTATCAGTTGCGAAACCCAAATGGGTTGAAACAATTGAGGCAAGTTTGTATTGTAAAGGTAAGTCATCCATTTTGGGATATTTTAAACCATTAGCAATGCTAAGTAGTGAACATGAGCACTGGTGCAGGCAAGCTGGCATGCATCGGTGCCATCCCCAAGGCCAGACAAATGGGGATGGTTATTGACAGGAAAGGCATCTAGCTGTAAAACCACCCATTGAATCCAAATGATGGTTGATATGAACAAAAATGCTAGTGTGTACTCTGCAAACAAGGAGCAGGGTCCACGCCCGAACCCTGTGAGAAATAGGCAAGGGTTACCGTCCAGTGAATGAGAGTGACTAAAGAAAAGGTGAAAGGATGACCTAACTCAATATTGCACATCTAAATATCAGCACAGCCTGACAGAAGAAATGGAGAAGAATCAGTTCAGATTCATGCCTGGAAGAAGCACCATTTTTATTTTGAGACAAATGATGGCCAAATAGTGGGAAGTCCAATGCAACATAAAGATTGTATTCATCAATCTAGAGAAGGCTTATGATCAGGTGCTGAAGGAGGAAATCTGTGTTAGAATTTGTGTATGCACACTTACTACTGGACATGTACAAGGAGTGCCTGAAAAGAGTAAGAAGGGGGCAGCAGAAGTTTCAAAGTCAAAACTGAATTCCACCACAGATTGGCAATGAGCCCCTTCCCCTTTCTGATTATCATGGATGTCCTAACTGAGCAAGTGAGACAGGAATTGCCATGGTTAATGATGTTTGCAGATGACATTGAATCATGATGAGAATGATTAGCTGGAGAAATGAAGAAAAACACAAGTATGAAGATTTATTTTTTTTTAAATTTTATTGTGTCCATGGACTGTCTACATATGGCCCAGCCAGAACTGGACACATTTTTGCGCCTTGTTGTTGAATTCAACAAGATCTGCAACAGTGCAGGGTTCCTCTAGCGATAGACATTGCAGGAGATGTTTCATAGTCTGTGGCTCAGTTCCACACTCACAAGTTGTCGGGCAGGTTGTATATTCCCATTTGCTTAGTGACACCTCTGAACGACCTACACCAGTTCTAAGTCTGTTAAGGCACTTCCAGGTTGCCCAGTTGCAATTAGCTCCTGGGGGAAGGCTTTCATCCGGTAGAATTTCCATGGCTGGGGGTTGTTCGAGACTGGTGAGCCGGTCTTTCCACAAGGCGATGTAGGCTTCAGATGGGGTTGTTTGTAATGGAACAACACTGTTCATGAAGCTCTTCCTTGATTTTAGGCGGCTCAGTGTAGGTGTATGACCATGTAGAGGGTGCCTCTCATCTGATGTTTGACGGAGTCGCTCTTTCTTACTGGCTACCGTTTTTCTTATATCAGGGGGAGCAAGTATGAAGATCAATGGACCAAAGACCCAATAAATATAAACTGTCAATTTGAGCCTAGGGAAGAGGATCAGAGTGATGGTGTAGATATTATGGATGAAGACCTAAAGAAAGTGAGTAGCTTCAAGTGCCTGGAATCAGGGCTGGCAGAAGGTGGAAGTATAGGAATGGAATTATAAGCAACGGATTAGCTCTGGTTGGAAAAATTGGAAGAAGTGCAGTGGAGTGTTGTGTGATCCAAAAGTGCTGTTGAAGCTGAAAGGGAAAATCTACAAGACAGTTCTGAGACTGGCCTTGTTATATAATACAGAAAGCTGGGCAATATCAAGAAGAGGGGAACAACAACTGGATACTAATAAAAACAAAAAAACTGCGGATGCTGGAAATCCAAAACATAAACAAAAACAGAATTACCTGGAAAAACTCAGCAGGTCTGGCAGCATCGGCGGAGAAGAAAAGAGTTCTTTTCTTCTCCGCCGATGCTGCCAGACCTGCTGAGTTTTTCCAGCTAATTCTGTTTTTGTTTTTGAACTGGATACTAATGCTGTGCACATCCTGTGGTGGATGTTTGGAGTGTCGAGAAAGGACAAGGTCAAGAACCAGTACATCAGGGGGTCAGTAAAGATTGTAGAAGTATCAAAGAAAGTAGCTGAGAAGAGTTTTCAATTGTATGGTTATCTGTTGAGTGAGAGAGGGCAAGTGGTGAAGTGAGTGATGGAGATGGGACAGCCAGGAAGAAGGAGATGAGGAAGGCCCGAGACCAAATGGAAAGATGTGCTGGGGAGAGGCTTAAAAGCAATGGGATTGGAAAAGAAACAGGTGACCAACAGGGGAGATGGAGATGAACCAGCATTGTGGCAGCCACAATTAAAATGGGAAAAGCTGAAAAAAGAAGAGTAACCTTAATTGGTAATGCTCAAAAGCTTTTATTAGTACCAAGGGACATAAATCAACAGCCTGGATTTAATAATTGGTGTAAATGAATGCCTGCAGCCCAGTTTATTTTAAATGTATTGCTATTGTTGTTAAATTAAGATCAGAGCTGTGTGCCGAGAATAGTGGGTGGAAGCAAGGTTGAAGCTCCAGGCCTGAGAAGGTTAAAGTTCTGTATCTGACTTCCAGCCTTGAGGAATTCTGGCAGCTGTTCGAGGGCAGCAAATCAGAAGCCTTCAAGACCCAAAGATCATGCTAGCAGAAGAAAAGATACATGCTTACTTTTTGCAACTTGCTGTTGGGCCTCCCTCATTAGCCCTCCACTCTGAGACTGTTCCTGTTGCAATCCTCAATGCCAAGTTTTTCAGGAGCTCATCACTGACAGATGTGGAGCCAGGGAGGATTGGGAACACCAATACACTGAATTTCCATAGGAATGTTGGATTTGCAACAATTGCACCTACACATACTCCTACTAAGGCAAGTCCTGGTCATCCTAAGGGCACAGTCACATGAGTTGAGACGTGTCCATAATTTTCATAAAAACTTTATTAAAATTTTTTAAAACCTACATGAAACCTCATTCCACCTGTGGATGAGTTATCATGCTTCTTCTAAGTCCTGCCGGGGCTCCTGGCCTGCCCGCCAACTTTAAGGTTGGATGGGTATGTCCACTAATTAGTTTAATTACACTGTCAATGGCCTCAAATGGCTGATTTTGCTGCGCCCCCACCTACTGAAAAATTTAAATGGGGTGCGGTGACGTCGGGAGTTACTCCCGACCTCACCGCGCATCAGTTTACCCGTCGGTGAGCGGGCCCCGCCCCCCCCATTCACCAACGGGAAAATCCTGTCCCAAGTTTCCAATCCTGTTCCTCTTCAATGTCTGAACTGACTGTTCACCAGTACAAGAAAAGTTGACTGTTACGTATAAGCAGCATATTTTGATCACACTGCTACGAATGGTCAATGAAGCAAAGTTTACAGCTGCAACATTGTTGCATAAAATTAAATTACTGTCTTTAAGTGACACAAAATGCATCCTGCCAAATCATATTCATGAAAACATGACCCAAAGGACTAACATTAATAAGCAACAAATGTAATAGAATATCATTTAAGAAGTGCACTTTGAATATAGAGATGTACCATGATTTGGATTTCTAATCAGTATGCAAAATGAGAAAACAGAATTACAATAGTGGAGAAAAGGTCAAGGAAGTAATTAAACCGTTTGATTAAGTAACTAGAAGAACATTCAAAAGAAGTTGTTATTGCAGTTCTAAAGACAGTCCCCACCTCTTAAGCTGCCGGTGCTATTACGGGCAACCAGCTATACCGATCAATTGACAATAATGATTTCCATCATCTTAGGAGGCAATTACAAAGCTGTTGATTACCATGTGTTAAAACATCGGCTATTCCAACAGATGCAACTATTTAATAATTTCTTCACAACACGTTCAAGAGCAATTACTGTAACCCCCATCCACCCAATTTTAAGGTGGTCTTCAAAGCAAACATTTTGTTCTCTGGTTCTGAGTAAGCATATTCATCTTATGTCTGTATTTAGCTCTGGGTTTTCAAATTCCCATTAAAGTAGACATTTAGTAAATAATTGGAATTCTACTTTTACCCTGGAAATGTCCTGTAAACTGATAGATATTTAACAGCTTGAACACAAAGATCTTCTAAAATGATAATTTCAGTGCCAATTAATTCAAAACAAACATTTTCATCATAGTTACTATTCATATATATCATTCAAAATTACATCTGAAATTTTTAAAGCATATGCATTTCTCTCTTTAAGTTTAGAAAAGCCAGTTATATCATTAACCACTTGCAGCTTTCTGATTATGTTACCATCGAAGTCTCTGCTACAAGTGGTATGGGCTGTGAACAGATAATTAAACATCATGGGTGTCACCACTGACCACAGCTCATTTGGCCCATCAATTTCATCAACATGGGTTAAAAGGCCACCACAACAGGTAGTTCTCTCACCTCCAGGAAGCTCCCCCAAAAATCCCCACCCACTCCAGCCTCTGTCACTACCTTCCCACACCCAACATCCTTCAGCCTTTTCATATTTGCAAGACTCAAAACAGGAATATTTTGGAATATTCACTACTTGACTTGGATAAATTCAGCCACATCAACACTCAAAATGCTCGACACCATCCCATTCAAAGCTGCCTGCTGGCTCAGCACCCCTGCCCCCGGATTCAGTATGCACCCTTGCACTATCTGGCTACAGGATGCACTGTAGTAACTCACCAAGCTAATCTCGACAACCCCTCTGGCGCCATAAACCTTACCAGTGAGAAGTAGATGAATAGCATTGATGTAGGAACACCATTGCTGTTCCTTTATCATCAATGGGTCAAAATTTTGGAATTCCCTAACATTGTTGTGGAAATGCCTCCCCTCTAAAAACAGCAGTGGTTCAAGGAGTAGTCCCACCATATTGTCAGTGGACCCAAAAATGTGGTCTTTTCAACATCGTCACCAAGAACAAACGTTAAAAAAACACACTTGTATATAACATGTCAAACAATAACTCTGTCCAATTTTCCAGCCATTGGGCTGAATTTTGCACTTGACGGGCGGACGGGCCCGACCAACTCAGCGCTGGGCGGGCAGCCAATTCCCGCTGCCGAAATGGGCCACGCCGCCATTTTGCGCGGGCGGACTAATTAAGGCCTGCCAAGCGGAGTTCCGACTCCCTTGTTCATCAGGAAAATTAAATCGGTGGCGGCTGTGTTCAGACCATCGGTTCCAATGGGGAAGCGGCAGTCTGTATAAAGAGTGGCCAGGCATCCTCCTTTAGGCTGTTCACCATGGCCAGTCATCGTGCAGCACAAGAGCTAAAGGCAGAGGAGGAGGAGGGCGGCAGGCTGCAGGGTAGGCCAGCGGGGGGCCACTGTGCCCCTCGGTTCTCCGATGCCTGCCTTGCTGTCCTCCTCAAAGAGGTGTCCAACCATCAGGATGTCTTGTTTCCGGAGGATAGGAGGAGGAAGGCCCCCCAAGTCACCAGGCAGGCATGGCAGGAGGTAGCGGAGGCTGTTAGCTCCCATGACGATGTGCAGTGCACCAGAACACAGTGCCGCAAGTGCTTCAATGATTTTTTGCACTCTGGAAGGGTGAATGCCATGTCAGCCTTGGCCATTTGACCCAGCATATAGCCTTAGCCCTTGAGGTCTCCCCCCACTACCCCGTCACGTCTTACTGTCGTTACTGCATTGGGCATTTGGTGCTTGCTGGGTGGGCAAACAGATAGTGAGTGACCATGCTTACATCAGCCTTAGTGGTTGAGGAGAAGATGGGTTCTCCCCGCAGCATACGTAGGTGTTTGTCGCATTTGAGTAGTCCGGGGGCAGCCTACAGGGGAGGCAGCTAGACACATACTCAGAACTCCAACACGTCATATTGATGGTGATGAGATGGTGGAAGGGGAGCCTCAAGGTGCCGTGGCCAAGAGCCATTTGCTGGCCTCAGTACCACACCTAGTTGCGTCTCCTTGTCATGGGCGCTAAGACCCATATGTCATTCAAAGTGATGGATGCCGAATGTGTCCAAGGTGTCCGTTGGGGGAGGGGGTTGGGACCAGCTGTACTATCTTCTGGTGACTGATCACCAGTAGTGAGGACAGGAACCGCTGGAGGCCTCAGATGGGAAGTCAATGGGCATTTGAATGGTTTGCCGCATTTTACAGTCCTGCCCCTGCCGCAACAGGGCCATAGAATTCCACCCAGCATTTCACCAAACACTGAAAATGCAGACAGCGACCCTGAGAATGTAGTGAGTGATACTACAGATGTTGCTTTTAACACTGATGATAAAATATTCAGAGAATCAACAAACATTGAGTAAATAGGTGTAGGTGTAGATTTTGATCCTAAGGATTTGAGATTGACACTGAGAATGATTAGTAGAAATCGTTTAATAAAATGTGTAAATCTAATGAAACCACAGTCAAGCCAAGTAAATAAAAGCAAATGAAAGTAAATTCGTTGTGAAAAGAAATATTTTTTGTCAAATAATGTTTTAGAATATAATAATTTTGTGTGAATCTAGGTATTTGTGTTTCATATTTGTGGTATTAAGATTGTTAGTTAAAATAATTGTGTGAAAGAAGGTAATTAAGTGAATTGTTGAATGAAATCTGTTGGATAGAACAATTTTTAAAAAATTCATTCATGGGATGTGGGCTTCGCTGGCTGGGCCAGCATTTATTGCCCAACCCTAATTGTCCTTGAGAAGGTGATGGTGAGCTGCCTTCTTGAACCGCTGCACTCCATGTGATATAGGTACACCCACAGCGCTGTTAGGAAGGGAGTTCCAGGATCTTGACCCAGTGACAGTGAAGGAATGGCGATATATTTCCAAGTCAGGAAGGTGAGTGACTTGGAGGGCAACTTCCAGATGGTGGTGTTCCCACCTATCTGCTGCCCTTATCCTTCTATGTGGTAGTGGTCGTGGGTTTGGAAGGTGCTGTCTAAGGAGCCTTGGTGAATTTCTGCAGTGCATCTTGTAGATAGTGCACACTGTTGCTACTGTGTATCAGTGGTGAAGGGAGTGAGTGTTTGTGGATGTGATGCCAATCAAGTGGGCTGCTTTGTCCTGGATGGTGTTAAGCTTCTTGAGTGTTGTGGGAGCTGCATTCATCCAGGCAAATGGGGAGTATTCCATCACACTCCTGACGTGTGCCTTGTGGATGGTGGACAGGCTTTGGGGAGTCAGGAGGTGAATTATTTGTCACAGAATTCCTAACTTCAAACTGCTGTTGAAGCCGCAGTATTTAAATGGCTAGTCCAGTGCAGTTTCAGGTCAATGGTAACCCCCAGGATGTTGATAGTGGGGGATTCATGATGGTAATGCCATTGAACATCAAGGGGTGATGGTTGGATTCTCTTGCTGAGGATGGTCATTGCCTGGCACTTGTGTGGTGTGAATGTTACTTGCCACTTGTCAGCCCAAGCCCGGATATTGTCCAGGTCTTGCTGCATTTGGACATGGACTGCTTCAGTATCTGCTTCTTTCATCAAAACATTTTGGTGGTCTGATTTTTTTTTTAGCTTTAATCTTATTCATTCCATATGCTATAGGGTGAATATCTCAGCTTTTGTCTTTGTAAAAGTATTTTCTTTATCTTTCCTTTATCTTATTTTCAGCTTTCATCCTTTTACTTCCTGGGTGTATGCCCTGTTTGCCAGCTTGTTTAATGAATATTAACCATACGTTCTTATGCCTGTAGAGTAAACAGAGTTGTACTCCAAAAGCACCACTTGTGCTGTCCTTTTACTCATGAAAAAGTTCTTTAACACATATCACCCATGGGAGGATAGATGTAATTTATCTTCTCTGATATCCTTATGCTACATGTGTGGCACTCATGTCAGCAGAAGCTAAATGGAGTATTTTCACTAAAGCAAAAATAAGTGGCCAATGTCAATCTAAAAATGGGCACTCAAAAGCCCCTGAACAAAATGACAGTAGAACATCGTGAAATAAAAATTGGAGTTCCACTTTTACCCCTGCAATATCCTGTATTGTGATTGTACTATTATACCATGCAACAGCTACATCAGAAGCTATCAAGGTTGAATAGTAGGATACAAGGTCGGATATACATTTCAGAGTTCACTGCATTTGCCTTTGGGAGATAGGTTGCAGGGCATTTCCTCAAGGAAGTAATTAATTGGAGTAAAGTCCACAACAGGGTAGTTTATTCATTGTCTGTTAACTGTAAAAGATAGAACTTGACATTTTATGCCCTGCAGACTGAGCAGCCCCAAAGTGTTCATTAGGGGACAAATTCAAATTAGTCTGAACACTGCTTTGGAGCCTTCCAACCCTGCAAAAGCCATGCTATTGGCTATGCTAGGAATTGGCTTGAGATATCAGATAGACTTCTCATTCCATGGGATTTTATATTATGCATCGGTACTGAGTATTGTACCAAGCCAAACCATTCTGTGTAATTGTTCAGCATAATCTGCTTACATTTAATTATTCGATACCCAAGGGATCAGACTCCTGTTGCGGATAAATGTCATTGTAACGTGTGAGCTTTGGACTGCACTGAGGGCCATGGTGTTGCTTTCAGTTCCTCTCTACATTATCTGTACAAGTCGGTGACTGTGTTCATATGTTTGTTACTTTCATAAAGTCATTAACTTGTTTAGTTGAAAAGAGGTTGCACAGGAGTTTAGCGGTAACCGTAAGACTGAAGACAATGTAATGCATACCACCAGACAACTAGCTTAACTAAGTCTTAATAGCATCAATGCAGCCAGAGCAACACTGGTTTTAGCAGTTGTATGAGGGGATTTCCATGCAGTTTGCCGCATTTACCACAATGACTTTAAGGAGTTGTGAAAATCTAAGCATGAAATAGATATCTAATTTAAGAACAGTTTGTTCTTTTATCACAAATATAACAAATAATATTGATTTTAATTAAGGGCAAACGCAAAGCTCATAAATGTTTAAATTTGTTGAGGTCATTGAACACAGTGGGCGGAATTGTCCCAGATTTGCATTAAGTGCAGTGGTGGGCTCACATTCTCTCCATCTGTTTCCAGGGGGAAGCCTGCTCTCATCAGCAGGGAGAGGTCCCAGACTGGAGGTGGAGTGGCCCACTAAAGGCCTCTCACTCACTTTGAGGAGCGTGCCACCGTGCTGACTGGTAAGAACATGGGCTGTGCCTGTGGTGACGGTGAGATCGGCAGCAAATACCCACGTGAGGATCCAGTGCCACATCATCCCTCTCTCAATGCAAATGTGAGTGCTCTCTCTCCTGCTTTTGACTCTGCTGCCATGCACTACATATCTCTGCTTTGGTTCATGGGGAGCTCTGCCAAGCAACTAACAGCCTCAGCCAGACATTCCCTCAGCTCCATCCACGTCCTCACTTCCAGCCAAGTGGACACCTCCTCCATTTAAGAGCTGGGAATAAGCAGCCTGGAAGACCCATCACAGCGCTTACCCACACCCTGCACCAGCACAGAGACACACACCTTGGTGGGACCCAGATCTAGAGCAGGCTCCAGTTCACAATATGGTGGTCACCGCAGAGATGTGTGTCCGCAGCAGGAGGAGGCAGGTTCAGCAAAGCTCCCCAGCACTCGGAGGACAGCTGGGGAAGAGGCATCTGTGAGGTCTGAGTCAGATGACAAGCCTCTGGATCTGGCCTTCCAACTCATCCTGGACAGTCAGCAGAAGGCGGGGGAGCATCTCGCAGAGCTGTTGGAAGTCCTCAACAGAGTGACACGTGAGTCAGAGGAGTGCGTCCGCCTGCTCTCTGATAAAGTGGTGCCCACATGTGCATAAATGGAGGCCTCCATGGGGAGGATGACGGACGCCATGGAGACCCCTGGTCCAGCAGAACATAGAGATGTTCAGCAGGTTCATTGTGGGAGCCATGGGTGAGTTCCTGCAGTGGCAACACGAGAAGGAACCGGGGCACCTTGGCGTCCCTGCATGTACTCCTTCCATTCAAGGAGTCAGGCCAGGGCCCCCGGGCATCCCAAGGGGGGAGGAGGAGCAGCTGGACACCTCTGGGTCATCCACTCAGGAATCTCAGAGGCTGTCCTCTCCCACTGAGTCCCCTTTGCCTGTGAGCCCCTCAACATCATCCTTTGTCACCGCAGAGGGAGCAGCTGGCCAACGAGTGATTCTGGAGGGAGAAGTGTGCGTGTGGCAGGGCCTTTCGGAGCCTCACACAAGTGCTCTGGGGCATATAATGAATATGACTTTTACTATTCAAAAAAAAATCATACAGAAGGTAACTTTATTTTCCTTTATGTGCAATTTTCTCACTTTTTAACAAATTGTTTGATATTGTTCAATAATCCAAGAATTTTAGCTGCCAACAGTCAAATAGTTAAATGCCTTGTTGCATCTTATCTCCTTTTTGTCCTTACCAAGTTTGAAAATGAATTTGTACAAGAATCTCCACAATGTGATTGGAGCATTTCTCCCACAGTCCAGCATATTATTATGTTAGTATTATGTATTTACTCCAAGTGTTTGGTACAAATCCAACGTCAACATACCTGAACAAGGCTGGTGGAAAGAGGGTACTGGACTGGGATGGTGGAGCAGGTACTGCATGGGGTGCTGGAGTAGGGTACTGGACTGGGTGCTGGGGCAGGTACTGCACTGGGTGCTGGGGTAGGATACTGGACTGGGGTGCTGGGGTAGGATACTGGACTGGGGTGCTGGGGTAGGGTACTGGACAGAGTGCTGGGGCAGGGTACTTAGTCCCTTGGTCATTCTTGCCATTCCCTCATACCAAGTCCGCCCTCAGTTTGCTCCCCAGGAGGCAGTCATGGACTCATCAGGGCCCTTCCTTGCACTTTCACCTGGATATCCCTACCTCCAGACCCCTTCCCCCCTCTGGATCCCTTCCACCTTAGTCCTCCCATACCCCTAGACACCACCCCGCTTAGTCCCTCCCCCTTCCTGACTCCCTCAGACAGTCTTACTACTTCCATCATCCTTAGTCCTTTCCCCCCACAACTCCTTCCTCCAGCTTTACCTCTTCCTCCAGCCTCACTTCTTCCTCCAGCCTTACTCCTTCCTCCTTCCTAATTCCCTCAGGCACCCTCGCTTCTTCCTCCAGCCTTACTCCTTCCCCCATTCCAACTCCTCCCACCACCCTTACTTCCTCCCCCCTCCGCACTCCTTCCTTCCCCTGGCCTCCCTCCCCTCTCTGCACTCCTTCCTTCCCCTGGCCTCCCTCCCCTCTCCACACTCCTTCCTCCCCCTGGACTCCCTCCCCTCTCTGCACTCCTTCCTTCCCCTGGCATCCCTCCCCTCTCCACACTCCTTCCTCCCCCGGAGTCCCTCCCCTCTCCGCACTCCTTCACCCTCCAAACACCTTCCCTTACATCTTCCACCCGCCCCCCCTTACACCTACCTCCTCAGTTGCCATCATGTCCCCATTACACCTTCCTCCCCCATACTCCCTCTCCACCTCCCAAACTCACACCCCAACACCTTCATTTCCCCCCTTCCAACCTCACCACCTCTCCCGACACATCTTCTTCTCCCAGTCGATCCTGGACCTTCCTCTTCCACCCATTCAACCATCATCCGTTGTGAGTATCAACAGTGAACTTCCATCATCCGTGAGCTGCTTCGCAGCAGAGCCATGTCCATGCGAATCTGTCCAACATGCCCTGGATATTCCTCCAGGAACCTGTTGCTGTCAGGCTCCAGCATCTTCTGCTCCTCGGATGTCTGCGATGTGAGCAAGGCCCTGTCAGTAAGTCCCGACTTTTGCATGTCACAGTTGTCAACACATGTTCTGCACCAGCATGTTTTCCCACCGATGTAAATGGGCAATCCAGCGGGCGGGGGGTTGCGAAATGAGTCTGCCTTATAATGATATGCTGACGTATTATAATAAGGCTCCCGGTACCGATGGTGGGTAACACAGCCCGCCATTGACTCATGATGTCGTGAAACCAATATCGGGCCTTCTCACTATATTTTCCACTCGCGCCACCGAACATGCCCGATGCCAGCGGGCACGGAAAATCCCAGCCAGTGGTGCATATTCGTGTTCCAAAGTTATCTTGTGAAGAAAAAAATGTAGCATTTTTAGATTGCATTATTTTGTAAAAGGACAGGAAGCTGATGTGAGTCATTTCCTTTCTATCAATAAACTAACGGGTTTTCAAATTTGGTTCAGCTAGAAACATTCTTGCCCTCCAGTTGTAAAGTTAGAGGTTCCAGACACACTCCAGAATGTCAGTCTGAGTCTAATGTAAGAAGGCCCCAGTTTAACCTGGGACATGTAAGGATTTTTTCAATTGGTGATTACAGTGGTCTTGAATCCGTATGTATTCTGGTGAAATGGATGTCACCCTCTGGCCTTGCCAACATTGTTTATGTCTGTTCTGCATTAAAGAGCTCATAATAATGCCAAATTCGCAAGGTGATACAAATCCATGAAAGTACTGGATAAAGTCTGATAAAAATCTACATTTGCTGCACCACATTACCTGTTTTGAGTGACAACAAAACGTTCAAAACTGGACCTTCCCTTCCCTTGGTGCATTAGCATTGAAATCTATAACACAAACGTCCCTTTTCCAGTCACTAAGAATACAAGATGGCTGCAGTTATAGCCTAGAGCAGGGTTACTTTATTATTCGATAACCAATCACAGCACACAATATTCTAGGTCAGAGGGTCATTTCATAGTAAAGCAGTAAACCACATAGAACAGTTATTTATAGATATATAACCAGCTCGTCTAGCATCTGCCAGCTTGCAGTCCCCATGGGCCCACATTTGTACAGAATTACTACTCAATGCAAGATCTGAAAGAGGAATTCAGTCCCACAATATCTATGATAGGATCACTGTCAGGTTTCACAAGAAAAGGCACATCTCCTCATGTAGTTTCTGCTTCTGCAGATGTTAATAATGGTTCATATGTTACAAGTAAATACCCATTGAATTAGCTAAAAGTATAAACAGATAGTCAATGTTATTATTCTGAAGATTTTCATATGCCCCTCCCACCAGCCACTGCCCATTTTGGTTTCCCTGATTCCATAACGTACAAGTTTGGTACAAGTTAATTCTGGCAAAATGCAATGACACCCAGAACATGATATTAAAAGAGATCTCCAAATGTTTTCTTTTAGAATTTCCCTTGCTTTGTTAAAACAGATTGTGACCAGAGCCTCATTAGCAATTGCTTCCCTGCCCAACTCAGAACAATCATTTTCTATAGTCCTTCAAGAATCCATCTGTGCACCCCTTCTTCATCTACATGCTGATCCCACTATTCTTGCAAACTACCATTCCATCTCCAACCTCCCTTTCTTCCCCAAAATCCTTGAGCATGTTATTTGCCTTCCAAATCTGTGTCCATTTTTCCTGGAACTTCATGTTTGAATCCCTCCAAAAGGTTCCTGGAACTGCCACAGTACCAACACAGCTTTTAGCACAATTACAAATGACATCCTTTAAGTCTGTGACAAAGGGAAACTTTCAATCTTTATCCTCTTGATCTGTCTGCAGCCACACAGGTGATCACACCAAGCTCCTCCAAAGCCTCTTCACCATCATCCAGCTGGGTCAGACTGCATTGCTTCCATTCTTATCTATCCAAATGTAGCTAAAGCATCACTTGCAATAGTGCCTCTTCCCTTTCCTGCACAGTTACCACTGGTATTTTCCAAAGATCTATCCTTGGTCCCCTCCTATTCTTGATCTACATGTTGACATCATCTGAAAACACAGAGATAGTTTTCACATGTACACTGATGAACCCAGCTCTACCTCACCATCACAGTTCCTGACTCCTCCACTGTTTCTAATTGTTCAGACTGTTTATTTGACATCCATTACAGGATGAGCAGAAATTTTCTCCAATTAAATATTGGGGTGACTGAAGCCATTGTCTACTGTCCCCACTCCAACCTCTGATCCCTAGCTACCAACTCCATCCCTCACCCTTGAAAAAGTCTGAAATTAAGCCAGTCTGTTTGCAAACTTGTGTTGCATTTGACTCTGAGATGAGCTTTATTACCTCTTGACTTGATTATTCCAACATACTCTAGGTTGGTCTCCCACATTCCACCCTCTATAAATTTGGGGTAATTTAAAATTCTGTAAACTTCCTTAATTCTGTTGTCTTAACCCACACCAAGTCCCGTTCCCCTATGTGTGTCTCCATTGTTGCAATTCATCAAGTGTTTTAGCATAGTGGGTGATGTGTAGTTGTAAGTCTGCTTGCCACCTCTTGCTTTCAGCTCTCACTGCTGGCTAGCAGTGTATCTATCACAAAAAGACAGCTGAGTGTGTAAGCCTTTCCCGCCAGTACATGTCCTCTTTAGCAGCAAACCCTATGTACTGCCTCCCCATGGTGATATATGTAAACTGGGTACCTTGCAAATGCAGGCTAAACTACCAGGGGCTCTGAGGAGGCATGGCCCCCCCAGATACATGGCATACAGGCCCAGTGGCGTGTGGTTACACCCTGGTGTCTACAAAACAGAACCCCAGCTGTGGGTAAATAGCCCCATTGCTTTGTGGGTGTCTCAGGGGAGAAGAAAGTTAAGGGACTAACCCCTGACAGAAAATCTGGAGTGGAGTCCTGCATTTGGGAATCTGTCATCTATCAAGCAGCTTTCCAGCAAACCCTGCAGCAGAGCTGATACCAAACAGCACTGGTTTCATCCTTTCCTTTGGACAATACTGGCAATGCTGAGAGGGGTCCCTGATGCTTGGGCAACTCAGGGTCTCCATTCTACTTGCCCGGACCTGTACCTTGGAAAGGACACTCCAGCTTTGTGGTTTACATTGGCACAACACAAGAAGAAACAGATACCAGTGATAAGCTCTCACTCAACTGGCATTGAGCATGAACGCCAGTGGTTATTTCCGACTGTGGGAGAGATCGCGTTTCATTGATAGCTACCGTCCACCTCAAGCTGGACAGTCCCCAGTCAGTTAGGTGCTGTTCCACCGCAGCCTGCTTTGCTTCAATGGGTGCTTGGAGCTCAGAGAGACATCTCTTAATAGGTGAGTTGCTAACCTATGTACCAGGCAAGCCAAACTCAACAAAGAAGACACTAGTCTTTCACATCGCAAGCTGGAAGATAAGGACCATGCATCCTGGCCTTACCAACGACCTCTGCAGGTTGAATACGCGCGTGAGAAAGCTATGATCAACAAAAAACTTACAAGGTTCAATGTGGACATTGCTGCGCTGCAAGAAACCAGACTCACATGAAGTGGATCCCTTAAAGAGAAATACTACACATTCTTCTGGCAGAGGAAAACCATAGAGGCAATGCATGAGCATGGAGTGGGCTTCACAGTAAAGAAACACTCTACTTGTGACGATTGAACCCCTCCACAGAAGGCTCAGAGACTCTTCGCTTGTCAACAAGGGCAGGCCCAGTGAACTTCATGTGCATCCATGCCCTGACACTCACCTCCACCCCAGATGTCAAGGAGCAGTTCTGTGAGGCACTTGATGCTGCCATCAGTTAACATTCATGGCTATGGGCCAAGTGCTGGTAAATGGGATTAGGTAGGTAGGTCCAGTGTTTCTCACGCGTCGGTGCAGACTCGATGGGCCGAAGGGCCTCTTCTGCACTGTGAGATTCTGTGATCAGCAGAATTCTCAGCACTGAGGGACTGCAGCTTCTAGGAGACTTCATTGCAAGGATGGATACTGACTACACAGTTTAGCCAATGTGCATTGGGAACCAGGAAATTGGCAAGATGAACAAAAATGGACAGAGGTTGCTGGAGCAATGCTGTTATCATGGACTGTATGTGATGCACAGCTACTTCCAAACTATGCTGTGCCTCAAAGTGACCTGGAGACATCTGAGATTACGCCACTGGCACCAGCTAGCTATCATCTTCATCAGATGTACCACCTTCAACAGTGTCCTCATCACTTGTAGCTATCACAGCACTAATTGTGACACTGACCATTCCCTGGTGTGTAGCAAGATCAGGCTTCAGCTGAGAAAACTATACCACTTGAAGTGGAAAAGTCATCCTCAGATCAACACTTGCCATAACACTAACCCTGAAAGGGCCCAGGAGTCCTGCAACATCCTCAATTATGCTCTTTTGGACAATGCCAGCCAAGGCCAGAGTGCACTGTCAAAATGGGATAATCTGCACAACACCATCTATAACTCTGCACTCACTGCCTCAGGGAAAGGAGAACTGAGGAATGCCGATTGGTTTGAGGCTTAATAGAGCCAGTTACTGAAACCAAGAGGAGAGGCCTCATGAGCTAGCAAGTCCCCAACAAACAAAATCTAGATGCTCTCACAGCTACCAGAATCAAGTCTCAGCAGACTGCTCGACAATACAGGTTGAAACTCTGCAACTGCAAGGAGATTGAACTGATAATCAGTGCCAGGAAGACCATAGTTATTGGCCCATACATATAGACTCCATCTTCCATCAACATTGACAAACTCTCTCTGGAGGTTGTCGGCAGCTTCACGTACCTTGGATCAACTATCACCAGCAACTTGTCCCTTGATGCTGAAATCAGCACCAGGATTGCCAAGACCATAGCTGTCATGTCAAAGTTGAGAAGTCAAGTGTCGGCCAATAGCAGACTAACCAAAAATACAAAGCTCAGTGTGTACCAGGCTTGTGTTGTCAGCACCCTCCTTTACAGTAGCAAGGTGTGGACAGCTTATGCAAGTCAAAAAAAAGCAGCTGAACAGCTTCCAATTCCGTTGTCTCAGACAAATATTGGACATTTCCTGGCAAGACAGAGTGCTGAATATGGAAGTATGCCAGTGTGCAGGGATCGCCAGCACTTTTTTACCTTGTTGGCTGGGTAATGTGTGCCGTATGGATGATGGCCTCATCCTGAGACCAACTATCAGCACAAGACCAACAGGTCAGGTCATGGCTGTAATACAAGGATGTCTGCAAGCAAGACCTCAAGTTGACTGGGATCGGAGTTAATGCATGGGAAGTTCTCACTGCTAACCCGAATGCCTGCAGTCAAGCAGTCAGGAATGGTGTGGAAAAAACAGAGGACAAAAGAAATGACCAGATGGCGGAAAAGAGAGCCCGCTGGAAGGAGAACATATCAGTCGACCTCAGACCAACACTATTCATCTGTACCAGCCACTCATGAATTGGCCTCCACAGCCACAACAGATGATGTTCAACATAGAAGTGACATACGCCCTGGCCACAGTCAATTGCTTCCTGAGATGGACAGATGCCATTAGTTGCTTCTGGTCAAGCAACAACTTGATTGTAAAATTCTCATCCTTATTTTCAAATCCCTCCAAAGCCTCATCCCTCACTATTCCTGTAATCTCTTCCAGCCACACAACCTTCTGAGATATCTGTGCTGTTTGAGAGAGGTGGTGGTCAGTTAGAGCTGGATGTCATCGGTGTACATGTGAAAACTAATGCTGTGTTTTTTGATGATGTCGCCAAGGTGCAGCATGTAGACAAGAAATAGGAGTGGGCCAAGGATAGATACTTAGGGAACTCCAGAGATAATGGTGCAAAAGTAGGAAGAGACACTAGTAGAAGTGATTCTCTTGCTATGATTAGATAGATAAGAATGAGGTTGTCAGCCCTGCTGAAGCTACAACACAGGTCTACTTGCATGCTAAACAGCATAAGCAGCAAATGGTAGACAGAGCTAAGTGATTTCACAACCACCGATCAGATCTAAGTTCTGCAATTCTACCATGGTGGTGAACAATTAGCAACCAACCAGAGGTGGAAGCTCCACAAACATCCCCATCCTCAATGATGGGGGAGTCCAATGCATCAGTGCAAAAGGCAAGGTTGAAGCATTTGCAACAATCTTCAGCCAGAAGTGACGAGTGGATGATCCATCTCAGCCTCCTCCTGAGGTCCCCAGCATCACAGGTGGCAGTCTTCAGCCAATTTGATTCACTACATGTATTATCAAGAGACACTGAAGGCACTGGATATAGCACAGACACTGGGCCTCTACAACATCCCAGTTGTAGTGCTAAAACCCTGTGCTCCAGAACTAGCTGTGTCTCTAGCCAAACTATGGACAAGAGCTGAATTCCAGAGGTGAGTTGAGAGTGACTGCCAAATTTTATGCTTGCAAGAGTAGTTCAAAGGCTGAGAATTCTGCATTGAGTGTCTCACCTCATGAATCTCCAAAACCTGTCCACCATCTTCAAACTACAAGTTAGAAGTGTGAAGGAAAACTCTTTGTTTGCCTGGATGTGATCAACAACACTCAAGAAACTTGAGAGCATCCAAGATAAAGCTGCATGCTTGATTGGCACCATATCTGCCACCTTAAACGTTCACTCCCTCCAACACTGACGCACAGTGACAGCAGTATGTACTATTTACAAGATGCATCTCATGATCTTGGCAACTCATCAATTCTCCTTCAACAGCACCTTCCAAACCTCTACCACCTAGAAGTACAAGGGCAGCAGACACATGGGAACACCACCATCTGCAAGTTGCCCTCCTAGCCACACTTTATTCTGATTTGGACCTATATCACCAGCTGAGGAGCAGAATTAAAGAATTAACACAAGAACACAAAAAATAGGAGGAGTAGACCATATGGCCCATCGAGTCTGCTCTGCCATTCAATCATGGGCTTCAACTCCATTTTCTTGCCCATTCCCCATATCCCTTAATTCCCTGAGAGACCAAAAATCTGTCTCTCCTAGCCTTAAATATACTCACTGATAGAGCATCCACACTCCTCTGGGGTAGAGAATTCCAAAGATTCACAGCCCTTTGAATTGAGTATTTTTCCTCATCTCAGTCCTAGATGATTGGCCCTTACCCTGAGACTCTGGCCCCATTTTTTAGATTTCCTGACCTGCAGAACCAATCTCACAGTGTCCAGCCTATCAAGCCCCTTCAGAATTTTGTCAGTTACAATGAGATCACATCTCATTCTTCTAAACTCCAAAGAACATAAGCCCATAGTTATAATGCTGTCTGGAAATGATGTGAGGTGTGGAAAGATGTAAAAGATTGAGTCAAAAGTAATCAAAAACAAAGATGGTGTGTATTTTTTAATATATATTCTGAAAATAAAGCTTTTACTTTAACAGCCAATATTCTATGTCACCAATAACTAACAGATCATCATCTTTTTTTGACTTCTTGAATTAAGCAATGTGACCCGACTACATGTATCTGGATAGATAGGTAATTGTTTTTTGAATATTCATAGCATGGGGTAATGGGATAAATTTTCATCTTTATAGCCTAGATGAAGTGTGGGAAGGAAATGTGGGTGGGGAGGATTGCACCCTGCTCTGCTTTTCTTCCATAGTCAAAGTGATTGGGGAGTCAGGCATGTCTTGTTAAAGGTGTGTGAGCCTCTGACTTGACGGTTCTCTTTGAATGCTTCACACCCAGGAGGTAAAGTTGTTAATCAGCTCTGATTCATCCATCAAAAAAAAACTCATCATGTAATGGAAGCAGAATTTCTGTAATACATTTTTTTTATGAAATAGAAATTAGCTTCAGGTTGTTACATTCCTCATAAAGGAGAGCTCTTTGTTGAGGGTAAATAATGGATGTGATTTTAACCCTTTGTGTCAGGCAGAAACCAGGCAAGTTGTCAGTTAAAATGCTCTGAATTACTTAACCATTCAGGAGCTGCCAGGTTCCCGCTGTCTGTTCTCGGGAGCAGGTGGCAAAGACGCCCTCCCAAGGCTAGCAAGGTCCTTCTTTCCAAAAGCATGTTGGGTCCCAGAAAGGTAACATCTTGGGCCTGGGCTTGGATTGGGGTCATAGGGCTGGGAATTCACTCAAGGGTAGGGAGGGTTGAGGAGTGGGAGGCGGGGGCAAGTTTTTAAGGCCAGAAGTTCAGGAAATACAGATTTCCAGCCTACAGCCAGCTGATCGACAGGATGGCTACTTGTCGGGTGGGAAATCCTGCTGCATCATTCAGCAGCTGAGCTGGGCTGAAAGCTGGGTAGCTCTAGTAGGTGAATGGGAGAGATCATGGGGGCTGAAGTGGTGGCCAGGGGCACTGAGTTTCAACTGGAAGGGCAGGAATCTGATCATTGAGGTCAGGAGGAGCAGATGGTGAATAGGGTGCCCGCTCACTGGGGGGAAACAGACATATCGTGGGAAGTGGTTTTACTGGGTAGTTTGTTAGGCTGAGAGGAAACAATCCTGCTCCTCCTGGCCAACAGGCAGTGCTGTAAAGACACTTACCTCAGGAATTCGGCCCTTCGCACCTCTCTTTCCCCGCAGCCAGGGAAATGCAGCTGCCTGTTAAAATGAAAGGTACCGTCTCATTTACATATTGAAAAGACCAACCCGACTCCTACGAGGGGATTGGTCACCTGCCCCTTGTCCCACCTCTGTCAAAACCCAAAGTGAATCAGTTTACGGTGAATTGGGTTCCATTTCAGATTTTTAGCTTTTTAACCTCCCACCAAATCCAAACAAAACCCACCTATTTTGGGGTGGTGGGGGGAAGCTAGAATTCCCCCATAGTTTTCAATAAGATCTATCTGCATTCTTTACCCTTCTTCCAGCACACACACGGTGAGTTGAATGAACATTTTCTGCACAGCAAATTTCCATGATTCTGTGATTCTAACTGGCTGATACTGCTCAGGTTGTTGTTTAATGTCAGAACATCAGATGAAAAAAAGTAAGCTTGGAGGCATGAACAAAATATGTAGATGGCCCTTTTTGTGCCTTAGTGCCAGCAGTAAATTAAAGCACCCAAAAGACCATTAGTTAAAGTAATTAAACCTTCCAGCTGTAACAACTAGGCTTTGGGTGGGAATGAATATGGCTTATAGCATTCTAGAGGAAAATAATGACTGCAGGAATGACACACGGCTTGTTTAGTGAAGCAATGTGTAGAGTAGAATGGTAGGCTGAGGCACAATGCCTGTACCAGAGAGAATCAAAGACAAAAGGATGGACAAGTGTTGTCAGAACACAAAAAAATCATGTATAAACAAAGTAATAATTGAAAAATCTGGTTAATTAAAAACAGCACACAGTAAAAGCAAAATTAGTGCTATAAAATCACACTCCCTCGCCTCCTTCCAAAAGGTTTACGTGATCAGAAACACATTGCAATTGTTCGAATTCTTTGGTGTCATCCACTTCTAGAATGCAATGGCAAGGGCAACATTTGCTGACAGCCCGAACCAGCAATGGGGCCTCACGTGCAGCAGCGCATCACGACAGCCCTGCCTGCCATTTCCCATCCATTACGAACAGTAAAAACCATCATTTTCCACTGGATCATCCAATGCATGTGATGCCCCTAAAGTTGGTGTCAGAAAATTGTGCATCCAATTTACTTTTCAAATGGGCTCTAAATTAATAATAATCATCATAGTGGTTATAACTTTTTGTACAATAAACTGCTCAATAATATTTAATTAAATCTGACATATAATATTCATTGTTCTTAAAGAGATGCAAATAATTATTTTTTAAACATCGTGGGGGTAAGCAAAAATGGCTGCATCAGCTGCAGGGTTTCACACACAGTGGGACATTTAACGCAAGGTCTCAGGAAACCTACTTTCCAAAGAGGATTTAAAACAAATAGTTTAAAATAAAAGTCAAAATTTTTTTAAAAATGGTTGCCCTATGTATTGTCGCTTGATGCTGTCATGTCTTTAGCATGAGCCAAGCATATTTTCCGATCCTGAGTTATTCTTTTAATAAAACAATACTGTTTTCAATCAAATATCAAATTGGCTGTTTTTATTAAATTCAGCTTCACATGGTTCAGGTTAAATTACATGTTAGTATAAATTAGTAAAAGCCCTTCTCTATTCTTCTGTTTGAAACTAAATTCAATGCTCTTTTACAGTTGTTTCGATTTTCGATTTGGTTGAAATTCATTTTTCAACAGGAAATGTCAGATGGAGCTATTAAGCATTTCCCATGGTAACAGTAATGTAGAAAGTAGCCAGTGTGCTGCATGTGATCAGTGATCATGCCAAGCAACCAGCAGTGAGTGCACAAATAGCATTCCACATCACCTTTTGTGAAAAGGGTGACTATTTCACATGAACGAAATTGTAAATCAAAGCTGTGTGAGTGCACTTTGTTAAGATTAATTTAATAATCAATCTTCCCAAGAAACATTGAGACTGTCAGCCGGCGTTTGTAATGTTTAAACCCTCTAAAATCGAGTACAGCATGTTTTCAAACATCAGGCTCCATTTTAACTCCTGGGCAGGAACACGGCAAAGTGAGTGGCCAACACCAGCAGGAGCAGCGAGGCTCAGGAAATTTTAACAGCCTCACCTCATCAACATGCTGCCTGCTAACTTTGCATCCCAAAACCTACGTCAGGAAGCAGCTGCCTGGCATTTAAAATCGGGTAGCAGGAGGTCATTGGTGAGCACCAGGGAATTGTTCCCCACACAAGGTAAGTACAAGGAGGGGAATCCTGTCAGGGAAGCGAAGTAGCGAGCTGGGAGCTGAAGAGGCCCCGGAGAGGCCTCTTTGGCCCAAGGGAACCAATAAAAATAAATTAAAACTTACCATGATAGGCAATCTTGCCCTGGCTGCTGATCCTGGAGGTTTGGCTCAATGAGGAAACTATCCTAGCTTCCTCGCTTAGGTGCCTGAGATTAGAATCAGATCAGGCAGTGATTTAAATTTAAAATTGCTTTCGGTCTGATCATCATGGCATTAAGGTAGTTGGTATGTCCCTTACTCCACTTTAATTGCCCTACTCATAACACCTCCTGCCCCTGCCCCTGATCCGGACTGAATATTGAGTTCAACAATTTTAGATCATGAACTCTCTCCTCCATCCCCATCCCCTTTCCAATCCCCCCTTTTTTTCCCAATAATTTATATAGATCTTTCTTTTCCCACCTATTTCCATTATTTTAAATGTATCTCCATCCATTGTTTTATCTCTATCTTTTAGCCTATTTCGATCCCTTCCCTTCACCTCACCCCACCCCCACCAAGACTATGTGTACCTTGCTTGTCCTGCTTTCTACCCTTAATTAGCACATTCTTCATACAATATCACCACCTTCAACACCTCTTTGTCCTTTTGTCTGTGATATCTTTTGGCTATCTCCAACTATCACTGGTCCTCTATCCAGCTGTACCCGTCCCACTGCACCCCCCAAACCAGCTTATATTTCACCTCTCTTCTATTTTTACTTAGTTCTGTTGAAGAGTCATACAGACTCTCAATGTTAACTGTGTTCCTCTTCACAGATGCTGCCAGACCTGCTGAGTTTTTCCAGGTATTTTTATTTTTATTTTGGATTTCCAGCATCCACAGTTTTTTGCTTTTACCATATTGATGTGGAGCTGGGGTCACCTATAGGCCAAACCAGGTAAGGACAACTGATTTCCTTCCCTGAAGGATGATAGTGAATTAGTTACTACAATTTGACAGCTTCATGTTCACTTTTACTGATATCAGTTTTGATTTTTTACCAACTGAATTTGAATTCTCAAACTGATATACTGAGATTATTAGACCACATTCTCTCCGCACAACATTTACTTGGAAAAGTTTCTCTTTACCATTAAGGAATATGCTGGTCTTCTTGGACCAACCAACACCCACACCCCCCCTCCCAACCCCCCTAACCCCGCCCCACCACCAAAAATTAATTTTCAACTTAACTTTCCCGAGCGTCTTTGGCTGTATTGCCAATAAAATTAGTCAGAGACTGCATGGTGCCTGCTCTGACCAGTTCTGTCCTAAAATGGAAATTCAGGCCCTATCTACGTTATAGGACCCTGATTTGTCTATTAAAATGGATGTTCTGACTGAAGCAGGCAGGCATTCCGCGGTAGGCCCCTGTAAAATGGCAGCTGTCTGGGCATCAGCTAAGTCTACTGATACTAGTGTTATTAACATGTTAATACCAATTTTAGTAAGATAGGTTGCTTTATCCTGAAACAATTACTGCACATACTGTAAAAAAGTCAAATATTATGCAACATGAACATAATTGTGGCTCTTCTGGCTGCCTGTTTTGGCAGTGAAGAGGCCAGAGACATTTTGAGGCTCAGATTTTGTTTAAATAGAACCTGCAGGGAGCCTTCCCCAAACAGATGTCCTGATTCAGCTGCCTGAATTCGGGCCAGTGCAATATCTGGCAGCCTAAGACCACCCAGCCAGTAGCAATTGCTAAGTCCTAGATTTGGGAGAAAGCATGTGGCCACTCCTGTTCCTCCTGGCCTCAAATATACCTTAAACTATTGAAGATGCAGAAAATTTGGATTTATTTTAAAGTGCCAGCCCGGACCAGCAGCTAGGGTGCCAAAGCATACACAGACAATCACAGCCTTACATGAAAGCTAAAAACTTGTACAAAGGGCTCAACTGTAAATTTGCAATTAGGAAATGGGAGACACACATGGGCGTGGGCACGGGATGACTCAATCAAGAAATGGGAAAGGCTATTTAACACCGTCTGATAGCCTTGAACCACATCCAGTCAGCCCCATAATCTTTTTGTATAGAACAAATATACATTCTTTGCTATCTCCAAAAGGACAATGCTTAGTCTCTGCTCTGCAATTACTGTACAAGAACACAATTATCAGCCCACTGGGGGGTCATTGTGCTGTGGCCTTTGTCTACCTAATAAGTTGTAACTAATAGTAAAAAATATATAAACTATGCTCATTTGAACCTTGGTGGGGAAGTGCCTAGATTGCCCAGTGTTTGCATGTTTAATAAAGGAACCACTCGAATATTGCATCTGGACTCCGAGTGTTGAAATTCTGTACCAGAGTATTCCTCGGGCCTTTCACTATCCTCCAAATATACCTATTCTGAGTCACATCAGCTCTATTGTCATTAAAGCTGGTTGAAGAGTGCACAGTTCTGTCCTAAAGTGGCAACCCAGTTCCTAAGCAACTTGCAGGCAGCAACGTCAGCTGCGCAGGGTTAGGACCCCTGTAAAAATGGGAGCAGCCAGGGCATTGGTGTTAACCACTTGATAAGTTTACTGAATCCATTGTGAGGACATTGCCGCCCCATTCTCTTTAACAATTGTCAAGATCCATTGGTTCTGTAGTACCTTTTGCCCCACCAAAGTTGGCAACTGAAGATGTTTCTGCTGGTGTAGCTTTGAGCAAAATTAGCGTATTTGCAAAACTTGGCTCAATCTCATTTCCTTTAAAATGCTAGGCCCAATCTTCTGTGGGGTGGCAATCACCATCGCATTGCCACTCTGCTCCTATTTTCTTACCTAGGGTTGGAGGTTTACATTTCTTGCCCAGACTTCCGACCCGGGCCCGCTGAGGAATGTACAGCATACCAGTTCCTGGAGTCCTTCAGGGCATTGTAGAAGCATTGGGCGAAATAGAGCCACACCCCCTTTTTACAGCACTAGCTGCTGTATTTCAGAATGTTTATATGTCCCAGCCACTTTGACAAGATAGGAGAGGAGGTAAGTGTGGAAGGTAAGTGGGTCAGCATGAATCGGGGGGACTGGGGGATGGGGGGGGGGGTAGTCGGGAAAGGTTGGGTGGTTGTGGGGAGGGGAGGGGGGTTCGGGTGGTCAGCAGGAGTTCGGTTAGACAGGCGGAGGACGGGTAGTCAGTTGGGGGCGGGGGGGGGGGTGCGTAGTAGGGGTTGGTTGCTCAGCGGGCCTGGGTGATCGGGGTCAGGTGGTTGGGGGCCGGTCATGTGGTCTGGGTGTTTGGGACTTTGGGGGGGAGGGGTCAGGTGAATGAGGGGTAGTTGGGGTGTTGGAGTGTAGCAGAGGGATGGAGGGGTGGGTGGAGGGTCGAAGCGTAGCCGATGTGGGTGGGGTGGGGTGGTCAGGGGATAGTTGAGGGGGCCGCGAGGGTAGTCGGCGGGGGCATGGGGTGGGGTGGTAGTTTAGGGGTGGAGGGGTTGGCGTGTGTGGGTGGTAACTTGGGGGTTGCTGGGGCAGTGGTCAGGAAGCGTAGTCAGGTGTTTGGGGATTAGTTGGTGGGGGTCCAATGGGGGTCATTTTTTTAATACACTCACAGGATGTGGGCATTGCTGGCTAGGCTAACATTTATTGCCTGTCCCTAATTGCCTTTGCTGATGTGGTGGTGAGCTGCTGTCTTGAACTGTTGCAGTCCATGTTGTGTAGGTACACCCACAGTGCTCTTAGGGAGGGAGTTCCAGGATTTTGACCCGGCGACAGTGAAGGAACAGTGATATATTTCCAAGTCAGGATGGTGAGTGCCTTGGAGGGGAACTTCCAGGTTGCGTTGTTCCCATGTGTCTACTGCCCTTGTCCTTCTAGATGGTAGTGGTCGTGGGTTTGGAAGGTGCCGCCTAAGGAGCCTTGCTGAGATTCTGCAGTGCATCTTGTAGATGTTACATGCTGCTGCTACTGTTCGTTGGTAGTGAAGGGAGTGAATGTTTGTGGATGTGGTGCCAATCAAGCAGGCTGCTTTATCCTGGATGTGTTGAGCTTCTTGAGTCTTGTTGGAGCTGCACTCATCCAGGCAAGTGGGGAATATTCCATCACACTCCTGACTTGTGCCTTGTAGATGGTGGACAGGCTTTGGGGAGTCAGGAGGTGAGTTACTCAATGCAGAATTCCTAGCCACTACCTGCTCTTGTAGCCACAGTATTTATAAGCCCAGTCCAGTTCAGTTTCTGGTCAACGGTAACCCCCAGGATGTTGATAGTGGGGTATTCAGTGATGGTAATGCCATTGCATGTCAAAGGGCCATGGTTAAATTCTCTCTTATTGGAGATGGTCATTGCCTGTGTGGCATGAATGTTACTTGCCACTTATCAGCCCAAGCCTGGATATAGTCCAGGTCTTGCTGCATTTTGACATGGACTGTTTCAGTATCTAAGGAGTCGCAAATGGTGCTGAAAATTGTGCAGTCATCAGTGAACATCCCCACTTCTGATCTTATGATGGAGGGAAGGTCATTGATAAAGCAGCTGAAGATGGTTGGGCTGAGGACACTGTCCTGAGGAACTCCTGCAGTGATGTACTGGAATTAAGATGATTGACTTCCAACCACCACAACCGTCTTCCTTTGCGCTAGGTATGAATCCAGCCAGCAGAGAGTTTTCACCCGATGTCCATTGACTCAAGTTTTCCTAGGAATCCTTGATGCCACACTCAGTCAAGTGCTGCCTTGATGTCAAGGGCAGTCACTCTCACCTCACCTTGGGAGTTTAGCTCTTTTGTTCATGTTTGGGCCAAGGCTGTAATAAGGTCAGGATCTGAGTGGCCCTGGCAGAACCCAAGCTGAGCATTAGTGAGCAGGCTATTGCTAAGCAAGTGCCACTTGATAGCACTATTGATGACTCCTTCCATCCCTTTACTGATGATCGAGAATAGACTGATGTGGCAGTAATTGGCCTGGTTGAATTTGTCTTACTTTATGTGTAAGGAAATGTTGCTGTAGTGGTATTATCACTGGACTAGTAATCCAGGGACCTAGGGTCATAGCCTAGGGACCTGGATTTGAATCCCACCATGGCAGATGGTGGAATTTGAATTCAATAAAAAATATGAAATTAAACATCTAGTGATGATGTGAAAACATTGTTGATTCTCATAAAAACCTGTCTGGTTCAGGTCAATAGACCTTGTTCCTTATCTGGTGTGGCCTACATGTGACTCCAGACCCACAGCAATGTGGTTGACTCTGAAATGGCCTAGCCACCCACTCAGTTGTAAGAAACTGTTAAAAAGTAACGGGAGATCAGTTACCCAGGAGGTAGAAATGGTTTTAATCCTGCTAACTTTTTCTGGATATTCTGTTACATACGACTGAGCCATCTGAAATCTCTGACTTTAAATCAGAGTTTTGGAGGATTCCAGACACAGAGAATTGCCCAACAGAAGTTGAAACTTCCTGGGCAATTCCTGTGCAGCCCTTGTCTGGGGACTTCCAAGAGGTCCCACAGTGCATCTTCCGGGGTACCTCTGGGGTATGACCCTCTGGGGAATGGAAGATCTCAGCCGATATCTTCTGGAGTTGAAGGGGGTGAACTTCAACTTCATGGGAGTGGTGTTGTAAAATGGACAGTAACGGATCAGCACCTTTACGCACACCATCCCCTTTGCGTTTGACTAATTTCACTGGTACTAATCTACTATCAACGGTACACCCAGCACCCTCCTCCTTAACCCTGCACTGCCCTCATCAAAGTCGAATCCCAGCCCCCGTATTCTCCTGCCTTCCCTCTTTGTTGTTAGAAAGATTGAATTTTATTCAAGTTATGGTTTCTTATGTCTTTCGGAACTCTTCCATAAGAAATCCATTTCAGCTTCTCTGAAACATGGGAGTCTACATTTTAAGTTTCAGTGATCCCACATATTACATTGAATGCTTAACAGCATTAGCCTCATTTACAATGGTTCACTTCTGAATGGTCAATCGAATTAGTTTGCATTACTGTAATATATAATCAATTGGAAAAATTAACATTCTGGTTGAAACGCTATTATCATGAAAACTAAATAATCCATTACCAGTAAGTGGATAATTTAGCATTAATTTACTATCAAAAAGCTGTTATTATTCGCCAATGAAATGAATCCAGCCCACACTTTCACATTGTAGCTATCTTTTAGAAAAGAAGTAACATAAACTGAACCATAGTTCTGTCAGAACATTGAAACTGTTTATTTTGTTGTAGCTTTGAATTCAATGTGAAATGTGGTTACAGTTCACAAAAGGTTAACTTACACTGCACAGACTTTTCAGCTCCACATCACCAACTGCAACATACATGAAGAATAACACAATCATTTCATAAAATCAGGTCACATTTTAATTCAGTTCTTTCCCGCTCTTTCTCTCTGCCCACCACCCCGCCCCCCCCCCCCCCCCCCCCCCCACCCCACCCCAAGGCCAGTCTACCAGCTGTGCTACACAGATATGCTGCACCATATCACTGCAGCATTTCCATTTGCTCATCACTTTATAAGACATGGAACTGCTACAGCATGATAGCATTTTCCAGCAAGGTCTCAGTAGGTTTGCAGCTATTGACCTGACACTGCTGATCACCCAGCTTAATTCAACTGGATCATTCAACTTGAAAACAATTCTTCCACATTGTGTTGTACCAAGACAGGTACATGAACTTTTTATCTTATTAATGTCACTCCAATTTTTCCATATTCTTTAAGTGATGTTAAACATTTAATACTGCATCATAGTGACAATTTTCAAATTATTTGCTTCTTTCCCTTCCTCTTTCCCCTCTTTCCAAACATCACCTTCCCCCCACCACCACCATCACCAACACCCCCCCCACCCCCCCCCCCCCCCCCCCCCGCCACGCACCCCCAACATACCCCTGCCAGCATCAGTCTGGAGTCCCACAGGATGTATCTGTAGACCCCTTCATTTTTTTACACAGTCAGCTCTAACTTACCACCAGCTTAACAACAACAGGTTGCATTTATTTAGAGCCTTTATCATAGCAAATCCAACCTAAGGCGCTTTAGAGAACTTTCAAACAAAATTTTATACTGAGCCACATAAGGAGATATTAGTACAAATTATCAAAAGCTGGATTAAAGAGGTGGGTTTTAAGGATTCATTTAAAATGAACAGAGAGGTAAGGAAACAGGGAATTCCAGGGCTGATGGTGTTGGCAGCTGAAGACATGGCCACCAATAGGGGGCAATTAAAATCATGGATATGCTAGAGTTTGGAATTAGAAAAGTGCAGATATCTTGGAGGATTCTAGGGCAATTAGGGATGAGTAATAAATGCTGGCCTAGCCAGCAATGCCCACATCCCATGAACAAATATGAAAAAAATTATGTAGTTGAAAGAATGTAAATGTAATAGATCTTTTTTATGAATGAGTGTATTTTAAATAAAGTCTGTAATAGACACTTGGAACTTTATATTACTTCATCTCATTATGATTCCTGAGGTCTGCCCATGCTGGATACTGGGTGAGTTGGCATGGAGGGTGTAAGAGCAAAGGGTGGTGGGTGGGGGACATGGGTTGATATGCAGTGGAACTAAGTTGGGAATAGGGGTTTAAAGGTCAATAGAGGGTGGGCAGGGGGGCACGAGGTGAGATGGAGGGTATGAGGTGCCATGGAGAGTATATAGAACCATAGAACACTACAGCACAGAAAACAGGCCATTCGGCCCTTCTAGTCTGCGCCGAAATATTATTCTGCTAGTCCCACTGACCTGCACCCAGTCCATAGCCCTCCAGACCTCTTCCATCCATGTATCTATCCAATTTATTCTTACAACTTAAGAGTGAGCCCGCATTCACCATGTCAGATGGTAGCTCGTTCCACACTCTCAACACTCTCTGAGTGAAGAAGTTCCCCCTAATGTTCCCCCTAAACCTTTCCCCTTTCATCCTAAAGCCATGTCCTCTCGTGTTTATCTCTCCTAATCTAAGTGGAAAGAGCCTACTCGCATTTACTCTGTCTATACCCCTAATAATTTTGAAAACTTCTATCAAATCTCCCCTCACTCTTCTACGCTCCAAGGAATAAGGTCCTAACCTATTTAATCTTTCCCTGTAACTCAACTCCTGAATACCCGGCAATGTCCTAGTAAATCTTCTGTGCACTCTTTCAATCTTACTGATATCCTTCCTGTAGTTAGGCGATCAGAACTGCACACAATACTCCAAAGTTGGCCTCACGATTGTCCTATACAACCTCACCATAACATCCCAACTCCTATACTCAATACATTGATTTATGAAGGCCAGTGTGCCAAAAGCTTTCTTTACAACCCTGTCTACCTGTGACACCACTTTCAGGGAATTATGTATCTGAACTCCCAGATCCCTTTGTTCCTCCGCACTCCTTAGTGCCCTACCATTTACCGTGTATGTCCTACCTTGGTTTGACCTTCCAAAATGTAACACCTCACACTTTTGCCCATTAAATTCCATCTACCATTTTCTGGCTCATTTTTCCAATTGGTCCAGATCCCTCTGCAAGCTTTGAAAGCCTTTCTCGCTGTTCACAACTCCTCTAATCTTAGTGTCATCAGCAAACTTGCTGATCCAATTCACCACATTACCATCCAAGTCATTGATATAGACAACAAACAACAATAGTCCCAGCACAGATCCCTGAGGCACACCACTAGTCACAGACCTCCAATCTGAGAAGCAATCATCCAGTACCACTCTCTGTCTTCTCCCACACAGCCAATTTCGAATCCAGTTTAAAACCTCTCCATGGATACCAAGTGTCTGAACCAACCTCCCATGTGGGACCTTGTCAAAGGCCTTACTAAAGTCCATGTAGACAACATCCACAGCCTTTCCTTCATCTACTTTCTTGGTAACCTCCTCAAAAAACTCTACAAGATTCGTTAAACATGAACTACCATGCACAAAGCCATGCTGACTATCCTTAATCAGCCCTTGGCTGTCCAAATAATTATATATCCGATCTCTCAGGACACCTTCCAATAATTTACCTACTACTGACGTCAGGCTCACTGACCTGTAATTACCTGGTTTATTTTTGGAGCCTTTTTTAAACAACAGAACAACATTAGCTACCCTCCAATCCTCTGGCACCTCACCCGTGGCTAAGGCCATTTTAAATATTTCAGCCAGGGCCCTGCAATTTCTACACTAGTCTCCCTCAAGGTCCGAGGGAATATCACGTCAGGCCCGGGGGATTTATCTACCTTTATTCACTGTAAGGCAGCAAGCACCTCCTCCTCTTTAATCTCTATATGTTCCATGACACTACTGCTTGTTTCCCTTCCTTCCTTATGCACTATGCCAGTTTCCTGAGTAAATACTGATGCAAAAAAACTGTTTAAGATCTCCCCCATCTCATGAGGCTCCACACATAGATGACCACTCTGATCTTCAAGGGGACCAACTGTGTCCCTTATTATCCTTTTACTCTTAATGTACTTGAAGAAACCCTTCGGGTTTGCCTTCACATTATCTGCCAAAGCGACCTCATGCCTTCTTTTTGCCTTCCAGATTTCTTTTTTAATATTTTCTTACATTTTCTATACTCTACAAGTACCTCATTTGCTCCTTGTTGTCTATACCTGCTATACACCTCTCTCTTCTTCTTAAACAGATCGCTAATATCCCTTGAAAACGAAGGTTCCCTCTGCCTGTTAACTTTGCCTTTAATCCTGACAGGAACATGCAAACTCTGCACTTTCAAAATTTTGCCTTTGAATGCCTTCCACTTACTGAACACATCCTTGCCAGAAAACAACTTATCCCAATCCATTCTTCCTAGATCCTTTCTCATTTCCACAAAATTGGCCTTTCTCCAATTTAGAATCTCAACTCGAGGACCAGACCTATCCTTATCCATAATTAACTTAAAACTAATGACATTGTGGTCACTGGACCCAAAATGTTCGCCTACACATACTTCTGTCACCTGACCTGTCTGGTTCCCGAATAGGTGATCAAGTGTTGCATCCTCTCTTGTTGGTGCCTCTATATATTGATTTAGAAAACTTTCCTGAACACATTTGACAAACTCCAAGCCATCCAGCCCTTTTACAGTATGGGAGTCCCAGTCAATATGTGGAAAATTAAAATCTCCTACTATCACAACTTTCTGTTTCTCACATCGGTCTGCTATCTCTCTACAGATTTGCTCCTCCAATTCTCTCTGACTATTGGGTGGTCTATAATACAACCCTATTAGTGTGGTCACACCTTTCCCGTTCTTCAGCTCTACCCATATGGCCTCTGTAGACGAGACCTCCGGGCTGTCCTGCTTATACACAGCTGTGATATTTTCTCTGCCTAGTAATGCCACTCCTCCCCCTTTCATCCCTCCCCCTCTGTCACGTCTGAAACAACGGAATCCCGGTGCATTGAGCTGCCAGTCCTTCCCCTCCTGCAACCAAGTCTCACTAATAGCAATAATGTCGTAATCCCATGTGCCAATCCACGCCCTAAGCTCATTTGCCTTTCCGACAATACCCCTTGCATTGAAATAGATGCACCTGAGAACATTTCTATCATGTACAGACCCTTGATTTCTATACATGCATTCCTCTCTTGACCTTTATCCTCCTCCACCTCACTATCTGCTCTAACACTCTGGTTCCCATCCCCCTGTAGATCTAGTTTAAACGCCCCGGAGCAGCACTAGCAAACCTACCTGCAAGGATGTTAGTCCCCCTCCAATTCAGGTGCAAACCGTCCCGTCGGAACGGGTCCCATCTTCCCTGGAACAGAGCCCAATTGTCCAGAAACATGAAGACCTCCCTCCTGCACCATTTCCTTAACCACGTATTTAGCTGCATTATCCTCCTATTTCTAGCCTCACTAGCAGGTGGCACGGGTAGCACTCCTGAGATCGTAACCCTGGAGGTCCTGTCCTTCAACCTTGCACCTAACTCCCTAAACTCTCTTTGCAGGACCTCCTCCACCTTCCTATCCACATCATTGATCCCTACATGGACCACGACATCTGGCTGCTCACCCTCCCTCCTGAGAATACTGAGAACTCGATCTGAGATATCGCAGACCCTGGCACCAGGGAGGCAACAGACCATCCGGGATTCTCGATCTCTCCCACAGAACCTCTTATCTGTCCCCCTAACTATCGAATCCCTTATCACTACTGCTCTCCTCTTTTCCCTACCTCCTTTCTGAGCTGAGGGTCCAGCCTCGGTGCCAGAGACGCGCCCACTACATCTTGTTCCTGTTAGGTCGTCCCCACCAAGGGTATCCACAACAGTATACCTATTGTTGATGGGAACGGCCACAGGGGTGCTCTGCTCTTTCTGTCTATTCCCCTTCCCTCTCCTGACAGTCACCCAGCTACCTGCCTCCTGACTTTTAGGGGTGACTGTCTCCCTGAAACTCCTGTCTATTACTGCCTCTGCCTCCCGAATGATCCGAAGTTCATCCAGCTCCAGCTCCAGTTCCCTAACTCGATTTGTCAGGAGCTGCAGCTGGATGCACCTTTTGCAGGTGTAGTCACCAGGGACAATTGTGCTGTCCCTGACTTGCCACATGCTACATTCAGAGCACTCGACTGCCCTAACTGCTGCCTCCATTACCTACTCCTAATTTAATTAAAGGACTTTACCCGGCCCTACCCCACTGGGAGCAAGCTCGTCCTCAGCTTCTGCTCGCCGAAGCCTCTCGAGCCAAAGCCTCAAAGCTCCACTCCTTCACTGGGCCACTTGTACGCTGGCCGCTCCTCTTCAGTTTCCTCTCCTTTTATTTTCGATCTCCGTGCTCTTTTTCAAATGAACTCCCCCACGCTCTCCACACTCTTTTTCAAATGACCTGCCTTCAAGATATAAGGGACATAGGTTGGCATGGATGGTAAGAGAGGCCACAGCGGTGAGGAGAGGGGCATAGTTTGGCATGGAGGGCATGAGGCAACATGGAAGCAGGAATTGGCATGGGTAGAGCATGGGGCATGTGTCGGGGTAGGGGGTTTGTAAAGGGTGAGGGCGCTGGATCTGTTTTGTGTTTTATTGGGTTTTTTAAAACTTCAACACAGTGCTGGAGGAGCCCCGAGGCAGGCCTCCTGCATAGCCCACCTCCACACCCAGCAGCCTCCACACTCATCATGGAGCTGGCCAGCCCAACTCCCAGAGAACCCCACCTCCCTGCAGCAAAAATCCCAACTTCCGGGGCACTTTCTCCCAGTTTGGGTCTGCGGAGCCAGGAAATGTCCCTACTCTGTGCTCCCAACCTAGAAGTGAAAATCCAGGCCCGAGTCTCCAAAGTCTCAGGAAAGTGTTGAGAATGTCAGATTGTAAACAGATGTGCTTTTAATTGTCCAGTTACTCCCAAGATAAAAGAGAATTGGGGTCTCAAGGATAGCTGATCAGCTTTTCTACCTAGAAGCAAGGTGCTGCCATTGAAATGAGCTTTGAGAAGGGAAGAGTTTCTAACATATCACACAGAGAAGTTAGTCTGACAGGTTCCTGGAGAGAGAGAGAGAAAGAAACTAGAAGCTGAAAGTCTATGGTTCGCTGTGCAGGAATGCAGGTGGGAGCTTGTGCTCGGAATGAAAAGATCGATTTTTGAGGATTCGAAATAAGGCTGGAAGATCTGCCTAACATGCACTAGAGGGAGAATTACCAGGAAAAACCCTCAGTGTTAAAGACATTCCTGGGGTTAAAAGCTACTGCACAGGAAAAGGAGAGGGATGGAAGTAAACCCTCCAGATCTAAATATCACTTTGCACTGGGTCCAGGAAAATTGTACTGACCACTTAAGGGACATTGTAGAGTATATCTGTAAAATGGGTTTTATGGTTGTGTTAAAAGTGTAAGGGGAAAGTTCTGTTCTGAAGTATAAGTCATCTACAATAATGTTGTTTAGTCAATGGTGCTTTTAAACCATTACAGTGAAAATCTTAAAACATGAAGTCTCATTCTGTCATTCTTTCAGCTATCTATTTGACATTGAAATTTCTTTTCTTAAAGTTATCAGTCTCTATGGGCATCATTATTGATGGTGATATTAAAGACAGCCAGCCCCTGGCCACTTGTGGTTGGCAGAGAAGGCACAGTGCCTCAGAAGGTCCCTAGCCAAGAAACGTTGCCAGATAGTCTTTGAGATCTTGGCAATGATTTGTTATTTTGGGTTGACATTCCTAAGTAGCAGGTCCCTATTGCTGGTGGGGAACGGCCTCTGCATTGTCATTTGAAGCACCTCAGTATCAGGAACTCCAACATCTCCCTAGTAACCACTCTCTGCTGGCCCTCATGTGGCGTGGCATGCTGGTCTGGATCCTAATGTTGCTCTTCTGATTCATCATTGTTTCTTCATCTGAGGATGCTTATTGGTCTATGATGCCTATGACAGTGCCTTCCCCTCTGCAGTGCCTGGTTGTGAAGCATGCAGCAAACTACCACGATCAAGGGGATCTGAGCTGGCACATACTGCAGGGCACCAGCAGATCTGTCCAGGCATCAGAATTTCATTTCCAACAGACTAAGGGCCTTTCAGTAGTGTCCCTGGTGGAAGCATGGCTCTTATTGTATCTGTCCTCAGCCTCAGAACATGGATTCCAGACCACCGACATGAGCCATCTCTTTAGCAGATCCCCCAGCTGCAAAATATCCATCCCTCCATTTGTGCTGGTGGCACAAAGAGCTGTGGCATCTAGGAGTGCCCAATGATATAGACGGGTACCGAGGTACCATGTACCAAGCACACACCTGCAGGATACACTGGCTGTTGTTGCAGACAATATGCACATTCAGGAAGTGAAATCCTTTATGGTTAGCTGGCCTGCGAGGGCCTTGTTGGCCACAGGCATGCTGTGAATGACTTGTTTGCACATTGGGGAAGCCAGCTGTGGCTCCAAAGCCTCTGGCTTCTCTTGGCCTGGCTGCCTTCATCTGTGGTGAATTTGACATAGTTCCTGCTCTGAACATTACATCTGTGGCAACCTTGCTGTAGTGATGGGATGATGACTGGCCAAATGATCCCAAGGTACAGAAATTCAAGGCCACGGTCACTTTAAGAGCCACAGGCATTGGGTGGTGCCCAATTTCAGCTTATGAAAATAGAAAATGCTGGAAAAACTCAGCAGGCCTGACAGCATCTGTGGAGAGAGAAACAGAGTTAACGTTTTTAGTCTGTATCACTCTTCTTCAGAGCTTAAGAGAAGTAGAAATGAAATCTTGCAAGGGGATGTGACTGCCTCCCTGCAGAGTTGCAGCCTCCTAAGACACTGGTGCTCTGACATCTGCATGCAGTTTGAACACTGTCTGGACACCCTACCTGCAAGGTGAGCTCTTATTCTTGGGCGGGTTTATGGACAGTGATCTCTGAAGTCTTCTATCCCTTCATTCTCATCATGCCTCTCAGATGGCTGGCCAGGAGGGCCCTGCTTGTCCCTGGCCAACTGCCTTCCTCTCCTTCCTTCTTCCTGCTCTCCTCGCTTGAGGAGCCTCTACAAGAGTGCGGAATTCCCATGGCCCCAGCTTCCTTTTACTTCTCTGGGTCATCCTCCCCTGTAAGAGTTATTAAAAACCACCTCCCTCACTTCTCACAGCAGTCTCAACTGCTGTCTCCAACTCTTCATTCTCAGCTCCTCACCGACCCTTATATCACGCCTTTGTGTTATTCAGACTAACCGCTGTAATTCTCTCCCCAGCATGCAACCTGTGTGACCAATGTTAATTTGCATGTGAAACAAAAAATTGGGGTCTACTGGCAATTTAATTGGCCTTTATTATAACCATCTACTTTCATGGTTGATATTAATATTTTAGAGGTAATCTTTGAGTTTTGGGAAGATTAGCTTTTCAGATATAATGTAATTGAACCTCTAGAGGCTGGAAGATGCCAGACCACCCAAGGTATTTACACATTAAAGGTTCTACCATGTGCATTTACAAGGTCAGAGTTAGAAGAGTGAAAGCTATAAAAATGGGGAATGGGCTTGTTTAGCTGGAGCACTGGAGACAGTGTGCCAGAGCTACATCGTCCCATCTTTGTTAGATTGGTAGATTATTCATACAGACCTCTGGGTCAAAAGTTTTGGTTTTGCAGGTAAAAGCACATTTGTAAACAAGAGAGTTTCTTGGTGGAACCAACACATCTGGAAGAAGGGCAGTGAACTCCATTAGAGCTATAAATTATTTATCTGAGTACCAGAATCAAAGGGTTGTTTTGAAGGTAAAAGATAATTAGTTTACATTTCAGTTTGGAACATCCCACGTATGCCACATTGCCATGGAGATAAATTGCAGAGAACTGTCCTTTTGTATGGTGTTTATCTATGTGTTTTTGTTCACAGAAACAAACAGTTCAGCTTGGGAACAGGTATAGAGAGAGAGATTCTGCCAAGAGCTGTGGGCCAGGAGCATAAGGGTTATCAGTGATCAGGGTATTTCTGAGTTGGAGTCACTAAGTAAGAATGAAGTGAAACCCAACCTTGAGCTGGAGTTTCCACAATTGTGAGGTGACTAAGGAACGGTGGAGGGTCGCTTAGCTGAATGCTAGTGGAAGGACCCTAAGAAAGCTCATGGCTCGGAGGATACCAGGAACACTGAAGTGAATTTCTGGGAGCTATGGCTCTTTGGTTTAGTCCAGGAAAAGTGATGGAGCCTTCAAGAGCCTGAAAAGTAGCCTAAAACTTTCTGAAGGGAAATCAAAGTGAAAAGGGTTCAGTTGAGGGTTTCAGTTTTATAGTATAAGTGATCATGGTTTTTTATATTGTAAAGTATAATTGATAACCTACAGTGTTTGTTGATAGATAGATAGTGTTTAGTTAGTGTTGTTTGCTTTGTTTGACTTTTGTATAGTAAAATCATGAGATTTAAAACGTGGAATCTTGTGGCTTTCATTCATTCAGTAAATGACAGGGATTTCCAATTTCTCTTTAAATGTAAATGGTCTTTGGTCTCCCATTAAGGTTTACACCTGAACCATGCTGGGACGAGTGTCCTCACAAATCGCATAACTAGGGAAGCAGAGAGGGCTGTAAATTAAACATGAGGGGTGAGGGATCAAGTTTGGGTAGAAGTAGTGATTCAAGGTGTAGAGTCAACGCAGTAAAGCAAAATAGTAATATGAGAAATGAGGGTCAGAGAATGGCAGGAAGGGGCAGAGAGAAAAACCTAAGAATACATCAATAGTCAAGACTAGATGTTACAAAGGTAACAAAAAAACAAAACTGAAGGCTCTCTGTCTGAATGCATGTGGCATTCATAACAAAGTAAATAAATTGATGACCCACATTGAAGTAAATACGATCTGATAGCAATTGCGGAGAAGTGGCTGCAGGATGACAAAGACTGGGTCCTTAATATTGAAGGGTATGTAACATTCAAGAAAAATAGGAAGCTAGGTAAAGGTGGAGGGGTAGCACTGTTAATCAAAGATGGCATTAGTGCAATAGTTAGAGATGACCTTGGTTCAGGAGATCAGGATGTAGAATCCGTTTGGGTGGAGATGAGGAACAGTAAGGGGAAAAAGTAATTAGTGGCAGTGGTCTACAGGCCCTCTAGCAGTAGCCACAGTGTAGGACAAAGCATTCAGGAGAAAATATTGTGTGCTTGTGATAAAGGGACAGCAATAATCATGGGTGATTTTAATCTACACATAGGGGAGAATTTTCGGCTCGGCAAGTGGGGGCGGAGCCCACTCACCGAGGAGTAAAATGATGCAGGGTGATGTCCGGCGTGCGTCCCAACATCACCTCGCATCACTTCGATTTTCAAAGGCCTGTTAAGGCCATTAATTAACTAATTAAGGCTAATGAGAAAGCTGCCCATCCAACCCAGTTGGCCTTCATTTCTCATGCAACCAAATCCACGGGCGGGATGAGCTTTCATGAATGTTTTTAAAATCTTGGAAACATTTTTAATAAAATTAATACACATGTCCCAGCTCATGTGACAGTTTCACATGAGGAGACAGCCTAAGATTTTTTTTCTCCTTTATTAAGCTTTAGAAACTGTAAACTAATCTCCCTGAGGTACCTCTGTGCCTCAAGCAGATTTTTGCGCTCTTTCGCACACATGCGCAAAAGAACACACTCTCGACTCAGGGAACCCCCCACCCGCCCGCCTGCACAGGGAGCACACAGCACTTCCAGGCGCGCGTCACGCTGGTCGGGGCTTAATTGGCCCGCCCATACAAAATGGTGGTGCGGACCCCATCAGGGGCGCCAATCGGGTCCGCGCCCTCCAGCACCTGCCCACACACAACCCCATCCCCCTCTCAATGGGGGGAAAATTCTACCCAAAAAGTCAAAAAATCAGATTGTCAGTAGTAGCCTGACTGAGGAGTTCTTAGAACGCTTTCGAGATAGTTTCTTAGAGCAGCATGTTCTGGGACCGAACAGAGAGTAGGTTATATTAGACTTGTTATTGTGTAATGTGACAGAATTAATTAATGACCTCAGAGTAAAGGCATCGCTAGGTAGCAGTGACCACAATATGATTAAATTTTGCATCCAGTCTGAAAGGGAGAAGAGAGAATCTAGGACTAGTATCTTAAACTTAAATAAGGGCAACTATGTGGGGATGAAAGGTGAGATAGCTGAAGTGAACTGGGAAACTAGGCTAGAGGATAAATCAATAGAGAAGCAGTGACAGACATTTAAGGGGATATTTCAGAGTATTCAGAATAAGTACATTCCTACTATAAAGAAAAATTCTACGGGGTGGACCGACCATCCGTGGGTAACTAAAGATGTTAAGGAAAGCTTCAAACTTAAGGAGAAAGCATACAACTCTGCAAAGATGAGTGGCAGGACATGTGATTGCACAGAATATAAAAATCAGCAGAGAATGACTAAAAGGTTAATCAGGAGAAAGAAATTAGAGTATGACAGGAAGCTAGCTAGAAATGTGAAAATGGATAACGAGTTTCTACAGGTATTTAAAAAGGAAAAGAGTAAGTAAAGTGAGTGTTGGTCCTCTGGAGAGTGACAGTGGGGAGTTAATAGTAGATAATAAGGAAATAGCAGAAGAAATGAACAAATATTTTGCTTCTGTGTTCACTATAGAGGATACAAAAACATTCCAGTAATAGCTGCAAATCAGGAGGTGAATGGGAGAAAGGAACTTGGTGAAATTGAAATCACTAGGAAAACAGTACTGAGCAAATTGATGGAGCTATCTCTGGGTCCCAATGGACTACATCCTAGGGTCTTAAAAGAGGTGGTTAATGAGATAGTTGATGCTCTGGTGTTAATTTTCCAAAATTTGCTAGATTCCAGAAAGATTCCACCAGATTGGAAAGTAGCAAATATTCAAGAAGGGAGGGAGGCAGAAAACAGGAAACTCGAGGCCAGTTAGCTTTACGTCTGTAATGGGAAAGTTATTAGAATCGATTATTATGGAGGTTACAGCTGGGCACTTAGAAGAGCTCGCGGCAATAGGATGATTTTGTAAAAAGGAAATCATGTTTAAAATATTTATTGGAGGTTTTTGAAGGAGTAACATGTGCAGTGGATAAAGATGAGCCTGTATTTCCAGAAGGTATTTGATAAGGTGCCACATGGAAGATTATTACGGAAAATAAAAGCACATGGTGTAGTGGGTAACATGCTAGCATGGATAGAAGATTGGCTGGCTGGCAGAAAGCATGCATAAATGGGTCTATTTTGGATTGGCAGGATGTGACGAGAGGTGTCCCACAGGGGTCTGTACTGGGGCCTCAACTTTTTACGATTTACATCAATGACTTAGATGAGGGGAGTGAAGACATGGTAGATAAATTTGCAGATGACACAAAGAGAGGTAGGAAAGTATGTTGTGAAGAGGACATGAGGAGACAGATATAGATAGGTTGAATGGATGGGCAAAGATCTGGCAAATGGAGTTTAATGGGGGAAAATGTGAAGTTGTTCACTTTGGCAGGAAGAAAATAAAAGCAGAGTATTACTTAAATGGAGAACGGCCGCATAATTTTGAGGTGCAGAGGGATCTAGGTATTCTAGTACATGAGTAACAAAAAGTTAGCATGCAGGTTCGGCAAGTAATTAAGAAGGCTAATGGAATGCTATCCTTTATTACCAGAGGGATTGAACATAAAAGTAAGGTTGTTATGCTTCAGTTGTACAGTACATTGGTGAGACTGCACCTCCAATACTGTGTGCAGTTTTGGTCTCCTTATTTAAAGAAGGAAAGATGTAAATACATTGGAGGCGGTTTAGAGGAGGTTAACTAGATTGATACCTGGAATGAGTGGGTTGTCTTATGAGGAAACATTGGCCAGACTGGGCTTGTTTCCACTGGTATTTAGAAGAGTGAGGGGTGATTTGATTGAAGTATACAAGATCCTGAACGGCCTCGACAAGGTGGACATGGAAAGGATGTTTCCTCGTGTGAGTGAGCCCAGAGCTAGGGGGTACTATTTTAAAATTAGGGATCGCTCTTTTAGGACAGAGATGCAGAGAAATCTTTTCTCTCAGAGGGTTGTGCGGCTTTAGGATTCTCTGAGGCGGTGGAGGCGGAGTCATTGAATATTTTTAAGGCAGTTGTAGACAGATTCTTGTTAGGCAAGGAAGTCAAAGGTTAGATGAAAATGTGGAAATCGAAACACAAGAAGATCAGCCATGATCTTATCGCATGGCGGAGCAGGCTCGAGGGGCTGAATGGACTACTCCTGCTCCTATTTCTTATGTTCTTATGTTCTCTGCAGGGATTGTAACACCTTTAGTGGAAGGCAAGTGTGCTTCCAAAATGGTGCTCTGAGGTATAATTGCAGATGGGCATCATGATGTCTGCGACCAGACCTGATATCGTGACTCATCATTTTATATCGGGGTTGGAGGGACATCTGCCCGATCCGTCACCATAAAATCCAGCCCACATTATTGGCAGATCAGGAGTTCCTGGAAAATATATAAAACTCATTCACTGAAGCTTTATTCATCTTCAGCCTTCTAAATACACAGTGGGCAGAATTTTCCATTTGGCTTGCGAGCGCACGCCGGACACACCAGAACGTTAAATGATGTGCGATGACGTCGGGCGTGCGTCCCAACGTCATTGTGAAGTCACACGATATTTCGTTTGGTGGGCGTGCGCCGGAATCGGCTACGGGCCCAAATCAGCTGCGTGCCCACCAGTAATTGATAGGTCGATTAAGGTTATTAACCAACTAATTAACCTGAATTTTATGCTGCCCATCCAACCATACGGTTGGCAGCAGGCAAAATGGCCAAGCAGCCTTTAAGTTTTTTAGGAAACCTTATCCACGAGCCGGATGAGGTTCCTAAAGCTTTTACAAATTAAATAAAAACTTCTTTTGAAAAATAAAAACATGTCCCATCTCATGTGACACAGGCACATGAGGGGGTATGTTTCATTAAATTTTTATTGTTTCTATTTATTTTATAAAAAAGCGCTTCAATCTTCCTGAGGCAGCTCTGTGCCTCAGGAAGATTGATGTGCTCTTTCATGCGCATGTGCGAACTGTGTGCTGGACCTGACTCCCCCTCCTCCCCCCGCCTGCACAGGTAGCGCTCAGTGCTGTCGCTTGCAATTCACGCAGGGGAGGTCTTAATTGGCCCGCCCGCGTGATATTGCAGTGCGGAGCTGATTGTGGGCAGCGGCCAGCTCCACAACCTCCCCCATCCGCTCCCGTCGAGCCCAACTGACACATGGAAAATCCTGGCCAGTATATGTTTGAGTTCAAGCTTCCATTTTCAGCATAAGGAAGTTTACGATATCTTAATACTAAGTGTACTGACAGGAAGTGCTAAAGACATTTTAAGAGAAATATTTTTTTGACTGTGTGCTCTTGACAGACAGCACTATCCACTGGATGAATATATCAAAAATGTGGGCACTTAAACTAATGGTTGGAAAATCATGTGTAGTGTGCACCTGCACCAGCAAATGGCAAACAGCAATTTTCTTGCAAGAAAATGCTAGCTCACAGCCTTCCACAGAAAATCACACCTCTTTAGCAAATGCATCCTCCTTCAGAAATTTCTAAATCTAACACTGAACAGAAATAAATAGAGGGGCATTATGTTTTTCACCTCCACAACACAGGTACAGCAAACATTGCCCATTATTCTGTCGCTACACAGACAGCTCAAGTCAAACTACTCAGTAAACTAGCCCAAATCGGTGAAAATATCAAAGTAAACAGTTACCTGTACCTCACAGAGCAGCTTTCTACAAGGTAGCTTGGGCTCAGCAGAATGGCTGTGAATCAGGTGCACTATTTGGTCTGCAATGGCTTGAAGGAACAAACATCTATTCGCTTTGGACAACCTAAGCCAGTGTGAGAGACAGCTAAAACAAAAACAGAATTACCTGGAAAAACTCAGCAGGTCTGGCAGCATCGGCGAAGAAGAAAAGAGGTGACGTTTCGAGTCCTCATGACCCTTCGACAGAACTTGAGTTCGAGTCCCAACAGCTGTTGTGTCACAGGGACCCCCATGTGGAATATCTCAGGAGCTATCCATTGTTATCTTGTGTCCCCAACTACATTGTTTATGAAAAACAAACAAACCACTAAACATTGCTGCACACATTATTTATCTGATCTCACTCTGAGTGAGAACCGTGCAATAAACCACTTAACAGTTACTGGGTTTGCAGGTTTTCTAAGTATTTCTGCTGATGTCAGAGGCTGTCCAGAATTCATATTGTGTACTCAAAATTGTAACAAATGCTTTATAGGGAGAAAGCATACTGCTAAATGCTGAATGAAGATTCTGCATTGCAGTTCACACTCGAGGACAAAGGAAATGTATTGTACAATATTATCAATCACACAAACACTGCTGCAAAACATTTCTGCCTTCCAGTTAAAAAATAGAAATGCCATAATCCTGCAATTTAGTCACAATATCAGGAATAAAACAAGCATTTTATGGAGCAGGGAAGTACTCGCACAGTAATTGCAGAAGTCAACAACAACAACTTGCATTTACATGGCAATCTTTAATATAGTAAAATGCCCCAAACACTTCACAGCAGCATTATCAAACTGAATTTGACTTTTGGTCACATAGGAGATATTTGGGCAGATGACAAAGAGATATGTTTAAAGAAGGAGAAAGAGGTAGCGAGAGCAGGGAGGGAAATCCAGAGTTTAGGGTCCATGCAGCAGAAGGCACGACTGCTAATGGAGGATTGATTAAAATCTGGGATGCTCAAGAGGCCAGAGTTGGAAGAATACAAATATCTTGGAGGGTTGTACGGCTGGAGCAGATTAGGGAAGGACAAGGCCATATAGGAGGATGTGAAAGCAAGGATGAGAATTTTAAAATTGAGGTATTGTCAGATCAGGGGTGAATGTAGCTCAGCAAGGACAAGGGTATTCAGGATTTGGTGTGAGCATACAAACTCGGCAGCAGAGTTATGGATGAGCTCAAGTTTATGAAGAGTGAAAGATGGGAGGCAAAAACATGTTTGAAGGATATGCAGGTTTGTTATTGAACCAAAAGATTTACAGTAAAAGCAATCACTATTTCTTTTGCACAGCTTGCTTGTTGATATTTCTTTTACTGTAGCATAATCCAAAACAAATTATTTCAGTAGTAATTTGTTCTGTTCCCTATGACTTGAGGGTAAAGAGTTTCTTTACTGAGGAGGCTGTGCTTTTTTATTGGAATAGGTCTTAAGTGATAGCATAAAAATGAAGGGGAGTAAGCTCTCCTTGCAAGATCGCACCACAGCTAAAAATCAGGCAATACTTGTAGGCTCGTCCCCTTTAAGTTCAATGCAGAGAAGCATGAGGTGATCCATTCTGGCAGGAAGAATATGGTGAGACAGTATAAAATAAAGGGAGAGCCTCTAAAGGAGGGGCAGGAACAGAGGGACTTCAATGTACATAGGTCATTGAAGATGGAAGGGCATGTTGAGAGAGCAGTTAATAAAGCATATAGTATCTTAGGCTTTATTAATAGGGACATTGAGTACATGAGTAAGGAGGCCATGTTGAACTTGTATAAGACACTAGTTAGGCCTCATCTGGAGTACTGCATCCAGTTCTGGGCGCCATACTTGAGGAAGGATGTGAAGACTTTGGAGAGAGTACAGAAGAGATTCACAAGAATGATTTCTGGGATGAAGAACTGTAGCTATGAGGATAGATTGAAGAGGTTGGGACTGTTTACCTTGAAGAAAAGAAGGCTGAGAGGAGACTTGATAGAGCTATTCAAGATCCTGAGGGGTATGGACAGGGTAAATAGTGAGAAACTGTTCCCACTCAAGAGAACATCAAGAACTAGAGGGCACAGATTCAAAATAATTGGCAAAAGTAGTAAATGTGATGTGAGGAAATTTTTTTCACCCAGTAGGTGGTTGGAGTCTGAGATGGACTTCCTGAAAGGGTGGTGGAGGCAGGTTTGATTGAGGAATTCAAAAGGGAATTGGATTGCTACCTGAAAAGAGAGAATGTGCAAGGTTTCGGAGATAAAGCAGGAGAGTGGGACTAGGTGGAATGCTCTTTCAGAGAGCCAGTGCAGACTCGATGGGCCAAATAGACTCTTTCTGCACTGTAAAGATTCTGTGACTCTGTGATTTTTCCTTTGCTTTCAGTTGGTGCTTCAGTTTTGTTATGGAATTTTACAATCAGTGACGTTTCTAAATATCATCAAATTTGAATAATCTAATTGCCTGCGACGCTGAGATCCAAGTGATTTGAAAACCGATGGTGACAGGATGCCAGGCTGCATTTTTATGATTCTTATATTGCCAGTTGGTGATATATATAAGGGCAATGTAATATTTAGATATTTGAGGCCTTACTGAGAGAGTTGTGCTATTTATCAAAATACAAACTAATCTCCCTCAGAAAATTTTGGCAAATTGGGGCTTATATTTATAATTGCAAAAACTGAACTCCTCATTAGGCAGAATGTTGTCTGCCACTACAAATGGCATGATTCAAGAAAATCGGACTTTTCGGAAACCCTAATTTTCAATGTGTTTCTGAAAATGGAAACTGCCAGATGCATGTTCAAGGTACTGGGAAAGGATTTTCCTTAATTAAAGGGTTTGTGTCTATGTTCGTAATTTTTCCCCATTACAGCAGTGTCCTTCACCCTTAGGACCCTTTGTTCCTCAATATAGGACCTGATATTAATTGGGATACTATTTTTAAATCCCTCTAATAGAATTACCTCTCATAAGTTCTCATAAGAGGAGTCTTCAGAGATCTCATCCGGTGATCAAAAGCCATGTATTTAACTTGCTCATATTCAGTGTAGGTTTGGGGAGGCCTTTCTCAGGTATTCCTGAATTTTTGACAGTATGCATCAGGTACTAACTCATATATGTTTTAAATAGTCTGTTCATAGCCTGTTCATTGTCTATAAAGCTTGACTCCGGTGACATGGAGTAAACCTCATGGGGTCTCCTGGCTAATTCATCTTTTAGCCAGAGGGTCCAAACCGTTTTTGGCCATTATAACCTATTAGCAATTTTCTCAGAAGAGATAAAGTAAGATTCAACTTGGTCCTAATTGAATTTTTTGTGTGAGTCGTGAATGTTTCAGGAGATCAAAGCTTTGTTCCAAATTTAGATCAATATTTGAATTGCTAGTGGCACTCGTATTACCCATTTTCAGATTTTCAATTTCCAGCTCAAACTGCCTGATCTCTCGCTCCCTCCGTATTCCATGTTTTGCCTTTGCATTTGTATTTCTTTTCCTTTTCTCTTTGGAACTCTAATTCCATTTTCCACATGGCAATTTCCTTGTCCATTTGAATTCTAGCTAACACTACTCTGTCAATTTTTGGTTCCACACCTGTTCCCTCAATTTCTGAATCAATATAAGAACATAAGAAAGAACATAAGAAATAGGAGCAGAAGTAGACCATTTGGTCCCTCGAGCCTGCTCCACCATTCAATAAGATCATGGCTGATTTACTTGTAAATTTTAAAAAGGATAAATGTTCATTACTCAACACTCAAAATGTATCACAACAGTGCCTACTCACAGAGTCAAATAAACACGCACACATGCATAAGAAAAGAGGGCTATTTAAAGGAGGCTTAGGTCTTAAAAGTCCAAAAATTCACCATCACACTTGCTTCTCTCAAGATGAAGGCTTGAAATGTTGCAGGCCTGTGCATCCTTTCTGATCCACTGAAGAAATAGAGGTTGGAAGTTTATGAAGATAGATTCGCAGAGGTTTACTGCTTGCAAAGGCAGCTTTCTCTGGCTTCACTCCAGTCACGATGTAGTCAAACCCCTGCAGGGAAATCTGCTTTGATTCCGCAAATAGGTAGATACAGGCCAGCCTGAATTCTCTGCCTCTTGGTGGAATTCAGGCAATGTCCTGTTCCTTTTACTTGTCTTCTCTCCTCTCCTGCTTCTCTCAAAAATGAGTCTTATTAAATGCCCCTTATCAGAAAGCTGGCCGCAATCTTGTTGAGGCTTTGGGGTCTTGCCCACCAGCTGCAGAGCTGGCGAGAGACCCAAATTACCTCTTTTCAGTAAGGCACAAGACAATCATGCAGTGACACGGCCAGCAGTGGGCCTTCCTCTGGAATCAAGACCCTGGGGGTGGAAGTCTCACTTGCCGGCCAATCAGGTAGCGGCAGCTCTTGTGCTCAGCTGCATCACTGGGGAGGTGGTAGCTGCATCACTGGGGAGGTGGTAGCTGCATCACTGGGGAGGTGGTAGCTGCATCACTGGGGAGGTGGTAGCTGCATCACTGGGGAGGTGGTAGCTGCATCACTGGGGAGGTGGTAGCTACTGGCAAAAGGACAGGCACCAGAATCGCAAGATCACATCGCGACCCAGGCCACAGGTAAATAATATATGGGGCAGGGGATAGGTTTTGTGGGGTGGGGGTTACAGCTGGGATGGTCCAAGGGAGTCAGCAGCAAGGGCAGGGGGTGAGTCTCAGTGGGCCCCCCCTTCCCAATGTCAAGACCCTCAATAAGGCTGCCCAGGAGGTGACAAGTTGGCCACATGCTTTTAGTTGTAGTTCACACTGCTGGCTGACAGGCCCACCTGCGGCTGGGTTAATACTAGCAGTGGTGGGATGAAGCCCTCAAGCGGTCACTAATTGGCCACTTAAAGACCTCAGTTGGTGATGGGGTGGGAAAGGCAACCATGGGCCTTCCCGCCCAGAACTGAATTATGGCGAAGGCAGCAGGATTCAAGTATACCACCATCCCACCTTTCAAGCTCACCAACAGTGAGAGCACAAGATTCCACCACTGGTTTCTCTCATGCGAGCATAGTATCTGTTTTTCACTGTCCCCACATGGTCTCCGATCTGCATTGACACACAATCATTTTTGAGTTTCACCAATTTACGTATCCTTATGACAAGATGTGGTTTTTCCACACCCATTCTTTGTAATTCAACTCAAAGTCAAGACGTCTTCAAGTTCATTGTGAACCAGTTTCTGCAATTATTTGGACAATGGCAGGAAAGGCTAGTTGCATTTCAATGACTTGTCGGACATGCAGGCTAGCTTCCACGCCCTTGTGTGTCTCCAAGTATCTTGACAGAAAAGGAAAAGATATGGTCATTTGACCTCCCAGCTCCATTTTGTTTCAAAAGTGAGGTGTCCACTTTTAAGGTAAGGCAAATGTTCAATTCAAATAAATCCATTAGTCTATATTCCGTGAGCGAAACATGAGTTACCTGTCTATAGGTGGCAGGTAGCCTACAGAGCTCATTACGAGTCTACTGAAACTGATTAAAGAAGGCCAATCAAGGCCAGTTTAGGAGTCTGGAGGTGAACTCCTGGCTGCAGACTGGGGGGCTGGTGATCCAGAAGGAATTTGAGATCCCTCCCACCTCTCTGGGTGCAGCAGCTGCCAAGGCTCCCCATGTAGGGAGGCTCCTCCCCACAGTAGTTTACATAGGATTGGTTGCAAGATCCATCTTTTAACTTGAATTTAAAAAGTTGGAGAGAAGGCACCTCCATCTTGAAGCATCCTCTCCCTTATTTACCCTCTATTGCAGGCTGCTGTTGCTTTCAAGCTAGAAGGGTTCTGATTGGCCCTCCAGCTTGGAGAATCCACCTCCTGTCCTTAATTGGATGGCAAGCCCATCTCCAAGCCAATCAAGTGGGTGCCCCCATGAAATTCACAGTAAGGTACTGTTTTCCCCGAGGATGGGCTCAAGATTCGGAGACTTCCTACCCCCAGAGGGAAAATTCTGCCCACAGTCTCTCAACTATTAGTCCAGGCTTTTGAATTATCGGTCCAACAACATAACTACTGCACAAGACCTGGCCTTAAGTCCAGCCATTATGGTGCAGGAATTGACCCATGGACCTAGTTGGATCTGTGAACCAATTTCTTAGCTGATAGGTTTCTAAGTTTTCTATCTGTAATCCAGCTGGTATATTTTTCATTAAGATTTCCCAGCTAATAACTTTAAATTCTTCCCATAATTGGCAATGTAGGTGCTAGTAAAGAGGATACGTGTTGTCTCCAGAGTTATATCAATAGCTGTTTGAGTGGGCGGAAAGGTGGCAGATAGAATTCAATTCAGGGAAGTGTGAGGTTCTGTATTTTGGGAGGGCAAACAAAGCAAGGGAATACTCAATAAACAGGAGAATATTGAATGGGGTTGAGGAAGTGAGAGACCTTGGAGTGCATGTCCACAGGTCTCTGGAGGTGGCAGGAGAGGTAGATAAGGTGGTAAAGAAAGCATATGGAATGCTTCCCTTTGTTGTATGAAGTATAGAATACAAAAGCAGGGATGGAATGATGGAACTGTATAAAATGCTGATTAGGCCACAGCCGGGGTTCTGTGCACACTTCTGGTCACCACATTATAGGAAGGACATAATTGCTCTGGAAAGAGTGCAGAGGACATTTACAAGAATGTTGTCAGAGCTTTAAAATTGAAGCTATGAGGAGATTTTGGATAGGCTAGGCTTAGAATAGGGGAGGCTGAGGGCTGATCTAATTAAAGTGTACAAAATTATGAGGGGCCTAGATAGGGTAGACAGGGTAGACTTGTTTCCTCTAGCTACGGGGTCAATTACCAGGGGGCACAGATTTAAGGTGATTGGTAGAAGGATTAGCAGGGATATTAGGAAAATCCAGTGGGTGGTAGGTGTCTGGAATTTGCTGCCAGGATTGGTGATGGAGGCAGGGACCCTTAATTCATTTAAAAGGTTCCTAGATCTGCACCTGAAGTGTTGTAACCTGCAAGGCTACGGACAGGTGCTGGAAGGTCAAATTTTTGGCTAGTTTCTTTCAGCCACCATAGACACGCTAGGCCGAAAGGCCTCTTTCTGTGCTATAATTTTTCTATGGTTCTATCCTTTGTAGTTTCTCCTCCTAAAATCATGGAGGCTGATTTCGATATGGTGGTGGGGTCACTCACTCACGAGTGCTCTTCACCTCGCCAGAAGTGCAGCAGAACAACCCCTCCCCCAAACCCCCCTACGCCCAGAACAATGGTATAAGCTGCTCTTCTACTGAAGTTATTTTGCATCAGCAGAGGGCATCCCTCAGATATCCAGGCCCACAGTTTTTTGCGCTGACCCTTACTGGTGTTGATTAACAGAAAATCTCAAATCTCAAGTTGCAGTCACTAGTTCTGGAAAGTTACACCAGTACCAATGAAATCCTGGTCACTTGTACCAACTAGACCTGGACATAAGCGGGCTCCTTGTCACAGAGGACGGAATTTTGTCTTTAGATGTAAGTGTAAATGGGCAATATCAGCTCAGCCACCTGGTAAACATTTCTCCTCATATTTGTTTGTATTCTATTGGTTTAACAGGTGGTTGAACAGATATCAGCCATTTTGCATTGTTGCCAAATGTCATAAATACCCTCATTGAATCCTTGGCCTGTTATATAGGCCTTTATCCCATGGGACAATCACTTCACCAAGTTATTTAACATTACACAAATACTTGCAATACAGTTATGTAAATATTTGGCAAATTGTGACCTAATTGCCATTTATCTCCAGTTTACTTCCAACTCCCTGCACCGTCTGCAGATTCAGCATGGTTCCTACATACAGAGGAGTAATCAAACAAAGGAATTCTCATCAGAAGCTGGTAAATTATGAGAGTTATTGCACAAGCATGAAAGAATCATAACTCACAAACACCAGTGCCACGGGTGAGCTATAAGTCTTCCAAATAAGTGTAAGGATTCCTGGAACAGAGCTCTGCTGGCAATTTCCTCTGCTCAAGATACTGGTATAATCTTAAGTGCACTTTTCAATAAGCCTTTAACTAACAATACACTTTTAAAATTCTAAGATAGCCTCATTAAAGCCAAGAGCAATTCAGAATGCAGAACCTGAATTTCATCACTTATCCTCAACATTGTTACTTGCCATTTTTTGTTTGATTGTTCTGTTATATGGTACACTGATAGGTTGACTCAATAAGGCAGGTAATATGGCTGAAATTTAAGCAGTAATTTGATTGATGCAACAGTCTACGGTGACGCCAAATATAAATTTTACAGTAAACTGGCAGATACAACATCAATTTCAATGACAATAATCGACTAATGACATAATAGATTTGAAGTACATTTTCCAGTAATTTACATTGGCCATTTACTGTGAATGAATTGTAATATTAGCTCCATATATTATCTCGAAAATCTCCCAATTTTAAATTAGTCACCTCATCACCCACACTATCCCTCTTTTCACTGACCACACGCACTACGCCTCTCTTCATTGTCCACCCACACTGTCCCTCTCTTCACTGCCCACCTACACTGTCCCTCTCTTCACTTCCCACCTACACTGTCCCTCTCTTCAATGTCCACCTACACTGTCCCTCTCTTCACTGTCCACCCACACAGTCCCTCTCTTCACTGACCACCCACACTTTCCATATCCTCACTGTCCACACACACTGTCCCTCTCTTCACTGACCACCCACCCTGTCCCTCTCATCACTGCCCACCCACACTGGCCTTCTCTTAACTGCGCACCCACACTAGCCCTCTCCTCAATGCCCACCCACACTGGCCCTCTCCTCACTGTCCACCCACACTGTCCCTCTCCTCACTGTCCACCCACACTGGCCCTCTCATCACTGCCCACTCACAATGTCCCTCTTCACTGCCCACCCACACTGTCCCTCTCCTCACTGTCCACCCACACTGGCCCTCTCATCACTGCCCACTCACAATGTCCCTCTTCACTGCCCACCCACAATGTCCCTCTCCTCACTGTCCACACATACTGACCATTTTCTCACTGCCCACCCACCCTGACCCTCTCCTCACTGCCCACACACACTGGCCCTCTCGTCACTGCCCACCCACACTGTCCCTCCCCTCACTGTCCACCCACACTGGCCCTCTCCTCACTGTCCACCCACACTGTCCCTCCCCTCACTGTCCATCCACACTGGCCCTCTCCTCACTGTCCACCCACACTGTCCCTCCCCTCACTGTCCATCCACACTGGCCCTCTCCTCACTGTCCACCCACACTGTCCCTCTCCTCACTGTCCACCCGCACTGTCCTTCTCCTCACTGCCCACCCACACTGTCCCTCTCCTCACTGTCCACCTACACTATCCCTCTCCTCACTGTCCACCCACACTAGCCCTTTCTTCACTGACCACCAACCCTGTCCCTCTCATTACTAACCACCCACACTGGCCCTCTCTTAACTGCCCACCCACACTGGCCCTCTCCTCAATGCCCACCCACACTGTTCCTCCCCTCACTGTCCACCCACACTGTCCCTCTTCACTGCCCACACACACTGTCCCTCTCCTCACTGTCCACGCACACTGGCCCTCTCCTCACTGCCCACCCACACTGTCCCTCTCCTCACTGTCCACCCGCACTGTCCTTCTCCTCACTGCCCACCCACACTGTCCCTCTCCTCACTGTCCACCTACACTATCCCTCTCCTCACTGTCCACCCACACTAGCCCTTTCTTCACTGACCACCAACCCTGTCCCTCTCATTAGTGACCACCCACACTGGCCCTCTCTTAACTGCCCACCCACACTGGCCCTCTCCTCAATGCCCACCCACACTGTCCCTCCCCTCACTGTCCACCCACACTGTCCCTCTTCACTGCCCACACACACTGTCCCTCTCCTCACTGTCCACGCACACTGGCCCTCTCCTCACTGCCCACCCACACTGTCCCTCTCCTCACTGTCCACCCACACTGGCCCTCTCCTCACTGCCCACCCACACTGTCCCTCTTCACTGCCCACACACACTGTCCCTCTCCTCACTGTCCACCCACACTGTCCCTCTTCACTGCCCACACACACTGTCCCTCTCCTCACTGTCCACGCACACTGGCCCTCTCCTCACTGCCCACCCACACTGTCCCTCTCCTCACTGTCCACCCACACTGGCCCTCTCCTCACTGCCCACCCACACTGTCCCTCTTCACTGCCCACACACACTGTCCCTCTCCTCACTGTCCACCCACACTGGCCCTCTCCTCACTGCCCACCCACACTGTCCCTCTTCACTGCCCACCCACACGGTCCCTCTCTTAACTGTCCACCCACACGAGCCCTTTCTTCACTGTCCACCCACACTGTCACTCTCCTCACTCATCCCCCACACTATCCCTCTCCTCACTGCCCACACACACTGTCCCTCTCTTCACTGACCACCCATACGGACGGTCCCTCTTCAACTGCCCGCCCTCACTGTCCCTCTCCTCTCTGCCCACCTAAACTGTCCTTGTCCTCACTGTCCACCCACACTATCCCTCTCCTCACTGACCACCCACACTGTCCCTCCCATCATTGTCCACCCACACTGGCCCTCTCCTCATTGCCCACCCACAATGTCCCTCTTCACTGCCCACCCACATTGTCCCTCTCCTCACTGTCCACACATACTGACCATTTTCTCACTGCCCACCCACCCTGACCCTCTCCTCACTGCCCACCCACACTAGCCCTCTCTTAACTGCCCACCCACACTGTCCCTCTCCTCACAGTCCACCCACACTGTCACTCCCCTCACTGCCCACCCACACTGTCACTCCCCTCACTGTCCACCCACACTGGCCCTCTCCTCAGTGCCCAACACGCTGTCCCTCTCTTTACTGCCCACCCACACTGTCCCTCACATCACTGCCCACCCACACTATCCCTCTCCTCACTGCCCACCCACACTATCCCTCTCCTCACTGCCCACCCACACTATCCCTCTCCTCACTGTCCACCCACACTGTCCCCCTATTCACGGTCCACGCACACTGTCCGTCTCCTCACTGCCCACCAACATTGTCCGTCTCCCCACTGCCCACCCTCACTGTCCCTCTCCTCACTGTCCACCCACACTGTCCCTCCCCTCACTGTCCACCCACACTGGCCCTCTCCTCACTGTCCACCCACACTGTCCCTCCCCTCACTGTCCATCCACACTGGCCCTCTCCTCACTGTCCACCCACACTGTCCCTCTCCTCACTGTCCACCCGCACTGTCCTTCTCCTCACTGCCCACCCACACTGTCCCTCTCCTCACTGTCCACCTACACTATCCCTCTCCTCACTGTCCACCCACACTAGCCCTTTCTTCACTGACCACCAACCCTGTCCCTCTCATTACTAACCACCCACACTGGCCCTCTCTTAACTGCCCACCCACACTGGCCCTCTCCTCAATGCCCACCCACACTGTTCCTCCCCTCACTGTCCACCCACACTGTCCCTCTTCACTGCCCACACACACTGTCCCTCTCCTCACTGTCCACGCACACTGGCCCTCTCCTCACTGCCCACCCACACTGTCCCTCTCCTCACTGTCCACCCGCACTGTCCTTCTCCTCACTGCCCACCCACACTGTCCCTCTCCTCACTGTCCACCTACACTATCCCTCTCCTCACTGTCCACCCACACTAGCCCTTTCTTCACTGACCACCAACCCTGTCCCTCTCATTAGTGACCACCCACACTGGCCCTCTCTTAACTGCCCACCCACACTGGCCCTCTCCTCAATGCCCACCCACACTGTCCCTCCCCTCACTGTCCACCCACACTGTCCCTCTTCACTGCCCACACACACTGTCCCTCTCCTCACTGTCCACGCACACTGGCCCTCTCCTCACTGCCCACCCACACTGTCCCTCTCCTCACTGTCCACCCACACTGGCCCTCTCCTCACTGCCCACCCACACTGTCCCTCTTCACTGCCCACACACACTGTCCCTCTCCTCACTGTCCACCCACACTGTCCCTCTTCACTGCCCACACACACTGTCCCTCTCCTCACTGTCCACGCACACTGGCCCTCTCCTCACTGCCCACCCACACTGTCCCTCTCCTCACTGTCCACCCACACTGGCCCTCTCCTCACTGCCCACCCACACTGTCCCTCTTCACTGCCCACACACACTGTCCCTCTCCTCACTGTCCACCCACACTGGCCCTCTCCTCACTGCCCACCCACACTGTCCCTCTTCACTGCCCACCCACACGGTCCCTCTCTTAACTGTCCACCCACACGAGCCCTTTCTTCACTGTCCACCCACACTGTCACTCTCCTCACTCATCCCCCACACTATCCCTCTCCTCACTGCCCACACACACTGTCCCTCTCTTCACTGTCCACCCATACGGACGGTCCCTCTTCAACTGCCCGCCCTCACTGTCCCTCTCCTCTCTGCCCACCTAAACTGTCCTTGTCCTCACTGTCCACCCACACTATCCCTCTCCTCACTGACCACCCACACTGTCCCTCCCATCATTGTCCACCCACACTGGCCCTCTCCTCATTGCCCACCCACAATGTCCCTCTTCACTGCCCACCCACAATGTCCCTCTCCTCACTGTCCACACATACTGACCATTTTCTCACTGCCCACCCACCCTGACCCTCTCCTCACTGCCCACCCACACTAGCCCTCTCTTAACTGCCCACCCACACTGTCCCTCTCCTCACAGTCCACCCACACTGTCACTCCCCTCACTGCCCACCCACACTGTCACTCCCCTCACTGTCCACCCACACTGGCCCTCTCCTCAGTGCCCAACACGCTGTCCCTCTCTTTACTGCCCACCCACACTGTCCCTCACATCACTGCCCACCCACACTATCCCTCTCCTCACGGCCCACCCACACTATCCCTCTCCTCACTGCCCACCCACACTATCCCTCTCCTCACTGTCCACCCACACTGTCCCCCTATTCACGGTCCACGCACACTGTCCGTCTCCTCACTGCCCACCAACATTGTCCGTCTCCCCACTGCCCACCCTCACTGTCCCTCTCCTCACTGTCCACCCTCACTGTCCCTCTCCTCACTGTCCCCCCACACTGTCCCTCTCCTCAGTGCCCACCCACACTGTACCTCTCCTCACTGCCCACCACCCTATCCCTCGCCTCACTGCCCACCACCCTGTCCATCTCCTCACTCCTCACCCACACTGTCCATCTTCATTGCCCACCCACACTGTCCCTCTCCTCACTGTCCACCCACACTGTCCCTCTCTTCACTCCCCAGACACACTGTCCCTCTCCTCACTGCCCACCACACTGTCCCTCTCCTCACTGCCCACCCACACTGTCCCTCTCCTCACTGCCCACCCAAACTGTCCATCTTCACTCCCCACCCACGCTGTCCGTCTTCACGGCCCACCCGCACTGACCCTCCCCTCTATGCCCACCCACACTGTCCCTCTCCTCAATGTCCACCCACACTATCCTTCTCCTCACTGTCCACCCACATTGTCCCAGTCCTCACTGCCCACCCACACTACCCCTCTCTTCACTGTCCACCCACGCTGTTCCTCTGCTCATTGTCCACCCACACTGTCTCTCTCCTCACCGCCTACCCACACTGTCCCTCCCCTCTCTGCCCGCCTAAACGGTCCAAATCCTCACTGTCCACCCACACTGTCCCACCCGTCACTGCCCATACACCCTGTCCGTCTCCTCACTGCCCATCCACACTGTCCCTCTCCTCACTGTCCACCCACACTATCCATCTCCTCACTGTCCACCCACACTGTCCCTCTCCTCACTGTCCACCCGCACTGTCCCGCCCGTCACTGCCCACCCACACTGTCCTTCTCCTCACTGTCCAACCACACTGTCCCTCTCCTCACTGTCCACCTACGCTGTCCCTCTCCTCACTGTCCACCCACACTGTCCCTCTCCTCACTGTCCACCCACACTGTCCTTCTCCTCACTGTCCACCCACACTATCCATCTCCTCACTGCCCACCTACACTATCCCTCTCCTCACTGTCCACCCACACTAGCCCTTTCTTCACTGACCACCCACCCTGTTCATCTCATTACTGACCACCCACACTGGCCCTCTCTTAACTGCCCACCCACACTGGCCCTCTCAATGCCCACCCACACTGGCCCTCTCCTCACTGTCCACCCACACTGTCCCTCCCCTCACTGTCCACCCACACTGTCCCTCTTCACTGCCCACACACACTGTCCCTCTCCTCACTGTCCACGCACACTGGCCCTCTCGTCACTGCCCACCCTCACTGTCCCTCTCCTCTCTGCCCACCTAAACTGTCCTGGTCCTCACTGTCCACCCACACTATCCCTCTCCTCACTGACCACACACACTATCCCTCTGCTCACTGCCCACCCACACTGTCCCTCTCCTCAGTGCCCACCCACACTGTCCCTCTCCTCACTGCCCACCCACCCTGTCCCTCTTTTAACTGTCCACCCACACTACCCCTCTCTTCACGGTCCACCCAAACAGACCCTGTTTCACTGCCCACCCAAGCTGTCCCTCTCCTCACTGCCCACCCACTCTGGGCCTTGCCTCAGTGCCCACCTACCCTGTCCCTCTACTCACTACCCACCCACACTGTCCCTCTCCTCACTGCCGACTCACACTTTCCCTCCCCCTCTGCCCACCAAAACGGTCCTTCTACTCACTGTCCACCCACACTGTCCCTCCCGTCACTGCCCACACACACTGTCCCCCTATGCACGGTCCACCCACACTGTCCCCCTCATCACTGCCCACACACACTGACCCCCTATTCACGGTCCACCCACGCTGTCCCTCTCATCACTGCCCACCTACATTGTCCCTCTCCTCACTGTCAACCTGCACTGTCCCTCTCCTCACTGCCCACCCACAATGTCCTTCTCCTCACTGCCCACACACACTGTCCCTCCACTCACTGTCCACCAACACTGTCCCTCTCCTCACTGCCCACCTACATTGTCCCTCTCCTCACTGCCCACACACACTGTCGCTCTCCTCACTGTCCACCAACACTGTCGGTCTCTTCACTGTCCACCCACACTGTCCCTCACTTCACTATCCACCCACACTATCCCTATCCTCACTGTCCACCCACACTATCCCTATCCTCACTGTCCACACACACTGTCCCTCTCTTCACTGACCAACCACACTTTCCCTACCCTCACTGTCCACCCACACTATCCCTATCCTCACTGTCCACACACACTGTCCCTCTCTTCACTGACCAACCACACTTTCCCTACCCTCACTGTCCACCTACACTGTCCCTCTCATCACTGCCCAACTACATTGTCCCTCTCCTCACTGCCCACCCTCACTGTCCCTCTCCTCACTGCCCACCCTCACTGTCCCTCTCCTCACGGCCCACCCACACTGCCCCTTTCCTCACTGTCCACCCGCACTGTTTCCCCCCTCACTGCCCACCCACACTGTCCTTCTCCTCACTGCCCAACACCCAGTCCACCTCCTCGTTGCCCACCCACACTGTCCCTCTTCACTCCCCACCCACACTGTCCGTCTTCACTGCCCACCCACACTGTCCCTCTCCTCACTGCCCACCCACACTGTCCCTCTCCTCACTGCCCACCACCCTGTCCCGCTCCTCACTGCCCACCCACATTGTCCCTCTCCTCACTGCCTACCACCTTGTCCCTCTCCTCACTGCCCACCCACACTGTCCTTCTTCTCACTGCCCACCAACACAGCCCTTCTCCTCACTGACAACGCACACTGTGCGTCTCCTCACTGTCCACCCACGCTGTCCCTCTCCTCAGTGTCCACCCACACTGCCCTTCTCCTCACTGTCCAACTACACTGTCCCCCACTTCACTGTCCACCTACACTGCCCCTCTCCTCACTGCCCACCCACATTGTCCCTCTCCTCACTGCCCACCACCCTGTACCACTCCTCACTGCCCACCCACACTGTCCCTCTTCAATCCCCACCCACAATGTCCGTCTTCCCTGCCCGCCCCCACTGTCCCTCTCCTCACTGTCCACCCACACTTTCCCTCTCTTCACTGCCCACCCTCACTGTCCTTCTCCTCACTTCCCACCCACACTGTCCCTCTCCTCACTGTCCACCCACACTGTCACTCTACTCACTGCCCACCCACCCTGTCCCTCTCCTCACTGTCCACCACCCCGAGCCTCTCCTCACTGCTCACACACACTGTCCGTCTTCACTCCCCACCCACACTGTCTGTCTTCACTGCCCACCCACACTGTCCCTCTCCTCACTGCCCACCCACACTGTCCCTCTCCTCACAGCCCACCCACCCTGTCCCGCTCCTCACTGCCCACCCACATTGTCCCTCTTCTCACTGCCCACCCACGCTGTCGCTCTCTTCACTGTCCACCCACACTGTCCCTCTCTTCACTCCCCAGACACACTGTCCCTCTCCTCACTGCCCACCACACTGTCCCTCTCCTCACTGCCCACCCACACTGTCCCTCTCCTCACTGCCCACCCAAACTGTCCATCTTCACTCCCCACCCACGCTGTCCGTCTTCACTGCCCACCCGCACTGACCCTCCCCTCTTTGCCCACCCACACTGTCCCTCTCCTCAATGTCCACCCACACTATCCTTCTCCTCACTGTCCACCCACATTGTCCCAGTCCTCACTGCCCACCCACACTGCCCCTCTCTTCACTGTCCACCCACGCTGTTCCTCTGCTCATTGTCCACCCACACTGTCTCTCTCCTCACCGCCTACCCACACTGTCCCTCCCCTCTCTGCCCGCCTAAACGGTCCAAATCCTCACTGTCCACCCACACTGTCCCGCCCGTCACTGCCCATACACCCTGTCCGTCTCCTCACTGCCCATCCACACTGTCCCTCTCCTCACTGTTCACCCACACTATCCATCTCCTCACTGTCCACCCACACTGTCCCTCTCCTCACTGTCCACCCGCACTGTCCCGCCCGTCACTGCCCACCCACACTGTCCTTCTCCTCACTGTCCAACCACAGTCCCTCTCCTCACTGTCCACCTACGCTGTCCCTCTCCTCACTGTCCACCCACACTGTCCCTCTCCTCACTGTCCACCCACACTGTCCTTCTCCTCACTGTCCACCCACACTATCCATCTCCTCACTGCCCACCTACACTATCCCTCTCCTCACTGTCCACCCACACTAGCCCTTTCTTCACTGACCACCCACCCTGTTCATCTCATTACTGACCACCCACACTGGCCCTCTCTTAACTGCCCACCCACACTGGCCCTCTCAATGCCCACCCACACTGGCCCTCTCCTCACTGTCCACCCACACTGTCCCTCCCCTCACTGTCCACCCACACTGTCCCTCTTCACTGCCCACACACACTGTCCCTCTCCTCACTGTCCACGCACACTGGCCCTCTCGTCACTGCCCACCCTCACTGTCCCTCTCCTCTCTGCCCACCTAAACTGTCCTGGTCCTCACTGTCCACCCACACTATCCCTCTCCTCACTGACCACACACACTATCCCTCTGCTCACTGCCCACCCACACTGTCCCTCTCCTCAGTGCCCACCCACACTGTCCCTCTCCTCACTGCCCACCCACCCTGTCCCTCTCTTAACTGTCCACCCACACTACCCCTCTCTTCACGGTCCACCCAAACAGACCCTGTTTCACTGCCCACCCAAGCTGTCCCTCTCCTCACTGCCCACCCACTCTGGGCCTTGCCTCAGTGCCCACCTACCCTGTCCCTCTACTCACTACCCACCCACACTGTCCCTCTCCTCACTGCCGACTCACACTTTCCCTCCCCCTCTGCCCACCAAAACGGTCCTTCTACTCACTGTCCACCCACACTGTCCCTCCCGTCACTGCCCACACACACTGTCCCCCTATGCACGGTCCACCCACACTGTCCCCCTCATCACTGCCCACACACACTGACCCCCTATTCACGGTCCACCCACGCTGTCCCTCTCATCACTGCCCACCTACATTGTCCCTCTCCTCACTGTCAACCTGCACTGTCCCTCTCCTCACTGCCCACCCACAATGTCCTTCTCCTCACGGCCCACACACACTGTCCCTCCACTCACTGTCCACCAACACTGTCCCTCTCCTCACTGCCCACCTACATTGTCCCTCTCCTCACTGCCCACCACCCTGTCGCTCTCCTCACTGTCCACCAACACTGTCGGTCTCTTCACTGTCCACACACACTGTCCCTCTCTTCACTGACCAACCACACTTTCCCTACCCTCACTGTCCACCTACACTGTCCCTCTCATCACTGCCCAACTACATTGTCCCACTCCTCACTGCCCACCCTCACTGTCCCTCTCCTCACTGCCCACCCTCACTGTCCCTCTCCTCACGGCCCACCCACACTGCCCCTTTCCTCACTGTCCACCCACACTGTTCCCCCCCTCACTGCCCACCCACACTGTCCTTCTCCTCACTGCCCAACACCCAGTCCACCTCCTCGTTGCCCACCCACACTGTCCCTCTTCACTCCCCACCCACACTGTCCGTCTTCACTGCCCACCCACACTGTCCCTCTCCTCACTGCCCATCCACACTGTCCCTCTCCTCACTGTCCACCCACACTATCCATCTCCTCACTGTCCACCCACACTGTCCCTCTCCTCACTGTCCACCCGCACTGTCCCGCCCGTCACTGCCCACCCACACTGTCCTTCTCCTCACTGTCCAACCACACTGTCCCTCTCCTCACTGTCCACCTAAGCTGTCCCTCTCCTCACTGTCCACCCACACTGTCCCTCTCCTCACTGTCCACCCACACTGTCCTTCTCTTCACTGTCCACCCACACTATCCATCTCCTCACTGCCCACCTACACTATCCCTCTCCTCACTGTCCACCCACACTAGCCCTTTCTTCACTGACCACCCACCCTGTTCATCTCATTACTGACCACCCACACTGGCCCTCTCTTAACTGCCCACCCACACTGGCCCTCTCAATGCCCACCCACACTGGCCCTCTCCTCACTGTCCACCCACACTGTCCCTCCCCTCACTGTCCACCCACACTGTCCCTCTTCACTGCCCACACACACTGTCCCTCTCCTCACTGTCCACGCACACTGGCCCTCTCGTCACTGCCCACCCTCACTGTCCCTCTCCTCTCTGCCCACCTAAACTGTCCTGGTCCTCACTGTCCACCCACACTATCCCTCTCCTCACTGACCACACACACTATCCCTCTGCTCACTGCCCACCCACACTGTCCCTCTCCTCAGTGCCCACCCACACTGTCCCTCTCCTCACTGCCCACCCACCCTGTCCCTCTTTTAACTGTCCACCCACACTACCCCTCTCTTCACGGTCCACCCAAACAGACCCTGTTTCACTGCCCACCCAAGCTGTCCCTCTCCTCACTGCCCACCCACTCTGGGCCTTGCCTCAGTGCCCACCTACCCTGTCCCTCTACTCACTACCCACCCACACTGTCCCTCTCCTCACTGCCGACTCACACTTTCCCTCCCCCTCTGCCCACCAAAACGGTCCTTCTACTCACTGTCCACCCACACTGTCCCTCCCGTCACTGCCCACACACACTGTCCCCCTATGCACGGTCCACCCACACTGTCCCCCTCATCACTGCCCACACACACTGACCCCCTATTCACGGTCCACCCACGCTGTCCCTCTCATCACTGCCCACCTACATTGTCCCTCTCCTCACTGTCAACCTGCACTGTCCCTCTCCTCACTGCCCACCCACAATGTCCTTCTCCTCACTGCCCACACACACTGTCCTTCCACTCACTGTCCACCAACACTGTCCCTCTCCTCACTGCCCACCTACATTGTCCCTCTCCTCACTGCCCACCACCCTGTCGCTCTCCTCACTGTCCACCAACACTGTCGGTCTCTTCACTGTCCACCCACACTGTCCCTCACTTCACTATCCACCCACACTATCCCTATCCTCACTGTCCACCCACACTATCCCTATCCTCACTGTCCACACACACTGTCCCTCTCTTCACTGACCAACCACACTTTCCCTATCCTCACTGTCCACCTACACTGTCCCTCTCATCACTGCCCAACTACATTGTCCCTCACCTCACTGCCCACCCTCACTGTCCCTCTCCTCACTGCCCACCCTCACTGTCCCTCTCCTCACGGCCCACCCACACTGCCCCTTTCCTCACTGTCCACCCGCACTGTTCCCCCCCTCACTGCCCACCCACACTGTCCTTCTCCTCACTGCCCAACACCCAGTCCACCTCCTCGTTGCCCACCCACACTGTCCCTCTTCACTCCCCACCCACACTGTCCGTATTCACTGCCCACCCACACTGTCCCTCTCCTCACTGCCCACCCACACTGTCCCTCTCCTCACTGCCCACCACCCTGTCCCGCTCCTCACTGCCCACCCACATTGTCCCTCTCCTCACTGCCTACCACCTTGTCCCTCTCCTCACTGCCCACCCACACTTTCCATCTTCTCACTGCCCACCAACACAGCCCTTCTCCTCACTGACAACGCACACTGTGCGTCTCCTCACTGTCCACCCACGCTGTCCCTCTCCTCAGTGTCCACCCACACTGCCCTTCTCCTCACTGTCCAACTACACTGTCCCCCACTTCACTGTCCACCTACACTGCCCCTCTCCTCACTGCCCACCCACATTGTCCCTCTCCTCACTGCCCACCACCCTGTACCACTCCTCACTGCCCACCCACACTGTCCCTCTTCAATCCCCACCCACAATGTCCGTCTTCCCTGCCCGCCCCCACTGTCCCTCTCCTCACTGTCCACCCACACTTTCCCTCTCTTCACTGCCCACCCTCACTGTCCTTCTCCTCATTTCCCACCCACACTGTCCCTCTCCTCACTTCCCACCCACACTGTCCCTCTCCTCACTGTCCACCCACACTGTCACTCTACTCACTGCCCACCCACCCTGTCCCTCTCCTCACTGTCCACCACCCCGAGCCTCTCCTCACTGCTCACACACACTGTCCGTCTTCACTCCCCACCCACACTGTCTGTCTTCACTGCCCACCACACTGTCCCTCTCCTCACTGCCCACCCACACTGTCCCTCTCCTCACAGCCCACCCACCCTGTCCCGCTCCTCACTGCCCACCCACATTGTCCCTCTTCTCACTGCCCACCCACACTGTCCCTCTCCTCACTGTCCACCTACACTGTCCCTCTCCTCATTACCCACGCACACTGTCCCTCTCCTCACTGCCCACCACCTTGCCCTGCTCCTCACTGCCCACCCACATTGTCCCTCTCCTCACTGCCCACCACCCTGTCCATCTCCTCACTGCCCACCCACACAGTCCCTCTCTTCACTGCCCACCCACACTGTCCCTCTCCTCACTGACCACCCACACTGTCCCTCCCTTCTCTGCCTAGCTAAACTGTCCTTCTCCTCACTGTCCACCCACACTGACCGTCTCCTCACTGTCCACCCACATCGTCCCTCTCCTCACTGCCCGCCCACCCTGTCCCTCTCCTCACAGCCCATTCACACTGTCCCTCTATTCACTGCTCCCCCTCACTATCCCTCTCCTCACTGCCCACCCACACTGTCCCTCTCCTCACTGCCCACAAACACTGTCCCTCTCCTCACTGTCCACCCACACTGTCCCTCTCCTCACTGCCCAGCCACACAGTCCCTCTCCTCACTGCCCACACACACTGTCCCTCTACTCACTGTCCCCCCTCACTGTCCCGCGCCTCACTGCCCAACCACACTGTCCTGCTCCTCACTGCCCATCACTTTGTCCCTCTCCTCACTGCCCACCCACACTATATCCCGCCTCACTGCCTACCATGCTGTCCCTCTCCTCACGGCCCACCCACACTGTCCCTCTCCTCACTGTCCACCCACACTGTCCCTCTCTTCACTGCCCACCCTCACTGTCCCTCTCCTCACTTCCCACCCACACTGTCCCTCTCCTCACTGTCCACCCACACTGTCCCTCTCCTCACTGCCCACCCACACTGTCACACTACTCACTACCCCCCAACGCTGTCCCTCTCCTCAGTGCCCACCACCCTGAGCCTCTGCTCACTGCCCACCCACACTGTACGTCTTCACTCCCCACCCACATTGTCTGTCTTCACTGCCCACCCACACTGTCCGTCTTCACTCCCCACCCACACTGTCTGTCTTCACTGCCCACCCACCCTGTCCCTCACCTCACTGCCCACCCACACTGTCCCTCTCCTCAAAGCCCACCCACACTGTCCCTCTCCTCACTGCCCACCACCTTGTCCCGCTCCTCACTGCCCACCCACACTGTCCCTCTCCTCACTGCCCACCACCCTCTCCCTCTCTTCACTGCCCACCCACACTGTCCCTCTCCTCACTGCCCACCCAAACTGTCCCTCTCCTCACTGCCCACCCACACTGTCCCTCTCCTCACTGTCCACCCACACTGTCACTCTACTCACTGCCCACCCACCCTGTCCATCTCCTCACTGCCCACCCACACTGTCCCTCTCCTCACTGCCCACCACCTTGTCCTGCTCCTCACTGCCCACCCACATTGTCCCTCTCCTCACTGCCCACCACCCTGTCCCTCTCCTCACTGCCCACCCACACTGTCCCTCTCCTCACTGCCCACCCAAACTGTCCCTCTCCTCAGTGCCCACCACCCTGTCCATCTCCTCACTGCCCACCCACACTGTCCGTCTTCACTGCCAACCCACACTGTCCCTCCCCGCTCTGCCCACCTAAACTGTCCTTCTCCTCACTGTCCACCTACCCTTTCAATCTCCTCACTGCCCACCCCACACTGTCCCTCTTCACTCCCCACCCACACTGTCCGTCTTCACTGCCCACCCACACTGTCCCTCTCCTCTCTGTCCACCCGCACTGTCCCTGTCCTCACTGTCCACCCACACTACCCCTCTCTTCACTGCCCACCCACACTGTCCCTCTTTCACTGCCCATCCACGCAGTCCCACTCCGCACTGTCCACCCACACAGTCCCTCTCTTCACTGCCCACCCACACTGTCCCTCTTTCACTGCCCATCCACGCAGTCCCACTCCGCACTGCCCACCCACACTGTCCCTCTCCTCACTGACCACCCACACTGTCCCTCCCTTCTCTGCCTAGCTAAACTGTCCTTCTCCTCACTGTCCAGCAACACTGACCGTCTCCTCACTGTCCACCCACACTGTCCCTCTCCTCACTGCCCACCCACACAGTCCCCCTCTTCACTGTCCACCCACACTGACCGTCTCCTCACTGTCCACCCACATCGTCCCTCTCCTCACTGCCCACCCACCCTGTCCCTCTCCTCACTGCCCATACACACTGTCCCTCTATTCACTGCTCCCCCTCACTATCCCTCTCCTCACTACCCACCCACACTGTCCCTCTCCTCACTGCCCACAAACACTGTCCCTCTCCTCACTGTCCACCCACACTGTTCCTCTCCTCACTGCCCAGCCACACAGTCCCTCTCCTCACTGCCCACCCACACTGTCCCTCTCCTCACTGCCCACCCACACTGTCCCTCTCCTCACTGCCCACCCACACTGTCCCTCTCCTCACTGCCCACCCACACTGTCCCTCTCCTCACTGCCCACAAACACTGTCCCTCTCCTCACTGTCCACCAACACTGTCCCTCTCCTCACTGCCCAGCCACACACTCCCTCTCCTCACTGCCCACCCTCACAGACCCTCTCCTCACTGCCCACCCACACTGTCCCTCTACTCACTGTCCCCCTCACTGTCCCGCTCCTCACTGCCCAACCACACTGTCCTGCTCCTCACTGCCCATCACTTTGTCCCTCTCCTCACTGCCCACCCACACTGTCCCCCCCCTCACTGCCTACCATGCTGTCCCTCTCCTCACGGCCCACCCACACTGTCCCTCTCCTCACTGCCCACTCACCCTGTCCCTCTCCTCACTGCCCACCCACACTGTCCCTCTCCTCACTATCCACCAACACTGTCCCTCTACTCACTGTCCACCAACACTCTCTCTCCTCACGGCCCACCTACACTGAACCTCTCGTCACTGCCCACTCACACTGTCCCTCTCCAAACTGCCCACCCACACTGGCCCTCTCCTCACTGTCCACCCACACTGTCACACTACTCACTACCCCCCAACCCTGTCCCTCTCCTCAGTGCCCACCCTGAGCCTCTGCTCACTGCCCACCCACACTGTCCGTCTTCACTCCCCACCCACACTGTCTGTCTTCACTGCCCACCCACCCTGTCCCTCTCCTCACTGCTCACCCACACTGTCCCACTCCTCACAGCCCACCCACACTGTCCCTCTCTTCACTGCCCACCACCTTGTCCCGCTCCTCACTGCCTACCCACACTGTCCGTCTCCTCACTGCCCACCGCCTTGTCCCTCACCTCAGTGCCCACCACCCTGTCCATCTCTCACTGCCCGCCCACACTGTCCCTCTCCTCACTGCCCACCCACACTGTCCCTCCCCTCTCTGCCCACCTAAACTGTCCTTCTCCTCACTGTCCACCTACCCTTTCAATCTCCTCACTGCCCACCCACACTGTCCCTCTTCACTCCCCACCCACACTGTCCGTCTTCACTGCCCACCCACACTCTCCCTCTACTCACTGCCCACCCACACTGTCCCTCCCCTCACTGTCCACCACCCTGTCCCTCTACTCACTGCCCACCCACACTGTCCCTCTTCACTCCCCATCCACACTGTCCGTCTTCACTGCCCACCCACACTGTCCCACTCCTCACTGCCCACCCAAACTGTCCCTCCCCTCACTGCCCACCCACACTGTCGCAATCTTCACTGTCCACCAACAATGTCCCTGTCCTCAGTGGCCACCACCCTGTCCCTCTACTCACTGCCCACCCACACTGACCCACTTCACTCCCCACCCACACTGTCCGTCTTTACTGTCCACCCACATTGTCCCTCACCTCACTGCCCACCCACACTGTCCCTCTCCTCACTGCCCACCCACACTGTCCCTCTCCTCACTGTCCACCCACACTTTCCCTCTCTTCACTGCCAACCCTCACTGTCCCTCTCCTCACTGCCCACCCTCACTGTCCCTCTCCTCACTTCCCACCCACACTGTCCCTCTCCTCAGTGCCCACCAACCTGTCCCTCTACTCACTGCCCACCCACACTGTCCCTCTTCACTCCCCATCCACACTGTCCATCTTCACTGTCCACCCAAATTGTTCCTCACCTCACTGCCCACCCACACTGTCGCAATCTTCACTGTCCACCAACAATGTCCCTGTCCTCAGTGCCCAATACCCTGTCCCTCTACTCACTGCCCACCCACACTGACCCTCTTTACTCCCCACCCACACTGTCCATCTTCACTGTCCACCCACATTGTTCCTCACCTCACTGACCACCCACACTGTCGCTCTCTTCACTGCCCACCCACACTGTCCCTTTTTCTCTGCACACCCAAGCTGTCCCTCTCCTCACTGTCCACCCACACAGTCCCTCTCTTCACTGCCCACACTGACTGTCCCTCTCCTCACTGCCCACCCACACTGTCCTTCTCCTTACTGCCCACCCTCACTGCCCCTCTCCTCACTGCCCACCAACACTGTCCATCTCACTGTCCACCCTCCCTGACCCTCTCCTCACTGCCCACCAACACTGTCCCTCTCCTCACTGTCCACCCACACTGTCCCTCTCCTCACTTCCGACCCATCCTGTCCCTCTCCTCACTGCCCACCCACATTGTCCCTCTCCTCACTGCCCACCACCCTGTCCCTCTCCTCACTGCCCACCAATACTGCCCTTCTCCTCACTGCCAACCCACACTGTCCCTCTCCTCAATGTCCACCCACATTGTCCCTCTGCTCCCTGCCCACCCACCCTGTCCCTCTCCTCACTGCCCACACACACTGTCCCTCTACTCACTGTCCCCCCTCACTATCCCTCTCCTCACTGCCCACCCTCACTGTCCCTCTCCTCACTGTCCACCCACACTGTCCCTCTCCTCACTGCCCACCCACCCTGTCACGCTCCTCACTGCCCACCCACATTGTCCCTCTCCTCACTGCCCACCCACACTGTCCCTCTCCTCACTGCCCACCCACACTGCCCTTCTCCTCACTGCCCACGCACACTGTACCTCTCCTCACTGCCCACCCACACTGTCCCTGTCCTCAGTGCCCACCACCCTGTCCCTCTACTCACTGCCCACCCACACTGACCCTCTTCAACCCCACCCACACTGTCCGTCTTCACTGTCCACCCACATTGTCCCTCACCTCACTGCCCACCACTCTGTCCCTCTCCTCAGTGCCCACCACCCTGTCCCTCTACTCACTGCCCACCCACACTGTCGCAATCTTAACTGTCCACCAACAATGTCTCTGTCCTCAGTGCCCACCACCCTTTCCCTCTACTCACTGCCCACCCAAACTGTCTCTCTTCACTGCCCACCCACACTGACCCTCTTCACTCCCCACCCACACTGTCCGTCATCACTGTCCACCCACATTGTCCCTCACCTCACTGCCCACCCACACTGTCCCTCTCCCCACTGCCCACCCACACTGTCCCTCTCTTCACTGTCCACCCACACTGTCCCTCTTTCTCTGCCCACCCAAGCAGTCCCACTCCTCACTGTCCACCCACACTGTCCCTCTCCTCACTATCCACCAACAATGTTCCTCTCCTCACTGTCCACCAACACTCTATCTCTCCTCACGGCCCACATACACTGAACCTCTCCTCACTGCCCACTCACACTGTCCCTCTCCAAACTGCCCACCCACACTGGCCCTCTCCTCACTGTCCACCCACACTGTCACACTACTCACTACCCCCCAACCCTGTCCCTCTCCTCAGTGCCCACCACCCTGAGCCTCTGCTCACTGCCCACCCACACTGTCCGTCTTCACTGCCCACCCACACTGTCTTTCTTCACTGCCAACCCACCCTGTCCCTCTCCTCACTGCCCACCCACACTGTCCCTCTCCTCACAGCCCACCCACACTGTCCCTCTCTTCACTGCCCACCACCTTGTCCCGCTCCTCACTGCCCACCCACACTGTCCCTCTCCTCACTGCCCACCACCCTGTCCCTCTCCTCACTGCCCACCCACACTGTCCCTCTCCTCACTGCCCACACAAACTGTCCCTCTCCTCACTGCCCACCGCCCTGTCCCTCACCTCAGTGCCCACCACCCTGTCCATCTCCTCACTGCCCGCCCACACTGTCCCTCTCCTCACTGCCCACCCACACTGTCCCTCCCCTCTCTGCCCACCTAAACTGTCCTTCTCCTCACTGTCCACCTACCCTTTCAATCTCCTCACTGCCCACCCACACTGTCCCTCTTCACTCCCCACCCACACTGTCCGTCTTCACTGCCCACCCACACTGTCCCTCTCCTCACTGCCCACCCACACTGTCCCTCTCCTCACAGCCCACCCACCCTGTTCCGCTCCTCACTGCCCACCCACATTGTCCCTCTTCTCACTGCCCACCCACACTGTCCCTCTCCTCACTGTCCAACTACACTGTCCCTCTCCTCATTACCCACGCACACTGTCCCTCTCCTCACTGCCCACCACCTTGCCCTGCTCCTCACTGCCCACCCACATTGTCCCTCTCCTCACTGCCCACCACCCTGTCCATCTCCTCACTGCCCACCCACACAGTCCCTCTCTTCACTGCCCACCCACACTGTCCCTCTCCTCACTGACCACCCACACTGTCCCTCCCTTCTCTGCCTAGCTAAACTGTCCTTCTCCTCACTGACCAGCAACACTGACCGTCTCCTCACTGTCCACCCACACTGTCCCTCTCCTCACTGCCCACCCACACAGTCCCCCTCTTCACTGTCCACCCACACTGACCGTCTCCTCACTGTCCACCCACAACGTCCCTCTCCTCACTGCCCGCCCACCCTGTCCCTCTCCTCACAGCCCATTCACACTGTCCCTCTATTCACTGCTCCCCCTCACTATCCCTCTCCTCACTGCCCACCCACACTGTCCCTCTCCTCACTGCCCACAAACACTGTCCCTCTCCTCACTGTCCACCCACACTGTCCCTCTCCTCACTGCCCAGCCACACAGTCCCTCTCCTCACTGCCCACACACACTGTCCCTCTACTCACTGTCCCCCCTCACTGTCCCGCGCCTCACTGCCCAACCACACTGTCCTGCTCCTCACTGCCCATCACTTTGTCCCTCTCCTCACTGCCCACCCACACTATATCCCGCCTCACTGCCTACCATGCTGTCCCTCTCCTCACGGCCCACCCACACTGTCCCTCTCCTCACTGTCCACCCACACTGTCCCTCTCTTCACTGCCCACCCTCACTGTCCCTCTCCTCACTTCCCACCCACACTGTCCCTCTCCTCACTGTCCACCCACACTGTCCCTCTCCTCACTGCCCACCCACACTGTCACACTACTCACTACCCCCCAACGCTGTCCCTCTCCTCAGTGCCCACCACCCTGAGCCTCTGCTCACTGCCCACCCACACTGTACGTCTTCACTCCCCACCCACACTGTCTGTCTTCACTGCCCACCCACACTGTCCGTCTTCACTCATCACCCACACTGTCTGTCTTCACTGCCCACCCACCCTGTCCCTCACCTCACTGCCCACCCACACTGTCCCTCTCCTCAAAGCCCACCCACACTGTCCCTCTCCTCACTGCCCACCACCTTGTCCCGCTCCTCACTGCCCACCCACACTGTCCCTCTCCTCACTGCCCACCACCCTCTCCCTCTCTTCACTGCCCACCCACACTGTCCCTCTCCTCACTGCCCACACAAACTGTCCCTCTCCTCACTGCCCACACAAACTGTCCCTCTCCTCACTGCCCACCCACACTGTCCCTCTCCTCACTGCCCACCACCCTCTCCCTCTCTTCACTGCCCACCCACACTGTCCCTCTCCTCACTGCCCACACAAACTGTCCCTCTCCTCACTGCCCACCCAAACTGTCCCTCTCCTCACTGCCCACCCACACTGTCCCTCTCCTCACTGTCCACCCACACTGTCACTCTACTCACTGCCCACCCACCCTGTCCATCTCCTCACTGCCCACCCACACTGTCCCTCTCCTCACTGCCCACCACCTTGTCCTGCTCCTCACTGCCCACCCACATTGTCCCTCTCCTCACTGCCCACCACCCTGTCCCTCTCCTCACTGCCCACCCACACTGTCCCTCTCCTCACTGCCCACCCAAACTGTCCCTCTCCTCAGTGCCCACCACCCTGTCCATCTCCTCACTGCCCACCCACACTGTCCGTCTTCACTGCCAACCCACACTTTCCCTCCCCGCTCTGCCCACCTAAACTGTCCTTCTCCTCACTGTCCACCTACCCTTTCAATCTCCTCACTGCCCACCCCACACTGTCCCTCTTCACTCCCCACCCACACTGTCCGTCTTCACTGCCCACCCACACTGTCCCTCTCCTCTCTGTCCACCCGCACTGTCCCTGTCCTCACTGTCCACCCACACTACCCCTCTCTTCACTGCCCACCCACACTGTCCCTCTTTCACTGCCCATCCACGCAGTCCCACTCCGCACTGTCCACCCACACAGTCCCTCTCTTCACTGCCCACCCACACTGTCCCTCTTTCACTGCCCATCCACGCAGTCCCACTCCGCACTGCCCACCCACACTGTCCCTCTCCTCACTGACCACCCACACTGTCCCTCCCTTCTCTGCCTAGCTAAACTGTCCTTCTCCTCACTGTCCAGCAACACTGACCGTCTCCTCACTGTCCACCCACACTGTCCCTCTCCTCACTGCCCACCCACACAGTCCCCCTCTTCACTGTCCACCCACACTGACCGTCTCCTCACTGTCCACCCACATCGTCCCTCTCCTCACTGCCCACCCACCCTGTCCCTCTCCTCACTGCCCATACACACTGTCCCTCTATTCACTGCTCCCCCTCACTATCCCTCTCCTCACTACCCACCCACACTGTCCCTCTCCTCACTGCCCACAAACACTGTCCCTCTCCTCACTGTCCACCCACACTGTTCCTCTCCTCACTGCCCAGCCACACAGTCCCTCTCCTCACTGCCCACCCACACTGTCCCTCTCCTCACTGCCCACCCACACTGTCCCTCTCCTCACTGCCCACCCACACTGTCCCTCTCCTCACTGCCCACCCACACTGTCCCTCTCCTCACTGCCCACAAACACTGTCCCTCTCCTCACTGTCCACCAACACTGTCCCTCTCCTCACTGCCCAGCCACACACTCCCTCTCCTCACTGCCCACCCACACAGACCCTCTCCTCACTGCCCACCCACACTGTCCCTCTACTCACTATCCACCAACACTGTCCCTCTACTCACTGTCCACCAACACTCTCTCTCTCCTCACGGCCCACCTACACTGAACCTCTCCTCACTGCCCACTCACACTGTCCCTCTCCAAACTGCCCACCCACACTGGCCCTCTCCTCACTGTCCACCCACACTGTCACACTACTCACTACCCCCCAACCCTGTCCCTCTCCTCAGTGCCCACCCTGAGCCTCTGCTCACTGCCCACCCACACTGTCCGTCTTCACTCCCCACCCACACTGTCTGTCTTCACTGCCAACCACCCTGTCCCTCTCCTCACTGCTCACCCACACTGTCCCACTCCTCACAGCCCACCCACACTGTCCCTCTCTTCACTGCCCACCACCTTGTCCCGCTCCTCACTGCCTACCCACACTGTCCGTCTCCTCACTGCCCACCGCCTTGTCCCTCACCTCAGTGCCCACCACCCTGTCCATCTCTCACTGCCCGCCCACACTGTCCCTCTCCTCACTGCCCACCCACACTGTCCCTCCCCTCTCTGCCCACCTAAACTGTCCTTCTCCTCACTGTCCACCTACCCTTTCAATCTCCTCACTGCCCACCCACACTGTCCCTCTTCACTCCCCACCCACACTGTCCGTCTTCACTGCCCACCCACACTCTCCCTCTACTCACTGCCCACCCACACTGTCCCTCCCCTCACTGTCCACCACCCTGTCCCTCTACTCACTGCCCACCCACACTGTCCCTCTTCACTCCCCATCCACACTGTCCGTCTTCACTGCCCACCCACACTGTCCCACTCCTCACTGCCCACCCAAACTGTCCCTCCCCTCACTGCCCACCCACACTGTCGCAATCTTCACTGTCCACCAACAATGTCCCTGTCCTCAGTGGCCACCACCCTGTCCCTCTACTCACTGCCCACCCACACTGACCCACTTCACTCCCCACCCACACTGTCTGTCTTTACTGTCCACCCACATTGTCCCTCACCTCACTGCCCACCCACACTGTCCCTCTCCTCACTGCCCACCCACACTGTCCCTCTCCTCACTGTCCACCCACACTTTCCCTCTCTTCACTGCCAACCCTCACTGTCCCTCTCCTCACTGCCCACCCTCACTGTCCCTCTCCTCACTTCCCACCCACACTGTCCCTCTCCTCAGTGCCCACCAACCTGTCCCTCTACTCACTGCCCATCCACACTGTCCCTCTTCACTCCCCATCCACACTGTCCATCTTCACTGTCCACCCAAATTGTTCCTCACCTCACTGCCCACCCACACTGTCGCAATCTTCACTGTCCACCAACAATGTCCCTGTCCTCAGTGCCCAATACCCTGTCCCTCTACTCACTGCCCACCCACACTGACCCTCTTTACTCCCCACCCACACTGTCCATCTTCACTGTCCACCCACATTGTTCCTCACCTCACTGACCACCCACACTGTCGCTCTCTTCACTGCCCACCCACACTGTCCCTTTTTCTCTGCACACCCAAGCTGTCCCTCTCCTCACTGTCCACCCACACAGTCCCTCTCTTCACTGCCCACACTGACTGTCCCTCTCCTCACTGCCCACCCACACTGTCCTTCTCCTTACTGCCCACCCTCACTGCCCCTCTCCTCACTGCCCACCAACACTGTCCATCTCACTGTCCACCCTCCCTGACCCTCTCCTCACTGCCCACCAACACTGTCCCTCTCCTCACTGTCCACCCACACTGTCCCTCTCCTCACTTCCGACCCATCCTGTCCCTCTCCTCACTGCCCACCCACATTGTCCCTCTCCTCACTGCCCACCACCCTGTCCCTCTCCTCACTGCCCACCAATACTGCCCTTCTCCTCACTGCCAACCCACACTGTCCCTCTCCTCAATGTCCACCCACGCCGTCCCTCTCCTCACTGTCCACCCACACTGCCCTTCTCCTCACTGTCCACCTACACTGTCCCTCTCCTCACTGCCCACCACCCTGTCCCTCTCCTCACTACCCACCCACACTGTCCCTCTCCTCACTGCCCACCCACATTGTCCCTCTGCTCCCTGCCCACCCACCCTGTCCCTCTCCTCACTGCCCACACACACTGTCCCTCTACTCACTGTCCCCCCTCACTATCCCTCTCCTCACTGCCCACCCTCACTGTCCCTCTCCTCACTGTCCACCCACACTGTCCCTCTCCTCACTGCCCACCCACCCTGTCACGCTCCTCACTGCCCACCCACATTGTCCCTCTCCTCACTGCCCACCCACACTGTCCCTCTCCTCACTGCCCACCCACACTGCCCTTCTCCTCACTGCCCACGCACACTGTACCTCTCCTCACTGCCCACCCACACTGTCCCTGTCCTCAGTGCCCACCACCCTGTCCCTCTACTCACTGCCCACCCACACTGACCCTCTTCAACCCCACCCACACTGTCCGTCTTCACTGTCCACCCACATTGTCCCTCACCTCACTGCCCACCACTCTGTCCCTCTCCTCAGTGCCCACCACCCTGTCCCTCTACTCACTGCCCACCCACACTGTCGCAATCTTAACTGTCCACCAACAATGTCTCTGTCCTCAGTGCCCACCACCCTGTCCCTCTACTCACTGCCCACCCAAACTGTCTCTCTTCACTGCCCACCCACACTGACCCTCTTCACTCCCCACCCACACTGTCCGTCATCACTGTCCACCCACATTGTCCCTCACCTCACTGCCCACCCACACTGTCCCTCTCCCCACTGCCCACCCACACTGTCCCTCTCTTCACTGTCCACCCACACTGTCCCTCTTTCTCTGCCCACCCAAGCAGTCCCACTCCTCACTGTCCACCCACACTGTCCCTCTCCTCACTATCCACCAACAATGTTCCTCTCCTCACTGTCCACCAACACTCTCTCTCTCCTCACGGCCCACATACACTGAACCTCTCCTCACTGCCCACTCACACTGTCCCTCTCCAAACTGCCCACCCACACTGGCCCTCTCCTCACTGTCCACCCACACTGTCACACTACTCACTACCCCCCAACCCTGTCCCTCTCCTCAGTGCCCACCACCCTGAGCCTCTGCTCACTGCCCACCCACACTGTCCGTCTTCACTGCCCACCCACACTGTCCCACTCCTCACTGCCCACCCAAAATGTCCCTCTCCTCACTGCCCACCCACACTGTCGCAATCTTCACTGTCCACCAACAATGTCTCTGTCCTCAGTGCCCACCACCCTGTCCCTCTACTCACTGCCCACCCAAACTGTCTCTCTTCACTGCCCACCCACACTGACCCTCTTCACTCCCCACCCACACTGTCCGTCTTCACTGTCCACCCACATTGTCCCTCACCTCACTGCCCACCCACACTGTCCCTCTCCCCACTGCCCACCCACACTGTCCCTCTCTTCACTGTCCACCCACACTGTCCCTCTTTCTCTGCCCACCCAAGCAGTCCCACTCCTCACTGTCCACCCACACTGTCCCTCTCCTCACTATCCACCAACACTGTCCCTCTCCTCACTGTCCACCAACACTCTATCTCTCCTCACGGCCCACATACACTGAACCTCTCCTCACTGCCCACTCACACTGTCCCTCTCCAAACTGCCCACCCACACTGGCCCTCTCCTCACTGTCCACCCACACTGTCACACTACTCACTACCCCCCAACCCTGTCCCTCTCCTCAGTGCCCACCACCCTGAGCCTCTGCTCACTGCCCACCCACACTAGCCGTCTTCACTCCCCACCCACACTGTCTTTCTTCACTGCCAACCCACCCTGTCCCTCTCCTCACTGCCCACCCACACTGTCCCTCTCCTCACAGCCCACCCACACTGTCCCTCTCTTCACTGCCCACCACCTTGTCCCGCTCCTCACTGCCCACCCACACTGTCCCTCTCCTCACTGCCCACCACCCTGTCCCTCTCCTCACTGCCCACCCACACTGTCCCTCTCCTCACTGCCCACACAAACTGTCCCTCTCCTCACTGCCCACCGCCCTGTCCCTCACCTCAGTGCCCACCACCCTGTCCATCTCCTCACTGCCCGCCCACACTGTCCCTCTCCTCACTGCCCACCCACACTGTCCCTCCCCTCTCTGCCCACCTAAACTGTCCTTCTCCTCACTGTCCACCTACCCTTTCAATCTCCTCACTGCCCACCCACACTGTCCCTCTTCACTCCCCACCCACACTGTCCGTCTTCACTGCCCACCCACACTCTCCCTCTACTCACCGCCCACCCACACTGTCCCTCCCCTCACTGTTCACCACCCTGTCCCTCTACTCACTGCCCACCCACACTGTCCCTCTTCACTCCCCATCCACACTGTCTGTCTTCACTGCCCACCCACACTGTCCCACTCCTCACTGCCCACCCAAACTGTTCCTCCCCTCACTGCCCACCCACACTGTCGCAATCTTCACTGTCCACCAACAATGTCCCTGTCCTCAGTGCCCACCACCCTGTCCCTCTACTCACTGACCCACCCACACTGACCCACTTCACTCCCCACCCACACTGTCCGTCTTTACTGTCCACCCACATTGTCCCTCACCTCACTGCCCACCCACACCGTCCCTCTCCTCACTGCCCACCCACACTGTCCCTCTCCTCACTGCCTACCCACACTGTCCCTCTCCTCACTGTCCACCCACACTTTCCCTCTCTTCACTGCCAACCCTCACTGTCCCTCTCCTCTGCCCACCCACACTGTCCCTCTCCTCACTGTCCACCCACACTGCCCTTCTCCTCACTGTCCACCTACACTGTCCCTCTCCTCACTGCCCACCCACACTGTCCCTCTCCTCAGTGCCCACCCACATTGTCCCTCTCCTCACTGCCCACCCACCCTGTCACGCTCCTCACTGCCCACCCACACTGTCCCTCTCCTCACTGCCCACCCACACTGTCCCTCTACTCACTGCCCACCCACATTGTCCCTCTCCTCACTACCCACCCACCCTGTCACGCTCCTCACTGCCCACCCACATTGTCCCTCTCCTCACTGCCCACCCACACTGCCCTTCTCCTCACTGCCCACGCACACTGTACCTCTCCTCACTGCCCACCCACACTGACCCTCTTCAACCCCACCCACACTGTCCGTCTTCACTGTCCACCCACATTGTCCCTCACCTCACTGCCCACCACTCTGTCCCTCTCCTCAGTGCCCACCACCCTGTCCCTCTACTCACTGCCACCCACACTGTCTCTCTTCACTCCCCAACCACACTGTCTCTCTTCACTCCCCATCCACACTGTCCGTCTTCACTGCCCGCCCACACTGTCCCACTCCTCACTGGCCACCCAAAATGTCCCTCTCCTCACTGCCCACCCACACTGTCGCAATCTTCACTGTCCACCAACAATGTCTCTGTCCTCAGTGCCCACCACCCTGTCCTTCTACTCACTGCCCACCCAAACTGTCTCTCTTCACTGCCCACCCACACTGACCCTCTTCACTCCCCACCCACACTGTCCGTCTTCACTGTCCACCCACATTGTCCCTCACCTCACTGCCCACCCACACTGTCCCTCTTTTCACTGTCCACCCACACTGTCCCTCTTTCTCTGCCCACCCAAGCTGTCCCACTCCTCACTGTCCACCCACACAGTCCCTCTCCTCACGGCCCACCCACACTGTCCCTCTCCTCTGTTCCCACCACCCAGTCCCTCTCCTCAGTGCCCACACACACTGTCCGTCTTCACTGTCCACCCACACTTTCCCTCTCCTCACTGTCCACCCACGCTGTCCCTCTCCTCACTGTCCACCCACACTGCCCTTCTCCTCACTGTCCACCTACACTGTCCCTCTCCTCACTACCCACCCACACTGTCCCTCTCCTCACTGCCCACCCACATCGTCCCTCTCCTCCCTGCCCACCCACCCTGTCCCTCTCCTCACTGCCCACACACACTGTCCCTCTACTCACTGTCCCCCCTCACTATCCCTCTCCTCACTGCCCACCCTCACTGTCCCTCTCCTCACTGTCCACCCACACTGTCCCTCTCCTCACTGCCCACCTACACTGTCACTCTCCTCACTTCCCACCCACACTGTCCCTCTCCTCACTGTCCACCCACACTGTCCTACTTCACTCCCCACCCACACTGTCTGTCTTCACTGCACGCCCACATTGTCCCTCTCCTCACTGCCCACCCACAGTGTCCCTCTCCTCACTGCCCACCCACACTGTCCCTCTCCTCACTGCCCACCCACATTGTCCCTCTCCTCACTGCCCACCCACACAGACCCTCTCCTCACTGCCCACCCACATTGTTCCTCTCCTCACTGCCCACCCACCCTGTCACGCTCCTCACTGCCCACCCACATTGTCCCTCTCCTCACTGCCCACCCACACTATCCCTGTCCTCAGTGCCCAACACCCTGTCCCTCTACTCACTGCCCACCCACACTGACCCTCTTCAACCACACCCACACTGTCCGTCTTCACTGTCCACCCACATTGTCCCTCACCTCACTGCCCACCCACACTGTTCCTCTCCCCACTGCCCACCCACACTGTCCCTCTCTTCACTGTCCACCCACACTGTCCCTCTCCTCACTGCCCATCCTCACTGTCCCTCTCCTCACTGTCCACCCACACTTTCCCTCTCTTCACTGCCCACCCACACTGTCCCTCTCTTCACTGTCCACCCACACTGTCCCTCTCCTCACTGCCCATCCTCACTGTCCCTCTCCTCACTGTCCACCCACACTGTCCCACTCCTCACTGCCCACCCACACTGTCACTCTACTCACTGCCCACCCATCCTGTCCCTCTCCTCAGTGCCCACCACCCTGAGCCTCTCCTCACTGCCCACCCACACAGTCCGTCTTCACTCCACACCCACACTGTCTGTTTTCACTGCCCACCCACACTGTCCCTCTCCTCACTGGCAACCACCCTGTCCCGCTCCTCACTGCCCCCCACACTGTCCCTCTCCTCACTGGCAACCACCCTGTCCCGCTCCTCACTGCCCCCCACACTGTCCCTCTCCTCACTGCCCACCCACACTGTCCCTCTCCTCACTGCCCACCCACACTGTCCCTCTCCTCACTACCCACCCACACTGTCCCTCTCCTCACTGTCCACCCATGCTGTCCCTCTATTCACTGCCCACCCACACTGCCCTTCTCCTCACTGTCCACCTGCACTGTCCCTCTCCTCACTACCCACCCACACTGTCCCTCTTCATTCCCCATCCACACTGTCCTTTATCAGTGCCCACCCACACTGTCCCTCTCCTCACTGCCCACCCACACTGCCCTTCTCCTCACTGCCCACCCACGCTGTCCCTCTCCTCACTGCCCACCCACACTGCCCTTCTCCTCACTGCCCACGCACACTGTACCTCTCCTCACTGCCCACCCACACTGTCCCTGTCCTCAGTGCCCACCACCCTGTCCCTCTACTCACTGCCCACCCACACTGACCCTCTTCAACCCCACCCACACTGTCCATCTTCACTGTCCACCCACAATGTCGCTCACCTCACTGCCCACCACTCTGTCCCTCTCCTCAGTGCCCACCACCCTGTCCCTCTACTCACTGCCCACCCACACTGTCTCTCTTCACTCCCCATCCACACTGTCCGTCTTCACTGCCCACCCACACTGTCCCACTCCTCACTGCCCACCCAAAATGTCCCTCTCCTCACTGCCCACCCACACTGTCGCAATCTTAACTGTCCACCAACAATGTCTCTGTCCTCAGTGCCCACCACCCTGTCCCTCTACTCACTGCCCACCCAAACTGTCTCTCTTCACTGCCCACCCACACTGACCCTCTTCACTCCCCACCCACACTGTCCGTCTTCACTGTCCACCCACATTGTCCCTCACCTCACTGCCCACCCACACTGTCCCTCTCCCCACTGCCCACCCACACTGTCCCTCTCCTCACTGTCCACCAACACTCTCTCTCTCCTCACGGCCCACCTACCCTGAACCTCTCCTCACTGCCCACTCACACTGTCCCTCTCCAAACTGCCCACCCACACTGGCCCTCTCCTCACTGTCCACCCACACTGTCACACTACTCACTACCCCCCAACCCTGTCCCTCTCCTCCGTGCCCACCACCCTGAGCCTCTGCTCACTGCCCACCCACACTGTCCGTCTTCACTCCCCACCCACACTGTCTGTCTTCACTGCCAACCCACCCTGTCCCTCTCCTCACTGCCCACCCACACTGTCCCTCTCCTCACAGCCCACCCACACTGTCCCTCTCTTCACTGCCCACCACCTTGTCCCGCTCCTCACTGCCCACCCACACTGTCCCTCTCCTCACTGCCCACCACCCTGTCCCTCTCCTCACTGCCCACCCACACTGTCCCTCTCCTCACTGCCCACACAAACTGTCCCTCTCCTCACTGCCCACCGCCCTGTCCCTCACCTCAGTGCCCACCACCCTGTCCCTCTCCTCACAGCCCACCCACACTGTCCCTCTCCTCACTGCCCACCCACACTGACCCTCTTCACTCCCCACCCACACTGTCCGTCTTCACTGTCCACCCACATTGTCCCTCTCCTCACTGCCCACCCACACTGTCCCTCTCCCCACTGCCCACCCACACTGTCCCTCTTTTCACTGTCCACCCACACTGTCCCTCTTTCTCTGCCCACCCAAGCTGTCCCACTCCTCACTGTCCACCCACACAGTCCCTCTCCTCACTGCCCACCCACACTGTCCCTCTCCTCTGTTCCCACCACCCAGTCCCTCTCCTCAGTGCCCACACACACTGTCCGTCTTCACTGTCCACCCACACTTTCCCTCTCCTCACTGTCCACCCAAGCTGTCCCTCTCCTCACTGTCCACCCACACTGCCCTTCTCCTCACTGTCCACCTACACTGTCCCTCTCCTCACTACCCATCCACACTGTCCCTCTCCTCACTGCCCACCCACATCGTCCCTCTCCTCCCTGCCCACCCACCCTGTCCCTCTCCTCACTGCCCACACACACTGTCCCTCTACTCACTGTCCCCCCTCACTATCCCTCTCCTCACTGCCCACCCTCACTGTCCCTCTCCTCACTGTCCACCCACACTGTCCCTCTCCTCACTGCCCACCTACACTGTCACTCTCCTCACTTCCCACCCACACTGTCCCTCTCCTCACTGTCCACCCACACTGTCCTACTTCACTCCCCACCCACACTGTCTGTCTTCACTGCATGGCCACATTGTCCCTCTCCTCACAGCCCACCCACACTGTCCCTCTCCTCACTGCCCACCCACACTGTCCCTCTCCTCACTGCCCACCCACATTGTCCCTCTCCTCACTGCCCACCCACCCTGTCACGCTCCTCACTGCCCACCCACATTGTCCCTCTCCTCACTGCCCACCCACACTGTACCTGTCCTCAGTTCCCACCACCCTGTCCTTCTACTCACTGCCCACCCACACTGACCCTCTTCAACCCCACCCACACTGTCCGTCTTCACTGTCCACCCACATTGTCCCTCACCTCACTGCCCACCCACACTGTCCCTCTCCCCACTGTCCACCCACACTGTCCCTCTCTTCATTGCCCACCCACACTTTCCCACTACTCACTGCCCACCCAAAATGTCCCTCTCCTCACTGCCCACCCACACTGTCGCAATCTTCACTGTCCACCAACAATGACTCCACACTGTCCCTCTCTTCACTGCCCACCAACACTGTCCCTCTCCTCACTGCCCACCACCACTGCCCTTCTCCTCACTGCCCACCCACACTGTCCCTCTCCTCACTGCCCACCAACACTGGCCTTCTCCTCACTGCCCACCACACTGTCCCTCTCCTCACTGCCCACCCACACTGTCCCTCTCCTCACTACCCACCCACACTGTCCCTCTCCTCACTGTCCACCCACGCTGTCCCTCTACTCACTGTCCACCCACACTGCCCTTCTCCTCACTGTCCACCTGCACTGTCCCTCTCCTCACTACCCACCCACACTGTCCCTCTTCATTCCCCATCCACACTGTCCTTTATCAGTGCCCACCCACACTGTCCCTCTCCTCACTGCCTACCCACACTGTCCCTCTCCTCACTGTCCACCCACGCTATCCCTCTCCTCACTGTCCAGCCACACTTTACCACTCCTCACTGCCCACCACTCTGTCCCTCTCCTCAGTGCCCACCACCCTGTCCCTTTACTCACTGCCCACCCACACTGTCTCTCTTCACTCCCCATCCACACTGTCCGTCTTCACTGCCCACCCACACTGTCCCACTCCTCACTGCCCACCCAAAATGTCCCTCTCCTCACTGCCCACCCACACTGTCGCAATCTTCACTGTCCACCAACAATGTCTCTGTCCTCAGTGCCCACCACCCTCTCCCTCTACTCACTGCCCACCCAAACTGTCTCTCTTCACTGCCCACCCACACTGACCCTCTTCACTCCCCACCCACACTGTCCGTCTTCACTGTCCACCCACATTGTCCCTCACCTCACTGCCCACCCAAACTGTCCTTCTCCCCACTGCCCACCCACACTGTCCCTCTCTTCACTGTCCACCCACACTGTCCCTCTCTTCACTGCCCACCCACACTGTCCCTCTCCTCTGTTCCCACCACCCAGTCCCTCTCCTCATTGCCCACACACACTGTCCGTCTTCACTGTCCACCCACACTTTCCCGCTCTTAACTGCCCACCAACACTGCCCTTCTCCTCACTTCCCACCCACACTGTCCCTATCCTCACTGTCCACCCACACTGTCACTCTACTCACTGCCCACCCATCCTGTCCCTCTCCTCACTGCCCACACACATTGTCCCTCTACTCACTGTCCCCCCTCAATATCCCTCTCCTCACTGCCCAACTAAACTGTCCTCCTACTCACTGTCCACCCACACTGTCCCTCTCCTCACTGCCCACCCACACTTTCCCTCTCTTCACTGCCCACCCTCACTGTCCCTCTCCTCACTTCCCACCCACACTGACCCTCTCCTCACTGTCCACCCACACTGTCCCTCTACTCACTGCCCACCCACACTGTCCCTCTCCTCACTTTCCACCCACACTGTCCCTCTCCTAACTTCCATCCACACTGTCCCTCTCCTCACTGTCCACCCACACTGTCCGACTTCACTCCCCACCCACACTGTCTGTCTTCACTGCCCACCCACATTGTCCCTCTCTTCACTGTCCACCCACACTGTCCAAATCCTCACTTCCCACCCACACTGTCCCTCTCCTCACTGCCCACCCACATTGTCCCTCTCCTCACTGCCCACCACCCTGTCCCTCTCCTCACTGCCCACCAACACTGCCCTTCTCCTCACTGCCAATCCACACTGTCCCTCTCCTCACTGTCCAGCACACTGTCCCTCTCCTCACTGTCCACCCATGCTGTCCATCTCCTCACTGCCCACCCACATCGTCCCTCTCCTCCCTGCCCACCCACCCTGTCCCTCTCCTCACTGCCCACACACACTGTCCCTCTACTCACTGTCCGCCCTCACTATCCCTCTCCTCACTGCCCAACTAAACTGTCCTCCTACTCACTGTTCACCCACACTGTCTCTCTCCTCACTGCCCACCTACACTGTCCCTCTCCTCACTGCCCACCCACCCTGTCCCTCTCCTCACTGTCCATCCACACTTTCCCTCTCTTCACTGCCCACCCTCACTGACCCTCTCCTCACTTCCCACCCACACTGTCCCTCTCCTCACTTCCCACCCACACTGTCCCTCTCCTAACTTCCCACCCACACTGTCCCTCTCCTCACTGCCCACCCACACTGCCGTTCTCCTCACTTCCCAAGCACACTGTCCCTGTCCTCAGTGCCCACCACCCTGTCCCTCTACTCACTGCCCATCCACACTGACCCTCTTCACCCCCCACTCACACTGTCCGTCTTCACTGTCCACCCACATTGTCCCTCACCTCACTGCCCACCCACACTGTCCCTCTCCCCACTGCCCACCCACACTGTCCCTCTCCTCACTTCCCACCCACACAGTCCCTCTCTTCACTGCCCACCTACACTGTCCCTCTCCTCACTGCCCACCCACACTGTCCCTCTCCTCACTGTCCACCCACACTTTCCCTCTCCTCACTGCCCACCCACACTGTCCCTCTCCTCACTGCCCACCCACACTGTCCCTCTACTCACTGCCCACCCACACTGTCCCTCTCCTCACTGTCCATCCACACTTTCCCTCTCTTCACTGCCCACCCACACTGTCCCTCTCTTCACTGTCCACCCACACTGTCCATCTGCTCACTTCCCACCCACACAGTCCCTCTCTTCACTGCCCACCCACACTGTCCCTCTCTTCACTGTCCACCCACACTGTCCATCTGCTCACTTCCCACCCACACAGTCCCTCTCTTCACTGCCCACCTACACTGTCCCTCTCCTCACTGCCCACCCACACTGTCCCTCTCCTCACTGCCCACCCACACTGTCCCTCTCCTCACTGTCCACCCACACTTTCCCTCTCTTCACTGCCCACCCACACTGTCCCTCTCCTCACTTCCCACCCACACTGTCCCTCTCCTCACTGTCCACCCACACTGTCCCTCTCCTCACTGCCCACCCACACTGTCCCTCTCCTCACTACCCACCCACACTGTCCTTCTCCTCACTGTCCACCCACGCTGTCCCTCTACTCACTGTCCACCCACACTGCCCTTCTCCTCACAGTCCACCTGCACTGTCCCTCTCCTCACTACCCACCCACACTGTCCCTCTTCATTCCCCATCCACACTGTCCTTTATCAGTGCCCACCCACACTGTCCCTCTCCTCACTGCCTACCCACACTGTCCCTCTCCTCACTGTCCACCCACACTATCCCTCTCCTCACTGTCCAGCCACACTTTACCACTCCTCACTGCCCACCACTCTGTCCCTGTCCTCAGTGCCCACCACCCTGTCCCTTTACTCACTGCCCACCCACACTGTCTCTCTTCACTCCCCATCCACACTGTCCGTCTTCACTGCCCACCCACACTTTCCCACTCCTCACTGCCCACCCAAAATGTCCCTCTCCTCACTGCCCACCCACACTGTCGCAATCTTCAGTGTCCACCAACAATGTCTCTGTCCTCAGTGCCCACCACCCTCTCCCTCTACTCACTGCCCACCCAAACTGTCTCTCTTCACTGCCCACCCACACTGACCCTCTTCACTCCCCACCCACACTGTCCGTCTTCACTGTCCACCCACATTGTCCCTCACCTCACTGCCCACCCACACTGTCCCTCTCCCCACTGCCCACCCACACTGTCCCTCTCTTCACTGCCCACCCACACTGTCCCTCTCTTCACTGCCCACCCACACTGTCCCTCTCCTCTGTTCCCACCACCCAGTCCCTCTCCTCAGTGCCCACACACACTGTCCGTCTTCACTGTCCACCCACACTTTCCCGCTCTTAACTGCCCACCAACACTGCCCTTCTCCTCACTTCCCACCCACACTGTCCCTATCCTCACTGTCCACCCACACTGTCACTCTACTCACTGCCCACCCATCCTGTCCCTCTCCTCACTGCCCACACACACTGTCCCTCTACTCACTGTCCCCCCTCAATATCCCTCTCCTCACTGCCCAACTAAACTGTCCTCCTACTCACTGTCCACCCACACTGTCCCTCTCCTCACTGCCCACACACACTTTTCCTCTCTTCACTGCCCACCCTCACTGTCCCTCTCCTCACTTCCCACCTACACTGACCCTCTCCTCACTTTCCACCCACACTGTCCCTCTCCTAACTTCCATCCACACTGTCCCTCTCCTCACTGTCCACCCACACTGTCTGTCTTCACTGCCCACGCACATTGTCCCTCTCCTCACAGCCCACCCACATTGTCCCTCTCCTCACTGCCCACCCACATTGTCCCTCTCCTCACTGCCCACCCACCCTGTCACGCTCCTCACTGCCCACCCACATTGTCCCTCTCCTCACTGCCTACCCACACTGCCCCTCTCCTCACTGCCCACCCACACTGCCCTTCTCCTCACTGCCCACGCACACTGTACCTCTCCTCACTGCCCACCCACACTGTCCCTGTCCTCAGTGCCCACCACCCTGTCCCTCTACTCACAGCCCACACACACTGACCCTCTTCACCCCCCACCCACACTCTCCGTCTTCACTGTCCACCCACATTGTCCCTCACCTCACTGCCCACCCACACTGTCCCTCGCCCCACTGCCCACCCACACTGTTGCTCTCTTCACTGTCCACCCACACTGTCCAAATCCTCACTTCCCACCCACACTGTCCCTCTCCTCACTGCCCACCCACATTGTCCCTCTCCTCACTGCCCACCACCCTGTCCCTCTCCTCACTGCCCACCAACACTGCCCTTCTCCTCACTGCCAATCCACACTGTCCCTCTCCTCACTGTCCAGCACACTGTCCCTCTCCTCACTGTCCACCCACGCTGTCCCTCTCCTCACTGCCCACCCACATCGTCCCTATCCTCCCTGCCCACCCACCCTGTCCCTCTCCTCACTGCCCACACACACTGTCCCTCTACTCACTGTCCGCCCTCACTATCCCTCTCCTCACTGCCCAACTAAACTGTCCTCCTACTCACTGTTCACCCACACTGTCTCTCTCCTCACTGCCCACCTACACTGTCCCTCTCCTCACTGCCCACCCACCCTGTCCCTCTCCTCACTGTCCATCCACACTTTCCCTCTCTTCACTGCCCACCCTCACTGACCCTCTCCTCACTTCCCACCCACACTGTCCCTCTCCTCACTTCCCACCCACACTGTCCCTCTCCTAACTTCCCACCCACACTGTCCCTCTCCTCACTGTCCACCCACACTGTCTGTCTTCACTGCCCACCCACATTGTCCCTCTCCTCACTGCCCACCCACACTGTCCCTCTCCTCACTGCCCACCCACACTGCCGTTCTCCTCACTGCCCAAGCACACTGTCCCTGTCCTCAGTGCCCACCACCCTGTCCCTCTACTCACTGCCCATCCACACTGACCCTCTTCACCCCCCACTCACACTGTCCGTCTTCACTGTCCACCAACATTGTCCCTCACCTCACTGCCCACCCACACTGTCCCTCTCCCCACTGCCCACCCACACTGTCCCTCTCCTCACTTCCCACCCACACAGTCCCTCTCTTCACTGCCCACCTACACTGTCCCTCTCCTCACTGCCCACCCACACTGTCCCTCTCCTCACTGTCCACCCACACTTTCCCTCTCTTCACTGCCCACCCACACTGTCCCTCTCCTCACTGCCCACCCACACTGTCCCTCTCCTCACTGCCCACCCACACTGTCCCTCTCCTCACTGCCCACCCACACTGTCCCTCTCCTCACTGTCCACCCACACTTTCCCTCTCTTCACTGCCCACCCACACTGTCCCTCTCTTCACTGTCCACCCACACTGTCCATCTGCTCACTTCCCACCCACACAGTCCCTCTCTTCACTGCCCACCTACACTGTCCCTCTCCTCACTGCCCACCCACACTGTCCCTCTCCTCACTGTCCACCCACACTTTCCCTCTCTTCACTGCCCACCCACACTGTCCCTCTCCTCACTTCCCACCCACACTGTCCCTCTCCTCACTGTCCACCCACACTGTCCCTCTCCTCACTGCCCACCCACACTGTCACTCTATTCACTGCCCACCCACCCTGTCCCTCTCCTCAGTGCCCACCACCCTGAGCCTCTCCTCACTGCCCACCCACACTGTCCGTCTTCACTCCCCACCCACACTGTCTGTCTTCACTGCCCACCCACCCTGTCCCGCTCCTCACTGCCCACCCACATTTTCCCTCTCCTCACTGCCCACCACCCTGTCCCTCTCCTCACTGCCCACCCACACTGTCCCTCTCCTCACTGCCCACCAACACTGGCCTTCTCCTCACTGCCCACCAACACTGCCCTTCTCCTCACTGCCCACCCACCCTGTCACGCTCCTCACTGCCCACCCACATTGTCCCTCTCCTCACTGCCTACCCACACTGCCCCTCTCCTCACTGCCCACCCACACTGCCCTTCTCCTCACTGCCCACGCACACTGTACCTCTCCTCACTGCCCACCCACACTGTCCCTGTCCTCAGTGCCCACCACCCTGTCCCTCTACTCACAGCCCACACACACTGACCCTCTTCACCCCCCACCCACACTCTCCGTCTTCACTGTCCACCCACATTGTCCCTCACCTCACTGCCCACCCACACTGTCCCTCGCCCCACTGCCCACCCACACTGTTGCTCTCTTCACTGTCCACCCACACTGTCCAAATCCTCACTTCCCACCCACACTGTCCCTCTCCTCACTGCCCACCCACATTGTCCCTCTCCTCACTGCCCACCACCCTGTCCCTCTCCTCACTGCCCACCAACACTGCCCTTCTCCTCACTGCCAATCCACACTGTCCCTCTCCTCACTGTCCAGCACACTGTCCCTCTCCTCACTGTCCACCCACGCTGTCCCTCTCCTCACTGCCCACCCACATCGTCCCTATCCTCCCTGCCCACCCACCCTGTCCCTCTCCTCACTGCCCACACACACTGTCCCTCTACTCACTGTCCGCCCTCACTATCCCTCTCCTCACTGCCCAACTAAACTGTCCTCCTACTCACTGTTCACCCACACTGTCTCTCTCCTCACTGCCCACCTACACTGTCCCTCTCCTCACTGCCCACCCACCCTGTCCCTCTCCTCACTGTCCATCCACACTTTCCCTCTCTTCACTGCCCACCCTCACTGACCCTCTCCTCACTTCCCACCCACACTGTCCCTCTCCTCACTTCCCACCCACACTGTCCCTCTCCTAACTTCCCACCCACACTGTCCCTCTCCTCACTGTCCACCCACACTGTCTGTCTTCACTGCCCACCCACATTGTCCCTCTCCTCACTGCCCACCCACACTGTCCCTCTCCTCACTGCCCACCCACACTGCCGTTCTCCTCACTGCCCAAGCACACTGTCCCTGTCCTCAGTGCCCACCACCCTGTCCCTCTACTCACTGCCCATCCACACTGACCCTCTTCACCCCCCACTCACACTGTCCGTCTTCACTGTCCACCAACATTGTCCCTCACCTCACTGCCCACCCACACTGTCCCTCTCCCCACTGCCCACCCACACTGTCCCTCTCCTCACTTCCCACCCACACAGTCCCTCTCTTCACTGCCCACCTACACTGTCCCTCTCCTCACTGCCCACCCACACTGTCCCTCTCCTCACTGTCCACCCACACTTTCCCTCTCTTCACTGCCCACCCACACTGTCCCTCTCCTCACTGCCCACCCACACTGTCCCTCTCCTCACTGCCCACCCACACTGTCCCTCTCCTCACTGCCCACCCACACTGTCCCTCTCCTCACTGTCCACCCACACTTTCCCTCTCTTCACTGCCCACCCACACTGTCCCTCTCTTCACTGTCCACCCACACTGTCCATCTGCTCACTTCCCACCCACACAGTCCCTCTCTTCACTGCCCACCTACACTGTCCCTCTCCTCACTGCCCACCCACACTGTCCCTCTCCTCACTGTCCACCCACACTTTCCCTCTCTTCACTGCCCACCCACACTGTCCCTCTCCTCACTTCCCACCCACACTGTCCCTCTCCTCACTGTCCACCCACACTGTCCCTCTCCTCACTGCCCACCCACACTGTCACTCTATTCACTGCCCACCCACCCTGTCCCTCTCCTCAGTGCCCACCACCCTGAGCCTCTCCTCACTGCCCACCCACACTGTCCGTCTTCACTCCCCACCCACACTGTCTGTCTTCACTGCCCACCCACCCTGTCCCGCTCCTCACTGCCCACCCACATTTTCCCTCTCCTCACTGCCCACCACCCTGTCCCTCTCCTCACTGCCCACCCACACTGTCCCTCTCCTCACTGCCCACCAACACTGGCCTTCTCCTCACTGCCCACCAACACTGCCCTTCTCCTCACTGCCCACCCACACTGTCTATCTCCTCACTGCCCACCACACTGTCCCTCACCTCACTTCCCACCCACACAGTCCCTCTCTTCACTGCCCACCTACACTGTCCCTCTACTCACTGCCCACCCACACTGTCTCTCTTCACTCCCCATCCACACTGTCCGTCTTCAATGCCCACCCACACTGTCCCACTCCTCACTGCCCACCCAAAATGTCGCTCTCCTCACGGTCCACCCACACAGTCCCTCTCTTCACTGCCCACACTGACTGTCCCTCTCCTCACTGCCCACCAACACTGTCCTTCGCTTCACTGTCCACCCACACTGTCCGTCTCCTCACTTCCCACCCACACTGTCCCTCTCCTCACTGTCCACCCACGCTGTCCCTCTCCTCACTGTCCACCCACACTGCCCTTCTCCTCACTGTCCACCTACACTGTCCCTCTCCTCACTACCCACCCACACTGTCCCTCTTCACTCCCCATCCACACTGTCCTTTATCAGTGCCCACCCACACTGTCCCTCTCCTCACTGCCTACCCACATTGTCCCTCTCCTCACTGTCCACCCACGCTGACACACTCCTCACTGTCCAGCCACACTTTACCGCTCCTCACTGCCCACCACTCTGTCCCTCTCCTCAGTGCCCACCACTCTGTCCCTCTACTCACTGCCCACCCACACTGTCTCTCTTCACTCCCCATCCACACTGTCCGTCTTCACTGCCCACCCACATTGTCCCACTCCTCACTGCCCACCCAAAATGTCCCTCTCCTCACTGCCCACCCACACTGTCGCAATCTTCACTGTCCACCAACAATGTCCCTGTCCTCAGTGCCCACCACCCTGTCCCTCTACTCACTGCCCACCCAAACTGTTTCTCTTCACTGCCCACCCACACTGACCCTCTTCACTCCCCACCCACACTGTCCGTCTTCACTGTCCATCCACATTGTCCCTCACCTCACTGCCCACCCACACTGTCCCTCTCTTCACTGTCCACCCACACTGTCCCTCTTTCTCTGCCCACCCAAGCTGTCCCACTCCTCACTGTCCACCCACACAGTCCCTCTCTTCACTGATCACCTACACTGTCGCTCTCCTCACTGCCCACCCACACTGTCCCTCTCCTCTGTTCCCACCACCCAGTCCCTCTCCTCAGTGCCCACACACACTGTCCATCTTCACTGTCCACCCACACTTTCCCGCTCTTAACTGCCCACCCACACTGTCCCTCTCCTCACTGCCCACCCACACTGTCACTCTACTTACTCCCCACCACCCTGTCCCTCTCCTCACTGCCCACCCACACTGTCCCTCTCACCACTGCCCACCACCCTGTCCCTCTCCTCACTGCCCACCCACACTGTCCCTCTCACCACTGCCCACCCACACTGTCCCTCTCCTCACTGCCCACCCACACTGTCCCTCTTCTCAGTTCCCACCATCCTGTCCCTCTCCTCACTGCCCACCCACACTGTCCCTCTCCTCAATGCCCACCACCCTGTCCCTCTCCTCACTGCCCACCCACACTTTCCCTTCCCTCACTGCCCACCTAAACTGTCCTTCTCCTCACTGTCCACACACACTTTCCACCTCTTCACTGTTCACCCACACTGTCCCTCCCCTCTCTGCCCACCTAAACTGTCGCTCTCCTCACCGCCCTCCTACACTGTCCCTGTCCTCACTGCCCACCACCCCGTCCCTCTCCTCAGTGCCCACCATCCTGTCCCCTTCCTCACTGCCCACCCACACTGTCCCTCGCCTCAGTGCCCACCACCCTGTCCCTCTCCTCACTGCCCACCCAAGCTGTCCCACTCCTCACTGTCCACCCACACAGTCCCTCTCTTCACTGATCACCTACACTGTCGCTCTCCTCACTGCCCACTCACACTGTTCCTCCCCTCTCTGCCCACCTAAACTGTCCCTCTCCTCACGGCCCACCTACACTGTCCCTGTCCTCACTGCCCACCCACACTGTACCTCTCCTTAATGTCCACCCTCATTGTCCCTCTCCTCACTGCCCACCCACACTGTCCCCCTCCTCACTTCCCACCACACTGTCCCTCTCCTCACTGCCCACCCACACTGTCCCTCTCCTAAGTGCCTACCACCATGTCCCTCTACTCAGTGCCCACCATTCTGTCCTTCTCCTCACTGCCCACCCACTGTGTCCCTCTCCTCACTGTCCACCCAAACTGTGCGGAATTGAGCCAGATTTGTAAATATTGTCGTAGCGGCAGCCGCGATTGCAGGTTTTCACAGTGTATTGTCCCAATCCTCTCACATTAATTAGGCATTCCTGCGAAATACATCGTTTCAATGGTGGGCAGGCTCTCATTTGTCTGCCGTGATCACCTCGCCGCTTGATCACGCCGGTTACCAGGTTGAAAGTCCAGCTGGACGCACACATCTCAGAGTTTCCAGCCCACAACTGCTGCAGGGAAGATGTCCACGAAAGGTAAAATGATTGTAACTCCCTGGATCAGTGACGCATCACTGGAACGTCTTTTGGATGCCATGGAACCCCTCCAGGACGTCCTCTACCCCCATGCTGGCGCAGGATGGGCAGCAGCATGTGCAACCAGGCTTGGAAGGTGGTGCCAGTGGTGGTCAATCTCAACTCCCTTCAAAAGAGGACAGCCGCAAGACAATGAATGATCTCCGTTCCACCAGGGTAACTCATTCTGCTTATCACTCTCAACTCTCAAACTCACAAACCCATCACACATTCACAGGGATCTCACTCACTGCCAGTTCAAGGGACATCACCATTCAGTCTCTCACACACACCTTCATTGTCCTCATCCCGTCCATGGGACCACTCACCACCCACACATGCCAGGCATACTTATCATCTGAGTTCAACAACTTCAGATCATGAACTCTCTCCTCCATCCTCACCCCCCTTTTCATCCCCTTTTCTCTAATAATTATATATTTTTTGTATCTATTTTTCTTTTCCCACCCATTTCTATTATTATTTTTAAAATTTATTTCCATCCATTGTTTTATCTCCACCTTTTAAGCTATTTCAATCCCTCCACCCCCCCCAACACCACCCCACTAGGGCCATCTGTCACTTGCTCATCCTGCTTTCTACCCTTAATATCACCATTAGTACCTTCTTCAGCTAATATCACCACTGTCAACACTTCTTTGTCCTTTTGTTTATGACATCTTTGGCAATCTCTCTTTAGCTTTCACCTATGACCAACCCTCTATCCAGCTCCATCTGTCCCACAACCCTTAAACAGCTTGTATTTAACCACATTTCTATTTCTCTTTAGTTCTGATGAAGAGTCATAGGGACTCGAAATGTTAACTCTGTCTTCCCCTCCATACATGCTGTCAGACCTACTGAGTTTTTCCAGCAATTTTTGTTTTTGTTTCAGATTTCTAGAATCTGCAGTATTTTATTTTTATACTTATCAACTGGCCTGGCAGGCTTCCTGCTGACACTTTCTCCATCTCTATTCAGGACAAGCTGTACACAACAACAGGGAGAGGTCGCAGAGTGGTGGAGGAATGCCTGAAATCAAGGTCCTCACGGATTTTGAAAACAGAGCCACCCAGCTGGCCGGCGCTGACTGGAACCGGTCCTGTGCTGATGGCGAGGTTGGCACTGCTCTACCAAGTGAGGGTCCAGCAATGCAACATCCATCAGACAACCATGCTGTGAGTGATGTTTCCTCTTTCACAGGCCACTGCCATGGACTAATTATCTCTCCTTGTTTTCGCAGGCACATCTGCCAAACAGCCGACAAAGTCCACAACCCAGGGCCTCCAATCAAGCCTCGAAGAAACTCCGAAGAGGAATCTGGAGGCACCCTCCCTGAAATCCGTTTTCAAACACCCTCCACAAGCACAGAGACACACACCTCAGTCGGACCTAGCTTTAGAACAGCCGTGGGATCACAATCTTGTGAGCACATCACACTGTCTGATCCACAATTAGGGAGGTGATTGCATAGTGGTATTGTTGCTGGACCAGTATTCCACAGACCCTGGGTAATGCTCTGGGGACCCAGGTTCTAATCCCACCAGGGCAGATGGTGGAATTTGAATTCAATAAAAGTCTGGATTTGAAAGTCTAATGATGACCATGAAACCATTGTTGATTGTTGTAAAAACCCATCTGGTTCACTCATGTCCTTTAAGGAAGGAAATCTGTTGTCCTTACCTGGTCTGGCCTACATTTGACTCCACACCCATAGCAATGTAGTTGACTCTTAAATGCCCTCTGAAATGGCCGAGCAAGCCAATCAGTTGTAACAAACTGCTGCAAAGTCACAAAAAAGGAATGAAACAGGACGGACTACTCGGCATTGACCTAGGCACCAGAAACGACAATGGCAATCTCAGCCCTGTCGACCCTGCAAAGTCCTCCCTACTAACATTTAGGGGCTGGTGCCAAAATTGGGAGAACTGTGTCACAGGCTAGTCAAGCAACAGCCTGACATAGTCATCCTCATGGAATTGTACCTTACAGGTAATGTCCCAGACACCACCGTCACCATTCCTGGGTATGTCCTGTCCCACCGGAAGGACAGGCCCAGCAGAGGTGGCAGCACAGTGGTATACAGTCGGGAGGGAGTTGTCCTCAACATCGACTCCAGACCCCATGAAGTCTCATGGCATCAGGTCAAACATGGGCAAGGAAACCTCCTGCTGATTACCACATACCACCCACCCTCAGCCGATGAATCAGTTCTCCTCTATATTGAACACCACTTGGAGAAAACACTGAGGGTGCCAAAGGCGCAGAATGTACTCTGGGTTGGGGACTTCAATGTGGCTCGACTTCAAGAGTGGCTCGGTAGCACCACTACTGACTGGGCTGGCTGAGTCCTAAATGACATTGCTGCTAGACTGGGTCTGCAGCAGGTGGTTAGAGAACCAACAAGAGGGAAAAACATACTTGACCTCATCCTCACCAACCTGTCTGCCGCAGATGCATCTGTCCATGACAGTGTCGGTAGGAGTGACCACCGCACAATCATTGTGGAGACGAAGTCCCGCTTTCACATTGAGGATACCCTCCATCATGTTGTGTGGCACTACCACCATGCTAAATGGGGTAGATTTCAAACAGATCTAACAACTCAAGACTGGGCATCCATGAGGTGCTGTGGGCCATCAGCAGCAGCAGAATTGTCCTTGAACAAAATTTGTAACCTCATGGCCCAGCATATCCCCGACTCTAACATTACCATCAAGCCAGGGGATCAACCCTGGTTCAGTGAAGAGTGCAGAAGGACATGCCAGGAGTAGCACCAGGCATACCTAAAAATGAGGTATCAACCTGATGAATCTACAACACAGGACTACTTGCGTGCCAAACAGAATAAGCACCAAGTGATAGACAGGGCTAAGTGATCCCACAACCAGCGGATCAGATCTAAGCTCTGTGGTCCTGCCACATCCAGTCATGAATGGTGTGAACAATTAAACAACTCACTAGAGGAGGAAGCTCCACAAATATTCCCATCCTCAATAATGGAGGAGCCCAGCACATCAGTGCAAAAGATAAGACTGAAGCATTTGCTACAATCTTCAGCCAGAAGTGCCAAGTGGATGATCCATCTCGGTCTCCTCTGGAGGTCCCCAGCATCACAGATGCCAGTCTTTAGCCAATTTGATTCACTCCACATGATATCAAGAAACGGCTGAAGGCACTGGATACTGCAAGGGCGATGGGCCTAACAATATTCCGGCAATAGTACTAAAGACTTATGCTACAGAACTTGCCGCACCCCTAGCCAAACTGTTCCAGTACAGCTACAACACTGGCATCTACCGGTCAAGTGGAAAATTGCTCAGGTACGTCCTGTACACAAAAAGCAGGACAAATCCAACCCAGCCAATTACCACTCCATCAGCCTACTCTCGATCATCAGTAAAGTAATGGAAGGGGTCATCAACAGTGCTATCAAGCGGCACTTGCTTAGCAATAACCTGCTCACTGATGCTCAGTTTGGGCTCCGCCAGGATCACTCAGCTCCAGACTTCAATACAGCCTTGGTTCAAACATGGACAAAAGAGCTGAACTCCAGAGGTGAGGTGAGAGTGACTGTCCTTGACATCAAGGCAGCATTTGACAGAGTCTGGCATCGAGGTGCCCTAGCAGAACTGGAGTCAATGGGAATCAGGGGGAAAACTCTCTGCTTGTTGTAATCATGCTTATGACAAAGGAAGATGGTTGTGGTTTTTGGAGGTCAGTCATCTCAGTGCCAGGACATCACTGCAGGAGTTCCTCAGGGTAGTGTCCTCGGCCCAACCATCTTCAGCTGCTTCATCAATGACCTTCCTTCCATCATAGGGTCAGAAGTGGGGGTGGTTGCTGATGATTGCACAATGTTCAGCACCATTCACGACTACTCAGAAAGTGAAGCAGTTCATGTCCAAGTGCACGACCTGGATAATATCCAGACTTGGGCTGACAAGTGGCAAGTAACATTCACGCCACACAATCTCAGGCAATGACTATCTCCAAAAGAGAGAATCCAACCATCGCCCTTTGATGTTCAATGGCATTATCATCACTGAAACCCTCACTATCAATATCCTGGGGGTTACCATTGAACAGAAACCGAACTGGAGTAGCCGTATAAATACTGTGGCTACAAAAGCAGGACAGAGGCTAGGAATTGTGTGATGAGTAACTCACCTCCTGACTGTCCACTATCTACAAGGCACAAGTCAAGAGTGTGATCGAATACTCCACACTTGCCTGGATGAGTGCAGCTCCCACAATACTCAAGAAGCTGGACACTGTCCAGGACAAAACATCCCACTTGATTGGCACCATATTCACACTCACTCCCTCCACCTCGATGCATAGTAGCAGCATCTACAAGATGCACTGCAGGAATTTACCAAGGCTCCTTAGACAGCACCTTCCAAACCCACAACTCTACCATTAGAAAGACAAGGGTAGCAGATAGATGGGAACACCACCACTTGGATGTTCCTCTCCAAGTCACTCACAGTCCTGACTTGGAAATATATCACCGTTCCTTCACTGTCACTGGGTAAAAATCCTGGAACTCCATTCCTAACAGCACTGTGGGTGTACCTACACCATGTGAACTGCAGCAGCTCAAGAAGGCAGGTCACCATCACCTTCTAAAGGGCTTCCAACAGTGTGTAAGCAAGAGGGGTGCAGGGCAGCTTGATCTCACTCAAGCTATCCCTTCTCCTCAAGGAATCACCCATAGGGAGGAAGATCAGCAGGTGCTGGGCCCATCCATCCAGGTGACTCTGAGAGTGTCCAGTCAATCTGACTCCCCTCTTCCAGTGGCCTCAGCAGCTCAGCTCCACAAGCCGAGGAGGGTGCCACTGACACACAGCAGGACCCTGAAAGCAGGCAGCGGCCCTCCAAGACTCGGCCTTCCATAGGACGCCCACCAAGGTCATCACAGACAGGGTGTCGCAGCCAGCAGGCAGCCTCCTCTGCTGTGGATGTCCATGGAGCACCAAGATGTAGCAGCAGGGTTAGGGCAGTTACGGAGAATTAATTGCACAACCTAAGCATCTCTTCTATAGACTGTTCACTATTGTCAATAAACTCCCAAGAATGTCTCCCTGCCTGTGGTTCCTTCTTCTGATGAGCAGTATTCTTGTCACTCAGATGTGAAACCTTTTTGCACAGGATCTATGCAGGTGTCTCAGTCCAGTGCCACTTCCCTGTGCTTTGTGCAGCCTTCAGACCACAGTGATGGATTGGCCATACATTTCCTGGACACATTAGTGATGCCTGCACCTTGGTGGTGCTGGTCATTGCTGCCAGAATGTAGTGGGCAGGCGTCACAGAGTTCCGTCATTCTCTCCCAGCGCTCTCAGCACCTATATAAGGTGGGGCTGGCCCCCATCTCTTCGGCATCTGTGACCAGTGATGCTGTGCTCCTGAAGGGCTCATGTGCTGAAGGCAGACAAAGGATTCGATTTTTCTAAAGTTTCATGGCTACATCTCTATGATATGACCCTGATCACAGAGTGTAAGCGAGCTACCCTCAGCCAGGCAGGAGTCAGACATTCTCAGAGCCTATGTGAAGATCTATGGAGTGTCCTCACTGCATGTTGTCCTCATTCTCCTGCAATTGAGTTACTATTAGGGCCTCCACTGCATCTCCATGACAGGAGCATTCTCACAGAGGCTGTGTGTGCTGCCATAAGCCAGACTGGATTCAAATGTTCACAGGTACAATGTGAGGATCAATGGGGTCACCTCACTGCATGTCATCATCATCTTCCTCAAATCTAGCAGCAATGAGGGCCTCCTGAGTGCACCTGCCTCATCTGGCCAGTGCGAGTGAATGAGCTCCCCTATCTCCTCCTTAGCCACTTCATTTCCCCGTTGCAGTGCCAGGCTGTAAAAGGCGCAGCAGACGATGATGATGTGTGACACCCTCTGTGGACTGTATTGCAGGGCTCCACCAGACCGGTCCAGGCACCAGAACCTCACCTTCAGCATCCTGATGCTCTGCGCCACCAAATTGCGAGTTGCAGCATGAGCCTCATTATAGCATCGCGCTGCTGCAGACTGAGGCTGCAGCATAGGTGTCATCAGCTATGGCCTCTGTGGGTAGCCCTTGTCCCCGAGGAGACATCCCTGCAGCTTCTGTGGACCCTGGAAGACTTCAGGGATCTTGCCCAACCAACAAGAAAGGAGTCGTGGAAACTCCCTAGAAACCATACGCACACCTGCAGGTTGCGTTTGTGGTGGTTGCACACCAGCTGCACAATGAGCGAGTGGAACCCCTTGCAGTTGATGTAGTTGACTGCTTGCTGCGATGGAAGTCTGAGGACCACATGAGTGCAGTCGATCGCACACTGCACTTGTGGGAAACCCGAGACCTGGGTGAATTCAATTGCTCTTGCATCCTGGCTGTCCCGGTCCTGGGCGAAATGCACAAAGTTGTGTGCCCTCGCGAAGGTGGCATCTATGACCTCATGGATGCATTTGTGGGTGGAGGCTTTTAATATCTCACAGAGGTCAGCTGTGGAGCCCTGAAAGGAGCCACTGGTGTAGAAGTTGAACACCACGGTCACTTTCACACAGGCAGTAGATATCTTCCATGTCCCCGTGGCTCCAAATCCTGCAATAGCTGGCAGATGTGACTGACCAGTTCCTGAGACATGTGCAGTCTTTGGCGACACTGGTTCTCAGTTACAATAGACCCTGGATGTTGCTATGCGCCAACCAGTAATGGCTTGGCTCTTCGGTGGCATGTGTGGGAGCCCCAGTTGCCCCTTCTTCCTGAGGGTGCTGCTCCTCCCTCTGCGCAGCCAGGAGCCTCAGTTGCTCTCTCCTCCGTTGCCTTCGCCCTCTGTAGGCATAAAACTCCTGATGTGCTCCTCCTGCAGGATGAAAGAGAGCAACACGTGGTTAACATGGCTGTACTAAGAACCTGTCCTGTTTAAGTGTGACAGCTCCTTAACGCTTCCCAGAAAGTGCTGGCCACCACTTGGATGGCCAGAGTTTATTGCACTGCATGGCTGCCCGAAACCACACCCACCTCCTCCCCAGTTCACCTGACCGATTGGCTGCAGCTTTGCCCATTGGACTGCAAGCTGTGCTCTCAGCTCAGGTGCAGGCATTGCAAGGCTGCACTGTTAGCTTGAATTATCCAGGAGACTGGTCCAAGCCAGGATGCTGACATTGCAAGGGGCTGTGAGCATTTCCAGCGGTGACTGCTTCATGGCCAGCTTTAATGAGGAGATTGTACAACGTGTGCAGTCGTCCGATTGTTCTGCAGCCCACTAAAATGCTCATGACTTTGCAATCTGTGCCAGGGAGGTAGAAAGCTCTGGAGCACTTTGATGCCTCTGCGTTGCTTGAGGGGTAGATAAGCTAAAAGCCCAAATCCAATCATATCAATGTGGCTGAATGTCCCAGTTGCAGAGGAATGGTCACTTTATACAGGTTTCCCTAATGCTTAGCCACTTCCCTCGCTCACCCAACCCTGACCCCGAATACTTGTGCATTCTCTTCAACGGAAGGGGAACCCTTACCCCCACTCCCCCGCATCATCACAAAGCACCTCGATGGCAGGGATGCTCTTGCCCTCCCCTCACAAGTCGCCTTAACGGCGGGGCTGCCCTTGACCCCCAGCCCCAAACGCTCCTTAAGCTTGAAGTCCAACAGACAATCCTGGCAAGCACTACACAACGTTACTGTGAACTCACCTCCGAGTTCCACTCAAACTGCAGCCCACCAAGTGGGAGCCTTTTATGTGCTGACGGAGATCCAGCAGGATTTGGGGACGATTCCGGCAGGCTGGCCTGATAATGATATGCTGATATATTTCAATGAGGTTCCCAACGTCCGATGGCAGGAAACGTGGCCCGCTGTCAGCAGGCTGAGCAGGCAGTCACTGGTTGAGTATGACATTACGCTTGGCTGTGATGTCTCTCATGGACAGTTAACCTTCCCATGGTTTCACATCGTCATTAAACTGATCACGCCATATTGTCTGCTCAAGCCACCGAATGCACCTGACACTGGTGGTAATGGAAAATCCCAGCCACTGCTCCTCTTCTCCCTACCCAGCCACACTGTCCCCCTTCTCACTGTCCACCCACACTGTCCCTCTCCTCCCTAACCCGTCACACTGTCCCTCTCCTCCCTGCTCAGCCGCACTGTCCCTCTCCCTGCTCAGCTGCACTGTCCCTCTCCTCCCTGCTCAGCCGCACTGTCCCTCTCCCTGCTCAGCTGCACTGTACCTCTCCTCCCTGCTCAGTCACACTGTCCCTCTCCCTGCTCAGCTGCACTATCCCTCTCCTCCCTGCTCAGTCACACTGTCCCTCTCCCTGCTCAGCTGCACTGTCCCTCTCCTCCCTGCTCAGTCACACTGTCCCTCTCCCTGCTCAGCTGCACTGTCCCTCTCCTCCCTGCTCAGTCACACTGTCCCTCTCCCTGCTCAGCTGCACTGTCCCTCTACTCCCTGCTCAGTCACACTGTCCCTCTCCTCCCTGACCAGTCACACTGTCCCTCTCCTCCCTGACCAGTCACACTGTCCCTCTCCTCCCTACCCAGTCACAATGTCCCTCTCCCTGCTCAGTCACACTGTCCCTCTCCTCCCTGCTCAGTCACACTGTCCCTCTCCTCCCTGCCCAGTCACACTGTCCCTCTCCTCCCTGCCTAGTCGCACTGTCCCTCTCCTCCCTGCTCAGCTGCACTGTCCCTCTCCTCCCTGCCCAGTCACACTGTCCCTCTCCCTGCTCAGCCGCACTGTCCCTCTCCTCCCTGCTCAGTTACACTGTCCCTCTCCCTGCTCAGCTGCACTGCCCCTCTCCTCCCTGCTCAGCCGCGCTGTCCCTCTCCTCCCTGCTCAGCCGCACTGTCCCTCTACTCCCTGCTCAGTCACACTATCCCTCTCCCTGCTCAGCTGCACTGTCCCTCTCCTCCCTGCTCAGTCACACTGTCCCTCTCCTCCCTGCTCAGTCACACTGTCCCTCTCCTCCCTACCCAGTCACACTGTCCCTCTCCCTGCTCAGTCACACTGTCCCTCTCCTCCCTGCTCAGTCACACTGTCCCTCTCCTCCCTGCTCAGTCACACTGTTCCTCTCCTCCCTGCCCAGTCACACTGTCCCTCTCCTCCCTGCCTAGTCGCACTGTCCCTCTTCTCCCTGCTCAGCTGCACTGTCCCTCTCCTCCCTGCCCAGTCACACTGTCCCTCTCCCTGCTCAGCTGCACTGTCCCTCTCCTCCCTGCTCAGTCACACTGTCCCTCTCCCTGCTCAGTCACACTGTCCCTCTTCTCCCTGCTCAGCCGCACTGTCCCTCTCCTCCCTGCTCAGTCACACTGTCCCTCTCCTCCCTGCTCAGCCGCACTGTCCCTCTCCTCCCTGCTCAGTCACACTGTCCCTCTCCTCCCTGCTCAGCCGCACTGTCCCTCTCCTCCCTGCTCAGTCACACTGTCCCTCTCCTCCCTGCTCAGTCACACTGTCCCTCTCCTCCCTGCTCAGTCACACTGTCCCTCTCCTCCCTGCTCAGCCGCACTGTCCCTCTCCTCCCTGCTCAGTCACACTGTCCCTCTCCCTGCTCAGTCACACTGTCCCTCTTCTCCCTGCTCAGCCGCACTGTCCCTCTCCTCCCTGCTCAGCCGCACTGTCCCTCTCCTCCCTGCTCAGTCACACTGTCCCTCTCCTCCCTGCCCAGCCAAACTATACAAATTACTGTAACTCAAACTTAAGGGAGAATTTTAATAGTCAAATGCATTGTATAATACACTGCAGGTTTATGCAAAAACAACACTCATTCCTCAGTTTATCCTTTACCTGTGCTGTCTCATTCTACACTCCACCAAAACAATGAGACAAAACTATATAGTTCATATTACACTGTAACCACCTGAACCATTTTTAAAAATCACATTTATCATTGTAATTGTCTCGACAGTTTAATAAACTGGCCAGGGCTATACCTTAGGAAAGTCTTTGAAGTGAAAATACCAAAGGCACCTGTGTGGGCTTTTGGCAATACTTCCAAATAGCTTCAGTCCCTGTTGGCACTATCTGATAAAGATGTTACTTACTTTTCACAAACACAGGTGTTCAAGAGGCGGAATGAGGGAAGATACATTAATTACTAGATCTTAAAACCATATGGATGTGCTCCACCAAGAGGGAAGGGAGATTGTTTTTCTTGTGAGACATGAATCTTACTTGTGATAATATCAGATAAAGACAATAAATTTTTCCCACCTTAGCCTGAAGGTATTAATCCCATTTGTACACTTCAACTGAGATGGGATTTTCCCTATCCAATGTCATACTTCAATGCGATTAATATTCCGACATTAATTGTCTAGCAAACAAAAGAAAGAAGGTTTGCCAAACACATATAAGTTTGATCAGCAGCAGGTTATAACATGGCAAATGGGACTCAACAATGGCTTTGATCTGGGATTTCAGTAACAGGCCAATAAAGTACTGCCTTCTTTTAGACCTCCTATGTAAGATTCACTGAAGTATTTGGTAATAAAACCTGAAGGGTGTTTTTATTATATATAGAAATCTTGAATTAAACATTAGGGAAATGAGATTGCTTTTTCTGATTACCTGATGATAATAAAGTACCAAAGTAATCCTCAACATATTGAAAAGATAGGGCAAAAAATCCACAGCCATTCCAGCACACCCCCAACACAATAAGCCTTGACCTTAAGTCGGGGATTTTGATCGGCACTGTAAGGGCATCACAATGCGTAATTGCCCTGTGCCCAGTCCTGTCAAGGCAGGCAGCAGGCAAACTTTGTCCTGCCTACTCATCAACATGAGCACTGACTGGTTGCAATCTCAACAGGCAGCCCAGCAGCAAGCATAGTTAGCACCATACACAGCTAGTCTGTACCTAGTTTGCTATATCCATCAAATTGCGGTTGTGGTGACATCAAGTATTAAATTGCCACTGAACAAGCAGCTCAAATAAATTAGGAGGGTATCTTTCACTGGAATAACAGTGCTAAAATATTTTATGATGATGTAGGTCACTCTTGAAGGCAGCAACTTACATGGGTATACAGTTCCATAGACACTGATAAATCAGCCTTGACACATGGAAAGATTAATTGTCCATGAGAGACATCACAGCCAAGCGTATTGTCATACTCAACCAGTACTTAATGCGCTTCCATTCTAATATACTAAGCAGCAATCAAGAGCAACCTTAGCCGATTTTTCCCACCCTAGCCTGAAGGTATTAATCCCATTTGTACACTTCAACTGAGATTAACCCACTGACCATAAATTAAGGATCAACTTGAACTGGCTATAGAGCAAGGGTCAAACCTAAGAGTATCCTGGGTTCTATGATTCAGTACCACACCACACAACATATTCAACACTGTACTGTTGCATCTATGCAACAAACAGAGGTCACTCCATCATTGACTTTCTGAGTCTTGGGTTAGCACAATGAATTGATGCTCTAGTGCTCTGTGACATAATCCACTCCTCATTCCATTCCACTGAATCTCGGTCTCAGCTGTCTACTCAGTTGGCAGGGTGAAGTCCAGGTGTGTCTCCACATCCAACTAGCAAAGGTCAAAGGCAGCCTCATGTCAGGCTGATATTGTACACATTTCATAACAGCTGAATCAGTAATGATCCCCCACCAAGAAAAGCTTTCTCACTGATATTGATTTTGGGGATTGTACAAATTGTAAAAGTAAAAGAGAAGAATTTTCTACAAAGAAATATGCTGTTATTCACTTCCTTTCTACTTATCTTACCAATTAATACAAGCCACAATTTTTGAACCTTTTTGAAGGTTACACAGTAAGCCCTGGGTAGGCTGCTGAAGATTGAAGAAGACTAGCAAATGCACATTTACACTTCTCCCAGAAGCTCTGTGAAGGTATTTTGTAGGTCAGATTCAAGGAGACCATCGTGTCCATGTGCCTCTCTGTGGGATAAAACAACAGTTCCTTTTTCACCAGTCTAATATTTCCATTTAGCATTTTCTTTGTCTTAGTCTGTGTGAGCCAGATTGCTGAATTGCTGCACTTATTGCAGAATTGCAGACAGTTGTGTGCTGTGAACTCGCTTTGATGAGCATCTGAATGGCCAAACCATCATCCCATCTGTCTGACTAAATTTGAATCTAGCTCTCAGTCATGAAAGGACAGAATTCGCTACACAGTGGCATCCATCCCATTGAAACGCTCTTTTTAACATAAACCCTGCCAGTAAAGAATTTATGTGTGGAAGTTCTGAGTTCAGAACATATATCTGGTTAGGCTGATCAGTGTAAACTTTCATGTTTATGTCACACCATCCCTTCTCACTCAGTTCCCCTCCTGTTTCCCTGCAATGCCAGCAGGAGGTGTACATTGCTATGTGAAGCTAAGTGACAGTTTGTTCAGTAACGTGTTTGTTAAGCCAGCTAGTTGAGTTCATAAGACCACAAGATAATTACAGCTATGGAAGGCCATTCAGCTCATCTTAATTCTTCTGTCCAGTGAAATCCAACATTACTCACCTACACTCATTTGTTCCTTAAGTGACTCTAAGGGGTTTTTTTTGCTCCACTATTCCATCTAGAAGTCTTAGCCATACATTCATCACTGTTCTGAGAGAAAAAATCCTGATATTAGTTCTAAAATTATCTTTTACTAGTATGAACCTGTGCCCACTAGGTCTGTCCTGCAATTTAATTTAAAGTAAAATGTCTGACAATCTTATCCACCTCTCAGAAGCCTCCTATTAACTTGAAGTTGCCTGGGCCCTAAGTTCTCGAATTCACTCCCTAATACTATCACCTCTCTACATCTCTCTCCTCCTCTAAGACACTCCTTAAAACCTACCCACTTTGATGTCTGCCCTAATAACTCTCTATTTAACTCGGTGAGAAATTCTGTTTAATAATGTTCCTGTCAAGTGCCTTGGGATATTTTACTACTTTAAATGTGCTATATAAATACAAATTGGTTTTTTTGTTGTGTAAAATGCCCCATGTTTCTCCAGTCTTTCCTCATTCCTTAGGCCTTTGACACCAGGGGTTTGTGCTGCATTGCCTCCAGTACCTGCGTATCTCCCTTGTTCCATGGTGACCAGAAATGGGCACAGTATTCCAGAGATAAAAACAAAAAAACTGCGGATGCTGGAAATCCGAAACAAAAACAAAAACAGAATTACCTGGAAAAACTCAGCAGGTCTGGCAGCATCGGGAGCTCTCTTGCCCACATGTCTGTCCTTGGCTTGCTGCATTGTTCCAGTGAAGCCCCACGCAAACTGGAGGAACAACACCTCATCTTCCGACTAGGCACTTTACAGCCATCCGGACTGAATATTGAATTCAACAACTTTAGGTCGTGAGCTCCCTCCCCCATCCCCACCCCCTTTCTGTTTCCCCCTTCCTTTTCTCTTTTTTTTCCAATAAATTATATAGATTTTCCTTTTCCCACCTATTTCCATTATAAAAAGAGAAAAAAAATTATTTATTTATTTATTTATTTATTTTTAACATCTTTTATGCTCTCCCCACCCCCACTAGAGCTATACCTTGAGTGCCCTAACATCCATTCTTAATTAGCACATTCGTTTAGATAATATCACCAACTTTAACTTTAACACCTATGTGTTCTTTTGTATTATTGTTGTTGACATCTTTTGATGATCTGCTTCTATCACTGCTTGTTTGTCCCTACAACCACACCCCCACTCCACCTCCCACTCTCTCTCTCTCTCCGCCCCCCACACACACACCTTAAACCAGCTTATATTTCAACTCTTTCTTGGACTCGAACTCAAGTTCTGTCGAAGGGTCATGAGGACTCGAAACGTCAACTCTTTTCTTCTCCGCCGATGCTGCCAGACCTGCTGAGTTTTTCCAGGTAATTCTGTTTTTGTTTTTGTACAGTATTCTAGATGTGGTCTGATCACAGTACTGTGCAAGTTGATCATTTGCTCCTCAGACTTATATTCTCTGAAGTTTTGGATTGGTAATGCAACATCCTATTCACTCTGTTGATTGCTGCTTTCCATCGGTTGGATGCATTTCACACGGAGTTCACCAAGACTCCGAAATCTTTTATCTTCCTCATTAACTATTTCAGCACTGCTTACAGAGAGAATGTGCCATCTATTTTTCCTTCCTGTCTGTAGGCTAGGCACATGGCTGTAGTAAGTTATTTGCTGACTTACATGCTTTTATCTAACTGTTTAGTAATTTCTGAACTTCCTCTCCTGATTCCCCTTGGTTGGTATCACTTGAAACTTGGCTGTTTTGCCTTGAGTTTCTGAATCTAGGCCATTTGTTTTATCCTTCACCCCCAGCCCTCCCCTCCCCTTTGACCTTGACTTCAACATAACTCCTTTAACATGTATGAGTTGTTTGCTGCCCTTCAACTTGTTTCCCAAGACCCATCATACAAGACGGATGTTAGGTTAAAACCCAAAGTGCAGTATTTCAAATGAACTCCTCCCACCACCCACCCACCCACAACCACCCCCCTCCACCCCCAGGTCTGATTTACTTTGCTTTACAATGTGTTGGCACATAGCATTAGGTAATAATCTTTGTACTGGGTAATCTACAGAATGTATTGTTACATCACAGGCTTTCATGTTAGTTGCGGCAGGGATTGATTTTCACATGGTACCTGAACAGGACTGATATGAATTCAGCATCATTCTGTAAATCTCTCTATCAAGTCAGCCATCTGAAATGAGATAGCCGAAGGGAATCAAGTGAACTTTGCTGACTGAAACCAAAGTGACCACAGTAATACAACTCCTCCAGCTTGCTTTGTTGTAGTTTAACAAAAAAAAACAAGAAAACAAATTAAGATCAAGTCTGCACCATCATGCATTGATAACCACTGGAGCCCAAAAACCTGCAACGATTTGCCATTTTGAACCCATCACACTTAGTACATGGTTGACTTATACACCTAAGCAAAAGCTCATCTGCACAAATACAGCAGCCAGCAGCCAATCACTCAAGTGTGATAACACTGACAAACACCACTCCATATTTTAAGTCCAATCAATTTAGCTCATCTTACTAAACATTTTACACAACCAAACATTTTTCGATACTAAAAATTGCACCCACAAAAGCATTTTCGTATTGCACCATTAATCCTATTAGAAAACACAGCAATTGATAATGTAAAGGAACTTGATCTAGCATAGAAATGAAAAAAACTTTTCTGATGTAAAAATCTAAATTAATTTGAATTCATTATTGAATGTTTATGTAGTATGGTTTCCATAACTTGGCCACACATTGGTATGTTGCTTAAATCAGAAATGTGATGATCTTTCAGCTTTCACAGACTCCTGTATTCTACAGGATTTATCTTAGTTCACTGGAATATCCAACTGGGGACAAAGGAATGGTCAGTAATGAAAACAGTTCAAAATGGAAACAGTACCAATTATGTTGTGATCTTAATTCTAAAGAATGAACTCCAGTCTCAGACAGATCTTGGCAATAGTTGTTTTAAATGGCATGCTCCTGCTTTGTCACAATTGCTTACATTAAGCGTTCTCTACTGCACTGAATATTCCAACTGCAAGCTTGAGCAAGACTGAAACTCTAAACCATGGCCTTTCCTGAAGCAGCTGTTGTAGCTTTTTACTTGCTGAGAAAGGGGAAGTTTTTTCCTGCAAACAAAGGACACAATTTTCTGCTTTGGAGCCTCATTGTTTCTGCAAAAATAAATATTGTCACAAGCCTTGTTTTTGTTACAATTGATATTTCTGTATCTGTATCTGAATTGCATTAAATTATGTTTTGAACACCTCTCATTGATCTTCTGTCATTTTACCCATTGACAGATTTGCCCAATTTACTGTGAACGGTCTCCATCTCATCGCATGGAGTCAGCCTTGCCTAAATCTAGAATCTTAATAGTTGTTTCATGTTTCTCTTTTCAAACATTATATTGGACCTGATCATATCACGATCACTATTTGATAAATGTTCAATCACTATTAGGCTGTTAACTATATGTGATTCATCACTCATTAATAAATCTGACATGGCATGCCCCTTGTTGACTCTAACACATATTGTTGCAGAAAACTATCCTTGGCACACTCAAGAAGCTCACTTCTGACATGTGCTAGTCTGCTTAGCCCAATCCATATGAAAGTATATAAATCAATCTCCTGTTAAAACAATAATGTTTTTCTCATCTCTGCATTTGTACAACTTACCACTTCACAGCTGCTACCAGGAGGCCTATGTATAACAGTCATTACAGCATTGCTGAAAAAAGAAAGGTGTCTAAGCTTTTCACCTTGCACCACTCAGGACACTCGCAAGAATACTAATATTAGGGGAAGACACCAGCTTATACAGTATGTGAAGAGGGTGCTGATTGGTTGGCAAGCGGGGATACCATGGAGCATGTACAACTGATGGTGACTGACAGATAGCTACCAACCTTGGTTATTAACTGTCATTCCCCATCAGTGGTGCATTCTCCATGGCAATGCCACTTGACAGCCAATCAGCACTCTCTTCACATACAATTTTTTAAAAATTCATTCATGGGATGTAGGCTTCGCTAGCTGGGCCAGCATTTATTGCCCATCCCTAGTTGCCCTTGAGAAGGTGGTGGTCAGCTGCCTTATTGAACTGTTGAAGACCATGTGGTGTAGGTGCAGCCACAGCGCTGTTAGGAAGAGAGTTCCAGGGTTTTGACCCAGTGACAGTGAAGGAACGGTGACATACTTCTAAGTCAGGATGGTGAGTGACTTGGGGGGGAAATTCTAGGTGGTGGTGTTCCCATCAATCTGCTGCCCTTGTTCTTCTAGGTGGTAGTGGTCGTGGGTTTGGAAGGTGCTGTCGAAGGATCCTTGGTGAATTACTGCAGAGCATCTTGTAGATGCTGCTACTGTGCGTCGGTGGTGGAGAGAATGAATGTTTGTGGATGTGGAGCCAATCAAGCAGACTGCTTTGTCCTGGATGGTGTCCAGCTTCCTCAGTGTTGTAGGAGCTGCACTCATCCAGGAAAGTGGGGAGTATTCCATCACACTCCTAACTTGTGCCTTGTAAATGGTGGTCAGGCTTTGGGGAGTCAGGAGTCGAGTTACTCATCGCATGGTTCCTAGCCTCTGACCTGCTCTTGTAGCCACAGTATTTATATGGCTAGTCCAGTTCAGTTTCTGGTCAATGATAAGCCCCTGGGGGATGTTGCTCAGGTATGTCCTGTACACAAAAAGCAGGACAAATTCAACTCGGCCAATTACCGCCCCATCAGTCTACTCTCGATCATCAGTAATGGAAGGAGGATTCAGTGAGGGCAATGCCATTGAACATCAAGGGGTGATGGTTGAATTCTCTCTTGTTGGAGATAGCCATTGCCTGACACTTGTGTGGTGCGAATGTTACTTGCCACTTGTCAGCCCAAGCCTGGATATTGTCCAGGTCTTGCTGCATTTGGACATGGACTGCTTCAGTATCTGAGGAGTAACGAACGATGCTGAACATTGTGTAATCATCAGTGAACATCCCCACTTCAGACCTTATGATGGAAGGAAGGTCATTGATGAAGCAGCTGAAGATGGCTGGGCTGAGGACACAACCCTGAGGAACTCCTGCAGTGATGTCCTGGAGCTATGATATCTGAACTCCAACAACCTCAACCATCTTCCTTTCTGCTAGGCATGACTACAACCAGCGGAGAGTTTTCCCCCGATTCCCATTGACTCCAGTTTTGCTAGGGCCCCTTGATGCCACACTCGGTCAAATGCTGCCTTGACATCAAGGACAGTCACTCTCAACCCACCTCAGGAGTTTAGCTCTTTTGTACATGTTTGAACAAAGGCTGTAATGAGGTCAGGAGCTGAGTGGCCCTGGCGGAACCCAAACTGGGCATAATTGAGCAGGTTATTGCTAAGCAAGTGCTGCTTGATAGCACTGTTGATGACTCCTTCCATTACTTTACTGATGATCGAGAGTAGACTGATGGGGCGGTAATTGGCCGAGTTGAATTTGTCCTGCTTTTTGTGTACAGGACATACCTGAGCAATTTTCCGTATAGCCGGATAGATGCCAATGTTGTCGCTGTACTGTAACAGCTTGGCTAGGGGCACAGCAAGTTCTGGAGCACAAGTCTTCAGTACTATTGCCAGAATATTATCAGGGCCCATAGCCTTTGCAGTATCCAGTGCCATCAGCTATTTCTTGATATCATGTGGAGTGAATCAAATTGGCTGAAGCCTGGCATCTGTGATGCTGGGGACGTCCAGAGGAGGCCAAGATGGATCATCCACTCGGCACTTCTGGCTGAAGATTGTAACAAATGCTTCAGCCTTATTTTTTGCACTGATGCACTGGGCTCCTCCATCATTGAGGATGGGGATATTTGTGGAGCCTCCTCCTCCAGTGAGTTTTTTAATTGTCCACCACCATTCATGACTGGATGTGGCAGGACTGTAGAGCTTAGATCTGATCCAGTGGTTGTGGGATCACTTAGCTCTGTCTATCACTTGTGGCTTATGCTGTTTGACCTGCAAGTAGTCCTGTTTTATAGCTTCACTAGGTTGACATCTCATTTTTAGGTATGCCTGGTGCTGTTCCTGGCATGCCCTCCTGCACTCTTCATTGAATAAATTGTTGTCTTCCCCTTATATTGGTATTCTTGCGAGTGTCCTGATGAGCGCAAGATGAAAAGCTTAGACATGTCTCTTTTTTCAGCAATACTCAAGTTCTGTACTACCAAACGATTATTCCCATTACAGTCTTAAATCTTCTTCTATCTCCTAATTCAACTCATACTGTCTCCACTGCTTGCACAGGCGGGCATACCCAAGGTAGGTCTTCAGGGTGCACGCCTCCTACCTAAACTTGCTGAGGAGCAGTATCACAGATGTCTTTGCTTCTTTAAGGGATCATTACTGAGTGCAGCCACAACTTAAGCCTCAAACCAAGGTCTGACCATATTTCTTGTAAGGGTTGAAGATCAACTTAGCCCTTCATTTTTTTGCATTAAGCTCTTTCCAGACTGTAGCAGGTAACATCAGTGACATCTCAATGACTCAGGTGCCTTTTAAAAATGGTGGCCAGGAGCCGATTCCAGGATTCCTGACCCAATTCCTGGGTTTTCTGATTTTCGGAGGTGCCTTTGAAGGGTGCGGATTAGTTCTGATCCCAAGCCTACACCCTGAACTCCCAACCTGGCCAGCTCCATTGCAGGCATGTCTTAGCCCTCTGCAATTTTCATGGAGTCGGGCCAAGTTTTCAAAGAGTGTGGTTCAGAGCACCTCAGAGGTGTCATGAACCATGGTTTTCATTTCTTGATTGACAGCCCAACACCAAGAATTGAGATTCATGGTGAAGTGTTAGAAAATGTCCATCACTTCCCATATCTTGGAAGCTATCTATCCCAAAAGGCTGATGACAAGGCACACCACCAAATCCAATGTGCTGGCTCAGCCTATGATAAATTACATGCTCAATTGTCATATCAGACCTGACATTAAACTCAAAGTCTATTGTGCAATGGTATTCCTCACTGTTCTCACCGACGCAAGAGCTTTGACAACTTATAGATGCTATACTAAGCTCCCAGAAGAACGTCATCAGCACTATCTTAGAATGATCTTGTGAATTAAGTGGAAGAACAAAGGAATAAACAGGAGCATCCTCCAAGACGCAGGCATGCCAAGCATAGAGACCATGATAATCTCACATCAGCTGAAATGGACAGGACATATCATCAGAATTCCAGGCTCAAGACTTCCCAAACAGGTGTTCCACCTCAGAACTACACCATTCACATGGGAGCCAACGGAAACGTTTCAAACAATCTCAAAGCCTCCATGAAGTTCTGCTCTATTAACATCAACAAATGGGAAGCAGATTCCTCAGGAGTTCCTCAGGGTAGTGTCCTAGGCACAACCATCTTCAGCTGCTTCATCAATGACCTTCCTTCCATCATAAGGTCAGAAGTGGGGATTTTCGCTGCAGATTGCACAATGTTCAGCACCATTCGCAACTCCTCAGATACTGAAGCAGTCCATGTACAAATGCAGCAAGACCTGGACAATATCCAGGCTTGGGCTGACAAGTGACAAGTAACATTCACGCCACACAAGTATCAGGCAATGACCATCTCCAACAAGAGACAATCCAACCATCACCCCTTGAATTTGATGGCATTACCATCACTGAATCCCCCACTATCAACATCCTAGGGGTCACCATTGACCAGAAACTGAACTGGACTAGCCATATAAACTGTGGCTATAAGAGCAGGTCAGAGGCTAGGAATAGTGCAACGAGTAATTCACCTTCTGACTCCCCAAAGCCTGCCACCATTTACAAGGCACAGGTCAGGAGTGTGATGGAATACTCCCCACGTGCCTGAATGAGTGCAGCTCCTACAACACCGGGGAAGCTCGACACCATCCAGGACAAAGCAGTCCACTTGGTTGGCACCACATCCACAAAAATTCACTCCCTCCACCAACGCACAGTAGCAGCAGTGTGTACCATCTACAAGATGCACTGCAGGAATTCACCAAGGATCCTTAGACAGCACCTTCCAAACTCACAACCACTAGCACCTAGAAGAACAAGGGCAGCAGATTGATGGGAACACCACCACCTGGAAGTTCCCCTCCAAGTCACTCACCATCCTGACTTGGAAATATATCGCCGTTCCTTCACTGTCAAAACCCTGGAACTCCCTTCCTAACAGCGCTGTGGGTGTATCTACACCACATGGACTACAACAGTTCAAGAAGGCAGCTCACCACCACCTTCTCAAGGGCAGCTAGGGATGGGCAATGAATGCTGGCCCAGCCAGCAAAGCCCACTTCACATGAATGAATAAGAAAAAGATGCTCAGCTGAGGTCAAAATGTTGATCCATCTTTGAAAATGGTGTCAAGATCTTCCAATCAGCAAGAGTAGCCACTAAAAGAAACGGCAAGGGAGGGCAACTGTTTGAGCCAACAATCCACCACCACCCCTATTGACCGACAACTGATGTTCTCACTGTGGGAGAGCCTGCAAGGCTAAGATAAGGCTTATAACCCACCAATAAACCCACAGCTAACAGTGACATCTCACTTCCATGCAACCATCTGCAAGGAAGAGTCATCCTCGACTCAAGGGACTGCTAATGATGATGAATACAGAAAGAGCTCTGCACTGTCGGAGGTACCATCTTTTGGATGAGATGTTGCACTGAGCTTGGGGAGCATATAACCAGGAAGTTGAGCATACCAGCCCCACAAATTTCGTCCATTAATATTAATGCATCAAAAAGTACTCTAGCAGCAAGCGATGCTGCAAGCCCGAGCACAAATTTGTAAAGTTACTCCTTTAGAATTGGCAAACAAAAATACAGAAAATGTACATTTGGTCTAAAAAGCAAATTTAAAGAAAAACAGATTCAATTTATTTTGAATTATGTTAATTTTGGCATGGTTATAGTAACAGCTGGCAACCAGACATCCTAAATTGTTTTGAGAATTCAGCTCCTGTTTTGCACTATGGAGCACAGCCAAAGGGACTCCAGAATCTTTCTTTGATGTAAGTATTACATACCCAGACAATGAGGCAAACACTGGCATTGATCCTACTCCTGTGTCCCACTCCCTTAAAATGGCTCTTGCTACTCAACGCCATGAGTGCAGCACATGTGACTGTAAACACCCAATCAAACAGCTGAAGTTAAAAGAATCCTGTGCGAAAGGTTAAAAAGTTGCACTCAGCGTACTGATGTGCCACAAATGGATTTCCAATTCCCCTTTCTATCTCTTAGAAACATTCCAAAATGCTTTATGGCACAACTGTTATTATATAATGAAAAGAAAGACTTGTATTTTGTCACAAGACTATGCCCCTTTATTTTTTGAAAATATGAGTTTTCAACTTTCAACTGGCTGGAAATTTTGCAATTTGAACCAAGACAGAGCAAGCTGCTTGAAATGCAAGGCCACTCTCCAAGTTGAATGTGAGAAACCAACAAATCACCGTCACAGTAGTGTGACAAGAGAGACATTTCTTATTACCCAGACAGCCATCAAAACTCGTAACTGTCCAAGCAAGAGACATTAAAAATGCAAAGTACTGGATATTGAAGCAATAGGTGGAATCAATCCAGATTTGCACTAATCTGGGACGCAACATCAGCTTCTCACGCTGCATTGTCCCAAACCCACCACATCAATAATACATTCCCAGGAAACACACCGGTTCGATAGCGGGAGGGCAGTGATTCGCCGCCATGCTGTCATGCTGTTAATCACGCTGGCGGCACATTTAAAGTGCAGCCGCACTCAGTGCTTCCAGCCCAGGAATGCAGAAAATAAGACATGCCCCAAAAGGCAAGAAGACTGCAATCCCCAGGTTTAGTGACGCATCCCTAGAGTGCCTGTGGAGGACTGCCGTGATGCCCTTTATGCCCACTCTAGCCACAGGAGGGGCAACAATATTACCACTCCAACTTGGTAGGCGATGGCAGTGCTGATCAGTGCCAATGCTGCACAGGAGAGGTTGGCCATCCAATGCAGAAAGAGGATGAATGATCTCATCCATGCCACCAGAGTAAGGCAGCCATCTCATCACATTAAACACACATTCAAGCACATCACACATTCACTGGCATCTCACTCACTATCAGCTCAAGGGACATCACCACTCACTCTCTCACACACACCCTTACATCTCAATCTGCCCTCATCTCCTCTGGAGACTGCCTCCTCAGCCCTCACCATCTTGAGGCCACTTGCACAGATCAGCAGGTGCCCCCACCCCCTTCCCCAGCACACCCTCACCCTGCAGCCACTTCCCTTGCCTGAGGCCACTTCTCCCCCTTCCCTAAGCAGACCCTAGCCCTGCGGCCGTACAAAGCCACCCCCGCCTTAGGGCTGCTCTGGTAGGTAGAGACTGGCCTGTGAGCCCCACTAAAAGTGCTGTGGAGTTGTCTGCGAAACCTGGCACTGATGGCTGCGAGTGCTGCCTGAAGCAAGGTAGGCAAACAAACCTCAAAGTTCCAAGTGAAGTGCAGCTCGCCAAGTGGATGACGCTTATGTGCAGTTGTGAAACACACTGGCGTGATGGCAGGCAATCTAGCATGGGGGATAAGTCCGGTGGGCTAGCTTTATAATAATATGCAGGTTTATTACAATGAGGTTCCCAACGTCCAATGGCAGGTAACGTGGCCCACTATTGACAGGCTGAGCAGGCGATTGCAAACTGGTTTCATGATGTCGTGAAACCGATTTTTGGCCTTGTTGCCATATTGTCTGCCCGTGCCACTCGGCATGCCAGATGCCAGTTGGAATGGTAAATTCTGCCCAATGACTGCCAGAGACAGACACCTCCTGGAAAAACACAATGGGTGAAGTATTCCAAGGATAGGCTGCCAGCCACCAGAGAGAGTTTGCACGTGGCACAGACAGTGTCCAGCAAGCCTTCCGCAGAGGAAACAGGCTGAGGGCTGCACACTCTCTCCCGCTCTCTCTTTTAGAATAACTATTTTGCTCAGTTTGAGAAGTCAACTCTACCAGAAACCTACCAGCGAACCAAGATCTAGTAATAATTGCAACATCTACAAGGCACAGGTCAGGAGTGTGATGGAATACTCTCCACTTGCCTGGATGAGTGCAGCTCCCACAACATTCAAGAAGCTTGACACCATCCAGGACAAAGCAGCCCGCTTGATTGGCATCACATCCACAAACATTCATGCTCTCCACCACTGACGCACAGTAGCAACAGTGTGTACTATCTACAAGATGCACTGCAGGAATTCACCAAGGCTCCTTAGACACAACTTTCCAAACGCAGGGCCACTACCACCTAGAAAGACAAAAGCAGCAGATAGATGGAAACACCACCACATGGAAGTCCCCCTCCAAGACACTCACCATCCTGACTTGGAAATATATCGCCATTCCTTCATTGTTGCTGGGTCAAAACCCTGGAACTCCCTTCCTATCAGCACTATGGGTGTACCTACACCACATGGACTGCGGTGGTTCAGGAAGGCAGCTCACCGACAATTCTCAAGGAAATTAGGGATGGACAATAAATGCTGGCTTAGTCAGCAACACCCACATCCCGTGAATGAATAAAAAGAAAACTTTGTTTGATTGGCTCCCTGTTGCTCGCAGCTTAAATAGTTAACAACATTAAATCTGAGATTTGGAAAAGGCATATCCCCAGACCAAAAGAAACTTCAACCTTTGTTGTGGCCAACTGAGGGTGTTCAATAGAGAAAGCCAGATCACTCCTTCTCACCCATCATAACAATTTATATCGCACCTTTCATAACTTCAGATCGTCCCAAAATTCTGTTCAACAACGAATCACTTTTGAAGCGTAGTCACTGGTGCAATATAAGGAAATATAGTAGCCAATTTGTGCACAGCAAGCTCCCACAAATCACAGTTAAATAAATGACCAAATAACCTGTTTTAGGAATAAAAACAGAAAGTGCTGGAAAATCTCAGCAGGTCTGACAGCACCTGTGGAGAGAGAAACAGAGTTAATGTTTCAAGTCTGTAAGGCCCTATTTCAGAGCTCTGAAGATCAGAGAGAACCCTTTCTGAAGATTTAAATGAATAATCAAGGATCAATTAGGCTTCTTACTGAGCCAATTGACCCTGATAATATGCTGCCATGCCATAAAACGTTTGGTGTGGACGACAGGCAGGAGCAGGAAGCCCGATTTTTTAACTCAGATGCTTAAAGGATGGAAGGAAGGGGAGTGTAGCTTTTCAGAGGTTGTCCATTGCTGATTGCGGGGTGCCCGCCCCCTTAGGTTGGACATCTCCCTTGCTTCCTAGCTATTCCCTCCCTTAACCCACCATCTTCCACCCCCATTGCCGTTCTTCCTAACCTACTCTAACCACCCCAGCCCAAGACCCTGAACTTACTTGCTCTGAGGATCCATGAGCCTTAATCTCCTTCTTCTCCTGTAGTCCCAGCAGCTGCCATTGATGCCTTCCTGGCGACAGGATTTTCTGGCAGCTCCAGAGGGCTGAATTTCCACCCCAATGAAGGGCTCATGTCTCACTCAGCCCTCAATAGTCTATCCCGCAGCACTTCATGGCTGCAGGGCAGGTCAGCGTGGAGCATGTTGGCTCCACGCCAACGTTGTTTCTGGTGGGGTGGGGGAGGAATACTCTCTCCCAGTATTATTCAGCCCATAGGCCTCCAGTAACAAAACAGCACTGTCTGAAACAAAGTTACTGGAATTTTGTGATACTTCCCTGGTCATCACACAATTCATTATATAAATTTACAGTTCCTGCCAGAAGTTAACCAAAAGTTTAAAGGAGAGAAGGTTAGATGTCACATCTTCAAGGTTGTAAATCTTGGTGACCTGATGATTCCACCCCACAACACCCCCCACCACCCCCCCCCCCCCCCACCCCCCCCAACCCCCCACCCCAAGCTCTGTGAATACAAACCATTCTTCAGACAGCTTTGTTTATTCACTGGTATCATCTTCTTCCCAGAAGGTTGGCTGCCATGGATTCCCATCTCTGTCTATCCTGTGCTGCCCTTACATATTCCACATAGGTCAACTGCATGCAATCCATAATATGCATCATCCATTTTCTCCTCTGCTTCCCTCTCCTACGTTTTCCAACAATCTTTCCTTCCAGTAATTGCCTCTATCAACTGTCGACTCTAATGATGTGGCCAAAACATTGTACCTTTCCCTCTTTGATGTTATACACTAATTTCCTCTTTTCTCCAACCATTTCCTGCACTTTCTCATTAGCCTTCCTGCCTGTGTAGGATATGTGGCACATTCTCCTCTTTGTCCACATCCTGAATGCTGTACAGCAGCATGGGAGTGACCAGGAGATAAGAGAAGTGGGAAAGCAATAAAGCTGTGTGTTGTCAGCCCACAGACGGAAGTCAAACGAATACGTGAAGTTAACACCGCCAAGAAACAGTAATAAAGTACTCGCAGCAGGAAACCCCTGGGCTGGGATGACAGTTGAGAATGAAGAAAAATGCTGGCAGTGAGGCCTACTGCCGTCCCATCACCCAACATGTTCCATTCACTCTGGGCCCATTGGGGCTGTTGCTGACTCCTCTCATTGACCTGGAACAACAAAGGAGAGGCAATGGATGAGGATGGAATTGTCACAATTGTGTAAATCAGTGTGGAGAAATTGAAGAAGACACCGTGAGTTTGCATGCTCACATTCATGGGGTTTCCAGTAGAATCAATATCCTTTTACAGTACTGCAGAGGTTAGTGCCGGTTACCTAAGGTACATGACTCCAATATCTCTTCTTCTTCCAAAAATACAGCACCAGCAATTATCACATAACAAAAGCATCAAGGCTGCCTCCTGGACCATGGCCACTTAAATGCTTAACAATGTTGCTATGGTCCAATGTCACCTTAATATTAATTGCATGCAAACCCTTTCTGTTCTTGTAGCTTAAGGGGTTGCCTGATTTGAAGAGTATAAATTCCCACACATGTCCCACCTTCAGTGCCTTGCACATGAAAGAGCCTGTCATCTGGTGAAGTTTCTGTTCCGGCTGGTGCCTCATTTCCAAAAGGAAAGTGACAAAGGTATCATTGCTTGCCAGCATAGCAGCTGTCACTTAGAAACATAGAAAATAGAAGCAGGTGTAGGTAATTCGGCCCTTCGAGCCTGTTGCGCCATTCAATATGATCACGGCTGATCCTTTATCTCAACGCCTTACTCCCACTCTCTCCCCATACCTTTGACATCTTTAGAGTCTAGAAATCTATTTCCTTTTTAAATATATTCAGTGACTTGGCCTCCACAGCTTTCTGTGATAGAGAATTCCATAGGATCACCACCCTCTGAGTGAAGAAGTTTCTCCTCATCTCAGTCTTAAATGGTCTAACCTGTATCCTGAGACTGTGACCCCTTGTTCTAGAGCCCCAGCCAGAGGAAATATCATCCCCACATCCAGTCTGTCCAAACCTGTCAGAATTTTATACGTTTCAATGAGATCCCTTCTCATTCTTCTAAACTCCAATGAATACAGTCCTAGTCGACCCAATCTCTCCTCATTACAATCCTGCCATCCCAGGAGTCAGTCGAGTGAACCATCATTGCACTCCCTCTATGGCACATATATCCTATTTTAGGTAATGAGACCAAAACCACGCACAATGCTCCAGGTTTGATCTCACCAAGACCTTGTATATTTTTATTCATTCACGGGATGTGAGCTTCACTGGGCCAGCATTTATTGTCCTTCCTGAGTTGCCCTTGAGAAGGTGGTGGTGAGCTGCCTTCTTGAACTGATGCAGTCGTGTGAAGTAGGTACACTCACACTGCTGTTGAGAAGCGAGTTCCAGGATTTTGACCCGACAACAGTGAAGGAAGCTGCAGTAAGACATCCTTGCTCCTGTACTCAAGTCCTCTCACAATGAAGGCCTTCTTAAATGCTTGCTGCACTTGCATAAAAATATAAAACTGCGGATGCTGGAAATCCAAAACAAAAACAGAATTACCTGGAAAAACTCAGCAGGTCTGGCAGCATCGGCGGAGAAGAAAAGAGTTGACGTTTCGAGTCCTCATGACCCTTCAACAGAACTGAGTGTATTAAGAGAGGGGTGAAATAGAAGCTGGTTTAAGGTGGGGGGGGGTGGTGTGGTTGTAGGGACAAGCAACCAGTGATAGGAGCAGATAATCAAAAGATGTCACAGACAAAAGAACAATGAAGTGTTGAAGGTAGTGATATTATCTAAACGAATGTGCTAATTAAGAATGGATGGCAGGGCACTCAAGGTACAGTTCTAGTGGGGGTGGGTTGGAAAGCCTAGCAGGGCATAAAAGATTTAAAAATAATGGAAATAGGTGGGAAAAGAAAAATCTATATAAATTATTGGAAAAAACAAAAGGAAGGGGGGAGAAACGGAAAGGGAGTGGAGATGGAGGAGGGAGTTCAAGATCTAAAGTTGTTGAATTCAATATTCAGTCCGGAAGGCTGTAAAGTGACCAGTTGGAAGATGAGGTGCTGTTCCTCCAGTTTGAGTTGAGCTTCACTGGAACAATGCAGCAAGCCAAGAACAGACATGTGGGCAAGAGAGCAGGGTGGAGTGTTAAAATGGCAAGCGACAAGGAGGTTTGGGTCTTTCTTGCAGACAGACCGCAGGTGTTCTGCAAAGCGGTCACCCAATTTACGTTTGGTCTCTCCAATGTAGAGGAGACCGCATTGGGAGCAACAAATGCAGTAGACTAAATTGGGGGAAATGCAAGTGAAATGCTGCTTCACTTGAAAGGAGTGTTTGGGCCTTTGGATGGTGAGGAGTGAGGAAGTGAAGGGGCAGGTGTTGCATCTTTTGCGTGGACATGGGGAGGTGCCATAGGTGGGGGTTGAGGAGTAGGGGGTGATGGAGGAGTGGACCACGGTGGCCCGGAGGGAACGATCTCTAAGGAATGCCACTATGGGGGTGAAGGGAAGATGTGTTTAGTGGTAGCATCATGCTGGAGTTGGTGGAAATGGCGGAGGATGATCCTTTGAATGCAGAGGCTGGTGGGGTGATAAGTGAGGACAAGGGGGACCCTATCATGTTTCTGGAAGGGAGGAGAAGGTGTGAGGGTGGATGCGCGGGAGATGGGCCAGACGCGGTTAAAGGCCCTGTCAACGACTGTGGGTGGAAAACCTCGGTTAAGGAAGAAGGAGGACATGTCAGAGGCAATGTTTTTGAAGGTAGCATCATCAGAACAAATGCGACGGAGGCAAAGGAACTGAGAGAATGGGATGGAGTCCTTACAGGAAGCGGGGTGTGAGGAGCTGTAGTCGAGGTAGCTGTGGGAGTCGGTAGGCTTGTAATGGATATTGGTGGACAGTCTATCACCAGAAATTGAGACAGAGAGGTCAAGGAAGTGAAGGGAAGTGTCAGAGATGGACCATGTGAAAATGATGGAGGGGTGGAGATTGGAAGCAAAATTAATAAATTTTTCCAAGTCCCAACGAGAGCATGAAGCAGCACCGAAGTAATCATCAATGTACCAGAGAGAGAGTTGTGGGAGGGGGCCGGAGTAGGACTGGAACAAGGAATGTTCCACATACCCCATAAAGAGACAGGCATAGCTGGGGCCCATGCGTGTACCCATAGCCACACCTTTTATTTGGAGGATGTGAGAGGAGTTAAAGGAGAAATTGATCAGTGTGAGAACAAGTTCAGCCAGATGGAGAAGAATAGTGGTGGATGGGGATTGTTCGGGCCTCTGTTCGAGGAAGAAGCTAAGGGCCCTCAGATCATCCTGGTGGGGGATGGAGGTGCAGAGGGATTGGATGTCCATGGTGAAGAGGAGGCAGTTGGGGCCAGGGAACTGGAAATTGTTGATGTGACGTAAGGTGTCAGAGGAATCACAGATGTAGATGGGAAGGGACTGGACAAGGGGAGAGAGAAGGGAGTCAAGATAACTAGAAATGAGTACTGTGGGGCAGGAACAGGCTGACACGATTGGTCTACCGGTACAGTTCTGTTTGTGGATGATTTTGGGTAGGAGGTAGAAGCGGGCCGTCCAAGGTTGGGCAACTATCAGGTTGGAAGCTGTGGGAGGAAGATCTCCAGAGGAGATGAGGTCAGTGACAGTCCTGGAAACAATGGCTTGATGTTCAGTGGTGGGGTCATGGTCCAGGGAGAGGTAGGAGGAAGTGTCTGTGAGTTGACGCTCAGCCTCCGCAAAGTAGAGGTCAGTGCGCCAGACAACAACAGCACCACCCTTGTCAGCAGTTTTGATGACAATGTCGGAGTTGGACCTGAGAGAACGGATTGCAGTAAGTTCAGAGAGAGAGAGTTTAGAATGGGTCAGAGGAGCAGAGAAATTGAGACGACTAATGTCACGCCGACAGTTCTCAATGAAAAGATCAAGAGAAGGTAAGAATCCAGAGGGAGGGGTCCAGGTGGAGGGAGAATATTGGAGGTGGGTAAAAGGATCCTTTTACCCACCTCCAATATTCTCCCTCCACCTGGACCCCTCCCTCTGGATTCTTACCTTCTCTTGATCTTTTCATTGAGAACTGTCGGCGTGACATTAGTCGTCACAATTTCTCTGCTCCTCTGACCCATTCTAAACTCTCTCTCTCTGAACTTACTGCACTCCGTTCTCTCAGGTCCAACCCTGACATTGTCATCAAACCCGCTGACAAGGATAGTGCTGTTGTTGTCTGGCGCACTGACCTCTACCTCGCGGAGGCTGAGCGTCAACTCGCAGACACTTCCTCCTACCTCTCCATGGACCATGACCCCACCACTGAACACCAAGCCATTGTTTCCAGGACTGTCACTGACCTCATCTCCTCTGGAGATCTTCCTCCCACAGCTTCCAACCTGATAGTCGCCCAACCTCGGATGGGCCGCTTCTACCTCCTACCCAAAATCATCCACAAACAGAACTGTCCCGGTAGACCAATCGTGTCAGCCTGTTCCTGCCCCACAGAACTCATTTCTCGTTATGTTGACTCCCTTCTCTCTCCCCTTGTCCAGACCCTTCCCACCTACATCCGTGATTCCTCTGACACCTTACGTCACATCAACAATTTCCAGTTCCTTGGCCCCAGCCGCTTCCTCTTCACCATGGACGTCCAATCCCTCTACACCTCCATCCCCCACCAGGATGGTCTGAGGGCCCTTAGCTTCTTCCTCGAACAGAGGCCCAAACAATCCCCATCCACCACTACTCTCCTCTGTCTGGCTAAACTTGTTCTCACACTGATCAATTTCTCCTTTAACTCCTCTCACTTCCTCCAAATAAAAGGTGTGGCTATGGGTACCTGCATGGGCCCCAGCCATGCCTATCTCTTTATGGGGTATGTGGAACATTCCTTGTTCCAGTCCTACTCCGGCCCCCTCCCACAACTCTTTCTCCGGTACATTGATGATTACTTCGGTGCTGCTTCATGCTCTCGTTGGGACTTGGAAAAATTTATTAATTTTGCTTCCAATCTCCACCCCTCCATCATTTTCACATGGTCCATCTCTGACACTTCCCTTCACTTCCTTGACCTCTCTGTCTCAATTTCTGGTGATAGACTGTCCACCAATATCCATTACAAGCCTACCGACTCCCACAGCTACCTCGACTACAGCTCCTCACACCCCGCTTCCTGTAAGGACTCCATCCCATTCTCTCAGCTCCTTCGCCTCCGTCGCATCTGTTCTGATGATGCTACCTTCAAAAACAGTTCCTCTGACACGTCCTCCTTCTTCCTTAACCGAGGTTTTCCACCCACGGTCGTTGACAGGGCCCTCCACCGCCTTCTGGCCCATCTCCCGCACATCCATCCTCACACCTTCTCCTCCCTCCCAGAAACATGATAGGGTCCCCCTTGTCCTCACTTATCACCCCACCAGCCTCTGCATTCAAAGGATCATCCTCCGCCATTTCCGCCAATTCCAGCATGATGCCACCACCAAACACATCTTCCCTTCACCCCCCTGGTGGCATTCCGTAGGGATCGTTCCCTCCGGGACACCCTAGTCCACTCCTCCACCCCCCCCTACTCCTCAACCCCCACCTATGGCACCTCCCCATGCCCACGCAAAAGATGCAACACCTGCCCCTTCACTTTCTCTCTCCTCACCGCCCAAGGGCCCAAACACTCCTTTCAAGTGAAGCAGCATTTCACTTGCATTTCGCCCAACTTAGTCTACTGCATTCGTTGCTCCCAATGCGGTCTCCTCTACATTGGAGAGACCAAACGTAAACTGGGCGACCGCTTTGCAGAACACCTGCGGTCTGTCCACAAGAAAGACCCAAACCTCCTTGTTGCTTGCCATTTTAACACTCCACCCTGCTCTCTTGCCCACTTGTCTGTCCTTGGCTTGCTGCATTGTTCCAGTGAAGCTCAACTCAAACTAGAGGAACAGCACCTCATCTTCCGACAAGGCACTTTATAGCCTTCCGGACTGAATATTGAATTCAACAACTTTAGATCTTGAACTCCCTCCTCCATCCCCACCCCCTTTCTGTTTCCCCCTTCCTTTTGTTTTTTCCAATAATTTATATAGATTTTTCTTTTCCCACCTATTTCCATTATTTTTAAATCTTTTATGCCCCGCTGGTCTTTCCAACCCACCCCCACTAGAGCTGTACCTTGAGTGCCCTGCCATCCATTCTTAATTAGCACATTCGTTTAGATAATATCACCACCTTCAACACCTCTTTGTTCTTTTGTCTGTGACATCTTTTGATTATCTGCTCCTATCACTGCTTGCTTGTCCCTACAACCACACCCGCCCCCCAACTTCTCCCAACCACCCCCCCCCCCCCCCAACCACCACCTTAAACCAGCTTATATTTCACCCCTCTCCTAATATTCACTCAGTTCTGTTGAAGGGTCATGAGGACTCGAAACATCAACTCTTTTCTTCTCCGCCGATGCTGCCAGACCTGCTGAGTTTTTCCAGGTAATTCTGGTTTTGTGCTGCACTTGCATGCTTGCTTTCAGTGATTGGTGTACAAGGGCACCCAGGTCCCTTTGTATTTCAACATTTCCCAATCTATCACCATTTAAATAATACTCTGCCATTCTGTTTTTCCTACCAAAGTGGATAACTTTACCATTATCCATGTTACACTGTATCTGCTATATATTTGCCCACTCACTCAGCCTGTCTAAATCACCTTTATGCCTCTTAACACCATCTTCATCACTCACAATCCCACCAAGTTTCATGTCATCAGCAAATTTGGAAATATTATATTTGGTTCCCTCATCCAAATCATTGATATTTATTCTGAATAGCTGGGGCCCAAGCACTAATCCCTGCGGTACCTCGCTAGTCACCACTTACCACTCCGAAAAAGGCCCATTGTTCCTACTGTCTGTTTCCTGTCTGCTAACCAATTCTCAATCCATGCCAATATATTACCCACAATCCCATGTGCTTTAATTTTGCACATTAGGCTCTTATGTGGGACCTTATCAAAAGCTTTGTAAAAATCCAAATACAGCACATCCACTCGTTCACCCTTATCTATTCTGCTACTGACATCCTCAAAAAAACTCCAGTAGGCTTGTCAAACATGATTTCCCTTTCATATATCCTTTTTGACTTTGTCTAATCCTGTTGATATTTTCTAAGCGTCCTGTTATCATATCCTTTATAATTGACTCTACCATTTTCCCTACTACTGATGTTAGGTTAACTGGTCTGTAATTCATTGTTTTCTCCCTCCCTCTTTTTTAAATAGTGGGGTTACATCTTCCACCCTCCATTCTGCTGGGACTGTTCCAGAATCTACAGAATTTTGGAAGATAACAACCAATAATTTCCTTCAATTCCTCCTTCTCACTGGACCCTTGGTTCCCTAGAATTTCTGGGAAGTTATTTGTGTCTTCCTCTATGAAGACAGAACTAAAGCAGTTGTTTAATTGCTCTGCCATTTCCTTGTTCTCTATTATAAATTCTCCCATTTCAGACTGTAAGGGGCCTACATTGGTCTTCACCAACCTTTTTACGTACTTATAGAAGATTTTACAGTCTGCTTTTATGTTCCTTGCGAGTTTACTCTCATACTCTATGTTTCCCCTCTTACTCAATCTCTTGGTTCTCCTTTGCTGAATTCTAAACTGCTCTCAATCCTCAGGCTTGCTCCTTTTTCTAGCAACTTTATATGACTCCTCGTTGATTCTAACATTATCCTTAATTTATTTTGTTAGCCATGGTTGGACCACTTTTCCTGTTGTGTTTTTGTGCCAGAAAGGAATGTATAACTGCTGCAATGTGTACATTCATTCCTTGAATATTAGCCATTGTCTATCCACCATCATGCCTTTTAATGAAGTTCCTAAATCTATCTTAGCCAACTCACGCCCCATAACTTCATAGATTTTTTTGTTAAGATTTAGGACCCTAGCTTCAGATCAGACGACTTCACTTTCCATCCTAATGAAGAGTTTTATCATGTTATGGTCACTGTTCCCGAAAGGACCCTGCACAACAAGATTATTAATTCATCCCTTCACACTGCACAATACCAAATCTGGACCAGCCTGTTCCCCAGTCACTTCCTTGACATACTGGTATAAAAAACCCACCTCTTATACACTCCAGTTGCCTTATACCTATGTCCACTACAGTTTGTGTGCTGTGACAGATGAACACTACAGTGGCTTGGAAGGATCTAGTAGCATGACATCTTCATACTGAGGTAATCCTAACTTCCAACTCAATTCCTGTTCCAGTTGTTAGCTATAGGGCACCCTGTAGCAGGTGACAGCTTGTTTTGTGAAAGGGAGGAGGTGAAGGCAGGATTTGACTGCCATAACTCTGTGTAAAAGGGTTTATCAGCATAGGCCCCTTGGTGCCAATAGAAGCAAATAAAATTTCATTTGTGCATTTGTTGTTGCCTCATTAATTTTCTTCCTCATTCAAATCATATGGCGCTGTAGGAACCTCCAAAGTAATTCCCATCCTTATCACTCTGTATATACTATTTAAATAACAGCATCAATCAGAAACAATGATCAAAAACATACGAGAAAAGCAAAAATGTAAAAATAGCAGATGACCTTAAGAAATCAAATAACAGGTGGCATAAAATACAACACCATTTGTAACAATGAAAAATTACAGAAGCTCAGCTAATGGTTTTCCTTTAACTTGCTTGAACATGTTCCAGGATTCCCAAAGCACCCTAAGGTATTTTAGGTACACAAGGTTCTGTAGTCTGAGCGGAACCTTACTTAAGGGACAAAATTTTTTGCTTGGCAGGCGGGGTCAGGCCTGACCCGCTTGAGCGTGAAATGATGTGTGTTGATGTCGGCTGAGCATGCTGAAGTCAACGCGCACTCTCGCGATATTTTTCTAGGCAGGCGTGTGAGGGAGACGGAAGAGAACCCACCATTAATTAAGAGGACAGTTAAAGCCCTTGACATGCCAATTGTCTCTGAGTTTATGCGGCCCGTGCGAATTTTCGGCCGTCGCATGGGCAAAACGGGCAGGCGGGCAGGCCACAATTTGCAAAAGCTCATCCATGGGTGGGATAAGAAGGGTCAACAGATTGTCAATGTGAGTTGTGAGCAGTTTTGGAGATCATGTGCTGCTGGTTGATTTTGTGAACTGGACAGCTTCATCTCACTTCAGAGCTGCATTCTGGGCATTTCTAGGTTTCATTTCAGGATTCATTGGTATCTTCAAGGCCCCCGGAGGATTCAGACTGTGTGGCCCTTCCAGATATCAGACAGCCTTCCATAACCTACTGGGGAATGTGGTCTCTGCTGGAGGCACCTCCTCTGAGGAGGAGAGGGGCAGAAAGGAGGGAGGCCAGATGTCCCAATGCAGCTTCCAGGGGAGGGACCTGTGGGAAGAGAGGCGCAGGCACAGGGGACACAAGGCCAGCTGGCAGCAGGAGCCACAGAAGATGCCACTATCCTGCTGCCAGAGTATACAAGCGACGAAGCAGCTACCTCAATATGTCTGAGGTACAATGCCGAAGGATGCTTTGTCTCTCAAGGCAGACAGTGACCTCCATTTGTCAGAGGATCATTCCTCATGATCAGCTCCAACTGTGTGGGTGGACACCCCATGCCAGTGTCTCTAGGTCACAATGGCCCTAAACTTCTTTGACTCCGGCTCTTTCCAGGGGTCAGTGGGGGAGCTGTCCACAGATATGTCAAGCTGGTGACAGAATCTTTGTTCAGGCATGCATTGACTTTCATTCATTACCGTACGGATAAAGCCAGTCAGGCAGGGTGAGCCAGAGGCTTTGCAGTGATTGCTGGCTTCCCCCGCATCCAGGGTGCAATCGACTGTACACATGTGGCCATCAAGGGCGAGCCCGGTGCCTTCGTCAACAGGAAGGGCTTCCACTCCATGAAAGTGCAGATAGTGTGTGATCACAGGATGCTAATTCTACAAGTCTGTGCAAGGTACCCAGGCAGCTCCCACGATGCCTACATCCTGAGACACTCCCAAGTGCCAAGGCTCTTCAGTGCTCCAGCCCGGTTGGATGGATGGCTGCTGGGTGACAAGGGCTGAAAAGGTGGCTTATGATGCATTTCTGCCACCCAAGAACAGAGGAGGAGCAGTGGTACAACAGGAGTCATGCCTCCACAAGGGCTGTGGTAGAGAGAACCATAGGTCTTCTCAAGATGCACTTCCAATACCTGGACCATTCAGGGGGCGCATACCCCACCCCCCCCGATCATGTGTCACTGATTGTGGTTGCATTCTGCGCTGTCCACAATCTGGCACTGCCAAGGGGGGCCCAGTTGAGGAAAAGGATGTTGATGCAGCTGCACAGCCAAAAAAATGAGTCCAGTAGTGAGTCCGAGGAAGGGCACAGTGAGGAGAACGCTGAGGGCATGGACGCTGACCTGGGTAATCTCCAAGGAGGCAGGGACACCCAGGATGCTTTGATCCAACATTCCTTCAGCTAGCCTACCACATAAGAGCTACCACCATATACCAGGGCTGCAGGCTCCATACTCGATCCCTGACAGGACCATTTCCATGGCCACCAACATACACTCTGTGCCAGTGCAACAATGATTCAGGAGACACACGTCCATCATTACATAATGGTCTACCCTGCAGCTACAGAACAAATGAAGCATACAGAGGCCAATAGCACAAAATAAAATCTCATTTAATGTTGCACGTGAAACAGCTGAAATGAACATAAACTGGTGTTTCACACCATTAAAAAAGTTAAAGCAAAATGGGGGATCAAAATATCACCCATGATAAGGCCGCCTTGTGCTTAAGGTGCTTTACATTTACATCTAGGTGCTTCCCCCTCACTGGCACCGCCACCTGAGACAGCCTGCTCACTCTGCTGTCCTGTTGGCCTTGATGACTTTGGCGGTCGTCCTCTGGCCATTGGAGCCTGTGCTGGCCCCACCTGGGAGGGAGCAGCCAGTGCCACGGCTGGCATCTCCCCAGTCACCGCGGCCTCATCAGATGCCACGGTCACTGACAGAAGGGTGGAAGAGCTGCTGCCATCGCCTAGAGCACCCTGAGAGGAGCCTGCAGGGATGACAGGCAGATCGTGCGCCAATGTGAGGTCGCTTTGACCTCCCTGCTCACCATTGATGGACTGGCATCTAGCTGGGATACTGGGTGCCCAATCCATCTCTCACATGGACACTATCCAGCTGAGGTCATTGACAGTGTGAGGGTTTGCAGGTCCGAGTGCATCTCCAGGACCCCTGATTGTGCCCCTGGAGTAGCCTCTCCATGAGAGTCACCACTCTCTCCATGGAGGAGGTATTGCGCTCGGCCATGAAGGTTAATGCAGTGGTCATGCTCCACAGGAACTCCTCCATAGCAGACACCATGGCACGCATTTCCTCATGGATCTCTGCCAGATCCTCTCACACACCCTGCTGGACATCCAGCAGCTGCTGCCTAATGGACGACTCCAGAGGCTCATCATCAGCCATTGACTGAATACTGTCCTGGTCCCCAGCAGTCCCCCCACTGCTGGCACCCTGGGCACTCTCCGCCTCCGCCTGCACCTCAAGAGAATGTGAAGTGCCCTCACCAATTTGCACAGAGAGACTAGACGGCGATCTTATGCCCACCGAGGTGCTGGTATCTGGGGTGCTGCCTGTTTGACAAGAGAGTGTGACACAGGTGCACACTGAGCATGGTGGTCCTCTGGGGTCAGGGTTGGCCCTTCAGGGTCCTCATGGTGGCCACCTGCTGGTGAACCTAAAAGCGAGAAGAAGAACATGTTATTAATTTAAGCCATGACACTGTGACTGTGCATGTCAGGTACCCTGGTGAGACCACAGAGATTTGTATCGTGGTGCCTTTGTCTTTCGATTATCAATGGGGACTGCAGTTTTGAGGCTCACATCAAGATAGAGAAAGCACTACAATGGCTCCAATGTCCAACATTCTCACCTCAGTGCCCTCAGTGTTCTCTTCATCTGGCACCCCAACCTCACCGCGGCTGGTTGACCGAGGTGTATGCCGCCTCTCGAGCTCCAGTGCCTCCTGCTCATAGTGCGTGAGGATTAGGAGGTGTGGGGGTCTCCTACCAGTCCGCGACCTCTCAATATTGTTATTGGATGTCTTTCCTGAAAGGACAGAGGAGCATTCATTAGTCCACTCTCGACCTGCAGCACCATTGCAGCCTGGCCAAGCCCAGCTGAAGAACACATGACAGGGCCCTGACAATATTCCAGCAATAGTATTGATGACTTGTGCTCCAGAACTTCTCGTGCCCCTAGCTAAGCTGTTCCAGTACAGCTACAACACTGGCATCTACCCAGCTATGTGGAAAATTGCCCAGGTATGTCCTGTCCACAAAAAGCAGGACATAACTAAGCCGGCCAATTACTGCCTCATCAGTCTACTCTCTATTATCAGTAAAGTAAGGGAAGGGGTTATCAACAGTGATATCAAGCACCACTTACTTACCAATATCCTGCTCACTGATGCCCAGTTTGGGTTCTGCCAGGGCCACTCAGCTCCTGACCTCATTACAACCTTGGTTCAAACATGGATAAAAGAGCTGAATTCCCGAGGTGAGGTGAGAGTGGCTGCCCTTGACAGCAAGGCAGCATTTGACAGAATGTGTCATCAAGGAGCCCGAGCAAAACTAGAGCCAATGGGAATCGGGGGAAAGCTTGTGGCTGGTTGGAGTCATACCTAGCACAAAGGAAGATGCTTGTGGTTGTTGGAGGTCAGTCATTTCAACTCCAGGACATCAGTGCAGGAGTTCCTCAGCATAGTGTCCTCAGCCCAACCATCATCAGTTCCTTCATCAATGACCTTCCTTCCATCATAAGGTCAGAAGTGGGGATGTTTGCTAATGATTGCACAATGTTCAGCACCATTCGCAACTCCTCAGATACTGAAGCAGTCCATGTACAAATGCAGCAAGACCTGGACAATATCCAGGCTTGGGCTGACAAGTTGCAAGTAATATTCACGCCACACAAGTGTCAGGCAATGACCATCTCCAACAAGAGAGAATCCAACTATTGCCCCTTGATACTCAATGGCATTTGCCATCACTGCATCCCCACTATCAACATCCTGTGGGTTACCATTGACCAGAAACTGAACTGGACTAGCCATATAAATACTGTGGCTACCAGAGCTGGTCAGAGACTAGGAACCCTGCAGTGAGTAACTTATCTCCTGACTCCCCAAAGCCTGTCCACCATCCACAAGGCACAAGTCAGGAGTGTGATGGAATACTCCCCACTTGCCTGAATGAGTGCAGCTCCCACAACACTCAAGAAGCTTGACACAACCCAGGACAAAGCAGCCTGATTGATTGGCACCACATCCATAGATATGCACTCCCTCCACCACCGACGCACAGTAGCAGCAGTGTGTACCATCTACAAGATGCACTGCAGGAATTCACCAAGGCTTCTTAGACAGCACCTTCCAAACCCATGACAACCTCCATCTAGAAGGACAAGGGCAGCAGATAGATGAGAACACTACCACCTGGAAGTTCCTGTCCAAGTCCTGACTTGGAAAAATATCATAAGTCCTTCACTATCGCTGGATCAAAATCCTGGAACTCCCTCCCTAACAGCACTGTGAGTGCACCTACACCACATGGGCTGCAGCGGTTGAAGAAGGCAGCTCACCACCACCTTCTCAAGGGCAACTAGGGATGAGCAATAAATGCTGGCCCAGCTAGTGACACCCATATCCCATGAATCAATAAAAAGAAAAGTCTCATCCAATTTGTGGCTCTTGAACTGCAAGGCACTCAGCCCATGCAGCCAGGGCTCACCCTCTTGGCCAGCTCTGGCATCATTGACAGTTGCCACTCACACTCTAACACTTCTGAGGTCTGTGAGGGGATGGCCAACCCTTAACTTTTCATGCCAACACGATACTCACCCTTCCTGATCGCAGCAGATCGTTGAAGCGCTTCTGGCACTGCAACCATGTGCACCTCACCATGTCGTGGCCGCTCACCCTGGATGCAACCTCCTCCCTGGCCTTTTTGATGGTGTATGGGTCGTCTTCCTGTCGTCAGGGACAAGGGTTTCCCTCCTGTCAGCCATCTCCTCCAGGAGGGTGGTGAGGCACTCATCGGAGAAACAATGGCCCCGCCAACCTGCACCCCCCCACCCCCCCCCTCCCCACCTGCCGTGTCCAACCGTCACTGGAATCCATTGATATTTTAGCGTCCTTCTGTGGCAGCCTTCCAAGGGCCGCCTGGGCCGCTTTTGAATTGGCCACCGGATCACCCCATTGGGCCCAGCGGACATCATGCCCCCGCCCCTGCTCGCCCCTTCTCGAAACTTCCCCAGCTTCTTTTCACACTGGGGGGGCCTTAATTGGCCTGCCCAGCGTAAAATCGCAGTGCCGTGCTGATTGTGGGTGGTAGTCGGCTTTCCAATCACCCTTACCCTCCCCCACCGAGTCTGCATGCCAAGGGCAAAATTCTGCCCATGAATTTTGGCATAGGTTCCAATTTGTGTCAATATGCTATTGAATGAGGTTTGCAACAGTCTGCAGCCTACAGCACTCTCTTCCCTGGAATGGTGAACACAGCATCCACCATCAGAGAAGCTTAGCAAAATCTACCTGGTTGCAACATGTTGGCTTTAGGGTTTGGATTTCTGTGGGGTTTCTCCTGATCACTCTGTTTCTTCAGCAGAAGAACTTCAGGAACCTTGGTGAAATGGTGTAACTGTTCTTTCTGTGCATCTTCCGCTGATTTAACACAAGAGGTTCAGGAGATACTCCAAGAAATCAGTCCCTTTGGCTCTTTAATGTTAGCACTTAATGTTTCTATTCTTTAAGGCATATTTTTGTCAAAGCATCTGAACAATTTACTCTCACTCATCACTTTTGGATTCAAGCTTTAGAAATACTCCAGGCAGTTTTTAATGAAAACTGAAAACTTGCATTTAATATAGCAATTTTCCACCTTCCATCCCCAAAGCACTTCACAGCCAATGAAATATTTTTCAAGTGTAATCACACAATAATAAAGCCAACAACAAAACTCCCAGGGAAGAATAATCCCCCCGTTGGGAGGAAAGTGCGGGAGCGGGCACGGGCAGGCGTGCCTCTGATCAGCAGCCCCAATCGGGGGCGCACCGCCATTTTATGTGGGTGGGCAATTAAGGCCCACCCAGCATGACATCCGCCAGGAAGCGCTATGCACTCTCTGTGTGGGCTGGGTGGGGAGGGATTCCCTCAGCTGGGAGTGCAGTCTTTCGCTCATGCGCACGAAAGAGCACACAGATCTCCCTGAGGCTAAGTGCTGCTTCAGGGAGACGGGCTCAGAATTAAAATTTTTAATCGAAATGAAAAAAGAATTTCCCTGACCTGTCCCCTCATGTGACACTGCCACATGAGTTGGGACACGTCCATAAGTTTTATTGAAAAATTTGATAAAAATTTAAATACCCTCATGAAACCCCATCCCGCCCATGGATGAGGTTTTATGCTTTTTCTGAAGCCCACCAGGGCTCCCGGCCTGCCCACCAACCTCAATGTTGGATGTGCAGGTCCATTAATGACCTTAATTAGTTTCTCAATGGCCTCAATTGACCGTTGACAGGTCGGCGGGTGCGCAGCTGATTCTGCTGTGCCCCTACCAACCTGAAAATGGAAATGACGCGGGGTGTTGTCGGGAGTTCCACCCGACGTCATCCCATATCATTTCACATGTCAGCGAGCAGGCCCTGTCTCCCCGCTTGCTGACCAGAAGATCCTGCCCCCAGAAGCTATTTTGAAAGAAGTTCTCGCCTTGATTTGTATTTCACATCTTTAACTTAAAACAGGGCCAAATATAATTTTATTTTCACTGAACAGTCGCTGATAAAGTAAAAAATAAAATTAATACACAAAATGAGACAGCACTCACAGCGTTACAGCACACCTATGACTACCTGTGGTAGGAGGCGGTTTTCATTTTTCTGAATATGAGCTATTTCAGTTATCCTGGATGAGATTGAAGTATCAGAGGGGAGAGTTATGCTTGAGTCACTGCTTGTCTGCCTCACAGCAGCCAATACTGAAGAGACCTTCAGGCAAGTTCACAGAGGCAGACACCATTCTGTTTCTTGGCTGCATGAGGTATGTGTGATGGGAAGATCAAGAGGAATCAAGATGAAAACAGATGCTTTCTATCCTTCAAAAATAAACAGTTGCTAAAATTTTCCCACGATACAATTATAGGAAAATTTCCACCAGCTTAATGGCTGTAAGTTATAGTTGAGCTGTTTTTACTGTGCCAGATTTAACCTTTTGATGATTGTAGGCGTAACTGAACATTGAAGCCAATTATTAAACTAATTATGGTATGTTGTTAATAATAATGCTTTATGCAATATTACTCCCTCAACTGTTTGGAATTAAAACTGGACATGTAAAAGAGCACCAGGTAAAAATTGACTCTCCTAATGTACCACTTCAGGTCAGACTGTAACAGGGTTTTGTGAATTTAGCGAGGATGTGCTTTGCCAATACTGCAGGAGCCCCACTATGTATGCTTTCAGATCGTAAAGAGTTAATCAGGCATGTTTTCTGAGTTTAAAACAGAGAACAAGGTAAGTTTATTGCCCCTGCTTCCCAAATTTAAAAAAAACTAGGTAAATCACAACCATCATTCATACATCACACACACTCCTTGGGTCCCCCACACACATCAGGGAGGGCGAGATCCACCTGGATGCTTTATACCAGGAGGCGTCACACCCCGTGAAGTAGGGTCTTCTGATTTGAAAGGTGGTTCGGGACAGGAGATTATGACTGCAGCAGAGGCAGGTAAGGGCAGGATGTCACCCTCTGCAATTGTTCAACAGGTTTGAGGTTATTTCAATTTGTTGAAGTAGGAGCTGTAGGTGGGCTGAGCTGACTGACAATGGCGCTGTAGTACAGGAAGCCATTCAAGTTGGGGGAGCAAAAATGAATGTAGTGGTAATAGGGGACAGTATCATGAGGGGGATTGACACTGTTCTCTACCTCAAAGAGCGAGAGTCCAGATGGCTGTTTTGGCTGCCCGGTGCCAGGGTTCGGGACATTTGCTCAGGGCTGGAGAGGGGGCAGGATCCATATAGGTGCCAATGACATGGGCAGGACAAGGAAGAAGGCTCTGCCTAGTCAGTAGGAGAAGCTAGGCACCAAATTAAGAAGCAGAGCCTCAAAGATAATAATCTCTGGATTATTACCTGAGCCACATGCAAATTGGCATAGGACAAATAAGATTAGAGAAATGAATGTGTGGCTCAAAGACTGATGTGGGAGAAGTGGGTTCCAGTTCGCAGGGCACTGGCACTAGTATTGGGGAAAATGGGGACTGTACCGTTGGGACAGTCTAAACCTGAACCGTGCTGGCACTGGTGTCCTAGTGGGCCACATAATTATGGGTGTAGAGAGGGTTTTAAACTAAATAGTGGGGGCAAGGGAGCAAATTTGGGAAGATGTGGTAAATTAAAAAGTAGAGACAAGTTAAGAGAGAAAGGCATTAATATAGGAAAAGGATAAACAGACTGTGACAGGAAGGGACAGAGAGTATCAATCTAAGAGCAAATTATCAGGTAAGGCTGGACATTACAAAAATGATAAAAGGACAAAACTAAAGCTCTGTATCTGAATACATGTAGCGTTCAAACAAAACAGATGAACTGATAGCACAAATTGAAATAAATAGGCATAATCTAATAGCCATTACAGAGACATGACTACAAGAAGACATAGATTGGGACCTGGATATTGAAGGTTGCGTGCCATTAAGGAAGGACAGGAAGCTAGGAAAATATGGAGGGGTGGTTCTGTTAATTAAGGATAGCACAATACAAGGGGATGACCTAAGTTCAAGAAACCAGGTTGTAGAAGCAGCTTGGGTTGAGATGAGAAATGACAAAGACAAGAAGTTACTTGTGGGAGTGGTGCACAGGCCCCCTAATTGTAACTAAATTGTGGGACAGAGTATAAAGGAAGAGATAATGGGAGCTTGTCAGAAAGATCTAGCAATAATCATGGGGGATTTTAACCTAGAAATAGACTGGAAAAATCAGATTGGCAAAGGTAGTCTAGATGAGGAGTTCATAGAATGGCTATACTAGACCTGGTATTGTGCAACAAGATAGGATTAATTGATAGCCTCATAATGAATGCACCCCAAGTAGCAATGGTCTTAATATGGTTGAATTTTACATTCAATTTGAGGGAGAGAAGAGGGGGTCCAAGACTAGTATTTTAAACTTAAATAAGGGCAATTATGAGGGCATGAAAGCTAAAGTGAACTGGCAAATTAGATTAAGGGATAGATCAACAGAGATGCAGTAGCAGACATTTAGAAGGATATTTCAAAATACACAGAATAGATACATTCAAATGAGAAAGAAAAGCTCCAAGGGGAGGACCCATCATTCGTGGTTAACTAAATAAGTTAAAGATAGTATCAAATTAAAGAAAAAACATACAATTGTGCAAAGATGGGTGGCAAGACAGAAGATTGGACACAATATAAACAGCAATGAATGACTAAAAGATTAATAAAGAGGGGAAAAATACATAATGGAAGAAAGCTAGCTAGAAATATAAATGGTAGTAAGAGTTTCTACAGATATTTAAATAAAAAAAGTTAACAAAGTGAGAATGGTTCCTATAGAGAGTGAGTCTGTGGAATTAATAATGGAAAATAAGGAGACAGTAGATGAACTGAATAGGTATATTGAATCAGTCTTCACTTTAGAGTATACAAGTAACATCCCAGAAATAGTTGTAAAACAGGAAATGGAAGGGACGGAGGAACCCAGGGAAATGACAATCATCAGGGAAGTGGTGTTGAGCAAATTATTGGAGCTGAGGGCTGACAAATTTCTAGGTCCAGATGGACTTCAACCTAGGTTCTTTAAAAAAAGTGGCTAGTGAGATAGTTGATGCATTGATTTTAATTTTCCAAAATGCCCTAGATTTGGGGAAGGTTCCATGAGATTGGAAAATAGCAAATGCAACTCCATTATTCAAAAAGGGAGGAAGACAGAAAGCAGGAAACTACAGGCCAGTTAGCCTAATATTCGTTATTGGGAAAATGTTAGAAACTATTATTAAAGATGTTATGGCAGGCCACTTAGAAAAATTCAAGGCAATCAGGCAGAGTCAACATGGTTTTGTGAAAGGGAAGTCATGATTAACCAATTTATCGGAGTTCTTTGAAGGAGGCTCATGTGCTGTGGATGAGCAGAACTGGTGGATTGACTATATTTAGAATTCTAGAAGGCATTTGAAAAAGTGCCACATCAAAAGTTATTGCAGAAAATAAAAGTTCATGGTATAGGGGTAACAAATTGCATGGATAAAAGATAGGCTAGCTAACATGAAACAGAGGGCAAGCATAAGTGGGTCTTTTTCTGCTTGGCAGGATATAATGAGTGGTGCTCACGGGGACTAGTGCTTCCACATTTTGCAATTTATTTACATGAGTTGGATGAAGGTATGGTTGCTAAATTTGCTGATGGCACAAAGGTAAGAAAGTAAGAGGATATAAGGAGACTTCAAAGTGACATAGATAGGTTAAGTGAGTGGGCAAAGATCTGACAAATGGTTATAATGCAGGAAAATGTGACATTGTCCATTTTGGCAGGAAGAATAAAAAAGCATACTATCTAAATGGTGAGAGATTGCAGAGCTCTGAGATTCAAGTGGATCTGGGCGTCCTAGTGCAGGAATCACAAAAGGCTAGTATGCAGGTACAGCAAGTAATTGGGAAAGCTAATAGAACGTTACAGTTTATTGCGAGGGGAATTGAATACAAAAGTAGGGAGGTTATGCTTCAACTATACAAGGCACTGGTGAGACCATATCTGGAGTATTGTGGACAGTATTGGTCTCCTTATTTAAGGAAGGATGTAAATGTGTTAGAAGCAGTTCAAAGAATGGCATGAACACTTTAATCACAGAAAATGATCAATCTTCAAGGACTAAGAACATCCTGGGAGAGTTTATGTTTTAAAAGATACTCTTTCTTAAAGGTTTAATTCAAGAACTCTGATTACTCTTCTTGGAAGAGACATCCATTTACAAGAAAAGGTAATTAAGCAGCTGTAAATAAGCTGGAAGCCTCTTGACTCTGATGGACTGTGTACAAAGGGGGTCACCTGGTAGTTTATGGCTCTGGAAAAAAAAAACATGCCTGGAACTGTGTTTAAAAGTTGGTTTTGGTTTTGCTTTGAGGAGAATAAGGATCAACTCCTTGAGAAGGGAGACAGCAGTCTTCCAAGAGAGAGAGGTAGAGAAATGGCTCTTTGCAGCCTTTCAGTATAGCCTTCTGAGCTCTGCTCTCTGACTTGGTAAACAGTTCTTAAAATCCTTGCTGGCTATATATTCCAGAGGAATTTGATTATCATGTCTGCTGTAGTCATTGTTTTGTGGAACAGATTTTGAAGTCTCATCTCAGAAACCTTTGAAGCCTCTGACAATGGTGAGCATAAAGTTGGACCTCAACATCTCATTTAAATTCCTTTGAAAATATACCAGGCATGAAATTCAGCTACTTAGCACTGCTAATAGCTACAAAGGCTACCTCAGTTACTCATGTGTGCAGTGTGTTGCTGGCCACTTCCTGCACTGCCCCTGCATGCACATGGAGAGATTTAATGTGCAATCTCATGATCTCACTGACCTAACGGGCTGTTGCAATGCCATGATTTGGTCAACACTGTATCTCCTGACATTGAAATGGAACAGGAAGTTGGCATCAACTCCGTGCGCAGGTTCATGTGTGGTTCCTCCTATCACTGATGTCATTGTTTTGTGCCCATTGTCTATTGAACATTCGCCACTCACTTGCCACCTCCCATTCGCCTCCCATTCCCTACCCCTCATTGCACTCTGGTTACTGCTTCACTCCCAACCCCTCACTGCCACCCTCTCACCACCCCTTTCCCAACCCCTCGCTGCCACCCTGTCATGCCCCATTCCCAACCGCTCGCATCCTCCCGCTCAGCATTCCTCACCTGCCTGCTCCCTGCTCCCACTCAGCATGTTACTCCTGACCATTCATTGCCTCCCACTTGCTGCCCTCTTCACAATTGCCTGCTTCCACCCATTCACTGCTCCCAGCCCTTCACTGCCTCCCTATCGCCATCCTGCTCCTGACCCCTCGTTATCTGCCACACGCTGCTTCTCTTGCCACTTCACCCACCGCCCCGCCCCCCGCTTTGCTCACTGCCTCGATCCCTTCATTCCCTCCCGCTCACAGTCCTGCTCCCTCGCAGCCCAGCTCCCTCTCTGCCTGCCGCTCATTGCCCCTTGCCCAACCTCTCCCCCTCTCACCGCCCCTCTCCCTATCTCGCACACCAAAGAGAGAGGCAGTGAGGGCTCAGGAGAGGAGCAACAAGGAAGGTGGCCAAGGGTTGGCAAGGGGGCAGCAAGAGGGGTGGTGAGCAAGTTAGCGAGCAGGGAGGCAATTGTTTTGATGAGTGCAAGATGAAAAGCTTCAACAAAATGTCTTTTTTCAGCAGTACCCAAGTTCAGCACTACCAAACAACAGATTCAAGGAGGATAAGAGCGCGAGAGAAATTCCACCAGCAATGCCTCTGCCGCATTTTCTGGATTCAATGAGAGGACCGTTGAACAAATGCTAGTGTCCTTCTTGAAGCTAGTTCCATAAGCATTCAGTGAAACTCCTGCAAAATCAACTTTGCTGAATTGGACACTGTGTTCAGATGGCCGAAAAGCACCTCCCCTGACAGGTCCTGTTTTCTCAACTCTCAAATGGCCAACATTCCAGAGGAGGACAAAGAAAACGCTTCAAAGACACTCTGAAGCTCTGCGTGAAGTGCTGCAGCATTGACCTTAATAACTGGGAGGAGCTTACTACCGATCGTTCAGAATGGTGGCAACCTGTCCATCAAGCTATCTCACACTCTGAGTCCAAATGCCTTAATGATGAGGCAGAGAGGCAGCAGAGAAGGAAAAAAACGGAAGCAAGTCCTGCACTCCGGATCCCAATACCTTGTGGGATGTCCTGCCTCACCTGTGCAAAGATATGCAGGTCGAGAATTGACCTGTTCAGTCACATGAAAATCCAATGCAGAAACTCACGACCCTGAGTAGACTCGAATCAAGCAACAGCCAATGACATTTAAATGGTCTTTGACAGAAACTCCAGAGAAATGACACTACCATAAGGTGCAGGGCTACATGTCCACCAAAGTACAGCTGTGCTGCTCATTTAGGTCTTCAATGTGCCAAGAGGCTATATATACCCCTCTACTTTTGAAAATATGATTTTTCAACATTCAACTGTCTGGAACTTTTGCAGTTTGTAATGAGACAGAACAAACTACTTAAAAATGCAAGGCCAACTTCCAAGGTGAAAGTGAAAAAAAAGCAAATCATCTTCAGGGGAGTGTGAAAAGAGAGACATTTCCTGTAACCCAGACCCATCAAAACTCATTACTGTCTAAGGGAGATACATTAATACACAAAGTACTGAATACTGAAACAGATAGACTCATGCAGAACCCCTTGCAAATACACAATGGGTGAAGTATAACAGACCAGGCTGCTAGCCACTGCAGAGAGATTGTAAGAAAGTTTTCAGCAGAAGAGACAAGCTGAAAGGGGTTCTCTTTCTCTCTTTTAGAACAAGTGTTTTACTCATTTCGGAAGCCAACTTTACTAGAAATCTACCAGTGAGCCAAGATCTTGTAATAATTGCAATATCTTCTACATCTGACCACATCCATGAAACCAGCAAGCCTACATGGGCCACAATGTTTAAAAATTAACGGCTCAAGGACAATCAAAGGACATTTAACCTTCATTCTGATACTTTTCATATTGGACTCTAACTACTCATATCTCTGATATCTATGTGTGTGTGTGTGTGTGTGTGTGTATGTATACCTCTGTGTGTCTGTGACTGTGTCTGTGCGTATATATACGTATGTGTGTATGTATATCTTTGTGTGTATACATGTGAGTGTGCGTGTGTGTAAGTGTGTGAATGTGTGTGTTTGTGTATGTGCTTATGTATGTGCCTGTGAATGTGTGTATGCCTGTGTGTGTGTGAAAGCATGTGTGTATGCGTGCATATGTGCATGTATGTGTGTGTAAGTGTGTGTATATACTTGTGTGTGTATGTGTGTGTGTATGCTTGTGTGTGTGTGTATATGTGTGTGTGCATGTGTGTGTGTGTGTGTGTATTTATACTTGTGCATGTGTTTGTGTGTGTGTATGTGTGTGTGCATGTGTATGAAGGGGACGTGGGGGGTGCGAGAGTGAGTGTGTGTGTGTCTGTGCATGTGTGTGTGTATGTATGTGTGTGTATATGTGTATGCATGTGTGTGTATGCATGTGTATGTGTGTGTGTGTATATTTGTGTGTGTATGTGTGTGTATATGTGTGTATGTGTGTATGTGTGTGGTGTATGTATGTGTGTATGCATATGTGTTTATATGTGTGTGCGTGTGTATGCGTGTGTGTGTTCACGTGTGTGTATGTGTGTGTGCATGTGTATGAGTGTGCATGTGTGCGTATGTGTATATGAGTGAAAGAGTGCATGTGGGAGTGAGAGAGTGTGTATGTGTGTGTGTGTATCTATGTGTTTGTTTGTGTGTATGTGCATGTGTATGTATGTGTGTGTGTTTGTGTGCGCGCACATGTGAGTGACAGACTGCATGTGAGAGTGAGAGAGTGAGCGTGTGTGCCTATTTGTGTCTGTGTATGTGTGTGTGTGGAGGGGGGAGTGTGTGGGAGTGAGAGAGTGCTTGTAGGAGTGAGAGCGGCAGTGTGTATATGTATGTATGTGTGTGTATGAATGTCTGTGTGTGTGTGTCTGTGTATGTGTTTGTATATGCATATGTGTGTGTATGTGTGTGTGTGCACATGTGAGTGAGAGAGTGCATGTGGGGGTGAGAGAGTGAGTGTGTGTGTATGTATGTATATGTGTGTGTGTTTCTGTATGTATATGTGTGTGTATGTATGTGTGTGTGTGTGAATGTCTGGGCATACATGTTTGTGTGTGTGTCTGTGCATGTGTTTGTAAATGCATATGTGTGTGTATGTGTGTGTATGCATGTGTGTGCATGTATGTGTGTGTGTGTGAATGTATGTGTATGTGTGTGTATATGTGTGTGTATGGGTGTGTGCTTGTATGTATGCATGTGTGTGTGTGAATGTCTGTGCGTATATGTTTGTGTGTATGTCTGTGTACATATTTGTAAATGCATATGCATATGTATGTGTGTGTATGCATGTGTGTATATGTTTGTCTGTGTGTGCATGAACGTATACGTGCATGTATATGTGGGAGTGTGTATGTATCTGTGTATATGTGTGTGTATGGGTGTGTGCATGAATGTGTGTGCATGTGTGTGTATGTGTGTGCATGTGTGTGTGTGTGAATGTCTGTGCGTATATGTTTGTGTGTGTGTCTGTGTATGTGTTTGTGTGTGTGTGAATGTGTGTGTATGTGTGTGCATGTGTATGTGTGTGTGTATGTGTGTGTGTGTGTGTGCATGTGAGGGTATGTGTGTATGAGTGAAAGAGTGCATGTGAGAGTGAGAGAGTGAGTATGTGTGCCTATGTGTGTGTGTGTATGTGTGTGTGTGTGGAGGGGGGAGTGTGTGGGAGTGAGAGAGTGCTTGTGGGAGTGAGAGCGGGAGTGTGTGTGTATGTATGTATGTGCATGTGTGCGAATGTCTGTGTCTATATGTTTGTGTGTGTGTGTCTGTGCATGTATTTGTATATACATATGTGTGTTTATGTGTACATGTGAGTGAGAGAGTGCATGTGGGAGTGAAAGAGTGAGTGAGTGTGTATGTATGTATATGTGTGTGTGTTTGTGTATGTATATGTGTGTATGTATGTGTGCGTGAATGTCTGTGCATATATGTTTGTGTGTGTGTCTGTGTATGTGTTCGCAAATGCATATATGTGTGTATGTGTGTGTATGCATGTGTGTATATGTTTGTCTGTGTGTGCATGCATGTATGTGTGTGAATGTGTGTATATGTGTGTGCATGTGTGTGTGAATGTCTGTGCGTATATTTTTGTGTGTGTGTCTGTGTATGTGTTTGTAAATGCATATGTGAGTGTATGTGTGTGTGAATGTATGTGTATGTGTGTGTATATGTGCGTGTATGGGTCGGTGCTTGAATGTGTGTGTATGTGTGCATGTGTGTGTATGTATGCATGTGTGTGTGAATGTCTGTGCGTATATGTTTGTCTGTGTGTGTCTATGTGTTTGTATATGCATATGTGTGTGTATGTGTGTGTATGCATGTGTGTATATGTTTGTGTGTGCGTGCATGTGTATGTGTATGCATGTGTGTGTGTGTGTGTGAATGTGTGTGTATGTGTGTGTGTATGTGTGTGTGAATGTGTGTGTATATCTGTGTGTGTGTATGTGTGTGTGCATGTGAGTGTATGTGTGTGAGTGAAAGAGTGCATGTGGAAGTGAGAGAGTGAGTGTGTGTGCACATGTTTATCTATGTGTTTCTGTGTGTCTATGTGTGTGTATATATGTATGTATGTATGTGTGTGTGTGTGTGCACATGTGAGTGAGAGACTGCATGTGGGAGTGAGAGAGTGAGTGTGTGTGCCCATGTGTGTGTATATGTGTGTGTGTGTGTGGGGAGGGGGAGTTTGTGGGAGTGAGAGAGCGCTTGTGGGAGTGAGAGAGGGAGTGCGTGTGTGTATGTATGTATATGTGTGTATGTGAATGTCTGTGTATATGTTTGTGTGTGTCTGTCTATGTATGCGTTTGTATATGCATATGTGTGTATGTGTGTATATGCATGTGTGTATATGTTTGTCTCTGTGTGTGCACACGTGTATGTGTGTGTATATGTGTGTGTGTGCCTGTGTGTATGTTTGTGTATATGTTTGTGTCTGTGTGTGAATGTGTGTGTATCTGTGTGTGTGCATATGTGTATGTATATGTGTGTGTGTGTTTACTTGTGTGTATGTGTGTATATTTGTGAGTGTGCATGTGTATGGGTTTGGTGTGCGTATGTGTGTATGTATACTTGGGTGTGTATATGTTTGTGTGTGTATGTATGTGTGTGTGTTTGCATGTGTGTGTGTGTATGTGTGTGTGAGTGAAAGAGTGCATGTGTGTGTGAATGTATGTGTGTGTCTGTGTGTGTGTGACTGTGTGTGTGTACACATCTGAGTGAGAGAGTGCATGTGGGAGTGAGAAAGTGAGCGTGTCTGTGTGTGCCAATGTGTGTGTGTATGTGTGTGTGGTGGAGAATGTGTGGGAGTGAGAGAGCGCTTGTTGGAGTGAGAGGGAGTGTATGTGTGTGTGTGTATAGGTGTGTGCTTGTATGTATGTGCATGTGTGTGTATGTGTGTGCATGTGTGTGTATGTATGCTTGTGTGTGGGTGAATGTCTGTGCGTACATGTTTGTGTGTGTGTCTATGTGTTTGTATATGCATATGTGTGTGTATGTGTGTGTATGCATGTGGGTATATGTTTGTCTGTGTGTGCGTGCACGTGTATCTGTGTGTATGTGTGTGTGTGAATGTGTGTGTATATGTGTGTGTATGTGTGTGTGCATGTGTGTGTGCATGTGTGTGTATGTGTGTATGTGTGTGTGCATGTGTGAGTGTGTATGTGTGTGTGTATATGTGTGTGCATGTGAGTTTATGTGTGTATGAGTGAAAGAGAGCATGTGGAAGTGAGAGAGTGAGTGTGTGTGCACGTGTGTATCTATGTGTTTGTGTGTGTGTCTATGTGTGTATGTATGTATGTGTGTGTGTGTGCACATGTGAGTGAGAGAGTGCATGTGGGAGTGAGAGAGTGTGTGTGTGCCCATGTGTGTGTATATGTGTATATGTGTGTGTGCATGTGTGAATGTGTATGTGTTTGTATGTGTGTGTGCATGTGAGTGTATGTGTGTATGAGTGAAAGAGTGCATGTGGAAGTGAGAGAGTGAGTGTGTGTGCACATGTGTATCTATGTGTTTGTGTGTGTCTATGTGTGTGTTTGTATGTATGTGTGTGTGTGTGCACATGTGAGTGAGAGAGTGCATGTGGAAGTGAGAGAGTGAGTGTGTGTGCCCATGTGTGTGTGTGTGTGTGTGTGTGTGGAGAGGGGGAGTTTGTGGGAGTGAGAGAGTGCTTGTGGGAGTGAGAGAGGGTGTGGGTGTGTGTATGTATGTATATGTGTGTATGTGAATGTCTGGGTGTATATGTTTGTGTGTGTCTGTCTATGTATGTGTATGTATATGCATATGTGTGTATGTGTGTGTATGCATGTGTGTATATGTTTGTGTGTGTGTGTGCACACGTGTATGTGTATGTATATGTATGTGTGCAAATGTGTGTGTATGTGTGTGTGTGCCTGTGTGTGTATGTTTGTGTATATGTTTGTGTCTGTGTGTGTATCTGTATGTGTGCATGTGTGTGTATGTATATGTGTGTGTGTTTACTTGTGTGTATGTGTGTATATTTGTGAGTGTGCATGTGTATGGGTGTGGTGGGCGTATGTGTGTATGTATACTTGGGTGTGTATGTGTTTGTTTGTGTGTGTATGTATGTGTGTGTGTTTACGTGTGTGTGTGAGTGAAAGAATGCATGTGGGAGTGAGAGAGTGTGTCTGTGTGCGCATGTGTATCTATGTGATTGTGTGCATGTATGCATGTGTGAACGTATGTGTGTGTCTGTGTGTGTGTGAATGTATTTGTGTGTGTACACGTCTGAGTGAGAGACTGCATGTGGGAGTGAGAAAGTGAGCGTGTCTGTGTGTGCCAATGTGTGTGTATGTGTGTGTGTGAGGGAGAATATGTGGGAGTGAGAGGGCGCTTGTTGGAGTGATAGGGAATGTGTGTGTGTGTGTGTGTGTGTGTGTGTGAATGTGTAGGTGTGTGTATGTATATATGTATGAATGTGTGTGTGTATGTATGTGTGTATATGTTTGTGTGTATGTGTCTGTGTGTGTGTGTGTTTGTATATGCATATGTGTGTGTGTTTGAATGTGTATGTGTGGGTATGTGTGTGTATGTATGTATGTATATGTGTGTGTATGTGTGTGTGTGTGAATATCTGTGCGTATATGTTTGTGTGCATGTGCGTGCGAGTATGTGTGCGTATTTGTGTGTGTGTATATGTGTGTGTATCTGTATATTAATGTGTGTGTATATGTGTGTGTGCATGTGTGTGTATGTGTGAGTGTATATGTGTGTGTATGTATGTGTATGTGTTTGTGTGTATGTGTGTGTATGCATGTGTGTATATGTTTGAATGTGTAGGTGTGTGTATGTGTGTGTATGTGTGTATGTATGTGTGTATACGTTTGTGTGTGTGTGTCTGTAAGCATGTGCGTATGTTTGCCTGTGTGTGCCTATGTATATGTGAATGTGTGTATGTGAGCATGTATGTATATATGTGTGTGTGAATGTGTGTGTATATGTGTATATGTATGTGTGTGTATATGTGTGTGTATGTGTATATGTATGTGTGTATATGTTTGCATGTGTGTAATAATGTGTGTGTATATGTATATATGTGTGTATATGTTTGTGCTTATGTGGGTACGTGTGTATGTATGTGTATACGTTTGTGTGTGTGCATGTGTGTGTATGTATGTGTACATGTGTTTGTGTGTGTGTGTGTGTATGTGTGTATGCATGTGTGTGTATATATGCATGTGTGTATATGTTGTGTGTGTGTGCGCGCATATGTATGTGTCTGCATGAATGTGTGTGTAAGTGTGTGTGTGTATGTGTGTGTCCATGTGTATATGTATGTCTTTGTGTGCGGATATGTGTGTGTGTGTTTGTTTGTATGTGGTATGTGTGTGTATGTATATGTCTAAAAATTTGTGTGTGTGTGTGTGTGAATGTGTGTATATCTGTGTGTGTGCATGTGTATGTGTGTGGTGTTTGTATGTATACTTGTGTGTGTATGAGTTTGCACAGTGTGTGTGTGTGTGTGCGAGTGTATATGTGTGTGTATGTGTTTGTGTGTATATGTTTGTGTATGTGTGAATGTATGTGTGCGTATGTGTGTGTGTATACAATTGTGTGTGTTTCTGTGTTTATATGTGTCTGTGTGTTTATTTGTGTGTATGTGTGTGTGTATATTTGTGAGTGTGCATGTGTATGTGTGTGGTGTATGTATGTATGCGTATGTATACTTGGCTGTGTATGTGTGTGTGTGTGTGCATATATATATATATATACATACATATATGTGTGTACGTGTGTATATGTGCTTGTGTGTGTGTGTGTATGTGTGTGTGCATGTATGTGTGTGTGCTTGTCTGTGTATGTGTGTGAATGAAAGAGTGCTTTTAGGAGTGAGAGAGCGTGTGTGTATCTATGTGTTTGTGTGTGTATGTATGTGTGTGTATGTGTGTGTTTGTGCACGTCTGAGTGAGAGACTGCATGTGGGAGTGAGAGAGTGAGTGTGTGTGTGCCTATATGTGTCTGCATGTATGTGTGTGTATGTGGGGGGGGTAGTGTGTGGGAGTGAGAGAGCGCTTGTGGGAGTGAGAGAGGGAGTGTATGCATGTGTATGTATGTGTGTATCTGTGTGTGTATGTGCATGTGTATGTATGTGCGTATATGTTTGTGTGTGTGTCTGTGTATGTCTGTATATGCATATGTGTATATGTTTGTCTGTGTGTGCCTGTGTGTATGTGAATGTGTGTGTGTGCGCATGTGTGTATGTGTGTATATGTGTGTGTATGTGTGTATATGTGTATATGTATGTGTGTGTGTATGTGTGTGTACCTTTGTGTCTATGTATGTATGTGTATATGTACGTGTGTTTATATGTGTGTGTGCATGTGTGTCTATTTGTGTGTATGTGTATATGTATGTGTGTATATGTTTGCATGTGTGTTTGAATGTGTGTGTATGTGTGTATGTGCATGTCTGTCTGTTTGTATGTGTGTGTATGTGTATGTGTGTATATATGTGTACATGTTTGTGTTTATGTGTGTGTACGTGTGTGTGTGTGCATGTGTGTGCATGTGTGTGTATGTGTGTGTGTATGTATGTATGTGTGTTTATGCATGTGTGTATATGTTTTTCTGTGTGTGTGCACACATATGTATGTGTGTATGTGTGTGTGTCTATGTGTATATGTATGTGTTTGTATGCATATATGTGTGTGCATGTGTGTGCGTGTTTGTATGTATGTGTGTAAACATTTGTGTACGTCTGTGCATATCTATGTGTGTGCATGTGTATGTGTGTGGTGTGTGTATGTTTACTTGGGTGTGTATGTGTTTGTGCGTGTGTGTGTATGTGTGAGTGTATATGTGTGTATGTATGTGTATGTGTTTGTGTGTATGTGTGTATATGTTTTTGTGTGTGTGTGTGAATGTATGTGTGTGTATCTGCGAGTGCGTGTGTGTATGTCTATGTGCGTATGTGTGTGTATACATTTGTGTGTGTTTGTGTGTTTATATGTGTCTCTGTGTTTACTTGTGTGTGTATGTGTGTGTATATTTGTGAGTGTGCATATGTATGTGTGTGGTGTGTGTATGTGTGCATATGTATACTTGGGTGTGTATGTGTGTGTGTGTGTGTGTATATGTGCGTGTGTGTGCATTTATGTGTACACGTGTTTGTCTGTGTATGTGTGTGAATGAAAGAGTGCATTTGGGAGTGAGTGTGTGTGTATCTATGTATTTGTGAGTGTATGTATGTATGTTTGTGTATGTATGTATGTTTGTGTGTGTATATTTATGGGTATGTATGTATGTGTATTTGTATGTGTGTGTGTATGTATGTGTGTGTGTATGTGTGTGTGTGCATGTCTGAGTGAGAGACTGCATGTGGGAGAGAGAGAGTACGTGTGCCTATGTGTGTCTGTATGTATGCGTGTGTGTGGGGGGGGAGTGTGTGGGAGTGAGAGAGCGCTTGTGGGAGTGAGAGAGGGAGTGTGTGTGTGTATATATGTGTGTGTATGTGTATGTATGTGTGTGTGTGAATGTGTAGGTGTGTGTATATGTGTGTATGTACGTGTGCATTTATGTGTGTATATGTTTGTGTGTGTCTGTGTGTGTGTTTGTATATGCATATGTGTATGTGTTTGTTTGTGTCTGTGTATGTGTATATGTGTGTTTGTAAGCACATGTGTATATGTTTGTCTGTGTGTGCCTCTGTATATGTGAATGTGTGAGTGTGCATGTGTGTATACGTGTGTGTGTGAATGTGTGTATGTGTATGTGTGTGCATGTATGTGTACATGTGTTTGTCTGTGTATGTGTGTGAATGAAAAAGTGCATTTGGGAGTGAGAGAGTGTGTGTGTATCTATGTATTTGTGAGTGTATGTATGTATGTTTGTGTGTGTATTTATGGGTATGTATGTATGTGTATTTGTATGTGTGTGTATGTATATGTGTGTGTATGTGTGTGTGCATGTCTGAGTGAGAGACTGCATGTGAGAGTGAGAGAGTATGTGTGCCCATGTGTGTCTGTATAGATGCGTGTGTGTGGGGGGGGGAAGTGTGTGGGAGTGAGGGAGCACTTGTGGGAGTGAGAGAGGGAGTGTGTGTGTATATATGTGTGTGTATGTGTATGTATGTGTGTGTGTGTGTGTGAATGTGTAGGTGTGTATATGTGTGTGTATGCACGTGTGCATCTATGTGTGTATACGTGTGTGTGTTTGTATATGCATATGTGTATGTGTTTGTCTGTTTGTGTCTGTGTATGTGTGTGTGTATATGTGTGGCTGTAAGCACGTGTGTATATGTTTGTGTGTGCCTCTGTATATGTGAATGTGTGTGTGCGTGCATGTGTGTATATGTGTGTGTGTGAATGTGTAGGTGTGTGTATGTGTGTGTATGTACGTGTGCATGTATGTGTGTATAAGTTTGTGTGTGTCTGAGTGTGTGTGTATATGCATATGTGTATGTGTTTGTCTGTTTGTGTCTGTGTATGTGTGTGTATATGTGTGTCTGTAAGCACGTGTGTATATGTTTGTCTGTGTGTGCCTCTGTATATGTGAATGTGTATGTGCGTGCATGTGTGTATATGTGTGTGTGTGAATGTGCGTATGTATGTATATGTATGTGTGTGTATATGTGTGTGTGTGCATGTGTGTGTGTATATGTGTGTGTGTATATGTATGTGTGTATATGTTTGCCTGTGTGTGAATGTGTGTGTATATGTGTGTGTGTGCATGCGTGTCTGTTTGTATGTGTGTATATATGTGTGTTGGTAAGCATGTGTGTATACGTTTGTCTGTGTGTGCCAATGTATATGTGAATGTGCATCTGTGTAAGCATGTGTGTATATGTTTGTGTGTGTGTGCCTCTGTATATGTGAATGTGTGTGTGCGCATGTGTGTATATCTGTGTGTATGTGTGTGTATATGTATGTGTGTGTATACGTGTGTGTGCATGTGTATGTGTATATGTGTGTATGTGTAAATGTATGTGTGTATATGTTTGCTTGTGTGTGAATGTGTGTGTATATGTGTGTGTGCATGTGTGTCTGTTTGTATGTGTGTATATGTGTGTGTATGTGTGTGTGTATATACGTGTATATGTTTGTGTTTGTGTGTACATGTATGTGTATGTGTGCATGTGTGTGTATGTATGTGTATGTGCGTGTGTGAGTGTATATGTGTGTGTATATGTGTGTCTATGTATGTGTGTGTGTTTATGCATGTGTGTATATGTTTTTCTGTGTGTTTGCGCGCGTGTGTATGTGTGTGTGTGAATGTGTATATGGATGTGTTTGTGTGCGTATATGTGTGTGTGTCTATGAGTGTGCATGTTTGTGTGTATGTGTATGTGTATGTATGTATGTATGTGTGTAAAAGTTTATATGTGTGAGTATATATGTGTGTGTATGTATCAGTATGTGTTTGTGTGTATGTGTGTACATGTTTGTGTGTGGGTGTGTGAATTTATGTGTATATCTGTGTGTACATATATGTGCGTATGTGTGTGTATACATTTGTGTGTTTTTCTGTGTTTATATGTGTCTGTGTGTTTACTTGCGTGTGTCTGTGTGCGTATATTTGTGAGTGTGCATGTGTATGTGTGTGGTGTGTGCGTGTGTGCATATATATACATACATATATATGTGTGTGTGTGTGTGTGTGTGTGTGCTTGCATGTGTGTGTGTTTGTGTGTGTATGTGTGTGTGTGTGCATGTATGTGTGCATATGTGTACGTATGTGTGTGAATGAAAGAGTGCATTTGGGAGTGAGAGTGTGTGTGTGTATCTATGTTTGTGTGTATATTTATGCGTGTGTATGTATGTGCATGTGTGTGTATATATGTGCATATGTGTGTGTATACATTTGTGTGTGTTTCTGTGTTTATATGTGTCTGTGTGTTTACTTGTGTGTGTATGTGTGTGTGTATATTTGTGAGTGTGCATGTGTATGTGTGTGATGTATGTGTTCATATGTATACTTGGGTGTGTGTGTGTGTATGTGTGCGTGTGTGCATATATATACATACATATATGTGTATGTGTGTGTATGTGCTTGCGTGTGTGTGTGTGTTTGTGTGTGTGTGCATGTATGTGTACATGTGTTTGTCTGCATATGTGTGTCAATGAAAGAATGCCTTTGGGAGTGAGAGAGTGTGTGTGTATATCTATGTGTTTGTGTGTGTATGTATGTATGTTTGTGTGTGTTTATGTATGTGTGTGTGTGCACGTCTGAGTGAGAGACTGCATGCGCGAGTGAGAGATCGAGTCTGTGTGTCTGCCTATGTGTGTGTATGTATATGTGTGTGTGGGGGGGGAGTGTGTGGGAGTGAGAGAGCACTTGTGGGAGTGAGACAGGGAGTGTGTGAGTGTGTGTATGTGTATGTGTGTGTGTGTGTGTGTATGTGTAGGTGTGTCTATGTGCGTGTGTATTTGTATATGCATATGTATTAGTGTTTGTGTGTGTGTGCCTGTGTATGTGTGTGCATGTATGTGTGTGTGTGTTTACTTGTGTGTGTATGTGTGTGGTGGGTGTATGTGTGTATGTATACTTGGGTGTGTATGTGTTTGTGTGTGTGCGTGTATGTGCGTGTGTGTATGCGTGTGTGCATATATATATATGTGTGTGTGTGTGTCTGTTTGCATGTGTGTGTGTGTGTATGTGTGTGTGTGCATGTATGTGTACATGTGTTTGTCTGTGTATGTGTGTGAGTGAAAGAGTGCATGTGGAAGTGAGAGACCGAGTGTCTGTGTTTGCATGTGTATCTATGTGTTTGTGTGTGTAAGAATGCATGTATGAGTATATGTGTGTGTATGTATGTGTGTGTTTGTGTGTGCATGTGTGTGTATGTGTGTGTGTGTATGTGTGTGTTCATGTGTGTGTGTGTGTGTATGTTTGTGTATGTGTGTGTGTATGTGCATGTGTTTGTGTGCATATGTGTATGTATGTCTGTATGTATGTGTGTGTGTATGTGCGTGTGTGTGTGTGCATGTGTGTATGTATGTGTGTGTGTATGTGTGTATGTGCGTATGTTTGTGTGCATATGTGTATGTGTGTGTGTATGTATGTGTGTGTGTGTGTATGTGCATATGTGTGTGCATGTGTGTGTGTGGGTGTGCATGTGTGTATGTATGCGTGTGTGTACATGTGTGCGTATGTGCATGTATGTGTGTGTGTATGTGTGTATATGTGTGTGTGCATACATGTGTGTGTGTGCATGTGTGTATGTGTATGTATGCATGTGTGTATGTGTGTGCATATGTGTGTATGTGTGTGTGTGTATGCGTGTGTGTATGTATGCATGTGTGTGTGTATGTGTGTGTGTATGTGTGCATGTGCTTGTGTGTGCATATGTGTGTGTATGTTTGTGTATGTGTGTGTATGTGTGTGCATGTGTGTGTGTATGTGTGTCTGTGTGTGTGTGTATGTGTGTGTGTGTATGCGTGTGTGTATGTGTGTGTGTGTGGGGGGGGGGAACTGCCCATGCTTGACGTCACGTTTTCATTATATTTTTCTCTCCGGTTTATGTGTGTGTGTGAGTGTGTATGTGTGTATGTGTATGTGTATGTATGCATGTGGGTATGTGTGTGCATATGTGCATGTATGTGTGTGTATGTATGTGTGTGTGTATGTGTGCATATGTGTGTGTGCATTCGTGTGTGTGTGTGTGCATGTGTGTATGTGTATGTGTATGTATGCATGTGTGTGTATGTTAAATACATTTGGATTCATAATAGGCATATTCTTGTGAACATGAAACGTAGTCTTTTGTTGTGACCAACCAAGGAGGTTGAATAGAGGGGAACCTGTTCACTCCTCCTCACCTGGTCATAACAAACAACATAAAAGGAGAAAAGATTAGAAACCTGAATGCAATATAACTTCAGGCTACGTTTCACCCTTTGTGTATATCATTCTGTGGAAGTGAATGAGTAGATGAATTGAATTGAAAGTATAGAATCTTCAAACATATAGCACAGAAGGAAGCCTTTCAGACCTTTGTGCCACCTCTGCGAAAAAGTTAATAAAAACTGAAAATTCTGGAAAAACTCAGCAGATCTGGCAGCATCTGTGGTGGGAGAAGCGGAGTTAATGTTTCAGGTCTGTAGGACTCTTCTTCAGAGATGAATAAGAGTCATACAGATTTGAAATGTTAACTCTGTTTCTCTCTCCACAGATGCTGCCAGATGTGCTGAGTTTTTTTTTCAGCATTTACTGTTTTTATTTCAGATTTTCAGTTTCTGCAGTATTTTGCTTTTATCTCTATGAAACAGTTATTCAGTTAATACCACACTCCCCTTACTCCATAGCATTTATCTCAGCCTTTGTTTTATTTGTTTTTCTTAAAAAGCCACGTTATTGCCCATCTGTAGTTGGTGGAAGTCCTTCCTGAATTGCTGCAATGCATTGGTGGTAATAATTGTTTTATGACTGCCACAGATGGCATTAGACACAAGCACAGGGTGTAGACCAATCACCACAACTAGTTAAAGCATTGAATGTCCCAATCCTCTGGTCTCTTTAAGCACAGGGTTTAGCAACTGCTAGCGTAACAGTAACTATCTGTGATCACGATTTGGCCTGGATCCGTGGAGCCAGAAGACATTAACGTATCTGACAGAGACTCAGACTGATTCCAAAGTCAACAGTGTTGTATTAAGGGAGAGATCTGTTACTTAAGTCATTTCCCAATAATGTTTATTACATGCTAATTTGGCCTAACAGGTAAGATTTATTGTATGCCTGCGTCTGGGTCTGCAAGGACTTCCACTGTGGGAAATAAAACAACTTGTTTCCTCAAATTCAAACCCATAAATCACGCCAGGAATCCAGGACTATTGCTCCACAATTTACTAAAACTGGTGGATCTACAGCACCTGCCATTTGTGTAGGATTAAATATATTTTATTGTACTCAACTTAGAACTTAGTTGTCATATCCTTAAGTATGTCAGTGAAAGTTGTATTTTGTATGTAACATAGCCTCAAAGTATGGTGGATAAGCCCAGTTGACTGTAATCTATAGTTCTGTACTAGTCCTGACATGTCGAGAAGCGAAGAAAAAGATAAATTAAGACTCTGGGAGGAATCATCCCAGATTTGCACTAAGTGCAGTAGCGGGTGGGAAAAACAACATTTCACCTGCCGGTCGCAGTGGCAGCTTCTCATGCCGTATCAGCCCAATCCCCCTGCATTAATTATGTATTCCCGGGAAACACGCTGTTTCCATGGCGGGCGAGCCGTCATTCACCCACCAAACCATCATCTCGCCGCTTCATCACACCGTGCATGCACCTCTCAGTGCTTCCAGCCCAGGACTGCTGCATGGAAGACATGGCCCCGAAAGGCAAAAAGACTGCAACCCCAGGTTCAATGACGGGTCCCTCAAGAGCCTTTTGCATGCAGTGCAGGCTCTCCATGATGTCCTCTACCCCTGTTCTTGCTGCAGGATGGGCAGCAACATTACCAACCTGGTTTGGGAGGCGGTAGCAGTGGTGGTCAGCACCAATGCCCTTCAGAAGTGGACAGCCACCCAGTGCCGCTACAGGATGAATGATCTCCACCGTTCCACTAGGGCAATTCACTCTTCTCATCATTCTCAACTCACACACTCACAAACCCATCACACACCCACAGGGATCTCACATCTCAAGGGACAACACCACGAACTCTCACACACACCCTCACAACTCCATCAGGCTCATAACCCCTTGAGCTTGCTCCCTCATCCTGCCCATATCTCCATTCACCACAAAAACATTCCACGCACTGCCATGTGTCCTGCTCACACTCTCTCCATCTGTTTTCATTCAGGAGAAGCCTGTTCACATCAGCAGGGAGAGGCCCTAGACTGGGGCTGGAGTGGCCCACATTAGGCGCCTCACTCACTTTGAGGAGTGTGCCACTGCGCTGACTGGTGAGGACGTGGATCGTGCCTGCGGTGACGGTGAGGTTGGTGGTGAAAACCCACATGATGATCCTGCACCACATCATCCCTCTGTCAACACAACTGTGAGTGCTCTCTCTCCTGCTTTTGACTCTGCTGCCATGCACCACTTATCTCTACATTGGTCCACAGGGAGCTCTGCCAAGTGACCGACACCCTCAGCCAGCCAGTCCCTCAGCTCCATCCATGTCCTCACCTCCAGCCAAGAGGACACCTCCTCCATTGAAGAGCTGGAAATAAGCAGCCTGGAAGACCCATCAAAGTGCTTACCCACACCCTGCACCAGCGCAGAGACACACACCTTGGCGGGACCTGGATCGAGAACAGGCTCGGGTTCACAATCTGGTGGTCACCCTACGGACACGTGTCTGGAGCAGGAGGAGGCAGGTTCAGCAAAGCTCCCCGGTAGTCGGAGGGCTACTGGGGCAGAGGCATCTGTGAGGTCTGACGCACATGATGAACCTCTGGATCTGGCCTTCCAACTCATCCTGGACAGTCAGCAGAAGGCGGGGGAGCATCACACAGAGCTGTTGGAAGCCCTCAACAGAGTTGAACGTGAGTCGGAGGAGTGTGTCTGCTCTCTGATGAAGTGGTGACCACATGTGTATGTATGGAGGTCTCATGGGTAGGTTGGCAGACGCCATAGAGATCTTGGTCCAGCAGAACACGGAGATGTTGCAGGCCTGCGCTCCATCACAGGAGCCATGGGTGAGTACCTGCAGTGGCAACACGAGACGGAAATGGGGCACCTCGACGTCCCTCCCGGTGGTCTTTCCCCCCAAGGAGTCAGGCCGGAGCCCTCGGGCATCTGAAGGAGGGAGGAGTGGCAGCTGGACACCCCTGGGTCATCCACTCAGGAATCTCAGAAGCTGTCCTCTCCCTCTGATTCCCATTTGCCTGTGAGCCCCTCAACCTCATCTCCTCTGTCTCTGCAGAGGGAGCAGCTGGTCCACAGGAGGCAGAGCAAGCCAAGGCCCTTAAGGCTTTGGCTTTCCAGAGGGCCCATGCCAAAGACATTAGAGGCAACAGGGCCAGCCATTGTACAGGCTGTCTCCACCTCGGCTGTGGATGTCAGGGCAGCAACAAGATGTCTAAGGCATTCAAAAGAAATTCTGATCACAGTTGGTTGCACAGTTAAACACATTTTGTCACTTTTACTGAATGATGTGTAATGATGCCTTTCAGCTTAATTGACAGGCTTCATGAGACTCCCACTGCACCAAACCTCCCACTGCCAGTTCAGCTGCATGCAGCCAGCCCATGAGTGATTCTGGAGGGAGAAGTGTCTGTATGTGTGTTTCAGGACCTTTTGGAGCCTCGTGCAAGCACTCTCCCACGCATACGGATACATCCCACATCACACTCATCTCAATGTCCTGAGCATTTTCAATGCTGCCTGCTGGGGTTCGCTTTCAGTTGTCTATCTGAGCTGACCTGTGTCTCCGCCTACCTAGTGATCACACTCCCATTCAGCATCTGATCTCGCCCACCATGACTCTTGTTTCATTTTCGATTTGGACAGCATGGTGCTAATACAGTTTTTCTTTCACTCCCTCATCATTTCCCCTCCCCCAGTCACACATTTCTTTTCCCCAGCACTGTTGATTCCCCCGGCATCACCTCCATCTTCCCTCCATGACCTACCAGCCACAACCCTTTTCTTCCAGGGGTGTCCAGGTGAACCTGCACTTTTACTTCCTCCCTGAAAATCCCACCCCCTTCCACATTAACCTTCCTGACCTCCTCCTTCTTGCCCCCAGGGTCCATGTCTGCCTCCGAGTCCCCACCAACCACCCTCGGCATCCCTTCTACCCCCACCGTCAAACCGTCACCATCCCACTCTACTGCCTCACTCTGCCCTCAATCATTCTCGCCATTCCGCCATACCACGCCCACACCTCAGTTCGCTCCCCAGGAGACAGTCATGGACTCATCAGAGCCCTCCTGTGGACGTTTACCTGAACATCCCCCCTGGACTCCTTCCCCCCTTGGAACCCTTTCCCACCTGGAACCCCTTTCCCCCCTTGGAACTCCATCCCCCCCAGAACTCCATTCCCTCTCAAGCTCCCCCCACTTTGTCCTTACCCCCAACCCTTCCCCCTTCCTGATTCCTTCAAACACTGTTAGTTCTTCCTCCACCCTTACTTCTTCCTCCACACTTACTCCCTCCACTTTCCACAATCCTTCCCCCCACTGACTCCTTCCTCCTCCTGTATCCCCCCAACCCCTCACTTCTTCCCCCCCCCCCCCCCCCCCCCCCCCCCCCCCCACCCACCCCCCACCCACCCCCCAACCACCGCCGGACTTCTTCTTCCTCCTTCCTCCCCCCCGGATTCCTTCTTCCCCCCTGAACTTCCTCCCCTCTCCAAACTTCTTCCTCTGCCCGGACTTCTTCCTCCCCTTGGACTCCTTTCCTTCTCAGTACTCCTTCTCCTCTCCAAACTCCTTCCGCCCCCATCCCTTCATTCCCAACCACCCCCCCACACCCCCCCCCCCAACCCCCCCCCACAACCTCACCCCATCGACACCTCTTCCTCTCCCAGTCAATCCTGGACCTTCCTCTCCCAGCCTCCGGCACATCTTCCTCTCCCAAATACAACTGGACCTTCCTCCCCACTCCCTCGACCATCATCCGTTGTGATCAGACCCTCAATGGTGACTTCCCAACTCATGTGAGCTGCTTCAAAGAAGAGCCATGTCCACCAGAATCCAGCATGCCATGGACATTCTTCCAGTATGTTGTTGCTGTTGGGCTCCAGCATCTTCTGCTCCTCAGATGTCCACAATGTGAGCAAGGCCCTGGCACATCACAGTTGTCGAGACGTGTTCTGCACCGGCATGTTTTCCCGCTGACGTGGGCGGATGGTCCAGGGGTGAGGGGATGATTCCGGTGAGCTGGGCTTATGACAATATGCAGATATTTACAATGAGGTTTCTGACGTCCAATGGTGGGAAATGCAGCCCGCCATCAGCAGACTGAGTGAACGATTGCAAACTAGTTTCACGACGCTGCGAAACTGATTTGTGGCCTTCTCGCCATATTGTCTGCTCACGCCGCCGATCACACCCGCTGCCAGCGGGCATGGAGAATTCCGCCTAAGTGTAATATGCACAGTATCCAATCCCTGTTAGAAGAGTGCCTACAAAAACATGAGTGCTTTCTGTTCAAAGAAATAATGGAGTTCATCCAGGTGCAGGCCTTGGCTAAAGGTTGGAAGAGCGACAGGGCATTAAATCTAATCAATTATGTAGAATCACACTGTGAGCAGCACGATGAGGAAATGATACAGTAACAGGCGAAACAGATGGTAACTCAGAGTGAACAGATCCAGCAGTAGCACACACAGCTGGAAACGTTACACAATCAGCCTGCATCCTCCACTGCCCCTATTCCCCTATCCAGCAAGAGGCACTTAGTGCCATACAGGCTGGTGCAGTTCAGCTGCAGTTAGAGTTATCAGAGAGGTACATTGTAACTCTCACACAGGGAAATGCCCAGTTGACCCAGAAGCCAGAGGACTCCTTAGGGAGCTCCAGGAGTGACTCCACTGAGAGGCAGGCCACGCACAGTGCAAGTCTACCATTAAGTAGCTGCTGAACCAGATGGAAAAGCAGCAGGCGATTGTAGCAGCCTTCATGAAAGCAGAGTATCATACCGAGACAGGACAGGAGTCCTCGAAGGAGGACAGTTGTAGGGAAGGAAATCCTTTGCCTGTCTGTGCTGCTAAATTAACCACAACAGCGAGAAGAGGGGATAGACCCAAGATTTGAGGGGGGGGTGGTGGGTGAAGAAAAACCAGAGCCACCTGTTCCTCTTGAGGAGGTTACCTGGTCCACCACTTCCATACCTCTTAGCTTTGGAGATTTAAAAGCATTAACTGATCAATTAGGCCCGGGCACAACTAAAACTTGTCTTGTACAATTAGCACAGCGTTTAATGACCTTTAAAAATTATAACGTCCAGCTGAATGATGTGGACATGAAGCAAGTCAGCCTATCAGCATGTAAGAGCGATGTAAGGGATGTGTTTCCCTAGGAGATATTGAATAGTGGGGCGCTGTGGTAGGATTTTTAAAAAGGACTATAAAAGGAACTATAGATAGTTTAATTAAGTTATATGCGTATTTGAGTATGTTAGGAATAAGGTATATCTTTAAGTTTAAATTTAATTTGTGTGTTGTATTTGTGTGTTAAGAAAGGGAGAACTTGAGTTTTAGTTTCATTTTAAAAGGTGTCTGCATTTTAATGAGGTTTACAACACTTGAAGGGGAGTTAAAACAAACACAAGGGAGAAAAAACTGTGCTGTTGCCTTGCAACAAGTGTCCAGGGAGAGAAGCCCCACACAGACACAAAGAAACTGAAAGCAGTTTGAGTTCAGTTGGCTATTCTGCTCTAAGGTGAAGGGAGCAGTTTAAGTCTCTCTCTAGCTGATATACTAGCAGACTGCTGAGGAGATAAGCCCAAGAATCTTAGATCAGTTGCTCTAAAGTTAAAGTAACAGTGAACGCTGAGTGAGTTCTGGATCTCAAGGGAGATACCAAGTTGTCAGCAAGCAGTCTACTGGGAAAGGGAACTGTAGGAAGCAGGTCCTAATGGAAAAAGAGAAAGGCCCAATAAGCCCTTTAAGTTAAGTCAAAGGACAAGGACAGGAATCTGGAAGAGGTCTTGCTAAGTGAAGTTAAGAGTGAGGAGCAGAGAAAGACTCCAAGCTTAAAGGGAGAAAGCTTCAGGACGCAGACTAAAACAAAATAGGCTTGGAAGAAGCCTGAAGATTTAAGGAGACAGCCGGTCTGTAACTCTTTACTATGGGCATGTGAAGCAGTGTGTTCTGTTGGCACGGCTGAACATTTGAGAGAGAGTGCATGGAAGGCAAAGCTTGAATGCATGTGGCAATCCAAGGGAGAGGAAGGAGAGTTCGAAACCTGGAGGTGGAGCCTTGTGGAAGGCATCAGAGAGAAGATTCCAAAGCGGGTGCTTCGAGAGTGGAGATTGGAAACCCTGTGTGAAGGGCAGACTTCTGTGAGACTGGTTGGCTCACTGTGTGACAAACATCTGGGGGGAGTTGACAAGAGATTCATAGCATCTGTTTGAGGTAGCATCTGTCACTTGGTTTCAGAGAGTGGGGTGTGCCTGACCACAAGTTGCCTATTGGTTTACATGGACTATGTACTCGCTGTGAACATTAGAGCATAAGATAGCTTTTGTAACTTGTGTTATTCTTACGAATCTGTATATATCTGTAAAGGTATTGTTGTGGGTGAAGGATTATTATAATACCTTTTGTTGTTCAATAGGTGTTTCATTGTTTTGTTACAAGTTCATCAACTGACTGCTGTGACTTTGTTCAGTAACTGCCCTCCACTTTTCTAAACAAAAGATAAAAGTTAGGAGCTATCAAGCCGGGTTCTACCCTTGGATCTGGCTTGTCCAGTAATAACATCAGATGGGATCATAAAACTTAGGACAGTTGGACATGACAGAGATTTTAAAAGGAACTACAGAAAACTCACGTGAGAGTCCTACGGCTTTTGCAGAAAGATTGTATACGGTCTTCAATATGATGTAAGCAGACAATGCACATATGCAGTCTACTTCTCTTAAAAAGCTATTTCTGCTAAGGGTCAAATCCTCTCTATGGACTGCCCTGGGACACACAGTTAGTGAGCAGTTAGCATGGGATAGAATACTAGAATTGTCAGACAGTGCTTGGACATTTACCAGAGGTCAGGCAAGAGCTGAGACTGATGAAGGGAAAAGCATGAAAAAAAAAGTGCAGGTAGTAGAGGGACCTAGGGTCACCCTGTCAGCTCGCCCTTTGCAATATGTTATAATTGTGGAAGGGGAGGACACATGGCCAAGGAGTGCAGGGCCTCAAAGAAACAGGAAAATGGGGAAAGTGAGGTCCACCACAGTTCAACCAATTGCAAGGTAGGAGAAAACCCCCAGTATCCCGGGGTAATCTGCCTGATTATACTCCACACGGGATCTGCATGGGCATAGGATAAAAGCTTTGTCTGGTACTGTGGAAAAATTTTCATCCATAATGTAGACAAGAGCCACTACTCAAGCTCAGCAGCAGAACCGAAGATTATACCCTGCTACCCAGCTATTACAGAAGCATCATTTCAACTACAGCTCCTCATGCCCCGCTTCCTGTAAGGACTCCATCCCATTCTCTCAGTTCCTTCGCCTCTGTCGCATCTGTTCTGATGATGCCACTTTCAAAAACAGTTCCTCTGACATGTCTTCCCTCTTCCTTAACCGAGGTTTTCCACCCACGGTGGTTGACAGAGCACTCAACCGTGCCCGGCCCATCTCCTGCGCATCCACCCTCACACCTTCCTCTCCCTCCCAGAAACATTATAGGGTCCCCCTTGTCCTCACTTATCACCCCACCAGCCTCCGCATTCAAAGGATCATCCTCTGCCATTTCCGCCAACTCCAGCATGACGCCACCACCAAACACATCTTCCCTTCACATCCCCCCACCCTGTCGGCATTCCGTAGGGATCATTCCCTCCAGGAAACCCTGGTCAACTCCTCCATCACCCCCTACACCTCAACTCCCTCCCACGGCCCCTTCCCATGCAACCGCAGAAGGTGCAACACCTGCCCCTTTACTTCCCCTTTCCTCACCGTCCAAGGGCCCAAACACTCCTTTCAAGTGAAGCAGCATTTCACTTGCACTTCCCTCAAGTTAGTCTACTGCATTCATTGCTCCCAGTGCAGTTTCCTCTACATTGGAGAGACCTAACACAGACTGGGTGACCGCTTTGCAGAACACCTTCGGTCTGTCCGCAAGCATTACCCAGACCTCCCTGTCGCTTGCCGTTTCAACATTCCACCCTTTTCTCATGCCCACATGTCTGTCCTTGGCTTGCTGCATTGTTCCAGTGAAGCTCAACACAAACTGGAGGAATAGCACCTCATCTTCCGACTAGGCACTTGACAGCCTTCTGGGCTCAATATTGAGTTCAACAATTTTAGATCATGATCTCTCTCCTCCATCCTCACTCCCTTTCCGATTTCCCTTCCCCTTTCTTTTCCAATAATTTATATAGATTTTTCTTTTCCCACCTATTTCCATTATTTTTAAATGTATTTCCATCCATTGTTTTATCTCTACCTTTTAGCCTTTTTCGATTCCTTCACCCCACCCCACCTGTACCTTGCTTGTCCTGCTTTCTACCCTTAATAGCACATTCTTTAGATAATATCACCACCTTCAACACCTCTTTGTCCTTTTGTCTGTGACATCCTTTGGTTATCTCCACCTATCACTGGCCCTCCATCCAGCTCTACTTGTCCCACCCTCCCCTTAAACTTGCTGATATTTCACCTCTCTTCTATTTTTACTTAGTTCTATTGAAGGGTCATTCGGACTCTAAACGTTAACTGTGTCCCTCTCTGCAGATGCTGCCAGACCTGCTGAGTTTTTCCAGGCATTTTTGTTTTTATTACAGAAGCATCGCCTGGTCCTTTGTCACCAGAGTGGCAAGGAGGGCAAGTTGCTAACTTATGGGTACAAGCCCCACAGAGCTGCTCTGAGGTGGGGTTCAGACACAAGTGACATGGGAAGCTGGTAATTACTACTTTGTTGTCAGAGACCAGCAGCAAACAATGCTAACAGATACCAATTCTTCATTCCCCACACCGAGAAAGCGAGTTAGCAACAGGAAAAACCCCTCAATGGATTAAGGGAGTCATGGGCACAGACACATTGGCATTCCCTGGAGAAGGTACTATGTTGAGGATAGGAGGAGAAGAGATTAAAATAAGGGAACCCTTTACATGGCTGCATCTGGTACAAAAGGAATTCCAGAAAGTAATGCTTTAAGGAGTCAGGAGTCATTTTTGATTACACCCAAAATTGTTTGTGGCTAATGCCCTTGAAGGAGGGTGTAGTCCAGATTTCAGATGCTCATTGAGTTTTTGTGATTAAAAAGGCTGAGGCACTGCCTCTCCCTGATCACCCATTGCCAGCAGTAAAAACAGTAATTCAACAGAATGCAGAGGCTTTAACTGTCTCTGAACACGATTGTGGATGAATGGATACCAAGGTCCGAATAAGTGGGGACCCACACAAGCCTTCTAAGCAGTATCTCATCCCACGGGAAAGCATTCCTTGCCCATGTACAGTCATGGCCTCATTAATTCATCAAGGGGTTTTATGGACTGGATCTTATACAACGAATTCCCCTATATGACCCGTTAGGAAGCCAGATGGTTCCTGGTGCCTGACTATTGATTACAAAGCCTTAACAAGGTAACACCTAAACAAAGCCTGACAGTCAGTCAGGCCCCTTCTTTATTGTCAGCTATGCCACCCGGTGCCTCTATCTTTTCCACACTTGACATAGCTAATGGCTTTTGGAGCATTCCAGTAGCATAAGATCAGTATAAATTTGTTTACGTTTGAGAGCCAGAGGTGTGCATAGATTTGTCTCCTGCAAGGACTTTATAATTCCCCCTCTATTTTCCATCAAAATATGGTAAAAGCAATTAACACTTTCTCTAAACCAGAAGCAGTACTGCAATACAGAGATGATCTGTTACTGGCTCCCTCAACAGTGGGAGAACACATTACCCTCTTAAATGAACTGTTAGACTTAATAAAGAAGGCAGGACTGAAAGCAAGTCTGAAAAATGCACAGTTGGTACTGGATGAAGCTACCTCTTTAGGTGTTAAGATTTTAGCCACCGGACTCACACCTGATCAGCAAAATGTAGCCACGACACAGACACTTCCCCTACCTGTATCTCAAACAGCATTATGATCCTTTTTAACGTTGGTGGGGTTTCAGAGAAATTTTATCCCTAATTTCACAGGGATGGCTAAACCTTTGCATGAACTATTAAAAGGAGAATGAAGAGAGAACATCCAACCCGTCTGGCGAGAAGAACAGACACAAGCTGCAGAGAACTTGAAAAGACCAACTCTGCAGGCTACAGTACTGATGTCACAAGATCCAGGACAGCCATTCCACATAGAGCTAGGCTCCACTGCATGCAGTCTCACAGCTATCTTAAACCAGCAGAGGGAAGAATCCCTGAGACCAATTGCATGCACCTCCTGGTTCCTGCCAAAGGCAGAGTGTCAGTCTGTGAATAACACCTCCCAGCTACCTTTTTGGGCAGTTACGCATTTTACTTACGTGACTGACTTACAAAAGATTATCCTTCACTCCCCAGACACTCCACTTAACCTCCTAATGAGGCCAGAAGACACAAAAGTGTACTCTCAATTAATTAGTAAATGGACACTCGAGCTATTACAACATGATTTAGATATTACTCCCAAACGAATGACACTACTACCTCTAATGCTAGCTTATGATGAGAATCCTCATCAGTGTCTGCTACCATTTTTAGAGATGGAACAGAACCCAACAAGCACAGAATCTCATTCCAGGAGTTTGAGATATTTATGTCAATGAATCATCGTATCATGCTGATGGGACACCAAAAACAGGATGTGCAGTAATGGGCATGGCGAATCCTGATCAGTTAATGGAGTTCCAAATTCCTGTGCATTTGTCACAACTAATCACAGTCATCCTTGCTGCCCACTACATCTTATCAGATCCAACTAATATCTGGCCAGATAGTGGGAATGTGTGCAATGCAATCCTAGCATCACCACTATATCACAAGGATGGGTACTGCTCATCAGATGGTAAAGCTTTACTACATTCAACCCAATTACACACAATTGAATGTGCTCAAACAGCAGAAAGCTCCATGTCATGTGGGTAAGGTATCAGGTCATACAAGAGATGCTTCAGCACACACACAAGGTTAACAACCAAACTGTCAATTTAGTTAAAGAAGCAGCCATGGAAGGTCTCATCCTCCCAGGGTGGGTTCTGTCCAACCCGGCCATAGAAGTTGTGGCGGTATTTAAAGTAACTGCTCCTGATGTTTCTGAGTTACAGGACACACATGAGTCTTAACGTAAGGTTAAGGCCTGGCATTAGCAGAAGTGTCTGCTTCTGCAACACATGACATGGGCTCACTTGACACGCATTCAAGCTCTCTGCTGGTGTTTGGTAATAAAGAAGAAAATTTGGTTCTCTGTCTGCCATTGCAGTTAAGAGAAGAAATGTCCACATTGTTCCACTCACACCTGACAGCAAATCTCTACTCAGATCGGTACTCCACAGGAGTTACCATGTGCCTGTTGGTGGCCAGGGTTAGAGGAGTATATAGAGCAATATGTGAACCAGTGCTTACCATGTTTATAAATCAATCCTCCATCTCAGCCCAACCGAAACTTGCTCAAGTCACAACTGCACCCAAATGGTCCCTGGACACACTTGCAAATTGATTTTATAGACCCAATCACTAAAGCTCAGGGGAGATATGAATATACCTCAGTAGTTAACCAATTCACCTAATGTATCAAAGCGTTTCCTACCACAGATAATAAGGCATGGCCTGTATCTTGCTCAGTGAGGTGGTCTGTTGGTGGGGGATACCACTCCAAGTGGACAGCTTTATGGAGGAATTTTTAAAGCTCTACAGCAATTGCTGCAAATTCAACATAAATTTCACATTTGCAATCCTCAGGGATCGTGGAGAGAGGAAATAGAATCATAAAGACTATGCTGAATAATTTATGCACAGAATACCCGAAATGGGCAGATATGCTTCCGCTGTATCCAATGGCAATAGGACCTTCTCTACATAAGGCCACAGATGTAGTCCATATGAGGCCATGACTGGACGGCAAATGAAAATCCCAGGACACTTGACTTGAGCGTCTGAACCAGGAAGTGTCAGTTAGAAGATAGAATTTAATGTCAAATTGAATACATAATGAAAAATAGAGACAAGGAAAGCAAGATTGGATTAAGAGAGAGAGAGAAAGAAATGGTAAGAAAAAGCAATGAAGTATTTTTTAAATCTCCAACAATTAAAATCTGAAGGAATGAGATTCCACACAGATAAAATTTAATTTTCAATGCCAGTGAGATTATTTGGTAGTAATTAACAAAGACTACATAGACCAAAATGAACAAGCTCTAACTTCCAGTGGTAAATTGAGACCACATATACATTGTAAATACAGGAACTTTACAATGTTCATTATTTTTAAATAAGGAACCAGACACCAAGATGGTATTTTCAGCAGTTTACTAAGGAGTGCCACAACTCAGGCATCTAATTCCAAGTTTTTGCATTTAACTTGGCATTTAACTGCACTCATCTGAAGTTGCTATATGATTTGTGTATAACAACTGTGAGCACTGACAGCCTTACAGTAAATGCTAGCCCATTGTGTTTCAATCTAAGTGGCAGCAAAATGCAGCAAATTGGTGACCTCACTTGACTTTAATGGGAGTGGAGTTATGTTAATTACCTCCTACCTGTTTCTGGTGAGGGATAATGAGAGCAGTGCAAGAACCCCAGGAAATTATGGCATGATGTAAGTAATGGCATAAGTCACCAACTCCATAATTTCCTGGCACCTCTGCATTAAAATAATAGCATAAAACATAAATGTACCTTTACTATGATGCTCGTTTCAGCTTATTTTGGGCCATAATAGAGACTCCCTAAACAGATGTCAGCAAGAACGAGAGTCAATGAAAAGCGGAGTAATTTTGGGGAAAAAAATAAGTTACAGGTATTTTGAAGCATTATTTTTGTTTGAAAAAATTAAGCTAGAAGTCACTTTCTTTAGAATTTGTAATTATTAATAAACCATACTTAAGACCCATTAGAATTTTAGCCATGTAAAATACACATTTTATAGTACTGGCAGCTGGGAATTAACACGTTCTGTGAATTAAACAGAAGGGACCACATAGTAGATACTTAAGGACCTTATACATCTGGATTAGTTTATAGCCCAGTAGGTAAACATTAAGAAAAGGAAATCTATAAATCTGCTAATCATTTTTTAACAGCTAGTGAACTGCTGGGCTCAAAAATACACACCATTACACAAACACAACAAACAGAGAATAATGCACGGGAAGTTTTTAATGCTTTAATTTATTGAAATGTTTGTCCCATTTGGGGAAGACAACACACTACTTACAGGTAGTGAGAATGTAAGTGGGTTGTGCAGGCCTCCTTGACAAGTAAATTTTGTGGAATGCTGTTTATATGTTACACATATTGGTGAGTTTTTTTATTATTTTATAAATTATTTGATATAGAAACATAGAATCGTAGAATTATTACATCACAGAAGGAAGCCATTTGGCCCAATATGTCCATGCCAGCTCTCTGCAAGAGCAAACTGCTAGTTCCACTCTCCCACCCTTTCCCTGTAATCCAGCAAATATTTTGTCTTCAGGTGCTCATGCAATTCCCATTTGAAAGCCATGATTGAATCGCCTCCACTACACTCTCAGGCAGTCCATTCCAGATCCCGACCACTCACTGCATAAAAAGTTCTTCACCCCACTGTTGCTTCTTTTGCCAATCGCCTTAAATTGATGTCCTCTGGTTCTTGACTTTTCTGCCAATGGGAACAGTTTCTATCTACTATGTCCAGCCCCATCATAATTTTACATACAACTATCAAACTTCCTCCCAACTTTCCATAAAGAAAACATCCCCAGTTTCTCCAATGTATCCATACACTACTGTAGTCCTTCATTTCCAAAATCATTCTCATAAAACATTTCTGCACCCTCTCAAAAGCCGTTACATCTTTCCTAAAGTGTGGTGCCCAGGATTGGACACAATACTCCAATTGAGGTCCTTATATAAGCATTCATGATGAAGCCAACTGTGAACTGTATCAACAAAAACAGACATCTGTTCTCCAGGTGGCCTTTGTATGAATGTCTGGCTAAGCTCCAAGCTCATTAATGGATTAGCTCAATGGGGAGTCTGCTTTCACAGGCAGAAGTGAAGTTTTTGCTTTGATTAATTGGCATTTTAAGAAGTTATAATAAGTTATGTTTTCTGAACATTTTCTTGCAATGTCTGTATATTTATTGGACAAGATTTAAGAGTTGTGAAGTATTTGAAGCCTCTGTTATTGATACTTTAATGGTCTGTCTGATTGATACTTTTATAGGGTTGTAAGATCAGCTGTTTTTTCAATGTGGATTTTTAAATGGGCATTTTTTCAGTGCATTTCAAGAACTGCATTGTTATTATATGGCTCATTAGTTCTATAGTGCATACCGGGTTAGTGGGCATGGTACATCCAGGAGGGTCGTGAAATAGGCATGTAGGGAATGGAAGTGGCATGGTGATGACGGCTAGAGGACATAACAGCCTTTAATACATTTGGGACAAAGTCCTGGAGAACTGAGGTGGGCCTTCACACCAGCCCACTTTGGAATTCACCCAACCCAGTGGCCACATCAGAACTGTTTTCAGGGTCGGTGAGCCTGACATCATCCATTGGAAGCATTGGGGGAAGGTGGTGCATGTGAGTTTCATGGCTCACAAAATGTTATCAATTTAAATTCACATTAAAATTTAATAACAATGAATGGTGTATTTAAGGTTGCTCACAATGCTTAACACCAGCGGTCCTGCCTTAACTACTTGATATTTAATGTAATTCGTAATAGACACAATTCTGATGGCAGTCCAGATCCAATCCACTTTTAGTACAGAACATCACCAGGTAGAATTTCAGGAAATTGTCCCCACAATGCATTTGACTTTACATTGGTTGGGATAGGCTTCAACTTTCCATTAAAATTTATTTGCATAATCACAAATGTAAATCTCATCTGAACCAGTGCAATTGGGCAATGTAATAAAACATAATTATTTCTTTTTGGCCCATTAACCAGTATTCTTTGGCTGGGATTTTCCATTCTCATTTGTGGTGGGCACAAGTCAGGAGTGTGATAGAATACTCTCCACTTGCCTGAATGAGTGCAACACCCACAACACTCAAGAAGCTTGACACTGTCCAGGACAAAGCAGCCCACTTGATTGGCACCACATCCATTAACATTCACTCCCTCCACCACTGACGCACAGTAGCAGCTGTGCGTACCACCTACAAGATACACCACAGGAAGTCACCAAGACTCCTTCGGCAACACCTTCCAAACCCACAACCACTGCTATCTAGACAAGGGCAGCACCACCACCCAGAAGTTCCCCTCCAAGTTACTCACCATCCTGACTTAGAAATATATCGCCGTTCCTTCACTGTCGCTGGGTCAAAATCCTGCAACTCCCTTCCTAACAGCACTGTGGATGTGCCTGTATCACATGGAGTGCAGCGGTTCTAGAAAGCAGCTCACCACCACCTTCTCAAGGGCAACTAGGGATGGGCAATAAATGCTGGCCCAGTCAGCGAAGCCCACATCCTGTGAATGAATTAAAATAATCATAGCGGGCAGGACTGGAAAATATCGAGCGATCGCAAGAATTGGTTTCACGTCGTTGTAAAACCAGTTTGCGATCGTCCGTCTGCTCTGCCTCCACTCTGTCAATGGCGGGCTGTCTTTCCCACCGCTGCACTTCAGGTACCAGATTTCAATACTTTAGCATCTCATTATAAGTCCTGCTCGCCAGAATCATCCCCCCACACTGGATCATGAGCTCACATTGGTGTGATTGCATGCTGATGTGTTTCACAACTGTACACAAGTGACGTGCACCTGGTGAGCTGCATTTCACTGAGCACTTTGCGGGTCGTTTGCCTACCTTGCTTTGGGCAGCACTCATGGTCAGCATCAGGCTTAGCATGCGGCACCACATCGCTTTTACGGGGGCTCACGGGCAGGTCTCTCCCTACCAGACCAACCATAAGGCAGGAGTGGCTTTTGAATGGTTGCATGACTAGGGCTTGCTTAGGGAAGTGGGGTATCCCAGGGTGTGTGTGGTGGGACATTTTGATCTGTGCAAGTGGCCTCAAGATGGTGAGGGCTGAGGAGGCAGTCTCCAGAGGAGATGAGGGCAGATGGAGATGTGAGGGTGTGTGTGAGAATGGGTGGTGGTGTCCCTTGAGCTGGCAGTGAGTGAGATGCCAATGAATAGGCAGAATTTTCTGCCTGTTGGGCGGGCAGAGCTGGAGCGGATGCGGGTGGGCGCGGACCCAATCAGGGCCCGCGATTGGGTCTGCACCGCTATTTTACATGGATGAGCCAAGGAAGGTCCACCCAGCGTATTTGCCGAATCCCGTGGATAGCGGGAGTGTGCGGGCAGCGGCGGGCGTGCACAGACTGCCTGGTCCAATAGCGACCCAGCAGACTGTTTAAAGGAAGGCCTGGCAGCCTCCTGTAGGCTGGTGACAATGGCCACTTCCAAGTTACACTGCAAGGGATCTGCTGAGCAGGGCACGCTGGAGGGAAGGGCAGAGGAGCAGGCCAGGCCGCAGAGTCTGTCACAGGAGCAGGGCAGGCTGCAGGGTAGGCCAGCGGGGTGACCAGTGTGCCCCTCGCTTTTCTGATGACTGCCTTGCTGCCCTCCTCGAGGAGGTAGCAGCACGGCGGGAGGTGTTGATCCCCCAGGATGGGAGGAGGAGGCCCCCCCATAACACCAAACGTGCCTGGGAGGAAGTGGCAGAGGCGGTGAGCTCCCGGGACGTGGTGCGGTGCTCCTGGGTCCAGTGTCGTAAGCACTTCAACGATTTGTTGCACCCTGGCAGGGTGAGTACCATGTTGGCAATGGGCATTTAACCCAGCATGTAGCCTTAGCCTTTGAGAGCACCCCGCCAAGTCTTACTGTCGTGACTGCATTGAATCATGTTGGGCATTTTTCCTACACTGGGTGGGCAAGCAGCTAGTGCTTAGATCAGCCTGAGTGGTTCGTGAGCAGATGAGTTCTCCCCCGCAACATGTGTTTTTCTTAGTCGCACATGACTAGCCTGGGGGCAACCTGCAGGAGATGCAGCTAGGCACATTCTCAGAACTCCAGCACATGTCCTATTCAGGGTGATGAGATGGTGGAAGAGGAGACTCAAGGTGTCATGGCCAAGAACCATCTGCTGCCCTCGACGCTGCACGTAGTTGCACCTCCTTGTTATGGGAGCAAATACCATGTGGTTCCTAAAGTGATGTAAGCAGCATTTGTCCAGGGTGGCCACGGGGGTGGTTGGGAGCAGGCATAATATCTTTGTGTGACTGATCAGCAATAGCGGGGAGAGGGGGCATTGGAGGCCTGATATGGCCCACTGTGGGTGGGGTGTGGTGTACGCATGCAGAGTCCATGTGCAACTAGCCGCAATGAATGGTGTTCTCTCTTTCTCAGGAGAAGAAAGCTCATAATGCCTTGGAGCATGCGAGGACTGGAGGCGGCCAGGCTCATCACCTGATGTTATGCCACTTTGAGCAGGAGGCCCTTGAGCTGGAGAGGCGGCATGCGCCCAGGTCCACTGGTGTCGGTGATGCTGGGGTGGAATGGCCAGGTACTTGAGGCCAACAGTGAGATCCGCAATGCCCTCCCAACATCCATAGCACTGATGATTGTTTAATTTGTTATTGTTGCAACATTGCTCGGTCAGAGAGTGATTGAGTCAGAGGTGCGGATTATAGAGAAAGGTCCCTCGGCCCCTCAAGGATGCCTGGGTCAAACACGTTCCTAAGTCTCCTAATCCCAGTTTCCAGCACGAGGCCCATATCCTTGTATGCCATGGCATTGCAAGTGCACATCCAAATATCTTTTACATGTTAGGAGGGTTTCTGCATCTACCACCCTTTCAGGCAGTGCCTTCCTGATTCCCAACACCCTCTGGGCAGAATTTTATGGCCCTGTTTCGGCGGGGACAGGGCCGTAAAATGCAGCAGGCCGTTATAAATCCCATTGACGACAGCGGGAACCTAAAATCCCGCTGTCATAAAATTCTATTATCTGTGTGCAAAAGTTGCTCATCACATCCCCTGTCAACCTCATGCCCCTTACCTTAAATCCATGCCTCCTGGTTACTGATCCCTCCGCCAAGAGGAATAATTCCTTTCTGTCTACCCTATCCATACCCCTCATAAGTTTATCCACCTCAATCATGTCACCCGTCAATCTCCTCTGCTCCAGGGGAAATAACCCCAGTCTATCCAATCTCTCCTCATAAGTCAAACTCTCCAGCCCAGGCAGCATCCTGGTCAACAACCTCTGCACTCTCTCCACTCCAATCACATCCCTCCCATGAAGCGCATTTCAGAACTGCACGCACAACTTTAGCTGTGGCCTAGGCAGCATTTTCTGTGCTTGGAACATGAGCTCCCTGTTCCTATATTCTGTGCCTCAGCTAATAAAGGCAAGTATGGCATTTGCCTTCTTAAACACCTTATATACCTGTCCCGCTACCTGTCGACATGAACACCAAGGTCCCTCTGATCCTCGTTACTTTCCACAGTCCTACCATTCATCATGTATTCCCGTGCCTCGTTTGTCCTGCCCAAGTGCATCACCTCACACTTATCCACATTACATTCCATTTGGTATTCATTAGCCCATCTGACCAGCACGTCTGTATCCACCTGTAATGTAAGGCTATCCTCCTCACTATTTGCCACCCAACCAATGTTTGTGTCCATTGGTTCTGGAAGGTTGAGCACATAATAAGCCAGGGAGAAAGGGATGAAGTTTGTCACCGTGTGCACGCTAACTCATCCACTGACTTTGTTGTTCATTTCAGCATCAACAGAGCATGGTCGGCAGGAGGAGCTGCAGAGGCCCCTCTCACACCTGAGGGGCTCAAGTCTCACCTGCGTCACACCATTTCTGTCAGGCAGGCACCAGCGCAGATACTAGCACCTCAGTGGGCGTTGCAACATCGGCAAGTGTCCCGGGGCACAGTGGAGAGGGCACTTCACATTCACTGGAGGAGCTGGCAGAGACAGAGAGTGCCAATGGCACCAGCAGTCGGTGGACTGAAGGGATCGGGCACATGCTCAGTTGGTGCCTGATGATGTACCCCTGGAGACGTCCATGACGCAGCAGCTGCAGGAAATGTGGCCAGGTGTGGAGAAGCATCTGGGAATGATACATGAGGTTGTGCGTCACTTGGTGTCCGTGGGGGAGGAGTCCACGCGGAGCATCACCGATGCAATGAGCCTCATGGCCGAGCATCATGCTTCCTCCATGGAGAGAGTGGCGACTCTCATAGAAAGGCTCCTCCAGGAGAACAATCAGGTCATCCTGGGGTTACGCTCGGACCTGCAAGCCCTCACAGTGCCAGGGGCCACAGCTGGTCAGTGCCAATGTGGGAGATGGTGTGGTCTTCAAGCTTCCCGGCTCATTGCCCATCCATCCACGGTGAGCAGGGAGGTCCGAGGTGACCTCACATCAGTGCAGCAGCTGCCTATCATATCTGTGGGCTCCTCTCACGGCGCTCCAGGTGAGGGCACCAGCTGCTCTGCTCCTCTCCCAGTGACCGCTTCATTAGGTGAGGCTGCAACGACTGGGGAGATGCCAGCTGTGGAACTGGCAGCTCCCTCCCAGGCGGGACCAGCACAGGCTCCACGGGCCAGAGGACGACCACCAAGGTCATCGAGGCCAACAGGACAGCAGAGTCAGCAGCTGGCTCAGATGCCACTCCCAGCAATGGGGCAGCACCAAGACATATAGCCCATAAACGAAAGCATAAGGCCCCATAGGCACACCACGTGTTTCTCACTGGTGCTTTTGCGTTGGCCCGAGATTAGGTCCTTGTAATTTTTATCTACTTGCTTAATGTTTTGTTTTGGATTTGTGAGAACATCTGATGTTTAAAATAAGAATCAGATATGTGACCATGGCTGAGGGCGACTGCTTTGTTCTGCATGTGTATGTTTAAGATAAATGTCACGAGTGTTTGCTTGGACATTCAAATTTATGTCTAAAGCCCTTAGTTCCTGCTGATGACATGGCAGATTTAGCACTTAGGTGCCGAGTATGGAAGCGCCAGGCAAGGCTGGTCCTCCTGATCCATTTGTGTGGAGCTAGCTGAAGGTTCATTGGATTAAAGCCTCCCGGGTGTTCCTGCCTCCTTGGTGTAGTCCCAGGTCAGTGTCTAGCCCCTCATCATTGCCCTGTGCTTCCTCATCCTTCGAATCAGTACTGGACTCATTATGTGCAGCCTCATCCACTGTGTCAACGTCTTCATCATCCACTGCGTCCCCCCTTTCCAGTGCAAGATTGTGGAGAGCACAGCATGCTACCACTATCAGTGACACATGATCTGGGGGGTACTGGAGTGCGCCCTCAGAACGTTCCAGGCATCGGAAGCACAACGTGAGAGCACTGATGGTTCTCTCCACCGCAGCCCTTGTGGAGGCATGGCTCCTATTGTAGCGCTGCTCAGCTTCTGTTCTTGGATGGCGAAGAGGCGTCATGAGCCACCTTCTGAGGGGATAGCCCTTGTCACCCAGCAGCCATCCATCCAGCCGAGCCAGAGCACTGAAGAGCCTCGGCACCTGGGAGTGTCTGAGGATGTAGGCGTCAAGGAACTGCCTGGGTACCTTGCACAGACTTGTAGAATCAGCATCCTGTGGTCACACACTATCTGCACGTTCATGGAGTGGAAGCCTTTCCTGTTGATGAAGCCACCGGGCTCACCCGCTGGTGCCTTGATGGCCACATGTGTACAGTCCATTGCAACCTGAATGCGGGGGAAGCCAGCAATGGCTGCGAAGCCTCTGGCTCGCTGTGCCTGACTTGTCTGGTCTCAGCAGAAGTGGATGAAGGTCAATGCATGTCTGAACAGAGCATCTGTAACCTGCTTGACACAAGTGTGGCAGCTGATTGGGAGACACCACAAAGATCACCCACTGAGCCCTGGAAGGAGACAGAAGCATAGAAGTTGAGGGTGACTGTGACCTTCAGAGCCGCTGACATGGGGTGTCCACCCACACAGTTAGGAGAGATATCTCAGGGCCAATCATCTGACAGATATAGTTGACTGTCCCCCTTGAGAGTCCAAGCCTCCTTCGGCACTGCACCTCAGTCATATTGAGGTAGCTGCTTCTCCACCTGTATATCCTGGCAGCAGGATAATGGTGTCTTCTGCGGCCTCTTCCACCTCGGACAACCGCTTGGCCCTGCGCCCCTTGTGCATGCGCCTGTACTCCAAAAGATGGCTCCCCTGGAGGCTGAATGTGCACTCCTGGCTTCCTCCTCATTCTATCCCTCCCTTCCTCCTCAGAGGAGCTGCCTCCAGTAGGCATGTCAGAACCCATACCCAGGCTAAAGGGAGGCCTCTGGAAAGCTGCAGGCCCGATAAAGATTACTGACCGCAGAGTGCTGACCTGAAAGTTCAAAATGCACAGAATGCTGCTGGAATTCATTCTGAACTATTGCAGATCACACCGGCAAGTTTAAAATACTTTCTCCAATAAATAATCCACAAAGCAGATTGATGACCCCACTGAGCCCTCTGATCCCGCCCGTGGACGAGATTCATATAAGAGTCTCTTACCCGCCTGCCCGGCGTGCCCATACGTCGACCTGAAGATGACACAGGGGCCTGAAAATTGGCGTTGTTTGACGAATTAAGGGCCTTAACCAGCCCGTTAATTAATGGCGGGTGTGCATCGAATTTCATCGTGTGCCTGCCCAGTGACATATTGTGATGGCGCGTGGTGACGTTGGGACGCTCGCCCGAGATCATCACCGCGCGTCATTTTACATGTGGGGCCCGTCCCCATCGACCCTGCACATCAAACTGAAAATTCTGCCCAGTCTGAATAATATCCACTTTTCATGCTGTGATGCTAGTAACTAGTAGCTGAGAGACAAACTGTTACACTATAGTCTCGCAATATTGGCACTTAAAGCAAGAAGTAAGCAGTGTGGAATGGAACATCGATAAACAAAAGAACAATTCACAACCATTATATTTCATTTTAGGTTGTGATACACTGCACCTTGTGGCAACCTAAAAACAAAACTAATCATTTTAATATTGCTCCCATTTCATTGATTTATACAATTTCTATGTAACAAGGCAAAGCACCAGACTAAGGGAAAAAGCAGAGCTAATATAAACTTTTCTATTTTCCTTAAAAGCTAGAAAAATCTGTTTCCTCTATTTACAAAAGCAAGAGGGACGTTTGTTATTTAAATAGGAACAATTTATTAAAATAAATTACCTAAATTGGACTTGATTTACAAATGAAAGTTAGATTAATTAGAAAATCATCGTGTTATTTTCACTTAAAAATAAGTGCTCTATATTAATGAAACTTGGCAGCTATATCCATTATACTAAAGAATATAAATTTAAAATGAGTTAATTAGATATAATGAGCATATAATGAATAAACAAAGCGGAATAGAGACTGTCCTTAAAATTCAAAGACACAGGGCTCAATTTTGCGCTTGACAGGCGGGCAGGCGGGGAGCTGATCTCCGCCGGCGAAACAGGCCGTGCCGCCATTTTGCACGTTTCAGACTCCCGTGTACAGCAGGAAAATTAAATGTACAGCGGGCATGTTCAGACTGCCGGTTCCAATGAGGAACTGGCAGTCTGTATAGAGCACAGCCAGGCAGCCTCCTTTAGGCTGTTGACCATGGCCAGTAACCGGGCTCCACAAGAGGTGAGGGCATAGTAGGAGGAGGGGGACAGGCTGCAGGGTAGGCCAGCGGGGGTGCCACTGTGCCCCTCGGTTCTCCGATGCCTGCCTTGCTGTCCTCCTGGAAGAGGTGTCCAACCATCAGGATGTCTTGTTTCCGGAGGATGAGGGCCCCCCATGTGACCAGGCAGGCGTGGCAGGAGGTGGCGGTGGCTGTTCGATCTCAAGATGCTGTGCGGCGCACAGGAACCCAGTGCGGCAAGCGCTTCAGTCATTTGTTCCGCTCTGGAAAGGTGAGTATCATGTCAGCCTTGGCCATTTTACCCAGCATGTAGCCTTAGCCTTTGAGGCCACCGCCACCCCACCCCCACCGTCTTACTGTCGTTACTGCATTGGGCATTTGGCTCACACTGGGTGGGCAAACAGGTGGTCACCACGCTTACATCAGCCTTAGTGGTTGAGGAGAACTTGGATTCTCCACGCAGCATACATTGGTGTTTGTTGCATTTGAGTAGTCTCGGGGCAACCTGCAGTGGAGGCAGCTAGACACATACTCAGAACTCCAACACATGTCTTATTGATGGTGATGAGATGGAAGGGGAGCCTCAAGGTGCCGTGGCCAAGAGCCATCTGCTGGCCTCGGTGCCGCACCTAGTTGCGCCTCCTTGCCATGGGAGCTAAGACCTGTGTGTTATTCAAAGTGATGGATGCCGAATGTGTCCAAGGTGGCCGTTGGGGGAGGGGGTTGGGACCAGTCATACTATCTTATGGGGACTGATCACCAGTAGTGTGGACAGGAGCCACTGGAGACCTCAGATAGGCCACTGTGGATGGGGTGCGGCCCGCGTGTGCAGAGTACATGAGCAATCAGTCCCAATAAATGCTCTTCTCTGTTCTGCAGGCAGAAACAGAGCACAATAGCCGGGAGTGTCAGCGGACTGATGGTGGGCACGCCGTGCTGCAGCACCTAACCACATATGAGGAGCAGGCCATGGAGCTGGGGAGGAGGCAAGTGGCCAGATCGGCAGGTGTTGGTGAGCCTGGGGTGCAGCGGCCAGGTATTTGAGGGCCACAGTCTCATCCACTCTGTCTCCCCACCATCCAAAGCACTGATGACTGCTGCAATCAGTAATGCAGCAACACTGCTCATTCACAGACTGAGACACTCAGACGTGTGGGTCATACACAAAGGTCCCTTGGCCCCTTGAGGATGTGCGTCTCTAGCACCTTCCAAAGTCGCCTTATCCCATTTGTGACCACTATCCCCATGGCCTAACATGCCATGGCATTGCTGCTGCACATCCAAAGACTTATTTTGCATCTTAGGAGGGTTTGTACCTCCACCACCCTTTCAGCCAGTGCGTCCCACATTACTCTGTCCAAAAGGTCCTCAGCACCTCACCTGTCAACCTCATGGCACTCAGCTTAAATAAATGCCACCACATTAGTCATCCCTCCGCCAAGGGGAAATGTTGCTTTCTGTCCACCTGTTCTATGCCCCTCATAACAGTATGAAGGTCAATAATGTGACCTGTCAAACCCCTGTGCTCCACGGTAAGTGTCGCAAGTGTTTGCAATGTTTCCTCATAACTCCAACTCTCCAGGCCAGAATGCATCCCGGTCAGGAACCTCTGCACTCTCCCCACTCCAATGCCATCCCTCCCATGAAGTGCAGGTCACAAGTGAATGCAGAAGTGTAGATGTGGCCTCGACAGCGTTTTCTGCACTTGCAACATGACCTCTCTTTTCCTACATTCTATTCCTCGGCTAATAAAGGCAAGTCTAGCTTCGACCTTGTTAAACGCCTTATATTCCTGTTCTCCTACCTTAAAGGGTCTGCCCAGCAAGATCCCTGTAATTGTCGTGACTACCAACGGTCCTACATTACTCATGTATTCCCAAACCTTGCTTGTCTTGCCCAAGTGCCTAACCGCACACTTATCCATATAACATTCCATGTGGCATTCCTTAGGCCATCTGACCACCCTGTCTTTATGCATGTGTAATGTTTAGGCCTCCTCATGACTATTTACCACCCCACCAATGTTCGTCTCCTTAGGTTCTTGAAGGTTGAGCGCATTATGAGCCTCGGGGTGGGGGGGATGAAAAGTGTTGCTGACTGAACGCTAACTGATGCATTGTCCTTGTTGTTAATTTCAGCATCACCACCGCATGGCCACCAGGAACAAGTCCCGAGCCCCCCCTCCGCACCTGAGGGGCATCACTTGCAACTTGCATCACCTCCTTTCAGTGGGCCAGGCACCAGTGCAGTGACAAACACTTCAGTAGGGATTATGACTTTGGCTAGTGTCCAGGGGCACAGTGGAGAGGGCACTTTACAATTGCTGGAGGAGATGGCACGGACAGAGTTTGCCGATAGCGCCAGCAGCTGGAGGACTGCATGGGACCAGGCACACGCTGAGTCGGGCCATGATGATGTGCCTCTGGAGCTGTCAGCGATGCAGCAGCTGCAGGACAAGCAGCAGGATGTGCGGGAGCATCTGGCAAGGTTGCATGAGAGTTTGCTTCACTTGGTCTCTGTGGTGGAGGAGTCCAGGCAGAGTGTAAGTGAAGGCATGAACCTCAGGACAGAGCTTCAGGCTTCCTCCATTGAGAGATTGGCGACTCTCATAGAGAGGGGCTTCCAACAGATTGAGAATCTCCTGATTGGGTTACGCTCTGACCTGCAATCCCTCACAGCGCTAATAGCCACAGGTGGTCATTCCCAATGTGGGAGATGTCCTGGGCACCAAGTGTCGGCGATCGGTGCCCATCCATCTGCAATAAGGAGGGAGGTCCAATGGGACCTCACGTTGGCACAGCAGCTGCCTGTCGTCGCTGCGGGCTCCTCTCAGGGCATTCCGGATGAGGGCAGCAGCTCCATCGCCCCTCTACCAGTGACCATAGCATCTGTTGAGGCTGCGACAACTGGGGAGGTATCAGTTCTGGAACTGGCCACTCCCTCCCAGGCAGGGCCAGCACAGGCTCCAAGGGTCAAAGGACAGCTGCCAAGGTCATCAAGGCCAATAGGACAGCAGAGTCAGCAGACTGTCTCACAGCCACTCCGAGCTATGGGGCGGCACCTAGACGTAGCACCCGCAAACATAAGCACAAGGCATGTCAGGCATTCCACGGGTTTGTCACTGGTGATTTTGTGTTGGCCCGAGATTAGGGAATATATCATTATGTCTATCAGAGCAACGTTTGTGCTTAATTTTAGTGGGAATAAAGTCCACTTTTCTGACCATGGCTGAGGGTGGTTCCTTTGTGCTGCATTTGTCTGTTTCTCAGACATGTCATGAGTGTTTGAATGGACATTGATGTTTCTGTACTAAGCCCTTAGTTGCAGCTGATGAGGTGGAAAATGTAGCATCTAAGTGCCATGTGTGGAAGTGCCAGGCAATGCTGGTCCTGTAGATCCATGTGTGGAGCTAGCTGAAGGTTTGTTGGATTAAACTGTCCCAGATATCCTTGGTGTAGTAGTGGGTCGACGTGCTGCCCCTCATCATTGCCCTGTGCTTCCTCATCCTCTGAGCCACTGCTGGATTCATCATGTGCAGCCTCATCCACTGCATCAAGATCTTCATCGTCAACTGCATCCCCCCTTTCCAGCGCAAGATTGTGCAGAGTGCAGCATGCTACCACTATCACAGAGACGAGATCTGGGGGGGTACTGGAGTGCGCCCTCTGAGCGGTCCAGGCAACGGAAGCACATCTTGAGAAGACCGATGGTTCTCTCCACCACAACACTTGTGGAGCCGTGGCTCTTATTATACCGCTGCTCAGCTTCTGTTCTTGGATGGCGGAGAGGCATCATGAGTCACCTTCTGAGGGGATAGCCCTTGTCACCCAGCAGCCATTCATTAAGCTGAGCCAGAGCACTGAAGAGCCTGGGCACCTGGGAGTGTCTGATGAAGTAGGTGTCGTGGGAGCTGCCTGGGTTCCTTGCAAAGACTTGTAGAATCAGCATCCTGTGATCACACACTATCTGCACGTTCATGGAGTGGAAACCCTTCCTGTTGACAAAGGCACCGGGCTCACCTGCTGGCGCCTTTATGGCCACATGTGTGCAGTCTATGTGGGGGAAGCCAGCAATGGCCGCGAAGCCTCTGGCTCGCTGTGCCTGACTTGCCTCGTCCCAGCGATAGTGGATGAAGGTCAATGCCCATCTGAACAGAGCATCTGTAACCTGCTTGACACAGGTGTGGACAGCTGATAGGGAGACACCACAACGATCACCCACAGACCCCTGGAAGGAGCCAGAGACATAGAAGTGGAGGGCAGCTGTGACCTTTAGAGCCCCTGGCATGGGGTGTCCACCCACACAGTTTGTGGAGATCTCAGGGCCAATCATCTGACAGATATAGTTGACTGTCCCCTTGACAGTCTGAGCCTCCTTCGGCACTGCACCTCAGTCTTATTGAGGTAGCTGTTTTGCCACCTGTATACCCTGGCAGCAGGACAGTGGCGTCTTCTGTGGCCCCTTACTCCTTGGACAACCTCTTGGCCCTGTGCCCCTTGTGCCTGTGCCTGGCCTCCCAAAGGTGGCTCCCGTGGAGGCTGATTGTCTGGTCCTGGCCTCCTCCTTATTCTATCCCTCCCTTCCTCCTCAGAGGAGCTGCCTCCAGTGGAGATGTCAGAACCCATACCCAGGCTAAATGGAGGCCTCCGGAAAGCTGCAGGCCCGATAAAGATTACTGTCTACAGACTGCTGAGCTGAAGCTTCAAAGTACAGAGGAAGCTATTGGAAATCAATCTGAACTGCTAACAATCACACAGGCAAGTTTAAAACACTTGCTGCATTAAATACTTCAGATAAAGCATTAACAACCCCTCTGAGCCCACATATCCCGCCCGTGGATGAGGCTTGTTAAAAAATCAGTCACCCACCTACCCGTTGGGCCCGTGCGCCGAGCCGAAGATTGCACGGGTGCCTCAAAATCAGCTTCAATTGCCGAGTTAAGGGCCTTAACAAAGCCTTTAATTAATGGCGGGTGCGTGTCGCACTTCATAGCGCCTGCCCAGCTAAATATCACGATGGCGTGCACTGACGTCGGGATGCTTGCGCAATGTCAACACGCGATATTTTAAGCGCTGACGTGTGTGCCCCGCCACCCGCACGTCATACATAAAATTCTGCCCACAGTAATCTGAGAGATCGTTGGTGACCATACATAAGAGCTGTTGTTGCTTGCAGGCATCATAGTTACTTTGATCATTGAATACAGAATGCAGAGTTACTTAGTGTGAGCTGAAATACTATCCCCAATAAGAGGAATGAGAGTGTAACACAGATTCTGAAATACATCCTTACACTACAGTTCTTAGCTCTGACATCCTGAGCAAAGATGGTAAGTGTGACCCAGCCTGAAACAAGAAACTTCGAAGCACATAATTTAACATCTACACTGATCGCTTCAATAAGCAAGTTTACCTCAAAATTGCAAACACCTTGTTGGTTCCTGCTTGATGCAACGGATGACAGGATAATTGGCAGTTTCCAACACAGCTAGTTGATTCAGGGCATCAACAGCTGCATTGTGGAAGTGACATAAAATATCATTGTTAGCATCCAAGTTTTACCAGGATCAGCCATGCGCTGGATGATGCTTCCAGCTTTGGGGATTTAAAGACAACCTATCACCTAGAACTTACTAGCCACAGATATCTTCAGAAGGCAGCTGAAAAGGCCTAATTGCAAAAGGCGATGGAAAAATGTATGCGAAGCATGATTGGAATGAGTTAAGGAACCGTAATTTAAGTCAGGATGTAGCAACGTTGATGTCAGCTGAACTAACTAAAAAAGGTCAAGTTGGTGATGGACAGCTGACACTTCAGATCGAGCTTCAGCTCTGTGCTACGTGGAGAAACTGTCCTGTCCTATGAGGAGAGGTAAGGGGATTATCATCAGCTGTGTTGCAAATGGTAAGAATGGGAAAAATGGGTAACACATGTGAAAGAAGTGATTAATATTGTATTGGTTGCAAAAGAGGAATTAAGTGTTAACTAGGAAAGAAGGAAAGAACATGCACTTATGTAGTGTTTTTTACATTCAGGATATTCCAAAGCACTTTACAGCAAATGATTTACTTCTAAAGTGTAGTCACTGTTGTTAGACTGGGAAACATGGCAGCCAATCGGCGCACAACACAGGTTCACAAACAGCAATGTGATAAATGACCAGCTAATCTGATTTAGCAATAAATGTTGGCTCTTCTTTGAATAATGTCAATAATATTTTTTACATTTACCTGAACAGAGCCTCAGTTTAACCTCCCATCTTAGAATCTATGGGTATGATTTTGCAGTAGACATAACAGTAAGGCTAAAAGTTCATCAATATTTATGTGTAAATGGTCAGCAACTTCCAGTAACCACATGTGCAGTTAAACATAGGAAATCAGGAAGCTGCTGTCCTCGATTCCTGGCTCCCCCAAAAGCTACAGGATACTGTTGTATGATGTTCTATGTGCCTGCATGTCATTGTAATGTAAAGGTTCCCGGCAGATCAAGCGTTAGTGTGGGACCTGGAGAATAGCATTGCCCACAGTATGATGCATAGAGTCACATGTTAACAGACTGAGAGAGCAGTCAAGAAAGAACACTCTGGAACTAGCCTGCATGGAGGTAACAGCCCTATGCATGACAGTAACCTGGGATCTGTAAATAGTTAAAGGTTAACAGTAAAGGGCTCATGTTTAAATATACCACTCTCAAGATCTCATTGTTGAGATGTCTAAAGAACCCATATTACAACAATACTGATATTTTCCATCTGACTCACCATTCAAATATATTGAACAGCATGAAGTTGTTGTGCTATCCTGATATATAGGAACTAAATTAGCCAGAAAATTTTAGGACTTGCCCATTCCAGTGCGAATATCCTGTTAATGGCAATGGTAACTTTTTATTATTGCCAAACAACAACTTGTGCACTGAAAATTAGCTTTTACAAATGTGGAACCTCATTGTTCAGATTTTAACTTAATTATTGTTGAAGATTTTTTTTAAAAAATCGTTATTCTTTTAACCTTTTTTGTTTCTGTCTCTTTCTTAATCCAATCTTTCTTTCCCTTTATTTTGCCTTCAGGAATTAAATTTGACATTGAATTAAATATTCTAAGTTGCACTTCCTGGTTCAGACAAGGTGCTGTTTATTAACAATTCTATAACCTGACTGGTTATGGAGATACACAATGGAATGTCCTTTTCACGCAGGTCTAAGATCCCCTGTACTAAAACTCCAGGTGAACAATGAGTACTGGGTTACACTCAACCCCTAACCAATTAACTTCTTCAAAAAATTCAACTGAGTTTGTGAGACACAGCCTTATTTGCAAGAGCTCCTGTTGAGTTTCTCTGGTGACTCCTCAATTGAGCTGGTCATCAAGAGCGATGCCTATAATTCCTTTGAGCCGATCATACCAAGTACTGAAGTCAAACTAAGAAGCCTACACTTCCCTGGTTCTGCCCTGGCCATCTTTTTGGAGAAATTTCGTGGGAAAACTCTTAGGGCAAAATTTTCCGTGCCCACTGGTGTCAGGCTTGATCGGCGGCAGGAGCACGCAATTTGGCGAGAAGACCAAAAATCAGTTTCACAACATCGTCAAACCAAAAGACCATAAGACGTAGGAGCAGAGTTAGGCCATTCAGCCCATCAAGTCTTCTCCATCATTCAATGACATCATGGCTGATCTGATAATCCTCAAATCCACTTTCCTGCCTTTTCCCCATTACCCTTGATTCCTCATGATAAAAGCAAAAATCTGAAACCAAAACAAAAATTGCTGGAAAATCTCAGCAGGTCTGACAGCATCTGTGGATATTTCGAGTCCGTGTAAGCCCTGATTCCTTTACTGATTAAAAATCTGTCTATCTCAGCCATGAATATATTTAACGACTCTACAGCCCTCAGTGGTAAAGAATTCCACAGATTCACTCACCTCTAAGAGAAGAAATTCCTCCTCATCTCTGTCTTAAATGGGCAACCCCACTTTGCAATCATCCACTCTGTGCGTCAATGGTGGGCCGCATTCCCGCTGTTGGATGTCAGGAACCTCATTGTAATACATCTGCTTATCATTATAAGGCCAGCCCACCGGAATCATCGCTCCCACGCTGGATCATCCAAGCCCATCGGTGGGATTGCGCGGTGACGTGTTCCACAACAGCATATATAAGGCGGACATTTGCCGGGCTGCACTTTGAGGGGAACCTGGAGGTGAGTGCACAGTAAAGCTGTGCAGCGTTCACGAGGGACACCTGTTGGGACTTCACGGTTGAGGCAAGTTGGTGGGGGGCAAGGGTTGCCCTGTGGTTGAGGCGATTTGTGGGGGCGGTGGGTGGGGATACATGGGTTGCCCTGCGGTTAATGGTAGTAAACAAGCACATGCAGGGTGAGGGGGAGGGAAGCGGCCACGCATTAGGGAAACCTTGTATAAAGTGACAATACCTGCACAGCTGAGACAGTTCAGACGCAGCCACATTGACATGCTTGGAGCTGGGTCTCTATCTTATCTGCCCACTCAAGCAACGCAGAGGCATGAAATTGTCACAAATGCTCCAGAGCTTTTCACCCCTCGGGCACAGACTGCAAACAAATGACTGTTTTAGTGGACTGCAGAACAGTTGGACGGTTGCACACGTTGTACACTCTCCTTGCAAAAGCTGGCCATGAAGCAGTCACTGGTGGAGATGCTCACAGCCCCTTGCAATGTCATCGTGCCGTTTGGACCAGCCTCCCCCGTGGTTCAAACTAACGGTGCAGCCTTGCAGTGCAGTTTAGGAGAATGCCTGCACCTGAGCTGAGAGCACAGCATGCAGTCCAATGGGCAAAGCTGCTGCAAATCGGTCAGATGGAGTGGGGTGGAGGTGGGTGGGGTTTCGGTGAGCCATGCAGCGCACTAAACTCTGGCCATCCAAGCGATGGCCAGCACTCTCCGGGATGCGTTAAGGGGCCTTTGGACTTAACCAGGAGAGGTTCTTAGAACACCAAAGTTAATTCACATGTCTCTCTCTTTCATCCTGCAGGAGGAGTACATCAGGAGCATGGAACCTGGTGACCTAGCTGTATGCCTCATGGCTCACAGAGAGCGGAGATGGCGGAGAAGAGAGTGACAGAGGCTTCTGGCTGTGCAGAGGGGGGAGCAGCATCGTCAGGAAGATGGGGGCTGCTGGGGCTCCCGCACCTGCCACTGAAGACCCACAGCAAGCCGTCGCTGGTCAGTGCCTAGCAACACCCAGGGTCTATAGACACCATCTTTCGTTCCTGCAGATGACCAAAAGTCAGTGTCACCGAAGACTGCACATGACGTGGGAATGGGTCGGTCACATCTGCCCCGCTACAGGATTTGGCGCTACGGGGGCAGGGAAGGCATCCACTGCCAGTGGCTGTGAAAGGGACCGTGGTGCTCAATTTTTAAGCCAATGGCTTTTTTCAGGACTCCACACGTGGGGTATTGCAAGCCTCCACCCACAAATGTAGCCATGAGATCATGGATGCCATCTTCCAACACAACTTTGTGCACTTCACCCGGGACCAGGAAGTTAGGATGCAAGAACGATTGGACTTACGCAGGTCTAGGGATTCCAATGGGTGCAGGGTGTGATCGACTGCACTCATATGGTGCTCAGATCTCCATCACAACACGCAGTCAACTACATCAACCAAAGGTTCATCATCTGATTCGGACTCAGCAATTTCTGGCCTCTAGCAATCCTCCGAGTGCCGGGGACCTGGGAAACCTGCCTCCAACTGCTGTGGATTGGACAGTGCGATGTGCTCACCAGATTCTGATCCTGATGCTGCTCTAAAGCTAGGTCCCACCGAGGTGTGTGTCTCTGTGTTGGTGGAGGGTGTGGGTGAGCACTGTGACGGGCCTTCAGTTAAGGTGCCTTCAGATTCCTCTTCAGGGGTTTCTTTGGGACTTGATTGGAGGCCCTTGGTTGTGGACTCCGTTGGCTGATTCCCAGATGTGCCTGTGAAAGCAAAGGGGGATAATTAGTGCATGGCAGTGGCCTGTGAAACAGGACACATCAACCACAGCATGGTTGTCTGATGGATGTTGCATTGCTGGATCCTCACTTGGCAGAGCAGCACCAACTTCACTGTCAATACAGGAATGATGCAGATCCTCACCGGCCAGCTGAATGACTCTATGTCCAAAGTCTGTGAAGACCTTGATTTCAGGCATTCCTCCACCAGTCTGCAGCCTCTCCCTCTTGTTGTATGTCAGCTTGTCCTGCATGAATAGAGATGGAGAGAGTATAAACAGGACGCCTGTCAGGCCTGATGATAAGTTTGTCTGGCATGTGTGGGTAGTGAGTGGTCCCATGGATGGGAAGAGGACAATGAAGGCATGTGTGAGAGAGTGAATGGTGATGTCCTTGAACTGGTAGTGAGTGACATCCCTGTGGATATGATGGGTTTGTGAGTGTGTTGAGTTGTGAGTGATGAGAAGAGTGACTTATCCTGGTGGAACAAAGAAGGTCATTCATCCTCTTGTGGCACTGGGTGACTGTCCTTTTCTGAAGGGTGTTGGTGCTGACCACCACTGCCACTGCCTTCCAAGCCATATTATTGAAGTTGCTGTCCATCCTCCGGCCAGAGCCAGGGTAGAGGACATCACAGTGGGCCTCCACAGCACCCAAAAGGCACTTGACGGACACATCATTAAACCTTGGGACTGCAGTCTTCTTGCCTTCCGGGACCATGTCTTCTGTGCGGCAGTGCTGGGCTGGAAGCGCTGAGAGGTGTGCGCATGGCTGCACTTTAAATATGGCGTCCCCATATGAGGAAGGGGTGAGGTGATGGCGTGGCGGGCAAATGAGAGCCCTCCCACCATCAAAACTGTGTGTTTCCCAGGAATGCACAAATAATGCGGCGGGATTGGGATGTTATGGTGTGAGAAGCCACCATTGCGGCCAGTGGATAAAAAACATCATTCCACCCTCCAGCTACCGCACTTGGTGCAAATCTGGGACGATTCCGCCCTTCAACTCTAGCAAGTCCAGAATATGTTTTATATCAAAGTTTCATTTCTAAAAGTAGCATACCATCTCATGAGAATTTTCTGAACAATTCTACTTGACAATGGAAGTGACATTCCTTAAATCTGTGCAGAATTGTTGCAGGGTAATGTTCTGCTTCTTGATCGGGATAACAAAGAATGGAATAGATGGAAAGGGCAGCAGGCAGAATGACAAACACAGGGATTTCTGAACAAAGTAGAAAGTATTATTACAGGTGGATATTCAATAGCACATATGTACAAAGGCTGCAATGCAACAACACTCACCCAAACTAGGCTCTTGGCTGACCTGAGATTGACCTCAAGGCCCCCATGAACATAAAGTGGTTAGCTGTCAGAACCTGCAATGCATCCATAAGCACATCGCTCTTTTGCAGGAATGAATCTCAGGCCACTTACCTCCCATGTAACAGCCTCACTTAGATGTCCAGGGAGAGGACAGGTGAGATTGTAGCCAGCAACGCCTCTTCAGAGTTTTAAAAAGGTGTTTTTCGTTATTGGCTGCTGCTGAACACATTCCAATTTCTGAAACAGGCATTCAACTCCTCGTTCCATATTAGAGAAATGTATTGCTTGTTTTAGGTAGAAATGCCTGAAAAATGTCCTGACCCAATTTTGAGTCAGATGTTTTTCCGATGTCCTTGTAATGCAGGATGTTTGGCTCAGAAATTGGTCCTTAGTGTGTCTGTTTTATGCATATAAAGTGGACACAAGATCTCATTTCAACCCTTTAGTGTCAGAATTCAGCTGACCCGTCCAAACTCCCAATTCTGTTCATTATGAATTTAAGGAACAGTTGAACAGTTAAATTAGATAAAATGACAGCTTAATAAATGAGCAGGGAGGAACACACCAGATGTAAAGAAAATTTGATTTTATAATACTGAAATTCCCCATCCATCTTCAGTTTAAATGCCAGGTCCTTCATTATTGAAAATAGATGTGTTACAGGTAACTCTTGAGGCAAAAGAGTAACAACAGTAACTGAAACTTAGTGTAATAATAATAACCCAGATGACTTCCTGCATATTGATTTGTAGCTTAGAAAAGTAGAAAAGAAGCTAAATACAGCAACAACTTGTATTTATATAGTGTCTTTAATGTAATAAAACATGGCAAGGCACTTCACAGGAATATTGTAACTCAAAATTTGACACCGAGTCACATAAGGAGATATCGGGGCAGATGACCAAAGGCCTGTTTAGTGGTTAAAAAGTTACTTAATTTGGAAAATGATAGTAATGAAACTTTTGGTTAAGTCTTGCTTTTCATGTCTGAACAGTATCACTGTGATTCAATTCATGCTATCAATGCCACAAAATTCAGTTGCATAGCACCCGTACTTTCTGCCATAGGTACTGATACAGTACTAAACTGACGCCTATACTGTACATGCAGTTCTGATGCAGGTTACACCAGATGCCATTTTGAGTCAGTCATTAAGAAGGGTGCTGGGAGGGTGTGTGAGTATGCAGAGGAGGAAGATCATAACTGGGTCAGTGTCTAACTATGATTTGCTACCTTCTCGAGAGCAATTAGGGATGGGCAATAAATGCTGGCCCAGCCAGCGAAGCCCACATCCTGTGAATGAAGAGTAGTTAACTGTTAACTATCAAGCTTTTTGTTTCAAATTTAAACCAGGCAGGTTGACTCTGATTGGTCAAGGCATTGCCATGGGGAATGAACTAGCGAATGGCTGTCCCCCATACTAGTTTCTCTAGTACTTTTTCTCTAGTAATAATTATTGTATTTATTTCCTCCCCGCCTTTTGCACCTTGATTATTTAGTATCTTTCGAATGCTATTAGTTTCTTCTACTGTGAAGACTGATGCAAAGCATTTATTCAACTCCTCCGCCGTTTCCTGGTTCCCCATTATTATTCCCCCAGCTTCATTCTCTAAGGGGCCTACGTTCACTTTGGCCTCTCTCTTCCTTTTTATATATGCAAAGAAGCTCTTACTGTCCATTTTTATATTACTTGCTAGTTTACCCACAAAGTTTATTTTCTCCCTCTTTATTAGTTTTTGGTCATCTTTTGTTGGTTTTTTAAAACTTTCCCAATCCTCTGGCTTACCACTAATCTTTGTCACTTTGTACATTTTTTTCTTTCAATTTGATAATATCCTTAACTTGCTTGGTTAACCATGGTTGGTTTATTTCCTTTCTTGGATCCTTCTTCCTCAATCGGATATATCTTTGTTGTGAATCATGAACTATTTTCTTAAACATCTGCCATTGCTCATTAACCGTCTTTTCTGCTAAACTCCTTTCTCTGTTCACTACAGCCAACTCTTCCTCATTCCTTTGTTATTACTCTTATTTATGCTTAGCACAGTTATTTCCAACCCAGGTTTCTCACCCTCAAACTGAATGCTAAATTAAGCCATGTTATGGTCACTGTTCCCTGGGGGATCTTTTACTCTGATATCATTTATTAAACCTTCCTCATTACACATTACCAGATCCAAAATAGCCTTATCGCTGGTTGGATCCACAACATATTGTCTTAGGAAACTGTCCCAAATACATCCTATGAATTCTTGCTCGTGACTACCTCTGCTAATTTGATTTTCCCAATCTACATGAAGATTGAAGTCACCCATGATTAATATATTGCCTTTTTTACATGTCCTCATTATCTCCTGATTTATTCTGTGTCCTATGGTACAGCTGCTGTTAGGAGGCCTATAGACTACTCCCACCAGTGTCTTCTTCCCCTTGTTATTTCTTACCTCCATCCATATGGATTCTACATCTTCCAATCCAAGATCCTTTCTTGCTATCGTACTTATTCCATCTCATAATAACAAAGTTACTCCACCACCCTTTCCTTCCTGCCTGTCCTTTCGAAAAGTCACATACCGCTTAATATTTAGTTCCCAGTTTCAATCTCCTTGTAACCACGTCTCCATAATGGCTATAAGATCATACCTAATAACCCCTATTTGTGCTGTTAATTCATTTATTTTGTTCTGAATATTATGTGCATTTAAGTAAAGAGCCATTAATTTTGCCTTTTTACCGTTTTTTTCCCCTTTGACCCTATTTGCTGCTGTTTTTTTATGTTTGTACACTCTGTCCCTTCCTGTCGCTCTCTGGCTATCATGACCTAAATAGTTGCCCTGCAATGCTGCCATATCCTTTTGCTTTGTAAGCCTACGTATCCTCTCTGGGGGTAGAGCAATCTATATTAAAGGAACGGATGCATGCCTCTGTCCTGAAAACGGCAACAAAAAAAGCAATGTCACTGCTTTTTGTGGCCAGCAGGAATATCAATGTCACGAAAATCTTCCCACCTATTCAGTGGTTTCTGCCCTGGAATTGCTTCCACCCCTTTAAGGGAACTTGGCCCCACAAAAGAGCTGCTAGATTTCCTGTTGCCACAATCGTTGAATGATGGCAGTTCACCTAAATAATACAGATGAGGCCCAACTGTGAAAATGTCCTGGGCCTCCCACTGTGCCATGAGGTAGAAAGCGGACTCACCATTTGCCAACATATACCCAAATGGCCCCAATGGAGTCATTATATTCAAAGGATGTTACACCAGGACTGCAGCTGTTTTACATTTGGCTGGGTGTTAACTGGCTCATGATGAGATTTTTGCCCCCATCTGGGGAGGAGACCCCACCATAGCTGCCAGCCTATCTGGTGGCCACTGCTGGAACTACAGCCAGTCCCCACAGAAGACGAGGTTATGGAATCCGGACTGACGGTAAGTCTGGGGTATCAGCAAGGCTTGGATGGCAGGCCCCAGTATGGAGGGTGGGGGGGCCAGGACTGAGAGGCCGGGAGGAGGATTACAGGAGGGGTATGACCTTTCTGGGATGACTCTGATGGGCAAAGGGCACTCACAATGAAGCTCTCCCACTCCCAACACCAGCTTGCCCAGTAAAAGCTGCAGGCCTACCCACTTGGTATGTGCCACCCTCTGCCATGGGTAAAATAGCAGTGGGAGCCGGATGAGTCACTTAATTAGCAATACCACAGGAGTTTAAAAGAGTAAGAGATGAATTGATTGAAACCTTTAAGATCCTCAGGGATCTTGACAGAATGGATGTGGAAAGGGTGTTTCCTCTTGTGGGAGAATCTAGAACTAGGGGTCACTGTTTAAAAATAAGGGGTTGCTCATTTAAGACAGAGATGAGGAGATTTTTTTTCTCTCAGAGGATTGTGAGTCTGATAGGAAGTCAGTTATATTTGTATTTGTGTGTGTTAGGAATCAGTTTACGTTCAATTTATATTTTTTTCTATTTGTGGGTTAAGAGGTGAAACCTGGGATCTAGTTTCATTTTTGAGTAGAGACAGCTGCTCTAAATCTTTTTTGTATATCTGCATTTCTAATGAGGTTTTTACGACTCTTGAAGGGGAGTTAAAGCAAACAAGAGTAGGAAAGAAATTGTGCTGCTGCTTAGTAACAGGGGTCCAGAGAGGGAGGCCCCAGCCCATGCAATTTCCACCCCCCCCCCCACCCCCCACCTCCCACACCCCCACCATTTGCGCACACAGAAAAAACTAAAACCAAAAGCAGTTTGAGTTCATTTGGAAGCTTTGAGTTCAGTTGGAAGCAGCTGCCAAGGGACAGATAGCAAGTCCCAAATTGAAGTTGAAGCCAGGGTGCCAGAAAGACTGGATACTGGGAGAGGGAACTGCAGAGAGAGTAGATTTCCTAAAATAACCGAAAGGTCGCAAGGCCGAAGACTGAGACAGAAAGGAGACGTCCCAAGAAGACCTCCTAATCAAACGGAAAACAGGAGTCTGGGAACGGTCCTGTTCTGTGGAAGTGACAGTAAGGAGCAGAGAGGAAGGCTCCAAGTTCAAGCTTAAAGAGAGAAAGCTGCAGAATGCAGACTTAAAGCGATATAGGCAAGAAGCCAGAAGGTCCAAGGAGATAGCTGAAGATCTGTAACTCTTTTCTATGGGCATGTGAAGCATAGGTGTTCTGTTGATATGGCCGAGTCAGTGAGAGAGAGCGCATGGAAGGAAATTTGAATGCACGTGGTTTTCCAGGGGAGAGGAACATCGGGAGGAGAGTTTGAAACCCTGGAGGTGGACCCTTGTGGAAGGTATCTGAGAGAAAGCATCAGTTTGCAAGATTTTAAAGTGGGTTCTTCGAAAGTAGAGATTGGAAACCCTCATGTGAAAGACGGAGTTCAGTGAGACTGGTTGGCTCACAGTATGTCAAACATCTGGGCGGATGCTTGAGGAGAGATCCATAGCATCTGTTTGAGGTGGCATCTGTCACTTGGTTTCAGAGAGTGTGGTGTGCCTGACCACAAGTTGCCTATTGGTTTACATGGACTGTGTACTTACTGTGAACATTAGACTATAAGATAGCTTTTGTAACTTGTGTTATCCTTACAAATGTGTAAATATCAGTGAAGGTATAGTTGTGGGTGAAGGATTATTGTAATATTGTTCATCTTCTCTTGTTAAATAAATGTTTATACTTTTGGTAAAAGTTCATCAGCTGACTCCTGTGATTCTGTTCAATAGCCACTCTACATGTAACAAAACAAAAAAAAAAGTTAGGATCTATCAAGCCGGATTCCACTCTAGGATCAGGCTTGTCCAGTAATAACATCGTACAAGTCTTTGGAATTCTCTTCCTCAAAAGGCAATGAAAGCAGGGTCTTTGAATATTTTTAAGGCACAGCTAGAAAGATTCTTGATTAACAAGGGAGTGAAAGGTTATCGGGGGTAGGCGGGAGGTTACAATCAGATCAGCCATGATCTTATTGAATGGCAGAGCATGCTTGAAGGGCCAAGTGGCCTAATCCTGCTCCTAGTTCGTATGTTCACATGTAATTGGCCCAAGGGAAAGTGGGCTGTCCATCATCTCCAACCCCAGTAAAATTGGACATAGATCGGGCACTGGTGGGTAGGTGGCGGGCAGCTACACACCGCAACTTACAAGATCCCGGCCTTCAAACGCTCCGGCAAGTATGGGATCAGAATCCCCTCCAACCAGACTTCATGAAACAAGAAAAACCCCAAAAACCACAGACACAAAGTACCGTAAATAAAAGCCAAACCTCAACACAAAACATAGAGAGGCAGGCTATACTTTAAGGTAAAAGCAAAATACTGCGGATGCTGGAAATCTAGAACAAAAACAAAAATACCTGGAAAAACTCAGCAGGTCTGACAGCATCTGCGGAGAGAGATACCGCTGATGTTTCAAGTTTGTATGACCCTTCATCAGAACTAAGATATATAGAAATGAGATGAAATATAAGTTGGTAGAAGGGGGTGGGGCAGGAGAGCTCGATAGGGGGCCAGTGATAGGTGGAGGCCAAGAAGAGACGGCCAAAGATGTCACAGACAAAAGGACAAAGGGGTGTTGACAGTGGTGATGTTATCTAAAAGATGTGTTAATGGGGACATTAAGGGAAGCAAGCAAGTGGCAGATGGCCCTAGTGAGGATGGGGTGGGGGGAAGGGATTGAAATGGATATGAAACAATTGATCGAAATAAATTTAAAAATAGGAAGGAAAAGAAGAAATAGTTGTAAAAAAATTATAAATTATTGGAAAAAGGGGGATCAGAAAGGGGGTGGGGATGGAGGAGAGAATTCATGGTCTGAAATTGTTGAACTCAATATTAAGTCCGGAAGGCTGTAAAGTGCCTAGTCGGGACTTGAGGTGCTGTTCCTCCAGTTTGCGTTGAGCTTCACTGGAACATTGCAGCAGGCCAAGGACAGATATGTAGGCATGAGAGCAGGGTGGTGTGTTGAAATGGCAAGCGACAGGGAGGTCTGGGTCATGTTTGCAGACAGACCGAAGGTGTTCCACAAAGCGGTCACCCAGTCTGCGTTTGGTCTCTCCAATGTAGAGAAGACCGAATTGGGAGCAGCAATTGCAGTAGACTAAATTGAGGGAACTGCAAGTGAAGCGCTTCACTTGAGTGTTTGGGCCCATGGATGGTGAGAAGGAGGTAAGTAAAGGGGCAGGTGTTGCACCTTCTGCGGTTGCATGGGAAGGTGCCGTGGGAGGGAAGTAAAGGGGCAGGTGTTGCACCTTCTGCCGTTGCATGGGAAGGTGCCGTGGGATGGGGTTGAGGTGTAGGGGTGATGGAGGAGTGGACCAGGGTGTTCCGGAGGGAACGGTCCCTGCGGAAAGCCACCAGGTGGGGTGAAGGGAAGATGTGTTTGGTAGTGGCATCATGCTGGAGTTGGCAGAAATGGCGGTAAGGTGTTAATTTCAAACATTCCAACATCGCAACAAGAACTGACACAATTAAGAGACTGGAAAGGAGAGTATTATCACAGCAATGGTGCAAGGTAACTGTTTTGTGCCTGATGTAGTTAAAGGACTGAATCATATACAATGATACAGGACAGCTGCCATCACATATACCAATTAAGAAAGTCAGAATTCCATTAGCATACTGGCCCCAGACGATGGCCATTACATAACAACATTCACTCCTATCAAGGAAGGAAGAAAAGCATTGACATGCCCATCACCTTTGGAGCCAGAGATATCTCACCTGGGTAGAGTCCATTGTTTTTGGTCATGGAAATAACATCAGCACCGAGTGAGTCTGTCTGGATCAGGGCATGTAACAGACTGAAAGGATTGGGAGGTGCTAAGTACTGACCATCCAGCAGGATGGCCTCAGGAAATGTGCTTACGATATTCCGATAAGAATCATCATGAAAAGGACAAGATCGAAGGGTTTGGGGTGGAAGTTGGAAGAAGGGCCGGGGTTGGTCACCTTGGCTCAGGGCCTATAGTCAACACTGGACAGGCCAGCTGTGTTGGGGATTGTAAGTGGTTTCAGCAAAATTGTAGTGAGATTGAGGCTTTGTGGGCTGCAGTCACGAAGGAGGATCAGAAATGGTCAAGCTGGCTCACGGGCCTACAATTCACACCAGAAAGGTTCAATCACGTGGGAGCATTGTAGGTTATCAGCCAAATCCAAGAGGTATTGGGGCTGAGGTCTTAAAGTAACTTAATTGTAACAACCAAATCATGTGGCGGGGCGAGGTGGGGGGTGGTGTTGGGTTTGAGTTGAGGAAGGTTTGGGGCAGAAACATGGGGTTTTGCCTGTGGTTTTTCAGTAAATGCTTTTGTAATAAGTTGTGGTGGCTTTGTGTGTTTCGGTGGGAGCTGAGGTTAAATCGTAGAGGGATATAAGTTGGACTAACCAACTGAGGTGTTGTGTGGTGTCATTTAAACTAGTTTAGAGCTCTTTGTATTAAGGCATAAGGAACAAGTTTGTGGCTGAGCCAAACCCTGTGTCTATGCAATTTTGTCCTTAATAAAAATCCTAAAGTCAAGAACCATCTGTAAGAGGGAAACAGGAGCAGCAACCTCTTACACGGGGAAGTGTAAAACCCAGCCTGTATGTCAGCCCCATCCAGCCCTCTCAATTTAACTTCCATTAGAATTTTGTAAGGGCTACTGGAAAAACATTGACAAAAAATCTAAAAGCAAGAAGCTAATGAAGAAGGAAAAGCAAAGAATAAAAAAAGCAGAACTGAAAATGAAAGATCTCTGGCAACAATGAACAGCATGAGTAAACTAGCAATCCTGTTGCATAGTGCCAATAAAAGGACCGGGAATTAGAAGCATGGATTGGAGATACAAATGAATCCTAAAGAGCACCAGTGCAAGTTTTATTGCTGCTCTAGCATTTATGACTGGCAACAAAAATTCCACAATCAGATCATTTTTAGACTGCTATGGTGCTACTGAGTGGTAACTAAGTGCTGTTTAATGTTTTTTGACAGTTACTGAGCATATTGGTTACTTGCCAATTTATCACTTGCTGCAGGTGTACAAAAATGTGTACAGCTATCCAGATTATTGTTGCTGAAATCAGCTGCAAACTGTCATAACAAACCATTTAAAGTGCTGAAAAAATGCAGGTGAATCTATTGGCAGTTGTTTCCTTTCAATTTTCAGTGTTCCAGTGCTTTTTCTCGTGCTGGCTTTTCATTTTTTTTCAATTTTGTTTTGTGTTCTCTTACTAGTTTTGAGAATAATTGGAAAAACTTGAGTTGAACCAAAATAACTGAGTTTACTGCACAAAATCTCCAGCCAACCAAATTTAAACACTTTCAAGACTTCAGCAGAACATTCAGCTCTAACAGACGCGCAGAGACAGTTTCCTGCCTGCACATCTGTTTTCATAGCATCATAGAATGATATAGCACAGAAGAAGGCTATTTAGCCCCATTGTGCCTGTGCCAGCTCTTTGAACGAGCTGTCCAATTAATCCCACTTCCCTGCTCTTTCCCCATAGTCCTGCAAATGTTTCCTTTTCAGATATTTATCCAATTTCCTTCAGAAAGCTATGAGTGAATCTGCTGCCACAAAGCTTTCAGGCAAAGCCTTCCAGATCACAACAACTCGCTGTGGAAAATTGTTTTTCCTCATGCCAGTTCTGGTTCTTTTGTCAATTACTTTAAATCTGTGTTCTCTGGTTCCTGACCCCTCTGCCATAAAGGTTTAGCATAACTTCCCTGCTTTTCAAAATTTTAAAATGGTGGGGAATCCCAAATGTGGCTTCCCAGTAGTTTCTGGCCAACCTACTCCTAACCAGTCAGGTAAGCAAACATTCAGCCCAATGAGTTTAATGGTTCAATCTTATGAATGGACACTCCCAGAAAGAACCAGGTATTCCCATAAAGAGCCCTGATGCTCTCAATGGGCCTCAGGGCATTGTTACAATTATTAACGATTACAAAATTTTAGTTTTCCACAGAAAGAAGGTAGTCTAGGGAGCTGACTATGCTGATTATTCCTCGTACAAAGCCTCTTGTCTATGCCAAGTCTTCTTCATAACTAACATCTTGCTGCATAAAAGTGTAGTTGCAGCTGCAAAGAATTCTTCAATGGTTCCAAGGTTTCATCCCTGTCACAGAAAAGACCAGTTTATTTGCAATTCACTCCAGAAGTTGCAATCTGCCTGATGAATAAGTCCATCCCAAACAACGTTGGACTGCTGGTGGGAGGGGGTTAAGTCACAATCCAGGTGGCAATTGAAGGAGATCTGTAATTTTTTCCATGACTGTACTATGTTAAGACTGTGTAGGCTGCTGAGCATTAAACTAAATTATTGTTTACGGGTCTAATAAATGTTATTGGCACTTCAATTTAATTATCATTCTTCTCCTGTGTTAGTTGGATGTTATGATTAAGCCGCAGATATGAAACTGTGTTGAAGACAGGTTTATTGGAATGTCAGCTGTTCTGGGGATTTGACAGTTTCTTTATTGGCACAGAATTATAAAGTTTACATTTTTAAATCATCTTTATGAGCAACAAAGAACAAAGATGGATAATTAGAAAACCCTCATCTCTAAAGGAAGACAGTCAGGGATTCTATTCTGCACACAAATAAAGGACATTTATTGTTGGACAATGATGCGGTAGCATTGATTCATGTAATTAAAAAGTCCACAATTTATTTTACTTCCTTCTCCCAGCATCAGTAGAAGGAGGAAACGTGATGATTGAAAATGTGGATGTAACTGGGAAAATTAAACTAAATAAAAGAAAGATTAAATGGAACGATTACCAATAACTCCAATGCCAATTCATTTGTAAGTGACTGAACTTGTCCTCATCAGATACATGTTCAGGCAACAGTACTTTCAACAGGTTTACATCAAAACACCTACAGAACTGTTTGAGAAGTATTCTTTAATTCTGGTGCTGATTATGGGGAGAGTTAACAATGCTAGATGACTAACAGCTACAACATCTCCAAACTAAGATCTGATTATTACATATTGCTGAATCTGATTTCCCACTAATAGCAAGAAATACAAATGGTTTCAAAAAAGCTCCATCACAGAATAGTAGCTTGTAGGTTTGCACATATAATTCTTTGCACTGTAGGACTGATTTTGGTATCATGTTACATGACATTTACATCCAAAAATGGATACAGGCATAGTGTAATGAACAGCAATATCAAGCTGAAATTGGTTTCTGCCTGATACTGGCTAGTTTTGGGTTCATTAGATTTCCTGACTGGGCCTGGGGTAGGGCCTGGTAAGAGATCATCTCTCAAGTTAGTGGGATCTACATTTACCTACTCAGTCAATTGAAGGCTGAGCTGGCAAATGAAGGCAATGATCAATTTTGTTGTCAATGTCTGCCTCTGCTGAGAGGAGGCTCCCAAGATATGGAAATTGGTTCACGTTTTCCAGGATCTCACACTGATCTTAATCGACGGGGGTAGTTGCTTTGCTGTGTGTTGGAAGAGGACCTTAGCTGTCTGGGTGTTTCGTGTTTAGTGAAAAGCCCATTTTCTCATATGTTTTGGAGAAGGAGTCCGCAATGACCTGGAGCTCAATTTCTGAGTGAGCACACACACACACACACAAGCATCATTTACATACTGAAGCTATATGACAGAGGTTTGTGATGAATATCTGGTTCATGGTTCATGTTAATATTTTAGGGGCAATGTTTTGTTCTGGAAAGATTTTCATTGTGAAGGTAAGGTAGCTAAAATGCTGGGCTTTAGAGATTGCCAGAACACCTAAAAGAAAATAGAGTCAGAACAGAAATGGAGTAGTAAAACAGCAGGTAGGCTTACTTAGCTGGAGAACTGGAGACGAGATGCCTACACTGCCTGCAAAAAAAAAAGTGTATTCCAGAGGGATGTTTTATTTTGGGAGTTATAGCTAAATTAGTTTAAAAGCATTCAGTGAACCCTGAAATGTTATGTTATCATGGAGATGCATGAAGTTTAAGAAGGTTATCTGGTTTTAATTTATCTGAGTGTTCTACAGTGGGGGAAGAAGCTCGATATTGAAAGGGTGCTGCTGTTAGCAGGCTCCAGGCTGTTAGGGCTCAGGATGAGTCTTGGGAAGCTGAGAAGGTGGCAGAAAGGCTCTGGTTCCATGCCAAGCAGGTAGGGTTCAGAGAAGCCCTCAGGGCCATTTACAGCTCAGTGCAGTTGCAAAACTGGAGTTCAGAGAAACCCAGGAGCAGTGCCAGCTTGGTGAAGTTAATGTTTTGTGGAAGAGTTGGAAGTGAGCCAATAATTAGAGGTGGGAATGCAACTTTATTAATTCCATGGTACGGACTCTTGAGAGAAGGGATTGAATCATTGGGTGATGAGCAGTAATTGAGGCAGTCTGAGTTGGAGTGGCTTTAGAAGGCATTTAGAGGCTAGATCCTCAAAAGTGAAGAGTTGAAATCCCTCAAGTTGGAGACAGAGTTTTAACAAGACCTTATGATTCACAGTGGCCACTGACATTTGGGTGGGTTCCTGAGAAAGCCATGGGATATGTTTTGGTTGCATATGCCATGTAATGTGCAGTGTGATGTGTTTGACCACATACTGCCTGTTAATTCATATTTACCACATATTAATTTTGAATGTTAGATTATAAGGTAGATATTTTACATTGTTTTATTTGTATGACTTTGCATAGTAAAGTTTATTTTGCTTGTTTAAAAACATGGAATCTTGTGGTTTTATTCTTCTAGTGAGTAACTGAGATTTCAAACTTTGTCTACTTTAAACAGAACATTGCTAGTCTCTAAACTGATTGTATCAGGTCAGAGTGGTTTTGGTTTGAAAGCGGCATAGTTTGAACAGTTTCCTGTCTGTTCTGTAGATTATCTCCACACCTGTGGGTAAGTTTCTGGAAGTGAGATGCAGTATTGCAGTGAGGTAAAGAGTATTTTTGAGAATCAGGATCTCAAACCCAAGATTAAGGTCATTGTTTACCAGGCAGCAGTGAGCTCTGCACTCCTATATGCTTTGGAGAATTGGACAACCAACAGCAGGCATCTCAAAGCATTGCAGAATTACCACCAGTGGAACCTTTTCAAGATCCTCCAAACCTGGTGGCAAGAAAGATGGTCCAATAACAGCATCCTGTCCAAAATCAGTTTGACAAGAATCAAGGCGCTAATGGCTTAAAACTAGCTCCACTGGGCATCTGCCATTCGTATGCATGACACCAGACTCCCAAAGCAACTGCTCTACTCAGAACTTGGTTGCGGCAGGAGACTCCCAGGAGGACAGTGAAAACACTTTAGGGATATTCTCATTGCATCCCTGAAGAGGTCAAACATACCTGCCGACTCATGGGAGACCCTGGCTTGTGACCAACCCAAAAGGAGAAGGCTCATTCGTGAAAGGCACCAAACACATTGAGAGACTTTAGCAGAAACATGCAGAGGCAATGTCAAGGCATTGGAGGGAACGTACAAACCTCCAAGCAACTCTTCTACCCAACCTTTCAAGCACCACCTGCCCCGCATGTGGCAGAGTCTGCAGATCATGCATTGGATCTATCAGCCATCTCAGAATCCATCGAACCAAAGTGGAAGCCAGTCATCCTCGATCCTGAGAGACTGCCTGAGAAGAGAAGATTGACAAAATGTACTTTCTATACATTTTAAAATCTCCCTCTCCAGTTCACAATGTATGCCCAGGAAACAGACTTATATAGCACAGAAGGAAGCCATTTAGCCCATTGTGCCTGTGCCCGCTCACTGAAAGAACTATTCAGTTAGCCCCAGTTCCTTGGCATACAAATGTTTAAGGGTGCACCTTCAGGTGGGAGTTTATTTCAAGGGGCCTGAATGTTACTGGTAAACATTTTGGCTAGCTAATCTTGCTTTTTTTTCTCCTGCTGGTGCCAGTTGTCCTTAGTGTTTAGTTCCAACCACTTTTACTGACATCAAATGGTTTTGACAATGGAAATCCAGCTAATGTGGTCCAAAGAAGAGGAGGACCTATGAAGGGATGTGAGACAGGGCAGGTTGCCTGAGAGAGATTCTATGCCCTCTTTCTGGTGCTTGGGCCCCAATATCTGGTAAAATCACCTCGTGCTGGAGCTGGCTCTTGTTTGCAAATGAAACTGTGCCCGCAGATTTGCAACAGCATCACTACAAAAGTAAGTGTCTGACTAACTGTTATGTTGGATGGTTCTTTGGAGTGCCTCAATCCATGTCATACTTTCAGTGGTGCTGCATGAACTAAGATTGTCTAAGGCCAAACCCACGAAGGTACAAAACCAGGCATATCTACATGCCAATGGTATGGTGAACTGACTTCTCAGAGTCAGGGGCAGCAAAGGCAGATACTGAGACATGCCATCGACTGCAAGGACATCTAGGGAGAGTCACAGTCAAAGGCGGCCTGAACTTTGGTTGCACCTCCTTGCAGGCTTGCTGCAGTGCTGACCTGAGGAATAGTCCTGTGGAGTGATACAAAGGGCCACATTCCTCCAGATGTAGTTCATGCAGCACTACCTCAACTTTGGTAGTCATCAACAGGGGATTGGGTGCTGGGCCGCTCCGTAATTTACCCACAGATACATACCTGACTAGGGCTTCTCTTTCCTGTCATTTTTGTTCAGTAATTTCTAATCTCCTCTTCTTTCAGTCTTGACAGAGGCTTTTAATCACCTCAGGCCCTTCCCTTCTACTGCTCTGGCCTTTAATTGTCCCTATCTCTCTAAATTGCATGTGATTTTCCTCTCCAGCACTGTTGTCCTCCCAAAACCCATCAGAATCTGCAGCTGATGCCACGAATAATTATCTCAGTGAGTTTACAATGGACAATTGAATAGCGCATGCGCTTGACTTTTTTGTCAGAATTTACATCAATTTTGAACAATTTAGAACTGGTTTACAACCTGAAAATGAAAATCACACCCAGTGAGTTTCTTATCTCGGCCATGCTGTCATGTCTAAGTATCTCGCAGAGGCCACAGACTTGCCCACAGGAAAAAACAAAAATGAAGCATCATCCTGTGCCGGACTCATGCACAGACCCATTCACCTCACAACGAACAAGTCCATGCATCCTTTTGCTGCATGCCTAGAGGACTGGGAGTAAAACAAAATAAAGGCTTGAATATTTTAGTGTCTTTCAGGAATAAAGGATACTCCAATGCACTTTATAACCAATCAAGCACTTTTGAGATGTAGTCACTGTTATAATGGAGGAAATGTGGCAGCCAATTTACACGCAGAAAGCTCCCACAAACAGCAATATGGTAATGACCAGAAAATCTGTTTTAGTGATGTTAATTGAGGGATAAATATTGGCCAGGACACTGGTGCTAACTCCCCTACTCTTCTTTGAAATAGTGCCATGGGATCTTTTGCATCCATTGGAGAGGACAGAGGGGGCTTGATTTAACATCTCACCTGGAAATGACACCTCCAAACTATAACATTTAGTACTGCACCGAAGTGTTAGCCTTGAATTTTATTGCGCTCGAGTGGGACTTAAAACCCATAATCTTCTGACCCAAGGGCAAGATTGCTACCAGCTGAACCACAGGTGGTAGATTGCCAGCTTGTCTTTTTGGATGGGCATTGGTATGAATCAGCTTAGAGTCCAAGGAAAGTAGCGAGATATTTTTTTTTAAAGTATCAAAAGTTAGGTTTCAATTTGTTTAACCATCATTCCTGTGCGCCAAGCACAGCATATCTAGGAAACTCTAATTAGGAAAGTTTTTCAATTTTTATTCAGGCTTATACTTATGCATAAATAAGCATTGAAAGAAATGGAAATACAGAGTACTTGCAGGTGACAATAAATTACACAAAAGCGTCAAAACACTGCAGTAAAACACCAGAGCAATGACTTTCTTCCCTGGTGAGCCTGAAAATCTGGTTGCATTGTTAAGAGTGGAAACTAGCATTTGGGAGTTGGGAACGTGGCCAATTCTGTGGGCGGAGATTTGTTTGGATGAAGGGTTTGATGGATAGCCAAGGAGACTGGATGCATTGTACCTATGTGAGTGGCCCACACACCAAAAACTCTGCAATTCCCTTAAGCCATGTATCAGTTTGTACCCAGAATCTGTGTCTCACTTGATGTAAATACATAGGAAATTCTAGATCAATAACCCATAGCCCAATCAAAACATATTATTAGCTAATCTGGAGAGAAAAATATTCTTCAGTAACAATTGCATTGTTTCAGCAGGAAAATTGGTGAGTTAGGATTGTTTTCAGTTGTAGCCTTATGCTGCTATGTTGAACTTGTTTCAATTATGACCCCTGGTGGATGATATTACAACATTCCTGTTTTGACTAAAACCCCCAGGCTCTATTTAAACGTTCAAGGGACCATTCTTATTGGTGCACTGGCTCACTTAAATGGAATGCAATGAGCTCCCTCTAACCACTAATGCTAAGATACCTACCAAAATCAAGAATTTCTAAGAAGATTGATTTTATACCACACATGTAGCCCATTCTCCTGAGTGATCATGTAAATGATAAATAACATGATGTTACATGCATACATCTCTGCTGAATTGTACATTTACACTTTTCACACAGTGGGTATTACATGTACTTGTTTGGTTACAAGCAAACCACTTAAAAAATATTCAACTGACAGTATCGCAGGTAACTCAGGATGAGTGGAAAATATGTAGGAGTCTTGATCATTGGTTTTAATGAGTTTTAATAAGATTAAAAGATATGGTTGCTAATGGTCTGAGAATCAAAACTGTAAAATGTAATTCCATATGTATTGATACTGAACAATGCTATTTAATTGATTACATTTAATTAAACACCCACCAGTGTTGACCCACTGAGAGAATGGAATTTTGGAGCTATTCTTTTTTATATTCATTCTTAGGGTTTGTGTGAAGTTGACAAGGTTGTATTAATTATACATCCTTAATCGCCATGAGAAGGTATCAGTGGTAGGCCTTCTTGAGCTGCAACAGTCAGCGTGTTGACGATACTCTTGCAATAGTGCTACACGTAGAAGCCAGGGTTGAGATGAAATGAAGAAGAAACAGCAGTAAAATGAAAATCTTTAGTTCATTGATTCACTAAGCAAATGAAATAGTCCTCCCCTAATCACCCAGTCACAACTCATCATACTTGTAAAATTTCAATTATATCTCCATTTAGTCTTCTGCTCCAGTGGAGATGGCCCCAGTATCACAAGGTTGTCCTGGTATTGTCCGAATGAATTTATGCTGCACTTTTTCCATGGCTTCAAGATGCTTTCTATAACAGACTTCTCATAATTGCACACAACATTTTAATTGTGACCTAAACATTGTCCTGTACAAGTTTATCATAACCTCTTTACTCCTGTACTTTATGCCCCTATTTATAAAACCAGGGGATAATTTTGTCCCCATCAGGAGAGCTGAGCGGGGGCAGGCGGGCACGCAGCTGATTGCCACCTGTGATCAGCTGGGTGCCACCATTTTACATAGGCGGGCCAATTACAGCCTGTCCAGCGTGACGCGCACCCAGAAGCGCTGAGCGCTACCTGTGGGGAGGGGGGAGGAGGGAAAGTCTGGGTCTGCGCTCTTTCGTGCATGTCAATGAACTTTAATAAAAAATTTTATTTAATTTATACAGCCTTCATGAAACCTCATCCCGCCCATGGATGAGGTTTCATAATAAACATGAAGGTCACCTGGGCTCTTCACCTGCCTGCCAACCTTAAGGTTGGCCATGTTAATTGTTTCAGTTGGTTGTTAAATGGCTTTAATAGGCCTTTGACAGTTTGGCGTGTAAGCAGCCAACTCCGGTGTGCACCCGCTGAACTTAAGAATGGAATGATACGCAGTGGCTTCAGGACACAGCCCGGTGTCACCGCGCATCATTTTATGCGTCGGCGAGCGGGGCCCGCCCCTGCATGCTGACCAGGAGATTCAGGCCCCAAAGTTTTATTTATCATTTTAATAGCATTCACTGGCATTCATACTTTATGGCCTGTATTTTCATACAGAGGCTCTCCGTCTGCACGAAAATGCCAGCAGAGGCATTTTCACAGTTAGGGGACTGATGGGGGCAGGTTCTAAATTGCACATCTGAGGTTCAAGGAGGTAGCTGCCCATATAAATCAACTACCTCCACTTGTGTGATTTTGGTGAAATGGGTGCCTGAAACCAAAAGTGTGCAGATTAGACTTGGTAGGAGCAGGTTTGAAACTTGTGGATTCATTTGGATAGCCAGGGTATCCTTTTGGAGGGGAAGGTACCTCTTTGGATATAGTCGCAGGACACCTTTGGGAGAGGTCAGGTGCCCTCTGGTGGAGGCGAGGTACTCTTTGGGAGAAGTGGGAATCAGGTGAATTGCCATGGAGGGTGTAATTTACAAATTTTGTCTTTCCGGGGTTTCCCTTATGTGTGTATTTTGAGTGGGCATCAACAATGAGCAGAAACATTGTTCCCATGAAAGGTCCCACATAGTCAATGTGTAACCACACCCCTGGCCTTCCTGACCACCACCAAGGGTGGAGCGGATCTGTTGAAGGTAACTTTTGCAATTGCTGACATTGCATACAAGTCTTCACTAAGCTTTCTATTTCACCATCCATCCCAGGCCACCATAGACAGCTATGTGCTATGATCTTCATTCAGAAAATTTCTGGATGTACATTATGTAGTTCACTTAACAATGACATTCTTCCCTTTGGAGAAACTATCACTCATGCTCCCCCCAATAAGATACCATCCTGGCTGGTTATTTCACATCTTCTGTTAAAATACGGATTCATTTTGTCAGATGCCTACTCTTGAGACCAACCATGAAGAAATTGTTCTCGTACTTTGGATAAGACAGGGTCTTAACTTGTCCAGTCTCCGATCGGTCCAGCACATACTGGTGATGAATCTGAGAAGTTCAACAATAAAATGAGTTCTTAAGGAACTGAGACATCCACATTTTTTTCTTGTAAGGGCAAACGACTAAGTGCATCAGCATTTGCAATTTGACTTCCAGGCCTGTGGGTGAAAGTATACACGTGCACTGCCAGGATCAATGCCTTATTTGTGTTTCTGTGTCTCCTTTCGATGGGCTTTCTTCTTTCTAGCACCGACTTCATTCTCAGCCTTCTTTTCGATTTCAACATTGGTCAGACTAATTTCAGATGCAAGCTTGACTTGAGTGAACTCAGTGGTTGAGTTTTCCAGAATTTTATCATTTGTCTGCTTCTTAGAAAATTCTGCAACTTTTGCCTCCAAAGCCTCTTTGGCTTCAATTAGCTGATTCTTCAGCTCTTCCATCTCTTTCTTGTATTTGTTTGCTGCCTCCTGGAAAATTAAGAATTGTTATGTCTTCTCTTCCAATTCATCCTTCATTTTGGTCAGAGAGGTGCTGAATTCTTTCTGTCTCTTCTCATACTTTTCCGGAGGTACAAGCTCAGACAGGAGAGAAACTGGTCATGTGTGAAGGTCTTTTGGCAGGTTTTCATTTTTCTTTTGGAGGCTGTTCACCTCAACCCGGACACTGTCCCTCAGAATGGTCTCTTCTAGTTCTTTTTGCTGTCCTACCGTGCCTTTGTTTGAAACATCCTGCATTTCTTTAGGTTGTTGGATCTTTACACACTCCTTTTCCAAAACAGGAAGATTTTCAGCTTCCTTTTAGAACCTCAGTGACAAATCAAGGTTGATTTCCCTCAGCCAGTTTTGTCCTGGTAGGCTTGGTCCTCTGCCTCTCAATATCAACACTTGCAGTTTTGCTGATTGGTTTCCGTAATGAACAGTAACTCTACTTATGCCTTTAACTTGGATGTCAAGTTCTTAATTTGGCATCAGTTTCTTCCAAATTTAATTTATGTTCACCATAATTCAGAGATTTGAAGGTGTGCTCACTAATCACTGTAGTGGAAGCTCATGTGTCCACTTCCATTTTAATAAGTCTGTCATTTACCTTCACTGTTACATAGATTGGTTCTGTTCTTCTAACCTTCAAGTTATACAAAGAATAAATATCTGAACCTGTTGCTTCAGGCCTTTCTACACTGTAGATCTCACTGTTTTTTTCTTTTGTTTGAAAGTCTGCCTGATTCTTTCTTTGCATTGTCTCATTAGGTGTCCGTTTCGATGACAATAAAAACATTCAATTTTTTTAAACTGCCAGTCATTGTGAAGTTGTCTGTTTCCATCTCTGTTGCTATTATTCCATGTTTTCATTGCTAAGTCACTTCTTCTTGTTTGCTAGCAGTGGCTGTTTCCCGCTTCTCGGCAGAGACTTGCATTTTCGTGCCCTTTTTGGCTGGGGCTTCCCGCCCAATGTGGAGGATGGCGCTATTTTGCACTCCCTGTATGGCTTTTGAATCCCTTACAATGCTTTCCATGGCCAGTACTATCCCTAGAGCTTTCGTAAAATCCAAATTTGTTTAATTCAGTAATCTCTTCTGAATCGTGTCCTCATTTACGCCACACACTAAATGATCTCTGAACATGTCATTTAAAGATGTACCAAACTCACAATGTTCTGTCAACTGTTTCGAATTTGCCACATAGCAAGCAACTGTCTCCCCCGGGGCTCTATTTCTTGAGTTAAATTTGAACAATTGCATTGTTACCGAGGGCTTTGGCTGGTAATGACCTATTAGAGGTCCATCAGTTCCTCAAAGTTTTTCAAATCAGGGCACCAGGTGCCTTCAGACTTTGAGTCAATCCGTAGGTTTTACTCCCACGCATGGATAAGAGGATTGCTTGCCTCTTCTCTTCCCCCTCAGTGTCTTTTTCGCTTGGAGAAAGAACGCAAGGCATTCAATATAATGAGACAAATGTCCGTGGCTGGATCGAAAGGGTCAGTTCTTCCAAATTGTGGCATTTTGTGAGAGGATTGCTTCGATGATTAGGATGGAAATTCTACTTACAATTACCACGTGAAGTACAGCCCGATTTCATTATTTCTCTTGATTTTTTTCATTAACTTGTTTTATTCTCAAAGCTAGTTTATTGTATCTTTGCTGTTTCCTCATTTTTTTTCTTGCTTTTTCCTTGTCGCCAGTTTGTTGGATCCTGGTCACCAGTTTGTTGGGACTTAGGGACCTGGATTCCACACATGTTTTGGGATGGCCAAGATGGTCAGCAAACACTTCTTAGGTGGAAAACATTCTGTTTATTTACAAAGGCATTCAGCAGCTTTCAACTCAAATCCAGTCTCTGCACTGCAGGCTCTAACTATAGACTGCTGACTACTGAGGTAGCCTGCGCTACTCTTCTACTAGATACTAAGATCATGTGATCTTCCATTATAACATTCTTCTTAACAGTATATTACACATCAGATTACCACAGGCAGCATCTGTGGAGTCTTATTCCTTCAGTCGTGAATTGTTTCAAGAGTTTTTTAAATGTCATATTTCACATTTTTAATTTTTTTAATTCATTCACGGGATGTGGGCTTCACTGGCTGGGCCAGTATTTATTGCGCATCCCTAGTTGACCTTGGGAAGGTGGTGGTGAGCTGCCTTCTTGAACTGCTGCAGTCCATGTGACACGGGTACATCCACAGTGCTGTTCGAAAGGGAGTTCCAGGATCTTGACCCAGTGACAGTGAAGGAACGTCGATATATTTCCAAGCCAGGATGGTGAGTGACTTGGAGGGGAGCTTTCAGGTGGTGGTGTTCCCATCTATCTGCTGCCCTTGACCTAGTGGTCATGGGTTTGGAAAGCACTGTAAAGGCAGCCTTGGTGAATTCCTGCAGTGCACCTTGTAGATGGTACACACTGCTGCTACTGTGCGTCGTTGGTGGAGTGGATATTTGTGGATGTGGTGCCAATCAAGTGGGCTGCTTTGTCCTGGACGGTGTCAAGCTTGTTGAGTGTTGTGGGAGCTGCACTCATCCAGGCAAGTGTGGAGTATTCCATCACATTCCGGACTTGTGCCTTGTGGATGGTAGGCATGCTTTAAGGAGTTAGGACGTGAGTTACTCATTGCAGGATTCCTAGCCTCTGACCTGCTCTTGTAGCCACAATATTTATATAGCTGGTCCAGTTCAGTTTCTGGTCAATGGTAACCTCCGGGATGTTGATAGTGGACTATTCAGTAATGGTAATGCTATTGAACTCATAGACTCATAGATGTTTACAGCACAGAAGGAGGCCATTCAGCCCATCTTGTCTGCACTGGTCAATAAAGATCTGACTACACTAATCCCATTTTCCAGCGCTTGGTCCTTAGCCCTGGAGGCTATGGCAACACAAGTGAATATCCAAATACTTCTTAAATATTACGACAGTTTCTGACTCAACCCCCTTTCAGGAAGGCTGGCGAGGTTTCATGAAGCTTTTATAAATTAAATAAAGTTTTCCATTAATGTTCCTTGACATGTCCCAGCTCATATGACACTGTCAGAGACGGGACATGTCTTATAATATTTTCTTTTCTGTATTAAGCTTTCACTAATCTCCCTGAGGCACCACTTTTAAGGCCACTAATCCTGCAAAGTAGTCATTGAGGGCTGTACCCACATCTTCCATGTCCATACATGGTTACCTCTTTGGTCCTTAATTGGCCCTACTCTTTCCCAAGTTATTCTCTTGCTCTTTATATATTTAAAAAATCCTTTGGGTTTTCTTTCTTCTACCCACCAACGCGCTCTCTTAGCTTTCCTAATTTCCTTTTTAAGATCCCCCCTGCACTTTTTATACTCCTCTAGGGACCCTGCTATATTGAGACCTCGGAATCTGCCACATGCTTCTCTTTTTCCTTAAGCCTAACTGTCATGTCCCTTGACATCCAGTGTTTTCCAGACTTGGTCCCCCACCTTTGCCTTTATGGAAACATATTTGCCCTGTACTCTCGCTATTCCCTCCTTGAATGCCTCCCACTGCTCTGACACAGTTTTATCTGCAAGTAGCTGCTCCCATTCCACTTGAGCCAAATTGTATCTCACCTTAGTAAAAATTAGCCTTTCCCCAGTTTAGAACATTTATTCCCAGCCCAGCTCTGTCTCTCCCTGACTGTTTGGGGGCCTATAGTACATACCCAAATGCGTGTTTGCCCCTTTTATGTTTTTAACTTCCACCCATATGGCCTCATTTGATGATCCTTCCAAGATATCATCCCTCCTCACGGCTATAATTGATTCCTTGATCCATTCCTTGAACTTCAAGCGGCGATGGTTAGATTCCCTCTTGTTGGAGATGGTCATTGCCTGACATGAATGTAACTTGCCACTTGTCAGCCCAAGCCTAGATATTGTCCAAAATTCACAAACAGGACAAACATTGTCCAAAATCCACAAACAGGAATGTCCTGGCAGACCGATTGTGTCAGCCTGTTCCTGCCTCACAGAACTCATTTCTTGCTATCTTGACTCCATTCTCTCTCCCCTTGTCCAGTCTCTTCCCACCAACATCCGCGATTCCTCTCACACCCTACATCATATCAACAATTTCCAGTTTCCTGGCCCCAACCACCTCCTCTTCACCATGGGCGTCCAATCCCTCTACATCTCCATCCCCCACCGGGATGGTCTGAGGGCTCTCCACTTCTTCCTCAAACAGAGGCCTGAACAATCCCCATCCACCGCTACTCTCCTCCGTCTGGCTCAACTTGTACTCTAACTAAACAATTTCTCCTTAAACTCATCTCACTTCCTCCAAAAAGGTGTGGCTATGGGTACCCACATGGGCCCCAGTTATGCCTGTCTCTTTATGGGGTATGTGGAACATTCCTTGTTCCAATCCTATTCAGGCCCCCTCTCACAACTCTTTCTCTGGTACATGATGACTGCTTCGGTGCCACTTCGTGCTCTCGTCTGGATCTGGAAAAATGTATTAATTTTGCTTCCAATTTCCACTCCTCCATCATTTTCACATGGTCCATCACTGACATTTCCCTCCCTTTCCTTGACCTCTCTGTCTCAATTTCTGGTGATAGACTGTCCACCAATATTCATTACAAGCCTATCGACTGCCACAGCTACTTCGACTACAGCTCCTCACACCCCGCTTCCTGCAAGGGCTCCATCCCATTCTCTCAGTTCCTTCACCTCCGTCACACCTGTTCTGATGATGCCACTTTCCAAAACAGTGCTTCTGAGATGTCTTCCTTCTTCCTTAACCAAGGTTTCCCACCCACGGTGGTTGACAGGGCCCTCATCTGTATCCAGCCCATCTCCCGCACCTCCGCCCTCACACCTTCCCCTCCCTCCCAGAACCATGATAGGGTCCCCCTTGTCCTCACTTTTCACCCCACCAGCCTCCGCATTCAAAGGATCATCCTCCGCCATTTCTGCCAACTCCAGCATGATGCCACCACCAAACACATCTTCCCTTCCCCTCCCCGGCAGTATTTCAGAGGGATCGTTCCCTCCCTGGTCCACTCCTTCATCACTCCCTACACCTCAACCCCCTGCCACGGCACCTTCCCATTAAACCACAAAAGATGTGTAACACCTGCCCCTTTACTTACCCCCTCCTCACCGTCCAAGGGCCCAAACACTCCTTTCAAGTGAAGCAGCGCTTCACTTGCACTTCCCTCAATTTAGTCTACTGCATTTGCTGCTCCCAATGCGGTCTCCTCTAGATTGGAGAGACCAAACGCAGACTGGGTGACCGCTTTGCAGGACACCTTCTGTCTGTTCGCAAGCATGACTCAAACCTCCCTGTCACTTGCCATTTCAACAAACCACCCTGCTCTGATGCCCACATGTCTGTCCTTGGCCTGCTGCAGTGTTCGAGTGAAGACCAACGCAAACTGGAGGAACAGCACCTCATCTTCCGACTAGGCACTTTACAGCCTTCCGGACTTAATATTGAGTTCAACAACTTCAGACCATGAACTCGCTCCTCCATCCCCAACCCCCCCTTACTGATTCACCCCTTTTCCAATAATTTATAATTTTTAAAATATATTTTTTCTTTTCCCATGTATTTTTACATTTATTTTGATCTATCGTTTTATCTCCACCTTTTAGCCCATTTCAATCCCTTCCCCCCACCCCACCCCCACTAGGGCCATCTGCCACTTGCTTGTCCTGCTTTCTACCATTAATGTCACCATTAGCACATTACTTAGATAATATCAGCGCTGTCAACACCCCTTTGTCCTTTTGTCTATGACATCTTCGGCAATCACTTCTTTGCCTCCACCTCTCGCTGCCCCTCTATCCAGCTCTATCTATCCCACCCCCCTCAACCAGCTTATATTTCACCTCATTTCTATATTTCCTTAGTTCTGATGAAGAGTCATACAGACTCAAAACGTTAACTGTATTCCTCTCCGCAGATGCTGTCAGACCTGCTGTGTTTTTCCAGCTATTTTGGTTTTTGTTTCACATTTCCAGCATCCGCAGTATTTATATTGCCCAGGTCTTGCTGCATTTGGACATGGACTGCTTCAATATCTGAAGAGTCGTGAATGGTGCTGAACATTGTGCAATCATCAGCGAACATCCCCACATCTGACCATATGATGGAAGGAAAGTCATTGATGAAGCAGCTGAAGATGGTTGGACTGAGGACACTACCCTGAGGAACTCCTGCAGTGATGTCCTGGAGCTGAGATGACCGACCTCCAACAACCACAATCATTTTTCTTTGTGCTAGGTATGACTCCAACCAGCGGAGAGTTTTCCTCCTGATTCGCATTGACTCCAGCTTTGCTAGGGCCTCCTTGATGCCACACTCTTGTCAAATGTGACCTTGATGTCAATGGCAGTCACTCTCACCTCACCTCGGGAGTTCAGCTGTTTTGTCCATGTTTGAACCAAGGCTGTAATGAGGTCAGGAGCCCTGGCGGAACCCAAACTGGGCGTCATTGAACAGGTTATTGCTAAGCAAGTGCTGTTTGATAATACTATTGAAGATCCCTTCCATCAAACCGAAGGTGGACCTACTCCTCCATTGTGCCTTGCAATCTGAGGAGTGCCGCAGACATCCCTTGCTGATGTTCCCTAGCTTGCCTTTGCAACTCCAGCAACTGTGATATGACCGAGTCCCGAAGCTCACCATCTGACTCGGACTCAGCAAATTTCTGACCTCCAGCAGTCCTCTGCGTGCTGGATACCTGGGAAGTCCCTGCCGCTGCCTGTTGTATGAGAGACAGTGCGATGTGTTCACCAGATTGTGATCCCGAGGCCATTCTAAAGCTAGGTCCCACCGAGGTGTGTGATTCTGCGCTGGTGGAGGGTGTGGGTGAGACTGTGATGGGACGTCAGAGGGGATGCCTCCAGATTCCTTTTCAGAGGTTTCTTCTCAGCTTGATTGGAGGCCCTGGGTCATGGACCCCATCAGCTGTTTCCCAGATGTACCTACGGAAGCAAGGGGAGGTAATTAGTACACAGCAGGGGACTGCGGAACAGGACACTCACAGTATGGTTGTCTGATGGATGTTGGACTGATGGATCCTCACTTAGTAGAGCAGCGCCAACCGCACTGTCAGCATAGGACCGGTCCAGATACTCGCCGGCCAGCTGGATGGCTCAGTTTTCAAAGTCCATGAGGACCTTGATTTCAGGCATTCCTCCACCAGTCTGTGACCTCTCCCTGTTGCTGTGCGCCAGCTTGTCCTGCATGAATAGAGATGGAGAAAGTGTAAGCAGGATGCCTGCCAGGCCAGATGGTAAGTATGCCTGGCATGTGTGGGTGGTGAGTGCTCCCATGGATGGGATGAGGACAATGACAGTGAGTGTAAGAGAGTGAATAGGGATGTCCCTTGAACTGGCAGTGAGTGAGGCCCCTGTGGTTGTATGATGGGTTTGTGAGTGTTTGAATTGAGAGTGATAAAAAAAAGGGCCTTTCCGTGGTGGAACGGAGGAGATCATTCATCCCCTTGCGGCACTGGGTGGTTGTCCTCTTTTGAAGGGTGTTGGTACTGACCACCACTACCACCACCTCCCCAGCCGGATTGGTCGCGCTACTACCCATCCTGCAGCCAGAGCGGGGTTAGAGGACATCACAGTGGGACTCCACGGCATCCAAAAGGCATTCCAGTAATGCATCGCTAAACCTGGGGACTGCAGTCCTTTTGCCTTTCATGGACATCTTCCCTGCAGCAGTTGCAGGCTGGAAGCCCTGAGATGTGTGCGCCCGGCTGGAGTTTAAACATGGTGCTCAGCATGATGAAGCAGCAAGGTAATGGCGGGCTGGTGAATGAGAGCCCGCCCACCATGGATGCAGCGTGTTTCCCGGAAATGCATAAATAATGTGGCAGGTTTGGGACGATACGGTGTGAAAACCCACCATTGCGGCCACTGTTTTACCCGCTCGTTACCACACTTAGTGCAAATCTGGGATGTTTCCGCCTCATGTTTCTGCAGGGACTAAGCAGGCCATCAAGGAACACCCACCGAAAGGAATAGGGGGATGTTGCCAGGGAGGTCAATTCACTGAGTCCCATTCATAGAGGGTAGTATAGAATTGGGATCAGCATGTTATGAGTTGTGGGACATGAGTAGGCTGTAGACAGACCACCAGGGAGGAAGGACAGTTCATGTGCTGGTTCACTGGAGAGCAACAAGTTCTGCTAAGGGTGAATTAGATGAGGACTTCAGTGGGTAGCATACAGGAGAATGCTGATGAGCATGCACACTGAGATACTTCATTCATTGAGTGGCCTGCCACAGAGCCTCTTTTCACTGTCTAAAGTCCAGTCCCAGCTGTGGTTTTCCTCACCTCAGTGCACAGAAAATAAACTAACAAAAATAATTAACTAAATAGGTTTAATAGCTCCACAAAATCCAGGGGGCCTTCTGATCAATATTGGCATGCAAAGGAATAATAAGAGATATCTATCTGTATTTATTGCCTTGTAGCAGACTGTGGACGTATATGTTCCTTAAAACTGAAGTACTGATTTGTTGTCTGGTGACTATTGTTACTGATGACTTAAATAGAGTTCTCAAGTCAGATTTATTTCCCTGATTTCTAATTGTGGATTCAACAAATGTCAGATCAGATATGTCACATCAAACTAAGTCACAGTCTATCAGTTCACAGTAATCATCAGGAGGCAGATGTCAAACACAATGACTCATTCTTGATAAAACGTTAGGAAACCATTAACATTTAAAATTCAAGCGAGTGTGATAATATGAATTAAATCTCTAATTATTTCCCAGGATAATAGCATTAAAAATTACCAATTGATATGCATAGAATTTAAATTATAAATTGCAGTAAACTTTTAAGTTACCAGAAGAAAGGTCCAATAATACCTTTCTAAGTGATCTAATAATGTGTTGACAAAGTTTATCATTCTTGGCTATATCTTTGTGCTTTCACATATATTGAAGTTGAGTGTCAATTTTTTTCCATCAGGGCCAAACACAGAAGGGAAACTTTAGTTGGTAGGCTTGCACACCCCTTGCAGAACTTGATGGGTATCCTTCCATTAATTTTAATGCAAGGAAAATCAGATGGGAGGGTTATAATGAAACAGGAAATAGGGTGGAAATTAACTTGGTGTGATTTCCATTTGCTTTGCTTGATTTCTGACCTGCATTTGGAAAAGCGATGGAAGCACATGTCCAAAGTACCCATATAAAAAAAATTGTATTTATATAGTACCTTTTGTGTAGTAAAATATCCAAAGTCGCTTCACAGGAGCATTATCAAACAAAAATTGACAAAAAACCATGTAAAGAGATACAATTAAGTCTTCACTATAAATCGTAGTTGCATTCCTGGAAATTGCGACTTTAAGTGAAACAACTTTATGTGAATCATAGGTTCCCATAGGAATCAATGTTAAAGCCAGAGTTAGGTTCCTTCTTGCCCTGAAAAGCCAATGTACAAGTTGAAATACTGCACTGTACATGTGCAGCAATGTGCATTTCTAGCTGGAATAACTTGCAAAATAAATGGATGGAGCCGGGAGGGCTGCCCAAGGAGCCGGGGTGGGGTGCTTGGAAGGAGTCGGGGGATTGAGGACTCATGGGGTGGGGGGGGTGGGTGGCCATGGAAGGAGCCGGGGAGGAGGGCCGTGGACCGAGCCAAGGATGCTGCAGAAGGAATCGTGAGGGGGCGGTGCCGTGGAAGAAGCGAGTGGGCAACTGCCTCACAGTTCAGCGGTCGGCAGCTACCCACCCCTGCCCTGCGCTCAAGCACCCAAGATCTCGGGCCTCGCTCTCTCCCTGCAGCCTGGGCCTCTGGTGGCTGCAGTTGTGCCTCCAGCATCAGAACATGGCAGCAGCTAGCCCAAAGTTCAGTGCAGGAGGGCAGAGCCTGAATGCAAACGATGTAAAATCAAAAATGGCGGCGTAAATCGAAAAACGTTTCTAAAGTGTAATAATGTTATACAATGTTATAGCAAAATGACTTCAAGCAGAGCAATTTACTGCATTAGAGCAAAATGACCAAAAGCTTGGTCGAAAAGGTAGGCTACAAGGAGAACCTTAAAGGAGGAAAGCAAGGTAGAGCAGCAGAGAGGTGTGGGGAGGGAATTCCAGTACTTAAGGACTGGGTAACTGAAGGAACAACTACCAATGAGATACTCAAGAGACCAAAATTGGGGGAGTTCAAATATCTGAGGGTAGCAGGGCTAGGGGAGGTTACAGAGATAGGGAAGAGACCTATGGAGCTATTTTAAAACAAGATGAGAATTTCAAATTCAATGTGTGGCTTCTGGTGGAGGAGAGAATGAATATATGTTCCAGTAATGATGCAGTACCCACCAGCAGTCCATGGCAGAAACTGACATAATGGAAACAAACCATTATCTGCAGCCCATCTCCTTCACACGCTGGAAAAAGTAGCCATGGCCTGAAGGTGTATAAGGTGAATCCTGTGGTAACCTTGACAGACTCCATGCCAGTGGTTGAATTTGGCTGTTTAGGTTCCAGCCTGTGGTGAATAATTGTCCATGATGTTTGAGTTCCTCTGACAAATCCAGTTAACTGCACCTCTTGCTGCATTTCTGGGGTCTACAGAACAAAATGTAGCATCCAGCCTGAGGCACAGCCCTGCATGTCAACTTCCTTCATTCCTCTTCCTCTTCAAATCAAAGAAAGGAAAGTCTTGCATTTCTATAGATCCTTCGTGACTTTAGGTCATCCCAAAGCACTTTACAGCCAATTAAGTACTTTTGAATTGTAGTCAATGTTGGAATGTCTCTTAAAGCAACAGCCAATTTGCATACAGCAAACTCCCACAAACAGCAATGTAATAATGGCCAGATGAACCCAAGGCTGTAACGAAGTCTGGAGCTGAGTGGTCCTGCTGGAACCCAAACTGGGCACTGTTGAGCAGATTATTGCTTAGTGAGTACCATTAAATAGCACTGTCAACACTTTGCTGATGATTGAGAGCTGGCTGATGGGGTGATAATTGATTGAATTGGATTTGTCCTGCTTTTTCTGGGCAGGACATACCTGGGCAATTTTCCACGTAGCTGGGTAGATGCCAATGCTGTAACTGTACTGGAACAGCTTGGCTAGGGTTGCAGCTAGTCCTGGAGCACAAAGCTTCAGTACCACAGTCGGAATGTTAACAGGGCCAATAGCCTTTGCTGTACCCAATGCGCTCAACCATTTCTTAATATCGCATGAATTGGATCTAATAGGTTAGACCTTTTATAATATTGCTGCATCACACCAATTACAGTGCGCCTAACTCACTTCTCCCTAGTTGCTGGTACGTTGCTTTATGGGACAGAGGGCATAAAACTACAAAACCATTTGCACAGTGCTTAGCTTCAGTAAAAAAAAAGTGAAACACCACCTGATTGTACAAACAGGTAGATTAGGTGCAAGTCTATAAGATTGTAGAAGATTCAATCTGGAGTACAGTTTACAGTTGCAGTAATTTAAAGCATTGTGTAGTGGGGGAGATGAGCAGTCGAAGCTCCACCAACTGAACTCCGCTACCATCTGAAGATCAAGAATTAAGCTCTCAACCCTATCCTTTTGGACCTGGAGTTTTGACCAGGAATATCCATTGCCAGTAGTTTGTTTCTCTGAGCTAAGCTCTTCCATTAATGTTTATAAAGACCTGATAGCAGTAATAATGAAGAATCCCTGTTTTATAATCTTCTTGTAGCTCATGTGCTTGAATCTCACGTTACAATTGTAAAGGGATATTACTGCTGCTGAGAGGATACAGAGGTCAGATAACAGAGATGAGTCTGACACTTAGAAACAGTTTGGCTTGGTTTCTTTAGAAGGAAAACAATTTGAAATAATATTAATTAATTTTCTAGAATATGAAAGGAATTAACAATCTTGTGTCAGTAAAATCATTCACTAAGTTAAAGGTTCAAATAGCATGAAACACAAATTGAGTGGCTGGAAGTCACATTAACCTTTTCAGCCCAAAACTAAAATCTTTTAGGGACAAAGCCTAGAAAATGCTATTGGTGTGCTACTTGGGGGCTGAAGCAGGGTGACAAAATGTTCTGGGCAGAAGGAAGACCAGCTTGTTATCCCTTCCATCCCTTAGAGGAATATACCAGGAAGTAGGGAGAGGTGGGCTGGGCTCACTATGATTGTGATTAGCAAGACCATAAAAAGCCTCACAGTGGGCCAACAGATCAAGCTTAGCCTTGTCCTAAATGGGAATATCCCAAGAAAGAATATAGCTTGCACTAACAATAATCCTTGCACACCGAGCAATTCAAACAATGAGAAAAGGAATCTACTGATGAAAAAGAGAGCCGCAGCCAACATCCACTTCAACCTTCTCATTGCACAAAAATCAACCAAGTGTGAAAAAAGGTCTAAGGTGAGGCTCATCCTTTCAGAAGTAACGTCAATATAGATAAATATTCTTTCAAGATGAGAATTTGTACAACCCCATCTATTGTGTCTAAAGGATGATGTTGGAACAAGCTGATGATAAGGAACATTAGCAGTCGATATCTTCAGTGGACTTACTCATTTATGCAAGGGGGTGGCAGCAGTAGAGCATGACCTACAATGACAATATCCATCTTACCTGGGATTCTCGACATCATACCATTTTTATTTTAGAGTTGAAACATTTAATGGTATTTTGGAGAGATCAGATGTCTCTCATAACTTGCTGCTACAAGAGTGGTATAATTATAGTGCATTTTAATAAATGGCTCCCTCTTGTAATGTTCTCCCCAAACATTTCTGTAGTGGATCTTGCACTCATGCTGCACTGGAAACTGTAGCCATATGTATCCTTTAGGACTCACACATTACTGAATTATCAGTGCTAGTCCACTTCATTTCTTCACAAGCTTCTCTGAAGTATAGTGTAATCAATCCACTGCTCTCACACTGAGCTCAGGATCTAAATTAATTAACCAAATTTACTTGCAACTAAACAAGTAGGATACAATTAATACAGTACTGCCTGAATAACAGTGACCAGAATAAGCTCATGTGTTTTAAAACTAGATTCTGCTTCTGACACCACTGGATGTAATCAGTGCCTCTTCACCAACAGTCTTATAACATCTACGAGCATTAACTTTAGGGGAGGGGATGGCATGATTGTGCTGACACTGGAATAGTATTCCAGCTACCCAGAGACCTGGGAACAAGCATCCTCATGGAATCCAGACACCATAATCACCATCCCCTGGATGTATATACACACACATCCCCAGTAGTGGTGGTGGCATTGTAGTATACAGTTGGGAGGGAGCTGCCCTGGGTGTCCTGAGCATCAACTCCGGACCCCATGAAGTCTCATGGGTGAAACATGGGCAAGGAAACCTCCTGCTGATTACCACATACCACCCTCTCTCAGCTGATGAATCAGTGCTCCTCTATGTTCACACCACTTGCAGAAGCACTGAGGGTGGCAAGGGTGCAGAATATACTCTGGGTTGGGGACTACGATATCCATCACAAAGAGTTGATCAGTAGCACCAATGCTGGCTGAGTCCTAAAGGACATGTTCGCTAGACTGGGTTTGCGGCAGGTGGTAAAGGAACCGACAAGAGGGAAAAACATACTTGACCTTATCCTCACCAACCTGCCTGTCACAGATGGATTTCTCCATGACAGTATTGGTAGGAGTGACCACCGCACAGTTATTGTGGAGATGAAGTCCCACCTTCACATTGAGGATACCCTCCATCATGTTGTGTGGCACTACCACCAAGCTAAATGGAATAGATTTTGAACAGATCTAGCAACTCAAGACTGGGCATCCATGAGGCACTGTGGGCCATCACCAGCAGCAGAATTGTATTCAAGCACAATCTGTAACCTCATGACCTGGCATACCCCTCAATCAACATTACCATCAAGCCAGGGGATCCACCCTGGTTCAATGAAGTGCACAGAAGAGCATGCCAGGAGCAGCACCGGGGAAACCTAAAAATGAGGTGTCAACCTGGTGAAGCTATAAAACAAGGACTACTTGTGTACAGTGTACAGTATAAGCAGCAAGTGACAGACAAAGCTAGACGATCCCACAACCAACAGATGCCAGATCCAGTCGTGAATGATGGTGGATAATTAAACAACTCACTGGAGGAGGAGGCTCCACAAATATCCTCATCCTCAATGATGGAGGAGCCCAGCGCAACAGTGCAAAAGATAAGGCTGAAGCATTTGCTACAATCTTCAGCCAGAAGTGCCGAGTGGATGATCCATCTTGGTCTTCTCCAGAGGACCCCAGCATCACAGATGCCAGTCTTCAGCCAATTCAATTCACTCCATGTGATATCAAGAGATGGCTGAAGACACTGGACATTGCAAAGGCTATGGGCCCTGACAATATTCCGGCAATTGTACTGAAGGCTTGTGTTCCAGAACTTGCCACTCCCCTAGCCAAGCTGTTCCAGTACGGCCACAACACTGGCATCTACCCAGATATGTGGAAAATTGCCCAGGTATGTCCTATACACAAAAAGCAGAACAAATCCAACACAGCCAATTACCGCCCCATCAGTCTACTCTCTATCATCAGTAAAATAATGGAAGAGTTAATCAACAAGCGGCACTTGCTTAGCAATTACCTGCTCACTGACACCCAGTTTGGGTTCCGCCAGGGCCACTCAGCTCCTCACCTCATTACAGCTTGGGTTCAAACATGAACAAAAGAGCTGAACTCCGAGGAGAGGTGAGAGTGACTGCCCTTGACATCAAGGCAGCATTTGACCGAGTGTGGCATCAAAAGCCCTAACAAAACTGGAGTCAATGGGAATCAGGGGGAAAATTCTTCGCTAGTTGGAGTCATACCTAGCACAAAGGAAGTTGGTTGTGGTTGTTGGAGGTCAGTCATCTCAGATCCAGGATATCACTGCAGGAGTTCCTCAGCGTAGTACCCTCAGGCCAACTATCTTCAGCTGCTTCATCAATGACTTTCCTTCCATCATAAGGTCAGAAGTGGGGATGTTCGCTGCTGATTGCACCATGTTCAGCACATTTATGACTCCTCACATGCTGATGTAGTCCATGTCCAAATGCAGCATGGCCTGGACAATATCCAGGCTTGGGATGACAAGTGGCAAGTAACAGTCACGCCACACAAGTGCCAGGCAATGACCATCCCCAACAAGACAGAATCCAAACATCACCATTTGATGTTCAATGGCATTACCATCACTGAATCCCCCACTATCAACATCCTGGGGGTCACCATTGACCAGAAATTGAACTGGACTGGCCATATAAATACTGTGGCTAAAAAAGCAGGTCAGAGGTTAGGAATTGTGTGATGAGTAACCACCTCCTGACTCCCCAAAGCCTGTCCACCATCTACAAGGCGCGAGTCAGGAGTGTGATGGAATACTGTCTATTTGCCTGGATGAGTGCAGCTCCCACAACAATCAAGAAGCTTGACAGCATCCAGGACAAAGCAGCCCACTTGATTGACACCACATCCACAAACATTCATGCCCTCCACCACCGACGCACAGTAGCAGCAGTGTGTACCATCTACAAGATGCACTTGGAATTCACACCTTCCAAACATGACCACTACCACCAGAAGGACAAGGGCAGCAGACAGATGGGAACACCATCACCTGGAAGTTCCCCTCCGAGTCACTCACCATCCTGACTTGGAAATATATCGCCGTTCTTTCACTGTCATTGGGTGAAAATCCTGGAACTCCCTCCCTAACTACACTGTGGGTGTACCTATAACACAGGGACTGCAGCGGTTCAAGAAGGCAGCTCACCACTACCTTCTCAAGGGCAACTAGGGATGGGCAATAAATGCTGGCCCAGCTAGCGAAGACCACATCCCATGAATGAAGAAAATAAAGCTTTTGATTCTATTACATTCAGGATTACCCCAAACCTTATGTTTTTTGCCAATGAAACACACGTTCATGCCTTTGTCCTGTGCAATGTATTGAGGGAAAATTTGATTAGGTCCAATGCAGATGGCGAAGATAATTATTCCATGTCTGGACATAGAAACTGCAGCATCATCATGATTGTAGTGTGCAGCCCAGTGCAAAATACACTGCTGCCTTGTGTAGACAGTCAGAAGGGGCCTGGTTCATGTTTGACTAGCATGACATACAGGCAGCCTGCAGTTTTTATAGGCAGCCTGCCCCTCTGAAAGCAAAATTGCACTCATGCTGCAGAGCCTGCTGGAACAGTCTCAGGCATGCTTTGGTGGAAGGTAGGGCACAGCAAATGGAGCAAAAAGCCAGAAAGAGGGCTCCAAGGTTCTCAGATGCTGCACTTAAGGCCTTAGTGATAGAGGTTGAAATGAGGAGAGATACCATGGGCTGGATCTTATTGGCTCCTTGGGAATGGGCTGGGAGGTGAGGAGGTTGATAAAATGGCATGATTAGATGAGGGTAGCATGTTCAATGTCTGCCTGCTGCAATGACATCTTGTCAGTGGTGGGAAAGGCAGCAGATTGGCTGCCTGCCACATGCCCAATTTGACCACCTAAGTGGTCAATTATGAGGCTCTTGTTGCCTCCCTGGGCATTTTTCCCCACATCGGTAGGGCCTGATAGGGAGACCATCCAGTGAAACTTGGCGGCCTCCCAGCAGGCTCCAGGAAGGCCCTGCTCTTTGGGCATTCCATGGCGCACAGAAGGGCCCCACAGCAGCAACGGCCAACCCCCACAGCAACAATGCCCCCTGCCAGCCTGGCCCCACCACCGCAGACCCACCTCACCCTTCAAGGAAGCTTGTCCATCGATGGCCTCACCCTACAGGTGCAGTCCCAGTGGCAGCCACTTAATTGCCTGCGACTGGGAATATGGCACCCCGAGGTCCCACCACTGGCCAAAACTGTCTCGCCTCCCGCTTTCAGCTCCAGTAGCAGCTCTTGTGCCTATTGCATCAAATTCAGGCTCATGTTTTCACATAAATCCAGGAGATCTTCAAGGCAGGGGACTAGGGAGGACAATTCATTGGCTTGCTCCTAGGAGCCGGCTACAGTGCCAAACAAAGTTCAAACACTTCCCGACAGGTTGGCAAGATCACTGAATGTATCTTGGAATGACAATTCCTACCCACCGCATTACACACCAACCTCTCATGCTGTTCAGTGCACCACAGTACCATCACTCAACAATCCGCAATTGGGATTCATGCTCAACATTTAAATACTCCAACTCTCCCTCTTACACTTATCAATGCTGCCCACCTCATACACATCTCGCTGCTTGCACATACCACCATTCAGCTAGGGAGCAGCAGGGAATCGACAGAGGTCAGGCACAGTTGAATCAACTGAGCTCTTTGGGAAGAGACCATGCTTTGCATCATGAACCAGCTGTGACTGTGGCTGTTGTATCTGGCATTGCTGAGAACATTTGGGATGACCGTGCATTCCGGCTTTATACTCATTCGAAAATCCCAATTAACCGGCATCCTGCTCTCTGGTATGCAGTGCAAGCTGCCATTGGTGTGACTATGGGCTTCGTGCTCCCCACCCCATCTCTATTCCCTCACCCCACCCCTCCTCTCTGCATTTTTGTTTTCAAATATGTAAGCAATACCACCTGTCCAGCCTCCACATGAAAGGTAAGAACTGTTCCAAAGCTCAGATGAAGACGGGTCACTGTCAAGAAAGCAACAAAACGTAATCATTTTTGTCTAGTAATAATACTGTCATGTTTCTTATCTACTGGAAGACAGAGGGGTGTAAATATGGTAATTGGAGCAAGAGTCAGAGTGACTGCAAGAGTCTAAAGCCAACAGTAAGAAATGGTTTTGATATGTTAATGAACCAAGAGGAGCTTCACTCAGGGTTTTACATAAAGCAATAGCAGGAGTAGTTTTGAATTGAGTTGTTTTTGTTCAAAGGGTTGCACGAGGTGTAAGTAAGTAAGGGTAAGCTTTTTTTTTTAAGTTTAAGAGCTGGGGTAAAGAAACGAGTTTAATCAATTCTGGGAAGAAAGCATTTCTGAAGTGACTGGTTGAGATAATAGAGAGGTCGAAGGGAAGGAAATACTGAAGCCTATGTGAGAGCGTAGGTGTTTAGATCTCCCAGAAGACAACAGGTTAGCTGGTCAGAACTTCCAGAAGGCAGTATGAACAGGGCCAGACCTGGGGAACCAGTTGCTGTCAGTCTCAGAGGACACTCCTAAGAAAAAAGGCACTGTGTGATAAAAATTATCAGAATTCTATTGATTTTAAAATCTGTAAGAATAGTTGCTGAACAGAAAAGGGGAAGTTTAGCTCTGAGGGTAGTTAAGATCTTCTGGAACTGTTGGAAAGTACTGTTTACTATGTGAAGCCATTCTGGTGTTTAAGTGTAAGTAGTCAGAGACCTCATTTCCTGATTTCAGAACTTCTCCTCATTCTATCCAAATTGCAAAAAAACTGTTTTGGCAGCTGTTTCAAGTTTCCCTTTGGGATTTGGGCAGCTCAACATTTACCATCAGCTATTCCATAACACACTTGATCTGACATTCTCAGCCACCTGCTCAGATTGTGCATATTTTAGAGGCTAGTATAGAGACGGGATCAGCAAGTGGTGAGCTACCAGGGTTGGGCTGCAGTCAAGTTGGTGGGGAAGGATAATTCATGCATCAGCTTCCCGGACAGCAAGGTCCCAAATGAGTTCTGGTGCAGAGGACCCAAATGAGAACATTGATGGCATGGTGCACAGTAGAGCACTGATGAACATGCAAACAGAGAAACCTAATTCATTGATGGGCCTGCTTCAGGGCCTCTTGTCACTGTCAAGGAGCATAGAAGTGTCCAACTTGACACAGGGCTTCATGCAGAGCTTGAAGCCCATCTTTGTCAGTGTATTTTTTTATTGTTTCACGGGACGTGGGTATCACTGGCTGGGCCAGCATTTATTACCCATCCCTAATTGCCCTTGAGAAGGTGGTGGTGAGCTGCCTTCTTGAACCACTGCAGTCTATGTGGTGTAGGTACACCCACATAGGGAGGGAGTTCAGGATTTTGACCCAGCAGCAGTGAAGGGACAGCGATATAGTTCCAAGTCAGGATGATGAGTAGCTTGGAAGTAACTTCCAGGTGGTGGTGTTCCCATGTATCTGCTGCCTTGTCCTTCTAGGTGGTAGAGATTGTGGGTTTGGAAAGTGCTGTCAAAGGAGTCTTGGTGAGTTTTTGCAGTGCATCTTGTAGATAGTACACTCTGCTGCAACTGTGCATCGGTGAAGGAGGGAATAGATATTGAAGGTGGCAGATGGAGTGCCAATAAAGCAGGCTGCATGTCCTGGATGATGTTGAGCTTCCTGAGTGTTGTTGAAGCTGTACTCATCCAGGCAAGTGGAGATTAATCCATCACACTCCTGACTTGTGCCTTATAAATGGTGGACAGGCATTGGGGAGTTAGGAGGTGAGTTACTCTATGCAGAATTCCGAGCCTCTGACCAGCAGTATTTCTGTGGCTGGGAGTGAACAGCACTTGTGTGCTCAACCCTGAAGCGTCATCCAGTGGTCGCTGTATCAGCTTCTACTGTAGCACAGGCAGAAGCCACCCAGTATATGAGTGCTGCAATAGAAGCTCAGACTGAGAGCCCTGAGATCCATGCTTGCCGCCTTGGTATTATGCAGGCTCCTGGCTGCAGATACCATTGCTCAAAGGGGCTTGCTGGATCTCACAGCTATCCAGCAACCTCTGCTCCAGCAGAACACTAGGATTGCTGGCACTCCACCCCAGAGGAATGACAGTGGCTTCATGGAGCACAAACATGCTGTCCTCTCTCAGAATAACAGCATTTGTTGTCCCACCACTGTCTACTCCACCAGTGCCCTTGCTTTTGCCTGTTAACTAGCTGCCCATGCCAAAATGGTACACTCTGAAACTAGGCACTCAAAGCACAGAGGTGTTCAAGGTTGTCCTTCAAGGTCATCGGTACACTCTCCCTGTGAATGTCAGCTATCCTCACCCTGCTGTGAAGCTATAAATCTAGTTATAAGAGGTGACTCAGTTCAGTCATCACCTCCTTGGTGAAAAGCAGGCATTTCAGACACTGCTGCTGGCTGAGGTGATGGTTGGAAAAGTGTCCCCTAAAGATCCTTATTGTGTGGGGCCTTCCATTGAGAGCCCCCTCCCTCTGCACATAGCTTCCCTTCTGACTGCCTATGTTCCATGTCCCTATGATGCTGCAGTCTAAGAGGAACTGCAATGTTTGCCCCCATTACTGAAGCAGGCTTTCTCTTGACAGGTCTCTCCACTTCTCTGAGACTCATCAAAATTGAGCAAAACTCCCCAGTAAATCCAATTTTGAAACTCCTTCAGTAACACTCAGCACAGTGCTTCCAATAACCTCACCAGTAAAAGAAAGTCAGAGGCAGTTCATCTGAAAATTGCATGGTGAGCAATTTAAATAGCAAGAGTTGACTCGTGCAACTGGATGCATGTTCAGCTGGCAGTAATTAACAGAGGGCAGTAATAGGGCCTGCAAGGCCTAAAATTGCAGATTATGCACCAAATCAGTTTTAGAGGCAGTTTAACATCACTATCTGTCCACTCTGCATGCTTCCAGCACATGCATGACACACCCACAGTGGCATCTTTACAGTCAAGGCATGCTGCATGGTCTGTGCTGGAAGTGATTAGAAATGTTCCAGCTGTCCCTTTTTTAATTTTGGGTCTCCAAAGCGCCAGCAGGAAAATGGCTGGCAAACAACTTGTAGCTGAAATGGTAAAGACAGAAGCAGGAAATGGAATCAGTAGGCGACTGATGGAGCAATGTGAAGCATTTGAACCCGGTTTAGTGGCTAGTACTGCAGGAAAGGGATTAGGAGGAGGATTGCCCTGTTTGCCACTCAAGACAACCAACCCCAGAAGACAGCAGCTCTTATAGTATGACTGTGAGGAAGAGCTGGCCATACTCAATGCTGTGCACACTCCCTGCAAATTCCAGGAACAAGTACAGAAGATGGTGCACTTTAATGAAACTTCCAAGATAACCTTACCGAGAGTTCTAGTTATGAAGTTTATGCCCAGATGTTCATGTCTTTTAGATGACTCATTAAACCGAAGCCCAGTCTGCCCTCTCAGGTGGAAATAGAAGATCAAAGGGCATTATTTCTAAGAGGAGCAGGGGAGTTATCACCAGCATCCTGGCCAATATTTATCCCTCAATCTGTATCATAAAAGCAGATTATCTGGTCATTATCACATTGCTGTTTTTTAGGAACTTGTTATGTGCAAATTGGAAGCTGCGATTCCCATATCACAACAGTGACTACTCTTCAAAAGTGCTTCATTGAACGTCAAGTGCTTTGGGATGTTCTATAGTTGCGAAAGGCACTATATAAATGCAAACTGTTTATTTTACAATGTTGCCAGGCATCCTGCACATTCACTGCTGGCTCAAGGCTAGGCCAACATAAACTTACAGCTCCTTTATTGCTGTCCATGGATACCATTATGTATAAGTTGAAGGGAAGGGGGCACACTCCCATCTCCAAAGTACGCTAGACATAAAAATCCCCTGTTCCAAAGAATCATATTGGACTCAAAATGTTCACTCTGTTTCTCTCTCCACAGATGCTGCTAAGTTTTTCCAGCATTTTGTGTTTTTATTTCAGAATTTCAACATCTGCATGTTTCATTTTCATTAAAATCCCCCCAGTAGTCTGGGAAACAAAGCAATGCGCTAACATTGGGCAGCCGTGACATGCTCTGTTGCTACTCAGCAAGAAAGCAGGTAAAAACTGATTGATATCCTGTTTACACATGCAGCTATAGGCATCACTCTGGTTCATCATGTAGACGATGACTGTGTTAGATTGGGAGGTGATGCAGTCAATAAGTTGAGTGCTCTGGCAGTTTTGCAGGCAGTTTTTCAGCTATATGGGAGAGGATGGGTGGAATCTTAGCAGCCCCACGAGGCAGCTTTGGGGGCAGGTGGAGCAAGAACATTTGAAACACTGCATGTTGGGTCGGCTTCCCTACATGTTTCCACCTCCAAGAGATCTTCCCAGAGTTTGGGTTCCCCATGGTACAGGCATGTTTCCAATCCAGACACTTAACAAAGCAACTAGCCCCTGTTTTTGGACGCAGCCAGGGTCTTGCAGGGACTTAGGGCCCTTCGCTATGTCGGTTCCCTAGCAGCTTAGAGGAGGCCTCACAGAGGGAGATTTGAACCTTGTTACTTTTGAAGCTGTTGAAGAGTTCACCAGCAGTAAAATGCAAGGCTGTTGTCTGCCCACATTACAGACTTGCCGCTGAGTAAAAATCATGGAGGTACATGTCTCCAATGGCCATGGACAGAGAACTTTGCAATCGCTTCACAGAAGCTAATAGTGGCTGCCATGCCTCCCTGCTACTCCATCATCCAGCCCTCAGCAGCACTCCCTCTGGCCTCATGGACCTGAATTTTTCGCTCAGCGTGCATGCCAATCGATGGGCCCAGAAGTGGATATAAAGTCTGCTGCTGCCCAACACAAGCAGCTAACGGCAATCACACACTAGCTGCCCAATTAACAGGCAGCCAGTGTGAAAGTTGTTTGCTGAGAGGGCCAGCACTGTCAGTGTAAGATTGTGATCAGGGGTTGATCGCAGGTGGAAGTTTATTTTACATTTGCTTCCGGGCCCTCTGATCGCATGTGCCCAACGAGCCCAAAATTCAGGCCATGGTGTGTCTGCTAGCTGCTCTTCCATCTATGGTGAGCAGAGAGTCTAAGTGAACCTCATGTTGGTGGATATGCGGCAGCTATCTGCATCTGGGGACTGCTCTCAGATGCTCCTGTTAATGATAGCAGTTCTTCCGCCCCTCTGCCAGTGACCGTTTCATCTGCAGAATCCATGATGACTGAGGAGCGTCCCACCCACTGTGCAGGACTCTCCCACCCAGTCGGGGTGCTCACAGCCTCCAGCGAGTAGAAGACCCTGCTAAGGTCATCCAGGCCAATGGGGCATCTGAGTCAGCAGCCTGCCTCCAATGCAGCTGCCAAGGACTGGGGAGCATTAAGACAAAGCACTCGAGACGGTTTAAGAAATCACTGTAAACACAGAAGGGCAATACGGGGTGAAATCTTTAGCTGTGTGACTTGTGTGTATTGTTGTTCCACATCATTTTATTAAAATGTTTTCTCATATCAAATGTTCTTCTTGTGCTATGAGTGGCATGAAGATTGGAGGCCTGCATTTCATTCCCAATAAGTAATTGAGAATGACTGCTCTTTTCTGGAGGAGGTACAGACCAAAGAGCATGTCAGGAGGGGTCCATGAGCTGTGAGAGAGTATGTAACTGCATCTTTTCAAGGATATGGAATGAGCTCTCAATCCTTTGATTGAGAGCTTCCCTGGTCTTTCTGGTTCCCAAAAGCTGCTGCCCTGCTGGGTCCTCAGGGTGACCCTGTGGCTGTGCAGGTTCATCCGCAGAGTCTGTGTTGGATTTGTTCTCAAACATTTGCAGCTGTGCATTCCAGTCTACCTTCTCCATGTGATCTCCCTGAGAAAGACCCAGATTGTGCAGGGCACAGCACACACCCACAAGGAGCAACACACGATCCAGTGCACGTTGAAGAGATTCCCCCAGGCCGGTCCAGGCAATGGAACCTCATTTTGAGCAGGCCGGTCGTCCTCTCAATTATGGCCCTTGTGGAGGCATGGCTTCTGTTGTAGCTCTCTTTTTGGGGGTTAGCTCTCTTTTTGAGGGGGTGGGGGGGGGGGCGGGTTTCGTGGATAATAAACTCCCTGAATAATCTTAACCTACAGACACTAGTCCAAATAAATCCAATTCTGTCTGGATGTGCAAGTTGAAGAGATAGATTAGCTCAGGCCTCCCTAGTGTAACACCAGTTTGGCATCTCTCCATTGTTCCTTCTCTCTTCTTCCTACAGAAAACATACATATAACATATTCTCAAAGCAAAACGTATTGTTTCAATACTTAGGACTTAAACAAAATATTCTAGTATCAGGACTGGTCGTACTGTACCTCATCGCCAACTCAGTTGGTCAGAAAAATATTTTACAAAAATCAAATAACAAATAGTTACAAAGCAGCTTTTCAAACCTGCATATACCTTATATCTAAAACAAATTACATCTCCTATACTGCCCAGCAATTTTGGGTGTCATTGTAAATGGCTCTTTTTATTACTGAGCAAATATTCTGCATGGAGGTCAGAAGATAGTGGCATCCCCTCCCCTCATTAAAATAGTGAAATGGAGCCTCTGCCTATTTGTAGCTGGAGCTTCCTACATTGTATCTGCCAAGATTCCTACTTACTGCTTTTTTTGGGATGTGGTAAATTTGCCAATCGGTCATTTGAAATTGACTAATGATGATGGAGTACATAAATTTAAATAAATACAATTTAGACAGTTAACACTTCTCCAGACAGCAGTTTTTAAATGTTTTTTGTTTATTATGTCCATTCCATATGAACATTAGGAGCAGGAGTAGGCCATTCAGCCCCTCACGTCTGCTCCGCCATTCAATAAGATCATGGCTGATCTGACTGTGGCCTCAACTCCACATTCCCAACTACCCCCAATAACCTTTGACTCCCTTGTCAATCAAGAATCTATCTACCTCTGCCTCCACCACTCTCTGGGGAAGAGTTCCAAAGATTCATGACCTTCAGGGAAAAAAAAATCTTTTATTCTCTGTCTTAAATGGGAGACCCCTTATTTTTAAACTGCATCCCCTAGTTCTAGTCTCCCCCACAAGGGGAAACATCCTCTCAGCATCCGCCCTGTCTGGACCTTCTTTGTATCAATAAGATCACCTCTCAATCTTATAAACTCCAATGGATACAGGCCCAGACTTTCCAACCTTTCCTTGTACCATAACCCCAATCTCATCCCAGATATCAGTCGAGTAAACCTTCTCTGAACTGTTTCTAACGCGTTTACATCCTATGCACAGTACTCTAGATTGGTCTCACTATTGCTCTGTAAAACTGTGGTAAAACATTCCTACTTTTATATTCCATTCCCGCTGCAATAAATGACAATAAATGACAACAATCCATTTGCCTTCCTAATCACTTTGTTTACCTGCATACTAACTTTTTGTGATTTATGTACCAGGACACCCAGATCCCCCTGTACCTCAAGAGTTCTGCAATCTCTCTTCATTTAAATAAGATGCTGCTTTTCTACTTTCCCTACCAAAGGGGACAAGTTCACATTTTCCCCACATTGTCCTCCATCTGCCCAAATTTTGCCCATTCATTTAATCTATTTATCCCTTTGCACACTCCTCATGTCCTCCAGAATCATCCTTGTAAACCATCTCCGCACAGTGCCTCTATGTTCTTTTTTTCATGCTGTATATCACACAAACTCATGAACAGGCCTAAGATTGTCACTTTCAGCCCTGAAAAGTGCCCAGTCTAGCAAAGATGACCCTGGAAGGGCAGGGTATCTCAAAAATTTGAGCAACAGGCAAAGCTACTGCGCAGTAGCAACATGAGTGGTATTCGCCACTAACAGGATGCTGCCATCAAGCCAAAAAGACGTTCTGCTTATTACACAAATGAGTAATATGTTATATGAATTTCATTGCCAGTGTGATGCTAGGTATGTAGGCCATACATCTCAAAGACAGGAGGATCGTATCAAACAGCGTGTCCTAGGCATTGTTCACAATGGACAAGGTACAGGCTATACCCAACCAAGTCATGCTTTCAAAACTCAAATCCCAGTGTCCAACATTAGGTGTGATTCTGAGATTGGACAACATTTACTAAATAATCCTCAGTGTGCGAAGAATTACACTGGCAACCAATTTAAGAGTGTCAGTCGGGCTAGCAGTGTGGTGCATTTATGTGTACTGGAAGTTGCATATATTAATACACCGGCCCTGTTCTTTGCAGACAAGAACATGTACACACATTGCGCCTGTTCCAGATAAACCAAATAAGTAATAGCCATTTGTTGACTCATTTCCTCAGGGCAATGCCTTGACCAATCAGAGTCAAGCTGCCTGGTTTAAATTTCAAACAACGCATGGCAGTTAACTGTCAGTCTCCATCACTGGTGCATTCTCCATGGCAACGCCTCTAGCAATCAGAGTCCACTTGCTAACCAACCAGCACTCTCTTTACATGCAGTATAAATTATTGTTTGCCCCTTATATTGATATTCTTGCAAAGTGTCCTGTTGAGTGCAAGACGAAAAGCTTCAACATGTCTCTTTTATCAACAATACTCAAGTTCCATACTACCAAATGACTATTTGTAATCCCCTTCTTAATACTTATGAGGGACATAAAACAGACACAGGACTGTGCAACACACCTATGTGAAATCTGTAACCATGTGAGCTGTTTGGTAACATAATGTTGTGACTTCAAGAATTAATTGATTTTTATCAGCTGCTTTGGGACCAAGAGAGGACTACGATTTCTGACCTTGTGCAAATTGTAATACAGAAATAGTCAACAGTGATTTAAGTTTCTCAATAATATTTAAAAAGCTAAAAACATCCACTTTTATCAAATAGATTTATTCCAGTTAACAATTTTAAATGTGTTAGATGCAAATAAGTATGATATCTCCTTCATGTCAAAAACCGATTGAAATGAATGGAGGTTAGGACAGTACCATCCTTTATTATGGTTAATAAGAAAGAATGATTTAACCAATTTAATCCTTATCGCTGTGGTACAGCATCATTGTGGCCACCACTTTTCAGTGACTTTGGCTTCCATGCTCAAAGAATGGATATCAATACGATTGATTTACATGGTGCATTGAGAGATTCAGGGAAATCCTGAAAATGGAGAAGGATTTTCCCGAAGGACAAGCAGTAACAGGTAGTTTTTGGAGCAATTAAATCAAGGTGAAATAAATATTAGGTGAGGACCAGAACTGTTTCTAATTGACATGAATGGTTTGGATTTGGATTGAGAAGCACTAGAAATTGGTCAGATTTACAGATAATCATCGGATTCAGATTTGGACAAAATATCCAAGAGGGCAGAGATAAAATTTAATGCAGACCTTTTTAAAGAGTGTGTAAGGACTGAAAAATGGGAAACACGATGACGTTGAAATAGTCACAGCTGAAGTCGAAAAAGACCTAAGAGTTTCAGTAAACTCAATGCTCAACATGTGTAACCAAAGCAACCCAGCAATCAATAAAGCCAGGAGGTTCCTGGACGAAGGCAACTCTGAGGAAGATTATTGACCTGAAATTTTGGTCTGTATTTTCGTGGAGATGGGCCAACTTTGGAAGCCTTATAAAATGGCGTACACGATCTGATACAATGATTGCCACCCCCATTCTCGTTTTCAGTAATTTTTGCTGGTGCAGGATAAGTGTGCTGTTAGCGAGCCTGCACACAGCACTCCCACCCTTGCCAGTTCCATGGTGGTAGTGAACATTTCAAACCCCCTTACAATTTGGATGGAGCCGGGCTCATTTTGTTAGGAGATGTGGATCACGGAACCTCAAGAGGAGTTGTGAACCACAGGGAACCCCAGTATCAAGGCGGGAGCCAAAATAAAACAACTATGCATTTGCCATTCCCTTTGAGAAACGTTTCCCCTATTACCTTCTCATAAGGCTGTCAATCAAACACAGGCAGTGCAAGTCCCATTGAGGAAAGCTTTAATCCTCTTCACACTTCTTTATCTAGTCCAAATAAACACACAGGCATTGAAAACCTCTTCAATGGGGGGTAGGGGGATGGGGGGGGGGGGTTGCAGAGGGCAGATTGAGGGATGTGGACTAGAAGATCAAATAACCATGATTTACAACTGATATCATAAAGCTATTGATGTATATAATATTTTGGAATTTTTTTTCTTTTAAAATAGAGGTTTAATCTGCGGGTGTGTCTTAATTGGATTGAAGTCAGCTAGTCTGAGTACTTTGATATGTACTAGTTTGAGATGTAAACAGAGAGGCAGAGTGTATTTGCATTTTTTGAATAGAGCATTCAAGAAGTGGGGTGAGAACTGATACCTATCTAGCAGATACCAAGCCATATGTTTATATTGCCAATAAAGCTGATGCTATGAAAAGGGTTTTATTGTTAGAAAGCTTTAGTTCAGAGGTTGTTAATACAATGAGAATTAACATTCAATGGGGCTGGTAGGTATAACTTCAGTAGTTTTCGGGTGTGCAGAGCAGAGGCAATGTAAGATCAAAAGGCAGCTGCAAGCCACCATCTGGCTCCACAGCAACCAAATTGAAAGAACCTCATTTTGAATTCGTAAGGTGAAAATAATTTGTCTGGTGTCTGGTTAGGTCTATGGGCTACATCTTCCGGTCGGCGAGCGGAGGGGTGGGGGGCCCTTCTCGCTGACACGGGGCGACGTCGGGCGGGCATCCCAATGTCACCCCGCGTCATTTACATTTTCAGGTTGGCACATGCAGAGCCGAGTCAGCTGCACGCCCACCGACCTGTCAACAGCCACTTAAGGCCATTAATAAAGTAATTGAGGCAATCTATGGACCTGCCCATCAAACCTTAACCAACTACGGGCGGGATGAGGTTTCATGAAAGTAATAAAATTTTTCTGAAATGCCTAAATAAAAGAAATTGACATGTCCCAGCTCATGTGACAGTGGACATGCCAGTCTATTTTTTTTTCATCTTTAATCAAACTTTCAAATCTGAGCCAATCTCCCTGAGGCAGCACTTTGCCTCAGGGAGATCTGTGCGCTTTTCGCATGCATGCGGGAAAGTGCCGCACTCACACCTCAGGGAATCCCCCCACCGCCCGCATGCTTCCTGGTGCACGTAAGGCCCACTCACATAAAATGGCGGCGCGCCCCCAATTGGGGACGCTGATCGGGAACCCCCCTGCTCCTGCACAACCCCCCGTAACGGGGGGAAGATCCTGACCTCTGAGTTGCTATTGCCTTAATGGAGATTAGTTTGGGAATTTGTTAAAAGTTATGATCGTAGTAATCTGTAGCCATGTGTATATATATTTTAACCTGTTTAAATTAATAAAATGTTCCATTTAGTTTAATGTAAAACCTTGAGAACTGATGGTCTGATTCCTGAATTTAGAGTCACATCTCAAACATAACAGTTAAAATTATAGATTATGACAGTTGTTTAAATTTTCCCTCTGGGATTTTTAAAATAACTCAACTTTACCAACTGCATTGGTCATAACATTGAGCTGATGTCCCAGTAAAAGGAGGGGGGCATCTAACCTACCAGCCTCACCATCCCCCCACCTCTATGGCCACCTCGGGTCTGTCTCTTGAGATGGCGAGCCCATTTCCAGCCCATGCCTGTCTCTATGAAACAGAAATAGGGTGGGTGGGCTCCCCCAGGACAGAGACAGGATCATGAAGTAGGGAAAATTCCCAGTTCCCGATACCAGTCTCCTTGATGAAAATCCAGCCCTTTAACTGTGTGTCTCCCTCCACAAATGCCACCTGACCTGCTTCTATCATTTTCTGCTTTTATTTCAGATTGCTGAACTACATATTCAAAACAGTAGATTATAAGTCAGAGAGGTGGTGACCAAACTGTACAGTGCTCTGGTCAGAGCACACCTTAAGCATTGTGTCATGTTGAAGCCAAAAGGCAGACATTCAAGATTGAAATGACGCAGAAACAAAGCTACAAGTTGATCCCTTGTGTCACAGGTCAAACGTGTGAGGGAAAACAAGAAAAACTTCGGATTTTCAGCCTTGAAAGGCAGAATCTGACAGGTGACTCAAGGAGACAGTATTGAAAGTTATATTAAATTGTGCAAACAGAAGCAGGCTCAAACTAATAAAAGGCAAATTTAGGGCTGACATCCAGAAGTTCTTTAAGCAAAGAGTAATCAATATGTGGAAAAGACTTCCAAGCAAGATAGTGGAAGCAAAATCCCAAAACCATTTCAGAAACAACTGGATGTTGAGTTTAGGGAATTTACTGGGTGCAGGAAGGGAAATGGGCTAAATAGCTTTCTTCTTATGTAAACATCTTGTGATAAGCTTGGGTAGCTTGGCATTATTTCATTCCATAAATACAGCTGAAGATCAGCTACAAAATGTAGCCAAAACAATTATGCTTCATTTTGAGTGCAGTGAGATTTGAGAGTAGCTGTAACAGTTGCAATATTGAACAGAGGAACTGAAAGTGATTTGCTAAGTGATGGAGTTGCACAATCCTTCAAATGCCAAAGAAATTGCTATGTGATAAAAGTTATCCAGCATGTTTATTAGCTAGTTAGAGGCCATCGATAAATGCCACCTTTTCACACAAATGCAAAGTTAACACTTCCTAATAGTGGATTGTAAAAAGAACCACAAAAACGTATCATTGGTTCACAGAACATTCTTTCAATGCCTGATACTTAGCATCAATTTATCTTAATCATTTAATGCCTGCTGTGAAACTTCATTATACAATGTAGAAGCGAAGGCAAATGGGAGTCAGTGACGACTGGACATGAGACCTAGAAATTGGTTTTCTTTCATAATCCAACTGAGAATCATCCTTGTCCCCTTCACTGAAACGTTCTCAACAAACCAATTGCCCTCAGATAGTAAAGATCCCACACCTACACAATAGGAAAGCTAATAGGATGTTAGTATTTATTGCGAGGGGAATTGAATACAAAAGTAGGAAAGTTATGCTTCAGTTATACAGGGCTTTGGTGAGACCACATCTGGAGTACTGTGCACAGTATTGGTCTGGGTATTTAAGGAAGGATGTAAATGTGTTGGATCAGTTCAGAGAATGTTTACCAGACTAATACCTGGATTGGGCGGGCTGTCTTACAAAGAAAGGTTGGACCGGCTAGGCTTGTATCCGCTGGAATTTAAAAGAATAAGAGGTGACTTAATTGAAACCTATAAGATCCTGAGGGGTCTTGACAGGGTCAATGTGGAGAGAGTGTTTCTTCTGGCAGGAGAATCTAGCACTGTTTAAAAATAAGGGGTCATCATTTAAGACTGAGATTAGGAGAATTTTTTTCTCTCAGAGGGTTATGAATCTTTTGAACTCTCTTCCTCAAAAGGCAGTGGAAGCAGAGCCTTTCAATATTTTTAAGGCAGAGGTAGATAGATACTTGATAAGCAAGGAGGTGAAAGGTTATTGGGGTAGAAGGGAATGTGGAGTTGAGTTTACATTCAGATCAGCCATGATCTTATTGAGTTGCAGAGCAGGCTCGAAGAGCCGAGTGACCTACTCCTGCTCCTAACTTGTATGTTCATATTCCAAATATATCCTCAGCAGTGCTTTGTATTAGGTTAGAATAGCTTACTTCTATAGAATTTAGAATGATAGATGTTTACATCACAGAAGGAGGCTGTCCATCCCACCATACCTGTATTGGCTTTTCTTAGAGCATTCCTAACCTAATCGCACCCTCCTGCATTCTCCCCATAACCATGCATCTTTGCCTGCTTCAACTGTTTATCTACTCTTTCCTTTAAAAATGCAAGGCCATGCATTTCTATGCATTAAATTGTATTTGCCAACTATCTGCCCACTCACTAAGCATACCTTCCTTTACAATTCCCAATGTTTTCCAAACCTCTACTTTGAGTCATCAGCAAACTTCAAGATTATGTTTTCTATGTCCAAGCCCAAATCATCTATATAAATGAAGAAGAATAGCAGCCCATCTAACAGGGTTACAACACATCAATTCTTATCCAGTCTGAGCAACACATGCATTTATGATAACTCAGTTTCTTATCCAACAACAGACTTTCTATCTGTGTAACATTACATTTCCTCTTATGCCTTTTTCCTGAATTTTTGTTGCAAGCCTCTGGTGAGACAGCTTACCAAATGCCTTCTGAAAATTCTCATGCACAACACTCTCTTTATCCATACAAGCCATCACTTCTTCAAAACAACATCACAAGACAATGTTGTCAAATACAAATTTATTCTAAAAGAACAGCAGATTAGCCGATAAACCATCACTGTTCTGTGTTATGATTTGCAGGTGGAGTTGTCGTCAAAATTTGACAATTTAGATTTGCACAATCTTGCCAATCTACATTTATGCAAACAAACAGTGAAGATACCTGTAGAGATTCTCAAATCAAATGACTGATTTCTTCTAACTTTTGTGCAATAACAGGAAAAATACCATTCAAATAGCATGATGATTTTGATGATGTGAAAAAGACTAAGGTGAGTTCTCTCTAGTCAAATAAAATGGAAGCTTTATTAGTTTGCCAGTGAAAGTACACTGAACTGGTCATGTCCCCTACATCAAAAGTACATGTTCAAGGAAATTAAAGGAATAAAATAATATTTATATTAGAACAAATGAATAAAAATAGAATTCCATAACTCAATCCTACCATCTGGAAATGAGCCTTGCAGAGATTGCACATGGTAATCTTGTGGAGTGCAGCCATAATTTTTCAATTACTAAAATTACTGAGTGGAAATCACAATTCCCCACAATATGCTTCTTGTAATCCAGCTTTCTGTTGGGATTGTAGGAGCATGTAATCCGCCCCATTAGGTTAACTTGCTGATTGTGTATTTGTTAATTTAGACTGACCAGAGTCTAATGTTGAATTAAAGACATATTAACATATCAGCTTCCGAGAATCAAAGGGTAAGATTCTGACCTGCTAGTAGACATTCCCACCACTTGTGTAGCAGGGCTTTATTCTTGTTTCATTTTTGTAAGTCTTCCTGAACAATCCCCTGGTACATCAATGTCATTCTAACATTTAAGTTGATCAAAGCTGCACACAGTTGTGGTGAGGCCATGATTAAAACAGCAACCACAATTATTTCACACTGTCACTTAGCAAGTTTGTTTGTTAACGCTGAATAACATAATTGAATTCAAAATATTTCAATTATATCTCATGATTTGTACAAGGTTCAATGGTTTAATGTGATTTATGGTTTTCACAGGTGCCTTCAATATGTACCCAAGTGTTTGTTTGATGGCAGCTTCCTGTGATTGGAAATTTGCAGTGAATGATGATTAATCATACCCAAAATTTATTTTTCTCTAATCTTTACTAATTTTTTCATTCATTCTTGGGATGTGCGCACCACTGGCAAGGCCAGAATTTATTGGCCATCACTAATTGCACTTGAGAAGTTGGTGGTGAGCTGCTTTCTTGAACTACGGCAATCACATGTTGTAGGAACACCCAGAGTGCTATTAGGAAGGGAATTCCAGGATGTTGACCCACCAACAGTGAAGAAACAGCGATATAGTTGCAAGTCAGGATGTTGTGACTTGCAAGGGAACATGCAAGTGATGGCATGTGTCTGCTGCCCTTATTCTAGGTGATAAGAGTTTGGATGGTGCTGTCAAAGGAGCGTGGCAAGTTGCTGCAATGCATATTGCATACACACTGCTGCCACTTCATGCTGAAGTTGGAGGGAGTGAATGTTTAAGGTGGTGGATGGGGTGCCAATCAAGCAGGCTGCTTTGACCTGGATGATATCAAGCTTCTTGAGTGTTGATGGATGGAGCTGCATTCATCCAGGCAAGTGGAGAGTATTCTATCAAACTCCTGTTGTGCCTTGAAGATGGCGGGCAGGTTTTGAATTACTTGCCACAGTATTCCTAGTCTCTGACCCGTTCTTGTAGCCATAGTATTTATATAGCTGGTCCAGTTAAGTTTCTGGTCAATGGTAACCCCTAGGATTTTAATGGTGGGGGATTCAGCCATGTTAATGACATTGAATGTCAAGGGGGGATGGCTGGCTTCTCTCTTGGAGATTGCCATTGCCTGGCACTTGTGTGCATGAATGCTACTCACCACTTATCAGCCCAAGCCTGGATGTCGTTCAGGTCTTACTGCATATGAACATGGACTGCTTCAATATCTGAGGAGTCGTGAATGGTACTGAGTATTGTGCACTCATCAATGAACATCCCCACTTCTGATCTTATGATGGAAGGTGATTGATGAGGCAGCTGAAAATGATTGGATCTAAGACGATACCTTGATGAACTCCTGCATTGATGTCTTGGGCTGAAATGATTGGCTTCCAACAATTACAACCATTTCCAACCAGTGGAGACTTTTCCTTTTATTCCCATTGACTTCAATTTTAGTATTCCTTGGTGCCACACTCAGTAAAATGCTGCCTTGATGTCAAGGACAGTCACTCTCACCTCACCTCTGGAATTTAGCTCTTTTGTCTATGTGAATGACACCTTTTATCAATTAAGAAGGCAAATGGTATGTTGGCCTTCATTGCGAGAGACTTGAGTACAGGAGCAAAGATGTCTTACTGCAGCTGCACAGGGCCTTGGCGAAACCACATCTGGAGTATTGTGTGCAGTTTTGGTCTCCTTACCTAAGAAAGGATATATTTGTCAGGGGATGTGCAGCGAATATTCACCAGACTAATTCCTGGGGTGGCAGGATTGTCGAATGAGAGGAGATTGAGTCACCTAGGCCTGTGTTCACTGGAGTTTAGAAGAGTGAGAGGGGATCTCATTGAAACGTATAAAATTCTGACAGGGTTGGACATGGATTCAGCGATGAAGTTTGTTCTGGTTTGGGGTCTAGAACAAGCGGTCACAGTCTCAGGATACAGGGTAGACCATTTAGAACTGAGATGAGGAGAAACTTCTTTACTCAAATGGGTGGTGAACCTGTGGAATTCTCTACCACAGAGGGCTGTGGAGGCCAAGTCACTGAATATATTTAAGAAGGAAATAAGTAGATTTCTAGACTCTAAAGGCGCCAAGGGCTATGGGCAGAGACCAGGTGTATGGCATTGAGATAGAGGATCAGCCATGATCATATTGAATGGCAGAGCTGACTTGAAGGGCCAAATGACCTACTCCTGCTCCTCTTTTCTATGTTTCCATGTTTCTATTATGAATAGCAGGGGACTCAGTACAGATATCTGTGAAACTCTGTTAGTCAAACCTCTGCCTAGCAGCAGTTTTACTATTTGTCATCATCTCCAACTTTCTATCACCAAGCCAGTTTACAAACAAATGGACTAATTTGTCATTGGCTCAAAATGACATGCAATTTTCCTTAAAACCTTTGCAAGAAGAACTTTAGAAATTACAGACTTCTGAAAATCGATGTGATTTACATTAGTCCTTCACCACTAATGCAGTTATCTGTAGATTACTGAGCTATTTCTGAATCCATGCTGACCATGTTGGATTTCTGTTGTTTCAAATGTGTTTTGTGCTCAAAGAAAGTATGAATTATCTAGCAATTTCAATAAACAATTCCAATAAAACAGCACAAGAAATGTTTTTAAACTGTAAAGAAATCAAATTAACAGATATTTTAAATTAAGTGGTCTCAAATTAATAGGAATGGACTGGGCTCCTCTGCATTCTAGAGATGAGGGTCAATATGGCTTCCAATTGGATTTTGATTCATGAATTTTAATTTGTCGTATGAGTTCTTCATTCTCGCCTGACTCCATTTTTGGAAAATTGGGATAACATCCACCATCTTATAATTTCCTGGAACAACACTAGTGTGCACAGAGCTCCTCAAAATATTAACCAGAACCCCACCTATTTCCTCTCTCATTTCCTTGAGAATTCTAACATATATTCCATGCGCAAGTGCCACATTTAAGGGCATTTAAGAGCAAATATTCTGCTCTGATCAGTCAATCATGCAGGCACTTCCCAGAAATGTGGAAAAACAGAAGAATTGAGGCAGAGACTTGCGAGGAAATGCCTTACAGAGGCACTATTTGTGGCTTAATGACCAAGGAGTCATATGGCTGCAAAAGACTCATATTGCTCCAGGACACAAGTCTCATTAAACATTTGAACATTACTTAAACTACAACATAGCCTCACTGTCCCATGTTTTCTGCTGGTTTGCTCTGTCAGCACTTGGTCAGTTCACTGCGCAGCATTACATCAGCAAAGCAGCACAGAAAGTCATACGTGCTAATCGTGGAATTTCAACCCTTTGATTCTTTGTGTTTCCTCATAACAAGGCTTTACTGAGGTCTGTTAGTGTTATCAATTCTTCGTCCAAATATGACTAAATCCAGAATTTGTCTGTAAGCTTGATGGGTGAAGAATGATTAAAATTTTTTTTAATGTATTTCTCATTTCCTAATCTTGCATATTTCTTTCCTCAAAGGATGTATTCATGTTTAACGCACCATCTAACATTAATTAGCTAAAAACAATTATTTGATTCCTCAAGCTGTTATCTATAATCTGATTTTTATTGTCCTTTTTTCTCTTTTCATGCTCATTTTGATTATCCTTGACTGACTTCGACATGATTGACAGACTTAATTAAGATTCCAAGTTATGTAACTAGAAGAAGCTGCTGTTAAATCTGCCACTGACAAAAATAACTGTTATCAGACTTTGAAATGCTTTACAACCAGCAGGAATCCTGCCAGGCATTGCTATCAATCTATTCCATTATATTATATATTTCTTTGAATTAATAACATCATTTAAAGAATGCTGGCTCACTAAATCTTGATAATTATCAGGAAAAATGTTGATTTATTTTACTGGTATTAACAAAGCACTGGTAAATAAGAGCAATCCTTTGCATTTAGTTTATGTTAAAGTTGTGTTAAACATACAACTCCAAGTTGTACAGGTCCAGTAAATTTTGAGAACAAGCAGATGAACATTTGGCAAGAGCAAGTTAGCTTTGATGTTAGAATGCATGAAAAGATAGCCAGCAAGCTAACAGAACATGTTTAACTGTAGGACACTTTACAGGATTAAACATGAAACTTAGAATGAAGTTCCTTTTGTAAAGTATAATTTTATAATCTTAAACTATTCCATGGGCCTGACGTGACTTATCTTATAGCAAATCAAGGAACATCAAAGTATCAAAAAATATCAAGAGAATAAATCACTCAATAGGAAGATAAATATCCATAGCAGGTGAAGGACCTTACATTCCTTGGCATTTAAACTGCCAAGTTGCTTTTACACAATATTCTGAATCTACTGGTCATTTTTATTATAAATTGGAAATCTACTGTGGAATTAACCACCTCATTTACCTATTGAGAAAAGGTTTTGAACGTTTTATCCCTAGTTCCCAAAGATAAATAAAGCAAACCTCCAAAGAAACATCATTGATCTAACATCCTACACTAAATATCTCACACCAGCTCTCTTAGCATAAATTTCCATGTCCCAAGTTGCTCCCAAATGGTCATATTCCACACAGTGTTTGATAGATTGACTCATTTTTAATCAGATGTTCAACTACCTATTTTTAAAGGCTTTACTCAACACAACTTTTGGTTGAATATCACTTCCATATGTCCATAAATCTGTGAGAGAGAAATAGCCCCTTCTAATCTTGTCTCATTTAAGGCTTGCTAATTTATATACTTATATGTGCTTTAGGTCTATACTCAGGCCCCAGAATTCCAAAAGAATTGTAATTCCTTGCACCATAATTTGCATTATTTTCTTTACTGCCAGAATTTACTTGCTTCTATTTTGAGAAAAAAGACACAATTTGATGATTCAGTTGGTTTGATATGCCATATAGACCATGTTGATTATAGAATAGGCTGTGCTCTGTTAATTGATCTGAATTAGGGAAGTGATGCACTGAGCATTTCCTGTCTCATGGAGATATGTTTGGAGATGGGAACAAGAGCAATAATAGACCATCTCCTCTCTAAGTGATGTTGCCGAAAGTGGGATCTGACTCGCACCAACTACCCACCAGGCAGTGCCAGGTAGCTGATTATTATCAATTAAGTGCCCAATAATTGGCAAATGTGTGATGCCACCAGAACAGGCCCACTCAGCCGAGGCTGAGGCCTGACAGGTGCCTGGAGGCAGCCTCTTGGCAGCAGGCCAAAGGGTCAACGAGGCCTTCCTTAATTTCTCCTACCATGAAGCTGCAGGTTCAGGAGGGCCACAGGATATCCTGTGGAGGGGGTCCCCCTCTAAAATGAAGGCATGAAAGCTGTGGCTTCAGTTATTTTTTACACTTGTAAACTTCTTCAGAGGGCACCTCCACCATGAGATGTCCTCATATTCACCTATCTACATCAGCAGCGCTCACCTTCCCTGGTGGGGCTGCTGGCCGAAAATTGCTGTGAGCCCTGTTGGCTTGTGGGTTCCCTGTTCTTTCTGCCATCCGCAATTGGATGCAGCTCTCAGAGACACTTTTTTAATTGGGAAAATTGCAACCAGCGCCCCACCACAGCCACTTCTTCATTTCTGACATGGAATTGAGCCCAATATCTGGGTCCTGAGAATCTCAACAAAATCTAGCCCAATTAGACCATAATTAACTTCATATCCTCGGGCTGAGGATATGCAAATCAATCAGAGTTCCCTTGGGTGTAAACACCGGACTATAAGTTACTTGTATATGAAAGTTGATAAGGATGGGAATAAAAGGCTTGATTGTGATAATCCTCCAGGTGCTCGTAGTCCGCTGGTTGGTACTCCGTCTAGGTCAGTGTTGTCCAATGCATTAGCCATTAGCCACATGTGGCTAATTGGAAATCCAGATGTGGTAATTGCAGCTCTGATTTGTAAATTAAGTCATCTTCCTTGGGCCGTACTCATATTCACACAGTTTATGCAAGTGTACTTTAACCTTTTTGTGCATTATTGAAAATGGTATGAGAAAAGCAGTGAGCAAGGCTTTTTTGCTTACTGAGCGCTACTTCCTTTGTTATTGACTGGTGCTAGATACTTGCTCAATAAATATGCATGTGAAATATATGTATCTGCATTATGTAAGCGTGTATAAGATGCCCTCTACTAATTGTAGTAGACTCAAATGCTGTCACCATAGCCACACATCTGTGGAGACAGCAATTTCTATTGGACAATACTGGTTGAGGTTCTCACACTTGCATGAAGGATGTCTGCGTTGGTGAAGTACAAAATTAATTACACCCAGGAGAGACTGGGAGCAAAAGGGATAAAACATTTTATTACTGTCTTTCTGTCTTCACCACAAATCAAATGCTGCTGCTAGGGAATGATGAAAAATACACTTTTAATTATACAGGTGTTCATGGATTCCATTCTCACAAAATCATCTCTTGTGCAAAAGGGAATGAGTACAATAGAAATATTGAACCTCAGAAAGGCAGATTTTGAGAGATTGCATTGTAAGCTCAGGAAAATAAACTGAACAACACTGTTGGAGGACAAATGCATAGAAGAATGAACCATATTTAGAAATACTATACATTGGGGAAGAACAACAATTTATATTTATACATAACAGATGGAAAAGGCTGGTTAGAGCAACAGTGGAAGTAATATTAGACAAGAGGACAAAATGCAAAATTTTAAATAGTATAATTTCAGAGGCAGCAGAGGTCAAGACGAATATATATAGGCAAGTAAAGGAAATTAGGATAAAAACAAAAAAACTGCGGATGCTGGAAATCCAAAACAAAAACAGAATTACCTGGAAAAACTCAGCAGGTCTGGCAGCATCGGCGGAGAAGAAAAGAGTTGACGTTTCGAGTCCTCATGACCTGGAAATTAGGAACTGCCCAAGGGAGCTAAGCTAATTTATAAATGAGTTACGGATAGTAGGAAATATTAAAAGAAGTGACAGGCTTTTGTGGGATGTCAAATTTCTTCATTCTGATTTTTTTAAAAGATCTACATCAATTTTTTTTTAAAGTTTGTTTATGTTTTTTCAGCTTCTACCTTAATCCCTTGTGTATGTCCCAACCATTTATTTCACTCTCTGCAAAATGTAATTAAAAGTGAAGGATAATCAGTGCATTTTACTTCCTGGTTTTGTATCTGTGAGAATAACTCAACGTGATTGACTGCTTACCCTGCTTGATGACATTATTGTTGCTGGATGCCTGGAGATCCCCTCAACTTGGCACCAGATTCAAACTAACATTGGGAAAAGGAAAATCCGTGTCACAGAGATCACTGGACTTTTGTAGGCAGCTTTCTTCAAGGTCAGTGGTGAGCGCCATCACTTCACTGATAACTGCAAAGTCCTAACTGATGACAAGTGACCAAGGGGCAGCAAATATTCTCAATTTGTTTTTCTCGTCTGTGTTCAGGGAGGAGATTATGAGCAGGCTCCCTTGAAGTGACGTTAAATTTCTGATAGCGGGATTCAGGAAATACAAAAATAAATTACCGACAAGGCAACCACAAAGAAACTGAGGAAGTTTAAGGAAGACAAGACACCAGGTGCAGATGACTTCATAAAAGGGTACTTGAAAGATTGGCTAGTGAAATAATTAGAGATTTGTCAAACCAGAATAATGCCAGACAACGGATAATAGCTTTCTGCTTCCCAGGTTAATTATCCTACGACTGGAATCTTGGGTCAATTTGTACTAAGTAGGAGCAGTATTATGATAAATAGCCATGCCCAATAGAAACAGGGCTGAGCCTGTCCTAATTTATTTTTTGGATCCTTAGAGAATGCAAATCAAAGAGAATTTGTACACATTCATTTTGGGCAGGATTTGAGCCCATGTTCCAGAAGTAAAAGGGCAGTATGTAAATCTACTGCTTCACACAACACACCCGTTTGAATAGTAAACCGAATCACTTAGGCAAAAACTCATATGGCTAATGGTTCTGGAATATTCCTTTTTTGACGATCAAGTGCTATGGTTCCATACTTGCAATAAAGTTTTATAACTTGAGCCCAGTCCAACACAATAATATGTTCATATAGAAGGTGCTCATATTTATTTTTACTTTCATAAAAATTGCAAAACCGTTGAATAATTAGGACTTGCTAAAAGACGTTATCTAGATAAAAGAATCAAAAATGAACACTATATAATAAGTACATAAATATTAAACATTTTATGTTATCAAACCTATCTGAGCAAAGTCCAATGCATTTTTAAAATTAGTTCCCATGGGTTACTGGTTTATTCTGAAATATTGCTACTCTAAATGGTATGTTAACAGTACATCGTGTGCTGGTGTTAAACAGTTGCAAAGCATGACAGAAACAAAATAGGCTGTATCAGTGCAGTGTATCCTTACCAAAACGAGGACCATATCCTGCTATTTTTAGTGGTGTGAGAGTACAGGGAGGAGTCGGTTTCACATTGTTGCTAATGCACATTGACTATAATGTGGTGTGGCAGGGCTAGCAATCCATCTCCTCCACACCACACAGATCCAAGCAATCCACACACATATCCAGGACAAGCTGCTGCAGGTATTTAAAAAAGATTATTTTTGTTTGTTTCTGGGGGGATTGCTTACATTCCAGCACCTCAATTCCTGCCTTGTGTGCCCAAGTGCACCTGTGTTCCTGAGTGGACTGTTGTCAGGGTTTGTCACTAGTGGTAGGAGCAGTAGTATAACTCCATCTTGCCCACAAACCCTACTCTCCACCAGAGCAAACGGTGTATTAAACTACTTAGAACTGCACCAACCAACATTTGAATAGCAACGTGTCTGAGCATTGAATGAAACATTCTGTGCAGCATCACATTTATTGTTATTCAGTAAAATATTGTCATCCCGTGCCCTGTGGAAAAATAGTAATTTTCAACTGTCACATGTTTTTGGAACACTTGAAACATATAACTGAAGCAAATATATTCATTGAATGTGTAGTTATTCGGGAAGTTCCTTTTCAATCTAATCTACATTCAACAGAATTTTTTTTATTACAAAGCATCCTATCGCACTTTCAAAAATGAAAATGTAATACTCACTGAAATCGGGGTTTGTTTGCGAGACAGCTGTTGCCAGTAACCCCGGGAGAAGAGTTTCTTTCAGTGCTGATGGGAGAGTGTGCATTGCTAAGGACCAGCGCTTAAAAATAAATGATAATAACCTATACCGTGTGTTTACAAATAAGCCACCGTTTCTGAGGCAAACCGGCGCGCAGTCCCTTGGGTGTTGCTATGCTGAGGTTTGATCTGATCTGCCGTTTAAATCGCAGCAGCCCCGTGCCAAATCGCCCAGCGACACCCAAGTATTCATGTTTTTTAATTAACTGGTCCATTTCCAGATCAAGCCACGGGCATCTGTAAAAAAAAATACCCTTTACACAGAATGATGTCTCCCAATGCAACAGCCTTCCTCAGCCCCAGAATTGAAGATTGACAGAGTTTAAGTTGTTAACCTGAGCCAAGCTACCTTCAGCGAGCAACGGGTTAAGGTGCTTTCTCCCTCGTTTGTGATACGAGTGTTCTCTAATATGCCTATGTGTCTCCCCTCACCAATTCCACAGAACAAAATAAAATCTCCCCGTGCCGTTCAATATCGCTTTTTTTCCCATTCTGGTTTCGTTCCCCTGGAGGGACGCTTTGCAAAATCTATGATAAATAAAAGCAAGGAAACATCTGGTTTGCAAAACTATAGAATTAGAGTTATTTGTGCAATCGGGTTATAAGAATGGAATTGCACGGACGATTAATTGCAAATTGTTTATTTAAGCAGCGAACATCGTTTAATACTTCAAAAATGCTGAAGTGCAATATACCTGTAAATTATTTGACAACTAGCAAAATATATACTTTTAGTTGTCCCTGGTCACATTTTCTTCTTATGGTGTCCACGGACAGTCTATACATGGCCCAGCCAGAACTGGACACATTTTTCCGCCTTGTTGTTGAATTCCGCAAGATCTGCAACAGTGCAGGGTTCCTCTAGCGATAGACATTGCAGGAGATGTTGCAGTCTGTGGCTCAGTTCCACACTCACAAGTTGTCGGGCAGGTTGTATATTCCCATTTGATTAGTGACACCTTTGAACGACCTACACCAGTCCTAAGTCTGTTAAGGCACTTCCAGGTTGCCCAGTTGCAATTAGCTCCTGGGGGTAGGCTTTTATCCGGTAGAATTTCCATCGCTGGGGGTTGTTCAAGACTGGCAAGCCGGTCTTTCCACAAGGCGATGCGGGCTTCAGATGGGGTTGATTGTAATGGAACAACACTGTTCATGAAGCTCTTCCTTGACTTTAGGCGGCTGGGTGTAGGTGTATGACCGTGTAGAGGGTGCCTCTCATCTGATGTTTGACGGAGTCGCTCTTTCTTGCTGGCTACCGTTCTTCTTATATCAGGGGGAGCGATACCCGCCAGGATATATAGGCTGTTGGTGTTTGTTGGTTTTAAACAACCTGTGATAAGTTGGCAGCTTGCATTCAGAACAGCATCCATTTTCTTAGCATGAGTAGATCTTTCTCATGTAGGGCAGGTATATTCGGCAATGGAATAGCAGAGAGCAAATGCACTGGTTCGCAATGTTTTCAAACTTGCTCCCCATTTTGTGTTAGCGAGCTTATTCAGGATGTTGTTTCGTGCGCTCACTTTTGCCTTTGTCTTTTCGATGTGATTCTTGAAGGTGAGGCATTTATCAGGGGTGACTCCTAAGTAGATAGGGTGCTCGCAATGCGTCAGTGTTGCTCCACACCAGGTTAATTTAAGCTGGTGTTTGGCTTCACGGTTTCTGAGTTGGAATATATAAACTTGCGTCTTTGATGGGTTTGCGCAAAGGTGGTTTTCTTCATAGTAGGATGTTAGTCCCTCCAAGGCCTCAGAAAGCATTTTCTCCACGGTGTTAAAATCAGTGCTTTGGGCAGTGACACATATGTCATCAGCATATATAACACGGCGTGTGACACCGTCTATAGGTTGGTCATTCGTGTAGATGTTGTACAGCAGCGGTGCAAACACACTTCCCTGAGGAAGACCATTATTCTGAATATGCCACCTGCTGCGCTTCTCACCTGCTCAACATAGAACCGGTGATTCTGAAGCATGCTTTCTAACAGCTCTGTTAACAGATTTCTAACAGATCTTGCAGAGGAGACATCTATGGTTCGCTGTATCATATGCTGCTGACAGGTCAAAAAAATAGCACCTGTTACCATCCCTTGCTGAAAGCCATCTTCAATATGTTGTGTGAGATTGAGCAGTTGTCTTGTTGTTGATTTGCTGGGGTGGAAACCTGCTTGCTCTGGAATGATCTTCTCATCTACAGCTGGTGCTATCCTATAGAGTATCAGGCGTTCAAACAGCTTATTGGTGTTGCAAAGCAGTGAAATTGGCCAAAAACTCTTAGGATCTGAGGAATCTTTTCCGGGCTTTAATAGTGCTATTACATGTGCCTTCTGCCAAATATTAGGTAGCTTGTGTGTTGCCAGGCAATGGTTGAACAATTGTAGGAGCCACTTCTTTGCTTGCTGTCCAGAATGCTTTATCTGTTCCGTTACTATGTTGTCAAGACCAATTGCTTTCCCGTGTTTTAGACTAGATATACCAGTTTCAAGCTATTCCATGGTGAATGGTCCAGTGAAGCCAGGGTCATCGCTGTACTTCTTCCTATCTCATTGTGCTCTTGGTTATTTCTTGTTGATTTTTCCAGTTAGGAGCAACTGGTGTGCAACTTGGTTAGCAGACACATTTGGATGTTGGGCAACTTTCTTGGGATCGCCTCAAAGTTTGCATATGAGAGGCCATGCCTTCTTGATGTTTTTTGTAAGATCTGTTGTCTCTATCAATGTGTCCCAGGTGTTTTGACGCTCTTGAGAGATACTTAACATCACCCTCTCACTGGTAGATATTGTTTCCTCTGAGAAGGGGTCAGATTCAAACATTGAGACATACTCCCAGTAGAGTTCAGCATTCTCCTTGGTGAGACCAGAGATGTAGTATACTCTACAACCTCAGGGGATCTTCCTTCTGGCTGTTTTCTGGACAGCTTTTGCAAACAGGTTGTAGTGCTCAGGTAATGGTTTAATGAGGTTAACCTAATGGTCAAGTGCTCGTGTGAACCCGTTCCAATCGGCCTTCTTGAAGTTGAAGCACCTTTTGAATGGTACGCCGGTTGGTAACACTGCTGCATTTACCTGGATACCAATAGGATAGTTTTGTCTATGGTATTGGGTCTGTGACAAGCTTCTTGCAGAGGCCACCAATGTTGTTGCTGACAATGTCAAGATCTGGGTTATAACTACATTTCCAGCGGGCACTGTGGAGTGGAAAGAGGCTGGCACTTTAGGATCGTGGCTGAGACTAAGCTGGTTAGCATCCACCCATTCATCAATTGCTTCTCCGTCATTGTTAGACTCCTTGTACCCCCATTGGGTACTGTGGCTATTAAAGTCTCCAATGATGATCTGTGGTTTACTGTGCAGGTTGGGTACAGGGTTAGAGAAGCTGAAATCTGTGCCAGGTGGCTTGTACACTGAGGTCACTACTACTTTGCTCAGCTCTACAGTTAGAATTTCGATGTTGTCCTCCTCTGTTTTAGAAGTGGCTTCTACAACTGAACCAGCTCTAACAAATACAGCACTGCCATATTGTTGATGAGGTCTTTCAAGAACCAGGAACATTCCTGGTATTTTTGGGCGGTTGTTCTCACTTCCTCTGTGTGTCTCCTGCAGGCAGAGGACATCGCACTGCCACTCATAATGTAGCGAGGATGTTTTGTTTAGCTACAGAGAACCCTTCAACGTTAGCAGATATAACAGTCAATGCCGGTCTTGAAAAAGATCCATGTTTCCAACATCGACAACTTCCGTCTTCAGGTATGATGTTGGTACTTGATCAAATCAGCGGTTCGAAAATGTTGTATAGACTACTTGCTGTGCATGGTGGTGGTAGAATTGGTTGAAACAGGGCCACGACTTGAACGCTTCTACCTTGACCCCTTGGTCACATCATCAGAGAAAACACAATGGGTCGTAATTGGCTTAACTGCACTGTATCAGTTATTAGCTAGTCAATTCTCTCACACCCAGTTGTAAAATAAAGTATCCTACGATCACCCAACAAGGATGCTAACACAAATATATATGTAAAATTACACATACACGTATAGAAAGATATGCAATTTTGATGGGAGGATTTACCCATTTATACAACCCATCCAATGAAAATGTCCATGGAAATAGACATTGACAGGTTCCATAACAGTTGGGCACTGTATTCCATTAGCTGGGATTTTACCAGCTCTCTGGAGATGGACTGGAAGCCAGAAGATAGGGAAAATGGTGGCGTTAGAAGGGAAGCCCAACATCTTTCTGCCACCATGGCAAATTGTGAGAAGCGGAAATGCCAACGGCTCGGCTGCTCGGCTGCCCACCGACCAGAAGTGAGCGAGCGATTTAAGTGATTCCGAGAACTATTAATGACCATTTTACTCCTCCATCTCATTTTTCTGGTGCTGACATAGACTCTGTCACATGGGGAGTCTGCCAGCTAGACGAAGACAGCCTTCGAATAGCTTCCCAGGGAGAACCTCCATTGAAAGTCACTCGATGGCCAAAGGAGATGTCCTCTGCTGGAGGGTCCAGCTTCCCCCTGCTGCCTGCCTGTCCCCAGCACATTGAAAGGAATTCTCCCCAGCCCTTCAGGGGCATCTCAATATGGAGATACCCTCTCCTTCTCAGTGCAGCCTCAGCAGCGGCCAGCTCTGTCAGTAGCACTGCCAAGGCTGCAGAGCTGTCGGCCCCCTGATTAGGCAGCTCCAGGAGGCAGGCTGCCATCTACAATGGGACAATGACCTTTGTAATGGCCTCTTAGTTGGCCCCCGCCACTAAAGGCCCTCCACATTCCTTCCGTTCACCCACATGGGCTCAGGACCGGCATTTGGTCCTGATGCTGGAAACCATGGAATGCCAGTAAAATTCCAGCCCAATAATTCAACACCCAAGCTGAGAGATATTTTCAATGTTAAAGCTATCATACCCTGTGACACACAATTGCTGCTATGTTCTATCTCCTGCCTAATAGCCTCAAAGTGAGCAATCTGGTTATTGGTTCCTCAGTGTAATTTATTTACATTTGTTTTTCAAAATGGATTGAATTTTCAAAGTAAACACTCCGCTTTGATGGAGATAGGTAAGGAGGAGAGGAGGGAAACAGATCGTCACCACCTGCACTTGGGGAGAACACAAAAAGTGGGGAGAGTGAATAGAGATTTCCGGTGAGGTGAGTGACAGTGGGGCATTCACAGGTGTAAGTGGGTCATTCAAAGAGGAGGAAGACAGGGGTTGTGATTGGAGTGAGGAGGAGTAGCAAGGAAAATAGATTGTGAGAACGTGAAGACGTTGGGGACATTTCCAAAGCAGGGTGAGGGTGACGAGAAGCATGAGTGGTAGGGAGGGATGCACTGAGGGCCGCATTTCCCCACAGCTGTCACTCTAAATGCAGCCTACAGCCAATGTTGGATGCCAGGCATCACAGTTGGGCATGATTTTAGGCTCACTGGCCATTCACACTCCCACTGACCCACACTAGATTTCTAGAGTTCAAAGTACAATTGCTCTTCCAAAACAGACTGCACTTAAACACAGCCTTAGGCTAAGAACTAGGGCAAGCACACTAAGAGGATATATGTGCACGGGTCTTAGAGTTGTCTGATACTTATATATAGTACCACATAAATATTGAAGTTTTGGGGAAAATTTTAACCCCAAACACAGGTGGGTTTAAACCAGATAGGATGTTAAAATGTTAACAATCCAAATTCCGAGCTCAACACATCTCCAACCTGTTTGCTTCCATTTTTTTGTAGCATTCATTCTTAGGATGTGGTGTGGACATTGCTGGAAAGGCCAGCATTTATTGCCCATCCATAATGGCCTTGAGAAGCTGGCAGTGAGCCACCTTCTTGAATTGCTGCAGTCCATGTGATGTAGGTATACCCACAGGTAACGGAGACAGAATGGGGAAGGTCAACCAACCCATTCCCAGGAGGCAGTTGACAATTTAAATATTATAATGAGGCTGCACCTCATATTTAACCACTATTTTAAACTTAATCCTGGCTTTCCAAGTTCTCTGGGCTTCAGGAAAACCAATGGCTAAAGGGAGCCAAGCATTGCTAAATCCAGGAGGTGAGTGCCTTTCCACTTACCTGCTGGATCCAGTTTACCTGTGTCACCAACCTCCCTCCCCTGGCACCATGATTGGACACCGCACTGACCCTTCCAATCTCCCCCACCTCTTTTGACCTTCCCCGAGAAACTTCTGATCTCCCCCGCGATGCTTCTGATCTCCGTTGACTCCAGATCTCATTCTTTCTTCTGGCCTCTGATCAACTCTCTGGCTTCTGATCTTCATTTTGACCTCCAATCTCCTCCCTTAAACTGCACACCACCTCCAAGCCACCAAACAATGCTCCAAACCCTGGGCCACCATCTATCCTCTAGCATCCAATCATACCCCATGCCTCCAACCAACCCCAGCCTTTCTGATTCATTCTTCTTTACTTCCTCTCCACCCTTAGGCTTCAGCCTGGATCCAAAGACCTAACCACCCAACAACCAGTCAGTCTCTTAAGCTAGCTGGTTGGCTGTGGCCAAGAAATGAAGATAAAAGATGCTATTCGTGGCCTGCTGTTATATTTGACAGGGCTTTTAGGAAAGCCATTCCTCTAAGTTTCCTGACATCAAAGCACAACCCCAGCCACTCCCTCCCCAGCCTCTGTTAATATCTATCTCTTTATATCTGTGCATAATTAAAGCATTAGAGGTGCTTTGTAGATATCAGTCTTTAATGTCCAATGTAACATTTATGTGGTCAGGAACCACAGGGATAGTGAAAAGAGTGTGAACTGATCGACCTTTTAAACTATAACAGCTCCTTTGTCACATTTCTCAGCTCCACTGGCAAACACAGCATCAGTCACTTTATAGAATAGGTACGAACTGCAGACTGGATTATCAGGTCACTGTTCCCATCAGTGTTCTGAAAGGATCCTGTGGCATTGAAGTTTAATGATGTTATACCTTGACAACAAAAACAGCAACCACTTCCATCAGATAGCTTTTTAACATGGTAAAACAACCCAAGGCACTTCAAAGGAGTGTTAGAGTGTTATGGCAATAGCTCAGGCAGAGATGTAGGTTTCGAGGAGCCTTTTAAAGGAGAAGAGAGAGATAAAGAGCTGGAGAAGTTTATGGAGGGATTCATAGGCAGCCATCCGCCTCATAAGGTGATTGTTTGTACCTTGGTGGACACCTCTGTGTTAAGCATCATCTGGTGTGGCTCAGAACACCACTCTGGCATGGCAGTCTTTGCTGCATTTGCTGCAGAGGAAGACAGTAGGCTGATTGACTGGCCTCTGTTTTCTCTGGGGTCCTCTTCTCAGCAGCTAAGCTTTTTGTTTCTGCCCTCCTCTTTCAATGGGCCTCCAAACACTCAGCCTCCAGAGATCATACCAACAGCAACTGTCTCCCAATTGTCAGTGTCAATATCCGCCATCATCATATCTCCGTTGCAGGTGTCCTTGTAGCAGAGGTATGGATGCCCAGGAGGTCATGACCCATTGGACAGTTCACTGTGCAGGAGGCCTTCGGGTACATGGCCATCATCCATCTGAGAATGTGGCCGAACCAGCCCAGGCATTGTTGGCTTGGCAATGAGTGTGTGCTGATGGAATTAGCATGTGTCAGGGCCTCTGAGTTGGTGACATTGTCCTGCCCAGAGATACTGGCTTAGGAAGGGAATTCCAGAACTTAGGACCTTGGCACCAATGGTGGAGGCAATTAAAATCAAGGATGCTCAAGAGGCTACAATTGGAAGGACGCAGATATCTCAGAGGGTTTTTGACCTGGAGGAAGGTTATGAAAGTAGGGAGGGGCGAGGACATGGGGGGACTTAAAAACAAGGAGGAGAATTTTAAAATTAAGGAATTGCTCAACCAGAAGCCAATGTAGATCAATATTAACAGGGGTATTGTGAAGAGAACTTGTTACGAGTTAGGATACGCAGCAGAGTTTGGATGAGCTTAAATTTAAGTGTAAAGTGGAAGCTGGCCAGGAGTGCGTTAGAATTGTCAAGTCTAGAGATAACAAAGGCATGGATGAGATTCTCCACAATAGATAAGCTAAGCACAGGTGGAGTTGGGCAGTGTTACAGAGGTAGAAATAGGTGATCTTTGTAATGGAACTGATGTTTGGTCAGTAGCTCACTTTGGAGCCAGATATGACACACCAAGTGGGGAACAACAGTCAAAGGGAGCATATATTGAGAAATTGGGCACATTCAGCCTGTGGCTTTCTGCCCATTAAAAGGAATGGATAGAAAATTGTGAGCTTCGTATTTGAAATCATCTGGCCCAGAGCATGAAATCTGGAAATTGGCTGCTTAGGAAATAAATAAACTGTATGTTAATCCTTGGCATTATCATTCCTCAATGTAGTTTAAATGAAAAGTTACAAACAAGTGTAATTATCAAAAAAAACTGCTGGACAGAAATCAAAACAGGAAAAAAGCATTACCAGGAAATAAAGTAGATTAATTATGTAAATCACCAAATGAGAGAAGAAAAAAGAAAATACTATACAACAACGCACACAATTTAAGAACATTAACAATGAGAAGGTAGTTTACCTAAAATATACCTGCCCTGACTACCCACAAGTTCTGCACCAATATACAGGGCTGAATTTTGCTGTCGGCGAGCAGGGGGCGGGGCCCGCTCACCAACGCGTAAAATGACGCGGGATGACATTGGGCGAAAACCCCGAACTCATCCCAGCCCAATTAAATCTTCAAAAGGTGGGCCCGCAGCAAAATCAGCTATGCGCTCGCCAACCTGTCAATGGCCAATTGAGGCCATTGACAGGATCATTAAAACAATTAAAGGACCTGCCCGTCCAACCTTAAGGTTGGCGGTCAGGCCAGGAGCTCCAGTGGAGAGTAGAAAACACATGAAACCTCATCCACCGGTGGGATGAGGTTTCATGTAGGGATTTAAACAGTTTAATAAAGTTTTAGTGTAATTTATGAACATGTCCCATCTCATAATGAATTGAGAGGCTGATGATGTCACCGAGGCATTGAAGCTTAAGCAAAAGTGCACACTTACATTCAGTAGCTTGCTAAAAGGCACTAGTGAAGAGGAAAGGGTCAGCTTTTGCGGGCTAGAAAGAAAAGGTTAAATTTGTTTAGTAGCTGGGAGCTGAGTGAAGTCAACAGAAAAAAACCCATACAAAATCTTTGAAAAATTCAGCACACACCTCCAGCTAAAATCAAATCCTCAGATTGACTGATATGAATTTCAATGCCTGAAGCAAGAACCAGCTGAGCCTGTTGACAATTTCCTAACAAGACTGACAAATGCAGGCAGTAAATGTAAATCCAAGGACACAGATGAAAAGCTGCTAGATCTTTTAGAGCTGTGCACATCCTGAAGTACAAAAAAGAATTGGCTGGAAAGGACAAGCTCATAATATTGTAGGTTGTAAGCAGTACCAGAACTCATGAAACCACAGGACAGATGAAGATGCTGACTATCCAGCAGCAGGGTTGATGCAGTGAAACAGCAACAAAAGAATGCACACCAGACAGAGAGAAAAATGTGCAAGATTTGAGGATGTCCGCATGAGCTCAAAGACAGAAGGAAACGTCCCAAATATGGATCAAACTGCAGAATTTGCAGAAACCAAGTCACAGGGAAAAGAATGCAGAACAAAGGAAGAAGATGGTGCATGAGTAATCAGAGACAGAGCAACAGGATGAAAGAGAAGTGAAAGAAACAAAAACATCCATATCCTGGAAACTGACGATGAGTTTGAGGCATAGGAACCTTACAACTGCATGAAATGGCTGTATGTGACAGTTCCCAGAGAAAAGAAATTCACACAATCTTTCAGATTAGAAACAGAGTGAGAGATAAGCACATAACCATAAATCTGAAGCTGAAGCTTGATATCGGAGCACAGAGTAACATCATCCTGCTCAGACTGTACTAGAAGATCTTTCCTGAAAATTTGAAAGAATATGAGTACCCAAGGAAAGGTGCTGTAAAACTGAGCAATGCCATGCTAATGGCACAAAGGGAAATTGATATTCGACAGCCAGGTACAACCAAAATCAGAGGGACACACAAAAGAAAAGAAGGTGATCACCAGAGTCACAGAATCTACAGATTGGGAAAATTCTATCGTGGTGAGAGAGAAGCCAAATGGCTACGAATTTGCCTGGATCCCAAAGATCTTAATCAAGCAATAAATAGGAAATACTAGCCTATTGCAACACTGGAAGAGATCAGGCTAGCATTCTCAGGGGCAAAATTTTTCAGTAAGCCTGAAGCCAGAAATGGCTACCGGAAAGTGAAGCTTGACAGGGAATCTTCACTATTGTCAACATTCTACACACCCTTTGGCCAGCACAAATTCCTGTTTCCATCTTTCAGCTTTAAAGTGAGCCAGGATGTGTTTCAGCAGAAAGTAGATGAGACGTACCGAGGATGTAAAAGGAGCAGTTGGTATAGCTGATGATATGCAGATCTATGGTATAGATGGAAAAGATCATGATCACCATCTACAAGAAAACATGGAGAGAAGCCAGGAACTGGGATCATCCTAAATGCAGACAAATGTGTTGTGGATGTGACAGAATGCCAGTTCTCCTGACAAAGTTAAGCCAAGTTCTGAAAGAGGGAGACGGTGGTGTGGTGGTACTGTCACTGGGCTAATAATTCAGAGACCCCGGTTAATGCTCTGGGGCCAAAGGTTCAAATCCCAGTCAGGCAGCTGGTGGGGTTTAAATTCAATTAATGGAATTGAAAGTTAGTGATGGTGACCATGAAATTATCATCAATTGTCATAAAAACCCATCTAGTTCACTAATGCCCTTTAGGGGAGGAAATCTGCTGGCCTACATGTGACTCCAGACCCACAGCAATGTGGTTGACTCTTAACTGCCCCTCTGAAATGGCTGAGTTCAAGGGGCAATTAAGGATGGGCAACAAATGCTGGCCTTTCCAGTGACACTCACACCACATGAAAGAATAAAATAAAAGCCATCCCCAAGAACCAGTTGAGAAGTTCCCTTGGTTTGATCTAGTGCATGAGTTCCTTCGTACCTCACATATCAGAACACACAGCAAGCTGATGAATGAAGATGTTGAGTAATAGTTGTCAGAGTCACATGAGAGGAGTTTCAACAAATTCAAGAAGTAGGATGCAAGGAGATTCTACTGCAGAGAAAACCCTGTCACTCTGCAAGTGGATGTTTCCACAAAAGGACCGGGGGCAACCCTGGTACAAGAGGGAAAACCAATGCCTTTTGCATCCACAGCTCTAACATCAGTTGAGTTCTGAGAGAGCTTTTGGCAGACATGTTTGGATATGAGAAGTTCCATATATCTCTCTATGGGAGAAAGTTCATAGTGGAGAGTGACCATCATCCACTGGAGCAGATCCACAAGACAAATCTGTGTAAAGCATTAGCAAGACTGCAGTTATGATTTCACTGAAATACAAGCCAGAGAGAGAAATGATGCTGGCAGGTGCCCTATCTCGGTTGTCAGCACGGGAGAAACATGAGATAAAAGATCTAAGTATAAAGATCCATCACTCAGTGAACGTAACACCACCAAAATGGAGTCAAATTAGAGATGAGACCAACAACGACAACAGGTTATAGATGCTCTCTCAGCAAGTGATCCAGGGATGGCTTGACAAACACAGCCAGCAATACTGTCATACTTGTCCATCAGAGATGACGTCTCACTAGAAGATGGTATTGTGCTGGCTGGATCCAGAATAATCATACCCAAAATGATGCAGGAAGAACTTCTTCAGAAGATACATGAAGGCCACATGGGATTGGAGAAGTGCAAGCTCAGAGCCAGGTCACTATGTACAGGATATGCATCGACAAAGACATTGAACAAATGGTGTCTACATACAATGTACGCTAGAAATACGTCATCAAGAATGGTATCTTATAGCTCCAGCTCATATGCTCAAAGCCCTGAGTCCTGGTGGCACACATGGGATGAATGAACTTCTCCATTCTCAGCCAATAACCCTGCACTACCTCAGGGAGCTCTGACATGTGGGAGCACATCTATTGCTGCTGATCTAAAGAGAACCTCTTTTCTTGTGACTCCCAAGGTCTTGCATCTGTGCCCAGCTGAGTATGGTTCTGTCTGTCTGCCATCCTCACCGGAGAACTGCTGACAGCTGGTCCTGCCTCTCTCACCTCTTCCTGCCCCATGCTCTCCACCCAATGCCACCCTATGTAAGTGTGTGCTGTATAAAGGAATGTTTTCTCCTAATATTACTGTGGGATGCTGTGAAACAGGCTTGTGGGGGCTGTGTTTGAGTGACTAATTTAATTAAACTGAAGGCAGTCAGGCTGCAAGGTTTAAATCATAAAAAGGATGAGGCGTAAAAGCAGGCATTTTGAAATGGAAATGGATGGGCTAACATTTGCATTTGTAGATAAGTTGGGAGGTTGTTTGATTTCAAAGGGGAATTAGAAGGTGACAAGGAAAATGGGTGCATCTTGCAGGAGATCATAGGGAAACAAGCAATAGGGATATAATGTTTTATTGACCCAAAATCAAAGGCAGGATGGAAACATGAAATACCTTATATGTGGAAGAGTTTGAGTTTTAAAGAAAGGTTGAAAAAATGAGATGTAGAGATCAAAGGGGAGGAAATATATTTAAGGAAAGATTAAAAGCTGTATATGGTGTGACCATGTGAGATCCTGAAGGGTGGATTGTAAAGTATCAGCTTCTAGCCACCTCAGAGAAGTGCTTGCCTTTTCCAGAAACCAAGGTTTTGTTAAAAGTCTTGGAATTCCATTGTCGAGTGAGAGGAAAAAAGAAGCTGTGAAATACCCGCCTTATAGCAACAGTGGTAATATTACTTGTGATAATATTACTATATGTTTTATAGATTAAGAATCTATTTGGACTGTTGCCTGGAGAAGGGAATTTATTTGGGAGTTCAGTTAAATGGAAATCTTTTGGGAAATGTTGTAAGACTAAATTTAATTGTGTAACTGTAATTTTGTGAGTTTAAGTTTTCTTTTCTTTTGCTAATAAATGTTTTCATTTAATCGTTAAAATTTCCAAAAGTGGTAGAATCTTTACTTCTGACTTCAGCGCACATACCTTCTCATAATAAAAATACATATTTAAAATCGTTATGATAGCGTGCCCAAGTTTCCCTTTGGATTTGGTCAGCCTGGCAATTACCACTGCCCATATCATAACAGCTGAGTTGACTGTATCTGAGCTGGTAAAAGATGTACTTGTAAGAAATTGGGGTCCTGAATAAATAAAAAAGAACTCCCATCTAAGCAGGTATTTCCTGCATTTTACAGGATTTCCTAAGCAGCATTGATTGTCTCTCTTTCTAAAGACTTCGACCTCTGAACATTCTTCAGAAACAGTAAAGTCACTTAGTTCAGGCTGCCTTCTTCAGATTCACGAGTTGTTAGATGGTGTCCTGTGCATTCCCTTATCAGCCAAGTGTTTAGAAAAGACCATGATATGACCCTCAGCAAGGTGTAAGCCAAAAAATTGACCTCAAGCACGATGACAAACGGGGGAGGTGGTAACCACCCTGACGTTTGGAGTACCTGGCCTGTATCCATTGGTCAGAATGATTAGATGATTGACACTAGGTAAGCTACTAGCACCCCCCCCCCACCCCGCAAAAAGGGTATATATATTAGTGTTATACTGGTGGTATATAGCTGAGGTGCTGGTGAAGTGGCAGTGCTTGTTGGGCAGCTGCCTTCTTCAGATAGAAGATGGACCGGAGGAGGAGGAGGACGATCGAGAGATCGAGGGAAGAGTTTCCTAACACTTTGACTCGAAAGCGTAATGCTGTTATCACAAGCTGTTACGGATCGTATACTTTTTCTGTCTAATTAGTTAATATATCATGTCCAATCTGTTGTTTCTTAATCAACTTAATAAACCATTTTAAAATTACTTATGATTAGTCAACTACTTATTTAGGGACCTGTGGCACCAAACCCCAAAATCTTACAAATGGTGTCAAGAATGGGATCTGCAGTACTCAAGATTGGCTTGGAATTCGAGAAGCATTAGTCTTAGATTGCAGTTAAACATGTGGAGTAGTTATTAAGTGAAGCCAGGAGTCACAATGGCATACGCTAGGGAACAAAGGATTGGGAGTTTGATTGAGAAAACAAGCGAGCCTGGAATGAGGGAAATGCCGGGATTTGATAAGCTTTCTAAAAAAAGTTCAGAAAGGAAAAGTGAAGTTGAAAAAGTTCCAGGATAAGTTGGTTCACGGTGTATGTGTGTTTGCCTTACAGCTGAATATAAAGTAAAATGAGTTAAGAAAACTGGTCAATAAGTTACAAAAGGGATTGACCCATTCAATCAGTTCTGCTGCCAACAGAAAACACACGACAGAGTATGTTATACAAGGTGAAATATTTGGCCAAACATTGGAACCCACAAGAATTGAAGTGGCTCCAGAGAAGCCACGTAAATCTTTCTTTTTAGAGTTAAACAGGGACCAAGGAGGTTCCAAGGCAGAGTTAAAAAGCAGTGATTTTATACAGATCTTAGCTGCAGGCTCCCTAGAATCAAAACAAGAGATGGATTGGGGCCTTCACAAGGTCCTACTTAGCATCGGAAAGGTCCCCACCAAAAGTCCGAGTGCATTAATGTCAGTGGATTCTGACTTCTCCACCTTTATTACCTACGACCTTTACCCCGACCCTATGAACTTGGCAACAATTTGCCCAGCTGAAAGTATACCATACATTCCAGTCAAGTTTTTCTTAAACAGGGTGTTGTTCGCAAACATCAAATATTCAAAAAATTGGGTTCAAGGACAAAGCTAAAATGTTTAAAATTCAAACAACATGTTTTACTGACTTTAAACTGCTGTCAAGCTCTGTTTTTTTTTAAAATTACAAACTGTGCTAGTATAGAACTGTGAAGGTCAGGTTGTGACCAAAATATAAAGATAAGTGTGGAGTTTGGCAGCAATCCAGTTTGAACTTTTCAAAACCATGTGAGTTAACTGAACTGCCAAGCTGAAGATACGTTTCACTGACTATTTCTTGCAAATTTAGTCAAGTAGCAAATATCAGAAATTGAAAATTCTCTTAATGGTGAAAAAGGATAAACGGAAGAGATGGGAAGGATTCAGTTCCTTTTCTAGAGTCTGTAGCATTGATTTTTTTTGAAAAGCTGTTGTCTCTTATAAAACTAACAAGGTTTTGAAATAATTGGAATTTAACCTATAATTTGAGCAAAGTTGAAGAAAATAGAATGAGGAATTTAATAGAGCAAGTTTAAAATTGAGTTAGTTTTTGTTGTAGGGTGGCCAAGTCGTACTGTTAATGATAACTTTGATCAGCAGACTCTTCTTGGATTGAAACATTGTTTATTTACAATATACCCTGCAGCAACTGCACGTGAGCTTTCAACTTCAATTCTATCTCTTCACTGACTGCTGAGGTAGCCTGTACTGCTCTCCTATTGGTTATTACAGATCATGTGATCCTTCCTAACAATTATATTCTTAAAGGTACATTACACATGAAATAAACCATAATTACTACACTCCTCCCCCTTTAATTGGCTATACATATTACATTTACAGGTACATATTTTTCAAGACAACATAATATTTAACTGGTATGGAATTTACAAGTTCAGGTGGTTTCCTGGTACGTGTGGAACGTCACAGCTGCACAACTTCAGACTCTTTGTCAGGAACCTCCTCTTCTGGAGTTGCCTGAACATCAGGTACTTCGGTAGGCACTTGCAGGTCCATATCCTCAACTCTTACAGGGACATCAGACATGTCTGTCCTGGGTTTATATCCTTAACGAGAAATGCAGTCCCGCTCATGATCACTGGTGGAACCAAATCTTGGTGATCTGTCTCTCTTCCTTAAATGGTCCACATGTTTACGGATGACCCGGCCTTCCACCTCCATGTGGTAAGAAAGAGGTCCAGTCACTGCACTTATTTCATCCAGTAACCGCTTTGATCCTTCCCCAAAATTTTCCATGTATACCAGCTCTCTCATGGTAAATTTCCTCTTGCGACAATGCCAGTCGTGTCTGGTTCTCTGGCTTCACTGACTCCACTTTCTCCTCAAAATTCAGCATTATTAAGCTCAATCTGATCCTGAGACAGCATTTCAACAATAACTCCGCAGGTGTGACATCTGTTGTTGTGTGAGGGGCAGTCCTGTAATGAAAAAGAATGCATGCTAGCTTGGTTACCAAGGAATCGCGAGTTAGCTTTTTCATGTCTACCTTGCACATTTGAACTACCCTTTCGGGCAGTCCATTTGAGGAAGGGTGGTACAGTGCAGTTTTCACATGATTGATTCCGTTGAGGGTCATAAACCGTTGAAACTCAGTACTTATAAATGCTGTGCTGTTATCAGAAACGACTACTTCTGGTAGTCCATGAATGGCAAAACCTCTGACATAGTTTCTCAATTGTAGCGGCCGATGTTGGTGACTTCACCTCATATATGTCCAACCATTTTGAATGGGCTTCAACAATGAGCAGAAACATTGTTCCCAGGAAAGGTCCAATGTAGCCAGTGTGTAACCGCACCCCTGCCTGGCCACTCCCATGGGTAGAATGGAGCTGTCACTGGCAACTTTTGCATTTCCTGACATTGCTTTACTAAACTCTCTATTTCGCCATCCATTCCAGGCCCCCATAGATAGCTGTGTACTATGATTTTCATTTGGGAAATTCCTGAATGGGCATTGTGTAGTTCAATTAAAAGTGGCCCCCTTCTCTTTGGAGGAACTATCACTCATGCTCCCCACAATAGAATGCCATATTGGCTGGTTATTTCATGTCTTCTGTTGAAGTAAAGTTTCATTTCATCAGATATGGGCTCCTATGATCAACCATGTAGCACTCCATCTCATGCTTGAGATAGGACTGGGCCCCGACTTGTCCAGTCTCTAATCTGTCGAGCGCATACCAGCGGGGAATCTAAGAAATTTAACTATAAAACAAATTCCTGTGAAAGTTGTTCATCATTTTCTTGTAAAGGCAAACGACTAAGGCATCGGCATTTGCAATTTGATTGCCAGGCCTAAGTACAAAAGTGTATTCGTATGCTGCCAGAATTAAAGCCCATCATTGTATTCTTGCTGATACTATAGGTGGTATAGCCTTGTCCTCAATAAACAATCCTAGCAATGGTTTGTGGTCTGAAACAATTGTAAAATGGCTGCCGTGTACGTACTGGTGAAATTTCTTGACACCAAAGATGATGGACAGGCCTTCTTTTTCTATCTGCAAGTGTCCCTTTTCCACCGTGGTGAGTGTCCTTGATACATAATCTATTGTCTGTTCCATGCTGTCGTCCATCCGATGAGAGAGCACTGCTCCCACTCCATAGGGAGATGCATCACGTGTCAGCACCAATTCTTTCATCTGGTCGTAATGCACTAATAGATTGGACGAGTACAGCAATTGTTTCACCTTTATGAAAACTTCCTTCTGGGGTGCCTCCCAAGACCAATGTTGATTCTTTTTGAGTAGAGAATGCAAGGGGGCCAGCACTGTAGACAAATTGGGTAAGAACCAACCATCATAGTTGATCATTCCTAGGAATAATTTGAGCTCTGGGTGATTTTTGGTGCAGGTGCCTCTCTTATGGCTCTCACTTTCTCCTCAACCAGGTGGAGACCCTGTGAATCTACCCGGTGACCCAAGTAGATTACCTGCCTCGCTTGGAACGTGCACTTTTCTTTTTTTAGATGCACTCCAGCTTGCAGGAAATGTTTTAAGACTTCTTCTAAGTTTGCCAAATGCTCTTTTTCAGTAAATCCTGTCACCAATATATTGTCTAAATAGTCTACAGCCTGGGTCAAACCCTGCAGTAAGCTTTCCATTGTTCTCCGTTGAAGTTGGTAAAGTGGAGTTATTTAAAAATCCTAGGGGGATGCTTTAAACAACTGTCATAACCTATCATTATAAGTGTTATGTTTGAGATGCAACTCTAAATTCAGGAATCAGATGATCAGTTCTCGAGGCTTTCCATTAAATTAATTGAAACATTTTATTAATTTACACAGGTTAGAATATATATACACATGGCTGCAAATTACTACTATCATAACTTTATTCAATGGAAAGCTTACTGCAGGGTTTGACCCAGGCTGTAGACTATTTAGACAATATATTGGTGACAGGATTTACTGAAAAAGAGCATTTGGCAAACTTAGAAGAAGTCTTAAAACATTTCCTTTATCATAACAAATTCCCAAACTAATCTCCATTAAGGCAACAGCAACCCATAAATTTAACCAAACACCAGGCAAAGCATTTTCATCTTACAAATTCAAAATGAGGTTCTTTTCACTGTGGAGCCAGTTGGAGGCTTGCAGCTGCCTTTTGATCTTACATTGCCTCTGCTCTGTACACCCAAAAACTGCTGAAGTTATACCTAGCAGCCCCATTGAATGTAAATTCTCATTGCGTCAACAACCTTTTTGAACTTTACCTTTTAACAATGAAACCCCATTCATTGTCCCAATTTTATTAGTAATTAAACATACGGCTTGGTAGCTGCTAGAAACGCAACAAGTTTTCACCCCACTTCTTGAATGCTCTATTCAAAAAATGCAAATGCACACTATCTCTCTCACATATCAAAACTAGTACATCAAAACACCCAATTGGCCATTCACAGGTCAGTGGGCACGCAGCTGACTTTGCTGCACTCCCGCCTTCTTGAAAATTTAAATGGGGCGCAGTGACGTCGGGAGTTCCACCCGACGTCATCCCACATCATTTTATGCGTTGGTGAGCCCCACTCCCGCTCACCGACAGCAAAATCCTGCCCATAATCATCAGCTATCTCTGCTGCTCATCTTACAGAATCAACCCTCTGTTCCTCCACATGAGTTCTCACTAACAAAGGGATTGAATCTTTAAATTTTTCCAAAAGAATGACTTCCCTAAGAGCTGCATAGATTATCTCTATTTTTAACACCCAAATCCCCAGTCAAAATGACTTTGTTTTATTCTTTCAAACTCAATATAGGTTTGTCCAAAACAAAAGCAGAATTACCTGGAAAAACTCAGCAGGTCTGGCAGCATTGGCGGAGAAGAAAAGAGTTGACGTTTCGAGTCCTCATGGCCCTTCAACAGAACTGAGTGAATATTAGGAGAGGGGTGAAATATAAGCTGGTTTAAGGGTGGGGGGGGGTGTTGTAGGGCCAAGCAAGCCGTGATAGGAGCAGATAATCAAAAGATGTCACAGACAAAAGAACAAAGAGGTGTTGAAGGTGGTGATATTATCTAAACGAATGTGCTAATTAAGAATGGATGGTAGGGCACTCAAGCTAGTGGGGGTGGGGTGGAAAGACTAGCAGGGTATAAAAGATTTAACAATAATGGAAATAGGTGGGAAAAGAAAAATCTATATAAATTATTGGAAAAAACAAAAGGAAGGGGGAAGAAACGGAAAGGGGGTGGGGATGGAGGAGGGAGTTCAAGATCTAAAGTTGTTGAATTCAATATTCAGTCCGGAAGGCTGTAAAGTGCCTAGTCGGAAGATGAGGTGCTGTTCCTCCAGTTTGGGTTGGGCTTCACTGGAACAATGTAGCAAGCCAAGGACAGACATGTGGGCAAGAGAGCAGGGTGGAGTGTTAAAATGGCAACCGACAGGGAGGTTTGGGTCTTTCTTGCGGACAGACTGCAGGTGTTCTGCAAAGTGGTCGCCCAGTTTATGTTTGGTCTCTTTATGGGGTATGTGGAACATTCCTTGTTCCAGTCCTACTCCGGCACCCTCCCACAACTCTTTCTCCGGTACATCGATGATTACTTCCGTGCTGCTTCATGCTCTCATTGGGACTTGGAAAAATTTATTAATTTTGCTTCCAATCTCCACCCCTCCATCATTTTCACATGGTCCATCTCTGACACTTCCCTTCACTTCCTTGACCTCTCTGTCTCAATTTCTGGTGATAGACTGTCCACCAATATCCATTACAAGCCTACCGACTCCCACAGCTACCTCGACTACAGCTCCTCACACCCCGCTTCCTGTAAAGACTCCATCCCATTCTCTCAGTTCCTTCGCCTCCGTCGCATCTGTTCTGATGATGCTACCTTCAAAAACAATTCCTCTGATATATCCTCCTTCTTCCTTAACCGAGGTTTTCCACCCACGGTCGTTGACAGGGCCCTCAACCGTCTTCGGCCCATCTCCCGCGCATCCGCCCTCACGCCTTCTCCTCCCTCCCAGAAACATGATAGGGTCCCCCTTGTCCTCACTTATCACCCCACCAGCCTCCGCATTCAAAGGATCATCCTCCACCATTTTCGCCAACTCCAGCATGATGACACCACCAAACACATCTTCCCTTCACCCCCCCTGGTGGCATTCCGTAGGGATCGTTCCCTCCGGGACACCCTGGTCCACTCATCCATCACCCCTACTCCTCTACCCCTACTTATGGCACCTCCCCATGCCCACGTAAAAGATGCAACACCTGCCCCTTCTCCTCACTGTCCAAGGGCCCAAACACTCCTTTCAAGTGAAGCAGCATTTCACTTGCAGTTCCCCCAACTTAGTCTACTGCATTCGTTGCTCCCAATGCGGTCTCCTCTACATTGGAGAGACCAAACGTAAACTGGGTGACTGCTTTGCAGAACACCTGCGGTCTGTCTGCAAGAAAGACCCAAACCTCCCTTTCGCTTGCCATTTTAACACTCCACTCTGCTCTCTTGCCCACATGTCTGTCCTTGGCTTGCTGCATTGTTCCAGTGAAGCCCAACCCAAACTGGAGGAACAGCACCTCATCTTCCGACTAGGCACTTTACAGTTTTCCGGATTGAATATTGAATTCAACAACTTTAGATCTCAATCTCCTTCCTCCATCCCCACCCCCTTTCCGTTTCTTCCCCCTTCCTTTTGTTTTTTCCAATAATTTATATAGATTTTTCTTTTCCCACCTATTTCCATTATTTTTAAATCTTTTATGCCCTGCTAGTCTTTCCACCCCACCCCCACTAGCACTGTACCTTGAGTGTCCTGCCATCCATTCTTAATTAGCACATTCATTTAGATAATATCACCACCTTCAACACCTCTTTGTTCTTTTGTCTGTGACATCTTTTGATTATCTGCTCCTATCACTGCTTGCTTGTCCCTACAACCACACCACCCCCCCAACTTGTCTCCCCCCAACCCCCGCCCCACTTTAAACCAGCTTATATTTCATCCCTCTCCAAATATTCACTCAGTTCTGTTGAAGGATCATGAGGACTCGAAACGTCAACTCTTTTCTTCTCCGCCAATGCTGCCAGACCTGCTAAGTTTTTCCAGGTAATTCTGTTTTTGTTTTGGATTTCCAGCATCCGCAGTTTTTTGTTTTTGTTTTTATAAGTTTGTCCAGGCTGTTTTTTCATATTCCTAAATTTCTGCCTATATGCTTCAGGAACCAACTCATATGCACTCAAAATAGCTTTTCTCACCACATCATAATTCATCAACATTTCTTCTGAAAGCAAAGCATACACCTCAAGCCCCCTACCTAATAACTTAGACTGTAATAATAATGTCTAGTTTTCCTGTGGTCTCTTCATCTGTTTAGCTAGCTTCTCAAATGAAATAAAGAATGCTTCAATATATTTTTCCTCAAACTTTGGAAGAACTTGTACAAATTTAAACACATCCCCACTGAGTTCTATTCTAGAGATAAATCCCTCTTCTCCTATCTCTGTCCTTTGCTTCAAATTCAAGCTTTTTCATTTGCAACTGACGTCTCACTACCTCTAGCTGTGACTCACTAGTATCAGGTTTCACTTCCAACTGTAAATGCTGTGCTATACTTTTAACTATATCAGATTTCCTAGCTTCCGCAGGTAACCTCAATTGTAACTTATTAGCCAACTCTGTTAACTTGCTTTTGGTTATTTTTTCCAACCCATTGAGAGTTATCTCTTCTACTCCCAGACAAGTCTTAGCAATTGCCAAAGCCATCTTGCAATCGCATGACTTCTAAAATACCTCACCAGCTCCTGAATTCAGAGTCCCTCATAATCGTAAGCTATAAGATTCACCAATTCCTAACCAATCGAGAAATTCGAGATATAATTTAGCCTGGACGAGCCCCCAATTTTATCACCAATGCAGTTAGTGAAGCAGAGTTATTTAAAAACCCCAGAGGGAAACATTAAATAACTGTCATAACTTACAATTTTCAGTGTTATTTTTGAGATGCAAAATTAAATTCAGGAATTAGACCATCAGTTCTTGAGGCTTTACAATAAACTAATTGAAACATTTTATTAATTTACACGGGTTAGAATATATGTACACATGGCTGCAAATTACTGCTATCGTAACTTTTAACAAATGCCCAAACTAATCTCCATTAAGGCAACAGCAACCCATCAATTTAACCAAACACCAGGCAAAGCATTTTCACCTTACAAATTCAAAATGAGGTTCTTTTCACTGTGGAGCCAGTTGGAGGCTTGCAGCTGCCTTTTGATCTTACATCGCCTCTGCTCTGTACACCCAAAAACTGCTGAAGTTATACCTACCAGCCCCACTGAATGATAATTCTCATTGTATCAACAACCTATTTGAACTTTACCTTTTAACAATGAAACCCCATTCATTGTACCAATTTTATTAATAATATAAACATATTGCTTGGTAGCTGTTTGAATGCTCTATTCAAAAAAATGCAAATGTGCTATCTCTCTCAAATATCAAAACTAGTACATCAAAACACCTAGACTAGCTGGCTTTAATCCAATTAAGACCTGCAAACAAAACTCCTATTTTAAAAGAAAAATATTTTCCAAAATATTATATACATTAATAGCACTTCATGACACTCTGAAAGATGGCACAATTGGAGGAGACACCAAAAGGCAATTGTGTATATTGGTACAACCCTTTGTGGGTATTAATTGTGCCAAATTCCTGGGAGGTATTATCCAACTCTAGTTGTTGATAAGTATGACTTATGTCAAGCTTTGTGTGCATTGTCCCTTCTGCCAGTTTGGCATAAAGGTCTTCGATTTTTGGAATGAGCTGTCTGTTTATCTTAGCTACTTTATTAACCGTCAGTTTGTAGTCTCCACAAATTTGGATGCTTTGGTCGGGTTTAAGGACGGGCTGTTTGGGTGCTTCTCATTCTGAGAACTGAACAGGTCATATAACGCCCAGTTTCTCTAGTCTTTAGTTCAGTTTAATGTTGACTTTTTTTCACAGGGCATATAGCAACAGTCTCACTTTCATGAACCAAGGGGTTGCTTCTGAGTCCACGTGAATCTTGGCTGCAGGCCCTGGATTTTCCCCAGTTCATCCTTAAAGATTGTGGCATACTTTCTAAGTAGCTCTAATAGCCCACTTACTCTCAACTGGAAAATTTAAGACGATTCTAACTTAATCTCCTTTAACCAATTTCACCAGGAGGCTTGGCCCTTCATCTGTACCACCATCAAGCATAGCTTTACCAATTGGTTCCATAATGGACAGTTACTCTGCTTATGCTTTTTACTTGAATGCCTTCACCCGTATATGTTTTTAGCTTGGCAGCTGTTACTTCTAACCTTAATTCATGTTCACAATTATTCAAATTTCTGAAAGCCTGTTCCCCGATTACTGTAGTGGAAGCTACTGTGTCCACTTCCACTTCCATTTACTTTCACTGCGACAAATATGGGTTCTGTCATTCCAACTTCCAGATTAAACAACAAGTAAATGTCTGAAACAAAAACAGAAATTACAGGAAAAGCTCAGCGGGTCTAACAGCATGTGTGGCGAGAAAAACAGAGATAACATTTCGAGTCCATGTGACTATTCTTCAGAGTCTGAATGTTTGAATTTGTTGCTTCAGGTTTTTCTACAGTATAGATTTCATTGGGTTTCTTTTGTTTACAAGCCTGCTTGAATCTTTCTTTGCAGTGCCTCACCATATGTCCATTTCTATGACCATAGTAGCATTCGATTTTTTTAAACTGCTAACTGCCAAAAGAATGATTGTTTCCACCTCTATTAAAATTATTCTTTGATCTCGCTGCTAAGTTATTTTTATTTATTCTTCGGCTAGCCGGGGCTGTTTCCTGCTTCTCGGCAGAGTCTCGCTTTTTCGTGCCTCTTTCGGCTGAGGTTTCCAGCCTGATATGGAGGACGGTGCCATTTTGCGCACCCTGTGTTGCTTTTGAATCTCTTACTGCGCTTTCCATGGTCAGCGCTATCTCTAGCACCTTCTTGAAATCCAGATTCACTTCGGACAATAATCTTTTCTGAATAATGCCCTCTTTCACACCACATACTTATACGATCTCTGAGCATGCCGTTCAGAGTCATACCGAACTCACAAGGCTCCATTAGCTGCTTCAAATTTGCCACGTAGCATGCAATTGTCTCACCCGGGGTTCTATTTTGCAAATTAAACCTGAACCTCTGCATTGTGACTGAGGGCTTGGGTTGGAAGTGACCTTTCACGAGGTCCACCAATTCATCAAAATTCTTCGAATCTGGGGCACTGGGCGCTATCAAACTTCGAATCACAAGCTCCCACAAGTAATCAAGAGGATCGCTCATGCCTTCTCTTCGCCCGTCATCTCATTCACTTGAAAAAAGAACATGAGGCATTCTATGCATTGAGAACAATCGTCTATGGCTGGTTTAAAAGGATTAATTCTCCCAAATTGTGGCATTTTGAGAGAGGATAACTTCTTCAGTTCTAATGGAGCTTGCTACTTACAATCACTGGGCAAAGTACAGTGCCTATTTCTTTCTAACATGATTTCCTCTGTTCGGTCTTGCTTTATCCTCATCAGCAGATAGTTGTAGGATGGCCGAGTTGTACTATTAATGATAGAGTTGATCAGCAGACACTTCTTGGGCGGAAACATTGGCCAAAATTTTACAGTTGTTGTGTGGGGGCGGTCCCGAAACACTGGCACTTAAAATGACATGTGATGACGTCTCACGATGTCTTGTTCGGCGAGCACGAGCCTGAGTCGGCTGTGCCCCCGCCGATAATTGATAGGCCATTAACAAAGTAATTAATGTCAAGTTTATGCTGCCCGCCCAACCTTACAGTTGGCGGGCAGGCGAAAAGGCCAAGCGGCCTTTACGTTTTTTAGGAAACCTCATCCATGAGCAGGATGAAGTTTCCTAAAGCTTTTATAAATCAAATAAAAAGTTCTTCTGAAAAATAAAAACATGTCACATCTCATGTGACACAGTCACATGAGGGGACATGCTTCATTCAATTTTTATTGATTTTATTGATTGTTTTCAAAAGCACTTCAAGCTCCCTGAGGCAGCTCCATGCCTCAGGGAGATTGCAGCGCTCTTTTCGAACACATGGACGAAAGGGCGCTGGCCCAGACTCTCCCCCCTCCCTCCGCCCGCACAGGTACCGCTCATGTATTACGCTGGGTGGGCACCCCTGCCCACTCCTGCCGAGCTCACCCGATGTGGGAAAAACTCAGGCCATTAAGTTTATTTACCATATATTCAGCAGCAACTACATGTGTGCTTTCAACTCCAACTCCATCTCTACACTGACTGCTGAGATAGCCCACGCTACTCTCCTATTAGCTACCACAGATCATGTGATCTTGCCTAACAAGTACTATGCTTAAAGGTACATTACACACTAAATAAAACCATAATTACTACAGTTTTGTTGTGCTAGGGAAGTTTTATTAAATTACTTTAAGGGATGCAATTGTGTGCCAAGTTTTCTCCGTGCCCCCAACCCCTCCTAAACTTGCAACAAGTTAACTCTCTGCTGATGGTTGCTTTTTTTTTATAATTCATCACACAGCCTTCAGATTACTAAATATATACTGGGCATTATTTGATATTAAGTTTCTAAATTTACAGATATGATTGGACATATTAACCCATTGGGCTCTTGGCCAGAGCCACAATGGATTGTTTGTGTTTTTTTTTAAACAGGTGCTGATGGTTTCCAGCTCCAAGTGACCCCAACAGTTTTGAAAATTAAAGCACAGCAAAAGAGACTTTACCTTTCAGAGACTTGGCCTTAACCATTCAGGCCGTTTGTTAGTATTTGTTATCTTTCGAGACAATGTTTGAGTATGGAAGACATGGAAATCACCTTGAAACTGATGGCAAACACTTTTATCTCTGATGTAAAACCACCATTTAAAACTACCAAGCCTGTTTCTGAAATTGCAATTGGTAAATAACTGGACATGAGTTGCTATTTCAAGAATTCAAAGAGAAATTCACTTGACGTTTAAGGGGATAAACAAATTCTAATTTTTCAAAAAAAAAGCTAATGGGAAAACAGTCTAGGAGGTTTCACAGTATCATAAAGTTTGTTTTTGGAAGAAGTAAATGAGACACTAACAAAACTTGTCAGCCCAACAACACTGCTATTTCGAATTTAGGATAATTTTTAAAATAAATAAGTCAGGTCCAATCCAGTGCAGGCTTGTACAACTTTTTCACTTGGTGGGGTGTGGGGTCAGGGGTGGCACATGTTACTCCAAACAACACACATCTGCATCTTTGTGAACAAGCTGCAAACGAGAAAGACTAATGTATTGCCTTACCTCCACCACCCATTGAGCGTTGAATCAGTAAGACATCTGCTTTTGTTTTTGCCTGCCACAAAAATTCGATGCCTGCCCATGTACTTGATGTAGCGCCGTGGTGCATCCCAGACCTGATACCCATCTGTCAAGAGCCCTCCCTCCCCTCAACATACAATATCAGGGCTGTGCCACATCTGCCTCGTGGGCCAATCCTTGGACAAGCCTGATCTAGCGGGTTACTTTTGAGAAAATAAAATGTTGTTTAAATGAAAGAACAAATAGGCAAAATGCCTGAAATCATGCGGGAATATTTAATTTCTGTGTTCGAGATATTATAAAAACATGTTATTGGACTGTAAAGTTTCTCCAGAACTCCTGTAAGAGATACAATGGTAATTAATGGGATACCCCACTTAGAATAAGAGATAGAGTTAGAGGAAAGGGACAGAGCACCAAATGGGAATCGGAATAGCTCACCTTGGGTGTAGTTCAATGCAATATACAAATTTGGATATTGATGTACTTTCTAGGGAAAGGAAAGGTGACAGCTTTCTCTTGGAGATATTTGTGTCTTTGCCTATTAGCTTTTTAAGAGAACTGAATTTGATCATCTGGCTACCATCTGAGACATTGGGACCATAAAGCGGTAGAAAAGCAAAGATCTTGAGACGGAGACCCCCTTTGATCTCTTGAGAAGATTACCGGAAAGTCAGGAAGAATTATTGAATTGTGCATTCTCTTAAAGCTAGTGAAGTCCCGGATGATGAAGTTGATTGGCAAAATACACAGCACAATCCCTATAGACCTGATAATCCTTCCACAAGTGCAAAACAAGAGTTTGTGAGAGAGGCCAGAGAGATTACCACCAAGCATGATGAAGTGACATGTAACGGAAGGAACAGTGCCCGAATAGAAAATTTGGTAAAAAGAATCCCTGGGGACCACATCCAACAGATAGGGAAACGTGTGAGGATGGCTTACAATGTGAAATTCCAACAGAGGATTAAAGAAAGAATTGGGGCACCGGTTTGAGTGTGCAGAAATGATTTGTAACTTGTGAACTAACTAACGTGCGAGAGTACATGGTGTAGCTGCACTGAAGAACAGTTCCCAGACTTATTCAGCTACTTGACAAACAGCATGACATGAAATGGTTAATATGGTCTAAAGAGTAAGAAAGCCTTTCTAAACGATCAAGGCACTGGCACACATTCCATTGAGAAACCGACTTTAAGCCAATTAATTTTACTCCCTCTGACCATTACCATCATAGAGTCAAATTAAAATAAATATGAAAGGAATTTTAGATTGGGACAAATGAAGGCTAGGAAGAAATAATACTGACTAAGAATTATCCACAAGATGGATACAGATGAAGGGAGAGCTGTAGAATCCTTTAAGTCCATGCGTAATCTATTGTTTTAATTATATGTACTCAGATGCTAAGAGCCTGGGAAAGAATAAGACCCGAGGCGGAAATCGTTGTGGGGGATGCGGTGGGCCAGCCAAAAGCCCATTGACTTTTGGCAGGACTGGATGACCCCAGCAGTGGGTGAATCTAAAGAATCCCACCCTAAGGATATTTCCTTCTCAAAGGGACAAAATGTAAGGTCTGCAGGTGGGTAGTGCCAAGCCAAGTAATCAGATAATTCTAGTGGCTTTAGTGTGTTATCTACATATGTAATCAGGAAATTACAGAATCAGCTGGTATTTTAGAAATAACTATGTTATCTAAAAATTAGTTATGAGAAGTCAATAAGGGTATTTCCTTCTCAAAGTGGGGAGCCATAAGAAATTGGGATCCAGAATAAATAAAAAAGAACTCCCATTTAAGCAGGTATTTCCTGCATTTTACAGGATTTCCTAAGCAGCATTGATTGTCTCTCTTTCTAAAGACTTCGACCTCTGAACATTCTTCAGAAACAGTAAAGTCACTTAGTTCAGGCTGCCTTCTTCAGATTCCCGAGTTGTTAGATGGTGTCCTGTGCATTCCCTTATCAGCCAAGTGTTTAGAAAAGACCATGATATGACCCTCAGCAAGGTGTAAGCCAAAAAATTGACCTCAAGCACGATGACAAATGGGGGAGGTGGTAACCACCCTGACGTTTGGAGTACCTGGCCTGTATCCATTGGTCAGAATGATTAGATGATTGACACTAGGTAAGCTACTAGCACCACCCCCCCCCGCCCAAAAAACAGGTATATATATATATATTAGTGTTATATTGGTGGTATACAGTGCTTGTTGGGCAGCTACCTTCCTCAGGTGGCGAATGGACTAGTGGAGGCCAAGGAAGATCGAAAGATCGAGGGAAGAGTTTCCTAACACCTCAACTAGAGAGCGGAATGCTGTTATCACAAGCTGTTATGGGTTGTATACTTTGTCTGTCTAATTAGTTAATATATCTTAGCTAATCTGTTTATTTCTTAATAAACCATCTTATAAAATTACTTATGACTAGTTGGCTGCCAATTTAGGTACCTGTGGCCCCAAACGCTGAAATCTAACATACTGGTAGAATGTGGCAATATCTCTGCTGGCAGCACTTGTCCAAGTGAAAACACAGGAATCTGTCCTTCCCTGCCACCCACCCCGACCAACATCTGGACCTGGGAGAGTCACAGGAAGAGATCATGAGAATGATCCTTAGAGAGTAGAAGCCTCTGCAGTGCTGAGGCTTCCTAATGCAGCTGAGCCATTTGCAATGCTGTAGGCAGGGGTAGTGCACACCATTCCTTTCCTTTAAGGAGTCTGAGATCTTTTCACCCTCATCACCAGGAATGTCCATTTCTCCCTCCCTGATATTCTCCTGAGGGGCTACACTGGCAATTTCAATAGCTCCTTCCTCCATGATGGTCACAGTGTGTAAATGGGGCACCCTTCAGAATGCATCCTTTTCCGTTAGTTATGTGCTCTTTTCTCCTGTTGGGACAAAAGAGGGAGAGATAAGGCACTGCTGGCTTCTACGACCAGTGTCATGAAGAGATATTAATGTATATAATGCTGTTGGATTTTTTTCTCAATAGAGGTGTAGCCTGTGTGCATGTTAATTAGACTAAAGCCAGCTAGTCTGGGTGCTTTGATGTATAGTAGTTTTGAGACGTAAACAGTAAGGGAGAGGGTGCATTTGCATTTTGTTGAATAAACCATTCAAAAACTGGGGGTGAATTCTTGCACCTAGCTAGGAAACACCAAGCAATGTTTATATTGCTAATAAAATTGGTACTATGAAATGGGTTCAAAGGGCCTGGTAACACAATGAAAATTTACATTCAAAGGGGAAGGCTGGGTATAACAGAAAGGAGTTTTGTGTTTGCAAGTCAGAGGCATGTAAGATCTAAGCTGGTAAGCCTACCACTGTGCCTATGAAGGAACAAATTGAAAGGAACCTCATTTTGAATTTGTAAAGTGAAAAATGCTTTGCCTGGTGTCTGCTTATGTCTATTAGTTATTGTTGCCTTAATGGAGATTAATTTTGGAATTTGTTAAAAAGTTATGATAGTGGTGATTTGTAGCCATGTGTATTTGTTTAATATGTTATAAATTAATAAATGTTTCATTTAATTTGATATAAAAACCTCGAGAACTGGTGGTTTTATACCTGAAATTAGAGCTGCATCTCAAAACATACCAATTGAAAATATAGGTTATGACAGTTGTCTAAAGTTTCCCTCTGGGATTTTAAATAATTCAGCCTTTTCAAACTGCTGTGTCAACACCAATGTCAACAGCTCATTGACCTATGAAGCTGAACATATCAGTGCTGGCAGGTCCTTAGCAGTGCTATGGCTCTGAGCCTTAGTGAGGGGTCAGTTAGTGTCCTGGACACAGATTTCTCCCATGTTCAGCATACAGCCTCAGGCTCCTCAACTAGAATGTCTGCTGGAAGTTGAACGCTCAGAGGCATGCCATGAGGGTTTGGTGGTGCATTCCCTTTGCCAGAGTAAATGAGGTTACTGAATCTTACTGCAATGCACTCAGTTTCCGCTGACCACACTCTGTTCATGTTCTCAGCCACCTCTATCCATGCCTACTAGTTTTGGGAGGATGGCCTCCTGTCACTCTCCAGAAAGAGGACCTCCCTCTTCTCCCTCACTGCCTCAAGGAGGGCCTCCAGGCCTGTGTCAGCAAAGTGAGGGCACCCCTGCCCTGGGCTCCAGTCCTCTACCTTTCCTGTTCTATTACTGCTGCTGCAACTCAATCAGTAAAATGGCAGCCACAGTAATGGTTGATGTGGTCTGTTTAAATCAGGCCCACTGTCGCTCAATCCCACCTCCATTCCTACCTCATGGCTGTCAATTGGCAGCCCAATCCACGTCCAGCCAATTAACAGTCTGTCCCTACAAAAATCTGGGCTTATGACTGCTTCTCACCCTCCCAAGGTGGGATTGGAACCTGGAAACAATACACAACATCCATTTCCCAACCCTGGAAAGAAAATCAGGCCCTAAGTAACTCCTCTTCCATTTTTACCCTATCCAATATCATTACTGCCTCTTCTCTACAGTGAAGTAGCATCCTCTTCTCTAATGAAAACTCATCTTACCTTTAATCTTATATTTACATCCTCTAGTTCCAACCCCGCAAATACTGGTCTGTTTCTACTCTGTCCCATTCCTTCATGGGGCAGAATTTTCCTGTTGGAGTGCACGCACGCGCATAAAATGATGCATGGTGACATTAGGCAAGCGTCCCAACATCACTCTGCGCCATCTTGGATATTTCATTATTGATCTCCGACACGCGCCCATCTTTAATTAACAGGCGACTTAAGGTCTTGACTCACCAATCACGGCGATTTTTCAGCTCCTGTGCAATCTTCGGGTTGGCACACAGGCACAATGGGCAGGCTGGTAGGACACATTTGTATAAACCTCATCCATGGGAGGGATAAGAGGGCTCAGTGGGGTCGCGAGTGTGCACTGTCAAATATTGATTTTTCAAAGTTACTGATACTTGCCTGTGTGATCTGCAATACTTCAAAACGCACAGCAGCTGCTTTGTCTGGACTCACAGCCTTCAGGTCAGCACTCTGCAATGAGGAATCTTTTTTGGGCCTGCAGGTTTCAGGAAGCCTTCCCTTAGCCTGGGAATAGGAGCTGACCTGTTCACTGGAGGCACCTCCTCTGAGGAGGAAGGAAGGGCTAGCAGGGGGAGGAGGTCAGGAGTGGACATTCGCCCTCTAGGGGAGCCACCTTTGGGAGGACAGGCGCAGGCACAAGGGGCGCAGGGCCAAGAGGTAGTCCAAGGCAAAAGCGGCCGCAGAAGATGCCACTATCCTGCTGCCAGGATTTACAGGCAGCAAAGCAGCTACCTCAATATGTCTGAGGGGCAGTGCCAAAGGTGGCTTTGTCTCTCGAGGGACACAGTCAACTATATCTGTAAGATGATCGGGCCTGAGATCTGCTCGAACCATGTGTGTGGACACCCCATGCCAGTGGCTGTAAAGGTCACAGCTGCCCTCAACTTCTATGCCTCTGGCTCCTTTCCGGGCTCGGTGGGTGATCTTTGCAGTGTCTCCCTATCAGCTGTCCACACTTGTGTCTAGCAGGTTACAGACGCTTTATTCAGACAGACACTGACCAACATCCACTTCTGTTGGAACCAGACAAGTCAGGCACAATGGGCCAGAGGCTTTGCGGCCATTGCTGGCTTCCTCCACATCCAGGGTGCTATAGACTGTACACATATGGCCATCAAGGCGCCAGCAGGTGAGCCCGGTGCCTTCGTCAACAGGAAGGGCTTCCACTCCATGAATGTGCAAATAGTGTGTGATCACAGGATGCTGATTCTACAAGTCTGTGCAAGGTACCCAGGCAGCTCCCACGACGCCTACATCCTCAGACACTCCCAGGTGCCGGGGCTCTTCAGTGCTCCAGCCCGGCTGGATGGATGGCTGCTGGGTGACAAGGGCTATCCCCTCAGAAGTTGGCTCATGGCGCTTCTCCACCATCCAAGAACAGAAGCTGAGCAGCGGTACAATAGGAGCCATGCCCCCACAAGGGCTGTGGTGGAGAGAGCCATTGGTCTTCTCAAGATTTGCTTCTGATGCCTGGACCGCTCGGGGGGCGCATTCCAGTACTGCCCAGATCCTGTCTCGGTGATAGTGGTTGCATGCTGTGCTCTCCACAATCTAGCTCTGCAAAGTGGGGACGCTGTGGACGATGAAGACGCTGATGCAGTGGCCGCGGCTGCACACGATGAGTCCAGCAGTGAGTCCGAAGATGAGCATGCACAGGGACATGCTGAGGGGGTAGGCGCTGACCTGAGCATATTCCAGGGAAGTAGGGGCACCCAAGAGGCTTTAATCTAACGAACCTTCAGCTAGCACACCACATATGGACCTCCAGGACAAGCCTGGGCTGTAAGCTCCATACTCGATACCTGAGTGCAAAACCTGCCTGGTTAGGAACATTAACTAAGGTCCTTGTTTCGTTGTTAATAAAGCTGAATGTCCCACAAACACTCATAACATTTTGGAAACCATTCACTTGCAGAAGAAAAGAGGCACCCTCGGCCTTGGTGACATGTCTGAATTTAATATTACAACCAAAGAAACTTAATGAAACAATATGACAAAGGTGTTAAAAATCACACCAACTCACTAAGACCTCATATCGGGCCAACACAAAAACACCAGTGATAAACCCATGGTGTGCCTAAGGTGCCCTATGTTTACATTTTCAGGTGCTACGTCTTGGTGCTAATCCCATCGCTGACACTGGCATCTGAGACAGCCTACTGACTCTGCTGTCCTGTTGGCCTCAATGACCCTGGCGGTCGTCCTCTGGCCCGTGGAGTCTGTACTGGCCCTGCCTGGGAGGGAGCTGCCAGTTCCACAGCCGGCATCTCCCCAGTTGTCACAGCCTCACCAGGTGCAATGGTCTCTGGCAGAGGGGTGGAGGAGCTGCTGCCCTCAACTGGAGCACCCCGAGAGGAGCCTGCAGAGACAACAGGCAGCTGCCGTGCTGATGTGAGGTCGCTTTGGGCCTCCCTGCTCACCATGGATGAAGGGCACCGAGCTGGGAAACACGTTGTCAGACCATCTCCCACATTGACACTGACCAGCTGAGGTCGATGCCGATGTGAGGGTTTGCTGGTCAGAGCACATTCCCAGGAAGCCCTGATGGGACTCGCGGAGAAGCCTCTCCACGAGAGTTGCCACTCTCTCCATAGAGGACGCATGGCACTCGGACATGAGGCTCACTGCATTGGCAATAGTCCACGTAGACTCTTCCACTATGGAGACCAAGCCAAGCATAGCCCCATGTATCGCCACCAGATGCTCCTGTGCACCCGGCCGCATTTCCTGCGTTTGTTGCGTCGTGGACAACTCCAGAGACACATCATCAGGCACCAACTGATCATGCGCCTGGTCCCTTCAGTCCTCCGACTGCTGGCGCCATGGACACTCTGTCTCTGCCAGCTCCTCCAGTGACTGTGAAGTGGTCTCACCGCTGTGCCCTGGGACACTAGCTGATGTTCTAATTCCCACCAAGGTGCTAGTATCTGCGCTAGTGCCTGCTTGGCAGAGATGGTGAGACGCTGGTGGGACTTCAGGCTCCTCAAGTGTGAGAAGGGACATCTGCTGCTCCTCCTCCTGACCCTGCTCCAATGATGCTGAAAGGAAGAACAAGGACATTGGATCAGTTAACGTGGACACAATGCAAAGTGCATCCTTGTCCCCCGGATTATTATGCGTTCATCCTTCCATAAGCAATGGTCAAGCCATGTTGCAAACTTCCATCACTGAACATTCAGCACTGCCATGGCTGTTGGGAGAACAATAGTGACCTCACTGCTGGGCAAACATACCTGGCCGTGGCACCCCAGCCTCACCAACATTGGTGGACCTGGGCACATGGCATCTCTCCAAATCTAGGGCCTCCTGCTCGAAGCAGCTGAGAATCGCCAACTGTGCCGGACCACCACCAGCTCACCGCTTGGCTGCATTATGTGCATTCTTCTCCTGAATAGGAGAGAAGAGCATTGATTAGTGCTACTTGTATCTGGATTCTCTTCGCAGACGGCCCACCCCAACCAGAATGGGACATTGCAGGGCTCCAGTGCCGCCTCACCCCGCTACTGCTGAACACTCACACAAAGATGCTAGGTCTGTCCACCCCTCCCACACCCCGCCACCCCCTTGGCCAAATGCTGCCTAGATCACATTAGGCACCACACAGTCTAACCTTGCAAAGCAAGGAGGCATAAGCACGTGGAGCGCAGAGGGCAGCAGATCGATCAGTGCCATGCCACCTTGAAGCTCCCCTCCCAGCATGTCATCACCCTGACTTTGACATGTCCAGGAGTTCCAGCAATGCGCCTAGGTGCAGCTCCTCCAGGTTGTCCCCAAAACAGTTATGTGGGTCTCAGTGTACCAAATGCTGCGGGGGCAGAACCCATCTCATCACCACCCTCTCAGGGTGACCTAGGCATGGGCAATATATGCTGGCCCACCCAGCGAAGGGCACATGATGTAGTCACAACACTCAGACTTGGTGGTGGGGGGCACCAGGGGGGAAAACCAACCTGCTGGGTTAAGTAACCAACGCCAACATGAGACTCACCATTCCTGAGCGCAACAGGTCATTGAAGCGCTTGCAACACTGGATCCAGTTGCATCGCACCACGTCGCGGGAGCTCACCACCTCTGCCACCTCCTCCCAGGCACATTTGGTCATGTCAGGGTACGAGGACCTCCTGCCATGCTGCCACCTCCTCAAGGAAGGCAGCAAGGCAATCATCCGACAAACGAGAGTCACAGTGCCCTCCTGCCTGGCCTGCTCACCAGCAGCGATCTGGGGAGCCCTTCCACTGACCATGATTTGCAACATTTGAAAGGCTGCAGCAGCTTTTTAAAATAGGGTCCAATAGCGACCCGGAGTTTGTTGCAGTACTACTGCTGCCCGATTGGCGCTGGGCGAGCCTTAATTGACCTGCCCGTGTAAAATGGCGGCACTGACTGGTCCACTCCCGCCCACTCCCGCTCCACACCACCCTCACAACCAGCCAGAAAATTCTGCCCATAATTTTGAACAACACTGCCAAATTCCCCTTAATCTGCTAATGCTATTATGCAGAAAGAAGAAGCCTGCAACAAGTATTTTATCATTATACTAAATGTATCAATTTTATTTTTTAGAAATTAAACAATTCTCTTGCAGCATCTTTAAAATTACGTTTCACAGGCAGTATTTCATTGAAATTCCACAAGCATTATAATTATTCCTATTTCACTTATTTCTGTTTTTATTTCCTAAGGAAGGCTCACAAACAGTAATTAGTCCTAATTAAAAAATACACCCTGAAGATAAAAGTAAGAAATATGATTTGAAACTAATTGAACTGCTGTCATCAAAGCCACAATAGTAAAGTGGCGAATTCTCTATCTTGCATATTGTGACTACTAAACTATTGAGTTTCATTTATTTCCTGTGAAAATCACTACAAAGCCATCACTGAATGCAACAACAGCTAATCAATAGGAACTACAGAGGATTTGCTATACAGAGGTCGTAAATTATTCATTGGAAATGTGCAGGACATCAAAGACTGCCTGCATTTTCTGTTGTACTTAGATGATACTTATTTTGCCTGAAGTGGGAAACAGGCGGGTACCAGGGATATCATATTGCTATCCACTTTTGCCCTGTTCCATTTTCTGCTGTTAATTTTGGCATTATGAGGCCGTAGGAATCAGCTGCATTTTTCCAACAGGCTTCATGATCCTGACATCAGGATCATATGGGGCTCTGGAACCCGCACTTGCCCGCAGCAAGACCAGCAGCACAATCTTCCGAGGGTCTTCTAACTAGCCACCTCCACATGTGCTATCTTTATTAAGAATAGCGAGAGGCCCTCCAAGGCTTTTTTAAAATTCATTCATTGGATGCTGGCGTCGCTGGGCCTGCGCTTATTGCCCAATCCCTAATTGCCTTCTTCAGAGGGCACTTAAGAGTCAACCACATTGGTGTGGGTCTGGAGGGCAAATCAGAGGACATGCAGCCTTGGCAGCTCCACCAAGAGATGCTCCTCAGGCAGGTCAAGGGCAACAACGGTGCCTCAATATGGAGGCACCCTCGCTGGCCAACAAAAAGGGCTGCACTGAAGACTCCAGACCCAATAGGGATATTGGAATGGAGGGGAAATCCATCCACAGGATCAGACACAGCTTCAATTGTGACATTCTATTCTCTGGCCCCTTAATTGGGCCACGGCCTGCAATGAACAGATGGGCAGCAACGGGGCCGACCATCTGGCCAGAGGGAAAATTTCGGAATTGCTGCAAATTCAACCTTAATTGGGGCCTTAACTACCTTAATTGGCTGCCTGCCTCTGTAGTGCAGGCAACTGATCCTGTTACCAGCCTGACCCAGGCAAAATTCCCGGGCATCAGGAAGCCATTCCAACATGACGGTCCCCTATTTCCCAGCCCCTTCACCTTGACTCTGTCTCCATGGGAAAATCCGGTGGCATCATGGGGCAATCTTCACTTCACCTAAAAACAGGATGCAGTTGGACAAAAATTGAGTGGAATGTTAATTTATCAACATACTATTATTCTACTCTGTTGAATTCTATTATACTATCATTCCGATCTTCTAGTGGATCTCAATTTGAATAGCTAAAGCTTGCATTGGAAACAGGCAGGGGCTCATTATTAGGTGCAAATCAGGGTTAAATTATAATGTCAAGAACTCAATGCCGATTTTTTCTTGATGCACATTTGTATTGCCAGTTTGGGATACTCTCTTGCTGTCAGCTAAAATGCTGCAAAGCTTGTGGAGGCATTTTGTTTGTGTGATTTTATGGTTTTTACTATTAAAACTATTTCCAAGTGCTTTGATGGCTGGACCTAGTTCAAAATTCTTTAGGGGCTTCTAAGATCTTCATGCAATTCCATTCAGGCTGGATGGGAAGGCAGAACAACAACAGGGGGAAGATTAAATGGTTGCAACAACATGACAGAGCTAATAGAAGGGTAAGAGCAAAATACTGCAGATGCTGGAAATCTGAAACCAAAACAAAAATTGCTTCTTCATGAAGAAGAGTCATCTGGACTCGAAACGTTAACTTTTTCTCTCCACAGATGCTGTCAGACCTGCTGGGTTTTCCAGCAATTTTTGTTATTGTTTCTAATAGAAGGTGTGCTCATAGGAATAGCTATCCTCCTAAAACAGTGTTTAGGCCTAGGACAACATACTTGTACTACCCTGCAGAGCAGTGCACAAGGAGACTGAGTGTCTCTGGTGAGGCTGTCACACAGTCGTGTCATCTCCTGGAACAAGTCCTGCACAGCATTTCTTGTTGCAGCCAATATAACTGTATTGCTCAACCTGTTTGCTGCTGCTTCCTTCCAGGCTGCCACAGGAGGTATCAGTTCCATCAGTCAGTCAACAGGTCAGTGTTAAGCAGGTGACTGATGCCAAGCAAACATCTTCATCACTTGCCCCTTGGAAATCCAGAAGCAGGAGGATAGGCCGCTGAGGTTTGATGAGATTTCAGGCTTCTACCAAGTCCATGACTTTATTCACTGACACCACATTGCCTTGCAGCCTCCTTCAGATGATCCCACTGCCTTCATAAATTGCAAGAGCTTCAAACTCCATTATTGTTCAATGACATGTAATCGCCAGCAGTGCATCATGCAGGCCCTTGTCCACTTTTCTGGCAGCTGCCCAGCTATATTCTGCCAGCCCTCTGTTCCCACACACATTAATGCAGCCAAACTGCATTAAAATCAGATCCATGACTCAACTCAAGCTCTCATCAATGAGACAATTGGTGTCATACAACAGTCCACTCCCTGCGCAGGACAAAAGCAAAATACTGTGGATGCTGGAAATCTGAAACAAAAATAAAAATAGCTGGAAAAACTCAGCAGGTCTGACAGCATCTGCAGAGGGGAACACAGTTAACATTTAGAGTCCGTACGACTCTTCATCAGAACTGAGGGAATATAGCAATAAGGTGAAATATAAACTTGTTGAGGGGGAGTGGGACAGGTAGAGCTAGATAGAGGGCCAGTGATAGCTGGAGACAAAGGAGAGATTGCCAAAGATGTCATAGACAAAAGGACAAAGAGGTGTTGATGGTGGAGATATCAGCTAAGAAATGTGCTAATGGTGACATTAAGGATAGAAAGCAGGTCGAGCAAGTGACAGGTAGCCCTAGTGGGAGTGGGGTGGGGGGGGAAGGGATCGAAATGGGCTTAAAGGTGGAGATGAAACAATGGATGGAAATACATTTAAAAATAATGGAAATAGGTGGGAAAATAAAAATATATTTAAAGAATATTATGACTTCCTACAATACCGCTCACAATGAATACCCTATAGGTATCATAGTAGTTTCCTACACGGTGTGTAATTTTGCTCTATAAGAGGGACAATGTGTGGAACAACCACTGGGCAAGAAGATTCAGCACAATGAGGGAGACCACATTGATGACAGGGGATGGTGTAGAAGCAGGAAGATTTAACACTAGCCTGCAGCCAGAGCTCGTTGACAACTGCTCCTTCACCTGAATAATCCTTGCTCCCCTATATTAATAGTCATATCCGACATGGGTCCTGTCCTTCCATGGTGAATAAATTGGCCATTATAATAATCATGTCAATTAACACTGCAGTTACCAACCACTACAGGAACAATTTAGTCACATATTTCAAAAAGGTTTATAATTTAACTTATTTACAAATACTTTTACATTAATTATCATCCTGATGTGAGCTCCTAGTGCCTGTCTTAAGTTCTCTCTTATCTAGTATGGTGCTCCTACAAGGTTTTCCTCCAATCACTTCAACAATGAAAATAGAAGACTGATGTAAGTCAGTCAAGGACCCTTGAGATCAGGCCCAAGGAGAACCAGACACAAACTGCAGCAAATCAGAGGTGTCTTGGGCAGTCTGTCCTGATCCAACCAGTTTTCTGGCACCAGGTCAAGTGTTTGTTCAGAGGTTGCAAGGGTGGAAACATTCTGTTATGTTCCATACTCACCGCACAATTCCCTCTGCCATTGAGCTGTGGCTCAGCACACCCACTGATATACTGGAGAGAAAACCGTAGAAATCTGTGATCTTACTGAATTCTAGATCAATTTGATCTTCCAGCATGTCCTAGGCAGAAGAGATGGTGGAGCCCAGAACCTGCATGGCTCCAGAATGAATAAAGTCAATAAGCTTGGGTTTAAGTTCACAAGTAACTGGCACTGATTAACTGCATATGCCCTTGCAGCAGAAGGTGAAGCTTTAATCCTGGCTCTCTACTGACCCTGTGAATGCAATCTCCACAGTCAATGCAAGTGAGAAACAACAATACCTGCAAATATGGTGGCTGCAGCAAATCAGGCTTATAATGATGTCCTGGCATGCTTTCTTTCACATTGTTACTCAAAACACAACACACTTTGATCAGTAGGCATCTGAAGAACCATTCCACATTATGACCAGTCAAATATTTGTATATCAAATCTGGCCTTCTGCTACACTTGCCCAACTCACTGGATCCCAGCAAGATAAAACCTGGTATATTTAAGTCAGGTTTAGGTGTTAAAATGGTCCTGGCCTCAGGCTGGCAAATGTGGGCAGGCCTGACACCTGGTCCACCAGACCCAAGTACGCCTCACACCCCTAGTTAAAAGCAGAGCCATAACCTTTTGTTATTAAAGCAATTTAAAATAGTTTATTCCACCTCAGTATTTATTGCTTGCTTTCATGAGTTAAAATGTGAAAATGTCAAACTTTTATTTTTCTTTCAGAATGCTAGATATATCTTTAGTACAAGTCAAAGCTGGAGTAATGGGGGTAATTTTAACCACCGCCCACCCCCAAGCCTGTGTCCCAACCTCAAAACAGGCAACCATCCACACTAATTTTCCCATCCTCACCCCACCCCTGCACAATTAATTTCCTGTCTCGCAGCTAATACGCAACCCAATTTTTTTAGCCATTTTCTAAAATTTGCAGATGCAATAAAGTTTGTATTTGACTAACCAATTAAACCAGCATACAAGAAGCATTTAGAAGGTATGAATGTTAGGAAAATGTTTTAACACCCAAAAATAGTGTAGATAGGGGCTCGATGACCGGCATGAACACGACAGGCCGAAGGGCCTCTTTCCGTGCTGTAAAACTCTATGACTAAATAAAGATGCATAAAGATCTCTACAAACTTCAATGCAGAGAATTAATGCGGAAAAGGAGATCAAGGCAAATGTTTTCCAGATTATATTGCTTTAACACTAACATGCTATCAAATGAAACATATACACAGAAAATGTTGTGAAATATGGTTGAAATTAAATGAGTGCGACAGGAGTCTCAGCCACTGGCTGGAGAATTGCGTCACTTCTCTCCAGGAGGCCCAATGCGGTTACGAGGTAATCAGGCACTTACCTGGACCTCCTGTGGAATTAAGCCCCGAGTAGAGTGGACATCTTGCCCGTGACTGCTCCCAATCAGATGCTGGCAGCTCTCCAGTACTGGCAGCACCACCGGGAGCAGTGGCTCCTGCCGGTACTGCATACAGGCCTGAAGGGGTGAGTGACCGTGGGTTCCCAGATAGAAGTGAGTGTGGACGGGATGTAGATTACAGAGAGCAGGTTGCTGGCTAGGGGGGAGAGAGGTTGGAAGCAAAGACAAGGGAATGGCTTTCAGTGGACTCCCCCACCCCTTCTCTATGCCAGACTCCTAAATTGGGCATAGGGTGCCTGTGAATGAAGGCTACCGCCCTCCCCAATAGGCTGTTGCCATCCCGGCATGGCAAGACCCCATCTGCCACTTGTTGAATACTAGTGGCAGTGGGATGAAGCCCTTAAGTAGCTCCTAAGTGGCTACTTAAGGGCTTCAAATAGCTTCCAGGTAAGAAGGCCACCCTCAACCCTTCTCACTCCGAGCTTGATCGGAGGGCAGTTGAGAAGGCAGCGTGGTTCCCACACCACACCCTACAGCCCAATCAAACACCTCCGAATTTGTCTCGGGGAGATACAAAATTCCATCCTATCTATTTTTAAAAGCTGTTGAAGGCAGCTCAAAAACATTTTCTCTGATGAACTGAATGGCAACTAGGCTATCCCAAAAATACCATCCATCTACATTATGATCAGTACTTTTCAAGGTAACTACATGCAGCATTTCCCTAGTCAGGACATAGCTTCACAATTACTGTTACGTATAAAAATGTTTGAAAAGTAATACATATTGGCCAAATCTCAAAACATAACCTTTCCGGGGAAGTGTAGTTGAAACATCAATAATAAACACAGTATGGAAAAGGTCACTGGCTAATATTGTGACTTTATTATCTACTGTGTTCTTGAAACAAAAAATGCATATAGATTTCCTGAAAATTATAAGTTTTGAGTGATTCTCTGTGAAAGACATTTCAAAGGTATTGGAATTTGTGAAACTTCTGTGCGGTTTGGCAAGTGTAATAGTATTCTCTTTCTTTAAAGATGGGGTGACCTTTTCAGAATTCTCTGTACGAGTGGAGACTGTTTCAGGATTACTGGGCCACATGCTTACTGTGATAAGCTGATTGTGTGCTTTTCAGTCAGCTTGTGACAACTATTCTGATCATTCTTCTTATGCACTAACGTGGCAAACTTGTTGAGCATGAAAGGATCCATGAGCCTGAATTTTACCTTTGTTAGGCCCCCTCCGATCAACAGGCCAGGGAGGGGTAGGGAAACTGCAATCAGCCCTCGACCGCGATTTCACGCTGGCTGGCCAATTAACGGCCAGCCAGCGAGAAACACGTGCTGAAATGCTCAAAGCTGCCAGGGTGGGGGCAGGAAGAGGGCGGGCGTTAACGTTTCTGCGGGCATGGGTGAGCACTGTGAGAAAGCTCCCTGGAGGCAGACAGCTGCCTCAGGGAGCTGCAGAACTGAAAAAGCTGAAATAAAGGCTTTAAAAGCTGAAAAAAGTGGCCATGCGTCATAATCAATCGCCTGAAAATATAGCTGATAAAGCTGCTGTCCACAGAAATTTCATTCCACCCTTGGATGAGGTTTAATAAAAAATGTAAAGGCTGCCTGGCTGATTCACCCGTCTGCCAACCATAAGGTTGGATGGGCAATGAAAAATCAGAGTCAATTGCACCATTAATGGTGAGCACAATGACACTGATCAGGTTGGGTACTTAAAATTCTGCCCATGCAATTTTTGATTCAGTCTGTTCTGATAAAGCATTAATATCAGTTTTCTAATGATTTTTCTAAGGATAGCCTTGATTAGCTTCCACTGCTTCAAAAATCTATTGTCTAACTTCAGCTTTGTCCAGGAGGTCAAGATATAAAAGGCCAAAGAGGATTGACAGTCTGTGTGAAGTTCTTGGGAAGAAACAGAGAGATTCAGCAAGGAGGATTCAGAATCAGAACTACACATTCTGTTAAAACTTGGATTTATTCATTCTCCTTTTAGACTCCTTCTGCTGGTATATGGGTATATCTATGTGTATTGCCTGAAGTGCACAAAATACACAATGCAATTTTCAATACACTGCATCCCTCCCCTTCTTAGTAAATAAGGAACATAGCATGTTTTATTGCATTGTTTCTAAAAACGTGAGCAATAAACTTAAGCATAACTTAACCATACTATTTCACAAATAACATACTGTAGCTGGCACAGACACAATGGACTGAATGACGTCTTTCTGCACTGTAACTTGTCTATGGATCTGTGGTTCTATATTCTAACCTTTGTATTAATTTAACAATGCACTCAGTCATATGCAATAAGTAAAAGATTAGTTCAACAACTAAAAATAGTTCACTTCGTAATCCAATCATTTAAGTATGGTGGACATCTCTAATGAGTAGGATATTGTCTGACATCACGTGTGATCTCATTTAACTTATGTTCTTCATCTGAAATGCTGCTGTCAGAATTGGATTCAATGTTTACAAATTATGTTTTCAGTGCTTTCAAGAATTACATGTTTTGTGTGATGCTTTGTGAACCGTGCTTAGAAGTGATCATTGATCCTTTTGTGATGCTCACAACAAATGGTTGGATGTCACAGGAGTTGTTTGCTTTTCAACATGACCATCACATTTCACAAGCACTTGATCTCCTGGCTTTAGCAGTGTAGCTCTAAATTTCATGTTTTGCTCTGCATTTACTTGCTTTCATTTGAACCTTCTGTTCTCGATTAGATTCACATGCATGTTGCTCATTAGCTCCATGGGGTAGAGTCATAGAGTCATAGAGGTCTACAGCACAGTAAAAGACCCTTCAGCCCATCGAAGAAGCATCTGTCAAACAAGTACCTAACGATTCTAATCCCATTTTCCAGCACTAGGCCTATGGCATGGCATTGTATGCCATGGCATCGCAAGTGCACATCCAAATACTTCTTAAATGTTATCAGAGTTTCTGCCTCTACCACCCTTTCAGGCAGTGAGTTCTAGATTCCCACCACCATCTGGGTGAAAAAAATTCTTCCTCACATTCCCTCTAAACCTCCTGCCCCTTACCTTAAATTTATGCCCCCGGTTATTAATCCTTCCACCAAGGGGAAAAGTTCCTTTCTGTCTACCCTATCTATGCCCTTCACAATTTTATACACCTCAAGCATGTGCCCCCTCAATCTCCTCTGCTCCAAGGAAAATAACCCCAGCCTATCCAGTTTCGCCTCATAACTAAAACTGTCCCGCCCCGGCAACACCCTGGTAAATCTCCTCGCACTCTCTCTAGTGCAATCACATCCTTCCTATAATGCAGATTCCAGAACTGCATGCAATACTCTAGCTGTGGCCTAACCAGTGTTTTAAACAGTTCCAGCATAACATCCCTGCTGTTAGATTCTATGCCTCAGCTAATAAAGGGAAGTATCCCATATGCCTTCTTAACCATCTTATCTACCTGTCCCACTACCTTAAGGGACCGGTGGACATGCACACCAAGGTCCCTCTGATCCTTGGTACTTCCCACAGTCCTACCATTCATCGTCTATTCCCATGCCTTGTTGTCTTGCCCAAGTGCATCAGCTCACACTTATCCGGGTTAAATTCCATTTGCCACTGATCAGCCTGCCTGACCAGCCCATCTATATCCTCCTGTAATCTAAGGCTATCCTCCTCACTATTTACCACCCAGCCAATTTTCATGTCATCCGCGAACTTACTGATCAACCCTCCTAGGTTCAAGTCTAAATTGTTTATATATACCACAAACAGCAAGGGACCCAACACTGATCCCTATGGAACCCCACTGGGCACATGCATCCAGTCACAAAAACACCCCTCGACCATCACCCTCTGCTTCTTGCCACACAGCCAATTCTGGATCCAATTTGCCAAATTGCCTTGGGTCCCATGAGCTCCTATCTTCATTATCAGTCTCCCATGCGGGACCTTATCAAAAGCCTTGCTGAAGTCCAAGTAGACTACGCAAAATGCATTGCCCTCATCTACACAGCTGGTCACTTCTTCAAAAAATTCAATCAAATTGGTCAGGCATGACCTCCCCTTAACAAAACCATGCTGAATGTCCTTGATCAATCCCTGCCTCTCCAAGTGTAGATTAATTCTCTCCCTCAGAATTACTTCCGATAGTTTCCCCACCACTGAGGTTAGACTGACTGGTCTGTAGTTCCCTGGTTTATCCCTTCCTCCCTTCTTGAATAACAGTACCACATTGGCCGTCCTCCAGTCCTCTGACACCTCTCCTGTGGCCAGAGAGGTATTGAAAATTATGTCCAGCGCCCCCATCTCCTCCCTTGCCTCAATCAACAGCCTGGGATACATTTCATCCAGGCCTGGAAATTTATCTACTTTTAAGGCTGCTGGACCACTTAGAACCTCCTCCCTTTCTATACTAATTTCATTAATTATATCACAGTCCTTCTGCCTGATTTCCAAACCCATGTTGTCCCTCTCACTTGTGCACACCGACACAAAGTATTCATTTTGAACCCTACCTATGTCTTCCGGCTCCACACACAAATTACTACTATGGTCCTTAATGGTCCCTACTCTTTCCATGGCTTTTCTCTTACTCTTAAAGTACTTATAAAATAACTTTGGATTTTCCTTTATTTTACCTGCCAATGATTTTTCATGCCCCCTTTTTGCTCTCCTAATTTCCTTTTTAAGTTCCCCCCTACACAATCTATACTCCTCTAGGGCTTCCGCTGTTTTGAGCCCTCGGTATCTGCCATAAGCCTCTCTTCTTCTCTTTATCCAATCCTGTATAACCTTCGATATAACCATCCATGGTTCCCCAGATTTGTTGGTCCCACTCTTTGTCTTTACTGGAATATGTTGCCCTGTCCTCTCCCTATTTCCTTCTTGAATGAGTCCCACTGCTCTGATGTGGATTTACCTAAAAGTAGCTGCTCCCAGTCTACTCTAGCCAAATCATATCTGATCCTATTAAAATCGGCCTTCCCCCAATTTAGAACTCTGATTTCTGGCCCATGCTTGTCCTTTTCCATAACAACCTTGAATCTAACAGATTTATGATCACTATCTGCAAAATGCTCCCCCACTGATACCTTTACCTTCATCCTAGAGTCTAAAAAGAACCATGGAACCATAGAACCATTGAAAAGTTGCAGCCCAGACGGAGGCCATTCAGCCCATCTTATCCATGCCAGCCCGAGGACACCCAGGAGCCCTTACTAATCCCACCTTCCTGCACCCAGCCCAGAGCCCTGCAGCTTATAGCACTTAAGGTGCAGATCCAGGTACTTTTTAAAAGAGTTTAGAGTTTCTGCCTCTACCACCACCTTGGACAGTGAATTCCAGATATCCACTACCCTCTGCATAAAAAAGTTCTTCCTCATGTCCCCCCTACACCTTCTGCCACTTATCTTGAATCTATGCCCCCTGGTTCTAGAATTCTCCATCAAGGGAAACAATTTTATCCTGTCCACTCTATCTATTCCCCCCTAGCTTTTTTACACCTCAATCAAGTCACCTCTCAGCCTTCTTTGTTCTAAGGAAAATAACCCCAACCTATCCAATCTCTCCCCATAGCTACACTTTTCTAACCCTGGCAACATTCTTGTAAACCTCCTCTGTACTTTCTCCAGATCTATTACATCCTTCCCGTAATGTGGTGACCAGAGCTGCACACAATACTCCAGTTGTGGCCTCACCAGTGTTTTATACAATTCCAACATTATATCCTTACTTTTATATTCTACACCTCTGCCAGTGAAGGAGAGTATTGCATATGCCTTCTTTACAACCTTGTCTACTTGAACTGCTGCCTTCAGGGACCTGTTTACTTGTACACCAAGATCTCTCACTTCATCTACCCCTCTTAGTATATTCCCATTTATTGTGTAATCCTTGTAACTGTTTGACCTCCCTAAATATATGACCTCACACCTCTCTATGTTAAAATCCATCTGCCACTTTACCGCCCACTCCACCAACCCGTCTATATTGTTTTGGAGATTATGGCTATCCTCTACACTATCCACTACTTGACCAATCTTTGTGTCATCTGCAAATTTCCCAATCATGCCACCCACGTTCACATCCAAATCGTTAATATATAACACAAACAGCAAGGGTCCCAACACCGAGTCCCGTGGAACACCACTTGAGACAACTTTCCATTCGCAAGGGCATTCATCGACCATTACCCCTTGTTTCCTGTTACAAAGCCAACCTTTTATCCAGTTTGCCACAATACCCTAGAAGTGGCTAGTGAGATAGTTGATGCATTGGTTTTAATTTTTCAAAACTCCATAGATTCGGGAAAGATTGCATTAGATTAGAAGTTAGCAAATATAATTCCATTATTCAAAAGGGAGGGAGACAGAAAGCATGAAACCACAGGCCAGTTAGCTTAACATCCATCATAGGGAAAACGTTAGAAACTATCATTAAAGAAGCTATAGCAAGGTACTTTGATCAGTTCATGATAATCAGGCAGAGTCAACATTGGTTTTGTGAAAGGGAAATCATGTTTAACCAACTTGTTGGAGTTCTTTGAGAAAGTAACATGTGCTGTGGATAAAAGGTAGGATAAAGGGGATAAAGGAAATTAAAGGGGAGCTGGTGGATGTACTGTACTTGAATTTCCAGAAGGCATATATAAAGTGCCACATCAAAGGTTATTGCAGAAAATAAAAGCTCATGTAGTATGCAGGTAGACCAAGTAATTAGGAAAGCTAATAAAATGTTATTATTTATTGTAAGGGTAAGTGAATACAAAAATAGAGAGGTTCTGCTTCAGTTATACAGAGGACTAATGAGAACACATCTAAAGATGTGTACAGTATTGGTCACCTTATTTAAGGAAAGATATTAATGCATTGGAAGCAGTTCAGAGAAGGTTTACCAGACCTTACCTGGAATGGGCGGGTTGTCTTATAAGGAAATATTGGACCAGCTAGGCTTGTATCTGCTGGAATTTAGAAGAGTAAGAGACAACGAGATTGAAGCATACGAGAACCTGAGGGGTCTTGATAGGGAGGATGTGGAGAGGATGTTTCCTCTTGTGGGAGAATCTAGAACTAGGGTTCATGGCTTAAAAATAACTGCTGGCCCATTTAAAACAGAGAGAGTCATGAGCCTTTGGAACTTTCTTCCTGATAAGGTGGTGGAAGCAGAGTCTTTGAATATTTTTAAGGCAGAGGTAGATAGGCTTTTGGTAAGTAAGGGAGTTATAGGTTATCGGGGGTAGGCGGTATGCTGATTTGAGGTTACTCTCAGATCAGCCATGATCTTATTAAGTTGAGGAGCAGGCTCCAATGGCTGAATGGCCTACTCCTGCTCCTTGTTCGTATGTTCATACTATTTACCAAGGTCTCATGGAGAGTACATTGTTCTCTGGACACAGACTGTTCTGTTCACAGAATTGCCCTCTTGGAGCATCTTGACCATCTGACACTTGATATCATGCTTACATCATCATTAACATCATTGTATAATTAACATCACCATTAACTCTTTACTCTACACATGTAAATTCAGGAGGGAGAACACCTGTCCTTTTACCTCGTCTCTCCTCACTGTCCAATGCCCTAAAAGCTCCTTCCCGGTGAAGCAACAATTTACGTGTACTTCTTTCAATCTAGTCTACTATATTTGCTGCTCACAATTTAGTCTCCTCTACACTGGGGACATAAAACTGAGACTGGGTGCCCATTTGTGGAACACTTTCATTCTGTCTGATTTTGTTTCCTTTACTTTGTTTGCTTCGGGTTTTTTCTTTTAGTTAGCTGCACCCCTTGCTCTAGGCACATCTTTTGTTTCTTTATTTATTTTCTTGCCCCATCACCATTTCCTTTGGCCCTGTAAGACCAACTCTTCTGTCATTTAGTCCCTCCTGCCTACCACCCTATCATAGGCCTACCTTTTGCCCTTGTTGCTGAAAACCTATTACACCTCTAACTTCTCCCAGTTCTGATGAAACGTTACAGATCTGAAACACTGGCTGGGGTTTTCTGGTCCCACCATGGCAGGACCCGTCACAGGAGATTCGGCGGTCCAGCCAAAAGCTTGACTTTTGGTGGGACCAGACGGCCCTGGTAGCGGGTGGGGTCAGAAAATCACACCCACTAATTTGGTTTCTCTCCCTACATAGATGCTGTCTAACTTGCAGAGTTTTTTTTCAGCATTTTCTGTTTTAATTTCAGGTTTCTAGTATCTGCAGTATTCTACTTTTTGATTATAACCTCAAAGTGTTCCCTAAATCAGCAACTTAAAATGTTGTCTGCAGAAAGTGGACAAAAACCTTCCAAAGGTTTTATAGCTGAAAACAATGTTTCATATTTTCACCCTCTTTGTCACTGTTGTGAACATCTTGAGAATAAACAGTAAGGTTCAGCAAGGAGCATTCAGAATTAGAATGACATATGCTGTTAAAAAATTGTTTCCTTTATTCTCCTGCTAGACTACTCCTGCTGGTATATGTGTATGATGGCCTTAAGTGGACAAAATGCACAATGCAATTTTCAATACACTACAGCCAGAATGAACAATTGGGAGTGATGAATTCTTTGGATAGGTCTTCCTGCAGCTCTAAAGGTCCCAAGGCCATACCACCTTCCAGCAGGTATAATGGGAGGGCACCACTGAAGCACACTTAAAGGCGCTATGCATCCAACTAGCCATGCAAATGATTGCATTCAAAGATTTGGGATGAAGCCTGTGGTTTCAGGTGAAGTTGAACAGTGTTTTACTTTACTGCTTCTGAACAGACCCCCACAAATTTCAGGCATAACTGGGTCAACAGGCAAATTATATATGGCCAATAACCTAAGCAACAATTGCACTTTTTTAATGGATTCACATAATAACTATCAATGAAGTCAAACAGGCTGACCCATTAAAATGTAAGCATGTAGGGAAAGTCACCAATCATAAATCAACAACTCACATAAACAAGCTAATGACAATACTCACTTTTTTTTGACAATCAAATGCTTTCTCATATTTAGCTAAATAAAACACTTAAAACATACCAAGTAGGTAAAACGTGAAAGCATTCACAAGATAATCTTCAAATTTATAGGTGTTCTCTTTAAAATTCATCCAATAGACTTCGCCAAAAGGTTTCTCGAGAGGCTTCAGTTTTGCCCTTTCCTGGAGCTTGCTTTTTCCCACTGGATCTTCCATGCCCTATAAGACCATAAGACTATAAGACATAGGAGCAGAAATTAGGCCATTTGGCCCATCGAGTCTGATCCGCCATTCAATCGTGGCTGATAAGTTTTTCAACCCCATTCTCCCGCCTTCTCCCCGTAACCTTTGATCCCCTTACTAATCAAGAACCTATCTATCTCGGTCTTAAATACATTCAATGACCTGGCCTCCACAGCCTTCTGTGGCAATGAATTCCATAGATTCACCACTCTCTGGCTAAAGAAGTTTTTCCTCATCTCTGTTCTAAAAGGTCTTCCCTTTATCTGAGACTGTGCCCTCGGATCCTAGTCTCTCCTACTAATGGAAACATCTTCCCCACATCCACTCTATCCAGGCCTTTCAGTGTTCTGTAAGTTTCAATCAGATCCCCCCTCATCCTTCTAAACTCCATCGAATATGGACCCAGAGTCCTCAAACGTTCCTCATATGTTAAGCCTTTCATTCCTGGGATCGTTCTCATGAACTTCCTCTGGACCCTCTCCAGGGCCAGAACATCCTTCCTGAGATACAGGGCCCAAAATTGCTCACAATATTCTAAAAGTGGTCTGACCAGAGCCTTATAAAGCCTCAGCAGCACATCCCTGCTTTTATATTCTAGTCCTCTCGCAAGAAATGCCAACATTGCATTTGCCTTCCTAACTACCGACTCAGCCTGCAAGTTAACCTTAAGAGAATCCTGGACTAGGACTCTCAAGTCCCTTTGCACTCCAGATTTCTGAATTCTCTCCCCCATTTAGAAAACAGTCTATGCCTCTATTCTTCCTACCAAAGTGCATGACCTCACACTTCCCCACGTTGTATTCCATCTGCAACTTCTTTGCCCATTCTCCTAACCTGTCCAAATCCTTCTGCAGCCTCCCCGCCTCCTCAATACTACCTGTCCCTCCACCTATCTTTGTATCATCTGCAAACTTAGCCAGGATGCTCTCAGTTCCTTCATCTAGATCATTAATGTATAAAGTGAAAAGTTGTGGTGTCAACACTGAGCCCTGCAGAACTCCACTAGTCACCGGCCACCATCCTGAGAAGGACCCCCTTATCCCCACTCTCCGCCTCCTGTCAGACAGCCAATCTTCTATCCATGCTAGTACCTTGCCTCTAACAGCATGGGCTCTTATCTTACTGAGCAGCCTCCTGTGCTGCACCTTGTCAAAGGCTTTCTGGAAGTCCAAGTGGATAACATCCATTGGTTCTCCTTTGTCTAACCTACTCCTTACCTCCTCAAAGAATTCTAACAGATTTGTCAGGCATGACCTCCCCTTGATGAAACCATGCTGATTTTGCCCTATTTTATCATGCACTTCCAAGTATTCTGAAATCTCATCCTTAATAATGGACTCTAAAATCTTACCAACGACCAAGGTCAGGCCAATCGGCTTGTCATTTCCTGTCTTTTGCCTCACTCCCTTCTTAAACGGGGGGTTACATTAGCGATTTTCCAGTCCTCTGGGACCCTCACTGACTCCAGTGATTCCTGAAAGATCACCACTAATGCCTCCACTATCTCTTCAGCTATATCCTTCAGAACTCATGGGTGTAATCCATCTGGCCGGGGTGATTTATCCACCTTCAGACCTTTCAGTTTTCCTAGCACCTTCTCCTTGGTAATGGTCAACATACTCACCTCTGCCCCCCGACTCTCTTGAACTTTGGGGACGTCACTCGTGTCTTCCACCGTGAAGACTGATGCAAAGTACCTATTCAGTTCCTCCGCCATTTCTTTGTTCCCCACTACTACTTCTCCAGCGTCATTTTCCAGCGGCCCAATGTCCACTTTTGCCTCTATCTTACCCTTTATATATCTAAAAAAACTCTTGCAATCTTCTTTTATATTACTGGCTAGTTTACCCTCATATTTAATCTTCTCCCTCCTTATTTCTTTTTTAGTTGTCCTCTGTTGGTCTTTGTAGGCTTCCCAATCCCCTGGTTTCCCACTGCTCTTCACGGCATTATATGCTTTCTCTTTAGCTTGTATGTTGTCCCTGACTTCCCTTGTGAGCTATGGTTGCCTCGTCCTCCCTTTAGTATGCTTCTTCTTCCTAGGGATGAATTTTTGCTGTGTCTCCAAAATTACTCCCAGAAACTCCTGCCATTGCTGTTCCACTGTCTTTCTTGATAGGCTCATCTCCCAGTCAACTCTGGCCAGCTCCTTCCTCATGCCTCTGTAGTTGCTGTTATTCAACCGTAATACCATTACATCTGATTCCAGCTTTTTCCTCTCAAATTGCAGGCTAAATTCTATCATATTATGGTCATTTCCTCCTAAGGGTTCCTTCACCTTAAGCTCCCTTATCAAATCTGCCTCATTACACATCACTAAATCTAAAATTGCCTGTTCCCTAGTGGGCTCCACCACAAACTGCTCCAAAAAGCCATCTCGTAGACATTCCACAAATTCCTTTTCTTGCAATCCACTACCAACCTGATTTTCCCAGTCTACCTGCATATTGAAATCCCCCATGATCACTGTAACCTTGCCTTTCTTACACGCCTTTTCTATCTCCTGGTGTATTGTGTGCCCCACATCCTGACTACTATTCGGAGGCCTGTACATAACTCCCATTATGGTTTGTTTACCTTTGCAGTTCCTCAACTCTACCCACACCGATTCTACATCATCTGACCCTATGTCGTTTCTTGCTATCGATTCAATTTCATTTCTTACTAACAAAGCAACCCCACCCCCTCCTCCGACCTGCCTATCTTTTTGATAGGATGTACATCCTTGGATATTTAGCTCCCAGTCCTGATTCCCTTGCAGCCATGTCTCAGTGATGCCCACCACATCATACCTGCCAATTTCAATCTGCGCCACAAGCTCATTTACCTTATTTCGTATACTGCGTGCATTCAGATACAACACCTTCAGTCCTGTATTTCCTGTCCCCTTTCTCATTGTTGTCCCTTTATCTGATGTGCTTGAAATTAGATTCCTAGCCCTTTCCAAACACTCTGTCCTATTTTGTATTCTGGGGACTTTAATAGCCTCTCCTGGGCTCTCCTTTCTTTTCAGTTTTTTCATAATTTTCCATGAAGTTGAATCCACCGCCCCCCCCCCCGCCCCCACCTCACCCAACATGCTAACCTGCTGGTTTGTTTCCCATTAGTCATACTTCTTGGAGTTTTACCCTTCCCTCCCTCCCCACTTTCTAGTTTAAAGTCCTGTTGACCACCCTATTTACCCTTTTCGCTAGAACATTGGTCCCAGATCCCAGATGTCCTTTTGGGGGCTCTCCATGTGTGCATGACCTTAGTGCACAGCTACACCTGGCTAATATGACTTTGAATTGATTGAGACATCAATGTCGCACAAAACTATGGTCCAGCTGTTAACTCCAGGCATGTTTTGGGAAGATGGGCAACAAGTTAAAAACTCACCCACTGCCCCAGAGAAAGGCCTGGCCAATTTTACTTCAAGGTTTCATTAAGATGCTAGTGGCCCACTTCCTGTCCGGAATGATTGACAGCCCCTGGAAAATCAGGTGACCACTGGCTATCACTGTATACGATTAATGTGAGGAATGGGGTTTCAAGAGTTTTAAAGTAGGAATAAGGGACAGAGTAAAAGCTAGGGGAGGCCTAAACTATTCTTACAAGGATGGGAGGAGCACTACAGTTCCTCCTGGTTTTATAAATAAAGAGCAAAATATACCTTTTGTGATCTTTTCTTCTTTCAGGCAAGTGTTGACTGAGGTAATTGGACACAATCTGCACATTTAATGAAGAAGCTCCGTGCCCTGAACACACAGTTTAGCCACCATCCAGAAGCCTGAATGAAAGCCATGATTGACGGGATCTGGGAGCATTTCCACCAGGTGTATGTAACCCGGACTATTTCAATTGCCAAGCTGCCTTGCTACTTCACTCCATATATCCCTGACATTTTGTGAATTGCACGTCCAATTTTCCCATTCTTTTGATCTGTTAACCCTGTGGGTGTTTTTTCAACTCTATGCATGTGTTAATAAACTTCAATTTTGTCCTTGTTCTTCATGTTCAGCAGAAGAATAAAGAAATGTCATCAACAGTAATGTACACAAAATGACAAAGGTGCTAATATTACATTCCTCCAGTGCTCGAAGACTATTATCCAATTTCATAGGCTGAAGTCATAACGGCAGCAAAACTAAATGAAAGTGAGTGTGTGTTTCGGATTTAATGGCAGCAATTAAGACCTGATTATAACCAGGGCTGAGAGGTGAGATCTTAGGACTGTCTTTTCATACGGGAGGAATCTATTGTATTACATAGTTACTGCAGTCTCCAGATCCTGTAGTCACAACCTGTCAGAATTCATGGAATAAATGCTGATAATAGTAGACGTAAGGCAACAGAGTCCTATGCATTGCTAGCACATCAAAGACTTGACCTGACTGATGGGAAGTTACAGTTCTTCATTTATTTATTTATTTCCATCTCATCAACAACTCCACCCCTCATTTATCTGATTTCTAAGAGCAAAACAGCAGCCTCAAAAAAATGCACTGCTTTCTTTTTTTTATTGCATCTTTTTTTAATTTGCTTGAGAGATGTGGGCATCACTTGCTTGGCCAGCATTTATTACCCATCCCTAATTGCCCAGAGGGCATTTTTAAGAGTCAACCATATTTCTGTGGATCTGGAGTCACACATAGGCCAGACCATGTGAGGACAGCAGATTTCTTTCCCTACCAGATCAGTTTTTATGACAACCAACAATAGTTTCATGGTCATCATTAGATTTTTAATTCGAGGTATTTATTGAATTCAAATTCTACCATCTGCTGTGGTGGGATTTGAACCCAGGTACCCAGAGATTTACCTTGGGTCTCTAGATTACCAGGCCAGTGACAATACCACTACACCACCACCTTATTTTATGAGAACTTTCTCACCCCCTTAAAATGATTGTACCCTTTAAATGATGAATTTGTACCCTTGCTCTGTCTCCTTTCCAAGTTGATCTGTTGCTCTGTGCCCCCATCCTCAGCATATCAGACCAGAATTATACTCACTTCCCATCTAGCATTATGTAAATCATTTGATCAGCAGTCTGGAATTTTAGGACCTTTGACCAATTTTGCACTTTAAAAAAATATACAAGTCCTTGTTCCTTGTTCTCAATTTTCAAAACAAAAACTTGAAGCCCAAGGTAAAGTTCTGGACATTTTGCCAAATATCAGTGCAGAAACTGCAAGCAGGGGTGCAAATTGATTCTATCCCATCTACACCCGCACTTTTGTCCACCAGGTTTTCTATCCACTAATTGCAGGATGTGCTGCTGAGGCTTGCCACAAACTTGGTGCTGGTTCAATAATGAGTGGGATGACAGGTTTCTTATTATCTGGCCCTGCCATACACTGTTGATAAGGTCTGGCAGTATAGAATATGTGGGCCCAGCTGTCAAGTTATAGATTTTAGTGAAGATTGTTGAAGATTGGAAAATGCTAAAATTAAACTTTTGTTTCAGCTCAGTGATATTTTGATTCCTTGTTGGAAGAGCATTTGTATCAGGGGAGCATTTATTGTCACTGTCAGTTCAGGTTTTGAATTTATGAGCACTTAATAAGGTCTGTGATGCTGACCTTGCCGCAACATTTGTGTGTGTGGCCTTCCTTAATGAGATGAAAGAGAAGGAGCAAATGAACTGAGAAAGGTGTGACTGATTTAAAGGAGGATGTGGAGGATCAGGAGTTATGTAATTACTACAGTATGTGCTCTTGCATACCCAAAATAATGCCTTTAAGTTACTAGTCTCCTGAGACATCTTACTATTTTCTTCCTGTTCACTATCCACATCCCGCAGTTGTACACACTGGTGTTGAAAATCAACTGCCTGTACTTCTAGGTAGCTGCAGCTTGCTGCCATCTTTTTTTTCTTGTTTCTTTTCTCTTCTGATAGTCCTTTCATCAATCTCGCTATTACTGCATCTTTTTCCTGCAGTCTTTCATCCTTCTCCTGCAATCTTTCTTCATATCGCCAGTCTCCTGAGCTAACTGTTGTGTTTTTCACCTATATGCCAACAGCCACATACAGTGCACCCATTTTGTCTTTCTCTTGGCTATGTGAGTTTCCTTCCACCCCTCAGCTTCTTTCGGAGGGTCTGGCACAGCCACGATAACTTGTATCCATCCCTCTTTCAAAAGGTAATTTCTTACCCATATATTGCTCTACCCTCTCTTCCATTTTTCCCCTATCAGGTCCCACGTTGGGTACCACTAAATTTGTAGGCAGGTGAATCCACACCTTCCTTCTTACACTCTATTTCCAGAGTCCAACCTGAACCTGAATGGGTGGAGGCAAAATGGTCACTGCTCACAACTCAGTACAACTCAGTATTCTTTTAACTGTTTATTGTACCACTGATAACATACAAACATTAGTACCCCGTTCTCTTCATTTTCAATCAATACCCACGAATGCTGTTCCCCTTCATTCTCCTTAATGTTCGAACTATACTCACCCTGACAATTACTCAAGGAAGTATGTGGCCATCTGCACAAATGATCAATCCCACCTGAAGGTATCCTTGCAAGTCGCATCCTTGTCCCTGATAATGAATATTAGTTGATTAGGTCCATCTCCGACTCTTCCCTTCCCCTCCTTGACTTCTCAGTCTCCATTGTTGATGTTAGATTATCAACTAATATTCATTATAGTCCCACTGATACCCATGGCTACCTGCACTAGACTTCCTTGCACCCTACAACATGTAAGAATTCCAGTCCATTCTCCCAGTTCCCCCATCTCCTCGCATCTGTTCTAATGATGCAACCTTCCACAAGGGCACTTCTGAAATATCTACTTTTATCCTCAGCTGACAATTCCCCCAAACATGGTTGACAGGGCCCTTGACCATGTCTTCCACATTTCCCGCACTTCTGCTCCCACCCCTTTCCCTCGCTCCCAGAACCAAGGTAAGGTTCCCCTTGCCCTCCGTTCCACTCCACCACTTTCTGTCATTTCTGTGATCTCCAGCATGATTCCACCACCAAACACATCTTCCCCTCCAACATTCCAAAGGGACTATTCCCTCCACGACACCCTGGTTCACTCCTCAATCACCCCAGCATCTGTCCCTTCCCACAACCCCTTTTCATGCTCATGCAGGAAATAGAACACCCACCTTCCTTTTTACCTCCTCTCTTCCCACCGCCAAAGGCCCCAAACACTCCCTCCTAGTGCAACAGTGATTTGCAAGTACTTCTCTCAATTTAGCCTACTCACAAGTCGCTACTCACAATGTAGTCTTCTCTACATTGGGCAGACCAAACACAGATTGGGTTACCGCTTTGCAGAATATTTCCATTCAGTACCCAAGCATGATACCAAACTTAGAACAATAGAACCATAGAAAAGTTACAGCACATTTGGCCCATTTTGTCCATGCCAGCCCAAGGATACCCAGTTGGCCTTTCTAATCCCACCTTCCTGCACCGGTCCATAGCCCTGCAGCTTACAGCACTTAAGGTGCAGATCCAGGTACTTTTTAAAAGAGTTCCGGTGGCCTGTTATTTTATAGCTCTCACATTGACATCTCTGTCCTTGGCCTACTGCACTGTTCCAGTGAAGCCCAATGTAAGCTCAAGGAATAGCCCCTCATCTTTTGGTTAGGCACTTTACAGCCTTCTGGATTTAACTTGGGCCTTAATTTTACACCAGCGGGATTTTACAGTCCCGCCAAAGTCAATGGAGCTTAGAATGGCTCTGCACATTTTAGGCCCTGCCCCCGCTGAGATGGGGCCATAGAAATTTGGAGTTCAACGATTTCAGACTGTAAACTCTGTTCCCCCTTTTGTTTCCTTTCCTATGCATGTTTTAAATTTTCTCTTATATTATCTTTCAGATAATAGACACCTGCTCTGGGCACACCTTTTGTTTTTTTGTCCCTTTTCCTGCCCAGTCTCCATTCCCATTGGCCCAGGAGGACTCACTCTTCTGTCATTCAACCTCTCCTGTCTTCTACCCTATCACAGAGCTTCCTTCTGAATTCGGCCCACCCAACCCTTGCTCAAAATCTGTTATGTTTCTAACTTTTCCTGATTCTGATAAAAGTCATTGATCTGAAACATCAGCTCGATTTCTCTCTCCATACATGCTGCCTGACCTGTCGTGTATTTCCTGCAATTTTCATTTTTATTTATCATTTTACAGGCGTCTGATTTTAAAATGCAATTCTAAAGTGGACTGTTGCTTTAAATCTTCTGCTATTATCACATTCTGCTTTCTCACCTTTATGCCACTATCAGCACCTGTTTTAGCACTAACCATTACCATTAATAGTCCCTTTGTCCTTTAGTTCATGATATCTTTGTCAATCCCTCCTTTGTCCCCACCTATCGCTGGCCTTCTATCCAGCTTTACCTGCTCCACCCCCCCTTAAACAGTAGAAATTTAATCACATTTCCACTTCTCTTCAGCTCTGAAGAAGGGTCATATGGACTCGAAACGTTAATTGTCTTTCTCTCTCCACAGATGCTGCTAGACCTGCTGAAGTTTTTCCAGTATTTTCTGTTTTTGTTTTTTTCAGGACTCTTTGGTGTCTCCAAGGTGTCTCCAAGGAGGATTCAGGCCGTGTGGATCCTTCCAGGTATCAGATAGCCTTCAGTTATCCTGGTAATGGAGATTGTGGTCTCTGCTGGTGGCACCTTCTCTGAGGAGGAAGAGAGGGGCAGAAGGGGGAAGAGGCCAGATGTCCCAGTGCAGATTCCAGGGGAGCGCCCTGTGGGAGGAAAGGTGCAGGCACAGGGAGAGCAGAGCCAGCAGGAAGTCCAAGGTGGAAGGGGCTGCAGAAGATGCCACTATCCTGCTGCCAGAGTTTACAGGCGGCGATGCAGCTACCTCAATATGTCTGAGGTACAATGCTGAAGGAGGCTCCGCCTCTCAAGGGAGACCATGACGTCTATTTGTCAGATAACTGGGCCTGAGATCAGCTCTGATTGTATGAGAGGACACCCCATGCCAGTGGCTCTGAAGTCACAATGGTCCTCAACCTCTGTGCCTCCAGCTCTTTCCAGGGGTCAGTGGGTGATCTGTGTGGAGTCTTGCAGTTGTGCCAAGCTGGTGACGGAAGCTCTGTTCAGGCAGGTCCTGACCTTTATTCTTTACCGTATGGATGAGGCCAACCAGGCTGAGCAAGCCAGAGGCTTTGCAGTGATTGCTGGGTTCCCCCACGCCCAAGTAGCCATCGACTGCGCACATGTGGCCATCAAGGAGACAGCAGGTCAGCCGGGTGCCTTCGTCAACAGGAAATGATTCCACTCCATGAATGTGCAGATAGGTACACTTGCAGTTCCCATGACGCTTACATCCTGAGACACTCCTGGGTACCGAGGTTCTTCAGCGCTCCAGCCCAACTGGATCTGCACATTCTGGATGACATGGGCTTTCCATTGAAAAGGTGGCTTATGTTAACTCTCCACCACCCAAGAACAGAGGCAGAGCAGCATTACAATAGGAGTAATGCCTCAACAAGGGCAGTGGTAGAGAGGACAATTGGTCTTCTCAAGATGCGCTTCCAATGCCTGGACCATTCAAGGGATGCATTACAATATGCCCCAGAGCCAGAGCAGGTGTCACTGATAGTGGTTGCATGCTGCGCTCTCCACAATCTGGCACTGGCAAGGGGGGACCCAGTGGAAGAAGAGGATCTTGATACAGCTGCACAGACCACAGGTGATGAATCCAGTAGTGAGTCAGAAGAGGAGCACGGTCAGGAGAAAGCCGAGGGCGTGGGGGCAGACCTGGGTAACCTCCATTAAGGCAGGGACACCAGGGAGGCCTTGATCCAATGGTCCTTCAGCTAGGCTGCTAAAGGTCTGCTTTCACCTCATGCCAGGGCTGCCGTCTCCACCCTGGATGTTTGAAATGACCCTTTCATTTGCACCCAAAGTCCATTCAATGCCTGTGCAATAAAGTATCCGGCCACTTGTGTCCAGCATTACGTCTGGCATACCCTGAAAGGAAAAAGATGAAGCATACTCAGGCCATCAGAACCAAAGCAAATTTAATGTTATTATCAAATTGAATATATAATGACACTGCCATTACTGGTGTTGATGTCCAAACCAGCAGACATTTAAACCAAACATAAAGGAACAGAAAAACACCTGTGAACCCTCCCTCTTGTGCTCATGATACCTTTAACTTCCATTTCCAAGTGCTATGTCTTGGTGCCACCCCAACAACATCCCCCCCCCCCCCCCCCCACCCCCACCCCTCCCCCCACCCTCACCCCCTCACCCCTCACTGGCACTGGCATTGGAGGCAGCCTGTTGACTCTGGTGTCTTGTTGGTGTTGATGACCTTGCCCGATGTCCTCCAGCTAGTGGAGCCTGCGCTGGCCCCGCCTGGGACGGAGCGGCCAGTGCCACGGCTGGCATCTCCCCAGTCACCAAAGCCTCCGGATGCCATAGTCACTGACAGAGGGGTGGAGGAGCTGCTGCCATCATCCAGAGCACCCTGACAGGAGCCCACAGAGACGCCAAGCAACTCATGCACCAATGTGAGTACACGCAGACCTCCCTGCTAATCATTGATGGACGGGCACCTAGCTGGGATATTGGGTGCCTCATCCATCTCCCACACTGGCACTGACCACCTGAGGTCTTTTCCTGTGTGAGAGTCCAAGCACAACCCCAGGAATCCCTCATTCTGTCCCTGGAACTGCCTCTTCATGAGAGTCACCACTCTCTCCATGGAGGAGGCAGTGTGCTTGGCCACGAGGGTCAACGTGGACTCCTCCACAATGGACACCATGGCACACAGACCCTCATGGGTTTCTGCCATCCTCCCGCACATCCCACTGGACTTCAAGCATCTGCTGCCTAATGGACGACTCCAGAGGTTCAGCATCAGCCTTCGACTAAGCATCGTCCTGGTCCCCAGCAGTCTTCTGACTGCTGACACACTGGGCACTCTCTGCTTCTGCATGCACCTCAAGCGAGTATGAAGTGCCCTCACCAATGCGCACTGACAGTCTGGTCGCTGATGTAATGCCCACTGAGGTGTTAGCATCTGCTCTGGTGCCTGGTTCACAGAGCAGGTGTGACACAGGTGCAAATGAAGCCTGATGGTCCTCTGGCATCAGGGGTGGCCCTTCATGGTCCACAGAGTGAGTGCGTGCTGGCAAATCTATGGGTGAATGAGGACATGTCATTAGTTAAAGTCATCACAATGTCACTGTACATGCCAGGCACCCTGGTGAGAAAATGGAGATCAGCAGCATGGTGCCATTGTCTTTCAGTGACCAATGGAGACTCCAGGTTTGAGGCTCCATTCAATGAAGAGACTACACCAGAATGGTTGAGCAATCTGAAACTCTCACCTCTGTGCACTGCACTCTTACTGGCACTGCACCCATGCGCGCCGCACCACGTCATGGCTGCTAACCAGTGCTGCAACATCCTCCCACAAGGCACTCATCCTAAAAATGGGGGGTCAAGTGCCCACCCGACCTGTCCTCCCGCCTGCCATGTCCAGCCGCACTCAACTCCATAACTTGAATATTGAAAACTCAGAAGAGACGTTCTTCTCTGGCAGCCTTCAAGATGCTGTTTTTAAACCAGGTCACCATTGCACCCAGCGGCCAACAAGCACCTGCCTCCGCCCGCCCCTTCCCGACCATTGGGGAGCCACGTTCCACACTGGTCAGGCCTTAATTGGCCCACCAGCATGAAATCAGAGTAGTGGGCCGATTGCAGGCATTGGCTTGTTTCCCAGGCCTGACAATCACACCCGCCCGCCGACCTGAAAATTCTGCCCAATGTATGAAATATTACAACAGATGAACACCTAGGCCTGGGCTTGCTGTAGTTCTGTCACATTGGCAGAAGTTCAGAAGGCATGCACTTCCACCTGCTCCTTGACTATGCTGCTGATCCTGGACAATTTCCCAGCATCAGCGTATGCATATTTGTTGGCAGGTTCCCTAAGCTCCCACCGGGGATTGGCAGCATTCACATGTGTGGGACTGAAACTGCTAGAGAATGTAAAATCCTGCAGCAACTATAAAAGGAAGTACCTGTACCTGGAACAGGGTTGAAACTATGGTTAGAATTTTCTGTGCCTACTAGCATTGGAAATGTTCGGCGGCGTGAGTGGACAATATGGTGAGGAGGCCAAAAATCGGCTTCATGATGTCATGAGACCAGTTTGCAATTGTTCACTCTGACTATCAATGGCATTTCCTGCCGTCAGACATCAGGAACCCTATTGTAATACATTTGCATATTATTATAAGGCCAGGATGCCGGACTCACCCCTCCACACTGGACCGTCTAAGCATGTCGGTGCGATTGCACGCTGACGTGTTTCACAACCGCGTATATAAGGTGTGTACTTGGCGAGCTGCACTTTGAGGGAAATCCGGTGGTGAGTGCACAGTAACATTTGACTTCAAGGTTGAGGCGAGTTCGGGAGTGGCAAGAACTGCCGTGCAGTTGGTGGTAGTGCACAAGCACGTGCAGGATGGGGGGAGGGAAGCAGCCATGCACCAGGGAAACCTTGTATAAAGTGACCATTCCTCCACAGCTGAGACAGTTCAGACGCAGACACATTGGTATGATTGGATAAAAGCAAAAAACTGCGGATACTGGAAATCCAAAACAAAAACAAAAATACCTGGAAAAACTCGGCAGGTCTGGCAGCATCTGCGGAGAGGAACATAGTTAACGTTTCGAGTCCATATGACTCTTCAACAGAACTAAGGAAAAATAGAAAAGAGGTGAAATATAAGCTGTTTTAAAGGGGGGGTGGGACAGGTATAGCTGGATAGAGGGCCAGTGATAGGTGGAGATAACCAAAAGATGTCATAGACAAAAGGACAAAGAGGTGTTGAAGGAGGTGATATTATCTAAGGAATGTGATAATAAAGGTACAGATAGCCCTAGTGGGGGTGGGGTGGGGGGAAGGGATCGAAATAGGCTAAAAGGCAAAGATAAAACAATAATTTAAAAATAATGGAAATAGGTGGGAAAAGAAAAATCTATATAAATTATTGGAAAAAAGGGGAATCGGAAAGGGGGTGGGGATGGAGGAAAGAGTTCATGATCTAAAATTGTTGAACTCAATATTCAGTCCGGAAGGCTGTAAAGTGCCTTGTTGGAAGATGAGGTGCTGTTCCTCCAGTTTGCGTTGAGCTTCACTGGAACAATATAGCAGGCCAAGGACGGACATGTGAGCGTGAGAGCAGGGTGGAGTGTTGAAATGGCAAGCGACAGGGAGACCGAAGGTGTTCCGCAAAGCAGTCACCCAGTCTGCGTTTGGTCTCTCCAATGTAGAGGAAACCGCATCGGGAACAGCGAATGCAGTAGACTAAATTGAGGGAAATGCAAGTAAAATGCTGCTTCACTTGAAAGGAGTGTTTGGGCCCTTGGACAGTGAGGAGAGAGGAAGTGAAGGGCCAGGTGGTGCACCTTCTGCGGTTGCATGGGAAGGTGCCGTGGGAGGGGTTTGAAGTGTAGGGGGTGATGGAGGAGTGGACCAGGGTGTCCCGGAGGGAACGATCCCTGTGGAATGCCACCAGGGGTGTGAAGGGAACTTGTGTTTGGTGGTGACATCATGCTGGAGTTGGCGGAAATGGCAGAGGATGATCCTTTGAATGCGAAGGCTGGTGGGGTGATAAGTGAGGACAAGGGTGACCCTAACATGGTTCTGGGAGGAAGAGGAAGACGTGAGGGCATATGCGTGGGAGATGGGCCGGACAAAGTGGAGGGCCCTGTCACCACCGTGGGTGGAAAACTACCCCACCTCCACTAGGGCTATCGGTACCTTGATTATCACATTTCTTGGATAATATCACCAGCTTCAACACCTCTTTGTCTTTTTGTTTATGACATCTTTTGGTTATCTCCACCTATCACTGGCCCTCTATCCACCTCTACCTGTCCCACCGCACCACCCCCCCCACCCTTAAACCAGTTTATATTTCACCTCTTTTCTATTTTTCCTTAGTTCTGTTGAAGAGTCATATGGACTCGAAACGTTAACTGTATTCCTCTCCGCAGATGCTGTCAGACCTGCTGAGTTTTTCCAGGTCTTTTTGTTTTTGTTTTGATATGATTGGAGTCGGGTCTCTAACTTATCTGCCAACTCAAGCAATGCAGAGGCATGAAAGTTCCATCAAGTGCTCCAGAGCTTTTCTTTCCTTTTCTTTTTTTCTTTTTTTCCTTTTTTTTATTAAAGGCGGCTGGGCCACTGATGGTCCAGAGCTTTTCACCCCTTGGGCACAGGCTGCAAACTAATGAGCATTTTGGTGACCTGCAGAACAGTTGTACAATCTCCTTGCTAAAACTAGCCATGGAGCAGTCACTGGTGCAGGTGCTCACAGACCCTTGCAATGTCATCCCGGTTTGGACCAGTCTCCCCCCCACATGGTTCAAGCTAACAGTGCAGCTTGCAGTGCTGGTTAGGAGAATGCCTGCGCCTGAGCTGAGAGCACAGCATGCAGTCCAGTGGGCAAAGCTGCTGCCAATTGATCAGGTGGAGTGCAGTGGAGGAGGATGGGGTTTCAGGCAGCCACGCAGCACACTCAATTCTGACCGTCCAAGTTGTGGCCTCTGTGGGATATGGCAAGCCTCCAACCACAACTGCATCCGTGAGGTCATGGACACAATATTCGCGAAGGCATACAACTTTGTGCAGTTCGCCCTTCACCAGGAAAGCCAGGATGTAAGAGCGATTTCATTTGGTGCAAGTGCAGGGTGCCATCGACTACACTCATGTGGCACTCAGATATCTATTGCAACAAGCCATCAACTCAGTCAACCGCAAGGGCTTCCATTCGCTGAATGCTCAGCTGGTGTGCAACCACTACAAGCACATCCTGTAGGTCGGGGCATGGTTTCCAGGAAGTGTCCACAACTCCTACATCCTCAGTCAGTCACAGATCCCTTAAGCCTTCCAGGGTCCACAGGAGCTGCAGGGTTGACTCCTTGGGGACAAGGGTTACCCACAGAGGATGTGGCTGATAACACCATGCGGTGGCCTCAGACTGCACCAGATATAATGAGACTCATGCTGCAGTTCACACCTTGGTGAAGCAAACAGTCGGGATGCTGAAAATGAGGTTCCAGTGCCTGGACTGGTCTGGTGGAGCCCTGCAATACTGTCAGCAGAGGGTGTCACGCATCATCGTCGTCTGCTGCGCCCTTTACAACCTGGTGCTGCAACGGGGAGAGGAGCTGGAGGTCACTTCCAATGAGGAGAACATCGACAGGGATGAGGGTGAGGAGGTCTTCGAAGGCGACGATGATGGCGATAAGGCCATCGCACTGCCAAATGAGGCAGGAGTGCTCAGGAGGCCCCCAGAGAGAGCTTCTAGTTTTGTGGAGGATGACGATGACATAAGGTGAGGAGACGCCATAAATCCTCATATCGCATCTGTGAATGTTTGACTCCAGTCCGGCTTATGAAAGTGCACATACCCTGTGTGATAATTCTCCTGTCATGGAGATGCACCAGAGGCCCTAATATTTGCTCAATTCCAGGAGGATGATGACGACATGCAATGAAGACACTCCATAAATCTTCACACTGCCTCTGTGAATGTCTGACCCTTGTTTGGCCGAGGGCACCTCACTTGTGCTCTGTGATCAGGGTCATATCATGGAGACTCAGCCGTGACATAGTAAATCCTTTGTCAGCCTTCAGCACCTGACCCCTTCAGGAGCACAGCATCACTGGTCACAGATGCTGAAGCAATGGAGTCCAGCCCCAGCTTAAAGGTGCTGAGAGCACACAGAGAGAATGACGGAACCCTGTGATGCCTGCCCACGACATTCTGGCAGCAACAACAAGCACATCGATGTGCAGGCATCAGTAATGTGCCCAGGGAGTGTGGGGCCGGACCATCACTTTGCTCTGAGGGCTTCACAAAGCACAGAGAAGAGGACCTGGAGTGAGACAGCTGCCTTTATCTTGTGCAGAGAGGTTTCACATCTGACATAAACACTGCTCATCGGAACAAGGAGCCACAGGCAGGGAGACATTCTTGGGAGTTTATTTACAATAGCAAACAGTATGGAGAATTAATTTGCACCCCTACCCAGGCTGTGCAACTTGTCAGCTGTGGCTGAATGGGCAACATGCTTGAGCCTGAGTTATAAGGTTTGGGATTCAAATCCAACTCCAGGATTTACGAAAAAATTTCTGCACTAATGCTCCAGTGTAGGACAGAGAGTGTTTTGCACTGTCAGAGTTGTTACTCGAGAGTTACATCCTCTTGATTAGAAACAAGTGTGTGTTGTTGCTAAAAGAATCAAGAATGCCTTGTCTTCAAGGAGAAAAAGAAGAAGAAAGAAAAAAAAGACCTGGTAGAGAAGACTTTCAGAACCTTGTCTGCTACAGCTGAGCTCACCTACCCCATGATTACAATTGAGGCCTGCACCAAGGTCATGGCCGGGGTTGTCGGTCGCTTGGCCATCAGTTTGCAGCCTCAAAAATATTTGACAGTGCCATATTTTTTTCTGAAGGCTGAGTGGGCAATACAGCTTGCCCTCGAAAAGGGGCTCACGGTGGGCGGGATGTTTCTGGCAGTGGACCCCCTGGAGGTCACTGCCCAGATATTTACACTATCAAACGTCCTGCCATTCATCCCCAGTGGGCACCTCCTCCCCCACCTCTGTCACCTTGGGGAAGAGAGGTCAGGGGTGACCTGAGGGAGAATAGCCTTCACCATGTGTACTCCTTCCAGCACCAGGTTTTCATTCGCCTGGCCTGGGAGGTGTGAACAGTGGGGGGCTGCGACGTTGACTATGAGGGACCACTCATTTTTTCTGGGTGGATGGCAGAAAATGGTATGTCCAGGGGGACATGGATAAGGCACCAGAGGCCTCACAGCTGGAGATCTTTCCAGCTCCCAGCCTGCCCCGGAAGAGGCACCTTTCCCCCTGGCCGATCAGGTCAGGGGTGTCTCCCCTCCTGTTGGTGTGGGGGAGCTGGCATCTCCACCAGAAAAGACCTCATTTTGGCCACAGGGAGGAAAACAATGATAGCGAAATACGACTACAGTCCCCTGAACAGGGCCACTCAGGGGTAGATGAGGATGATACCCCACCCCAATCCACCTAAAAACTCCAGAATACCATCTGGCCTGTCAGGGGACTGCGAAAGCCCACTGACTACCCCAGATGCTGGGTCATCGGGCAGCAGCGGCGAGGGAGGCCATCCCGTTCCCTCTCAGCCTTTGGCACTGGGTGCCACTGTTCTGGGTCTAGAGATCTTTCCGGACTTGCCAGGGGGCTGTGGGGTTCTGAGCCACCACATCCCTGTGACCCAGCACCACAACAGGAGACCAGAGAGGACCCTCTGGCCTCAGTCTGGGGGGTAAGATTGAGGAAGAGGTACAGCTGGCTGATGGCTCTAAATCAGCTCCCCCGCTCAATGTGGAGGGAGGGGTCGCATGCCGGAGATGACATCCCGGAAGAGGATGTGCAGTCAACGATGAGCACCACCAACGGCCTTGAGTCGTTGAAGCCGGGTGAGGTGATTTGGGCTCTGGTGCCCGCTGTCGACCTCCCCCTCATCCACGTCAGGGAACTCCGTGATTTTCTTGCAAGCAATCGTGGTCACTGAGACAGGGTCCAGTCGGCCTTGGACCGGCGGCATTCTTTTCCACTAGCATTCTAGTCCACCCGCAAGGCCCTCAAGGCCCCTGGGCTGGACTGGAACACCAAGCGGAGGGTCCACACGTTTCTCGCTCAGCTGCTGGAAGACAGGAAGGTTTAATACTCCTCCCCTTCCTGTACTTCCTAGGGTGTTGGTGATGAGTACAATGCTCTTGAGAATGTAAACTACCATATCTAGCCACAACATTAATGGCAGCAGAGAAGCACAGCACAGATTCCAGAACTTCTCGGTCCTCTGGGATGGGAAGTATGCAGTGTGCTTCCTGCAGGAAACCCACACCGTTCCGGGAGACAAAGCTACGTGGCTCCTGGAGTGGAAAGGGGGGGTCTACATGAGTCACCTTGCCTCCAATTCTGGCAGGATGGCTATCTTATTGGCCCCACATTTTCAGCCAGAGATCATGGGGGTCAAGGAGCCGGTGCCAGACCGGTTGATGCACCTCACTGTGTGCCTAGGGGGCGCGGTGCTTCACTTTGTGAATATGTACGTCCTCATGTCCAAACAGCAGCAAGCGAACTTCTTTGAGGAAGTGTCCACTTGTCCTGCCTCTATCAACGTGGGCGAGTTCATTGTCCTTGGGGGGAGTGGTTTTTAACTGTACCCTCAGGTCAGGGGCCATCTTCGTACCCAACACCACTCGCTAGGTGTGAGTAAGTTGCGGGACCTGGTCAGGCCCTTTGACTTGGTGGACGCCTGGCGACATCTCCATCCCAACTCCAACATTTTCGTGTCACCTGGAGTCAAAGTGTCCAGACTTGACCACATAAATGTGTTCAAGGTATTTGTGTCCCGCGTTCCGTCAGCTTCTGTGCAGCAGGTGCTGTGCACGGAACACCGTCTGGTGTGGGCGGAGCTCACTTCGTTCTGCGCTCGGATGGGATCCATGTACTGGCACTTTAACAACCTGCTGCTGGAGGACGAGCAGTTCCTGGACTCATTTCGTCGTTTCTGGGCCGGCTGGAGAAGGAAGCGGAGAGGCTTCCCCTCCTTGAGGCTATGGTGGGACACAGGCAAGAATCACATCCACGTCTTCTGTCAGGAATACGCGAGGGGGTTGACAATGAGGCGGAAATCCAGGGTCAAGGAGTTGGAAAAGGAGGTCCTCGACCTGGAGAGGCGTCTCACTCAGCCCGACAAGGACCTGGCAGTCGGTGTACGAAGGGAAGAGGGGTGCGCTGCAGGACCAGCAACTCATCGGGTTCCATGGCATGTATGTGAGGTCGCAAGTCTAGTTCCTCAAGGCACAGGGTCCATCAGCAGCTCGCTATGCTGCTGGCCAACAAAGAGTCCCTTTTCTTGGATCCGGAGATTATCAGGGACATTGCCAGAGCATACTACACTGCTCTGTTCTCTCCAGATCCCTCCAGCAAGGATGTTCACAGGGTTCTGTGGGAGGACCTACCATAGGTCAGCCCAGAAAGCGCAGGAAAGCTTGACTTCCTTATAAGTCTGGGGAAGCTGACTGGTGCACTTGACAGCCTCTTCAAAGGCAAGTCCCCAGGGCTGGACGGGCTGACCATGAAGTTCTTCAGGGCATTCTGGGACATCCTGGGGAATCACTATGCAGGATCTTGGGGGTGAGTATCGCAACCTGGGAGATGCCCCTCTCGTGGTGCAAAGCCGTCATTGTTGTGTTGCCTAAGAGGAGTAATCTCTGCCATCTTAAGAACTGGTGCCCAGTCTCCCGCTTCAGCACGGATTACAAGATATTTGCCAGGGCAATATCTTTTTCCCTTGGCACCCTGATGAACCACATGATCCACCCTGACTAGACCTATATGGTCCTGGGCCAGACAATTTTTGACAACATTCAGCTGGCCCAGGATATAATCATCTGTCCCAGAGGACTGCTGTGTCGAGTGCCTTCCTGTCGCTTCACCAGTAGAAGGCGATCAACAGGGTGGATCACAAATATTTATTCGGGACTCTGCGAGCATTTGGGTTCGGGATACATTTTGTTGCCCAGTTCCAACTTCTGTACACTGCCACAGAGTGTCTAGTTAAGGTTAACGGGTCCCTGATGGCACCTCTTTGCTTTGGGAGAGGGGTATGTCAGGACTGCCCTCTGTCTGGCCAATTGAATTCTATCTGCATGGAGCCTTTCCTGTGCCTCTTGCGGAGGAGGTTGTCAGGATTGGTTCTGCATGGGCTGGGAATCAGGGTGGTCCTTTCGGCTTACATTGATGATGTGCTCCTCATGTTCACAGAACCAGCTGACCTGTGGAGGATGCGCAAGCACCAGGAGGTCTACTCTGCTGCATCCTCTGCCAAAATCAACTGGGACAAGTGTTCTGGGTTCCTGGTCGGCCAGGTAGATTCCCTACCCAAGGAACTCAGGCCTTTCACCTGGAGCAGGACAAGTCTCCTCTACCTGGGGGTCCATCTCTGCCCTACTGAGGAATCCTGGCAGGCGAACTGGCAGGAGCTGGAGCCCAAAGTCACCATTCGCCTGCAGCGCTGGACAGGAATGCTCCGAGTGCTGTCTTACCAGGGTCGACTGCTGGTCATAAACCAACTGATTGTTGCCATGTTGTGGTATTGTCTGGTCACTTTGACCCCTCCCCCAGAATTTGTCACAAAAATCCAGAGAATGCTAGTCAACTTCTTCTGGGATAAAAGGCTGCACTGGGTCGCTGCTGAGGTTCTGAGTCTCCCGCTTAGGGAGGGCGGTCAGGCACTAGTGTGCCTACACGCCCAGGTGGTGACTTTCTGCCTTCAGACCCTGCAGCGATACCTTTACAGCGAGCCCCCTCCGAGATGGTGTGCCTTGGTGACGTATTTCTTCCGCCAGGTGCACGGCCTGAATTATGATGTGCAGCTCCTGTTTATAGAGCAGAGGGGCCTCGGTGTCTCCTTGCAGGTGTTGCCTGTCTTTTACCAGGACCTGATCAAAGTCTGAAACATGGTTGTCTCACGCCGCAGCTCTCCATTGTCAGGAGTAGAGGCTATCATCAGAGAGCCGCTGCTCAGGAACCCACAACTCCGTCCTTTTCAGTGGTTGGAGGAGAGGAGGGCTGTGGCTACTGGATGACCAGGATCGGGGACGCACTGGGTGGTGGAGGGATGGGCTGGATGTTTCCATAAGATTGGCACAGCGTGCATTGGTGGACACAGCACAATTGCTCAATCCTACAATTACTTTGTTTGTCAGACTTTGAAAAGTTGCAGGTTCATTTATCATAGCAAACAGTATGACTTTAAACTGATATAGCTCATCTGGCATCACAGAAGTCGATATCTCCTTTTTTCTCTCCAAATACGATAATTGCCAATATCGCCTTAGCAAGTCAATCTCTGTGATAAATTTTGATTGTCCCACTTTCTCAATATATTCTTCTAATCGTGGTATAGGATATGAATCCACTTTTGTCACTGTATTCACTTTTCGATAGTCCACACACAGAATTTGTGTTCCATCCAGTTTTGATACCAGCACAATAGGTGAACTCTATTTATTGCAACCAGACTAAACAATATCATTTTGAAGCATGAAGTCAATTTCTTTCTATACTTGTGATAACTTTGCCGGATTTACTCTATAAGGATGTTGCCTTGTCGAAGATGAAACCTCTATGTATACATACATCATGTATATAAATTTGCCCTTCCCAGCTTATTCCCACAAACATCTTTGTGTGACCACAATAACTTCTCCAAATCACTTTGATTCTTATCTGTAACTTGCGCATTTGCAAATTCACTTTTACCAAGTTCATCACCAAATTGGCTTCTTGTAATTGACAAAATCATTATTCCGGATGTTATAAATGTTCCTCCCACATTTGACTAAAAGTAATCAAGTTATCAATATAAGCAGCACAAATGTTCAGTCCTGTAATTACTTTAGATAAAAACAAAAAAACTGCGGATGCTGGAAATCCAAAACAAAAACAGAATTACCTGGAAAAACTCAGCAGGTCTGGCAGCATCGGCGGAGAAGAAAAGAGTTGACGTTTCGAGTCCTTTTCGAAGCGTCATGAGGACTCGAAACGTCAACTCTTTTCTTCTCCGCCGATGCTGCCAGACCTGCTGAGTTTTTCCAGGTAATTCTGTTTTTGTCCTGCAATTACTTTGTTTGTCAGTCTTTGAAATGTTGGAGGTGCATTTTTCATACCAAACGATATGACTTTAAACTGATATTGTCCATCTAGCGTCACAAAAACCAATATCTCCTTTGCCCTTTCCAATAATGGTACTTGCAAATATCCTCTTAGTAAGTCAATTTTTGTAATAAATTTTGATTGTCCCACTTTCTCAATACGATTTTCCAACCATTGTATAGGATATGAATCCGCTTTTGTCACCACATTCACCTTCCAATAGTCCATACACAGTCCTTGTGTTCCATCCAATGGACACATATTTTTCAATACCAGCACAATTTGCGAACTCCAGTTACTGCAACTAGACTCAATGATATAATTCTGAAGCATGACTTTAATTTCTTCCTGTACTTGTGATAAATTTGCTGAATTAAATCTATACGGATGTTGCTTTATTGAAGATGAAACTTCTACAAACACATCATGTATAACTAAATTTGTCTTCCCCAGCTTATTCCCACAAATAGTTTTGTATGACTGCAATAGCTTCTCCAAATCACTTTGACACTTGTCTGGAAGGTAACTCAATATCACTTCTAAATTTTCAAGTACCCCCTTATTATCCAATTTGATTAGAGGAAAATCAATTTCAGAATCCTTAATTTCTACCTCTTTCTCTTTATTTACCACCACTAATACCTCCTTCCCTGTCAAAGTACTTTTTAAGCATATTTACATGACACACACTCTGCTTCTTTCTTCTATCTGGAATATTCATTAAATAATTTATTTCACTCAGTTTCTTTTCAATCCTATTAGGCCCACTAAACCTTGCCTTTAATGAGTCGCCCAGTACTGGTAACAGAACTAGCACTTTCTCCCCAGCAACAAAATGTTGAGCTATAGCTTTCCTGCCTGCCTTAACTTTTATCACTTGCTGTGATATCTTTAAATGTTCCCTAGCCAACTCACATGCTCTATCCAATCTTTCTCTGAAGCTTAATACATAATCCAGGAGAGTAATTTCCAAATTTTGACCCTCCAATTTCTTATGAATCAATTTCAGTCCTCTTACCTCATGACCATAGATTAGTTCGAAAGGACTAAAACCAGTTGATGCATTAGGAGCATCACTAATAGTAAACAACAAGAAAGTAATTCCCCTGCCCCTATCCTGTGGATAATCCTGACTATGCACCCTCATTATAGATCTTAAAGTTTGATGTCATCTTTTCAAAGCCCCTTGTGACTCAGGATGATAAGCTGTTGACTTAAACTGTTTTATCCCCAAACTATTCATTACTTAATTAAACAGCTGTGACATGAAATTTGAACCCTGATCTGATTGTATTTCTTTAGGTAGACATATCTTGTAAAAAATTCAGTCAGTTCTTCCACAATCTTCTTTGTTGTAATATTTCTCAAAAGTATTGCTTCAGGAAACCTGGGAGGCACATCCATTATTGTCAGTATGTACTGATTTCCACTTTCAGTCCTAGGAAGGGGTCCTACACAATCAGTAAGTAAAAGGTTCTTCAAATACTGGAATAGGAATTAAGGGGAGGCAATGGTGTAATGGTATTGTCACTGGGCAAGTACTAATGGGTACCTGGGTTCAAATCCCATCATGGCAGATGGTGGAATTTGAATTCAATAAATATCTGGACTTAAAAGTCTAATGATGGCCATGAAACCATTGTCAATTGTTGTAAAAACCCAGTTTGTTCACTAATACCTTTAGGGAAGGAAATCTGCCACCCTTACCTGGTCTGGCCTACATGTGACTCCAGACCCACAGCCATGTGGTTGACTCTTAAATGCAAGGGCAATTTGGCATGCCCACATCCTGTGAATAAATGAAATTAAAGGTACTGGCTTATTCACTGCTTGTGGTTTCCCTATCCCATGACATGTTCTACAGAATTTGACTACATCTGGTTTACATACTATGCAATCAAGGCCAATAAAAATTTTGAAAAAGCAATATTATCTTTACCTGTGCTTTTCTAATTCCTAAATGTCTCCCCATTGCAGTTGCATGAGCTATCCTCAGTATCTAATTTCTATACCCAAATTGCTTTATAATCTGATGCACCTCCTCCAGTTTTCATTTGCTGAAGCATGGGCTCATTTTTTTCATTAAAACAAGTAATAACATTCTGGAATACATTTTGCCTCTGTTTCTGAGTAAGTTGTCTGATAAAACTGTTTTATTTGCAAATCCTTTTTTTGTAACTCCACTTACTGCCTTGAGTTAAACAGTTCAGCTGCATTGTTTTCCAGTCTTTCTTCCTGAATTACCTTATCAAATACAGTGTCAACTAATTGGATTTCCACCCCTTCTCTCTGCCTTTGAAATTCCTATTCTTCTTGTTTCAACCTATGACCCTATGATCTTGTTATCACAGAATCTGGAAACAATCCAGATGCTCTCTCTGTAAAACTTCTGTTGAAAACACTTCTACAGGCTGCTCAACTACCACAGGCATAACCTACATCTGTGATCTAGCTATATCCTTACCCAAAATAAATTAAACCCCTGCAATGGGTTTCTCCAACAATCACCTCACCTTTTTTCTACTGACTCTTTAAATTTATCTTCCACAAGGGAATGGGTTTAGCATCTCTATGAACTCCATTTATTATTAACTGTTCCTGCAACTCTCCCTCTAAACAACATTAAGGATTGACTAGCCACGAATCTTAAAATTTTAACATCTTTACCTACTCCACCCTGTACACATGGAAAGGCTTTCCCTTCACACATGAGGGGCTGAATTTTCCCCCAGTCAGGGGGGGAGTTGATAGGTGGGCGCGTACAAGTGCACTTCTGATCGGCGCCCCCGATCAGAGGCACGCACCATTTTACATGGGCGGGCCAATTTAGGCCCACCCAGCATGACATCCGCACAGAAATGCTATGGGCTCCTTGTGCGGGTCGAGGGGGATTCCTAAACCCAAGAGTGCACTCTTTCACGCATGCGCACAAAAGAGCCTCAGGGAGATCGCCTCTACTTTCAAAAATATTAAAAATAGAAATAAAAAAATTCCCTTACACGTCCCCTTATGAGACAATGTCACATGAGTTGGGACCTGTCCATAATTTTTACAAAATCTTTATAAAACTTTTTTAAACCCTACATGAAACCTCATCCCGCTGGTGGATGAGGTTTCATGTTTCTTCTACTTCCCGCCAGGGCTCCTGGCCTCTCGCCAACCTTAAGGTTGGATGGGCAGGTCCTTTAATTGCTTATAAAAACCAAAAACTGCGGATGCTGGAAATCCAAAACAAAAACAGAAATACCTGGAAAAACTCAGCAGGTCTGGCAGCATCGGCGGAGAAGAGTACAATTGATGTTTCGAGTCCTCATGACCCTTCAGCAGAGCTGTTGATGGGTCATGAGGACTCGAAACATCAACTGTACTCTTCTCTGCCGATGCTGCCAGACCTGCTGAGTTTTTCCAGGTATTTCTGCTTTTGTTTTCCTTTAATTGCTTATTTGACCCTATCAATGGCCTCGATTGGCCAGTGACAGGTCGGCGGCTGCGCACCTGATTTTGCTAAGCTCTCGCCTTCCTGAAAATTTAAATTGGGCGAAGTAACGTCGGGAGTTGCCCCCGACATCACTGCACATCATTTTACGCATCGGCGAGCGGGCCCCATCCCCTGCTCACCGACTCATAAAATTCTGCCCAAGATCTTTAAACATTTCTGCAACCTGCTCTTCAGAATTCTCTTGAGTAAATTGTGAACACATTCTAGCTTCTTTCCCTATCACTGATTCTTCCTGTTCTACCTGTACACAAATCACGGTTTTATCCTGTGCCTGAACCTCAGAACCCACAGTACTTTTACTTCCCATACTTTTCTCCACCCCTATAATTCCAACATATTTTCCCTGCGATTTCCAACATACTGGCCTTGAGTGTCCCACTTTATTACAATGAAAACACCTCAATTTTCAAATGTCACTTCTACCCTCAGCACCTTCCTTTTTATTCTGAAAAAAAAACTTCCACCTACTACTTCTCTTTGCTGACTACCCACCTCCCTTTCACGTTCCCATTTTTCTATCCTTCTCTGATCAAAAATAGGTTTAGCGCTATGAACTAACTCATAATCATCAGCTATTTCTGCTGCTTGTCTTGCTATTTCAATCCTTTGTTCCTCCACATGAGTTCTCACTACCGAAGAAATTGAATCTTTAAATTATTCCAGAATAATTACCTCTCTAAGAGCTACATATGTTGTCTCTATCTTTAATGCCCATATCCACCGGTCAAAATAACTTTATTTGTCCAGGCTGTTTTCTCATATTCCTAAATTTCTGCCCATATGCCTCAGGAACCAACTCGTATGCACTCAGAATAGCCCCTTTTTACCACATCATAGTGCACTGACATTTCTTCTGACGGTGAAGCGTAAATCTCACGTGCTCTACCCACCAACCTGGATTGTAACAACAATGTCCAGTTCTCCTGTGGCCTCATCATCTCTTTAGCTATCTTCTCAAATGAAATAAAGAATACTTCAACATCTCTTTCCTTGAACTTTGGAAAAGCTTGTACAAATTTAAATATCTCCCCATTGGGTTCAGGTTAAAGGTTTTTCATCATCAAAACTTTCCTCAGAACCTGAGATCTCTTTTTTAACTTCCAGCCTTTTAAGCTGGTATTTCCTTTCTCATTCCTTTCCTCTTTCCCTTGCTTCTCTTTCGTTATCCTTCTCTCTTGTCTGGAATTTTAGTTCCAACCTCCTTTCTTTCTCCTGCCTCTCTGTTTGCTCCCTTTGAAATGCCTTTTCTTTTTCTGCCCTTTCTTTTTCTGCTGCCTCTAGTTTCAATTGTTTCATTTTTTTTGCTTGTTCAAGTTCAAGCTTCTTCATTTCTAACTGAAGTCTCAATACCTCCAGCTGTGACTCACTAGTGCCATGTATCACTTCCAACTTTAAATGCTGTGCTATACTTTCAATTGTCTGCTTTCTTTGCCCCTGCAGGTAATTGTAAATTATCTGCTAATTCCATTAACTTAACTTTATTTATCTTTTGTAAACCAGCCAAAGTTATAACTTCACCTTCCAGACAAGTATTAGCAGCTGCCAAAGCCATACTGCAGACTCACCACTTACAATCCTTCACACCAACTTCTGAATTCAAAGTGCTCCTCGTACTCATAACCTTGAGATTGAACAACTCCAAACCAATCCAGGAATCTCTAATATATCCCACAAAGTGCCCCCAATTTCTGTCATGGCAGGCAGATGGTAAATGCCAAGCTGCCCAAATCCCAGAGGCAAACTTGAAGCAGCTGCCACAACTATTTTTGCAATTTGTATTTATTTTGAGACACAGGCTTTGAATTCAGCAAAAGAAGACCACCAAGTCTTATAGGTTTCTTACAAAGCCAAATTAAACCTTTATTAATAGAATAAATGATTTTAAGCACATACATAGGTCTACAAATTACCACTATGATAACCTCTAAATGGCCTAATTAATCTAAACCCCAGCCACACCTCCGTTAAGGTAACAGTGAAATATATAGATTTTGAAAGAACCAGGCAAAGTAACACACAATAGCCTGTACAGTCAAATTCAAAATTAGTTTTCTTACCTTTAGTTTCTTTAGACAGTAGCTTGAGGCTTAGATGCTGGAGGCTTTTCACACTTGTTAGATCTTAGAATTCCTGCCCTTACACAGAACCTTCATTCCTTTATACATATTTTCCACTTCAAATCCAAATTCCCATTGTTTCACTATGTCTTTGGACTTTTAACTCTCTAATAATAAAATGTATCACAGTACCAACTTTACCAGTAATCTTTGGGAAAAATAAACACACTGTTTCTTAACTTCACCTGGCTAGGTGTAATATTTCACTCTCTCTCTTGAATTCATTCTAGTCTGGTTTATTTAAAATGCAAATGTTCCCTTTACACCTTACATCCTAAAACGTCCCCCATGTTTACCTACTTAACATTTCAAACCTAGTTTATCTTCTGTTACATTAAAGCCTTCAGACCAGTTGCCTTTAATTCAATTAAGTCCCACGTACAGAGACACAGACCCAGACCCATAGACACAGACTTCACTTTTATTCTAATTTACAATAAATTTCAATAACATTATGAAAATTATTATATTTTCCTGACAAGGAGATTGTCGGGATTGGTTCTGCATAGGCCGGGCATTGGGGAGGTCCTCTTGGCTTACGCTGATGATGTCTCCTCTTGTTCAGTGACCCAGCTGACCTGCAGAGGAAGCGCGAGTGCCTGTAGGTACACTATGCTGCGTCCTCTGCCAGGATCAACTGGGGCAAGTGCTGGTCAGTGGCAGATGGATCCCCTACCCGAGGACCTCAGGCTTTTCACAAGTCTCCTCCAGCTGGGGGTCCACCTCTGCTCTGCTGAGGAGTCCTGGCCAGCGAATTGGCAGGAGCTGGAGACAAAAGTCACCATTCGCCTGCAGCACTGGACAGGACTGCTCCGAGTGCTGTCTTACCGGGGTCGAGTTCTGGTCATAAACCAGCTGATTGCCGCCATGTTGTGGTACCAGCTGGTCACTTTGACTCCATCCCCAGAGTTTGTCACAAAAATCCAGAGAATGCTCATAGGTTTCTTCTACAACAAAAGGCAGCACTGGGTCAGTGCTGAGGCTCTGAGTCTTCCGCTTAGGGAGGGCAGTCAGGCTCTGGTGTGCCTATGCACCCAGGTGGCGACTTTCCACCTTCAGGCCCTGCAACGATACCTTTACATCAAGCCTCCTCTGAGATGGTGTGTCCTGGTGATATATTTCATCCACCAGGTTCATGGCTTGAATTATGACATACAGTTCCTGTTTGTCAGCCTGAGGGGCCTTTGTGGCTCCTTGCAGGCATTGCCTGTCTTTTACCAGGACCTGTTCAAATTCTGGAACATGGTCACCTTGCACCAAAGCTCTCTGCCTTCTGCGGTAGTGACTATCATCAGAGAGCCGCTACTCAGGAATCTGCACCTCCACCACTTTTGAGGGCTGGCGGAGAGGAGGGCTTGGCTACCAGGGTGACCATGATTGGGGACGCACTGGGTAGCAGAGGAGTGGGCTGGATGATTCCGCTAGAGTTGGCACATTGTGCGTTGGTGGACGTCTGACTCGCGGCCAATGCCATCTAGAACTTTAGGGAAGTCATGCTCGGGCCCAACTTCATACTGAGTCTCAAGGTGACGCAGGTGCGTGATAGTCTTCTGACCCAGCGTATCCCTGTTCGGACAGAATTCCACATTGTCCCCAAGCTTCAAACCCTCCCTCAGGAGCTGGAGTCCCGCAACCTGAGTTGCCTCCTGGAAATGCCCTCTGTGCCCTTCAGCACGGCGCGGAGGAGTTTCCCGTATGGGCATCAGCTGATCACACTTCACCTCCTTGCCCTCCTCCATTGCCGGACATGCCCTGGTGTGCCAAGCTGCTGTCCGGCGGCGGAGGTCCTCAGTGGGGGGGCCTCTATGGATGTGTCCTCCCTCTTACCATTGGAGACCTGGGGTGGAGGGTGCTGCACGTGGCAGTCCCACATAATCGTAGGATGTGTCAGTTCACGGACTCCCAAGATGCCTGCATTTTCTGCGGCCTTATGGAGTCCATGGATCATGTATAAATAGGATGTTACAGGCTGCACTTTTTTTTCAGTTTTTTGAAAAACCATTTGCTTTCATTTTGTTTGCACTGCATCCCCAGGGTCTTGATCTGCGGGCACCTGGTGCAGAGGGGAGCGGGGAAGGACGACCTACTCATGAACCTACTCCTGGGCCTGGCCAAGTTGGTCCAGGCAGCGGGCAAACGAGGGGGTTGTCCAGCCCAACTGTCTGTCACCCTTCCCCAGCTATGTTTGTGGCCGGTATTCCTGGAGAGGGAGCATGCGGTGTCCGCTGGCACCATCAAGGCCTTCTGTGCACGGTGGGCACTCCTGGGCTGGGGTGCTTTATTGACCCCTTTAATCCCACTTTGATTTAATGTTTGCAAGTTCTCTTTAAGGTTTTTGTTTTCTTTTTGCAGCATCCCTTTAAGGGGCTGCCTTTTTAATTTGTCCCCTACTTTGTTAATTTAGTTTATTTGGTTTGTAACAAAAAGAATTACATCTTCTTAACCTTCCTAACTCTGCTGCTATATCTTGGTGCCCCCCCCCGCCCCGGCCATCCACAGCAGAGGTGGAGGCAGCCTGCTGACTGTGACGCCCTGTCTGTGATGACTTTGGCAGATGACCTCTGGAGAGCCGAGACCTGGAGGGCTCCGGCCTGCTTTTGGGGTCCTGTTGTGTGTCAGTGGCACCCTCCTTGGCCTGTGGAGCTGGAGCTGCTGAGGTCACAGGAAGAGGGGATTCGGATGAACCGGACACTCCCGGGGTTATCTGTGTGATTGGCCCCAGGGTGTGCAGCTGCTGATCCTTATCCCTATGGGTACCCGAGGGCCCCTGGCTGACTCCTTGAGGAGAAAGGGAAGCTGGAGTGAGTTCGATTTGACTTGCACCCCCCTCAGGTACACACTGTTGGAAGCCAACTATGACATCAGCAATGGAGTTCAGCCCGCGCAGCAGTGTAGGAGCGATGTCTTGGACCAAGGTCTCCATGATGGCCGCCATTCAACCAGCGTTCGGTTTGATGTGTTGGCATGCTGGTGCTATAACCTCAGCTTGAAGGCAGGTGGACTCCTTCATCGTGCCTTGCAATCTGAGGAGTTCAGCAGACATCCCTTCCTGATGTTCCCGAGCTTGCCTTTACAGCTCCAGCAACTGTGACATGACCAACTCCAGAGGCTCGTCAGCTGACTCAGATTCAGCAGATTTCTGGCCCCCAGCAGTCCTCTGAGTGCCGGGCACCTGGGAAGTCCCTGCCTCCGCCTGCTGTGGATCAGACAGTGCGATGTGCTCACCAGATGGTGAGCCCAAGGCTATTCTAAAACTAGGTCCCATCAAGGTGTGTGTCTCTGCGCTGGTGGAGGGTGTGGGTGAGCGCTGTGATGGGTCTTCAATGAAAGTGCCTCCAGATTTGTCTTCAGAGGTTTCTTCAGCACTTGATTGGAGGCCCTGGGTCATGGACTCCATCAGCTGTTTCCCAAATGTGCCTGCGAAAGCAAGGGAAGATAGCTGGTGCGTGGCAGTGACCTGTGAAACATGACACACCATTCGCAGCATGATTTTCTGATGGATGTTGCACTGCCGGATCCTCACTTGGTACATCAGTGCCGACACACCAAGTTCAGTAGGTAATAGGGAAGGCAAATGGAATGTTGGCCTTTATTTCAAAGGAAATGGAGTTCAAAAATAGGGAAGTCTTGCTAAAACTATACAAGGCACTAGTTAGACAACCTAGAATACTCTGAACAATTTCGGCTCCCTTATCTAAGGAAAGATATATTGACATTGGAGGCAGTCCAGAGAAGGTTCACTAGGTTGATCCCAGGTATGGAGGGATTTTCTTCTGAGGAGAGATTGAGTAGGTTGGGCCTGTACTCATTGGAGTTTCGAAGAATGAGACCTTATTGAAACATATAAGATTCTTAGGGGGCTTGACAGGCTGAAAGGTTGTTTCCCCTTGTGGGAGAGTCTAGGACCATAGGGCATAATCTCAGAGTAAGGGGGCGCCCATTTAAAACAGAGATGAGGAGGAATTTGTTCTCTGTGTCAATCTGTGGAATTCTTTACCGCAGAGGGCTGTAGCAGTTGGGTCATTAAGTATATTCAAGGCTGAGATAGACATTTTTAATCAGTAAGGGAATCAAAGGTTATGGGGACAAGGTAGGAAAATTGAGTTGAGGATTATCAGATCAGATCTCATTGAATGTTAGAGCATTGTTGATGGGCCGAATGGCCTACTTCTGCTCCTACATCTTATGGTCTTATGGCCTTATCAAAAATATGATGCAAGAAAATGTTTAATGATTTGACCAGAATAGGAAAGGTGAATGCACTCTTCGCTGCACCAATGTTCTCACTGACATCACCTTACCTGTCACCCTTCTGGCAAAATCAATGAGCATAATCACCCAGTCTGTGCCAAAGTTCCGTGGTGGGGCTGGGAAGCAAGAGTGTTCTTCACCACGGAGCCCTGCAGGAAATTATGCTGAACCACATGACACTCATTGGTTATGCAGCCGGGCATTTCCCGACATTTCTTATGGCAGGCAGGATGTCACATGACCTACTGTCATATCCGGGCGCCATATTTAAAAGGCATCAGACAGCTATTGTCATGTTGCTCTTTACAACAGGCCAGGGCATGGCACACAGAGGCCAAAGAGCACAGGCCCCCAGATGCAGCAACGCATCGCTGGAAGTACTGCTGAATGCAGTGGAGGAAAGGAAGGGTGTCCTTTACCCGCGGGATGGGAGGAGGAGGCCCACCTGGCTCACCACTCCTGCATGGAGGCAGCCGCCAGGTTAGAGAGTGCCAATGCCACTCACAGGAGGATCGCCCTGCAGTGAAGGAAAAGGATGAATGACCTCATCCACACTGCCAGGTAAGTGAACTCTCTACTGCCCATACTCACATCACTGAATGGGAACTGACATGGGCCTCAGTGGCAAGGCCACCATCTGCGCTGCCCATGCATAAAAGTGAGTCTCAGCATGCTGCGGTGATGCCTCATCGCCCCACTGTGGTCCATGTAGTCTTCAGGTAGGGAGGCAACTGCAGGTCTCTGCCCCTGCCACACCAAAAGCTCAGATTTTGGGGGAGACAGTGTTGGCGTAGGGGGCAACAGCGTTCGCTGCTGATGCTATGCCTCTATTGGCCTTGTCTTCGAGCTGCAGAAGCTCACCACTCTGGAGGGTGATGCCAAAGAACCCTTGTGGATTAGCTGCAGTGCATTTTTCACATGGCACATAGTTGCCAGTGGGTTGGTGATGGAGATTGGCAGCATGCGAATGCTACCAGCTACCCAATTGCTCTCGAAGAATTTTTTCTTCTTGCACAGGACAGGTTAACGCACAACAGGCGAGAGAGAAGACAGGAGGGGGCATGCCCAATCTCCACCCCCTCACACCATTCAAGGAGCGGGCTTCTGAGCTGGCGGAGGCTCGAGATGTGGAGATGGCAAGGCCGGCCTCCCCCAGCCATCCAGTGAGGAACCATGCTTAATGTCTTCACATAGAAACCTAAGGGTAATGCTCAGTGCGATGTTGGAGGCAGGCCATGCAGTCACTCATTTTCTCCTCTTTCCATTGCAAGTGCCAGCAAGAAGAGGGTTAGGCCAAAGCCCAAACCCCAGTCTAACTCCAGCTCCAGCCCACAGAGGAGCAAAGAGGATGACGACAATAATGACATTGCACCTGTTGAACCATCACAGAAGCCACCTGCACCCTCCACCAGCCCAAAGATAAATACACCTCAGCGAGGACAAGAACTAGTTCAGGCAGGATCTTGCATTCTGGTGTCACCACACAAACAGCGTCTGCAGTAGGAGGAGGCAGTGACAGCCAAGGCCATTGGCACTCGGAGGTTTGCTGGGAAAGAGGCCTTTGCGAGGTCCAAGTTAAATGACAAGCCTCAGGAAGTGGTCCTAGAAAAGATGCTGGGGATGTAGCGAAAGGTGGACGATCATCAAGCAAAGGTGCCTGAGGCCCTCAACAGAGTGGCACATGAGGAGGAATTTATCCGCCTGCTGGCTGATGAAGTGGCACCAACATGTGCGTGCATCAAGGTCTCCATGGGGAGGGTGGCAGATGCCATGGAATTCCTGGTCCAGCAGGATGCCCAGATTCTGCCGGAGATGTGTGCGGACCTGCACTCCATCGCTGTCACCATGGGAGAGCTTTTTGCAATGGCTATGCAAGAGGTAGACAGGGCACCTCGACTTCCCTCCAGGTGTCCCTTCCCCTCAAGGAGTCAGGGAGGGGCCCTCAGGCACCCAAACGGAGGACCATCAGGCAGATACCCCTGGGACCTCCACTCAGGACACCTTGAGAGTGACCGACCTTTCTGAATTCCCTTTCTCTGTGATCCCACCAGCTCCAGCCTCTGAGACCGCAGAGGGTGTAGCTGCCCCAGAGCAAGAGACCCAAAGTAACTGGGGGCCTTCCAGGCCTCAAAGATCCAGAGGACACCCAACAAAGTCATCAAAGACAACAGGCACAATGGTCAGCAATTGTGCCTCACCCCTGCTGTGGATGCCAGAGAAAAACCTAGATGCGGTGGCAGGCAACAAAAAGTTAAGAAGTTCTGATTTCATAATGGTAGCACGGGTGCACTCTCATTATTCATTGCCGATTCACAGTTGTTAATATATGTACACTTGCACTTTAAGGAGGTCTGATGTGCTTTTATTGCATCTGTTAGTTTTAAACCCTGCGTGCACCCACTTTATTTAAGGGGATAACCCAGGCAGGGTCTATGTTTAAATGAACTTCTTGCAGGGAGGCATCGATCTTTGCCAGTGCCTTTGCAAGCCATGTGTGAGAAGCCTCCCACGCATGCTGGACCTTAGCCTTTCACACCCTCTTAGAATCAAAGAACTTAGCACAGTCAGAACTATATGCTGGGGTTCTATTCATTGTACACTTGAGCTGACCTGCAGCTGTGCCCACCTGATGATCCAACTCCCATCTAGAATTTTGATATCTGGACTTCAAGTTTGCAGCAGCCATGGTGCATGTGTCTTTTGAAACTTGCTCCAAAGCCTTATACCCTCCACTGGTTACCCTCATCACAATTAACTACCACTACCCTCCAGTGTCACAGTCAACCTCCCCATGGTCACCCTTGAAATTCAGCACCATTAACCTTCGGCCCATCACAGTCACTGTTCACATACCCTACCTCCCCAAAGAGCCCACCACTGTCACCGTGGAAATACCCACCCTCGCCCTTCCCACCCCGAAGATCCACGTTTCATTTTGTGACCCCTCCAACAATCCTAGCCGTCCCTTCATCCATTATCACAAGACATTCACCCTCCCACCCTCCCACATACCTTTGGCCCCTTTAACAGTCACAATTCTATCCTACAACCAATTCCCTCTCTTTGCCCTCCAGGATTCATCAATCAAGTCCACAGACACCTCCCTCTGAACCCTACCCTCCACAATGATCCCTCTCTCCACCTGCACCCCCCACTCATGCTCCTCTTCTCCACCTGCACCCCGATACTCACAGTCCCCACCCCCAGCTGCACATCCCGCCATCCCTGTCGCGATCTCCTTCTCCAACTGCACCCCCACACTCATGGTCCATTCTTCACCTACACCCCCACACTTACGATCCCCTTCTATACCTACACCCCGTACTCACGATCTCCTTCTCCACCTGCACCCCCACACTTACAGTCCCATTCTCCACCTGCACCCCCACACTCACAGACCCCTTCTTCCACCATTCTCTCTACTGCTCCATTCCCCCAGTGCACCCATCCAAGGCCCCCGCAAGACTTCAATCTCTCCCTCCCTCACTTTGAGCCTCCACACACTCCCCACCTCTTTGAACCTCTCCTCCCCACCTTCTTTCACCCACCCACCACAAAGACCATCGACACGCTCCATTAACTGCTGCAGCTGTACACCTGCTGCTCGATGGTCCAGCTGCTCGATGGTCCAGCTGCTCGATGGTCCAGTTGCTCGATGGTCCAGTTGCTCGATGGTCCAGTTGCTCAATGGTCCACTTGCTCAATGGTCCAGCTGCTCAATGGTCCAGCTGCTCAATGGTCCAGCTGCTCAATGGTCCAGCTGCTCAATGGTCCAGCTGCTCGATGGTTGACTTTCTCAATGGTCCACCTGCTCAATGGTCCACTTGCTCAATGGTCCAGCTGCTCAATGGTCCACTTGCTCAATGGTCCAGCTGCTCAATGGTCCAGCTGCTCAATGGTCCAGCTGCTCAATGGTCCAGCTGCTCGATGGTCCAGCTGCTCAATGGTCCAGCTGCTCGATGGTTGACTTTCTCAATGGTCCACCTGCTCAATGGTCCACCTGCTCGATGGTCCACCTGCTCGATGGTCCACCTGCTCGATGGTCCGCCATCAGTTCCAGGGTCCACAAGCTGCTTCAGGCCTCCATCAAGATAAGCCCGGCACATAATTGCCACGTTGTTGTAGACATGTTCTGGACCGTGTGAAATCCCGCTGGCAGAGCGGGGTGGGGAGGGGAAACAATTCCGGTCAGATGCTCATTTGAATCCTGACAATGAGATTCTAAACGGCACCTGGAGATCTCTGGAGGGAATGGCAACCCACCATGACGGCCAAGACTGCAAGTTCTCACCATCATTTCCCGCCATATTGTCCACCACCCTCCCACCACAAACGCTTCTGCTGATGGGAGGGGTTGATTCCACTCAATGTCTCAGGGCTTGTAAGCTGTATAATGGAAAGCATCAATATTCAGGCACAGAGTTGTCAATCAAACAATACCTGGCAAGGGATTTTATCACCATCAACCCTTTGGTCTCTGCTGAAACTTTTGCTATCAGCCCTTAGTGT